>NW_026521194.1:5892500-8392500 GCF_021234435.1 Artibeus jamaicensis | reverse complement strand
TCTACCCACAGGGACTGTGCTGCAGGCATTCAGATGGGCATCTCCGGCAGATTTTTACAACAGGGGCTATTTTGACTGGGTATGGGCGCCTGACCTTCATGGGGCCCACTTTAAGTGGTGCTGCTGACCCCTTTATATATCATAAACGATATTTGCGGAGAGTGGCCTCAGGGGTTAACACTTTAAAGACCTTTGTTAAGAACATAACCTTGCCTCTCAGCACCTTGCCAGATACCCTACAAAAAGGTCATCTATACCTACACAGGCTAGATATGGAAATGAGGGGTAGAAAAATTGTTTTAGTTCACGTGATGCGAGATTGGGTATAAAATAGACCACAGGGCACAGTCTCAGGATTCAAGTTCCTTCGATGAAAGTTTTAATCCAGGGGCGGTCTGTCTGTTGGACCTGCAGACTAGCTGGCTGATTTTTCACTTCAGGACCCCTCTTTTTTCTTGGGATTCAGGTTTAACCTCTTAATTTCTGACTTAAAATGTCCCCAATCCAGTTTGGACTTTCAAGATGTTTCCCCCCCTGGATTTTCCCCACTATTTCTTAAGCAATGACCTGCTCTCAAATTCTCTTTCTACTTGGAGACATTGCCCACGTTGTTCCTTCCCTCTCTTAAGACTCCACTTTCTCATTTCTTTACATCCCTTGGTCATAGTCTCCTGTGATTAGCACTTAGCTTAAAGCTCATAAATCATAAAATTAGTCTCTCTGGGTCAGAAGGAAGGTCAGGTGATAAACAATATAAATAGGAAAAGAGGTATTCCTTTCTTTTTTTGGTAGAATTTTATTTATTTTTAGAGAGAAGGAAAAGCAGAAAGAACATCAATGTGTGGTTGCCTCCTGTGCGCCCCCTACTGGGGACCTGGCCTGTAACTCAGGCAGGTGTCCTGACTGGGAACTGAACCGGTGATCCTTTGTTTTGTAGACCAGCACTCAATCCATTGAGCCACACCAGCCAGGGCTGAAAAAAGGTATTTCTTAATAATCTTTTACCATTTTACTCCTTTTAAACAATAATTTCTATGTTTTCCCAGAAAAAAACCCATGGAATATCAAGAAAAGCCTAAGAAAGAAGTGTAATGATGAAGGGCTTGTCCTATCAGATATTAAAATGAGCTATAGAGCTAAGTAGCTAAAATATATGGCACTGGTACAGGAATAGACATATCCATAAAACAAAATAGATAACCCAAAGCTAATCTTCAGCAATCATGGGAATTTAATACAAAATAAAGGCACCTCTTCAAATCTATTGGGAACAGATGGATTTGTTAGTTAATGGTTTTGCCACAACTGGGTAGTCTAGTCATTTATATTAAGAAAAAGGTCAATCCTTCCTCATCCTTTACCCCAAGATTTCAAATTGATTTTAAAAATTAAATAAAGAAACTTCTGCCAAGATGGCGGCATAGGTGGAGACGCCGTGCTTCCTCACACAACCAAGTTTAGAGACAACTAAATAATAGCAACAGAAAACACAGCCAGAACACAGAAAATTGAACTTCTCGGAAGTCTGATAACAACAAATTCTTCAGCCTGACTGGTAAGAGGGGTGAAACCAGCAGCTGGCAGAGCGGGGTAGCACAGGAAAACTCGGTCAGACGGACTCAGGCGCGTAGAACCCAGGCCCAGGGTTGGACCTGGTGGGCAACTCAGCAAGCAACCGCGGGGAAACAGCGAGGGAGCAGGGCTGCGGGTTGACTGTGGTCGTGCATTGGTGTGTGGATAGACAAGCGAGGGAGTGGGCGATTGGATGGGAGCCAGCAGCCCCAGCGGCAAGGGGCAGCGGAGGGCACCGCCATTTCCCGCTGTAACCCCGCCTCCACATACAGCGTCATAATCCAGCGACCGGAGTGGCCCCGCCCCAGTGAACAACCTAAGGCTCTGCTTCTCACCCAGCCTTGAGAAACAGCAGAGGGGGCCGCCATTTCCCCGCTCTGACCCCGCCTCCACATACAGAGTCACGACCCAGCGACCTGGGAGTCCAAGGCTCCGCTCCTCACACTTAAAGAGCACAAACAGACCAAAAATGGCTCAAGAAGATCTCAAAGCCCCAGAGCCTATAAATCTAAGTGATGAAGAAATAGCAAAACTCTCAGATGCACAGTTTAAAACACTGGTGATCAGGATCCTCACAGAACTGGTTGACTATAGCCACAAATTAGACAAACGTATGAAGGCGAAAGTAATTGAAATAAATGAAATTGCACAGGAAACCAATAGCGATGAAAAGGAAATTGGGACTCAAATCAATGGAGTGGACCAGAAGAAAGCAAATAATGGCCAAACAGAAAAGAGTGAAGAAGCAAGAATTCAAAAAAATGAGGAGAGTCTTAGGAACCTCCAGGACATCTTTAAATGCTCCAACATCCGAATTATAGGATGTATCAGAAGGGGGAAAGGAACAGCCACCAGTGGAAAACTTATTTGAACAAATAATAAAGGAGAATTTCCCCAATCTGGCAAAGGAAATAGACTTCCAGGAAATCCAGGAAGCTCAGAGAGTCCCAAAGAAGTTGGACCCAAGAAGAAACACACCAAAGCACATCATCATTACATTAGCCAAGATTAAAATGAAGGAGAGAATCCTAGAAGCAGCAAGAGCTAAGAGGACAGTCACTTACAAAGGAGTCCCCATCAGACTGTCAGCTGATTTCTCAAAAGAGATCTTACAGGCAAGAAGGGGCTGGAAAGAGGTATTCCAAGTTATGAAATCCAAAGACCTACAACCAAGATTGCTCTATCCAGCAAAACTTTCATTTAGAATGGAAGGACAGATAAAGTGCTTCTCAGATAAGATCAAATTCAAGGAGTTCATCATCACCAAGCCCTTATTATATGAAATGTTAAAGGGACTTATCTAAGAAAAAGAAGTTAAAAAAACATGAGCAGTGAAAGGACAGCAAACTCACAGTTATTAAGAACCACACCTAAAACAAAAGCAAACTAAAAGGACAGATCAGGAGTGGAAACATAGAAATGAAGATCTCAAGGAGGGTTAGCAACAGGGGAGTGGGAGGAGGAGAATGGGGGAGAAAGTACAGAAAATAAGTAGCATAGACAGTAGATAGGAAATAGATGGGGGGGCAAGAATAGTATGGGAAATACAGAATCTAAAGAACTTGAGACACATGGTCATAAACTAAAGGGGGGGTAATGGTGGGGACGGGGGGGTAGGGCGGAGGGGAATGAAGGAGGGGAATAGAACAACTGTAACAGCATAATCAATAAAAAATAAATTTAAAAAATTAAATAAAGAGCTATAAAAGCCTTAGAAGAGAGGACAATTTCAACATATCTATTAAATTTTTTAAATGCACATACATTTTTACTCAGGAATTCCAACATGTGCACAAGGAGATATGATAAATATTTTTTAAATTGTATTATTGTTTAGAGAGAGATAAATTGGTATCAACCTAAATATCCACTGGTAGATTAGGGGTTAAAGAAATGTTGATACACCCATATTACTGAATACTGTAGTCAGTATTGAGCTAAAAAGAGTGGGTTAGACTGTGCGTACTGACATGAAGGATCTCCAAAACACACCGTATTACTAATAGTTGTGTAACAGTGTACACAGTACATCATTTCTGCAAAAGCAAAGCAAATCAAACTAGACTATAATTTCTCTGTGTGTGTGCTTAATAGAAGCTTTAGAAGGATGTATATCATTACTAATAAGTGACTTCTGGGAATGAACTGGAATTAATGTCTGAGGGACTTTCACCTTATCTGTGGAGTTTAATTATTATTTTTTTTCACTGTGTAACTCACTTCAATGCCTGCAGCCCATGAGCAGAGGCCAGGCAATGGTTCAAGGACACAATTCACCTTGGCAGTGGGGCACTATGAGGAGTTTAATTTTTCAAATAAAAAACACACGAGTATATTGTTTGCACAACTAGAAAATAGTCATTAACATATGACTGTAGAGTCATATATAGTTAAATATTAAGTAAAATACTTGGAGAAAATGGGAGTTATTTCTTAGTATTGTTATTATTGCAGCTTGAGTTGTATGGAGAACATCTTTCCAGAGACAGAGAGACCTTAAAGGAAAATATTAATTCATCTGATTCCACTGAAGCTCTCGAACGTTAGAGAGAGAAAAAGAACAACCACACGCAAGACTGAGAGTCAAACAACAAGCTGAGAGTACATATTTGCAACACAATATATTTTCAATAGGTAGTTCGAACTTCTTGTAAAGAGGCAATTCACACAAAATGTACATAATGAATAAACACATAAAAGTATGCTTCGTTATTGAGCAAAGAAATTCAAGTCAGAACAGTAATGGGATATTGACTCTCTTGTGCTGACAAAGATCATAAAAGTGGAAGATTCAAGCCACAATAAAAACTTGGAGAAATGTGCGCTTCCTCACCCTCCTGGTAGACAGGCGTGTTCGTTCAGCCTGTCTGGACGGCAGCTTGCTGTGGATCAAAGCATGGGCTGCGACCTTCTTTTCGACCCAGCTACCACGTTGTCAGAAATTTGCCCTAAGAAGGTAAATGTGAAAAGACCTGACCCAAGGATGCTTATCATAACATTGTTTATAATGATTAAAAAAATTAGATTCATCAGTAGGAGATTAAGTACATTGTGATAAGTCAGTATTCATTGGGATATTGTGGACCATTAAAATTATGTGTCAGTCTATATTTATTGACATGAAAAATGACCATGATGAAGTGAAAATAACAGGCTTAAAACAATATGAGAGAGAGAGAGAGAGATCTTTAAATAGATGTCCTCTTATTGTCACTCAGATCTCGACTTCATAGTCACCTCTTCCTGGTGACCTCATCTCAGCCCACCCCAGCCACTGTCACATACTCCTGGTTTATTATCTTCATAGCATTTGTCCCCACTTCAGAAAGGTCTGTCTTGTTCACTGCTAGATTCCTTGCACCCAGCATAGTGCTGGGCACACAGTAGGCAGTCAATATATATGTATCATGTGTGTGTACATGCACCTGGGCACACATGTGCAGCAATAGAAATTTTTAGTATATTTTAAAATATGTATTCTCTTTAGTGAAGTTTCATTTTAAATTGTAAATGTTTTATTAAATTATTAGGGTGACCTTGGTTAATAAGACTATAAGTTGCAAGTATGTAGCTCTGTATTGCATCATCTGTATGTTATTGCCTTGTGTGTTCACCAGCCCAAGTCAGATTTGCTTCTGTCACCATGTGTTTGACCCCGTTTACCCTCTGCTGTCTCCCCACACTCCCTACACGGTGGGATTTTAAACGACCAGCTTTACTCCCTTCTTAGTACTTCCCTGACTTTTCTAGTTGATGATAATGATAATTGTGGTGATGATAATGATGACTGCCTAAAAAAAGAAAAGAAAAGAAAAATCGGCCCTGGCTGGTGTGGTTCGGTGGATTGAGTGCTGACCTCTGAACCAAAGGGGCGCTGGTTCATTACCAGTCAGGGCACATGCCTGGGTTGTGGGCTGGGACCCCGGCTGGGGGCGCACACGAGGCAACCACAACATTGATGTTTCTCTTTCTGTCTTTCTCCCTCCCTTTCGCTCTCTCTGGAAATAAATAGATAGGTAGATAGATAGATAGATAAAATCTTTTTAAAAAATAAAAATTAAAAAACATCTTTCTAAAAGAAGGAAAAGAAACAGGAAGGACGAAAAAAGAAAGGAGGGAAGGGCCTCGGAAGGGAGGGAGGGAGGAGGAGGGAGGAGGAGGAGGAGGGGGATGAGAGAAAGGAAGGCTGGGCAGTGCCTTGAAAAGGGGAACATGCACCCGCAGCCCGGCCCCACTTTTCTCTCGCACATCTCCAAAGTCTCTTCATTCCCTTCTTCCTCCGCAAGTTGTCTCTAAATCCCTCAGGCTTGAGAAAGTCCCTCGCTGGACAAGGGCAGTTAGACACCTATTTAGCCCAGCAAGCATGTATATGTACATACACACCGCACAGGTATGTTACATGCAAACACACAGCATGTGGACACACACATGTACATACCCTTACAAGTATCCATCCAACACCAGTTAAAAAATGCTTCTGTATCTTTTCTTGTAAGTGCCATAGAAGACCCATTGTCCCTTATTCAAATAATAAATATTTTCCCATCACATTAACTTATTCACATTCCTTCTTTAAACAATGAGCTCTAGCACAGGGCCAGGCAGTGTAGTTGGTCTCAGGAAATGTGAAATGGGTAAGTGATGACGGTTTCATGTCTGTCTTTGGTTGCCAATGGATATACAACGAAATCTGTATCTTGGGCACAACTGTGATAACAAACTCGTTCTAGTTATTTGATATTTCTCTTTTTGAATGCTCTATTTTTTTTTTGCTGGGTTTGCAGGTTAGGTTTGGTTTTGTTTTTGAATTATATCCTGGTACTTTCATAGTATTTTTATTTCATTCTTTAATCTCTTTTAGAATTTGTTTTTGTATGTGGCACGAAATGGGGCTATGACACTTTCCCCCAAGTGAATGGCAAGTTGTGCCAACGTGTGAGGAGTTTTCCTGCCCCCAGGAAATGCCATTTTTATTTTTTACGCAGCTTTTACACGTACGTGGGTCAGTTCCTCGGTTCCACTGGTCTACTTGACTATTTCTGTGCCAGACCACACATTTCATAACCTCAGTTTTACAATATGCTCATCATTTTTTTTGCTAAATTGTCCTGGCTATTCTTAATCATAGTCCAGAAGGACATTAGAACCATGCCTGTAAGTTTCCATAAAATTTTTTTGAGATTTATATTGGGATGGTGTCGCTTTTACAAATCAATTTGCACAGGCTTGATATTTTGCGATATTGAGTCATTCTACCCGGGAACGTGCTAAGTGTTCCACGTACTCAGGTCTTCTTTTATATCCCCTTGGGCAGATTTATAGCATTATTCATTTAAGTATTTTTCATGTTTTTCATTAGATTTATCTGGGAGCATTGAACTGTTCTTGTAAATCTGTTAGTCCCAATTTTTTTTTAAAGATTTTATTTATTTATCTTTAGAGAGGAAGGGAAGGAGCGAAGGAGAGAAACATCAATGTGTGGTTGTCTCTCGTGAGTCCCCTGCCGGGAAATAGCCTGCAACCCAGGCATGTGCCCTGACTGGGAATCAAACCTCGATCGTATGGTTTGCAGGCCCATGTTCAATCCACTGAGCTATGCCAGCCAGGGCCCAATTTTTTTCTTATTTTTATGGAGTCATAGGAGAACATTAAGGTTTTGTATATTAATCTTATATCTTACTCGATATACAAATTTCATTAGTTCTTAATTGTTTTCCAGTTGACTCTCTTGGATTGTCTAGGTAGGCAGCCATATTATTTGCAAAAAGGACATTTTAATATCTTACTTTCCAGTATGTACATATAACATATATTTTTCTTTATTTTTTAAAGATTTTACTTATTTATTTTTTTAGACAGAGGGGAAGGGAGGGAGAAAGACAGGGAGAGAAACATCAATGTGTGGTTGCCTCTCATGCACCCACAATTGTGGACCTGGCCATCAACCCAGGCACGTGCCCTGACTGGGAGTTGAACCAGTGACCTTTTTGTTCACAGGCTGGTGCTCAATCCACTGAGTCACAACAGCCAGGACTTTTTCTTTATTTTATTTTTATTGTTTTATTGTGGTTTACGTACAGTTGTCTGCATTTTCCTCCCACCACTCCCACCACTCCAGCCATCCCCATGTCCCACCCTCGATCAGCATATATTTTTTCTTGTCATATTACTCTAGTAGAATGTTCAGTGGCAGCTATAACGACAAAGTTAGAAGGGATAAAGAGGACATCCTTGCCTGGACCCTGACTTATGGAAATGTTTCTCACATTTCACCAACTGCTTTTTACTTTATCTTTTAAAACTGAATCTTATTTTCTGTATATTGCTGTATAAATACAAAATCATTTTTTGGATGTCTACAAAACTTTGATCAAAATACTCAAATTGTGTAGAATACCAACAGAGCCATGCTGACATACATGGTCCTGGCATGTATAATTTGGGGATAGAGGACAGGGTGGCCAAATGTCCGCCGGGACTCCTTCATCCCCCTGACATTTAGAGATACTGTGATGTGGTGAACAAAAGACTGTGAGTCAGAGGTTTGAGTCCCTATTTTATCATTTACTCACTGCTGATCTAAAACAGTTATTCAACCCTCTGAATCTCATTCTCTCATCTCTCAGATGGAAACAAGGATCTCAGATGTGTTGTGTCTATCGAATAGCTATGACAGGAATGACAACATTACTGTTGTTGGTGGAACAACCATTGCTATGGCAGTTGGCGCCATTAATAAATGCTGAAAGAGGGATTAAGGAACCACGACAGAGTCCAGAATGGGGCCCAGGCCTGCTCTGCCCAACTCTGCTGGCTCCTGAGGCAGCACGAAGCCCTGAAGTCCTGGGCCTCCCATGAGCTATCTGTGGCCCTAGGTGACATGTGTTTACTCCTTGCTGCCAGGACTTGGTCCCAGTGGGACCCACGTGTCTCTCTCTAAGTGCCAGCCAGGGGACTTGCTTCAGCTGCTGGCTTATAGCTACTTGTGCCAGTCTGGCCTAGCACAGCAGCATTCCTTGAGTTAGACCTTTGGGCCAGCAGGCCAGGTCCTTCTTGGGACTCCCTATCCCAGGGGTCCCCTGCCTGCCCTAGGCTGGCTGGGACCCATAGGGAAGAGCAGCTGAACCCTGCCATCATAACTTGCCTGCTTTGCCACTGGTGGGAGCGAAGGGCTGAAGAGGTGAATCTTGAGGCATCTGGGGATGTTAGACATGAGAGAACTTCAAACTGAGAGCACACAGAATAGTGTGCTCACACATGTGTACTGACTCCTGGTCTAAGATCCATGCTGCAACATGTAGAGGCAATATGCTGAGATTTGCAGAAAAGCTGATTCTGCTATTCCCTCACCGTGTCCCATAGGAATTAAAGAGGCTGTTGTAAGTATCAGGGGAAATTGTATATGTGGAAGTGCTTTGTCAGCTGTAAAGCATAGTATGCATTATAAGGTGGTCCTGAGTCTGGCCCTTAGATGTGACCATTACACAGATATGTATGCATGACGGACCCTAGAACTTGTCTGTCTGCCTCTGTGTGCCAAGGGTTGAAAACCACGATGGAAGAGTTGGGGGACTGGAAAGGTGATCACGGGAAAGGAGGACGAGGGTGCCATCGGAGCCTGGGACCCTTCCCCACTTTTCCTGTCCATTTTTCTCATTTAGTGTCACCCCAGATTTCTCACTGCTGCAGGATGAAAAAGGACAGAGCTGCCTGGAACCTCCCAGACAAATTCCTGCTGTGTTGCTAAGCAACTTGAGCTCCTCTTTCAGAAAAAGGAGCCCAACGTTCAGGGTCTGGCTTTCTAGCCTCCTTTTAGCTACTTTCTCCTCTCCCGACCTCACAGAAAGTCAAGGAGCTTCTCCGACTCATGCAAGGAGTGCTGGGGTGGGAGATGGTTTGCGCTCACAGGGAAGGCCTCTGCTCTGGGCTGGTTAATGGGTGGGGTGGGGGGATGACAATGATGGAGCAGCCCTTCCTGCTGGATTCTTCAGGCACATGCTGTACCCTTGCAGCAAACCAAACCACACAAAGTGGGTATAATCATCATCTTCTTTTTATTTTTTAAAGGTCTTATTTAGTTATTTTTAAAGAGAGGGGAAGTGAGGAAGAAAGCGAGAGAAACATCAATGTGTGGTTGCTTCTCACATACCCCTAAATGGGGACCTGGCCCACAACCCAGGCATGTGCTCTGACTGGGAATTGAACCAGAGACCCTTTGCTTTGCAGGCTGGTGCTCAATCCACTGAGCCACACCAACCAGGGCAGCATCTCCTTTTTATAGATGAGACCAACGAGGCTCAGAGAGAGTAACTAGACTTCTCAGTCCCATAGGGAGTAAGCAGAAGCTGGGTTTGAATCCACGTCCATCTGGCCTCCTATTCCCCCATGCCATTTGAAATTAATGCAAGGGCCACAGTTGGCCACAAGACTTCAGAAATGCAGTTCCTGCTCTATGATTTGTCTGGAACCCATGGTGAGTGTTGGCACTGGGAACCTGTCCTGGGTTAGGTTGGGGTATGAGCAGATGATCCTGCTACCTCCCGGGCTTCTCAGAATCTCAGAACCAACTTCAGAGGATGAAAGGGATGTAAAGCTCTTTAAATCATGCCCGACACATATGTATTTGATAAGTATCAGCTTTTATTATTATTATTACTTCAAAAACCCTTTCACATCCTTACTGGTTAAGAGAACTCACCGCGTCTGAAATGGGCTTAGATTCTGCTTCGGCCCTTCTCACTGTGTGACCTTAGACTTAACCCCTCTGTGCTTCAGTTTCCTCATCTATAAAATGGGGAAAATCATAATGTCTGCTTCAGAGGACTGTTGTAAAAGGTGTGTGTGATTTAGGTGTTAGTTATTGCAACGTTATTTGCTAGAACAAGAAAGCCTCCAAGTTTCATGTCCTAGTCCAGTGGGTGCTAATGGGTGACTTCTTTCCATGTGACTCTCTAGGAACCCTCCTTCCGGGCTGTAGTTCTGCCATCTCTGAGGAACCAGTCCTCTTCCAAATCTAGGTAGCAGGAAGGGAACAAGGGAGTATGGAGAAGGCGCGTCTGCTCCCAAATGCTTCGGCCTGGGAGCAACACAAATGACCATTTCCATTCATATTTCATTAGCACAAACACAGGGGGCTGGGAAATTAGATTCTGATGCACAGTCACTTCCCAGTGGCAACCCCACTGCATGAAATGACGAGCATGCAACTCAAGAGGAGAGCTGGCTGCGTCTGCCGTGCTGAGAGAAATAATATTAGGTTATTATTTGGGTATTAGTAAGTGTGAGAAGTATGTTAAGTGGCATGGCAGATATTCTTCTTATTTAACCTGCATAATAATCGTGGAATATAAGCATCACTATTATCCACACTTTGTAGGAGAAAACTAGGTCCCAAACCCACGTAGCTGGTAACTAGCTGAAATTCCATCATTCTAAATTCAGTACATTCTCTTGTTACTCCATAAATAAACACAGGGCATCCCGAGTATAGGATGAGCAATGCCAGGGTGGTTGTGGCTGGCTCTTGGTGAAGCTCACCAGGTGGGCTCAGGACAGGGTCTGGATTGGCTAGGAAACAGGTGTAGCCACTCAAGTTCCTTCCCAGGGTACGTGGTGAACATCCCATTGGGACTAGTGCAGAAGAGGCAGGTGCTTGCTTCGTTTGGGGTTTTGGTTGGTTATTTGTCTGATAATAGAAAATCAAGGCCCTTATATAATCCTTTAATTTTTTTCAACCCCATGAGGTAGGTTCTGCTGTTACTATTTTCATTTTACAGATGGGGTAATTGTGGCACAAATAAGTAACGTGAGGTCACACAGCTCCTAAGTGACAGAGCCAGCACTCACTCCCAGGAAGTCCAGCCCCAGGGCCCTTACTATGTTGTCTTTGTTTCCAGAGACGGGAAAGAAGGAAATAGCAAACAGGATCTAGTGAGAGAGAAAACTGTCAGAAACAGTCGCGGTCAGTGGAACACGGGCCACTGTTCTCTAGGCATGAGACCCGCCGTCCCAGGATGGAGGGGAGTTGGGGAGAAATTCCACTGACCAAATTAGGTAGGCATTGCCCCCAAAGTGACGGTGCATTCAGACCCCCAGCCCCGCCCCAGAGTACAGCGGTCTACTCTAAGCTTGTAGGAACACAGTCAGAAAAGTGAAGGCCTGCCCTGGCTGGTGTGGCTCAGTGGACTGAGCACTGGCCTGCACACCAAAGGGTCACTGCTTCTATTCCCAGTCAGGGCACATGCCTGGGTTGTAGGCCAGGTCCCCCGTAGGGGGTGCATGAGAGGCAACCGCACATTGATGTTTCTCTCCCTTTCTCCCTCTCTTCCCTTCTCTCTGAAAAATTTTAGAAAAGAAAAGAAAAGTGAAGGCTTGCAAAAGACAGAGGGCGATGAAACAGTCTCTGCTTTGTTCTTTATCAGTTGCGGGCCCCATGATTTGAGGGCTTCGTTTTCATCTACAAAGTGGGGATGATAGTGATGTTTATATCCCCTGATTATTATGTGGATTCAATAAAAATAATATTAGCAATAACGTTATACTTCTCACACTTAATAAGACCAAAATAATACAAAACAAGCTATCATCTCATCCATCGTAATCAACCATTTCGACTATGATTGGACAGTTAGACAAAGCACACCTACAACAACCAAGCAACAGATCAAATTACATGAGGAAGAAGCGGTCCAGGAAGGCCCAAGGGGAAGGGACCTGGTGTGATGCTGAGGACGCGGCCTCTGAGGTGACAAGCTGGGCCAGTCACTTCTCCAAGCCTAAGTTCTCTCATCTGAAGATAGAGGCGCAGCCGTGACCAGGCAGAGGAGCTGCCACACGGAGAGCACTCACACGGGCAGGGCCTGGCTCGGAGTCAGGAGTTCAATCAGTGTGGCACAGCTCATTGTTATTATCAGCAGTTCCGCTCGGTATGAGTTATAAACAGGCAGGAAAATAAGCGGAAGTTAAGTGCCTTTTAAGGACACGGTGAAGGAGCGATAAAGGCCAGAGAAGCAGAAGGCCCTCAGAAAAGTACCTCGCAGCAGCCGTTCTGATGTCTGTCTGGTCACAGGAGCTAACGTGCGTGACTGTGTTCTGCGAGCCTCGGTGCCCTAGGGGGCATCATTGCTGTGACTGTGCGGGTCTCAGGCAGTGTGGTCATGGATGTCCGCACACTGCGTGCTGAGTGGGGCTTTTGATTCCATCTGCCCGGGAAGGCAAGTGGAGCTTGGTCGCGTGGGGCGCGCATCCCTGGAGGAGACATGGGTCTGTGCGGTCCTGGGGGTGGAGGGGTTTGATCTGACAGCAAGGGTCCAGAAGGCGGCTCAGGACCGAGGAGAAATCACCCAAAGCACCGGCACGAGGCCTGGGGAGGAACCCGAAGACATGGGTCTTAGAACAAGCCCTGGGAGGTCTCAAAATATTAGGCCTTGGTTTACTTATCCTACGAGTGGATAAAGCAACCCGTGCCCTGTCTCCTCCCTAAGCTTGGAGAGGATTAGTAACACAATGAATTAATAAAACAATGGATGTGAAAGTGTTTTGTAAATTCTGCAGTCACAGCATTTGGCAGGGACCGCATATTTCCACCGAGAACATGAATGAGGAGATAGGACAGAGTCTCAGAATCAGGGAGTGCAAGAGGCACTGGACTGGGAGAGGGAAATGGTGATGGAATCAATATCCTGAAGGGCCAGAGACCAAGGAAAGGTTGGTGAGGACTGGCGCAGAACACCAGGAAACTGAGTGCGGTAACAGTGCGCACTGGGCGGAACAGAGGGCACTGTTCAGGGCCTGGGTGGAACAGAGTTGTGCTGAGACCACAGTGAATGGAAAACCAGAGATGTGACGGTCCGAAGGTCACAGAGTGAGTTTGTCGCCAAGCTGGGACTGGAACTCAGGTTCTTCCGGTTCCCAGTCCTATTTCTTAGCTTCCCAATCTGGCTCGGTGTGTGAGAAAGAACAGAGGGGCGGGGCGAGACTTAAGGAAGTGATGTCACAGGTAAGAAGGCCCCCCCTAAGCTACCAACACCTCTCCCAGCTGCCCACTGATGCCTGAAATTTCTCTCTTACTCACTCACTTGCAGGCCTGCAAGCGTCTCAAGGTTGGAGAGGTCACCCAGTCCGCCTCCCCTCGCAGTCCCCCAAGGAAGGGTCTGCTGAGCACTCCGGTGACAGAGCTTTCCTCATCTGACACATTCCACGGAAGAAGGTTCTTCCTTAGATCCATTCGATGTACCTGTCTTACTGTAGCTTCCTACCACGCTCCCCGGTCACACTGCTTTTAGTCACATACATCCCGGTTCTCTGCCACAGCACAGCTCTCCCAGTAGCTGAGGACAGCTCCACGCCCCTCTCCCCACTTTGATGTTCCAGACTACAGCTCCCATCGTTGCTTCCTCAGCATTCTTCCTCTTCACTTCCTGCTTCCTCTACTCTGTGTGTTCTCCATTTGGTCTTCTCCTGGAAGTGTTATCTGACACCGTGTAAAATATGCCCGGGGCACCCTGGTTAGAGCCAGGGCGAATGTCCTTTATCCTGGATGCCACTGCTCCGTCAGTGCATCCTCAGATCTCGGCGATTTTTCACCCTACAGGCTCCCATTCAGTGTCCCGACTGAGACACCACAAATCTGCACGGGGGCTCCACTGAGCCCCGGCCTCACCACGCCTCGCAGGCTAGCCTCCTGTCACTTCTCTCAGGGACCTAAGTCGGGGCCTCACACTCCTTGCCGGAAAAGTCCGCCTTGTTACACTCAACCCGTAATTCTGAGCAGAATTCTTGCTGGAACATGGTTCTGTATCCTTAGCCCATTCCTTCTCCCTCCCAGCTTTCAGCCCCCTGCAAAGAGGCCCTTTGCCTCTCCCTCCAGGTCACCAAGGACTGCTCCCCGGGCTCATCTGCCCCCTGGAATACGTGAGCCCACCCCCCCCATCTTGTGAGGTCTGTAGGGCACAATGACACAGAACATGGTTACCCCAGATGTTAGGTGACCAGAGCAGGATACTGTTGAATTACAAAAGGCATAGAGAAAAAGCAAGAGGGAGTGACAAGTGTTACAAATAGTAGCCTCTGTGTCGTGGGACTGTCGGCAACTTTTTCTCATGCTTCGTTACACTCTTCATCTAACTAATATTTAATGGAGGCCTTATGTGTGTATTTCCCAAATTCTCTATGCTGAGTATGCACTCTTTGGGAACCCAGGAAAGTAAAGTGAAAATGAAATGAAAAGAAATCAAGACCCTTCCCTGAGGAGGACTGGGTGGTGAGTTCTTCAACGCTCTTTGGGAAGCGACACCTGGGCTCTCGGCCATTGACTGTCCGGCCTTCCACCTGCATTTCTCCTTCCTTCCCACGGGCACGGGGAAATCTCCTCACCGCCCTGTGGGAGCCCACGCATTCTCCCCCAACCAGCGGGGGTCTTTGCTTCAGGGAGAGACATGCCCCTGGGAAAGAAACTCCAGGACCCAGGGGAAGGGGGGGCAAAGGGGTTGCCTGGTTGGAGCCCAGCTGTCACTTTGGGTACCTTCCCCAGTGTCGTCTCCGTCTATGGGAACGCGTTTAGGGGAGTTTCCCTGCCAATAGGTTTGCAAAAGGCGCAGAGAGAGCGTAAGACCTGTGGGCCCCTTTGGTGCAACATTGAGAGGGGCCTCCAGGTGGTGAGGGAAAGGGTCCAGCCAGAAAAATGACCCATCTGGTCCGCTTCCCGGACTTCCTAAGGCCGGACCTGGGATACAGTGCTGGGGTTCCCTCTTTTTTCTTTCCTCTCGGAAGGCCAAAGGTAGTCTGGAAGCGTCGCGGTCCTCTGGCCCTCGATTAGGGGAGACACCTGAGGTTCTAACACGCCGGGTGCAAAACCTTCCCGGGCTTAGCTGCAAAACCTGACCTGGGCTTCCCCTCCTCTGACCAGCAGAGGGCGCACCCCACCCATGAGAAGGTGCCACCGCTGCAAGGCTGGGAGTGGCAGGCTCGGCGGGTGGGCGGGCGGGGGTGTCCCTCCTTCTGAAAAAGAGCAGGCAGATCCAGAGATCACGACGGAAAATAATGTGGGCAGGGGGCGGTTTGTGAATGAGGGTGAGCGAGACAGGGTCAGCGAGGGTTAGAAGAGGTTGGAATGGCAGTGGCGAGGGAAGGTCGAGATTGAGTGAGGACGAGACGAGGTGGGCGGTAGGTTGGGATGAGGACGGGCCGGACGGGGAAAGGTGGGCGCCCCAGGCGTGTTGGGACGGGATTGGGATGCAGTGGGGCGAAGGGGCGGGCGGGAGGCTGGGCGAGGCCGACTGGAGCCCCCTGCCGGGCGCGCGCGTGTGTTTGGAGAGGGGTGGGCTGCAGCAGGGAGGGCGTGTCCCTCCGGGCGGGGCCCGCCCCCCCCCCCGGGCTCCCGCTCGCCTCCCGCAGCGAGCACCCCGCCTGCTTCGTCCTCTTTCCCTCCAGCTGTCCCGTCAGGCCTTTCCGCTCAGGCCTGAGCTGGGCATCTCACTTCGTTCCTCCCTGAAAAAAAAGCAAGGTTCCGGTGCAGCAAAGAACTGAGAGAGGAGGCAGCGGGCAACTCGGGAGCTTTAATGGGTCTGGGGGGGAAGGGGACACGCCGGGCGTCTGCGAGAGTCGGGGTGCGAGGCGGGGGCCCCGGATGCCCCCTCGGTGGCCCTTCCCAAGCCCCCGCTCAGGTGCCCAGGAGGAGAAGGTGGCCCGTGAGGGGCGTCCACCCCACTGGGATCGGGGCAGCCCCGTGGGGAAGAGAAAAAGTGCGAAAAGATTTGGAATTGGAAAGAGAGGGGTCGTATTGGAGGGGGCTTCCAGGGGCCAGGCCCAAGGGCAGGTCGGGGGAAGAGACGCCGGGGAGGCCTGAAAGCCTCCCCGCAGTGAGCTGGAGTCTAGAAGAAGGTGCAGGCAGAGGGAGTGAGGGGCCGGGGCGCCCTCCCCCAGAGGTTGGGGCAGAGGGAGCCGGGGAAGTCCGGCGTCCAGGGAAAACTGCGAGGGCTGCGGGTCCCTTCCCCCGGGGCTGGGCGCGGCGAAGGATGGAGTCAAATCCGAGGTCGGAGGAGCGTCCGGGAGGCGCCGGGGACTCCTCCCCAGGACGTGGACCGGACTCAGCGGGGCTCTGGGCGCCCCGGAGAGGCCGTGCGCACCCGGCCGCCCGTCTAGTGGTAATGGCCCCCCAAGTGCGAGGCGGCGGCTACCGCGCCGAAGGGCCCGGGCGGGGGCTGCAAGCCGGGGCTGGGGTAGAGCGCGGCGGTGGCGGCGGCGGTGGCGGCAGGGCCCGGGCCCGGCCAGTAAGAGAAGCCGGCAGGCGCGACGCCGGCGGAGGCGGCCATGAGGTTGAGTTTGGAGAGGCCGGGGAAGGGCAGAGGGGCGAGGCCGGCCGGCAGCTTGTAGAGCGCGCCGTCCTGGGCGGCGGCGGCCGCGGCGGCCGCAGCGGCGGCGGCCTGGGCGTGGGTCGGGGGCGGCTGGCAGGCCTGCGCCAGGCCCTGGAAGTCGAAGCGGTAGGCGTAGCGTTTGCCATGCACCTTGCTCATGATGTTCTTGTCGTAGTAGTAGCGCAGCGCGCGGCTTAGCTTGTCGTAGTTCATGTTGGGCTTGCTCTTGCGCTCGCCCCAGCGCCGCGCCACCTCGTCTGGGTCCGTGAGCTTGAACTCGCCGTGGCCACCTTCCCACGCGATACAGCCGGCGTTGGCGCGGTCCGCCAGCAGCTCCAGCAGAAACTGCCACAGCTGGATCTGCCCACTGCCTGTGGGGAAGGGGAGGCAGTCAGCCACGGACGGGAGGGGAGGCTGAAGGCGGGGAAAGGGGCGAGATGGGAGACGGGCCCAACCCGAGGAAACCGGCGTCCATGAGGAAAAGGACACGTTCGGCTTGCAGCTGGGCGCAGCTGAAGCGGCTGGCCAGAGAGGGGCTGACCGGCAAAGCTATCCTTGCCATTACCGCGCTTTTTCGCGCAATGAAAACACGCCTCCCACTTAGGAGTACACAGCCCCGCGGGTGCGTGGCTTTGTAAGAACTGGGAGCAGAGGGCGAAGCATTAACCCCTCTGCATGGAGGCAGCGAGGCAGCAAGACGCTGAGCTCCCTGATGTGAACAAGGACAGGAAGTCAGCCCCTGTGGCCACCTGGGCCTGGGGCCCTAACTCAGGCCAGAGCCCGCACAACCCCAGCGGTAGCCCAGCCGGTGTTTAAACTGCCAGATCCCAGCTGGGCCGCATCCGGAGACCCAGGGATCCAGAGAGAGGGGGCAGGCACGCAGCAGGACCACCGAGGCCACTGGACAAGGCCCAGCGCCTAAAGGCAAACAGTCGCACGTCCCACCAGAGGTGCGGGAGAGGTGACGTCTGGCCTCCACGCCTCACCGCACCACACAGGCATGGGGACAGTGGCCCCCTGTGCGAGAGAGGAGGGCCAGGCTCCGAAGGCTCTCCATCTTCACCGCACTCCAGTGCGCAGACTGCTGCACCAGCACTAATAGGTTCGGTTTCTTTTTTCGGAACAGGCGGGATTCCCAGGACTGCACAGTTGTCGTGTTTCCCCAGAGGGTGCACAGCTCTGAGGAGAGGGATTGGGACCTCGAGGCCTCTCTGCCCAGGCCCCTGCCTGAGCTCCTCTTCTGTCCGTCTCCAGGCTCCTGAGTCTGGGGGTGTTGGGAGCGGCAAGGAGGTTTTCCCCAGATACTTGTGTGATGAGAGCAAGATGCTCCAGAACGCCCACTGCCTTGTCCCGGAGTCGCGATCAGAAAAGCCAAGAAAACTCTCGATACAATCACCACCACCACCCTCCTTTTAGAATAAAATACATTTTTCCTCAATGTTGTCTGGCTATTGCTTCAAATTGAGCCTGGGGAACCTCTCTTCCTTTTTCAGTGACTCGTCAGAACCCAGACACTGCCCTCCACAATTTCAACCCCGGTCCCTCTCGGGAGCCCAGCAGCAGCTGCCTGGCTCCCGGTGGGGACGCTGAGTGTTAGGACCAGCGACAAAGGGCCGTTTGGGTGAAGATGTGCCGCTGGTACAGATGCCGAGCCACGTCAGAGGCTTGGGAGAGCATTCCTCTTGGGGGTTGCGTTCTCTTTTGAACAGAGCTGTTGCCACCCTCGTTTTTAAGGATACTGTAACTGTGAGGTTTAGGGGACTGACTGGGTGGGGGGCAGTGGGGAGGGCTTTGCTCGGAAGGCCCGTAAGTCCCCGCCATCATCAAGGCAAAGCAGAGAGTGATTTACCTGCAGAGAGCTGGCTTTGAACCTAGGAATCAGCTGCAATGACCCAGCGAACGTGGCGGGCTGGGTGGGGAGAGGGAGCGTGGGAAGCCTGGCTGCTGCTGTTCTGTGAGACAGGTAGGTGCTGGCTGCCCCCTCCCATCCTTGCTAGTGGTGCTCGTGGCCAGGGAGTAAATCTTCGGTCCCATTGACCAGCGGTGCGGGGGCGGGGGGCCAGGGCGAGGGAAGAGCCTGTGCTCGTGTTGCTAGCAGGCAAAGGACTCCGAGCGCCTCAGCCCTAGTCCCTAAAGCGTGGGTGAAGGCCAGGATTCTCTCCCTTTGCCCTGGTCTGCAAGTCCAGCGCTGAAGGTCAAGGCCAAAGGAATGCCCCGCCCCCAATCCTCCCCACAACTGTGCCCGGACCCTCCTCTTCCTAGAGCCTTGCGGTGCATCTCTTCCATCCTCTGTCCTGGGAGTGTTAGCGCCTGTCCTTCTTGGGCGGCTGCCCTGGCTCCTGTCCACGGTCCTGCCCCCACCCACCCAGTCCTCCAGCCAGCTCACCTTTTTGTACCGCTGGGCTCAGTGGCCCCCACCCCGGGCTCTTCCCTTCTTTGAAGAGACCGTCTCCGACGGGATCTGTGGCAGCAGAAGATAACAGTCGGCGGATGCAGGCGGCGGTGGTGGGCCTGACCCAAAGGGCCCCGGGGCCAAGGCCCGAGAAGGGGCGCCTTGGTTCCCGGCGTGAGGCTGGGGGCCCGAGCTGCCCGGCTCCTCCTCCCGGAGCCTGGCCCCGGCGCGCGCCGCACAGAGCCCCTCCATAACGCCCAAGTCAGGAAACGCGTCCAGGAAAAAGGAAATCCGCTTTCCCAACGGGCCGGCGTGAGCCTTATAAAGCCGAGCCGGGACTGCGCCAGCTGAGCCGAAGCGCACGGAGACCATCGGAGAGGAGAGGAGAGGAGCGCGCCTGGAAGGCTGGGCCTGCGGGAAAGCTCGGACCACCGAGGTGAGGAGCCACGAGGGTGCAGGGGCGACGCCCGGCCGACCGCGGCCTCCCGACACTGCAGGCGCACTGAGCCCCCCGCCACACCGAGGACCCTGTTTCTCCTCTAGGTTCTTTCAGCCCCCGAGCTGGCGCCCTCCGCCTGCTAGCCTCCCGATCCGCTCACTTCGAGGCTTGTAGACCTCACACGAAAGCCCCAAAGCTCCCCATCTGCTTTTTAACGTCCTCCGACGCCCGAGACTGCTCCATCCTCCCAGCAGTCCGAGTCTCTGGACCGCGCCCCTTCCCCGGGACCCCAGCAACCTCTTTCCCGTGCCCCAGACCAGACTTCCAGCCCCGGGTCCCGGCGCCTCCAGCCCCCGGCTGGTCCCTGGTACCTGGCAGGTACATGTTGATCAGCAGGGGCTGGGAGGTGCCGCTCTGTCTCATCGCCGCCAGAGGCTGGGCGGTGGGAGGTGGGGGTGGGGATGAGAAAGGGGGGACGCGTCAGGCTTTGCGCTCCGGGGTACCGATCCCCGCCCGAGGCGACTGTGGGTACTGGGAGATGAAGGCAGCGCCAGGTCCAGCAGGGCCTGGCGGAAGGGGGCTGGCCGGGTGTGGCGGGGGTCCTGGAACGACGCTCCGAGCCACCAGGCAGCTTGGAACCCTTCGGCCCCCCGCGCGGGCAGGGGCCGCAATTTCCGTTTTAATTAAAGCGCTGTCGCCTCGGCCCCCGGGACCCCGCCCCCGCCCCTCTTATCGCCCCATCGCAATAAAGTCTCCAACACGCCGCGCAGCAGCCAAGCGCACCCGGCCGCCCCCCGCGCCCCGCAGCCCGGAGACGCGCGGGGGATGGGCCTGGGCCTCGCGCTACGACAGGGGTCAGGAGCGCTGTTCTTTTCCGCCTCCCTGACTCCTGGCAAACATCGATGGGGCGGAGTACCCGGCCCCACCTCGGACTCCCAAAGCCACAGCTCCTTCTTCCCGACCATTCCCACCCACCTCACCGCCCCACTCTCCTCCCCCTCCCTTTCCCCCCACCCCCACCCGGGTTCCCGTCTCCAGGCTGCGTTATCTGCATCTTCACTTTTAAATTTCCGCTTCCCTCCCTCTCTCCTGTCGCTGCGCTCCCGGGCCAGGCGGCGGTGGCTCCCTTTATCTCCGCACCCCCCTCCCGGAGCCTTCTCCCTCCTCCTCCTCCTCTCCCACTCTCTGCTCTTCCCTGGAGACCTGCTCTCCTTCCCCGTTGGCCTCTTGCTTTCACCCGATTCCAGCCTTTCCAGGGTCCCCGGGCCTCCCGGCCAGCGCTGGGGCGTCTCCCCAACAACTCCGAGCGGGCTGCCCCCCCTTTCTAGGTCTCGCCTTTTCCCAGTTAGTCTGTCCTACTCCCAGCCCCCCTCCTGCCTCCTCTCTCCTCCCCCGTCCTTTTCCTCACCTGCCTTCTCCGTTCCTCATTCATCCCTACTCCCTACTAATTTGTGGCATAAAGCTCAGGCCGCCCCTTCCACTTCCACCACAAGTACTGCCCTCCGGTTATCCCTGAACCCGGTGGCCATCGGCACCTTGCTCTTCTGGGTGTAGAGGCCTGATGTACTACTGTACAAGGGCCCCGGTGCAGGGGGAGTGGGGGCTGAAATCCACTCCGAAAAGTGGACAAAGATGCCCATTGTGGATTAGCAAAACTGGTGCGGTTCCCAGGTGGCTTGGAGTCTCTGGGTACCTGCGGGGCTTCCTGACTCTGGAGAGGCTGCTAAGGAGGGATGCCAGCTAAAGACGAAGCCCTGGGCCAGGCTCCCCGTGCCCACTGGTGCTCTCCAGGTCTTTTCCTCCCACTGTCTGAGCCCAGAAGGCGCGAGGCCTGGGACTCCAGGGCGTGGGGTGAGTGGGCAGGTTTTCTGCACCGTCCCTGGTCCTGCGGTGCCTGACTGAGTGGCCGGGAAGTCTAGCTCCTTGGGTTCCTGCTGTGACTGCGGGAGTGTTTGTCTCCATGGTAGAGGGTGCGAAGGTCCAAAGGAACCGTGGCAGAGCATGGGAAGCGGAAAATAGAGGGAAATGAGGAATCCCAAGGCCCCAGAAGGTCCTAAAGGGACAAGGATGGGGGCTTCAGTATGTGCATGTGGGAGCCTGTGGAGGCAAAGGTGAGGGGTTGGGATGCTCCTTGGAGACCAAACTCACAGCTTCACAAAAGGGGAAGGCCTTGAGAGTGGGACCGAGGTTCCAGTGCCTCTTCTTCATGCCTTGTTGTCACTTCCCAAGGTAGAAAACAAGGCGTAGGTCAGACCTGGGAGGGGGCGAGGCACCAAGGTTCAGCCCCTCGAGGTGCTCAGCCAAAGGCTGAGGCACGAAGGAGAGGCTCTCGGAGCGAGGGGTCCACCCAGGCACCCCAGCTCAGAACTGAAGGATCAACATCTCAGGCGGTGAGCCCTCACTGAGGACTCAGGTGTCAAAGGGGGGGGCAGGCTCCAGGAAGAGTTTATGCACGAGTGTGAATGGGTGGGGCGGCGGATGAGAGCAGTCCTCCAACGCACTGGGTCTTGGCTGCACGAGTAAGAAATTGCCCTTCTCCATCCCCTTTGGCCTTTGGCCGAGTGCAGCCACAGTGCAAGGCCAAGGCAGGGGTTCTGCAGGTCCCACAGGGTTCAGCAAACCACCGCCTGTGTGCAATGAGAAGGCAAAGACACTCGGGCCCAGCCCGGCCTGGCCTCCGTAGTTGCCAGTGTGGGGAGCAGAGTCAGATCCCTGCTCCAGCAAAACAAAGGTTGTCACAAATACTAGGTCCCTCAACACCCTGGTCATACAGTTGAGGACACTGTCACCTAGGGACGGGTAGTGCCCTGTCCGGGGTCACACTGCCAATCCCTGAAGCCTTGCTGACTCTCCCAGGGGGAGGGTAGCTCAGCCAGATTTCCCTTTGCCCACTGTCTTCCCCCCAGAACAGGGAGTGGGGGAGATGGGCTGCTGGGCTCTGGGGCCAGTTTGTCTGGATTCAACTCTGGGTCCCCCATTTCCTGCTTTGTGACTTTTAAGAGAGTCACAGAACTTCTCTACCTTAATCTCTTCACTCGAAAAATGGGGATTACAGTAGCTACCATACAGAATGTTAAGGCTTATATAACAGACACTGACTGCTCGGACAAGACTCTGTACATTTAGCTATTGTTACTATTGCCATCCCCCAAGGAGGCAGGGACCCGTGACGGGGCAGGAGCCCCAGGCATCTTTGGGGCCCCTAGAGGTCTGGATCTTCGCTGAGGCCTGAGGCTCTAAGCCGCACGCAGCTCAGATCAGCCTCCACTGGGCCCAGATTTGGGGTCAGGAGCCCTTGTTCAAGTCACTAATTAAGTGGCTGACCTCACTGAGGCTTCTGCCTCTCAGGGGGCTCCAGTTTCTTCCTTGGTGAAGTGGATGAAGCATGGAATGTGCTAGGACAATCCACTGAGACAGGGCCTGTGGACTCTAGACCCCCCGCAGAGCTCTGTCCCTTGGCTTCCAGACCTAACCCACAGTGGGGAGCCGGGGAAAGGAGAGCCCTGGTTGGCTGCCCCAGGGTTCTCCCGTAACACCAGGAGCATTTTCAGGGGTTCTCATCGAATCTTCACAACACCCTTGCGACACAGTCAGGGTAAGCACCAGTGGCCCCAGTTTACAGAGGACACTGAGGCTCAGGGGTGCTACTTGACGGGGTCTGACTGCTGGTGTTCCCACTTCTGGTGCGGGGCACTTTGCATGGGAAGCAGATGCCTGCGTTTGCACAGTTGGGCCCAAGGGCAATGCCGGGTTCAGGTCTGACTGTCCTCCAGCATTGCCTTGTCTCCCCTCGGCTGGGGCAATGACCTGGTCCACCCCTCCCCGTTGACAGGTCCACTAGGGCCTTCGAGAACCAAGGCTCCCTGAGGGACAGGATGAGAAGAGCCCCCAGGGCCTCAGAGGCCACACCAGTGTGGGACTGAGGGATTACTGACTGGACAAAAGAGGAAGCTGGGAAGGAAATACACTGGTCGCAGGGGCTCTGTGGCTGCTGCCACACTCAGTCCCACTGTGTCTGTGGGCTTCTGCCACCTGCCCCAGGACCCAGGCTCACAGTGTTCAGCGGCTAAGGCACTCTCTCCCCAGCTCCCCAGTTCTCTGAAGAGTAGGGAGAAAGAGGATAAAGAGCGGGTTGTTTGGAGCAGTAGAGAGGACGGGTATGAAATGCTTTGTAAATGCTGGAGCTCAAACCCTGTGAGAGATCAGGATCACTATTATTCAGACGAAGGGTCTGGAAGCTCTGCTCAGAGAGAGGAAGTCTCCTCCTTAGAAGGTCCTGGAGACAGTGGAACTGCCCACTGATTTCTCCTCTCACACTCTTGCTCTTCTATAAGACAGAGAGTCTATAAAGCTGGGAAGGGGTACAGGCTCCCCTAGCTGAAGAGGGAGCTGCGGGGACAAGGAAGACTGTTAGAGAGGAACCCGAGGGAGCTCCTGCCCAGAGTTAAGGAGATCCTGCCCTGCATGACAGTGCCTGTCCTGGGGGCGGGCGGTGCAGGTTGAATTCAGCTTTGCGCCCTGCTGTGGGGCTGTGTGCACCCCAGCCGGTGGGTGGCAAAGGTGGCATTTGGCCGCAGCACCCTGGCCCAAGCCCATGGGCATTTATTTACCAAGGAGCAGGGTGGGACTAGTTGTAGCTAGCAGGATGCCCAGGGTTCTTATCAGCAGCTTCCTCTCAGCCCCATTGCAGTCTAGCCACACACATCCTGAGCCAGTCTGTGCTCCATAACCAAGGGTCCTGGAGCATGAACAGAGGGTCAGGTTGGCAGGCAAGGACCTCAGAAAGATGAGGATAAAAATCACAAAGAGAGACACCAAAAAAGAGGTGAGAGGGACAGGCAGCTTCAGGAGGCTTTATTGCGGGTCCTTAGGGAAGGTAGGGGGCCATGGGGGTTATTGTTGGATTCGTCGAATGGACTGCAGCTGCCCAGTGTGGGCCTGTGTGCCAAACTCGGTGTAGGTACGGAACTCCCCGCCGTGCCGGTCCCGCTCTAATACATACTGGTAGCCCCGGTAGCCTGGGTACTGGTAGGCCACCCACCTAGACCAGAGAGGGCAAAAGGCTGGTAAGTAGGCTCCACCCATGTCCTCCATTAGTAGTTCTCCTTCTCAGTTCCCAACCCCCAGCTTCAAAACCATTGCTTGTTTTTCCTACATAAATCTCTCCCTGCCCTTCTCACTGCTCCACATGTCCCTATCACCGTCTCTCCTCTTCCTGTCCTCCATTGCCTCCCCATCTCAGTTTCCAGTCCCTTCCAATACCCCCAGGTCATCTCCCTATTCTCCTATAACCTGCCCCTCCCTCCAGACTGTCTCCACCATCTTCCTTCCTTCCCCTTGCCTCCAAGTCTCCCAGCACCTCACCGCCTCACTCCCCACTGACCTCCAGTCTCCAACATCTCTCTGACTGTGTCTTTGGCATGCCGTCACCCTTTCTCACCCTCCTCCCTGGTCCCATCGCCCCTCTGGTCTTCTCATCTCCCCTGTTCCAGTCCCAGGACTCACGCTCCAGAGCTGACTTTGAGGGAGCCCACGTCCTTGCTGGCCCAACCCATGGAGGGCAGGGATGGGTAGTCATCGCTGAGTTCAAACTTGCAGCCCTGGAAATTCTCCCCTTCAAACAGTATCACACGGCTGTCACTGTGGTTCTGAGGCACAGAAATGTGGGGGTCAAGCCCTCCAAAGAGGTGTTAATGGACACATTCTCAGCCCCCACTGCCCATTCCAATGCCCATCACAAGTTGTGTAGACACTTCAGTTCCACAAACACTCCCAGCATTTGCTGCATTAGCTTCCTAAGCAACTGGGAAGCTGGGACGCTGAGATCCCCAGTCTCTGAGGTCCCTTCTGTGGCTGTGCATTGAGGTGGTGAGACTGGAGGGGTGGAAATCAAAGACCCTTCCAGGTTGGGGCTAGAAAGCATCTTGTGATGGTGACATGTCTTAAGAGAAATTTGGTCTATTAGCCAATCCCCTGCCCGGAACTCTGGGCAGCCTCTCACAGCTAAGGGGCATTGGATGGGAGGGTCAGAACAGGTAGGCCAAGATATCAGTGTTGGTGGGCCTGGGCTTCCACAGCCTAGGTCCCTCCCTCTGAAGGGCCCCTTGGCCTCCTGAAATGGAGACGCTTGGCTGAGTCAGTACCGCTCTTGTCCCTCCACCTCCCAGCCCCAGGCCCCACTAGCACAGTTCCTAAGTCAGAACGAGTAGGAAGTGAGATCCTTCCCTTTAGTGTATTTGATTGGTTACCAACCCTTTCCCCACAACACACACACACACACGCATGCGCACACGCATGTGCACAGACTGGCCCTACTAAGTAAGCCTTGATCCCTGCACTGAGTTCCCCTCTCATCTCCATGCTAACCCTAGGGACCTTCGCAAGTCACTTTGCCCCTCTGAGCCTCATTTTCACGCGTGTATGAGGCTAAGAGCGGCCATCCAGACCTCACAAGACTGTGCGTTGACAGAGGCACCTAAATTCTTGAGCTGTCTCACTCTCGCCCTCAACTAGATGTGAGGAACCCCATGCTGCTCCGGACAGACAGGGCCTCGGCACTGTCCGTGGTGCTGATCTCCAGTGCCCGGTTTAGACCTACAATCCAAATTTGTAGAGAGCACTCTGGTTCTGGGAAGTAATGCCGCCACCGCCCATCGAGTTGTGCTTACACACTCCCCGCCCCCCGTACAGTGAGTGGATGGCCTCTCGGAGCAGCCGTGGTGGGAGCAGGGCGAGGGGGCAGAAGAGGCGGGTGTGTGGGGGGGGGGGAGGGCTGTGCTCACCGCACAGAGCACTGGCCGGAAAGAGAGAAGCTGGTCACTGTGGTGGCCGCCGCTGCCGCTCCAGGCGCTCCAGCGGGGATAGTCGCCCTTCTCCAGAATGAACTGCTGTCCCTGGAAGTCGGGGTACTCATAGGCCACCCAACTGGGGAGAGATAAGGGACGCTGGAGGCATCTGCCCCAGCGGCACTACTTCTCCTTCTCCTTGCTTGCTGCGATTGAAAATACTGTGAAACCAACCTTTTCCTCTAACCCCAGACCCTTTCCTGACTCACCCACTGCATGGCAAAACCAGTCCCTCTAGAGGCTAAAGACCCTCAATCGGCTGCTATCCAGGGTTTGAAGCTTCCAGGCTTCCAGCTCTGGTTGGACAGAATTTCCAGTCCTACGCGGATCACCCGACCAAGTCCTTCTATACCGAGGACTTAGATGCCTGGAAAAGTAGGTGTAGGGTGCCCCATCCTCACGCCAAACCGAGGTAGCAACCTCTGATAACCACAGTTCTCCCGAGGGCCCGGGGCTCTAGGAGACCAGGGTGGGTGGGGTCAGCGAAAGAGATTTGGCTCGCTTTTTTTTTTTTTTTTTTGTTAAACGCAGTGCAGAGCCATCTAACTTTTACAGAGGAAACATTTGGGAGAGGACATTCCACTGGGAACCCTTTCCGGATTCAAGTTGATCCCACAGCTCTCCTGTCCCCTCTCGCAAAGGGTCGCTTTCCACCAGTATCCTTTTAGCCACACAAAGATACACTCTTTCTTAAGATTTGTGTTATGTTGGCGGGGATTTGGGGGAGGCCAAAGGGTTTCCTGGTTGGTGGGCTTCCATCAGGAAGGGCTGAGACCAGGCAACGGAGGGCTGAGAGATGAGGTCCCAGATCTGGAGCCCGGGGAGCCCAGAACCCGCCCAACCCAGCCCAGCCTCGTCCAGGCGATTCTTACGCGCCGTTTTCCACCTTGACCGAGCGCACCCGGCGCAGGCCTCCGCGCTCGCAGATGTTGGCGCAGTCGCTCAGCAGCCGGCAGCGGCGGCCCTGGAAGTCCTCTTCGTCCCAGAGGGTGAGGCAGGCGGGCGCCGGTCCCGGCGCGGGGGCGCTGCTCATGCCGCTGAGGCAAGAAGGGCAGGACCGAGTGCTCAGCGCCCGGCGAGCACCTTCCCCCGCCCAGGCCCAGGCCCAGGCCCGCCCAACCCGGGCTGTGGGTGAATGACCCGGGGCTGGGCCTGGGCCGGGCTGGGCCCGGGTTGCCAGTGGCTCTCCCTCATGTCGCCCTCCCCCGCCCTGGAAAGACCCTGCCCCGGCACCTAGTGTTCTCCGGGTGGTCGAGCGCGGTGCTGTCGAAAACGCAGCGGCTGCGCGCGGGCCGGACGTGCGGGGCTTTATACCGAACCTCGCCTCCCTCCCCGCACCCTGGTCCGCCGGGGTGGGGACAGCTGAGTCAGCGGGCAGGCTGCGGTCAGCTTGCGCGCGTCCCCGGGGAGCCGGGCCTTTACCCACCCCTGCAGCCACCCTTCCCGCCCCTACTCTCGGCGACGACAATGGAAAGTGCTGAGGCGCTCATCCCGCGCCCGCTGCAGCCCAGGCTGACTCTGCTCTTTCTTTTCTGCGGACCTGAGCCGGGCAAGGCCACCCGACCGCGGGGCAGAACGCGGCCTCCCTGGCCCAGAGCCTCCACCCCGAGGTCCCGGCTAAAGCCGAGCCTTCGGGACTCGAGGCGGGCAGTTCTTCCCAGTGTCCAAACCCCACCTCTTCACTCTGAGGTCGCTAGCACCCCGCAAGCCACCTTCCTCACACTCCTCAGTCCTCTCTTTCCTGGAGGACCGGCCCCACACACCCCCTTTCCTCCCGCACTTGAGTTCCCGGACCCCGCGCTGCGTTCCAGTTTTCAGGGGGTGGAGGGGGCGAGGGGGGGCGCCCGGCGGCGCAGGGCACTGGCGGGTTGAACCGCCCAAGGGAGGGCGCGGGTTACAAAGCGCCTGGGGTAACAGTAGCTGAGGGGTGGCTCTCTAGTTGCTGGGAAGAACGTTTCAACCATAACCACGAGGCTGCCAGCCGCCAGGCAGAGCTCAGGGACTGGGGGCCCGCGCCCGAAGCCCACCTGAGAGCGAGCAGCTGGTTACCGAGAGCCTAGTTCAGGCCAGGGGCGCTGCTCGGAGCTTTTATGTGGGTGAGCTCAGCTAGTTCTCGGGCGGGACCCACGCGGTAGGCGCTGTGATTGCCCCGCGGTTCACGGAAGAAGCGGTGGCTCAGACAGGTCCCGAAGAACGTGGTGGACCCGCTGGGGGTGGCTCAGCTGAGATGAGAGCCTGGGTTCCTGTTTTGACTGTAGGTTCTGGGCCCTTGCCCCCAGTCCCCGGGCCACGTGTCGCAGGGGAAGAGAGGGGAGAGGGGCAGCAGAAAGGGAGGGGACAGGCTTGGGGCCCCAACAGGGGCTCCAGGGAAGGCATTTCCTCACAACTCCTAGGAGAATTTCCAACCTCTAACCACACAGCTGTCAAAGAGACACAAACGCGTCTGGCAAAGTTGTGAGTTTTCCTCAGTGGAGGAGGCATTCCAGCAGAAGTGGGGTGGGGACGGGGTGGCGACCAGGGAACGAGCACGTTTTGTCTTCAGGAGCCAACTGCTGTCCTCGCAGGCTCAAGGACAGCTCAGTAAGGTGGGTTTGGGTAAACAAATGAGGAAACTGAGGCTCAAGGAGGTGAAGGTCTTGCCCAAATTTATGTAGCTCGTCAGTGTCAGAGCAAGATGAGAATGCAGACCTTTCGACTCCGCAGCCACTGCTGGCCACTCAACCTTTTGTGACAAGAGGGGCTCACAGGCCAGATGCGACTGCCCCCTGCCCTGCTCCCTGAGTCGAGCCTCGCTGGCCTATCCCTTCCCCCACTGCCAAGTTCTCTCCTACCTCAGAGCCTTTGCACCTGCTGTTCCCAGGGCCCGGCCTGCCGCAGTGACAAGATCCGGGAGAGGCTGGCCCCTCTGTTACCTGCCGGTGGCCCTGTTCCTGACGTTTAGTGTGCATCACGTTCCCTGTTTCCTTTATAGCATTTACACTCTGTAAATTTGCCTTTTTTCATCTTTGGTTGATGGGTGTTTGTGGGTGTGCAGAACATTTGCTTTTATACTACATGGAAGTTCTGTTTACGCAGGCTGTGTCAGTTTTGGTACCTCCGAGCCTTGGCGTGGTGCTGGCCACATGGCAGACCCTCTGTAAAAGCTGAGCAAATGGGCAGACAGGGTGGGTCGAAGGTCCACGGGGGAATGGGTGTAGGGAGATTCTACATTGAGTGCACGTGTGATCTGCCCACTGTAGTAAAGTCTCCACCTTGGAATTTTGGGCAGCCAAAGTCAATGCCTTGGTCTCTCTTCTCACTGGAGGAAAATTGCCCTCGACCACGGGGAGTGAAGTCCAAGTTAGGAGGAGTCAAGTCACGGCAGGGACGACCACAGCCAGGTTTGACTGGGGTGGGTCAAAACCATGCCCAGCCCCTGACTCCTTACCCTAGAAGAGGCTTGGAGAGACATAAACAGGCCATAATTTCCCCAAAACCATAAAGTGGAAATACAAACTATGGAGGGAGGCAAGCGCCAATCCTGGACTCTGTGTCCTGGTCCCTGGCTTTGGGTTCCCAAGCGGGAACTATGGCAGCGGTGGGAGCTGAGGAGCCCCATTTTTTCCTTCCCTCCCTTCTGCTTTCCTCCCCCATCTCCCTGGGACGAATCTGGAGTCGGCCACCAGGAGGCGCGGGCGGGCCGCTCTGCGTGGAAAGCTGAGGCCGCCGGGCTGTTGGAAGAGGCAGCTGGTGGTGGGTCGAGGTCGGGAGGGGTGGCGAGCGCGGGCGGCGATTGCGTCAGGCTGTGCGTCTGCACTGACCCGTGACGCGGGCGCCGGGTGTCAGATCCCAGGCTGCGTAGAGCCTGTCAGGCTGGACGCTGCGTTTACAGGAGCTGAGGCCTAGAGTCTTGGCTCCTGCGCTCAGGGCAAGCTCCTGAGGTTGGGGCTCCGTCTGGAAGGGTTGTCTCCAGTCCTGGTGTTGGTCGGTCGGAAGACTGTTTTCCGCAGGGTGTGTGTGTGTGTGTGTGTGTGTGTGTGTGTGTGTGTGTGTTCAAAGGCTTGGGGCACCTGGTGGGAGTAGTCCAGTGGAGATCTCAGAATTTAGAGTGCAGCTGGGATCTGGTGGAGACCCCGTGTGAGCGGGGCCACTGCGCTCTTCTAGACCTAAGTTCTGATCTCGGTCCCTGCCCTCTACCCCGGCCCCCTTACCAGCAAAGCGGTGTAGGTGCTGCTGCCCCAGTCCTTCAACGAAGGGGTTTTCGTTCTCGCCGTCTGCACACCCACCACACTGCTAGTAGCCAGTTGCCCTGAAGACCTTTAGATTTCTCCCGGGGTCTCCCCATCCCCCTTGACGCCCCCTGGCTCTGGACCTCGAAGTCACAGGAGAAAGGAAAGACTGAACCGCTGAGAGGAAGAGGCAAGGAAGGGGCTGTGGGGGGCCCTGCCTGGTGTGTCAGAACGGGGCTCCGGGCTTCTGCCCCTTTCTCCACTAGGCTGGTCCGCTCAAGTCTTCTGGCCTCCCTCCACCCGGCAGGCTCCTGGTCCCTCCCACCCCCCCCAGCAGCTGGCCATGTTTGTTTTCCCAGATCAGTTGTGCTCAGAGCTTCCTGAAGGGTAGATGCACAGGTGGCTTTGTTTGCAAGCTCAGCACCCTCACCGCTACCTCCTCCACACCCACAGCCTTGGCCTTGGGGCATGGAGAGGGGGAGTTAGGTAAACAGACAAACAAACAAGCAAACAAAAACAGTGTCCCCAGATCTACCCCTCCGAGAGACACTGAGATCGCACCGGGATCTCATCAGCCTCAGAGTGCCCCGCTGCGCCCCATCCAGTTCATCTCCTACAGGGACATTGGGTTCCACGGAGAAATCCTCGGGACCTCTCCCCTTCCCACAGTTCTACCCGAACGCCCATCTCATCTCAGATCCCCAAGAGAAACCCTCAGGCCCAGTGTTGTTTTCCATAGATCCGGCTCATACCCCCATCGCATATGGGGACACGTAGATCCAACAAAGAAACCCTCACATGCAATCCTGGGCTCTTGCCCAAGACCCCATCCCAGGTAAAGGCCCCACTTCTCAGTACTACTGGGCAGGCAGCTGAGAGTACCCGCTGGCCCATGTCCTCTCAACTCAGCCTGCTCCCCCCCCTTACCCCTCATTTCACTGGGAAATCAGCCAGGGATCTGGTGACTGAAGATGCAAATTCTGTGAACAGTGCCCTCCCGCACCCTGGTACCATCACCAGCCCCTCCTTTGCAGCCCTGCTCCTCTATTCCCTGCCCCCACCCCAGGTCTGGAGCCAGGGACAGGCAGATGAGCACTTTCCCTGGGGCTCTGAGGTCTGGTCTCCTGGGAGACAGAGATAATGAGTGAGAGACCAGCTCTGCTCAGGCAGGGTCCAACAGCTGGGCCCCAAAGAGGTGGATCTGGGGAGCCCCACCCACACAGACCCATTGTCTTGTCCCCGATATAGACACAGCCCCTTGGTAGGGATGGAGAGCCGGCCACCATCCAGAGAGATGGGCAGCAGCATTCACCGCCACCCACTCCCACAGACACAAAGCCACAGGGCTGGCACAGGGCAGCAGGGAGAAGGCACACGCATACACATGTTCACACTGTTCAGGCACATGGTCCCACACGCCTCACACGTGAACAGTCTCCTAGGATTTAACAGACACCTCAAAGTCACACTCACTGATGGGCAGACATTGTTCCCTCATTTCTCAAATATTTAATACGGTATATTTAATACAGTATACTTACTATGTGCCGGGCGGTGTGCTGGGTGTTGGAATCACACAGGAGTATGCACTTTCACACGCATGCACCCCACTTCACAGTCACCTAAAGGAGACCGTCCCACCCACCCACCATCACATGGACACTGAAGAGTAGCCCCTGGAGTCCCACTGCTGCGTGGGTTCCAATCCAAGCTCCACTGCTTGCACTGTTTCTGTTTTTCCCCCGTAACATGGGAATAATAGTCTTAAAAACTGGTGTGAAGGTTTTAATGCATGTAAAACACAGCCTGTTGTATGTACCCAATAAATGTTAGCTGCGACTCTTGTGGTTGTGGTTGTAGCTGAGTTTGCTGCAGGGTCCGGCCCACCCCCTGGGGCAGGGCAGGGCTGGGGGGGGGAAGGAGTCAGGGCAGCAAGCCGAACTGGGGAACTTGCAGCCCCTTCCCAGGCTTGCCTGTGGAAGTCAGCCTGGCACTCAGCGCGGGGAGCCTTCCCACCTCACCCCGTTCCAGCCACTCTGCTCTGGATCTCAGTTTGGGAGGTCAGAGCGAGCATCTCAACCCTTCGTTCTTGTTCAGGCCGCTGTCCTCCCGGGAAGAGGGCTTGGGAGAGCAAGTGAGGTCTGATTTCTAGTCCCTGCGCTTTTCCTGGTTGTATATGCGGTCTTGGGGGGGTCACCCCCCCTTTTGGGGCCTCGGTTTTATGCCGGTAAACGAAGCTAACTGCTGATCCTGGAGGGGCCTCCCAGCTCTGACTTCTGTGACTCTGTGATGCCTCAGGAAGTCTCCCTCCCCTCTCCGCCCAGCCCCCCACCCCAAGGTCTAGCCGGAGTGAGGGGGCAGAGTTGCCTGCTGTCACCATGGGGACTAATCTCCAAGAAGGTCAGTGAGCCTCTGGTTCTGCCTTGGCTGGACGGGGATTAGCACCTGGGTATGAGCCCCCCCAGGCCTCCATGCTCAAGTTCCCCGACTCTCATATAGACCCCGGGCAGCCTCCACAGTCAGAAGCTCCAAAGCAGGGCCAGAATCAGCAGGTGGATAGCGGAGGCAGGGCATCTGCGGCTGAGAGAGAGAAAGGGGGAGAGGTGGAGCCAGACTATGCCCGTGTCCACTCGTGGCCCAAGCCTTGCTCCTCTTCACTTTCTGCTTCTAAATGGGGAGAGACTGGTCTCCCAAGATAGGGGAGTCGCTCCCCCTCCAGCCCTGGCCGTCCCATTTGCAGCCCACATAGCGGCCACCTCCTTCTCCCCTGTTGGGGGCAATTCCCTCTCATTAATGTGGGGTGGGGCGGAGGCTGTTTCCACACCACTTCCGCCTTCTTCTATTCGCATTGTGTCTTCCATCTCTGGTTACCTGACCTCTGGCCCTCCACCTTTCAATCCATCTTTCTGGAGGGCACATCTTTGGTTATGTCCCATTGTCTCTGTCCCTCTTCTCTGCTTTCTCTCGGGCGGTCTCTGCCTCCACCTCAGGTCCCTCTCTAGCTCTTGCGTTCGCTCTGTGTGGTGGGGAGTGCGGAGGTGTCCTGCAGCCTCCCTGGCCTTGACATTCCCTGGGGTTCTCACGGCCCTCTGGGCCGCATCCTCTGCCCGTCCTTCTCACCCTTCCCCCAGCTCCATTTCCACTCAGCTGCTTCCCAGTCCCACCATTGGCTCGGTTCCTTTTCTGCGTCCTCCGCTCCCCGCTCCCTCCCCCGCCTGGGGTGCTGACAGGGATGACAGGAAGCAGGCTCTGGCCGGGAGCTGGACAGGCGAGGGGGGAGGGGGCCCACTCGAACACCAGCTGCTGAGCACCCCCTCACCCAGCCCTGCACCTGCAGGCCTGCCTGGCGCCTGGAGACTCCGCCCCTGGCTAGGCAGGGGAGGAGGGACCCGGACGGGAGGCCAGATCCCTAGCCAGGGCCAGGAAATAGGGGTCTTGGGGATTGTGTGGGGCCGGGGAGGAGGTCCAGGGAAACTAGGCTCTGCCAGGCAGGAGGCAGTAGTGCTCCATCACAAGGGCAGACCCCAGACCACTGGTGGCCTCATTTTCTCAACAACCCCCAAAGGAGGGCTGCATGTGTATGTGTCTTGGGGGGTCATTCCAGGGGGAGACCTTTGGTGTGTGGCCCCGGGATCTCTAATCCCAGCTGTGGGGTTGGGGGGAGATCCTGACCCCTTCTATGATTGAGGGGCTGGAGAGGAAGCCTTCCGAGACAGAGGGAGAGTGGCCCAGTCCGGCCGGGACCCTGACAAGCACATTCTCCAGTGCCAGGCAAGAAACAGAGGGCTGGGCCCAGAACAGAAGCCTGCAGGGAGGCCAGGAGGGGGGGGACCCAGGCTCCTCCCCACAGACTCTGTCCGAGGTGCTCCCTCTCCCAAACCTGCCCGGGTCTGTGGAGCCACCTCATCCCCACCCCCTTCCTTCCGCTGCCACAGAGCCTCAGCAGACCCCAAGGGGCCTGAGGGTGGCCAGGTCAGGGGTGGCAGTGGGCTGGGTGGAGGATGGGAGAGGGGACAAGCTGGCACCTCCAGCAACGTCCAGACTGGAGCCGGCAAGGACTCCTGGCCCTTATTCTCATCTCCCCGGGGGCTGCCTACATCTGGGTGTGTGGGGGTACAGTCCCTACCCACGATGCTTTTTCACTCTAAGGGGGGAACTGGTGCTCCTCACTGCTATCCAAGGAGCCTTAATCCCACCCTCGACCTACAACCAGCCCCTCCAACTAGGCATCACTATCAGTTCTGGGGGGGAGAAGGGAGCACACCTGGAGTCCCCGGGCGGACTCAGCTAGGGGCTCAGACTGACCCCAGGCCTTCGGCGGAACCCTTGGTTCTAGACTCTCCATTCAGGAGGTAGGGGTCTGAGCCATCTCTGTCCCCTCCCCCATGTCAGACCCCAGCACTTTGAGTCCCTGGAAAGGGCGGAAGGTCTGTCCCAGGTTTGGGTTGTAGCTAATGACATGTGGACCCCCAGGTAAGCTGAGGTCTACATAGATCCCAGCCCACTCTGAAACAAGAGGCCTTGGGATTTCGAAGTCTGGGAAAGGCAGTGATCTGCTGCATCTGGAGACCCCTCGGGCAAGGCAGGGGGTCCCTTGTTTGTCCTTCCCAGACGTGGGAAGACCAAGAGGGGCCTGGGGATGAAAGCCCCCAGTCACCCGGGGAGGGGCTGCCTCTCCGCCCAGCCTTCCGTTGCCCACCCCACCCAGGTTTTCCACACCTCACCGTTATTGCCTCCACCCCTTTGAGGGCCTCCAGCTGCCCGGCTCGAATATACTTCTAGAAGGCCAGACACCAGGATACCGGGACTGGAACGGCCTTCGCCGGAGGCCAGACCAACCTCCTCCTTGTGCAAACGGACAGAGTCGGACCAGAAACTGGGTTTCTGCCTTGGAAAGGCTCCTGTTCCAGGCCACAGCCCCTTGTGCCACCCGGCGGAGCCTGCTCTGCGGCCCGCATGATTCCCGACGGAGGCCTGCGGGCCAGGGCAGGACACCGCAAAGCGGGCGGGGCCGGGTGGGAGCCGGACCTCCCCGGGGAGCGCGCACCACGGACCCTTATGGCGGCGGCGGCTGCAGCAGGTGCTTGCGTGGCGATCGGGCTGGGCGCCCGGGCGGGTGCTGAGAAGCCGCCCCTGCCTCACGCGAGCCGAACGAACAAAACGCTCAGGTCCGGTTTGTGCGAGGGGCTCGTCGCGGGGCGGGAGCGGAGGGCCCGGGGCCTGGCTGTGGCCCTTGGTGGTCCCTGGGTCCTTGTGCTGGGCGAGCTCAGTGCCGCACGGCGCGCATCTGCGGCTGACACGTCGGCGGCCGGGGCGGCCACCACAGGTGCGCACCTGGCCGGCCCCTCCCTTCCTGGCCACCCTCCACCCGTTCCGGCCCTGCTTGGCTCGGTCCCCAGCGCACGCCTCGGAGCTTGTGCCAAAGCCCGGGCTCAGCGCGCTCTTATACGCCGGTTCAGTCCCCGCCCCTAGGCACACAGACACACACGCACACTCACACCTGTCCGGGCGCCCGTTTGCTCGGGGCAAATATTGACTCAGAGGGGGCGGAGCACCCCCAACCCCCTCCCCGCCCCTACCGGGGGCTCTGGGGCCAGAACTCTTCAGAGGCCTTGGCGGCGGGGGTGTGTTGGGGGGGCGGAACTGGGCGCCTCTGGAACAACACCAGATGTCACTTTTCCACCCACCTGCCTCTGGAGGGGGCGGGAGGGGGGAGGACGGGAGGATCCGAAGAGCAGAGGACTCGGGCTGCCTGGCGGAGGTTAGGGAGGTGTCCCAGGGAAGGCGGGACACCCCCTAGTCTGGGGACTCATGAGTCAAGGCGGGAGTCCCCTGTAGAGACTGCAGCCCGCTGTCCTTCGGTGACCTGACCCTTGTTCCAGCGTCTACTTCTCGGCCCTCTGCAAAGCCCCTCGCTTTCCCTTTCTTTCCAATCTCTCAGCAGAGTCCCAGGAGCCCAGCAGCTGCTGAAGAAAGGAGTGGCCAAGCCTCGGAGCAGGGGTGGCGGAAGGGGGACATGGAAAGGGTGGTCACTTATCCGGCCGTCACCTGCTGCACTGACCAGCCCTGGCGTTCAGTTCCGTCCACTAGGCTACACTCGGGCCGAGGCCAGCCAGGGCCCAGCCGGAGCGCCCTCCCCTGGCCTGACCAGGCCAAGCGCCCAGTGGCCGGCCGCGAGACCCCTCGCCTAGCTGCGGTGTGGAGCGGCGGGGCGCAGTCGCTCAGCCCCTAAGTCTCCACTGAGTCGCTGTGGTCCTCGGGGGTCGCTTCCACCATCTGTCCCCCTGAGAGGACGCGTCGCAAGTTGCTCCCGCGTCGGGGAAATAAAATGAAGGCAGATATATAAAAAGGGTTAGTAGATGCTTTACTGGTGGGAGGGTGGAGAGGAGGCCGGGCAGAACCCGGGGAAGCAGGTCCGAGGGGCTGGCCCCTCAGAGTCAGGAGGGGGCGGCGCCACCTGCCGCGGCACCGCTGCTCGCCGTGGCCGTGAGAGGAGGCGTGGGCAGCAGGTCTGGGGTCAGAATCCTGGAAGATACAAAGCCCCAGGCAGGGGGCGAGGCTTCAGGACAAGACTGCCTGCCCCTGCCACCCCTCACGTCCCTCCGGCGCCGTCCACGCGGCCGCTGGCCCGGGTGCCCTCACCTGGGACCGCTGAGCGGCGGCAGAGTGATGACGCGCGGCCGCGAGGTGAGCACCACCTCCCCTCGGCTCGCCTCCACCAGGATGTTCTGGATCATGTTCTCCAGCAGCGCCTCCTGCAGGCTGGCGAAAGCAGGGAGCCTGCAGGGGACCAGGGCCCGGGTGTCAGGGCCGACACCCGGGCACCGCCCCACTCTCCGCTGGCCTCCTCCGTGGTGAACCGTGTGCCGCGTGTTCCACGTGGATTCTCATTTAACCCCCCACCCACCCAACACTAGGCGGCATCCTCTTCCAACTTTACAGACACTTAGGACGCCCAGGTTGCCAGATGTCACACAGCTGGTACAGTTGTGGAATTTGAACCCAGGCAATCGTGATCCCCAACTGGGGGGCCGGGGGTGGGGGAGGCATCCAGCAATGGCAGCGTGCAGGAGAGACCAGGTGGGGCCTAGGGCCTCCCAGCCCGGACAGAAGGCAACCACAGATCAGTCCCAGGGAAAGGGGGTACAAGAAGACACGGTCTTTCTCTCCTGGTTCTAGAAACCCACTTAAGAGAACTGAAGACCCTAACTACCCTCCCTGAAGTGGTGTGGCGTTGAATGTTAGCAGCCAGGTCTTGGGGGGAAATAAAGCTCAGATCGCCATTCTGTGAATACTCCCACGCAGGCCTGATGCCTCTAACATGACGTCTGTGAGCACTGAGTCGGGAGAGATGTGCACAGTTGGAGGCTGCCCCCGTCCTTGCAGGCCCTTCTGCACGGCCCCCTTCAAGCCCTCACCTGGGTCTGGCTGCTCACCGGCTAATGGCCTCCTTCTCATCCTTCTCTTGCTCCTCCTTCATTATGACCTTCAGCTGCTGCTGCCACCGCCAATTCAGGGGCTCCTGGGGCACAGGCTGTGGCATGGGCTCAGTCCCTGTCCAGGCCAACTTCTCCTTCCTCTCTTCCATCTCTTCCTCCTCCTCCTTCTCCTCCAGCTCCTCCTTGCCTGCCTCCTCCTCCTCTTTCATCTCTTCTTCCTCCTCCTCCTCCACTGTCTCCTCCTCCTCTTTTGCCTCTTCTTCCTCCTCCTCTTCCTCTTCCACCTCCTCCTCTTCCTCTTCATCCCTCTCTGTCTCTTCCTCCCTTTCTTGCCGCCGCAGCCTCCGTCTGTCCCGCTGCTCCTGGTCTTCCCTGCCCTCCCAGCTATCGGACAGAAACAGGTCTGGGGCTACGTGCAGATTGCTGGTCATGGCCGTGAACCTGGCCGATCGCTCATTCCAGAACTGGCAAAAGTAAGGAATCTGCTCCACCAGGCTCTGGCCTATGGCCTCATGGAAGGTCTTGTCTTCCAGCAGGCCCCTGGGTGGCAGGGAGGAAAAGAAGGCTCTTGCTGAGGGTCCTTGCAGCCCCCAGTGAGGCTTTGGTTTGGGGGTTCCTCAAGTGGTGGTTCTTGCCTCCTGTGCCCACAAACAGGGGCCAGGTGGGGAGGGAGCCCTTGGTCCATGGCTTCTCCCATTCTTCTTTAGAGGAAGGTATCTGGTTCCCATGGAGTCTTAGAGGTGAACATTTTATGATGGAGACAGAGCCGGGGGGTCAGAGATACACAGGTGAGGGACAGGAACCCTGGGGAGAATGTGAACTGGCTCTAACCCTCAACTGCTGGCTGTGGAAGGGGCAGGACCCGGGACCCAGCCTCAACATACCCTCCAGGAGCTCCATCAGAGCTGCACCATCCTGGAGGGTGGGCCACCAATGGCAGGGTCTTGCGAGGAAATATTAGTTTTCAGGAAGGGAAGGGCTAGGACTTCAGGGGCTGTGGGTGGGCCCAGAGCACGCTGCGTGGGCTGGAAAGATGGGGGGTGGGGTTCAGATTGTGGACAGTCACCTGATGATGGCTGTGAGACAGTCAACCAGAAGCTGCTTCTTCTGCTGCGAGACAGGGGCCCAGTTGTCGGGGGGTTCTTTCTCAGAGGCCTCTGGCTCTTCCCTGATGCTCTTCTGCTTTGGTAGCTCCCTGGGGCAGGCCATGACACTGAGTGGCCTGGGCAAGCCACCATGCAGGGGCTGGGGGCATGAGCAGTGGTGGTGGCCTCACAGTCATGAGGACACAGATGAGTCTGGGGCAGACCCAGACCGAATGTGGTGCTACTCACTGCAATTGGGGAACTAGGTCTGACCCTCAGAGTCGACGCAGCACATGGAGAGGCTCCAAGTTGGAAAGGAAGGAAGGAAGGAAGGTAGGAGGGATGGGGAGGCCAAGGGGGTTCCCCAGGGGGCTCTGGCTCTTTGCCCCTCCTTATGAGGACTTAAGCAGTAAGGGGGGCATCTTGAGCCCAGCCATACCCCGTTAGCCTCCCCCGCCCAGCTACTGCTCCTGCTCCAAGCCCTCAGCAAGTGTTGGGTCTGGGCAACCCCTGTTCTGGAGGGGGAGAGGGGACAGAGAGCAGAGGAAGGAGACCCCTCCCTCCCTGGGCATTCACCAGTGCAGGAAGTAGCGGGGAAAGTCGGAGAAGAAGTTGGCCAGGAAGTAGTCAATGGTGTGGGCACGTGCGGTGAGGCCCAAGTACAGCATGCCTGGCGTGGGCAGCTGGGGGCTCGGCCACGATGTCCCCTCCTTTGGGATCTTAAGATTCCAGCTGGTGGGCTGGTTGAAAGCCTGCTGTTTCTTGATAGGGGGCAGCGTCTTTGGGAAGGGAGAGGAATGATGGCAGGGGTCTGGGGACTGCACTCCCATCACTGAAGGGTCCCTACCCTCCCAACCAGGGCTTTTGGGCAATGCAGGGGCATGCCCCCACCCACTGGCCCTTTTGTCCCTCCCTTCTAGGAGGTGGGACTAGGGGTTGCGGGGTGTCTCTGAGAGTGAGCAAGGACCCTCACAAGTTATCCGAGGAGGTGGGTCTGCGGTTTATGGCCTTACCTTGTATCTCTTCATAGGTTCACAGGCTGTACAACACGCTCTGCTCTGTGGAAGCGAAGAGAACCCTGCTCGGGATACGACAGGCCTAGAGCAAACCCTCTAGGATTTCCTACACTTCCTGCCAATCCGCCAAAACCTGAAGCCAAGGCCAGGACCTGCTGCCCTCTTGGTTTTGACCAAGTCCTGGCCACACCCTCTTCCAGAACCTTCCCTAGGGAAGTGCTACCTACAGACAAGAAAGACTTGGTTATCCAACTGAAGGAAAGAGGAGATGCCACCATGTATGTGTAGGCTGCCCCCAAAGAGCTGTCCTTGTGCCTTGCAGCACTGTGGTTTCTGTTTTTATTATTTTTATTTTTATTTTTAGAGACAGAGAGGAAGGGAGGGAGAAAGAGAGAGAAAGAGACATCAGTGTGTGAGAGATACATCGATCAGTTGCCTCTCACTGGGGCCCTGGCCTATAACTCAGGCATGTGAACCCCCTTAGGTTGGCAGGCTGGCACTTAACCCACTGAGCCACACCAGCCAGGACATAGAGCTTTGTGGTTTTGTACCGTACAGAAGCAGCTTCCCTTATTAAGACAGTTCAGAAATCCCTTCTTCTGTGGCCTCAAGATATGATTTGCACTCACAGTTGGGCCAGAGCTTCAAAGGGGAGCAGCCCGTCCCTGGGAGCTCAGTGTGGTGGACACAGGTGACCCAGAGGCAGGACCAGGGGCATGCGGAGGCTATGAGGCCGGGACAGGGCCTGAGATGTGTCTGTTGTCTCGTGTTTGTTATCAGTCTCCCCCGACAAACGCTAACCGCACACTCAGTCAGTGCTTCCTGGGAGCCGGGCACTGTTGCAGTGCTGGGCTTGTATTAACTCACGTACCCCTCCCAACACTGTCACAAAGCAGGTCGGATTTTACTTGCACTTAAAAATATTTTTAAAACTTTTATTTTTAACCTTCCTACTTTGGGAAACTTCAGTTGTATCTAGAGCTGTAGAGAATGCTACAAAGACTCTCCCATTATCCGCCACCCAGCTTCAACAATCAGCAACTGATCGCATGTACGCCCACCTCTGAATTATCCCGAGGCCAATCCCAGATGTCATATTACCCACACTTGACAATGGAGGGTCCTGAGAGGTGAAATACTTGACTAAGATCACAGAGCTAGAAGTTGTCAAAGCCAGGGATCAAAACTGGGCGATCTGTTCCCAGAGTCTGTCCCCCGAAACCACCTCCATCTTGTCCCCCATGGTCCCCACCACCCAGCACCTCAAAGGCACATGGTAAACACTAGCTACAGGAGGCAGGGAATGGTCAGCCAGCCTTCTGTATCCAAGAGTCTCTTGGGGAGATGCTGTGCTCAGTCTAATGAGAGAAATCTAATCGCTTAGGGCAGGCTGGCCAGTTTTGCATGTAGGACCCCCTCAGATCACCACCTCTGTCCCGTTTCAGCCAATCAGAAAGATCTGTGCTGTCCAAGGCCCACTCTGCCCTCCTCACCTTCACTTTCCTGTCTGTGATAGTGAACTCCACCTCCTGCCGCACCTTCTCTTCCTTCCACTCCTGCAGTTCTTTATAGTACTTCCTCAGGAGTTCCTGATGGTACACCTGTGGCCCAGGACAAGGAGGGAGAAGACCAAGGTTTGGCAGGACTTAGAGCCGGGCCTTGCCCTGGGCCTGTGCTGTGGGCCCCCCACCCTCCCAGGGGCTGGCTCTGTCTGGGGATTTGGGGATCTCGTAGCCCACCCCACCCCCCAGGGTTGGGAGCTGTACCCTACTCCCAGCTTCTCCCTGGGGCTGGCCCTACCTTGCATACCAGGTCCACGCTGTAGAAACTGGCATGCACCGAGGCCTTCAGAGTCACCACAAATGGGACCCCCTCTCCTGGGGCCACCTTGCCTTTCATGGGACTCACGGACACCTGTCGATTCGGGGAAGGAGTCTCTGCAGCTTCACAGGGGTGGGATGGGACAAGACGGAACGGAATGGGGTGGCGCTGTGTGACACGGGGTGGGGTGCGATGGGCCAGAGGGGACAAGGCAGGGTCATTCGGGAGCCCTGCCAGAGGTTCGGGTTCTGTGGACAAGAGGGACTCGCACCTCCCCGAAGTCTAGAGGCTTCAGCTGCCAGACGAAGACAATTGTCGTCTTCTCAGATGTGTTGTTGAGGAACAGCAGGCGGCTGCACTTGCTCTGCACAGGAATGTTTCCCAGGGAGACGTGCGACTCGGACAGGGAGACGCTCTGTCGGTGGAGACAACACAGCGGCAGCTTCGAGAGGTGAAGAAGTAACAACCATAGCAACCGCCACTAGCTACTGACCGCGTTCAACAGGCCAGGTACCATGGCAGGCAATCTGCACGCATCCAAACCTCCCCACGGCCCTGTGACACAGGTGCTACTACTGTCCCCCCTTCACAGGTCCCTCACAGCTGCGGCTGAGATAAACCCAGTCTCGCTCTGAACCCTATGATTTTGACCATTAAAAATGGACTTGGAACCAAGGTAATTCCCTTTCCAGGGGGCCTAATAGTGCCCCCCTCCAGGAAAGTAGCAACTTGAAATAAAATCTGGCCAGCCTCAGCTTTTCAGGGCAGAAGGTCATGTGCAATTTCCTTCGCCTTGCTTACATGTAAAAAAAAAATGGACTTGGGCCCTGGCTGGTGCGGCTCAGTGACTTGAGTGCGGGCCTGCTAACTAAAGGGTCGCCAGTTCGATTCCCAGTCCAGGCACATTCTGGGTTGTGGGCTAAGTCCCCAGTGACGGGGCACATGAGAGGCAACCACGCATTGAAGTTTCTCTCCCTCTCTTTCTTCTTCCCTTTCCCTCTCTCTAAAAATGAGTAAATAAAAAAATAAATAATAAATTTAAGATGGACTTGGGAAGGCTGAGAAATCAGAACTTGCTGAGAGATGAGAGAACTGAAGCCAGCGCCGTGTGAGCCCCCGAAGGGCGGTTACTAATGAAGGGGCGGCCGGCTGTTGCTACAGGCACTGGGCTCGGGACAGGAGCTGTGTTGTTGTGGGGGGGGGGGGTCTGGAAAGGCTGGGGACACAGGGAAGGGGCACTTTCTCTCTGTCCAGGCTGAGTGCCTCCGGGCTGGGACTCTGTCTCCTCTGAGTTCCCAGACCTCTGCAGGGCTCAACCTGCAGTGAGTCCAAAACAGGAAGGGTGGCCAGGCAGAGGCAGGCATGGGCAGTGACGGGCGGCTGGAGAACTGGGTGGGCGGATGGATACACAGGCATGTGCGTTTGTGGGCGGATGGATGGATGGGTCAGACTTCCCCAAAGTGAGGAGCCTGTGAACTCGAGGTAGTGTCAGTGACCCTAGATATCTTTCAGCATAAATCCACCTGGTCCAAGGCAGGCTGTTCTGCTTGGAGTTAACACCTTAGAGCCCTAGAACGGGAGAGCTTCTCTCTCCCTCTCTAATAACCCCATCTACACACCCGGAGACGAGGGTGCAGTGGCTTGAACACCTGTGGTCACTAGGTGGCGGGGTAAGCCTCTCCTGGCGCTGGTGCTGCCTGTTGAATCTGAAGGAGGGCTGGTTCCAGGCTTCACCTCTGCCACCCTCTGTCCTCAACATCATCTCGTCTCCTGTCCAGCCTCCCCACCCCTCTGCCCTGGCCACCCTGAGCCCTCAGGCCCCTCCCAGGCCTCAGGCTCTTCCAGCTCCCTTCCCCCGACCTGTCCAGGAACCATCATCCTTGAGTGTATGGAGCTGTTGTCCCACGAGGAGATTTTGTAGAAAGGGGCCGTGTCCCCCATGGCATTCGGGTCATAGCCCACTCCCTGGAATTGGACTACGGCCGAGTTCCATCCCAGGATGTGTATGGGCACATCCACCTGAGAAGGGGGGCGGGCGAAGGGCCTGGTCAGGGCGAGGCCTGCTGAGGCGGCCAGCTCCGACCCCTGCCCCGTTAGCCGGGGCTGCTGCCACTCACTGTGTAGCTCCTGGCCTCGATGGGGGAGAAGATCCACAGGACCCGAGCCGTTGTGCCTGGCTGGATCTCCCCTTGGGGGTTGAGGCAGCAGAAGACGGGGTGATCAAAATTTTTTTCCTGAACCTGCGACAGGATGTTGGTCTGGATCTCATAGGTCACGGGCACCGAGCCACCGTTATACAGCTCATAAATCTGCAGGGGCGGGAAGAAGGGGGACCTCCAGACCAGCTCGGGGCTGTAGCGCAGAGAGCCTGAGAGTCCACGTCCACCGTGGGAGGACAGCTGGCCTCCGCAATGTCACACCGACAGTCCCAGAGCTCCCCCAGTTCCTGATGTCCCCCTGGCTTCATCGTAAGTATACAACCCTGTCTTCAGCCTGTGATATTTTAAGATAACCTTTCATTCTTATTTTATTTGCTCTCACCTTACCCTGGCCAAAGTGTAAGGGGATATGAACGCTTGTGTCCTCAGTGCTGGGAGGGAGGGAACCGTCCAAGCAAGCGCCGTCATGATGGTCGTTTTCTAGGCTCTGATCCTAACGGCCTGTGAGGCCGCCCCCCGCCCGCTGCATCTGCTGTTAGAGGCAGCGCTGCTCCAAGGCAGACAAGGGGGTGGGAGGAAGGTATGGGGTCCCCCGAGATTAACTCCCAAGTTTGAGGATCACAGGATGTCCTGGAAAAAACCAAAGATCTTCTGGCCCGATCCGTTGTTTCAGAGGTGAGGAAACGGAAGCCAGAGAGAACAAAGAGCTATGTGGATTGAGACTGGCTCCCCTTCTTTTTCAGCATCTGCTCCTGAATACGCTGATGTGATTTCTCTAGCCTGAACCGCCCTTTGAACCTCACCCCTGGTACCGGCTTCCCCGTGACAACAACCCCTCTTGGTTGTCTCCACAGGTATCTCAAATTTGGCCCAAAGCGAACTCTTCGCTCTAAAACCTCTCCCTCCCCACGTGTGCCTCCTTCCAGCAAATGCCCTACATGCTCCCAGTAGCTCGAGCCAGGAGTCCAGTGCGTCCTCGGTCCCTCCATTTCTCTTACTCCCCAGGTCCAGTCCCCAGCAGGACCCAGTGAGTCTGCCTCCAAAATGTAAATCAAATCTGTTCGCTTCTCTCTCTGTCCAGGGCCTGCTTGCAGGTCCAGGTCCTCGTCTGTCATCCTCTCGCAAACTAAAGAGAAAGCTTGCCCACAGCTGTGGAGTCTGGCTGGCATGCCTTCCTTTTTGAGTGTCTGGACCTCTGCAGGCTTGGGCACGCCTGCCCCAAGTGGGGCCTCTGGGAAGCCGGTGGGGTAGAGGGTGGTGTAGACAAGTGAGCAGGGCTCGGGGCCGGAGACCCCCTGCCAGGGCCGCGAGGCCCATTCCTCTGCCTTGAGGCCGAATGGCTGGGGCCCCTCCCCAGAAACACAAGGGCTTCTAACCGGTTATAATCTCCAAGTTGTGAAAACATCATGTCCCCCCCTTGGAAAATTCCATGGCCCATGTTCACAGGAAAGGAACCCCATTCCCTCCAACCAATAAAGGAAATCCTATGGTTTCATGAGACTTCACATTCTAGTTTTTCACATTCCAGAAAGATGTCCTTCTTGGAGCAGTGACTCTCACACTGTGGCTGAGACCTATCAGTGAGCGGATCATGAAACCATTTAGTGACTCATGTCCACATTAAAAAAAAAAAATGAAACAGAATATAACGTAAAAAAAAAACCAGAGTACTTTGCATGTAGTAGTGCACATATTGACTTGTGATCGGTCATGTGTGTGTCAGTACTGGGTTTTTATCAAAATATATCAGTGTGGTTCACGGTCAGAGCAGTTTGAAGAAACCCTGTGCTAGCGGAGGGGAAGCCCCTTCTTTTGCACAGGAACGAGGCCCGGTAGAGGGCTAAGCCCCAGGTACCAGGAAACTGAAGCCCCTTGCCTTGGGTCTCTCCAGGTCGCCCAATCTCGGGGTCCAACCTGCAGCCCCCCCCTTAGAGTGAGGTGCCTTTGTCGCCTGGTCAAGAACTTTTGCAGTTACCCAGAAACCAACACACAGGCCTCCTGGTGGCCGGGACCACATGGACCACTGACCTGCTGCGGGGGCCGTGCATCGCCAATGGAGACTGGGATGAATTGGTGGCTCGTGGAGGTGAAATGCACGTACTTCTGATCCAGCTGCACTGTCACACCGACGAAATGGAGCTGGAAGTGGAGGGCTCATGAGCAGGGTCCTTCTCTGGGAGGAAGTGAGGCACCCAGCAGAGAGAGCCAGGGCCCCGCCCCCTCGGGGTGTGACTCTCAGCCCCTCTCCTGGTCGCCCAAGGACAGGAGCAGGGCTGGGCCTCACCAGGATCTCCCGGCCACGGGACACTTTGAAGAGTACTGGGAGGCGATCAGTGCCAATGAACAGGTGGCTGGAAGTGGGGAGATAAGTCCGGGGTGAATTCGTGGTCCCTGGTACCAGTGGGAGAGCAAATGATCACAGTGCACAGGGGGCTTTGAGCAGGCCGGTCCCTGGGAGCATGTGGGAACCCCCGAGTCGGGAAGAGGCCAGAGGAGAATTAGACCTCCCCTGCAGATGGGATGGTGGGATTCCCTCAGGGTGGCACCTACTCAGGATATGCGGGGATCATACAGTGCAAGGCCAGGATCCTCCAGGAGCCAGGGGACAGGAGGGTCTTGGGGATTGGAAGTGAAGGGTGGGCAGTGGGGGAGGCACCTGTATTTGAACTCCACCACCTGCTCCTGCCCAGGACTCAGGCTCCCAGCCTTGGGGCTGATGGAGAATATGCAATTATCCTGCACACGCATTTGGTGCAGCTCCGTGTTGTCGAAGTCTGCTTGCTCTGCCCACAGCTCCAGGTCGATCTGCTGGTCACGTGGAAAGAGGAAGGCCCTGGAGAGGGGTGCAAAGCAGGAGGAGGGAAGCCTCTTCGTCAGAACAGAGAGGCGGGAGCTCTGAGGCCCAGGAGGGCTGGTGGAGGCCTCCTCCGTGTCTCCCCATTTCATCGTGCCATCTGGCAAGCCGTCCTGCGCATGGCTGTCATGGGTTCTCACTGCATAATGACTAAACAGGAAATGAAGGCTGGGGCGCCCACCAGGGATGCCAGGGTCAAGGAGGTCACCTGCCGATGTGGGTCACTTGCAGCTGGCCATTAACTCTAGAGGGGATTCTGTGACAAAACTCCGAGGAGGGTCCACCTGAGGCACCCAGGAATGCCAGCAGCACCCCCACGTCCAGCCCAGCCTGGGCACAGGCCAGAGAACAGAGGTCCCGGCAGGACTGGCACTCTGAAATTTGAAGCAAAGCTGGGCACAGATTAATGCCCCTGAAATGCCTGTTGCTGTAGGAAAGTACACACCACTCAAAATAGCCAACAAAACAAGTGACAAAGGGGCCCCAAGGTCACAGCCGGAGACCTGGCACAGAGATGGCCACAAAGCAGCAGAGGCTGTGGCCAGGGAGCAGTCCGGGGGGAGGGGACACGGCCAACTCACCCTAAAAGGCTCAGCGGGATTTGGGAAGGAGCAGATCAAAACTCCCTTCAGTGAATGGTCAATACTTTCACATCGGAAATGTGGGAAAGAGTGTCACCCAACGCTGCTAAGTTCACAGAAAGAAGACACATCCACAAAAATAGGAAGTGAAGGGACTGCTATCACGCTTTCCAGCAGGAATCTGGGGTAAAAGATGTATGTGCCCGTTGACCCAGGAATTCTATTTCGGGGAAGCGACTGCAGGACTTAAATATGTGGGTGCAAGTGCACATGTGTGTGCGTGAACAGGGTGTTTATCACAACCGTCTTTGTATAGCCAAAAAAAAAAAAAAAGCGCTGAGAATAACTAATGTCATCCAGTGAAGGAGCGGTTTAATAATTGAAGGCTGTTCAGACAATGGGGTATCATGCGACTATTGAGAAGAATGAGTGAGGTCTAGGTGTTGGTCTGCGTTTACCTGAAGGGAACGTTACTGACAGAATGCTGAGGAGAAAGTGGTATGCATAGCATTGTACTGTGACTGTAAGAAGTAACCAAGAGAGACGGAGTAACCCTGAACCTGTCCCCGGGTCTGCAAGTGCCGAGAGGGGAGGCTCCGGTCGCCCCTGGCAGGGTGGGCTTGGAGGGGGAGCTGCGGATTCCTTCCTTCCCTCCCATCGCCCTTCCTATCAGCTGACTCGCTGCAGGTGAATAAACTGCTCTTGCCATTTTGCCTGGGGGATGTTGGTTCGTGGAGACCTTGCTATTTCGGGGTCACCTGGACGGTTCCAACACTTCCGTTTCCCTCACTGCCCCCGCCCAGCCTCCCTCCAAATAATCCCGAGCCCCTTTTCCCTGTCCCCCATCCAGGAACTGCAGCAGCCACCCCACCTGTCCCCTGCCTCAAGCTGCTCTGCCACGCAGGCCAGAGTGACAGGTCTTGGAAGTAGATCATGTCTTTGCCCTTCACCCTGGCTTACATCCCATCAATGCTCTTGGGAAGAAGTCCGAACTCTCAGAAGGAGGATTCTAGGGCCTGGACCTTGGCCCCCGCCAGCGTCCTCAGCCGCATTCTAGCTCTTTCCCTCCCTCCTCATCAACGCTCCGGTCACGTTGGGCCCTTCCTCTGACCCGCGTAGTACACGCCAGGTTCTTCGCAGCCTCTCTCCCTCTCTCCCGAGGCTGCTGGCCTGGCTCGGCTGTGGCCTTCTCCAGGGAGCCTTTCTGATGTGCCTGCCCCCACGTCCAAAATGGACTGAAGTGGCCCCCAGTGCTGCACATGCGTCTCACAGCACACTCACCCTGCGCCAAAGCCTCGTCTGCCCAGAGAGCCCGGCTGCGCCCGAGGGCAGGGCCTGGGCGCAGCTGCATTTCTACTCTGAGGGCCAGCCTGGACCCTGCGCCTCGGAGGCCCCAGTAGAGATTTAGCCAATGACTTAATGTGCGTATGCGGTGGCAGACGAGGTTAATGGGTCCCTGTAAGGAATCTCCCCTAAATACCAGGCCCCACTCCTGGCTGGGCCAAGGGCAGAGTCTTCAGAGGAGGCTTGAAGAGGGTGGGCAGCGGTGCCTTCCCCACACTCTCCTCCTCCCCGGGGGTCCTCACTCCATCGTCCTGCCTGCTGCCACCTCCAGGCTGAGTCCACACTCCCTGTCTCTGGCTGCTCTTGGCAGGAATAAAACCTTCCGTTCGTTCTTTATAGGTTCAGCAGAGACCAGCTAGAATTTTCAAAAATAGCCTTCTAAGGAAGGGGAAGGAAACACGACACAAAGAGCTCAGGCGAGTCAGGCCTGCCAAGGAAGGTTCCCAGTGCTTGGCACCTTGGAGGAGGCACAGACTGCCTCCTGAACCTCAAATGCTCTCCTGATGGGCCCGGCTCGGCGGGCACCCAGCCTGGGTTTCCTCTCGCCTCGGTTTTCAGCCACCTGGACCCTCTCCACAGAGAGTGTGAGCTAGCCTGCTCCTACACAAACACACACTCACACACGATCCACCGAAACACCCCGCTCCGCACCAGGACACAGGCCAGCACCACTTTTCCTGCCCCCCCCCCCCCCGATCCCTGGTAGGACCTGGCTCCCGGCCACTCAGAGAGCCCAGTGAATGGCAGATCCGGAGCTCAGAGAGGGCCCTGGGCCTACTCCATCAGGCCCGCAGCCCTGCCTGCCAAGCTCGCTCAGTCATTCAGGGCCGGAGTCCTCAGTTACTCACAGTCCCAGCCCTTCTCAGACAGCAGCGGGCAAATGAGCCAGGCTTCCCAGCTCCCTCCGCCACAGGGAGGGGCAGGCTGAACCAGAGAGCAAGGGGCAGCCCTGACAACGCGGCCCCTGCCCCCCGGGACTCTCTGCCCAGGCAGGAAGCTTTCTGAGATCCCAGGTGTCCTGCCTGCGCATTTTCCATCCCACCCGCCCACTGCCTTGCGCAGGCTGGACTCCTGGCTCTCTCCCCCAAGCCTGACCGGGACGGGACGCTTCTCTCTCACCTCCGAGTAGCCAGAGAAAGTCGGAAGTCATCAAAGGGCAGTTTACTAGGAAATCAAGGCGTGTGGCAGAGACAGGGAGGAAAAACAAGAAAAAGCCCTGGTGTGGAAACAGGATGTTGACTGGGCCCAAGTTTGGGCCCCAGTGGGAGGGAAGCCAAGCATGGGAAGGGCCAAGCTTGGTGGGCTCAGGTCTGCAGGCACCTCAGGTGACAGAGGTGCAGCCTGCTGCTGGCCCCATGCAGCTTCACTCGGTCCTACCTTCCTCCCTGACACTATTGTGGTCACCCCACCATGAGACCCTCTGCTCGCTCCCATGCAGGCCCTGCCCCCACTGGACTGGGGCTCTGTCAGGGGTGCCCCAGTGCAGTGCCCGCTGGGAAAGAGTGGTTCCAGGCCTTGCCGACTAACCCACGAGGCTGGGGCACCACAGTTGGCCTAATCTGGGTTTACACCTGGCTCTGCCGAGTCCTGAGCCTCCCATCTGTGAAAGAGTCTGCGGAGGAGGATTTTCCCCACCGTGGGTGGCAGCCTTAGAGGAGAAAGTCTTGTAAAGCACAGTGCCTGGAGCCTAGCAGATGCTCAGTGGGCGCTTCTCCTTCATTAAGTGTTGAGATATCGGTGTCCGTCTCCAGCAGGGTGACTTCACCACTTCTGAGCCGATGACATGTCTCATCCAGTGACAGGTGCTAGGTGCTGCGTGCTGCTGGGCAGCCCGTCCCACCCTGGCCTCCACACCCCATCCGTGGGGTGCCCGCTTTCGCAGACACCAGGCAGCGGGCCTACCACCAGCAAGGAAGGCCTTTCAGTGCCTGCCCCCCCGGGCCCGCAGCCATGCCCCCCAAGCCAGCCATACCAGTCCAGGGGCACCAGTCCACTGTTCCTCAGGGCAAGGAGCACCACAGAGGGTGGGGCATCGATCGGCGCTGCCCCAAAATTGAAGTCGAGCTTCAGAGGGGTGTAGATGGAGGGGGTCTGACTTGTGCTGTGTGGGGCAGAGAAAGGGCTCAGACAGGGGTGGGAACAGGGCGGGGCTTCTCGCAGAGGCTGAGCTGGCACTCGTCTCCCTACAGCTGGGAGGTAGAGATGCTGGGACTCGGGCAGGGTGGCCGAGCCCGTCAGACACCCAGCCAACCCCTGCCTTCTCCAGGCCCCTCCAGGGTGGGCAAGAATTTGGGGCTAGAGAGAGAGCCGCTTCTTGCACAGGGCCTGGTGCTGAGGGTGCGGAGAGAATGCTCCAAGAGCATCCCCAGGCCCCTCCCAGGCTCAGCTCACCTGTGCCGGGCGGGCACCTTGTAGGTGAGCTCGCAGGGGCAGGGGTCGCGCTCCAAGTAGCTGTTGAGCACATCCAGGGAGAAGAGACGCCACAGGTGCCTCCGGGTGATGCCCTCAGCGCTGCCCGTGGAGCAGGCGTCCCGGACGGAGAGTATGGGGTACACGGCGGTGAGGAAGACGTGACACAGCTCCTGCTTCTCCCCAACCTTGCTGTCTGGGGGAGGGGGTGTGGGTAAGCGGAGCGGGGAGTGCAGGACCCCTGTCAGGGGCCTCGGAACCTGTGCCATGACAGGCGGACCTTGTCCGATACGCTCAGGTAGCAGGCACGGCCCCAAGCATCTCACACACGCTGCTGTATTTGACGTGCACCATATTTGTGTGCCAACTAATTCTTACTGACAGCTTTATTGAGTCACAATTTATATACCATAAGATTGGCCCTTTAATGCATGCAATGCAGTGTTTTCTCGGATGTGCAGAGCTGCGTGACCATTACCGCTTCCTAATTTTACAATATTGTCATCACCCCCGAAAAGAAACTCACTACCAAGCAGCTGTCATGCCCCACTCTACCCCTCCTTCACCCCTGCGGCCCCTAATCTACTTCCTGTTTCTTCAGATCTGTCTATTCGGGATGCTCCACATAAATGGAACCACGTGCTGCGCGACTTTCTGTGATTGGTTTCTTTCACTTGACATAATAAGGTTCTTCCGTGTGTTCTAACCTGTGTTAGTCCCTTTTTCCTTTTTCTTGCCTATGCACTGTCATTATCCCCATTTTACAGATGTGGACACTGAGGCATGGGGAGGTTAAACAAGGTGCTAAGATTACGTGGCTAATGAGCGCAGGGGCCAGGATCCAGCCCAGGCAGTCTGGCTCGAGTCCACTCTCTGAGCCGCTCTTCTGCGCTGCCTGGGCAGGCTGGGGACAGCTCTGCTCTCACGAGGAGGAAGCCGAGGCCCCGGCAGCCGTGGACTTGTCTGACTGCCTACAGCAAACCAGCACAGCTCTAAACTCCTCACCTGGGGTCCTCCACAGCTCGGGCATCGCATGGCAGACACCCATGCAGACGACAGAGATGGGTGGTAGGAGGTACACACGTCAGTCACCGAAAGGCGTGCCTAGCACATTCGCCCTCATTCTGCTGGCTCTCTCTGGCCCCTCCTCATGCCCCCACCCCAGGCCTGCTCACACAGCCCTCCCGCCTTCCTCCAAGCACTGTCCCATGTCCCAGGTACCTCTTTGGGAGAGGAGAGAGTAGCTGATGGTCCAGGAGTACTGAGCCCGGTGGTCGGGACAGGCGGTCAGGCAGATGGTGCCCTGGGACCGGGGCGGCATGCTTCCCTCTGTGTGGTCCAGCCGAAGAGCTGCTCAGGGAGGGCCCGGGCAGGGCCAAGGGCAGAGCAGCCATCAGTGTCGGCCAGCGAGGCTGTGCCTCTCCTTCTGCCCCTTTCTAGATACCTTCCCCAGGGCCAGCAAAGCGCTGGCCCCACAGTAGGCTCTGAGCCAGAAAAACGGGGAGCAGAGTCCCTCCTCCCAGACCAAGACAGAGGGGACCTGTCTTTGCGTCACTGGCAGCAGCTGAACACTTTGCTCCACCTACTGGCCCATGAGGTAGGTGTCGCCAGTAGCCCCTTTCAGAGGAGGAAACTGAGGCTTAGCGATGCCCAGTGCCACACATCTAGCAAGTGGAAGCACCGAGGCTTAATCTCTGCTCCACCGCCCACAAACCACGGTCTGATTAACTGGCCTGAACAGGTGCCCACGTCCCTGGCCCTGGCCCCAGCCCCAGCCCAGGGCCAGTACCGAGGGCTTCGTCACTGGTGGCCTCAGGGCTGCACTGCTCCAGGAACAGGCGATAATAGAGGGTGCAGTTGCCCTCGTTCAGGAGCGCCAGCAACCTGGACTGTTCGCTGTTCACCACCACGTTCCCGAAGTCCAGTTCCTTCTCCTTCACCTGAGGGCCAGAGTCAGCCAGCCGGGCTGAGGGGCCCCATGCTGCCTGAGGCCCTGGCTTTCTCACCCGTGGTCTTATAGAGAATCCCCAAGGAAGGGCAGGTCCAGGGGTGCAGGCTAGGGACCAGAGGGCTCCCACCCCTGCCCTCTGGGGGCTGGGTCCCCTGGGGTGCCCCGGCCTCTACTCTGGCCCCCAGCACCCCATCCCAACCCTCCAGGATTTTCCCACTCACAGAAAGGGTGCTGGTGATGCCCATTCCCACCAGCCGGATCATGTAGTGGGTGGTGGGGGGGGGCTTGGGTTTTGGGGGCCGGCCGGCCTCCCAGACCCACACCCCTACTCGGAACAGGTACTTGGTCTCCTCAAGAGGGCTGAAGGTCCATGTCAGCATCTGGGGTCACAGACGTTCTGCCTGGGTGGGGGTCTCTGGGAACCCCCACCCCGGCCCAGGCTCCCGCTGTCTGAGACCCCACTGTAGCGTATAAGCCGCAAGGCAACCCTTCCTGAGAGTTTACCCTGTGTCCCTCGTGTTGACCTCACACGCGCTGTGTATACTATGTTGTTTCCCTAAGCCCCACAACCCTTTAGCCCTGCCAGGGACGAGGTATTATTTAGGGCCACGTTCTTCTGATGAGAAACGAGTCTCGGAGAGCTGGGGTAACTAGCCCAGGGTCACGTAGTGACCTCACACAGTGGTGAGGGCACTTGGCAGGAGCCGGGTGTGACCTCTCAAGGCTGACTCCAGAGTCTGCGTGGCCTCCTGCCACACCGACTGCTGCCCCTACCACTTGCTGGTGCTCCTTTGCGGCCCCTGGGCCTCCTGACCGATCTCTAAGATGCTAAACCGGGATGGGGCCCTGCTGGTTTGGGTCCCAGCCTGTGCTCCCCGCCAGACAGCCACTGGGACCTACAGGGGTCCCTTTCCCCACTCCTAATGATAGCCACCATTTGGCCCCACACCCAGCTGCTCCAAACCACCTCCCAGTGACCTTGCAGCGTGGGGACCCTGGATGGAGGGCACACCCACCCCCGGCAGTGGCATCAGAAACCCTGGCCCGAGTCCCAGCCCTGCATCTCCTGATTTTACATCTTAGTAAACAGATTTTTCTTCTAATTCTTTTTTGTACAACAGGAAGTGGTGGAAATGGTAACAAGCACACCGGGTCACAGACTGGGGGAGGTGACTACGGGTTGTGTGGGGGCTGACTGTGCCGCATCGCAGGCCTGGGCCCTGACAGGCGGATGAGTAAGAGGTGGTGGCGGGGCCAAGGGAGGCGGGCACCCTTCCCTCTGGCCTTCGGCAGTGGGGCGGGGAACTCACGAGGTTCTCATTAGGTTGGATAAGGCCCCTGGCGGGCTGGACGGCCAGCGTCTTTCGGTACTGCTGGGAGACCCGCCAGTCAAACTCCAGGGGCAGCCTCGAGGGGTTGTGGAAGGTGAAGGGGCTGGTGGAGGAGCAGCCCACCCGCGTGGGCTTGAAGAAGATGCTTTTGTAGGTGTCCATCTTCAGCTGCAGTGGCTCCTCCCGGCTCTGCATGCTCACCTCCTGGGGCCAGAGGAGGAAGGGGACCTCACCCCACTGCCCGGCATCCGCTAACTGTCCAGGAAGCCGTGGGTGGGTGGCTCTCCCCACTTGGAGAGAGCAGCAGAAGGCCCTCTGCCAGGCTGGGCAGAGGTAGCTTCTGTTAAAGGAGAGCGGGTCAGGACTGACCCCAGAGATGCTTCTTGAAAAGAACTCAGCACCCTGGCTGGTATAGCTCAGTGGATTGAGTTTGGGCTGTGAACCAAAGGGTCAAGGTTCGATCCCCAGTCAGGGCACCTGCCTGGGTTTTGGGCCAGGTCCCCATGAGGGCCATGAGAGAGGCAACCACACATTGATGTTTCTCTCTTTCTCCTTCCCTTCCCTCTCTCTAAAAATAATTTAAATATATATATATATATATATATATATATATATATATATATATATATATAAAAGAACTCAAGGACTGAGAGATGGACTGAGAGATGTAGGGACCATTTCATGGGCCATTTATGGGTCCACCACCCCAGACCCTTTCCCTGGCCTTTTGGAAAACCCCTGTCTACCACCTGCAGATATGAGCCTTGTGCTGCCCCCTCCTTTTCTGTGGGACCTCCTTTCTGTTGGCCTTTTCTTGCCTCAGGCCACATGAGGTGACCAGGCAGGGCCCTGAGCAGAGAGAGAGCCATTCTCAGATGTGGCAGGGAGGTCCTCTCCCTGCCGTGCCCCTCCCTAGAGGACTAGCAGCCCCTTCGCTCCTTCAGGGGAGCCCAGGAGGCCAACCCCAAAGTGCGGCTTTGCAAAGGAAGGGCCGCCCCAGACTATGGCCCACTCCCGAGGCCCCAGCCCTCTGCCCCGGCCCCTACCTTGAGATACTGGGGGCAAAAATTGAACTGCAAGTAAAAAGTATGCTGCTTCCAGGAGGTGCCCTTGGGGTAGGTGCAGATGAGGAAGATCTGATGGGCCCCAGGGGCCACGAGGCCCGAGCTGGGCAGGAGAGAGACGTCTGAGCTGCTGCTGGGGGCCAGGTTGAAGGTCAGCAGCAAGGAGCCCTTGTTGGTCAGCAGCAGGCTGCGGTAGGAGGGCTCACCGGGAGACACTGCGGGAAAGAGCTGGGGTGCGAGAGACAGGGGGACCCAGGCTCAGATCCGAGTGCCCTCCCATGCCTGGTCCACACACTCAGGGAAGTCTGTGTGGGCTTAGGTGGGGCTGTCTCCAAGGAGATCCAAGACACCTCCACACATCGCAGGCAACGCTCTGGGAGCAGGGAACCAGGGGAGGCCACAGCTTGGCACTGAAAAACGCTCTGCCCTCCAGAGACCTCAGACAGGGAGAGAGACATTCACAGCAGCCGGCTCCAGGAAACCAGGCCCCCACGAGCCCTGCTCAGGGTGAAGGAGTTGCTCTTCCATTTCAGGGGCCCCCCAAACCATCTTTTGGACAAGGCGCTTTCAGAGTTCCTGGTCCAGAATTTCTGGGGTAAGCAGCTCCTTCCGGATGATTCTCCCCCAAGTGGCTGAGGGGAACCCCACTCTCAGAAAGTGAAAACCCCAGCAATCCCAGTTTCCAAACACTCCTTAAGCATCTCCGGTGTGGCCAGCACCAGGACAACAGCTGGGCAGGCTACAAAACACACAAGGCCTAAGGCTGCTGACCAGGGTGCCCCACCCAGCTGGGCAATGAGTATGCTGCTCAAGGCAGCGGGGCAGCGACATGGGCCCAGAAAGTGCTGGATGGTGGTAAAGGCCACACGCCCCAGGAAGTAGCTGGCCGAGGGAAACCCTGTGCAGTCAGGCAGGGCTCCAGGCAGCGGTGCCCTGCGCAGAAATGTAGCTGGTGGGAGGAGCAGGATCATGCACAAGCACATTCTCTGAAAGTGGTGGGTTTCTTGCGATATGAGGGTAGTAAGAATGGATGAACAGACTGGCCCCAGCACTGAAGGGGAAACCAGACTGGAACCTGGCCGTCTGCTCCAGCGCCTGTGCTTTCAAGCCGGGTCACCTGCTGCTCAGAGAGGAAAGGCCCAGGGGTTATGACCGCCCTGGGAGGGGCTGCCTCTGCAACCCACGCAGGTCCAGGTAGTCCCCAAGAACAGGGGCTCTTGATGTGGTGGTCCCGCCCCTAACAGGTGTTCTGAGAACAGGGCAGACAGATGAAGGAGTTGGAGCGTTTGAAGCCAGAGTGTGAGAGGACGGGGGACGATTTCAGACGGAGCAGTGGTCCGAGCCCTGGACTCTCCGCAGTTCCCATGCCATGGCCCAGAGAGTCCTCGACTGGCCCAGAGCCCCAGGGGCCGGCGGTGGGGAGGTTTGGACAGCCAGAAAGGGACAGTAAGAGAGGAAAGTGGGATTCTCAGGCCACTGCGGAAGCCGGGCTCCCCCGTCCTGACTCCCACTGTTGCGGTGGCCACACTCACCGTGGGGACGTCTAGGGAGTACTGCGGGATGTGACGCTCCAAGGCAGCACAGCAGCTGTGGCCCCGAGCCCGGAGCGTCAGGCACCAGGAGGGGCACACGGTGCAGTCCTCCTCAATGCTACTGAAGTTCTGCAGCACCTGCGGGGGTGGGCCAGATCCACGGACAAGCTCAGAGCCCTGGGTGGGGCCCTGTGCAGCTCTCCTGCGTGTCCCTGCGCTGCAGGGGTCCTGCATCGGCACAGGGGACGCGGCTCCCTGGCAGACGGTGCAGAGAAGACGTCAGGACAGCCCCTCGCCCCTGCTGCGTGCCAGGCCCCCCACACTGGGCTCTCAGCCCCCATCTCTAACCCTCACGCAGCCCCAGCACAGCCTGCAGGACTGTGCCTCAAGACACGCTGGCTGGGCCGACAGGAGGATGACGAGAGCCGCAGACAACACTTGAAAGCTTCTAACAGAGCACAGGTGGCAAACACGCGGCCTGCAGCCCGAAACCAGCCTTCCACCGTGTTTTATCCGGCCCGGCACCTTTTTTCTACCTGGCAGCAGTGCTGAGCTCTCGCTCAACTGTTAAGGAGTAGTTACAGTCCTAACATTACATTCGGCTCTTTGAAGGCAACCACGAGGCTGATGTGGCCCCCAGTGAAACTGAGTTTGACACCCCTGCAATAAGACACTAAGAAAGTGAAACAAATGAAATAATTTCCATTATACATTTTATTTAACCCCATAAGTCTAAAATCTTATTTCCGTATATAATTGATATATAAGTGATCTGCGAGATAATCTGCATTCTTTCTGTGCTAAGTCTTCGAAATCCAGAGTGCCTCCTACCCTAAACAGCACATCTCAATTCGGACTGGACGCGTCTCCAGCGCTCGGTGGCCACCTGTGCCTGGCGGCTGCTATATGGGACCGTGCAGAGCTAAGCATTCGACCCGACAACTGGAGGGGCTCAGCCCCGGCCCACACAGGCACCCGCGGCCTTATTCCTACAGACCTCCGCGTCTCCCTGCTGAGGTGTTAGAACGGAGGCAGGCAAAGGCTCGGCTCTGGAAAGCCTTCTAGAACATTTGGGTATGACCCCAAGTTTATAGATGAAAAGTCCAGGGCTCAGAGACAGTAAGGGACTTGCCCAAGGTCACATGGCTGGTAAGGGACTCTGATCTCGACCATACTGCTCAACTCTTCTGGCACCCAGGCCTCTGGGAGAGAACAGCAGGGTGGGCAGAGCTGAGAAGGGAGGAAAAGGGCAGGACCACCCGGAGAGGAGGATGGAGTGACGTGGGTTTGGGGCTCAGGCTGGGCTGCAGTCAGCCTGTGCTCCCAGGTTCCTGGCCAAGGGAAGCTGTGCTGGAAGCTCCTCCTCACACACACCCAATTACCTGGGTGATGCCCACTTCGAGGAGAGGGAGAGATGCCAGGAGCCCAGAGAGCTACTCCTTGTATACCAAACTTTCCCCAAGGCCTTGACCCCAGCTGAGTTCTCCCTCTGGAGGGGGTATGAGGCCACACATGAATGAGACACATAATCACACTGGCCAAGAAGCCACTCAGCCAAGGCAGGCCCTGAGCCTGGGAGAAGACAAACCAGTAAGGCCACTGTCGGGCCAAGAAGACCAGGAGAAGAGCCCAGCACAGAGAGGCCGGGTCCTCCAGCACCCTTCTGTCACCCCTCCCACTCCGCCCTACCATTCTGGCTCTGGGACAGAGAGCCCACCTTCCCTGGCCGGCCCGCCTGCACACACCTTATAGAGGGCGAAGGCTTCGAGCTCTACCGTGTAGAGGTGATTTGGGTGGGGTGGCTTGAAGTGCAGGCGCATGGCTGTGGACTTGAGCGGGGGCACATCGCAGGTTTCTGGGGTCACCCAAAAGGGGCAGTCAGACCTGCGCGTCCACACCACAGTGATCTTGCCCTTGGTGTGGTTCATCAGGCACAGTGGGACAGGGCTGGGATCCTCAGGTCCGGGGCAGGCCCCAAAATCCACCTCGAAAGGCTCCATGCTGACGGGCGGGGGGAAGATGGCCAAGTCTCTGGTGCCATCGAAGAAGTACTCAGTCATGGGGGGGATGGAAGGGTACTGCAGGGCTGGCATGTCCTCCAGGTCCTGGTGGGGACAGACGGGTGGGTGGGGGCCCAGCTGCCGTTCCTCCTGCATGTCCCTCATCTGCATGTTTCTTTCCGGAAAAAGCCACAAGAGCCCCCCACACAGGTCACCCCCCGGGGCCCAGTGGGGGGGCCTCGAACCTCCGTGGGAATCATGAGGGCCCCATTCTTATCCTGCTCCAGCTTCTTCTCGCTCAGCATGAGGCCCAGGATATCAGGTGGGTAGAGCGTCAGGCCCCGCACCAGGTGTGTGCGGTACCAAGCGAGGTGCTGAGGCCTCAGGATGGCCGGCTTGGTGCTGTCCGAGTGGCAGGTCCCGATCAGGTCCACGAACAGTGGGTCCTGCGACATTTGTCCACGTGAGTGAGGCCAGAGTTCAGCCCCCACTCATCACCTTGGCCGGACACCAGGTGGTCAGGGCACAGTCTGGGCGGGCTTGCCCAGGGGCTGGGTTCAGTTGCTCACGTCACGGCCCTCAGCTTTGCACATGCTGGGCACAGCGAGGCCCAGTCACCTCTCTCTCCAGCCACAGCAGCAAAGTCCCTGGCCTGGAGCAGCGGGGCAAAGTGGCACCCTCACCTGGCTCAGAGTAAACTTCATGTTCCTCTGGCCGTGCTGTGGCTCCGAACACCAGGATGGCGTCCTGGAGGAGGTGATCCAGGCAGACAGCCCCAGAAGTTCCAGGACACAGAGGTGAGCACCAAGCATGGTCTTTATCACTGGGCCTCAGTCTGGCCCCTCCACTCCCAGGGAAGCCCCTCCTTCGCCCCCCGCCCCCATGGCTCACCTGGTGGTGGATGAGACAGGCCACCCGCCGGAAGTAGATGGTGGGGTGAGTGGGCTGGAAGGCACAGAGCAGGGTCAGGCGGGCCCTGCCCACCAGCGTCCCGAAGGTAGGTCTGATGCTGAAGGCGCTCTCCTGGCAGTCGATGGCAAACTGGAAGTGGGCCACGCAGTCTGATTTGTTCTCAATCCACAGGGACTGCTCTGAGCGCTCTCCAAGGTGGACCCAGCCGAAACTGACACAGTAGTGCTGCAGGGACACTTCAGGACCTGGGCATGGGAGACGGTCCCTGTGAGCAGGTCCTGCCACCTGGGCGGGGCTGGAGTGTCAGCCTCCCCAAAGGCGTCTCAGAAGGGGCCCGACTGATGGAAGAGGGTGCTTCCTGGGGACAGAAGGCAGGGCTCGGAAGGGTGGGTGCCCCATTAAGTAGCCTGAGCAGACCTCCAGGTCACCAGGGGGCAAGCACAGGATCTCCAGCGTGCTCACTGAGCCCACCAGGGGGCAGCAGACACCGAGGCTGAAGGGCTGGGAGCATTTCCCAGAGTTAAGCAAGGGTCCTTCCTGTCCCTGGAGGAGCAGCGGCCTGGGGCTGTCAGTACCTCCACAGAAACCAACGACTTTGAGCACGGTTTGGGAGGCACAGCCAGAGGGCACAACGGACAAGTAGTCCATCGTTCTGACGTCCAAGGTCTTGGGATGGAAAAACACAGACACGCACTTCTTCTCTCCTGGGGGCACGATGCCACAGGCCGTGGGGCATGAGAAGGCCTGGTCTTTGGTCAGCATGTCTGGGGCCACTTCAATCCTGAAGGGGGCACTCACCTGTGGGGCCAGGTGCAGACAGGAGGGGTCAGGTCACAGGGTGGGGCAGTCTGTCACTACCAATGGGGCCCAGCCAAGGAGCTGAAGGTAGCTGGAGTCTAGCCTGTGCCTCACTTGTCAGCATGGACCATGGGCAATGCTGCCCACACTGGGAGCAAAGGAAGAGGCTGAGCCGTGGGCCCTGTACTGGGGCCGTGGGGACACTCAGAGGGGAACCTTCCCCCCACCAAAGGGACCAGAAAGGCTCGCTGTGGTTCTGGGGATTGGACTGCCCTGGGGCTGCTCTTGGGACTGGTCCGGAGAACGGGAAATACCCTAGCCCAGACCCCCTCCCCCACTGCCCCTACTGAGAGGAGAGGGGGACACGGTTGACACATATGTGTCTGAGCGACAGACTTGAGTTATGTGAGGTTTGGTGCCAGAGGTGTGGTGAGAAAGGGGGGCCTTCTGTGCTGGGGTGGGATTCAGGAGCACCCAGTGGCGTGGTCCCGAGTCCTGCCCCCCCCACCTCCACAAGCGCAGGCTGCATACCACCAATGGGTTGTACAGTCTGATCTGCCTCTCCGCGATGCAGCCCACAGCCACAGTGCCAAAGTGCAGCACCTTCTGGAAGCCCTCGACATCCTGGTCCTCCGGTCGCTTATGCTTTATGCTCACCAGCAGCTGGGCACATTTGCCTGTGGTGGAGAGGGCAGGGTGGGGGCTCTTGGGGAAAAACCCCACCAGGGCCTCTGTAGCCCCAGCTGAACAGCCCCTCGAAGATGGTAGGTGTCCCCAGGGAAACACTGGCCTGAGACAACAAGGGAAGCAAATGAAAGGCAAAGCTGCAGGGCTGGAAGGGGAGGCAGGAAGCTGGCGGGAGTCCCACGGGAGTAAGGCCAGGGCAGAAGGTGGGGTAGGGGGCACACTGAGCCTTTAAGAGCCAGGAAGGTGCAGCAGGTGGGCTCGGGGACAGGTGAGAGCTGAGCCTCACCTGTAGCCTGCAGCTGGATGCTGCTCTTCTGCTTGCTGCCCTCCCCGTACCAGCACGTGGCCTGGACTTCGTAGATGACAGCCATAAGGGGCTGGAAGGTCACCTTGATCCTGCAAACCTGACCTGGCTCCAGCAGCCCTGTGGTGGGCAGCATCTGGAATGGGCCGGAGAACTCCCAGGTGAAGAAGGTGGGCAGGTCCCTGAAGGGTGGAGAAAGTCAGAGCCGCTGGGCTCCTGCTGATCACTGCCCTGCTTGAGGAAGGTGGAGACGCTGGGCCTGGGCTGGGCAGTGCTCTCCACTCCCCCTCCCCTTTCCCTGCCAGACACGTGGTCTCTCTTCTCCCAGGCACCCCCATCGCAGTTCTTGCTCTCCCCGTCTCTGTACCCCAGCCACTCCCCTCACCCTACGTTGTCCAGGCAGAACCAGGCCTCAGCCATGTCCCCCACGGCGCACATGGGCAACTGTAGGGACGGCGGGCAGATCAGGTTGTGGCGAGGCAGGGTGGCCCTCAGGTCCACAGAGAACATTCCCTCCGCTTTCTCAAACCACAGCTGGTCCATGTACTCCTTCTGCAGTGTGGGGTGGGCAGGAGGCAGAGGCAGTCCCTGAACAATGGTCCCTGGGTGGTACTCAGGGACCACGCCTCCCACCCCAGCCCTTGGCCACTCCCCCAACTTGACCACTGAGGGGAGGGCCTGGCTGTGGCCCTCTACCTCAGTCCCCAAGGAGGGGGCTGGTAATCTGTGCTCTACCACTGCCTTGGTCTGAGACAGCGGTTCTCTTCTGTGGGGAACAAGGTATGTAGGGGGAACATTTTGGGAGCAGGAAGAAGCTAAGGAACCCGGGACTTTCTGATGACCAGTGAGTGGCACAGCTAACATCCAACTGCAAACCCCGTCTGTCATTAACGAGTGCAGAGCCTGAGCCTCTCTGGGGCTCGCCAAACTGGACCTGGCTACAGTTGGTGGGATGTGTGCGTGGGGGGGTGGGGCTCCTTGTTGCTCTGTCAGTCCCAAGGTCACTGTGCATGTGTCCCTCACTGCCCTCTGCTCATCACGGTGGCCATACCTCCTCCAGAGGCCGGAAGACAATGGGGAGCGTGAGGGTTATGCCTGGGCTCAGGAGGATGGGCTGAGGGATGACCGTGAAGAAGAACTTGGTCTTGGGGGGCCTGCAGGAAAGAACCAGAAGATGAGCACTTCAGGACCAGGGCTCAGAAACTGGATGGGGCAGAGAGCACAGGGAAGACCCCGGAAAGCTGAGTGGGCTCCAGTCCTTGAGACCATAAAGGGGGAAACCAACCAAAAAGAGACAGGAGCAAGGGGGCGGCACTTGTCTCTCCGATGCTCATGGTGCTCATGGGGACAGGGATGGGAGGGCCGCCCTGACTTAACCAAATCCTTGGGGGAAACCGAGGCGGGAACAGCAGTACTGGGGATGCCTGTCCAAACAGAAGCCTTGACAGAGCTATAGAGTTCCAGGGTGGGGAGGGGGTCCCAGCTGTAGATACCGCAGTGGGTAAGAATATTAACAAGATGACACTGGCAACAACTCTACACCAACAACTGTTAAAGTTTAGAATGTGTTCACATTTGTAGGCAAGCATAACTTAACAAAGCTGACTCAAGAATTATACGATGAATTTTTTGGCCACCCTCACTAAAATTATCAAAGAAGTTGTATAAGTAGTCAAAATCTTCCCATAAAGAAAATACTGGCCCTGCAGGCCAGGTCCCCAGTAGGGGCCGCATGAGAGGCAACTGATCCTTACATCTCTCACATCTCCTTGTTTCTCTCCCTCCTTTCCCCTCTCTCTAAAAATAAATAAAATCTTTTCTTTATTTTTAAGAAAATACTAGGCTTCACAGCATGTCATACTCAGCATTTGGTAAAAAAATAATTCCAGCCCTATCTTCCTGATAACATAAGACGAGAAAACACTCCCCGACATATTCTATGAACCTATCATAACCTGACCAAGGCAAGAGAAGAATGAAAAGTTACAGACCAATATCACCCATGAACAAAACGTTAGCAACCAAATATTAGACCTTAGCAATGTACAGAATACATAATCCTGAACACACTGGGCTTACTCTAGAGATACACAGTTGGTTTAACATAGAAAACCAATGTAATCTACCATATTAACAAATTAATAGACAAAAATCAAATAATTATCTAAATTTAAAATAAATAAATGAATCCACATATAATTATAAGGAAAATCCTCAGCAACCTAGGAATAGGAGGGAACTTCCTTAACCTCGTCAAGTGCAGGGGAAAAGACTGTGGAAACATCCAAATGGACATAAAACCACGGGATCTTTCACTTGAGGGTCATGAACATGCCGCCTTCTCCAGCCACTTTAGTTCCACGCTTCCCTGCCCGAGAATGCAGCGAGGAACAAAGACAGACTATGTATAAGGACTGGAAAGGGAGGAAAGAAGTGTTGTTTCCATATAAAATATGAATGTGTCCGTGGAAAAAAGAATTAAATAAATTATTAGAATTAACACGAGGGCGGACTTCCGCCAAGATGGAGGTTTAGGTGGATGTGCCTTGCCTCCTCTCACAACCAAGTTTAGGGACAACTAAATATTAGCATCAGAAAACACAACCAGAACACGGAAAACTGAACTTTTCGGAAGTCCGCTAACAACAAATTCTTCGGCCCGACCGGTAAGGGGCGAAACCGGCATCGGGTGAGGAGTTACAAAGGAGAGCTCGATCGAACCGGGTGCGGAACCCAGACGCGCGAATCCAGTCGCACGGGTTCCAAACCCAGGATTGGACCTAGTGAGCGACCGAGCGGCCCACCGGGTGAGCGACTACGGAGGAGTCAGTGGGGAGGCGGAGGCAGCGAGTTGACTGTGGTTGCCCGGTTGCGCGGGTGAGGGAGTGAGCGGTGGGACCGGCGGCGGCGGCGCCATTTTTCCCCGCTCTGACCACGCCCCCACATACAGCGTCACAACCCAGCGACCTGGGACTCCAAGGCCCCGCTTCTCTCACTTAAAGGGCCAGAACAGACCAAAAATGTCGCAGGGGGACCTCAAAGCCCCGGAGATAAATCTAAGTGACGAAGAAATAGCAAATCTCTCAGATGCACAGTTTAAAACACTGGTCATCAGCTTCCTCACAGATCTGGTGGACTATAGCCACAAATTAGAGAAACATATGAAGGCTAAATTAAGGGAAATGAATGGAATTCCACAGGAAACCCATAGAGATGAAAAAAAACTGGGACTCAAATCAATGGAGTGAACCAGAAGGAAGAAAAAAATGATCAATCAGAAAGGAATGAAGATATAAGAATTCAGAAAAATGAGGAGAAGCTTAGGAACCTCCAGGACATCTATAAACGCTCCAATATCCGAATTATAGGGGTACCAGAAGGGGGAAAGACACAACCACCAGTAGAAAAACTATTTGAACAAATAATAAAAGAAAATTTCCCCAATCTGGCAAAGGAAACAGACTTCCAAGAAATCCAAGAAGCCCAGAGAGTACCAAAAAAGTTGGACTCAAGAAGAAACACACCAAGGCATATCATAATTACATTAGCCAAAATTAAAACAAAGGAGAGAATCCTGGAAGCAGCAAGAGCTAAGGGGACAATCACCTACAAAGGAGTACCCATCAGGCTGTCAGCAGATTTCTCAAAAGAGACCTTACAGGCAAGAAGGGGCTGGAAAGAAATATTCCAAGTCATGAAATCTAAAGACCTACAACCAAGATTGCTCTACCCAGCAAAACTTTCATTTAGAACGGAAGGACAGATAAGGTGCTTCTCAGATAAGACCAAATTCAAGGAGTTCATCATCACCAAGCCCTTATTATATGAAATGTTAAAGGGACTTATCTAAGAAAAAGAAGTTAAAGAAACATGAACAGTGAAAGGACAACAAGCTCACAGTTATTAACAACCACACCTAAAATGAAAGCAAACTAAAAGGACAGCTAGATCAGGAGTGGAAACATAGAAATGGAGATCTCAAGGAGGGTTAGCAACAGGGGAGTGGGAGGAGGAGACGGGGAGAGAAGGTACAGAAAACAAGTAGCATAGACAGTAGATAGAAAATAGATGGGGGGGGGCAAGAATAGTATGGGAAATATAGAACCTAAAGGACTTGAGACACATGGACATAAGCTAAAGGGGGGTAATGGTGGGGTTGGGGGGGCAGGGTGGAGGGGAATGAAGGGGGGAATAGAACAACTGTAACAGCATAAACAATTCAAAAAAAATAAATAAATTTATTTAAAAAAAAAAGAATTAACACGAGGACACCAAAGTCACTAGACACAACAAGGTTATGCACGAAACGCCCCTATTTTTTAAAATGACTTTCTGAAGTAGTGGGAATGAGCAGAAAATGAAACAACTTCCAAAGGCGTCATAGACAATGTCATCGACACTACGAAAGACACGGGAATAAAGCTAAAGATCTGTGAGATGCCCACGGAGAAAAGGTCATGCTTTTTTGAAAGACATGAAAGAAGACCTAAACGAACGTAAAGACACACCACGCTCACGATCGAAAGGCTCCATGTGTAATGCTACTTCTCCCAGAACTGACCTATGGGTCCCATTAAGTCCCAATCAGAATCTCAAAAAGTTTTGTCTGTGTAGCTATGATAAGCTGATTTGAAAATGTCTGTGAAAGTTCAAAAACCCACAAACAGCCAAGACCACCTTGAATGAGAGTAAAGCTACAGGCCAGCACTACCAGATACCAAGACACAATCAACTCAGGATGGTACTGGCCCAGGGAGAGACAAGCAGACCAAGGGAACGAAACAGCTCAGAAATGGACCAATTCTTCATGTGTGGACACTTGACATGCATCAGTGGGGAGGGGGGTTGGGAGGGAATGTTTGAACCTTTCAACAGATGGATCCTGACTTCAAACCATTAGAGAAACCAATCCCACGAAGATAGAAGATGACCCTAAAAGGACAACCCAGAAGGCCCTTAGAGGGTGACCACAGGGAACCCCTTCCTGACCTACGCAGTGCACAGAAGGGTTTCTTAAAGAAAATGCAAAAAAGCATCCAGAGCATCAACCTCAGAAGAAAAAGATTGATACATCTGATTTGTTTGAAATTAAGAACTTCTATTCCTCAAAAGACATGACAAAGAGAGGAAAGGACCAGTCACAAGGTGGGAGAAGATATTCACAATATGTAAATGACAAAGGGTTATTACCCATGATGGAAACTACTCTTTAAAAAAAAATGATCTACCAGGAAAAGGGGCACAGACTTAACTGGGAATTTCACCAATGGAATAGTCAATAACATATGAAAAGACACTCAACTGTATTAGGAATCAGGGAAATGCATGTTTAAAACTGCAACAAATTATCATTATTGGCAAAAAAAAAATGTTTTCCTGACAGTAGCAATTGTTGATAAAAATGTATAGGAATGAGAACTTCATAGGTGGCTGGTGGGAATACAAAGGATACAAGTACTTTGGAAAATACTTTGGCTTTGTGTACAAAAAGCAAATGTACATGTTCTAAGTCACAGCAATTCTTATGTACCTACCCTAGAGAAACTCTGTACTTGTGCAACCAGAGTTGTATACATGAATGATGATAACAGTCTCAACCAGAAATCCAAATGTCCCTCAACAGAAGAATGGATGAAAACACTGTAATACTGTACAAGCATGCGTTGGAATATTATGCTGTACTGAAAATGAATTATAGCTGCACATGGATGAGTCTTACCAATATAACTGAGCAAAATAAAAGTGTTAAAAAAGTATACCATGTTAGCAATGGCTGGTGTGGCTCAATGGACTGAGTGCCAGCCTGCAAACCAAAGGGTTGCTGGTTCGATTCCCAGTCAGGGTACGTGCCTGGGTTGCTGCTCAGGTCTCCAGTAGGGGGCCCTGGAGAGGCAACCACGCATTGATGTTTCTCTCCCTCTCTTCCCCTTTCTACAAATATATAAATAAATAAAATCTTTTTTAAAAGTATACCATGTCATTCCATTTGTATCAAGTTCATAAAAAGGTAAAATTAAACTGTATCACTTAGGGATGCAAACATAGGTGGTTAATCCATTTGAGAAAAGCAGGAAATCATTATCATGAAAAGCAGGATAATGGGTACCTTTATGGGTAGGGAAGGTGTTTCAATAGGGGAGAGACATGTAACAGGAGAAGGTGAGGTTTGGACACTGTTATTCCATTATTTAATCTGGTCACATGGGTTCCACTTTTGGTAATTCTTCAAACTGTACATGTTCTATACACTCTTCTGAATTTATGACATTTTAAAAGTCTTTTTCAGTGTCTGCTTGAGCGTTTAGGGCTGGATCTCTGAGCCCTCACACTCATACCTGTACTTCATCTTCTGGATTTTGAAGGACAGATTTTTCAGAGCCAGGTTCTTGGTGACCTCCTTCCCCAGCTCCCAGCCTTTCCACAGCAGCTCCTCAGCCACCTCAATGCCCCAGATGACCCTCTTCTTCACTCTGTCCTGCTTCTTTGAGGAGCACATCTGAGGGTCCATGGAGCTGGTTGGCTGTTCAGTTGGCAGAGAGAAAGAAGGAGGGATGACTGGGGTAGGATTCAAAGACCCAGAGTACAGGCAAAGCTCTCTCCACCCCCCAAGAGTGATGCATTACACCTTGGCCCTGGGGGATGGTCTGGTGAGAGAAGGTGAGGAGCGGGCAGGCCCTGGAACCAGATATTGCCTCCTCCGAGGCCCCTGAAATGGTTTTTCAACTAGATTCCTGGCGACCCTGCCCCTAAAGCCTTCCCTGGGCCACCCCGTCTGGCCGTTCAGTCTGGCACACGTAGCAGTCTTCCCTGGCCTAGTCTGTGTCTCAGTGCCCCCTTAGATACCGCTCCTCGCAGATGCTGCCTTCTGCTCTTCCTCCCCATCCTACCCCTCCCTGCAGAAGCCTCTCCGAGCTGGAGCGGTCTACCCCAGGCACTTTTCCAGACCACGAGAATACTCTACCATTCCCTCTCCTCCTTCATGTGGCTGAGGGAGCAAGGGAAGGAGTCAATTTACCTGCAGTGAGGAGGGAAGGGAATGGAAAACCCCCAGGGATGTGAGGTGGAAGGAGGAAGAACCAGGTGTCTTTTCCTGCTGCGGTCATTGGTATGAAGGCTCAACCCATTGCTATTTTATTTTTTCTTTGACCAAGGATTACTTTTATATTGTTACATAGCATAAGAATATATTCATCTGTTCAACAAATATTTGTTGACTACCTATTATGAGCCAGACACAGAGCGAGATGCCAGGACTACAATAGTGAACAAGACTGGCAAATCCCTCCTCTCTTGGAGGTTACGCTCTCAGCGTCAATATTTACAGAGTGTCCGATGGCCAGGATAGCATTTTCTTCCCCACTTTGCCCATGGAGAAAAGGTGACATGGGTAATTTATTACAAATACCAGCTGGTGCATCAGTCAAGTCCAACCAGGAAAACAGAAGCCACTCTGGGTGTTTAAAACAAGGAATTTAATGCACAGCCAGGGGATGGTGAAGTACTGGATTTTTCAAACTATAAGACACACACCCCCAGCCGCGAGAAATTTGGGAGGAATAATGATTTTTAATGCTGCTGTTGACTTCTGTTTACACTTACATTGGTGAAATATTATGTTACTTATGTTATTAAATATTTTACCACATTCTTCGCTTCAAGAAAATGTTTTCCTATTTTCCTCTAAAACTTAGGTGCATCTTATGGTCCAAAAAATACGGGAACCCGGAAGTTAGCAACATCTAGAAGCTGCAACCACACCTACGTTAGAGGAGGGGGCAGGGTTCTCCGAGCCCACAGGCCTCTCTGGTGGGGACTGGAGTCACAGGAAGATGCAACTCCTACTGGGGACAGAGAAGCAGAGAAGAAGCGAAGTACCCTGGCTTCTCCCCTCCTTCCACCCTCCATCTCCTGCCAGCACAGGGCAGGGCAGGGCAGGGCAGTGAGTGAACCTGAGGGCGAGCGGGCCTGGACTGGCACGGAGGGAGGGGTGAGATGACCCCCGCTCCATGAGGAGGCCAGTGCGACCACCATCGCCTCTAAGGAGACGCAAGAATCCACAGACAGACATGCACTGCACCAAATACAAAGCCATACCCCAGAGGCACACCCTTGGACAATCGCCCCCCACCCCGCCCCTGTACCATCACATGGAGAGAACCCTAAGAGCTGCAAAATGGTAATTGGCATCCATGTGTTGGTCAAACCAAGAGTCGTGACAAGAGCCTTCTGAGGGCAAAGAGAACTCCTGGCCACTCTACCCCCCTCCCTCTAGAGGGTGCCCCGGCCCCGTCACTCACTGTTACCACCACTCCAGCCAGTGCTGGGGCTCAAACAGGAGAGTCAAGCCCTGTCATACTCCTCCCCACCCTGCGCTGCCGCTCTTCCCCGGCCCTGGCCTTGCTGCGCCCTGTCCCACTAGCCCTGGACGTGCACTCACGCGGGCACTGGCGCTGCTGCAGTTGTAGGCACTCATGGTCGCACTGCTACCCGTTGCGGTGGGGACAGCCATCGTGCTAGCACTCAGGCATGACCCAGAAGTCATGGCTTAGTTCCTGCTGTCCCTCGTCCTGGTAAAGAGGCTTGGGGCTGCCTGGATGAGCCACGGGGTGCCCGGAACAGGAGTCTACAGGGAGCACTCTGGCTGAGCCAGGAAGGACTTCCTGCCAGAGGAGAGACAGGGCAGACATGAACAAGAGAGGCCGGTGGAGCAGTCTCATTTTCACAGAGGAGGGCCTGCTTCCTGGCTCTGGCAACAGATGTGAGGAAGGAGCCTGGGCAAGAGAGGCAAGCAAGGGCCCTACCCTCAGTTAGGAAGTGAACGTTCAAATGGAATCCAAGTAATGCAAGCTGGGGAGACGGAGAAGAGGGTCCCATTACTTCTCTGCTACTGGACAGCTTCGTAGCTCTGAGCTGATCTTTACTGCCTGTGACTTCAGGGGTTCTAGAGAGAGCCCTGACTCAGGGCTCTGAAAAAGTCTCCAGGCAACATGTGAAACATCCCTGTGTGTGCAAGCAAGAAAGGAGAGAGGATGGGGTAGAAAGCTGGCCCAGGCCAGGGCTTAGGGCTTAGGAGAGCGAACCCTGGTCATGGAGCAAAGGGAACTGGGTTCCAGCATCTGCTCGGATTCAGTTAAGGTGGGCAAGTTTCTCCCAATCCCTGAGCCTCAGTCTGCTCACCTGCAAAGCGAGGGCTATGCTATCTTGCAAAGTCGATGTGAAGCCCAAATGAAATTAGGGATTTGAAAAAGCCATCGCTAAACTTCCGTTACTACAATTAACAACCGTAACCTCCACACTAGCCTGCACTACTCTTCCAAAAAGACACATGTGCGATCATTGTGAACACACTGGGCAAGGAGGGGGTGTTTTTAAACCCACATTTCTAATCTCTAGGACTTGAAAATATATTACAGCTTCCAAATTTTCTAATTTCCAATCTGAAACTGCCTGACATTACTAGTGGGAAAAGTGGCAGGTCGTCGTGTAGAGTTGAGGGAGGAAGAAATAGGTAAAAAGAAGGGACAAGATTTCCTTAGAGCTGTTCCTCCTTTCTCTTCGGGATTCCCCAGTCTGATTGATCTCACCCGAGTCTCAGTCCCACGGGATTCTCTGAAGGACACGGAGGGGACCCCCTGGCCACTTCCCGGAGGAGGTGGTCTCCCGGGGCAGATACCTTCCCTGGCCACTGGCGCCGCTCCCTGGTCCCTGGGTGCCTGGGTCCCTGGGATCAACGTTCAAAACTCACACCACCGCCATATTGTCGTTTCCATAGATACCGGACGCACAGGACGCGGCGTCCCCTGGTGTCCCGGGGCAACGACGGCAGCCCGAATGGGTCATGGTTCAGAGAAGGAAGTAAAGCCGTCCAACTTGAATCCCTCCCCACCTTTTTAAAATGTTCTCATTTTTCCTGCTAATAGTTACTGGGCTTCTACCGGTTGCAGCATGTGGTATGTGTAGCCCCTTAGTTGTGACGTCCCCGCAATCGTGACTTTAGTTGACCAAATTCATAGGAGGCTATTCCTTGGACTTATCACCTGAGTGGGAAACGTTTCTGTTCTTTCCCGACACCTGTTGATGAGAGAGGGCCAGAATCTCAAGCGGACCTTCATTCTGTGATTGCAATTGTTAGTTAAAATTTAAAGCCCTTGGTATTTCTTATCTGCACATTGCTTTGCAAATGGTTTCCTTTTGTTGTTGGAGAAAATGTGTCCTTATCTCCTGGTCAGCACAAACCGAACTCTTTTGAAGGGAGCTGAAGGTTAATGCATAAAGAAGGCATTTTTTATACATACAGTGGGTTTGGGGAAGCCCTTTGCTTATTAATCTGGATGGAGGGTCTCATTTGGTGAAGACCCCTTTGGTGGGTAAAGGCAAAAGTCTCAAAGCTCATTTACAGAGAATAAAAGTATTTCACTACAGCGGACAGTGATGGGGTGGATGTTAAGGAGAGAAAACTTAGCGAGTCTAGGGGTAAATCCAGAAAATAAATTCTCATTTTGGGAAAGATGGGGTTTACCTGTGAAAAGTAAAATAGAGACTTTGATGACAAAGTGGCCTGTGTTGCCCTGGAGATCACGGGGGCAGACGCTGGCTGGATTGGAGGGAAGAGGCAGGCCAGGGGCCCTGTTAAGTTATCGTAACGCAGTCAGGTTTGGAGTTTTCTTGGGATCGAGGAATGTGGAACTCAGTGAGCTTTGCTCTGGTTTTGATGTTATTCCTCGAAGCTGAGGCCTGACGTTTAGACATAGTGACTTTTATGCTGTGTGTAGTTTCTATAGTGATTTCCCTTTTGTTTTCCCCTCAGCTCTTTTGAAATGGTCGCCTGATTCAGGTGGACCGATGTGACCCGTTTCTCCATTTTTGGGTCAAAAAGAAATAGAGAGCAGTGACTCTGGGGGCGAGGCTTGGTGGTGGCCTCAGGAATCCCAGTGACAAATCCACACGAGGAGGAAGAGTTCATGCGAGAAGTTGCACGACCTTGTGCCTCTCCAGGGAGCTGCCCGACCTTGGGGGCTTGTGGACTTGGGACAGGGAGAACTTCTTCACAGTGTCGGCGTAAGAAGAGTCCAAACCTCTGGAGAGTTTCTGTGACTTTATTGGAGCCAAACTTCCAGGAAGCAAAACGTCAATGGACTGAGAAAATGCTCTGGAGAGCTGCAGTTTTACAGCTTATTTCATACATTAGAATAAAAAGTGGAGGTGTAAGGAGATTACATGAAATCTGTCGGTGGTAGATTAAAGGGGAGGGAGAGAGCAAAGTAGGGGAGTCTCTGGGACCAGATACGAAGTAAACCGGAGAGTCACATACTTCTACAGTGGTGAGTACAGGATAGTAAATAATTAGCATTCCCAGCACATAGAGTTGGCCTGTGGGGAACTGAAGATTGCAACCAGGGGCTCTGCAGTCTTATGCTCTAGTGTGGAGGTTGTGCCTGTAGGGCCTGGAAAAGGTTATTCTGATATTTCAAAAGGAGGCCCGAATTGGACTTTGCCCCAAGAGGTGAATGTGGAAAGGAGAGTGGCAGGGAGCTGAGCCCAAGGAAGGGAGAGGAAACCAGGTTTGCTTCAGAAGTCCCTCTTTTCAGAAGCCCAGAACTCATGGGAGAATATGGGTGCTGAGTTCTAATGACTACATTCTTCATAGACCCAAGAAAGACAATGGGGAGTGGTGCTGTTTGGTTCAAGGTTATGAACAGGGCGAGTGGTGATGCAGGAACTTGATGAGGACCAGGATGCAGGAGAAAGGGAGGAAGGAGGATGGGGAGAAGATGGACTCCAATTCTTGTGGTTGGAAACTGGGCATGGGGTAATAGAGATAAAGCACACTCAGTGATAAAGCACACTTTAGCACACACAGAAGTATCTTGTGTAAGCTTTCCCTCCACACATCCACATCACTTACCACCCCCTACCCCCACCTCCTACCACCATGGAATAGAGAAGACTGTGGCTGGGAAATCAGGCAGACCTGAAATTAATCTTGACTCTGCCTCTTACTGGCTGTGTGGCCTTGGACAAGTCGCAGGACCTCTCTGAACCTCATTGTTCTCACCTGTTATGTGGGGATAATTACTGGAAGGCTGGTGTAGGAACCAAGTAATCAGGCATGTGCAAAGTAGTTGACATCTTGTAGACAACAAAGTCAGACGCACACACTCTCACAAAGGTGACTCACTAAATGGGAGGTCCCTATAAATAAACGACTCATCCTATGTACCCTCCCTTCCTATTGCCTCCCGGCCTCTCTGTTGCACACTGGAGAGGTGAGAAGTTTCTGTCCTCTCTACATCCTCCTCTTGTTTCTCCAAGAAGGAGGCTGCCCTGCTGCTGCAGGGTGGAGAAAGACAGAAGGAGGTGCCAGAGTAACCTGTAGTCCAGATGGCAAGTCAGTCCAGTTCCCACCTCCCTTCCTCTGCTACTCTGACTCCATTTGGAGTGCTGGTTCTGAAACAGGTCTGCGTCCAAGGTGTAACTAATTTATAGGAATGAGATGAGGAGGGGGCATCCTCTCACAGAAGCTCCTGACCTCTGAAATTAGTGGAACAAGTTTTTCAAACCCAGCCTGAGGTATGGAGAGCGGGAGACGGCTGCAGCCAAGAGAGCCACTGGGTGGTGCGGAGCTGGATGAAGGAGCAGGCGGGGAGCCCTCTCTGTGTTACAGTGTCATGTTCCCCCGGAGCAGCAGGGTGGACGGGGGGTGCATTAAGAGATTGATGGCACCTCCAGCCTGAAACAGCTGCCATGGCACAAAACTAGCAGGGATTTAAAGGTAGACTGCCATATGGCAGGCTAATTCAAAGAGAAGGGTTGCATTCTGCCTGGGACCCCTACAGGGTTTTCTGACTCTACTGTGCCAACCCCCCCCCCACACACACACAGATAACTTTCTCCCTCTATTCACAGTCCCCACTAAAAAGTAGACAGGTACATAGACCAACAGTAGGGAGAGAAAAGGGAAAATATGTGAGGTTTGATCCCAGAAGACTTGAGTTCAGGTCCTGATTCTAGCATTTAGTAGCTGAGCAATTTCAAGCAAATTGTTAAACATTCCAGAACCTCATTTTCCTCATCTGTAAAATGGTGACAAACAGGGATAATTTTCAAAAAATACTTAACAATTGATAAGGTATAGTCATGACCTATGAGAATGGGACTTAGAATCAGAACAGGGCTCTGGAAGCCCACGTTGTGCCAGGCCTTAACCCTTTAGTTGTTGGGTCATGGGGGAGCCTGGGGGTGCAGGGAGGGGCTGGGAGAGCAGCCACAGCAGCGGAGGACTCAGTCAGGGACTATTTACCAACTAGCACCGAGGCATCTCAAGATCCCAATAATCAGTATAGCTATACTGAATAGTATTAGGTGCAAGCCAGACCTAAGGACTAATCCTGCCTCACTGGCTGGTGTAGACTCGGTTATGTATTTCAAGCCCAAACTTGAAGTCTTTCCCCCTCTATCTCCTCCACATTGGTGGAGAACCTATTGCCACGTCTCAGGGCTCTTTCCTTCTATTCTGAGCAGTGCTCCTCTGTGTAAGCTCTCCCAGCTGTCCTCCCTACACCGTCTCCTGCTGGCCCTCTAGCTCCAAGCGTCTCGTGCCAGCACCACGGACAGCTCCTGCTGACTGGCTCATCCTGGGCCATCCACTTCTCCAGCCTCCTGCCTCTTCTCTCCCCACCCAGAAACCCTGACGTGTGAACTGAATGAGGGGCATCCCTGAGAAAACAGCACAAATGGAGTGATTACGAACAAGCTCTGGGGTAAAGCAGCCTGGATTAGAATCCGAACCACACAGGCTTTTAGCTGTATGATCTTGTTCCTTCACTTAAAAAAAAAAAGATTTTATTTATTTATTTTAGAGAGATGGGGAAGGGAAGGAGAAAGAGGAGTGAAACTCAATGTGTGGTTGCCTCTAGCACACCCCCTACTGGGGATATGGTCTGCAACCCAGGCATGTGCCCTGACTGGGAATCAAACCAGCGATGCTTTGGTTTGCAGGCCTGCGCTCAATCCACTGAGCTACACCAGCCAGGGTCTTGTTCCTTCACTTTTATAAGACCCAGTCTCCTCAGCCCTGGTCAGATACTTCAGTTGGTTAGAACATCTTCCCAATACACAAAGTTGCAGATTCAATCCCTGCTCCGGGCACATACAAGACTCAAACAGTGAATACATAAATAGGTGGAATGACAGACAATTTTTTTTCTCTTTCCCCCTTTCTTCTCTCTCTAAAAATCAATTTAAAAATTCTCTGCATTAAAAAAGTCTCCTCTTCTGTAAACAGGGAAAAGTTTAACAGCTCGAAAGTTGTGAGGTTTAAGTGAGATAAAATATTTCAAAAACTTGGCAGAGTGCCTGGCTTATTCTATGCTCTGCACAAATGAAGAGCACCATTATTCTGTGACCTTCTATTCTGTCTAATACCTCAAGTCCTTTCCCAGTTCATTTCTGACCGGGATCCTCTCTCAAGTAAAGGAGTCATGATGTGGCCCCCAGTTCAGTGCAGCCGGATCCTTGAGTGCGGAAGTTGGCTTGAACTTCACGCATGGTAAAGGAGACCACCTTCAACTGGTCCGTGAGGCTCTGTCTTTCAGATCTTCTCAAATTGCGAGTTAATTTTCGATAGACAGAGGTCACAAAAATAGTGCAGGAAGTCTCACAAACCCTTCACCCAGCTGTCTCCCCCAAGGTGAACATCTGACATGACCACAGATGATTGATCAAAACAAAGGAATTAACCTCGGTACAACAAATAATAGTAATGAAAGTATAGAATTTAGTTAGATTCGAAGGGTTTGTCCACTAATGTCCTTTTCATGTCTCGGTATCCAGTTGAGGATCCCCCCTGGGGTATTTCCTGAGACTTCCTTGTCTTTCATGATCTCAACTCTTTTGAAGAGTACTGTCAATTATTTTGTAGGTGTTTCCTCAGTCTGGGTTTGTTTCTCGTAATAGAGCAATGCGTGCATTATTGAGAAGCAGAGCAGAAGAACGATTTGCCCTTCTCGGTGCATCATGTCAGGGCACCAGTACGTTTTACTGGTGATGTTAACTTTGATCTCTTGGCTAAAGTGTGTCTGCCAGGGTTCTCCTCTGTAAACATGCTATTTCCTCTTTACTGGAGTCATCATACCCATTTTGGGCTTCTTTAGGATTATGAGTTCAGAACCAAGAAACCTGTCCTGGAGCTAGCCATTCAACCCCTGCACTCCCAACCACTCCTCAGAGCCACGCCCATTTCCTGTAATCCTCCTGGTCACTTTCCCCCAGGTTTTCTTAAGTCGAGTATTTGGAGGTGTGTGCAGAAGCCAGATGTAAACACACCTGGAGTTTATTAGGGCAACAGGGAACTTCAGTTCATTTTCATGGACTTTGGTCGAGGCCCTACAAGTTTCTTTTTGCATGGGCAGTCTGGGAAAATGTGGCCAGCAAGTGCCCACAGGAATGTCCAGCTATTTTCTTCAACATGTAACATTGGATGTTTAAAGCTTTCTAATAGCTTTAGAAATGCACATGGCTATGCATTTCTTGCTAGCCGCTAGCGCAGACATGTAAGCTTCCTTCCTTCTAGAAAGCTCTTCATTCCTCCAAGAGTTTGCTGTTATCAGAGATCCTGACACCTGAGCACTTACACATTTTTTCAATCAGTTGAATGTGAAGAGATTTGCTTATCCAGCCCTTCCCTTTGTCTCCATCTCTGTCTGCCCCAAGTTCATCCCAAGTCAGTGTGTCTTCTCATGCTGCCCTTTAGGTGATGAAGAGGCCTCACACGTCCTCCAACCACATGCGGGCTCCATTTTAAAAAGCTTTTGTGCAAAGCATATTAAGGCCCCTGGGAAGCCTCAGAAGGCCCCTTCATCAGTTCCCATTCTCTTTGCCTTTTGTTCTGTTTACTGTTGTTGTGTAAGAAAGTATCCCAAACTTCAAGTTTCCAAGCAATCATTTTACTTTGCTCATGCATATGTGGGCCAGGAATTCAGAAAGGGCTTGGCCAGGCAGCTGTGCCTCATTCAGGTGCTTTCAGAAGTCGGCCAGGGCCATGGCCATCCAAAGGCTGCGCTGGGCTGGATGTCCCAGATGGTGCCCTCACATGGATGACAGTGTGTGCTGGCTCTCAGCGGGGTACTCGCTGGGCTGTGGATGAGGACACCACAGCCCGGCTCTAGCTTGGCAATCTCAGGGTAGAACCAGGAAGAAGCTGCAAGGCCTTTTGTAGCCTCAGCGAGATTCAAGGGGAGAGGAGTGTCATAATCATGTCCATAATCATAGACACCGTTGCCACTCCCAGAGAAATGGGATCCTGTCATAGCATCCAGAGCATTGTTCCTCCAAGACCACTTTCCCCAGCACGTTCCTGGCTGCCCCCAGCCCCATTAGATCTTGTAGGCTGATGCTCAGAGTGACTTCCTCCCGTTCTTCTGGGATGGCGACTCCTCGGTTCCCTCAGTTGCTGCTGCAGGGCAGTTGGGTTCTGATCTGGACTCTGCTACTGTGTGACCATGGGAAAGTGACTTCACCTCTCTGGGCCTTTGGACTTCACCTTTCTGCAAAGTAGGAATTAGGAACACCTTTATTTATCAAGCTGTTAGGATTTTAAAATATACTGTAAAGAGCAGACCTAGCACCATTGATGATCCTGACTGTGGAATAAATACATGTGGGCAAGTCCTTTTTTCTCTTGGAGATCTGGCTCACTTGTCTCTAAACTGTGCTAATTCCCTTATCCCGCTTCCATGTCCAGATGAGAGGAGGTTTTAAATGCTCTGAGGGAGGGTCAGCCCAGCAGTTAAGGCTTCTGGACCCCAACCTGGGCAGGAAGCACCCCGTATCTATGCCCATCTGAGGGGATGCCCTGTGCTTGCAAGGCAGCCTGGGTGTGCTTTGGGGCACGAGGGGCGGGGCTGCTGTCAGCCGACCCAGCCTCATCAGGTCTGGGCTGACCAGAGCTGGTCCCAGTAAAACAAATAGGCTTTGAGAACCAGGCTGGGGTGTGGGACGTGGGGCGGAGCCCCGGGAAGGGTGTTCCACCCAGAAGGGCAGAGAGCATGGGGTGGGGGGAGCTGCCACCCCCAACCCTTGCCAGGAAATCCAGGTGTGCTGCATACCCCAGCCTGCCCCATGCACGAGGGTCTCTCCAGAAGAGGCCAGAAGCATAGCTTTCTCTGGTTGGACCTCCTCAGGGGGCGTTTTGCTGTTTTTATATGGAGAGGCACCTGTTTCCAGTTTCTTCACTGGGGCTGCGGGTGCTGGAGCAGGCCTGGTGGCCTAAAGGACTGTTGCACTGGGCTCGGCCCTCCCGGCACAGCGCCACTCGCCGTCAGAAGCCATCTGCAAGCAGGCAGCACCTTCAGGCTGTGATGGGGGAGAAGAGGAAGTGCGGGCCACGTGGCTTCAGAAGAACCACACCCAGGGTGGTTGGGTCTGTCCAAACACGAGAAAGGAAACTGCAGAGGACAACCTGGGGACGGGTACCTGAAAAGAGGCCTCGCCACAGACAAGCCAGGGTCCGGGGTGCCATGGCCCTTGTGTTGAGGGCAGTCTGCCCAGGCTGCTCCAGAGGCCTCACAGCCATGATCAAGGGTGCTGGGCATTGGGGAGTTGGATCTCAGGCTTAAAAACCTGAAGTTGACTTGGGCTCTTTCCTCACCCTCACTACTCATCCAAAATGCCTCAAGTCCCCGTCATTTTCCTGCCAAAATGTCTACAGTCTGCAATCTTATTTCTGACCCTCCACAGCCAGCTTTCAGCCCAGTTGTTGGTGAACTTCTTTACCCAGTAAAAGGACTCTCCCTTCTTCCATAGCCGCCTTCTCTGGTCTGTCCTCCACACTGCAGCCAGGTGAGCTTTCTGGAACAATATAGTTGCAGGCTTCCCCTGCCTCGAACCCTCCAGGCAATCACCAAGCCCTCGGGCTACATGTATGAAGTCCAAGTGCATGGAACACAAGGGTTTGGGTAGTCGAACTGCTGCCCACTGCTCCACCTCGGCTTGGCCAAACCTGCATGCACTGGATGGGTTTGCAGTGCTGCCCTGATGGTGGTTCCTGCAAGCCCCCAGCCTCTCTCAAGTCTCTGAGCCTTTGCATTTACTGCATCCTCGGCCTGGACATCTCCTTGCTCTCCCTTTGAACATCTGCCATTCGAACACCTCCTTGCCCTCCCTGCATCGTCCTGGTCTCCAGGAGGTTTTCCTAGTCCCCAGACTCTCCTGGTGCTCAGGCCCACGGTGTCAGGCACAGCACTCACCACATGGCGTGGACACCAATCTCCCCCGTACTGCTCCCTACCACCCAGTTCACTGAGGGCAGGGCTGCCCCTTTCCCCCACTCTGGCGCAGAGCCTGGCACAGGGTGTTTAGTAAACAGTGACCGAATGAGTGAAGGAAGATTGCAGCTGTGGATGCAGCAGTCTCAGGGGCTGAGCATGCGCCCGAGGGGAGAGCCAGGCATTGGGTCAGCAGCTGCCTGGGCCTAGGCTCTATGGTTGACTATTTTCTGGGCCCTGGCCTTGTGCAGAGGGTGGGGCAAACTGGGCTCTGGAGGGAGGGGTTAGGGCCATCAGTGCAGAGGCGAAGGATGCCTTTTCAGGCGCTTTCTCCTTGTCTCCCTGCTCACACAGCCGCTCAGACCTGAGTCCTGGATTCCCAGAAAAGCTGCAGGGCCCCACCTTCATCCCAAGGTTGGCCTTTTGAGGGGCTGAATTCAGACAAAGATTTTTCTGAACCTTTGCAGTCTTCTCTGTCAGAGAATAGATTTTTTTGCTCTGTGGAGGCCCATCTAGAACAGAAAGGTCTGGAGACACCAAATGGTCTTGTGTCTACAGGGCAGAGTAAAAGAGGGTGTAACCGCCACCATCCCGCCGCCAACCAACTCTATAGGAAAGAATCTCTCTCACTTAGAAATGCCTACGGGGAGAGAAGGTGCCAATGAGTGAACAAGAATATCTTGACCTTGACCTCTTATGTTTGTCACCACAAATAAACTCATGGACACCTGGTTCCTGTGAGCCTGGTCCATGAGAGTCTGCCACAGAGGGATGAGTCCATTCTGGATCTTCTAACAAAGCAGATGTCCAGGCCAGCTGAGCTACGTAGACCTTCCAAGTTCACCAAGAGAAAGCCTGTGGTATAAAAAGTGGGTCTTATGGTGGTGGGAGGAGGGAGAACTGGGTAGTGGGGAGTCCAGTGTATGGTGACAGATGGAAACTAGACTTGGTGGTGAGCACACTGTAGTGTATACAGACATTGAATTATAATGCTATGAAAGTTATATGATGTTACTGACCAATGTTACCTCAGTTAAAACACAAACAGAACAGTGGGCCCCGGAGCTGGATGCGTAGATTCAAATCCTGTTTCTGTTACTTGTTGCATAATCTTGGGCAAGTTACTTAATCTTCCTGTGCTTCTGTGTTCTCCTTTGGAAAAATGGTATCATTATAATATATATCACAGGGGTCATTATGAAAATAAGGTGGGTTCTACATGTGAAGCACTTAGAACAATGCCTGGCAGTGGGGAATCTTCATTATTAAGTGATAGGAGTTTTTATTCATTACAGTCCATGGGGGCTTATTCCCCCCACCCCCAGGACACAGTCCCCAGGGAATGACGTTTTCTCTGGACTTTTCCTCCAAGGGGGTGGTGGATGGGTAAGGTAGGAATCTGAGCGGTCAGTGGAGGACAGCCCCAGGCGCTGGTGCGCTCTGACACCTGGCCCTCCACAGTGCGAGGAGTTCTGATCTGCAGCGTACACCAATTTCCATGGTGTAAATTGTCCCACCACAGCCTCTACCAACTGCCTCATGAAATTCCTGAAAATTTAACAACTGAGCCACTGAGCCTGGGAATTGGCGAGTGAGCACAGAAAAACCTGCCTTGGGACCAAGAGACCGAGAGGAAATGAAGGAGGGGGCCATCCCGTTCTGGCCATAAACCGGGACTTCTCTAGACTAAGCAATGTTCCTCAAAATGCGGTCTGTGGACCACCTGCCATGTTGGGGGTATTTGGAAGAGTAAGTTCATGGGCCTCGCTCTGGATCTATTAAAGCACCATCTTGGAAGTCAGGCCAAGGATAATTTTTAAACAAGCCGCCCAGGTGATTCTGAAGTCTGAGCGCTGCTAGGTTAAGGAACCCGACTCGTGTGAGAAGTGAGAAGGGGCCGCAGGGCAGGCGTGCACTCTCCGGAATCATGTCCTGCCACAGCCCGTTATCGTAGTGAAGTCAGAAACCCAGGCCCCAAGAAAGACCAGAGTAAGCAGGGGAAACACCTGGACTACAGCACAGCTGGTGGTTCCAGGTGCGTGAAGTGACTGAGGACTAGTTGCCCCACCTCCCTCTCTGATCCAACCTTGGGGTCGGTGTGGTAAGGCCTGGCCTGGCCTGCAGCACAGCTCTCTGTTGGGACCTCACAGAGCTGCTGGTGAGGCCCGCCCTGCAGAGTGGGTGGAGCAGTGGAGGGTTCGCCCTGAGGACAAGGTGGGCCCACCCCAGGCCAGGCCCACCCCTGGCTCCGGACCACCCATGTACTGAACCCACTCGGCATCCTGGACTCTCTGGCTCTAACAACTTAAATAATTTTTATTACAAAAGGAAGAAAAGACCAAAACATCCCCCAAATTCTCCCATGGGCTTCCCCCTTGGCGCCAATAAATAAGGTGGGGGAGACTGACCAGAGGAGGGGTGGGGGTCATGGTTCAGCAGAGGAGGGGGCCGAGCCTGGGCAGGGGTGGCAAGAACATGGAGCTCACTCCCCTGGGCCCGGGCGCTATGATCACATTGGCTGGAACACAGAACTCTGCCCACTGACAACAACAGTCTCTGGGTATGTCCCGAGGAGTGTGGCCTGGGAGGAAGGACGTGTCTCAGGATGGCCAGGACGGCTGCCCCACTCTGCGGCCTTCCAGGCAGCACTGGCAGCTCCAGGCAGTGCTGAGTCCGGCCAGCTCCCTGCTGGCTCCCAGGGAATCTAGCAGCATCAACTGAGGTGCAAGCCCACTGAAGGGGGGCTTAAGACAGATGGAATGGGTTCTCCCCATTGGGGGAGGCAGGTATGAAGAATCGTGGTGAGAGCCGGTTGGGTTGGGACCCATTGTGCCAGCCTGGAGGTCTATAGGTTAGAAGGACAGACCACTCTCCTTGCCAGCTCAGCTTGCATCTCTGTCACCACATCAGGATGGGGGGTGGGGGGGGGATGCTGGCATCGCCCAGTCAAGTCTCAATGGTCTATCTCTGTGGTGGAGGAGATGGTGGGATCCAGTCCCCCACACTCAGGTCCCTTCCAGGGCCAGGGCCCTCCTGGTGGGGAGGCCTTTGGCTCCAGTTGGGCAGTTCCGGGAGGACAGTGGAGGGATCTTTTCAGCTGCCTGGCCCAGCCACGCCCAGCGAGTGAAAGCTGCTCTCTTCCAACAAGAGCCGTCCCAGGCGGTAGAGAAGTTGGGGGTACCAGTGCACACCCTCCCCCGGGGTCCAGCTGCCCCATGTCAAGCTGTGAAACAGTCTCAGGGGCCAGAAGGCCAAGTGAGCCAGGTGGTGGTCAGCCACGGCTGCGAAGCAGGAGGCCACCACGTCCTCTACCACCAGCGTCCCATGCCTCGTCAGCGGGGCGTAGGCCCCAAGGGCAATGTGTGTGGAGACAGCTGCCACTCGGGCAGGCTGCAGGCCGGGCGCCCCAGCCACCAGCACATACTGGCCAGGCTGCACTTGACTGGCAAACGTGGCCCGGAAGTGGGCTGCTGGTTCTGTGTGATTGTTGGCGGTGAAAAGCAGGTGGGCGGGTGTGAGTGCCAGGCGTCTTGGGGGGTCCTGGGTCTCGATGACCTGGAAGACCCTCAGCCTATTTGGCTCCCGATCCAGGAAAATGAGCACTTCGCTGAAGGTGGGGTTCCCATCCTCCCCCATGGCCAGCACCCGGTCTCCCGGCCTCACGGCTGACAGAGCCACACGTGCCCCACTCTCCAGGCGCACCTGGGCTCCAGCAGGGAAGCAGCCGCCTGTCTTGGCTGCCGCTGAGTGTTCTGTGGGAAGAAGGGACAGGAAGGTGTTACTGCTGCAAAGCTCGGATTCCCAGTGACAGCACCCCTTCCGAGCCCAGCCAGACCTCCCCTTGCTCCCTGAGAGCCCCCCTCACCATGCCTTGGCCCCTTTCCCCACTTTTCTTGCAGACTTGAGCTCAGTCCAACCCACGGTGTGATCCCTGCCCTCCTCCCCAGTCTAAGCCTTGGCCAATGAGAGGAGCACATTGTGGCTCCACTGAGAGAGAAGAAAACAGCCATTTGGGAGCCCAGATGGAGCCACCCACTTGTTCTCAATCCTGACAATGTTGTGAAGTGGTAAGAGAGGTCAGAGGTCAGCTGAGCCAGGCGGTGGTCGCTGTGATTTGATGCCCAGAAAACTGCAGCCTCTCCTCTGGGGTCTGAATGTGCTATTATTTCTCACCCCTTAGCCAGATACCCCCCCAAATTGCCCTCTCAGACTGACACCCCAAGTTTTGTGCCAGAGTTGGCCCCTGGCTGGAGTCTATACGGAAGTGAGAGGAGGACCAGCTCAGGGCGATGCAGGCTCTGGGGAAGCCCGGCTCGGTGGCCAGGGTAAAATCATTGTCTTCAGTTTGTGTGCTGGGTCCTTGTGCAGGAAGAGGACACGGTGGCATCAGTGGGTGGGATGGAGGCCAGTGTTTGCGGGTCAGGGGCAGTGAAGGGAAGTGGCCACTCTGGGAGCTGGCACCGGGCCAGTGTTTGCAGGTGAAGGGTGGGTGTGACTTGAAGTGGATACTGTTGGCAGGAAAGTGCTGAGGGGGCGGGTGGGGTGGGGCTCCCACTGCGGACCCAGGGAGAATTGGGAACAGTAAAAAAGGGGGGCCTGGTTTCAGTGTGCGGGGTCTGCAAGTGCGGCTCCTGCCTGTGCCAGCGTGGAGGGCCTCGCCGGTAGTCACACGGGAACATCCGAAGCACAAGTGACTGGGTTCAGTGTGGGGAACAGGGTCACCGACAAGATCTGACAATGCCTGCCCATTCCGATCAACAAGGCGGCAAATCTGGGAAAATCCACTTTATTGAGTCCGTTCTGTTTATTCTGCCCCTCGTGGCTGGCTCTGCCCCAAAATGCCCAGCTTTAGGGCCCCTGAGGGAGAGGTTGGGGACGCCTGCGCCCCTGGGAGGAGCCTACTCGGTGCCCCAAAGGGCCCGCCTGCAGGCCCGCTGGTGGATTCGGAACCTCTGGGCCCTCCCTGGCCCCTGACCCGCCCCTTCTGCACCACGCGGGGTGGGAGCTGTGTCTGTCACAGCCTGGCTTCCACATCTGTTCAGCTTGCTCTGTCTTGAACCTCCTGCAGCGGGTTCTGTACTGTGGACCGCGAGGTTGGCACCCAGTAGCGCCAGGACAGGGCCCTGTCTCCCTAGGCTCTCTCCATTGACACTACCGGGCACGGGAGGAGCAGGCGGTCACAAGCAGAAGTGGGGAGCGCCGCCGACGTCCTCTTTCCCGGGGTTCCCGCCTCCAACCCCGGGCGGGTCTCTTCGCCTTCTCCGCGCCAGCGGGCCCTGCGCCGCCTGCCCACGCCCTGCGGCCCCGGCCCCGGGCCCAGTCCCCAGGCAGCGGCTCACCGGACTTGACGGAGCAATGCACGTGGGCCTTCGACTCGTAATACACCCAGTCGAAGCCGGCCTCCACTGCCAAGCGCGCCAGCAGTCCGTACTTATTGCGGTCGCGGTCCGACGTGGTGATGTCCACTGCGCGGCCCTCGTAGTGCAGCGACTCCTCCGAGTGGTGGCCGTCCTCGTCCCAGCCCTCGGTCACCCGCAGCTTCACGCCGGGCCACTGGTTCATCACCGAGATGGCCAGGGAGTTCAGGCGGTCCTTGCAGCGCTGCGAGAGCAAAGCACGGAGTTGGGGGAGGCGCTGGTCCGCGCGGAGGTGCAGGCTCTGCCCCGCTCTCCCCGAGCGCCCGCCCGCCGGAGCTCTCGCAGGAACGCGGAGCCCTAACTCGCCGCCTTCCGCTGTGACTCCTGGCTGCCCCAAGGCCCTGGACCGCACTGCGACGCCTCCAATCCGGAGGTCGGGGCAAGCCGCACACCCGTGGGGCTCCTTCATCTGAGAAGTAGCCCCTCCCTTCTGTAGTCTTTCTGCCCCTCTCGGTTTACCGACTCCTCCGCGGACCCGAGTATACCTTTCCAGCGCCCAGTGCCTCCGTCTCACGGATGCATCGGAGACCAGGGACGGCCTGCTACCTGGAGGGACGGGAGCCGGGCCGACCGCCTGGGGCTGGCCTGCGAGGCGTGCAAGGCCGGAGACGCCCAGTAGGTGTCACCGTAGCCTCAGGGCTGAGGCCCGGGGATCGCAGCCCCCGAGGCACGGCAGGTGCGGAGTCCCCGCAGCGTGGGGGTGTGTTGGAGGGAATCCCGGTACTGCCTGGATTCCTGGGGCACCAAAAAGCATTCCTTCTGGGACCCTCTTATGTTCGAAACCTGCCCGCAGCCATGCCCGAAATACCACAGCCCTAGAACCAGAAGCTCGTGGGAAGGCTAGTGCCCGGCTTGGCCGGCTAGAAGGCGACGCTGAGCGTCTCCTGCTACGAGGGACTCCCCGGGGTTTATGAATATGAAATGACCCCTGAGCCCAGAGCCCTAGAAGCTTCTGCGCTGCCCCCATCTGGGAAGAGACCTGAGGAACCCAGCCTTTAATTCCAGGGAGCCTGCTCCACGCTCCGCCTCGCACGGATGGGTGTAGAACCGCGCCCCCCGGTAAGGACGGTAGAGATCCCCCGTCTGTGTTGACTCCCCGCGTGCCTGCAGCCCAGAGGACCTGGCAGGTGACTGGGGGGGGGCGACAGGAAAGGGGCCCCTTCCACAGTCCTTCACTCTGAAGTTTGAAGCGCTGCCAGGTTTGGGCAGCCCGTGACCCAGCCTACCCCCACCCGCAGAGTCCAGGCCCGCAGACCCTTGGACTCGGTCTCCCAGGATCCAACCTCGGTTAGGACCCAAGGCCCGGCTGTCCACACGGCGAGCAGAGGAGCCGGGACGCTCACTGCCTCGGGAAGGAGCTTCGCGTGCTCTTGCCTCCGGGATCCTAGCTCTCCACCTATGTTCCCTGGCGCGCCCCTGCTCCCCGCCCCTTTCTCCCCCGCCACCCCCTCCTCGGGTCCAGAGCCGGGGCGCGCGCTGTCAATGATTGCCCAGCCCGTGGCCCGGATCCTTATCTGCATTCCTCTGCGCCCAGCCCGGCCCGGCCACCAGCCAACCTTCGCCCCGACTCTGGCCGTCCAGCCGCGGCGCCAGGGCGCATGCTGAGGGCCGTGGTCTAGCTGCTTTTCCTAAAGCACAGAACGTGGGCTGCCTGGCTGTGGGGGAAGCCCCGGGACGCCGCTGAGGAAGGGGACGTAGGTCTGTTCCCTTAAAGGGCCCGGTTGCAGGGAAGAAACTTTGCGCCTCCTCACCAAACCCCCGCCCCTCACTCCCCACCCCCCAAACCCCAGCGCTGGTACTGAGCGCAGATTCGAGCACGCAGAGACTGGCTTTAGCTCTGCTCCCTGCCTCTCCGGCACCCGGCCCCCGGCCCCCGGGTCTCTCCTTTCCAGTCTAACCCGTTACTGCCACCAAACCCAGGGATCCCCCAAGTTCGATCCCGGAGCCCGAACGCCCCTACCCCCTTCGCTTCAATGGCAGCTGAGCCGCTCGGCTCTCTACACAGACACGTGCGCTCTCCTGGCAAGTTCTCTCCCACCTCTATCTTCCTCGCTGTTCCTTAACCCCAGACCCCACCCGGACGCTGCTCCAGGAGGGGGCAGCGCATCAAACCAAGACCGCGCGTGGAGGAAAGGCCGTGGGGGCCCCTGTGCCCGAAGCCTCTTCATCTCGGGGTGCCGAATGGCTTCTAATTGAAAGAGACCCAGTCGTGCGGTGGGTTAGGCCTGGAAGGACCGTGTGGGTCCCAGAGGCACAGGGGGCAGCCGGGTCGAGGTGCCTCTGGTGCCGTGTCTGACCCGAGCTGCCAGCGCTCCGGGGCCGTGGGGCCGCGGCTAGCTGGCTGGGCCGTGGCGTTCAGCAGCAGGGGCCTCTTCTCGCAGCCGCCGGGGAGCTCGGGGAGGCCGACACTCCCGCCGGGACCCCTGGCTGTCCCATCTTGGGCATGAGGCGGTTGGGCTTGGCGAGAGGGGCAGGTGCCAGAGGGCGTGCCAGCCAGTCGAGAAAAGGTGCCAGAGGGGCGGGTAGGGCCGGGCAGGTGGCGGTGCTTCAGCGGCGGCGCCCTGGGAGCTGGGAGGGCGGGTCGCGCTCACCTGGGTCATGAGGCGGTCGGCGCCCGTGTTCTCCTCGTCCTTGAAGATGATGTCGGGATTGTAATTGGGGGTGAGCTCCTTGAAGCGCTCCGAGCTGCGCGCGATCTTGCCTTCATAGCGCCCGCTGGCGCCCAGGGTCTTCTCGGGCACGTTGGGGCTGAATTGCTTATAGGCGAGTGGCACGAGCTTGCGCGGCGGCCGCCGCCGGCTGCCCACCACCCGGCCCGGCCCGCAGCCCCGCGCCGCCGGCACCAGCAGCAGCAGCAGGAGCAGGCAGACCCGCAGTCGGGGCCGGAGCCGGGCGGGAGACATGGCCGGGAGCCCGGGAGCGCGGCGGGCGAGGGCGCCTGGTGGGCTGGTAGGTGGGCGAGTCGACCCGGGCCCTGCGGGGGCTCAGGCGTCGGGGTGGCTCCGGGGGGCTCCAGGTGGGGGCGCCATGGGCTGCGCGGCGTGGCGCAGGGCCGGCCGGACTCAGGTGCGGGGCGGGGGCCCGGGGCCCTGGCTGGTGGCGGCGAGCTGCCCCCTCGGCGCCTCGACTCTGAGCTGCCCGGCTCGCCCGCCGCCAATAAATAGGCCGGCCCGTTTGTTTTGGCAACGCGGCGGCGGCGGGGGGCGGCGGACGGCGGGGCTGCGGGCCGCCGGGCTGGGCTGGGCTGGCCGGGCAGGCGGGTTGGCGGGCCCCGCGGTTAGCACCCCGGCCCGGCGGTCAGGCGGCTCGGGCGGAGCGGGAGCTGCTGCCGTCTGCGGCGCAGCCCGGGGCCGAGTGAGAGGGGAAATGGAAGAGATCCGGGCTCGGGCCCCGCGCAGACCGCACCCTGCCCATGTCCCTGCCTCCTGTGTGCTCGACAGCGAACCTGCGGCGAGGGCGGCACAGCCTCCTCCCCCTCGGGCGGGCGGCCCCCGGCGCTAGCCAGCCCTCGTCCCGCTCGCTCCTCCGCCGCGAGTCCGCCCGCCCGCCCGCCCGCTGCCCTCCGCGCCCCCTGCGCCGCCTGAGTTTGCCCTCCCCGCCCGGACGCGCCCCACCCGCCTTGGCCTCGCCTCTGGGCTCCCCGCGGCTCCGGGGTGCCCCGCCAGGCGCAAACCTCCCGGACAGGAGCTGCCACCCCCACGGCGACCGCAACCCACGGCGCGGCCGGACGCGAGGGGCGGGGGGCTGTGGCCGGACCGCACAGCCGCCTACGGTGTCCCCTGCGGGGAAGTAAACCCAAAAGGCAGGAGGCCACTAGTAACCTGGTGCCCCACCCTGGCCCAGGAGACGCTCCCTCTGGGCTTGGTGGAGCTGAGTTCGGTATCAGTGCACATCCCTCGGCCCGCCGGGCGTGAAGCTGGGAGCGGGGCGTCCATCCTTGGAAGAACCAGTAGGGGTTTGGGGGGGCTGGAAACACTGTTAAAAGGAGCAAGATGAAATCGCAAAGGGACAGGCCAAGGTGCACAGAAGTGCAGCCGGAATGGAGACGTCAACAGGGTGCGGAGCTCCGCGGCCGGCCACTTTCAAGAGGGGCAACGCAGGTCTCAGCGGCGGGGCTTGCTAAGAAATGAAAGGAAAAAAAAATTCAAAGCCAGTGGCATCCAGAAGTTGCTAAATAATTGCTGTTTTAGATCCGCTTTACAAATTAGCAAGGGCATAGGCTATGGAGAGGCAGCTGGACAATCGAACGTGGGTTGTGTGTGTATTTTAATATGCAACGGGGTTAAGAACAAAACAACAAATCGCACATTTGACTTGGTTGAGATGTATTCTACAAAGTCATTAGCAATAGGAATAAAAGTTGAGAAATTAGAAGGTTTAAAAATTCTCATTACAAGAATACTAATACAATAGGTACAGTTTTATTGCTACTTATGTGCCTAGAACACGGAAACTATATTATTATAGCAAGTATTGTACTTGCGTTATTTAATTTCAACTCACAACACCGCCTCCAATAAACAAACAAACTCACAACCTCAAATGAGCTACATTATCCCCACGTTACAAATGGAGAGTTGAATTTCAGAGAGGGTAAGCAACTGGGTCCTGGCTGAGGAGCAGGGAAGACTCCAGCCCCAGGGGCCTGCCCCCAGGGCTGACGCATTGGCCCTCTCTGGACCGCACCCCTCATCCGGCACAGCCTGTGCATGGGGCTGGGGTGGCTTTGCATACATGCATCACATTTTGTCTAGAGCAGTTTTGTGAACAGAAGCTCAGAACTGGAAGGGACCCAGGAGAGTGCTTAACCTAAGCACTTGGTGTGACCAGAAACTGAGGCCCACAACAGGGAATTCGGGTGGCTCTGCCACCAGTGGAGTGGCACGCGTGTCACTTGCAAACAAAATGCATTGTTTCCTTTTCTCCCCCTTGGCTCACACTTCCTCCCCACTCCTCGTCCATTCTCACATTAACACTCGATTCTAGGTCTCCAGAGTCGTGATCACTCTGACGTTGCTTCTTTTCCTGGAAAGCTTTCAGAGCAGCGTTAACTTGTGTTTTCTGGGGTTCGGGAATTATCCCTGAAATATCGCTGCCCCCCACTCCACCCACCTCCTCCCCCACCCCCTCCGCAATTTCTGGGGCAGACCACGCAGTCAGGTCAATACCTCTCCCAATCCACACAAACGGGAGCTCTGTTTTTATGGAGTTCCAAAGGAGAAAATCCTACAGGGTTCCGTGGCCACCTGCCTTTTATCATCATTATCTATACAAATTTTGCTTCAAGTTTAATCTTTCTTCCTTCCTACCTCTCTAATGAAAATTCATCTCTTTTCCTCTTTTTCTGGCCTTAGCGACGAGGGCCATTGTCCTTATTATCTCGCATGCCTGTTCTTGAAGAGTGGTTAGATTCACTTTCAATGTCCTTTTCTCCAAGTGAAAGACGACTCCTTTGAGCTCCTCTCAGAGGTTCTAATCTACAACGATTTATTAACATTGTGTTTCTTCTAGATTGTGTACTGGGAGAAGCAGACAGGGCTGGCATTAACCAAATATTTTCTCTATGACAGGTGCTGTAAACACCTAGCACATCCTCACAGTCGCCCTTGTACGCAGTGGCCATTATCCTCACTTTACAGATCTACAACTCCAGAGCTTCAGAAATAAAGTAACTTGCTTGTAATCCCACAGCTAAGATTTGAACCTGGAGATTTTTTACTCCAAAGCTATATATAGTCTTTTCTCAGGACACAGTGGTGGTTCAAGAGCTGAAGCTCAAATTTAGGTCAGCATCCGTCCAATCTCCTTCGGCAGAGGAAGGGGGAGAGGAGGGGAGGAATCAGGAGCATCAGGATTTCTGCAGTAGTGACCTCAGAGCGCTTTTTATCCGACTGGGGCCTAAGGATGCTGATCATTTCTCAGCTGCCTGTGCTCTTAGCTGCTCAGTAGATGAAGGGTAGCTTTTGAGTTGGGCTGGTCCATTAGATCTCTCAGAAGAAGGCTGGCTCTTTTTCTGGTCACTGCCAGGGTCTTGTCAGCAGGGAAACTGGAGAACTAAAGTGTCCACAGTGGAGCCACCAAAGGCCTGGGGTCTGAGCAGCAGGGACAGAACCCGATCGGGGCACCTCACATCTGAGTCCTGGGCCAGTGGGTCAGATCATGTTCCTTCTCTCACTTGTAGAGCTTGACACCCTGCAGTCACCTCTATGTTGAAGAGAACAAGTAAAAGCTATCTCTCTGGATAACCTGATGAATATTATTATTAATTAATTAATTAACTAATTTATTTATTTATTTTGCTCACAGAGTGAAAGTTGGAAAAATAGGCTGGGAGGTAAGGGGGAGGGGGAGTGGAGGAAAACACACCCAGAACCTGATAATTTCATATCTGTTTAGTAGACTACTGTGTTAGTGTTTGCAGCCGATCTTGAATGTAATGTTAGAGTGCAAATATAGTGTATGGTGATATGTTCATATATGTGTGTGTGAATGTATATGTATTCACACACACACACACACACACACACGCGTGCTGTGTATGTCCGCACTTCTATATTGAACTAGTCTTTCTCTCCTCATCCTGCCACTTGACCAGACCAACCCTGCTCTAAAGCCACGGTGCGGAGCCACAAGCAAACAAGTGTCAGGAATGCAGTTAGTCACATCCCCTCCAGGAGCTCGGTGCACTGCAGCCGTGACCAGCAGAGAAAGCACTAGGCCTGGACTTGGCAGATCTGTGCCTGAACACTGTCTTTGACACCTTCAACCTGCATGGCCTTGGGCAAGTCACTGGACTTCTCTACATTTTTGTTTCTATAAAGTGAAAATACCACCTACCCCAGAGGGTTGATGAGAGGGTTAAAGTACAAGCTGTAAGTACAAATCTTATGTAAAATTCATTGTTATTCTCTGCCTGGCCCACTAGCAGTGGTCTCAGTTCTCCAACTTCCATTGCCCACGTAGGGGAGTATGTCAGGATGCTCACACGTGCGTGCCCAGGGCAGCAGCGGGGATGGGGAGACCTACTTCTCTCTACTAGGGAGCATCTGCCTTGTGTACACCAGCATAATAGGTACATGAGGATAGGAAATGCAGACAGAAAAGTAGAAGACACGGTTATTGTCCTCCGGGAATTTACTATTTAAACCTAAAGACACATCATGAAAATAAAAGGCAGTTACAAAGCCATGAATGCCACTTATGAATGACCACAGACTAATATCATAAACCAGTTAATACATAAGATGAATTTGGTCAGGAAGAATATGGAGTTAAGAAACATGTATACCCGAAACTAATATAATATTGGATGTCAACTGTAACTGGAAAAAAATTTAATTAAAAAATAAAAAGAGCCCTGGCTGGTGTGGCTCAGTGGATTGAGCGCCAGACTGCAAACCAAAGGGTCGCCAGTTCGATTCCCAGTCAGGGCACATGCCTGGGTTGCAGGCCAGGTTGGGCCCCCAGCAGGGGGTGCATGAGAGGCAACCCCCTGCTGGGAGGTTCTCCCCCTCTCTTTCTCCTTCCCTTCCCCTCTCTCTAAAAATAAAGAAATAAAATATTTTTAAAAAAAAGAAACAAACAAAGGGTCCAGGGTGAGATCTCTTGGAAAAAATCAGTCTTAAAGGAGGGACAGGATTGATGACAAGAATAAAGAAGATGCTCAGAAAAGAGCAGTGGTCCCAGCAAAGATCATGGCACTTGTAACAAGGAAGAGGTGAGCCGCACAATCTAGCAAAGGCGAGGATCCCTAACATCAGCCCCTGTAACCTTCACAAAAACCTTATGAAGTTGACGCCATTACCTTCACCTCATGAATGAGAGACTGATGTTCAGAGCTGGTAGGTGGGGAAGCTGGAGCTGGAATCCAGCTTCTCTGACTCCTAATAACCCAGGTTCTTGGTGAGTGATCCTCAGTGAGAACAAGCATGCTGGGTTGTTGACCTTTGTTCAACTCACTCATTTTCTCTCTAAATCGAGGGGACTCTTCTGTTATCTTGATTGTGGGCTTTTAAGACCTCAAGCTCTGTTTGCCTGACCATTTCCCCAACTAGTTGGGAGCACTCTAACTTCTGCTGTGGATTTTAAAAGAGGTTAGCAATTCCACCAAATCTCCCATACGCAGAAATAGGATCATGTCTGCCTTTCAAGCCTCAGATCAGTCCGGAATGCGTTTGGACAACCAATTAGAACCACTCAAAACTAACAATGCTTTGAAAGTTAGCTATTGATTGGAAATGGGAATGTCAAGTTACCTTTGCCCAAACAGTAAGCTCATTACAAGGCACTTCAGAGAGATCCAAGCATTGAAGACCTTGCTTTGATGACTTTGAAAGGGGAGGAAAAGGCAGCAGAGTTAGTGACAAAGAGGATGTGTGTTTCCCCTCATGGCAGAGACTAAAGATTGTGGGAAACTCTTATAGACAGGAAGATATACATATAAATGTATGTCTGTATGTGGATAACAACATGCCTACTAAATAATGGGCTTCGTTTCCACCCGTGTCTCCATTTGGGAAGAAACTGTTGCTCAAAGAGAATCTTGAAAAATACCAGCCCAATGAATGTTCAGTAAAGGGGGACAGGAGTACTGCTCTTTTAATACTCAAGGGATGCTCCCGACATGGCTGTCGGTGTTCTGCGGCTGCGTTTGCACTGGTCACCGGCACTGCCTCAACCGTCTCTATTGGTAGAGATAGCCCCCTCAGGGTGCCAGGGAGCTGTAGCCAAATAAAGAAGGTATATAGTCACTCGGTCTTTAGTAACTTCTCTTCTTAGTTTCGGCGAAATGATAAACTCACTCTCTTGTGGTTGTAGCTGATGAAGCAACACTTAAGCCCCACTCTCACCTTACAACTGGTCGCTGCAGACAACAAGGGTTACATTCATTTATATCCACAAATTTCTAAACCAGCTTCAAGATACTGCTGGTGTGAGCAGGTGTGTGTATTCATGTGTGTGTGAGAGAGAATCTCTCTTCATTTATTCAGTCAACAACTATTTTTGAGCACCTACTAAGTGCCAGGCACTGTGTTCGGTGCTTGGGATGTGAGAGAACAGCAAACACAAGACCCGAGGTTCCTGCTTTGGGGGAGCTTTATGCTAGTGGGGAGGTACTGGGGAGACAGACAATGAAACATAAATATAAAAATAAGTAAAATATATAATGTGTTAGAAGGGAATAAGGACTCTGAGCACGAAACATAAAACTGGGTAAAAGGACTGGGTGTGCGGCCAGCTCATGAGAAGAAGGTGCAAGGTCAGGGGGCAGGCAGTTACGCTACAGGGTGGTCAGTGGAGGCCTCAGTGAGAAGGTGTGACTTCAGCAAAGACCTGAAGAGGCGAGGGTTTCATCTAAGTGGAGAACTAGGGGAAGGGCGATAGTAGGGAGAACTGCATGGAGCAGAGGCCCTGAAGTGCTGGCAGGTTGGAGAAATGGCAAGGAGGTCGAAGATGATGCTGCGGGGGCGGCAGAAGAGCGTGAGTTCGCTGGACTTCCTGCTTTCTGATGATGAGGGTGTTTTTCAAACTCTCTATAAAGCTCAGAGTGAAGATAAGGCACCCTTTGGAGAAATTTATGTACTGACCTGTAAATACGGACACAATATAGTTAAACAGCAGTAAAAGCAGATAACAAAATAGCATTTAGATAGGATTCTTTCAACTTTAAAAGAGATACATAGTCACGGCTCGCACTTTGTACTTCATACGCTTGAAAATTTTTTAGGAAAAAATCTTTTTTAACACCGTTGGATTGTAGGTTTCTTGAAAGCAAGGGCCTTGTCTGTGGCCACACACAATGTCTGCATGTACAGATGTACGCAGCAGGATGCGGGTAAGACATTTTAAACATTTAATGACGAGTAAATGAACACGCCCTGTTTCTTCCTGAAAATGGATTTTTCAATCTCGTTCTCAACATATTTCCTACAAACCTGGGCCATTCCTCTGAATTCCTCTGTACGACCAGGGATTTTTCCCACTGAACGGTCCCATTTGCTGTCCAGGCCATGTATAGCACAAGGTTTAACCAACCAGTTCAGCCTCTCCATCTACCCTTTCAGCCAGGAATGTGGCCCATTCTCCAAAGCATCTCCTGGGGATCATTGTTCTCACAGAGTCTTCCTGCTAGTTATTCAAGTTGCTTAACTGTTGAAATGTTTTCCATCACCTTTAGATCATTTTCATGTCAGTTTCATACTTGCTACAATTCCGTTTGATGACTGCTGTTAGTTTGGTTTGGAGATTCCTACCCAGAAGCACACACACACACCCCTGAGAGTCTCAGTTCCAGGACCTGTATTCCAGATGCGTTTCCGGTGGGAAGCTCAGCTCCCACCGACCAGTCCTGACTTTAAAACGGCTTTGATGAATGACCATGGGAACCACGTCAGGCCCTGAACGATCATACAGCACCCTAGGTGAGAAACACTGAGTGCTCCTTATTGTTCCTCCGTCTCCACGCTGTATGAACAGACTGAGAAAACAGTTTCACTTGGCACAGTCCTGCTGTGTCATTGTTCAGGTCCTAGAAATGTGCGCGCACTTTGACCATTCAGTCGTCCATGGTGTTGGACTGGGGCCTCGCTGTCCTTCAGCTCATTGACTGGCGACACAGTGTGGCTGCAGCCTGTGCCCCGGGCACCTGGGATGCATGACTGCCCAGTACAAACCTGAAGTTGGCCACTTCACAAGCCGGTGGCCGACCGTCTGCAAGAGCGATGGCCTCTGCCCTTTGCCGAACACATCAGCACATGAATTTTCCCCTTTAGCATCCAGACACGAACATCTTTTTTGGTTCACAATGTCATTGTACAACATACCTATTCCCTCCGTGCCACTGTTCCACTATGCAGACTATCCCGCCACATTTAATTTGGACTCACTGCCAGGAGCAACGCCATGGTCACTGCCCCTACCAGAAAGCCCCTCCAGCGAGGGTGTCAGTGCCACCTTCAAACGTCATCTGAGTATTAGTATTATACTGCTGTTATGCCACATTACTAATCAAACAGAACATTTTTTTGCCAACCCCCTTCCCCAACCCGTGCTGTCCTGTGTCTCCCAGGTGTGACACGGGACAAAAACTGGCATTGCTTTGCCCCCTGGAAGTGCCAGGCAGCCATCATAACTAACACTGGGAGTCTGTCCATCTGATCTGGCAGCAGGCTCTTTCTGTCTTGAAGAAGGGATCTCTCTACCACCCGGGATTCCCAGAAGTCCTGCTCTTGACTCCTGAACACAGATTCAGGCGCCAAGGGCCGTCCCCACCAACTCCAACTCCTTCAAGGCCCAGAGTGGGAGGAGAAAGGCAGGACAGAGTGCCAGTCAGGAGGATTACCCTTCCCCTACTCCATTCTCCCGTCTCCTGTCACCGGTTTCTGACCGCTGTCGATCCTATCAGGGGTCCATAAAGCGAGGAGGACTCTGGCCCGGGAGAGGGGGGTAGGGGTTAGGCAAACAAGCCAGGGAGGCACTTGGTTGAAATTTAACCACAATATTCTTGGTCTCTATTGTTTTGAGTGAGGCCCAATATTTCCACAGCAGGATTATAGGATCTGATTAACCATGTTAGACAACAATGCCGAGCCGGGATGGGCTTCCCCTTCCCGCTGCCAGTATGAAAAAGTAAATACAACACCCAGATGTCGGAAGGGACATCAAGCAGCCCCAGAGTCCTAGTCCCCAGTTCTAACCCTGCTAATGTTTTTGACCCCAGACTAGGGGGAGGAAGAGTGTGGTACTGCACGCTCCTTTAACTCCTGGCCCTGGGCCCAGCAGGACAAGTAATCCGGGCACAGTCTTCCCAGGTGAGTCAATGGCTGTGTGCTCCCCACACCCTGGAGTTCTTCCAGTGCCTCTTCCGGGTTCCCCTAGGCTAGCCCAGGTCTTCGGGAGCCCAGGAGAGTCTGGTGAGGAGAGGTGAGCACTCATTTAAAGGGTCCAGGAGTGTGGAAAGCAGAGCAACACCTGTTGGGCTCCAGGATAGAGGAACTGAGTGCAGGGGGGTTTCACAGCTGGTAAGAACAATTGAGCCTTTGCTAGAATGCTTTGGTGCTACCTAATGACTTCCCATGTGCCAGGGTACAGACGTGAGACCCCAGCATTGAGGGGAAGAGCCCCAAAGCAAAGTCCTAGGAGATGAGAAAGTGTTCCTTGAATGGTCTGGGATGAAAGATGGAGGACAGATGGGACTGTAGTTCCTCAAGCAGACGGGGATTCCCTCAGGTCCCTTTCCCTCACGCACCAGTACCTCGGATCCCCTCCCTCTTAGGTGGCATCTCCGGAGGCCCTGTCCAGGAGAACAGGAGAGAAAAACGGAGCAATAGGAACCTTTCACAGGACCCCCCAGCAGCGGCTTCCAGGAGGTCACAGCATCTCAAAGAAGCCCTCCCTCTCAAGCGTGGACTCCATTCCCCTCCAGCATTAACCTCTGTATCTAAGTGCCTGGCACAATCAATTTTGTGAGCCCACAGGTTTACTGATGTCAATGATGGGGACGAGGAAACAACGGCCATGAGATCTGAGTGTGGCGGCTTCCTTGTCATATGTAACTTACTCCTTTTGAACAGTTTCTTCTTCAGGAAAATCGGAAGATGGGCAAACATCAGAGCAGCTTAGAAAAGCTCCCGACCGTATGAAAACCCAGCTGACGAAAGCTGCACCCTTCAGGAGTGGAACACTCTACGGGGACAGTTTCCGAGTCAGGGTCAGAAACCGGCCCTGCTCCCAAGCAGTATAATCTAATGGGAGAATGAAAACAAAAAGCACATACAAACCTGTACATAAACACAGATTACGTTAACAGCACAGATGGTGAGGGGTGAGTAGAACACATGAAGGGAGCTTCCCACATCAGGAGGAGAGGTTATGAAGTGGATATTAGGTTTCCTGTACACTCCTCGGAGCGAACCTTCCTAGTTCTGGCAGTCGGAGAAAGCAAGGCCCACCGTCACTGGAGAGAAGAAAATGCCCTGGTGGCAATGTCTAGGATGAGATGAAATCAGGATCCGGGGAAGAGGCACCTTTTCCATTCTCACTCCTTCTACCATCTCTGTACTGAGAATAACACATGGGGCCGCTGCTCATCTCCCGAGGACCAGCGTGAAGGAGGGAAGGGCTGCGGAGACCGGGCGGTTTAAATGAAGAGGAAGGCAACGAAAGGGAGTTCGGATGTACCGCAAGGTAAAATTAGGAAGCAGGAGGCCTGAGTGTGCAGCAGAGTCGAGGCCCCACTGCAGGGGACCTGCGTCAGACCCAAGAAGGGTCCTAGATCTGACAGGGACGGGGGCTCCCCAAGTCCAGAGCAAAAGAGCACTGACTTCACTCTTTGCTACCTGACAGCCTCGGAATTCCAGGACGCGCTCCTTAGGATTCAGCGTGAGGACAGAGACTAGAAGCTCCTTCCTCCTTTCTCAACAACTTGACTATCCTTTGGAAACACTCCTTGATCTGGGAGGCTGGCTGACAACCACAGGAGAAAAGAGAATGACCCTAGTGGGATTTTCCAGGACCCGGCCTGAGCTCTGCCCTCAAGGACTGCTGGGCAAGCCCTCGGTGAGGCCGGAGGAGAGGAGGTGCTGCCCAGCTGGAGTGCTAAGGGATGCAGATTTCCCTTCCAGCCAGAGCTGGCCGTCCTAGCTGGCCGTGGGGGAGGGGAGAGCCAGCCGGCCAGGCCAAGTAGGCCTTGCAGCCTAGGTGGCGCTATTTCTCTACTTTTTAGGTCAAGTTCCTGCAGGAACTTCCTCGAGGTCTCTAATCCTGCTCCTGGTTTGCTGGCTTGCTCGTGTAAACCACCTTATATTATTTTTTTTTCTAAAAATACTCCAAAGCAATTGAAAGAGTCCCTTCTCCCACCAGCCAGCCCTGGCCCCAACCCCGGCCCCGGGGAGCGGGCGGGTAGGCGGGGAGGTGGGCCACTGCTTTATTAAACACAGGGAAAACTAATATTTACGGAATAAAATTTATGGAGCAGCCACGAGAATTCGACCCTTTTATGTGCATGGGGAGTGGGGGCTGGGTCAGGCTGGGGGCCTCAGGGAGGGGCCCAAGCCAGGGGGGCAGGGCTGGAACACAGCCTGGTTCGGCCAATTCATCAAGGCAGGGATTTCCCTGGAGTTGCCCGGGGAAGCCAGATTCTCAACCACCACCCCTAGGTTTTGGGGGTAAGAGCTTCAGGGCAAGAAGGCCCGAGGCAGGGCCTCTGGAAGCAATGTTTACCGAAGGGTGTGTTTGGGCAATGTCCCCGTGGAGACAAGCCACCTTTGGGGACAGAGTGGGCAGTGGATGGAGCGGTCATTAGGCATATTCTTATTTAACCTTTTTAAAAAGTACACATTCTTTTGGGAACATGAAAAAAGTATGCTCTTATGATTTTACTCATAATTTAGGGGGATTCACACCCTGCTGGTCCCCCTGTGATTACAAATGTCTGCTCTGGGGACTGCACTCTTCAGGTAGAGGGATTATCATGGGAAAGAACCCGTACTTTCTCTCAGCTTGCTGGGGAAGTCATTTCTTTTCCCATGTGGCATCATGTCTTATAGATCCTGAAATCTGGCTATGTAAATTATGCCGAAAAGAAACTGAACAGCAGAATGAGCCACCTATAGATTGCCTTTCCTGGTTCCCAATTCACTTCAGTGACAGTCACGGCTGCGGGGTGCAGGCACCCGGGGACACCGGGGACTGGCGGGAAAGCCAGTCATCGGCAGCAACTGGGGTGAGCCCCGGCGCAGCTCTCAGACTCGGCCTGCAGATAAAGACCAGGGGGTAAGCCCCAGAGTCCTTAAAGTTTCCTGCCTTGAAGAGCAGTGAGGATTAGCACATCCTATTGAAAGTAGGCAGGGACCTAGGAGAAGGATGTTACACAAAAGACAGGAAAGGAGGACCTGACAACCCTCCTGGAAAATGTTTTCAGTGATGCACAGAATGATGAACTCAGCGGTCTGGATTCAAATGCCGGCTGCACTCATTAGCTGTGTGACCTTTGACAGGCCACTTAGTCTCTCCAGTACTCCGTCTCCTAGTGGCTTAGCAGTATCTTCCTCACGTGATGTTGTGAGGCTTCGATGCCAGGCGCTTATTAACCTGGTATGCATTAACGGCTCAATAAGTATTTGTGTTGTTCTCTTTATAATCATTATTCTTTGATTATTGCTTGGACCGTCCGCTCTCCCATGATTTGGCATATGGATGGAAACACCGGCTCCAGCTGGAGAGGATCTGAGGGTGAAGAGGCATCCGACGGTCCTGGTCCTATGTAAATAAACCGGAGAAGACCTCTGTGGGCTCTGCCCCCGACCCCTCCCTCTACCTAACAGCTCCCAGTTAACATCTAGCAGAGAAGGCCAAGGGACTTTGCGAATCCTGGTCTGCTGAGTCTTGCCAGATCTGCCCAAAGAGCTGACTTTCTAAATGTCTAAGACTCTGCATATCTCGGAGAGCCTTTACATTTTTTTCTTGCTATGCACTATTCATTCTGTAGGTCAGCTGCGTTGTTCCAGAGAACTCCTGTGGCCATCTCCTGTTCCCTGTCACCCTATCTTTCCTAGTTCCTCTGGTCACTGTTATGTGAGGTGGAGTGATGGGTGGGAAGGTGAAACTCCCTTTTCTCCCACTCCAGTGGGAAACTACCTTGTCCCAACTATTCAAAGCTCTTTGTAATATTAATCCCATGTTGTAGTTTGCCCTGTTGTCTATGCCTTGGAATCAGAACCCCCCCACACCCCCCCAAAAAACCCCCACATCAATTGGGCAAAGGAGAGCACAAGCCATCTGCTCTGCCTGGTGCCCACCATGGAGAGCGTTCTCAAGATTAAAGTTCCTATGTAGGGGATTAGCACATCCACAGCAGAGAAGCATAAGAGAACCTGAAGGACTGGACTGAGGGCTTAGACTTGAACCTGAGACAATAGCGGGGTGGGATCCAGTAAAGTGAAGTGCATAATGGGTTCCACAGAATAAGTAAGCAGGGGAGTGTAAGGGTTTTTATTTCATGCTAAAGACAGAAGTGAGTCTCTGAGGAGCACCTGGAACTGGCTAGGGAGACACTTGAGAAAGGTAGACAAGGCTTCCTAAACGTGTTGTGCCTTTTTGCTGACGTGTCCTGTATACCTAATGTCCACAGTAGGGTCCTGGGTCTATCTAGACAACCACCACCAAAAGAGAGTGTGGGATTCCTAGACTGGCTTCCACTTGGATAGGCAATGCCAGTGCCCGAGGGGTTGGGGCCAAGATTCTCTCACTGAACAACATACTGGCTCAGGTGGCCTTCGGTGACCTGGACAGACTTCAGTGACCCTGCCTCTGACTGGAACACCATGTCAGAGACACTGCTGCCGCAGGTGCTCCTTTCAAGGCGGCTCCAGGAAACTACTCTCCAAGTCCATCCTCAGCGGCTGAGAGTAGGCAGTTTAACTGAAGAGCCCCTTTAGCTTCTTCCTCTTGACCTTGGACAGCTGAGGTCTCTGCACAGGGCCCAAAGTACCCTAGGAAAAAAAGAAACCCAAATTAATAGGGGTTTTGAGCATGCCCACTTCATTTAGGAAGGAACTTTCTTCTTCCCGTGGCCCTGGCTTGGGCGAGGCCTTCTTGAAGTGGCCAGCACAGTGTTTTGGAGTCTGTGCCAGGTGGTGAATGTGATATAAGACTCTGCAACAGGCGCATGCATCCCTTCTCCCCCCGGGAACAACCCCGCACACCAAGGAAGTGGGATAAGGTAGAAACGAAGTCGAGGTCCACTGATCAGTATAAGAACTGCAGCAAGGAGCTGTAAAAACTATGACTCTCCATCTAGAAAGCCACAGTTTGGAAGCCTGGTGACAAATATCCACCAATATTAAGACAGCATCAACCAGTTAGCTATTCCAGGGACCAAAGACTTGGGGGCTATAGGCACCCGTGGACTCCTCCAATGTGGAGGACGCTATCCAGGAAGCTGCTCATGACTCACTGTGGGCTCCTTCTCAGGCTCTGGGTGGGATGATGCCGAGGAAGCTGGCTCTTCCGGCTGGTTCAGAGGTTGGCTGTTGGTTCCGTGTGGGGAGGCACTACCTGAGGCCTGAGGATCTCCTGAAATCAGAAAGATCAAGGGAAGATGGTGATGAATGCCTTCTTCTTACCGGGAAGACATCAGCATTTGCCAAGCATTCTGACACAAAGGCCCAGGGTAGGCACTAATATACGAACAGACCGGAGTAGCCACAAATCCAACTTCCAGCCGACTTTTGAAAAGCCCTCTTTCTACGATGAAGAGTGCCCAGGTCCACTTTGACCAAGTAGGAAAAGAGCCTCCCTGACTCAAAAAAGCCAACTGCTCTTCTCCACGTTTCCTGACATGTCTCGGGTAGGACAGCCATCTTTCTCCTGGTTCGCCTGAGGGCCTAGGTCAGTTTAACAGAACCTCCCACAATGGTGAGAATGTTCTGTGGCTTCTGTAGCCTCTAGTGGCTGTTGAGCACTTGAAAAAATAAACTTTTAATTTTACTTAATTTTTATTAATTTAAACTTAAGTAGTCACAAGTAGCTTAGAGCTACCACAAAGCTAGACCCCAACTCGAACCCCACGGAGACCAAGACCCCTGGAGCTCCTCACCGGTGTCTTCCAGCTTCTGCCTCACTTGGACCTCTTGTGTGGCGACTGCCGTGTACAGATTTTGTAGACTCGTGACAAAGGGTCTTCCATCACCAACACTGCATGCCTCTGGTAGTTTCTATGGGGGAGAGGAGACGCTGTCGTTGGTTACACTGTACTGCCAGAGAAAGGGGACTTGATATCCCACTGGCAGAAGTGGCATCAACCCCAAATGAACTTATATAAAGAAGTCAGATCCCATCCGCACGCTTGTCAGGACCAACACAAAGACCTCTTGGTTAATCTCCTCCGAAAGGCAATTTCCAAATGTGTATCTTTATTTTCCCCAATACTTAGGTCTATTATGTTTTCCCATGAACACCCCATAGGTCTCTGGGCTCTTTCTTCTAAAGGGATGGTATCAGGAAATCATTATCCCTGAGCTGTAAAAATTACTATTTTAATTGAGTTCACTCCTAAAACTCCATACTACAGAGACAAAATGATGAATGAGGAGGTCCAGGGTGGGGCAATGGGCGCAGTAGGGGAAGGAAAGACTGAGGACAAGGAAAAATTAGGGGGTTGCAATGTTCAGTCAGAGGAGGTGGGAGAAATAAAGCTTCCAGAACTTTGGGGGCTCACCTGACATCTTACCGTCCCTACTGCAACCCCATTGTGCTTTACTATAATCCACAGACTCACAACGGAGAGTATCTCCCCTCAGGGGGGGTGGAAGTGGGTTCCTAATGAGTGAAAAAACTCTGGCTCTTTTAAAGTATAGAGCGCAGAAATATATATATATATATATACACACACACATCAGAATTTTGGTATATTTTTGATATTAAAATTTCCTGAGGGGGGTTGGTGATTAGAAAAAATATCTTAAAAGGTTCCTTAGGGAAGTGATAATAAAAAACAAGCTGAGAAGCACTGTTATAATCACATTATATTTATGTTTCCCTCAATACACAATGAACTGTGTGGGTTTTTATTCACAGCAAAATGCTTTGCCTAGTTCCACTTTCCTGTATCGGCTGAATTGAGGTGAAATAATGCTGAAGACTGAAGAAACTGCAATAAAAATGAGATGAAAGAGTACGATATCCTGTGTTCCCAAACTCAGCTGCCCTTCCGAGTCTTGGCCAGGGCCCAGAACTACTTCATCGTCCCTGTGCGTGCCAATCGCGTGGTTCCCAGCCAAGTCAGCAGGTCTCCAAGGAAGTCATACCGGCAGCTCCTGTGGGAACCAGCCCAAGAATCCTTCACTGGTCCACATCTCTGGTCAAGGGCACTTCCTCTGGGCTACGAGGGCACTCATTTCTGAAAACCCAGTGCGGGAGAGGGATGGAAGAGGGAAAGAGGGAGAAGCCGTGAAGCAGCTGCTGAACCCCAGTCAAGATCGTACAGGTACCTTTCCCTGAGCACGGTGGTGGCTGAAAAATCTTGTTCACCCCAGGACATGCGACTTCTATTTCTACTCCAGCCTGATCTCCCCCATAAAGACCACACCACTCTTGGACTTCCACTGGAAACCACGGACAATGGATCAGAAGCCCTGAGGACAAACTTTACTCCTAGCCATGAATCACACCAGGAGGGAAACAGCTCTTTTGAGCAGCATGACCTGAGGAAGACGCCGAGACCAGAAAGGTCAACTACGAGGCCCCACACCTCCACTGACCTCCACCGACCTCACTTCCCTTCCAGGCTCGGCTCTCCGATTCCTAAGCCACCTCCTCCCCTGGAAGGTCCTCCACCCCACGGCTGGGGAGCCCGGGCAGTTGAGAGGCCAACACTGTTCCCCTTCCTTCTATCTCAAGATCACCCTTCATTTTGCTCAAGAAGTGCGGCCTCCCCTTGCATCACCCACACGCAGCTCGGCTGGCACTGTGCTGTGCACACAGACGGCCAGGCAGAATTGAGGCAGTCCGGGTTCTTGCCTCCTGTCCTTTCGAGAGAACGGAACAGATTCATCGGTTTTCCAGGGTGACCTTTAGCCGGGTCACGTATGTAGCCGCAAAATGAAGTGCCAGAATGGAAAGACCACTAAAGCCAGTGCCATCGGGGACCTGAGTCCAAATCTAGAGCCTACATGTCAGCCCCCCTCTGTCTTTCCCCTTCTCGGAGAGAGCCGGTCGCACAGTTGCTGCCGAAGCTTTTCTACCTGAGTATATATTCTCAGAAAAGTACCAGGAAAAGAATATCGGTCCATCTGCTGATATTTACCATGTGCTAGACACTGTTCTAAGTGTTTACTTATTGACCTATTTCTGTCTTATTCACTGGTATTTCCTTGGCACCTAGAACAATCTGGCTCACAGTAGGGGAGCAGTAACTGTTTGTGAATGAATGAACATGGTGGCAATAGTATGACCCCATTTCCCTGAGGAAGTCACAGCTAGTAAGTGGTGAAACAGGATTAGAATCCAAACAGTCTGGCTTCAGGGCCCACAAATATTATGACTGCCCTATTTACTTCTCTGAACAGCAGGATTTTAGTCAGCAGGGCAATACAGCCTTTCCCAGGATCGCAACCCTCGGTCCCTCACATCACAGATCTGCGTGCGTTTCTGTCCAGCCCAGGAACAAGCTCCCTTGGGTGACAGGAAAGAAGCAAACAGATAAAAAAGAGGCAGCTGGCCCTTCCTGGAAGTCTCGGGCTGAAAGGCCACACCCTTAATCTTATTCTAGCCGTTCCCTCCCGTCACTGCTTCCCTGGGCATCATCTACAGGACGTGCTGGGGAGGAGAGGCGGAGAGGCCTGAGCCTGGGAAGGAGAGACTTTGCAGCTCCCTGCCCAGGACAATGGTAGGGGCCAGCTGGGGCGGGTGGCGGAGATCAAAGGGAGAATGCTGGAGTCAGGACTAAGAAAAGCAAATAGCAGGGCCCCCTGCTACAAGGATGTCTGAGCCAGGAGCAAGGTGTACCAGCCACAAAGCGGGTCACTGCCCAGAGCGGGGAGGGGAAGAATACTGTGTAATGTGTTCTCCTGTATAATGTGTTCATCTGATTAACCCAGAATCAATTCTACACAGCAAAGCGGCTGAGATTCTACCGTGTGCCAAGCCCTACAGGCTTGTGGGTGGGAAGATGGATGCAGCAGCCCTTCCCTGCCCAGAACAGGAGTAAGTCAGAGTTTCTGCCTCAAAGGGAGATAGGGAGATATATACAAACACATACATTTTCAAGCGTTATGCTATGGTGCAAACAGAATTACAAAAGATAACAGGAACTTAGAGAAGAAGAAAGGGACGGATTTTGACTGAGAGTCCTCCGAAAGCTTTGGAGGCGGAGACATCAAGTGAAGCCTTGCAAGGTTAGAGTTGGAATGCGTTGGGAGTTTCTGAGGCGCGCAGGTGTGAAGAGAGAGGACGTACAGACGTGTCTCGTGGGAGATGAGACTGGAAGGCTAAATTCGTACCCACCAGACGGCAAAGGACGTGGTTCTCCGAGTTTTGTTTCACCAAGTGGCCTTCTCCGCCGCTCCACTGCTCTCCAAGGCTTCCTGGGCTCCAAACTAACACTGATACAACGACGAGGAGTCAGGGACTTCCTCTAGGCTTCCCTCTTTAGTCTTTCTGCTACATCTGCCTGAACGTCAAGTGCAGCGTGAACGTCTTCGCTACTTGCCGCTGGCACTGTCGCGTTTCAACGGTCACAGGACCTAAACACAGTCCTCTCCTGCCTCCGGGGGCTGTTTCGCTCTCCCCTCTCCACTCCGCTAGGACGTTAGCTCCTGCCATACGGCCACGCAGGGAGCTTTAAGAAGACCAAAGTTACAGAAATCTCACAGGGCATTTTAGTTCCCCTCTCGTCCCTGCTGCAGCCCGTCTAGGTTCGAGGGTCCACACTCCCCTCTCGGCAGTAACTGCCATCTCCATCAGGTCTGAAATTCACTCCTGTGGTCCAGGATTCCTAAGACCCCTTCCTACTCTAACCCCCCACAGGGTCTGTTTCAGAGATCCCACCCCCACCCCCATCTCATCTCTCCTTTGGGGCTGTTTCAGAAAAGAGACCTTCAGGAGCCTGGGGAAGGAAAGGCTGGCTGCGGATGCAGATTTAAAAGAAGAAAAGTGGGAAATGAGCAAACTGGAGCTCCCCGGCATCAGCCCTAAGCAGGTCTGGTGCTGGTACCTGCCCCGGAGGCTGGCACAGCCCCCAAGCCTCTGACAGACCGTCACAACCGCAGGTCAGGGCCCCCCACGGTGACTTCCTAAGGGTAAGACCTCCTCTCCTACCTCTTGCAACCTGCTAAACTCTGCTGGTACTGGATACAAGCTTCTGTCCTAGGGAGCCCCGGTCTTAGGAAATCATCATCAGCTCCCATTAGGGTTAAGAGCACATTGGAAAACTCTTCTAAGGTCTCACATTACCAAAGGGTTACCAGGATAAATAGAAGGGAGCAAGAAAAATGGTTTAGGAAGGAAACCCTAAAGAGAAAGGCTCTTCAAGAAATAGAACTCTTGCTCGCGCCTCCACCCCAATCCATCCACTTACCAAATACTTACTGTAGGTGTACAGTGCTCAGGATGACTTAGATGCTAGGGCTGTAGTACACTGAACAGAAGAGATAAACCCCCCTGCCCTCCTGAAGTTTCCATCCTAGAGAGGGGAGCACAAAGTGGCGATGAAGCCGTGGAGAACAAGCTGGCGCAGGAGCAGGGGTGTGTGAGCACTTAAACAGGGGCCAAAGAAGCCCGCTGAGAAGGTGACCTTTTTTAAACTCTGTTTTTCAGTAACAGTTTGCATTTAAGCTATTTCATATTAGTTTCAGGTGTACAGGTGACATTTTTAAAAGACCTAAACGGAAGTGAGAGAAGGGGCCATACACCTGGGTCAAGCGACCTGACTCCCAGTGGGCCTGGGCCAGGCCTGGTTTATGCTTCTTGTTTGCTAACAGAGCCCCCTTTCTCTCTTCTAAGTGTCCCACTTTGGACAATAAATTAGTTGGTCACTCTATCTCAGATACAGTGTCCACGTGGATGTGTGTTTGTTTGAAATCGTGAGATAATGAAGTGTATTAGCTTTTTCCCCTGTAAGAATGAAATGATCCGGTTGACGTTTTAAAAGGATCGCTTTGAGTGGAGCAGGAGAGAAGTGGGCAGATCTGCTGCGAGCTGCCACAGTAACCAGGTGAGAGATGATGGCGGCTGGAGTCAAGGTGGCAGCGGTGGAGGAGGTGGGAAGTGACAGATGTGCTGGATGTATCTGAAGGCATGGCCAACAGGATTTGCTGATAATTGGGGCGTCGGACATGAGAGGAGTCCAGCCGGGCTCCTGGGGTGGATAACACCACCCCAGGGAATCAGGGAGATGTTCCAGAGGCACAGTCTGGAAACCTGGAATAAAATCCTCAAGTCAAAGACAATAACCCCTGACATAACTCCTGAGTCCACAATACAGATCCAGTTTTGGTAGTAAAAGAGTGAGTCAGAAGGAAAGGTGAACCCAAGGCCAAGGGAAGTATAAAGGTTTGAAAAGAGAAAGCTGAAAGTGACTTCTCACTCAAAGAGAAAAGAAGCAGGAATATCCAGGAGTTCGGGGGGAAAATTCTTGGGGGAATAAAAAGAGAGAAGTAAAAGTGAGCTTGGAGTTCTGTTTCCCTTTACAGTCTCAAAGACTTGGGTTTGTAACAAAGGTTTTTGATCTTCTGTTTGCTGGCTGTGACATTTTGGATAAGTTATTATATTCAATCAACATCTTATTGGGAGAGAGATACAGAGAGAGAGGGAGAGAGAGAAGAAAGAGGAGAGAGACAGGAAGGGGGAGAGGAGGAAGAGGGAGAGAGAGGAGAGGGGAGGGAGAAGAGGAGGGGAAGGAGGGAAGGCAGAGACAGGCATGATGGGGGTGAGACTAACAACACTGACACCATAGGGTTTGTGAAAGGAATAAATGACAGTAGAGTAAGTCCTCAAGAAACGTGTCCCTTCCCTTTGCAAGGCTCATAGAGGCCCCAATCCAGTGCCAAGGAGACTCAAGAAATACTCTCATGTTATAGTGTACAGAGAAGCCAGGGTCTGACCCAATCTTTAACCCTGCCCCACTGTGCCCCAAAGCATGTGACCTCCTAATGATTCAGTGACTAGTCAAAGCCAAGACCAGGGAGATAACCTGTGGCTAGCCCACTCCTCAGCCTCTGGCAAGGAGCGAGGCCAGAAGGCTTTCATATCAGAAGGCCCTGGTTTGAAATCCTGGTTTTTCCAGTTAGTAGTTATGTTACTAACCTCTTTCAGCTTCTCCCCTCACCAGAAAAATGAGGATACCCCTCCCCACGTTTATGAGACTGGCAGAAGTATTATTCTGGTTAATATCTGCAAAGGTTGCCTACCCAGTATACGTATATTATGCCTCCTTACCTCCCCAAAACTGCCCTTGTTGCTTCTCAAAGACTTCCTTGATCCCCCCATATTCAGGACCTACCTAGGAGACCCACGTTTCATTCATTCTCCTTACCCTCTTTCTGTGGGGAGGTGGGTAAAACAGAGAAGAGCAAAGCTATCCTCTCTAGAAGCCCACAAAGCACAGACAGCTCGCTCCTCGGAAGGTATTAGCAGAAGCGCTCCACGTGGTCTGACAATGCTTCAGCCAGGAACCCTTCCCACCACCGTGCCCGCTCCCTGACATGGTGTGTGCCAGAGGCTCCACTGTGGCATTTCCATGTTAAATAAGGACGATTTGGAACGTAGACAAACGTGACCTGCAGATTTCTCACCCAAACAGTGAACAGCCAGATGGCTTCTGATAGGATAAACCCCACAGTTCTTTAGAGTCTGATGGGAAAAAAATAACAGGCCAAAAGGAGGGAGAGAGAGAGAGAGAGAGATGGTGATAACATCCAGATTTTTAGAAGACCATCGTTCCACTCTCCCTTCTCCTCACTTCAGGTTTTTCCACATCTCACTTGAATGAGCTGTTTCGCAGCCTAGGGAAGATCTAGGTCCGAGGGGTCCCTGTGTTTTATCCCTCACAGAATACCCCTCTGTTCTCTCAGTTCACTGAGCACAGGCCTGGGTGATTAGGAGAGAACACAGCACCCTAAGTACACAAGACATGTGCCCTTGAAGACTGCATGTGAAGTCGACGAGACGGCCGACTCTGCCGTGTTTGGTCTGGCTCAGCTTTGTTTGGGTGTGTGCGGCACAAGGCTACCTGACCACTCCGCCCTGCCGTTGCTGACCTCTCCCTGTCCTCCCGGCAGCCCTGGGCTCCTGAGTCCCCACCCCGCTCAGCACTGGGAAAAACACAGAGAGGCCCGAACTTAATCTCGGGTCTGGGACTCACAAATTAATTATAGTGCACTTCACCCTCCCACCCTTTAAAGGCAAGGTGGGGAACACGGGCCCTCTATATACCCACATTCCAGCAGGCACGGATGAAATCTAATCAAATCCTTAATTCCCTTCCTTTGTGCTTGCCTAAGGGATGGGATAATTTTGCTGCCTCACCCTCTCTTGTGGTGGTGGAAGTACACTGGAGATAAGGTGGGTGCAGAGTTCGAAACAGTTTGAGATAAAGTCCAGTCTTAGTTACTCGTATTTTTGTAGTTCTGCCTGAGGCTGACCTATAGTTCCCTGAGCTACACAATCAGAAGAGAGGGCGGGAGGGAGGAAGAAAAACAATACAGAGAGGCCCAAACAGAAAGCTTGAATAACACTGGTTAAGATTAACATTCTGGAATGTTCCCGGAGCACTAGGTACTACCTAAGTATTAATGCATTATCTCGATCTTCAGAGTAACCCTATCAACTAAACACCAAAATCACTCGTTTTGTCTGTGAGCAAACACAGGCTCAGAGAGGTGAAATAACTTGGCCCAGACCACAGCCAGAAAGCAGCAGAATGGGGAGGGGGGGGCAGAAGACCTGGGAACTGAACTCCAGAACATACGCTAAACCACTGCACTGTCACGCATTACAGGATCACCCCGTGAGACATCCCCGTCTCCCTCCCACCTGCCCCCAAGAAGCTGGTCCCCGGGCTGAGGTCTGGCTGTATTAGATGCTAGCTAGCTCTCACCTCTTTTCTTAAATCTCCAAGTAGCTCAAGAGGCTGACAGAAGAAGACAAAACGCCCCCCAGAGAAGGAAACCCCGACTTAACCCCTGAGTACACAACAGCAGTACCAGAAAATCAGAAAAATGAGTCTCTGGTATGGGGAGGCTCTAGGCTCTACATTGCCTTTTAAAATAAGTACAGCCCCTCAAAGTCCTAGCAGGAAGGCCCCTCCGCTCTGCCCCAAAAGAAAAATAATGGCGAAGGGAGTGGAAGTGAAGGTGGGGGCAGGGCCGCCACACTCATAAGAGCCCTTTGTGGTGGCTGCCTCTGAAAGGAGGTTTCGCTAGACAAGGTGGAACTTCTCAAGGTGACAAGCGAATGGTACAGCCTAGGCTGTGACCTTTGCCCACCCCTTAACTACGGCCTCCCCTTTGGAGGGCCAGAGCCCACAGTGTCCCTGCAGCCCCACCCAGGCACAGCACAAACCGTGGCTTTCTAGTCTGGAGAGTGACTGACAAAAGCGAAGGGGCTGGGTGGACAAAAGGGGTTTCCTGGGGCGGACGAGCCCTCCGAGGCATTCAGTGGCAATTTCTCGTTTCTCTTTTCTCTACTCTGACTTCTCCAAGAACAAGCAGTTCCTGTCGGATCTGGCTCAGGGCAGGGGGCCCCAGCTAGCCTATCAGGGGAAAAGTCCGAATGACAGCTTAGAACCCCTCTCAGATTCAGCCAGCCCACCATCCTATTCCCAAACAGAAATGAAACAATGTGGTGCAATGAGAAAGCAAAAGACTCAGGTTCAGGAGCAAAGAGAAAATCACAGGCGCGAGGCAGGCATCTGGCCCTGAAAGCTCGGACCCTGCCCTGTGCCGCGAGCACAGCACGTGAGTGCATATTTCTTTTTTTCCCCCTGTTTTAGGGAAGAAGAGAGGACAGTCACCTGTGTCTGCAGGGCACAGAGGTGATTTAGAGGACCCGGCAGTGTCCTTTGTAAGACAGCTACCACCAAAGGGATTTTCTTTCACTCCATGCTTGACAGCTGGGAACATGGCCCTCGGTGGCTGTGGTCTCCTGGCTCCCTGCCTCCACCCTGCCTGTGCCCTCCCTGCAGGGTGACACAGTGTCCTCTCCACCCAGCAAACTCTCAGTCTACAGGGTGATGTGCTACAGCACACACACACTCATGATCAAGGCCTGATCTCTATGTTAGGTAGGTACAGATTTCTTAAGAGGGCATGGATCATACAGGAAAAAATTGATAAACTGGACTACATTAAAATTAGGAACCTCTACCTGAATAGACACAGCTCCAAGAAGACATACAGATGGCCAGTAGACATATGACAAGATGCTCCATGTCAACTAATCATCAGAGAAATGCAAATTAAAACCACAGCGAGGTTTCACCTTGCACCTATCAGAATGGTTATCATCAGTAAATCGACAAACAACGTGCGTTGGTGAGGATGTGGAGAAAAGGGAACCATGCACTGGTGATGATGGGGTTGCGGACTGGTACAGCCACGCTGAAAATCAATATGGAGGATCCTCAAAAAATTGAAAGTGGAACTGACTTATGACCCAGAGATTCCACTTCTGGGCATATATCCGAAGAAACTCCAAACACTAATTCAAAAGAATTTATGCACCCCTCTACCCATTGCAGTGTTATTTATAATCGCCAAGGTATGGAAGCAGCCCAAGTGCCCATCAATACATGAATGGATAAAAAAGTTGTGGTATGTTTACACAATGAAATATCACTCAGCCATAAAAAATGAAAATTTATCATTTATAACAGCATGGATGGATCTAGAGGGTATTATGCTAAGTGAAATAAGTCAGAGAAATAGGAGAAATACCTTGATTTCATTTACATGTGGAATCTAAAGAACAAAATAAATGAACACACAAAACTGAAACAGACTCAACGATACAGAGAATAGACTGATGTTGCCAGAGGTGGGGAACTGGGAGAGTGGGTAAGAAAGGGGAAGAGATTAAAAAGTACAAATTGGGCCCTGGGTGATGTGACTCAGTTGGTTGAAGTGTTGTCCCATAACCAAAAGATTGCAGGTTTGATTCCCACTAGGGATACATGTCTAGGTTGCAGGTTCGATCCCTGGCCCAGGGGTGTATGGAAAGCAACCAATTGATGCTTCTCTCTTGCATTGATGTTTCCCTCTCTCCCCTCCTTTCTCTCTCTCTAAAAGCAATGAAAAAATGGCTGTGAGTAAGGACAAAAATTTAAAAAGGAAGCACAAATCGGTACAAAACAGTTACAGGGATATAAAGTACAGCGTAGGGAATATGGTCAATAATAATGTAATAACTATGTGTGGTACCAGCTAAGTACTGATAATGTCAGGGGGATGCTTTATAAAATGTATGACTGTCTAACCACTATGCTAATGAAATGCACCTGAAACTAATACAAAATAATATTGAACATAAACTATCGTTAAAAAATAAGAAAAAGAAAATTTCTAGTTAAAAAAGTTAGAAAAAATAAAATTAGGAGACTCTGTTCATCAAAAGACACAAAAGAGCAAAAACAGTAAAAGAGTAGAGTGGAGAAAAGTATTTGCAATACATATAACTAATAACAAAGGACTTGTTTCTAGAGTATATGAAGAACGCCTAAAAATCAACAAGAAGAAAACAACCCAACAGAGAACTGGCAAAGGGCTTGGTCATATCTAAATGACCAATATTTACGTGAAAATGCACAGGACCTCATTAGTCATTAGGGAACTCAAATCCACAATAGGATGTCCCTACATATTTGTTATAATGGCTAAAAGGAAAAAGTCAGATAATACAAGTGTTGACAAGGATATGGTACAACCAGAACTCTCATAATACTGCCTGTGTGAGTATAAATTGATATATTCACTTTGGAAAACTGTTTGGTAGAACCTATTGTACTAAACCTAAGCATATGCACAACTACGGAACAACCATTCCACTTTTATGTACACAGGGTGGGGCAGAAGTAGGTTTACAGTTGTTTGTATGGAAAATAATACAATAATTAATAAATAATAATGTAGGAATCAGCCATTTTATGTACTCCCAACTGTAAACCTACTTGTGTACTGTTCTGATGTCCAACACAAATGAATAGTGGTACAGTCTTACACTGGAATATTACACAGGAATGAAAATTAATGAAGTACTGCTACACACTACATGGGTGAATTTCATACACATTTTGTTGTGTAAAAGAAATCAGACACAAAAGAGTGTGCACCATACAATACCATTTATGTGAAGTTTGAACAGGCAAATTAATCTATCACATCGGAGTTTCAGAAGAGTGGATACCATTTGGAGGTGGCAGGTGCTGATTGCTGGCAACTTTCTAGATCTCAATTTGAGTGCTGCTTACAAGGTTATGTTCATTTTGGAGCAACTGTTCCAGTTGTGTGCTTGTGATATGGGTACCTTTCTGTATACACCTCATATTTCAATTTCTTAGATCTCTTAATAAAAGATAAGCCATGATGAAAGACAATTTGGCAGGTCTTCAAAGAGCTGTATGTGGCGTTACTATATGATCCAGCAATTGCACTCCTAAGTATATACCCCAAAGAACGGAAAACGTATGTTCACACAAAAACTCACACACAAATGTTCATAGCAGCATTATTCATACTAACCCCAAGGTGAAAACAATGCAACTGTCCATCAGCTGTCAAATGAATTTAAAAAGTGTGATGTAGCCATCTAATGGCACATTATTCTGTCATAAAAAGGAATCAGATACTGCTTTAATGGGTGAACCTTGAAAACAGAATGCTAAGTAGAAGAATTCAGACACAGAAAACCATATATTATATGATTGCGTTTGCATGAAATATTCAGAATAGGCACATCCACACAGAGACAGAAAGCAGATTAGTGACTCCCAACTGCCAGGGGAAGCGGGTGGAGAACGACTGCACGTGTGCAGGCACAGAGTTTCTGTTTGGGGTGAAGAAGACAAGGCTCCGGAAACAGTTAGGGCTGCAGGACCTTGTGAATACTGTAAAACCCCCGAAGTGGATACTTCTGCTCTATGTGGTTTGGTCAATGTCATATCTCATTTTTCAAAAAGGACTTTAAAAAGCTAAAGTCTCTACTCTTCCCCTCTCCTCTGCCTTTCTCTACTCTGTTCCCTCTTTTAGAAATAGACTCTCGGGCTCCCAGCAGGCCGGGACAACCTTCCATGACTTCAGCACAGTCAGGGGAGCAGATTCCTGCCTAGTGACTGAGTGACTGGAGCCAGCAGAGGACAGGCACAGAGCATGGGATCTCGAGGCACACAGGCTTAGTTCTGGGAAAAAAAAAAAAGTTCACCACGTATGTATTTGTTTTTGTGATCTTGGCCAAGTAACTTAATCTCTCTGAGCCTCAATTTTCTCTGTAAATGAGTAAAATGACTCCTATCAGTAAGGGTTGTTGAGAAGACTGTTAAATGAGATGATGTATATAACATATTCATTCCTTTCCCTTGAAAGTTCCAAGCAATCTTAGCAACTTGAAGGCAACCAGAAAACACACTTGACTTCGGCAAAACTGAGTAGGCTCTAGAGCTGAACGGCTCAAATCCCAAGTCCATTACTTCACCTTCCTAAGCCCTAGTTTCTCCAATTGCATAATGGGAACCATAACGCTACCTGCATTACAGAGCTGTGATGAGGATTAAGTGAGATAATGCATGCAAAGTGCTCACCACACTGCCTGGCACATAGGAAGCACTCAATAAATACTAACTGTTATTATTAATTCAATCATTAAACAAAATGGTTGAGCATGCCAGATAGCATGCTGTGTCCTAAGGATAAGATGGAGTTCACTGCCTTCAAGGAGCTCATAGTCTGGGCTGGGGAGTCAGACACATAAACAAATAATTGTTCTTCATGGCCAGGCACACACTGGAGCCTTTGATTCCCAGTCAATAACACTAGGTCTGAGGCATTATAAAACAAAGCTGGATATGTAAGGAACGGTGTGGGGTGGGGGCAGCGGTGAACAGACTAACCATGAATCAACAGTAGACCCTTCTTTTTTTCTATAAATAGCCTACAAGAATCTAGATAAATAGGCATGCAGACTGCCTCCTCAGCATTGCTATGAACTGGCCAGGGGCTCAAGGGCATCTCCTATAATTCTATCTTCCCTGCTTTTCAAGTACTTAGTTCTTTGTCATCTTTCAGATCTCAGTTCAGATGTCACTTCTTCTGGCCCGCTGACCATGCCATCTTAAGTGTTTGCTCTTATAGCACTCTATTCTTTTCCCTCAAAATGATTGTAATCATTTTTGATTATTTACTGTTTACTTCTTTCCTATCTTCCCCACTAGGCTGTGCGCTCCTAGAACTCCGGTTTGTAAACCAGTATTTATGTACTATGTGCTGGTCCGGAAGTAGGTGCTGGGGGTTCCATCTGGGGGTACAGACACGACCACTGCCCTCCCGGACATTATAGTACATATTTGTGGCAGAGCTTTGGGATGGAAGTCTCCCCCAATTCTGCCTAGGCCCCTGTTCTGACTAGCCTGAGTGGATATGAGCCCTTAGTTGCCAATCTGTCACTGAGCCCCAAAAACAAAAAGCTGAAACTCTGGAGACTTCTTGGCTCTTCCTTTGGCAGGCCTACACTCCTATGCTCACAGCCCAGTGAGTTTAAGCTACAGTCGGCAGCACAACCTCAGAGCCACTTCTGCAAGTTCTTTCCTTATGAAGCTCTCCGTATCAGCATTCTAAGAGCGAGAATCGTCGGTATCAGGCAGGAGATGCACTGGCTCTGCTGGGGGTGGGATAGCAGGAGGGGGCAGAAAGGTGAGTCTCCCTTAGACTCTCAGAGAAGGAGTAACTGGACCTGGTAGTGTCAAGTGCGCATCACCTTCCACACAGTGCCCTCAGAGCCTCAGACAGCTGCTCCCCATAGTCTGAGCTTCTCTACCATTGAGCCTGACTTTACCCCAGAGGGTGCTTCCTGCTGAAGCCAGCCGGATGTCTGGGGATGCTGAGTTAGTCCCCGTAAGAATACTCTACCGCAAAATCTTGGGATAGGCCATAGGGACACTATTTCCCGGGACTGGGAGAAAATAACATTAAAAGGATTATTGAAAAAAGCTGCTTCCAAGTCTGTATTAAATGAACAAAAGTGTGTATATATGTATCTCTCTGTGTCACACGTGTGCAAAATAAGTCCCTGCTTAATAGCAGGAGATTATGTCCTGAAAGCAGAATGAGAGAGAAAGTCTCAAGCTACAAAAACAAATAAATTTATCCATTGAAGAATCACTTACTAGACACCTTCTCTGAGCCAGATTGTTCTAGGTCCAAAGAAATACATGAATGGTTGTGCATTTGGTAAAACAGGTCCAGTTCTATGACACCGGCCTGTGCACAGTCTACTCTGAGAGAAGAGCAGAAAGCAGGCAGGGTTTTTCATCATCAGGGATTTCCTAGCCCCACACCCAAACTCCCTGCTTTTAACCTGCCCTAGAGGCAAACAGAAGCAAGACCATAGGGTAGTAGATCTGGAGGGTGGGACTGGGTCAAGGTATGTCCATTAAATCAGAACAGCATGTGGAGTTGCAAACAGGAGGCGAAGCCACGGGAACCAGCCAACTAACAGCCCCAGCCCAAATCACTGCTGCCAGGTCAGTGATTAATGACGGGACAGTAGGAAGGCTGGCAAGGGTTAACAGTGTTACGTGGGAAATGATGTTTTGCAATTAAATCTGTGTGAGAGTGTCCCAGGAAAATGAGACTCTGAAAATCTCTGCTCGGACTCCTAACTCAGCCCAGGGTGGGAAGCACGCACGTCCTCAGCACAAACCTCCTTTGCTCGTCTTTGAACGGGGGGCATCACTGTTCTCCTGGCGTAAGGACTTTGCAAATCTTAGATGAATACACTGGACCCTTCCATAAGCAACATGGGGGAAATTCTAATTTGGAGAAAAGGAGGGTGGAAGAGTGGCTCTCCCAGAATCCATGATCCTGAGTGGAGGGGGGGGATATATTTTCTTCATTCAACATCAAATCCTTGCTACTATTCTAATCACTACATTTTGTTTTGTTTTTTTACCATACTAAAATGCTACTTAGGGCCATCAGTATGGCTCTTTCTGAATTCCTATCTATATATCTACACTCTACTTCCTCATTCCTTTGGCGATCAATAGCACATACTTTCTAGATAGATGGTACAATATGACCGTGGAAGAAAACTGTTCTCTATATAAAATACAAATGACTACAGAGTAAACTAAAGTGGCCAGCTCAATTAAGCTCCCTTCTTTGGAAGTATGTCCTACCCACCCACAGCTCTCCTTAAAAGGGCAAGATGAGGGAGGGGGTCCGATCTGTACTATGTGACCCTAGTCCCCTGGCTCCAGCTAATCAGATGAAGGGTGGGCACTTGACCTACGAGAACTCAATCCCTAGACCAGAGTCTCTCCATCAGTTCTGCGACCCAAAAGTCATAGGGCATGGATTCTTAGTTTGGTTTTGGGTTTTTTTAATGCTATGGACTCCTCTGGCAACCTGGTGAAGGCTGTGGAGCCTCTTTTTTAAATGCATACAATAAAATAGATAGAATTATGAAATAAACCAATTCATTAAAATGTCATTATTCCAATATTTTAAACATTTGCAGTATAAAAACATATGTGCTTCTTTACTGACACACTAAGTTACAAGATCTAGTAGTGGGTCTAATAACTACCATAATTTCAAGTAGCAATGAGAATAAACTACATTTCATGGTACCTGCTGCACCTATAAAAAGACAGGAAAATACCTGTGACTTCTACTGGAGACAAAAATCACAGATACTGTTAGTGCCACAGTGGTTTTTGCTTATATTTGGAAAATGCAAAGTTTCTGTTACAGGTCAATGAAATTAAGGATGCGATTTGTTCCCCTCTCCAAATCGTGAAACCTTGAATTCCAAGCACGGATTCTCAACAAGACAAGCCAAAGCCCCGGGCTGGTCAATAGTCTGTGGGAGCAGAACCCAGCTGGTCAGTGGGTCGGCCGTGAGGGGCAGAGATGCGCGCTCCCGAGAGCCCAGGGAAAGAAGCTGCTGCTCCGGTCGGTGTGCACCAGGGCTCACTAACTGTCCGTAAATTTGGGCTTGAGAGGTCTCGTTGTGCCTTTTCAGTCAGTTTCCTTTTGGCCATTTTACTACTATCTCAGAATATGGAAACTCTCAACCCTGTAAAGCCCGTAGCTACTGACTGCCATGAATCTGCTGGAGCAGATACTAATAACATCAAATGTCTCAGGGGAAGAGGGAAAGCTGCCTTTCCTCTGCCTTGTGGCCACACCTGGCTGGCAAGTCTGAGTGCTTTGCTGCTGGAGGTTGAGCCAGACAAAACGGAGCAGGATGAAAAATCAATGAAGAAGCTTCAGCACCACCTGAATCACTGTGGATCTTTAGATTTATGGAGGAAAGAGCAAAAGGGAAACATAAATATCCAGAAAATGAAGCCAAAACTGTCAGAGGTCCTTTTGGAAAATGCACTGTAAATAGATATGCTGTGTCATCGAGGGGAAGAAACTGAGGAAGATGGACTATCCCGAACAGCTTTCCTGTCAATGCCAAACCCCCACCCCCAGACAGATGTGGGCCTGGGACACTTCTCTCAAGAGGGAGTAGAATGACCCTCAAGTCTTCTCCAGCCGCTCCTCCCACTGTTTGCAATCCCGCTGAGGGCAGGCAGGAGAGAAGTCAGCAGACAAGGGGTTGAATATTGTTAATGGAGTGTTTAAAAATGCAGTGAGGCCCTGGCTGGTGTAGCTCAGTGGATTCAGTGCGGGCCTGCGAACCACACGATTGCAGTTCGATTCCCAGTCAGGGCACATGCCTAGGTTGCAGGCCAGTTCCCAGCAAGGGACTCATGAGAGGCAACCATACATTGATATTTCTCTCCTTCTCTCCTTCCCTTCCCCTCTAAAGATAAATAAATAAAATATTTTAAAAATGCAGTGAGTGGTGAGACACAGTCCTCATTTAATTATCCTTTATACCTTAAATATGTCATATATTTTTGCATGTATTAAATACTTTAGAGTGAAAATATTTTTAAAAACAGCAAAATCCAAATCAAACATCCAAATGAAAAAGTGGAAATTATTTAACACAACATCCACAGTGACTCCGGAAGCCCAAGCCCCACGAGTCCTGTGAGGGGCACCCTCTCCAGATCTGTACCAGTGCCTGGCCCCGGGGAGTCCCCGGGGCCTTTAAACATTGTGATTAAAGAAGCACAAGGACTCCAAGGAGTCGAGGTTCTAGGGGAAAAACCATTCTGGATCGCACGTCAAGAAGAGCAGCAGGTCGCAGGTTTAGGAAGCTGAAGTGCTGGAAGGTCAATTGCTAGTTATCTGCCAGCGTTTTACTCAAAATGCTCATTCCCAACAGGGCACCTGCCTAACCCACGGCTGAGGTAGCAATAGAGGGATGTGACCCAATATTGTCCAACGATGACTCTAGAGTGTAGTACCTAGGGGATATTAACAGGCCCAACCAGGCATTTAAGAGATACCAGAGAAAAGATGGAATACAGGGAGAAAAAGTGGACGTTTAAAAGATGTACTTCAAGTCAGACCTCAACTCAGAACAGGAGTGTGGTGGCACTGTGGGGGCAGCGAGGGTGGGTGACGGGACACCGGGGCTGGAGAAGGAAAGAAGTGTGAATCTGCGGAGGAGTCAAGATGGGCCTGATTGGAAGGAAAGTCTCCCCTACAGATGTGAGTGGGCTTGAGACTAAAAGCTGCTTCCTGAGACTTCTGGTCCCTCAGTCCAGGACTCACGGCATTCTTTGTCCTCTCTCCTGGCTACAGACCCGGTGCCCTAAAATATCTGGATCATCTGTAGGTACAGCACACCACGCACTCTTCTGGACCTAGGTTTCGCTGAGGAGGAGAGAATGCCTCGATTAACCTGATTTAGTGTTTCCTAACTGATACAGGAAGCCACAGTTTGGTGGGTTTAGGATTCCCACTGAGTTTGCTAACCCCCCTACCCTCAGGCTCACTCAGGAGGCAAGAACAGGCAGCCCTGACACCGGGCTGACCCTGGGGAACAGAGCAGCCACTCCAGGGTTCATCTCCAGGTGAGAGGATGAAGGAAGGACCAAATCTAGGCTCTGGTTACAGGGCATCTTGAACACCTGTTGATAATACAACATTATCTGTCAAGGCTTCGGCCCTCCAACCTACCTAAAAAGGAGAGTGGGAGAGGAATTTTATTCCCTGTGATTCCCATCCCAGGGAATAATACTGCTCCGCCCCTGCCTCAGAGGACACTAGTTGGAGTGGAAGGGCACCTAAGGGAGGGTCTAAAGAAAAGGCCGACCAGGGATGTGAAAGACTTATCAGTCCCTTCCTAGAAAGGGAAGGTGGGTGGTGGATACCAGAGAAAGGCTAAGGAAACACTTGGCCCAATCAGCTTTCTTCTTTTCTCAGTTCCATTGAGGTGGCTTTTGCAAGAACTTGAAAGGATCACTTCAGCTTCCAAGTTAAGAAAAGACTTAAGGAGAGCAAAGGAGGAAGCCCAGAGACCAGTTTGGAGGCTACTGCAGTTGTCTGAGCAAGAAATGATGGTGGCTCAGATCAAGGTTGTAAAAGCAGCAGCAGCAGCAAAGTCTGTATCTATTTTTAAAGAAGAGCCCACAGAATTTCCTGATGGGCTAGATGTGGAGTATGAGAGAAAGACAGAGTCAAACATGACTCCAAAATTTTTAACCCATGCAAGTGGAAGGATGGAGTTGCCATAAATTGGGGAGGAGAATATCATAGGGGAAGCATGCTTGGCACATGTGTGGTGCAGAGAGGGGGAGAAAAATCAGGAGTTCAGGTTGAATGTTTGAGTTTGATATATCTCTTAGACTTTCAAGGGGAAATGTTGAACAAGCAGTTGGAAACAGAAGTCTGGAGTTGGGGAGGCTGGTATTTAAAGCCATGAGATTGAATGCAATCATCAATAGAGGGAATGCAGGTAGAGAGTAGCAGAGGAACGGGCCTGGGCCCTGGAGGTAGTGCAGAAAAGAAGGAATCAGCAAAGGCAGTTGTGCAGAAGGAGCCAAGGGGTGGAAAATAAAGCCGGGGAAGTCTGCACAGTTCTGAAAACCAAGTGAAGAAGGTGTGTCAGGACGGACTGGGTGATCATTAACATGGAATGAGCACGACCCCACTCAGTTAGCACTGCTACTGGCAGTATTCCAAAACCCAGGAGTCCAAACAGAAGAAAGTTCTACTCCTGTGCAAAGTATCTACAGAAATCAGAGAAGTAAGGATTCCGCATTTCAGAGTTGGCTGGTGGAACCAGGGAAGACAACTGGCTATTTACTTCCATGATCAGAAAACTGTTTCTTCACTGTACACTCAGTTGCACTTTCTTTAACAAATCTCTTAGAGAAGTCTCTACTGCAAGTGCTAAGTGTTAACTATGGTTGGTATATTGGTACTGAAAAACTAAGCTAGGACTTCCAACTTTTGAAGATAATTTAAGTGTAAAATCCAACTGTTAACCAGCAATCTAATGTCATGTGGTATGAGTTTGAATATTGTATGACTAGCTAAGAAATTACCCATTCTAGTGCCAAAGATCACTTGTTGCTAATTTTGTTCTGTACAGTTGATGTAAAACTTTATGGTTGAGGACAGACTCTGTGCTCAGGACCTTGTCTCTAGGAAGATTTTTGTTCAGTTCCAGATACAGTTTTAGAACACACACACATACACACACACACACACACACACACACACACACACACACATGAACTAGGTGACCACTATATCAAAGGCTGCTTCTAGACCAAATAAGATGAGAACCAAGAACTAAACATTGGATTTTGCAACAGAGAGGAAGTCATTAGTGACCTTTTCAAAAACAGCTTCTGTGGAACGATGGGATTCACAACCCCGCTGATCAGAAAGAGCTGGGAGAGGGGAACACACACACACAGACAACTCCGGTAGGGCCGTTTTACAGCAAGAGGGGCAAAAAAGTAGGGTAGTTACTGGTGGGCAATCGGGGTATCAAGAGGAAAATTTTTATTTACTTTTTAATTTTCTAAATATTTATTTATTTATTTTTTTAGAGAGGGGGGAAAAGAGAGAAATATCAATGTGAAAGAAACATTGATTGCTTGCCTCTCAACACACACCCCAACTGGGGACCAAACCTACAACCTAGGCATGTGCCCTGACTGGGAATCGAACCGGCAAACCTTGGCTCTGGGGAATGATGCCCAACCAACTGAGCCACAACTGTCAGGGCAAGAAGAGGATTTTTAAAATGGGAAAAATAATAGCACATTTGTATATTGATATGATAAATCTATAGAAAGGAAAGAGAGGAGAATTACCGGACAAATGGATAGGTGACTTGAAATCTAATGCACAAATGGAAGGACTGCCTCCAGACAGGCAGACAGTGAATTTACCTATGCAGACAGGTAGAAAAGCGGCGTATGAAGGTGTTAGCAGCAAATATAAGTGGTGGTGTAAGTCTGATAAAGTTCACTTCTGACTGACTTTTCTTTTTCCCCCTGAGCAAAACTGGAAGCAAGGTTAAGGTGACAGGGACTTGAGGAAAGAGGAGAAGGTATGAACGTTGTCTAGAATGATGGAAGAGGGAAATATAATATGATTGTCTGGCAGTATTAAGAGTGCATTTGAGGTTCATGTTCAAGAATTTCAATTGAAATTGATGGGTGTGGTTGATATGTCTCTTTTTCTGACTACCTTTGCCCATGTTTGCAGCTATGGAAGAGGAAAATAATTGTGATTTAAGCGTACACAGCACAAGAGACAGGCAACAGAATCTGGAGTGCAGGCAGCACAGTGATTACAATGACTGACTGACCATAGAAACTGGGTAAGGAAGGGAAGCAGGACATCAAAGGAGTCAGGACAAGGAAAGGAGGGTAAGATCAATGAACTGGAGGTGTCCGTGGGATTAAAGGACTGTTGAATAGAGGCAGAGAAAGAGAGCAGGAACAATAAGAGGAGGAAGTGGTTGGAAAGTAGAATGTATAAAATTAATCTTCGGGGTGGGGTGGTGTTGCAGTTACTGGTGATGACAATCTAGCGTAGACCCCAGAACAGAGTTTCTAAACAGCAGCACTACTAACACGTTGGGCTGGACAATCTTTTGTCATGGGGGGGGCCATGCTGTGCACTACAGGATGCTGAGCAATACCCCTGGACGCTACCCACTACACTACGTGCCAGTAGTATCTTTGGAGTGAAAACTGTCTCCAGACATCGCCAACGGTTCCCAAGGGCAAGATCTCCCCTTGTTGAAAATTGCTGCTCTGGAGCATGCCCACAGAAATCAGTGAATGAGACAGAGCAGAAGTCATGATAATTAGAGAAAACTGGAGAAAGGGGCAGTGAGTCAGGAGCTGAAGTGCTCAAGAAATGAGCGGGAATGACTCAGTGTCAGGGCATTGCAACAGTGAAGAGCACTGGATGATATAAAATCTGGTGACAGGAGATTCAAAATGGGGGATTTTAGAGAAGAGGAAGGAGAAGAGTGAGAAAGCAGCAATTAGAAGCAGGGAGGACACATATCCCATCCCCAATACTCAGTGGTTAGAGGACTATGGGAGAAAAAATAGCCACCATTGGAGGGCTGAAGAGAAAGAAGTGTCCTCAGGGTAAAGCCAGGTTTCTGAGCAAGAAGGAGAAAGAAATGCTTAGAGACGGGAGATAAGATTTTGCTAAAGATGCACTATTAATTCCAGAAGGCACAGTGGAAGGGTCCAGGAATTGGGGACGGGTAGGAAAAGAGGACAGAATGAGGAAGTACAAGATGTTCCTCAAACTAAAAGGTGAACTCCAGGGGGAGGTCCACTCAAGGGAGTGGTGGTGAGAAGAAGGAAGCCTTCTGTTATTTTTGCAAGAAGGTGGACGTAGGTAAGAATCAGCCAGGAATGTGGCAATGCCAGTAGAAGTCACACTGTATTTACCAGTCTACTCTAGAACTAGTCTAGAACAAAAGGATAGTTTTCTAAGCATCACCAAAGAACAGCACCAGCTTTAATATCAGCAAGTCAAACAAACAGACACACCTCTATCAAGAGTTGAGGACAAGGTTTTCAAGGATCCAGGAGCTAAAGAAATTTTCAAGAAAGGAAAAGCCTGTGAAAGGTTAGTACAGGTATGCCTAAAGTCCTAAGTAGAATTCCTGGGGCCAGTTAGGGAAGTATCTTCCTTGTTAGATTAGAAATCAGGGTGTTCTAAAAAGGGCAGAGTGGCAAAGAGGCAATGAAATATGCCCAAGAATCCAAAGGACCTCATCTAGTGCTTGCACTCTGGAAGAGAATTAGAATGTAAATTCCCAGAGGGACTGAGAATTCCCTGCCATCCCGGACAGGGATGAGGCAAGGAGCCTGGGCTACTGAGGCTAGGAAGCTGAACCAGTGGAACTAAGAAACCAGGATAAGGAGCTATGCTAGGCAAACTCATCCATTTATTTTCTTCCTTTACAAGAAGTTACAAAAACCTTGGCTGGTGTGGCTCGGTCGGCTGGGTGTCATCCCATAGATGGAAAGGTCGCAGGTTCAAATCCCAATCAGGTCACATGCCTAGGTTGCACGGTCGGTCCCCATCAGGTACGTGTGAAAGGCAACCTAATCGATGTTTCTCTCCCTCCCTTTCTCTCTCTCTTCCCCCCCTCTAAAATTAATAACCCTGTCTTCAGGTGAGGATATAAATAAATAAATATTAAAAAGTTACAAAAAAACATACTGACTTAACACTTAAGTTTACACTTTACATTAAGTTTAAACACCACAGAAGAATATAAGCAAAAGACCCCCTCTCTTCACCTCCAACCCATCTCCTTGGGAGACAATCACTGAGCACGACTTGGCGTGTGTCCTCCCAGATTTTTTCTATTGTTATGTAAACTCCTATACACAGGGATTTTCCCTCCTTAAGTGGGATCACACTACATATATTCTTATGCATTTTGTTTCTTTCACTTAATAGTATATCATGGACATCTTTCCAAGGTATATCCAAATCGACCTCATTCTTTCCAATGGTTTCACTGTACTACAGTGCATGAATAAACCATAATTTTTCAGATTTACATAACAACGGGCATTTTAAGTGTTTCCAGTTTTCCCTATCATAAACAATGTGGCTTTGAAAATACTTGTACACATGTCTTCGCATGTTAATAATTCTACAGATTACATTCCTACCCCCTGAATGAAAGGATGTATCTGACACTGCCAAAACATTGCACTCCCCAAATAATGCATCAGTTTAACTTGCCCAATACCCCATACTCTTCTCAAAGCTAGCTTAATTTTTGCTGACTGACAGAATCTCATTCACTTTTTAATGTGAAAATCTTTTTGTTTATTTTGGTGGGGAAGGATATATCAGTTGAAGAATAATAAAAACTGTCTTCGAATTTGTTTGTATATGTAAACACTGAACCAAGAGGATACTGTCTTCATTAAGTATAGTGATTGCTACAGGTAAAACAACAGGAGAATAATAATTATATACATGACCAATACTTTTGAATACTTATTATGTGCCAGACAGTATGAAGAGGACCTAACTATATTATATTATCTTCTTGAGCTTTCACCATGCGATAGAGGGCATTAATATGCCCATTTTATTTATTTAATTTTTAAAGATTTATTTATTTATTTATCTTTAGAGGGGAAGGGAAGGAGAGAGGGAGAGAAATATCAATGTATGGTTGCCTCTTGTGTGTCCCCTGCTGGGAACTGGCCTGCAACCTAGGCATGTGCCCTGACTGGGAATCGAACCGTGATTGCTTGATTTCCAGGCCCGTGCTCAATCCACTGAGCTACACCAGCCAGGGCAATATGCCCATTTTATACAAAAAGAAACTAAGCCAGATAGGTTAGGTAACTTTCTCAAAGTCACGCAGCTAATAATTGGTAGAACCAGGTTTGGAATCCAGACTACCTGACTTCAGACTCGCATTCAGACAAGTTAAGTAACTTGCTCACAGAGTCACATAGCCAGTAAGTGTTACAGTCAGGATTCAAACCCAGGTCTGCCTAACTCCAGAGCACACATATGTAAAGTGTTTGTTTGTTTGTTTGTTTGTTTAATAGAACTTACATTGTTTATGCATTACATTATGATAGCATAAGGAAGAATTTATTCCTATCTAAAGGATGGTTTGGGGAAGGGGTAGGAAGGTTCTTGTTTGGGTATTTTTCGTTCTGTTTTGCCTAAGGTTTGAAAAACAAAATACTGAATTGCCTTGGTTGAGCTAAAGGCAGGTTAAGCTAAACTGCAAGACTCTGGGGGCATCACACTCGTGTGAGTGGAACTCACGGGAGCCATGCAGCACACACCTACGGGGAGGCTGAGTGTGCTGGCCCCAGGACCAGACGCAGACTGACTAACGGGAAAGGGAGATTTTACCCCACAATTGGGCCAACAGAGTGTCCCCTAGTGGTTGAGAGTAGTGCTGACAACTGCAAAGGTCCAGCTAGATAGAGAGAACTCTGGAACTGCCGGACTAGGTTAGTTGTTGAAGTGAAACTCTCCACCTAGAGTGTTCCCTTACAAGAGAATGCAAGATATATCAAGACTCCTCTTTGGAGAACCAATGGTTCCCCAGGAAACAAAGGGGAACAGAGGGTAAATATCACCAGTGACTCAGGTCTTAAGAATAAGATGCCTACAAAGTAAATGGAGAGAGGAAAGGAAACAATTTTACTATAGGAGAGAAGGTGGTAAGAAGGGGGGGATGTACATAAATAGACTCAAGACTAGATAATCAGTCCTGGAAATGTCTTAGTAATCTTCCAAAAGGCACCCGTCCACTACCAAAAAAAAAAAAACCACTAGAAAATTAGGAGAACCTTGAAAATGTTCTCAAGGGGAAAAATGATGCTAAAAGAAACCCAGATGTGGTGAATATAAAATGAATGGAATTTTGGATTCATTCCTACTGTCAGCCTCTCTTAGAATTGAGGCAAAGTCAATTGCAGACTTGGGAAGAAAGGCTTAACTTGACCAAATGAAAGTGGCCTAAAGCCATAAAGAGACCATGGGTAAAACAGAAACACACATCAGCTGAGCAAAAGATGGGCCCTGAGAATCAGCACAGTAACCGAGAGAAGTGGAGAAGATTCGGCCAAGGTAAACACAATACTAGGGAGTGCCAATGGCTTGCTTGCTTGAGGAATTCTAATTAATCACATTTTCTAGTTTAATATTTACCAGTCATTACTCACACAGATTATCAATTTCCCAAAATCTGAAGTGTGTTGTAAATATAAGACATAAGATATAAGACACCTCATAATCTTCCAATGACGCGTGACATTTACCAAAAATATCAGTCATCACTGCTGTCTAAGGAAGTAACAGAATCTGGTCTCAGTTACTGACCTGTCAAAAACCTGGCTAAAAAGAAACAATCAAGAAATATGTAGATGGCACCAAATAAGGAGACGCCAATGCCCAATGGGTTACGAGCCATTGTTTCTTTTCAGTTCTAAGGACTTACTACAGCAAGAAGTATGGTGAATGATGACAGCAATGGACAGAAAAACAATGCGTGTATTTTGACAGCGCACTAGACTGTAAGCTCTAAGACAGTAAACACTTGTTTTGGTTCTTGCTCTATCGCTGCATCTGGAACAGCGGCCATCACAGAGGAGGCACTAAAAAACACTTAAAGAAGAAATACGGCCATTCTTTGAATATGCCCTTTTCCCATTCTCTCAAAAACTATGCCTAGAAAGAAGGAATGCTGTTTACTTTAGTATCCTTTCCCACCTTCTTTACTTAGAGAAATTCTTATCCTTTAGGCTCCAGCTCAGATCTCTTCTCTTAAAGTCTTCCCTGATCACCTCCTGCTGTTCACAAACTGACCTCCTTCAAAAAGCCAAAGTTAAACCTTCTTTATTATCTTTTTTAAAAAAAACATGTTATTTACTTGTTTTTGGAGAGGGAGAAGAGAGGGAGAGAAACATCAATGTGTGAGAGAGACACTGGCCGTTGCTTGCACCCCCCCCCACTGGGGACCTGGCCCACAACCCAGGCTTGTGCCCTGACTGGGAATCAAACCAGCGACCTTTTGGTTCACAGGCCAGTGCTCAATCCAGTGAGCCACATCAGCCAAAGCTAAACTTTACTTTATTCTTTTCTTACAAAGCACATTACTTAGGCCTATATTTGTTCTCATTTTGTTCTGCACTGCACTGTAGTTCAGTACTTACATGTTTGACAGGTACTTCTCCTGGGTTATAAGTGCCTTGAGGACGAAGTCGGAATTTAGTTATTTTTGAATCCCCATCTTCTGATATAATATCTTGCAAATAGTAATTACTTAAATGCCTGCTAAGTTTAATAAAGTAGAATTATATTCTTGGTATCTAATAAGAAGCCAGCATATTACAGGTGCTCAATAAATGTTTATGAAATGAACTAACTGAAAGAAAGGTAATACCAACAAAACCAAGTTCTTTGCTTCAAAACCTGGGGCTGAAAGGTATCACACCTTGAAGATAGAGAAATGCTGTCTTTCCCTCGATTCAAGGAGACCTTGCCTGGTTCACATGCCCACTATTGGACACTCTGCCACCAAAACTGCAGAGATCAGTTTGAGGGAATTCCAGGAGCAAAGAAACTGGCCTGGGGCGGGGGAGGGAAGAATGAACAGGGAGCGATTAGGGGCTCGACCCAGGCAGATGGCCTAAGTGAAGTCTGAGACTAGACACGATAACCTTCTGCTTACACGGGCGGAGTGTAAACACTCAAGAGGGGAGGAACTGTTTAGCCTGGTTCAAAGAGCTAAAAGTAGAAGAAAAAAATGAAACAATGGATGGAAGATCAAAGCCCTGCGACAGAAAAGCCAACCAGGAGAGACACTGTTCTCCCTGGACGCAGAGAAAACAATGTCATATACATTTTCACAGCTATCAACAAGTGTTATTATCCTTATCTTCAGGCATAAAGGAAATCTGCAAACAGGTGGATTATTGAAACTAGAACTGAAACCTAATACAAAGGGCCTACACTTGGAACAGAAAGTCCTTTTGCCATCATGCAAGATACAACCCCACACTCAGTGTTATTAAAGCAGTGTCCAGAAAACCCACTGGTTCAGACTGCTCTCATAGATAAAAGCACCTGCCAATGAGAGAGGGAAAAAGAGCAAGAAGAAGAATTGGCAAAGCAGTGGGACTGGAATCCCATGGTTGGGTACAGCTCACGGAATCTCCCATCTGCGTTTCCATTTGCCATTTGCCATTTTATTCCAACAACGATACCTCTTAAAGTGGAGTTTGCTGAAACCATATTCATTTCTTCCCATTTCCCACTCCACTCAAGTCTTCCCGCTGCCTGACTCTCGGGCAGTTTTAGTGGGCTTCAGTGGTGCCTGCAACGTTAAGTGCTATGAGTGGTAGAGCCAGAGAAGATATGGTTGCCTGCTTCAAAGGACTTGTAATCTACTTGAAGAGACAAAATATAAATATAAGAAAATAACTGCAAAGAAAGAGATGATAAATGCAAGAGAAAACAGGATACACTATTTATGTAACTGCTAATGGTCTGGGAAGAATTAAACTGCTAACTCAGGGAAGGCTTCCTGGCAGAGGTGAATTTTCTTCTTGAAGAAGAGAAACAGCAATAGGCTGACTGAAATCAATTTACGGGCTTATAAAAGCTAGAAGGGATCTTAGGATGTATTTTATGAAAATTGCTCATTGACAGATGAACTAAACAGAAACCCAGGAAGCTCAAATAACATGTCCAAGTGACAAATAAGTGGAAGGACTGGAATTCACCCCAAAGTATCGACTCTGAACCCAGGGTAGATGACAGGGACAAATGCAGAGAGGTGAGAATGAGCACAGCCTGTAAGGAAGCAGGTGAGCCGATGGAATCGATCGGCTTGGCTGGGACAGGGGGTCTGTGGTACCGAGTATCACAGGGCACTAAGAAACAAGACACCCCGGCCTGCTCCCCAACGATCTGAGTGGCTCCATCTGAGACTCCACTTCTTCCCCTCTTTGCGAACACCCGCTGCACCTTAGTGCCAAGGGCCCTGCAGGACTTCTGCACTTCCCGCACGACTCGGCCTGCTCTGGGGCCTCATCTGGCAGCCACGATTCTTACTCCCAGATGCCTGGTAAGGACCCTAGAAGCTCCCAGATACACATATAACATAATTAATCAAGGAGCTATTCCGCATATGAACTTCTGGTTCTGCTCTCAACCCCACCCTCCTCCTTTGCCCCCACCAACACTGAGGAAACCAGATGTACAAATGGTTAACAGAGAAAAAAAATCCCACCCAGACCACTTGAAACGCGGCTAGTCTGGCTGGGCTTCGAGTCCGCTCAGCGACTGCTCCATGCCTGCTATTTATAGCCTCTGGGTGCCCAGCCCAGCTTCCAGGTCACTAATTGTGGCCCAGCCCAGAGCCAACCCCCACACCTCCTCCCCCGCCCTGCATCACAGGGAACAAGAAGCAAATCCAGCTCTGTCCAGCCCAGGAAAGAACGGCCAGGAGTGAGATCTGAATCCAAGACCCTGTACTATGTCCAGAGGGACCTGCCCTCGTACCGCATATCTTAGAGATCTGAGCCATCCCTTCCTCTGTAGCAGGTTCCTCTTGGCACAAAGACTCAGTGAAGCTCTCTCTGTCCTGTATGCATGCTACTCTGGGCAACAACCAACGGGCCACATTCCCGACTATGAACTCTAAGTCTGAAGTCTTGAATCCATCTCTATGAAACCTGACCATTGTCAATGGTGTTCATACTCAGAGCAAAGGACTGGGGCGCAGGTGAAGGAAGAGTTAAAGTCTTAGAATAAGAATGAGAAGTCTGCTTCCTTTCCCAGTGCCTCAGTGTTATGGTTACCATTCTTCTCATACAGCCCAACAAGTTCCCAACCCGCTATATCCTTGACCAGCACTGCCCAAGACTATACATCTCAATGTCAGTCTTCCCCTTCTCATTGGGTTCATTTGGACCATTGGATAACATGCCAGAGATTCTGGTTATTGGAGCCAGAACCAGAATGCTGCTGTGCTATCTCATCATCACCCACAAATGCCAATTCCCAGCCCCAAATGGCCCCAAATCTTTCCTCCCAAGACCACAAGGGGAAAAAAAGTTTCCAAATTAAAAAACTAAAACTGGCAACAAAGGTGCCCCATGGCAGTAACCTTTAAAACTGGCCATTAAAGTTTATAAGTCAGACGGCACCAACGTGAACGATCAAGAAGAGAAAAACAGCCCCCTCCCTTGGGGACCCGGAGCCACAGCCTTCCCCCTAAAGCCACAGAGCTGATGTCACAAGAAGCGCTTGCTGCCATCAAGGGCTCTCTGTGTCCCAACTACAACCATTCACAATGTAGGCAGCCTCTGTGTGCTAGAGGCGGGTGGGTGTCTGGCTGAGAATAAAGGAAAGGGGAGGGGCAAGGAGGCATGAGTTAGGGGCATATAGAAGCTAGGGGAAGCTGGGCAAGGGGAGAAAAACAACAAATCTCCTCCTAGCCATGATGGCTGCCTGCAGTTCACAGGCCAGGGGGGCACAGGCCTGCCAGGCTGCCTGGGACAGTGGTCCCCGGCTTTTTTCCATTCAACACACATGAGGCATATCATCTATTTTCGTCAGTAACTAGAGGTCATGTGCAATGATCCCCAACCATGCTGGGGTAGAGGGGGCATATATTAGAATTTTCAGCAAGGGTATGAATAGTTTGAAAAGACCTCCAAATTATTCTGACCACCTTCCCTATGGGTTACATACCCCCTATGGAGAATCATCAGTTTAGGGAGCCTATGAGAGAATTTTCCTTTCCTTCCTTCCTCCCTCCCTTCCTTCCTCCCTTCCTCCCTTCCATGTGTTAGACAATCACATTTTCAGAGCTCCTATATGCCAGGTATTGTTCTGGGGACATTGGGGAAACAGCACCGAACACATAGACAAAAACCCCTGCCCTCGCGGAGAATCCGTGCCTTGGCAGGGGAGAAAAGCAATAATAAAAATCTGCAGTACGTTGGGTAATAAGTGCTAAGAGGAAAACAGAGCAGGAAAAGGGAACAGAAAGTGCTGGCGGGGGTGGGGATTTTAGATAGGGCGACGGGGAAGACCTCAACGAGAAGGCAGCGCATGAAAAAAGACCCAAAGGAAGAGAAGAAAGGAGCCATGCAGATACCAGGGGAAAGAGCGTTCCTAGCAGAGGGGCCAGCAAGTGAAAAGGTCCTGAGGTAGGACACATGTCCAGTATGTTAAAGGAGGAGTAATGAGGTGGCCCCTGTGCCTAGAGCCCACATACCATCGTTCGTGATAGCTCCTCCTCCAGTTTACACACTATTCTCTGAGGGGCTGGGACGATCACGTGTCAGGCAAAAGTGTCTACACCGGGGACGTGCCCACAGGCAGGAGAAACTTAAGTAGCTTGGTGAAAGGGGACACAGGTAGGTAAGGTAAGCTTAGTATGAAAGTATTTCTCTTTATTTAAACAGCTCGGAGTTCTTTTAAATAAAATCTCATATATTCAAACAAAATCCTTGTAAGGAACCAAGGTCATATCCCCTTAACAAGGACCAGAGGGAAAAGTCATTTTTAAAATGATGTTAGCCTGGCTGGTGTAGCTCAGTGGACTGAGCGCAGGCCTGCGATCCAAAGGATTGTGATTCGATTCCCAGTCAGGGAACATGCCTGGGATGCAGGCCAGTCCCCAGCAGCAGGGGACCCACGAGGGGCAACCATATATTGATATTTCTCTCCTTCTCTCCTTCCCCTCCCCTCTAAAGATACATTTAAAATAAATAAGTAAATAAAATGATGTTAAAGCTAGAAACCAGAATAGAATTTACCCTTGATACCCAGTCCAATGCCCTAGTAGTCATAAAATCTTAGAATTTTAAAAGCTGGAAGAGGCTTTAAGAGATAACTTATACATTTTTCTCATCTTACTTAAGAAGCAGCTGCTAACATTTAGAACCCAGGGCTCTTGGATAAGGGGTGAATGACACTCCTTAGAAAGCAATATAGGGGGACAGTGCTGACTTTGAGAGGGGGCCATTTCTCTCAATCTGCATTCTAGAATCTCTCCTGCAAAGGAAGACATACTGATGACCAAAGACTAAATAGTGTTCTCTGTCCCCCGACCCCTAGAAAAAAGGGCTGTTACTCCCCACCTGCGAGGCCCACTGCTCCTTATCTAGCTCCCTTCAGCCCAAACGTCCTTTGTGGCACAAGCCAGCCAAGCCCATGGGCTGAAGGTTCTGAAGACCAGAACTAAGTGTACAGTGTGAACACAGACACACACACAGACGCATAGTCAGTGGGAAGGAGGGAAAAGGAAAGCACACACAACACAACACACTAGGGCAGCTGCAGAAAACAACTGCTTGTTAAGTTAAAATTAAACTCTGCACAAATATTGACCTTTGGAGGGGACAGAAACCGGTCCCATATTTACCAGTTTTATAAATGGGACTGACCACAGCTGCCCCACGCGCTTGGCCAGCACCATGGCAGGATGGGGCGAGGCCGTGCTTTGGGGGTGGGGGATGAATGAGAGGGGCAGGAGAGATTTTAAACACTCTCTTAAACGTAGTTACTACTGGTAGGTCAAAGTTCCCAAAAGGCTTAAAAGAGGAATTTCTAGGAAAGCAAATAAGGCAGTCTCTGAAAGTGGGGGTCAGAAAAGTAGGAATAGAGAGGAAAGAGAAAGTGTCAGAAAGAAAATAATTTGCTAAAAATAGTGAAAAATATAACAGAGACCAGAGCTGAATGGAGAGAACACTGGAGAGCTTATCCTTTTGAACCCTGGCCCTTGGTCAAACCAGGAGTCACGAGGGAGAAGACCAGGTGACCAACTGCACCTAATGGAACAATCTAAACTAACCTGGTTTGAGTCCTGGCTCAGATGCTTATGTGCTAAGTAACCTTTCGAAACCGAAGGACCCCAGTTTCCCCATCTACACAATAGGGGTAATAATACAAAACCTTCATCCTAATTCACAAAGACAGAACCAAAAGAAGGCAGTGTCAGTGAAAGCACTCTGCCAACTGTAAACACCACACAGATATAAATCATTACTTTATTAATTCTATCCCAGCTAACTGTGCACGTTTATACTCCAATCTGGCCGGCTAACTACAACCTCTCCAAAAGCAAAGCCAGAGGTCAGAAGGGAGAACTAGAGCTTACCCTGAACTTGTTAGAAGCTTCCTAAAGGTATACACCTTAAATCCTTCCCTTGATGCAGCGTAACAAGAAGGCCAGCTTGCTGAAATATGCCCCCGAAGCCATATCCCCAGTTGCAAAGGTCCCTATTTGTAGGGGGAAAAAGGACTCATAAACACTATTTCCCTGAAAGCTGATCTCTGGCAACCCACGGTTTTACAGGAACAGACATCACAGCAGCCGGGCTACTTGGTTCTGTCCCGAACCTCTGCTGCCTTCACCCTCTTTCACAGTTTCCTTACTCTCAGGACTTTCATGATCAGTAATAAGCAGACAAGTCTAATCCAATCACCACACAGTAAGGCATGACAGCACCCTCCCCTCAACACTTGTGCCACCAAGAATCACAAGCTAAAAGGATTTCAAATAAACATACTCTGCAAAATGCATGAAACGATTTTGCTGAGATTAGTTGCCCAGTTGCATAGAAAGCTCCTGTGCCTTTATGTGGTCCACTGTTTACACGCTGCACCTTCAAAGCACGGGGCAGACATGCGTCTATCACTCTGAGGCACATGGAAAATGCAGTGATGAAGTTAAAGTCCTTGACCTCCTCGGGGCTAACCAAAAATGTCACTAGTATCTTTTGACTCTGCTTTCCTTGTTTAATGTTTTACCTTAATATATTACAGTTTATATTGTTGAACGTGTGTCATAAAATGTAAACAATGTACAGCACAACCATGTCAGCAATTCAGGAAGAATTTCCAATGCTGCAGTCTCTGTGGTCACAGGGCAGGAAGATGTTTTGCGTTCGGCGCACCGAATACGTGCTGGAGCACAGACTCCAAAAAAATAGGGGAGGGGGAGACGGACAGGAAAGAAAAGGGGAAGAGAACGGGGAAATTATACTCCGTGTGGGGAATCACTTTTCTTGATTTTGGATCCAAGAACTTTAAAAAAGAAATGTAATCATTATGAATTTTCATAACCCTCTTCCTAAGGCTTTGTCCTTCTTCAGGGTCTCCAGAGAAGTGATATGCCTCCAGGTTCAGCGGTTCACAGCCTCCAAAGCTTTTGTTTTTCTAATGCAGGAAAGAGTCCTCTCGCCCTGGTCAGTGTGGTTCAGTTGGCTGGAGCATGGTGCCATAGGCCGAAAGGTTGCATGTTCGATTCCCAGTCAGGGCACGTGCCTGGGTTGCAGGTTCGTCCCCCAACTGGGTCACATATGAGAAGGCAACCAACCAATGTTTCTCTCTCTCCCCCTTCCTCTCTCTCTAAAAGCAGTGAAAACATGTTCTCTGGTGAGGATTAAAAAGGAAAGAGTCCTCACTCCTTGCCCATCTTTTCCACGAGCAATGACTTCCACGAGTCTTAGTTCCATCTTCTATAAACTGTGGAGAAGCTGGACTAACCATCTTCCCCATACAGCCTGAGATTCCCTGCCAAACCTACTAAGCTACAGCCAGAACTGATATTAGTTTCCAACACACCACACTTCTAGAAAAAGGGAAATGAGAGTTAGCATAATTAAGACTGTCACCTATTTCATAGCCCAAAAGTTCATCCTTCTCGCTCTAGGCACCAAAGCCCACAGGGGACGCCCTTCACGATCCTCCTCCGCAGTGTCCAAATATGCTCAACGCCTCAGACAAGGGGGCTGGGAAAACGGTCGGTGCAGGGGCCGGAAACAAGCATCTTCAAAAGCAAAATATTCCTAAGGAGAAAGGCATGGCTCAGTAAATCTCTGGAAGAAGAAAAAACAATAAAGCCCGCAATGTGCAATGGGAGAAGCGATTATCACCCAACAATTAGAAGTGGTGTGTCCAAGGACGCTGTGACTGTGAGGGGTCTCCCGACCCTCACCCACGGCTGCCTCTGTGAGACCCTGTGTGCTGATCCCCTCCCAGACTAAATTCAGGCTGTCTACTTTCAACAAAACTCAGCAAAATGCAGCCCCATATAGGGTTTCTGGTTGAATGCTGTACTTTTCAGTGATCTGCTCTCTCTGACTTGAACCGGTAGACTGACCTGTCAGAGATGCCTCTGAGCAGATCATGTGCCAGGGCTGATTCCTACTTAGAATGCCTTGGCCTAATATCAAGCAAAATGTCATTTTGGGGGGTTTTAAGACAGAAGGGCAGGGCACTTTGCAATTAAAAACAACAGCAGCATAGGTTTTCCAAAGGCCTGTAACGGGTAATGCTAATAAGACCTAAGAAATAGAACATGGAAATTGCCAGGGTCCTGGAAATGCTCTGATGTAACCCAACGACAAAGACAGCAAGGGCTAGAAGGGGACCCTCGACGGGACTGGGTAAGGCTGGGGGCAGACTGACAGCACAAAGAAGAGACCCAGAGGCCTGCAGGACATCTGCGCACACTAGGACACGTCTGTTTTCTATCTGAGCCCGGACCCTGCAGCAGCTTCTGGTGGTGTAAGAACTGTGTCTGTAGCCCAGAAACAGCCAACTTGCAGGCACAGTAGGAAGCATCCCTCCACTGCAACCTCCGAAGCCCCTAGAGAAGCAAATAAGGAAACAGTGCTACCGGGTACCAGTGTGTGCTGCCGACTCACCAGCGCTAGGAAATGTCTGAACAGAGTCTTATTCAAGCCAAGGGAAAACGCTGTTAAAACACACAAAACTCCTTTGACTAATGTGAGAGGGGGAAAGAGCCTCTATAATTAACAGAAACTGTCACAGGCATTGGGGGCCTGCGACGTGTTCAACGCAAACCACTTGAAAAGACCCGGTCTTCCAGGAGAAGGCCGGGGTTTGTGAGTGGGGCTCCAGCGGGCTGGGGACAGCGTTCCCAAAAGAATCCCACCATATTAAAAAAAAAAAAAAAGGAGGAGGAGGAGGAGGAGAAGAAAAAAAGGGGTGGGGGAAAGAAAGGAAAAACCCAAACCTCAGCTGAATGTTTTTCCACCACTGGAACTAAAAAGCAGAACAGAAGAAAAGTCCAAATGCAACCGGTTTTCAATTAGGGCCTAATTAGAAAGAAAAGTGGCTGTGCTGTTATTACAGATCTGGGGAGGAAGAAGTGCAGTCAATGACTTGAGTCTGGGCTGAGCCATCCACTTGAAAGCTGTGATGATTAGAGGGGCAGCGGATGGTGAGAGATGCTGGAGGGAAAGCGGGCGCAGAAGGGCAGGGCCTGGCGGCTGGCCGATCATGTCAATCAAGAGCCAAAAAAAAGATAGTCAAAAACACTTATTGATTACCCACAATTTTCAAAGCATTGCACAGAGGGCCGTGAGGAGAAATAAAGGTTGTAACAGACGTAACCCAGACCCGAGGAGGCTTCAATACACTGTCCTGGCAATAACTACCCACCTCTTAATACTCAGCCACTGAATGCGCATGCACAAGTCTTCAGAGAAAATTTAAGCTCGACTTCTTTCATACACGAAGTCCACTCTGACCACTCATGTGGCCTCTCTACAGTCCTCCCAGCTCCCTCCTCATTTCCATGCATGACACACAGAGGCACCCCTACCCCCCCACCCTTCCACCGAAAAAGGCACCATCATCAAATATAATCCCTGAATGAAGCTACCAGGATATGCTTCAGCCCTTAAGAGAAGCCAAAGTCGGCGCCCTGGCTCAGGCAGGCTGAGCCTCCACATCGAGATGGGGAACCTCGGAATAGCTGAGGACGTTTTCTGCTTTCCTTATGATCCTGAAGGATTTGGGTCCATTTCCTAGGTCAAGGCCATAATATAAGAGGACAAGCAGAAAGGAACTAGGAATGGACACCTTTATCTATGGCCGTAGGAAGGAAGTTCCATTCCATATTTGCAGTAAAACAAAGCAATCTGACTGGGAGAGGCATGAAGTACTTTCTTCCCTTGCTCTGGGGTACCCTCTCCCTTGTTGATTTAGTTCAGGCAACTTGGAGGAGGGACAGGAAGGGCCAGGGCAAACATGTCACAGCCTGCAGTGAATAGGGCCAACAGAAAGGAGAGGCAAAGAACAGAGCTGAGAGGAGAGGAAAAGAGGAGAGGCCTCTCTTCCCATCCCACAATCTGGGCTCCATCCAACACAAAGTTAATTCCTAACCTCGGCTCACCACCCTGCCCACTGCTTGCATGATTTATCCCCCTATCTGCCTGCATTGCCTTTACAAGCCTCCTAGCCTTGCACACCATTATAAAAGCTGTCTGTAGTGCTGGATCGACCTGGCCTGGCCGGGGCTCCTGCCACGGTAACCCTTCCCCACCCCAGCATTTTACAAGCCTTCCGCCATCATGGAAATCTGAAATCCCACGAAAGTACAGTAAACATAGCAGGGAAAAGAAAATACCTGGGCAGGCCACTCTGGACAGAGCAAAGTCACAAATGGACTGATGTCTCTCAGCCAGGGATGAAGGCCTTTAGGCAACAACAGTGAGCTGCGTTCTTGCCTGAGTTCAGCCGGATAATAGCAAAGAGATGCACACAGATGGGCCTCAGCCAAGCACTCTGGTGCCCTGGGAATTCCCAGGCTCAAGGAATCAGGCAGAATGTCAGGGAAACTCACAAGTAAACACAGGTGTCGGGTTCAGAGAAGCATGTGGAAACGTGAAGTTTTAAATAACGGAAAGAGACTAAACATTATTCAGACCACAGACGAAGTCGGCATCAGCTCTGTCACCGTCTTATGGGCTCCTTAGGGAGGCAGTACAGGGTGGCGGAGAGAGCGTGGGCTTTGGTTTTAGCCGGCTGGCTTTGAAAGCTGGCTTCATCACTTATTTATGAGCTATGTGACTTTGGTCAACTTTTATTCTCTAAATCTGTTTCACTTTCTGTACCATGGGAAAATACCAACTCATAAAAAGGCTGTGAAGAGTAACAAGATTTACAGCCAGAGGGCCTCCATGGGTGCAAACAAATGGTAGCTGATATGATTATTTGGGATGTGGGACAGCCTGAAATGTGTGTGGGGGAGGGCGGGGGGAGTCCTATTGCTTTTCCATGTAATTCTTAGCCTGCTTAACAGGTTTCCCCTTTATTCTACGCAGACTTTCCCTTAATAAAGCAGACGCCCTCGGTCCATCTCCTAGTCAGAGAATGAGAAAAAGGGAGTCCCTTGGGGGAGTATTTTTTTCTACCCTCTGTCTTAAATACCCCTGTCCCTTCATCCCTTTGAACTCATAGGACCCAGGTCTGCCCCTGACCCTCCTCACTACGTTTCCATTGGCTCCTCCAGCCTCAGTTCATAAAGGCTCTTCTTCTTTCTCTTCATATGCCCAGGAGAACCTGCTGGCACCCACCGGGGGTCCATTCTTTTCAAGAAATGCCCGACGGCCCTGTTATGGCAGAGTCTAAGCCAGAAGTCAGGGTTCATCTCTTCCCCAGCTAGTTTAGTGGAGAAACTGACACTAAAGCATTCTCCATGAGTCTCTGGAGTTCCAAAGTGCCCTGCCAGGGAGGCTGAGTGCTCCCCAGAGCTCTGTTATTCACTTGGGGGTAGGTAGTCGGGAGCCGGAGGGGGAGGGCCGGGACGGCAGGAAGAGAAGAGAGCCTTGATTCAGGGGCCAGACTGAGTCCGCCACAGGCCAGGCTCCACTGAGGTTTCTCGGGTGAAACACGTCTCTGTGACGGCTGTGCCTGTGGAGCGGATGGAAATGCCCATAAAGCCCTATCAAACCCTGTTCAGAGAAGGACAGGGATATATATAGAACCAGGAACCAAAGGGGCCACAAGGGATTCAGGCGGACAGCTCCGCCCAGCCCTTAAACCCGCCCCAGGGAAGGGGGGAGGCCCAAGGAACAAGCTCAAGGAATGAAGGTTGGAGACAGCCCGGCGGGTTTAGGAAGGGAGTGGGGAAATGAGGGGCGTCAGGGACAATGCCCGGAGAGCTAACCAGGCTGCGGGAATCAGTCGGGGCTTCAGGAGCTGTGCCTGCTCCACACGCGGACGCTAAAGAGCCAGACTCCGAGCTTTGGTGGCTAGGAGGTGGCTTTTAACACTTTGCTTCGATGTCCTGCCGCCTGGATGGTGCTCCCCTGCCGACCCAGAGCTAGTGAACCAGCTTTCCCTGTCCGCCTCTGCTCTCCAGACCAGCACCTCCACTTTAACTTTGCCCAGACTCAGCGTCCCCATTCCCACACCCTTAACCCCACTCCCAGCCTCACAGAGAAACTGGGATGGGAGGCAGGTGAAAAAAAGAAATCTATCCGTAAGGAAAGTGTCCTGAAATAAGAAAAATATCCTAAGATAAGCACATGCCCAGAGATGGAAATAAGGAAAAAGGAGGCTTGCCAGATTAAGGCAAGAGCCTTAAGAGAAACCATGGCATCCAAAAGAATCAGGCCCTAAAGGAGACACTGTCATGTCAGGGATGAAAAGTGAACAGGTTCTTCTTCCACTCTTGGATTTGCCAGCTGCCCCTCTCCCCCACCAATCCTCTCCCAAAGTAGACCGTTGGAGCCACAGATACCAGGTGATGGAAGACAGCAGACAATGAGCCTACAAGGATTTCCTACCTGAGTAACAGCCAGGGTCCCCCTCTGCCCCTAGTTGAAAAGAGAAAGAATCCTTCCCTCTCGCCACCTAGAATCTTTCCCAAAGCCGGGGCGAGAAGTATGACAATGTTTTGGCGCCACCTACTGTCCTTTCCTGGCAGCTGTGTAGAATAGATCCTAATATTGGATGGACCTCAAATTCACCTTAATTCATCATAAGCCCAAAAGCAATGGAATCCAAGAAACAAGAAACCAAACTTCTACCAAAGGGAACAGTCCTAGGGCACTCAATGGACAAATCCAGAGACCCACCCTTCTGTTTTCTGGGACAGATTTGGCATTCTTAGGAATGCCAAATAACCAGAATCTCTTCCCTGGGTTTTTAGGTCTAGTCTTAACGGCCATTAGTCTGTGAAGTTCCTTCTCCAAGAGTCTTTCTGATGTGAGAACTGTCAGTGCTCAACAAGCCCTTTCTCTATTTAGTGGATTCCACGTATATATTTCTATATCATAGTTTTTGGTTTTCGTGGTTTTAGGCAGAAATTCTAATTTTGCGTGGAGACAACCCGCTCCTTTGTCACCAAACAGTAGAATGGAAGCAGTGTCCCCCAACGGGTGATGGCGGGGATGTTTGATACTGCTCTCCTGTCCCTGTGACCCTCAGTACAGCCTGGGAAAACATTCTAGTAAGCAACAAGCTCACTGAAAAGGCGGTTCATCTCACAAATATAAACACTTGTTCATCCATTTAACAAATATATTTTTAAATATTTTATTTATTTATTTTTAGAGAGAGGGGATGGGAAGGAGAAAGAATGGAAGAGAAACGTCAATGCGTGGTTGCCTCTCATGTGTCCCCTACTGGGGACCTGGCCCACAACCCAGGCATGTGCCCTGACTGGGATTCTAGCCGGTGACCTTTTGCTTCACAGGCTTGAGCTCAATCCACTGAGCTACACCAGCCAGGGCCATTTAACAAATATTTTTGAGGCACCTAATATGAACCAGGCACAACCAGAGGTTCGGTGCTGAGCAAGACATGTGAAGTTCCCACTTGCATGGAGCCCTCATACTAGCATCGTTTATCTGATGCATTTAAGGTAGTCCGGTAATTTCTCACTGTCTTGAAGGATACCTGTGTGAACGGCAAAGAGCAAGACCAAAATATAAACAGAGTTTGTGAAGAAACAGAATAAAGAAATATAAGATGCTATAAAGGAAGGATATATAGAATGGGACAGTGAATGTGTACAGAGAAAGAACTGTTAGTATTATTCTTTCCTCATAGTCCTTGGAGATAAGCTGTTTTCCCCCCTAAAACCCATTCCTGGACCTAACTCTAGGAACTGCATGCAGCTTCCAAGGTCAGCTTCCTCAGACCTCAAGATTTACAAGTCCTTAGTAGAAATTATGGAGAGATGCCTGGGATTGACAGCTTAAATTATATGCAAGTATTTTCCCAAATGTCACCACGGGAAACATGTAGGGCTCTATAAAAAGCATTGTCATCTGGGAAAAGAGGGAGCAGCTTCTTATAGGCTCTTGCATGACCCAGGAAATTGAGGGGGATGGAGCCAATCACCGAACCTCGGGGCTAGACATGCCCCCCCCACTCTTGCCTCCCATTGTTCCCAAGCAGCGCTGCACATACTACACCTGTCGTCAGGAAGAGAATCGCAAAGAATTCCAGGAAGGGAGTTTCCAAATCTTCCCCAGTAACATTCTAGTCAGATTAAAAATTGCTCTCCCTACTGCAGCCACATGCTTATTTCTATAATTCAGGTTCAACCTTTCTTGTGTTACCTTGAACAAAATGCAAAAAAGATATCTATCACCCTGTATATGCTAAGTTTTCACATGTAAAAGAGTGAGCTACTACTCCTATTCAATCTACTCTATGAATTAAATAATCTCCTTTTCCTTGGATACTTAAAAAAATTCTGTTTCCATCTCTCTCATTATTGACCTAATTTTCTTAGGGGACTTGGGCCCCAGGCACCATTCAAACATGACACCAAAACCCTAAGAGTCCCAACTGCTGCTAAATACAACAGGAAGGTGGCCTCAGGACCTCTTGTCCTCATTTTAACCATATGGTTTGGAACAACGCTCACCTTTTTACATGCCCAAACTATGCCAAAGACTATGTCACAATTGGGAGCTCTCACTAGTTAAACACTTCAGAAAAAAAAAAGGGAAACTTTCCCACCTAGGAAATAGAAGGTACTTTATGGGAAAGACATTCTCTTAAATAAGATACCGGAATAGCTAAAGCACCTGACAGAAGGAGCGGCAGGCAAGGCTGGTTTGCAGGGAGCCCAGGAGAAGCATTGGGGGGGGGGGTGTCTTCCTGAGAGTCTTTAAAGGAATCAGAAGATTCTGCTTTACTTTACTTAGATCCACCCTCCTTTCAACAGCTCCCTGGGAATCCTTCACTAATTTCCCCACAGAAAATGACTTCCTCATTTGTCCCTGCTCAGCACTTACTTTGTGTATGGTACTAGCATAGCACTCTCACCTTGGATTACAGGTTTGTGTACACCTGTCTCCTGTGCTCCTCCACAGGCTTCCCAGGGCAGGAATCATGCCAGTTACTCTGTACGCCCAGCATTCACTGAGCATTTAACAGCTCCCATGGAACCTCGTATGAGAACCTACACCCAGTGGGAGTCAATAAACACTGGCTAAGGATGATAACATTAGCGGCAGCCACCTAGCACCACTCCGCTAAGCTGTCAGACCAGTTTAGGGTATTGGCATGTAAACTCCTTTTTCTCTTGGCCCAGACATTTACTCTTAAGGTTTGCCTCTTCCTCAAGAGACTCCAGGAAATAGGGTTAGTTTTAAGTCCTAGAAACCCTAATCATTCCTGTTTTCTCCAAGCTAAGGGCCTAAAGGAAGACTGCAGATACCTCATGAATATTGATGAGCCTCTGTGGTCACATGAATATTAACATCACCCTGTGGCTTTCGGGAACAGCAGCCCAGCAAGAAGATCTAATATTAACCTTGGCTAGGCCCGAAAGGTGGAAAGAGCATATGTCCATGTTTCCATGGGGAGTAAGGTGTGCATGACAGAGTCCAGGTTGGGGGCTGGCTCCTACGCAAACACTGGACACGAGGGCAGTTAAGACGGGACCTGACACTGCACCCCACATCCCTGGCACAGAGGGTTCTGTTAGCTGCTACCCAGGCAGAAATCCCCAATTCTCAAGCTTTGCAGCAGGAAGGATGCAGAAACAAAATCCTCCATTCAGAGAAGAACAGGTAGGGCCACAGTGACCTGCTATAGTAGAGGGGTAGTGAAGGTGCAAAGCCAGACTTCAATGGACAAAAACCTGAATCAAACGATAAGGTTCAATTAAGCAACAAAATATACAGTTAGCGGTTGCACATTAACAGTAACGAAAGACCTACAACAAACTGTGGAGTTTCTAGCTCTGTACCTTCCATGAAACTAGCAGACACAGAGACGACCGACGCGGGTTTTAAGAGGAAGGAGGTTCAAGGGCTAAAGCAGCAAGAGACGCAAGGGACTGGGTTCTTTCAGCACCGACAGAGCGCAAACCGGGAGATGCCAGAAAGAACGATGACTGTTATTAGAAACAAATAACGGAGAAGCGCTGTGAATCTGAGTCAACCAAAGAAACCTGTGTACCCCGGCCCTGGGTCTAAGTTCAAAACCTAATCAATGGCCCATGACAACACTATTAAAAGGAGAGGCAGGATAAGAGGCCTTTTGCAGTGGTTAGAAATAATCCTAATAAGATTCCTGCTGGACTCACACACCAGGACAGACTGTGCTTAAAAGTAGAAAAGGACCTCTGTACTCCTGTCTCCCAATCCTACACAAAGGCCTTGACCCCTTAACTCCGTCTGAAAAGCTGACCCTGCCCCCCTCACACACACTTAGGAGGAACAGAGAGGCCTGTGGGCTTCGCCCAAGCTGAGGTGGTGAGAGGCCACACCTAGGAAGAGGGTGGGGGCTGCTCACGGGAGCTGTGTTCTGTCACACAATTACCATATTATGTAGCTCTAATAAAAAGAAATACTTGAAGTTTTATTAGTGCCATATAATAAAGTATTTATAGAATCCGGGGGGTGGGGTGGGAGTGGGAAAAGGTAAAGCAGGGAGGGAGAAAGAGGGAACGAGAATTGTTCGCAAGAGCCCCGGCAGCGACAACTCCCACCGTGCATCCCGTGGCTGAACCGCAAAGCCGTCAGCCTGGGACACCGGGCTCGCCCTCACTAGCCTCGATCGAGGTGGCTGGCTGCTCCCCTCCTCAACACAACAGTCTCTGACTTCTCCGTGGGTTACAAGGAAAAGACAGGAGAAACTGGAAGGAACAGGAAGGAGGAGGAATGTCAGCGGAACTGGGGACTGTGTGGAGCCGAGGCCTGAAGAGCCTGGGGACCAGAGTAAAGGGGTTGTCAGGTGAAGGAATGAATGGAATGTGGGTTTTCAAATTTCCATTCTGCCCTGGCCAGGTGGCTCAGTTGGCTGGCGTGTCATCCCGTACACCAGAGCGTTGTGGGATCAATCCCCAGTCGGGACATGTACAGGAGACAACTGTCCGATGTTTCCCTCTGACATCGACATTTGTCTTTCTCTCCCTCTCTCCCTTCCTCTTTCTCTAAAATCAATAAATATAGCCTTGGATGAGGATTGAAAAGAAAAAAAAAGTTCTATTCTGAGGCTAAACTTCTAGGCCTCACCATCCAACATACCTGACGGTTTTGAAATTTGCTTAAATGGGGCTTCCATCACCGCTCACACTGGCCACGCGCCACCACAAGAGCAGCGCGCTCCACACCTACTGCGACCGCACAGCGTGCACCCGCAGCTTCTCCCAAACCGCCCCTCCTCACCCCTGGTCCTCGCAGCCACCCTGCCCTGCACACAACAGGCTCGCCACAGCACACTCCTCCCCGAGGGCGCTGGCTGCCTGGGTTTCCTAGGCATCTCCCCAACTTCAGACACATCCTTAGATAAAAACCATTTTCTGAGCCTACAATCCTCTTTAACATTTCAAAATTTTCTATTACCCAGAAAATCTCCCCAAAGAGAGAGAACAGTGAGGGCTGTGGCATTATTACAGAGGAGACTATAAACAGAACAAATATAGAGCGGCTTTATTACAAGGCAGTGTGGGGTTGGCGGCTGGCTGATTACAGGGACACTCCCCAGAGCTCTCTGCAACCCCAGACCTCAATAAAGGCCAGACTGGAGCTGCTTTCAACTGAAGGGCAATTGGATCCAGGGGGCCCCTAGAATCCCTTGGGATTCCAATCCAGTATATGATACCTGCCTTGGTTGAAGATAAGAAGGGAAGCAAACAGCCTAAGAACAACCAGGCTTGGCAAAGAGCCACTGGGCCATCTTCTCAAAGGCAAACACAACTAGCATGGTTTGGGTCTCTTGCAATCAACAGATATCACGCTTCAGATTTTAAAAGAACGACTGTTGAAATCAAGAACAAATCGACAGATTGAAAACACATACACATCAGGGATAGTACAGAGTGAGGTGCAAGAATAGACTGGAAGACAGAGAAGCAGTGCAGCTCGAGTGACTAAAGCAACCAGATTACGCAAAACATCATAGAAGGAAAGAGTGGGAAATCCACAAGTCCTCTCTTCTGGGCTCTGGGCACACGGCGTCCCTTCCTGGGTGACTCACAGTGGGATCACCTTCACCCCCTGCTTCATGTGGTAAGGGCCTCTTTATAAGAAGACACACCGCGAGCCTTCTCCTCCTCCATCTCTGCGAGCCAGGAGAATTGCGTCACTGACCTCCACACATACTCACTCCCTCCTCTTTCCAGTCGGCCACCACACAAGGGATCTTGTCTTGTGGTCCCTACGATCCTTTCATCTGGGCTCCAAACCCACTGTCACCTTGGCCCTGAATCACTCCCCAGGAGACACTGGGAAAACACTGCTGGATAAAGAGTGTCTGGGTCCTGTGTGGCTAGAATTGACTGATCCCGGCTGGTGCAAGAGAGAACCTGGGCCACGCTCTCCCTGCCCAAGGCCAAGGCGCAGGAATAATTTTGAACCTGGCCTGGAGCCAGTTCTGCTACAGACTGGGTTCATGCTGATTTGGGTGACATACCAATTCCCTCCAGCTCCCAAGAATGAAAAGATGAAAGGGCTGAGAGGTGGCCTTAAAGGTTCTAGCTTATCTTCCTTACTTGTTCGGGGGCTGAGGAATTGCTGGAGCTGGAAGAGGGTCAGCAAGCATCCCCCCCATTTCTTTTCTCATCCTACTTGGCTCTCCTGTTCTCAGGGCGGCCCCAAGGAAAACATTTTGGCAGTGGGAAATGTCAGTGGAAATTCTCAGATCCTCCTCCAAGATAGAGGATTCCCCTCCAGCTATGTCTCAGCTCATTCCATGTCTCATGGTCCTCACATTTTTTTCTTGACCTTCTATGGAATGATACTCCGGTTTGGTGCTTAGCCATTTTTCTGTAATTTCAGGCCTGGGTTTCAATGGGCAGAGTTAAGAAGAGTTACAGGAACACTTTTTCGTCTCTGAGCATCCTCCCTTCTCAAATATATTTCATTAGAACAGCGCCTCTAAGACAGTGTGAGATAGTGGAAAAAAGCTCTGTACTAGAAAGTCAAAGGACGAGGTTCTGCTTTCATCTGCAATTACTTGTGGGATTCAGGATCACTTAATTTCTCTGAGCCAGTCCATTATATCTCCCCAACCTGAAGTGGCCCTATGAGGTAAAAAAAAAAAAAAAGAAAAAAGTACATAAATTTGTTTCTCCTGGTTAGTTCTCTTTTTATCAGAGGAGGTGATCAGCATGTTTGTGTTGAATTTTACTCAGTGAAGCCTGTTCATTGCACCAGAATCGAGTTAAATAATAAAGACAAAAGTTCTCCGCAGAATACAGCACCACAAAATTTACTGAGTTCTTTAAATTTATATATTTTTATTTTTTAATTTATATATATATTTTTTAATTTTTTAAATGTCTTTACTTTAGACAGAGGGAAAGGGAAGCAAAGAGGGAGAGAAACATCAATGAGTGATTGCCTCTTGCACGCCCCCTACTGGGGACCTGGCCAGCAACCCAGGCATGTGCCCTGACTGGGAACCGAACCAGTGACCCCTTGGTTGAAAGGCCAGAGCTCAATCCACTGAGCCACACCAGCCAGGGTGAATTCACAGAGTTCTTACAATGAATCAAACAAGTTAATGGAGACAGGTAATATCCCTACCCTTGCAGAACTCATCATCTAGTGGGGGGAGCCAGAAAACCAGTCATTACAATGCAGAGTGGACAGGGCCTATGATACAGCAGACAGCCAGGGAAAATTCCCTAGAGGAAGTGACACCTTACTGAAGTCTCAACAATGAACAGGAGTCGTCCAGGTGAGAAGGTCCACTGGTGGTGCCAGGGGGCTTCCAGAGGGAAGAGCATGTGCCAGGGACTGGAGATAAGAGAGAAAATAATGGGCTCTAGGAATTGACAGCAGTTCACCATGATTGAGTGTAGATCTGGGATGGAAGGCGGGAGTACTGATGGGGGGTTAGTGTAGCCTCCAGAAGAGATAAACCCGGGCAGGCAAGTAGAGACCAGATCATAAAGGGTCTTAATGGTTTTATTAAGGAGTTTGGACTTGATCCTAAGGTGAACAGCAAGTCATCCCTCAGTTTTAAGAGGGACACGTGGCCAGAATTCCTTTAACCAGGAGCTTCCATCTGGTTTCTTTTCCTGATTGCAGATCCCTGAGGTTAGTGAGGTGATAAAAACTTAAAAAAGTAGAAGTGAGACCTGGTCTGTTTCTTTTCCTTCTGTCCTTCAGCAAGGGTGGAACCCAGAAGGTGCACATTCCCTTCCTCATGGAACTCTCTAGTCCTTTAAATTCTTGGCTTACTTCCCAGTCTTCCCTCTCAGTCCCCTTAGTCTTCTCTCGGGCAAAGAGGAACCTTTGACCGCTTGGCAAGTCCTTTCCAACCCGCTGTCCTATGGACCTGAGGTATTAGCTTCCTGTCCTAAGTATCCCGCCCCTCTCCTCTCCACCCCCAACTAGGGCTGCCGGTAACCCCGCCAGTAATCCACATTTCTAATCAAAGCCCCATTTCTTATCTCTTACTTGAATTCACCAACTCTGCCAATATTTACTTTCCCCCTCCATCCTAGCTCTCTCAACTTCTAGAGACAATCTGGTGGTCTCCTAACAGAAGATTAAGATAATGCTAACCAAACGTATGATCAATGTGTAGAAGAAAGACCTCACGGTCCAGATGGTAATGACACCCGAGTAAATAAACTATATGAAAAACATCCCCTCCTTTCTTTACCTCATTACGTCACCTCCCGCTGCAGTTGAAGGTTAGAAAAAAATACCACAAGGCAGTGATTTTCAACCTTTTTCATCTCACGGCACAAATACACTAACAACTAAAATTTTGCAGCACCCCCCAAAATATATTGTATTTCTGCTGATTTGGCCAAAAAAAAAGGGTATACTTTTGATTCATTCACACCAGACGGCTGTTGTTGTGCCAGCTGTTGTCATTTTTTTACTTGACAATCTCAGGGAAACGAGATCAGAGTCCCTGATGGATCGGTCGGGTGTTGCGTGTTTTAAAAATCCTTGCGGAGTCTACGGCCATACCACCCTGAACACGCCCGATCTCGTCTAAAAATCCTTGCGCAGCACTGGTTGGAGATCACTGCCCTAAGGGAAAATCTTCCCGGCCATTAACTTTTTCTCTTGGCCTCACCCTTTAACCTTAGAATCACAGAACCTTAGCACTGGGAAAGAAGCCTTGAACCATCTAGTCCAACCTTCCACCTCAATATCAGAGTTCTTTGGCATGGCATTGATCATTGAGGTCAGATTTTCTTACTGCCAAAAGTTTCCTTAGTAACTTCTTTTTCTATTCATCCCCCACTAAACAGGTTTAGGGTAGGACCTTATATTCGATAGGAAAAGGCTCAAACTCACTAGGCCTCAAGGTTCTAGAACAATGCTGCTCAGCATGGTCAGCATGCTGCTGCCCATCCACGAGCACTTCGTTGCTAGCCCATGATAAGGGAAGCAGAGAAACTGAGTGCCAGTGTCTTAAAACTTACAGCAATCCGACATTGCTGAGACATCCACACTCATATTCACAGGACTCATCTCGATGAGCAGGGCATACAATGGTTCGAGTGTCATTCAACTTGTCACATGTGGCCTGCATTGCATGTTAGCTATGTGCGGTGAGACACGTATCAGGTGACTGTGAAAAGTACTGTTCTAGAAGGCTCCATGGGAAGCACAGAGGATAGGTACAGAGAGGCTAGCTCCCCTCTCTTTTTCCCTTCTGGGTACAACAGAGAGTGAATCTGCTGTGTAGGACAAGGGACAGGAAGTTGCTCCCAATAAGCCGCTGGCTGTGTGGGGTGAAGAGGAGGGCAGGAGTTGGTGGCCAGGTTATCAGGCAATAACAAACTCAGCATCCAAGCACTTGACTTCCAGCAATGCAAGGAGTTTCCTTTGTTTTGGGAAAACAAGAGCTGCAAGAAGCCTCGCCTTGACACGTTCTTGCCTGGCTTTAGGAGAAGCCCAACCCCCCTAACACACAAACAGGACAGTCCTGGCCAGTGATAGACCAGCTGGTACCCTGACCACAACTCCTGTTTGCTTTTCCTCTTCCACAACTTCCTTAGTTGGAGGGCCACGGTGGGGCCATAGGTGGCCGCCAGCCTCGGTCACCGTTCAAGAACTTCACCCCCAATGACCCATTCCCCATTCCATACAACTCTTCGATGACCTTTACACAGCCTGCTTTCTCTCTCCGAGATGGCACTTTTGGTCCGAGACCGAGGGCTGCAGGCTCCTTTCGTAGGATGGCAGGCGAGGCTAAGTGTCCGAGCACCACTCTGACAAATGCCGTGGTACTCTAGCAAACCATGTTCTAACTCTAAAACCAAGAAGCTCCGCGTCATTCAATTGCCCAAGAACAATATTTGAAGTTTCAAAAAAATATTTTGATCAAGTATTTTTATGTTACCTGATCAGAGTCACTTGATTACATTAGATTCTCAGCTTCAAGAACCCAGTCATCACCAAGAAGAGCATATATAAAACAATGAACCTCTTCATGATGCAAAGGTTGGCAAAACTAAACCTCCGAGTAGCTGGCTAAGGACTTCAGGACCAAAGACCAAAAAATCCAATCAACCTGGGAGACTAGCTATGGGGGTGCGAACAGAGTAAGAGTATCAACTTCTATAGACTCACATGAAAGTGCCTTCTAACACCAAAGACTCTGGGACATTTTCTCCAAGAGTTCTGAGAGGTAGGGCTGGTAAGTCCCCCTTACGACTTTACTATGATAAATCAAGAGCCTTGGGACCAGCAAATCTCTCTCTCTTTCTGATTAATCAAGGGAGCTTACTCTGTCCCCTGATGGTCCAAGAGCCCAAGTTTCTATGAAGACTCATTTGTCCAGTAAGGGAGGGCTGTGGGGGCGGGACTCCCCCCACTCCAGGCTTCCTTCGTGCCAAAGAAGGAGGAAACAGAATAAGCAAAATAAAATTCATAAAGTGAAGCAGTAATTATGGTGTGGTCAACAAGAGGCTGTCCTCAGGCCCATCATTATGTGGCTAAATTTAACGCCCCGCGCGGCCAGGCGAGCCATGCGCCCGGGGCACCGTGTGTCCACACAGACGCCAGCTCCGCCACCTTCACCCGCTCGACAGCCGCCAGGGCTGCCAGAAAGCAGGTCACAATTTTTTTATAGTCTGTTTACCAAGATGCTGTTTTTACTGCCGAGGTTTCTCTCATTTTATCTCTTTTTCCCTTTTCCCCAAACAGACTGGCCTGTATTTTCTGCCCTGGGCTTTTTTTTCTTTCTTTCTTTCTTTCTTTCTCCCTCTCTCAGTACTATTTTCAGAACTCTAATTTTATATGGTATGTCCCTTTTTTTTTTTTTTTTGGTAAATATTTGCCATGACTAAGCCAGGCACATCCAGTTTAAAAGGCTCCGTCCCACAACACATCGGGTCTTTAATGATATGCATCTCATTAGCTTGTCCCATGAAAGGGGGTATAGAAAAAAAAGGCAACTTACACACTCTCTCACTTTTTATATCTAGAGAGACCTATATTTATATGCAAGGACACACTGAAAACTGACATTCTAAGCCCTGATATGAGCTTAGTACAATGGTTATTTGATTCAGGCTTTTAGGCCTCAGAAGCAGTTTCAGGAGAGAGGAGCTATTGTCTGTACATCACTGCTGGTTGATCTGAGAGATTCTGACCACATCGGTACAGCTAGAGGCAGTCTTCGGACTCTAAGGTACTAGGGCTCTGTAGATCAGGGCAGCAAAACTCTGGGAAGTCCTCTGACACTGAATTCCCTAATATGGGTGTGCGAAAAGAAAAAGGGGCACTTCCTTCAAGAGTGGATGAAGTCAAAGAAAGGAAGGCTACAAGTTAAGAGAGTGCTGAGAGGTAGGACTTCCACACCTCACACTCCCCGTCCAAAGGGCCTCTCTGGCTGGGCAAAGCCCTAAACCTGAGGATTTCTTACTGCATGTGGTAGGTGCCATGAAAGGAGCTGTATGGTCAAGTTTACTTACTGCACCGAACAAAAGGCACAGCACCCAATAAATACTGTCTGGTACTTATCTGTGATGCTTTCGAACCTAGCTAGCTACTCTAAAACGGAGTTAGAGGAGCCCCCGGCATTCAGTATTTTCCATAAGAAATTTTGGGGGAAGGGCAGTCAATACCTGGACTGAGGGACCCTGAGCAACTGCTCAAGCAGCATCTTGCGGGGAATTCATAGGGGGTCTGCAGGGGTCACCAAAGGTCCGAAGTCTCTAACTTGGTGTTTATTAGTTAATTTAGGGATAATCAGACTAGAGGATTGACTGATTCTAACTAAAATTATAAGAGACGAATTTACAAGTTAAAGTGCCAATTTATTAGTGTACAAGGTGGGGGCTATACCATTCCAGGGACTGATGTATCTTCAGCTGATTTTTCCTAGGAAGCTGAATAAACATTGAGAGTGCTACCTGTTAAACACAGAAAAAGGCAAAACAAAACAAAACGAAAAACCTAGCAAATGACTTTATGGGATAGTTCATATACATTGTGGAATGAGCTGGACATTCGTCCGCATTCTACTACAGCATTGCTTTGGCATTGGACTAGACAAATTAATAGTGTTACTCCTCAGTTTTTCTTTTTCTTTTCTTTTCTTTTTTTGATTCATTGCTGGTTGATCCGAGAGATTCTGACCACGTCGGTACAGCTAGAGGCAATCTTCGGACTCTAAGGTACTAGGGCCTATAGAGTTGTTCTATACAACTCTGCCCCTCTGTTAGTATGTCTCCTCAGGCTTCATGAATTAATTGTTTAACAGCTTTTCTCAAATTGCATGTAAGAGCCTAGAGGTGTGCACACTAACAGTTGGAAGAAAGGAATGTGGAGTGAGGAAAGAGGCAGTGCTTGGGGCAGAGTTCTCTAGCAGGCACCACTGTTCTACCTCGTAATTAAGTGAAGTCTCTACACTGCTCACAGGGGGTCTCAGTCTTGCCTACTGTCCACATCAAGTTCCAAGCACAGCTGTGTAACAAGTGGCAGGGCAATGGGACATGATGGAAGAATACTGGACTGGAAGTCCAGAGCATCCTAGTGCCAAATTGAGTCCTGGTGACAAATCTACCAGGGTTTGTCTACACAGGAATTCTTTTATCTTTGTGCACCTTAATTTCCTCATAAGTAAACCAACGAGGCTTGATATATTCTTAGATTGATACACTCCCCTAAAACTCATAAAATTCAATTGCTCCAGTCCTTGTACATCTGAGATGCCATGCTTCCCTTTGTTAAGGTACTAGCCTAGGCCCCTGATGAATCTGTAACCTGGGTCATGAGCAACACTACATTTACAAACAGCTGGGTGTGTTACTTCTGTAGACAGCTAATCTCATCCATTGTATATTGATTCTTGTTTCTCTCACTATCAGAGGTTACTCCCAACTTGGGGAAATACTCTGCTTGAGACTTGCATCTCCTTAGGTACCCACTAAGTTCAGCACGTTCGCTCTGCTCATCCCTGCTGCTGGGGCCTGCGGAAAACTAACTGCCGAGATGATCATCGACTATTCCTTCTTTAAACCGAGAACTATTGCCATATTGTCATACTGTTGTTTCAAAGCTCCCCCTTATTCCTCGCTTTACTCACAGCAAATAGGAATGAGTTCTTTGGAGTAAGATTCTAAGGGGGAAATGCACAGCATCAGAAGGGCTCAGGCTTCAAGCACAAGAGGAACAGATGCCCAAGAGCTCTTACAGGATTCCCTCAAACCACCATGCCTCAGGGGAGCCTCTCAGATTGCGTAACCGAATAAAACACCCAGTGTGTCTTCCCTTTGGCAGCCATTTATTACACAAAACCCCTCTGAACTCTTAGCTCAAGATTCATCTCTTCCAGAAATACCTTAACCCGACTAACCTGGTATGACCCCTAGATCCCATTCAAATGAATCTATTTCTTCCTCCTCTCGGGTAACATATGTTTTATGTATTTAGTATATTCGTTGCATATATGTGAATTCCAGTGGCCTGATCACTCTTAAAAGTCCATCTTTCAAAGGCAGAAACCATGTTGTAAATTTTTAGCGTCACAAAATATTAAATATCACGAAGTTTAATATTTTCACTGGTAGCTAGTAAGCACTGTCCACATAGTGTTTAAACTTCCAAATAGAAGAACAAATAGACCGAAGGTCTCCCACACAGAATGAATACAATTCTTCCTGAGACTCCATGAAAATATTCACCTTGACTACTCCCGATGGCAGATAACAAGGATACCCACGACTCTTACATATTGGACGGCTCAGCTACTAGCCTATAGCACTCAGTCTCTGCAGAACTCCCACTTTTCAACCTGGCTCACTCTCCAAAAATACGTCACCCACAAATGATGGCAACAAGAGAACACTTTAGGTAAAAGGCTAAGGTTATGAAGCCAATAGATCGGATAAAGCTTAAAGGTATAAATCGTTTGATAATTTGGTTTCTCTCTTCATTTCTGTAACCAGAGGAACCTTTACCAATGTGAGAGACTCCTCAAATGCCAACGCCTTTAAGCGACAGCGACTCATCTCTAGGTACCTCGCATCTACGAGGCACTGCAGCAGGTTCAGAAGGGAAACAAAACGGGCAAGCCAGGGCTGTGCTTCAGCAATGGATGATGTAGCAGGAGAGGCAAGCGGAGACACTCTTCAATAGAAGGCCAGAGTGATAAGCGACACAGGGAAGATACAAAATGCTATGAGAGTTCAGAAGAAGAATACAGCTTATACTTCTACTTCTGTCCCTTTCACAATTTCTGTCATAACAGAAATCATGTAACCCTCTGATCCACTTTTTTTAAAGATTTTATTTATTTACTTTTAGACAGAGGGGAAGGGAAGAAGACAGAGAGAGAAACATCAATGTGTGGTTACCTCTTGAGAGCCCCTACAAGAGACCTGGCCCACAACCCACACACGTGCCCTGACTGGGAATTGAACCAGCAACCCTTTGATTCACAGTCCAGCGCTCAGTCCACTGAGCCACACCAGCCAGGGCTGATCCACTTTTTAAGTAAGGCAGATTAAATGCCCTCGGAAAGGGCTATATCATTTTGGGATGAAAAGGCTCCATCTCTTAGGGAAAGAAGATGGAAACAGGCAGAAATCAAGTCATCGGTCTTCAAAATATCTCCCGTGCCTTCAGCTATCCATAAACCCTAAGGAAAGGACTAATCCTTTCACTGTGCTCAGCTCTGCAGGTCTCTGTTTTCATACTCTCCTTTTCCGTTGGTTTCTCCTCTGCTTTCGAACATTTGTGTCTTCTCATCTTTAAAAAAAATGTTTTGTTTAAGCACCTTCTGGCTCCCCAGCTAGCTCTCACTTCCTTTCACTGGGAAACTTCTCTGATGAGAGCTCTGCTTTCATGGCCTCCACTGTCTGGCCCCTTGAGCCTTCCTTGTGCGGCCTGCAAATCCGCTTGTGCTGCCCGTGACCAAAGACTGCATCAGGCAGGCAGTCACCTTTTCTCTTCGGTCCCTCTCCCGCCTGTGGCTCTGTGCATCACTCTCCTTGGTGACAGGAAGAGCATGGGATTTGATAAAGATGAATATGAGTAAATTGGCTGAGTGATTTGAAGCAAATTACTTAGCCCTTAAGCTTCTGCTTCTTTATCTTTAAAATGTGGATAATATTACTGACCTCTCGGTTTTGTTGTAAGGATTAAAGTTACAGTTTAGATAAAGTGCCTAGCACTGTGTCCAGCACAAGTACAGCATGTATTTGGTAACAGTTCCCCCTTTCTCGGCTAACTTCCTCCGCTGTCCAGGTTCTCGTTCTATCTCACTCACATTTCCTTCGCTGGCTCCTACTACTCCTTCCAGGTATGACTGCTCCCCAAACCTCATCATTGGACTTTCGTTCTTTTCTCCACACTCTTCCCAGGAAAACCTGCGTCCATTCCCAAATACTGCTCCTCTGCAAATGATTCCCAAATCTATTTCTATAGGTCCTTGTTTCAACCTAAGATTCAACCCTATTTTTTAAAACTCGTTCCTGAGCATTCAAACTTGTATGTCCTATAATCCATGTAAATCCAGACGTATGGAAAAAGATCTTGCCCTGGCCAGGTGGCTCACTTGGCTGAAGCATCATCCCACACACCAGAAGGTTGCAGGGTCAATTCCCAGTCAGGGAACACACCTAGGTTGCAGGTTTGGTCCCCAGTTGGGGCACGTGCAGGAGGCAACCAATCGATGTTTCTCTCTCCCATTGATATTTTTCTCTCGCTCCCTTCCTCTCTATCTAAAATCAATAAATATACCCTCAAGTGAGGACAAAAAAAGTTTTTTCTTAATAAGATAAAAAGATCTTCATGTTATGTTTTCAAATGAACTCTAATTACATATAAGCCATCAGTGTTTGTATGAGCAATGATATTGTTAAATGGACATACTGCAATCAATGGAGTTTCACGACACCCTTCCTCCACAAAGGGGAAGAAGGGGGAGGCTCAAGTAAGGATAATATCAGAGCAAAATGCTCCAGAGGTATGTAAAGCTTATAGGTTATGCCTAAAGGGGCTAAATATTTGCCAGAAATAAGGCATCAATCAACACTGCCACAAACTCAGTTCAGAACTAAGTAGATTTCTCAGTCTGGAAATTGAAACCACATGAGAGCCCTGCCTGATGTGGCTCAGTGGACTGAGCACTGGCCTGCAAACCAAAAGGTCACTGGTTCAATTCCCTGTGAGGGCACACGCCTGGGTTGTGGGCCAGGTCCCTAGTCAGGGGTGTGCAAGAGGTGTGTATCTTTCATACACTGATGTTTCTTTCTCCCTCTCTGTTTCCCTTCCTCCTCCTCTCTCTGAAAATAAATAAATAAAATCTTTAAAAAAAAAATAAAACCACATGAGACACTAACAGTAGATTTGGTAGAGCTAAACAAAACAAAATAGTTTTTATTTTAGGAGAGTTGGTAACTCCCTTTAAATTAAATAAGATACACAACTTCCTGGAGCAGTGGCTGTTAAATCACGCTGGCCTGTCTGGGTCTGGACACAGGGGGACATACAATTTAGTTTCCCACAGGCTCTCACAAGCCTCTATCGTCTTTTCTCCGGCCCGATACACCTATTTATGTTGTATGCCTATCCCATGGAGGCATCTGAGTTTAGAACATTTGATTTTGAGTGTTCTCAGATCAGAGGTTTTTAGAACATGATAAGTCCTTCACTATTGAGAATCAGAAACCTATCTTTTAGAAGGGAGTCATGTTATCTCATTTGTATATTCTACATTGATTAACTTTTAGTTTATCCTCCGATTCTTAATAAATATTCCTTTGAAAGCATGGACCCTTACAAAGCATTGTGAAAGGACAATAAAGAAAGAGGCCTTTTTATACATTCTTGGACCAGAAGAAAAGAAGTGGTGACCCCTGGAAGCAGGGCTCAGTGGCGACTGCAGGAGTCACAGTGAGAAAACCCCAAAGAGAAGGCAAAACTCAGAAGAAACGCAGCTGAGAAACACGTGCAGCCATCCCTTCCTCCCTGGAGAGTTTCAGTGCAGAGCTCAAATACTGGCGGATTTGTGTTTTAAATAAGGAAAACCATTGCTTTATATGTCCAAGATTAGATTTAATCGAGCCCCACCCAGGATTTTCCCAGTCTGTCAACAGCACCACTATTCTTCAGATCGCAGGGCACACCCCTGACGGCCTGATCTTCCTGAAAGATTGCTTTCATGTGTCAGTTCACTGGTCAAAACTTCCCCACTATCTACAACAGTAATTAATAACTGGAAGAAGGAAGTGCCCTGTCTCCTACCTAGGAGATGCGCCTCTGTTCCAGAACCACTGCATGGAATGCTAACGATGGGACTGACATGGACAAATGAAAGGATTCTAGGCAGAAAAAAGCTGAAAAACATTTACCTTCAGAATAAAACACCGGTCTTCCAGACCAGCATGTAAGGCCCTCTACAGCCTGGCCTTGGGGTATTATCTTGCTAACCTTATTTCCTATTAATCCTCACCCACCCTCATTCCTTTTTTTTTTTTTTTTAAAGATAGAGGGGAAGGGAAGGTGAAAGAGGGAGAGAAATGTCAATGTGTGGTTGTCTCTCATGCACCCCCTACTGGGGACCTGGCCCACAACTAAGGCATGTGTCCTGACTGGGAATCAAATCAGTGACCCTTTGGTTCTCAGGCCCGTGCATAATCCACTGAGCTACCCCAGCCAGGGCCTCATTCTTAATGTATATCCTTTGTCCATGTGCTAGCCACCTAAATTACCTGCCAAATGGTTCCCTAGCAAAACTGAAAAATGAAACCAAAAAGCCCCAAAACATATTCTACAGTCCAGTTCAAGACCTCACTTTTGCCCTGGCTGGTGTAGCTCAGTGGATTGAGCGCGGGCCTGTGAACCAAAGTATCGAGGTTTGATTCCCAGTCAGGGCACATGCCTGGGTTACAGGCCAGTTCCCAGCAGGGGATGCACAAGAAGCAACCATACATTGATATTTCTCTCCTTCTCTCCTTCACTTCCTCTCTAAGGATAAATAAATAAAATCTTAAAAAAAATTTTTAATTAAAAAAAAAAAACCTCACTTTACAGGAAGCTCTTTTTAATCCCTCCACTCCTGTGGCCCTATGAATATCCACTGTGCACAGTGAGCTCTTTGATGACAATACTATCATACCATATATGCTCACAGAACCTGGCCTAGTGCGCACGCACGAGTCTGAATTCCAGAAGAATGAACTCACTGTGAGCTTCTCTGGACCACAGCAGTGACACACACAGTGGTACGGAGGCCATGCGGATGCATCCAGACCTACCCTTCTGTACGATGCCCATGAGGATGCTGATGAAACACACTCTGAGTCCTACGTCTTCCCCTACGTGTTGAGAAACAGGTGCATGGCAGTGGGGAGAAAGGCCATAAATGGTAAACATAGTAAAATAAGTGAATATTACAGTAATATGTTAGAAAATATGGGCCAGGTTAAAAATAGAAAACAGAACGTGGTAAAGCAAAATGGGAGCACCAGGTGCAGAGGGTGGGGATGTGGCTTATGATTTTAAATAGGATAGTCAAGGTAAATTCCAGGAGAAGGTGACATTTGAACAAAGACATTATTGTCTCTGTGTAGATATGTCCATGTTTTGTTTTTTTTTTTAGAGAGAGGGGAAGGGAGGGAGAAAAAGAAGGAGAAGAACATCAATCAGTTGCCTCTCCTACACACGTCAACTGGGGATGGAACATGCAACTCAGGCTTGTGCCCTGACCAATGACCTTTCACTTTGCGGGACCACACCCAACCAAACAAGCCATCCTGGTCAGGACTGTCCACAGATTTTTTTAACATGACTTGCCTTAGGAGGTGGAGCTTAATTAGCCTCCCCTTGAATATGGACTGGACTTAATGACCCACTTCTAATGAAGAGAATACACAAGATAGAGACCGGATGTCACTTCCGAGATTATTCGGTTATAAAAAGATTACAGCTTCCATTTCGGTCTCGCCCTAGGTCTTAGTCTTGGTCTCTCAGGGACTACTGGCTCTGGTGGATGCCAGGGATGTTCACGCGAGCAGCCCCACGGAGAGCCCATGTGGCGAGGAAATGGCCCCTCCCATCGACAGCCCTGTGAGAGAGCTGGGACTCGGATTCCCCAGCACCAATCTACTCTGACGACTGCATTCCCACCCCAAATCCCAACCACAATTTCATGAGAGATCAGAATCCTACCAAGCTGCCTCCAGATTCTGACCCTCAAAGCCTGTATTAAATGCTTTAAGCCCCTAGTTTTGGAGTAATTTGTCATAGAGCAAGAGGGAGTTGGCCACAAAAATATCTGAAGATGGAGTGTTCCAGACAGATGGAACAGGTAGCATAAAGGCCTAAAGGCAGGTGATGCTTAGAGTGTTAGGAAAACTGCAAGAGGCCAGTGTGGCTGCAGTGAGTTAGTGAGGGAGAGAGTAGTAGGAGATGAGGTCAGAAAGGTAACGAGGTCCAGACCAAGTAGGGTGTTGTAGGGCATCCTAAGGGCCTGGTTTTACCTTGTAAGAGAAATGTGAAGCTAGTGAAGGGCTTTGAGCAGTAGAGTAGCATGATATGGTTTATATTTTAATAACATCAGTTTGTTGGCCAAAGATGCACAGGGGTAGCAGCAGGGATACCAGTAGGTGGCTCTTGCAAGAATGCAGGAAAAAGAGAACAATGGCTCAGACCCGAGTGGCAGAGGCAGGTACAGGCGCTATGGGAATAGCAGGATAGTATACCTATACTTGGGAGAAGGAGAGCAGGCTGAGGAAAGGAAAAATTGTCATGGGAATGCTCAAAAAAGAGATGATGCCCAAGTACAGTTAGGAAAGTTGAACAGGAGCTTGTTGTGAGGACAAGAGCAAAGAGAACACAAAGCAAATGGGCCCAGAGGTGTACGGGCAGGAAGCTGTCAATACTTCAGTGTGATGAGATTGTGGGTATATGGGCCAGAGGCAGAGGCTCAGGCCGAAGAGCTCAGCAGGACCGAATCACGAATGACCCTGGGTGACGTGCAAGGAATTTTGGACTTTATCCTATAGGCTATTGAGAACCACTAAAGGCCTTTAAGCAAGAGAGTGACATAATCAGGTTTCTGTTTCAAAGGGATCACTCTGACATCACCACGGATTCAGCGGGAGGGGAGTGAGTACTGACCGGGGAAAAAAGTGAGGAGGCTGTTGCTTGGTCAAACCAAAAATGGAGCAGGGTGGGGCGAATCTTAGACATGGAAGCTGGAACACAGAGAAACAGCAGCTCCAAAGCACAGTTAACCAGTTAGGCTTTGGAAGTACGGACAAAGAGAAAAGTGGGTAACTCCCGCTTTTTCTAAGTTTCTAGCTTAGAAAACTAGAAATGGATAATGGTCTAATTCCCCAAAACAAGGCATATAAGAGAAATAAGGTTAGGGGGAGTAGATTATTAATTTTGGACATGTTGCATGCGAGACATCCAGGTGGACACGACAAACGTGCAGGAAAAAATAAGGGCCTAAAACGGTGCAGTTTCACGCTCGGTTCTCAGCGGCAAGTGATGATAGCCTACGCTGGAGTCGGGGTGAGACAGCACGAGAGTGAAGGGTGAGAGGGTCACGGGCACTATTCCAGGTAACACTAACATTTAAGGGGCGGGTAAAGAACGGAAAGCCGGCCAAGGAAACTAAGTAGCAGCTGTCTGTGAACGAACCTAACAGGACAACAAGTTTCAGGTTAAAGGACTCTCCATCTTCCCCGGGGTATTTGATGCAGCCTCTAGCTTCCGAAGAGCAGCAACGAATAACTGTATTGCTTGATGGATCTACTCTGGAATCAGGCTGCAACCAGACAGCAGATGAAGACAGTAACTAAAACTAGACAGTACACAAAGGCCAGGGCTACATTTAGGATGCTGAGTCAAATCAACGTTAACCGTAGTTATATAACTAGAACTGTATAATAGAAATTGGTTAAAGAATTATACGGAACAGATTAAGTCTTACGAGGCATTCAGAATGTAGTAAGAGAAGTGACTGCTATGCTGAATACTCTCCTCTGAAGACAGAGAAGAGAACTGCAAAATCTCTACCTCTGTGAAAGCTCCCCTCCCTAAGAAAGCCAACTTCACGCAACTGCCCAGGTTTTGGTGTCAAGGGCTGATTCCTAGCCAGGGGCTGCCAGCTGCAGAGGGCGGGGCTCTATTTTGGGCTGCCTGTCCCCGAGCCTGGCCGCGTCTGGTTTGAGCAGCATGCAGCCCCAGTGACTCACACACCCATGCAAACCGCCTGTGGCTCCGTGGCCTGGCCTCGGAATGCCAGCCTTAGGCCAGCTCCCTCCTCACCCCATTACACTGGGATAAATAAATAAAGAGCCCCGCCAGCAGCCGCACGGCCTGATGGCAACCAGATGGAGAGAGGAAGGCACGGACAGGGCCAGGGGAAGGAACTCCCTCCAGTGGACTAGACGGAGAGCGGGCTGTGCCAGCCCAGGCATTTTAAAGTTCCCCTTTAACACAGTTCTGACTGCCATGCAATATCAGTCCCCAGTTTTTTGACTCATCTTCTACTCCTAAAGGTGACTTTCAGCCCCTGGTCCTAGGAAATGCTCTACCTGGGGCTCTCGCCCTCTGTGAGAATCATGCCAACAGCTACTTCGCCCACCTGACTTGTGTCAGTATTGCCAGTGTTCCCCCTCTCGTGGGGCCACCATCAGCTGGCTCCCTTGGGCTCCCTGGAAATGAGAAATCAGAGGCTCTTGGGGGAGAGTGGGGAGGAAGAGCTAAATATGGAGAAGTAGCAACCTCTGTTCAATCCTTAAATATTTTTCCTGGCCTTAGTATCCTAGAAACTTCCCTGTCCTACTGCCCCCTGCTCTATCTCTATGGCCTTCTGCCCAGCAATGGTCCCAATGAAAACGAGAAAAAACAGCCCCCGGGTGCTGACCGTATGGCCCTCTGACTTCAGTCCCGGCCCCCCTGCACCTTCATCCCAAGCTCCCTGTCCCTGGTTTGTTTATCTTCCTATGTTGCTTATTTTGATGGCACATCCTTCCAGCTCCGTTCTGAATGACCCCCGTGACCCTTCTGTGTCCTGTTTGTGGGACCCCAGGCCAGCAGCATGACTGCAAAGATGCAGCGGCTATAAGAAATCCTGAAGTCCTGCTAGGAAACCTCTCAGTTCTCACAGCGACACAGGACATTCGATGATCCCAGAGGACAGTGCAGTCATCCTAGAGGTCACAAGAATTTCACATTATCCTAGCCCTGAACTCTCCTCTAAATGGTGTTACAGCCAACACCGCAAAATGAAATAGGGATACTCCTAGACAAGAAGCATAGGAGGTCCCGAACATACAGTTATAGCTTAATGACCTTAGACAAGTCACTGAACTTCTCAGACGCCCAATTTCTTAGTCTATGAAATGGAAAGCTACAACTACCTATCTCTCAGATCCTTGGTAGATATAATAAAATTCTACAAAGTCTATGTGGCTTGGATGTGATCCACCCAAAGTCTAAAGGACCAGTATTCTTGAGGCGGTTGGTTTCAAAACACTAATAGCCTTCCTGGACTAGCAACTGGATTCTACACGCTTTCACATTCAGTTCTGTGGGGCTCTCCTGGCCCCCAGAGCATGGAAGAGATGAGCCTCCAATTTTATCAATGAGAAAATAGGGGCTCTGAGAGAAGTGACTTATCCAAAGCTGTAAAATAAACCAGGAGAATAATCGAAGACCCCAAATATAGGTCTAGCAAGCACCACTGTTATCAACAGGCCACGATTTTCGTAAAATCCCCCTGGCATATATTTATCAACATATTTATCCACACACTTCTGGAAAACCTGCCAGTTCTAGGCACTATGTTCAGTGCTGGGGATGTGGGAATGCATCCAACACAGTCCTTGCACTCGAGTCATCCATAAATTGGGGGAGGAGAAAGCCTTGCAGACATACACATAGTAATATTACAAAGCGCTGAGTGGTAAAATAAAGGTACAAACCAAGGTGCTATAATAGCAAGGATGAAGTATTATCTTTACAAGAGTCCTGAAAGGTCTCCTAAAGAAGCCGAGCACAGCAGTTTACAAGGTATAAGCCCAGAACACTGGGCATTCTAGATAAAGGGAACAATGTGTACAAAGACATAAAGGTCAGAGAAAAAGCATTTTTGGTAACTAGAAGTCATTCTATATGGTCGAAGCATCAAGCACATAAAGGAAAATGTCAAGAAACCAAGCTGGAGAGGAACGCAGGCCCTAGATCAGGAAGGGACCCCTCTGCGGAGCTAAGAATAAGCCTTGCATTGTTTGACGAAGGGGCTGAGGCACGAACTAGTGTGTCATCTCCCGCCCCTGTTGTTAACCTTGCACCCAAACTCCTGGACAAGGGAAGTTGACAGAAGAAGGACCTAGGAAATCTATGTTTAATGGTCTCTCTTTCCCCATAAAGACTTGAAACCTATTCTGCTTCAGGACTTAGCAAATACATGACTTCCTCCTCCAGAGTTACAGTGGCTTCAGTAGATGGACTCTGCACTCAACTCGCATTGTTCTGTCCTTAATGGAGGACCCCAACGTTCTGGAGTCACTGACCAGCCGACACACAGAGGCGGAACAGAAAGTTCCAACTCCAGAACACCTGCTGTGTGCCTAACTCTGTGAAAAGTACTAATTTTAGGTTCAAAAGCAGTAAGAGTTACAGCCCCTATCCATAAGGAGTTTACAAATTAGCCTAGAAGATAGAAACATGAATAACTTATATGTAACATAATACTATGGTAGCATTATTTACTTACATAATAAAATACCAATGTGGATAACATGTACAATTAGGAAACAGGGCAATAATATTAAGGTACTAACTGTACAACCAACAAGTCCCAGAAGAGTTAGAGAAGGAGAAGATCAATATTGACTGGTATTATCAAAGGTCACTATTAATAATACTCCCCCTGTTTGGCATCTAACAGTTGTTTCTTTTGGCCAAGCTGAATCCTTAGAAGGGAAACCCAGGCAGGAGCTTCTGACAGGCCACAATTATCTGCTCCCCATTCATTCCTTTGCCAGTCCCCTTGTATAAACACTGTGATTTTCCACAGCCTACTGTGCCCACAAGACAGTCCCCAAATGGTAGCCCTGTGCTTTCCCCCTTCCTCTCCTGTGGGATGTTGAGGGCCCTGGACAAGTAATAATAACTAGTGCCCCCCCAGCCCCCACCCCGCTCCATAATCCAGACCTGTGATCAGACCTCAACAAGCAAGAATGTAGCAACTGGGCAACCAAGCTTTCCAAGGTCAGAGAATTCCAAATTAAATACCTAGGTACTTTAACAGAGATGTTTTATGAATTTAATCAGCCTGCCTTTGCCTTTTACTTTCTTTCCCCCAACTTCCCATGTACATCTCAAGCTTTCCCGGACTTTTTATGGGCAACTTTTTCAGACAAAGAGCTTTCCCACCATGCGAGCAACCCAATACCCAAACACAAGTCACCACTTGAGCATCTGGAAAAAAAGGAAGTAAAGCCAGGTGGAGCAGGAGGAAGGAAATAACAAATACACTACCTCTACCATAAACTGTTCCAAGAAAGACGTTTCTTCAAATGGCTCTGTCTTCAACCGATCTGTGATAAGAAGGGATACAGAAAAGAAATGTGAGTCTTATCCGTGCGGTAGAAAAGAAACAGAGCCCAAAACTTCTGGGGAAAGAGCACGAAGATGCGACTCCCAGAGGCGCCTAGTCCCCCCGGGGGAGGGGTGGGAGTGCGTGGGCACACAGGAGGAGGGGGAGGGGTGATCGGCAACAAACGGCAGGCTCCGTGGGGCACGTGCTCTCCGAGGTTTTCCCAGCACGAAGACAAAGGTCAAACTGAATTTTTATTCTGAAGTTGGAGCTATGCAGCTTCCTGAAGTCCCAAGTTCATGTTGCCCTCGCACGATTTTGCATAGCTGTTGGCTGCTCTCCAAGTCTTTCTTTGCCATTTCCTAGGGCATGTCTGAACTCGGTGACAGCCTCCATCGGCCAGTTGGGCACCAGCCAGGTTCTCGAGTCAGAGAGAAGCAGCAAGGCTCCATGTTGGCCGGTCCGCAGCACCCACCCTCCAAGAAGCACCTCTCTAACGTAAATAAAGTCCCCCTTTTCTGAGGCACCTTTGATTACCTGGACCATTCCCCACCCGACATCCCAAAGAATGTCCTCTCACCTCGGCTCAGCGTAGCCCCGCTCTCCTGGTAGTCCTGGATCTCCAGATCTTTCATACGAAGCAGTGTGGCCAGCTCCCTCGCCTGGCACTGCAGGGCCAGACTCATGCCCATCAGAGGACGAATCAAATGCTGGGACACCTTTCATGGAAGAGATAGCGATGAGCTAACAGATACTTACAAAACATTCCCTAACACTGTATCAGTAAGCAGAAAAATACTGGAATAAATGTTTTCATAGGAACTTACTGTTTCATAGCCAAGCAATCCATTTACATGAATGTAAATACAAATGTAATAATTAAAGAAGTTCAAGGATTTTCTCTGTGTCACAGATAAAAAGATGAGAAGAATAAAGCATACTCATGAATAGATACCTAGAGTTGTAAAGAGAAGGATGTGATCAGCTTAGAAGAGGAAAGTACTAACTCAACTCTCAGCAGAGCATGAGAGACGAAAGCAGAAGATCCAAGTAACCCTCCAGAAAGTAGGGTGTGGCTACACTAGAACGTACTAGGTACAGTATAACAGGAGACAAAAGTCCACAGAAAGTAGAGAGATTCTGAAGTCATATTTGACCTACGCACTACGGAAGAGCCATTTCAGTTTGTTACCACCAATGCAGCAAAGTCTAAGGTCATTGCTGTAACAGAAGCAAGCCAGTCACCGAGAGGCCAGCCTAGGAAGGAACAAACTACCAATACACACACACCTTGCCCTTAACGAGAGGTAAGAAGGTCACAAGCATAGCCGTACTGCAGCGCAGCTAGGATGCTGTTCTCATATGATAATGTGCAGCTATACAAAATTATCATTTAATTCTCCTATGCAAGGTCTCTATTAGCCTTGGAAAGATAAAAGCCTTAGCCAAAGAAAATAACTAAAATCAATAATCTATTTGTGGCTAGGGGATGTGACCAGAGTTTCCTTCCCTTCCCGAAGGAGATGAGCTGAGGAGGCAGTAAGAAGAAATGCCCTAGACCAGAGGTCAGCAAACTTTTTCTGTAAGGGACAGAGAGTCAATATTTTTGATTCTGTGGCCCATACAGTCCCTGTCGCAATACTCGGCTCTGCTTTTGCAGCATGAAAGCAGCCATAGACAACATGTAATAAATGAGGGTGGCTGGGTTCCAATAAAACTTTACAAAAATAGGCAGCAAGCCTGGGTTGGCCTGCTGACCATAGTACACCAACCCCAGGCCCCGATCTACATGGAGAATTTTTAGACAAGATCAGCCCCCACAGGCCTGCAGTGAGGAAAGGGTACCAGAGTGCCCTTATAAGATAGGCAAGCCAGCCCTGGCTGGTGTAGCTCAGTGGGTTGAGCACGGGCCTGCGAATCAAAGGATCTCGGTTCCAGTCCCAGTCAGGGCACATGCCTGGGTTGCAGGCCAGTTCCCAGTGGGGGACACACGAGAAGCAACCATACATTGATATTTCTCTCCCTCTCTCCTTCCCTTCCCCTCTAAAGATAAATAAATGAAATCTTTTAAAAAAATGGGCAAGCCAGACTCATCTCAATCAGGATTAGCAGTCTGAACTCTTCAGACTTTCGTGTTTTTGTTTTCCATTAATTTTCTAGCAAAACTTACTACCCAAAACTCCCGTTGTATTGCGGCTCCAACTGAGAGGAAAGACTTTTTTCCACATTTCTCTCTCTAATGGCGGGGGGGTGAGGGGTTCGTGGCAGGACCTTTTGTACCAGCGCCAGGGCCAGAGAGATGCAGGGTGACCGCACCGAGTGGCAGGCCAGAAGGGGAGTCCAGCTCCAGACCCCGGCCCCTTTTTGTCACACAGCGCATCCCAACTTGGCGCTGTCTGCCAGCTCGGTCCTTAGTATAAACTCAAACGTCCAGGAAGTACTATTCCGTATGTGGCAGAAGTTCTGCTTTGGGAAAACGTATCTGCTCTAGATCCAGCCCTGTGTCCTAGGAATTGTTCGAGGTAAATCGGGAAGAAACACAAGTGAGGACTTGTATGAAAGCAAGTCAACGTCTGGCGGGTTGAACGGAAGTAATTGTGCGGGCTGACCAAGCAGTGTCACCATCCGTTTGGGGACAGCCCCCAAACAACAGAAACTCCTCGAGCCGAGAAACCAGCCTCTCTCTAAGAGGCCACCTTAACAGCAATTTCTTTGAGTGGTGGTAAACATAACAACATGAAACATGATGGGAAACAGTCTTTAATCAATGCCATGTCTAATTAAACATGCTGATGCTATACCAGGCACCTGAAATTATCTATTGGATGCCGGGGTCCCCATAGCAAAAAAATATATATATATGTCAGTAAATATTTTAACTTCTAAAATATTTCATAGGATTGGGTTACATCACTCTGAATCACTGACTCACTTCAAAGTTAGATGAATGCTAACTTAGATCAGTTAATTAGAACAAGGCATTGCGGCCAAAGGAACACATTTCAAAGCAAATCCACAGACACTACAAGGGAAAATCTTGAAATGCTTTTGGAGGGTACAGACACACCTACCCGCCCCCTTCCCTTACAGACAGCAATACATGAAGAGATGCAGTTCAACAAGTCAATTCAACAAATACCTACTGTGTGCCTAACACACGCTTTGACCCTCCGAGGCCTACGCCCTCGAAGAACTCAAGAGTTAAGAAGGACAGGAAGTGTGGTGGATAGAGAAGCAGGAGTTGGCAGCCTTCTCCAAGGGAAAAGCTATTTGTAATTTCCCGCGATGTCTCCAGATTGCTCACAGAAATGTTCACAGGTCATACATAGGCAGGAGAGCAGAATGGCAGTTATCAATCCCAAGATGAATCGTATCAGGTCTAGATATAGTGAAAAGGGTAACAGACTGGGAAGTCAGAGACCTAGACTCTAGTTCTGGCTCTGAGAGCACCTAGACGTAACACTGGCTTAATCCCAAGTATTCTCATGGCCCCAATCTTTTCTAAAAAGAAAAAGCATGATGTTGGAACATTTGCTCTCACAGGTCCACTATAATGCTAAGGGTAAAAAATATTATGTATGCCCTTTCATTTAATCCTCATAACTCCACAGTAAGGTTGTTATTGGTATTTCTGCTTTACAGATAAAGAAATTGAGACTCATAAAAATTCAGTAACTTATCCCCGGTAATACCAATAGTCCAAGTGGCGAAGCTGAGCTATAAATTCACGCCTGCTGGTTCCAAAGCCTGTGCTCTTTGCTCTTTCTTAAAAACAAACAAACAAAAAAACCCTTTGCATGTGAGTCCTAGGAATTATAAAATGGCCAAAGAGGCGAGAAATTTGAAAGTCAAAATATGGAATATCAAGAATTACATTAGACAGGGACAGCGGCGAGTGCCCCGCCGGTGCCCATTTGACCGCTTCATTCACAGGGGCAGGCACCGTGCTCCACCCTCACCGTGGGGAACCAAGTGAACCGGCCTGGCTCCTGCTAGGGTCACTCCCCACAGGTTTGATGAAAAGATACCACGTTCCGGTTTGTCGTGTGTGTGGACAACAGTGCAGAAGCTAAAACTGACGTATTTTTATGTGAAGTCTTCCTATCCTTTGATTTTTGATAAACTTTGGAAACCAAAAAAAAATAAAAATAAAAAGAATTACATTAGAAAAAATGTATAAACAAGAACAAAAGGATTCCATTAGATACTGGACAGAATACACAGTGGAAAGAAGAAGAAAAGAGAGGTTGGCCAGAGTGGACATGGGCTGGGTGCTGGAAAGCAGAGACCCAAAGCTTTATATATCCCAAAATATCTTACAGGGACTTAAGAACTATTAAATTATGAATGTGAATACCTTACGCCGAGGAGGGTGTAGGGCAATAGGTACTCTCCTACTCTCCTGTATGACTAGTAGGAGTTAAACCGCACAATCTCTCTGAAAGACAATCTGGCATCATGTTAGCAATGTTAAAGATGCAGCTATTCCTCATTCGGCTATTCCACTCCTAGTAATTTAACCACACAGCTGCACACTGAAAAGTGAATACAAGGGTATTCACCATCTATAACAGCAAAAGAATGGGAACAACTTAGGTGTCCACTAGTAGCGTATCGATTAAATACATGTTGATATCGTCATTAAACAAAACACTATGGTGTCATTAAAAATATTAAGGCAGGTCTTCTAAATGTATTGGGATGAATGGTTTCTAAGTTCTGGAAGTAAGTGAAAAAAGCAAGGTAATGAAGTGTGAATAGTGTGCTGCCATTTGTGAAAACACATACATACACCCAGATAATATTCGACTGTGTGAGTACATGCAAACATACGTATATATGTACCTATATATAGCTTTCTTTAAGAACTCACAAGAAGTTGATATCAGTAGTTGCTTTAGAGAAGGAAAATGAGGGACTGGCAAAGGGGGTAGAAAGACCTATTTTTTCACTGTATACTCTTAAATATCTGAAGTGTTTGTCTTTTGCATGAATTACTCATTCAAAACAATTAAATAAAAACTATCATGAGAATGAGTAACACACACAAATGACAACTGTGTGACCTCACAGACACACGCATAAGCTTGAAATAGTGACCACCTACACCCTTGCCAGTGTCCACGGGCTCGAACTTTTTCCCTATAAAGCTTTTTCGGGTCCAGGGATTTTCCTGGGATGGCATTCTTCTTGTAAAAATGATAATTTTATTTTACATGAAAGTATAATCATTACCCACTGTTCAGCGCTCACCCCCTCCCACAGCGATCGAGACTCACTCCACTCTGAGCGGCGCTGCTTCTTGGGCTGCGGCTCCCCAGTTACAGAAATGTGTCTAGAAAAGTGTTTTCCATTTTTTCTTTTTTTATTGTTGTTCAATTACAGTTGTCCCACATTTCCCCCCATTGCTCTCCCCTGCCCCCCAGTTTTTCTTTATATATGATTTTCAACTATAATATAACATTATTCTTTTGAAAGAAAAGAAAAAACTATTAGAGTTCATCAGCCTCCCCAATGTCACTTCTAAGTTTTTTTTTGTTTGTTTGTTTTTTTCCCTAAGTTTCCAGGGCTGTGTGAAGCAAAATAAGACTAGCCATCATTTACTTGTGCTTCCCAAAGGTGACCCGAATGTTTTGGTCTCAGAACAAGCATTATTGAGGGAACAGTGCCCCCTGGTGTTACTTGGAAAAAGTGACGGGGGTTTTGAACAAAATAGGTAAGTTCTGTATGTAAAGCAGGATGGAAAATTTCACAAGAAATTCAGATAAAAATCAACAAATACGAGTGACTATTACCTGCTAAGCACTGTTTATGGGCCTTAGGAATTCAGAGTTTAATGAAATGTAGTCCTCCGAGCACTCAAGTGTAGCTCCACTGGGTTCCAGATCAAGAGAACACTGGAGAACAGTTTCTCCAAAGGCACTTTGCCCCGCCCACTCTGTAGATGCCAGAGTACCACATCACCTCTGGGAGACTAGAGAAGGGGATAGGAAATGACGCCCGTTTGTCAGATCCCTTTGCTGATAAACCTAACCCCTAGGCCTTGCATAGAAGAACCCCTCCTCCAATGCAACTGAAATAAGCTCTGTTATCATAGAAGTGTAGAAAAGACCAGCAGCAGTAATGCCTACAAACTGATTCTTAATGTCTATTCCCAACTAACCAATTTCTTTTTTTTTAAGTTTTTATTTATTTATTTTTACAGAGAGAGGAAGAAAGAGAGGGACAGAAACATCGACTGGCTGCCTCTTGCACACCCCCAACCCAGGGACCTGGCCCACAACGTGGGAATGTGCCCCGACCAGGAATCCACCAGTGACCTTTTGATGCGTGGAACAACGCCCAACCTACTGAGCCCCACCGGTCAGGGCTCAACTAACAAATTTCTAAGAAAAGCTCTTGGGGCCTAGAAAACTACAAGTGAGCAAAGGACAGTCTTCCCCTAGTCCCTGAAAATGGGCTCTCAAATCATACCTCTCTGCAAGTCAAATTCCAGCTTGTTCATTTATAAGCTGGATGACCTTGGACAAATTACATTCGATATCAGTTTTCTACGCTGAAAAACAGGGAAAGCGATACTTATCTTGCAGGACAACTGTGAGACTTAAAGGATGAAATACTATTCAGAAAGAAACCTAACACTGGTACAAACTCTACCCTGTTGCCAGAGTGATACTGATAAAGTGCAAATTGAATCATGTTAAGCTCCAGCTTAAAGTTTTTCAATGAACCCCTGTTGCCCTTGGGATAAAATCCAAACTCACTAGAACACTTCATGATTTGGCCACTGCCTACCGTATTTCTCTCAATTTTCTGCAGTCACAAAGTTCCCGCCTTGTCCCACACTAAACACCTCCATGCCTCTCAAAATGCACTCTTGCCTAGAATGACATCTTTATTTTCTCCCTATCAGTTCCTGCTCATCTTCAAAACCCAGCTCAGAAACTCTCTTCAAGAAGATTTGTTGGATCCTAAATCACCCTGGGCTTACCTCAGTCAAAGAACTTACCATCCTCTATCCTGTTGCCTGTCTGTCTCCTCACTGGATTATAAACTCCAGGAATAGGCCACATTGTCTTAGATCTCGACACCCAACAACTGGCCCACAGTAGTTGCTTAATAAATGTTGAATAGAGTAATGAATAAAGACACCCAGGAAAGTATGCAGACTCCAACTCTGCTCCCTCTGCAAGGAAAGGATGTACCAGTCAAGAATCCTTTTTGCCTTCTGTCTGGACAAGGAGAGTTTTCTAATTAGAGTTTCAAATGTAGTTTCAAAAAATAAGAGCACCTAAAGCTTCATTTCAAAGCTGCTAACAGCCCCCTTCCCTACCCTAAATTTGAATTTTACTTACCAGGGAAGGGCTAGCTAGGATGCAGTGGAAATTCCAGTAGAAGGGGAGCCCAGAGAGCTCACTCCGCACCCGCAGTATCAGTGCCTCCGCCCCATGATCACAGGAGAAGGTAGCTTTTCCAGGGCAATCAATGTTCTTCAACAGTGGGCGAAGCAGATTATCCAAATGACTGAGAAAAGCCTCAGGGGGGGCAGTCAGGCGCTTGTTCAGCTCCTGAAAAGACAGCAGGGGCTGCACAGAGTGAGGGCACTAAAAGGAGACTGACTCCTCCATAAATAACAGCAGAGGAAAACTCAGGTGAACAGGAAAACACCAGGCATGAGAAAAGAGATCAACTGGCCTACTTCACAATTCTGCCTTGTACTGTATGCAGTGCACAAACTAACACACACACACACACACACACACACACACACTTGTGGAAAGACTCCAGGGCTATAGGTAGAAGTGCAGGACATTAACTGGAATTGTCTCAACCTGATTCAACTTTCCTTGCAACTGACAGGCCAGCAAGCTAGTTGATCTTAATGTCCCCCGACCTTCACTAGGAAAGAAATATCCATCACCACAACACAGCATCACTTCTCTTTGCACGTACCTTGGCTCGCTGGCTGACAACACTGGCATCCACCTGTTCGTGCCACACCCCTTGAAGATCTGAAATCAGCAAGGCATAGCCCTGCTTAGTAATATAAGCTTTAGCCAAGAGGGAGTTCTCAGCAAGCTGTAGCCATGCCCATGGCTGCACCAACAGGCCTTGCTCCACTTCATCCATCCGCAAGAGAGTCTTAATTTAGCAAAGTGTCCAAGGGTACTCGAGGCCTGGGGGGTGGGGGAAGAGACCATCAGACAGTTGAATAAGTCTCATAAAATTCCTCCCTACTTAAAACAGGAAGCATGAATTTTTTCTTTAAGATTGTATTTATTTACTTTTAGAGAATAGGGACAGGGGAGGAAGAGAGGGAGAGAAACACCAATGTGTGATTGCCTCTTGCACACCCCATACTCAGGGCCTGGCCTGCAACCCAGGCATGTGCCCTGACTGGGAATTAAACTGGCAACCCTTTGGTTCGCAGCCCGCACTCAACCCACTGAGCTACACCAGCCAGGGCACGGAAGCATGGATTTACACTCTACCCCATTCAGTCCCCCCCACCTCCCTACCCCTGGTATACACCCAACTGAGCACCCATCTTAGTACCTCTTGGCCACCAAAAATCTGTTTAGAATTTTGAGAGATTTCTTTTCCATATTAAGTTCCTATGGGGCATAAAATATATCTTTCTTCTATAGCATTTAAGCCACAGCATATTGGTGTTAGTGTTTCTGTTTTCTAATATAACAATATGGAAACCGTTCTTGTTGCATATTTATCACATTCCTAAGAAATATGTCAATGCTATCCTTTCCTAGAACTTCTAGAAGAGAAGTGGTTCTTGTCTTATAAAACATCATAAATCATAAGTTTCATCAGAGGAAATTCAAGTTATTTGATCATTATCTAAAAACAAAACTCTGGAAGGTCTCAAAATTTCAAATATATATGCATATTCCCTAAACACATATATATTCCATAAGTACATATAATATAATGACAAATGTAATATAAAAATAAATAATAAATATAAAACCATGTAAAACATATTTCCTAAGACAGATTTTTTTTTTTAGAGAAAGAAGGAAGGGAGATTCACACTGACGTGAGAGAGAAACGACGTTGCCTCTTGTGCATGCCCACAACCCAGGAATGTGCCTTGACCAGGAGTTGAACTGGAGACCCTTTGCTTTGACGAATGAAACCCAACCCACTGAGCCGCACCAGTCAAGGGCCCTAATACAGATTCTTAACCTAGAGTGTAGGTATGTGAATCCTCTGGAATTACACGCAAAATCTGCCTGCACGTGCCTGTCCTTGTTTGGGGAGAAGTCTGCCGCTATTGACAGTTCTCAAAGGGATCAATGACAGACAGATAAAGCGCTCCTAAACACTGTGTGCAGAGCAAACAGGAAAGCCCATTTCAAGAAGAACCTGCAAGACTAAGACCTCATGCATACAAGGCAGAGTACATCACATAGGTAGAGATGATGAATTAATGGCCACTGCACTCATCCTGCACATCTCCACCCCAAGGCGCTGCCGCCATCAACGATACCTGCCCTGCTGCGCATCCTGAAACTACTGGAAACTAACTTTTCTGCTTCGACAACTCAGCTTGTGGTCTTAACATAGTAGATGTTCAGTAACTATGGCTACTTGACAAGAAATTTCATTTTTCCTGTGGGTTTAAGAAAAGGGGGGAATGTTACAATTTCCTTCATTATTTCAGTATATAAAAACAAAGTGAAGTGGAGGGTCATCTCAGAATATAAAGAAAACTCCTTAGACTTCATTAACAAAGTTAACATGGTTTGTTCCCCCAGTCACTTCCATCTCCGTCTAAGCCATTAGTCTTCCAACCACCACCTCATTTTTGAAGCGTGGCCTTGTAACAGAACTTAATTTGCATAGTCAGTAGACAGGTGAACTATAAATACGCATTGTGACTTTTATTTGCCGCAGACTCAAAACATTACGTTTGGAGAATGGTACATCAGTCATGTTTCCTACCATGCTCTTTCTATCAGAAAGAGATCTTGGAATGGCTGGGCTACTCCTCACTGTATTGCCAAAGGTCACAAACGCAAGTGAAGTCGCCAAGACCCTCTCTCCCTACAGACACTCCTTGGCGTGCACTCTGAGTCACCAAAATTGGGTTGATCATCCTAACCCGTCACTTCAGAAAGCCCGTTAACTCGAGACCATCAGACTGTATGAATGTGTGTGCTGGGGTGGGGGTCGGTGGTATTGGGGGCGGGGTAGGAGTTTAAAGCGTAGGCAGGGTTAACAGGTCACATAAAAAGGTCTGAGATGCCCAGCATCAGGTATGGAGTCAGCTGCCCCCACCACACACATCCTGTTCTGAGGCTTTTCCATCTCACCTTTTTCTTTTTTTCTTCAAGACTGCCTTTAACCTCCACGTTTGTTATTCTTTTTTTAATACAATTGTTTTAAGATTTTATTTATATATTTTTTAGAGAAGGGAAGGGAGAGAGAGAAACGACAATGAGTGGTTGCCTCTCACGCGCCCCCTACTGGAAACCTGGCCCACAACCCAGGCATGTGCAACGGGCGACCCTTTGATCCGCAGGCCTGCACTCGACCACTGGGCCACACCAGCCAGGGCCGTTTATAATTCTTGAATGAGGCTGGGGTGCGCCGAGGGCCAACAGCGAGGTGGGGTCACCAGAGAACCCAGCTGTGCACCACGCCTCGCCGCCCAGCCTCCAGGCGCTCTCTCCGCGCAGTTCCTCCTCCATCCAGCAGAGCGGCAGCAAGGCCCCAGCCACCCTCCCGGCTGGACCACGCCTCGTCCTTCTAGGAGGGGACGAGCCCTCGCTACCTTTACCACAGCCCCACCCCACGAGCCCCGCCTGGCGTCCCGTTTCCATTCGCCCTTGCTAGAACCTTCGCCGCCCGCCTTTCCATTTCTACAGCACCGGCAGCAGAGGTTCGGCTGAAGACCCCTCAGAGGGGGTCTCAACCGACCGCTGCCCGGTTCAACCGAACAGCCCGCCGTGGAGCAGCTTCACAGACCCCGCCTTGCTGCGGGAGGCGGGCTGTGCGTGCGCAGCTCCCAAGGCCCCGCCCACTCTCCCGAGTTCCGATCCGAATGTGGGCCGCGCGCGTGGGTCTCTCCTGGGCAAAGCGCCTGCGGCCTCGCCAGCACACAGCGCCAGAGCAGCCCCTCGCCGCCTGGCCCGGCCCCCACCCTGATTGAAATCCGACCCCCACCTACCGTGAGCGGTGCGACAGCTCCCACCCTCCCCGCAGCAGGCCTGCGGGCCCTTGCAAGCTGAAAAGCCTAGAGTAGGCACGTTCCGTTCGCCACAACGGGGAGGCGGGGCCTTGGGACACAGGGGCGGAGCCAGGGTCTGACTCCAGCGGGAAGTCTGGGCCCACTGAGCTGATTAAACGAGCACTCTTAGCTGCAGGCCCACCGTAGTCTAACTGCTAGAGAGGCAAGGTGACCAACTGGTAGAGAGGTGGAGAGGTAGCGGGACTGGCCGAGTGGGAAGAATGCAGGGTGAGGTGCAGGAGAGGGGATCCCTGTATTTGGGCTTGTCAATAAATGCCACTTCCCCTCCCTCCCGCACCTGTCCAACCTCTTTGATATACATAGAGAGAGGGCTGAGCTTCACTAGATTATCTCTCTGGTCTTCTCCAACTCTTTAAGCGTAGGGTCTCCGAAGCATAAATCCCACCCTCTCTCGTCCTTTACCTCCTTGCTTGTCTGCATCCATTCCCATAATTACGCTTCATCGCCCCTGAGAAGCTTGAAATCCCTCATCTTGTACTTTGTACTCTTGAGCTGGATACCTGAGCCTGGAAAATTCTTCTTGTGCAGTTTCCGCATCCAAAAATCTTCCTCTTGCTAAAGCCAGCCTCAGTGCTGCTTCTCTCAGAAGGCCTTTCCCCCTGTCCCCAGTCAGAACTAATTGTTTCTTTCTCTTTGCTCCAAAGCATTGTTCTAGTCTTTATTACAGGCTGCCTTCTGCTTTGGGTTTTAGTTAGTAATTACGTAAGTCTGTTTAAACCGTAAGTGTCTCGAGAGGGCAGGGACCCTACCCTGTCTTATCTGTACCTGTAGTTCCAGGACCTTGCTCATGGGAAGGGCTCAATAAATATTTATTTTTTAAAATACTTTATTTATTTTCAGAGAAAGGGGAAGGGAGGGAGAAAGAGAGGGAGAGAAACACCGATGTTTGAGAGAAACATCAGTTGGTTGCCTCTCCCACACCTCCAACCAAGGACCTGGCTTGCAACCTAGGCATGTGCCTTGACTGGGAATTCAACCATCAACCCTTTGGTTCGCAGGCCAGTGCTCAATCCACTGAGCCACACCAGCCAGTACTTAATAAATGTTTAAGTGAATGCAGGAGTTCAAGTATAGGTAGTTTACAAGCAAAATCTCATTTAATCATTCAGGGCCCCTGTTCTGGAACAGTTATGTTTGATTAAGAGAAGGCACACTTCCTGGGAAACAAAACCTTATGTCAGCCCATTCTTCTCTCTCTCTCTCTTTCCTTTGTCTCTCTCTCTCTCAGAAAGTAGAGTCTGGGAGCCAACTCTTCAGCAAGCTGAAAGATAGAGCTAATCTAACCATAGCAGAAGTATGAGTCATGGAGTTAGTGAGATCTAAGTTCTCTGCTAGACCTGGGGCACTGCTCCCCAAAACCAGGCAACATTTCAGCTGTCTCTCCTGGCTCAGCAGACCCTCCTTCATCATTCCAAGGTTCTTCAGGCAGTGGGCAGAGGCAACGGATGGGCTGGGGGATGCAGGGACACAAGTTTTGGAGGGGGGCAGGAAGCTCATACTCTTCAGTGGCCTTCTGCTTGGACTTCTGAGGCATCTGAGCCTCATGGGCAGCAAAAGAGGATGGCAGCCCTTGACCTAGGCCTCGCTCAAGCCGTGTGCCTGCAAAACAGAGGTTGGTCAGGATATTGCCCAACCCAGGGAGTGATGACTTCCCGGCCACTCCCCAGTCTGCTAGGGCCTGTCCATAACTTACCAGAGATGGTGTTCTCCAGGAGGAAACCCAAGAATCCCCCCAGGAAGATGGGCTCTGTGAGCAGTGAGTGAAGCAGCACATCCAAGGGACTCCAGCCTACGGGATGTTGGGACCAGTCAGGAGGGGAACCCTGATCTTACTGATTGCAAGGCCAAGGAGTCTTATACTTCCAGACCTAAATCTAAGTCTTGGACTAAGAGCAGATCTTTCTGAATTGTCATTCTATCCCCTTTGTCCTTTGCCTCTCTGCTCCATTTCCCACACCCAGGCCCTTCCCACAGGGTCTCTGCTCAACACCCTGTCTTCTGAGCACCCACATGCTCTCCGATACACTCGTGATAGTTTCAGGCTCCCTGTCTCTGGAAAGTTTTGTATTAAAAATCCCCAACCTTATTTCCCACTTACCTTCTGTGCTCCAGCCTGGGTTTCTCAACTTTAGTACTACTAATAATTTACACCAGATAATTCTTGGGGGTGGGGGGGGGCAAGGGGCACTGTCCTGTGCATTGTAGTATATTTAGCAGCACCCCTCTACCAATTACATGCCAGTAACAATCCTTTCTCCCATTTGTAACAGCTAAAGATGCCCTCAGACATTGCCAGAATCATCCTCAGTTGAGAACTACTGTCACTTGCTAAGCTGAACTAGCAAACAAAGCTATTTGAATGACTTTTTCACCAAATGCATTTAAATCTTACCATCCTTCAAGACCAGCTCAAGGTTACTTTCTCCATAAAATTTACCTGGATTATCTCAAACCTCAAGCCAGCTGTCTCTCTCATCACTGAGCAGCACAGCTCTTTATCTAAGCCTGTCCTGCTATGTGCCTACACTTCTACTTTTTTACTGGACTAACATCTGGAGGTACCTTTACCTTCATATCCCATGGAACTTGCATGGTGCTCAATAATTATTGGCTAAACAAATTGGTGAACTGCTTATACCAAACCCTGGAGAAGGGTGTGGGTATAGCGCAGAGAGCCCAAAGCCTCAAGCTCTTGGTTTCATGACACTGAACAAAACCCTTCTTTCATCCTCCTCCTCCCACCTGTGCTCAGCAGGTCAGGAGCTCCCCGAAGCCACCTTGGCATCAGCAGGGCCATGAAGATGGAGAAGCCAACAATGAAAACGTTCCGCCCAGAATCAATGTCAGCCAGGTGGAAGCTGGAGAATCCAGTAGCCAGAACCACTGCCTGGGTCACACCCAGTATGCCACCTGTCTCATGGGAAAGTAATCAAAGGGGTTGAGAGAGAGCCAGCACAGCAGGGAGTGTTGCAGGGTGAGGCAGGTTGGGATGGAGAGAGATGACCAAAAGGCTCATTTCTAATTCTGCCAAAAGCCCAGAAGCCCCGTCAAAGGCTTCTGTTGGGCTGAGAAAATAAAGGCTGCTGACATACATATCCATGTATCAGGAGGCTATTCAGAAAGAAAGGGTGCCATCCACAAGCAACCGGTGGGCCACACTGGGGTTACTGGGTCAATGCCAATGCTGCTGGAACACCCACTCACCAAGAACAGGCAGCGGGATGGTGGCGAGGAGCTGGGTCAGCTTTGGGGAGAGCCCAAGCCCCACGCAGAACAGCCCCACCAAATAGGCCACTCGCTGAGATCCAGCCTACATGAAGAAGAGACACTAGAAAACAGCCATCTCCTTGACTATTTGAGGTGTTTTCTTGGTGGCCCCTTCTCACCATCTGGATCCCAACTCAAACGTTAGTTACCCTTCCAAGAGGTATTGCCAAGCTCTCTACCCAAAGGGGCCTCCTTTACTCAACCACTATCCTACTAACTACCCTGCTTTGTTTTCTTAATAGTGCTTTTATCACTCTGGGATATTACCTTATTTATGGTTTTTTTTTTTTAATTGTCTGCCTTTCCCTCTCTGAAGTCCACCAGAAAGCAGGACTTTATCTGACTCATTCTTCACAGGAGCCCCAGCCCTGGTACAGGGCCTGAGGCACAGAAGGAGTTCAATATTGACTGGGTGTCTTCCTTAAACCCCTAACCTCTTACTTCTAGGCACCTCTCTAAAGGAGGTCATGAATGTGACCTGCCTAACAGTGTAGCCCGCAGTTCTCCAACAGTCAGTGCAAGTTGCCTCCCCTCTCCAGCACCCCCAGCATTCCCATCCCCAGTCCCGTCCACATACCTGGAAAAGACTCACTGTGCCCACATTGGGGAAGCTGGATGCAGTACCCATGGGGCTCCCCAACAGCCCTGCCAGCACACTTCCCAGGCCCTCCAGGCTCAGCCCCCGACTGCAGGCGTGTGGAGGTGGAGAAGGCAAATGCAGCAGCCGGCCACACAGGGCATAGCAGCCCAGGGAGCTGATGGAGGCTGCCAAGGCCATGGAGATGCCTGCAGCCAAAGCCCGGGGCGTCAGCATGGGCCAGACCCACTCCACTGAAGAGACAGGAAGAATCACTTTGGGGTAAGACTCACGTTTGGAGCACCCCCCTGCCTCCAGAGGCCTGTGCTACAAGAATCCTAGAGGCCACATTGCCCTTGAAGGTGTCTTGGGACAAAACCATCCAACTCTTAGGATAAAGACCATCCCTTTACCATAGTCTACAAGGTCCCCCTTGGTCTGATCCCTGTTTAAGACCCTTGTGTTTGCTGTGCTGCCGGCCACCACAGGGCTTGTACATATGCTGTTCTTTCCACCTAGAATGCTCTTGTCCTTCACCAGTTAACTCCTACTCATTTCTCAGATCTCAGCTCAAAGATCACTCCCTCAAGAATACCATTCCTGCCCTGACTGGTGTGGCTCAGGTGGTTGGGTGTCATCCAGCAGACCGAAATTGCTGGTTCGGTTCCGGTCAGGGCACATGCCTGGGTTGTAGGCCAGGTCCCTGGTTAGGGGCATGCAAGAGACAACCAATCAATGTTCCCCTTGCGTATTGCTGTTTTTCTCCCTCCCTTTCCTTCCCTTTACTTATTCTAAAAATAAATAAATAAAATCTTCAAAAAATAAAAAAACCTTTCCTGACCTCTCTGATAAAGCCAGACTCCCCATTGTAAACTCTCATCACACAATGCACCTACCCTTTGTTATACTTACCACATGTAATTTTGCATTTACTTGGGTGCCTATTTAATGAGTACCCGTATTACCCAACAGATTATAAGTTTCATGAACACAGGTGCTACACCTTTCACGTTTGTCACTGTCCCCTATCAAGTACCTAGCACTTAATGAGCATTCAACAGACCTTTATTAAATTGATGAATGTGCAAATTTCAGGTACAGTGCTTGAAAAGCAATTTTTAAGTATTTGTTTATTTTTAGAGAGAGGAAAAGGAAGGGAGAAAGAGAGGGAGAGAAGCATCAGTGTGTGGTTGCCTCTCTCGCACCCCTTACTGGGTATCTGGCCTGCAACCCAGGCATGTGGCCTGACCAGGAACCAAACCAGCGACCCCCTTTGATTTGCAGGCCAGCACTCAACTACTAAGCCACATGAGCCAGGACTCAAAAGCAATTCTTTTTTAATACAGAGCTCACTAACTCGAATGCCTGTGGGGTAAGTAGCATAAATGTAACGTGTAAATTGGGTAAGGACTATCCGCAGGGAATGGTAGGGTTTGCAGATCTCTCAAACACTAAATAAAACATCTGTGGTGAGGGGCTGGCATTGCACCTGAGAATAGCAAGTTCCCTCCCCTGTGTGTTTTGAGAAAACTCAGGTTTAACTCAGACATAAAATTCATTAAATCTTGAGTTGAATGAAACAGACACCTTTATTTCAGTAAGAAGATGGAAGACTAGGAGCACACGTACCTGGGTGAGGCAGCCAAAACCACAGTGCCTCACTGGGGGCAGACAGCTCTGGGTCTGCCCTGAGACCCAGCAGGGCAGAGAGGACCCACACACAGGCCACTGGGACCAGCACCTGAGGGACAAGAAGGAGATGGAAAAGAACCCCTCCCCCAGATTCTTTCAGGCCACAGATAGAGTAGGCGGTTGAGCAAGTGTTCCATCCCAGACCTTCTCATCTTGACTGCCCCTCCCAGACCCCCACATACCGAGAGGAGCCGGAAGGCAGGCATGCAAGTACAAGTTGGAGAGGTTGAAGCTGGCCTCCAGGGGCATGGGGGTAACTGGCAGGAGCCCAGGTGCTGAGAACAGACCACCATGAGCAAAATAAGCCTAAGAGAGAGAAGGAGATTGAGAAGCAAGAGGAAATAGACATCCTGAGGCAGGTACTGGAGGTAGAAGAGGCAGAATACTATAAAAGGGGTCCCTGAGAAGAAAGCCCCTATGGACAGAGAAAGAGGACACCTTGGGGGTCAGCAAGAGACAACATGAAAGCCAAAGAGACCAGCTGAATCCAACAAAAGCCCTGGATTCCAAACCCCGCAAGCTATGCCTGCTCAGACAGTCTGGTAGAGTCAGCAGCTCTGCCCTCCCCAGCCCTGCACACCCCCACTGGTCACCACCCCATGCCTCTCAGGACTTACGTACAGCAAGGCCAGCCCCCAGTGACTGGAGCAGAACAAGGCCACCTCCCTGTGAGCAGACAGCCCTGCCACAACCAGGCTGGGGGCCAACACCAGGGGTCCACAGTGGCGGAACAAGTGGCCAGGAACCCCTAATAGTCCCAGAGTGCCCTGCAGCAGCCCAGACACCACCACTGCCCCAGACACCTAATGGAGTAGAGGAGAAGGCGAAGAGAAAACATTTGGCTCGACTGAGTTGACCTCGGCCTGGACTTCCTAATTAACCCAGGGGCGGTCAAGTGGGTACCTCACCCAGACCCGTCCCCACCTCCTTCCCCCAGAGAAGGTCAGTCTCTGCATAATAGAAACCAGAGCCTTCCCAATCCCCAAGTACTTACCTCTCGGAGGGAATCATTCCAGAGCTCCAGGCTGTGGCAGTCAGGCCTCTCACACGGGTGCAGTGTGCCAGAAGCTAGAAAATTGGGGGCACAGAGAGGAGAGAGGTAAAGGGAATGGAGACCCATTACTGTGCAGTCCTAGCTGGCGCCCGGCACAGCTCCAAGACCCCAGAGTGCCTACCACTCCTACCCTTGTCCATTCTCAATCCTGCACCTACCTATACCTGCATTCTCAGATTAGCACCCAACCCACCCTCAGCCCATGCTCTTGTCCTATACTCACAGTTTCCAGGTGTCTGGATGGCTAGAGGCAGCTTCTGGTTAACCAGCACAAGAGCAGGGGCAAGGAACTCAAAGGATGGAACCTGGACAAGAGGCAGCCTGTAGGAATAGCAGCAGCCCTGGCAGGTCTGGAAACAGGTGGCAGCCAAAAGGACTTCCCGAGCCCCTCCTATCCCACCCTGGGACTCTGCTCTCCCTCTAGGGAGTCCCCCTTACCTGCTGCCCATCCAAGTTTGCAGGGCGGTAGACACACCACACGAAAAGAAGCTGGAGGCCAGCAGGTGGGCAGGGGAGTAAGAGAGTATTCCTGGGGGGAGACTTCGAAGCAGGAGCAGGTGGGAGGCACAGAGCGCAGAAGCAAGAACCAAGAAATGCTGCAGGTGGAGGTATGGGAAGGGGCGGTCTTCAGGCAACGGAGGGAACACCTGTTTCTAGAGGGTTTCCCATGCCGCGTCTACTCCCCAAAACACCCTCACCGGCCAGCACCAACTCCTGCACGGCCGCCTCCTACCTGCAGAGCCAGAAGACAGCTGAGGCCCCAGGGAAGAGGCCCACGTAGAGAAGCCCGAGAGTGGGAAGAGGGATTTTGGACAGCAGGCTGCAGCGGCCGGGGAGCCAAGGCTTCCTGGGGGCCCAGAGATGGGAGCTGGATGGGACGGGACTGTGATCGGCTCATTCTGTCCTGTCTTTCATCTTGTGCTGACTGCCCTGGGCCAGAGTTAAGTAGTTTGGCTGAAGTTAGCTCCTTAGAGTGGGGAGACAGCAGGGGTGTGGGTGAAGCAGAGTGAAGAAATGAGAGACCCAGGGCAGGACACGGCCTACTCACCTTTGCCCAGCTCTTGTGCAAATTCCATCACCCATTAACCGGAGCCATGTTCTGGAGCCCTCCCCCCAAACTCTCCATCCAACTCCCCCCCCCGTTCCAGGCTCTGTAAAGCAGGATAGGAGGGGTGGGAAGATTTTAGATTGTATCCCCCCGCTCACCACTGTAATTTGGAACCATCGCTGCACTGCGGTCCTCTACCCTTTCAGGGTCAAACCCCCTGGACTCCCTCCAAAGGAAGTGCACAGGTAATGGGTGGCATGCAGACCATGGTGACCACAACTTTACGATGCCCTCGCTGATATGAAGGCGAAATACAAGTAATCGATAAAAGGTGTTTCATTATGTGAAAGCTTGGGCCCAGCTAAACCAGAAGACAACAAAGTGATCCAGCTCCCACCCTATATGTAGAATTTTCATGAACGTAGTCGCTCCGCTGCCAATTGGCGCTTCCCGACAGGCAGTGCTGCCATTGGTGACCTGATGCTTCAAAACAATGAACAAGTTCATGGTCAAGCGTTGAAGCAAAGTTAGTTTTAATTTACATGGATGTGCATTCCTGGAAATCAGACTTTTTCAAATTGTACAAAAAGGACTTTGTGTTTACATGTGAAGTCGGATAGTTCTAGGCTCAAATATAAAGGTTTCCCTATGCACGACGTGCAGCTGGTCATTCCAAAGTCATCTTGGGAACTCTTCCTAATAAAAGGGGTCTTGAGCATTGCAGAGTGTCTAGCATTCTGCCGTGGCTAAATACGAGTAGCATATCTTCAAATATTTGCCTCAAAAATGCCCCCCTGGCAGGCAGGTAGTACACCCCAGCTATGGATAATCTGAAGTAGTCTTAAATACCCTCAGTTCAGCTCAGAGAGGTTTTCCTTCTTCCAATAACCCAGCCTCGGACTGCTCTTAATGACTACCACCACGTGCTGGACAGGGCTGGATTTAGGGTTCAGGGGTTGGGGCTTGCCCTCGAACTGGCAGGGATCTGCTGCATACTTGACTTGGCCTCTCTCCCCAAATGTGCTTCAGGATCTGTAAGAGTGGCGCTCACCCAGAACTTAAGATGGATAGGGCCAACCCCAGGCACAGTGGTCACCACCCACACCCCACAGCAACCAAGCGGAGCCGTGCCAGTGACCCCTGGGTGCTGGGAACGGGGAGGCAGGGAGGTTCTTCCGAAATGGGGCGGAGAGAGAGTTGCAGGATGACGGAGTCAGGGAGCAGGGAGGCTCAGAAGGCAGATGTGGGGGAGGAAGTTCTGCCAAGGGCTGCCAGAGAAGGAGTCCAGGCCATGCAACTGAAACTGTTTATTGAAACCCCAGTTCTACAAAAGCGTGGAAAAACCCAGATACAAAGCGGTGGCCAGAGAGGCCTGTGAGAACACCCAGAAGAGGAACCGGAAGAAATGGAAGCCCAGGAGCAGAGTACTAAAAAGAAAAGGTGGGAAGACCAAAGGGCAAGGTTGAAGGTCCCGGCAGTCCTGGCTCCTCTGGACTATCCCCAAGGGGCGGGTGTGGATCGGGTTCCCACCTCACCGGCCTTCGCTCGGAAGCTCTCCCCTTGGCCCTATCAGTCCCTGGCTCTCTTGCTTCAGAGACATCACACAGAGCCTGGTCAGCATTCCCTCCCTCCCCCACTTCTCATCTCCCACCTTTACCCTTCCATCCCAGGGAACTAAAAGGCTAGTCTAAAAAGAGTCTAGCGGTAAGGAGACAAGGGCTTCTCTGTCCATCTGTGGCATGCCCCTGGTCACTGAACTGAGGCTTTCTGTGGCACCACCACTGCTTGCCCAAGCAGCCAGCCGCTTAAGCCTAAAAGAGCAAGTGACCTGTAGGCCTTCTGCCCCATCACCCCTTAAGCTCCCTCACCCAGAATAACGGGACCAGCCAAGGACCCAGAGAGGTAGAGAGAATCTAACTCAAGCATTCTTCCTCCAGGACTCCCAAGTCCTCACCAGGAATTCCTCAGAACCCTACCTAGCCTGGGAAAATGAAAGACTTAAGGCGGGCCAGCTCCATGATGCCAAAAAGGGAACACTCCTGGGGCTGTGGGAGCAAGGAGGGCATGGGGCTCCAGGCCCAGGGTGGAGCTGGGCCATAGGAGTGGTACCAGGGACTTGGGGGTCCTGTGGGCACCGTATGGTTGGGATGGTGGCAGGCACGACAAGTTGGCAAGTCTTTCTGGAGCTTCTGGCAAAGGGGACAGTTATGGAGAAGAGTGGGAGGGGCAGGAGGGTCTGGGGGAGGCAACGGTGGGGGGGTCAATGAGGCCAGAAGACTGTCCCAGAGTGAATGTAGCCTTATGTCGCTTTCCAGGCAGCTGGAGACATTGCCAGGAGATGGCAGGCACTGTGGCACAGGAGAAGGTATGCAGGGTTCCAAGAGGCACCTGGAGGCCAGTCCAAGGTCCGGGGGGCCAGGTGGAGGACTGCAGGACAGTCCCAAGGACTGGTATATTACAGCCACTGATGCCACAGCCAGGGCCACACTGCTCACATATGCTATCGCTAATAGGCAGGACAGCTGCAGGAGAGAGGATAAGAAAGGTCAGTGCCAAATACCCTTTCCTTAAAACGTGCTTCTGACCGTTTTAAACATACCCATCCCTTATCTCCAGAAGTTCAAGTTAGAGTTCACTGTTACCATCTACTCCCAGACCCTTCTCTTGAGCCTTTCAGGATTTGCTTTACATCATACCACCCATATACCAGCCCACTCAAGTGTCCTATGCTTCCTGACACCTCTTCACCTTTGCCAGTTGATGGCAGAGGGAGCCCAGGGCCAGCTGCCAGGCTGGCTGCTCCAGCAGCACACACAGGTCTGTATAGGTGTACCAGCCCCGTCGCCGTCCCTGATGCTCAGCCACACTGTTGGGAGGAGAGAAAAAACAGAGCATCCACAACTCTCCCGCAGCCGACCCCAGTGCACCCTCATTCTCCCCAGGACCCACCAGGGGACACTGGGGAACATGCTAAAAGTACAGATTGCTAGGCTGCGGGTTGATCCAGAAACTGAGGGTGAGACCAAGATCTGTATTTCTGATGAGCTTCCCAAAGGTGACTGATTACAAAGAAGGCGGGCAGGTTTGAGGAGCACTGCCCTGAACAATTCTCTTTCCTGTCTCCTCCCTCCCTCCAGTTACAGACCCTCATCTCAGTCTAGCTCTTCCAGCTTAGGTCTCAGCCCTTAAGCCCCTCCCCCCAACTCCTAGAACCTACCAGCTCTCTAACCAGCTCAGCACCTCAAAGATCTCCCGAGGGTCAGTGTAGAGACGCCAATCCTGTGGGTACGAAGAGAAGGGCACCAAACCATGCTCAGACGTGAGCCACAGTTTTCAATAACCAGAGCTGCAACAGCACTGCAACCACCACTATGGGTACCACTTAGTTGGTGGTATGTGCCAAGTACTCTTCCAAGAACTTTTATATATTAACTCATTTAATCATCGTGTATCTGGAGTCACATCACACCCCCCATTAAGAGCACAGGGAGAGAATAATCCTGCAACAGTTCATGCCCATACGGGGCTTAGAGGGAGCTCAGAGTCTAAGAGTAGAGAAAGTCTGGAAGCAAATAATCAGAACCCAGTTAGGTAAGCTCTGACTCAGAGTGCACCCTTGCTGGGCCTGGAGGAATGGGGAAGTGTGGATGCCCCATTTCTGGGCTCACCACATCAGGAACATCTAAGGGCTGTAGTTAGTCCAGACTAGACAGGAAAGATACTAATAAGGAAAGACACAAGGAGGACAGGCAGAAAGAAATGAAGAAAGAGAAAACTGAGAGGTAAAAGGCAAGGGGTGACAGAAGCATAAAGCTGGGCCAGGGGAACAGAGCAAGAGAGGGAACAGCTAGCTACTCACCATGGCACTCAGGAAGCCCCTCTCCAGGGCATTGAGAGTGGGCACAGCCACACCCCCTGCAGCTCCCCATTCATCATTGAAGACCTCCTCCTCCTCCCCTTCATCGTAGAGGTACTTACTAGCCACCATCTGCAGAGGAACCAGAGATGGTGTCAACAGAACTGGGCCTGGGCTCCTAGGTCACCAGGGAAACAAAGGGGAGGGGGCGCCTTACCATAGAGATCAGGAACAAGTCAGAGGAGGACACATGCTGTAGGTAGTCAGGGTTTCGGTGCCGCAGCCGCTCAATGTACACCAGAGCTAGCATCATAGCACACGGGGAGATGCACGCCTCCCTGCGTGGCGGAAAGGATCGGTAATGAAACCCAAGGCCCTTTCAGCTCTTGTTAACTCTTCTAATGCTCATGCTGTGTCTCTATATCTTCTCTTTATGGATAACCCTTCCCTTTTTTCTAGGATCCAAACACTTGCATCCTGTCCCCCTCAATTCCAGGCTCACCGGGACACATGGGCTACGTATTTCTTCTGGAGACGGCGAATAGGGCTGGGGGCTGCCTTCTGGAGCAATTCCACAGCAATGTCTGCCGGGGCAGGAGACAGAGTAAGCAAACAATCCTGCCCCTCCCCACTCGTCCCACTGCTACCAGCAGAAGATCCAGACAGATCTCTATTATCTGAGGCCTTGGAGGCAGGACCAAGTAACAAGATAGAGATCAAATTCTCCCACAATGAGACAAAAAGCCCATCCCAAATCCGAACTTCAGTTCTTTCCAGCAGGAGCCTCATTTTCCATTCACCTGGAGTTACTTAAATTTGTCTTCTACTCTTGTTCATTTCAGAAATAAACATGCCTTGTTCATTTGGAAAACATGCTGGGTGTTCTTGGAATCTTAAAGAGTTTCTGGTATACAAATCAGAAGTGACATGGGTTTGTAAAATGGCAACGTTTTTTACTCGATTGGGCTAAAAAAAAAGTGAAATACAAACCCAGTCCTTACACCACCTTACCAAATAGCTAGCTACAAAAAGAGACACAGCGGCTCATGGGTTACACCTAGAGTCATTTTGGTGCCTGTCGACAACCCCATTTTCATGCTGCTTACTCGCTCAGTCGCACAACATTGTCTGACCTGCCATGGGGCTGGAGAGCTCCTCCAGGCTACAGTCAGTTTCCCAGTCCCAGCCATAGTAAAGTCTTCTCCGGATCCTCGAACTCAACTTCTGGTGTCCTGGGAGGAACTGAAACAGGGCAAGAGGGTGAAGGGCAGGGAAGGTATGATGGAGACCTTGGCTCGGGGCTAGAAGAGGGTGCGGGGCAGCAGGCCTGCCTCACTGCTCGTGGGTTGGGTGCCCCACCTAGCCCGTGTTCTCTGCATTGTTTACCAATGGCAGTCTGTCCAAAGGGGAAGGAATCCTCCCCCGCGGAAGGCTCCCCAAGTGAGGTTCTCCTAGAAAAGGCCTCGGCTGGCCACCTCTATCCCCAATCCTGTACCCGCGACTCTCCCCCGGGCCCAAGCAGCCGGGGCCTCAAGTAGGCACAGTTCGAGCCTCTACCTCCTAGCTCCCGGGCAGACTGTCAGAAGAGCTCGCGGCCCTGCTTGGCCCCTGAGATGAGCCCGGGGTCCCGGCTCCAAGTGCCGGGGGGCCGGGGCAGGGGTGAGCGGCGCGCTCACCGAAAAGTCCTGGAAGCCGGTGACGGAGAAGGTGCCTTCTTCGTCCAGCAGGAGCCCGGCCAGGTTCATTGCGCCGCCAGCCGCTGCCCTGCGAAGGTGGATGCGAAGAAAACGAGTTGTAAAGGGGCTGCCGAGCCGTCCCAGCCCGCAGGTCCACCTGCCCTCAGGCCTCCTCAGAGGGAGCCACCGCCCTTGCCAGCACCGCCCCTCCCCTCGCGCCCGGCGCAGCAGGCGGGGCCGTGCTGGAGGGCGCCTCTTCCTGTTCCGCCCCGGGCGGGGCTCGGACTCCCGGATCTGGGCTCGCGGCGTAGTGTGCGCAGGTGGGGGGTGCTCACCTCACGGAGTAGAGAGGAGAACTGGCTACAAGGTAGCGCGTACAGTGCTAGTGTCGCGCAGTGCTGCCCGGCGTCTGCCCGGCGTTTACAAGCCGCTGGGGTGTCGCGGGCGTCAGCGATCGGCATTTCCTGCCGCCCGCTGGTCCGAGCCGCCAGCTTCCTAAGGCCGGGAAGGAGCTGGGCTCCAAATCCTGGTAACACTGGGTCCGGGCAAGTCAAAGCTGAGCCCCAGCTTTCCCTCTCCCCATCTGAGAGGTGGGGACAATTCCTAGGGAATCATGCCGCACTGAAGGTGAACAAGCCCAGCTGACTTTTCGTACCAATGTAGATTTTAATGTGAAAGACTCAGGACCGCGAATTGCTCCGATTGTTTTAAAAAGAGGAGATACACATACAGAGCAATGTGCTTAAAAGGCGGCGAAAAGGATAAACAAGAAATCTAACAGTGTATGGGATGTGGGCAAGGAAGCAGGGAAACTTGCTGTATACCTTTTGGTGTAGTTTGTAATTTTAAACCTAAGTAAGTATGCATTTTGTAGGGTTATTGCAGAGGTTAAGTGGTTCAAAGGACTATAAAACGCCTGATACGTTTTAAACCTCAATAAATGGTGCTAGAATGTCCCCAAAGAGTAAACAGCACTTGAACTGGATTTTATTTTTAAATTCACCCCCTGGCCACAATCTCCTGCTTTGAGCAAGGGATTGGAAAGACCTCGGATACGTGGGGGCCGGAAAGTTTACAAAAGGAGACAGGACACCACTTTTCTGAGTAGGTGAAGCTGTTTTTGAGTCTGTCGGGTCACGCGCTGGGGTTTGTTTATCCGACTACAGGAGGAAACTGGGATGACCAGTACGCCGAGAGTCAAGTAATGGGACAGCCGCCGCCCTGCAAGAGCAGAAGCAGAACCCACAGAGGATACTGGGAATCTAGAAACCCCCTTCCTGCCACTTAGCTCCGTATCATACTGGGGATACCAGGCCGGCACCAGACTCCCTAACCGCCCTGCATACACAGGAAGAGGAAAAGGGGCTGGGGCAGGGAAACACCGAGACACAGTCCCCGCGTCCGGAAGAGACAGACACAACTCCAGCTGCGATCACGACTGTAGCAGCCGAAACACACCTGCGTAGAAACCAGAATCGCCAGTAGCACTTGTGCGCAGGCGTGGACCTCCCCATCCGGGCGGTTTGGGCACATCACGTGACCGACTCGTCGTTCCGCCATCACGTGTTGCCCACGGCTGCCTCGGCGGCGCTCTCCTTGGCTTGCGCCCCCTTCCGCCTGACGCGCCCCCAGCGGCGGCCGCGCAGCCCTGGCTCCTCGAGGGCTCGGGCGGCGGCTGCGGCGGGGCTATGGCGAGCGGCGGTGGTGGGGGTAACACCGGCGCGGGAGGGGGTCCAGGGCTGGGCCTGAGCCCTGGCCTGGGTCTGAGCCTAGGCATGGGCGAGGCCACCAGCGAGGCGGAGGAGGAGGCAGCCACGGCGGAGGCGGTGGGACGCCTGGCGAAGACGCTGTGGCTGCGGCTCCGCGGCTGGGAGGCAGTGTTGGTAGCCGCGCAGCGGCTGCTGGTCTGGGAGAAGCCGCTGCACAGCCTGATCACTGCGGCCGCGCTCAACGGCCTCTTCTGGTAACGGCCGCGGAGGAAGGGGGCGGGGCCGTGTGCGCGGCGAGAGCAGGGGCGGGAGGGGTCGGGGTACCCTTCCCCGTTCCTGGGTTGACACTGGCCCTGGGGAATGATCCATCCCCCGGACTTTAAAGACGGTTTTCCCCTGAGTTACCCCACTACTCTGACTTGGGGTCTCGAGTTAGGCCCATTCCCGTATCAGTGGGCACTTTTTCCGCCCTTTGCGATGGCTGCGGGAGCCACTCTTCACCCATTCACCGCTGAGATGCCTGTCTCTCCCGAAGGTTGCTGTCTTCATCGTCTCTCCGGCCCATCTTCCTCCTCAGCATCTCACTTTTGGCCTATTTTCTGCTGGATCTCTGGCACCCTCGCCTCCTCCCTGACATCGCAGGTGAGCGTTAACTTCTTTCACTTAGCTGTCTCCATTGTGCACTTGTTTTGTGGCTGGCTCCGCGATCGATCGATTGAAAGGGGAGGGCAATGGCCACCTGCCTCTCAGTCATCAGCACTGCCCCAGGTAGGAAACCGAGAATTGCTCCTTTCTCAAAATTGGCGTTACCGCGAAGGTGGTAGTTAAGATTGTGGACTCTGCAGCCAGATTGCCTGGGTGCCATTGTCTGCTCAGCCATTTATCATGTGTGTGATCTTGTAGTAAAAGCCACTCAATCTGTTTGCGTCGGTTTCCTCATCTGTAAAACAGGGAGGATAGAATTTACTTCATCAGGAGGCCGAGATTAAGTGAGTTGATACATGTTTTATGCTTATGGTAGAGCATCACATGTGATAGGAATTATGTAAATATTAGCTCTTATCGTTTTGTTGTTGTTTGTGTATTTACTTAGTGGGCATTTTGAAACAACTAGGGGCCAGGCTGTGTGCAAGTTGCTTGGGATGTAAGCATGAATAAGATGTAGTTCCTGTGTTTGAAAAGGGTAAATTCTAAAAAAAGGAGACACGTGCAAACAACACAACATAATGCTCCCTGCAGCTGGCATCTGAAGAAAGTCCTTTGGGACTGCAGAAGAGGAGCAGCTATGTCTGCCTTGGGGAGTGTCTCCCAAAGCCCCTACCACTCAGTAACTTCTCCCCCTCCTCTTTCTATAGCATCATCCCCAGAGGAGCCAAACTCTGACAGGTGAGTGAAGGCCACCTCTTGATCTTGAAGACAAATGCCCAAATCCTATCTTGCTTTCGTGCCTGTGTCACCATGGTGCGGGACAGCAGTGCAGCTTCTGTAAGCACAGGCCCCAGCATAGTGAGTGGACTGATGAGTAGTTTGGTTCTAGGTTCCCATGTAGGTGGTTATGTGCTTGCTCCTTTTGGGGCACAGGGTTGGGTTTTGCTTCCCTGGACCAGGACAGCCTCCTTTTGGGAGGTAGGGTTATCCATTTTCTTAGACTGAGGAGCTCATTGGCATTCTCAGAGGGATTTGAGTGCTTAGGAAGCTGGTGTCTGAGGCCTCCAGGGGTCATGTCATGTCTCTCCAGTGAGGGTGCGGGGTCAGGCGCCCGGCCGCACCTGCTGAGTGTGCCCGAGTTGTGCAGATACCTGGCTGAGAGCTGGCTCACCTTCCAGATTCACCTGCAGGAGCTGCTGCAGTACAAGAGGCAAAATCCAGCTCAGGTAACCTTCCCCATGACATATAACCGTTCCCTGTACTGTGGGGAAAAAGAGGTGGGGGTGGGGAGGAGTGTTTGGACACCGAAGGGAGAGACCTGGCGCCTACTCAAGGCATCATTCACAGCCTGGTTTGGGAGGCAGTGTCGCCTCAGAATGAGCTGGTGTTCTGACACTGTTTCCTGCTAAGGCAGAACAGTTTGAATTATAGGTGTTTGGGGGTCTATTGCAAACTCCTGTACTGGTGGTCTCGGGCATCGTCTTGACTAGACCGGAACACTGCAGTCCTAGAGGGCACACCCCTGCCTTCACCAGCAAGCAGTAATGTCCGACTCGAATGAGTGGGTGCATACCTCAGCCTGAGCACTTAGACCCTGTGCTCTTCTCTGCAGTTCTGTGCTCGAGTCTGCTCCGGCTGTGCTGTGTTGGCTGTGCTGGGACACTATGTTCCGGGGATTATGATTTCCTACATTGTCTGTGAGTAGGGGCTAACCCTGCCCTTTCCAAAGCCCTCTTCTTGTTTTCTTTCCCCGGAGTGATCTAAAAGGAGGACTGCTCTCTCTCTGTTTGGTTCCCCATTTACAGAGGTCCCCAGGGGACGAGGGCAGAGGATATGGAGGGAAGAGGTTGATGTGATCTCAGGAAAGGACCCCTTTTTTTCCCAACCCTTTTTGTTTAGGGACCAGTTGAGTAAGGGCCCTTAGGAAATAAGCATAGGGAGCTCTGAGCGGATGTTCTATTCCCTAGTGCTAAGTATCCTGCTGTGGCCCCTGGTGGTTTACCATGAGCTGATCCAGAGGATGTACACTCGCCTCGAGCCCCTGCTCATGCAGCTGGACTACAGCATGAAGGCAGAAGCTGACACCCTGCATCACAAACACGACAAGAGGAGTAAGGGGCTTCCAGGGGCGGGGGACACCCTGGAATCTAGATGCTCTCCAGTCCCTTGGCCATGGTTGTCCCCCACTGCTGTCCCTGCTTGGTGAGTACCCTGCTCCTCTTGTTTCTCTAGAGCGGCAAGGGAAGAACGCACCCTCCGGAAGTGACGAGCCACTGGCAGAGACAGAGAGTGAAAGCGAGGCAGAACTGGCTGGCTTCTCCCCGGTGGTGAGAGTCAAGGGAGCTGGGGTGTCAAGTAGAAGGTGGGGAGAATCTCTGCGTTAGGGCAGACACCTTTCAAGGAGGTGGGAGTTGGTGGGGGGTGCCCTTGGAGAATTAGTTCTCGTATTCCCCCACCTGTCGTGTTCATCCTGGTTCTCCTGCAGGTGGATGTGAAGAAAACAGCACTGGCTTTGGCCATTACAGACTCAGAGCTATCAGATGAGGAGGCTTCTATCTTGGAAAGTGGCGGCTTCTCAGTATCCCGGGCCACAACTCCACAACTAACTGATGTCTCGGAGGGTATGGGAAGCCCCTTGCCTTTCCTCGTCTTCCTGCCCTGCTGTGAGATGCTGGCTGCCGCTCTCTGATTGTTGCCCCATAAATGTTTTGTTTGAGGAACTGATCCTCTAGTTATACTCGAAGTTCCTGAAAGACTTGAACCCCGAACGAAGGCCTGGCCTGGCATTCCATGTCCATAGTTCATTCTAAAACATATTAGCCTATCGTGGCCATCAGAACAGCAGGCACATTCTCAATCCTTTGTTTTCTGCACAGATTTGGACCAGCAAAGCCTGCCAAGTGAGCCAGAGGAAGCTGGGAGCCGGGAGCTGGGGGAGGGAGAGGAGACAGAGCTGGCCCCTCCCGAAGACCTTCTGGGCCCCCCTCAGGCCCTCTCAAGGCAAGACCTGGACTTGGAGGAGGAAGTGGCAGCCAAGGAAACCTTGCTTCGGCTCTCATCCCCCCTTCACTTTGTGAACACGCACTTCAATGGGGCAGGCTCTCCCACAGATGAAGTGAAGCTCTCCCCTGGAGGACCAGTGGAGACACTGAGCCCAGAGGCAGTGAGTGGTGATCCCACCACTCCCTCAAGCACCCTGCCACCCCTACTTTGCCTTGCTCAAAGTGACCCAGTCCCTTCCCTCTCAGTGCCCCCACCTCTTCCCCAGGACTCACCCCAGCCCCCATCTATCCCTGAGGAAGAAGAGGCACTCACCACTGAGGACTTCGAGTTGCTGGATCAGGGGGAGCTGGAGCAGATGAATGCAGAGCTGGGATTGAGGCCAGAGCAATCCCCAGAGCCCCCTGATGCTCCACCCCCTCCGCCCCCAGGGCCCGACACCCTTTCTCTGCTACAGTCAGGCCAAGAGGCTCAGGCCGTGGCAGAGCCATGAGCCATGAAAGGAATTGCAGGCACAGTAGGGCTACCTGTCTGGGGGTGTCACTGTTTCCTCCTTTCCCTACTACTCTAGGAGGGACAAGGCGTGGGGAAGCTGTCACATGGTAGCTAGCCCACCCCCTGCCTGCCTACTGTCCCAGGCCTGCTGCTGTGCCTGGGGTTGGTTTTAAGTTTGTAAATAATTTTACATCTGGGTTAGTGGATGTGAACAGGGCTAGGGAAGTCCTTCCCACAGCCTGCACTTGCCTCCCTGCCTTTTCCATGCTCATTCCACTCTGCCCCAAACCCTGGTGGTCTGTCCCTTTTTTCTCCTCAGGGACCTGTGCTGCTCTGTCCTGTGTCCCACCTGGTTGTTTAGTTTGGGCACTTTATCATTTACCTCTCCTGTCCTGGGCTCTTCTGCTTCATTTCCTTGCTGTGTCCTGCCCCTAGCAGCTCAGTCCCTTCTCTGCCAGCACCTCCACCCTGGCTAAACTTTAGGGAGGCTCCTGTCTGGAAGGTACAGACTAAACCTGGGGTGGCAGGTCAGGCCAGTAGTTGAGCACTTAGGTCACTGTAGCCTGTGGAACCTCTACTGCACCCTTGTCCTACTTTGTCCCAGCCTTTCATGATGCAGGAGCAGAGCAGGGATTCCACGGCACATGCACGTTAGTGAGCAGGAGCTCTGTCTTGTGAGGAGGGGCTTTGCTACTATCCCAGGGAAGAATATGGAGACCTGCTCCTCTGGGGCATGGGTGGGGCCCCTGCTAGGGTCAGGAAGTGAATGGTAACATCTGTGCAGGTGTTGACTGCAAAAATAAAGTGTCGATTGGCAAGAACTGCCTGCCTGCCTCACTGTGAGCTGTGTCACACACTCCCATTCTCACCCCTTACCTCCTTGTCCCCAGTCTTGCTCCTGGCTGTTTATTTACTTGGTGCAAAATGAGGCCAGAAGCAAGGATTACCCTGACAGCCCTAGCCATCTTCCTGGCAATGTCATGTTCAGTGAGATTTAGCATGTATGAATAAAGTATATACAGGAGGAAATTGCTTCGTCTTCCCAATTGATAGAAATTGGGGACAATAACAGTTGTCTTCTACTGGGTTTCCTAATCCTTAACACTCAAAGTTACCACCCATCTACATGCCAATAACTACATGGCTTGGCTCTGGTTACTCTGTACTGGGGAACTGAGCAAGCAGGACCCATGCCTGTATCAAAATTGATTTCAGGCCAAGGAACACTACAGAAACAGTATCCAACACTAACAACATATAATATGTGCTTGGCATCCCTCCAAAAATGACTGCTACTTAGTAACTCATCTTTTCCTTGCAACTCTTGAGATACATATTGTTACTCCATCTTTGCTAGTGAATAGCAGAGCCAGGATCCAAACTCAAGCAGTCTGGCTCTAGCAATCTCAATGAAGCAGGAAGTCCCTGTGCGTAATGGAACACACGTGGAAAGATGCTCAAGGACACAAAAACTAGAGAACCAACCTTGTATCTCAGCTTTCACAAAGAATGGATGGAGCGCTCTTTGCTCTTTGGGGAAGAACATTAGCGAAAGCCCAGAACTAAGCAGATGGCCTTTTTGAGTCACATCCTCAGTCTTCAGCTGGAGGTACTATGTGGCAATGCTACCTGATTTTCTGAGGTTGACTTCTCTGCCACAACTCTCCTAAGCTTAGAGGATTTTTTTTTTTCTTTCCATTTGCTTCACATTTGCCTGAGAAAATCAGGGTTGATTGAGGCTGTAGCCACTCCCAGTGAAGGAACAAAAACTTTTCCATCTAGAGATTTCAAAAGAAATTTAAACAAACAGGAAATTTTAAGAAATAGAATTAACCACCCTGGCTGGTGTAGCTCAGTCAGTGGATTGAGCGTGGGCCTGCAAACCAAACAACCGCAGTTCTATTCCCAGTCAGGCACATGCCTGGGTTGTGGACCAGTTCCCATCAGGGGACGCATGAGAGGCAACCATGCATTGATATTTCTCTCCCTCTCCCCTTCCCTTCCCCTCTAAAGATAAATAAACTCTTTTTTTTTTTTTTAAGAACCACACTTGCGACTGTCTTCATGGTTAATTTTTTTTAAAGATTTTTATTATTTTTTAAAATTTTTAGAGGGGAAGGGAGGGAGAAAGAGAAACAGAAACATCAGTGTGTGGTTGCCTCTCGGGCCCCCCACCGGGGACCTGGCCCACAGCCCAGGCATGTGCCCTGACTGGGAATCAAACTAGTGACCCTTTGGTTCACAGCCCACGCTCAATCCACTGAGCTACACCGGCCAGGGCTTAAATAAAATCTTTTAAAAAAGAAAGAAAATTAACCAATAAGAAAGACACTGGCTCCCCTGTAACCAACCACGCCCCCTTAGACCACTGTCTTGTTGAACTTGAAATCTGGAGAGAGATCCAGAAGCCTGTAGTTGAATCAAAACGGACCATAGTTTTGGAGGTCGTGAGGGTCCATTCTTGAGCTTCCTTCACTCTGGTCTCATGCTACATGTTTGTCTACAATTTTTTTTTTTTTTAAATCAGGTGCCCAGGCCATTTCCTGCCCCAAGATGAAAGGGACAAGAAGAAACCTTTTTATATGAGTGAAAGAAAAATGAGCAAAAATGTGAAACCTACAATCAGGCTAAACAAAAAGTTGTAGAAGAACACACTGGGGAAGAAGAATTGGTTATATGTTTATGTTGTGGGCAAGGCAGTGCACTTAAGTTAACTATACATTCAAACAGCCACCAGTGTAATATGACTGCTCATAAACATTTTAATTTTAGGCTACATCACTGAAAGTATAGTCTCCAAAACAAGAAAGATACTATCCATGGTGTACTGAGCACAAGTTCGAATGCTGCCAGAGGATGGCTTGCTCCACTCGTGGACAAGCTCACGAACTGCAGGGTTCCCAAGAGGGGGTCTCCAGAGGCAAAGGCTGAAAATCATATGGGGCCTAACTGTTGAAGGAACCAAGGATTTTTAAGCCAAGAAGAAAAACCTGCCTTGAGTCCCATTAGCTGCCTTCAGACTTTGAAGGGTTATCTATAGGACTTCAGAGAGCAGAAAGTAAATCTTTGAGATTAATAGTGCTGGGCAGAACATGCTTTTCTGGTCAAGGAATATTGCTTAAATGATCTGTGTAAGTACAAAACATCAAGTACAGATTCTAAGACTTGTTAATTCCATCATGGAATTAAGTGTCCAACTAAAGTCTCCTCGGACTTGCTCCACCTACTCCCTTAAATGTTGGGGTTTTTTCATTGGTCCGTCACCGCCTCACTTTTCTTTGCACTCTGCCTGGGCAATTTTGAATGTTCACCTATTTTGTTTCCACTCATATGCTGATGACTTTGAAATCTTAGCTCAGCTCCTTTCCCAGAACTTCCAGTTAGGCACCTCCACTCGAATGTTCCATGGATAGCTTCTACTCAACATACCCGAAACTGGACACATACTCCTTCCACAGTAATACACACACTGTGTATTTCACCCCACCCCCACCTCCCCTTAATAGGTAGGCTTTTCTGTATTTGCCATCTTGCTTGCCAGCACCACCAACTATGAAAGCCAACTTCTTCCTCATCCCCTGCCCAGTTAATCGCCAGTTGCTGCTGATTTGATGTCCAAGTTATTTCTTAATTCTGTCACCTCCATGACAGCCCTGACCCACACCTTCTTCCTCTCTCGCCAGGCCTATTATGACAAATTCCCTGCCGGCACTCTTGTCCCCCACTAAAATTCATGCCCAACAAAACGGCTACATAATTTTAAAATACTAATTTGATGACCTTTCTGCTATTTCCTATGAATCGAAGGCTCTCCTCCTACATCAACCGAGCTCCCTGATACAGTTTAGATGCCTACAGGTCTTCTGCCCTGTCCTATTCTTTACAGCATTCAGTCATGATCAGCTTGTCCTCTCTGTTCAGCTGTGCCACTCTCTGCTACCCTGCTCTACACACACCCCTGAAACCTCTGCTTGGGAAATGTTTCACTTACCTTTTAAGATGCATTTTGGGCCATACCTCATCCACAAAGGCTTCTCTGATGTCCCATGTCACCTGTCCATCATATCAGACCTGCTCTCCTCATGCTCCCTCCCTATACTTCTTTTTTTCCCACATGTCACATAAAATCTTCATTATCTCTGAGTAAGTATGGTATATGGGGTATGTGTATATGTACAGCTTCCAATGTACTACTTATTCTTAAGGGCAGGGATTATCTTAATGATCTGAATATTCCCAGAACTTAACACAGTGCCTGGCACATAGCAGATGTTCAATAAATTGAACTGGTATACTGGAGTTCTAGTGAAGCAGCTAATGTAAATAGGTTTGGATGGTTGGTACCTATCACTTGACAATAAATATTTTGCCTCTATTTGTTACTGTTCTAGAGTGGATGGCAGCTAAATTAAAATAATCCACAGACAAAATTGTGAGTTCTTTGTTCCTGGACTAGGTTAAGACAATCAAAATGATCTAGATTTGCAAGTTTATATTTGATATTTTTGAAGCAAAAGGCTTTTTTGAGTTTAAGGTAAGATTGCCCAACCAGCTTTATCTTTGGTGATTACATACTATTTAGACTTAGCTAAATATTTAAATATTTTGATCAAAAATTCAATTACATGTATTAGTGCTTGGTTGGAAAAAAAATGTGACTCTGCAGAAATTGAATAAGGTTAAAAGAAGTCTGGAGTTTTCTTCAATTTAAGTATAAAACGTGAGTTGACTCCAAAAATATCAATTTCACAAAAGATCATGAAAAACTGAGGAAACTATTCAAGATTTAAAAGCAGACCAGACTTCCCATCGAGATGGCAGCATAGGTAAGCATGGCTTGCCTCCTCACACAACCACATCAGAATTACAACAAAAATATGGAACCACCACCCCTCAGAGCCACAATAACTGGAGTGGAAAGAAAGTATGACACTACGAAATTAAAGAAACCACATCCAACCAGACTGGTAGGAGGGGTGGAGACATGAAACTGTTTTGTCCCGTATCCACAGTGGTGGATAAAAATCCGGGAGGGATATCTTGGGAAAGATATCTTGGGAGTGAAGAGTCCTAGCTCCAAAACAGGCCACCCAGCCCAGGGTTCCAGTGGAACCCTCCATGCAGGGTCCCAAGCAGTTCCTCTTAAAAGACCCACACATGAACTTACTCAGACTCACTCCCTTTGAGCTCCAGCATTGGGGTAGCAGCTTGAAAGGCACCAGTGGCACACAGGGAGAAGCTGAGGTGTCTGGCATCAAGGTGAGAGCTGAGAGACAGCTTTCTCCCAGACAGAAAAGAGGGTAGAGACCATCGTCTCTTTTTCCAACCCTCCCTCCACAGAGCCACAGAGCCACAGAGCCAACAGGCCGGTGCAATATCAGAGACTGTTTGCCCTGCCCTGGAGATCCCCAGAGGCTCTGTCCCACCCAACTCCCACCCAAGCTGCTTTTCCATATGAATGGGTAGTCTCAGCTCCAGCTTCACAACTTCTTAAATCCTCTCAAATAAGTAACAGCCAGCCTCAGTGAGCCTCCAGCCCCTGGACCTCTTGCTAAGTGGCCCCAGGCTCCATATTAGTAGCAGCCAGCCTAGATTCACAGCTTGGCTTCAACTAGGAATCTCCAACCCCAACACAAGTAGCAGCTATCTCAGATTGCTTTATAGCCAATGCAGGGTGGCCCTGAGCAGAACACAAGTGGGGGATGACCTTGGCCAGCACCACCAGGGAAACCCCAGAACATGCATACCCAGGGGACAGCCACAGACCATCTTGGAGCACCACCACCCTGCCCCCACACAACTGATCCTCTGTGAAGGGTGGAAGTTGGTGGTAAGCGGTTACAGCCAGTCCTTGCAGCTGACAGGCTTGGGTAAATCTGTCCCATTGACCTGACAACAGCAATCAAAGCTCAATTACAAGAGGAAGGTGTATTCAGTCCATGCAAAGGGCACACCTTGAGAACCAAGCTTAGGTGAGAGGGGAGGCTGTGCATCTAGACCCTAGAGGACACTTGCTATATTGGGCCACACTACCAAGACATGGAGTCAAAGCAGCTCTACTTAATACATAGAAACAAACACAGGGAGGCCGTCAAAATGAGGGGACAAAGAAACATGGTTCAAATGAAAGAACAGATCAAAACTCCAGATAAAGAACCGAACAAAACAGAGATAAGCAATCTATCAGATGCAGAATTCAAAACACTGGTTATAAGGATGCTCAAGGAATTTAGTGAGGACCTTAACAACATAAAAAAGATCCGGTTAGAAATGAAAGATACACTAATTGAAATAAAGAACAATTTGCAGAGAAAAAACCATACAGTAGATAAAGCTGAGAATCAAATCAATGAGTTGGAACATAAGGAAGCAAAAAAAAAAAAATCAGAACAAGATGAAAAAAGGATCCAAAAAAATGAGAATCGTGTCAGCAACCTCTAGGACAACTTCAAGCATTCCAACATTCACATCATAGGGGTGCAAGAAGCAGAAGAGAAAGAGCAAAAAATTGGAAATCTATTTGAAAAAATCATGAAAGAAAACGTCCCTAATTTGGTGAAGGAAACAGACATGCAAGTCCAGGAGCACAGAGAGTCCCAAACAAGATAGATGTAAAGAGACCCACTCCAAGACCCATCTTAAAATGCCAAAGGTTGAAGATAAAGAATCTTACCTCCAGCCAAGAGGCATAGGTAGACATACTTTGCCTCCTTGCACAACCAAAAAGAAGGGTAACAAAAAATTTACACACAAAAAACAGCCAGAACTGACAGAAAATCAAACTGTATGGAAGCCCTACAACCAAAGAGTTACAGAAGAAACATTCATCCAGACTGGTAAGAGGGGTGGAGACAGGCAACCAGGCAGAGAAGACTAGCAGCAAGGTGGTGGCTGGAGGACCAGGTGGTCCCACATTCGCATGCAAATAAGCCAGGAGGAACAACTGGGGGACGAGACAAACCGAGAAACCCAGGGACCCAGTGTGGGGAAATAAAGCCTCAAACCACTGATTGAAAACACCTATGGAGATCGAGGTAGTGGGAGAAACTCCCAGCCTCACAAGAGATTTCACTGGAGAGACCAACAGGGTCCTAAAATGTACACAAGCCCACCCAACTGGGAATCAGCACCAGAAGGGCCTAATTTGACTGTGGATAGCGGTCAAATTGGGAAGTGACTGAAAACCGGCAGACTGGAGTAAGCGTCACTATTTTCTCTCAGGCCCCTCCCCCATACTCAGTGCAGCCACGTGGGTTGCCCCACCCTGGTGAACACCTAAAGCTCCACTTCTCCACCCCCTAACAGGCATGTGAAGACACACACACACACACACACACACACACACACACACACAAAAAAAAAGGGCCCAAAAGAAAGAATAAATCAAAGCTCCAGAAAAAAATACAACTGAGCGATGAAAACATGGCCAACCTATCAGATGCACAGTTCAAAACACTGGTAATCCAGATGCTCACAGAATTGGTTGAATATGGTCACAAATTAGATGAAAAAACAAAGGCTATGCTAAGTGAAATAAAGGAAAATATACAGGGAACCAACAGTGATGGGAAGGAAACCAAGACTCAAATCAATGCTTTGGACCAGAAGGAAGAAATAAACACTCAACCAGAACAGAATGAAGATACAAGAATTCAAAAAAAAAAATGAGGAGAGGCTTAGGAACCTCCAGGACATCTTTAAACATTACAACATCTGAATCATAGGGGTGCCAGAAGGAGAAGAGGAAGACCAAGAAATTGAAAACTTATTTGAACAAATAATGAAGGAGAACTTCCCCAATCTGGCAAAGGAAATAGACTTCCAGGAAGTCCAGGAAGCTCAGAGAGTCCCAAAGAACTTGGACCCAAGGAGGAACACACCAAGGCACATCATAATTACATTAGCCAAGATTTAAAAAAAGGAGAGAATCTTAAAAGCAGCAAGAGAAAAGGAGACAGTTACCTACAAAAGAGTGCCCATAAGATTGACAGCTGGTTTCTCAAAAGAAATCTTGCAGGCAAGAAAGGGCTGCAAAGAAGTATTTCAAGTCATGAAAGGCAAGGATCTACATCTAAGATTACTCTATCCAGCAAAGCTTTCATTTAGAATGGAAGGGCAGATAAAGTGCTTTCCAGATAAGGTCTAGTTAAAGGAGTTCATCATCACCAAGCCCTCATTACATGAAATGTTAAAGGAACTTATCTAAGAAAAAAAAAGATCTAAAATATGAACAGTAAAATGACAACAAACTCATAGTTATTAACAACCAAACCTAAAACAAAAACAAAAACAAATTAAGCAAACAACTATAACAGGAACAGTGGCACAGAAATGGAGATCACATGGAGGGTTATCAGCAGGAGAGTGGGTGGGGAGAGAGGGGCAAAAGGGTACAGAAAGTAAGTAGCATAAATGGTAGGTAGAAGATAGACGGGGAGGTTAAGGACAGTATAGGAAATGGAGTAGCCAAACAACTTATATGTATGACTCACGGACATGAAGTAAAAGGGGGAATGAGGGTAGGGTGTGTGCAGGGCAGAGGGGAATAAAAGGGAGAAATGGAATAATTGTAATAGCATAATCAATAAAATACATTAAAAAAAGAATCTTTTATTTTATTTATCTTTAGAGGGGAAGGGAAGGAGAGAGGGAGAGAAACATCAATGTATAGTTGCCTTTCGTGCGTCCCCTGCTGGGAAGTGGCCTGCAGGGAACCGGCCTGCAACCCCAGCATGTGCCCTGACTGGGAATCGAACAGCGATTGTCTGGTTCGCAGGCCCGCACTCACTCTGCTGAGCTACACCAGCCAGGGCTAGAAAGAATCTTAAAAGTAGCAAGAGAAAAGCAGTTAGTTACCTACAGGGGAATTCTCATAAGGCTGTCAGCTGATTTTTGAAAAGAAACTTTGCAGACTAGAAGGCACTGGCAAGAAACATGCAAAGTCATGAAAAGTGGGGACCTACAACCAAAATTGTTCTATGTAGCAAAGATATAATTTAGAATCCAAGGGTAGATAAAGAACTTCCCAGACAAGAAAAAAAATGAAAGGAGTTCATCATCACCAAATCATTATTATATGGAAGGTTAAAGGGAAAGAAGATCAAAACTATGAACAATAAAATGGGAATAAATACATATCTATTAACAATTGAATCTAAAAAACAAACTAAGCAAACAAGAAAAACAGAGACAGAATCATGGATACAGAGAAGATTTTGATGGTTGCCAGATGAGAGGGGGTAGAGGGGAATGGGTGAAGAGGTGAGGGTATTAAGAAGTACAAATAGGTAGTTACAGAATATCCATGGGGATGTAAACTATAGCATAGGAAATGGAGTAGCCAAAGAACCTATACACATGACTCATGAACATGAACAATGGTGTGGGGACTGCCTGAGGGAGAAGGGGGTGCTGGGTGGAGGATAGCCAAGGGAGAAAAATTGGGACAACTGTAATAGCACAATCAATAAAATAGCATTTAAAAATAAATAAAAGGAGACCAAGAAGACATGGCAATAAATGTAAGGTATGATTTTGTATTGGATCCTGGGTGGGGGAAAATGTTACTATGACGGGCACTATTAGGACAACTGGTAAAATTTGAATATAAATTGTATATTAAAAGATTATATCAAGATCAAATTTCTTGATTTTTCTTTTTAGATTTATTTTTAGGGAGAGGGGAAGGGAGGGAGAAAGAGAGGGAAAGAAGCATCAATTTGCAAGAAATACATCAATTGGATGCCCCTCGCACACCCCCAACAGGGAATTGGCCTGCAACCAATCGAATCGAACCAGTGAGCTTTTGGTTTGTAGGCCAGTACTCAGCCCACTGAGCCACACCAAGCAGGAAATATGTCTTGGTTTTTATAATTTCACTTTGATTATATAAAAGAATGTCCTTATTTTTAGAATATACATTCTGAATATTTTAAAGACAAAGGGTAATATTCTCTGCAAATTGTATCCAATGGTTAGGAAATGTAAATAAATGAGTACATGAATATATCTTGTGTGTGGAGAGAACATTATAAGGCAAATGTGAGATACTATTGGGAAGAAATATGCATGATAAATATAACAGAAGTTTTCTATGCAATAGATAAACACATTGTAGTATATTCAGATAATTAAATAGAATAAACAACCTACAACTAAGTACAGAAATATGGGAGAATCTCATAAATAAAATGAGTAAGAGAAGGTAGATGCAAAAGAATATGTGATGTATGATTATATTTACATAAAGTATACGTATATTGTTAGAAATCAAGATAGTGGCTACTCTGGGGGTCAGGAGAACAGTGACTGGAGGGGTCTTCTGGAGGTTGGTAATGTTTTATTTCTTAATCTGGGTGCTGGTTATGTGGGGGTGTTCAATTTGTACACATTTCTGAATGTGTTGTAACGTCAAGAAAAAAGTGTCAATACCAAAGTGTATTGATTATCAATAATCGCATAACAAATTACTCCAAACTTACCATCTAAAACAACAAATATGCATTATCTCACCTATTTCTGAGGATCAGGATTCTGGGTGCTGCTTGGCTTGGTGGTTCTTGTTCAAGGTCTCCCACTAGGTTGCAATGAAGATGTCAGCCAAGGTTGGAAGATCTGCTTCCAAAATGGTGCACTCACAAGGCAGTTAGTGGGAAGACTCAGTTCCTCACTTGCTGTTGCCAAGAGGCCTCAAGTCCTCATCATACTAATTTCTCCCTATAGCTGCTTAAGTAAAATGAGGACATGACAGCTACTTTCCATGGAGCAAGTGATCTGAGAGAGTGGGACGGGAGCCAGAGTGCTTTTTATGACCTATTGTGAAAAGTTACACTCTGTTACTTCTGCCATATTCCATTTGTTAGAAGCAAATCACTGAGTCCAGTCCACACCCTTGAAGCAAGAAGTAGCGAAGAATTTGTGGACATATTTTAACCACCATGCCAACCTTATCTAATTGAGGCAGAACAGTTCTTTCAACATTAGAAAAAGAAATCTGAATTCTGAATCATTTATAAATGATATCTAGCTGCATTAAAAATTTGAATGCACAAAGGTTTATTTGTTTAGAAAGCATTGTTGCACTCCACAGACTTCAAGAAGAGGGGAAGATGTCAATGAACAAAACAAGCTTTAATTACAGGAATAATTTTTCTAGTTGAAAGACACTTCAAACAAGTAGGATTGGGAACAGGATGACATTAAAATTAATACAGATTCTCTGCATCCGAGTCTCAATCTATTTCATGAAATTAAAGAAGCTGAATATAAATCAGAAAATTTCCACTTAAAAACTAGAGCTTGCTAGAAATTAAAAGAAAAAATCACATCCGCCTAAATAAAAATATTTGCTTAAAAAAGAGCTCTTCAAAGTTATCAAGTAATAGCTGACACTATTTGAACAAAAGTCAAAGAACTATATTTGAAGTTAGGTTTATAGCTACCTCCTCCCATTCTCTTGAGTACTATAACACCAGAGTTTTTCAGCAGCTAGAAAAATTTGCGTAAAAAATACACCTACAACTTAACAGCGGCACGTTTATGTATTTTCTGTAAATCATTATTTAAAAAAAATAATTTTATTTGCAATTAAGTATATTTTAATTTTTATTGATTTAGTTTTTACTTTAATATTTTATTAATTTAATATGCTAATAATTTATGTTAAAATAATGCCTATTTAACAATCATATTTTTTAAGCTTACAGTTTTATATTTAGTTATGTATTTATGTACGTTTGTCTTTCAAAAAAACTTTTTCTTTTTTTTTAATCATCACCTGAGGACATTTTTTCATTGCTTTTAGAGAAGAAGGGTGGAGAGAGAGAGAAACATTGATCAATTGCCTCCCAGATGCGCCCTACCAGGGATCAAACCCAAAACCTAAGTATGTGCCCTGACCCGGGATGAAACTCAGTCCTTTGGTGTATGGGACTGGCTCCAACCAACTGAGCCAGCCGGTCACAGCTGAGCTGTCATTAATTTGAAGCATCGTCCCCATTGTGGTTCGGGCCATCATCATTCTTGCCCGGATTACAGCAACAGCCTCCTACCTAGGCTCCCCTCTCCTAGTCTCATAGTTCCTCCAGCCTCTTCTCCACTAGAAACCAGAGTATTTGTATTTCTCAAAATACAAATCCAATCATGTCACTCCCCTGCTTAAGGTTATCTATAGTTTTCTCATTCTATTTATGTTAACACTCTCAACACTAACCTGGCCTCCACTCCCTGAGGTGATTTGGTCTCTGCCAGCTCTCTGGCTTCAGTTCTCTTCTAGCCTGCACCATACACCCTAAGATTCAGATGCCCCGAGCTGTTTAAAAGCTCATTTAAAGAACCTTGTTCTCTCTTTTCTCCAGGTGCTGTTCTCGGCTGTTTCCTCTGCCTGGAGCGTCATTTCCTTCCACCCCATTCCTTTTTCTCTTGGACTTCACCTAGCTAACACCTCTCTACTTGCCCCTCAGGTTTTGGCTTGAATAACGCTTGTCAACCCCAGAATGGGATCCCTGAAATGTCCTGCCACATTACCTTGCCTTTTTCTTTAAATGTATCACCCACTGATGGGCATGTGGAAGGACACTGGATATGTTGTTTGAAGGAAGAAATGAGCTGAATGGCTTCTCTCAGATTTTTTGGAAGGATTGTCTACGCCAGCTGATTCATTTTCACTTTAGGTGGAGCTGACTCCTTTCCTCCAAACATGAGACTCAGGCCTGGCCCACACGCCCTGGCCATGGGTCTACAGGTCAGGGCTCTGCAGGTTCCCAGTCAAGGCAATAGGGCACAGTCGGGGCTGAGATTAGGCCTCCTGCTTGAGGAACCAGGAAAAATGCTTTTAATTTCTACTGGCCTTAGAGATGTGAGGATGGAAGAAGCAAACACATAGGGAAAGAGAGCAAACGGTTGGAGTGGGACAGAGGAGAATAAGGAGAGTGTCTCTCCTCATTCCCATTGTGGCCTGGGTTACCCCTCCATTTTGGAGGACACTGCTAAACTCTAAGCTCATTCACCTGTTTACTTGTTCCCCATGGTCAAACTCATGGGGAGATAGAATGTGACCATCCACAAGCATGAGAGGCGAGAGGCAGGTGAGAAGCATAATGGGCGAAAGCTGGAAGGCCACAACCTGGTGCTCCCTTGTAGGAAAGGCAGGACGTCATCAGTCCGGTGACTCTTGGGCTTCATTCCAGAAATACTGAATAAGCACTCAGGGTACTCAAAGCAGTGTTTTTCAAAGTGCAGTACATGGATAACGTGTCAGAATTCTCCCGGATGCTTCCTACTAAATCAGAAGCTTCAGGGTCCAGGAGTTTGCATTTAAAAACAGCTATGTAGGTAATTCCCATTCAAACTGACGTCACACAGTTCTAGGCACTGCGCTAGGGACCTAACACAGAACAAGGCAGACATGGTTCACGACTTCCCAATATGTTTGTGTGTGTAAACATCTGATTACAATAAGATGACGTAAGTGCAAGAACAAACTAGGGAGATCGCATAGCCCGTGTGCTTATTCTAAATTGGGGGTGGTCACGGAAGTCTGACATGAAGGTAAGAACCAAAGCTAAACCTGTACGATGGATCTGAAGCTCTGGAGAGAAATCTGTACTTCAGAGTAATATGGGAGTCGTCGGCTTGTGGAGAATAAGTGCAACCATGGCCATGAGCGAAATGGTTGCACTTCGTCGGCGCAGGACCGACGTACGAAAGACCCCAAACCATGCCAGCTCTCCTTCTCCAACATTTCTTCCGTCCTTGCCTTTGCCGGTCCTTTCGCCCTTCGTGGAGCTAAGCTCGTCACAAGAAAAACTCAAATCCCAGCCTCGAGGAGCAAAAACAAACGGCTATCGGGTCTGCTGGGACGCTCCGCTCCCCCGCCGCCCCGAGAATGCGCGGGACGTGCCCGCCCTGCGCGGTGACGTCAGTGCGCCGTGCGCGCAGGGGGAGGAGTGGGAGCCTCCGGCCGGGAGGAGCAGAAGCTCCGGTAAGCCCGGCTGGGCGGGGGAGAGGAAGGGGAGGGGCAGGGAGCCCCCTACAGTACGGGGTCGCGGTCTGGACTCGTAGCGGGAGCCCTAGAGATGCTCAGCATCGCTTCTTCTCCCAGCAGGCCCTTCCCGGCCCGGCAATGGAGTTTCCGGACCTTGGGGCTCACTGTTCCGAGCCAAGCTGTCAGCGCTTGGGTGAGGGGCGGAGCGCGAGGTGGGGTAGGGCTGGGTGGAGAGGGGCTTGGAACTGCGGGTGGGGCCGAAGGGTGCGTTCAGGGGGGCTGGAAATGCTGGAGAGGGGCGGGGCTCGAAGTTGGGGCCGTGGCTAAGGGGGCGTGGCTAAGGGCAATGAACTAGGGCCGGGGTGGTTTGTTGCGAATAAGGTGGGTGTTTTCCTTCCCGAGTGGAAGGCTTTACTGACCCGGAACGATGTCAAGTTCCCGCTGGACCTGCAGTCTGATGTACTCCCCGCAGATTTTCTGCCGCTCAAGTGCGACGCCTGCTCTGGCATCTTCTGCGCAGACCACGTAGCCTATGCTCAGCATCACTGTGGATCTGCTTACCAAAAGGTGGATGGGGTGGTCTAAGGGTGGATAGGGTGGTCTGAGGGTGAAGGATGCATGCAGAATCCCCGCAATCCCTTTGTCTCCAATTTTATCTCCTTTATGGTCTTTCTGAGGTTCTTTCAGGACCAGGGATTTTAAGTGGAAGTGGGTCACAGACTGAGCCCTCTTCCTTAACTATAGGATATCCAAGTACCTGTATGCCCACTTTGTAATGTGCCTGTGCCTGTGGCCAGAGGGGAGCCCCCTGACCGAGCTGTGGGGGAGCACATTGATCGAGACTGTCGGTCAGATCCAGCACAGCAAAAACGTAAGGTAAGTGTTGGAGGGGTTGGCCATGATTCAGCTGGGCCTATGGATGCCTGGAAACTGGAACAGCTATTGGGTTGGAAAAGGGGGTCAGAGCCTCAGCAAAGACAGACCTTCCCACTGCACCTCAGATCTTCACCAACAAGTGTGAACGCTCTGGCTGCCGGCAGCGGGAAATGATGAAACTGACCTGTGAACGCTGTGGCCGAAACTTCTGCATCAAGCATCGTCACCCACTGGACCATGATTGCTCTGGAGATGGGCACCCAACCAGCCGGGCAGGGTAATTGCAGCTGAGTCTTCTATTTGCCTTTGGGACTGTCCCACCCTTCTGGAACTAACTCAGCCTTTTTCACTACAAGGTGGGAAACTTGATCCCTATCCTTTTGAGTAGGGCAGTCTTAGCTTCTTTTCAAGTGTATATTTTTCCAGATTGTTTGGAGGAACTGCCCCCCTCCCCACCACGCCACCCCTGACTTCTTGGGTAAGGCCTGAGAGGAGCATGCACACTGACTGCTCTTGGAGACACCAAGAGTGTCTCTTCCCTACAGGCTTGCTGCCATTGCCAGAGCTCAGAGTCTGACTTCTACAAGCACCATCCCCAGCCCAAGTCGGACCTTGTCTTCATCTTCTTCTCCCAGCAGGTAGGCCTGCCCCTTTCTTATCTCCCTTTTCCCCCTTCACACCTCTGATCTTGGCCTCTCGAATGTCTGCCTTAGAGCCACAGCCCCGTCTCCGTCACGGACTGCCCCTCCGGTGATTGCTTTGCAGAATGGCTTGGTAAGTTGGGCAGAGGTTGGAGGGACAGAAGCAAACCCACACAGAGTAGAGTCCAAAGCAGTTGGTTTTGTTTCTCCTTCCACAGAGTGAGGATGAGGCTTTGCAGCGAGCCCTGGAATTGTCCCTGGCAGAGACCAAACCCCAGGTCCCAAGGTACCTACTCTCTGGTGAAAGAGGGTGGGATATGGGCAAGGGCTCTGTTTGGGAAAGAGTTGGTGGGACCACTTAGAACTGTTGAAAGATAATAGTTAAAAACTTGGGCCCAAAATTAAGCTTACTAACTATATGAGCTTTGACCAAAATTTTTAACCCATTAGGGTCTTAATTTCCTCTATAAAATGGGACCATATGAATCCCTTCCTTGTAGGGTTGTACAGAGATTGAGATAATACCCGAGAGTACTCAGCACAGTGATGCTTAACAGATCGGATGTTCACATTTTAGATATTATTGTCATCCAACTTACGCTGTGTCTCCCCCCCCCCCCCAGTTCTCAGGAGGAAGAAGACTTAGCTTTAGCACAAGCACTGTCAGCCAGTGAGGCAGAGTACCAGCGGCAGCAGGTATGAGGATGGGGTAGAGGTGGGGCCCTGCATGGGGAGGGTGTAAGGAGTCTGGGGCTGGGGAGTGGTTCTCAAAAGTGGTTGAAAGTTTTGGAATGGAGGTTATCCTTCTGTTCGCAGTATGATCACAGCCCATGGTGAGCTCAGAAGTGAGAACTGTCCCCTCATTTCCTTGACATGGCACCCTGTCTTCCCCTCTCCTTACTCCAGGCCCAAAGCCGCAGCTCGAAGCCGTCTAACTGCAGCCTGTGCTAGGGCCTTGGGCTTGGGGAGGGAGGCTCACCTGAGGAGGACTGTGGCCCTCACACCTTTAGGGTCCACAGGGCGAGGAGGCCAGGAGCAGCTTGGAGTGAAGACGAGGAGTGACAGAGAGGCTGTTTCCAGGGAGCATTAAGAAAATCAGCCTGTGGAACTGAGCCAGCAGAAGGCCCTGCTGGCCCCTCCAGCTGCGCGAGAGAGGGCAGCTATGAAGTGTTCCCTGGATGGGCCCTCGGAGGATGCTGGCCAGGCCCCGCTCCACCCCCTGCATCGTGTCATACCGCCTACACTGGGGCTGCCCCCATGTGTGGGGACAGGGAGGGGCCTGGGAAGAATAAAGGACGTGGGTAGTTAATAAGACATCCAAGCGGTGTGTTTCTTTCTCTTTTTCCAACCAAAATCAGTAGAGTCCTGTCAAGAACGCTCACCTGACCTGAGGGTGGACGCCCACTCCGGTATGCCACACCACGGAGTCACTGATCCAAGCACAGTGCACAGCTTTATTTCCTCAGAAAGGGCTTTCCTGAAAGGTCCCTTTCCCTCACTGTAGCCAGCACTGCACCCCCAGAACAGGGTGAAATGTGCCAGGGAAGAAGGACACATCTTACTTCCCTCTGAATTGCCCTTTGGGAGGGAATCGGCCACAACTTCGGCCACCATGCCTCAGACAGGTTTGGTGTCTTTGGAGACTTCCTCCTGGGCCCCCTGCTGCAGCTGCCACATATCAGCATACACCCCACCTCGGGACAGCAGAGCCTCGTGCCTGCGGCAAGGAGAAAATGTAAATTAGCTTTACTACAAGAGTCCTCGCCACCAGCCACCAGCTCACAGAGAAGACGGGGGTTTGGCAAGAGCTCCTCCAGAAACCACTGGGACTTCACAACCGTACCCTGGGCCCACCATGCGGAGGCCCGGCCCTGTCCACTTTGCTATGTTCCTTACCGTCCTCTCTCCACAATGCAGCCATCCTTGATGACGAGGATCTGGTCGGCACCCACCACAGTTGAGAGCCTGAGAAGCCAGAGACCAGTTACCCACCACACCGCCAGAGGCGGGCCCTGCTGCCCGCTGCACCAGTCACATACCTGTGTGCCACTACGATGGTGGTGTGGTTGGCGCACACTTTGGCCAGAGAAGCCTGGATGGCCCTCTCATTAGGTGTGTCCAGTGCTGATGTTGCCTGCGGAGAGGGTGTGGGTATGACTGCCCCTGCCACCCGAATCCCCAGTAGAAGGAACATGCAAGCTGCTGGATGAGGCCTCGGGAATCAAAAAGAACCTTGTTCCTGCTTGAGAACTGTAAGGTGTTTTGTGAAACATGGATTTGTGGTATCCCAGGTGGAAAGCAGTGCCCAGCAGGAATGGCGTGTGCACAGGCAGGGCGGGAGGGAGGGGTGACAGCTGCCCAGGGCCCTCACCTCATCCAGAAGAATGATGTCAGGGGCCTTGAGGATGGTGCGGGCAATGGCGACACGCTGCTTCTCCCCACCACTCAGCTTCAGTCCCCGCTCACCCACCTGCGTCTCGTACCCTGTGGATATTGCCCACCTCCCAAGTCACACATGATAAACTTGGTTTCTGTGAGCAGATGAGGCAAGGAAGGGATGGAACAGAGGTGAGAGAGAGGAACAGGGCTGAACCAGGCCAGGGAAGCTCACCTTCAGGGAAATGCATAATGGTATCATGGATGCCTGCAGCCTTGGCAGCAGCCTCCACCTCATCATTTCCAGCTGTGATGCGGCCGTAGCGAATGTTGTTGGCAATGGTGTCATTGAAGAGGACGGTGTCCTGGGGTACAACTCCGATGTGAGACCGGAGGGAGATCTGGGTCACCTGGGGCCAAGAGACCGCATGCCTTGGCCTGTGAGATTCCCCACAGGCCTAGGAGGTAGGATGGGCCGGCATGAAGCAAATGGGATGAAAGGCTCCGGGTAAAATTTCTGCCACCCCTCCCCCCCCAATCCTAGCTGTGTGAGCCAATCACTCAGCCTCTCTGTTTCCCAATGATGAGAAGAAAGTCTACTTCCTCTCCCTGCTTCCCAGACCCTTGAACCTTTGTGCCCCGGGCTGCACCGTACAAACCATTCTCGTGACCCTTCCTCGTGTAGGCCAGATGGTGCTAGAAAGGCTGAGGTCTCCCGCCCCAGCTTTTTGCAGAGGTGACAGCTCCCCTTCCTGGATGCTCAGCACTGACATTCTTTTACACATAGTCCCCTCAATGACAGTTTTCTCCCAAACAACCTCACCTGTGAAATGTCCTGACCATCTATTCGGATGCAGCCAGAGGTGATGTCATAGAAGCGAAAGAGCAGTCGCAAAACTGTGCTCTTCCCTGCTCCAGATGGGCCCACCTGTGGCGTTGGAAACAGAGGAAAACCGCTCCTGGGCCCATTGGCTTTTAAGGGTTTCTCTCAAAGAGACCACCAGTGTCCACATTCACTCCTGTGACTCATCATGACAGGGGTCTCTGACTCCCAGCCTGGGTTACAAGCAACCATGGGCACTGGAATAAGGGCAGGTGGAAGAGGCTGTGCCAAGTGGCTGGGTCTCCCCTTACCAGCGCCAGCATCTGTCCAGGCATCACAGTGAAGGACACATCCTTCAGGTTCTCCCGCCTGCAAGGGAGAGTGGGCATGGTCAGCAGACCTGCTGTACTCCCAGCGCCCCCTTCCAACAGCAGAGCACCTACTGTGCCCTGACCCTCCCCTGCCCAAGCTCTCTTCCCAAACAGCAGGGAGGAGGGGGCAGGAAGGCAGTGTGTAAGTGGACAGTGGGAAAGGGGGCTCGGGTGGCAGGAGGTGAGGGGCTCACCCATTGGCATAGCTGAAATGCACGTTCTCAAACTCAATCTGGCCCCTCTGAAAGCGAAGGGGCCCTGCTCCAGGAAGGTCCTTCACCTGGGAGAGCACCACCATTGTGTGCCACAGTCACAGGTCTAGCACTCTTCAGACATAAGAAACATCATGCGGCTCCCCCTCCCCCAGACCTCACCCCTCTGTCTTTACTCACTTCTGCCTCCTCCTTCAGCAGGTCGAACATGTTCTCCATGTCAACGAACTTGGTCTGGATCATCCTACAACAAGAGTGCTGGTTGGAGTTCTTCTGAAGTGCTGGGGAAACAACAATGAATGCACCTGGACAGGTGAGGGCCAGGGGTCAGGTTACCTGTAGTAGGTGCCAAACCAGTTGAGGGGCATGTATAGCTGGATGATGTAGGTGCCAAAGAGCACAAAGTCCCCAACCTGTGCACATCCAGGGAAGAGAATGAAGTCATAACAGGCCTTCGGTGTCACTCTGCCCACCTCCTGTCATCTCTCTACTTCCCACCCAGGAGCCTGGTAGCCCAGACCCAGGCTCCGGGCCCCTCTTCCCTGTCCCCTACACAATCCCCTCACCTGTAGCTTCTGCTCGCCGACAAAGTATGCGCAGAGTAATGAGCCAGCAAGCAGCCCAAGTCCAATCACCAGGTTCTGAGTCTGATTGAGCAAAACCAGTGAAGCACTCGACTTCCACTCCAAATCCTGTGGGAATGGTACAGGAGACAGGATTGTTACGTATGTGCCTACCATCGCTGAAGCCAAAACTGGGTCCAGGGACCTTCAACCTCACAGCCCAGATTCTACTCCTATTGGCCCGGGAAGTTCTGTAAGGCTAGGTTGTTGCTCTCAGTAGGCCTCAAACTAACATCCTCACCTGATATTTTAAGATGGCCTCTCCATAGCGATCCACTTCGTAACCCTCCGCATTGTAATACTTCACCTGATGAATTCAAAGCACCGCTGTTGGACATGGCCGGAGCATTCGGCACCTGGATCGTTGCCTCCAGATCCCCAATCCCTCCTTCCTAATTTTAAACAGCACACCTCGCACCCCCCAACTCCTCGGCAGCCCAGTGATCCCAGACACACTCCTCCACGTTTCTGTGCCTCACACCGCTACCACTGAGGTCTCTGTTACCGTCTCAAAGTTTAGCAAAGAGTCCACAGCTCGTGACTGGGTAGCATTCTCCTGTGCGTTCATAGCACGTCGAAACTTTGTTCTCCACTCAGTGACCACAATGGTCAGGACTAGAGAGTGGGAGGAGGAGAAGAAAGAAGAGATCAAGACATCACTCCCAACAGCAGAGACTGCATGTGTATGTCTGCTGCCCATTGCCCACTAACACTACACTACAGCCCAGGGACCCAGATTCTTAAGGGAGAGTACCCTCAGCTCCCTGTGGGAAGGGGCTGTATCCAAGACATCTCTGCAGCCTGTACAAAGCCTCATATATGAAAATGTTTTTGGCCTTGGCTGGGAAGTGGATTTTGGCCTTGGTATGCTCAGTGGATTGAGTGCCAGCCTGTGAACCAAAGGGTCACCGGTTCAATTATCAGTCAGGGCACATGCCTGGGTTGGGGGCCAGGTCCCCAGTTGGAGGCACATGAGAGTCAACCACACACTGATGTTTCTCTCCCTCTCTTTCTCCCTCACTTCCCTCGTCTCTGAAAATAAATAATTTTTTTTAAAAGATTCTTCTTAAAAAAAGAAAATGCTTTTGGTGAACAAATCAAAGCAAGCTGCATCTGTTTGGATGCACAGGCCCCAGTAGGGATTCTCCTTGACCTGTAACCACAATGGGCATCTGATGTGACCAGGATGCTGTGGTCCTCCACCCAGGTTGAGTTAAGGTTCCCTCCGCAGAGGAGCATGCTCTTTTACATATATGTGTGCAGACTCCACCACATTGGGGAACAGCAGGGGACTAGTCCAAGTCTACTAATCTACAGCATTCCAAACTGAGTCACCCCAGTGGGTCGGGGCTCACACCCAAGGGAGTCCTTGAAGAGTTCAGGGAGCTGGTTTCACCAATCAGCACTCACTGAGGTAAAGACTCATGCACAGGAACACAATGAGGCCAAACCAGGCGTTGAAGAACGTGCTGAAGTAGACGATGCCGATGATGATGTCCGCCAGCGTGGGGATCACATTGAACACCAGGTAGCTAGGAGGGGAGTCAAGTGACAAAGAAAGGTTTAGGGGCCCCCGAGCCAGAGTTTCAGTGCAGTGCTTTGTTTTCAACAGCCACAACTGCAGTCAAGCTAAATGCCCCTCAAGAGGTGGATGGCTCAATGCAACACAGCATGCCCAAACTACAGGATGCTCTGGGTCAATCCTAATGAAGAAAGATCTGCATGCTCGGCTGAGAATACAGCTCCACGCCGTTTTGTTACTAAAGCAACTCTGAGAACGATTCCTGTGTCATGACACCACTTGTTTGGGGAAAATCTGCACAATGCCATTTTAGCTCTGGGAGTCTGCACACATATATGTAAAAATGCCAAGAAACAGAACTTGTACTAAATGGAGAGGGAACCTCTAGAAAAGTGAGTGGAATTCAACAGATTTGTTCACAATTTAAGCTATTAGGAGAGAATATGTGCATTCATCTTATTAGAAAAGGAAAGAGGAAGGAGGGGCAGCTCCTCAGGCTGGGTCTGTTCTGACAGCCCCTCCATCCCTGCTTTTCCAGCCCCATCCTCTCCCGCTCCCTTTCCACAGGCCTGGCACCTGAGCAGTCCAGTGACACTGGATGTGCCCCGGTCCACGATCCGCAGCACTTCCCCTGTGCGGCGCCCCAGGTGCCAGCGCAATGAGAGCTCATGCAGGTGGGAGAAGAGGCGCAGCTCCATCTTCCGGGATGTGAACTGCTCCACCTTGATCCACAGGAATGTGCGAAGGTTGCTCACAAAGCCTGGGGGGAGCAGAGGGAGGCCTCAGGGGGCTGAGGGGCCAAGTGACATCGGCCTAGCACCCAGATGTGAAAAGTTGGAAAACACCAAAGGGCCCAGGGTAGAAATGCCCGTGGGAGGCGAACATCAGGAAGAGGGGAAAGGGTCAGTACCAACCAGGGTGAGAATCGCTCATACCTGTGCTGCCAGTGCCACCCCCCTGGAGGAACTTGAGAAAGACGTAAGTGGTAACAGTCCAGGCCAGGGAGTTCCAAGGTGCCTTCTCAGTCAGCAAGTTCACTATGGAGAAAATGAGACAAAGCCCACTTATGGCTCCTAGGACTCTCTTCAGACGAGCCTGCCCCAGGTACGTACCAGCCTTAGGTTCTTTCTGACCACCCAGGTCCCAACTGTGTCGCCCTAGATTAGGGTCCCCCCAGGTTAAGGTCCGCCCACCCACCAGGCCAATGAAGGACCAGGGCATGGAACTGTCACCCCTTCGCTCCCTCACCTATGTCCCTATAGAAGATGGGGACCAACAAATTCAGTCCCCGGTCCAACCCCATGAGCCCTAGGCAGATGACTACAACAAGTTGCAGAGGTGGACTCCCCCGGGGCCACAGGTAACCACTCAGTAGGCGAAGCTTCCTGCCAAGGTCTTGCCAGGTAGACTGTGGTGGTCCCTCTGTCGACTGAACCTAGGGTAGTGAGGCACACAGGTGAGGGAAGCTCTGAAATCAAAAAGAAGTGCGCTAACCAGAAAGCTCCTGGGGAAAATGTGGGATTATGGCTCCCAGGGGACTTTTAGGAATCTTAGACCCATATGTTATCCCTGATGGTGTCAGAAAGGCTAACTCAGCACAATGTGACATTTGGCAAAAACAGATTTTATTATGGTGGGAAAAATGATGGCAGAGATTAAGGCAGACACTAAGATTCAGATACCGAGGTATACCTGGCTCCTCTCTATATCTTGGTCCTCTCCATTGACATGAAAGGTGTATGACTGGGGACGAAGTCCAGGGGCCCAGAGCCCCAGGACAAAAAGCCCTCCAGAGACTACATACCGCAGCAGCCACAGGCTAAACTGAACCTAGAATGAAACATATGTGGGGAGAGTATCAGAAGGGGCCAGATACCATTGTTACTACTTATAAAACAGCTAGGGACTGCTGTAGGGCACACATCCAGGTCCATCTCAGGGGCCCAGCATCTAACGAGCTGCAAAAAAAATCCACAATGACTCAGCACAGACACACCCCACCAGCTGGCTATCAAGTCCCAGCTAGTGCCTGCCCCTCCTGTCTCCCCTTTCTTAGAGTCAGCCCAAAGCTTGGAGCCAGTATGATCAGCCCCTAGCACCCATGCTTCCCCTCTCCCCATGAGGTCCCTCACCTGCTGGCCCAAGTCTGCCCTTGCCCACCACCATTGTGGGCTGTTCCAAGACACCAGGGCCAAGTTCTCGGCTGCAAACGCCACAGTCCAGAGGAGCAGGAGACCCGGGCTGTGACTGATTTTGATCCAGGCGCCCATTGCTAGCTTCTGCCGTGCCTGGCTCCGTTCCACGACGAGCAGCCCCAAGCCACAGGCGCTGGCCAGAGTCCCCAGTATGGAAGCCAGCAGCAGGTAACCTGGCAGCGGGGTCCCCTGGGCAGTGCCCACTCGACCAACCAGGACGGCTAGAGGCAAAGCCGCCTGAAGTGTGGCCAAAAGGAGCTGCAGCCCGTAGGGAGTGACATGAGGGCCAGCCCCCCAAGACAGCACTTCAGCCACATCTGGCCGTTCACGACGCTTGCAGGGAAGGGCCAGGACCAAGGCCAGAGCCCCCAGGGCCATCAGCATTGAGGGCATGAGCGTGAAGAAGAAGCAGGGACTCAGGCCACCCTTCACCCAGGCTGGCCCCACAGGCCCTTCAGCCTCGCAGTAGTTGCCCACAGTCACCATGATAGTGCGTGGCCGAAGGCTGAGGCTGCAGGAACTGTGGGATGAGAGAACGAAACCGGCCGCTGGGGAGGGTCACGGATGCTGGGAATGGGGAGTCTCAGGTCATGGAGCCGCGGGGGTCGCTGTCAGGGATGCACGTGGACGCAGCCACACCGCCCACTCGCTTCGCGCACGCGCCACCACGCACTCACGCAGGGCACGTATGCCGTCTCCTCCCGTCTGCGCCTCGCTCCCGGCTCAGGACCCTCTCAGGATGTCTTTGCGACAGGAATGATCAGGGTCTGACTCAAGCACTGTAATTCGCAGCAGCCCAGCCCACCGTGACTGCCTCCAGTCCTTACCCAGGGTCCCCATTGGCCAAATGTTACCGAATGGGCGGGGTAAGTGATAAACACGGAGAAGGCAAAATAGATCTGTGGCGGTAACTTGGTCACGTGTTCGGAGCGGGAAATCTGACCGCCAGCCGGGGTGGAGACCTTGACCTCCAAGGAGTCACGGATCGAAAATGGCCCTTGCGTTAAACCAGCTACCTCAGTGTGTCCAAGCCACATGGGCCCACTTTCCTACAGGGCCCGTCCTGGTCCCAAGCTACTTGGAGGAATCACGGGCACTTCCTTTTTCTAGTTCCCAGAATTATAGCCATACAAAACAACAGAACCACACCCTGGTCAAAGTCCCTTCTTTATTAAGGGTTATCAAGCTGTACACGGTCCCCACCGCTTTCCGCTGTGAGTTCAGGAAGCTGTCAACTCAGGAAGGGCAATTCACCGTTCACCCGCAGCAGACCAGAGCTCAGTGAGGGGTGGGGCGGAGGGTGAGAGCTGAGTCCCAGCATGCAATGCGGCAGCCCAAAGCTTAGGGTGAGGCCATCCTGTCGCCCCTTCGTCCACCTCTAGGGGACAGCCGGAGGCAGGCTACAGCTCTTTTGCTGGGAGGTAGACAGACCAGGGCACACTCCAACACTGTCCCCTGTGCAGGTGGGGGTGGGGGTACAATAAGTAGTAATGGGGCACAGGAAGGCCTCAGTCTCCCAGAGCCCCATCCGAAAAACTGGACAGGGCAGCAAAAAAATTTCCATCTCACTCCTGCAATTTAGAAAACTTCCCTCTTAGTGTCAAAAGATAGCATGAGAGGAGCTGGGAACTAGGACCTCTATGCCAACACAAATCAAAAGCTGAACAGAAGGGGAGCAAGGGAACAGAACCAGAGCTAGCAGCACACATGCCAGTGATGTGCAGGAAGGAGAGGGGTGAGCAGGCTGCAGCACTGGGAGAGAACTGGGGGTGAGGTAAGGGCCACAGCCTGAGCTGCTCATCTGTTCTGGGCCAGGAGAAGGAGGCCACAGAGGTTGGGGGTCCAGGCCCAACCCCCCCATTCCACAGTTGGCACAGGTTCTCCCTGCTTGGCAGCTTCTGTGGTGGGCAGTCCTCTGGAGATTCGCAGGGTTGGATGCAAAGGTGGCAGTACTGGGGCTGGGGACCAGTTTCTAGCACCACACTCTGAGCCATGGGGGTTCCTGGGGATGAGCTTGAGTCCTTTGTGCCCTGGTTCCTAGGCCCCCAACTTCTCTCCTAGGGCTGTGGTGAGCCCAGTGTTGGCACCTCCCTTGGCCAGGCACGGACACACAAACACCACACACGTGGAGCCAGGCAACACTCAGAGAAGCCCTCCATGGCAGGCGGAGGGGATGGCAGGGCAACAGAAGCCTCCATCCTGGGGCACAGGGACCCTCGTCAGCCTTGTCTATACCTGCGGAGAGAAAAGGGTTGGTAGTAGAGATAGTCTTCGGCAGTTTACCCAACAGAAGTGTGGAGATAAAGGAAAAGGAAACCTTGATTCTTGGGGAGGTAAGTGAAGGAAAAAATCATGCCCTGGATTTCAGAGCAGACAGGAAAGAAAGAGGAGTGTACTATGGAAGGGAGGGTGCATTATCTGTGCTTGAGAGGCCCACCTTCCTCTGCATGAGAAGCTTTGACCTCAGCCTGAAAGTTCCTACTTCTGGCATTTGTTACTAGGCCCTGGAGTCCTTACCTTGTGCACCTGAGGGGGAAGCTCATCCTCCGAGCCCTCCTCTGGCACCGGCTCTGGGTGCCTCGATACTGACTGTCCATCTTCAGCCCACCCTCCAAGTGGCAGCCGGGAGAGGTGAGAGGGAGCCCTGGGCACTGTGCCAGGATCTAGAGACACAAATAAACATACTCTTATAATGAATACAAACAGAAATGAGGAGAAGGGTTCTGGGGCTGCCCTGGGTGATGGCAGGGAGGAGTTATTCTCCTTGGCCTGGTTCCTCTGACCTCTTTCCTTCCCGAGAGGACCCCAAAGAACCACCCGTCCCTGAAGGTTGTGTCCTCCTGTATGCCTACTGGATACCTGTGATGCCCCCGTAGCGTTTCTGGAAGCCCCCTTGCAGGGCAGTGGTCTCAGGTGCTCCAGGCCGGGGTGCAGCACAGGGATAGCTGGCAGAGCGGGGGATAGGTTGGGGGGCTCGGGCACCCTCTGCCCCCTCTTCAGGGGCACTCTCCCCACTCTCATCACTTTCCCGGCGGTGCCACACGTGCCGCTCCGGTTCAGCCTGAGCCTGCTGCTTATGGAGCTGAGAAGTGGGATGTTCGTTATTTGGGAATGGAAAGATATTTGTCTGAAACAGCTGCTTCCCACCATGGTATCAGCCACTTCCTACTTATACCACCTCACCAGGAATCACTGACCCAGAGTACCTATTGTGCTAGTAGTGTGTAACGTGTACATGATGTTTCACAGGTTAACTTAGCAGACCCCTGCAATGAGCCGGTGCACAGGGCATAGTAGCACTCATTGTATGTAGTCATTTGATTCAAGAACAAACTGCACATCTAAGTGCTGTGCACTCTTTCAGGTGCTCAGTATATAGCAGGGAAAAACAGACAAAGATCCCAGGCCTTGTCGGGCCAATACACCGAGGAGGAAGGGAGGGGGAAAGGACAGACAATAAACAGATACAAAAGGAAAAAATACAATATGTCAGATGGTGCTAAATACTATGGAGGGAAATATAGCAGGGAGATTCAGGGGGGTAATCAGTGGAGACTTTTACTCAAGGTGGCCAGAGATGGTTTCATGGAAAAGGTAAGTGCAGAGACCCAAATATGGAGGGAATCAGATGGTATTTCAGGGAAGGGGATCCTTGCAGGGGAAACCAGTGTGTAAAGGCCCCAGATGAGAATAAGCTTGGCTGAAAGGCTAGTAAGAGGGTGTATGTTGGAATGGAGATTACAGAGCAGGTAAATGACAGGGCAGGGATTTGAATCTACATCTTGCTTCTCTATGTCTAAAACCCTCTATTTTTTTCCTCCGCCGTAACAAGGACCCAGCTTTGTCCTCTATTCTAGGGGTCCCCAACCCCCGGGCTGTGGACTGGTACCTTCTGTGACCTGTTAAGAACTGGGCCACACAGCAGGAAGTGAATGGCGTGCAGCAGGCGAGCGAGCAAAGCTTCGCCTGCATCACCACCTGAGCTCTGCCTCCTGTCTACCACTCCTCCGCCCCCATCTGTGGAAAAATTGTCTTCCATGAAACCAGTCCCTGGTGCCAAAAAGATTGGGGACAGCTGCTCTACTTTATTTTCCAACTGCCACCTTGGTTCTATGGCCCTACCCCTTGCTGCCCACTCACCTGGTGCATATAGAGAGCGTGCAGGCTCATCTCAGTGGATGCGTATTCTGACAGCACCAGGCTCTGCAGCTGTCCTTCCCACACGCTGCTCCCGGAGCTGGCTGTCCTGGCGTCTACCCTGTCCCTCCCACCAAAGACATACAACAGTCAACAACATTTCTGAGACCCACACAAGTTGCTGGGTGCTGTACTGCCACGCCCTCCCATCCTGGCCCACCTCTACTCACCCAGAGCCTGTCATGGTGCTAGCAGCCCGGCCTGTGGGAACCTGACCAGGTTGCAGAGGGGAGAAAGAGCGCAGGGCAGAGGCAACTTCAGCTCTGTGCCTGGAACCTTGGAGGTCTCTAGGCAGTGAGGGGCCCCGGCAGGATGAGCCAGCTACCACATTTGCAATAAGGCTCAGTGGCTATAAAAGAAAGGGGTGAGTAGAATTCTCAGGGCAGGAGGGAGACCTCTGGGCCCCCCACTATTGTGCACATCAGGACCCAATGGCACAGACTGAAAAGACAGAAGGAAAACTATAGGGGTGGGCCCTTCCACCCCATGCCTAGTCCTCGACTCCAGTTCCTGGAGTCCACTCTGCCCATCCGCCCAGTCCCCAGGAACACACCTCAGACTCAGATTGTAAGGACTGGATGGATGTAAAGAGAGCATTTTCAGGAAGAAGACCCCCTTGGGCAAGGCCTGCAGCTGCTCCGTCCCGCTGAACCTGTTCCTTGAGGAAACCCAGGAAGGCTGTGCTCTCACGTGGCGGCTGCCAGCCAGGGTTGGTGATGGCAAAGTGCATGAGTGACAACTCTGTCTTCCCGTCCTCGGCTTGTTGGTACACGGAGGCCTCGGTCTGACCAGCAGATAACCACTGCACAAGGGAGGCTACAGTGAGGACAGGCCTCTCACGGTAACCCTTCGGTACTTTTCCTGCTGGGGAGAGGCTTTGCCTCTGGAGGACAGAAGCAGCAAATGCACTGCTAAGCCCTGTCCAGGGGCCCCGGTGCCTACCCCAGGGGTGGCCACATGCTGGGCTAACTGCCTGGTTTGTGCTTTTCTCAAGGGACCTTCTTGGCCAAGGGTTCAAGTTTAGGCCTAAAATCTAGCCCAGGCTCCAGTTTATCAAGCAGTGTATGCCCTGGTACAGGGCTGCCCTTTTGTGATGTGTTGGCTTAGAAGGGGTGCCTTTTTGCAGTTTGCCAACACAACCTCTGGCCACCTGCCCCCTTCCTCTCCCAGTACCTGGGGATGCCCATGCTGGCGAACATCCATCTGGGCGAAGGAGCAGGTATCTCCAACCCCGACGACCTCCACAGTGAAATTACGGAAGAAGTCTATAATCTCCAGGGCCCTTGGACGCAGGCAGAAGATGAGAATGAGGGGTGTGACAATGGGGCTCAGTAACTCCTCCAAGATGAACACCTGAAAGGGAAGGGACCAAGGTCATGACAGCAGGAGGGACCCCAGCCCTCACCACCGAGCTCCCAGCCAGCTTCTAGCAGGCCCTAACTCCAGCTCCACTCACTGCCTTGTACTGGAAGAGCTGGGCAAACTCGTCCCGGGTCTGCGAGCGGTGGGCATTACCCTGCCAGTGGTCAGGCATGTAGTGGATGTGAGCGAGGATCACGCGGAGCAGCTGCTCGGGGCAGAACACCATGTGCTGGTCCGGGATAAAGGATCTATGGGATCGGGGTTATGGTGATAGGTCAGCCTTGCCAGGAAATGCTAGTCGGCTTGCTCCCACCTGTTACCCTGCCCACCTGCACACGGTCACAGTGACCCCCAGGAGTGTAACGGTGGTGAGGACGTGCTCCACAGCTAACACATCTTCATCGTAGATGGTGAGAGCAATAAGCACGGCCAGGATGGAACCAGCAAAGAAGGCACCATTCTTGGCCAGCAGTGTCAGCAGAGGTGACAAGAAGCAATTCATGTACTTGGAGGCAGGCTTGTAGCCTCGGTTCAGGCGGGACTGCAGCTCATGCTCCAGCTCGTTGAAGTGGCGGAGGTAGCAGCGGCCATAGAGTGACCAGCAGCGTGCTCCCAGGGCCCCTGGCTCCCGCTTCAGCACCTCAGCATAGCTGAAGAAGGCATAGAGGATCTGCCAAATGAGGATGAGGGGGCACAGCAGGAAGTTGGCAATCCCAATCCACAGGATACGGTTGCTGAGGCGCTGGGCCAACTCTAGCCGTTGCCCCCCACGCTTGTACTCAGCCTTGAGGCTCCATTCATTGAGAAACAGAGAGCCAGGTCCCCAGAAGAGGATCAGCTCAAAGTTGTACTTGAGGCCACGGGTGAAGAAGACAACTTCCCCGAGGCCGGGCAGGCGGAAGCGCAGGGGCAGAAGGGATTTGTTAACCAGCGCCACCATGTAATTCTGGAAACGGAGGATGCGGTGGTAGATGTCCAACTCTGTGAGCTCACGTTTGTGGATGCAGATCTGGTGCTCTTTCTGGGTCTGCACAATCCGGGCCTGCACTTCCTGCCACGTGCAGTATGGAAGGGCTGACTGTGGGGTGGGGAAGAGATGAGGTATGGAAGGTGGGATAGTTGGCCGGACCCCTTGCCCTGCATTAGCTGTGAGGGTCAGGTGTCCCTGAGTGGAGCCCTTAAGCAGACACTTCCTGACCTGCCAATGATGGCTGGGGATGCCTGATGCCCAGGAATATGCCCCACCCTTCCCAAGCTGGAGGAGATGGCCTAGGTCATGGTGCTAACTGCCTAACTTCCCAGTCTCACCATGGGGATGCGCAGAGCATGCAGATAGAAGGAGTGGATCTCCCAGTAGCAGCAAATGTTATAGATAAACTTGATAAGCCGGTGGACCCAGAAGACACCAGCAATGACCAGGATGGTGATGAGGGAGCCATTTTCCTGAATCCTGGGGGAGGAAAGAAGGGAAAGAGGGGTGCCCTTAAGGAGTCTTGGCAGACACACTGCTCTGCTGGAGGATTCAGTGAGGCTGAGCATGAGTCTGTGTTCTAAGGAATGTGTTACTGCCTCACATTCCACTCCATTCCCCACCTGCTAGCAGAACTACAGGCTCTGATGCCCTCCAAACGGTGGCCCTTACCTGGCACTACAGACTTGAGCAGGCAAAAAGGCATCTGGCAGAGTGACCTTGACAGGCTCAGTAGGGTGAAGACTGTGGTTCACCATCTTGTTGGCAAATAGGATGTCATAGTCCACACAGCTGACCAGAAAGGTAGTGAAGGCAACCACAAAGAGGAACTGCCTGGGGATTTGGGAAGAGATGTACAGCCTGAGAGTCAGAGAGGTGCCCTTGAAATAAAGTAAGAGAGAGCAGTCTCGAAGCAGCAGATTACGGAACAGCCTCCGGGAAATGGAAGGGCTGGAGAACTCCCAGTGGGCTATCTCTACAGTTTAGCTCCACAACCTCCTATTTTTCTCTTCTTAGCCTCAGGCCCTATAGAATCGGTCTGCTTCCCCACCTCATAGTAATCTCTGCCACAGTTTATAGGACTCTTTAGAAACTCTTGTGGTTGTTGTCTCTGGATCCCTCTGATTTCCTTTTGATCTGGTCCTTAGAAACCCCTAGGGGATATTGGGGAGGGAAGGGAGGGTTTCCCAACCCCTTCCTCTTTGGCAAGGCCACAGGGCTCCTTCCTCTTAGAAGGCTCTCTGCCCAGCAGCAAACCTAAGGTGCAATCAAGGCAGAACAGAGACACTGCTCTCAAGTGGGTGGCAGCTCTGAATGAACCATGCCCATCACACTGGAGCTCTGAGGAAATAATCAAGTCTGACTTATCCTTATGGAAAAGACAGAACTTGGGAAAGTTTTCCTCACATGGAAGATAAAAAAAAAAGAGAAGGTTGTAAATTTTGGTGCCATTCCCAACCCCTGAACTACAAAGGTTTGCTGAATACTGAGCCCAGTACTGAGATGCATTGGCAGGTAGGGCCCGGGCTGAGGTCAAGGAGAGAAAAGACTGAGATGTATTCCTTCACCAAATCGTCCACCCCTTTTTATACTTACATGAGCTCAAAGATCTCCCCAATGAGCATACAAGTGAAGCCATTCTTCTGGTGTAGATTATAAACGTGTAATTCTTAAGAAAAAGTGGTTTGTAGAGAGAGCAATTAAGAGCACAGACTTTGGTGTTTCATACCTGAGCTTAAGTCCTAGCTCTATGACTTTCTAGCCATAAGACTTTGGCCAAGTACTTAATCTCGTCAAGCTTCAGGTCTACAGTGGTGTGTCTGGAATAATAGCAACTTCCTCAAAGGATTATTAGGTCCAAGACAATGCACGTGTTCAACCCGAAGGTGACATAATAGGAGTCAAAAGACATTATTATGGTTATTAGAATCCCATCAAAATTGATGGGATTGATCACCCTCGGAGAGTTCCCTTATAAATTATAACCACAAAGTGAAAGGAACACAGCTCTTGGTAAATGTGGGCCATCACTATTTATAATGACCATTACTTCCTCATCTTCTTTTAGCCTCAAGAGTTCCATCCCTCTTCCAGGGATTGTAGTCAAACCCACCCAAATTTCTCAGCAGGGGCCCAGCTTAGAGAGGGGCTAAAGGTCCCAGGGCTCCAACACAGAGACACAAAGGATATTCGAGAGAAGAAGAGGTCAAGGTTTTCGATGTGGTGCCAAGGTGCTGTGTGCACAAGAGCAGAGATGTCAGAGCCCCGAGGGAACATGAGCCCCTTGTTCCCACAGTGTTCCTCCACCAACTCTCCCCCATGCCCCAGCTCTGGCTGTTACAGCCAAGAACTCACACTTGCTCCCCTCAGGGACGTGCACCAACGGGTCCTCCTCTCCTGGGGGTGAATCGCTGTAGGAGGCCTCCAGGCGCTGGTATTCAGTGTCAAATTGCGCCATCACCACCGCCCCCTATCCACCTTATCCACCTGCCAGGAACGGGGGAAAAAAAGACTCTGGGTCAGCCCCTGGCGCTCGCTGCTTGTCTGCTGCCCTGCCTAATAAATCAAGAGTGAGAAAGAATCTCTGGTCTCCACTACTAGTCTCCTTGGCTCAAAGACAGAGGAGGAGGAGTAATGAAAGGAGAGCAGCAAGCTCAGGACTTTGGAGACCTTAACTGACCAATAAGGTCAGTCATTCCTAGAGTCTTTGCACTTGATCTTAGCCAAAAAGCTGAGAAGCAGTTATTTCCCAGAGCCTTTACTGAGTGTCTGCTGGGGCCTTACTGGCCTGAAGCCAGACTCTGCCCCTTCGGGTGGGGGCTGTTTCATCTTCTATTAGTGGAGAGAAGCAGCCCTTCCACCTGCCTTCCTGGAGAACCTGGTCTCCCAAGAAACTGGAAGAGTTTGTAAACAAAAACTGGAAGAGTTTGTAAACTCTTTGTTTACAAAGAGTTTACACTTTGTAAACAAAAGTTTGAAATAAGCACATGGCCTTACCAGCTCCATGGACAGTGTCTGCTCCACTCCAGCCCTTGATGCCCCCGCTCTGCAGCTGGTAGAAGAGGAGGTGTCAGGCCCCAGAGTAGGGAATGGGGACAGAAAAGAAACCAACCTTCCCAGGCACCCACCCACTCCTCCCCAACCACGAGGAGGCCAAACATGGGGTAGGGGGCATCATTCCAGCCTAGGGTCTGCATTTTTCCTCTGGTAGTTCGTACTAGTACTACACACGGCCACTCATTCAACTCAGGCAGAGGCTTACTGAAAAGCTGTGAAGACCGAGTCAGTACAATCTAAGGTGGGAAGGCCCCTCTGAACTGTTCCTCCATTGCTCCACCTCCGCCTCAGAAATTAGGCCAACGGGGTCCACCAAGCCCCAAACCGAAAACCCAAGGTGAGAGTCACTTCCGAAGAGGCCCTTTCCGGCCGACCCCTTCCCCTGCTTCCCTAGCACGAAGGCCCAGCAGGCAGGCACAGCTCCTGGCTGGGAAGTCCCGACGCGGATCCAGGGCACACTGTGTGTTCCGTGAGTCCACGAAGCCAGGCGCGGTCTGGGTGGCACTCCCCCCGGCCTGCAGCCCCGGGGCACGGCCCAGCCTGGCCCCGGTGGGATTCCCCGGGTGAGCGAGAAAGCCGGGTGCAAAGGAGCTGACCCAACCCTCGGAGCTCACCACTCACCAGGGCGATGTGAGCCCGGGGCCCATGGAACCCCGGCCGGGCCCGCCTGGGCTCAAGGGTTGCTGCAGATGTTGGAGGAAGAAGCCAGTTCGACAGCCGCCCCCCAGGTGGGCTGGGTTGCTCCCCCGCACCCAGCAGCCACTACCCGAGCCCAGGGCGCCCCAGGGTCGCCAGTCACCAGGCCTAGGGCTCGATTCCCTACAGCGGACAACCTTGCGCGCGGGCCCGCTGCCCGGGCGCGCCCCCGCCGGCGCGCCCCCGCTATCAAAACATTCCGGCTGCGCGCCTGCGCCCCGCCCGCGGCTCTCCTATCCCCGTTACCCGCCGCGAGCTCACTTAGGTCTCCGCGGACACCTTTGGTCAGGTCGGCCCGAGCCCTGAGGTAACCAGTAACCGGTCTCGCGTTTCACCTCAGGAATCGTGACCCGGGTGATTCCAGGGGCTCCGACGGCTCCGTTGGGCTCGACCTGATCCCAAGAGCTAGGCCCGGCGTCTGCCACTCACCGTCACCGCAGCCAGTCTGCCCAATGAGCGCGGGGGGTGGAGACACAACGGCCAATTCTTGGCCTCGGGGGCGGGACTAAGGGCTCGAGGCGGGTCTTGAGCCGCCAGAGGTCCAATGGGGAGCTCGACGTGGGGCGGGGCCCAAGTGTTGGAGATACCATTTGTCCTCTGCGCTGCTCCGTAGTGACAAGATTGCTCTGGTGTTGCAGAAATCCGGGCTTGGAACTGGGGCTTCTGCGGTAGCGCTCGGCTGCCGGGGACCTGTGTTGCAACCTCTGAGGGCTGGGAGGAGTATACGCGAAATAGTCTTTGCTGGAACTCATCGCATGGTTAGCGGAGAGCGGTCGATTAGGAACCTCAGTGATTTTATCTCCGTTGAACTCGATTTGAAAGCTGGCTGATCCCTCATGTCTCTCTTGAGTGGTCCGAGGCTGGGGGTTTGAGAAAGCGGGCTGAGGTTACGTATCTCTTGATACCTGGGTGAGGGCTTAGGTGTCTCGCAGCGCAGTGCAGACCGCTGGGGGGCGGGGGGAGGTCTGTTTTTTCCATTCTTCTGCTCAGCCATGTCGCCGGCTCCAGCTGCAGCCCAGGCTCCTATGTCGATCTCCCTGTTTGATCTCAACGTGGATGCTCCGGTCCTTCGGGGCCTGAGCCTGGTGAGACACGCTCCGGGGGAGACTCTGGCCCAGGCTCTGCGGACTTCCTGTCCAGGTATCCGGGAAGATTTGGGGTGGACCCACGAGGAACATGGCTCTTTGCAGCTTATTTTGCTCCTCCAGAGAATACATTGTTTGGTATTCCTGGTTTAGGAGCTCTTGTTGATATCTCTTTCCACGGAATAAAATTTTATATTAAATTCACTCAGTCTCTACGTTGTTTTTAGCACAGACCTCTGAATTATCACCAAAGAAGTCTCTTGCCATTGCTTATGTTTTATCTTATTAACACCACTGCCTGCAAAAACACTTCCAAATTCCTAGGTATTTTTCCAAAATTCCTAGATATAATCAAGTTTACCTGGATTCCAATCAAATCATTCCTTCATGCTGAATATGAAACAACAAAACAACATACTTGATTTTGTACAATTTCAGTTTGTCTCTGGCTATGGTTTTTTAACCTTTTTAAAAAACAAACCACACTGTAATCGGAAATGTAAGCTGAAAAATTGGCATTGGGGGAAGTGATTTTTGCCCAATTAAAAAATAACCTTACCAAAATTTATTTTCTGCAAGATTATCTAAATCTCTTTGGTTAACTTAAATACAATGCTTGACTTACAGTCATGCTGCACATATTTTTTCAGAAGTACATCTATTGTATAAAGTGATTATTGTGCCATTTGTCATGATTACTAGACTGTAAATTCCTTGACGGCAAGGATATGCCATCTTTTTATTTTGTATCCTCCTTTGCTTTATATATTAGACAGTATAATTCCAGGTACTATGGATTTGGGCTCCCTTTCCACCTGTAATTATCCTTCGCTTATTTAGGTGCAAAGGAGAGACCAAGCCCAGAAAGAAAACCACTCCAGGGTCCTCTGGATATTTCAGGGAAGTTACTTTGCTCAACCTGTGACCAGATCTTCCAGAACCACCAGGAACAGGTAAAAGCTGCCAGGTACAGAACTAAAGGGTAGAAACAAGTAAAATGGTGTGTGAGGAGAGGTAGGTATTTGATATGTCTTTAATGAATAAAGATCCATTTTTTCAAAAGGTCCTCACCCCGAGGATAGGTTTGTTGATTTTAGAGGGAGAGGAAGGGAGAGAGAGAGAAACATCGAGTGGTTGCCTCCTGTATATGCCTCAGCCTGGTATGGAACTCTCAGCCTAGGTAGGTCCCCTGATCAGGGATCGAACTCACAATAGAACAACGTTCCAACCAACTGAGCCACCTGGCCGGGCCTAAAGGTCCATGTTTTGAATAAGGCAATTGGTGTTACCTGGTCATACTTCCTGGCATTCTGTTATGGGTCTTGAGTAGCATAAAAGGCTAGGCTGGGGCATATTTCCATATTCTGCTTCTTTCATTGATTCCTACCAGAGGGAACATTATAAACTTGACTGGCATCGGTTTAACCTAAAGCAGCGTCTCAAGAACAAGCCTCTTCTGTCTGCCCTGGACTTTGAAAAGCAGAGTTCTGCAGGTGACAGCTGGCGGGAGCCCTCTGTGGGAGTAGGACATGGGGGTGGAAGACCCTTGTTTAGGAACTTGTGGAAAGTTGAAAGTTAGAGTACCAAACTTGGATGTCTTATGTCTCAGGAGATCTTTCCAGCATCTCAGGATCAGAAGACTCAGACTCAGCCAGTGAGGAGGACTTGCAGATACTACATGAGGAAAAGCCTGAGTTTGAGAAATCTAACCGATCCCGAGGCTTCCGCTCCCATCGGGTTCTTTTCCAAAATGCCCAGGGCCAGTTTCTTTACGCCTATCGCTGTGTCCTAGGCCCTCACCAGGCAAGTGACAGCATAGGTTGTATGGTTAATTCCAGCCTTTGGTACACTTAGCCTAGATTAGCTCAGTCCATTTCTCACTTCCCCTCCTTCCTGTTGAGTGTGAGTGTTGTGCTTGACATCACAGTCTTGGATTGAGTGGCCTGAATCTTAGAAGAGTTAAGTGTAATGGAATCAAGTTTGGAAACAGACCAAGTGGGTTTAGATTATGGTTCCACCACTTGATCTTGACTATATCTATGAGCCTCCTTATTTGTAAAGTGGAGACAAGCTGCAGGGTGGTTGTATTAAACGAGATGTTGCTTTTGAAACAGCACTGGCACTTGGTTTTTTACTGCCAATTAATGTAACAGATGTTTGTCCTGCTCCCCTGTTGTCAGGTGCCCCCGGAAGAGCCAGAACTGCTGCTACAGAACCTGCAGAGTGGAGGTCCTAGACACTGCGTGGTACTCATGGCTGCGGCTGGGCACTTTGCCGGTGCCATTTACCAAGGGTGAGAGGGTGCTGGGTGAGGTTATGGACGGAGTGGATGCTGTTCAGCTAGGAGTACCAGGTTTCCAATACCGAGCCGTGTTGTCTGCAGAAGAGAAGTGGTGGCACACAAGACCTTTCACCGCTACACAGTTCGGGCCAAACGCGGCACAGCGCAAGGACTTCGTGACGCCCGGGGTGGGGCTTGTCGCTCTGCTGGAGCCAACCTGAGGCGCTACAATGAAGCCACACTATATAAGGTAAGTTAGACATCTAAGATCTGGTGGTCCACTAATGCACGTTTTCAATTCATTAAACGTTACAATAAAAAGGTTGAACCTTGTTAACTCCCAGTCTTTGTTATTTCTGGGTAGACAAAAGTAGAATAGGATGGATCCCCAGGAATCTTGGTCCTTTCCTCCTTCTTTCTGTGTTAATTTCTACCTTTTACTTCCTGTACATGGGGCCATTTTTTGGTTGGAGATTTAAAAATAGTCAGTGAAAAAAAATACAAGACTGAGTTACTCTGTTCTCTAGGATGTTCGTGACCTGCTGGCAGAGCCAGGCTGGGCTAAGGCGCTGGGGGAGGCTGGAACAATATTGCTGCGTGCCCCCCGCTCCGGCCGGTCCTTGTTCTTCGGAGGCCAAGGGGCACCCCTGCAACGGGGGGATCCCCGGCTTTGGGATATCCCCCTCGCTACCCGCAGACCCACCTTCAAAGAACTACAGCGTGTGCTCCATAAGCTGACCACCTTGCACATCCACGGTGAGCCTTTGATCCTGACCCTCAGACTCCCTAGACCTTCCTATACCTTCTAACCCAAACTTCAGGCTCTCATTTCTGCATCCAGATGACTTCCTAGCTCTTGGACTGCAGCCCAATCACATCTTCATTGAGAAAGACCTGGGCTGGCTTCTCCTCAGCTAAACTGGAGCAACATCTTTTGTTTTATGGCAGGAGAAGACCCCCGGGAGACACTCAGGTTGGACTCACCTCAGACACACTGGAAGACAATGAGAGAGAGGAAAAAGGCTATCAAGGAAGAACACAAGGTCCCCAGTGATGAAAATGAGGCACTAGGCCAGAACGAAGACTCTCCCCAACAGGGTTTGAACACCATCTGTCAACTCTCAAGTCTCTATCTGGGTGTCTGTCCTGGAAATACAATAGCAAATCCCTTGCTCTCACTTTCCTGTTCACACATGAGCCTTACCCAACATTCACACGGGTCTGATTATAGTATGGGGTATAGGGTAGAACAGTGAGACATGTTACTGAGACACGTTTAGTAACCTTCCCAAATCTCCTGTTACTCCTTTCGTTCCTCGATATATTACTAGTACACAGAAAAGTCTTAACATGAAGTTGATTTTCTAGCTCTTGGGTTGTAGGCCTTATTGGATGCCAAGGACTGCTTCCCTGGCTGTACTCTTGGCCTGCATAGCTGTCATTGCTCCTGTGCTTTCCTCTGTGTGCACCATCCTAAGGCTGCTCATGGGCGAGTCCGGGGACTTTTGTCGCTGCCTAGCTCCTTCTGGATTTGCCCTCATTTGGGCTGAGACCCTCATTTCATGTGACACTAATGGATTTAGCTCTTGATGTACTACTTTATCTTGGCTGACAATACAAATAATTTTATTTCAAGGTGATCTATATTATCTCTTTATGTACATTCTTATGTATCTGGGGCAGCCCCTACCCTTCCACCCTCTGCTTTTTCTTCAGGTGGATGTGACATGTCAAGTTTTTCCCTAGGTTCGGGGTCAGAGGGAGAAGATGGCTTCCAGGTAGAGTTGGAGCTAGTAGAGTCGACAATTGGGACCCTGGATCTCCGTGAGTGTGAAATATTGCCCAAGCGAAGGAGGAGAAAAAGGAGTAAGAGGGAGAAAACCCGAGACCTGGAGACTGGGGCACATATGACTCTCCCCCAGCAACCTCAAGAAGAGGTCTTCTCACAGCCAGCCAGGGCACATGCAGCCCCTTTGGAGCCTTCCCCAGATGAGGCCAAGGTCACTGGTCATTCAGAGCTCTGGGACATGCTTCTCACTGCTTGCCGAGCTGGAGATGTTAGGATGCTGCAAATCTGGCTAGCTGCCAGCCCCATAGACCCTGAAGTGCTGTCTCTTCTCAATGCCCCCTTGGGTTCCAGTGGCTTCACCCTCCTGCATGCAGCAGCCGCAGCTGGGAGAGGTTCAGTGGTTCGCCTGCTGCTGGAGGCAGGTGCTGACCCCACCGTTCAGTAAGTATGGGTCCCCACGCTGAGCCCTTCATATAGAGAGGATGATCTGAGGGCTAATGTTGGCATTGGCTACTTGACGGTATTCTCCTTGGTCTTGTTATGGGGTGTATGGAGAAGCACGAGGCAAGATGAACCCGTTTTGGGTGTTTTCACACCTAGGGACTCCAGGACCCGGCCACCATATACCGTTGCAGCTGACAAATCAACACGGAATGAGTTCCGAAGGTTTATGGAGAAGAATCCAGATGCTTATGATTACAGCAAGGCTCAGGTCAGCTGGGAAGGAAGAAGCAGCAGAGTGGGAAGGCACCACAGATCATCCTGGCTGAATCTTTTCTACTTTCTTACTGTTTTACGAAGGGTAGTTTGTATAGGCCTTACCTCATATTGTCTCGGAAACCCTCCAGGTGCCAGGGCCACTGACACCAGAAATGGAGGCACGGCAGGCTATGCGGAAAAGGGAGCAGAAGGTAGCCCGGCGACAACGGGAGGAGCAGCAGCGAAAGCAGCGAGAGCAGGAGAAGCGGGAACAAGAAGAGCAGCAGCGATTTGCCTCTCTCAGCGACAGAGAGAAGGTGCGGCTGGAGGTTCTCTCTTCCACAGTGAGACTTCCTTGGAGGTGTAACCCCTTTCCAATGTGCAGCTGTCACTTGTAGGGTACGCTGTCCACCCTTGGAGGCTTGTCCTTAACACGACTTCTCTTCCCCTTAGAGAGCTCTGGCTGCTGAGCGCCGACTAGCTGCCCAGTTGGGAGCCCTTGCCCCCCAGATCTCTGACTCTGCAATCGCCAATGCCCAGTATGTCGAGAGGCGGGACAGATGGCATAATGTTGGGGCAAGTTGAATGAGTGCCTACGTAGAGAGGTTGTTGAGGGGGTTTCAGAAGTTCTTTGAACCTTTGGAGTGAAAACAAATGGCAAGAGGGACAGGGAGAACTTGGATTGGAAACTTCCTGGGGTACCTGTCCATCCGTTTTTCTTCCTCTGTTCAGACGCTGCTGCAGCTGTGGGACATCCCTCCAAGGCCTCATTCCCTTTCACTACCTCGACTTCTCCTTCTGCTCCACACGCTGCCTGCAGGATCATCGCTGCCAGGCCAGGAAGCCCTCTTCCTGACCTCTCACGGCTCCACCTGGGGTCAGCTCTAGACCCTGAGAGGGCACAGTCACACTGGTCCTAGGTTTCCTCTTCCCCGAGAAACCAGAGTATTTGGAAGATTAGGGTGAGAGACACTCAGGAACCAGGGCAAAGACGGCCACAGAGGTGTGTGGAGCTGGTAGTCTCTGGAACTTTAATTACAATAAAGTTTTTGGAAAGGGAACTGTACTTGTCCAGTTGTTGTGGCTTTGATTCTTTGTGGTCACTGTGGCCAGTGCCAAGGAATCCTGCCTGCTCCATGTCCCAGGTCCAGGGGTTAACCTTTCTTTCAGTGCCCACTTAACTCCATTGGTTCAGGGGCACTTTGTGTATCATCTGAGAGGGAATAGATATATGTCTTATGCAAGGTGCTATTGAGGATAGGACTATCCAGGAACTGGATTTGGGGTTGGGGAGGCACATTTTCTAGCTCCAGCAATGTGATTTTATTGAGTGCTCCCCCAGGAAACAGCAGGGGTCTTGGCACGTAGAGGGTCTGTTGTGGCCCCCTCTTTGTCCAGTACCGACCCAAGTTAAACCCATTGATCCAGACTTGGCCCTGCGGGGAAAGAGGAGAGAAGGAAATAAACGGGCAGTTCTCCAGGTGGTAGAATCATCCCCTTTTGGGTTTGTAATCAGAGGAATGATTTCTGATACCCCTTCCATGAGTTCCCTGGCTTACCACCCCCCACCCCGAACCCCACCACCGCCATTGGCAATACCTTGGTCCATCCAGGTAGGAAGAGAAATGTGTCTCCGCCTGAGTCTAAAACTGGAAATGTTGTAGAGTAGAAGGTGGGGCCAGAGGGAGTTTGAGGATGCAAACTTTTTGGCAATTGGAGGGGAAACCACCACTTTACAAGCTTATCAATTTTCAGAGGGAACATCAGCCACTGGGTAAGGATCGTTTGCCCCAGAACTGGTGGCTCTAATAGGCCCTGTGAAGAAGGCAAATGAAAATTCAGCAATCAGTAACCTCTAAGGCGAAAGGTTCCCTAGTCAAGCCCTGAGATATAACTAGTAGCCATGTCCACAACCCCACAAGACACTACACTTTGCTAAGGATGTGGCTCTTGCTTTTATCTTCCATCAGGCCCCTCTCCAGGGAAGTGTGGTCATAAGGATATAAGGGAGAAGGGATGGGCAAAGCTAGCTCACCTTGAAGTCACTGTGGTTAGACCCAAAACTGAGCCTCCCCATGTTCTCCAGCAAGACATCCAGCTTGGCCCCCATCTTCCCCGTCAAAAATAGTTTGTGTTTAGTGTTTCGTTCCAGAACACCCTGAAACACCTGTAGATAAGAGGATCTATGAGGGGAAGGGCCAGCATCTGGCTCCCAGCCACCAAATTGGAAGCCACATTAGGACACTATTTGGAGGGCAAAGAGAATGTGGCCCATCTGTCGATTACCAATCCATTCTGGAACCTCACCCTCAGTCAACTCTTTGTCTCAGCTTATCCCTGGACCCCCTGCAAATGTGGGCAGGCAGTGGGAAAAGGTAGATGGGAACTTCAGGCTTAAAGGTGCTTGGGAGGAGGAAAGTGGGCCTCACAGGTAGCCTGGAATTAGGTGCGTACCCCATCCACCATCACGTAGGCACGGTCATGGACTCCACTGTTCGGCACCCAGAACTGTGCTGGCTCAAAAACAGTGTGGCTTAGATAGGTCCGGTACAACATGAAGCCAAGGTCCTGGGTATGGGAGATGAGTACTTAAGATAAACTGCAATGAAAATGGTATCGTGGGGAAGACATGGAACTCAGGGAACCTTTGGCTATAGCTGTTGAGGAAGGTTGCCTTACCTACCAGATGTGGAATTACACCTTACCTGCTTGACAGCCTCGAAGGTCATTGGCAACATTGCATGGATGGGCCCTTGGGGGCACAGGAGGTGCAGAAAATCCAGCAAATATCCATCCTATTAGAATAAGGGGATGGCAAAAAAAAACTAGAGTAAGGGGGCAGTATCAGAATAAAAGGAAGGTTTCAGAATAGGGAGCAGACAAGATAAAGGGCTACTTAGAGAATAACAGGATAGAATCAAGAGATGGGGAGGAGCTTACCAGGTACAGGGTCAAAGGTCCGAGCATCATCTTAGGGCTGGGGGGAGGTAAAGGTCCCAAGGGAATTTCCTGAAACTGAGCCCAAATTCTCTCAGGAGCCATAGAAAAACCATAGAACTCCTATTTCAAGACCCTAGCACAGGTTCTTAACCTGGGGTGCAGGGAAGGGCTTCAGGGGTCATAAAGATCCTGTAATTTTGCACATACTGGTGTGTACCTTCCCAGGGAGTCCCATTTGGGCAAGTGAGAAATGCTTCTGTGGGGTGCTGACAGGGCTCTGTGGCCCAGACGACCACAAGCGATTCCTGGGAACCCTTTATGAACAATTTAGGCGCTCTCTTCCCCCAAATTAATAAAAGCCTTTAGGGCTTAATGAAGTGGTAGGGCACCTGGCTGATGACATTTCGAAGAGCAAAAAGCTTAGGTGTGGCATCCCCTGCTTCAGATATTGGCGCATCATAGTCATAGCTGGTAGTAATCGGAAGGAAGCGTCCCTTCTCATCGGCACCTGTTGCCATCAGAGGGGGCAGCTGTGGCCATATCCAGCTTTCTTCTAGATATCCTAATCCACCCAGCCTTCAGACTCGAATTCCTTGCTATGGCCCTGCTTTCCACCCCTCACACCATTTGGACTCACCATTCCAGTATCCAAAGTTGGTACCTCCATGAAACATGTACCTGAAGTGGGGGAAGGTGGAGGGAAAGGCGCAAGCTGAGCCATGGAATCTTAACTCTCATCCCCAGCACCCAGTTCCAGATTCATGTTGACCCAGTGCCTGCAGTTACATGTTCACACTGGCTCCCAACTTCAGCATGTTCTCTAGTCCTTCGGTTACCGCTCTAACCGACCGTGTGGAGTGATTCTGGCCCCAGTAATCCAGCCAGCCGGTGTAGTACTCAGAGTTCACCTAGTGGGAAGTGAAAGGAGCCATGAGCAAGATGGGTAACTGTATTCAACCCATTCCAAACCCCGACTCTCGCCTTAACTGCCCTCCCTTCTCGTTTCTCACCAATGGCCCGTGGGGTTCATACACCCTCTGCAGGGCAAACATTTGGGTCATGTTTTCAGCTGCAGAAAGGAGGCACAGGTGAAAAAGACATCTCGGAAGAGGTGCCCCTTCCCCAGACTCCACTCCTAGCCCTTGCTCAGGAGACCTGGGCCAAAATCTACAGTGGTATAGAGTCCCTTCAGAGAGCCACATCTGAGTCCTTCAGGCCCATCTGTGGTGAAGAGCAAGATCTTCTCCCCCAGCAGTGCACGCAAGAGCCCAGCCAGGTGCCTCATGTAGCTGAAGTCACAGGCCCTATAGCTACCGTATTCATTCTCCACCTGCCAGGAGAAAGGAAGAGTGGAGCTCAGCCATGAGGTGGAGAAGGTTCGGCACCCTGGCACCTCCTTCCCCTTGCCCGGTCAACTCTCTACTTGTACCTGAATGCTAATGATGTTGCCCCCATTGTGGTAGAGCCATGGATATATCTTGGGCAGCAAGACCTTGAACCAGGAGTCCACTGCAGCAAGGAAGTCTAAAGGAAGGAGTGGTGCTCTGCTCATTAGGGCACCAGTACCTCCACAATGCCCACCCCAGCACTGACGCCAGCAGCTTCATTCAGGGCTGCCTGAACTCCGGCCGAAGTCTGCGCCCCACTTGTCCACAGCTGAACGTGGGGAGCAGTGACTCTTGTGAGAAGCAGCTCTCAACCCTAAGCTCTTATATATCTGCGCGACTAGAAAGGTTTGAGCACAGACAAACTTAAAGCAGTGTTTCTTGTACATTCATTTTTTAACTGTAAGAAAAATGTTAAACACATCGGCATGGAGCTACTGTGATCAGTGTACACTTGAGATTGCTATGAAGTAGCGCAGGAATTCATAGAAGTGTAAGATGTCTGACCTGCACCTCAATGTAACCTGACAGTCCAAGGAACCTAAGTCATCAACTGAATGATCATTGAATTAGCTATCATGCCTTAAATTCTCAACTGCTATTGCGATTTTTGTTGATTCCTCCTCATAGTCTTCCTGAGTGTTATTACCTTTGCCTGACACCTTCTCCTCATCCTCCTTTACCTAGCCAACTCCAATTCAGTCTTCAGGTCTTAACTTCTATTTCACTTCCTCAAGGAAGCCTTAGGTATCCCAGATTAGGGGAGATCCCCGTGACACGCTCTCCTGTCACCCCATACTTCTCTTTCAAGCATATAACCAAGTGCAGTTAAGCATGTATTCCTATCACTGTGTCCTGTTGCTCCCCCGCTAGTGAGCAGGAGCTTTGTGGGGTTCATTTGCTTGGTCCCTGTCACTGAGGACAGTGCCTGCAGACAGCAGATTCTCGAAGGCAGACTTGATGAAAGATATTTTGGAGGATATTTTTGTATTCTTAAAAGATTTAGCCCTGGCTGGTGTAGCTCAGTAGATTGATCACTGGCCTGCAAACCACAGGGTCACAGGTTTGATTCCCAGTCAGGGCACATGTCTGGGTTGTGGGCCAGGTCCCTGGTGTGGGGTGGGCAAGAGGCAACCACATATTGATGTTTCTCTCCCTCTCTTCCTCCCTCCCCTCTGCCTAAAAATAAAATAAATAAAATAAAAAAATATTTAATTCCTTTATATTTTGTGTGTTCTGTATAAAGGAGACCCAGGTTTCATTGCCTTCTTTAATCCAAGCATACATTAAATTTCATTCAACAAATATTTATGGGTGGTGACTAAGCACCAAGCACTGTTCTAGGGGTTAGGGACACTGAATAGAACAAAATAGACAAAAATCTCTGCCTTTGTGGGATTTCCTTTCCAGTGAGGGGAGCAGATAATAAATTAAGAGGTAAAATATACAGTAGGCTAATGCCAAGGAGAAAAAGTAAAGCAGAGAAGGAAGATGTAAAATGGTGCAGTGGGGGAGCTCAAATTTTAAAGGGTGGCCCAGGGAAGGCTCCCGGCGAAGGTGATCTGCCGAAGCCCCAGTGGGTGCGAAGAACAGCAGTGAGACCAGTGTGAACCATGAGAAGAGCAGGTGTCAGGCAGGTGACTAGGCCACCTGGGTAGGACCTCATTGACCATCTGAAGGAATCTACGGTTCGTATTCTGAATGAGATGAGAACCTGTTGGAGAGGTTTAAGCAGAGGAATGACATGATCTGATATACAGTTAAACATATTTTAACAGGATCATGCTGGTTGCTATATTGAGAATAGACATGGGGGAAGGGCAAAGAACGGAAACCATTTAGGAAGCTATTAAAATAATCCAGCTGAGAGAGGTGGTTTGAACCACAGCGGCGGCAGTGGAGATGGTGAGAAGTAGTAGAATTCAATATATTTTGAGGGTAAAGCTGACAGAATTTTCTGATGGATTAAATGTGCGCTGTGAGAGAAAGAAAGGCATGAAGAATTATACCATAAGTATAATTCTTGAATAAGAATTCAAGTTGGAATTCGATAAGAATCAGTTTCCAACTGATGAGTTGGAAAACAGATTTGCCATTAACCGAGACGGGGCGATTGTTGAAATTACTGAGTTGGAAGGCAATAACAAGAGTTTAGTTATTATCATTGCAAGTTTTAGATCTCCGAATGCAGAAGTCAAGCAGGGCAGTTGGATATATGTATTTGGAGGCCAAAGGAAGATCCTGAAGATAACATATTTCAGACTCATGAGCTATCAGATGGAATTTAAAGGCATGCAATGGACAAGATCATCCAGGGAATGAACATAGAAAAGAGAAGCATCGAAATGCTGAGTCCTGAAACAAGCATTTATCAAAGACTGAGTAGTGGCCAGAAAGACGGTAGGGAGAGAGGCAAAGAGGAGAACTGTGGTATCGTGGAAGCTGAGAGAAAAATGTATTTCAAGGGAGAGTGACTGGCTGTGCTGAGTGCTGCTGACTGGCTGAGGAGGATGAGGCCTGAGAAATCACCATGGAGTTAACAATAAAAAGGTCACTGGTTTTCTTGAGAAAAATAGATTGCATGTTGGTGTCCCATCGGTACTTTCTCTTTTAAAGTATATTTCATAGTCAATTGAGTTTGGGAAATGCCTTAAGAAAATGCCTTTGGGAAAAGCTCTCCAGTGCCCTGTAAAGCAGAACAGCCCCTGGAGAGTCCTCAGCAGATATAAAGTGGTACTCGAGCAATCTTTCTAAAGATAAAATTAATGCCTTGCTCTAATGACTTCCTATTTGTACCTGAAATCCAAACTTCTTAAAATATTAGGCACCTCAGAGTTTAATCCTGAGTTCATCTTTTCCTTCTCTAAACTCTCCCCAGGTGATGGCTCAGCACCCATAAATTTAAGTGCCATCTTTAGCTGGCACTTATTCCAAAATGTAATGCAGACCTCTGCCTAAGCTCCGCACTCACATATCCTATTACTTATTTTAATAACCCTACTTGAGTTAGAAATGATAAAAATTGAACTATTTTCTCCCCCCAAAAGTTGTCCCTTTGCTGCTCTTTGTCCTATCTCCTCCCTGTCAGTAAATAGCACCACCATCTTGACTGGCCAGAAACTGCGTTCCTTTCTCTCCAGACCCTACTAACACTCTCCCCACCCCCACCCTTCCCTTTAAAATCTATCAGGCAGTCCTGGTGATGTTATCTCCAATCTACATCCCAGTTCTGCTCTCTTCTCCCCATTTCCTCTGCTGCCGCCACCACCACCATCATAGTGTGGGAGCTACTGCCTCCTCAACTACAGGCACAGTCTCCCAACTGGTTTCTTCACCATCGCTCTTACTCCCCTGCCCTCAATCCACCCTCCACATCCAGGCTGAGCTCATGTGAAAACAAATCCAATTACGTCACATCTCTGGTTAAACTCTTTCAATAACTTTCCACTATGCTGAGAATAAAATGCAAACTCCTTACAACAGCATCAACAATCACCATCTATCTCCGCTTTCACATCACACCACTCTCTCCCTTACCCACCATGCTCCAGCCACACTGGCCTCAACCATGCCTGTTCTTCCCCATCTCTGGGCCTCAGAACATCCTGTCCCCTCTATCTGGTTGTTCTCCCCACTCTTCATATGACCAGAGCTTTTCCTTGTCTCTGGTCAACAGAATGTCATCTTTTCAGAAAAGTATCTCCTGACCTCTCTACCTAAAAGAGGCCCTCTGTATTATTCACTAGCTCAACTCCTTGTCTATTTTCTTGTGTGGTATTTTTATAACTTGCAATATTACAGGTTTGGGTTTCTTTAAAAATCTGTTTCTTCCACTATACTAGAACCCGCTGCACAGTGGCTGGGTCTGTCTGGTTCCCCAGTTTCTAGCATTCTGTTGGGCATGAAGGGCGCAATATGATCTCCAGTTTGAGGACAGTCTCTTCTGTTTGGGGCACCCAAGTGACCCATTTGTCATTGCTGTTTGCTTTTTTTCTGTGTTAAAAATTTTTTTGAATTATTTATTTTTAGAGAGAGGGGAAGGGAGGGAAGAAAGGGAAACATCAATGCAAGACATACATCAATCTGTTGTCTCTCACACGCCCCCAAGTGGGGACCTGGACTAACTGCAACCCAGGCATGTGCCCCACTGGGAATGGAACCAGCAACCTTTCTTTCTTTCAGCTCACAGGTGGGTGGGTGCTCAATCCAGTGAGCCACACCAGCCATGGTTATGTGTTAAATTTTTCTGTCTCCACTTACCTGGATCTGAGGTTCTCAGGCGAATGTTAGGTTTACGAAGCAACCAGGCTGGGAGACCCCCCTGAGACAAACATAAAGACGATGAAGCAGCTTGTGGGTTTCGTTGTCTGAGAAGTTAAATACTGTACTGAAAGTGGCCCTAGAGGATGGGCAGAAGGCAGTAGCCCAGGGACCCCATCTGGGTGGCTTTGGTTCTATCCCTTCCCCGACTAACTTACCATCTCCCACTCCGCACAGATGTAAGGTCCTGGTCTCAGTATGACCAACAGGTTCGCTAAAGATGCCTCATTCAGAAATGCCAGGAGATCCCGGCTGCCATTAAAGTTATAGACCCCAGGCTCTGGCTCATGGTAGTTCCAGGGCACATAACTGAAAAAGGAAGAGGTTAACAGGGCCCAGGGCGGGCATGGGGAGATGCCCAGGAGGCATAAGGGCTCCTGGCCTTGCAGGAAATCTCCAGGAAAAAGCTGTGGGAAGGAGGTCCTGGCCCACCCTTCCCCACCCTTTGCCTGGAAGTCCTGGAACTCTACCCCTCATCATACCCAGCCAGTGTTCCTGTCGAAATCCCCCTTTTGAAGGGGGTGGTAGGAAGAGTAAATCCCACCCCTCTCCTGAGCCCTTCTTACAACTGTATGGCGTTGAGGCCACTCATTCTCATTTTGAAAAGCCGGTCTGCCCAAAGCACCCGAGGTACCCGAAAGTAGTGAAGGCTGCCAGACACGTAGCTGAACGGAACCCCGTCCAGGAGGAATCTATCATGATCCCAATCCACTACGAACGACCGACTGTCTGCCTGCAAAGGGAGAGATCGTGCACAGTAGAGCTCTGGAAGAAGCGGAGTGCGACCGGTGGGGGGGGGGGGGGCGGGCGGGTGTTGGGGTGCCGGCCGCTGCTCTGCTCAGTGTTTTGTTATTTTTCGCTCTCTCTCCTATGCCTCACCGCAAACTGTTTCAGTCCTCTCATCTTACCTGGAGCAGCAGTAGCGTCAGGGGCAGCAGCAGCAAGGAGGGAAAACAGAGCGGCTTTTTGGGAGCCATGGCGCTTAGACGGCGGTCCAACTGTCACGTGGCGGATTCCTGGGAGGAAACCTCGGCGAGCAAGAAGGGGCGGAGACCACCTCAAGTTGCCAAGCAGTTAGCTATCCTGATTTAGTCTCCGGTTACTCTACTAGTTTGTAAAATCCTCTACATCTTGAACCAGTTTTATCAGCGTCACCTGGGAGCTTGTTAGAACTGCAGAGTCTCAGGTCCTACCTCAGACTGATAGAACCAGAATTTGTATTTTAACCAGATTCCAGGTGATCATAAGCACGTTCAAGATTAAGAAGCAGCCCTGGCTGGTGTAGCTCAGTGGATTGAGTGTGGGCCTGTGAAGCAAGGGATCACGGTTCGATTCCCAGTCAGGGCACATGCCTGGGTTGCAGGCCAGTTCCCAGCAGGGGACCCACAAGAGGCAGCCATACATTGATATTTCTCTCCCTCTCTCCTTCCCTTCCCCTCTAAAGATAAATAAATAAAAATTTTAAAAAAGATTAAGCAGTGCTCTACTAGACTAAGCTCCCTAAAGGTTGAGGGTGTCTTGTCCATCTTGAATCCTCAGCCTCTAGCACTGAGCCCACACCTGGCAGATGTGTGGACCCAAATCTAGACGATGTCAGAGCCAGGGGGCTAAGACAGGGTCAGGACCAAGGGAAACTGTAGGAAGATCATCCCAGTCCTGTGTAAGGGAGGCCATGGGGAGGCGGGTTACAAAATGGATCTTTTTTCCTGGAGAGCCCTATTTCAACCACCACCCAGGATATTCCATCTTCTTTGGATGTGCACTGATTTCCAATGTACCCCTGCCCGTCTGGACAAAAAGATGTCAAGGACAGCAGCTTGGCGCCAAGGCTTAGGAATTTGTGAATTTCCATTACACCTGCCTTCACAGTCCCAGGGGTGGGATGTGAGGACCAGGGTAATAATAAAAGTAATAATAATAATAACAATAATAATTCTGCCTGGCACTTATTGAGGGCTATGCATCAGGCACTTCACATATCATTTAGTCTTCAAACAACTCCATAAGGTAGATAATTATCATTTGCTTTTTACTGATGAGGAAATTGAGGGACAGCAACATTAAGTAGCCTGTCCAAGGTCACATAACTAGTTTAGTAGAGTTGGAATTTGAACTAGGCAGTCTGGCCTCATGGTTCATGCACTTAACCTTAGGTACTAGTCTATTTTATAAATAGGAAAAGTGAGGTTAAATGACTTGTTCGAGGTCACACATCTAGTAGGCTTTATTAAACGACCAGATTTAGAGCCTCGTCTGGTTCAAGAGCCTCAGCTCTTAATCAGTGAGACTAGGGTAGTGGATATAGGCCGGAGCCCCCAGGGTTGTACAGATCAGAGCTCCAGGAATCCAGATAGCCCCCACCCACTCTTGGTCTACCCAGCGCGCCGGAGGTATGACGCCTCCTACCTCCGGCATTGGGAATGGAGGTCCTGGGGGCCTCGGGCCGTGCCCGGCTTTGCTCCCCCTTGGCCTAGGTGCTTGCGTCCTGACCCCTACTGAAGGTGTAGAACCTTCACTTGGGTCCTCGAACCCGTCCTCCTGCAGACCTAACCCGTCCACTGGTCAGCTCTGCGCCCCCACATCGCCCGGATGCCCGGCGGTTGCTAGGATACCGCGGGCTGTTCAGCAGGCGCGGAATGATGACACATCACTGCTTCCGGTCCTTGACGCTTTTCTCCTGTTCAAGCCAGGTCAGTGGGGGAGCTGGGCTGGCTTACCTGGGTTGTACTCGCAGATGGGCTCTGTAAGCGTTAGGTCCGAGCCTCCCACACCCTGAGAACTACGCTATACCCTTGCCTTCGCGACCCGACGGGCAGGGGAGCCAGGGCCGCCCGAAGGTGGGCTGGTGGTGGAGGAAGCGGTCTGGTAGTTGCTGCGTGGCCTGAGGCTTTAAGGCACCTGATCCCATCCTCCTTGGAGATGGTATCGGCAGGGCCGGTTTTCTATAGATTCCGATACCTGGGCCTGATCTCTCCACATTAGTACTTCAGGGGCCGTCTAGATTGTGCCCGACCCACGCGATCCTTCCCTTTCAGCATGATCTGGCGGGGCCCCAGTGCATCGCCTGGGATAGCGCACTCAATCTGGACGAACCTACTGGCAGCCTCAGACCGCCCTTGAGGAGGATGACTGAGACATTATGGGCCACGCGCTGTGTATCTGCTCTCCGGGAACTGTCATCATTGACAATAAGCGCTACCTCTTCATCCAGAAACTGGGGGAGGGGTGAGTGTTTGGAAATCACTAGTCCCCAGGATTATGGTGATTGAAGGACAGCCATCTGTACCTGATAGTGGCAAAAGGTTTTATTCTGTCACTTATCCTTTAACCCACCTTGCAGAGCCTTAGTGACATGCTAGTCAAGAAAGTAGATTCTGGAACCAGGCCTCCACCTTTTATGACCTTGATAGGCCCTGGTTTCTTCATTTGCTTAAGGGAGATAATTACTATCTTGCGTAATTGATGGGGCTGTGAGGATTAAATGAGATAATGCGTATAAAACATCTCACCAGTGCCCGGTTCACAGCACTTAATAAATGTTAGCTATTTGTTGATGTTTATGAGCATCTGTTATGTGCAGAGCACTGGGTTATAATCACAGGGCCTCAAAGATTACTTTGTCCCAGCTCTGGAGCTCAAAGTGCAATAATCTTCAGGCTTCTCTTAGAGTTACATCTTGGGAGGGTTTCTATTAAATGGGAAAGACACCCCCTGTTCTTTCCAGGGAATTCCTCTGGGTCCGAGCAGTGTGGGAGATGACCATGGTCCTTCACTGACCCCTTTGGCCCACAGTGGGTTCAGCTATGTGGACCTAGTGGAGGGGTTACATGACGGACACTTCTACGCCCTGAAGCGAATCGTGTGTCACGAGCAGCAGGACCGGGAGGAGGCCCAACGAGAAGCAGACATGCATCGCCTCTTCCAACACCCAAACATCCTTCACCTCGTGGCTTATTGTCTGAGGGAGCGGGGCAGTAAACATGAGGCCTGGCTGCTGCTACCCTTCTTCAAGGTCAGAAAGTCTCCTGGCTGTGGAGGGGTTGCAACAGAGCCACCGACCAAGAGCTATGTGAGCAGTCAAGTATGTGAGGAAGCAGAGGCTATGTCCTGGGTTTGACCACTTCAGATTTGGAATTTAGAGGAATCCAAATGGGACTGTAGGGTGTGTGGTGTGTGTGGTGAGAAGGTTGATGGGCTTTTGACATGGGGAAGGGACCAGGCTCCGGGAGCAGAGCCTTGAAAAACAACTGCGGGTGTACTTGTGTTGCAGAGAGGTACGCTGTGGGATGAGATAGAGAGGCTGAAAGACCGAGGCAACTTCCTGACTGAAGAGCAAATCCTTCGGCTGCTGCTGGGTATCTGCAGAGGTCTTGAGGCCATTCATGCCCAGGGTTATGCCCACAGGTCAGTGGGAGGGCCCTGTATGTTCTCTGGGGCAGAAAGGAAGAGCTTCATCAAGAGAAATGAGAAGTCTCTGCTCACCTCTCAAGGAACAGCCCCATGATTTTTTGTCCCCCCTGGGACTCTAGTCTCCCTGTCCAGGGATGTTCATGGGTCATTTCCACTTCCTGACAGGGACCTGAAGCCTACTAATGTCTTGCTTGGAGATGAGGGGCAGCCGGTTTTAATGGACTTGGGTTCCATGAATCAAGCACAGATCCATGTGGAGGGCTCCCGCCAGGCTCTGGCTCTGCAGGTAAGAGTCTCCAGGTTCCTTTGTCCACCTGTTCCCCATCTCTGACCTCTTCTGGTGCATTCCCCATTTTGTTCACATGACCATAACCTGTGCCTGACTTTTGAGCTCTGGGGTCACTGTTCCAGGACTGGGCAGCCCAGCGGTGCACCATTTCCTACCGGGCCCCAGAGCTGTTCACTGTGCAGAGTCACTGTGTCATCGATGAGCGGACTGATGTCTGGGTGAGGAGCATGCAGCTGGGAATCTGGGTGGGGAGGAGCACTGCTCTGTACCTACTATGGAGTACAGGAGGAGGTCTTTGGTTTCCAGGGCATGGGGCCCCAGGAAACATGTATGTCCCCATCCCCCTCAACTTCCTTCCTGGCAACTGTCACTGACATTGTACTTAATTGCTCAGGAAGTGGTATAACCCTGCCCTTTGAACAGGGGTGGTACAACTAGGTGCTGGGGCTGAGGACAGTGGCTAAACAAAGGGTGCAGAGGCTTCCAGCTAACTGGCAGTTTCTCTGGGCCCTGGAGGGGTCAAGTGGCTGAAGTCAGCATACTCCTTTTAGCTCATGTAGTCTCCTTTCACTACAAAATTAAGAGGAGAGTTATAACTTCCATCGATCCCCTTCATGGAGTAACCAAGTTATGCTCAGTCTCTAGGCTGTGTCTTATATGCTATGATGTTTGGAGAAGGCCCTTATGATATGGTGTTCCAGAAGGGTGACAGTGTGGCCCTGGCTGTGCAGAACCAACTCAACATCCCACAGAGCCCCAGGTGAGCACTAGAAGGGCACCAAGCACTTCAGACTCTCCTCGACATTACTGGAGCCTCGGCATGGCGGACGGGTGCCCTTCGGTCACCCCGCGCTCCTCCCCCAACAGGCATTCTTCAGCATTGCGGCAGCTGCTGGCCTCAATGATGACTGTGGACCTGCAGCAGCGCCCTCACGTTCCTGTCCTCCTCAGTCAGTTGGAGGCACTGCAGCCCCCAGCTCCAGGCCAGCACACTACTCAAATCTGACCAAACCAGTGGCCACGTTGAGGTGGCCCCTGTGCCTTGGAACAAGTCTGCCGTCTCTCACTGGAACCTCTGTTCTTTCTATCCAGGCCTGCTCTCTTATGGTTGAGGGCAGGGGGTTGGGGCAAGTCAGCTCAGTCTTCTATCTCTGCTGTGTTCTCTTACCCCCAGAACAACTGGGTAGGGAACCTGAGTTGGGGTGGATGAGGGTGGGGTATGGGGAAAGGGAAACTGAAAGAACATGGTAAAAGCTCGGAGCAGGACTGCTGAACGTACATCATGGTCTGCCTCCAAGTCTGGGAGCAGGAGAATGTATAAATAAGAGAATAAAGTGAGCCCTGCCTGGTCTGGCTCAGTGGGTTGAGTGCTGGCCTGTGAACCAAAGGGTCGCCAGTTTAATTCCCAGTCAGGGCACATGCCTGAATTGCGGGCCAGGTCCCCAGCAGGGGCGCACAAGACGACCACACATTGATGTTTCTCTCCCTTTCTCCCTCCCTTCCCCTCTCTCTAAAAAATAAATAAAATCTTAAAAAAAAAATAAAGGGAAAGCAGCTTGGTGTGGACCTCAGTCTCATTGTTCCCGGAGAAAAGAGATGCAAGGGGCCCAAAGTCTCATTGCCATGTCCAAGGAACAGCCTGGAAAGAAGAGGGACTGGTGTAGTCAGGTCAGAAGGCAGGTATTCTTACTTTAAACCTGGCTGGTTGGCAATGGGCAGTTCTAGCTTGTCCAACTTAAACAGTTAAAGCTGCTCTGGCTTGAGTGGGCTCCTATGCCAAGAACTGAGAGCAGGGTCCCCTGAAGGCCCATTCAATTCATTTCTTTCCTTTCTTCTTTCCCAGGGGTGGGTGGCTTAGTCAGAGCAGCCCAGCTGGTTTGCCAGGCCAGTCTCTGGGTGGAGACACCTGAGGAACCTTTGGGACAGCTACATAATAGGTCTCCCAGCCTCAGCCTGGGGGCAGAGGGAGTGGAGGTGGCAGCCATTTGGGCCTACAGTCTCTCCCCACTGGTTTTAGCTCACTCATGGTTAATGGTTAATGAGGCCGGTGTGATGTGGCAGTGTCTAGCTGCCACTTCCTGCCTACCGTGCTGAGTAAACAGGGCCCGCCTTTGCTGGGCTTACAACCTGTTCCCCGGGGAAGGGCACTGCGTCCCCGAATCACAGGGAGGGAAAGCAAGGGCAGGGCTGGCATCTCCTGCTCCTGAGGTGGAAGCTTCTTTCCCTCAACCCTGCCCGCCCCCAACATGCTGACGTCAGTGTGGGCCCTGGGGTGCCTATTAGCAAAGTTGAAAATTTCCCTAGGGCCCTCACAAGAGGGTCCTACCAGCTAAAACAGAGGCTGAGGCCAGAAAGAAGGCACAAACAGAAGGGAGATGACCCGAGTTTTAATGGCACAGCCCTAGGCCCCAGCACAGCAGCAAGTCAGTAAGCTATGCAAAGCTGTTCATGCAGTGACATAAACAATTCCAGGAGGTGGCCCTGTTCCCTCCCATCCCCCAAGCTTATGACTAGGCTCCACGCCAAGGAACTCTGGGGCAGCTCAGCCCCACTCCCAAGCCCTCATAACATAGAGGTGCCTGGGCCAAGCCTTGCTTCCAGAGCTGATGAGTGCAGAAGCCATGGGAAGAACAGCGTCCTGGTCTTAACCCAGATACAGAAACTGCTGGACTGAAACTCTCACTTGGAAAGGAAGTGAAGATTCATACCCTTCGATAGTTTGTGGCTGGATGGACAGGTCCAGGATTCAGTCCTCATTTCCTCCCTGTCCTGGGTGCCCCTGAGGATCTTACATCAAGGACCATGGGGTCATGTTTCCCGGGCCTGGCAAGGGCTCCTTGGCAGGTCTCGCCTTCAGCCATGGAAGGGAAAAGGGTCATGAGCAGCATATAGTGAGGGCAGCAGCAGAAGCAGCAGCAAGCAGCACAAGGAAGGCAGCAGAAGCTCAAGTACTCACAGAGGGAACCAGAAACCGTGCAAGGAAACTGTTTATTTCGAAAGGATTTTGCAATAAACACAGTAGGCTCCAGGCAGCTGGTCTATTCTTCTCCCTCATCCTCATCCTCATAGGAGTCGATGCCCACTTCCTCGTAATCCTTCTCCAGGGCAGCCATATCCTCCCGGGCCTCAGAGAACTCACCCTCCTCCATGCCCTCCCCCACATACCAGTGCACAAACGCCCTCTTGGCGTACATCAGGTCGAACTTGTGGTCCAGACGGGCCCAGGCCTCCGCAATGGCGGTCGTGTTGCTCAGCATGCACACGGCACGCTGCACCTTGGCCAGGTCACCCCCGGGCACCACAGTGGGCGGCTGGTAGTTGATGCCAACCTTGAAGCCCGTGGGACACCAGTCCACAAACTGAATACTGCGCTTGGTCTTGATGGCAGCGATGGCGGCGTTGACATCCTTGGGCACCACGTCCCCACGGTACAGCAGGCAGCAGGCCATGTACTTGCCATGACGGGGGTCGCACTTCACCATCTGGTTGGCCGGCTCGAAGCAGGCGTTGGTGATCTCTGCCACCGACAGCTGCTCGTGGTACGCCTTCTCTGCAGAGATGACTGGCGCGTAGGTGGCCAGGGGGAAGTGGATGCGCGGGTAGGGCACCAGGTTGGTCTGGAACTCCGTCAGGTCCACGTTGAGGGCCCCGTCAAAGCGCAGGGAAGCTGTGATGGAGGAGACGATCTGGCTGATGAGGCGGTTCAGGTTGGTGTAGGTGGGGCGCTCGATGTCCAGGTTGCGGCGGCAGATGTCATAGATGGCCTCGTTGTCCACCATGAAGGCACAGTCTGAGTGCTCCAGGGTGGTGTGGGTGGTCAGGATGGAGTTGTAGGGCTCGACCACGGCTGTGGACACCTGGGGGGCTGGGTAGATGGAGAACTCCAGCTTGGATTTCTTGCCATAGTCGACAGAGAGCCGCTCCATCAGGAGGGAGGTGAAGCCGGAGCCGGTGCCCCCACCGAAGCTGTGGAAGACCAGGAAGCCCTGAAGCCCTGTGCACTGGTCAGACTGAAAGGCAAGAAAGAGAAAGAGCAATGTACGTGGGAAGGGGCCTGAGGAGCTCTATCACTGGCTCCACAGAAGCCTAAATATCTCTGGAGCTAGGGCAAAGATTAATGAGTGTTCCATAGCAGCAGCATGCTCTGGAACATGTACAATTAGAGACGACTCCCTGAAAAAGATCTGGAAACAGAAATGTCCCTGACCATTAGCATCATCATCTGGAAAGCTCCCTCCCTTCACACCAGAGTCTCACCAGCTTGCGGATCCGGTCCAGTACTGGGTCAATGATCTCCTTGCCGATGGTATAATGACCACGAGCATAGTTGTTCGCAGCATCCTCTTTCCCAGTGATGAGCTGCTCTGGGTGGAAGAGCTGCCGGTACGGGCCATTTCGGATCTCATCTGCAAGGGCATAAAACATTGTCAGGGCCCAAACCACAAGGCTGTGCCCAGCAGGGACCTCCCTCCCTCACTGTGGTCGCTGCAGACAGATATGTGGAAGAGTTTACCCTTCTGCCAGCCTGAGATACCAGTGTGTGAGGAGCCCAGGCCTGCTGTGCAAGCCAGCCTGCGATTAGATTGCCTTCTTTAGACTCAAACTGGGTGAGGAGTTTTCAGGACTAGGAAAGACAGGTCTAGACATCAGCTCTCCAGAAAGAAGCCTAGAGTCACTCTCCACGCTCCTCAATTCCACCCCCTTCTTTCTCTCACCAATCACAGTGGGTTCCAAATCCACAAAAACTGCCCGGGGCACATGCTTTCCAGCTCCGGTTTCACAGAAGAAGGTGGTGAAGGAATCATCTCCCCCACCAATGGTCTTGTCACTGGGCATCTGCCCATCAGGCTGAATCCCATGTTCCAGACAGTAGAGCTCCCAGCAGGCATTGCCCATCTGGACACCTGCCTGCCCTACGTGGACTGAAATGCATTCACGCTGCGGGATAAAGAGAGGGGACACAGCATAAGCCCTTCATCCATAAGTCCCACTTCATAAGGTCTCCACCTCTCCCCCACCTTATCACCTACCAGCTAGGATGACTCAGTTGGCAAAAGTGGAGGCTTGGGGCTGGACAGAGGTCAGAAAAGGCTGGCAGCCTGCCCCTCCCCTCCTCCCCACAGGACTCCCCAGCTGGAGGCACCCAGTAGGGCGGGCCAGCCTCTTAGCCTACTTCTCCATGGGGACCTTGTCAAGTAAGAGCTCTGGCTCCACATGACCCTGCCACATTCAGCAGACACTCAGGGAGAATGGAGAAGGCAAGTGCATGTGAGACCAGCAGAGACTGCAGTAACAGTCAAGGACAGGAGACTTTTCAGCTGTTCCCAATTTCTACTACCTCAAAACCAGCTTCTCCAGAGCCTGAGAAAAGACAGGTTTTCCAAACCTGTGAGTTTACAGCGGGAGACCCCCATGCGATGAACTCTTTGCTTTAAGGATGAACCACTAGAATTTCATACAACCCTCTCCCTCTTCTTTTCTCTGGGCTACAGAGGCATCTCAGCCTTCCAGTCTGGTGTCAACTGACCACCGTGCCATCAGGGTGCCCTCTCCCCCACCTTTAAATCCCATCTGGCTCTGGAGATCAATCCCATCTGGCTCCTCTTCCCACCTCTACCCACACCTCCCCCCTCGGGAAAATAGCGATAATGCTGGTAAGTGCAGAGGGCACGTGCGGGCAATAAGGGCTGTGAGCACTAGGGCAGTCGCTGCCCTAGGCTCGCCCATGCCAGTCTGAAAGTAACCCCTGAAACGCCAACGTGGTGCGGAACACCGAAATGGCGGGGTGACGGCTTCCAAATGCTCAGAAAAGGAAGCGGAACCTGCGGCGAGGCCCCAAAGGTAACCCGCCTTGCCCGGAGCAGTATGAGTGCCCTCCTGCACCCCGGCCCTGTATTAGCCCGTCTTCTAGATTCTTTCCAGTTACATCCCCGCGGAAAGCGGGGATTGGATTTCGGCCCCCGTTCCTGGGCTATAAATACCACCCCCTACACACACCTCTTTCCCCTCCCCCCAACCTGGCCTCGGCCCGAGCTCCCGCTCGGCGACAGCTGTCTCTGCCCGTCCGCGCAACCGGGCTCATGCTGGTGAGGGGCCGGCCCGCCTCACGAGACCGAACCCCAGTCCTGGCTCAGAAGCGGGGTGCTGAGTCACGGTGTAGGGAGACCGTGGGTGGGAGGGATGCACACACAGTCGGAGGAAAAGGGGATGCTGGACCCAGTAACCTGACCCCTTCCACCTTCTGGTGCCAAGCATGTGCTCGGTCAGTTCCAGGGACCGGGTGTGGGGGAGGCTGGCGGCGAGGGCAGCCAAGTGGGTCTCCCTCTCCCGCGGAAACTGGGCGCAGGATTGCGTGACGCCCCTCAGGCGGATCAGGGCACAAATGCTTGGTGGAGCAGGAGGGGGGTTCCAGGAGGGCTCCTCTTTGCTAGTGAAGAATCCCACTCCACCCCCCGCCCCTTCGCCAGCCTTCGAAAGTGGACAACACAGCCCGGCCAAAGTCAGTAGGAAGGGGTGGGGGTGGGGGTAATGCGAACACGCTTGCACCTCCCGGAGACCCGGAACGCCAGATGGCGGTCCCCGAGCATCTCGCGAGGGAGCGTCCCTGAAGGAGAGGGGCAAGGAGGGGACCGGCAAGACCACGGTGGGGCCGCACTCACCATGGTGAGTCCGGGCGGTGGGTCTCACGCAGAGTCCGGGTGACGGGTCTCAGTGAGAAGTGCGCCGGCTGCACTGCCGCACCGCTCTTATATGCGGGGGCGGGGCCGCGCGCTCCGCTCGCCCACTGGAGGCTGAGCGGCCGGGAGGCCACGCCCCCGAGGGGCAGGAGCCTGCGAGAGGTGGGGCGAGAGCCGGTCCCCTCCCCCACCGGGTCCCTCACGTGTCCGACCTGCGTTCAGAGTAGCAACCCAGGGTTTATACCCTGGCTCTCGGTTTTGAGCCGACCCTCGGGTCTCTCGACCTCCGCTGCAAGTACGCAGGGCGCGGTGCCAGAGCGCGCCTCGCCTGCACCTGCGTCATGGGGGCGCCGGTGGCTCAGGTGTCCTGGCTTAGGCCGGATGCCATCGAGTCTGTTCTTCCGAGGTGGCTGCGGCGAGCCTTCGCGGGTGCCCTCCCCGCCCCGCCTCCCTGGAGGCTCCTATAAGCTGTCTGGCTCCCGCGGGTCCTCGAGGGACCCCTTGCGGCTGCACGCCGCCTGCCGGTCCGCAGCCAGGACCGCTGGCCTTCGCCAACGCCTGTGGGCGGCCGAGGACCGCGAGCTGCGCAGCCTGGGCCCCAGCGTGCAGACCCCTGAGAGTGCCCCGCAGAGCTGAGCCCCGCAGCCTGTGCGCGGCTGCCGACCTGGAGAATCTGCCGCGGGTCGGCGGCTGCCGGACGGATAGTGCCCTGGTCATCAGCATTGTCGCTCTTAACGAGCCCTTGCCTCTGCCACCTGCCCGCTTTCCTGCTGTCAGAACCACCAGGACTCTGGACTGAAGTCCTTGGGACTAGGATTCGTGTCCTGACTGCCCCATATAATCTTGGGCAAGTGACTTAACGTCATTCGGTCTTTGGCTTCTTCATTGCAGAAAAGGACCCGATTCTGCCCTGAAAGCATTGTTGTGAGCTATCAAAATGTTTGTTGACGCTGAAGAGGGAAAAAGGAAACGAAGATTCTGATATTGTGTCCGATTTTGACTTTCAGATCCTCTTCTGTCCCTCAGTCACGGGCAGGATCCCGACCTTCGTCTGAGCACACACCTTCAGCACACAGCCTTAGGGGGAAGCTATTCCTTCTTTCTGTGTTTCGTTTTCATTTCTTTCAATAATCAGCTTTTCAATCTGCCTCTGTTTTACCTCGCACCCCTTACGTTTCTAGCTGTCTCCCTTCACAGGGGAAATTCATCAGGAAGTGCCCCATGGGCCCATAGACACACCCTTAAGAAACCTGTCTCCCAGCCTAGTCCCTTGGAAAGGATTCACTTGCCTCTCCACTACAGTGTTTCCCAGGGCCATGGCTGTCGGACAACACCACACAGAAGGATAAAATAACTAGCATGGCAACTTTCTATCAACAAAATAGCTAATCGACACCTCACTTAAGCAAGGCATGGAAAGGAATACAGTGAAATATGACAAGGTCTCTCTTCCCAGTGGACTTGCCATCTGCTTGGGAGAACAAGACTCATTCATACAAAAGAAAACTGACGAGGGCGTAGAGTGAGGCTGCTTTGGGAAATGGGGTCATGGTCTCTGCAGAGCAAGCGCCCTTGGTGATCACAGGACACATGGCCTCCTGCACACCTTCCCTGGCTCTCTTTTCCCCTTGAGCACCCTCGCCCCAGAGAAATGAATATCGAACAAAGTTTCAGCTCAGGCAAAACCCTAAACCTCTTTGACTTTCAGATTCAGAATCTTCATTTGTAAAACTGGGGTAACTTCATATTGTGAGGACCAAATGAATTTAGGAATGTGTACAGACATAGCAAAGCACTGGGTACTTAGCCATGTGGATTCTTAGTTCATTTTATTCTTATCTTATGTTTTTACTACTTAAAAAGATGTCATTTATTTATTTTTAGAGAAAGGAGAAGGGAGGCAGAAAGAGCTGGAGAGAAACTCAATGTGTGGTTGCCCCTTAGGAACCCCCAACTGGGGCCCCGGCCCACAACCCAGGCATGTGCCCTGACTGGGAATAGAACCAGCTCCCCTTTGGTTCACAGGCGGACAGACACTCAGTCCACTGAGCCACACCAGCCAGGGCTTATTCATTTATTTTAGTGTGTGTAGCACATCATGCTGCATTTATTTGTATGCATTTCCAGCTAACTACATAGCAAACTTGTTGAAGGTAAGGATTCTGTCTTACTCATTTTTGTGGCCCTAGTATCTACCATGGTGCTTAGCACTTGGTAGGCAATTGCAGAGTGTGTGTCAGATTAATTATTTTACATCAGAGATGGAACTAACCTTAGGGTAGAAGTCTAAGAAACCAGAAGTTAAAAATTGGCAGCCTGGAGGCCAAATTCCCTCTAAGAAACGTTTTGTTTGGCCCTCACAGTGTTAACCCCTGTAACAATCAGAATATGAACAACAAATCAGGAATTATCTTTGCTTTGGAGCATTTCCAAGACCACCCCTATGTTAGGAGATTAGCTAGAAGGACTCAGAGGACTCAGCATAAAATCGTACCCACAGCTAAGGTTTACTGCAGCAATGTAGGAAGGATATGCAGCTGGATTTTAAGGGGGAAAGACAAAGGGGAGTCTAGAGGCATCTACACCCTCTGCTTCCCAAAAGTGCTCACAAAGGGGATTCTTCCTGCAGAATGTAAACATAGCAACCCTTCCCTGCTGTGTTTCTGCTGGAGGAAGCCCATTAGAGACTCCGAAATCAAGGCTTTTGTTTTTTGTTGAGTGCTGGCCACATAGACACCTCTGCCTAGCACACACTAAAATGCCAGACTCCCGGAAGAACAGCAGGCGTTTAGCACAAACTATATTGTTAACATGAACAATCTAGGCACCACGAACCGTCATTGTCAGCTAACTGCTGACCAGGAACATCGCAAGAGCCAAGTTCCCAAGCACCAGCCAAGGGCCTACCTTGTAAGCAGGCCTTTCTAGGGATAGCAATCTCAGGCCTGCTGTGTTGACTCTTAGCAGCAGTCATAGAAAAATGCAGATTTCTAGCTTTTAAGGAAAAGAACTGGAATGCCTGGCCACACTGGTCTGCATTACCATTTAGCCACAGTGGTAGGCAGGATAATAGTCCTCTAAGGATACCCACATCTGGATCCCCAGAATCTGTGGCTATTTACTTTACATGGCAAAGGCTTTGCAGATGTGATTAAGGTGAAGATCTTGAGCCCTGACTGGTGTGGCTCAGTGGCCCGAGCACCAGCCTTCGAACTGAAGGAACCATTGCTGGTTCCATTCCTGGTCAAGGCATTTGCCTGCGTTGTGGGCCAGGTCCCTGGTTGGAGACATGGGAGAGGCGACCATTTGATGTATCTCTTGCACATTGATGTTTCTCTCCCTCTCTTTCTCCCTCCCTCCCCTCTCTAAAGATAAATTTTAAAATCTTTTTTTAAAAAAACATCTGGAGTTGTGGAGATAATTCTGGATTCTCTGGGTGGCCTCAATGCAATCACAAGGATTCTTACAAGTGGAAGAGGAAGGCAGGAAGATCAGAGTCAGGGAAGGAGAGGTCAGAGCAAAGGTCAGAGTGATGTGATGTTGGCTTTTAAGGTGGAAGGCAGCCATGAGTCAAGGAATGTGGGCAGCTTCTAAGATGAACAAGGCGAGGAACAAATTCTCCTCTGCAATCTAGGAAGAGGCAGCCTTGCCAACACCTTGAGTTTAGTCCCGTAGGACCTTTGGACATCTGGTCTCTGAAACTGTAAGATAATAAGTTTGTGTTGCTTTAAGCTGCTAAGTTTGTAGCAATTCGTTACAGCAGCATCAGGAAACTATCATGACAACAAATGGATCTGGGTGGTGGCTGCCTTATGATAAGCAACAAGCTGCACCAGTTCACTCAGTCCACACCATTCCATGTCTCCCTGACACAGAAGACAAGTGCCTGTTACCATTTAACATCACATGCTCAGCCTGCATTGCACTTTTATGTTACCCTGGACCAAGTAACAAGGAGTTTACAATCCCTGAGGAGGCTTTCTGGCAGGGAAAATGGAGAGGACAAGGGTGGAGGGATAAACACCCAAAGCACGTACATGAAATGCAGATTCTGCTTCCGATTTTGTGTGTGCACACACATGACTGAGTGTGTATGTCCTCAGGATGTATACAGATGCCTCTGAATTAGGGCCATAAGCACTGGGTGGGTGTGCAGGTAACATGGACCAGACTGAGAACTTTCAGACATTCCCATACATGAATCTAGAAGATAATTCCAGGCCCTTCTTCCCTCTTCCCATTGAATCATCTACCTTACATGGGTGCCCAGCAAGCCACACTCTCTTTGGATCTCTGTCCCTCTTCCCCTTGCCCTTTGCCATCTCCATCTTCTCTAACCCCTTCCCAGAACCTCACATGTGCATCTCAGAACAGTGCAACCAGGTCCCCCAAATTTCTAGTACTCCACCGACTCCGTCCGGGAGGGGAGGGGCTGATCCCTCGTGCACACCCTTCTGCGTTGTTCAGACTGGAGCATCTGCCAGCTGTCCCCCTCCCCACGGCTCAGCCTTTCTGAAGGGATATTGTTTACTCTCCTCCCCACTCCCTGTGCAAGCGTGGTTCCCATGCTCCACTGAGATGGCTCTTGCTAACTTCTCTGGTGACCTCCGTCTTGCCAAAGCCATAGGCCACATCTCTATCTTTACATTTCTCTGCCTCTCAGCTGTGTTTGACACAGCTGATCCTTCCTTCCTCCTTGAAGCACCTCCTTCTTGGCTTTAATGACAACACCCTCTCCTGGTTTTTGTCATGGCTACTCCTTCTTGGTGGTCTTTGAGGGCTCATTTCTAAAGGGACTTCCCAGTACTCAGTTCCAAGCTCTCTCTTTCCTTTGCTTTTGTCCCTGAAAAAGCCACTGTTGAAAGTGGGTGATGAGTACATGGGGTTTTATGATATTATCTCTAATTTAAGTATATTTTAACATGTCCTTAATAAACATTTATAACATTTCTAGGTATCCAAAAAGAAAATACCTAGAGTATTTACATTCCCAAACCATAGTGAAAGAATGGAATAAAAAGAAAGAAATATCACCTATATGCTGATGACTTTCACATTCACGTCTCCATCTTGGACCTCTTCTCTGACCTTCAGGCTCATGCGACTTTTTGCCTCCTTGGCATCAGCACTTGAAAGTGTGTTAGCCATCTCAGAGTAAGGCTCTCAATACCCTCACCTCACCCCCTGCCAAGCCTGCTCCTGTCCTAGGCTGATGAGTCTGTGTGAACAATATCCCCTTCCACCCATGTGCTTAAGTTAAAAACCTAGGATCATTGGGCATTCCTCTCCTTCCTTCTCTGCTTCTCCTCTTTTATTAGTTAGAATTTTTTCCCTGGCAGCAAATAATGGAAAGCCTCACTAACAGCAGCTGAAACAATGAGGATATTTATTATCCCAGAAGAAATCCGAGCGTGGGGCGGTTCCAGGGGTGACTCAGTAATGTCATCGATAACTCCAGTGTCTCCAGCGTTTGCTCTGGCATCTTCGGAGAGCTGGTGACATCTTCCCTCGTGATCACAAAATGCCTGCAGCAGCTCCAAGCATCATTTCTTCATGTGACATTGTCCTAAGGCAGGAAGGGGGGGGGTTCTTCCCATACCATTTTTTATCAGAGGGAAAAACCCTTCCTTAAAGCACTCTGGCAGACTTCCCCTTATATCTCACAAGCCCCATGCCTAAACCAGCCTCTGGGAGGAGGGAATAGAATGATCATGAATGGTTTAAACTGCTCTGTCCTCACCTCTAGGTCTGGGGAAAGGCCATCTTCCTTGAGCAAGTGGAAAGGTAAACAATTGAACGAAATCAAGACCCTGCCAGCAAAGAAGTGGAGGCAGGGGGCAGGTGAGACTGTTGGGTGTGTCTGCCACACGCATTAGCATATCGTGTTATTTTGAACTCGGCTAATAATACTTCCCACCATCCCCACTCCAGTCCAAGCCCCTCTCCCCTCACTTCTGGATGCCTACAACACTAGGCTCTTAACCAGTTTCCTGCATCCACTCTCGAAGCCCTATAACGCAGTCTCCACACAGCAGTGGCAGTAATCTCTCCAGAACACAAACCGGGCCGTGGTGCTTGCTGAAACCCTCCCATCACACTTGTAATAAAGGCTATTCTCCTTCCAAGTCCCCTTTACCTCTCTCACATCCATCTCGTACAGCTCTCTCCTTCCTTCTCTCAGTTTCCTTGAACACGTGCAGCTCACTCCTACTCATGACCCTTTGCATTCACTGTTTTCTCTGCTGGAGCACTCTTGTCCAGATCCTGCCAAGGCTGACTCCTTGTCACTCAGTCTCAGTTCAAATGTCACCTTCCTGGAGAGCCTCTCAGCAGTAGCCCCCACCTGCCATTTCTGCCTGTGCCATTATCCGGTTTTGTTCTCTTTACCTGCTTATTGCTCTCTGCAGTGGTCTTTATTTGGGATGTGACTCCCCATGAAAATGTCAGTCCCTTAACAGTGCAGACTGTGTCCACCGAGGTGCCCCTGGTATCTGAAACAGTGCTTGGCACATAGCAGACACAATAACTATTTGTTTAAGGAATTAAGAGCATTGGCTGCCTCCTGATTTATAACTTAGATACATTAATATGCTTCAAAAATCTGTCCCTTTATGCTGTTTTACTGAAGGCCCCTTCCCCCGCCTGCCTTTAGTATAATTTTCTCTCCAGAGTTGGTAATACCTTGGTTGACTCTGAGCCCATCTGGGGACCAGTTGGGAGAAGTTGAAGGGCTAGACAAGAGAATTTTAGGCCCAGTGGGCCTTCTAGGCACCAAACTCCCCCAGCTGGATAATAATTCCTCAGGACGATAATCCCTCAGGTCTGTGGCTTCATGGACCAACCCCGTGGAAGGATGGGCGTCCTCACCTTTGAAGTGCTGGTCGGCTGTGTCTTCTCTCTGGGGATCTCGGCCTCTTAGTTCCAGGTGGGAAAGAGAAGACTTCAGTCCACAACCAAAACCAGAGTTAGCCACCTTGGTATTCTGGGCCACTCCCTAGTATACCCTACCTCAAAATGACCCCCATGATTTGCCACAGCAACTGAAATTTCACAGTAGCAACTATTGATTGGCCAGAAATTCTTTTTTTTTTTTTCATATAATGGCTCTAATAGAGCTTAAGAGTCTTTCACTTCATTTGAAACAGTTTCGTTAGATTGTATTGTGAGAGTGTCATATCAGCATACATTTTAAGAAAACATCAGAATTGCTGAATTTTGTGTAGTCATTTTAATATTGAAGATGGAAGAAAATACACAATATTTTCAGCATACTATGCTTCATTATTTCAACAAAGGTAAAAACACAACTGAAGTGCAACAACAACAACAAAAAGATTTGTGCAGCATATGGAAAAGGTACTGCGACTGATCAGATGTGTCAAAAAGTGGTTTTTGGCCCTGGCTGGTGTCGCTCAGTGGATTGAGTGCCGACCTGCCAACCAAAGGGTCACCCAGTTTGATTCGCAGTCTGGGGCACATACCTGGTTGCAGGCTAGATCCCCAGTAGGGGGCGCACGAGAGGCAACCACACATTGATGTTTCTCTCCCTTTCTGTCTCCCTCCCTTCCCCTCTCTAAAAATAAAATTTAAAAAAATTTTCTAAAGTGGTTTACAAAGTTTTGTGCTGGAGATTTCTCGCTGGATGATGTTCCACGGTCGGGTAGACCAGTTGAAATTGATAGCGATCCAATTGAGACATCAATTAAGAACAAGCAACGTTATGCCACACAGGAGATAGCCAACATCCTCAAAATATCAAAATCAATAAAGTTATTGGTGAAAATAAAATATGTATTTTTTATTTTATAGAAAAAACTAAATGGAGTTTTTGGCCAACCCAATACATCTGCGTAAGGTTGCTAGATAAAATTCTTTCATTTGCTAAATCTGGCATTCCTATTCCAGGTCATGGTTGCTATTTGGGAAAGTGACAGGAAAGATGAAGTGTGGTTTCCAGGCAGCATTAGGGTTCATCTGAGGTCATGAATTTGAAGTCAAATCCATCAATGTGGTTCTGGGCTTTTCCACTGTTTCTCTGGGTCCGTGCAGGCACAGAGCTGGTGAAGACATGGACTCAACCAGGATTGTGGTTCAATCAGACGAGGCTGCCGAAGCTACAGGGAGGCAAGGGAGTTGGGGGCTATGCAAGAGACCGGTCACCACTGACCGTGCAGTTTAAAATGGGGAGGAAGAGATGAGGGATGATGACAACTCTGCCACGTGGAAAGAGGAGAAGCACTGAGCCGGAGTCCCAGATGACTCTTCATTCTGCCACTAATTAACTCCCATGTGACCTTGGGCAACACAGAGGAGGCTTCCATTTCCTTTTCTTCGTCTTGGGAATAGAAGCCCTGCCCTGCTTACCTCACAATGTTGTTGAGGGACTCGAAGGAGATAAGGGGCGAAGCTGCCATAACAACTACAACATGCATACAGATGGGAGAGATCGACATTCTGATTTCATAATTTTGCCTAAAGCCATAGGGCGAATTCCTCTGTGGAGAAATCAGGCCAAGGTGGACCAGCAGCAACTTGCACAGAAATAGGGAGAATCACTGACAGCCTTGAGCCCTGCTCATCAGCCTGCTCCCTACATGGAGAACAACAGCAATTCTGGGCAAAGCACTTAAGAAACTTTGTTGTTTATTCCTCACAATACTACCTCTCCCTGTTATGCAGATGAGAAAAAAGGCAAAAAAATTTAACGCTAGAGATGGAGCTAACACTGAGCTCCAGTATCGTGTGTTCTTACCCAGAAGGCTCTGAGGTTGACCTCTTGTACCAGGACTCCTTATTTCTAGTTCCCCACAGACTCTTCATAACCCCACCCACATCCACCTCGCTCCCCTATTTGGGCCCAGGCCCAGGACTTGCCTGCTGCTTGGTAACCAAGTCAACAGACCTGCCCTCCTGGGGATGTTTCTAACAACATTCCCACCCTGAGAACGGACCAGAAAGTATAAGGAGGCCAGAGGCTGTGGGTCTCTCAAAGACCCTAGACCCTTCCCTGTTTTCCATCCAGCAGCAGACGGACAACCCCAGCCAGCTCCCAACTGAATAGCATGGTGAGCAGAGGAGGGGGGCTGAACATGCAAGTGAGGGTCCCAGTGGGCTCAGGTGGGTGGTGTGAGGGACCTTTGGGAGTCCAGATACTCATGGGGCTACAGCGTGTGGACAGATTGTGTGGGGAAGGGAGAAGGAGACTTTGTGCCCCTTCCTAAAAGTGTTGGTACGTGGGGGGCATGTGCAGGGGCTGAAGGACAGGGTGATGGAAACCAGGGTGTGGGTGTGAGCCTGGGCTCAGGAGCAGGGCTGCTAAGGGGCTCTGGGCTTAGGGGTAGGGAGTGTGGGGTCAGCGGGACTGGGGCACAAACCGAAGGCACTACCCTACAAAGCCTGGGCCCCACCTCCCAGCTGTGGGGATGCATCCTCATAGCCCTGCCCAACTGCAGTTACATACCAGTGGGGAGAGGGAGGAGGAGGAGGGAGAGAGAGGGTGCTCCCAGTCATTGAGAGGTGGCTAGGCGTGGGATCAATTGATATCTTTAACCTGTCTCCAGACCAGGCAGGAGAGAAGAGCAGTTAAGAGCATGTTTGGGGCCGGGTGTCCCAGCTTCAAATAGTCCTCATTTTGCTCATGAGCTATTTGCTTAACCTCTTTGAGAGTCAATTTGCTCATCTATAAAATGGGTTAATAAAAGTACTTACCCGGGGGGTTGTTGTGAAGATCAAATGAAATAATGTATAATAATGTATGTGAAGCACTTAGCATAGTGTCTGGAACCTAATTAAAGCTTAATAATATATGGGAACTAATCGACCTAATGACAAAGCTTGTTGCATACAGGTATGAGATTATGCTATTTTTACAGTCAAGAAAAAGGAGCTGGGACAGCCGAGGTGAAGTAATTTGTAGTCGTAGACAGATGGGGCTTTGAGGCCAAGTCTGCGTGACACCAGGGGCTTTCTTTGCCCCAAACCTGCAGTCCCACCATAAGGGCCATTGATCCAGCACTTCAGGCACACCCAAGGGGTCAGAAATGCCTTACGTGAACCAGCAGTTGTGGGGGCAATGACAGCACCTGGCTTTGTAATAGAGCCTGGCCGGGCTCAGAGGTGCGCAGCAGCCGGCCGTGGCCTTGCCAGGTGGTTAGTGAGCTGAGCAGCTGAGTCAGCGCTCTCTCTGGGACAGGGGATTTCTGAACTCCTCGGGTCTCTAAATCCCTCCCAGATTAATTCATTAACTTCTCTTACTATGACACCAGCAACCGAGGGGTAGGGGAGTTTGTAGGGGGACCCAACATATGGTGCACGCTAGCAAGTGTCATTAAAAGAGCCAGGCAACACGCACGCACTCTTTCATTCAATCCGCAGGGGAGTTCTAGGAGGGGGCTCTTACTATTGCCCCATATTATAAGGGAAGACATCGACAGAGAGGTGAAAACTCCTGTTCAGGATTAGTGGAGAAGTAAAGGGGCTGGGTTACAAATGATCGATGGATCAGTCCCAGCCACCTAAAAACCATAGTCAATGCCCTTATGTCATTAAAAATGTCCCCGACATGCTGAATTCATGGAGAAAGCATCCTCATTAAAAAGTTATGAACTATTTTAGCCCTGGCTGGTGTAGCTCAGTGGTTGAGCTTGGGCCTTTGAATCAAATGGTCGCCAGTTTGATTCCCAGTCAGGGCACATGCCTGGGTTGTGGGCCAGGTCCCCAGTAGGGGTCGCACAAGAGGCAACCACACATTGATGTTTCTCTCCCTCTCTTTCTCTCTCCCTTCCCCTCTGTCTATAAAAATAAATAAAATCTTAAAAAAAAATTATGAACTATTTTAGACATACAGAAAGGTATAAAGACTAATACAATGAACACCTGCTACCTACCTTAAGAAACAGAATGTCTTCCTGGCTGGTGTAGCTCAGTGGATTGAGCATGGGCCTGCAAACTAAGGATTGGGGTTCGATTCCCAGTCAGGGCACATGCCTGGGTTGCAGGCCAGTTCCCAGCAGGGGACACATTAGAGGCAACCATACACTGATATTTCTCTCCTTCTCTCCTTCCCTTCCCCTCTAAAGAAAAATAAATAAAATCTTTTAAAAAAAGAAAAAGAAATAGAATGTCTTTTCAATTTCATTCACCTGTACCAAAGAGAATCATTATTGCAAATTTAGTGCTAGGATTTTCCTTCGCTTTCTTTATTTTTGCAATATACACACATTTTATATGACCTTATAGTGAATATATACATTTATCTGTAAATGATGCCTAGTATTTTTTAAATAAGTTAAAGATTTATATAAATGGTATGGTATCATATGATCCTTCTTAATTTGAGGTACATCAATTCAGGCTTCTGAAAGCAGTGTTGAGAGTCCACATTTCTCCACTTCCTTCACACTGTTAAGTCTTCTCATTTGGGGAAATTTGGTGAATGTGTTCATTTTGTTTTTCAAGTCTGGCAGTTTCTTCTCAAGCAGAGAGGCACTCTGGTAGCACCAGAAAGGCGCCCTGGGAGATGCGCCTGGCGCCCCACTCACCACCCTGACATACATCTGTTACCGTACGAACCTCTCCCTTCCCTAGACAGTGAGCCTCCCTGACTGAGTGGTAGTTGTCACGTGTTCCCAGTGTCAGGCATGTTCAGAACATGGTAGAGGCTCAATAAATCTTTGGTGGAGCCGGAGGGTCAAGCCTTCTTGATTCTCAGGGGTCTCCCCAGGAAGGACTCCGACCTTTCTTTCTCTTTCCTTAGAACATCAGGCTTATCCCAGTCCTGCTTCAGGGGCCAAGAGTTCTTTGATTACCAGCCTGGAACCGAATGGGGAAGACCTTCCCCCCACAGTCCCACCAGGCTCCAGAACCACGCACACCCGAGAGAGGAAAGGGCAGAATGTGCACCTCTGTTCCAGGCTCACTTTTTCCTTCCTCACTGGCATTTCTGGCTGCCACATGAATCCAGGGCTCTTTCTGCTTTTATAAACCTTTTCCTTTCTAAAAATATTTTATTTCTTTATTTTTAGAGAGAGGGGAAGGGAGGGAGAAAGAGAGGGAGAGAAACATCAATGTGTGAGAAACATTGATTGGTCGCCTCTCCAATGCCCCCAAGTGGGGGGCCTGGCAGGCAACCCAGGCACATTGCCCTGACCCGGAATTGAACTGGTGACCTTTTGATGACACCCAACCCACTGAGCCTCTTCAGCCAGGGCCTGTTCCTTGTCTCTGACCCCCAAAACTTCACTTGAATCTTGCTTCCCACACCAGTGGTCCCTGATTTCTTTCTGAACAGGAGTGGGTTGACTTTTGTGTTCTACCAGACTCATCTGATCCCTTCAACATTCTTCAAGATGCTTAGTCACTGAGTGAGAATCTATAATCTGAGACCTGCCCACATCTCTGCTTCCCCTGAGGGTTTTGGCCCAGTGCTCCCCACCCCCACCCCCACCAATGCCTGTTGGTGCTCACTGCCACCAGTAAATGCTTAGCCACAGGAGGTGGGGCAAGGAGAACAGAGTCCAGGAGCCTATGCCCTCAGCCAGACAACCACTCAAGGAAGGAAGGAAGGAAGGCAGGAATTGTGTCCAGACATGGTACCCTTCTCTCTGCTGAGGGTGTTTTCTGCCCTTTGTCCTTTCAGCGTGAATGCATCTCAGTCCACGTGGGGCAGGCCGGAGTGCAGATTGGCAATGCCTGCTGGGAGCTCTACTGCTTGGAACATGGGATCCAACCAGATGGGCAGATGCCCAGCGACAAGACCATCGGGGGAGGGGATGACTCCTTCAACACCTTCTTTAGTGAAACTGGGGCTGGAAAGCACGTGCCCCGGGCGGTGTTTGTGGACCTGGAGCCCACCGTGATTGGTGAGAGATGGCCCGTCTCTGCTGCGGCCCTGTCCCAGGCACCATGCAAGTCCTTCTCTGTAGCCGAGAGCACAGGAGTCTGGTTCCCAATTGCTACAGCCAGTCAGAACTCCAGATCTGAAGAACCCCTGTCGCTCAGCTCCAGCACCTCATTGTCACCCCGCATCCCTTTCCTTCTTATTGATGAACACTTAAAATCAAGGGCAATAGCAGCAGCCTGAATGGGGCTCCTCCAGAGCAGGACTCAGGGCCTAGAGACCCCACTTCTACTGGGTACCCTGTGGGTCTGGGAGCCAGGCTGCAAGAAGAGAGGGCCTAAAACTGTCTTCATTGCAGATGAAGTTCGGACAGGCACATACCGCCAACTCTTCCATCCAGAGCAGCTCATCACAGGCAAGGAAGATGCTGCCAATAACTATGCCCGTGGCCACTACACTATTGGAAAGGAGCTCATTGACCTGGTGCTGGACCGGATTCGAAAGCTGGTGAGAGAAGGGCTGAAGGCTGCAGATTCCTGTTGCACAGTCCGGAGCCCAGGAGAGGAAGGGCAGCTTCGGCCCTTAGGAGGGCCTCCTGGAAAAGTCCTAAACACGTGGGATCCGGGCCCTGCACTCTGATCAGGGGAGGCAGAGTATGGGATGAAGGCTGGGGCTGGGTGTCTTCTTTATCTTCCATAGCAACAGGCCCAATGCTGGGCAGTGTGGCCGCCAGGGCAGACCTGTCCATGGGCTGCCTGGCCAAGCAATGGGGATCCATAAGCACTCCCAGAATATCACCTTGTATTATAAGGGCGTGGGCAGAGGCCCTGTGAAAAACAGGGGTCCAAGTAATGCTGGCCCAAGGCTCTATGATAGACTTTGTTTTAACCTCCTGGAGTGTTGATCTCAGTAGAGAAAGGCCTCCAGAAACATCTGAAATTAATCAGGGAGACACAGGTATGAGTGGAGCTGGCAAAGTACGATGACAAAAATAACTATGTTACAAGGTTCGAGAGAACTGTCTGTTAGGGACCTCGGAGGTTTTAGAGAGAAAAAGGAGTGAGGAAGAGAAAGTGGGCTGACTTTATGAGGATCTGTTTTGTGCTCTTGGAAAAGTCTTCCAAGGATTTCCCTTCTGGGGAATTTGAAACAGCGAAAGCTGGTTCTTTCCTGTTTGTCAGCTGTGTTTCACACCCCGAATTATCTTTGCCTTCACCTTCTAGGCTGACCAGTGCACAGGACTCCAAGGGTTCCTCATTTTCCACAGCTTCGGTGGGGGCACCGGCTCCGGCTTCACCTCCCTCCTGATGGAGCGGCTCTCTGTCGACTATGGCAAGAAATCCAAGCTGGAGTTCTCCATCTACCCAGCCCCCCAGGTGTCCACAGCCGTGGTCGAGCCCTACAACTCCATCCTGACCACCCACACCACCCTGGAGCACTCAGACTGTGCCTTCATGGTGGACAACGAGGCCATCTATGACATCTGCCGCCGCAACCTGGACATCGAGCGCCCCACCTACACCAACCTGAACCGCCTCATCGGCCAGATCGTCTCCTCCATCACAGCTTCCCTGCGCTTTGACGGGGCCCTCAATGTGGACCTGACGGAGTTCCAGACCAACCTGGTGCCCTACCCGCGCATCCACTTCCCCCTGGCCACCTACGCGCCAGTCATCTCTGCAGAGAAGGCGTACCACGAGCAGCTGTCGGTGGCAGAGATCACCAACGCCTGCTTCGAGCCGGCCAACCAGATGGTGAAGTGCGACCCCCGTCATGGCAAGTACATGGCCTGCTGCCTGCTGTACCGTGGGGACGTGGTGCCCAAGGATGTCAACGCCGCCATCGCTGCCATCAAGACCAAGCGCAGTATTCAGTTTGTGGACTGGTGTCCCACGGGCTTCAAGGTTGGCATCAACTACCAGCCGCCCACTGTGGTGCCCGGGGGTGACCTGGCCAAGGTGCAGCGTGCCGTGTGCATGCTGAGCAACACGACCGCCATTGCGGAGGCCTGGGCCCGTCTGGACCACAAGTTCGACCTGATGTACGCCAAGAGGGCGTTTGTGCACTGGTATGTGGGGGAGGGCATGGAGGAGGGTGAGTTCTCTGAGGCCCGGGAGGATATGGCTGCCCTGGAGAAGGATTACGAGGAAGTGGGCATGGATAGTGTGGAGGGGGAGGGAGAAGAGGAGGAGGGAGATGAATACTAGGGGAATCCTTCATGTTTGCCCTAAATAAAGTGCTGTGACCTTATTGTCTCCCAAATATCTTCTTCTCTTGGGAAAAACCATGGGGGGTGTGTGTCGAAGCTTCTTCTTAATGAGAGTTAGGAAGACTGGTATCTTAACCTTGGGCTCCCCAGGAAGTAGATCTGATTTCAGACTTTACAATAACAAAGGGTGCAATTCCAGAAGCAGAATGAGGGCAGAGGGGAGTAAAGCAGAGAAAGAGGGAGAATTCACCCTGGTGTAGATGCAGTTGAATAAAAGGCATCTAAGCACTATTCCTTGGGTGAGGGTGTAGGAGTGGTGGTGAGGGAGGGGGAATCTATGCACTAACTCCATCCTTCCATTGGTTAAGCCTTCAGCCCATTAAGCATGAACCCCCCTGCACTTCCGGGTTACACACACATACACACGTGAGCTGCAGGGTCAACAGAGAATCCCCAGGACAGGAAGTAAGGTGCTGTTAAATCGCACGTGTGTGAAGTTGGTCCGAGCCTCACACAACTGCAACCAGAGCCTGGTGAGGCCTGAAGGGTGTGAAATGGTGCCTCAGAGGGGTCTGATGTAGCTGACACAGTCTGACATAGCTGGTGTCCATTCACCCTATACATTGGGGCTTTATCTGCTTCAGGAAGGCAGTTTGGGTTTAGAGAGACCTGGAGCTGGCATCAAAGCAGAACAGTGGCGCAGTGATAGCAACAATGGGAGAAGGGTTGCGGACAGGCTGGGCGTAGCTTCCAGGAAACTCCGTCAACACCAAAGAAGACAACTGACCTCCTGATGTAGAGAGGGGGAGAGAACTACCCCGGCTTCTTCCTTCCTCCCACCCTCAATCTCCAGGCAGTGGCTCCCATTGGCTGAATCAGAACAGAAGCTAGTTGGCAAAGGTGCCCAGGAAAAAGAGGGTGCAGCCTGTGAGATACAGAGCAGGGCAGGGAAGGTGGGTGAATGGATCTCAGAGAAAACAGGCCGGTATTACATACCCACATTGGAAATGGAGTGACACCTGCCCTTCCCCAGTGACCCATTATCTGCCCCTGTCACTCTTGTCCCAATAATTACTTTGTCGTAAGTAGAGGATGGAGTGGAAACCACAGGGTGTGGTGGGCGAGGGTTAGAGAAGAAAGTGGGCGCGTCCAGCGTAGCACTTTCTTCGTTCTGGTCTGGAATCATTTGTCCAGGCAGAGCAGTATTCTCCGCTCCAGTTGGAGGATTTAAGCTCGCAGGAGAAGGTCTGTCCCCAGAAGAAAGAGGCCTGTACTTGTGTGTATGGGTGTGTCTGGTGCTGGTGGTGGACAGTAATTTAATTCAGAGGGAGTATTTAGAAGTCCACTTTGGCTGAATAGCTCAGCTATATTCTCAAATCTGTTTATTTTTCCACTCAAAGGACTGACTTTCAAATCTTGACTCATGTCAAACTTGGGAAGGGAAGAGAGTTTTGGGGGGAGCACTTTAATGTCATTTACTGAGCATCAACTATGCACTAGGTCCAGTATCCATATTATCTTCTTTAACCCCAGGTAAATGCAGTTATACCCACGGGACTGGAAGCTTCATGGAAATAAGGCCTGCTCTACTCTCAGTACCAGAATGCTGTCCAGTATATACTAGTTAGCTGGACATCTGTGGAGCAGACTTGTTAAATGAATGCCTACTTTACAAATGTGGAGACTAAGGCTCGAAAAGTTATGTGACCTGCCCAAGGTTACTCGGCTAGTAAAGGGAGGAGTAAGGATTCAAACCCAGGCCAGCCTGGGCCAAAGTTTATGCTGCCGCCCTTCCCTTCTCCAGGTGCCCTCCTCTCCTCTCCTCCCCACAGCAGTCCTAGGCACCCCTCCAGACACCACCTCTTCTGGGCTTGCCAGGTCCCCAGTTCACAGACAGTGACTCAGGCGCCTAGAAGGCAGGGAGGGGGCGATACTCCCTTTGACACTACCCTGCCCAGGCGCTGTGGCGGAGGGCATGTGTTTCAGGGTGTAGGGACCCAGTTTCTGGGCTGAACACGGGCAGAGGCAGAGGCGCCTTTGGGGCCATCAGTGCCCTCTGAAAAGCCATCTTCCTAACCCCCAACATCTCACAAGAGGTGAGGTGAGAGCTTGGGAGAGGCCAGCAGGGAGGGCCAAGGTGGGAGGTGAGTCTTCACCTGCTGGGATGACCGGGCGTCCAGAGACGTGGTCAGGCTCCCCCCCTGTCGGCTGTCCTGGCCAGCCCACCTGGGCAGCTGTAAGGCCATCTCCTCTCAGACCCCGGAAGGCCTCTCAGCTAGAAACTCTGCTGGCAGGCGCTGGCAGGCCTAGGCAGGACTGGGTGTGGGGCGGTGGCAACTCTGGCCTCTGCGGGGCAGTGGGGGATGCCACCCAGCCTGGCTCCTGGGGACTCCCCCTGTGCAGAAGGATGATTTCATCCCTGATGCTTCCAAAGCCAGGCTACAATTATCTCCTGCAGGCAGACACAAGAGACAGATTCCCAGCCTTGGATCCCACCAAGCACCTTTATTCCCAGGCCTCCGATGTGTCAGGAACAGGCCTGCCTCCAAAGCTGCATTCTCACCATTCCCCCTTCTGCAGTGCCACCTCCCCCTGCTAAACTCAGTGCTGCTATTCCTTCCAGCTTAGGTCATGGTCACCCAGAACCCATCTAACTCCGGGGAGCTCTGCCTCCTCTAGATTCTCTTGGCCCCTACTGTGTCTCTGTCATTCATTGGGTACTTGGCATGGACTGCCTTGAATGGTAGCACTTGGCTTCTTGTCAGTACCCTTTTTTCCCAACGAGATTTTTAAAAAATTCTGTATGTATTTGTACAGTTCTTGGTACGGGCGTCAGAATTCAAAAAGTACCAAATATATCTACAAACAGCAAAAACAAGTTTATACAGTGAAAACGGTTCCTGTATTGGCTCTCCTCTTGGCAGCCATCACTGTGCACTTTTTTGTCAGTGTTTCCTTCCAGAGGCATCTATATACATACTAATGTGTGTATACACATCTAGGAACATTTCATTCTCTACCTGGTTTTTCCCCTTAACAATAAATCTGGGAGATAGTCTACATCAGAACATATAAATACACTTCATTCTTTCTGGTGGCAATATATTATTCCATTGTATTCACTCCATTACTTGTTTAATCATTGTGTTATTGATGGGTATTTAAGTTGTTTCCAACTTTTTGCTTTTGAAAAGAGTGCTGTACCTCTTGTACATACTTCTTTGCACACAGGTACAACCATAAATTATTAAAATTGCAATTGCTGATCAAAGGATATGCACCTTTAATTTTGGTATACCTCATATTGCTCCCTTCAGACACTCAATTACACTCCCCCACCAGTGTGTGAGAATGCCCATGCCCACGGCCTTGCCTCAATGCTGTATTAAACTTTGTGATCTTCATCAGTCATGTGACATGGCTTTCTTGTATAATTCTCTTGTTATGAGAGATTGAGCATCTTTTCAATGGTTTCAAAGTCAGTGCCTTCTCTTCTGTGAACTGTCTTGTCTGCACCCTTTTGCCTTTTAAAGAATGGCATTTGTCTTTCCCACTAATTTGTTGGAATTCTTTGTGAACAAAGGAAATTGACCCTGTTTGCCTGATGTGTTTTATTTAATTTCCCTCAACTGTCATTTGTCTATGGCCCAACTAGATTTTCATCTTCTAGAGTACAGGGACTGCAACTTAAACCTCTTCATATTCCTGTTCTTAATATAATATCGCATATATGGTAGGTGCTAGACATGTCTAGCTACAATGTCTGTGGAGATAAGAGAAGTAAGAAGAAACAGATTTGGAAGATTTTGGAGTAATATAACCTTAACCATTCCTCCCTCTCATACCAAGATCAGTAGGACTCTTATTGTAAACAGCAGAAACTAACTCTGGCAAATTGAAACAAGAAGCCATGCCCCTGGCCTGGTGGCTCAGATGGTTGCAGCATCACCCAGAACACTAAAAGGTTGCAGGTTCAGTCCGCTTGGGGGCTCAGTCACACTTGGGGTGTGTACAGGAGGCAACCGATCAATGTTTCTCTCTCTCTCTCTAAAAATTAATAAACATATTCTTCGGTGTGGCTTAAAAAATACAACTATTTTTAAGTATATTTTTACTGATTTTGCTATTACAGTTGTCCAATTTTTTCTCCCTTTTCTCCCCCTTTTCCCTGCAACCCCCCAAAATACAACTCTTTAAAAAAAAGAAAGAAAACACCAAGAGACTTGGAGAGATACTGGGTAGCACATGGAATCGGTACGAGGGCGGTCCCCAATAGGCCTCTGCAAACAGGTAGGCACCGAGGAAACCTAGGCAGTTAGCACATAGTCAAGGTCGGGGCACAAGACTGCCTGCCTGAAAGACCCCTGTCTCCTCTACCCCTTGCAGTGAGGCCCCTCCCAACCAGGCAATGAGGCTGACATTTTTCCTCCAGACACTAGAGGCCGCTGCTGGCTCTGCTGCCACCAGAGAGCAGAAAGGAATTCTCAACTGCCCCAGCTTCTCCGTGACTTGATCCAGATTCAAACTCCCAGTGGGGCTTCTGACTAGCAGAGCTTATGTCTTCCTGCACCCTTGGAGCCGAGAAGTCTAGGAGAGCAAGTGTCCGGGCTTTGAGGCAGGTCGTGGTGGGCATGTCTGCCACCAAGACCTAAGCAATGGGAATTCCCCAGATGTGGGCAGGAGGCCCAGACTGTGGGCAGGCGGGACAAGTGGACAAACACACACCGCTCTTCTTTTCTCATATCTGGCTCAAGCTCTTCTCTTCGGTGAAGATTTTCTGGGTCACTAGCCTAAAACACTCTTCTGGACTCATATAACCATTGCAGCTTGGGCCAATAATGATGCCAGGGAAGACTGTGCTAAAACCTGCTACTCTATACCCCACCTCATCTGACTTAACCAGCCCTAGACGTTACCTGTATTTAGGGAGGAAAAACAGTTCTCAGATCTTCCCAAATCACAGAGTAGTGCCAGGTTGCAAACCCAGGTCTGTGTATTTCCAAAGCCTTGGGGTTTCCCAGTGGGCTGTTATTAGTGGGCTGGTATTTCACCAAGTTAGAGCTCTGGGAAGGCAGGGGTTGTGTCACATTCTTCTTTTTATATCCTGGCAACATCTACTATGTAGAAGATGCTCAATTAATGCTTGGTGGGTTGGCTTGAATGAGATCAAGCAGTAGTCAATTCTGGAAGGTTATTTACATATCCCATGAAGCCTGAACTCAGGAATCACTTTCAGGTAGAAATCTACTCAGGATCACTTTGGCAAGAAAAACCTTGAAACCAGGAATTCTCTCTGTCTCTCTCGCTCTCTCCCTCCCTCCTTCCCTTCCACTTGGTTTCCTTTCACCCTTTAACCCCACTTCCCCAAATGTGTCAAAACTGCCAATAAGAGGATCACATCTGCCCATTATTTAATCATCCAATGGTTAGTTTTGAACCCCATCACTGCCCTAATAGCCTAGTAGAAAAAGACACAAACTCTGCCCTGTGGAATTTACAATTTAGTAAGGGAGGTGAATGTCCATCAAATACACACATGCTATTTGTAACTGACAGAAATGGTGAGGGACGCCACAAGGTGCGATGAGAGGCAGGTCTGACCTCCTCAGGTAAGTCAGGGCAGCCTCTTTTGAAAACCTGGGCTGAGAGCTGGAATTCGAAGGAGGATTTAGCCCAAAGGGAAGTCTGTGAGTCCTTGAGGTGCCGATTTCCTGCGGGGTGAGTAACCATGGATCATCGAGCCTGTTTCTAGAAAAGCAACAGGGACCAAAAACTAGGTGGTGTGCTGGTTGGCAAGTGCGTCATGCCCAGATGGAGCCGGCCGGCATCTCCCGGTCTCAGCTGGGGATGACGTAGTCCTGGTGCAAGCCCAAAATAGCTGGCTCCGCCCCTATCTCCCGGCAACCCCTGCAGCAGCACCCCCCCTCCCCCTCCCCCCTCCACGCCACCGTCCCCCGGGTGACAGGCCAAGCCGGCCTCCTCCGAGTCTCTAGTAGTTTCGGTGCAGCTGACGCAGGCCCGCGCGCACAGCTGGGCCGGAGCGTCCTACGCAGCAGCCGCGAGCCCGGCAGCGGGTGCCAGACGGTTCCCGGCGGGTTGCAGGGGCGGGGCAACGCAGGAGCCCGAGGACTCTGGGAGGAGGAGGTGCGGGCAGGGTGCCCCGTCAGGCTGGGGGCCCTGGGCCTGCCTGCGGAGTTAGGAGACTGCGGTAGGGCTCCCCGGGCCTAGGCACCGAGATAGCCAGTGGCACCAGCCTGCGGGGGCCGATAAGGCTGCCCGACTGAGCCCAGTCACCCACAGCAAAAAGAGCCGAGTTGGGCTCCGCGTCCCACTTGGGAGCGCCTCCCGCCACCCTGGGGGGCTTCAGCCCCAGGGAGCCGCCCTTGGGTCTTTCTGTCTGACTTGTCCTTCTCTCCTACAGCTCCTCGGAAGCCAGCCTGACTGCAGAGGAGTTGCCATGGCATCCTACTACGAGATCCTAGACGTGCCGCGAAGTGCGTCTGCTGATGACATAAAGAAGGCGTAAGTGCCTCCGCTGGGCACCACAAAGCCTCTCAAACCCCGGTCCCCACCACCAGCACCAGGGGGCCCTTCAGAGGCAGTGCCCAAGGAACCAGGTCCTTGACATATGTAGGGAGGAAGGGGACCCCTGGATGGGTAGGAGAAAAGTCTATAGCTGTGAAGTTCTGCTGGGAGCTGCTCTGTGGCTCCTTCTCTAGTGAACCCTCCCTTCCACTCCTCTCCCCACCCCTAGATGTGGGCTTTCGTAGAATGCAGTGCAAAGATGCCCAGGCAGTGTGACCTGGAGGGACCACTGGCCCTCTCCATGGAACCCCACCTGTGCAACCCCAGCCCCAGAGAGCCCCAGGGAGGGTTTAGGGCTGGGACCGTCTCACCCTCATATTATCATCTGTTAATACAAGCAGTCCTAGCACTGGCTGCAAGAAGGGAGATAGGGAACCCCCATTAAAATACCACGGCAGAGGCAGCCCCAGCAGCTGGGGTGAAAGGACATTGGTTGGCTAATGGGAAAATGGGTCATTCTGTTCTCTGGTGGCAAGTGGCTACATTTGTCCCTTTCCCTTCCCCTCTGAACCCACTTCCTTCAGGTATCGGCGGAAGGCTCTACAGTGGCACCCAGACAAGAATCCAGATAATAAAGAATTTGCTGAGAGGAAGTTCAAGGAGGTGGCTGAGGCATACGAAGTGCTGTCAGACAGTAAGGCCAGGGTCCTGGCGAGCGGCACCCATCACCCCCACCCACTTCACACCCCGTTGCACTCCTTCCCAAAGCCGTGCCTTTTCCAAGATGGCATTTAAGTGCCCCCCTCCCACAGGGACTCGGGCTTTTTCCCCTTTAAATGGGCATCTATACTGTGTGCAAAGCATTTTTTATTCTTCCCCTAATTGCCTGTGCTCAGTGCTTGCTCCCTAGTGTCTGCTGGTTGCAGCATGCGCCCTGACAAAGGAAAGGCTGCAGGGCAGGCAACCAATGTGTCCTGAGCCTCCCCTGTGCCAGGCATTGGTGGGTGTCACCTCTGTGAGTCCTCACAGCTGTCCCGCCAGGCAGGATTTATCAGCCCCATTTTACTGGCAAGGAAACTGAGGCTGGGAGAGGCAAGGTAACCTACTCAAGGTCACACAGCTGGAGTATGAATCCAGGTGTTTTTTTCATTCATTCAAAAAATATTCAGTCGGATGCTTATGGTGCTGGGCCCTTGCTGGGTATGGGGGAACAATGGAGGACAAGCAGTCACTGTCTTCATCCTGATGGGCTTATCACATTTCGCTCAGGGAAGGCTGTCATTAACCAGATAAATAAATAGAGGAGAGCATTCCAAAGGAAAGTAGCAGCGGGATGTGACAGGGAATAACAGGCAGCGATTTTTGTGGCGATGGTCCCAGAAGTCCCCTCTGAGAAAGTGACATTTAGGACCAAGCCCTGATCAATAATGCCATCATAATAACCTAACATTTATGGAACACTTACTGCATAGCAGGCACTGTGTCAAGCCATGTACATGAATTATCTCATTTCATCCTCAACAATCCTAGGAGGTAGGCATTGTCATCATGTCCATTTTACAGATGAGAAGGAGTCAGTGTGTGAAGGGCTGAGCTGCTGCTAAAACCTGCAGCCCCTGTCCCCTGCGCACCCTGCTGCCCCCAAGTGTCAGCCTCCGGGCAGTCCTCTGAGGGTCTTAGCCCAGCAGGGAGGCCAGCATCCCAGAGGGAGGGAGAAATGATCTGGTCTCTCCTTCCAGAGCATAAGCGAGAGATCTATGACCGCTATGGCCGGGAAGGGCTGACCGGAGCAGGTAGGTGGGACAGTGGGGCCCAGGGACAGAAGTGGGTCAGGGAAGTGAGGGGGAGGGCAGATTCTTGCAGTGGATGTTTTCTCAGGGCTCCTGGCTGTGCCTTAGGTGGGGTCCCCCCGCCCAGGTGAGTATACTCCCTAAGCCCCCTTCTCGTCCTGCCTCTCCTTCAGGAAGTGGCCCATCTCGGGCAGAAGCTGGCAGTGGTGGGCCTGGCTTCACCTTCACCTTCCGTAGCCCTGAGGAGGTCTTCCGGGAGTTCTTTGGGAGCGCAGACCCTTTTGCAGAGCTCTTTGGTGAGTGGACTCTGGGGGCCTCGGACTAGCTCAGCTTCCCCTCCAGACCTGCCCTCCATCCTCTGGGACGTCCTCGAGGGGAGGCGGAGAGGGAGGCAGAATCCCACAGACTGAAGATTCTGTGGGGGGTGGAACCAGTGAGAGTGAGGACAGAACCTCACACAGGCCTGAACTCACATGACCCTGCAGTGACACTTCAGAGACTTGTTTTATTAAACGACGACAATAATACACTGTTAGTCCTCCACAATGATAGCCAGGAAAGCAAGCCTCAAAGCCTCACGTGACAATAACAATGCCATTACAAACAACAGCAGACACCATTTTTTGGAATGATTAACATGAACCCTGTGAAGCAGATAATTTTATCCCCATTTGCAGACCACTGAGGCACATTCAAGTAACTTGCTTACAGATGCACGGCACACAGGAGCGCGGGTCTCACAGCCGTGTCGCCCTACACTGGGCCATGCTGGTCCGTCGAAGGAGCCATCTGTCCTCCCTCCCCCTTTCCCTCCCCCCTCCCTTCCTTTATTCTCCGTTGTGGACAGAACTCACCAGGGAACTGTTTCATGTGTAATATTGAAAAGGAATATAATTTGTAAGTCAATCCAAGCAGAAAAGAAAAAGCAATCAGAAGCGTACCCAGTTGCGTAGCAGCTTATGTTTCTTATAAACAGGATTTACACATCACATTTTTTGGGGGAAGTGTCTTCACAAGATGATTGCTAATCCGCTTGCTTGTTGCAGATGACCTGGGCCCCTTCTCAGAGCTTCAGAATCGGGGTTCACGACATTCAGGCCCCTTCTTCACCTTCTCTTCTTCCTTCCCTGGGCACTCTGGTAAGTGCTGTCCCTTCCCATTGTCACAAGCTCTGAGTCCTGGGACACCTCAGCTCAGCTCGTGGCTCTCCCAAGCCTCCCCTCTGGTGCACCCGGAGCCCTGCCTGCGGGGAGAGCCTGCAGGGGCTCCCGGACCCTCGTCACTGCAGCCTGCTGCAGACAGCCCTCTTCTAACCAGCTCTCCTCCTCTGTCCCAATGCCAGAGTTCTCCTCCTCATCTTTCTCCTTCAGTCCTGGAGCTGGTGCTTTTCGCTCTGTTTCTACATCCACCACCTTCGTCCAGGGACACCGCATCACCACGCGAAGGTGAGGGCTCCTCCTGGGACCCTGCCGGGTGGAGGAGGAGCTGCGACCACAGGAAAGTCAGCCCCTCGGAGGCAGAGCCCTGTTGGTCCTGGTCACCGCAGCATCCCAGTACACGCACCCACAGCGCTCAGGCGTGCCCGCTGAGTGACCTGTGCTGCCTCCCGCAGGATCATGGAGAACGGGCAGGAGCGGGTGGAAGTGGAGGAGGATGGGCAGCTGAAGTCGATCACAATCAATGGTGAGGAGTGGCTCTGCCACTCAGTCCCTGGCAGGAAGCCCCAGCCCCAGGCCCCAGAGCTCCCTCCCCAAGCTCTGCGCCAGTTGGAACTCCCCTGGGGCATGGCGGGAATGGCCACCCCAGGCCAGACTGGCAGGCTCTCAGGATGGTCATCACGTGGAAGGGGGCCAGGACAGCGGATTGAGGAGCCTCAGAGGGCCAGCCAGTCACTGTCGTCATTATCAGGGTGTGCATCTGCAGAACTCTACTGTTTTCAAAGTGCTCGCACACATTCCGTGTCCCCATATTCCTCACACAGCCAGGGGAAAGCAGGGCAGTTGGTGTTTGCCCTAGTTTTCATCTGAGGAGGCTGAGGCACAGTCAAGTGGCCTCGATCCCAAGAACCCCCAGGCCCGAGGCTCTGTCCTACTTAGCGAGGGGGAAATCCAGGAATGAAACTCAGGATTCCTGGAGCTGAACTCTTGCCCCAACACCCGGCTGTCCAGGGTGTTCGCCAAGGCTGCCCTTTCATGCCACTCACCCTCGGAACACTATGCTCTCTTAGTTAACCAGTGGGACATTTTGACAAGGTAGACATTCTCATCATTCCCGTTTCACCGATGAGGAAAGGGCAGCTCAGGAAGTTGAGTAACTTGCCCGAGAAGATAGCTTATACCTATGGCAGCTGAACACCTGTGCATGTTTGTAATCACTGTGCTAGGTATTAAAACATATGCACGGCAGATCCAAAAGGGACTGGAAGTGGTCAGAGTCGTTGCTGCACGTGGCAGCCTGGCAGGACCCCCCCTGGCCTGGGCCAGAAGGCCTCACGGCGGCCATGACTCCTACAGGTGTTCCAGACGACCTGGCACTGGGCTTGGAGCTGAGCCGTCGAGAGCAGCAACAGTCTGTCGCCTCCAGACCTGGAGGCACTCAGGTGCAGCAGACCCCTGCCTCCCACCCTGACAATGACCTCTCCGAGGATGACGAGGACCTGCAGCTCGCCATGGCCTACAGCCTGTCCGAGATGGAGGCAGCTGGGAAGAAACCGGCAGGTGGGCGGGAGGCACAGCGAAGACGGCATGGGCATCCCAAGGCTCAGTACCAGGATCGGGGCGTGGGGGGGACTCATGAGAGTGCAAGGGGTAATGCAGCTAAACCTGGCACACCCCCGGAGGAGAAGGCCTCTCGGTGCCTCATCCTCTGATCACCAGGCTCAGCCTGCCCCGATTCCACATGGCCCGGGGTCCCGCTCACTGTTAGAACAGAGAGGGGCGTGGCCCTTCCAACTCCATGCTCCCTCTGTAGGTCCCCCCACTCCAGGCTCCAGTGTGGACTTGGGCTTTGCCCTGCTGAGCTGACAGGTCCCTGGTGAAGCTCAGAGTGTGGGCCTCAGGGCTGTGGGAGGGCCTGAGGAGCCAGGATGCACTTCTTATTTGATGGGGGGCATCTAAGGGGCATTAGTGGTTTGGGGCAGGCCTTTTGTGCCCGGGTCTTCTGCCACCTGTGTTGCTGATGATGTCAAGGAAGGAGGACTTGGCCTGGGGCTCTCTGAGCGTACGCCAGCAGCTACGCCGGGGAGTCTGCGGCTCTCCTTGTTCAGCTGCGGACACCCCACCCCGGTTTCTGTGCAGCGTTGAGCTCTGACTGTTTCTGTTGCTTCCCTTCTGGTGCTGCTTCTTCTTCCTCACACTCTCCTCTCCGCAATTCCCCGTGGGCCGCGTCGCTTGCTTTCACTGCCGTCTGGCTAGGACTCCCTTCTTCCTTCCCCAAGGAGGCCTCAGTGTGACGAGGAAGATGCTGTGGCCCGTAGGGCCATAAGGTCTTCCAGGGAGGCTAGCTGGGTGGGGCGGGAGCCTCTCGGCCATCCAGATTCGGAACCGGAGCCCACTCCTCCTCCCTTCCTCTCGCTGCCTCAGCCTGCCCCAGGCCTCGGGACTAGGCAGAGGTGAGGCCGGCTAACCCTGGAGAAGTGGGATAGGGCCAGGGTGCCCCAGGAGGGAGGCCTAGGAGGGGACTGTGCCCTGTCCTACTTCACCATGCATCAGGGCTCAGGGAGAGGCCACAGGGCTAGCCCAGGTCTGCATGCTTAGCGGCGCCATCCTCCACGGCTTGCTGCTGACCCTCTCTCCTATCACCCACCCCCGCTCTCTCCCCAGATGTGTTCTGAGCTGGATGTCCAGGATCCAGAGTCGATGCACAGTTCCAACAGGACAGCGCCCTTCCCTGTGCACTGGGAGGGGACCCTCCATTCCTCTCCCTCACCTGTGCTAAGCATAGAGCTGGGCCTGGGCCTGGATGGTGGGTGGGAGTCGGCAGTAGTCTTAGCCTATAAACTCTTCACAGGGTGTTTGGTGCTGTCTCTTGGGGACTACTAGTCCCAGAATGCAACACACCTTGACTCATTTCTAATAGCTGGAGCTTGTGGGAAGCAAGTGTGGTTATGGAGCTGTGCATCTTGGGACATGTAGTTCCAGCCCAGGTTGGCCTGTCACTCACTGTGAGATGGGGAGATCTTATCCTTTGAGTCGTCCCTGGCAGGGGTGATGAGAATGTGGATGAAGGGGTAATGGTCCGAGCTTCCATTTCCCTGACACCTGTTGCTAACACCGATGGTAGAGATTGAGTATACAGTTGAAGGCCCCGTGGCATCTGGGAGCAGCTCTTTTCCTGTGGGCAGTGCTGGGCTCTGAGGAACAAGCTGGAATGGGATCACCAAAAAGCCGATGGGTGTGGACCGGTGGAGAGCTTGCAGGGAATGGCCCTCTGGGGCGTGTGTGTCTGTGTCCGGGACTGGCATGCAGTGGGCACTCCAGGCATGTTGCTGCTTGTGTGGCTTCTCTGGCCTTTGCCCCTGCTGCCCATTCTCTCTCCAACACCACAGCCGAGCCGCCTCTCCTCCTCCCTGCTGGGGGAGCCCAGTGGCTGGGGAGGGGAGGGCAGCGCCAGGGCATTGCCAGTTCCTGTGCCACTGCGTCTGGGAGCCCCATCGAAGCCAGCTGGGCTGAGCTCGCACCAGAGGGAAACACTGGAAGCCAATAAAGCTGGGTTTGGAGAGCTTGGCAGTGGTACGCTCTGTCCTGTGTTCTTCCTTCTCGAGTGGCCCAGGGACCTACAGGACCGGTGCTTACGTACCGCCCTTTATTGTCCAAACATCTAGAGATTGTGAGCCTTCCTCGCTGACAGCAGATGTCCCCTCTCTGGCCGGGCTGCCCCCACCCCCGAGTATGTTGTGGAGTCCTAAGAAATGCTCAGGTTCTTCTGCCCTCACCCCCTGGGGCCGCACAGATGGCTTTCCCCAGACACCTATGGTGCCCTCACGTGGGGACCCACCACCCAGTACTCAGCAGCGGTAAGGACTTGACTACGGTGTGACGTGACTGAAAGCACCAGGACAACCAAAAGCAGGGAACTGCAGGAAAATGCACGTAGACTCACCTCTTCCTGGGTCTCCTCAGCCCGGAGCCAGCGGCGGGTCTCAGAGGCCCGCCTCCCCCACGTGGAGCAGCACGAGTCCGTGCCACTCAGGTTCCAGGCCCCCAGCTCATCAGGACCCAGGGAGGGGAAAGCCAGGTACCGCTCCTGTTCTCCAGATCCCTGTAGAGACGCCCCTGCGGCCACGGGACGAGCACCTTTCCACTGCCTGCCAGGCAGTGCAGCCCCCCGCCGCCTCCCTGGCCCCTCCAGGACAAAGGCTCGCCTTCATCTTCAACAGCCCAAGGGCCTACAGTGTATTTTTCTCAAAGGAAGCAGCCTGCCCTGAAAGAATTTCAAGCCTCTGTCTTAGAGAGAGGGAATTTGCTGAAGTTTGTGCAGTGGCTGTTTTGACAAACTTCTAGCCTTTGAGAGGTCAAACATGCTGGAAGTGGACGCACCTGAACCGAGCCCGGGGGGAGGGGTAGAGGACCGCAGCTACTCGCTGGCGCCTTTGCTCCCTGCGCGGGCAGGTGTTACCTGCCCCATTTTCCACGTGAGAGGGCTGAACCTTGGCAAGGTTAAGGGGCCCTCAGTCCCAAGTAGCTCCAGGCCCAAGGCTCATTCTGTCTCAGTCTTTGTCCGTCACCTTTATCCAAGGGTGACACACAGGCGAAGGCTCCTCTGGGACCATAGCGGATGGTCAGTCCTGGGAGCCAGTGGACAGGGAAGAAGGGGCCCCTTGCCACCTGGTGAACGTCCGCTGTGAAGTGTCACTGGCTTGGTCTATCCGAGTTAAGCTAATTTTTGCTTAAGGTGTGGAAGGCAGTTTGTTTTACTTTATCCTCCTGCACGATGTACATTATTCCTGAGGCCCAAGGGCACGAAGCAGCTGCCCGAGAACTGAAAGGCAGTAAGGAGGTTCAGTGTGCCCGGGTTCGAATCCTAACTCCCCCTCTTACAAGTTGTGTTACGTCAGGCAGGTTCCGTGCCACAGTCCCTTCATATGTAAGATTCAACATGAAGGGTAAACAAATGAATGTGGCACCTGGGAGGCTGCCCGACAGACACTCAGGAAGCACAGAAGAGCGAAGGCCTGGTCGCCAGCTCCCACCCAGACCCCGGGGAGCCTGCGCGCCACCCCCCAACGAGAACATAGCAGCCTGGCTCCGGACTGAGGCTGGGCTGCCGTCTGGAGGCAGAGCAGACAGAAGTGCGTAGGAGTCGAGGTTGCAGCTGCACACACGACACACTAACTTTATTCACACTGATACAAAAGTAGAGTTTTCTAGAAATGATCTCCTGTGCCGGGGGAGAGCTGAGTGGCACGTGGCGGGAGGGGAGGGGGCTGGGGAGAGGAGCAGAGGGACAAGGCAGGGGGCCGAGTGTGGGGCAGCGGACAGCGGGCAGCGGGCAGCGGGGGCTGGGAGAGCAGCAGGAGCTGTGTGGGGTGGCCCCTCCACCCTGTTCTGTCTGCACTGGGGCAGGCCAGGGGTGTCCCCACAAACATGTCAGGAGCATCCAGGATGGTGAAAGATGGGGCCAGGAGGTCAAGCAGGAGAAGGCTGTGAGGACAGTGGCCGCCCACAACTTTCCTCCTCCTGGCTGGCTGCCAGCTCCCCCCTGGGACACCTGTGGCTCCAGCATGTGGGAGGCTGGGCGGGCCTGCCCCTTCCCACTTCCCTTGCCTTCCTTACACACTCCTCTGGGAAGGGGTGTGCCCTGGAGGGGCCAAGGTGCGGGTGGCGGGGTGAAGCGTGGGTGCACAGAGAGATGCTCACACAGGCAAAGGGACGAGCCTGGCCGTCCGCTGGGCATCCTGGGGCTCACTGGGGCAGGGCCTTGAGGATGGCGTTCACCTCTTCCGCCACAGCCGTCAGGGCAAATTCAAACTGGTCCTGGGGGGGCAGTGGGAGGAGGGTCGGGGGAGGCCTGGTTTCTGCTCCAGCCCCACAGGGGCCTTTAGGAAGGGGAGCTGGGAGTCCTCTGAGGAGGTAACAGAGGCAGGGGGAGGGCAGGGGAGGGCAGGCGGGAAAGGCAGGCTGCGGCTGGTTTGCCTGGGGAAGGGTGGCGGTGAGTGACTGAGGTTTGGGGTGGGAGGAAGTCACCTTGGAGCGGACGAGGCCAGGCCGCTGGTCACGGACATGCTCCAGCGTGGCAGCGATGTCGATCTCCTTCACTCCTGAGTGTGGGGGGCATGGGGCTGCTCAGGGGGTGTCCGGAGAAGGACAGGACCCAGAGAGCCGGGCCATCCTGGGGCGGGAGGCTAGGAGGACTGGGCGAAGAAGCCTGGACCAGGGCTGCAGGCACCACGGGGACGGCCTCACCTTTCGCCATGCGGTTCAGAACCATGTCGACAAGGATGTAGGTGCCGGTCCGCCCTGCGCCGTCACTGAAACAGCAGATGGTGACGCTTAGCTCAGCAGCCAGAGGGAATGGGGGAGGGGTGCAGGAGCCATGAAGGTTGGGGCGGAGGGGACACTGGTGGAGACACTAGGGCTGGCTCGGGGAAGGTGTCAGTCAGCTGAGGATAAGGGGCTGGTCACAGCCCCTGGGCCCCGGAATGGGCCTTGAGTTGGGAGCCTGGGACCCATGGGTGTCACTCGGACCGTGGACCAATGAGAAAGGAGGGCCCTGGCTCAGCTCCGGGTGCAGGCGGCAAGAGGAAATGGGAATAGGTTTCCAGCCTTGGCCGGGCTTTTGTTCAACAGTTCTTTGTGTGAATGACCAGGTGGTAAACATTCCCAACCTCGTGGGCCATGTACAGCCTCTGCGGCGTATTTTCTTGTCTTCCTTTGACCCTTAAAATCGTGTGAACACCATTCTTAGCTCATGGGCCATTAACAAAAAACGAGACCTGCTGACTTTGGCCTTGGGCTATTGACTGTCTCCAGGCATCAAAGGGACAGGCGGGCAGTGTGCACCAGGGTGTAGGACCAGAGGGACAAATCTGAGGAAGGCCCCACCTCAGGGCCCTCTGGTTGGGCCCTCCCACCGCATCCCACAGCCCCCCCCACACACCTGCAGTGCACTATGATGGGGCAGGAGCGTCCCCGGTAGCACTTGTTCACCTTTCTGCAACAAGAAATGGGTGTGAGCGTCAGGGGCACCAGCAGAGGGAAAGGAGAGCCAAAATGCACACCTGTGGGCCTCGCTTTCTTCCTCCTCTGCCCGGGACAGAGAAGGAAGAGGGCTGAGAGAGGGGTCGGTGGAAGGCAAAGGGCCGGAAGTGGCACGAGTAGCTCTGGGCTTTCCTTGTCACTTGCAAGGTCTGTGCCCAAACTATGCCCTGAACCACCGATTTGGCCTCTTTGAGCCTCGGTTTTCTGCCCTGTAGAGTAAGGATGATAGTAACCTTCTCCTTAGGGTTCTCACCATGATTACATGAGGTAACCCATGTAAAGAACTCAGTGCAAGGTCCAGCACACAGTAGGTACTTAGTAAATGGTAGCTACTACTAATGACAATACAGGACAATATGAATAGCCACTTCTGCCAGAAGTACAGGGAAGACGGGCTTTCTGCTGAGTTCAAGGGTGTTAGTCTTTCCACATCACTGCTCTGCCCCTCTGCCCTCCTCTACCACTGCCCAGGCCGACCCCTCCCTACTCGGGCTCCCTTTGGTTTGGCCAGCGGAGGACAGTCGCTCAGCTTGGAACACTGTGCCGCTGCCTGTCCCCCGGATCAACCTCGCCTCAGTGCAGGGGCTCTGTGCTTGGGTCATATGCGGACTTGGGGTCCGCTTGGATCTCAGACTCTTCTCTACTGCCCTGACCACAGCTTACCAAGGACCAGAGGATTTCTCCCTCCCTTGGTGGCCCTGTCTGACCTGCCCTTGCCCCTTATAACCTTCTTGCTTCGAGAGTAACCTGCGGGGTCCTGATACCCACAATGGGCCAGGACTAGGGAGGACCTTCTTAGGGGGTAATGGATTGTTTTAGTGCAAGTGTGGGACTTAGTGGTCCCCCACTCTGATTCCTCCAGACTTGCAGGGGGCAGGTACTTGGGATGGTTTAATAGGAATCCACACAGTTTTCTAGCACATTGGCGTGTACGTCAGAGGGCTGGAGTTGAACAGAAGTCTCAGTAGTGGTTCCCGGTTGTTTAATAATAATGATAATAAATGGTATCTAGAATTAATCGAGCCTTGCTATGTGCCAGACACTTAAACAGGATTTCACAGACTTTATCCTATTGATTCTTGCCACAGCCACTAGGACGAGTCATCACCCTCATTTCACAGGTAAGGAAACAGAGGGAGGTCAAGACTTGCTTGGGGTCACTTTCTGAGACATTAAAAAATCATTTTGCCTTCCCTCTGACTGACCTTCAATAAATACTATGCTTATTAAATAGCAATTCATTTATTCTGGGTGTCTAGTGCCTAAAGCAAAGGAACAGAACCTTCTAGCGTACCTGTGTGCTCTTAAAATGGGTCTGTGTTCTCTAAGGACTTAAAATATGGGGGACAGGAAAGAGCTCTGATGCCCCTGGCATGACTCGGAGAAGCCTGTGCCCCAGGCCCTGTGGGCCTCGGTGAGAAACCATTGTCCCGAGGCTCGGAAACTACCTCCAGCATCCCCCCCCCTGCCCCCGCTCCTCTGCTCTCTGCCCAGCCCCTAGAGACCGCAGGCCAGCCTGGCAAGGGGCAGAGAAGCAGGAGGAAGACTCAGGGCTGGGGTGGCCCCTGCCAGCGGTGACAGGCTCCTCAGCAACCTGTCTGGGGGGCAGGGGGGAAGCAGTGGACGCTGGAGGCCCAACCTGGCTGTGGCTGCCATGTCAGAGCAGGTAAACCCCTCAGCCAGCTTCCAGCCCCACCATTCCACAGAGTCCCCAAGAATCCAGAGATCCTCAGGTATCCCCTTGGGTAGTATCTGTGTCTTCTCTGTGTCCCCCCAACCCCCAGCCCTCCCAGCAGCCTTTGGGGTGGTCCCTGGGCCCACATGTCCTGTCTGTCCTGCCCATGCTGCAGCCACACCTGTCAATGGTCACTTTTGTGACTATGCAACTGGAGCGAGAATACTAGCTGCAGATCACAAAAATGACACTGGCAGCTGTGAGACAGAGAGAGAGAGAGAGAGAGAGAGAGAGAGGGAGATGCAGAAGAGGGAGGGGAGAGGGAAGGACAGAGAGAGGGAGACAGGCCAAAGGAGGGGGAGATAGAGACACAGAGACAGAGGAGAGGACAGAGAGAGGCAGAAATAAATAGGCAGAGATGGGAGGGGAGGGGAGAAAAGGGTGGGGAGAGACAGAACAAGAAAGAGGTGCGGATGGAGTGTGGGGCAGAGAGTAAGAGTGAGACAGTGATGCAGAGAGATGAAGAAATGAGGAGAGGGTGGGGGAGGGGAGACAGAATGGGAAAGGGAAGGGAGAGAAAGAAGGGAAGAGGGAGAGGAAGAGAAAAATAGGGGCAAAGATGGAGGGACATGAGGAACAGGAGATGGGCAGGAGGGAGGGGACGGCTGACACAGAGAGCAGTACCAGAGGCTGGAAGAGAGAGACCGGAGAAACGAAAGGAGAGTCAGAGTCAGCAGGCAGGGGCCAGGGAGAGGGAGAGGAGAGAGGGGAGGGGCCAGAAACAAGGTGAGCCTCTCCTGGGAGAAGTGGGTAAAAGAGAAGCCAGACAGAGCAACAGGGAGAAAAAGAGGGCCCGAGAGGGAGACAGCAAAGACCTGAGAGAGCAGAAACAGAGCTGGACCATAGGGGTGAAGGGATGGGCACTTCTGTGCTTCGAGGCCATCAGGAAGGGGGCGGGTCAAAGGCCAGGCTCTGGGTCCCTAAGGGTCAGCCTCCTAAGGCAAGGAGGAGCTGGTGGACTGGGAGAAGGCGAGGAGCCCAGCTCCCGGCCCCCTGCTCCTGTGCTGCTCGCTCCGGGGCTTCCCCAGGCCTGCCCGAGGACACCCCACCACCGTTTGGCCCGGCCGGCGACCCCCAGGGTCCCAGGGCACTCACCTGCGGAAGTCCAGCAGCGGCCGAGTGGAGGCCGGAGTGCCCTCTGCCGGCCAGCTGAGGAAGTGGAACTGCGTGAGCGTGCGCGTCTCTTGGGTCTGCACGTTCTTCAGGTAGAAGCTCCGCACCAAAAAGTCCTCACACCAGATGTGCTCAGACACCAGGTTCACCTGCACGGGAGTGGGGGCCGGGCCGAGCAAGTCAGGGCCTCTCCACATCGGTGAGCTCGCTCCTCGGTCTCTCCAAATCCTCCCAGCCTCTTACACCACCACAAATCCTAAATTCTCCATGAAGTTTACCCAACCGCCTGCCCCAGCTGTCCCCAAGAATTCTAGCTGTCTGTGTCGCTTATCTACCGCTTAGGACAACTGGTGGCTTTGCCACCCGGACATAAGTATTGTGAGCTTCTTGAGGCCAGTATCCCCTCCCTCTTCCTTGCATCATGTAGCCAAGTGTCTGTACCGCACACACATAACGGAAATTCGGTACTATTTTCATTTGGGGTTTTTCTTTAACCACAAGCAAGACCAACAAACAACCTTTTTAAAAAGGTGTTGAGTGTCCACCTCGTGGTGAAGAATCTGCCGTCCAGTGCTCATCTGGTGATGAGAAGCTTCTGTTGGCCTCAGGTCTTCCCGGAGGGCCACCTCCCACTGGCCCGGCACTGGTCCTCCTTCCCCCGCCTTGTCTCAGCCAAGCTCCCGCCCCATCCCCTCATCTAATGAAGAAGTTTGTTCTTATTTTTCATAAGCAACGTGTGACTAGTGGTATTTCTTCTTTGCTTTGGCCTCCAGGGAACTCAGAACTAAACTGGGCTTATTTAGAGTCAGGTTAATCAGGGTCTTGGGGCTCCCTTATCTTCCCTGTCTCCTGGTTCTTAGCTTCTGACCTCAGTTTCAGCAGTTTTATAGCTTTATGTCTGTGCCATTCATGGTAGGTCCTTACAAATGCTTTTGGGCCGTAGACTGGACAGGCACACCCACACACAGATATACCAGTGTGAATACATGTGTGTGTGTGCATGTGTGTGTGCAGTGTGAATACATGTGTGTGGGTGCTTCTCATCCACTCTCCCCACTCCCATTGTCTCCTGGCCCGGGGTCCTGCTGACCTCATATATGTGGTACAGGGAGGAGCCCTCATCTGGCCAGTAGCGGTCACATTGCTTGACACCGTCCTCCACCAGTGGGGTCAGCATAACAATGACAGTGCAGCCACTCTCCCACACCATCTAGGGACAGAGACTCAGGTAAGCTCCGTTCCTAACCCCTGGTCCCTGGAGAAGCCCCTCCCCAAGAGCCCACCTGCCAGAAGTCTGCAATGGTGTGGGACAGCGGGCCCTGCGTGGCTATGTAGGCCGGCATCCGAGGGTCGTGCTCAATCTGGGTGCAGGGAAGACACAGCATGAGCCAGGATGGGAAGTGCCTCTATGGAGAGGCTTGGTCAAAGGGAGAAGGCCAGGGTCTGGGGGAGCCTGCCAACCCCCCACTCCCATGCTGGGATATCAAGCCCCACAATTCCAGGACCTCAGGTGGGATGGGTAGGGATCATAGAGGAGTGGAGTTTAGGGGAGCAGAATAAACATGGGGCAGAGGACGGGGGAGGAGTCAGGGCCACTCACAATGGGGCTGGCGTTGATGTAATCACTCCGAGAAGGGCTGCTCTCCACCTTCAGCTTGATGCGGGCATGGTCATCTGCGCAGATCCCACACCCCATCCCCGGTGCCCCTCCAGTTACTGGGGTCCTGGCACATCTGCCACCCAGCCTGAGCCAGGAGCCTGGCCCCTTCCCCCAGGCCCTCCAGAGCTCCCGCTGAGAGAGGGCTGGCCCAGGTTGGCCAGCAGAGCTCACTCACATGGCACGAAGTCCGGGTGGCGATTCTTTTTGAGGTTGCCCTCCCCCTGGGCAGTGGCGCAGGTGTTGGGTTCTGCCTGGTAGGCACACAGGGCCTGCCACTCCTTGGCCAAGCGATCCCGGTTCCGTAGGTGGTCCTCCATGTACGCCTGCAGGGACACCGCTGCCTGGCTCTGGCCCACTCTTTCAGCCCTGCCTCTCTCATCATCTTGTCCCCTCACCCCTCTGGGCCCAGGCCCAGTCCTGACCAGAATCATGTGTCCTGTGGAGATGTCCATGTTGGCCTGGGCAGGCTCCTCGCACCAGGACGGCGTGCTGCTGTGGGAGCTGGGGCTGGCCTGGGCCGCGTCGCTGAACTGGGAGGACACGCTGCTCACCCGGGAAGGCTCCGGCGGACCCTCTGCCCGGTTGAACAGGGACTTTGTAGCCATGTGCTGGCGGCACAGATCCTGCAGAGAAAGGATTGAGAGCAGTCCAAGGGTCTCCTGAAGGCTTCCAACAGGATCTTGGGTTCAATCCTGGGTCCCTAAGCTGAGCTTTGATTGATTTTGAATGACACCCCTCTCCTCTGGGGCAAAGTTTTCTGCCAGAGCCCTTGTCCTTTTGGGGGCTGCTCTGTGTGGGTGATGCCTATGATGACCGCAGATATTATAAAGTGGTGTCTCAGGACCCCAAAATTGCAGCACTGGGAAGAACTTAGGGACCATCTGCTCCCAATTCTCATCCATTCAAAACACCCCACAGCACCCCCACTGGGACTCCTCCAGCACCCCCCAAACATTCCAAGGGATGGGTGCTCACCCCCCATCCAACTCTCCACCCTCATCCTGTGTGAGATCCGGGACCCCAAGCCCCTTCCATCCATCCATCCCCTCGCCTCAACAAGCTTCTGGGGCGGCACACCTGGTACTCAAACGTAGTGTCACCATGAGCCCCCTCGGGTCCCAGGGCTGCCAGGCGCTCCTTGTCTCGTTTCCGAGCACGCTGCCGCACACACAGAGCCACTGCCAGAGCCACCAGCAGGCCGGCCACACCTGCCAGGGCCACCAGAGTAAGCAGCACTGAATGCAGGGGAGAGGCGCCGTGGGCTGGTCGGGGAAGGACGGCAGCTGCCTCCTCTCTCTGTGGGAACAAGCGGGGCTTCAGTGGAGGGAGAGTTAGGAGCTGCTTCTCACCCCTGTCCCACCCCACGCTCCCAGGCAGGATAAATCCTGGGGCAAAGCTGGGAGGGCAGGGGCATGGTGCCACGGGCCAAAGGCCTCAGCTGGCCCCAAAGTCCTCCTTCTCGGTCCACATCAGACCAACTCGGCCACAATGTACTGCCAGAGACTTAGCGGGTGACCCCAGCAGGACTGTTTGCATTTAAAAATGGACGTAGAGAAGAGAGAGAACCCAACGCATTACATAATAGACTGAGAGGAATCCGTGTTGGATGCAGCATAGAAATATATTTTGAGTTTAGTGTCCTTTCTGTGCAAGGCTGTCCCTCGGAATTTAGAGATTGCTCCGAAGGCTGTGGGTATCTCAGCAAGTTCTTGCCAAGCGTGCTGCCTTCCTATATAGATGGAGGGCTGGTCCTACAGGGAGGAGCCACTGGGGCCCTCTGCTGGCCAGAAAAAGAACTGCATGGCGAAGGGCTGCTTAGGAGAAGCAGGTGAGCCAGCCAAATACATGAAGTTTCAGTTCTGGATCTCCCGTCAAGTTTGCCTCTATCTCTCGTGGGCAACATCAGCCCTCTGGGGCTTTGATGGATTCCCCAGTTAGCTCATACCTGACCCACTCCTGTCTGCAAAATCTGGAGCCGTGTCTGTGCCTCCAGTTCAGACTTCACCAGCCCTGCAGAGAGGACATAGGTCAGGCTCTCTCCAGCCCCACGTGGTCCCCGCCCCATGCCAGTTGGCAGGCAGGGCCAACGTGGACTTAGACTATTTCAAGGGGAACATCAGTCATGGGCCTGGATATATCTTACTAGGGTTAGGGCTGGGGCCAAGGATTTACCAGCTTGCTGGGTCACATCAGCCAAAGACAGGTTCTGTTCGTTGTGCCGGATGCGAAAGGTGAGAGCTGGTCCCACCACACTGCCGAATAGGAGCTATGTTACTACCTCACCCACCCTAGGCCCAAGACTCTAAAAGAGAGGCCAGCTCTAACCCTCTCCCCATTGGAGAATGAGGCTGGAGCCGATCAGAGATGCCCTATGAGGGTGTTTGAGGCCAGGGAGACACTGGACGGGGGCAGCGGCAGGGCTAGGTGCAGCTGTGCCTTCGGTGCTGCTGGGAGCCCCTCTGAGCCCACCTCGGACTGTTCCCTTCTCCCCTGAGCCCCTCCAGCCTCCTCCCCACTCAAGCTGCCTTTTGGAGCCCGGCCTCCCCAGCCAGGTGCCGGCCCCACCTGATGTTGATGAAGCTGCCCGAGGATATGTGCGCATGCTCAGCCAGGATCTCCAGAAGCTTCACCCCTGCAGCCAGACTCAGAGGCCTGGAGTGGGCAGGAGGCGGAAGAGAAGGTGGGGACCCTCTTGGCCACCTTCTTGAAACAGGCCACCCCCACCTTTCTTCCTCACTTCTGGATTTCTACTCTCTGCTTCCTTCAGGCAGGCCAGCCCAACCCCCAGGGGCTGGAAGGCTTCCCCAGGCTGGAGCCCTTACTTCTGGTCAGTGACAATGTAGCCATACTCCTCTGCGGATGGCCGAGCTAAAGGCTGCCCTGCAACTGTGGGCTGGCTCTGGCCCAGTAGACTTTTCTTCTCCATCAGGACAGGCATGACAGGGGAGCCAGCAGCTTTGGGAGGTGCAGAGGATCCGGAGCTCAGCACCTGCTGGGCTTCGTTGGAGGTGGGGTGGACAGTGGGGTATCCAGATAGGAAGGGTGTAGGGGACGGTGGCTCCGCTATGTCTCCACCCTGCACCTGCTCCTCCATTGTCTGTTTAGAAAAGATGGTAGAACTAGGTCTCTGGACAGTGGAGGGGAAGGGGAGGGGCTGGGGAGTGCTAGGGGTCTGCTCCATGGACCCTGAGCTCCCTAGAATGATGACTGTTTCTCTCTGTATCTCCAGGGTCCAGTGCAAGGTTTGGTAGAGAGGGCACCCAGAAAAGAAAGCCAAGTAGGTGAATAAACAAAGGATTAAATGAGTGGAACAGGATCAGTAGTGATCCCCAGGATGGTGCTGGAGAGAGGAGGGAATCTCTGGAGCATGGTTAGGGTAGAAGGTGGATAGGCAGGCAATGGCTTTTAGGCTTTGGTTTAGCCACAAAATCTTAGAGGTGAAACAGATAGGGTTCCTCAAGTTCCAGGGGCAACAGGACCCCGCCTGCTCACAGCTCCACTCTTCCCCTAAGGATCCTCAGAGCATGGTCTCAAATGACTGCATTGAAAACAGTAATGAATCAAGAATTTTAGCTTCTAGTCTGAGCTCTGCCATCCACTTGAGATGAGACTTAGGCAATGGCTCGCAGTCCATGGGCCTCGGTTTTCCCAAAAAGAGGGGTTGGGTGTTACATATCCTGGGGCTTAGATTTCAACAGGGGATTCACTGCCATGGGGCATGTATGGGTCAGAGAGGTGCCAGGAACTCACTTTCTTAATGTCAGCTCCAATAGCCATAACCCCTCCTGCAGAGATAGGAAAACAAGACTCTGGGCACAGGGCCAAGGCCAAGGTCCACACAACACAGGTGGGAGAAAGGGCCGGAGGCCTGACCCTGTTACTTCTGCTGTGCCTCTCTCCTCTCAGTCAGTGACTGAGACCATCATTGGTCTCATCTTTAGCATGTCCTCATATCCCTGCGCTTCAGCCTGAACTGTATAAAACAGTTCCTCTGTCCCTCTGTCACTCGTTCCTCTGTTGCTGGCCACACCTCTCAGAGCTATTTGTGTGGTCCTCCCTCTACCCATAAATACTGCCTTCTCCTTCTGGTCAGCTGTGCCCCTTTAGGTCCTCAGTATCATCCACCCCCCTTCTCGGTGCCTCCTGATTGCTGCTCGCTCCCGCTATTGACTTCTTTCTTATTACTTCCACCCTCCAGTCCTTACCTGGTCTAACTCCTCAGCTCATCACTGTACCCCCTCGCTCCCTGCCCTTTGCTGGCAATGACCCCATGTCTTGAAAGAACTCTCTTCCCCAACTCTGACCTTTCCCCTCTAGGCTGCTATATTTGGTCTTGAGAGGTGGGGCAAGAGGCCATCGCTAGTCTCTGCCAGGACACTCACCCGGATTTCGTCCTGCACCCTTGGGCAGCAGCTGCAGCAGGGTCGAGAGAGTGGACAGCTGCTCAGGGGCCAGCTGATGCAGCTCCACCCCGTAGCCTGCCAGCACTGCTGCCAGTCTCTGCAGAGTTGCACCTGCTGGGAGCCAGACACAGAGCTAAGGGCTGCTGGCAAGATGAACTTAAGGGATTCAGATACGTGAGTTGGGGTTAGGTGGGGACTAGCACACTTAAGAGCTCTTCCTCAGATGCTAGGACACTAATGCCCTTGTCCACACTTTGGGGGAAAGACCTTCCTGGGGCCGAGACTGAAGTTCATGGACATCTTGACTCTCCAACAGAAAACGTCATGTCAGCTCCCCCCACCCCACACCCGCAGCCCCCATATCCATACTGCCTTCCTAGTGCCTGGCATGGATCTGGTTGTCAGTAAACATTACTTAAGAGTGTGCATGACTTCAGTGACAAGTTAATAAGTACAGGGACAGTCAGAAAGGAGCTCCCCCAAAGCAGCCCCCACAGGCAGGGAGAAGGTGCTGAGGACCCTATTACCTGGCTTCTCTGCTGGGGAAGGAGGCTTCTCCCCGAGACCCTCTAGTCCTCCCTCCTCATAGCCCTCTGAGGAGTCCTCCGCCTGGCTGCTGTCCCCTTGCTCTGGCAAGCTTGGTGCCCTGGCTCTGCTGGGCACTGGCAGCTCCTCGGCCAGGTAGAGCAGACCTGACTCCTGGAAAACCTGAGCAGGCGCAGGCCCTGGAGGGCCCCCATAGGAGTAGGCAGAGTGAGCCCTGAACATGCCCTTGGAGGCAGTTCTGCTGAAGAGGGCGGGGGGTTCAGCCTTGGACAGGGAGCCGGCATTGCCCATCCCCGCGGTGCTCTCTGAGCCCTGGGAACCATCGCGGGAACCAAACTGTGAGAAACCAGAGATCCAGGTAAGAGCAGACATCAGGCCTGAGGGACTGGGGTAGGGGTGGGGCAGTGTCTAGGGCTCACCTGATGGAATAGGTAGGGCTGCAGCAGGGTAGGTTCATAACTCAGGGCAGGGTGAGGGGGCTGCGGGGGCAGCAGCAGATGCTCCAAGAGAGGGGGCAGCAGCTCAGTCTGCACTGGGGACAGGGGGGACCCAGCCCCAGCTCTGTCCCCACCCACTGGAGGTCGAGGAAGTCGGTGTGGGGCAGCAGAGCCAGTGGGGATGCCGTGTAAAAGCAGCTCCCCAGTGGGACCGGGTCTCCTGGGCACCAAGCCAGATCTGGGGAGGAAAGCACAATGCGTGTGGGAAGGGAGGCCGGCTGTGCAGGGACAAGGGCATCCGGAGCCTACAAAGCAGAGCTGGTGGGGCCGGACAGGCTCAGCAGCTTAGAGTGAGCCTGACCTCTTCAGAAAGGAGGCAGCCTCAGCGGAGGAGAGAATAACATGCGGAAGGGCAGGAAGGCCTAGTTGAGGGCAGAAGCTGTTGCCTCCCTGGTAAGCTTGCCTAGGTCCCTGAACGGGATCAGGTGCTAGGGGAATGGGAGGCTGGGGTGAAGAGGGGGAGGGCAGCAGCAGGGGAAGGCAACCAGCGCCTCCCGACAAACTCTGGCTGCAGCTTCCCCCACTGCCGTGTGCATGTCCCCCCGCTTCGTCCCTGCCACACACCTGGCTCTCCATACAGGTCCAAATAGTTAATACTCTTCACCCCGCCCTACTCTGCACACCTCATCCTGGCATCATCCTCCGTGCGCCAGGCCCTCCCTTACTTTCCTCTGCTTTTCAGTGTCTGAACCACGCCTTCACAGGCCCTAACCACAAAACAATGGCGGTATCTCCCACCATATGCAATTCTGTACAGCAATGAAACCGAGCCTTAAATAATGGACTGAGACTTCAATCCAGTAACATTCTAATTTTTCCATGGTGACTACTTTGGTGATTCTTTTAAAATACCAAATATCCCAGTTTTTCACAACACTCAAAAAATACCCTCAGGGATGAACTCAGCTCTGACTGGGAGTGTGCCCATTCCTGAACCCCTTAGGCCCATGCCCCAGCCTGCTGACCTGGGTGCCCGAGTCCCTTTCCCTTCCCTCTGTCCATCAGGGAGACCACAGACTCACCAGCCTGGGCTAGTGGCTGAGAAAGAACGCCTACCTGTCCCTTGCGTGGGGCTCTGGGGGGCGGAGCCTGGGGATGCGCTCCATCTCCTGGGAGATCACATACTGGGTGAGGTCATCATGCCAGGACAACCCTGCCAGGGGACAGGACAGGGTAAGGTTGGCTCAGGATGGCCTGAGGGCCCCGTAACTGGGGTCAGTGGAGATCAGAACTGCACCCCCTTCCCTGCAGTGCATTGGGTTTGGCAGAGCAGAGGGGAAGTGGGAGGGGTCTGGGCAGTCGGTGGGTGATAGAGCTGTCCTTTTCCCACCCTCAGGAACAGATTTTGGAGTCAGACTGCCCGGTAAGACTGGGTTCGAATCCTCTGCCATTTGCTAATTGTGTGACCTTGGGCAATTTCCTGAACGCGTCTGAGTCTCAGTTCTCTCATCTGTAAAAAAAATCTAACCTCCTAAGATTGGTGTGATAATTAAAATAACACAATACAAAATGGTTAGAATAGTACCCATCACATAGTGAACTCCCAGTAAATGCTATTACTATTATAATTATCATACTTATTCCCATTCTTCTCCTTTTAGTTGATCCTGAACCTTAGTAGTTTTCTTTAGTTTTAAAGTGGAAATAGCATATACCTCATGGGGCTATTATGATAATCAGATGTGATCAAGGAAATGAAAATGATTATAAAATACTAGAACACTATAAACCTGTTTCACACCTCCTACATCATCATCATCATCATCATCATCATCATCTTACCCTGAGGCAGATCTGTTGGATCTCTTCCCACAATGAAACTGCTCTCGGAAAGATCAGTCACTTATTCTAAAGGAGCAATCCTCATAATTACATTAGCCAAGATTAAAATGAAGGAGAGAATCCTAGAAGCAGCAAGAGCTAAGGGGGCAGTCACCTAAAAAGGAGTTCCCATCAGACTGTCAGCTGATTTCTCAAAAGAGACCCTACAGGCAAGAAGGGGTTGGAAAGAGGTATTCCAAGTTATGAAATCCAAAGACCTACAACCAAGATTGCTCTATCCAGCAAAACTTTCATTTAGAATGGAAGGACAGATAAAGTGCTTCTCAGATAAGATCAAATTCAAGGAGTTCATCATCACCAAGCCCTTATTATATGAAATGTTAAAGGGACTTACCTAAGAAAAAGAAGATAAAAAAGATGAACAGTGAAAGGACAGCAAACTCACAGTTATTAACAACCACACCTAAAACAAAAGCAAACTAAAAGGACAGCTAGATCAGGAGTGGAAACATAGAAATGAAGATCTCAAGGAGGGTTAGCAACAGGGGAGTGGGAGGAGGAGAAGGGGGGGAGAAGGTACAGAAAAGAAGTAGCATAGACAGTAGATAGAAAATGGGGGGGGCAAGAATAGCATGGGAAATATAGAATCTAAAGAACTTGAGACACATGGTCATAAACTAAAGGGTGGGTAATGGTGGGGACGGGGGGTTAGGGTGGAGGGGAATGAAGGGGGGAATAGAACAACTGTAACAGCATAATCAATAAAAAATAAATTAAAAAAATAAATGAATAAAGGAACAATCCCCCACTCCACCTGAATTCCTTCTTCCCTGATCCTAGATCAACAGTCTTTGAGGCTCTGAAGCCCCTTCTGGGATCTGCCAGCATCCACGCCTGCTGTTGTGCCTGTTAACATTAGCTGAAGTGTCTGTGTCCTTATTTAAGGCCAATTCCTCCACTTGAGCACTGAATCTCATCCCCTATTACCTATTCAAGAACATCCTCCTCACAGTTCTCTTGTGTCCCACAGCATCCTCTCCTGTTCCCAGTGGAATTACTCCCATTAGCATGCAAACATGATACAGTTTCTCCCATCTTAAAAAACAATGCTTGAGCTCACATCCTCCTCCATCACCCCATTTCTTTGCCTTTCTTTATAGCAAAATTCCTTGAAAGCTGTTATCTACACTGGCTGCATCCAATTCCTTTCCTCCCACTCCCTCTTAATTCACTTTATTAGAGATTTTATTCCCAACTATTCTTTTTTTAAAAGATTTTATTAATTTTTTTGTTAGCAGAAGGGAAGGGAGGGAGAGAGAGGAAGAGAAATATGAACGTGTGGTTGCCTCTCACACGCCCCCTACTGGGGACCTGGCCTGCCACCTAGGCATGTGTCCTGACTGGGAATCAAACCAGCGACCCTTTGGTTTGCAGGCTAGCCCTCAACCCACTGAGCCAGACCAGCCAGGGCTTTATTCCCAACTATTCTAACAAAACTGCTTTCATCAAGATCACCAGCAACTTCTGCATATCTAAATCCAGTGGTCAGTTCTCAGATGACATCTTACTTAACCAACCCTCGTCATGTGACCCTGTTGATAACTGCTTCCTCCCTGATATACATTCACTTGGCTTCTACGACAGCAAACTTGTTGTTTCTCCTATCTCACTTGCCTCACTACCTACCTACCTTCCCAGTCTCCCTTCTTGGTTCCTCTCCTTCTCTGGGTCCTTTTAGGGCCCTTCCTTATTAACACTTAATCCTTTGATTATCTCATCCACCTCCTGGGGTTAACTACTATCTATAATATATACCAAAGAATTCCAAATTCTACCTCCACTCCAGATCTCTCTCTTTCTTTTAAAACCCAGTCTTAAGTACCCACTGCCCACTCTACTGGAATAGACATTTTAAATTCGATATACTCAAAATTAAACACTCTTTCCCCCAAGCTGACTCTTCTGCATAATTAATGTTCTTCATCAACCCAGTAGTTAGGTCCGTAAAACCTGGGAGTCATCTTTCACCCCTCCCTTTTTCATGAAATCATGCTCACTATCTTAAAAATGCATGCAGAGTTCTGTCATTCCTCACTGTCTCCCTGCAGCCATCCTGCTCCACATCGTATTTCTCTTTTATATGACTTGCTGTGGTAGCTTTTAATGGTTTCTCTGTTTCTACCCTTGGCTCCCTAAACTCTGTTCTCAACACAGCAGCAAGGGTGATCTTTTTAAAGTAGAAGTGAAAAAAAAAATAAAGTAGAAGTGAGATTATACTATGCTCAAAACCTAGTGATGGTTTCCTCTTTTCCTGAGTCAAGCCAACGTCCATACATTCCTATGAGGCTCTACAGTGACCTGCATCCCTTCCCCATCACCTACACTGCTGCATCCTTTACTCTGTCTCTCTGTCCCTCCTGTACAGACATACCAGAGAGGTGTTCTCCATGGTGTTCCTCAGATTCATGCTCCTACCTTAGGGCTTTTGTTCTAGCTCTATGATTGGCTTGAAACACTCTTGCTCCAGACAGCCTTCTGGAAAACTTTCACCTCCTTGATATCTGTTAAATTTCATAGTCTCAATAAAGTCTATCTTGATCACTTAATTTGATACTGCAGCTTCCTACCTCACTAGTTTCTGATCCCTTTATCCTGCTGTAATATTCATTTTTTACATGGCACTTATTACCTTCTGATACACTGTTTGTATTGCCTCGACCTTGAAGGCAAACTCCAGGAGAGAGATCTGTGTCTGTTTTATTCCCTCCTACATTCCAAGTACCTAAAACTATGCTTGCCACACAGTAAGTACCCCATAAACACTTGTTGGATGATTGGGATGTTCTGGTTGAGGACTCCAGAATTCATGGCTCTGGAGCATTCAGTTTCAGGGAGTGGGGTGGTCCTAAAGAGGCGGGTGGGCCTCTTCCAGTGGCTTCTTCTACAAGCCTCCTCTGAGCTCCTCCAGAGGGTCTAAGTGTGCATAGCCCATCTCTACGGCTCCACCACACTTCTGTCTTGCCTCCTTCTCCAGCAAGGTCTGGGAAGGTGAGGCTCCAGGAATAAGTGCGATAGAAATGTCCCGTGGATCCTTATCTGATTAAGTTCCAGTCTCTTTCCTCCGCGGCACCCAGACCTCACCTTGGGACATGAGCTCTCGGAGCACACCTTGTAAGCGTTGAAGAACTGGAGAGGTGACTTGCAAAAGGGGCCGAGCCTGCCCCACTCCCACCTGGCACTGTCCAAATAAGCCATCTAAGAGCACAAACGTTGTGTTAATAAGGGACATGAACAAAAGGCCTTCCAAAGTCCAGGCTGCAAATGGGCAGGACTCTCTTTGCCTCCTTTCTTGGCTTCAGAGGGTTCTATTCCTCTAGGCCAGTCACCCTGCTCTCAAGCCCAGCACCCCTTCTCCCTTCCGGGCCTCTTCCCCAAGTCTTCATTGTGTCCCTCCACCTGGTAAATCCTTCACCCGAGCATCACTCACCCTGAATACAGACTTCAAGGTGAGAGCAGAGTCTGCGGTCAAACAGGCAGCCTGTGGAAGGACAGGTGAGCAGAGATTCAGACAACCACACCCTCGGAACGGACAGATGAGTGGACAGGCTGGGAAAAGGGGGGGCAGATGAGTCCATTGTTTCATCCTAGGAAGGGTTTAAGCTGAGAGGAGAGGAGGGAAGAGGCCTGAAATTCTTAAGGAAACAGAGGATCTGGGTTTGGATTTTGAGGATCCGTGAGTCTTGGACTCTTTCTCTAGAAGGCTCAGTTTAGCCCTGGCTGGTGTAGCTCAGTGGATTGAGCGCAGGCCTGAGAACCAAACAACCTCAATTCCCAGTCAGGGCACATGCCTGGGTTGCAGGCCAGCTCCCTGTGGGGCACATGCCAGAGGCAACCATACATTGATGTTTCTCTCCCTCTCTCCTTCCCTTCGCCTCTACCCTTTAGCTCTAAAAATAATCTTAAAAAAATAAAATAAAAGGCTCAGTTTGACTAACTGAGTGATGTGGAAAAGGAGCGTTCCAGACACGTGGGGGTAGGATCGTACACTTCTATTCTCATAGAATTACTATGGGGGAGTCCAGTGGCCAAATCCCTGAGGAAAAGGGGACTTTCCTTCCCAAGTCTCCAAGAGCATCCTAACTATGATGGCCTGGGACCCTGGGACTCGGAAAAGGGTGCGGTGACTCTAAGGCTCCCCAAACCGTCCCTCCTGCGCTTGGCGGCGGGCCGCTGGCGCTGTCCGCGGTGCTGAAGCCCTGAGCGCGGGCTGCCCAGGGCTTGCCTGGAAGCAGTTACGGAGGAAGGAGGGGTGACAGGGCGAGGAGTCTCCACGGGACGTGAGCTGTCCCCCACTCCAGCCTTCACCTACCGCCCCACCAGCACAGCGCCACAGGAAGTATCCTTCATCAGCCGCCCAGCCCGAGGTGCAGGAGGGCGCCAGGCGCGAGGCTGCGCCCCTCCCCCACGCGCCCCCCACCCCCACCCTCCCCCAGCCCATGAGTCAGCGCTGACTGTCCGCTGAGACGTGAGTCAGCACCGGGCCTGGCTGTGGGGAGGGAAGGGAGAGGACCCTGCCCTCTTCACCCTCTCTCGTCCCCCACCCCGGCTCTCCCTCTCTGGCTGGAGACCAGATCACGGCAACGGCCCTCTAAGCTTAAAGAGAAACCCCGACTCTTCCCTCCGCCTGCTTTTCTACCGGGAGCTGGGACACCGATGCTCACGGCCCCGACTCCTACAGCCCCGAGCTCAGGGTCCCCTGCCCTCCTCCTACCCGCCTCTCCACCCTTCAGCACCGGTCGTCACTTCTTTGGCACCTCTGCACGACTTGCTTCTCCCGGGGACTTACTTGTAGCCTATCTCTTAGTCCCTCTGTCCATATGCACCCCGTTCCTCCTCCCAATGCCGCGATCTTCCGGAGCCCACTTCTCCGAGGTCCCGCCCCCGTGTTGCCTGCCCCACCTCCGGGCCTACGCCCCTTTCCTCTCAGAAGCCTTCTCACCTTCCCAGCGCACAGTGCGTGCCCTGACCCCACCGCACACTCCCTGCCCGAGCGTCCCGCCTTCCAGCCACTCCCCCCCCCCCCGCCCGCGCCCCCCGCTGAGTTTAGCTCCCCGGCACCATCCTCCTCCACCCGGCTGCCCTTCTCCTCCTGACCGTGGGCACTAATGGCGCTGCAGCCTCCTGGGCGGCAGCTCAGCAGCAGGAGGCAGAGGAGCGCCCGGAGTCCCCCGGAGCCCCGGGGACCCCCAGGCCGCCGCGGGCGCCGCATCCTTCTGAGCTCCGCGCGCTCGCCCCGCAGCCGGCGCCGCAGAGACGCGGGCAGCAGCCTGCCCGAGGGTCCAAGGCGGGGCCTGCCACTCCCCACCCACCCGAGAGGCGGGGTCTACACGCCCCTCTCGCGGCAAGTCGGCCAACCCAGATCGGGTGGTGACGTCTCCACCTTCGGCTCTGACGCAAACGCTCATTTGCGTCACACATGGCGTAAGAGCTCAGTCCGAGTGTGGGAGCTCCCCGCTCTCCAGCCCTCGCCCACCACACAGTGTGCTCCTCCCCAGAATTCCCACTCGGCCCTACTCGGTTTGACGTATGCTTTCCCCGAGCGCCACCACCTCTATCACCCAGTGACAGCGTTGATGAAAAGGCTATAGTTGGGTGGGGACCGGGAAAGATACGTGAGTGGAGTAGTAAAAACCCTAAGATGAGAAGCAGAAAAGAGAACAGAACAGGTGCTCTTACGCATCTACATTAAGAGCGGAAATGGTTCTGCGTACGTGCCTGATCTCAGTTCTCCCAACGCCACCTACTGAGGTTATGACTTGGGGCAAGTTGCTTACCCTCTCGGCGCTCAAATTTCCTGGTGTGCAGAGTGGAGGGGATAATGGCTCCTAAATCACAGGGTGCTGGTGAGGATTACGGGAATCAAACGCATGGGGGTCCCTTGGAGCAATGATTGCACTGTCGTTTACTAGACAATCGATGAATACTTGCTTTTGCTTTTAGCCTTGACTCTCCCTTCTTTTGCCCTCGTCCACCTCGAGCCTATCAAAAAATCTTGCAGTCTGCCTGCAAAATGCTCTCTCCCCTTGGTCCACGTCTCTCCATACTCATTAACCTGTCTAAACCACTGCGCTCTTTCCTCAGGACTATGGTGGTAATAAACCAGCTAGTGCTTGGCTTCCTCTGTTGTCACCCAATGAGCCAGAAAGTGCGCTCTCTAAACTTCACATTTCATCACTTTACTGTCTTCTCAGTAAAAGTTTTCCAAAATACAAAAAATGATAGTAGTGCATAGTAGCTCTAAGGAAGAGCTTATAGATTTTCTTAGAGTATCGAACGTACCGTATTTTACTTTATTTTTAGCACTTTTGTTTCCTCTTTAAGAAATTGTTTACAGCCATTAGGACATGAAGTTATTGTCTTATACTCTCCTTCAAATGCTTCATCCACAGATTTGCAGAGTAGGAGTTCAGAGAAATGAAGTGCGACCGACCATCAAATGGCTTAAAGTAATGAAATAAGTGTCATTGTTTAACTCTTCACATTGATCTATAATCCACCTGGATCCTGTTAGTGTGTATGTTTTAAGTGACGGACATAAGTGACTTTTCACCTACAGGGTTACCAAATGGTTCCTGAACCATTTATTGGAAAGATTACCCTCTGCTCTGCCATCTTCTTTAAGAAACGCCCACACCACGTGTCTGTCCCTGGCCCTTTGTTTCATGGACCTTCCATCCATCCTTCCATCAATACCACACTTTTTAAATGACTAGTTTCATACTAAGTCTTCATATCAGGTGGAGCAAAGGATGCCAACTTCTTTTCAAAAATAATTTTTATTTTATTCACTCTTCACATTGTTGACAGGTTCATAGTTATTTATTATATTATAACATACCTGGTAAAGTGTACAAACTTGTTTATAGTGATAGAGCGATCATTAGTAGATGTTTACAACTCCGTGACCTCTTAGAGACACTGAATGCTAATACCTGCCTGTTGGCTTACCCCTGTGAATGTCTGATCAGTGAGTCTGATCACTTCAAGGAGTATAAAGCTCTGCAAATCGGATATTCCAGTGTTCGGTTGGGCTGAGCATGGGGGCAGGATTACCCACTCCTTTCAAGATTTTTTTTCTTTTATTTATTCTAGATAGAGGGAAAGGGAGGGAGGGAGAGAAATATCAATGCAAGATAGAAACATCGATCAGTTGCCTCCTGCAGGCACACTGACCAGGGACCAAACCCTCACCCCAGGCCTGTGTCCTGATGGGGAATCAAACCCAAGACCTCCTGGTCTATGGGGTGACACCCAACCAACTGAACCACATGGGCCAGGGCCCTGTTCCCTTTTAAAACTGTAAGCTACAAGGAACTAACTGGCAAGAGCCAATAAAAAAAACAGTTAATGTGTGTACACTTTGTAGCACTTCTCTGTTGATTACTGGGAGCAGGATGAGTGGGAGAGCCCCAGCAAGAGCTGTCATGCCGAAGGTGAAGACGCATAAAACAGCAGGGTGCAGGCCTGTGTGACATGGCAGGGTGGGCAACTAGGCCACCGGATGTAGCTGGGTGACCGTGGGGAGGCTGACCTTCCAGCTGGAGTCCCACCCTCACTTTTCCACTTCAGGACTAGTCATGGGGAGGAAAACAAGACAGAGACCAGCCTCCGTCAGCACCGAGGGGCTGTGCTCTCCATCTCCACCCCTTCTCTGGTCCCCCTTCTCTCACTTCGGAGGTCCTGGCCAGGTCCAGACCCCGCCCGTCCTGCCTCAAGACAAGTCACAGGAAGAGTTGGCATGAGAATCCACTGTAATGACCCAGATTTGGGTCATCTGAGAACTGGCCCCCAGAGGACAATGGGGAGGGCACTGGGCCAGAGGACTTTCACACAGGTCTCGATCAGCGACAAGGTTGCGTCCCACAGTGGAGGGTGGCTCAGAGAAGCCCTAAAATGAGAAGAAACAAAGGACTGGAGTCAGTATGAGGTGAGGCGGCCCCTTCCTCTTCTACTCTTCTTCTCCACGTGCTTCCATTTCAGCCTGATTGAGTAAGCCCGTAGTGACTCAGCCCACCACTCACCTGTCCCCTTGGCTTCCACATATAGTTCACCCTCCCCCCTGCGATTTTCCCCTTGGGCTCAGGGTTGGAAAGAATGACAGCACCTTGTTTGCATTTGCAGAAGCACCATGGTAACCGGTCCCTCCCTGGTAGGTCTGTCACTTAGCTGAGTGCATTGACCCAGCAACCAATCCAGGCTTAGAAAGCCCAAGTGCCACCTTACAGGAATGGGAACCAAGGGAACCGGTTTCCTAGGAGAGCCCGGAAGCCCCCTGAGGTGCAGGCTGCCTCAGGATGGAGTGCGTGGCCAGCCGGGGGCGCTAGTTCCACTGCCACCACCCCAGTCCAGGTCAACTCAAGTCTCCCCAGGATCAGGATGGTGGCTCCTTCCAGGCTTTTTAGTTTTTATTCTTGCTCTTCACAATCCATTCCTTAACATCACTAGAGTGGCCTTTTGATAAACTCATCCGTCACATTATGAAATCCCCTTCCTTAAAATTTCCCAGTTAACTTGCCACTACACTTAGAATAAAATCCAAGTTTTTTTTTACCAGGATCCATGAGGCCCTGCATGGTCAGTCCTGGGCTTGCTTCTCCAACCTAATCTTCCACCCCTGGATTCTCTCACTGCTCCTTGAACCGGTCACAGTGTCCTTGTCACAGAACACTTGTCATTGCAGTGCTTTCCGTCTGAGAGGCCCTCCCTTCATATCTTTCTCTGGCTGCCACCTTCTCATAATCGAGGCTTCAGTCCCCCTCCCCCCACCAGACTTTGGTCAACATGGAGGAGCCCGATGTTCGGAACAGCCCAACCCCTACTGTGGTCCCAGAGAGGAAAGGCAGGGGCTGCAGGGGCCACAGGGGAAAGGGCTGCGTCCAGAGCTGCCTCTGCCCGGAACCTGCTATGCAACTTTGAGCGAGTCCCTTGACCAGCCTGCACTCTAATGTCCCCTGTAGAAAGATAGAAAGGAGTACTGGATGGGTGTTTCCAGTCTAGATTTTGAAGAGTTCAAGCATCTCAAGGAGACATCCCTGAACTTTACCAGCTGACTAGCTCAGGTCACAGAGTAGAGCAGGGTAGGGGTGTGAGTGTGTGCGTGTTTTGAATGTGAAGGCCTCCGGGCTACCTCTCCCACTTATCTAAAGGAGCTTTGCTACCACTTGCTATAAACACGGAGTGCATGGAGAAAAGGAAAAATTTTTACTTAATTTTGAAAACTCTGCAGCTCCATGCTTACACTTGATCCTACAGACCATTTCATTCTTGGAGGCTCCCAGCACCTGCCTCCCAAACTCAGACAGATACCCACAGGTGGTCTGTAGGAGAGAAAGGGAAGGGTACGCTTCAGCTGGGAAAGGAAAGATCTTTCCTTGGGCTTGTCCATTCATGCCTCCATACTCATTCCCTTCTTCATGCCTGGCCCCCTCATTTAAACAGGCCCTTGGGGGTCCCAATCTCACCTTGACAGGGTTGGCCACCTGTTGTTGCAAGGCCTTCGAAACCATTTTGGAGGTAAAGCACTGAACCCTGGTCACCTGGACCATTGGGCTCTGGGAGGAGGGAAGCCGGGAGTCAAGAAGGAGACAGAAAGGGTGGCAGGGCTCCAGAGGAAAAGAGAAGGGACGCAAAATCAGGGATTTAAAATTCTTAAGAAGACATATAAGTCTCACCTTGGGGAATAGGAGTCAAAGTTTCTCCTCTTGCTTACCCCTAGAAGAGACAGAAATGACCAATGGGACCGAGACTTGCTAACATCCACCCCCTCTCCCTTGGCAGGTATCACTAATGGTTCATGGAGCTGTTCCTGGCAGATCTCAGAGAGGACTTCCGAATTGTTCTCACTGCATTTCTGGCAGCTCTTACCTGTAGTGTTAATACTAATTCCCTCCCAGCTCAGTCTGTCTGCCAGACAGCATGGCCTGACCATGGCCTCATGTACCTCACCCCAGAGGTTTTGGTGGGAAAGGATGTCTGCCCATCCCTCAGACAGACATCTTGGGGATGGAGTCGGCTGATGTGTCCCATCTTCTGGGTCATCACCTCCTGGGTGATGTCACCCTTCCGGAACAAACCTTCAAAGTGAAAGGATGGAGTGAATTGACACTTGGGACACTCTAGCCCACTCCAGGGGCCCGGTGAGATCAACACTCCTCTCTCCCTTAAGCAGGTGAACAATCACCATTTGTGGACAGAATTAAATGAGATAGTATTCAACAATTGCTTAGTATAATGCCTGGCATGTAATAATATTCCATTAGGATTAGTGTTATATTCTCTTTGCTGATTCCTTTGATGCTATCCTGAGGATTAAATGAGATTAGCAAGGTAAAGAGCCCTTACAAAATTCTTAAGGCAGTGATTCCCAAATGTTAGTGTGCATCAGAATCACCTACAAGAGTTTCTGATTCAGTAGGTCTGGATGAAGCTCAAGAATTAGCAATTTTTCTTTTGTGCCTTGAATGATGCGGCTCTGTGGGTTGGGCTTCATCCTGCAGACCAAGGGGTTGCTGGTTCTAATCCTGGTCAGAGCATATGCTTGGGTTGCAGGCCAGGTCCCCAGCTGGCAGTGTGCAAGAGGCAACCAATCAATTGATGTTTCTGTCACACATTAATGTTTCTCTCCCTCCCTTCCTCTCCCTAAAAAAATAAAATAAAATCTTTTTAAAGAATTAAAAATAGTTAGCATTTTAAACAAGCTCCTTGATGATGCTGATGCTGCTGGTCCTAGGATGCACTTTGAGAACCACCGCTCTAAGGCATTACACATATATTAGACACCCGTAGTAGTAGTAACATGAACTCAAGGCAGATTTCTCATGTGATCCTCCTCCATTCATGAAACTCTGCTCTAAGGAACAGTCAGACATCTGTCTCCAAGAGACTCTCCACTCCCTTTCACTCCTCACATCTATTTGTCATACAATTTGCTCTTCTTCCCACTCAGACATGGGGGTAGATATGTGTTTTCCATGCTGAGAACTTAAGGATTCCTGGTTCTAGAAAAACCAAAATAGGGTCAGGGGTTGGGACTAGTTTGAAGGAGTTAGATCAGAGGTGTCAAACTCATTTTCACCAGGGACCGCATCAGCCTTGCAGTTGCTTTCAAAGGGCTGAAATAACTTCAGGACTGTATAAATATAACTACTCCTTAACTGTTAAGGAGTTGAAGTTATATTTGGCCCTTTGAAGGCAACATAACTGTTAGATGATGACTTATTTCAGGGACTTCTGCTAGAAACCTCTGCTGGGCTCTTCCCAAGAGTGTCAAGAGCAAACATTCATCCATCTCCACTCCCACTCCATTGTCCACCTTCTCCAGGAAGTGAGCACAACAGGAAAGCTTCAAGTAGAGACATCTGAAGAAGGAAGCTTGTCCTCAGATCAGCCTCCCACTATCCCCACTGCCCTCATGTCTGGCCATGCCCCAGCCTCTGTTGTCCAGGTCTTCCTCACCTTGGGGCATAATCTGCTGAAGTACAACTTGCAAGTATTGGGAGACTGGGGTGGGAAATCCTTGGAAGGGCCAGAGCTGCCCCACTCCCACTTGGCCCTGACCATCTCAAGGCAAAAATGGCATCAGCAAGGAGCTTGGCCAGGAGCTTGCCACGTTCCAGTTGAAAAAAAAAAAGAGCAGCTTCCTCCCACTATGATACCTGAGTTCCCTGGTCTCTCTCCCTCTCGCCAGATCCCTTCCTCCGTTCAAATATTGCTTCTTTTCATTTTCCCGTACCTCTGCAGCCCCTGCACCTCATTCACCTTTGGTACCAACTTCCAGGTACGAACAAAGTTTACAGGCCAAGAATAGCCTGTAGCCTGTGGAGGTTGAGGTGAGGGGAGACTCAGACAGCTACACACATAGAATGCACAATCCGGTGAACAGGTGGGGCGTGGGCAGCAGGTGAACCGATCTTGGGGTAGGCTTTGAGGCCTGAAGGGGATTAGAGAGAAGGCCTGAAATCCTTAAAGCAGGACTGCATAGGGTTTTAGTGTCTGGATCCCTGTCCTGACAGCCACAGTGACAGCCACAGTTAGCCCAACTGTGCACAGGGAAAGGACAGGGGGTGGGAGAGGACAGTCCCTAATGCTATACACACCACTTTTCTTTTCATTTATTTATTTGTAGAGAGAGTGGAATGGAGGGAGAGAGGGAAACATCAATGTGTGGTTGCCCCTCATGTGCCCCCTACTGGGGACCTGGCCCACAACCCAGGCATGTGCCCTGACTGGGAATCGAACCAGCTGCCCTTTGGTTCAATCCACTGAGCCACACCACCCAGGGCTGTACACACACACCTTTCTTATTCCAGTTAGATGTGGTACGGTTGGTGGAGAGTCCGTTTTTTTCCATAGCTGAATTACCATGCGTCGTTAGGGACCAGCTTTAAGAAAAGGGAATTCTCCTTCCCAAATGGATCCCAATTTCCTGGCTTTAGAAAGGAGCAGAAATTCCAGCACCCTACTGAGAAGGAGAAGCATTTCTGGAAGGGAGGATCATTCCTTGAGACATTGCTCCCAGGACTGATAGGAAAAGAGGTGACTAGGACACCCGCGGTCAGACCCACGGGATGCCAGGCGCCATTCGTGGTGCTGAGCGGTGGCCGAAGCCTGGCATAGAAGAGGCTCTGGGTGGTTCAGAGCGCGAGGTATTTCCACAAAGCTTGACCATCTCCACGCTCGCCCCTGCGTTCGCCCTCTCCTGTCATCGCCACTGGGCCTCCTCTCACAGCTCTTCCCGAGTCCTCTGGTTTGGCCTCTAAACCCAGGAATCGGGAGAGAGACCTGGCGTCAGACCGGAGTTGGGCGTCTTCCCGCGCCAGGCGCAGAACCCCCGAGTCTGCGCGGTTGGCCTCCGGCCGCTCGGACCTGCGTCTGCGCGGGTCCACCGGGCTGGCGCAGAGCCGAGCCAGAGGAAAAGGAAAACCCTTTCCCCTTGCATCCGCTCCCACTCTACCCTAGCCCTCCCGCTTCTTAACAGTCACCAGATTGCTCACGCCAGGCTCTGAGGGCTTGGGAAGAAGCCCCGGCTCCTCTCTCGGCCCAAATTCTCTCCCAAGCCAGGACCCCGATACCCGCGGCCCCGACTCCTGTACCCCGAGATCCTGGTCCCCTTGCCCTTCCCTCAGTTTGGGCACCTCTTCCCTGGCCATGTGGCGCGTCTGGCTTTTCCTGTGGTCGCCTAGGTCCCTTGGCCCATTTTCCTGTCCTCCTCCAGAATCTCCAGTTCTTTTAGGTCTAGATCCCCCATGCGGAGCGCCACCCCAGGCCTGCGCCTCTTTTTACATTTATCTTTTTTCACGCCCCCACTTTCTTTTCCTCCACTGTGTCTAACCTTGAGGTGCCCTGACTCACTTCTTTCAGGAACGTTCTCTGGACCTGCCCTCACCCCCCAGGTTTCCTTCTGACCGTGGCCACTGAGGTCTCTGCAGCCCCCCAGGTGGCTCTTCAGCAGCAGGAAGCAAAGGAGCAGGTGGAGCCCCCGCCAGCGTCCCCCCCCCCCCCAGCTCCCGGGCCCCAGGGGGGGCCACATCCTCCCATGCTCCGCGCTCTGGTTCCTCACCTAAGTCTCAGCGAAGGAGGGGACCGCGGCGGGAGAGGCTAAGCAGGGATGATGGGGTTCAGAAATCTCAGCTCCCCACTTGCGGGATTGATCTGCACATTCCTCTCCTGGCAGCTCGGCCAATCGCCGGCGGGCCCTGCCGCTGCAGAGGCCTACCCAGCTCCTTCCGTTTGAGGGCCCCATCCCCAGGCGCCGGCTCCTGTTTTGTGTAGGCCATGTCCCAAGGACTACCTACCGCCTCTGCTCCAGTTCCAGGGTTGGAGAAACGGATTGCACCTAAGATGTGAGTGCAAATTGTGTCTACCTCTAAGGTTGTTGTGAGGGTTAAATACGAACAAGGACTGGACGGTAGGCAGTGTATTTAGTCAGCTTCTATTTTCCCTGACGCTCACTTTACCTTCGCCCACCTAACGGCCTTCAGCATACATGGATTTGACCTGCAACATATACTGCACATCCATGCACTTCTGCTCACACCCCTGCCATCACCCTGGTTCAAACCACTGTACTCTTTTTGCACTAGAGCTATTGCAATAACTAACCAGTAACAAACTAACTAATCTCATTTCCACTCTCGTTTAGTTATAGGTTAGTGTGGGAGCCTTCTAAACCCCAGACTGGCATTTAAATATTTTGTTTCTTAAGTTTAAATTTTTTATTATGAAAATTTTCAGGATTAAAAAAATGAATGCCTGTATACCTACCACCCAGACTAACAATTATTAAGATTTGTTCACAATTGCTCCTTTCTCTTGATAAAGTATTTAAAAATGATTTACAAACATCATAACATTTCACTCCTAAATAATTCAGTACACATCTCTTAGAATTCAGAGTGGTTTCCCTACTTAACCACAATACCATTATGCCATCTGTATAATGGCCCGGGAAGATGTTCACACCTGAATCCCTAAAGGAGATGACATTGCAGGAGTGATTAACCTTAGAGGGGATTAACCTCAGATGAGGAGATGATCCCAGGTTTTCAGGTGTGCCCAAAGTAATAAAAAGCACCTTCATAAGATAGAAATAAGGTCAAAGGCAGTGGTGGGAGATAATGACATTGGAAACAAGAGGTTGGGGCAATGCAAGAAAGGAGCCCCAAGCCAAGGAATACAAACAGCCTCCAGAAGCTGGAACGCGCACACACACACACACACACACACACACACACACACACACACACCCCACTGGTTTCTCCCCATCAGACTCCAGAAGGAACACAGACTTGCTGACACCTTGTTTCAGCTGTCTGATTTCCAGACTGTAGAATAACAAGTTTGTGTTGTTTCAAACCACTAAATCTGACATGACTTCGTACAGCAGCTACTGGAGATGCATATGACATCTAAAAATATTTACAGTTCCTTAGTTCATGTAATTCTGCTTTGTGAGTATTTTCTCCAACTCTGAGCACTTCATTTTAATTTTCTTAGTAATGTTGTTTGAAGGGCAAAATGATTTTGATGAAGTCCAATTTATTCATTTTATCTTTTATGGCTAGTGCTTTCTGTGTTCTTAGAAATGTTTGGCTATCACCTTAAACTTACAAAGGTTTTCTCCTGTTTTTTTTTTTTTTCTCCAAAAAGTCTGGTTACTCTGGCCTCCCAAAGTCAGTCAGAAAATGTTGCCTCTTTGTTATGTCTGAAAGACTCTATATGATTTGTGTTACTTCTTATTTAAGTGTTTAGGGTTGGAATTTCTTTGTGAGAAAGATTTATTACAATTCCAAGTTCTTTAGCTATTCAGATATTCTATTTTCATTTCTGTTTCAGAACTTGAATTTTTCAAGAAATTTGTCTATAACATTTATCACATTTGTTAGCATAAAGATGTTAATATTGCTTTATTATTATTTTAATAACTATAGAATTGAAGCTGTTTTACTTTTTAAATTACTGATTATATTAATTTATTCTTTTCTTCTTTTTGCCCTTACAATTGTAGCTAGAGATTTAGAAATTTAATTGATCTTTTAAAAGAACTGACTTTTGGTTTTATTGCTTTTCTCTATTTTTTTCTCATTTCATTGATTTCAATTCTTTATTATTATTCCCTTTGGGTTTTTTTTTATAGCCATATTTTTTAAAAAAATATTTTATTTATTTTTAGAGAGAGAAGAAGGGAAGGAGAAAGAGTGAGAGAGAAACATCAGTGTGTGGTTGCCTGTCATGTGTCCCCTACCAGGGACCTGGCCCACAACCGAGGCATGTGCCCTGACTAGGAACTGAACCGGTGACCTTCTGCTTCATAGGTCTGTGCTCAATCCACTGAGCTATACCAGCCAGGGCTGTCCCTTTGGGTTTTATTTCTTTTTCCAGACTGTTGAGTTGGTATCTTACCTCATTGATTTAAATATATTCTTCTTTGCAATAAAGGCATATAATTCTATATATTGCCCTCTGAGCATTACTTTTTTTTGTTTTATCACATAGTTAACATTTTCTAAATTTTCTTGTGATTACTTAGACCCATAGATTATTTAAGAGGACATTGCCATAAGGAATTTTTAATGTTTTTGTTATTTATTTATATTTAATTTTGATGTTGTCTGAGAACATGCATTGTATAACTTCAATTGTCTTGACTTTATTGATTTTGTTTTATACTTCAGCATATACTCTACCTTGGTGAATGTTCCATATACCTGTGGATGGAATATGTTTTCTGCACTTGTCGAGTTTAGTGTTCTATAAATGTCCAGTAAGTCATGTTAATTAATGTTCAGTGTTTCTGTATTGGTATTGATTTCTGTCTGCCTGATCCATCCTTTATAACCAAATTTTTCTGTGGAATTGTCTATATTTCTTTTAGGCTCTATCAGTTTTGCCTTGTTTTTTTGGAACTGTTATTCAGTGCATCCATATTTAGGACTGTGATGCCCTCTTGAAAGATGGAGCTTTTAGCATTACAAAATATCCCTAGGTATCTCTAGTAATACCACGTGTCTGAGGCCTACTCTTTCTGACATGGTCACAGCTGCTCTCTGTGGGTCAGCATTTTCATGGCATATCTTTTATCCTTATTTTACTTTCAAGTAATCCTTGCCATTATATTTAAAGTACCTCTCTTGTAGACAAGATATTGTTTGATTCTTTTTTATAAATCCAGACTGGAAATCTCTGCCTTTTATTTGGATTGTTTAGTTATTTATACTTAATGCAATTATTGATATGTTGGGGTTAAATTGTTTTCCATTTGTCTTATTTGTTTCCCTTGGTTTCTCCTGCCTCCTTTCATTTGGAATAATCAAGTAATTTATAATATTCAATTTTATTTTATTGATTTATTCATACTCCTTGGTATTATATTTAAGATGTTGCTTTAGAGATTACAGTAAGCATCCTTAATTTATCACAACTTCTTTAAATTATTATTATGCCTTAAAATGTATACACCTTACAATGTAATTCATTTACGCCTGCCATTGTATATTATTGTTATATATTTATTTCTATATAGTATGTAAATCATACAATACAAAAAAATTTTATCCTCACCTGAGGACATTTATTTTCCATTGTCTTCAGAGAGAGAGGAAGGGGGTGATGGGGAGAGAGAGAAACATCAATGAGTTGCCTTCTTGTACGTGCCCCAACTGGGCATTGAACCCACAGCCTGGGTGTGTGCCCTGACCTGCAACCTTTGGCCCATGGGACACTCCAACCAACTGAGCCATGCTGGTCGGGGGCTCAATACTTTTAAAACTTATTTTTGCCTTCATAAGTCAGTAGACTTTTAAAGACATTGAGAAGACATTGAGTCTTTTATATTTACTCATATATTTGCCATTTCTGGTGTATGTTTTTTATTCCTTCCTTCAGATTTCAGGTTCTATACGGGATCATTTTCTTTCAGTCTCAAGAGCTTCCTGTGGCATTTCTTGAGCAGGTCTGCTGACAGTGACCTACCATACCTTCTGTTTGTTTAAAAATATCTCCATTTCTCTTTCATTTTATTTTTTTAATTTTTAAAAGAGATTTTTTATTTCTATTTTAGAGAGAGGAAGGGAGGTAGAGAGAGAGGGAGAGAAACACTGATGTGTGAGAGATACACGGTTGCCTCTCGCACACCCCCAGTGAGAGGGCCCAGCCAGCAACCCAGGCACGTGCCCTGACTGGGAATCAAGGGGGGCCACCCTTTGGTTCGCAGGCCAGTGCTCAGCCCACCAACCGGGGCCCTTTCATTTTAAAAAGATATATCCACTATGCATAGAATTTTGGGTGTACCTTTTTTTCTTTTAGCATTTAGAGATATTCTCTTGTCTTCTGGCTTATAGGTCTAAAAGACAGTCTTCATTTTTAGTATTGCCTCGTTGAAAGAAATATTTTTCTCTTTAGCTTGGTTTTCAGCAACTTGATAATGGGCCTCTACGTGACCCTTTCGGGTTTCTCTCCCATGGGTTCGCTGTGCTGCTTCACCTGTGGGTGAAGGTATTTCATTATATTGCAAACTGTTGAATCGTTAGCTCCTCAGACACTTTATGGTCCCCGTCGTGTCTCTCCTCTCCTTCTGCGACTCCAGTTACGTGTTAGCCTCCTTGCCATTACCCTCCAGGTCTCAGACTCTGTGTTCTCTCTTTGTTTTGGTCTTTTTCTCTCATTGCTTCTGTTTGGATAATTTCTATCGATCTGATTCTTTCTTCTGCTTCTTCCAGTCTGCTGTTAAACGTATTCAACACATTTTTTTATTTCAAATGTTATTTTTTCATTTACAGAATTCGAGGTTCATTCTTTTTGCATACGTTCTATTTCTCTGCTGAGGTCCCTCAGTTGTTTATCTTTCCTTGTAAATTATTTAACATATTTATAACAGATTTTTAAAATGTTTTATTTATTTATTTTTAGAGAGAGGGGAAGGGAAGGAGAAATACAGGGAGAGAAACATCAATGTGTGGTTGCCTCTCAGAAGCCCCCCACCAGGGGCCAGGCCTGAAACCCAGTTCCTCTAATCGTATGGGTCCTGAACCCCCAAAGTGGTCTCCCTAATACTGTGGCATCTTCCAAAATTTCAGCCCAGATATTTGACTTTTCCACTAGGTTCCTTGAAATCTCACCCTGCACATCTCGTTTAGAAGGTAGCTAAGGATTTGAGTGGACTTCGTATGTGGATTTGGGTTTCCCGTCTTGGCAGCTCGCTTATTTTCCCAGATCTTGTCCTCAATTTCCAGCTGTACCGATGTTTTGATGCCACTTTCTGCCTGAGCTGTATTTTCCCATGTGCGGCAAAGAACAGTGAGGTGTCCTCCGGGGAAAATGTGTAACTCACCCTTTTTTCGAGGATTATATTCCACCGAGTTTTTCTTGCTTTGGGTTGGTCCCCGTGCTTTCCCATGGTTATTTTTCCTTTGTCTTCTTAGTAGGAGGATGCAACACAAGTGATTTTGTCCCTCCAGGAACTGGAGGCTTGTCTGGTTATCATTGATTTGTATTATACACAATGTTTTCATTATTGCGGAAACAACTTGAGGCCGCGGAGCAGAGGGGTGCAAACCTTCTTTGAGAAGTATAATGCGACGGGGAAAAGGGACGCACTGCTCTTTGGGTGGGTCAAGCACAGGCGGGTGTGCTTCTCTCTCTTTTGAGATGTCAAACTACCAGGGGAATAGCTATCAACATGGCCACTTATGTTTGCATTTACACTGTGCTTCTTTTTGTTATTTATTCGAGGGGGTCCTAATGCTGACAGTAATGCTCTCAGAAGACCAAACAGGTTCTCAGGCCTTTTGGACTTGGGGTTCACAGGAAGTTCCTTTCCTAAGGGGAAAAAAGACCCCCATAAAGTCTGGCAGAAGGAGCGGGGAGTGGTTGAGGAGATTCCAATTTGTCTGCGGTGCTACCCAGCCTTGCAGTCACATTATAAATGGTGCCTGGAAGGAGGAAGGGATCAGAAACCAGATCTCCATCTTCCACCAAGGATCTATTCCCACCCCACATGGCCCCTCTGTTCTGTCCTGTGCAGTTTACTTCAGAGGGTCTGGCTGGAGCCTGCCCGTCCTGATACCAAACAAGCCCACGATAAGAGTTTCAACAAAACCTGCTTTAAAACCTACCTGACATAGGTTGTCCTAGAACATCTCTGAATGGCAGTGCAGGCGGTGGGGGATGGGGTGCCTCAAAGTTTTGCTCAGAGAAGGAAACCATTCAAGGAAGCTCTGCAATGGGCTTCCTTGCCCATTGCATGGGATTTGAAATCTGTGTGCTTTTGTGTTGGAGGACTCTCCATCTGCAACATCACCTCCCCCAATAAATGACCTGCTCTGAGAGATGTCCTGGTTTGAGCAACTCCCGAGCCCTAGTGATGCAGCAACTGCCTGACAGCTGGCCTCCCCTTGGCTCCGGCTCCATGTCTGATCTTCTCTCCTTCTGCTGAGTTTCCCTTATGTTTAGTCAAGGACCCTGACCTGGAGAAGAATAGGGTTCCATACTCTAGCACCATGGCAACCAGCTCTTCTTGTGGGGATCAGTCACTTAGTGCTGATGTCACCCCAGCGACCAATGCAGACAGATGAAGCAAGGTTGCCATGGTGACAAGAGTCAGAAGCCATTTCCTTGGAGACCAGGAGTCTGAATACCCCCTGAGGTGCAGGCTGCCTCTGGGTAGAGTCCATGACCAGCTGGAGGTGCTGGGCCCCACTGAGAATGCCCAGAGCAAGCCACCCAGTGTCCCCGTCCAAAACAATACTTCCTAATAGGTTTATCTGCTCCACTCTTGCCCTCTACCAATACATTCTCCAGCAAGTGCTAGCCAATGGTGAAAGTCCCAATTCAAGTTCAAAGGCCTGAGAACCAGGGGCACTGATGTCCAGCTCAAGCAGAGAGAGCAAATTCTCCCTTCCTCCACTTTTCTGTTCCTCAGGCCCTCAGTGGATAGGGTGATGCCCACCTGAATTGGTGAGGATCATCTTCTTTACAAAGTCTACTGATTCAAGTGCTAATCTCTGCCAGAAGCACCCTGACAGACACACCCAGCAATAAGGTTTTCTCAGCTGTCTGGGCATCTCCTAGCCCAGTCAAGTTGACACATAAAATTGACCATCAAGGTTGAGCAACTGGGAACAAACCCTGCTGGGGAGAGCCCTGAGGATCTGTGTAGAACTTGTCTCAGATTTACCCCACCAACGGAAGGCTGTGCTGGACTATTTATCCACTAAACTCAGTCCTTAACTGGTGGAGGGCTGCCTCTGGGGAGGGTAAATCCAGACACTCTGGGCTGACTTGGGCACAGATAGGCAAGTTCCTCTGGCATCCCAGAAACCCAAGGAAGAGAAATGGAGAGCCCAGGGCTTGAGGGAGGAGCTGTCTGCACATGCAGACACTGTCTACTGACGGCTGCAGGTGAGCCTGGAGTCAGGTCAGGGGCTGTGAGTCAGGGCAGTGACGGGGTCTGCTGCACAGGTGTCCATCAAGTATTTATTGAATAAACGTGTCACATGTATGATTCCCATCCCTGACTAGTCTGCAATTGCCTTTGGGCAGGAACCACGTATTGCAGTGGCGAGACGCAGTCAATGTACCACAAGAAAAAGTAGGGTGGGTGGTAGGGGTCAACTTAGCTAATAAGAACTAGGTACTGTATAAATTAATATGGTGAGTGTTGCATTTAGCCGTGTCCTTAGATGCAAGGATGTAGGGGAGGGGACATGCACTGGCAGCATGATAAAGCCTGTATGATGAGAGGAGTGTCTGTTCATTTCTCTGGGTTTTATGAATGGGTGGGTACTATGGTCTGAATGTTTGTCCCCATCCCCAAGTTCATGTTGAAATTCTAATACTCATGGTGATAGTATTTGGAGGTGGGGCCTTTGGGCGGTGTCTAGGTCATGGAGTCCTCATGAATGCAATTAGTGCCCTTATAAAAGAGACCCCAGAGAGATCTGCGGCCCCTCCTACCGTGTGAGGTTAGAGCAGGAAGGCATCTTCTATGAACCGTGAAGCAGGCCCTCAGCAGACACCACGTCTGCTAATGCCTTGATCTTGGGCTTCCCAGCCTCTAGAACTGCGAGACATGAAATTCTGTTGTTTCTAAGATACCCATGCTGTTTTCTAACTGCAGCCTGAATGCACTAAGACGGTGGGCTGGATACTTTCCCACGTGTGCCCATGTGTGAGGACCCAGTGAGCTGAGTGCGAAGGTGCTTTGGGAATTACTATAACGCTCGAAGCGTGGGACTCTGGAGTTTGTATGAATTTAGCAATGGTGGCTGCTCTCCCTTTTCCCAGGGGCATCAACATGTTAAGTGTGCAGAGCCTTCGGTTGCAGAATTATTTGTGTGATTTCTTGGGATCAGGGCTGGCATGACCACTGTGTAGGGAACCCTTATGCCCAGATAGTACAGTGAACCTTGGAGAGCAAAGTAAGGCCCCAGGCCGGCCTGACCTGGGCTTCCGGACAGAAGGATTTCCTTCTACAAATGGAAGGAGAACTAAGGAGACGTTTGAAAGCTGTGAGTGGGGATGTCGGTCGTGCCAGCTGCGATTTCTCCTTGCCTTTCACCTGCGTTAGAAATGATCTGCGGCTGGGATGGGAGTAAGACAGAATACTGTACTTGAAAAATAATAAAATTAAATTAAAAAAAAAAGAAATGATCTGTGGGAGGAAGGGATCTGAAACCAGGCCTCTGGCACGGCCTGGGCACACCACACCCCAACCTGCCTGTCTCACCTCAGACCCTGGTCAGGTCCAAACCCCACCTGTCCTGCCTCCAGAAAAGTCTGTAGAAAGAATTTGATTTGAAATTGGCTTTAATAATCCAGATTTGGGTCAGCCTGAAATTGCCCTTCTTGGGGACACTAGGGAAAGTTGGGGTATGGGAGGCTCTGACACCCTCACTCCAGTCCTCACCCTGCAGGAGTGTGAGTCAGAGTAAGATAGGGCTCAACGACATCCTAAAATGGGGAGAAACAAGGGACTTTCAATGAATGCACTGAGGCATGGGTGCCACTCCTTCCCTCACCCCTCCCCCACCAATTTATTTTAAAGTCTCAATAGCGGTCTTGATCTGAGTAAGTCCTGAAACCAGCGATTTGGCACTTCTAAAAGTTGCAGGACTTCCAAAGTAGGTTTTTGTAGGCCCTTTCCGGATCCCCACCTCTAATCCTGTCTCCTTCCTGGGACTTTCCATTAGACAGGTGTGGTTGTCCCCAGAGCCTGGAGGAGAATGGCAGCTCCCTATTTGCATACTTGATGGAACCATGGCAACCAGTCTCCATCACAAGGTCCGTCACAGGACCAACCTGTGGTTTGGCAAACAATTCAAGCTGCAGAGGCCCAGCTGCCATGGTGACAGGGATGGAGACCAGTTTCCTTGAAAGGGGTGAGGGGTTATAAAGCATCTCTGGGATGTAGGCTGCCTTTGGATGGAGCCCAACTAGGAGCTTCCCAGTGAGGCTACCACCAGATCCCAGCTGGACAGGGCTAAAATCAGACATGTGCTCTCTCTGTTCTATTCACTGGACTTGTGACAGCTCCTACCTGCACCCCTACACTCATTCCCTTCCCAGGTGGTCTGTCCACCAGACCAAAGGCCTTAACCCACCTCAGCCCTATGGTTGTACTGGCAAAGGTTGCCTGCCCATCCCTCTGTGGGTCATGGAACCTGGGAATCTTCAGGTCTTCCCATCTTGAGTGACGTCATCCTTCCAGAACAGCTGTGCAGGGTGAAAGGATGCAGTGAGTTAACGCTTGGAAGAGTCTGGGTGGCCCACCCTGAAACACCAGGATTTGCTTTTCCCAAAGTGCATAGGGACTGTGAGGCACTGGAGGGACCAGAGATGGGCTGCAGTACAGAAGTTTGCTTTCTGCCCACATCAGCATCCCAATCTCTCACTCTTAGTAGCTCTGTGACCCTGGGAAACTTAATGAAACTTGCCACCCTTCAGTTTTCTCATCCGTGAAATTAATCTCATAGGGTTGGTGAGAGAATTAAAGGAGACAGTGCATATAAGTTCCTTAGCACAGTGCTTGGCATGCAGTAAGTGATCAAATGGGAATTTAATAATGATGCTGTTGTCCTCAAGTGGATTTGAGGATGGAAAGAGTGCTTTAAAACATTAAGGTATTACACATTAGACAGTGTGATTATCAGTAGCAGCGATCTGAATTGAAGACAGATCTCTCTTCTGAGCCCTGCAACCCTGAAACTCTGATTTTAGGAAGGGCCAGATGCATTTTGAAGAGGCACCACCTCCCACTCTCCACCCCTGTCTTTCCTGTCTTCCATTGCCGTGCACCCCGAGCTGCCCACTGTCCAATTCAGAGTCTGGGATACGCCGGGGTGGGGAAGGGTTCTGGCTGGGAGCCCGGTGATTCCGGGCCCTGGAGTGTTCAGACAGCACCAGGGTGTTGGGCCTGTCCCAAGGGGATGGACGCTGCACTTCCAGGGACTTCCAGTCACCCCTACGGTGCTTCTCTATAGAGAACAGGTGTGAACAGCTTCCCTGTGAGGTTGGAAGACCACCCCCCACCCCGTCTCTCCCAGGGTCTGGACAGGGTGGCTCCAGATGTGGGTATGAGGAGAAAGCTCAGGCAGAAAATTTTGGGAAATGAGATTTTTCTGAAAAGATTTTACTTATTTATTTTTAGAGAGTAGGGAAGGGAGGGAGAAAGAGTGGGAGAAAAACATCAGTGTGTGGCTGCCTCTCATGTGTCCCCTACTGGTGACCCGTCCTGCAACCCAGGCATGTGCCCTGACTGGGAACTGAACCAGTGATCCTTTGGTTCACAGGCCCATGCTCTATCCACTGAGCTACAACAGCCAGGGTTGGAGAATGAGCTTTTAATGCCAGGGTGGGGATTTCCTCTTCACCCCCGTATCCAATAGCAATTCGGGTCTTATCTCACGGCACAAGCTGCCGGAGCATACCTTGCCAGTATTGGAAAACTAGGAAGGTGACCTGTAGGAGGGGCCTGGCCAGCCGCACTCCCACTGGCTCTGTCCCTCCAATGGCACGAGAGTGGCACCAGTAGGGACCTGGGACAAAAGACTTCAAAAGGTCCCAGTAGCATCCTCTGGCACAGACTTCCAGGTCTGTGCAGAGTCTTCAGGCAAAGAGGCAGCCTGTGGACAGACAGGTGAGCAGAGCCTCAGATGGCTACAAAAGCTAAATGGACAGACAAGTGGACAGGCTAGGAATGAGGGCAGAAGTTCAGCTGCTTCCTGGGAGGAGAGCTGGAAGGAGTTCTGGGATCCTTAGCAGGACAAAGAGCATGGAACCTGGCTCCAGACAGTTAGGGCTGCCAAATTCAGGTCCTCTTCCTGAGAGCCACAGTGCACCCACAGCCCCTTCTCAGTCCAAGCTAGGTGGATGGGGTGGGAGACAATCTCGGTTGGTTTGTTTGTTCTATCCTGAATCTCTCTCCCCCTCCAGTTTGCAAGCAGACCCTAACAATCACGAAAAAAAAAAAAAGGCAGAGACAGATAACCCAATTTGAAAATGTAAGGATTTGAATAGACACTTCTTCAAAGAAGATGTTCAAATGGCCAATAAGCACATGAAGAGATGCTAAAAACTATTAGCCACCAAGGAAATGCAAATCCAAACCTTGGTGAGATACCCCTGCACGCCCACTAGGATGCCCAGAATCAAAAAGGCAGATGATAACAAGGGCTGGTGAGGACGCAGAGAAACTGGAGCCCTTATACCCTGCCGGTGGGAGCACAAAGTGGTCCAGCTGCTGGGGAGGGCAGTCTGGCAGCTCATCAGAAGGTTAAACACAGTTACCATATGAGAGCAACTGCACTCCTGGCTACCCACACGAGGGAAGCGAAAACACGTCCGCCCAACTTCTGTACGAATGTTCACTGCAGCATTATGCGTAACGGCCAAAAAAGTAAAACCAACCCAGATGTTCAACAACCAGTGAATGAATAAATATGTTATGGTCTATCCACATGATGGAATATTATTCATTAATGAAAAAAATGAAGTGCTGAGACATGCTCCAACATGAATGAACCTCAGAAACATTAAGCTAAGTGAGAAGCCAGTCGCATGAAAATTACGAATGTATCATAAGATTCCATTCCTATGGACCGTCCAGGACAGGCAAATTCGGAGACAGAAAGGAAGTGAACTGGCAGTTGCTTGCCTAGGGCTGAGGGAGGGAGGGGCGAGGGGGGAATGGCTGTGGCTGCTAAGAGGTACAGGTTTCTTTGGGGATGATAAAATGTAATAAAATCAGTGTGGTGAGGGTCACACAACTCCATGAACACGCTGTAAACCATTAAATGGAGCCATTATATCTCAACACATTTATTTAAAAGTCACCAACAAATTTAGTTTACCAAAATAAGGCATATGGCTTACTACGACTTTCCCCAAATTTCAGTTATCTGAGATAGGTTTTTTGGCTTATCTTTGTACCATTGTGCTTTTGTTGGCTTACTTTTTAAAACCGATTCATTTTTTAATTCATGGAAAAATCTTTTAAAAGGAAGCCTTGCTACTGTAAGTGGAAAATCATTCTCTCTATAGCCACGATAGACAGCAGTAATTATAAAAAGTAAGGAAAATTTTAGAGAGGGGGGCGGAGAAAGCCCCATCCCTCCCCAGCATCCTCCAGTGGGGGAAGGGCTTGGCGCGCGGCTGGGCGTTTGAGGCGGCGACCCCAGCACTGAACGGTAAAGGGAGGACGCACCCCGGGCCAGCCCCAGCTCTCACCAGACTGAACCCTGGGCCCCGAAGAGGTCCAGGCGGTGCAGGTGAAGGGACAGAGGCACCCCCTCAGGGCCTGGCTCCCCTCGCGCCCACCCAACACTCCATGAGCCCCAGCGCCGCAGGCCGTCCTTCGCGTTCGTGTCCAAGCCGGAGGAACGGTGGAGGGCGAGGAGGGTGAGCGCGGGGAAGGGTGGGAGCCCTCGGCGTCCTCGGTCGCGCGCTCCCGCAGCCGCCCTCCCAACTGAGGTCGCGTTGCCCCAGCGCGTCTCCCCCGGCTGCAGGGGTAGCCGGGACGCGTGGCTGGGCCCAGTCCTCTCCGCTAGGTCTGGGTGCCCGCGGCCCGGCCCCTCCGGCCTTCTGCGGACTGCTCAGCTGCAGACACCTCTGCCCTGGCCCCGCGGCCTAGTTCTTTGTCCCTGGGCCCACTCAGGGGTCCCTTCCGTTCCCCTGCGGAACCCTCAATCTCCCACTACCACCAAGCCCGCTTCTTTTTGTCCCACCCCATCTTCCGATTTTTAACGCCAGTCTCCGAGATGCCTCGAACTTCTCCTTCCCACCCCGCAGAGTTTCGGAGCTCTGTGCACCCCTCCTCCTAGGACCGTCCCCGCCCTCCCGGGATTTCCCTTGGTACCCTGGGGACTAACGGTGTCAACAGCAGGAAGCAAAGAATCAGATGCGTCCCCGCGGGCCACCGGCCCCTGCCCGGGCCGCTGCAGGTTTCCCCGGACCCCAGCGGCAGCCCTGCCGGCCCCCCTCCGGCAGCACGGCGGGTGGTGACAAGGCCCTCACCTGGCTCTTCTCCGCCTTGGCATCAGTCAGGCTTTTAAGAGTGGGCTGCTCCTGATACAGTTGGCCCCCTCTCCAGCATCCGCACAGGACAACCCCCACCCCACGCACAGGGCCTTCACCTCCATCCCAGCTCTTGTCTCCAAGGATTGAAATCCTCGGGAGAGGGGTTGATACCCGTAATTGCACTTGGGTAAAGGGCACCTGGGTTGAAGTTCTTGCGGGGGGGGGTCCCCTACTTGGGCACACTCCTCCCTCAGGTGAGATTGCCTGGGGTCAAATCCTCACACCTGTGCTCAGCTCTCACCTCTGCGCCCAGTTCCTCATCTCTATCTCCTGTGAGGACGGTAACAGTGTCCAGCTGACGGAGTTCTTAGAAGGAGTCTTTAATCTCATACCCAAGAAGCATTTAGAAACATGACCCACCTGGCCCATTGTAAACACTGAGTTACACTTTGCCATTACTGGGCTCTGACCCTGCCTTCCTATCAGTGGTGTGCTCCCCCCCACCACCCGCGGCCCCACCCAGGCAGATAGAGTTTCTTCCTGCAAAATTTTTTTCCTGGCGTCCATATTTTCTCCGGACCCTAAGCCACTGCCCTGTTCAAACCACCACCATCTTTGACCTGCTACTGGGAAGGCATCTTACCTGGTTGTTGGGAAGACTGATAACTGAGTCTTGCTCCAGCAGCCTGCAGTGGTGTCCAGCACATTGTAGGTGCTCAATAAATATTCTTGACTGTTCGTTGTTCCACCCTTGCCTCCCTATAATCTCTTAACATGCACCGGGGGAGCGTCCTAAAATACAAACCGAAGCACGTAACTCCCTTGCTCAACATTCTTCCACGACTTTCCTCTGCGCTTTGGAGCCCCTGCCCACTACTTACAAAGTGCAGCATGATCTAGCCTTGCCTTCCTCTCCAGCCCGGCTTCTTCCTCTTCCCTTTCCTCTGTTCCAGCCCCACCAGCCTCCTTCCCATGAGTCCCGAACGAAACTGTAGTCAGGATGTCAGCCAGGGCCGTCTTCATCTGAAGGCTCGCCCGGGGCTGGGAGACAGACGTCCAGTGTGGCTCACTCAGCCTTCTGACAGTTTGGCGCCGGCTGTTGGCAGGAGGCCTCAGCTCCTTGCCAGCCTCTCCATATGGTTACCTGAGTGTCCTTACAACACAGAGGGAACAAGGCAGAAGCCACTGTGTTTTTGTAACCTAGCCATGGATCGCACATACCATCATCTCCACCACATTCTATCATCCACACTGTGATGTTGTGAGACAGGCTACATAAAAGCATGAATAACAGGAGGCAAGAATCACTGGAGGCCGTCTTGGAAGACAGGTACCATGTGCAGTGTGCCCATGCGGGTATATGTGTGGGGTAGTGTGTTTGTGCATGTGTATATACATGTTTGTGTGCATGTATGGGTGGATGTGTTTAGGTGTGTGTTGTGTTACATGTATTTATCTGTATATGTGCATGTGTGCACCTATATGTTACAGACTTGTGCATGCATGTTTGTGTAGGTGCATTGTGTGTGTGAGTATATGCCTGTGTACATATGTATACGTTATGTTTATATGCGTGCATGAGGCATGTGTGTGGGTATATGAATATGTGTAGGTATATGAATAGGAGTGTGTACATGCTGTGTTTGTGTATAAATGTGTGCTGGCACACACATGTAAGCTAAGAAATGTCCCCGGCTATGTGGCGGAATCCAGAATATGTAGCTTCATGGTCCTCTCTGCATTTGGCTCTCCTTTGTCAAGGCTTCCTCTTCCACTCATTTACGGCTGAACATTTGAACATTTGGGTCTTCCCTGAGCCGTGCATTAAGCAAAAGGCTGACTCCAGCCCCTGGAAGCTGGATTCAGTGGAGAGCAGCGCCCTCTGGGGGAAACAAAGGGAGATGAACCAGGGGAAGGGGATTTTCCCGGGAGAGCCCGATTGACCGTCTCATTTATTCCCTGGCCAGGGCCAAACCTGGAGCTACTGGGTTTATTAGACAAGAAGGAGGCAGTTCCTTACTTCTAACAATCCAGTCATCATAGAAGCAACTCCTCTTCCTATTTAGAATGTTTCTGAAGCCAACTTTTGTGTTTGGAGGCCTTTATGCTTTTTTTCTTTTTCCCCTTTCAAAAAGGTATTTCTACTTTGTGATTGTGAAAAGTAGCACAGATAAACAAATGGGTAACATGTAAAGGCGCAGCTCAACAGATGATTCGTGTGAACAACCGTGTGACACTGTCCAGGCAGCAGAGCACCACCTGGCGGCTTCCCGACGACGGCCCTCCCTCTCTCCTCCTCCCTCCCAGAGTTGACCACTGTCCTGACTTTGCGGGCATCATGTCCTTCCTTATCTGGTCATCACACCGCGGAAGTAAGTACACATTTGTAAGGAGTAGCGTTTAGAAATGTAATTATACGGATTGTTAGCTCCCTAGGGCTGCCACCACAAATTACCACAGGCTCAGTGGTTTGACACAGCGGGAGTTCATTCTCAGTTCTGGAGGCCAGAGTCCGGAGCCAACGCGCTGGCAGGACCGCGCTCCTTCCAAAGGCCCTGTGGGGGGTCCTTCTTTACCCCACCCGTGCCTCAGCTGCTGTCACTTCACACTCCTGCTGACGTTGTTTGGGCGCTCCCGCTGCTCCGCGTCCTCACTGATGCGCCACGCTGCCTGACTCGAACATGTTTGTCTGTCATCACGATTCATTTGTGTTGGGTTAAACCACACAAAATCGCCAGTTTGTGGGTCCAAACGGTCAGAGGCAGGCAATCTCACAAGTCGACTTAACATTTCTCTGACAACGAATGCAGTAGAGCATGTTTTCATGCAGTTAATGACCACTCGGACTGACTCCTTTAAGCAGCGCCTGTTCGAGTGCTTTGCACATAAGAATGCCCCCCGCAGCTTTAGCATCACAGCCAGACACCGGAGCAGCCCACATGCAACCGGTAGGAGAATGGGTTTTAAAGAACCATGGGACGCTCACAGAAAGGAATATTAGTCAGCAATAAAAAGAGAATGACTTCCACATGCAACAACACAAATAAACCTCAAAAATGTTATATCAGTAAGAAAAAAGCCTGACACGTTTGGGGAAAATGTGTAAAAAAAAAAAAAAAGAGAGCACACGCAGGTCCGTGGATGAAATCTGTGAAATTCAGAGCATCACAGCCGTAGTGATGTCCCCTCAGCCTCTGCGAATTCTTGTTTCTGGTGTGTCACTGGGAGACAACGGTGATTTTTATGTGGAGTCTGACAGTCTGTGTTTTAACTGAAATGTGCTCTTCACTTCTTTTTAAACAACCACCTTACTGAAACGTCAGTCTGCTTATTCGGAAGGTTGTACACAACTGGATGCGTCTGCCTTTTAATTTGCCAGCTTATTCAGTGCTTTGTATCACTTCACCTCTTTTTTCTCATTTCTCCCCTCTTTTGAACTTTTAAAATCCCATTTCTAGTATAAAAATGTTCAAATATAGAAAAAAATTGTAAGAATAGTATGATGGACACCCATCATCTCTCCATCTGTAGGCAACACTGTTGACCTAGAACCAACCCACTTCACTATTTTATGTTACTCACATGTACATCATAGGGTTTTGCTGAACCCTCTGAAGCCAACTTGCAGAATGGACCAATTATTTTTTATTATCCCATTTTCCCCACTCAATTAGTTCGAAGTTGTATTAGTTTCCCAGGGCCACTGTAACAAAGCACCAAAAATTAGGTGATTTAAAATAATAGAAATTCATTGTCTTAAAAGTTTGTTCGGGAAGCTAGAATTTTGGAAGTCAGGTTTCGGCAGGGTCGGGCTTCTGTGAATCATGTAGGGGACCCTCCTCGCCTCTTCCTAGCTCTTTGCCAGCGGTCCCCGGCATCTCTCAACTTGTCAACACATCTCTCTGGGCCCCCATGGCCACGTGGCGTTCCCAATGTCTTCATGTCATCTTCTCTGTGCCCAGTTGTCCTTTTTGTAAGGGGACGGTCATATTGGATCAGGGCCCACCCCGATGACTGTGGTTTGATCATCTGCAAACACCTATTTCCAAAAATGATCACATGGGCAGGTACCAGGGTTCGGGTTTTAGCATCTTTTGGGGGGAAAAATGCAATTCAACCCATAACAGAAGCTACATACTCTTAATATTCTTTTAGTGGTTTTCCTAAAACTCACTGTAGGTGTCCTTGACTTCAAAGTATTGTATTAACCGGTTCCTTCACTCTCTTCCCAGATGGTGCAAGAACCTCCAGCCTATTGCCCTCTCCCAAGTCTTATGTCATTGTGGTACTAGTCCTTAATTACATATATTTTAAACCCTATTAGCATGATAATGGTTTTATGATTATATTATTTAAAAAACAAAAATGACTATATTTATATAGTTTTTTTTAATTGGCATCCAAAGAATTGAACAAACTTTGGTTAGAACAATTATTTTGATGAAAGAGTTTGTAAGGAGTCTGTGACTTTTCCTACTTTGGTATTTTCAGTGGTAACCATTTTCTCTGGTAATACAGTGTGGGCAAAGGTAGGTTTACAATTGTAACACAAAAAGATCATAATAATAATGCAAGAATAAACTGTGTCACGTACTCACAACTGTAAACCTACTTTTGCCCACCCTGTATATCAGCCATCAAGTCAGGCCAGCAGATGCTGGGAAGTGAACTGGATGATGAAGGGCGATGCTGAAGCCCAGACTGTGCCCTTCACTTTGCGGTGCCTGGGAGGTGTAGGGAGGGTGGTGGAGGATGGGGAACCGCCTGGGTTGCCCAGGGCAGCTGCTGGGAGGGAGGAGGGGCAGCAAAGGGGCTCGATGCTGAGCCCTGAGACGTCAGAGAGTTCAGCTGGGCTTCAAGATGATTCTGGGCATGGATGTGGGAAGAGCACTGAGGCCACCTCCCTGGGGGGAGGACTGAGGATGGGAGAAATGGCCTTCCCACTGCGGACCCACCCACCCTTTGCCCGCTTCAGGTATGAGCTTAAGGAAAAGACATTGGAAATCATGCCTCCGTCAGCTTCCAGGAGCGGTGGTCTCCTCTCCCCGAACCCCAAACTCCCGGCCGTTCTGGCCCCAGAAGTTTAAGCCAGACCCAACCTCCACCCTCCCAATCACCAAATAAGCACAACAGAAAGTTTGAGTGAAAAATGTACTTTAATAATCTAGCTTCAGCTCAGCTGAGAACTTCTCCCCTCAAGTGAAAGAGAAGTTTTTCCAGGAGGCCTCAATCCACCAAGAGGTTTCGGCTCACAGAAGGGTACAGCTCAAAAAAGCCCTAAAACGGGAGGCAAATGGATCTGGAATCAGTGGAGACCAGATGGCGTGGCCCCCCAACTCACCTCCCACCAACAGAGGCCCCAGCAAGAGAAGCGTAGTCATTTCTCCCACACATGACAACGGCCCCAGTCTTCCCATCTCTGGCCCCTCCTTATCCTCTGGGGGCTGATCAGGGCCCCTGAGCCTTGAGAAAAATTGGACACCCTTCTTTTTCTACAGCTGCCCCTTCACCTAGGCCAGCCACTTCTGGCGATGTTGTTGCCCAAGCAACCAATCCCGGCACCGGAGGGGGAGGGAGCCTAGCCCAACGGTGGTGGTGAGCGGGGTGAGTCACCTTGAAGAGGGTGATGGTCTGGAGGACTCCGCTGGTGCAGGCTGTCTCCCGGATGGAGTGCATGGCCAGCTGCGGGCTGCCCAGATCCACGACACGCAGCCCCAGCCGGGAGGCTAAGATAGGTCCAATGGTGGTCCCGCAGGGGGAATCATTCCGCACCATGAGATCCTAGGGACAGGCAAAGGGGTTTATGAGCAACATGCAGTCTGTGCCATTTAAGTCCAAGCAGGAAGTCACCTTACAGGTGCAGTGCTGAAAGGAGCCTGGCAGGTGGTCTGCTCCTGCCCCCTTGGAAAGCAGATGTGACCGGCATAAAATCACAAAACCAGCACTGAATGGCAGGCCCAAAGGACAGTATGCTCTGAACTGGTCCCCTTCTCTGCACCTACACTACCGCTAACCTTACTTAGTCCCAGCTACCATCATCTTGCCTCCCATACAGAGTCCATTTTCGCCCTGGCTGGTGTGGCTCGGTTGGAGTGCTGCCCCCCAGACTGCAGGGTTGTGGGTTTGATGCCTGGGCAGGGCACATGCCTAGGTCGTGGGTTCTACCTCTGGTGGAGGCGCGTACGAGAAGGCAACCAATCCATGTTTCTGTCTTACATCAGTATATCTTTCTCTCCCTCCCCTCTCCCTCTAAAAAAGCAACGAAATAACATGTCCTTGGGCGAGAATAAAAACCAACCACCACCACCAACAAAGAGAAGACCCAACCGCACGGTTTAATAGCCACCAGCAGCGTTCACCCTGTGTCCTGCTGTCCTGCCCCTCTGCCACACAGGCCACTTTGAGCATTCCTTGCTAGCTGTTTAGGTACCTTTTTCTTTTTTATTAAAGTAGAGAGACCAGAAGGGAGGGAGAAAGAGAGGGAGAGAAATATCAGTGTGTGGGTGCCTCTCACACACTCCTAACTGGGGACCTGGCCTGCAACCCAGACGTGTGCCTGACTGGGAATTGAAACAGCGACCTTTGGGTTTCTAGGCCGGTGCTCAGCCCACTGAGCCACTCCAGCCAGGGCTAGTTATTTACTCCTCATAGAGCATCTGTAGCATTCAACTCAATCCCAAAGCTAGGACCATGCTGGATTCTTAAAATGCTGTCTCCAAACAGTATTTTGGGGCAAGATGGCATATGCAACGATCAGCTAACTTCCCATCTGGCAACCTCACGATGTGGGTCTTGGTCGCCATCAACTTCCAGGGCCTGAAGGAGGGGTCCCGGTGGCGGCCCTGGGAGCCACGGATCACAGGGCTGAGGCTGGGTGCTTGGGGACCAGTGGAACAGGCTGGAGCAGTGGCGACAGCGGACAGCAGGGCCCCTGCCTCCATGTGGCACAGCCTCTCAGCCCTGGAGCTGTTACCATGCCTGGCCACACCCAGCCCCTCAAAATATTCCTCCTTATTGCAGCTGGTCACCCAAGAGACCTAGTGGAGATTACTGTTCTAACTCCTGCTAACCAAACACCCGCTCTGCAGCCCACGGATCAAGGAGTAATTTTGACTCTCAAGTCTTATTATTTAAGAAATACATTTTGGCCCTGGCTGCTATGGCTCAGTGGACTGAGCCCTGGTCTGAGAACCAGAGGGTTCCTAGTTCAATCCCAGTCAGGGCACAGGCCTGGGTTGTGGGCCGGGTCCCCAGTTGGGTGTGTGCAAGGGGCAACCACACATTGACGTTTCTCTCTCTTTCGCCCCCCCTTCTCCACTCTCTAAAATAAATAAAATCTTAAAGAAAGAAAGAAAAGAAAAAGAAAATGAACACTCGGAGTTCCAAGCTCCCCAGCCCTGGAGTCCCGTGGGGAAGTCCCCAGGGTGTATGAGAGACGCAGAGGAGCCGGGGGCACTGGCTGGGAAAAGGGCAGGACTGACTCACCACGTGCTCTAATCGCCAGAGAAATCCAGAACAACAGCCATTGATTGCTATCAGCCCCCCATTTCACAGGTGTACAGACTGAGACTCCGAGAAATTAGGAGACCAGTCCAAGGTCACGGGGCTGGCTAGCTCCATGTCTGAATCAGCATCAATCCCAGCTCTGTCTGTATTCAAAACCCTCGTTCTCCTCACAACACTGCAACCCTCTCCACTGAAGGTTGTCTACCATGCTCCCTGCTCACTGGGGGCCCACCTGCTTGTGCCCCCAGCACCCCTCCCAGGCAGGGCCCGCCCTCACCTGCAGGGGCACCCCGACATTGTTGGCCACCTTGCGGATCAGGGCCTCTGAGACTGCGTTCGAGGCGTAGCGCTGCTTGCTGTTCACCTTGATCACGGGACCCTGGGGAGAGGGAGCCAGGGGTTGAGTGAGGCACAGATGAGGCCTGGAACTGGCCAGGCCAACAAGTCCTTAGAAAAGAAACCGGAGCACCTTACCTTGTGGAATAAGGGCCGGTGGTTCTCCTCGTGCTTGTCCCTGTGACAGACAGTTTGTTTGTTTTTAATATTTTATTTATTTATTTTTAGAGAGAGAAGAAGGGAAGGAGAAAGAGTGGGAGAGAAACATCAATGTGTGGTTGCCTCTCATGTGTCCCCTCCTGGGGACCTGGCCTGCAACCCAGGCATGTGCCCTGACTGGGAATCAAACTGGCGACCCTTTGCTTCACAGGCCCGTGCTCAATCCACTGAGCTATACCAGCCAGGGCTGTGAGACAGTTTAAGGGCAAGGGACAGCAAACAGGAGCCGGGCCTGTCAACACCCACCAGCTCTCCCGCGGCAGACATCACTAGTGGGTCGCAGCGCACTTTCCCACCAGGTTGGCAGGACCTTGCAGCCAGGCCAAGAGTGTCCCAGGCAGCCTCTAGCAACAGGTGGAGATAAGTTTGCGGAGAGAGAGAGCCCGTTCCACATCCCTGGCTTAGGGGTTACACGACTCTGCTCAAGCTCAGCCCTGGAGCTGTGGAAAGGAAGTCCCCAGTGCACCTCTCGGTGGATGAGGCCGGGGAAGGGGGAGGAGCCCAGGGCCCGGGTCTCCAGAGTGTGCAGACAGTGTGACTGCCAGCCCCGCTTGGCACTCACACGTAGTTGGGGTGCACGGCATGGGCCATGTCTGCACTGATCATGTAGGACTTGGGAATGGCTTCCTCGAAGGCCGTCAGGTGCTGGGGCGAGGCCGAGATCCGCCGCAGCACCAGCTCCGTCAGCAGGGACTGGGCCCCCTGGGCGCTCTCAGACCCCACCTGTCAACGGCAGAGACATGGCTCGGGGGTCTGCGCTGAGGGCCTGAGTCACAGGCTTGGGAGAGGGGCCCGATGCCCACCCTGGCCCAGGACCTCACTGAGTCAGCGGGGTCTCATCTGCAACTTTCCCAACCTCTGCCACCAAAACCCTGATGGTGGGCTGGGGGCAGAAACCGCACTTTCTAGTGGGCTTCCCGCACTGCCCCCTTCTTTCTCTCCTGGCGCCTGTAACCAGGGCTCAGCACACACGCCCCGCCATGAGGATGAGTCTTCTCTCACGTGTGTGACAGAGACACCAACTGTCCGTGATACTGTCCATAACACCACAGCTACAGCTAAGCATGTGACCTCCCAGGGAAAGATGACACTCCCGGCTTCCCCTGAAGCCACTCGTGGCCTCGCTAGGCTCTGGGCAATCGATGTAGGCATTGGTGAATGCCACCTTTGGGATGGGCCTGTAAAAGGATGGGCACGCATGCCCTCGCGCCCTTTTCTCCCCTCCTACTACTCAGAACAGACGTGGTGGCGTGAGCTGGAACAGCCACTCTGGACCTGGACATAGGAGCCCTGTGTCCTGAGCGGCTAACTCTGACCCGTGCGGCTCCATGAGAGAGAACTAGCCGGCTGTTCCTGTTCCGTTACAGCGCCCAGGGGTGTCCCCCCAACACAAGCAGGCACAGTGTGCTGAGCCCTGGGGCTCTGAGGCTGGAAGGGCACCGTCCACATGGCACAGAGGCAAACAGGAGAGGGATGGTAACACTAGAGGCAGACAAATGCTGAGCCAGAGCGGACCGGTGCAGGGGGCACAGGCGGTGTCTCCCCTGCAGGCCCCCCGTGGGTGCCTGGTGCGGACTGGCCGTGGAAGGCCCCCCCCCCGCTCCCCCCCCTTACCTCTTCATTGTCGTACAGGGCAATCAAGCGCACGTGTGGATCCGCAGCCAGGGAGGCAGGGGCTGCGCAGGAGTCGATCAAGGCCTGGTTTGGGGAGGGATCCAGAGCATCATCCTCACCTCTCATGCTTCCATAACAGCCCACCAGCCCTCAGAGGGGCCGCCCCAACCTGCTTGCTGTCACCAAGGCCAGTGAGAGGCAGGCGTGGGCTTTCACTGCCTGGGAGAGGGTGGGGGGTACCTCTGGGATGAGAGAAGAGACCCTTCGGGTGTCCTTCTCCCACATTTTCCCATGCGGAAGACAGGCAGGTGTGTAAGGTGAAGGGGGAGGGCTGAGAGTCCTATAAAGTCAAAGGAACCACACAGATCATGCAAACTAAGTGGCCTCAGTGGAAAGATCAGGGTCCAAGAGCGTGACAGGAGCTCCATCAGGTGGCATGACTGGTTAGCTGGTAGTAGGAGTGGGTACAATTCCCAGGTCTGGCTTTGGTCTCAACTACAGCCGAAAGCCTGTCTCTAAGAACCGGATGGGGAGAGAAGAGGTGTGTGAAGGGCAGAGGGAGGGGTTAGTGAAGGAGGAAAGAAGGTGGGAATATCAAGGTGGCTAGGAGGAAGAGAGGCCACGCCCTGGGATCCCCAGGCACAGAGAAGGCCGGGTGGGCTTAAGTCTGGGGCATAGGGGGTAAGCAGGAACAGATGGAGGTGAGTAATACTGCCTGATGGGCTAAGGCACAGGTGGCAAACACAAGGCCTACGGGCTGAATCCAGGCCTCCACCTTGTTTTATCCGGCCTGGCACCTTGTTTCTACCTGGCAGCAGTGCCGAGCTCTCACTTAACTGTTAAAGTATAGTTATATCTACACAGTCCTAAAATTACATTCGGCCCTTTGAAGGCAACCGTGAGGCTGATGTGGTCCCCAGTGAAAATGAGTTTGACACCCCTGGGCTAAGTCTTTCCCTGGAAGCCGAGGTTAACTTAAAAGGCAGGCAGCAGGAACAGGGTTAGGACAAGACACTGTGGTGCCTGGAGCAAGCTCTCAGCCTTCCCCACTGCAGCCCCAGGCCCCAGACCAGTGCAGGGCCAGAGCCGAGAGGAGTGATGCCAAGGCTGCAGCATCCAGGCCCCTGCCTGTGGTCCACCAGCGCCAGCAGACTGCAGGGCTGGCCAGCAGCTGTCTCAGAGCTTGCTGGGACAGTCCCCGTACCCAACATGCCATCTCTTCTGGTGCTGTGTGCTCCTTACCTGCAGGGCACAGAAGCAGCTATGCAGGTTGTCCAGGCGAGGGGCAAAGATGAACTCCTCATAGGCACCACCCAAGACCTAGAAAGACAGGATAAATCAGCCTGACCTTTAAACCCTCATCCCAACTTACTGGCTTTCCCCTGCTCTCAAGTGCTGGAGCTGAAGCTACCTCCTTGGCCCCTTGCACAACCTCTCCCTGACCTCTGGCTTAGGACTGCGATACTGCTGTGCAGGGCTGAGTGAGAATGGCGGGGGTGGAGGGGGCTGGGGCTGAGGGACAGAAGTTGTAGGCCTGTAGTTCCTGACCAGTTCCTACGGGACAGGAAAAGGGTGGAACCGAATGGTCACAAAAGCTAAAGAGATGAACAAAGGAGGAGACCGCCAAGACACAGGAGCTCAGTGCATGTTCAAACAGGATCGAACGTCCAGAGCCTCAGCAATCTCCTGCGGTCAGGAACTGGGAGGGGCACGAGGGCAGACTCCAGGAAAAGGCCACCTCGAGGCCTCTTGCCCACAGAGGTCAGAGCCAGTGTGCGTCACAGTGGACAGGGCCACCCGTAGGAGAAACTCCGAGGGAATCTGTGGGAAAACAGATTCCCAGGCTCCGCACCAGAGTCGCAGGAGGCAGGTCTAGAGTGGCGGGCAGCCATTTTTGAGAACCACTGCCCTGGAGGCAGAGGTGGGGGGTGTCTACTGGGAGGAACAGGAATGAGAGTAACTGGGGGACTGGTAGAGCTGATGAGTGCTTCAGGGGACACGCTGAGGCAGGCTGAAATCCCCGAGGTCTCCCCCCAGCCAGGCTCCTGCAGCCACTCCTCACCGCAGGCTGGGTGTCGGCCAGGCAGAGCTCCATCTCCAAGATGTCCTTGGGGCTCAGCCCCAGATGGCCACACAGCAGGGAAATGAGGACCGAGTGGTGCCGGTCATCCTGCAGGGCAGAAGGATGCTGGCGGGAGGGTCTGCTCTCCCTTTCCTCAGGGGACAGGTCCCCTCCCCGCCTGCTCACCCTTCCCTGTGAGTAGCGGACTGTCTTACTGTAGCACTGAGAGGCCCTGGCTCGGGAGTCCCCTTCTCCAGCTCCTCCTGCACGGCTGTGGCAAGAATGGGGACTCTGTGGGGAGACACAGGAGGAGGGGTTGCAGGGAAGGCTAGAGGGCACTGCAGTGCAGGGCACCCCTGAGCTCAGGCATCTCCTGCTGGAGCCCATGGACATCAACTGAGTCCCAAGAGGAGCACCTGACTGTGGCCACCACCAGGCAGCATTCTCCCAGGTTCCACCGGGGCCTGTCTATCACCTGGTGCCACGCCCACCCCTCCTGTTCACCACAGCCTGTGCCCAGTCTCACAAGTGCATCTCCATGTTGGGCCCAAAGTTCTCGTTGACATTTCGCTGCAGATGGATGGCCAGGTGTGGGATGCGAAGGATGGGCCGGTCCACATGCACCAGCCGCTGCTCCAGTCGGCCTGAGGTAGGGCACTGTGGCCAGGCAGGCCTGGTTAGCCCAAGGGGCCTCTCCAGCACAGCTGGTTAAAGCCCCCACTTCACACAAACTAAGCGGCAGAGGGGTCCTCTGACCTGGACTGCCCCTACCCACCTTCCCCAGGGCAGGTCTCCACCGGCACCCTGCCGCTCAATCTTCAGGCAGCTGAAACTGAGAACCTCCCAGGTTCAACCTGTTACTACCTTGACAATGACGCGTCCAGCCAAGGTCAGGTCACGGTCAAACCAGGTGCTCCAGATCCCACCACCGTAGGTCTCCACACCAACCTGGTGGAAGCCCACCTGGCTACGGCGGGACCGCCGTTTCACCTGAGGGTGAAGGTGGGGAATGAGAAGTCAGAGACGGCTGAGTGACACGGTTTGGAGATGAGACAGGCTGGTCACAAGCTAAGTAACGCAGAATGAACACCAGTGATACAGAATGGCCCAAAGTATGGAGGAAGAGGGAGAAAAGCCTCAGTCCCTGCACCGCAGAATGGTGTCCCCAAGATGCACCTCCCGGCTGCTTTCTGCCTGATTCCCACCACCTCCCACCATGCCTTCCGCCATTACAGTACAGCCCAAGTTCCTTACCCGGAGGCAGGGGCTGTCCGTGTGAGCACCAATGAGACTAAAACCATTGCCGGGAACATACTGGCCTCCCACAGCAAAAGCGATGATGGTGGAGGAGTTCCTGGTCAGGAAGTACTGGTCGTCGGGGGGAGGGGGGAGAGGGGAGGGTTGTTGAATTGGATTAACCAGCGAACTGGCACACAGGAGTTGGAGCCCCAGCCTAGGAACCTACCTTTTGGTCCCCAGCCCACTCCTAGTACCTTGCTCTCTGGCTTGATGTCCCAGGTCTCTGTCTCCTTGAGTTCACGGAAGCCAGCCTGGAGAAGGCGGCTGCGACACTCGGCCACAACTGTAGGTAAACAACCCTCTTTTACCGCAATGGAAGCCGGTAGGAGGCACCCTACCCTCCTCTGCAGCCCTGGTCACTTACCGTGGAAAGGAGAGGGGCTCCGGTTCACAAACTTGAGGAGCTCCCGGGCCGCAGCCTGCACTGCCTCTTTTCGGGCTCTGCCGCTCATGGCCACCTAGGGGAGAAGGGTGCTCAGACTCTCCGGGGACTTTCACTCAAACCCCCAAAGTGACCGCTCCAAGGCTCAAATCTCTGCTTCCTCCCCTTGCAGGACAGAGACACTCCCTTCCCAAGTGGAGAAGTTCACTCCTCGGTGGAAAGCTTCGACCCTCCAGCAGAAGTATCACATCCCCAGCAGCGATCTGCGCCCACTGGGCCAAGACGCCGCGCCCCCTAGGTTCCCCCCCCTCAGGGGCCCGCCCCGCTGAGAAATCGCGGTCGGGTCCCAAACTCTTTTAACTCCCAAGCCGGTCCCTAACTCTGAGCCCACCAGCACTACGTGCGCGATCCCCTTTCTAAATTAAAGTCCTGTGCTCCAGGGAATACCCTATCTCCCCTCTGCCCCCCTCCCCCGACCACCAGTCTCTCGCAGTCCACCACTTTCCAACCCCAGGAAGGTCAAGTCACCCGGGGCCGAACTTTCGGTTTCGCCCTGGGACCGGCTCGGCTCCCACCCTAGAGCGCTGCTGAGCTTGGGCCCGATCCAGCGCCGGGATGAGTCTGAGGGTAGAAATTCGAGCGGGACGGGCGGTGGCCACCTACCTGCATCTATCCCACTAGTGGGCTGGACTTGACTCGTCTGGTACCAGCGCTTGGCCAGGCCCACCTTTCGCGGCCAAGTCCCTCCCGCCCCACGCCGCTCGGGTCTCGCCGTCCGCCCCGCCCCCGCCGTCCGCTCCGCCCCCGCTGCGCACATCACGGAGACCGCGGGGGCCCTCTGCCGCACGGGAGGTGGTAGGACAGCTGCCCACCAACGCCCCGATCACTCCAGGAGGTCGGAAAGTCTGAGAAAAACTCGACCCCGCCCGCTCACCTGGTCAGACGGGTACTGTACAAAGTGCTCTCTCTGGCCACAGGCACCCTGTGATGATAAAAACAACATGGCTAATGGTCATGGAGCGCTCACCACGACCTTCAGCTTTATGATAAAGCTTAACGTGCCCTATCGTTTAATCTTCACGTCTGCCCTGTCAACTTCGTACTTTTTACTGCCATCATTTTATACATGAACAAACCTACTTAGAAAGACCAGTGACCTTGCCCCGGGTAGTCAATGGCAGAGGCGGGGTTTGCATTTGATTCCAGAGGCCTGGGGCAACCCATTCTCAGACCTTCCCTAGGCCTTTCTTTTTCTTGGTAAAATCTTATGTTACATGAGAGGCCCCTGAGGAGTAGAGACGTTAATGACTTGCCCAAGATCACACAGCTGTTTGGAGGCATCTGGGGTTTGACTTTGATATATGAACTCTTTCCACATCTTAAGATAGGAAAAAAAAAAACAAGCTCCATATGTCCTTGGACGCATTTCTAATATTCCTATGTCAAGATGGGTAACAATATAAAAAAGACTGTTCAGCTGCCTAACCACGGAGTGTGGTAAGGGCTCTTGGTGGCCCCTAGGTCCTGCCTCCAGGGGTGTCATCACCATTGCAGGGATGACAGGTGAATAGAGCCATCTTTGTTTATGTACAGGGGTGAAAATGTCCGGGGAGGGGGGAGCATTTGGAAAGTTCCTGCAACCCTCACTTCAGAGAAGTAGATATTGCAAGGGAGTGTTCAAAAATGTACACACCAGATGATAGGTAAAGTTCATGACATTCCCTAGCCATTTACTGAAGTGACATTATGGCCCTGGCTGGTGTGGCTCAGTGCATTGAGCACTGGTCTTCGAACCAGAAGGTCACAGGTTCTTCCCAGTCAGGGCACATGCCTGGGTTGCGGGCCACCATGACACCCTGGGGACAGGTAAAGGGGTTTATGAGCAACATGCAGTCTGGGGGCCCAGCTGGGGGCCTGCGAGGGCCAACCTATCCATGTTTCCCCCTCTGCCTCCTTTCCCTCAGGTAAAGAATTACAGATCAGCAAATTTATTAGCGTGCAATCAGAGTTTATTAGTGATCCGTTCCCAGGGGAGAGAATGGGCCTAACTAAGGGGGGGTGTGTGAAAGGGTTAGTCCGGTGGCGAAAGGAAGGGCGGCTGAAGGCCATGGTGGCGAGCCCCGGGGTGGCCAGAGAGCCAAGAGCCAAGAGAGCAAATCCTTTGTTCTGAGGACTTCTATAGCTGGTGGGATGAGAGTAAAAATAACATACCGACTGATGAGTAAATGTGGTGCCAGCTTTCCCAGGGAGAACGTGACTAGTCAAACTTAGGTATGTGTGGGGGTCTGTTAGCCGGAATCCTTATCTTGCTCCAGACCCCATTTGCTCATCTTGTTATAAGATAGATACGCTACAGGAGGCAGTTAATTAAAGTTGGGCGGTTACCCGAAATTACTTATGGGCTATTTCTTTGGATACTGTGGACCCTCTCCCGCAGCCCAGGCCCTGGGATGAAAGCACAGTTTCACAAGGTTTTCTTTCCCAGATAGTGGAAATGCTACGAAGACTTTGAAGGACTTCCCTCCCCGCAAGCCAACATAGTGTGTCTTGTGCTGTTGGAACACCTGGCAATATTGTCGGACCAGGCTCAGGACTGCTGAGTTAGCGGGTGAGACCTGCTCCTTCCTCCTGCCTGCCTTGGTTTGCTATTCACTCTACCTAAGTGCTAAAAGACATTTCCTGGCAACCAGGATGCTAGACGCTGGCCAGTAACACCTTGCAGTCTCAGAGTTCTTCCTGTGCCGTTTCCTGCCTCAGACTGGGTCATGAAGAGAACATTCTTAGAGAAGGGACACAGTCGAGGTCAGTGAAAACAGCTGAACCAGGGGTGCAATGTATTAGGGAAGGACACTTACAGAAAAATCTCTAATGTTCTTCTGATCACAAAAAAAAGGGAGTACATGTAAATGTGAAAAATTCAAATATCACCAAAACACGTAAGTTAGAAAGTGAAACATAAACTGAATATCCATCCATTCTTGATAAAACCCGAAACAAAATCCTAAGAAACCAGGAAAAGATAAACACACAGCCTCAAGAGCATAGATTTATGGTGAGATAATTAGGAAAGTGATGATTTTTGAGTATTATTCTTTCCATTTGTAATATAATTTACTTAAGTTTATGTAGTTTAATTTTTTAATACTTGCTGTGTTTAACAATGGGATCGCAAATTTTTGGAAGTTGGACAGTCAGTTCCTATGAGCTGGTTCGAGTCTGCCCTAACACACGACTTTGCCCACACTCCAGCTACATCTTTGTCCCTCCGTTTGTGATTTGTGCGCTTGGGAACATTTTAGAAATGCGGAACAAGATCCCTGGCTGATTTGTCTGAATACCACATGTAGTAAAATATAATATGAGGTCAGACTTTATGTATTATAGAAACAATTCAAAGCATATTGTTGAGTAAAAAAAAAGGGAATTTGCAGAATAATATTTACCGGGCATTCAGGTAAAACTCACACAATGAGCTTATTTCTAGGTTTTTTAAAAATAAACATGGCAATGCGTGGAAACAGATTTGGAAGGAGAGGTCCTCTCTGGACAAGGGGTACGAAGTGGGAGGATCAAGGCGGGATCCCAGCTAGTCCTAGAGTTTCGGGGAACCATCCCTGCCCTCAGCCTGCGAAGGAAACCTTCCCCACCAGTCCTTAGCTGGTGTTTACAACACTGCCACGCGCTCATCTTCTGGAATTAGCACCTGCCTGTGTGTGAGCATCACAGTCGGTGTCACACACTCCAGTGTGGGTCGCTGTGATACACGTGTCTCTTCTGATCCCCCAGTTTATTTTCTTGAAAAAAGATTTTATTATCTTTAGAGAGAGGCGAAGAGAGGGAGAAAAACATTGAGGTGAAAGAGAAACATCGATCGGTTGCCCCTCCTATGTGCCCCGACTGAGGGCCAAACCCACAGCCCAGGCATGTGCCCTGATGGGGAATCAAACTGGCCATCCCTCGCTTTGTGGGAAGACACCCAACCAGTGGAGCCACATGTGTCAGGGCTGATCCATCAGCTTATGAGAGAACTTTCTAAGCAGTAATTCGTCACATAATTGTTAAGGGTGATCGGGCTACAGAAGACCAAAGCAATGCTGTAAGAAAGAGAAGGCGGGGAACATGTGTCTCCTGCCCTGCCTGCTAAAATGGGTGCAGAGCTGGGGCTGAATCAGATGATCTTGATTTCCTGAAGCCAGACAGCGCTGAGTATCTCGTTGCAGGTAGATATCTTGGTGGTTTAAATGAATAAATAATTTGCTTTTGGGTATAAGGCTAGGAACTTGCATAACAGGGTACAATTTATCCTCTGACAGTGTTGTTGGAAGGGCACTTTAGTTTCCAACACGTGTCTTCTGCTGAAGTTCTGTTTTCCGAGCGAGACTGAATTGATCAAGAACTACATCTCCCAGGATGCCTTGAGGTGAGTAGCTCAGTCCAGTTACAGTTTCCAACCAATTATATTCTAGGAGTGAAGTGTACAGAGTAATTTATATAGTTCTGAAGAATGAAGCACCTATATAGATACTAATAAGGAACAAATTGCAAGATATATTGTTAAGTGAAAAAAATCAGGTGCAGAATAGCAGGTATGAGATGCGGCCATTTGTGTGTGAACACACAGACACACATATGTGTTCTTATATGTTTAAAATATATCACAAGAAAATGGTAACTGACTCTGGGAAGGAGAAATGGAGGGGTGGAGGGGCTGGGGAGGAAGAAATGCTTCTTTTTCTCCTATGAACCTTTTTGCACTTTTTAATTTTTTGGTACATATACAAATCACATATTTTTAATTTTTTTGTCATCCTCACATGAGCATGATTTTATTGATCTTAGAGAGAGAGAGGAAGGGGGAGAGAGAGAGGAACATTGATGCGACAGAGAAACATCCATCATTGCCTCCTGTACGTACCTCGACCAGGGGTCGAATTCGAAACCCAGGTGTGCGCCCCGATCGAGGATGGAACCCGCAACCTTTTGGTGCGCAGGGCGTCACTCCGACCCACTGAGCATCCGGACAGGGCTACTTTTAAAAACCAGATAAAGAAAATGTCCAAGTAACAGGTGGAAAGCTGACTTTTGAGTGTGTTTTAGGACTATAATTTTTGTTTTCTTCTGTACCCTGATTGTTAGTAAGCATGTGTTGGTTAGCCTCTACCGTCAAATCCTGAGGTTTAAAATGCCCAATGGAAGGCTGTGTTTCCTTCTAGTATGAAAAGCGTGTCTGCACGAGGAAGGGAGAGTGGACGGAATGTTTCTTTTGATGTTGGTATTTTAAAGAAAACAGACTGGGGATGAGATGGGGAGACCTTCAGAAAAAGGCGCTCGGCTGCATTAATGCTCCACTTACAAGAACTACTGACCCTACCTGGTCCCTGTTCCTCTGCCCTCTGGTCGCCACTTCCCTCCCACCCAGTGTCCATCTGATGGCCCATCATCATCATCATCACCCCTTCGCATATGCCTTCAAGGCCCTTGCCCTGGTGCTGGATTTGCTTACGTGCCCGGCAAAAGCCCTAGCCCTGGCTGCAGTCTGCTCCTCCCCTGCTCCATGTCTGTGCCTGGCACCTGGCAGCTGTACTGTAACTGTTTCTTGAATGAATGAAATTTTTAAAAATAATGGTTCTGTGTGAAAAATGGCCCTTGTAGAATATTCCTCAGCAATGAAAATGAACAAACTATCAGTACCTGCTGTCACAACTTGGATCGATCTCACAGGCATTATGCTGAGTAAAAAAAATGACCAAATCACAGAGAGAGGAAACGGCGGGTTGGTTGCCCAGGGTTAGGAAAGGTGGGGGAGGGATGGGCGTGACTCTAGAGGCCAGGTGGCTCTGGATCTTGATTATGGTGGCAGCTGCCTGACTACACAGGTGCTAGAATTAGGGTTGCCAGATGACATCCATACAGGGCACCCAGTTAAATCTCAGATAAATGAAGAATAATTTCTTAGTATTAGTATGTCCCAAATATTGCATGGGATAGACACAAAAAATCCACAAAATAGAATTGTGTGTCCTGTATTTTTATTCCTTAAACCTGGCAATCCTAGGAAAAAAATCATGTAGAACTAACTCTACACACAGCGACGTCACTTGCCTGGTTGTGAGATTGTACAGCAGTTATGTCCAATGCAGCCCCCGAGGGCAACTGGGGGAAGGGCACACGGGACCTCTCTGTGCTATTTTCACAACAGCCCGTGAGTATATGATTCTTTCAAAATAAAAAAAAAAGTGTTTTGGATGGCCCGCAGAAGAAAACCCAGTGCTCCTGTGGTGATAAAAAGACAAAGAGATGTAGGGAAGTGCTGACTATTAACCTTGGAAGTTTTACAGAGCGTTGTAAAGCTGACATTTCTCAAAGGCCTTCAGGCACGTCCCTCTTGAATGTCAATGATCTCGTGGAGGTACTGACAGTAAAACAAAGTGGTGGTGTGGTGGGCTCAGCATCAGAGACACTGGGTTCGAATCCTGCCTCCTCCATGGATTAGCCGGGGGCCGTATTTGCGGTCAGTGGCAGGCTGGAGCCACCAGGGGCAGCAGGCTGGCGGCTTGAAATCCGCCTGGCAGAGCTTATGCTACCAAGACTGGCAAACACAACGAACAGCACTTTTATTTATTTTTTTCTCCAGGAGAGAGCTAGTTGTTAAGCATTTACCATCATACCACAGATGTTGAGCCTCAGTTTTCTCATCTGTAAAATGGGGAAAAGTAACAGTAATAACCTCACAGTGTTATGAGGGTTAAATGAGGTCATGCCTGTAAGGTGCTTATCACGAAGTCTGTCAAATAGCGGTAGATGTTGGCTATTACTCTCTCACATTAGTGTCTCTCACAGTAAACTGGGAGCCCCCGAGGCCAAGTGCATGCCTTGCTCGTCTCCATATCTTTAGTGACTGGCGTAAACCCTGAAACTCAGCAAGGGCTACGCAAATGCCCGCTCAATTAACCAACATATGGCAAGTCCTAGTGACTTGAGGTACTCAACCTCCAGGAAATTTTCATTGTATCCGGGGCCTTTTAAGACACACTTTGATCTTTTGTCCTAAGATTCCCAGGCCCCTTAGCAGGCTTCCAGGGAGGTCTGGGGAGCACTCACGCAGTCCACCCGCAAAGGGAAAGTCAGCCCTTGCAGGCTGGCCCTGGCCCCCCTCTGTGGCACTCTGGGAGCACCGCCTCGGTGTGGGGGACAAGTCCCCACCTCCCCTTCCTCAGCAAGCCAACATGGAGCGTTTCTGGCTCTGAGCTTGTCTGACTAGAGGTCATTTAATCCTCTCTGGATTTGTCCTGTTTATTTTAGTGGTCAGGGCTATTTACTTTCAGTTCGTATTTCTAGGGGCGCTTGCTCATTTTGCTTCCCTTTTATTTACTTTTTGCAAGCACTTGGCTTTGAGTAAATATATCTATAAAGTTCCAGGGACTAGTTTATTCTGTGTCTGGGATTTTAATGGCCTTTAAACAGTGTCTGCTCAGGTAAGCATTTTATAGATGGGCCGAAAATATAGAGAATTCTGTTCTCAGTGGCCTCTGCTTCCTTCCAAGCCGACAGCTGGTCACCAGCAGCCTATGAATCGTGGCTTTTCATCTGTCAAGGAAAAGCTCGTTCCCCTCTTGGACAGAGAAACGGACCCACGTTGGTCAGCCAGACGCGGGACTTGGGTACTGTGGGGGTGTTTCAACTCTAGGGCAGTGGTTCGGGTGAGGATGACCGAGGGTGATTTTTAAAATGCGCATTTGTGAGACCCACACTTGAAAATTCTGATTTGGAAGGTTTGGGCTAAGGCCCGGGGATGTGCATTTTTGACCCGTGCCATGCTGAAAACAGTTCTCCTATCCTGAGACCATCCTGAGAAACACTCATCTGCAGTTTCAAAAACACCACTGGGTGGGTGTTCTGCCCTTGGGCCCACTTGCCATGTTGTGGGGCCACGTGGAGAGAAGCTCGGGCCCCAGACAGGGCTGGGCGGAGCGGCTCCGTCAGGCTCCTCCAGAGCTGGCCAAGGGGGTGACAAGTTTTGTTCTGCTAACCCCCTTGCTCAGGGCCTAATCTGTCATAACCTGAGGGCAGGGACCTCAGGTCTTGTCACCCCCCACAACCCCTAAGACAGTGCACGGCTCACAGGTGGGTGCTCTGCACCGGCAGGGACGCTCCCACCGGAGACAGACCGACACACGGCCGGTTACCTCAGGGCGTCCTGGGAGCCAGTTGCTGGGGACAGATGTATCAGAGAGGCTGAGCGCCATGGTCAGCTGCTCACGTCCTCCTGAGCTGGGCCGGGTTTTCCAGAGTCTGAATGGACAGCACCTGGACCTACAGCTTTTCTTTTCTTTTGCCGGCCCCTCCCCCTGTCCCCATCCCTTTGCTCCAACTTGCAGGACCCATTATGACATCGTCAATGCAACTGGACACAGGAATGTCCTCAGAGCACCCAGGCCTCGGGTTCGTCTATTGTGGCCAGTGTCCAAGTGATGACCCCTGAGTCATCACCTGGGGGCTACAGATGGAGACTTTCTTTTTTATTTTTATTTATTTTATATCTTTTTTTAAAAAAGAACATTTTCTTTAATCTTCACTAGAGAATGGATATATAAATATATATTTTTAAAATTTATTTTAAGGATAAGAGAGAGAAACGTTGATCAGCTGTCTCTCCCATGCACCCATGCACCCTGACTGGGAGCCAAGCCAGCAACCCCTTGGTGCACAGGATGATGCTCCAACCAAACAACTAAACAAGCCACCTGGCCAGAGTTAGACTTTCTTATATATATATTTACATATATATATTACTTATTTTTAGAGAGAGGGAGAGGGAGGGAGGAAGAGAGGGAGAGAAACATCAATCAGTTGCCTCTCCCACACCCCCTACTGGGGACTTGGCCCGAAACCCAGGCATGTGCCCTGACTGGGAATCAAACTGGCGACCTTTTGGTTCACAGGCAGGCATTCAACCCACTGAGCCACACCAGCCAGGGCTAGACTTTCTTCTTTGTTTGGAGACCTCCACCCTCATTCTCCAGCTCGGCCCCTCTGTTACCTGCCTCAGTCAATGTGCTATGTATTTTACTAGTGTGTTTTCATGTGTGCTGTCTCTCTCCCCACCAGAGGGTGAGCTCCAGGGGGGCACAAGCCACAGCTGCCTTGTTCACGGCAGAGTCCTCAGTGCTTGGCACGGTGCCTGACACGTAGTAAGTGCTCAATAAAGATTTGGGGGGTGATGCACGAACACATGAATGAGAGGCTTCACCGGCTCCAGCCATTCATTCATTTAGTCATTTGACAAGCAGATTTTGCGCATCTGTTGTGGGTCAGGCTCTTGTCAACCTGAATAACTCCTTTTCTGCCCCGAGGAGCTCCCAGCCCGCCGGGGGAACGCTGGAGACACATCCTTTGTGTAATGCGCCCTGACAAGGGCCATATATCCGAGGTTTAACGGAGATGGGGTTGCAGGGAGGAGCACAGGGTGGCAATGACAGGCTCTTAAACCAGAGAAATGGCATGTGGCCTGGCAGGGTTTCCCGCGCTCGATTCAGGGAGCCTCATCTGCCCCAAGGCCTCTGCCGCTGCTGACAACCACGGCGGCTCGTTTCTGCTAATATCGCAGCAGGGCGCTCCTACAGAAGCAATCCATAAAACACCATTTACAGCCATAGCTAACCACAGAAATCAATCCCCAGTGCTCGCTCCTGTCGACAAACACGCGTGGGGGTCCTTCTGAGTGTGGTGGACAGTTTAAGGTGCTGGGGAGATACAGGGGTGAGTGAAAGGAGGACCCTGAGCCAGGGGGCTTCTGATTGCCCTGGGGAGATAGGTCGGGATGAGACTGTGTTGCCAAGTAGCAAAGGAAGGCTCTAGGACGGTGTGGCCCAAGGCAGGAGCCAGCAGCCACAAGCGGCTGTTGAGCACCGGCCACAGGCGGCTAATGCAGATTGAGAGGGACCAAACATATAAACTAATGCACCAAATATGTGCAACATATGTCAATTGCACAACATTGATTACATGTTGAGACGACAATATTTTGGATAAAATGCATTAAATACTTACCTATCTTTCTTTTTTGAAATGTGGCTACTAGAACATGTGAAATGGCCTAGGTGTACAATTCTATAATCCATTATCTGCATATTGTATTGTGTATTCACCACCCCAAGTCTCCTTCCATCACCATTTGTCCTCCCTTTACCCTGACTGATGTCTCCAAAAAACAAAACAAAACACAAACTAGCTAAGACAGTAACACTTCAAGAAATTTCTCTGTTTGGTTTGGCGTTTTAGTTAAAAATTATTTAAACCTTAGGTAAACATGGCTCACCTCCTCACACAACCACATCAAAATTACAACTAAAATATAGAACAACCATCACTCAGAACTGTCAGAAATCGAGCTGAATAGAAGTCTGATTTCTGGAATTCAAGAAACCACATCTGTCCAGAGATGTGGAATGGGCTGGTCCCACATCCACGTGTAGTGGATAAAAATTCGGGAGGGGTATCTTGGGAGCAAGGAACCCCAACCCCACACCAGACCACCCAGCCCAGGGTTCCAGTGCCAGGAAGATAAGTCCCCACAACTTCTGGCTGCAAACCCGGTGGGGGTTGAGTTGGTGGAAGAAACTGCTGGATTTCCAAGCAGTTCTCCTTAAAGAACCCACACAGGGACTTATACAAACTCACTCCCTCTGAGCTCCGGCGCAGGGGCAGCAGCTTGAAAGGCACCAATGACGTATGTACAGGGAGGAACTGAGGTGTCTGGCATCAAAGTGGGAGCCAGGGGACAGCTTTCTCCCAGACAGAAAGGCAGGCAGAGGCCATTGTCCCTTTTCTGAGCCCTCCCCTACAGAGCCACAGAGCCCCAGAGCCCCAGAGCCAGCAGGCTGGAGCCATATCTGAGACTCCATGAACCTGGCTCACACGCCTTGCCCAGGCCTGGAGATTGCCAGAGACTCCGTCTCACCCAACTCCCACCAAAGCTGCTTTTCTTATGAATGGCTGGTCTTGGCTCCTGCTTCACAACTTCCTAAATCCTTTCAAATAAGCCACAGCCAGCCTCAGTGAGCCTCTAGCTCCTGAACCTCTTGCTAACTGGCCCCAGGTAGTTGGACTGTTGCCAGATGGGAGGTGGGTATGGGGGAATTTGTGAAGAGGTGAGGGGATTAAGAAGTGCCAATAGGTAGTTACAGAATAACCAGGGGGATGTAAAGTACAGTATAGGAAATGGAGTAGCCAAAGTACTTATACACATGACCCACGGATATGAATAAGGCGTGGGGATTGCCTGAGAGAGTGAGGGGCGCCGGGTGAAGGGGAATAAAGGGGGGAAAATTGGGACAAATGAAATTGCATAATCAGTAAAACATAATAAAAATAAAATTATTTACACCTGAAACTAATATAAAATACTGGATGTTGACTGTGATTTAAAATAAAATAAAATAAATAATTTATGAAAATAAACAAATACATACATACATACATACAATGGCGTATGTGGCTTCCATTGTGTTTCTGTTGGACAGCATTGCTCTAGGAGTTGGGGGGCCCAGTGAGGGACTGGTGCTACTGCAGCTGCAAAAAGTTCTGAGGAAGCCGGGATTAGGAGCAGCAAGGGGCTGCTGAGGAAGAGGTGGACACGTTGATAAGTTCGATCCTAAGGGGAAGGAGAGAGGATGGCAGCCCAGAGAGGCCGCTGAGTCCCAGGAACAATGCACATTTGTAAGACACTCGCCCAGCTTCTTCCTCCCCCTCAGGCCATCGTCCAGAAAGGGTGTCCAGCCACCCTTCCACCCAAAGACTCCAGAGAAGGCTCCTTCTCCTCCACCCTGGACGTTGGGGAGTTGGCCAGTGAGCTGCTGGGTTTGGAGGCTAAGTACCGAGGAAGTTAATCCCTGCTAGGGCCATTCATTGCAAGGTGGGTTAACAAACACACCGCCCTCTCTGACTCCCAGCCCTGGGTGAAGGGCAGGGGTGGGAAGGCGAGAGCGGAGATCAGGGCCCTCAGTGCAGGCGGAGCCCTCAGGTGCAGGTGCAGGGCCCTCAGTCTGGTCGATGGTTGAGATGGGGAGCATTTCTCAGGGCAGCAGGGTGGCCCAGGCGGAGGAAGTCAGCCCCCAAACCTGGCCGGACAAAGCTCCCATTGCGGGCACATCTCATCAGGGGCAAATGGGCAGCCTGGGTCTGACGCTCCTGCTTCCACCCTCCCTCTCAGCCACACGGAAGAGCTGTAAACACTCAAATGCAAGGATTAACTCTGCGTGTGGTGTCTGGGACATTGTTAACAGCTCTTGGCAGCAGTGTCTGTGTCTGTATTAGACGGATCTTTGTCACCCCCAGCACCTAGGACCTGAGGCTTGGTACACAGCCAGTGTTCCATAAGACAGATGGAGGAAGGAGGGAGGGGAGGAGGGGGAGAACAAATGACAAATCTGCTGAAGCCAAGAAGCAGATGCTTGACATGGGCTACACTTGTTCTACACTAAATATTTGGATGTGGGCAGCCAGGGGGGTCCCTCACAGGCCGGACTGCACAGCGCCCAGGTCAGAGGAGAACTAGTGCCCAGCACCCAGAGTTCCACCAACCCTTCCTCCCTGCGGCAGGCACTCAGCCCACAGCTTTGGGAGACAGTTTATGTTCAGGATGAGTCCGTCCTGGGCTAAAGCTCTGCCCCTAGTCTCTTATCCTATTAAGTACTTTTTAAAGCCCCTAAAGTCTTCTGTAAAAGGAAAGAAAGTGAAGAATTCCAGCTGGGTTAGGTAAGCCTGGCATGGGGGGTGGGGGAACTGAGTTGTTGTAGTTCCTGGACCAGCAAAGGAACTTCCCGAGCACATTAGGAGGACTGCATTTTCCCAGTATGGCCACTGGAGGGCACTTTGACCATAAAATACCAGATCTTCATCTCCCCGGTGTTTGGAGAGCTGCGATTCGACTCAACATTTAAAAATCATCACAATACTGATAGCTCTCCAGTGTTGAATATCCAATACACGCTCAATGCCTTAAACTATGTTGTTTAAATTCACTACAATTGCTGTGAGTTATCTTGGCTATTTAGAGAAAACTGAGGCTTAAAGAAGCCAAAGAACTTACCTAAGGTGGCTCAGCTGAGTACAATTTGGGAATAAGGACTTGAACCCAAGCCGCTGGGCGCCAACCTTCAACAGTGAATGTACAGAAGCCAAAAAGGGACCGGGTAGAAGAGGAGATGAGTACGCTACACAAAAAACTGTCACCAAACAATTGACACATATGTGAAGCTTACAGACCATTTGTACATTTCACATGAGAACCTTTCCCTTCCCCCTGAAATGATGTTATTAAATAAATGCAGTGTTTCACAATTCACGGTGTCTTCACACGGAGCAAATAAAGTCATTGCAATACAAGGCAGGAAAAAGGAATTTTTTGTTTAACAGTTAAAAAACACAGCCTCCCTGGCTGGTGTGGCTAGGCGGATTGAGTGACTGCCTGTGAACTGAAAGGTCACTGGTTCAATTCCCAGCCAGGGCACATGCCTGGGTTGCAGGCCTCTTCCCCAGTGGGGGCCTCATTCAAGAGGCAACAGATCAATGTTCCCCTCACACCTCGATGTTTCTCTCCGTATCTCTCTCTCTCTCTAAGAATGAATGAATGAATGAATGAATGAATAAATAAATAAATAAAATCTTAGCTGGGGAAGCACTTACTTTGTACCTAGAAGTGTTCTAAGCACTTCACATAAAGTAACTCAGCCCTCACAACCATGTCTGACACCCACACTGATGGGATCCCCATTTACAGGTGAGACACAGAGACCAGCAGAGGGAAGCACCCTGCTCCAGGAACCCAGGCAGTCTGTCTGGTCCCCTCTGGAATTCGGGGACCCTTGCCTTGAGCAAAGGTGGGAAAGCAGGCGGTGAGGAGGCAGGATTGTCTCAGGCCTGGTCTCAGTGAAGCTTGCGCAGCCGGAGCCCCAGGGGCCTCCCGGGGTGGGGGAAAGAGGAGGGGTACGGCAGCAGGAGGGCCCGGGAAGGGGAGGGGGCTGTTCCAGTCTGGGGGAGAGCGGAGGCCACCCTGCCCCCGCCTGTCTCCAGGGACGGGCAGTTTGGGAAGTGCAGTGTGCGGTAGGAAATGGCCAGATTGGATTACAGGGAAGATTAAAGGAGCTAAATTGGGCCTGGGGCTGGGGGAGGTGTTGGAGAAGGGAGCTGTGGAGGGCCGGCAGCTGGAAGGCCGGGAGAGGCAGCCAGAGCTGAGAATGGGGGCAGGGACCTCGCTCGAGGCAGGAAGCCCTTGTGACCCCTTCAGGGCTAGAATGCGGGGTCATCAAGTCAGGACATCCTCTTAGATGGAGCTGGGGGTGGGGTGGGGTCAGAGACAGTGACATCAGAGATGGGGAGCTGTGGGGGCCGGCACCCTAGGGGTGGTGGAGACAGACCTAGAGCTAGAGGTGTCCTGGAGGGAGAGGGGAAGAGCCCAGACCTGGAGAGGGAGGGGAGAGGCAGAGACCAGAGAAAGGGAAGAAGCTAGGGCAGAGACGCAGCCTGAGCCCCATCCTAAGAGAGCGTCTGGAGCTTCAGGAGTGTCCTGGCTGGGTGGCAGGGACACTGTTGTTTGCAGGGTGTTGGCAGGGAGATGCACAACACAGAGTGGCAGCTGGAAACTTCCCTGGAGTGCCCTCCCGCAGTGCCCGCCCTTTCCTCTCTTCCCAACCCCTCCCCGGCCTGAGTGGCAGCACCGGCTGCCGCCCCTCCCAGTCCCTGGGGCAGGTGGTCAGTGGTCTATTCTGGTGTGCAGGGTAGCCAGGGGGCCTGGGGAAAGACAGAGGGGGAGAGCCTGGTACCTCTCTTTGAGGCTGGGTGGGGAGCGGACACGGAGGGGGGGCGCTCTTTGGAACAGTTGGGGGATAGATAAGGTCCGGGTGCCGTGGGTGGGGAGAAAAACCTTCAGCACTCCGTTTTCAACACATTGTATCTCAGGATCTTTACAACTGGGAAGGACAGTGTGTCTGGGATGTTCCAAGGGGCTTCGGGGCCTGGGAGCTAGGGCCATGGAAAGCCACAGCGGCTGACAGTGCACTCCCCAGCTGCTTTTGAACCCTAAGGTTGCAAGAGCAAGCCGGGCCCCCAGCCCAGTCCTCCAGGATGGCTTCTCCAGGACAGAATTGCTGCCGAGGTCCTCTCCCAGGCCAGTTGAGGGCAGTCTGGGACCAGGGTGCACTGGGGGGAGCCTCTCCAGCCTGCTGGGGAGTCCCACCGTCTGGCCGGCCTGAGGGCAAAGGGACCCCCACTGGCCTCTTTATTTCCCACACAGGAGATCTTCAGTGACCCCAAGTCCTGTGAGAAAGGCCAGACTCCTCCACCCACGGGGCCTGGCTCTCTAACAACCCACGCTCTCCAAGCACACGCTCCTCTCTGCAGAGCAGTGGGGCTGGGGAGAAGAGCCAGGCAGAACGCTGGGAGGGACTTTCCCGCTGGTGGGCAGTGGGCTTTGCTTGGAGATGCCGGGATGAGGCCGTTGGAAGGGGAGGACCTGGACGGAGCCTGCCAAGTCCATCTGTGGCAAGGCCTGAGAGACCACGAGAGAAGTGAGCGGGGCTTCTGTGAGCCGTCTTCCAAGCAGGGGCGTCCAACCTGCAGCCCACGGGCCCAGGAGGACTGTGAATGTGGCCCAACATGAAATGGTAAATTTACTTAAAACATTATGAGATTTTTGTGTGTGTGTGATTACATGTCACGATGTGTTTAATATGTGGCCCAAGACAACTCTTCTTCCAGTGTGGTGCAGAGATACCAAAAGGTTGGACACCCCCGAAGTTACAAATCCAGACTGCCTTTACTTGCTGTGCAACCTTAGGGAAGCTACGTAGCCTCTCTGAGCCTAGTATCCATAATTGTAAAGTGGGAATAATCATTATTTCCCAGTATTGTGAGGATTAGAAATGCAGTGATTATTATTACTATTTATGTATTTATTTTTAAATATTTTATTTATTTATTTTTAGAGAGATTGAAGGGAGGGAGAAAAAGAGGGAGAGAAATCCCAGGGTGAGAGAGAAACATTGATTGCTTGCCTATCGTACGCATTTTGATCAGGGACTGAACCCACAACCCAGGCGCATGCCCTGACCAGGATTCAAACCAGCAACTCCAATTTGCGGGATGATGCACAAGCAGCTGAGCCACACTGGTCAGGGCTGAGATCCAGTGATTTTTACATGGCAGGTATCGTGCCATGTATGGAGTAGGTGCTCAGTAAGCGGTGTGACTGTGATTTTCAGAGGCAGCATAGCCTCTGATAAAAAGGTCTGGGCTGAGAGCTTCGGAGTCAGGCAGCCTTGGCTATTAAGCTTGGCCCTGCGCCTGCTGACCTGAAGCAAGGATTCGAGCTGGTCCCTGGACATCCACGAACCGGTTTCTTCGTCAGGCGAAGGAGGCGCAGTTTTAGCAATGGCCGACACTCCCTGCAGGCTTACCGCGGGCCGGGCACTGTGCTCAGTGCTTTGCAGGTGCTTTCTCGTTCAGGCCTCGCAGAACACCTCTGCTGTTACTATTATTTTACAGACAAGGAAACTGAGGCTCCAAGAGGTAAAATAACTCACCCCAGAGTGGCAGGTCCAGGGTTTAAACCCAGGCAGTGACCCAGAGCTGCTCCCCAACTTTCTCTCTTTGCCTGCACCTTTGTGGAGTCAGGTGGGATTTAGGTCACTGGCTGGCTGGCTGCACAGGTGAGAGGAGACATAGGGATGAAGGACTGGAGCTATAAAAACTCTGAGGGCCTAAGATGGGGTGTCTTATGGACCCCAAACTCACTTCCACTGCTCAGGGTGCTGTGATGGACAGTGGTCTGGAGTGGCAGAGAAGGCCCTGGGGTCTGAGTGGACTCAGCTGGTTGGAGGAAGAGCAGGATGATCCCATAAGGCTATATATAGCAACTGTGCATAGTGACCCCGTGAGGTCATTGTCAGCCTGCTCTGGGCCCTGTTTAAAGAACCCCGCAGCCTCAGAGGGATGTAGGAAACCTGGAAAGGGTCCAGGACAGCAGGGAGATGACCAAACTGGAGGGGCTGAAACCAAAAAAGCCTGTGAGGGAAGATGAAAGGAATGAATGAATCAGGGCGAAAAGAGACTGAATGACGGCACTAAGAACCTGGCTGGGAATTCCAGGGAAGAGAGGGCACTGCCTTTCTCCATCTGGATTACCATCTGAGAGAGACAGAAGGGGCTCACAGCGCCCCAAGGCCCTCTTCGGGTTGGGCCTCCAGAGGCCGTTGAGGGTGCGGGTTCCTGCTGAGGTGAAAGAGCCTGCGACATCTCCGTGCCTGGGGCTGAGTACCATCCTGCGCATCTCAGCCATTTCGGACTCACCCTGACACCCTTCACCCCAGTTCTCACACACCCCTGACTCGCTTTGGCCCAGGTGTCCCTGAGTCAGGTCAAAGGGTATTTTCTCCCAGTCTCCTTGGGGCTTTCAATGTGGGGGAGGGTGCACATATGTGTTGGGGAAAGGGGGCCCCTCTGCCTCCTCAGGGGATGGATCAGGACCGGGCAGCATTTGGAGAAGTTCAGGGGCACCCCCTGCAGACTTCAGGGAGTTGTGGGAGGTGAGTGGATGTGATGAGGGACAGCTGCGACTCTGAGAGCTGCATGTGTTGCGTTGGGCAGGACCATGTGCTCACATGGCGAAGGAAAAAGCCTGGGGAGAGGTCGGAAGGAGGGCCTGGCAGGATCAAGGAACCTGGGAGCAGGGGGAGCACGGTCTGAGGAAGTTGACGCCACCTCTGCGGGCAGGTGTAGCCCTGTCTCATCAAAGATTGGTGGGATTCGGGCTGTTCTGGGGACATTTGAATGGTCTGGGCCCTGCCTGAGGGTAAGTCTCCGGGGAAGCAAAACAGTTCGGAGTAGAAAAGGGCCTCTCCCAACTCTGTTCCTTGGGGTCACAACAGAGAGGGGTATGTCACTTTAAGCAAGAGAAACTGAGACCCAGAGAGGGCCCTGGGCCAGCCCAGTGCCACAGCCCACCCCGACTCCCAGCCAACACATCAGGATGCCTTCCAGGGGATCTGCTCTTGATGCTGGCAAAGTCCCCTCCCTTTCCCTCAGCTGGACCTCGGTCCCCATCCTCCCCATCCCCTATCTCTTACTGATGCAGATAACACCTGGAATGTACAGGATGCTCAGAGTCCATGAAGCACGCTCACCTCCACCTTTCTCATTAGCTCCTCCCCCTTGAGGCGCAGCTTTGGCACCCACTCCCCTCCCCTCCTCCTCCACCACCCACCACCACCACCTCCGCCTCCCAAGTTTGCCAGATGTCCTATTTGGTAGGAGAGATTGGGAGCCGAGAAGGAGGTGCCATTAGCTTCAGACTTCTCCTACTTTGGCAGAAACCCCGCAGCGCTCCATGTCTGTAAAAGGAGTGTGGGGAAGGAGGGGGCTGGAGCCCGGAGAAGGAGCTAGGTCCGGGACGTGGGGGTGCTGGAGGGGGTGGAGGAAGGACTTGTGAGAGCTGGAGTGGGGGTGCCAATGAAAGAAAGGGCCCTGGAGTGGGTCAGGGGTTTGGCGAAGAAAGTTGGGAGAGGCAGGCTGTGGCCCAAAGGTCTTACACTAATGAGATGTGGAAGGTAGCAGATGAGAGCGGGTGGGCTGCTGTCTGAGCCTGGGGGGTGGTGCTGGAGGGAGAGATTAGTTACAGGGAGAGTCCTGCCTCCACCCACCATCTGGCTGGGCCCCCCAACTCAACCCTCCCCCCCAGTGATATCAGAAAGAAACAATCGCCTCTGGACATTCCTTCCCTTTTACAGCCACTCTTGCTCCTCCGCAGCCTGCGGAGGTCAAGCAGCCCTTCAGCTGAGGAAAGGTGGATAGAGGGGCAGCATGGGCGGGGGGCTCTGGGAGCACTGAGGCAGAGGGGCTCAGGGAGCAAGGGCTTGGCTGTGAGCACTCACGGTCCCATCCGGAGACTGGGCCCAGAGACTCAGAGAGTCAGATGCCGAAAGGACGTCAGAGGTGACCTGGCCTGGTCCCCTTTCACACCTGGACCTGATGGGGGTGGGGGCACAGGGCTTGCCCAGGTGGCACAGATAGTTAGTGAAACTCCAGGAAGAGTGCCATGTCTTAGCCTCTGGATGAGCGGCCCACCCCCACAGCCCCAGGCTTGGGCCTCCTAACTGCCCACCAAGTGCTAGAGCTGAGGCAAGAGCCGAACTCCCCAGGTTCACACCTGCCACACTGTCCCAAGGCTCTCACGCAGTGGTGGCCTCCCAGCCCAACGTGGCTCCGGGAGCATGAGGTCCTTGGATGGGAGACAGGAAGAACAGGAGGAGGAGGAGCCCTGGAGAAAGGGGCAAAGGGTGTGTGTTGGTGGAGGGAGGTGTCAGCTCTGTCTCGCCCCAGGGATCCCGGGGTCGGCCTGGGGTAGGTGAGGCACTCCCAGATGGGCAAGGTGGAGGGGTCCCTTCTGTGTCTCCTTTTGGTCCCCCTTCAGTTTTTCTCAACCCAAATGCTCTGGGCTGTCCTGGTCAGTGTCCCCATCCCAGCTGTCCACTAACACCGGCCACCTGCCTTCTATTCGTGGGATCTGGGAGGTCCTCAGGGTAGGCAGGTCCCTTGTCTTCTGGGGAGCCCTCTGTGAGGTTCAGAGACCTGCCTGGGCGTCCATGAGCCTTGTAGACACTGAGCACAGGGGAACAGCCAATGCAAAGGAGCCTGGAGGCTGCAAAGAGCTCAGCAGTGTCCCTCAGCAGAATGGGGGGCAGGGCAGGGTGCCCAAAGCGAGGAGAGCACAAAGGAGGTGGGAAAGGTGGCTGGGCCAGTCCTCTGGGGACATGGGGGTCACCATGAGTTTGGGTTTTGCTGGCTCAGTAGTTCCAGGAAGGGAGAGAAGCTGGCAGTGGTGAAATAGGGGGCTTCCAAAAGGCATGAGCGCTCCCCAGAAATAACTGAGGGGCAGAGGTGTAAAAAGGGTATCCTGACTCTGTTTGGCTCCTGGGTTAAAATAAGCGGCATGGCAGAGACACATCACCTGGGTTCAAAAATAAGGAAACATTTTCTAACAGCAGAACTGTCCACTGTGCCGTGGTGGGGACGTGCTAGGTACCCGATGCCTCTTTATGGAATGGAATGGGCTGCCTGCGGACGCCAAGTTCCCAGGCAGTGGAAGGATTCAAGCCGGAGCCACAGTGGAGAAGATTTAAGTCTTAACTGAGAAGTGGGGGCCTGGGACTGGTTAACCTTGTGATTTACGAAGTTACCTCCAGCCTGAAAGTTCCGAGACTCTCCAAGGTCAGAGCGACCTGGGAAGATCTCAAGCAAACTTCAGGACTGGCTTTCTTCTTTAACTGACTCCAGTAAATGTGCTGAGAACACCCACTGCACAATCTGCCATTCACATACACAAACATACAAATTGTCTTCTTTTCCTGAGAAACGTTGAGTAAACTGGTGTTGGGATGGCTCTTCCCATTTCTAACATCAATGAGCTCCAGTAAGAGGTGTGGCCATAAAATAACGTGACCACTGAATTTGTGTAGGTCGTGTCCTGAGGATGTTCATAGCAGCCTTGTTTATAGTAGCAAAATACTGAATGCAGTGTCAGTGTCTATCAATAGAAACACTGGCCTGATAATCTATGGCCAGTTCATGTAGTAAAAATGCAAATGAGGGTATGAAGAAGAATGACTAGAAACCTCCCATCGGAGAAAATAACTGGACCAGGAGGCTTTACCAGTGAATTCTACCAACCATTTCAGAATTTACACCAAACTTTCTTTTTTAGAAAAATTTATTTATTTATTTATTTATTTATTTTTAGAAAGAGGGGAAGGGAGGGAGAAAGAAAGAGAGAAACATTAATGTGTGGTTGCCTCTTACACACCCCCGACTGGGGACCTGGCCTGCAGCCCAGGCACGTGCCCTGGGATTTGAACCAGCAACCCTTTGGTTCACAGGCTGACACTGAATCCACTGAGACACACCAGCCAGAGCTCAAACCCTTTCAATAATTTGAAAAGGAAGGAATTCTTCCTAACTCATCCTGTGAGGCTACCATTACCCTGATATCAAAGACAGACAAAGACAAGCAGATGAGAAAACTACCAGCCTTAAGGATATTGATGTAAAATTTCTCAACAAAATGGAGCAAACCAGGCCTGGCCGAGTGGCTCATTCAGTTGGAGCATCGTCTCGTGCACCAAAAGGCTGTGAGTTCAGTCCCCAGGCAGGGCACACACCCAGGTTTCCGTGGGATCCGCAGTCCTCCCCTGGTCTGGGCTCAGGTGAGGCATCTGTGGGAGGCAGCCGATGGACGTTTCCCTCTCACATCGGGTTGCTCTCTCGCTCCCTCCCTCTCTCTCTCTCTAAAATCAATAAACATATCCTTGAGTGAGGATTAAAAAAGAAATACTAACAATCTAAATTACAGTGGCACTTTTTATATTTAAAAAAATAAGGCACTTTATTTTTAAATTTTTTATCGATTTCATTTTTTTTCAGAGAGAGGGAGGAAGGGAAACAGAGACATAACACATCAACTTGTTATCCCACTTATTTTTGCATTCATTGGTTGTTTCTTGTGTGTGCCCTGACTGGGGATCAAACCCCCAACATTGGTGTTTCAGAGCGATGCTCTAACCGACTGAGCTACCCAGCCTGGGCCAGCAGCATTTTAAAAGGATTATATACCACGATCAAGTTGGATTGATTCCTACAATGCAGAGATGGTTCGAGATATGAAAAATCAATTAGTATAATACACAGTAACAGAATTCGGGAAAACCCCCCACAGGATCAAATTTATTTACAACAGCATCAAAAAGAATAAAATACCTTGGAACAAATATGACCAAGGAGGCATTAGACTCGCACATTGCAGCGATAAAACACTGCTGAAACAGTGAAGAAGGTGGAAATACATGCCAGGGCGCCTGTGTTCACCAATGGGAAGATTTAACATTGTTCAGCTGTCGGCACGACCCCAGTGATCAGCAGAATCAGCATGAACCCTGGCAAATGCCCACCAATGGCTTCTGAAGACATAGGAAAATCCATCTTAAAATTCATCTAGAATTTCACGGAACCCTGAATAGCCAAAACACCTTGGGAAAGAAGAACAAAGCTGGAGGACCCACACTTCCTGATTTCAAAACTCACTAGAACTATGGACAGTAATCTAGACAGTATGGTACTGTCATAAGGACAGATACGTAGGCCAGTGGGATAGGACAGAGAACCCTGAAATAACTCTTCCCATATCTGGCTGAGTGGTTTGCAACAGGGGTGCCTAGACCATTCAGTGGGGAAAGGACAGGCTTTCCCCATACTCGCATTCCAAAGAACGGAGTAGGACCCTTACCTTTACAACACCTACAAGAGTTACCTGAAAATGAATCCAATACGTAAAACTGCAAAACTCTTAGAAGAAAGCACTGGGGTGAAACTCATGACATTGGATTTAGCAATGATTTCTTGAATCTGACACCAAAAGCACAGGCAACAAAAGAAAAAATAGATAAACTGGACTTCATCAAAATGAAAAACTTGTGTTCATCACAGGATAATATCAGCAGAATGAAAAGGCAACCCATAGAGTGGGAGCCCTCGCGTTCTGTGCTGAGCGCAGTAACCGTCCAGACGGATCATCGTCTTCAGTGGGCCAGGTCTAAGTGGTCTCCTGGGGAGGCTGCTCTCTTACTCCGGTTGTGCGGCTGCCGAAACACAGCATGTTTGGGAGTGCTCCTTTCCCACCCGTCTTCCACGTCTCAGGCTGTTGCTTTACTGCCCTCCATGGTAGCAGATCCTAAGGGGTAAAAGTGAATTTTGAAAACAGACCCAAGTGGTTCTGAGCCAAGTCTGGTAGAGATGGGGATTTTGACTAGAGAATAGATGGTTTTATTTGTTTGTTTGTTTGTCCGTTTTCTGCCTCATGCTGGTCAGAAGGGCCATTTCCTTTGGTGGGGGAGGGGGCATGGTGTGTTGGGTGCATGGTTTGAAAGCTCTTTTCTTGATTGTTTTCTAAAAAGGGTTTTATTTGTTTATTTTTAGAGAGAGGGGAAGGAAGGGAGAAAGAGAGGGAGAGAAACATCAGTGTGTGGTTGCTTCTCACGCATCCCACCCTGGGGACCTGGCCCACAACCAGGCATGTGCCCTGACTGGGAATTGACCCTTTGGTTCACAGGCTGGTGCTCAATCCACTGAGCCACACCGGCCAGAGCTCTTTATTGTTTTACAAACTGCCATGCACATGGAAGCAAAGAGCACTGTAGAGTGAATCAAAAGGCTGCTGGCAACAAGAGTGGCAAACACCTAAAGCAGAGGATGAGCTTAGGTTAGGATATATCACCTGGCAAATGCCCACCAGGGAAAGCAGGGTTGGAATATTTTCACTGGAGAAACCAGTATTGAAATCCAAGGCCTTTCAAAGACATGGGGTATCACGTAAGCCCCTTTTGCCCCTTGGGACAAATGGGGCCTGTACATTTGGCAGCCAATCAAAACCACTCGTTTTCTACTTTATCCTTAGCTCCTCCTGAGTCCCTGACCCAACTCTACACTCTTTCATCATCTCCTCACTTACAGGAAAGGCCCAAATGCCTAAATGCCTTTCCTGTAAGTCCTTCTGCTAGTCCTTGGGGGAATTGTTTGTCCCCCTGCCCATTTTTTGATTGCTTTCTGGGGCACAGAATCTTCAGCTGGGCGTTTCTTAGCTGACCGTGGTCAGCTCTCTGGCTTGGCCTGGGGTTCTGGCTGGCCCTCATTGCATACTTCCCCTTCACCTTCGAACTTGTTCTGCTTTTCTTGTTTCCACTTATCTGCTTGTCCCTTGCCCTGGTGCTTTTCCTCACCCATTTCCGGCTTTCTTCCTTCACTGGCTTTCCTTCATCTTCTCTATTTACTTCACCTTCTGGCTTTCCCTTCATTTTCACTGTAGAGGTTTTCCATGTTGAGATGTGTCCTCTTTTTCCTGTCCTGCAGGGACTCTGGAAAGGCTCCTCTTCCTTTTCCAGCTTTACAGGTGCCTGGGACAGACCCGTGGGCCTGGGTGGAGGTGGCTCTCCCCTGGCCTGCAGCTTCCCGCCCTCGGCAGCTCAGGGAGCTGGTACTGCAGGGGACAATGGGAGGGAGTGGACAGTGCAGGGAAGCAGGGCAATTTCCTTATGTGGTCTGGAGACTGTTTACAGAGAAGAGTTCCACAAACATTCTGTTCTGTCCAGCATTGTGGAAATAGGTGCACAGTTTACTACAGTAGATTAGTCAGGATTGTTTTGACTACAAGTGACAGAAGACAACACTAAGTTCCTTAAGTAAAAAGTAGAAGGAAAAGTTTATTGGCCTCAAGGCCAGGCAGGACACTGAGAAAGCTCACCAAATCCAGGAAGAGCTGCGTGCAGACCCAGGGTCCCAGGGCCGGAATTTAGGATTACCTGCCTGGCATTCTCCTCTCTCCAGGTGTCTCTTCTTCTCCTTGCGTGTTGACTGATCTTTCCTCCTGCTCCAGAAAGACCTCCCCAGTGGGCAGAAATCAGGCTCCAATTCAGTAATCCCAATTCCATCTATAAATCCCAGGGAAGATCTCTGATTGGCCCTGCTCAGATCCAGCTCCACCCCTTGAGCCAATCACTGCAGTGAGAGGGATGCAGTTCTAAGACTGACTGGTAGCTAAGTCACCTATTGCCTCCTGGTACGTGTGTGTATGTCACTTGTTACCAAAATAAGGGGATGGAAGGAAAGCTCACAGGCCACTTTTAACTACAACAGGGACAGTGCTGCCTCACATGTGCTAAGAACCCACATGGTCTCCAAAATTCTCCAGGAGAATCTAGTTTAGGAGATGAGACACAAAAATAACCAGAACACAACAGCTTGCAGTGACTCGAAGCCTGGATATGAATAGCTGGAACTCCCCGCCCACCTCATAAGCTTGTCTCTTGGGTAAAAATTAGACACTTAATGTGAAAGGGCTTTGAAAAGACAGCAGTAACAAAGCCCTTTATAGGTCACCTGACACATTCACACCCACCCCGGGGGTACAGCAGGGGTGCTGGAGTCAGACCCGTTCTGTAGCTCCCTGAGCTACAAAATGGGACTGATATTAGTTCCTACCTCATAGGGTCCTTGCAGAATTGGGGAACATGGGTGTTGAGTGCTCTGCAGAGTGGTATACAATAGGTGCTCAGTACACGTATCATTATTATATTTGTTACCTGAGCCTCTTCAAACAGCTGTAGGTTCAACATGGCGAGGCTAACATTCTCACCTTGTAAGGAAGACACAGAGAAGTCAAGGAGTCGTCTGCTAGTAATTAGTCCTGCTGGTGATGGGAGAGCTAGGGGAGGACCAGCGCTTTATTTCCAAGGTTTGCCTTCCAAAAGGGCAGGCCTGAGAGAGGCCTGTAGAGGGCCCAGTAGAGGTGTAGGGACAGCCAGTGTTCACGGAGAAGTGGGCATGTCCTTTGGGGACATGGGCCAGGGCCTCGCACTGAGGAGCAGGCCTGTGAAGGGATGGGCAAGCCTTCTGCAGAACTCCGTTCCCGCTGGGGGCTCAGAGCATTATGGGGGCGGGAACCGAGGGCGGCTCATCACCCCCAGCCTCCCTCCGCCTCTCAGGCCTGCTCCTCAGGTACGGCCGCCACCCCCCTGAGCGTCTCTCCTGCGCGCTTGTTTACCGGACCCTGCATTCTCCTCTATAAATACCAGCTCTGGTATTTCGGGTTGGCAGCTGCTGTTGCCAGAGAGATGGCTGGGTTGACATGGGGCCCCTGACAAAACACAAGCCCCTGGAGTGTGTGGGCGTGGGCGGTGTGCGTAGGGGGATGATTCAGAGAGGGCTGGGGTGCACACAAGGGGCAGAAGCCAGGTGAAGCTGGTGGTGGTGTGGGGGTGAGAGAGTGTTCTCAGGGACTAGAAACTGAAAGAACACCAGACTGTTGCTGGAAATCACCCTCTTGTTTATAAATTCGAGGCCCTGCCCTCATCGGCAGGAGGGGGGCAGGGAGGGCCTCTACTAGTCTAACGGGAAACTGAGGCTCCTAGCTAGCACGCAGGCGCAGCTGGACACACCTGAGCAGGCCAGCTCTGGCCGGCGTTGCTCTCTGTCTGTAGAGCCCACCCGCTCACACCTTCAGGCCCCAGAGACCCCCCTCCTCCTCTAGGTCTGGCTGGTCAGCTCCTGGGCTTTGAGGCCTCTGCTACCAGACAATCTTGAGAAAAAAGGTGACTTGGAGGCTTTCTTGGGAGCAGGCCTTGTCCTATCAGGAAATGACTCAAAGTCTCACCTTGGAGCAAAAAAGCAGACCCACAAACTAAATGGAAGCCTCTCCCACGCTCTCCCTGACCACCCCCAGGAGGAGGCAGGCACCCAGCGGCTGCCAGGGGCCTGCCTGGGGTTCCAGGCGGCTTGCTGCCCTGGCGAAGTTATCGAAGTTATCGGCAGGCCGGTCCATCTTCCGGACCTCCCAGGTTGGTCAGCCTCCCTCCGACACCTCTCATGAGCCCCCCACCAGCCTGCCGAGGGGCGAAGGCCTCTTGCGGGGGAGCTAGCCTCCCCGCCCCCACGCCAGTGGCCGCCCTTTCCTGGCAGGACAGCCGGATCCTGCAGCTGTCAGGGGAGGGGCGGAGGGGGCTGATGTCAGGAGGGATACAAATAGTGCCGACGGCCGGGGGCCCTGTGTCCCCTGCTGAATCCACTTTCCAGCCGGCCGGCCGCCTGCCCGCCGCCTCCTCTGCGCCGCTCAGCCTTGCCTGCCCCGCTACCATGAGCCAGGCCTACTCTTCCAGCCAGCGCGTGTCCTCCTACCGCCGCACCTTCGGCGGATCCCCGGCCTTCACGTTCGGCTCCCCGCTGAGCTCGCCCGTGTTCCCTCGCGCTGGCTTCGGCACCAAGGGCTCCTCGAGCTCGATGACGTCCCGCGTGTACCAGGTGTCGCGCACGTCGGGCGGGGCAGGGGGCCTGGGATCGCTGCGGGCCAGCCGGCTGGGATCAGCCCGCGCGCCCTCCTCCTACGGCGCGGGCGAGCTGCTGGACTTCTCGCTGGCGGATGCCGTGAACCAGGAGTTCCTGACCACGCGCACCAACGAGAAGGTGGAGCTGCAGGAGCTCAACGACCGCTTCGCCAACTACATCGAGAAGGTGCGCTTCCTAGAGCAGCAGAACGCGGCGCTCGCTGCCGAGGTGAACCGGCTCAAGGGCCGTGAGCCCACCCGGGTCGCTGAGATCTACGAGGAGGAGCTGCGCGAGCTGCGGCGCCAGGTGGAGGTGCTCACCAACCAGCGCTCCCGGGTCGAGGTCGAGCGCGACAACCTGCTGGACGACCTGCAGCGGCTCAAGGCCAAGTGAGAACCTAGTCTCCCAGAAACCCCTTTCCACGAGCCAGGGATCCTCTCCTGTCCCTCGCAGGGAGAAGGCCATCCGCCTGTGTCCCCTGAGCGGAGATGGACTCCACGTCTCTCTCTGCAACAGAGGCGTTCCCTTCGGGACACTCTGGGGTGGGAATGGGAGACCTGTGGACAGCCCCCTTTAAAAGCATCTTAAGACAATGGAGTGATGTTGGTGACTGTCAGGCAGGCAGATGGGTGGAGGAAGGAGGCCCAGGTGCAGTCAGAGGGGAAGGCGAGGTTGACAGGAGATGAGGAAACTGGGGCCAGCTTCAGCTTGGAAGGGCAGGGGGTGGGGAACCCAAGCCGCAGCTCTCAGCTCACCTGTGACGAGACCCTGGGGAGTGGGAAGAGCGGGGATCCCGGCCCCAGGGCCTGGCTGCGGCTGTGCTATGATTTCACAGGGAAACAGAGAGTCTAGAGGAAAGGAGAGAGAGAGGGGGCTGCAGCCCTTGGGAGGCTGAGAGGGCGGCCGGAGGGCTCCACGGGGCTCCCACTGCCAAAGGGCAGCGAGTGCAGAGTGAGTGCTCTTGGGCCCTGCTTCTGACCACCCAAGTGAGCAGGGTCAAGGCCCTGCCACCCAGGTCACAAACATGAATTGAGCGCCTACATGGGCCAAGCTGGGGCTCCGACCCAGGAACACAGGGGTAGATAAAATAGAAATGGTTCCTAATCCTAGGGAGGTCACAATCTGATGGGGACATAGACTTCCAGGGTGTGGCTCTCCGGCAGTGATGGAGCCACTTCCTGTCCCCTCCCCGGCTGGGCGGGGCCACCTGCTCCACTTGGCAGCAGCCAAGGCCTCCTTTCTCTGTCTGGCCCACTCTCTGGGCAGTGCCCCGCCCGCACAAGTCCTCCTCTCCAGGGCCAGGGTTATCCCCCCCGGCTATCTGTTCATCCCCACCAGGCTGCAAGAGGAGATTCAACTGAAAGAAGAAGCAGAGAACAGCTTGGCTGCCTTCCGATCGGTGAGCCCTGTTCAAACCCTGGCAGCCTTACCCCTCTGTCCCTCGGTGTGGCCCCTGGTCTCCCTTGGCCCTCCCTGAGTGACCAGGCACCCTCTCCCTCTCACTTGACCTCTCCCAGGATGTGGATGCAGCCACTCTAGCTCGAATTGACCTGGAGCGCAGGATCGAATCTCTCAACGAGGAAATCGCATTCCTTAAGAAAGTGCACGAAGAGGTATGCTCTGGGCCTCCTCCTCCTCAGGGGCCTTAGACACTGGTGAAAGCGGACAGAAAGGGGGAGAGGGAGGACGGTGTGGGGGTGTGACGGTGCCTGCTGTGTGGGGCCTGGTCGGGGACTGAAGCTCAGGTGCACCCCACCCTGCAGGAGATCCGAGAGCTACAGGCCCAGCTTCAGGAACAGCAGGTCCACGTGGAGATGGACATGACCAAGCCAGACCTCACTGCCGCCCTCAGGGACATCCGGGCCCAGTACGAGTCCATTGCGGCTAAGAACATCTCCGAAGCCGAGGAGTGGTACAAGTCCAAGGTGGGCAGCCTGGCCCCTAGCCCGCTTTGGAGGTGCTTCCAGGGGCTGCACCCAGGGGGAGGAGGGTGAACCTGGGTCTCCATGCTCCCTTGCCCACCCCGGCCTGCATCCTGCATCCTCCTCACCTCAGGGCCCCTCTCTGGCCTTAGGTGTCCGACCTGACCCAGGCAGCCAACAAGAACAATGATGCGCTGCGCCAGGCCAAGCAGGAGATGATGGAGTACCGGCACCAGATCCAGTCCTACACCTGCGAGATCGATGCCCTCAAGGGCACGGTGAGCCCCTGTCCACCTCGCCGGCCCGGCCCTTCCTGCCTGCAGCTCACACCCTTACTCTGTGACCTTGGGCCCATTGCATGCCCTCTCTGGACCTCTGTCTCCTCAAATCCACCACAGGGGTAAAAACAGGTGGGTTGCCAGCTGGGCTTTCAGGACATCATGAGGCGCCCACGTGGGGGCTGAACGGCAGTGCTGGCTTTTATCATCCCACTCTCTGAGCCCCCACACTGCACCCCGTTTGAGGTCAGGGTTCCCTGGGTCAGGAGAGTTCGACAGCTCCCCGACCTGACCATCTGGGCTTGCCCCCAGCCCTGAGGCTGTCTTTCCCCCATCCTGGACCCCCTGTGTCCCCCCCACTTCCCACAGCCTGACCTTGACTTGGGTGTCCCTCCCCTGCAGAACGATTCCCTGATGAGGCAGATGCGGGAGCTGGAGGACCGCTTTGCCAGTGAGGCCAGTGGCTACCAGGACAATATCGCTCGCCTAGAGGAGGAGATCCGTCACCTCAAGGATGAGATGGCCCGCCACCTGCGCGAGTACCAAGACCTGCTCAATGTCAAGATGGCCCTGGATGTGGAGATTGCCACTTACCGGAAGCTGCTGGAGGGCGAGGAGAGCCGGTGAGGGGCAAGGCAGGGCTGGCGGTGGGCTTCTGAGGGATGCTCCCCCCACCTCGTTCCTGCCCCGGCATGGACGGAGGTGGGGGACTCAGCATCACCTCAATGAGATCTAGAAACAATTTTATACAAGAAGTCACCACTCCACTAATTGCAGAGAGTTAATCAAGGCCACCTGGGTAAAATTCGTGATTTAATTAATAGCTTTTATAAAAAGAGAAATACAACTATTCCCTCATCTACCTTCAGGATTAAGAACCAGCAGCATAAAACCATGTTCAGCAAATGGTAATAAAATATTACTGCCAGTCAAGGGACAGATGAGAGCAAAGTGGGGACCAATGAGGCAGGAAAGGGAGGGGCAGACAGACAGCGACAGGGAGACACAGAGAGCCTTGGACACAGGCCAAGGGAGAGGGTGCAGGCTTGTGCACCGAGGCCGCACATGTGTGCACACGCGCACACACACACACACCTGTGCTGATCACAAAAGTCTCAGAATGACATGCTCAGACATGTCAACTCACCTCCGGACACCGAAAACAGCGTGCAGTTGGAAGGGGACCGAGGTCACCTGCTGGGGTGAAGGAAATGTTCTGTATCCTGATTAAGACTTGTGGTTACATGATGTAGACTATGATCAAACCCCTCCGATCGCACACTGAAGATCCATCCGTGCATTTGGCTGTTTGTAAACTTCAATTTAAAACAGGTCATTAACTCAAAATACACGATGCCCATAGACACTCATACAACGATAATATCACAAGTTTTTAAAAATCAGCAGACAGTTTAGATGTAGACTTACACACAGAACTCGGGTTTTATGGAATAGCACCTACATGGGACGACCTTCACGGTGGCCAAATGGCAGTTCCTGGAACGGGGCCTCCGGGGGGTGGGCGCACACCATGGATGTCCCCCAGAACTGCTGTTCACTCTCCTGCAGTGTCAGGACAAGAAGGACATCCCAGAGAACTGGAGAGGGCGGCGGGATTGGGGGTGTCAGTGTCACGTTAGAAGGTCTGAGGTGGAACGGGTGATCCTGCCAAAGGGACAGATCCTGGGACAGCTGAAGTTGGCCTTTGACCCCGTGTCCTGAGCAGTGTGACAGTGAGGGTGCTGGGACAGCTGAGGACAGTGTTCAGACAGGACCAGGGCTGGCTTGGGTAGGTGGTCACAGGGAGAGATGGGGCATCCTGACCCTTCAGGGGTTTGCTCTCTCCCCCTGCAGGATCAATCTCCCCATCCAGACCTTCTCTGCCCTCAACTTCCGAGGTGAGTGTGGGGGCAGGAACCTTTCATGGACACTGCCGGGGGGGGGTGTGTGGAGGATGGAACTGTGAGGACAGGACTGGGGTCGGGGAGAGAAAGGGACTGCTGTGGGGTCGGGGGAGGGGCTTAGGTAGAGGCATCTTGTGACAAAGAGGTCACTTTATTTTATTATCTTGTGGCATTGTGGTGACCAGTGCCCTGAACCTTCTGGGAGTATTGAACATCAGCAAACAGCTTCTGTGTCCCTTTTTAAAATGGGTATGAGAGAAAGAGAGATGAATTTGCTGTTCCACTTATTTATGCATTCATTGCTTACTTCTCATATGTGCCCTGAGTGGGGATCAAACCCACAACCTTAGCGTATCAGGACAGCGCTCTGACCAACTGACCTGCCTGCCTAGGGCCAGCTTCTGTTTCCTGATATACCCAAGCTTTGAGGGAACCAGGGGTGTCCTTGGGGGCCTAGAAGCGGAAGCATCTAGAACCATACCCCCTGGGCTATAAAGCGCCCACCCCCCATTGTCTTTTTTGCAAGTTGCCAGATGCTACCCCACGATGCTACCCCAACCCCTTTCAGCTGCTTGCAGGATACCTCCAGTTTGCTGGAGCGAGCGGTTGGATGTGCCTTTAAAACAATGAACCCAAATCTGAGCGCAGCCAAACAATTAGAAGAAGGTGCTCCCAGGGCTCGCTGCCATGCTGCCATTAGGAACATGGGGGTTGTGTGGCTTTCCAATCCTGGAGAACAGAAAAACACACTATAATGATACATTAGGAAAGAGAGTTGGGATTCTTGGCAGCTTCGCCTTTCCTAGATCAAACCATTTGTATCTTTGATGTTCATTTCCATCAGGAAAAAACAATACGCGCTGGCTCCTTGGAGTTCCAGCAGTCGCCACAGGCTGGTGGCTCGCTGAGGAGACTCACAGACAGACACTCTTAATGCCAGGGACCTAAGGGTGACCCTCCTATAAAACCCAGAACCTCTCTTTTTAGTTAGGAGTTTATACAGACACCGAGGGTGAGCCGTGCATTTAAAACTGCCTCAGGCTTTTTTTGAGATGAGTGGTCCTCTGGCCATGACTGGGCACGTATCACTGTCACCATTTCACAGTGAGGAAACTGAGGCACAGCAGGGCGTGCCATTGGCTACCAACACACTGAATCGATGACCGACTCCTGTGCATCTCTCTCTCACTGAGACTTCAAGTTGTTCCTCCAGAGTATTAAAGGGGCCGGGCTCCATGGGGCACTCTAAGACAGTATCTTGGGACTGGGGTTTGGAGTTCTAACTGTTGGGGTACAAATTCATGCAGGGCTGCCCTGCAGCCCGGAGCGGGAGGGGGAACAAGGAGATGTGTGGGGGATGGGAGTGCTGGGCGGCCTGGGCCTGCGGGGTCCTTCCCTCCTGAACCAGCTCTCACCTGGTTCCTGATCCCATCTCAGTCATGGGACTAAGCCTGTGGTCTGCAGAGCCACCTCCTGGGCTCAAGGGCAGGTGAGAAAGGCCTGCTGAAAACCGACCAGGTCCGTCTGGAGGGGGTGGAAGTCTTCCGGGCTCCACCCTAGGGAGGACCAGCCCCTGGAGCAGCCTGGGCCTGGACTGGTTGGGCTGAGCCTGCGGCCCGGTCTGTTCCAGAAACAAGCCCTGAGCAAAGGGGCTCTGAAGTTCATACCAAGAAGACAGTGATGATCAAGACAATTGAGACCCGGGATGGGGAGGTGAGCCGTCTTCTGGTCCCTTAGCCCTGGTGGGGGTGGTGGGGTGTGTGTGGGGGCCGTCAGCCAGGAGTTTTCCCCGGGACCGTGCTTGTGAGTCCCTGTCTGAAGGAGAAGGGGGTCCTGCTGTTCTGGCTGTGGCTCCATTCTCCTGCTGGCACTGGATTGCACCGGTTTCTCTTCCTCCCTAGGTCGTCAGTGAGGCCACGCAGCAGCAGCACGAGGTGCTCTAAAGCCAGAGACCCCTCTGCCACCAGAGACCGTCCTTGCCCCTAGACTCACCGCCCCCTGAAGCCAGCCCCTCTCACCCCAGCACGGTGCTCCCTCACGGCCTCTGACCCCCGCTCACCAGCCACCCCTTGTGGTCCCCACAGGGTGCACAGCCCATCCCTGCCCCACAGGGAGCCCCCAGCAGTGCGAGTCCTGGATGTTGGAAGTGAGCCAGCCTGGCTCTTGGCCAGAGCTGGAGTGAGCTGGGCAGGGCCCTGGCAGAGCCTCGGCAGAGCAGCGGCCCTGCCCCTCCACCTCCGTGACCTCAGGCCCTAGTCTCTGGCTTTGGAAAGGGACCCCCACCCCAGCAGGGTGTTGGGACCCACGACGGGGTGGACCTCCCCACTCCCTAGCCTGGGTCAGAAAAAAGAAAGGGCCTCCTCAGCAAGCTGGGTGGGTAACTGGGGAACTAGTCCCCTATGGAGACTAGGGGACATTAAATTAACCCCATAGTCCCTGTGGAGCCTGGGGGCACTAAATTAACCCCAGAATCCCTTCCACTCCCAAGGTAAGCTTAGAAAGCTGGGGCTGCAAGAGGGAACCCCCGAAGGTGCCAGATGTGGGAGCATGCAATTCAGAAGGAGAGAGGGTGGGCGAGATGCGGAGAGGGAAGGAGAGGAGAGAGGCAAGAGTGGTCTCAGGCAGGTGGCAGGGGCGCCCACCCCCTGCCCTGCCCCTCCCCCACTGCAGGGCTCGGGCAGAAACAATAAAGAGATAAGCACAAGCCTAGCACTTGTCCCCTGTTGTTGTGACGGCTCGGTCTCCTCTAGTGGCCCCTCGGGGCCCTGTCATGTCCAGCGATGGCCTGTGTGCTGCCCTCCTTCCCAGACAGTGTCCCCCAGGGCCTGTCACCCCTTCTGTTCCCAGAGCCTCCCAGACATTCTGTATGTGTAGCTTATGGGAGAGGGAGCTGGACGAGGGGTGTGTGTTGGGAGCCGCAAATACCTCCTATCGTCAGGTGTTTCCCTTGGGCCTCCACCCCCTTCAGATCCTCAAAGCCCAGGGACACCCCATGCTCCTCTCTCTGAAGGTCACAGCTGCGCCCAGAGTGAGCAGGGCTCCGCCCCGCTCCTTCCTGAAGGAGGCTTGCAGCCTTCCCATGAAACCTGCTTGAGCGCCTTTCATGCACAAGGGCCAATTCAGGAAAAACAACAGTGTTAAGAAAAATGAAAAGCTTTATCCTATTCTTGGAGAAGACCCAGTACTCTAAAGATGTTCATTCATCCTTCATTAATTTATCATTTTGTTTAAAGATTGTATTTGTTTACTTTTAGAGAGGGGAAAGGAAGGAGAAAGGGAGGGAGGGAAACATCGACGTGTGGTTGCCTGTCACATGCCCCCTACTGGGAACATGACCTGCAGCCAAGGCTTGTGCCGTGACTGGGAATCAAACTGGTGACCCTTTGGTTCTCAGGCCGGCACTCAATCCACTGAGCCACAGCAGCCAGGGCTAGTTTATCATTTTAATGCAATGCTATCTCAGTTAAAACACTAAAGGGAAACTTGGGGGGTGGGTGGATTGGGAGAGCCTGGAGGGAAACACAGGACTTATGAAAAGAAAATGAGAAGTTGTGGAACAGCATTCACACCAGTGTGTCAGGGTTTCTGTGGGAAACCTCCGTGATTCAGCACAGAGCCGGGGGTGCCGGTGGGGAGCTGTGGGGGACGGGACGAAGGCCGTCTCTCCTCGCTTCTCCCAGAAGTACATTCCAGGTGGATCAGTGAGTCAGGAAGCCTGCTGGCTCGGTGCAGGTCTCCGGCTTCCTGCCACTCCCCAGGGATTTAGGGATTTCCCTTCAGAGGTGGGAAGAGAGTAGAGATCGTGAACGGTAAATTCAGACTGTCTGTAGGTGAAATAAATATAATGGGGTTTTAGTGTTAAGGTGCCTAGTCTGATGTTCCTAAATTGCTTTTTAAAGAAGATTTTATTTATTTATTAGAGAGGGGAAGGAAGGGAGAAAGAGGAACATCAATGTGTGGTTTTCTCTCCTGTGGCCCCTACCGGGAACCTGGCCTGAAACCCAGGCGTGTGCCCTGCCTGGGAATGGAGTCAGCGACCCTTTGATTCGCCGGCCAGCACCCAATCCACTGAGCCACACCAGCCAGGGCTGATGTTCCTAAAATTTTTTCCCCCAGAAATTTCACAAAGCTTTGTGGTACCTGCCTTCCCTCCCTTCCTTGGATACATTCCTCACTCACAAGTTGCTACGGAGTCCCTCCCTCTAAGAAGACCCCATTCTCCTCGGTATTCCTTCCCCTTTGCCCTGGGAACATCTGGGGCTACACCCTTGGTCCCCACCCTCAGTCCCTGTTGTCTCATGGTCATTGCTTTCCCCCAGTGTTCTGATGGGGTGAACCCTGTGGGCCCGAACCACCCTGATCAGCCTTTAGCAGGGCTCCAAGTGAAATGAGAAGGGGCCTTTCTAGGGTCTTCACACTGGGGTAGAGGAGGAGGGATGGGTGAGGGGTTCCGTGACCTTGAGGCTGCTGGGGCCCCTTGAATCTGAGCTAGTCTCTAAGTAAAACACCTGGGAAGGCTGGGCTCTGGTGCATAAGAGGTGGTATGTGTATCCGTGAGTAATTTCTGGAGCCTCTCTGCCCCTTCTTTTCCCTCAGTGACTTATGTGCACTCATCCACCCCACAGAGGACAAGGGGACACATAGGTCAGGGAAGGTCTGAGAGGCAGCCCCCATCCTCCAAAGAAAAGCCGAGGTGGAGGGAGTGTACGAATCTTAGACTCAGAGTCAGAACTCAGAGGCACCGATCCTCACATTGCCAAAGTCCCTTCCCCAGCCTTGCCGCCACACCTTGATGAGCAGTCATCGAGTTCTGCTTGAATGTCTCTGGTGTCAGGGAACTCACTACCTCCAGCGTGGCCCCTTCCAGCCGAGGACTCCTCTGAAAGTCAGAAAGCCCTCCCTTCTCAGCACGCAACTGCGTCCTGTGATGACGAAACTCTTGTCTTCAGAGAAGAGAGGAGGCCCAGGCCCACCCATGCCCCGCAGCGGGGAAGCATTCTCTGAGCAGAGCCCTCCTGGGCCTAGAAATTCTGGTTGTGAGTCCTCAGCTTCGTCTCTCTCCTTGGGATCTGGCCGGTGACCCGAGAAAGCCAGGGTGGCGGGACAGGTACGGTGTCTATTCCCAGAGAATAGACAGAAATAACCAGAGATCTGGGCCTCCTGTGGTCACACACACACACACCCATCATGACCATGGCAAAGCCTCTCCCTGCTGCAAGGGGCACTTGGCATCTTCTCCTTCAAGACTCCAAGCATGGAGAAATAAGAGGGCTCCCGGAAGACTGACAGGCTTCCCATAGGAGCCATGGGACCAGGTCAGGACCAACTCGGACCCCACCTGAGAGTGTGGAGGACTAGCAGGGACTGTGGAGGCAAATATGGCCCTAAGTCAGGAACTACGGCCTCAGGGGACGCTTTCCGACCCTGTCCGTCTGTCCACCCTGGCTACCCTCCCATCCCCTGCCCCTGACACAATACATGACATTCGTTCACCACCTCCTTGTCCTTCTCTCACCACGAGCTTGCCCAGGACACATATGCAAATACGAATATATCGGTGACCTTCGGTTCAACACCGAAAACGCCAGCTACCCAAGGACAAGGTTCTTATTGGTTTTACTCACTCCTGTATCCCTGGTGCCCAGAAGAGTGCTTGGTCCATAGAAGGTGCTCATTAAATATTTAAATAGCTGTTGAATGAACACCCACCGAGTACTTGTATTTGCTTTTCTCTAAATTAAATATTTATCAGAAAGGTTGATGACCCCTACTTCATTCACTCATTCAACCGGCATTTACTGAGCTTCTGCCATGTTCTGGGCACCTGGTGTAACGTTGCGAGTAGGAGGAGGCTCCCCATTGCCCAGAGAGGTGGGGTGAACTGCCAAGGTCACACAGCGTGTCTGTGGCAGAGGAGGACTGGGCCCTGGGCTCCTTGGCCTCCGCAGCCCAGATCTCTTTCCATGACACCATAGGCTTGTGATCGTTGGTCAGCGCAGACTGGCAGCACACGCCCAGCTTGGCGCCAGGCCGCGGGGCACTGTGGGGCCCATTCTGAGGGACAGATGAGCGCCTTGCAGACAGCTGTCCTGGGCAACAGGCGGGGGCCAGTCGAATGGGTTCCTGCTGTCACAGCTACGGTGGGCTCCTCCAGGAGAGGGCGCCAGTGACCGGAGCAGGTCAACGCCGTCTCTGCCCAGGCCCACAGGGCGCTGCGTGCGCATCAAAGAATGCCCGTCACAAAGACCGGACAGGAGACACACAAGCCATGTTCCAGGCTCTGGGCCAGGCCCTTTGTAAATAGTTAATATTTATTTTTAATATTTAGTGTAATAATTTAAAGCCAGTACAAAAACCTAAGTCAGATCATGTAACTCCTCAGCTCAAAATCCTCTGAGATGACTCTGGTCAGTGGGATTGAAAGTGCCAGGGCCTACAAGGCCCACGAGATGCTAGGCTGCTGACCTCACACCCCTCTGCTATCCCTGCCACTCTGCCTGGCCTCGCTGGCCTCCTGCCCCTCTGGGCACCCACCTGTGCCTGGAGCAGTCCTACCCAGACCTCTGCGCCGTCTGCCTCCTCACCCAGCAGGTCTCCAACCAGCCTGTCTGAAAATGCAGGCGCTCTCCACATTCTTCTCCCTATCTCCAGGACCTAGTTCTGTTTTCCCCACAGTGCTCATCTCCTCCTAAACATCTTTTTTGAAGAGATTTTATTTATTGATTTTTAGAGAGAGGGGAAGGGAGGGAGAAAGAGGGGAGAGAAACATCGATTGGTTGCCTGTCATATGTGCCCTGACTGGGGACTGAACACACAACCCGGGCATGTGCCTTGACCAGGATTTGAACCAACGAATTGCTGCTTTGCAGGACAACGCCCAACCAGCTGAGGCACATTGGTCAGGGCCTAAATATCTTTATAATTTTTTTTATTTTAAAGAACCTTTTTAAAAAGATTTTATTTATTTATCTTTAGAGGGGAAGGATAGAGGGAGAGAAATAACAATGTATGGTTGCCTCTTGTGTGTTCCCTACTGGGGAACTGGCCTGCAACCCAGGAATGTGCCCTGACTGGGAATCGAACTGCTATCCTCTGGTTCACAGGCCCGTGCTCAATCCACTGAGCTACACCAGCCAGGGCTAATTTCCTTATTTTTTTATACTTATTTGTCTCCTTCCTCAAATATAAGCAACACAAGGGCAGGAATCCTTGTCTGTTTTGTTCACTGCTATACCTCCAGTGCCTAGAACAGCACCAGGCGCATAGTAGGAACTCAAAAACATTCGTGGAATGGCCCTGGCTGGGTATTCAGCTGGTTAAAGCATCATCCTAATACACTAAAGTTGTGGGTTTGATTCCCTGCTAGGGCACACACAAGCAAAAATTTTTTTTAATTAAAAAAAATTTGTTCAGTGAATGAATAAATCTTGAGTTGGATCACCTCCATTTTATAGATGGGGAAACTGAGGCTTAGAGATGTCAAGGTCACACAGGTCTTTGGTTCGACCAACCAACCCACCAACCAGGCAATATGTACAGACCACCCACTGCACCCTGCACAAATTGTAGGTGGCTTTGGGCTATTGGTTTTTAAAAACAGTCTCTGGCCCTCTGTTCTTGATGTTCCATCTGTTTGCAATATCTTGCTCCTACATTTTAACCTTTTTTTTTTTTTTAGAATTCAATTTATGGTTAAGAATTCAGTTCACCATCAGTGGTTGCCCACAAGGGGGATGCACAGGCAACCGTTTAGGATGCTTAGGCCGTTCTGGATGGTCCTGGGGCAGCAGATACACGATGCATGATCCTCTGCGTGTTTCAAAGCTCAAGAACTGCGCAGTACCAAGAGGAAGCTTTGGCGTTTGCAAACGACAGCAAAGAATGCCATTACTCAAGGCTTGTGCTCCCTATGGACATAACTCAGTGTGTGAACAGTTTCTTCTCCACCCTCTCCGTGGTCACACACGAGCACGCACTGGCTCCGGTCTCCCAGGACAAAGGTGGCGGGTAATGGCCACATTGAGGGTACTTCTCGCCATCTCCAGATGACCCAAGGCTCCTCCTGTGGCTCCTCCTGTGGCTCCTGTCTGCCTTCCCAGGCTTTATCCCTCAGGGCTCAAAGTCATACCTGGATCTCTCACTTGGGCTTTCAAAAAAAAACAACCAAAAAGCTTTTCATTTTGAGATCATCGTAGATTCACATGTGATTACAATACAGAGAACAATACCCTCTTCACCTGGTTTTCCCCAGTGGTAACATCTTGCATAAATATAATACAATATCACGCCCTGGCTGCTGTGGCTCAGCGCATTGAACGCTGGCCTGCAAACCAGAGGGTCACTGGTTCAGTCCCAGTCAGGGCACAGGCCTGGGTTGTAGGCCAGGTCCCCAGCTGGGGGTGTGTGAGAGGCAACCACACATTGAAGTTTCTCTCCCTCTCTTTCTCCCTCCTTTCCCCTCTCTCTAAAAATAAAGAAATAAAATCTTTAAAATATATATAATACAACATCACAGCCAGGAAATTGCCGTTGATATAGTTCATCCACTGTCTTCAGATTTTACCAGGTTTATAGGCACTCATTTGTGTGTGTGCCTGCATGCACTCGCATGCATGCATTTAGTTCTGTGCAGTTTTATCACATGCAGATCCACGTGACCACCGCCACAGTCAAGATACAGAACAGTTCCGTCACAAAAGTCTCACTTGCACTTCTTTAAGCAGTTTTGTTCTGTCTTTATTTTCTCAAATGCAACCCTTCGCTGCATCAGCCCCTGCTGATGGACGCTGAAGGGACACTCGTTAGATGTGCAACCTCCTGGACCTTCCCAGCCCCCCCCCCCCCCCCGCTGAACCTGCATCTCTGGGGGTGAGGCTTGATAATCTGTATTCTTTACAGGCACCTGTCTTGAGATCCACCGCTCTAACTGACCTCTAACTATCCCATCTGCAATCCGCCCTCCACGCTGTGGCTGCCGGAGGGATCCTTCTAAAACACAGCTCTGGCCATGTTGTCCTGCCGCTGAACACTCTGCAGTGGCACCCACCTGTCATCAGGATGCGACTTTAGCAAGAAAAGCTCCCTGGGCAGGGCCCCATTTCCCAGCTGCACTCACGGCTCTGCACTGCAGTTCAATCCCTCCAGACACTTCTGATTCCTAGAACACGGCACCTGCTTTATCAAGTTCCAGTTTCAGCCATGCTGTTCCTTCTGCCTAGAATGTCCTTCCCACTCTTCTCTGCCGATTGCAACCCTGTTCAACTCTGCATTTTTAAGGATGACTTGGTTCAGAGAGGCTTGATGTCACCCAGCAAGTACAGGCAGGAGCAGCTGGGAGCCAGAATCCACCTGACTCCGTGCTCCTGGTCTTACTGTTTACCACACTGTCATGGAGGCTGCGGGAGGCCACTGGCCTCTCTTCTCTGGCGGTCTGCTCACCTCCACTGGGCCTTCCTTCCCATCTGTCTCTCAGACATCTCACCCAAGACCTTCTGTCCCTCTCCCTAGCTGAGTGGACCTGGGACTCAGGGGCCTGAGAGGAGGGAGGAAGGGAAATGGGACTGAGCCCAAGGGTAACCTGACTCCTCCGCGAGTGGGCTTGGGTGCAGACACACCACGGGGGAGGGGGCTGGGAATGGTCCGGTTAAGCTTGAGGGGGTGCATGGGGGCTCCTGGAGGGAGGGAAGGAGCAGAGTGGAGTCCAAGTCCCCTCCTCTGCTGCCCCCTCCCTCCACAGCTCCCTCGAAACTGGAGCCGGGGGGCCTAAAAATAGCCCCCGAGGAGCAATTGCCAGCAGGCCGCCCTGGTGACCTTCTGGGTAGCGGAGGCTGAAGGCGGGCGGGCAGCAGAAAGGCAGGGCGCCGGCCCCCCGGACTCATCTTCCAGGGCACCATCCCCTGGTGCCCCTGTGGCCGTCAGTTCCAGCGTCCCCCAGCCATGCAGAAATCCCGGGGCACGCGAGCGGAGGAGGCGGGCACGAGGGCACCCCCCAGCCCCGGGGTGCCCCCGAAGAGGGCCAAGGTGGGGGCCAGCGGAGGGGCCGTGGCGGGGGCGCCAGTCTTCCTTCGGCCCCTGAAGGACGCCGCAGTGTTCGTGGGCTGCGACGTGCGGCTGCGGGTGGTGGTGAGCGGGACGCCCCAGCCCAGCCTCAGCTGGTTCCGAGATGGGCAGCTCCTGCCTCCGCCGGCCCCTGAGCCCAGCTGCCTGTGGCTGCGGAACTGCGGGATGCAGGACGCCGGCACGTACAGCTGCAGGGCCCAGAACGAGCAGGGCCAGGCCTGCTGTGAGGCCGCTGTCACAGTGCTGGAGGTCGGAGGTAATTGGGAAGGTGGGGGCTGGGTGGGGTGGTCGGAGGTAGAGAAGGGCTGCCCAGGCCACCAGGATTCATCCAGACTTCTTCCCAGGTGCTCTGGTTTCTCAGCTACACTGACCCAGAAGTGCCCACCGGGAGGAAAGGGGTGTCAAGGTAGAGAAGCGCCCCACAGGAAGGTCAGAGGTCAAGGGTCAGCACTGGTTAAGCAAAGCCTGAGCCCCACTCCCATTCCTGTGGGAATTTCCTGGTGGACACCCTCCAAGTTTCCCTGTAACAAGAGGCCACCAGTGGAAAATCATCTTCATCAGCTCTGGTAACTTAGACTTGAAACTCCTGATCAGCCCCAGGCAGGTGTGTGCGTATTGGAAGGACAGAACCCGCCCCCCTGGTCTCACTGCACTGTTGAGGGGGTAGGGCAGAGCTCCTCCCACTCTGCTGCTGGGGCAGGTTGGTATGGTGAGCACCAGGATGGCTGGGAGAGGCCAGTGGGGGGACAAGTGTGAATCAACAGGGCTCAGGGCATCAGGATGTAGAGTGAGGGCTCCCAGGTGTGTAAGGAGGTGGGTGTCTGAGAATCCACATGCCACGTGTGATTGTTCTTGTGTGTGTATCTGTGTGTGTGCGAGCATGTGGGCTGTGGAGGGGTCGGGTGGTATAAGCAGATGAGGGACAGGGGTGTGTGGAGTGGTGTGGAAAGCCCACGGACAGGCCATGTCTAGCTAAGGTTTGTAGAGTGTGGAAAGGGGATGCTCGGAGGGTGCCTGGGGCCCTGCCTGTCTGGGTGTGGAGGGCTAGTCTCCTGTGTGAAAAGAAGGCTCATGGTCCGAGGCAGAAGGAGAGCGGTCTGAGGCTGAGCTTAATGCTCAGGGTCTGCATGTGCCTGGCCAGGGCCCTTTCTCCTTGGGTCCATGTTTGGGCTTCCTTTCTGACCTCCTCTCGACCGAAGGCAGAGGGCCTCAGGCTGACTGAGCCTTGAGAAACATAATTCTGAGGAAGTAGGCTACAGTTAGGGGAGGTGGCAAAGAGCGTGGGGGTCACTGAGAGTGTCCTGGGCATTTTCAAGAGGGGTCTCTCACTCTAACTGGGTGGTGACATGTGGGGTTCCTCCCTGGGGGCTGAGGGGGAGACACAGGAATGAAGTGCCTCAGCAGCTGGAGGGGAAGGAAGGCACTAAGGTGCAGCTGCAGCAGGAGATGGGGCAGGGGCTCAGCCCCGCTCTGTCTGACCTCTCTCCCTAGCACCACCCTGCCCTCCCTCCTACAGCCTTCAACAAGTGGTTCCTGGGAGCTCCTGTGGCCAATCCCAGGACAGGGGGAGACAAGGCTGTCTTCTCTTGGTTGGCCTTGTACTTGGCCAGGTACAGGCTTTCCCAGCCTTGAGTCAGAGGATGGGATCCATCCTGGAAGAGCTCTGAGCTGGGAAAGGATCTGACGGATGCCTTGGGGATCATAGCTCTGGTCTCCCAAGGGGACTAAAAACAGAACAGAAATCAAAGGGCATGAGAGACAGAGCGATGTGACTATGGCTTGGGGGAGAGAGATATCGGGGAAGGGACAGGAAGTGCTGAGGAGCATGGTGGTCACAAGGTTTGTGCAGAGTTGGAAAGGACCATGGGAAATGAAGCTCCAGATGCTCCCTTTGCAGGCGAGGACTCTGTGGTCCACAGCAGAGGAAGATCTGCCCGAAGACATACAGCCAGTAGTAGCCACCCCACAATTAAGAGCGCTGTCCTCTTGGTTTTGTCTTTGGAAGCTTTTTACCACTCACTGAGTTCGGGAAGAGGGAGAGAGAAAGTGAGGGGGAGCTGTCCATTGTATGGAGAATAGCCCAGGAAGAGCCTCCTGGTCCCCCAATGTGGGCAGAGGGACAGGGTGCTGGAGCCCCCCTCCCAGGCAGGGCTGTCTCCTCAGCCCCTTTGTCATCTGGGTGACATGGCCGATGGAATGAGCCCTGGCTGGCCTGCCTAGATGGAGGCCAGGGTGATGGTCTCCTGGCTATTTGGCTGCAACAGCATATGGGAAAGGAAAGGACGCTGGGGGCCATGGCATTGGAGTTGGGGGCTTTTGACAGTCATGTTGAACAGGTAGAGGTTCAGGCTGCAGCAAGTCACATTTAAGAACGTTTTCCTACCTGTGAAATCTTTACCCTGAGAACAGCCTTATAATTATTACTAATTGGTAACAATTCTTAGTAGTAACTTATAATAGTGTTAGCTATTATGTGACTAGCTACTATGCAGCGGTGTGGTAGGCAATATGCTGTCACATCCTTTGACATGTCCTCTAAGTCCCACTGCATCCCTGGGGAAACTGAGGGGCAGAGGGATTAAGTGACAAGTCCTGTTGTACAGATAGGAGGTGACAGAGCAGGGACAGAAGCCTCTGTTTGTTCCACTGCAACAAACCATGTGATCGACTACTATACCCCTCCCACGGGACTGGGGGAGGGAGGGACTTTGCTTTGGTGGTGTTGGGGATTGACTGGGTGAGTCTGGCTTCTTCCTCTTCCTGTTGATCGCCCCGCCCCCATCAGTCCCTGCCCAATGACAGGTTCCAGTCAGGGGCAGCTGGGCCTGTAGCTCAGTACCGCTCAGACTTACTCAAGGAAAACTTTCTTGCTTGGGATCAACAGGGAGAGGACTTCAGGGTTCTCGAGGAAGCCCAGACAGGCCCTGGCTCCAGAGGGAGGGAGGCAGGCTTCTGGCCCGGACTGCTGTCTGGCTCAGCAGGATGGAGTTGACGCTAAGGTCCCTGGCACTCTCAAAGGCTTTCGTTAGCTCCAGAGTGGAGGAATATTGGCATGGCCTGAGGAGGCTGGGCCCTGGGGAAGACAGGTGGGCTGCAAGCTGGAAAGTTTGAAAGACAAGAAGCAGAAGAGTGGGATTTGGGGCATAGAAATAGGAAAGAATAGGAACAGTGAAGATGGCAGAAATACAGGAGCCTTAACATGTATGAAGCGCCTTATCTCATTTCATTATTTAATTGCCTAAGCCCCAGGTTACTGTTATGATGTATGTGTACATATCATATATGTGTGTGTGTGTGTGTGTGTGTGTATGACTGAAAATTGGGGTTCAAAGAGGGCATTTACCCAAGGTCACACAGCTAGTGGGCTAGGGAGGGGGCGGAGCCAGATCTGAAAGCCGGGTCTCTGGGTCTTGGTCCAGGATGCTTGTCCTCAGACAGGAAAATGTGGGGAGACTAAGGCAGGGACCTGCCATCATAAACACCCTTCTGTCAATATCCTCAGTCATCTTGTGGCCCAGTCTCCGAGATGGGCAGTCATTCCTTTCTGCCCAAACACCAGGCTTCCATCTTCACGGGCTGAGGGGCCCTGTGCAAAGAAAGTGACCAGAGTCAGTGCCAGCCTCAAAGCTTGGGACACGTGGCTGGAAGGGAAGGCCTGCACTAAAGGACAGGGGATAAGGAGGAGCTGACGATGCTCACCGTTTAGCTGGAAGTTTTCTAGCCAGGGTCTGGAAGAATCTGGTGTCAATCAGAAGGATCAAAGGTTAGCAGATGCTAGTGAACCATGTGGGGGCGGGGGGGGGGCTTGAAAGCATGGAGAGGAGAGGTTAGGGATAGGGAGATAGGGCCATTTAGGCAAGGCAGGGAGTCCACGAGAACTGCATTGAGGTATAGTCTGCAGGTGTCGTGTTCTCACCTGGAATTTGGAATGTCCGGATGAAAGCCAGAAGGGAGCTAGTGTGCGTTGGGAATGGGTATGGAGAGCGACCCCATCCACTCCTGCCCGGTCCTAATCAGGGAGGAGGAGGAGGGGCCAGAGAGGGAGCAGTGAGGCACTGGGAAGACAGGGAAGAGCAGAGAGGCCCCGAAATCGGCCTAAAGCTTCTCTGAAGCAAGGCAGGTCCTCCTGGGCAAATCCGGAGTGGAACGCCAGATGGTAACTTCTCTGGCTGTTTCTCGGAAAAGGTCTGGGCCAGGACAGAGAGGGGAGGAAGGCTGGATGAATGAGCTGCCTTTGAAAGATTTGCTGTCCCCCGTCCCCAGCCCCCCTCGACCTCTCCACTCCCAGCTCTACCATCCCCCGACCGTGGTTATCACGTGTCTACTGTGTGTCAGCACTGTTCTCATGGTTGGGACATGTGGTGTGGGGAGGGGGTAAGGACCAAACTTTCTGTCCTTCTAGAGATCACACACCAGTGCGGGGAGACAGACAACATTCAATACACATAATAAATACGCAAAAATCATATCGTGTGTTAGAAATACAAAGCTCATGAAGAGTTCACAGTCAGGGTGAGTGAAAGAAGGCAAGGGACACGTGGAGCCGAGGCACGAAAGAGTGGCAGCAAAGAGGAGAGGAGTGGTGTACCTGGTTCAGAGGAGCGTGTGCGTGGGAGATCAGGCAGGGCACGATGACCTGGGTTTTCTTTGGAAGGGGAAATGCTGGCTGTGAAGAAATAAGAAGTCTGGGTTTGGGGAAATGACAGGGGATCCCCGCAGTTCAGCTGGGGAGGAAAGACGGGCAGGGACCTGCACGCATGCCCAGGTCAGCCCTGCGGGGGCGAGCGGAGCAGGCCCAGGGCGGGAACACTGAATCCCACTGGCCTCTCCTCGGCCCAGCTGTCCCGTCACTCACACCCGCTGCTCATTGGTTATTTTTGCTGTGGAATGTGCCAGCCCCTCGGATTCTCCTGCAGAACAGGGACTCAAGTTACCCCCTCTCCTCACTCAGCTCCCCCATCTGTGAGTGGGTGTGTTTAGGGGTGGTCAGGGAAAGCACCTGTGGGTGTTCGGGGTCTTCTGGCTGGAAGAGATATGGACACGCGTGCACCCTCTGTATGTGTCCCCATGTATGTGTCTGTATGTGCAGCCTTTGCCCCCCGGGAGTCTGGGAAACGGAACCACCTTCAAGTATCAGAATGTACAAGACATGACTTTAAACTTGAAAATAAAGGGGCCACAAACTCAAGTAACTTCAGGAGCCGAGTAGAAACTGATGATGAGCAAGGTGCTGTTGTCAGTGGCTGAACTTGAGCATGCTTGCCTGCCTAAAGTATGTATTGTGCAGGCTGAAGAATACTCATCCATTGGCTCTATATTCATTTTGGGCCCATGCTTTTGAGAAACAAAGTTAGGGAACCTACTGACCCATCAGCACGTGAGGCTTCATGGCATAGTGGTCACTAACTCGGTCATGGTGCCTGGGCTAGAATCCTGGCTCTACCGATTAGTGGCTGTGTGACCAAGTAATCTCTCTGTGCCTCAGTCTCCCTCCTCTTTGCGAGGATTAAATTTTATTCATGCAAAGTTCTTACCATGATGCTAGGTGCGTACTAACCACGCAATAGTGTAAATGATAACAACTCTGTAGTTGCATCTCAGCAACCAGGGTTGGCATTACTTACGGACACTGGGATGGAAATTTGGATCTGGGGGACACATGGAGACGCACAACTTGTGTGGCTTTAGCTAAGTGATGGGACTTTTCTGAGCCTTAACCTTGTAGGTTAAATGGAGCCAGTTAATGCTCATAAAGTTTTCAGGCTTGCAGAGTTGTCATGAATGAGGAAGCACTGATAAAGTTCTTCGCACTTAGTACATGATTAAGAAACTTAGTTACAGTGCTTAGGTGGGAAGCAGAGTTTTGTGCAGGCAAAGTGTGATGATGCTGAATGGGAGAACGAAGAAAGTGTAGTGAGTATGGTCGCCTATGAGAAGGTAGGTCCTATTTGTGAATAACAGGGGAACCTCTTGGCACCTTAGCTTGTGCGTGTGTTCGTGTGTGCGCGTGTGAGCTCGCCTGCCAGGGTGCAGGGATAGAGTAACTACCATCAAGAAACTCAAGAGCCCTCTTTGACTTTCCTGAGGGGCCTGGGGTTTTTTAGAATCTGGAGCCATGTCAGTGCCCCCACCTACCAAGAACCTTGCCTTGTGAACAACCTAGACGCCCCCACCCGGTGCTGGGGCCTAGGGCATACTCTGGCCACAGACGAGTCGGGTACCGCCTGGCACAGGGTCCATGTGCGCATGTTTGTAGAGTGAGCAAGTAGAGATGCGCTGACCTTCCAGAGCGGTCCCGCGAGAGTCGGCAGGGGGTGGCTTGGAGGTCGCGTAGGGCTGCCAATGAGAGAGTGGCTCGATCTTTCATGAAGGCCATTGAACCGCTTTCTGTGCCTCAGTTTCCCCATGTGTCCAGGGCCTGGGGCAGATGCGGCGCTAGGGGTTCAGGGAAGCAAGTGATAGCTGCCCCGGGGGACGCAGGGAAGGGGCTCCAGGTGGGGTGCGGGCTGGCGGGGGAGGGGCGGGCTCTGGGCGCGGCCGCCGCCGCCTTCCCTGCCCCCCACAACCCCGCCTGGGTTCCCGCTGCCCCGAGGCTCCTTCCTCCACCAGCGCTGGCTCGCGTCCGCACCCCCGCTCGCCCCCGGCCCCGCCTCCGACTCCGGCTCCGCCCCGCCCCCGCCCGTCCCCTCCTCGCCCGGCCGCCCGCCTGGCCCCCTCCCCCGCCATGAAGAAGCTGTGGGTGAAGAAGCGTTTCCAGGTGAGGGCTCCGGGGGCGGGCGGCGCCGGGAGGGGGCAGGAAGGGCTGGGCGACCTGGAGGGAGGGCGGGTCACCGCAGCTGGGCCCCGGGGTAGGGGCGCTGGAGTCGCGCCTGCCCCACCCGGGCCGCCGAGGCCGCCGGCCGGGCGAGGTCCGGGGGGCTCCTGGATCTGGGGTCTGAGCACACAGCCCCCCTCCCCTCCCCTGCCCTCCCGGTGCGGAAGGGCAGCCCTCCCCATCGCCTGCATTACCCACGACCACCCCGGGAGGTCCCTGAGCCGCCTTCGGCGTGAAGCGCCCGCTGGCCTCTTGGGCACCTTGTCTCCTCTGGCCTCCAGCCAACCTGGGCGCTGGGTCCTGGCCCCTGCCCGGCTTTCCCCAGCCCCCCACTCTGGAGCCTTCCATCTTCCGGAGCTCCTGAAAGCCAGGCACTGGGATCCGGGCTGAGCTCAATAAATTCCCCAAGCCCTGCCCTGTCCTCCCGTACTTGGGCCTCCTTCCTGCGTTCATGAGGCCCCGGCCCTTTGGGGAACCTTGCCCTCTGTCCCCCATCACCCTCCCTACCCTCTTGACACCCATCCCAGAGATCTGTCTTCTTATCGGCAGGAATCTGTGTCCTTCTCCCTCCATCTCCCAGCCATCCTCGCAACCCCCCATCTCTTCCCTCATGTCAGTCAGTCCTCTATCCTGTCTCCTAGCCTCTGTCTCCCCCCGGGGTGTTGCTCCGGTCCCCACTCCTGGGAGTCTCTCCATTTTGAGTCCCAGCATTTGACCCGCAGCCTTGCTGTCCTCTCTCTCCTTCCTCCCCTGCTCTTCCCCAGAGCCAAGCTGAGCCCCAGCTGGGAGGGCCGACAGGCAGGGAGAGTGGGGACATTCGCGGTGGGGGGGCACCTCGAATTTCTGTCCATCCTCCCCCTCACACACACACTGGCCCCTGGAATGAATTTCTGTTTGATGTAGATGTCTGGACAGGAGGTGTGGGGTTGTCGGGGGCGAGCCTTGCCCTCAACAACTCATTCTGGCTTTTCTCTTTCAGAAAACCGGCCACTCCCGCCGGGCCTTTAGCCGCCTCACCCATGGTGCGTGGACTGTGGGCTTCCTGCTCCAACCCGTGCCCTCTCCTTCTCTCGGTCCCTGTGCATTCGTGAGGCCCCCAGCCCCTGAAGACAGCCCATGAGCTGCGGGACGCCCCCCCAACACACACGCACCCATACTCACCTACCCACCCGAGAAGGCCCCTGTACCCTGCAGCTGAGAGAGGACCTAGCACAGGGGTGGGGAGTCATACACACCCCACCGTGGGTTCACTGTTCTCCATCCATGGGGCCAAGTGGGGATGAGCTCATAGCCGTTCTGTGGCCACCAGTACGCCGCTCCTGCCTCATGGCACTCACAGAGAAACTGAGGCTCAGAACCTGATAGAGTCTGGCAAAGTTAAAATACACCCCCAGGAAACTTTGCTCCTAGCCTGCCCACTGGGCATTTGTGAGGACCAGTCATCAGAAGAAAGGGGTGGGGAGGAGGGTGCCTGTCCCACCGTGATGCGGAGCGGAGCAGAGAGGGCGGTTTGTAAGAAGGGGCCAACGTCCTGGCAGGTGAGCCTGACCCCTAATGGGGGATGGCTGGGCTGAGCACAAGCAGGCATGTGTGTGCATACGTGTTCGTGTGTGTGACCAGCGAGTACACCAGTGAAAGTGCCAAGGGTGCAGAATAACTGGGATAATGGGAATAATCAGGCAAAGCCCACGGCTTCCCAGCCCCGGGCTCTCTGGGAGATTGCAGGCAGTCAAGAACTAGAGATGCTTTGCCCGTCCCAGACGTCTTCCTCCCCTGCCCCGTCCCCACAGGGCGTCTCTGGGCACTGGGTGCCCTGGTGCCCTCGGTGCTGCCTGTCCACCCTGCCCTACCCCACAAACACTCTGATAACAGTCTGTCCCTGTCTCTCTTCCGCTGCTCCTATGGAAGCGAAGTTTTCCGCTCCTGCAGAAAGCAAAGTTACGGTAGGAAACTGGCTCCTGCCCTAGCCCTGCACTCCCCCTTCTTTCCTGCCCAACCCGGCCTCTCCTCACCCTGCCTCAGCTGCGCCCGATGTGTTCCGGCTGGCTTGGGGTGGAGGACAGGCTGGTCCTGCCGTTGGCCGAGTGCCCCGACAGTACGACTCTGAGGTGACTCCCCTTTGTTCCTGGGGTGCAGGAACCCAGGATTTAGAGCCTTGGAACCTAGGACCTTGTTATTTGGGGGGCTGCATGGGAACTTAAGCTGCCACTGACAGGGGAGGAGGGACAGGGGCTGAGGGTCATTCACTAAGTGGTTAGATGGGGACGGCAGGTAGTTGAGGGCACTGCCAGGGAGGCAGTGATGAGTAGCCAGGGGCCTGGAGATGGAGCCAGGGAGCTGGCACGGAGGGGTTACCCTGAGCAGCTCAGGATGCACAGGGGGTGTGGGGAGCAAAAGAGAGGGGAAGACGGGTGCCAGAGGCCCTACAGTGGTAAGGGGGAGCGTGCCGTGGGGGAGACAGCAGCGACCTGGGGAAGAGTTGGAGCGCGAGGGAGGGGGGCCCTGCCCACACAGACCCTTGTTTCTCCAGACTCGGAGACAGGTGAGGATGACATCAGCGATGTGCAGGGGACCCAGCGCCTGGAGCTTCGGGATGACAGGACCTTCAGCACCCCCACAGGTGAGCTCTTTGGGTGCTCGAAGTGCAGGCGGGTGGGCCTCCCACGAGAGACGCCTGGGCTTCACCATGCTCCTTTCTGTAGGGGGCTCCGATACCCTGGTGGGCACCTCCCTGGACACGCCCCCGACCTCCGTGACAGGCACCTCAGAGGAGCAAGTGAGCTGGTGGGGCAGCGGGCAGACGGTCCTGGAGCAGGAAGTGGGCAGCAGGGGTGGCACCCGCCGCCCCCCGGGCAGCCCAAGGCAAGCACAGGCGGCCGGGGCCGGGCCACGGCACCTGGGGGTGGAGCCGCTGGTGCGGGCGTCTCGAGCTAATCTGGTGGGCGCAAGCTGGGGGTCAGAGGATAGCCTTTCGGTGGCCAGTGACCTGTATGACAGCGCGTTCAGTCTGTACAGAGGACGGGCGCTCTCAATCCACGTGTAAGTAATGCTTCCCATGGGCCTGTACTGCCCTCCCTCACCGTGCTGTCCTGTGCTGCCCCTCACGCTCCGTCAACCCCCCACCATCCACCCTCCGTGCACTTCTCCACCGCTCATTGCTTCCAGTCCTGGCCACGGCTCTTCACTCGGTCTTCCCACACTGCTCCATCCGTCTCCTGTGCCATCACCACCCACGTCCTCCCACACCCGCTGTTCTGGCTCACCGTGCCATCTCCGTGGTCTCGGACCCCTTTGTCCCTTCCTCGTCTCCCCCAATATCTCCCCTTCCCAGGGGCCCTCTCCTGCCTCGCCCATTCAGGCTCCAGTTGTCCCCAGGATCCCCCCCCCCCGGGGCCCCCTCCGTGCCTGCTGTCTCAGCAGCTGCTGCCTTTTCATCTCTCTGCACATTCCTGTTCCCATGTGGGCCTTTTTCTGGGAGGAACGGAACCACGGCAGCTCCCGGGAGAGCAGGAGAGAGCAAGGGAGCAAGAGCACAGCCAGGAGAGAGAAGAGAGTGAGGTGGTCAGGGGGCAGAGGGGCCAGGGGCCTGGGAAAGCAGCAGGACGTGGGGTGGGGGAGGCAGGGGTCAGGGCAGGGAGGGATGGAGGCAGGCGGCTGGGGCGGAGGCAGAGGGCTTGGAGTGCTGGAGGGGGTGCCTGTGATGAGGGTGTGGGAGCCGCCGGGGGGTGGGGTGGAAGGGTGTCCTGGATAGGGGTGTTGAGGAGCCAGAGCCGTTGCAGGGAGGCAGTAGGGCCATTTTTGGAGACTTGGGGATTGCCACATACAGGAGGGAGTGCTGTGATAGAAGAGGGGAGTGGCTGATTATGGAGGTTTTGGGGGGCACCTGGGGGGCCCACAGGGGCCCTGATTTGTGACGGGTGTGAGTGTGTGGGGAAGGTACCATCGTGGAGAAAGAAGGGGCCTGGCGTGGAGAAGGCGGTGGGAGTAGCTGTTGGTGGGCAGAGGAGAGGCCTGGGCAGGGGCCAGGGAGGCTCCTTTGCTTCTTCTGATTGGCGTTAACCAGGTGCTCCTGTGCCCTGGACTTGCCTTTTCCCTTCCTGCCTCTCTTTGCCAGGCCCCAGCCGGAGCCTGGAGTTGCTATGGCAACTTCAGAGGAACCCATTTCCTTAGTGATGTCTGTGGTACAGAGGCTGGCCTGGAGCTCGGAACTGCTGGCAAGAGGCTTCCCCTTGCTGCCCCAATTTCTCTCTGTGCCTCACCCAGTTCCCAGAGGCCATTCCTCAGGGACTCTGCTGTCCCTCCCCCAGAGTAGGCTCTGCCTCCCTGCAGGTGGCTGGCTGAGGTCCCACTCCCTCAGGGCACTATGGGTCTCCATCCCCACCCTCACCCCCATCAGAGGTGGGCTCTGCAGTAGGGGAGGCCGGCCCAGTCTGAAACAGCCTTGCAGTCAGGCACCGCTAGAATTTCTGCTTGCGGCTGGCACCCTGTTTCCCCTCCCTTCTGAGCCACCAGGGTCCCAGATGTTGTGGAGGGAATGAAGGCTCAGGAGTCAGATTCCCTGGGTTTCAATCCTAGTACCATTTCCAAGCCGCCCCACCTTGCTAAGGCACTTTACCTCGTTAAGCCTCAGTTTCTTCATCTGTAAATGGACCTACTAACAGTTCCTACCTCAGAGGATTGGAGTGAGGACTAAATGACTCAGTGTGCTTAAAGCATTTAGCACATGCCCGGCACACAGTAAGTCCTCAACGAGCCATTTCGTAACTTTTTATTACGCTGTCTCTCATATGTCGGGTGTGCTGCTAACGTCTCAGGTTCCCTTTCTTGTGAATCTTTGTTTGATGTGCTCCCCAAGGTGGTCCAGGTGGGGGTGACCGAGGCCCAGCCCTTGGACCTCAAAGCGCTGTCGGTGAGAGGGGTACTCTGGGCTGACCAGCTCCTTCCCTTCTCCTCTTCTCCCGCACTCCCGATTCAGCCCACGCAGTAGTTATTTCTGAGCTGAGTTATTTCTGAGCATACCCCTTTGGGGAGCTTCTGTGCTTCTCCGGGGAATTCCAAGGACTCAGGTAACTTTCCCAGGGCAGGACCAAGTTAAAGGCCTGTGCTGGGGGTAGACTGATGACATGGAGTGGGAACCGGGGTGTCTCAGTGTCCTGCCCTAGGGACCCCAGCTACCACCTGCTGTGTGCTGTGCCAGACTCAGATCTGAGTTGGTGTTAGGCAACCCGAGGGCTGGGGCATTGCTCTGGAGGGAAGGCTCAGGTTTGTGCCCGCCCTTCTGCTGTGAAGGAGGTTACCTCCTGCCGAGGACCCGCAGGGCTGTGGGGGCCGCTGGGGGCAGGAATGAGTCGGAGGCTGCGTTCGGAGGGGGCCCCTCCCTGTCCTGCCCTTCCGCCTCCCATCACCACTTCATCCTTTGGGTCCTGAGCCTCATTCTTTTCTCTCCCACCTTTCAGTTTTGTTTCTGCTGTTCCCCAGCTTCCGGGGCTGGGGGGAGGGGGCTGAGTCTGTACCTGGACCAGGTCACTAGACCAGTCCTCTGGTGCCAGAGCCACCGCCTCTCCCCAGCACAGCACCTGCTCTGGCTGTGGCTTCCTCTTTGGGGGGAGGGGGTGGAGGTCTGGCCCATGTCACCCCAAGCCTTCCTCGCATGCCCACTGCCAACACCTGTCACGAGCTGGGGGTCTAGGAGAGGTGGCCCCCTGAATGTTCTACCCCTCTTCGTCTCCATTCCGCAGCAGCGTCCCTCAAAGCGGATTGCACAGGGAGGAGCCCGACCTTCAGCCTCAGCCAGCCAGCGAAGCCCCACGTCGCCCGGCCCTACCGCCTCCCTCCAAATCCGCGCTGCTGCCGCCACCGTCCCCTCGGGTGGGTAAGCGGCCCCCACCCGGACCCAGCGCCCAGCCCCCGGCCACCCCCACGCCACCCCACCGGCGCACTCGGGAGCCAGCGCTGCCCGAAGACACCTCCACCGAAGAGAAGCGAGGGAAGAAGGCCAAGTCGTCGGGGCCCTCGCTAGCGGGCACGGCCGAGTCTCGGCCCCAGACACCTCTGAGCGAGGCGTCGGGTCGCCTGTCCGCGCTGGGCCGCTCGCCGCGGCTGGTGCGCGCCGGGTCCCGAATCCTGGACAAGCTGCAGTTCTTTGAGGAGCGACGGCGCAGCCTGGAGCGCAGCGACTCGCCGCCAGCGCCCCTGCGGCCCTGGGTGCCCCTGCGCAAGGCCCGCTCGTTGGAGCAGCCCAAGTCCCAGGATGGCGCCGCGTGGGGCTCGCCTGGGGCCTCTCAAGAGGAACTGCGGGTGCCATCGGGCGGCGTGGCCGAACGGCGCCGCCTGTTCCAGCAGAAGGCTGCCTCGCTGGACGAGCGCACGCGGCAGCGTAGCCCAGCCTCCGAGCTGGAGCTGCGCTTCGCCCAAGAGCTGGGTCGCATACGCCGCTCCACGTCACGGGAGGAGCTGGTGCGCTCGCACGAGTCCCTGCGCGCCACGCTGCAGCGCGCCCCGTCCCCTCGAGAGCCCGGCGAGCCCCCGCTTTTCTCCCAGCCTTCCACCCCCAAGACCTCACGGGCCGTGAGCCCTGCCACTACCCAGCCGACCCCTTCAAGCGTCGCGGGGAGGCCCGGGGACGAGCCGGGGAGGCCCCGGAGCCGCGGGCCGACAGGCAGGACAGAGCTGGGGGAAGGCCCGCAGCAGGAGGTTAGGCGCCGGGACCAGTTCCCGCTGACTCGGGGCAGAACCATCCAGGAGAGCCGGAGCCCCGTGCCGCCCGCCGCCCCAGCTGATACCCCCGAGGTCAGGACGAAAGCCCCACCAGGTCGAAAGAGGGAGCCCCCAGCTCAAGCCGTGCGCTTCCTGCCTTGGGCCACGCCGGGCTTGGAGGGCGCTGCTGTGCCCCAGACCTTGGAGAAGAACCGGGCGGGGCCTGAGGCTGAGAAGAGGCTGCGCAGAGGGCCGGAGGAAGATGGTCCCTGGGGGCCCTGGGACCGCCGAGGGACTCGTAGCCAGGGCAGAGGTCGTAGGGCCCGGCCCACCTCGCCTGAGCTCGGTAAGGCCTCCAGATGCACTGAGAAGGTGCTGGGATCTGGGTGGGAGGGCTTTTGGGGAGAGCCGGGCTGCTAGGCAGTTGCAAGGGTATGGTTTCCCAGTGGCATGGACCCAAGCTCAAGTTGAGTGAAGGTTGATGTGCTAGAACTTGCCTTCTGGTGAGGCAGTGTGTGTGTGTGTTTAGGGAGGTGGGGTGGAGCCCAGGAGTGAGCAAAAACCTGGTGCCCAGACGTCTGCTGTAGGCCCCCGGGGGTCCAGCGGCCTGCTAGTCTGCTGGGTCAGAGACCTAACTGTGATGGAAGGCACTGGTGGAGATCGAAGGAGCCCCTCAGTGGGGGAAGAGACGGAAGCCTACCTCAATAAGCAATTTGTTAGGTCCCTGTTACAGGCAAGCTTGGGACCAGGCCAGCTCTCATCTCTGCCCTTCACATCCTGGTACCCTCTCCTGACCCATCTGTGGCCACTAAGATCCAACAGAGCCTCTCTTTCTAGTCACCTCACTCCCATCCTCGAGCCCCTGCATTGCTGAGCTGACCGTGGTCCCAGGCCAGCCTGTGCGTGGTCTCCCAGTCTTCCTGTGGATGCTGGGCATAGCTGGACTGCCCCTGCCCCTAACTCTGCTCATCCTGAACACCAGCTTGGGACCCACTCCTGGCCAGAGGCAGAAGGAGCCTCCTGCCCTCGCTCCGACCCCCTGCTGCTTCCTCAGGCCAGAGGCCCCTACTCGCTGCTCCCTGGAGACCCTGTGCATGCTTTTTTCATTGCACTTACTACCCTATATTTTTTTCAGCAGAGTTACTTTATTTTTCATTTAAGCATTACAGACTCAAGGCCCTGTCCTACGTTCTGCTAGCCATCATTGTTGCATGCTCACAGCCCTGTCTGAGGCATTGTGATAGCTGGGCACTTAAGGCTGCTATTTTAACTTAATCCGTAAGCTTGCTTTGCAAGATATTGGGTATTGTTTATCGGCTCCATCTTACAGATAACAAAACTGAGGTGCAGAGAGGTTATCTCATTTGCCCAAGTTCGAGTAGCTAGAAGACAGCATGATTGCAATTCTCACTGCTCTTTTGGCACTGGGCTTTATCTGGCAGGTAGAAGGCCAGAGATCCAAATACCCAGAGGGGTCTCTTTGTGTGGTCAAGTGTCCAGTAAGCAGGGACCACATCTTATTTCCTGTTGTATTCCTGGTGCCAAACAGAGCTTAGTATGCAGTCAGTGTAGCACTATTGTTTGATGAATGGACCATATCAAAGCTGATTTCCATGAGACCTGGTGGAGGGCTGGCGGCCCCACCTGCTACCCCCTCTTGTGAATTGGTGGCATCACCAACACAACAGTTGGCCACGAGTTGCCCTGTGATTCCACTGTCACTGCTTGTGTCTCGGGTTGCTGTCAGCTTGTCTTCTGTCTCTGTGGAAGCTTGTACCCTCTTGTGCCCCTCACAGTGCCTCGCACGGGGTCTGCCCTGCCATCCCTGACCACTGAGTGGTGTAAAGACACAGCGCAGCTCCTGCCTTCCTCCAGGAGCAACCCTGTGGCTGAGGCTGAAGAGCAGCCACACTAATGTGGGGTCTCAGCTGCCCTGTCCCGCTTGAGAACCCCCCTCTGTCTTCCTTCCTTCCCTGTCTCGGGACGTTCAGGAGAGAGACCTTTTGCTCCCCACCCCCACCTTCTAGAAGCCCCTCTTTCTGGGCTCCAATGTCTGAGATTTGGGGCTGCCATCACACTCTCCCCCCGAGTCATCCCCATGGGGACCTTGTCCCTTTACCCTGCCTGCTGTGTCTCTGGCAGAGTCTTCGGATGACTCTTACGTGTCTGCTGGAGAAGAGCCCCTGGAGGCCCCCGTGTTCGAGATCCCCCTGCAGGATGCGGTGGTGGCCCCAGGGTCAGATGTGCTGCTCAAGTGTATCATCACCGCCAACCCCCCTCCCCAAGGTGAGCTCCAGAGTTGGGGCCTGGCCAGGCTGAGGCCGGGAGGGGTGGGGGAAGAGGGGAGATCATCCACCGCGGGGGGCGGGCCCGACCCCTGCGTGTGTGTCAGAGCTTTCCCAGAATTCGCTGAGAGAGGGGAGTCCTCCGAATTCCCTAGGGTGGGGAGAGGAGTGATTTGGGTTCTGTGTGGGACGGGGGGAGATTTGTCCCAGTGGGGACCTGTGGGCCATGGCGACTTGACTCGGTCACCCTGCTGCCTTCCCACAGTGTCCTGGCAGAAGGATGGGTCGGCACTGCGCAGTGACGGCCACCTTCTCATCCGGGCTGAGGGCGAGCGGCACACCCTGCTGCTCCGGGAGGCACGGACAGCTGATGCCGGGAACTACACCGCGACCGCGACCAACGAGCTGGGCCAGGCCAGCTGTGCTGCCACGCTGGCCGTGAGACCTGGTAGGCAGGCGGTGGGCCCCAGGGCCGGGTGGGGCGAGCAGGGGCCCTTCCCGCTCCCAGCTGGCACTGGACTTTCAACCAGTGTGCTCTGTCTGTCCTCTTGTGTCCGCTGCTGTGGTGGAAGCATTTTAAATGGCCTTGGCTTCAGGGCAAAGGCCAGATTCCTAAGGCATACAGCAGGACTGCCAATTCCTGAAGTCACCGAAATTTGTCTTTAGACATCATGTAAATGCCGTCCTTTCGTGGCATTTTCCTGAACAGGGTCCCATGGGGAAAGCAAATTATCCATGAGTCTCTGAGAAAAAGACTCTCCCAGCTCAAAGGGCTTAAAAGCCATCAGGAAGGAACCTTCTGAGGTTATTTCTTCTCTAGAACAGTCCCCTTGCCCCCCTTCAAAGAGATGCTTTTCAGTGCTTCCCTCCCTCCCCTGCTCCTTCTGTTGAACTCAGAGTTCTAAAGAGGGGGCAGCTGGGACCACTTCTTGGGAGCTGGTGGTGGCTAAGGCTGCCTCGTTCTCTATTTTTGTGAAAGTCCTCATTGGTGTTGGATGACTTTCTCTGGGTTTAAGCCCAGTTTCTTTCAGATTCAGGGTAAGGCTGGACTGCTGTCCACGTACATGGCCAGTTCAACTCATTCAGGTCTCTGGGCCTGACCATGTGCTGACCCTAGGCAGTGGGGGTGGGGGGAGATGAGGCTGGAGAAGGGGCATTCAAGGGAAAGGTGCAGATTCAACCCCCAAGGAGGTTACCACTAGGATGACCCTCGATCAGAGAACTTAGGTGGGGGGAAAGCACGGGGCAGATGAATCCCGTACGGAGGACAGCCGAGCGGCCGGTCAGTGTTGTGGGATATTGGGCTGGGAGGCACCAGGGCCCTGAAGGAGGCTGGGGCTCGGACCAGCAGTGGAAGAGGCCGGGCCAGCTCCAAGGAAGAGGAGGAGGAGGAAGGGCAGGTGCTGTTCTGGCCCTTCCTTTCATTCAACCCTGCAGGTGACCAGATAACAGAGCCAGTCTTGCTGTGGTCTCAGGGCGTCAGCACCTTCACGGTCAGGGAGTTCTGACTGGTATCGGACCTGAGTGCAGGTCTTGTTTTAGATCCTTTTGGTTTTACTCGTCTGGCTTTGCAGAAGGGCAGGTCTAGCTTACAGACCCGCCCCCACCAGGAGCTCAGGTTTTAGGCTCCCGGCCCCCGCCTCCCCGTCCCCGCACCTCCATGAATCATACCTGTTCCTCCACTGCCCCCCTTCCCTCCTTCCATCACCCCCGGGATCTGGCTTCTGACTCAGCTCCCAGCACCGCTTAGGGGGCCCGGGTCCAGCTCCAGGTCTCCAGTCATTACCTGGCTTGGACTGAGATTTGGCAAGGAGTTGAAGTGGGGGGTGCCCCGATACTGGCACGGGGCCATTTAGGCGCCTTTTAAGGTTGGGAAGGAGCTCGGGGCAAGGCAGCTGCCTGCACTCGGTTGGGAGTTTTGTCTTTGTCTTTGCTAAACCTTCCTGCATTTCGGTTTCCTCATTTGTAAACCAGAGATAATTATACTGTTCGCAGGAAAGAAAGCAAATGTGTGAACAAGCTTTATGAACTGTAAAGCCGTAGACAAATGTTGGTTGTTAGCATTATTAAGTGGCCCTGTTGTGCGCAGGAGCTCAGGTTTCCACGAGGGAGGCTTCGGGAGGTGGTCTTTTCCTTTCCTTCCCTTTTTTCGTGCTGTTCGTGCCTTGGGGTCGCCTCCCCACCCTGGCCAAGCTCCTACCCCAACCCCCTCGTGTTTCCCAGCCTGTCATAGCATCTCTGTGCTGCCTCTCCGCCCCGGGGGGAACCAGGCTTTGCACCCAGAGCACAGCTCCCGAAAGTCAGACTGGCCCAGGGCTCCAAGGCTTGAGGGTCAGGCACGTGGGTCCAGACTCAGCGCTCGTGGAGGGAGCAGACTTTCTTACCCTACAAGGCTCTGTTTGGTCCAGAGCCGCTGGGTGGAGGCCAGTGGACTGCGGAGCAGCGAGCGTGGGTGGAACCAATGGGTGGCGAAGACACTTGGCAAAAGCCAGGGTCCCAGGCCTGGAGTTTGCAGGGAGTGAGGGGGTGGGGCAAGGGAAGGGTGTTAGGCAGTGCAGCTGTGGGTGAGTAGGAGCAGGTTGAGGGACGGAGTGCGTAGTGCCCTGTGGGAAGAGGCCTTGTGGAACCACTTCCTTTTCTGGCTCCTCCCCAGCCCCTTTGGTAACCAGGACTGGCTACCCAGTGCCCTCTTGGGGTGCACACAGGACCTGCTTTTGAGGGCCCGCAGATCTCAGTTTCTGGTTGGGAGCCACTTGAACAGAATTGGTAATTAGAACACATAGTTACCCTGGTGCTATAGTTCTGGGGTGGGGAGGGGCACGGTCTGTCCTTACCAGCTCTGACAGCCCCACCCAGCCCTGGACCCCTGCCCTACCCCACCGAATGATCACTGAGACCACAGTTGAGCTCCCAAAGGGTGTGTGTGTATTGGGGCAGGGGGTTGGAGGGCGTGAGAAGTGCGCTTATCTTAAGCCAGGCATTGCGCAGCTGCCTGCGTGTACCACGCGGGCCTTTATTGACTACGCACGGGGTGCTGCGGCTCCATCTCCCAGAGCAGAGCCGTGCGTTTGGAGAGCACCGTGTACTTCTTCCCGTCCCTTTCACATCTCTTCCCTTCCTTGACCTACATCACACCATGGATGGGACCCTTGAACAATGAGGGGTTAGAGTCACTACCACCATTGCAGTAGAAAATCCAGGTTTCACTTAGTCGGCCCTGCACATAGGCGGGTGCCCAACCGCCAGTTGACCCTCGAACAACTCGGGTTCGAATTGCTTGGATCAATTGGAAAAAATCCATTGCAGTTCAAACCCCTGTTGTTCAGGGTCAGCTGTGTATCTCTCGGAGTGTTGTGACAGGTGGCGACATTCCCGATTTATAGACCAGAAGATGGAAATGTGGAGTGTAAAGTGACACAGAGCTAGCACAAGGCCAGCACCTGTAATCTGCCTAGGAATGCTGGAAGCACCAGGGGGTTGAGATGCTCAGCAGTGAAGCAAACCGACCTAGTGTGATGGCGGATGAAAATGACAGGACCAGGTAGCATTTCCTTAGCGCTTCGTGTGTACTGGGGCCCGTGTTGATTGGGTCTCACATTTAATTCACCCCGTAAGGTAGGTCCTGTGATTGTGCCCATCCTACAGATAAGGAAACTGAGACCTGGAAGGCTTTAGTAAAGACCTCTCGAGCAGCACTGACCCACAGAACTCTGGGTGATGAGAGAAATATCGTATGTGTGTGTGGTCCAGTGTGGTAGCCACTAGCAGGTGTGGCTGTTGAGCACCTGAAATGGGGGTAGTGTACCTAAAGAGCTGACTTTTTCATTTCATTTTACTTCAATTAATGCACATTTGAGTAGTCTCCAGGGCTATTTCATATACATTGAAATAAACTCAGCTGTAGTAAGACGAGAGGGTGATGGTTTGGAGCCCTGTCCCTGGATCTCCCAAGTCTACACTCCCAACCACTGCACCACACTGTCCCCGTTCTCCACTCTGAAGAGAGAGGGTCGGGCTTCAGGCGGACCTGTGCTCCCGAGCTCATGAGGGCAGGGGCGGAGGCAGAGACCGCGGCTGCCTTCCGAGGGTGGCTCAGACTCAGGGTTTTCTTTCCCTCCTCACTTGACCTGCCCCGCCACCATGGCTGTGGTCCTGCTTGTTTCCCTGCACTCCCAGTGCACACACAGTTGACTCACCCACCAAGGGCCCTGTGGTCGGGAGCGAGGGGGCTGTGGGTGGCTCCATGTGCCCGGCCTCCATCCTGCTGCCTTTAGTCCTCCCCCAAGCACAGGTTTCATATCTTTGAGCTCATAGTTCTAGCATTTTCCAGTGGAGACCTTGGCCTCTTCACTGAATCTGGCCACCATGTTCTCCTCTGTACAGCAGGGATCATTATAGCACTTGGGCTGCTTTCTCGGTACAATTTGTGATGCCCTGTAGGGCTGAGGATTTAGCTGAGGACACGTGGGTCAGTGGCTAGGGCTGGTCAAGGCTCATTTTGGTCCCATCTGTATGATGGCACTGTCACAACAGAAAGGAGGTCGTTTGGGGAGGTCAGCAGTATGAAAGGAAAGGGAGGAAATTGTAGCTCTGCTGCTGCCCCCTTTTCCTCCTGGCCCCGGCAGGTTCTCACTTGTGAAGCCCCTGGCTGCCTGTGGAAGGGTCTTGGAATGCCACGTGGCCCTGTCGTCCATCCTTGGTGGGGTTTGGGCAGCATCTAAAACCACAGGTGGTCCCTTCACTTGACTCAGCCCTCCCTCCTTACTTCTGTCCACCAGAAGCAGGTCTGCCCCCAACGGGTGCTCCCCCAGGGCTGCTGCCTCAGAGTGGGGGCCATCACGCAAGCCTGTCAGACCAGTGGGGACCTAATGACTGTGGGTGCCAGTCCTTCCTCTGACAGGGAGCAATCCCAAGTCATCCTGTGGGAGAAGTTAACCACTTCCGTGCCTCGGTCAGGCTGCCCACGTGTGTGAAGTCCGTCCGCTTCCTTGTCCATGTTTAAACCCAAACGGAAATATTCTCAGCACCACGCTTCTCCTTGTCGCTCACTTCCACATGAGGGTGGAGGAGATCTGAGGGTGACTTGAGGCAGCTGAGGTAGTGGGAGGGACCTCCCTGACACTGTCCTGTGCCATCTCGCTCTTCTTTACCTAGTTCCGTAGCTAGAAGGGTTGAGCTACAGTTCTCTGCACACGCTTTCTGCCCTTGAATGTTCACTCCTATGGTTTCCTTTTCCAGGATTGCTTTTGTCTGCTTAAACTAAACTCTTAATTTTAATACCACCCCTTCCTTCAGTCTCCACTTCTTCCCTAAGCCAAAAGGAATGTTCTCTTTTCTGCACTTCCGTGGCCTTACTGCCCCTCTTGTGCCCCCTTATTCCTGCGTGTGCTGTTACAGTCCTGCGTGTGTGTAGCTGTCATTCCTATCAGCCAGAGGGCTCCTGAGGTTATGGCCATGCTTTGGCTACTCTTAGCCCTTGCAGCCATACCCGGAGGCCCTCCTGGACAGTCTGGGGCAGTGTGTGAGCTGGCAGTGGGGGGCAGAGGTTTCCGTGACTTTCCAAGCCCCTGGAGCAGCCTGGGTAACACGCAGAGGCTGGGTGAGACACACATCTGCAAAGGGCAGTGAGGCTCTGCCTGCGTGGAGCGGGGGGAGACGGAGGATACCATAGAGCGGTGGTCCAAAAAGTGTGGCCCCCCGACCCGGAGCATTGGCGTCACCTTGAGAATGCATCAGAGATGCACGTTATCGGCCCCAGCCCAGACCTGCTAAATCAGAGACTCTGGGCAGGTCCCAGCTGCCTGTGTCTGCCTTCTGGGTAGTTTTGGTGAATGGCGAGTTTGAGGATCACTGGCACAGTGAGGGACCTCGCGCAGGTGGGAGGCCAGGCAGTAGAGTGGGAAGCACGTGGGCTGTGGGGTCAGACCTCCAAGGTTCAGAGTCCTGACCTGAAGCTGGGTGGCTGAGTGAGACGGGACTCCATGCTACCTCTTCCCCCCCACTTTAGGAGAGGTCGTATAGGTCCTTAATCTTTCATGTATAAGAGCACAAGGCCCAGGAATTTATAGTTTAAATGGGCTCCCAGGTGGTCTTGATATGGGTGGTCCAAGGGCCATCCTGAGAAGCCCTGATGGAGAGAGCCTTACATGACACCTTTTATGCAGGTGGCCGTGCCTGTGTCTATCCAGGGAGCACCTCAGGGGGTGTTGGGGAGGTACTGAGGTGGACGCACTGGTCCGGGGAGGGGGCTCCCCAATTTACAGGCTTGCACTGCCAGCACTCTCATCCGGTGAGTCTGACCTGGGGGCGGTGTAGGAGGCCAGACGTCTGCGCAGGGCCGGCGTGGTTTGCAGTGGTGGGTGTGGGAGGGCAGCACCTGCGTGGTGGGCCTATGTACCTCTCAGGGTGGGTACACCCTGCTCCGCTCTCCCCAGCTAGTGTAACTGCTCCGCTCTTCCCAGCTAGTGTAACTGTGTTTCCCGCAGTGAGACCTGACCTTGTGGGTGGAGTAGGATTGGGATGTAGACCAGCTACAAGGTGGGTCCCGTGAGAAATGGGGAGGCACTAGAGCCTGGTGTGGAACCCGAGAGGATTTGGGACCTGGAGGCAGAGATCCCTGATCAGCCTCCTTGTCCACACAGTTTTGGGGGTACATAGGGGTGGGGACCATGGCCTTGTTTCAGGGCCGTCTAGTTCTTCTCCCTCTGTAACCAGAGCCTCCTACCTAGGCTGCTCTCACAGCCCCCTCTCTGAGGGGCTTGAAGGACGCTGCTTAGCTTGGTTACTGGATGCTCCCAGGATGCTATTCCCCGAGCTACCACCAGGGGTCTCTGAGGATCCCTGCAAACTTTGCCCATCTGCTTTAATCTTTGTTGTCCCTCCCTGGGCCATGAGTGGCCTCAGCGCTGTCCAACCTGGAGGTGGCTCAGGAAGTCACCAGGATCCACGGGGGTTGGGCGGGTGCCCACCACCAGGAGTCACACCTGTGATCTCAGCATCAGCTAGGGGCAGTCCCTGAGCAGATGCTCACCAAGTGGCCATTCTGATTTCCTTCCCCACCCCCACCTCAGGACAGCCAGCCTGAATGGTGCTCCCCCCTCTTTCTTCACTGGCATAGATGGGAAACACAGGTCATAGCTTGGGAATGTGGCCCTGGGCAGGGGTGACAGGAGGAGGGAGAAGGACATGTGACCTCTCAACAGCTTCCCTACTCCTGCCCTGTGTACAAGCCCCTTAGCCCAATTCAGATGGGTGCTGGTTGTGAGGAGTTGAGGGGGGGCGGCCCCTGCCTCCTGACTGTCGTCCCTGGAGGGGCTGATGGGGCGAAGCACCACTGCCAGCTGGTGGTGCCAGCAGGAGCAGTGCTGGGCTCAGGCCCAGGGTGTGTGGAAGCTGCTGCAGGCAAGGCAGAAGTGGGGTTCCGGGCCCGCGCAGGTGGAGGGGGTGTCTCTGAGAAGCAGGCTGAAGGTCCTGACTGTTCCCTGATTCTCGGCACTGGAGGCAACAGGGTGTGGCCTGGCTCTGTATGTTGGGGGTCTTGGTGGTTTGGTCAGAGCAAAGGGCATCAGAGAGGCTATTTGCCTTAATTGCCTCCTCTGGTGGACACATTGAGATGAATGGATCAGGGCAAGTGGCTTGGATGCTGCAGTGCAGCGCCACCCCCATCTTTCCCTGGGGACCGAGGCCCTGACACTTTGAATTGAGGCGCCACTGAGGGGGCTTTGTGCTTGTCAGGGTCCAGAAGCTGTAAGCAGAGAAAAGGCAGAGCCCGCTGCTTGGGAATGAGCAGGGTGGCTAAATACAGCCCGGCCGCCTCTGTCCCTCCCCTCTCCTCCCCCTCCACTCCAGGCCCAGGCTGCTTGTGGTCTCAGCAGGCACCACCTCCCCAGCCAGCTGCCTGCCTGCCACCCAGCCTGTCCCCTCCAGGCCAGCCCCCACCGTCTCCTTCCCCTCTTCGGGCTCCCTCCCCTCCCCCAGGACCTCCTGCGGTGCCTCGGCAGGGTCAGCCAGTGAGTGGGGCTGGGCAGGCTGCGCTCTTTGCTCCCTAGGGAGCCTGGTGGGGTGGGCAGTGGGCAGGCAGCAGAAGGGCCCGGTGCCAGGGCAGAGCCTTCGGACAGGCACAGGCTGGGGTTCATGTGCAGAGTCTCTCGGTGAGTTGGGGTGCAGTACTGTGGGGGGCCGGACCACAGGGGCTTGGGGTGGGGGAACTAGGAGGAGGGGCCAGGGGGCTGTGGCAGATTCATGTCTGTATTTGGCAGTCGGCTAGGAGCCAGCTCAGTGAGGCTGGGCCACTGGCCAGTTGCAGGGGAGGGCGTCAGGGCCCTGGGGACACCCCTCCCCCAAAGACACGCTGGTGCCCCCTCCTCTTCCCCAGGCTGAGCTACCTTTCTCTGTGGATGACTCAAACTCTGCTTTCCCATCCCCCGAGAGTTTTGGGGTTCATGCTTCAGGGCTGGGGCCAACAGGTGCCCTGGGGTATCTGGGGCAGGAAGCTGAGAAGGGAGAGGGGGAAGGGCAGGCTGGACAGTGTTAGCTCATTGGCCCTGGCACTGAGGTCAGGATGGGGCTCGTCTGAGGTGTGTGTTCCTCTGCACTAGACCCAGCTCACCCAGGAGACGGGGGTCCTGGTTGTGCCACTCTGGGGTCCTGAGATGTGAACCGCCTGCATTAGGAACCCGCGATCTGTGCCAGGAATGTGGGTTCCGGGCCCCAGTGGGATTCCAAGTCTCCCGCAAGGCCTAGGAGTGGCCCCTCAGCTGCCTGAGTCCTGGGCCCCAGGCCCTTCCCTGTGGTTCCCCAACTCAGGTGGACCAGCAGGGTCAGTGTTGGGAAAGTCGGGGGCAGAACCACATGGCAAGGTCACATAGCAAGCGAGTGCAGGCCCAGGGAAGGGAAGTGCAGGAGCCGTCTCAGCTCTCAGGCGCTGCCATTCCAGACCTTCTCAGGTCCTTAACCCTCAGGCCGATCCATTCAGTTCCCCCAGTCTCTCCGCCCCCTTCCTCTTCTGGCATCTCTCGAGTGCCACCCTCTCCCCTCCGTCTCTGTTGCAGGTGGGTCCACATCCCCTTTCAGCAGCCCCATCACTTCCGACGAGGAGTACCTGAGTCCCCCAGAGGAGTTCCCGGAGCCTGGGGAGACCTGGCCCCAGAGCCCCACCATGAAGCTGAGTCCCAGCCAGAACCACCGCTCCTCAGACACTGGCTCCAAGGCACCCCCCACCTTCAAGGTCAGACCCCTGAGCCCAGCCTCAGCCCCCTGGGTACCTCCATTTCTTCATGTGGCCTCTTGTTCTCAGGGCCACACCAGGCTCCAGTACCGTCTGGAGCTCGGCCCCATTAACCCTGTTTACCTAGAACCAGCCTTGGTCAGCCTGGGGTGGAAGAGGTCTCTGCCCCAGATTCGCCCGCCCAAGGAGCTGAAGCTGGTCCTTGACACTTTGGGGTCCCCTTCAGGTCTCCCTTATGGACCAGTCAGTAAGAGAAGGCCAAGATGTCACAATGAGCATTCGTGTACAGGGGGAGCCCAAGCCGGTCGTCTCCTGGTGAGTAGCAGCCACTAACCACCGCCTGCCAGCACCCCTGCCTCTAGCCTTGGTCCTGTGGGACCGGGCTCTGGGTAGAGGGGAGCGGCCCTTTGGGACCTCCCCACGATCTGCAGGGGGGGGCCACATCCCAGGTACAGGGTGCCACTCCCTACAACCTGCCCCTGCCTCTGCTTGGGGTTCAGGGCTTCCTCCTCGAGGGAGGGGTTGGGGACCACATGGTCTCCTGTCTGTCCACTTGGGGCGAGCAGCCTGGAGCCACCTTGCTCCTGAAAAGGCCGCTCCCCCACTCCCGCCCCTTGACAGCAGTCTGAGCTTTGAGGCCGGCCCTGCACCCAGCCCTGGGCCAGGCCCAGATGGGAGCGTTTGCCTCTGAGCTGCCAGAGCCCGGAGTTAAATGCGGGCCTCCTCCGCCGTGCTCCTGTGCATCGGGGGGCCTGGGACTTCGATTGGTTTGCTTGGGTCTTTTTATTGGTTCGGGTTCTGTTTTTCATTTATAATTGATTGTCTCGTCCCCAATGTGATTTCTTCACATTGTAAGTTATTTCACGTCCCTTTTAGAAAGTGGGAAAGCTGCCGTTCATTCTAGGTAAATAAAAATAAAACATGAGGAAACTTCAGAGCCATCACGAGCCAAATAACACGGCACTGCTCTAAGCGCAGTTAGGTTCCTAGAGTGGAGAGACCCTGGTGGGCGGCCGTGGTCTTGAAGTCCCTGGTGAAGGTGGGATGACAGAGTGAAACCCTAATTCAGGGGTGCCCGTGGGCAGTGGGACAGACCTGGGGAGGGGACATATGACTTGCAGGGAGGAGTGGCCTGCTTGGGTCTGTCCCCCACTTCTCCTGGATGTGCAGGGGAGGACCCTGGGCCCTGGGGCTGAGTTCTTGCCCCTCTGCCAGGCTGAGAAACCGCCAGCCCGTGCGACCCGACCAGCGGCGCTTCGCGGAGGAGGCAGAGGGCGGGCTGTGCCGCCTGCGGATCCTGGCCGCCGAGCGGGGCGACGCTGGCTTCTACACCTGCAAAGCAGTGAACGAGTATGGCGCCCGGCAGTGTGAGGCCCGCCTGGAGGTGCGAGGTGAGTGCCTCACACTTCCCGTGAACCCCCCAACCTGGCCTGGCCTTGATCCCGCCCAGTTGCCAACTCTATGGGACAAGGGCCTTAGAGATCCCCAGGTTTAGCTGCTTATGTTGTAGTTGAGTAAACTGAGGTCCAGAGAGGGGAAGTGACTTGCCCAGGCCACACGGCAAATTGCTCAGTGCTCAGCTCACTACACAGTACTGCCCTCCCTCACACTCAGTCATGCCTGCCCCCGATGTCAGCCAGAGACCTGCTTCTCCCCACCGGCCACCCTCTCGCTGCACTCTCCTAAGCCTTTGTGGCACTGCCCTTCCCAGGCCCCTCCCTCCCCCCCACCCCCCTCTCCCACTGCCCCTTGGCCCCTGCCCTGACCCATCTCATTGCTGTATAGACTCTCCTGTGGTTGGGAGTGGCAGTGGGGAGCGCCTGATGGTTGGACCCGTTCGGAGGGGCCCTTGGGGTGACTTGGGCATGGAGCATCTCTGGGACCCCAGGGGTGCCAGGCTGAGCAGAGCTGTGCAATGTGCAGAGGGCTGGGTCCCAGAGTCAGCTGTAAGGGCAGGGGACCCTTCAGGCATCCAGAAGGCAGGCCCTAGCCAGGCTGCCCTTGGGCGCTGGTGCTTTTCCTTCCCCGGACTGGCTGTTCACTCCACCTTTTGCCTCCCCTTTCCCTGTGGGCAGTTCAGGGCTGGGAACCCCTCCTCAGCCATTTTCCCACCCTTGCTGGCAGAGGCCTGCTCTGAGAGCTGCCAGGATTCCCCAGACCCCTGCTGGAGCCTGGCTCCAACAGTCGAGACCACCTCCGCTGGGCTTTGCCAGCCTCGGTTCCCCTGCACCTTCTGCTCCTGGGGCTGCCTCCTCCTCAGTCTCTGAATTCTTCCACATCCACCCCCACCCCCACAGCCTGGCCCCTAGTCCCTGGCCTGCTCCTTTCCCTTCAGGGTCTGGTTCTGCCCTGCTTCTCCGTGTTAACCCATGTTTCGGTGCTTCTCTCTCTTTGGGATTCCTCCCGGCATCTCTCAGGTTTTTGGGGTGCTGCTGACACCTGTGAATGCCTTTCCCCTGGGTGCCCAGGCCTCTGCTTGCCCAGAAAACCTGGAGACCTGGCCTCTGGCTGGCTGCCCACCCTGCACTCCAGGGTCGCTCTGGGGGGAGCTGAACCCGCAGTGCCACCCAGCAGTTTGAGAGGCGGCTCTCTGTGGGGTGGGGGAGGGGTTAGCCAGGCCTCATGCGTGCCTGTGTGTGCGTGTGCCACACTAACCTGCCGCTTGCTGACTGAGGTTTTTGTCTGTACACAGGCGAGTGAGCTCAGGGGGCCGCCTGCGCTCCCCCCGCTGCCCTCCGAGCCGCACCCCTGTCTCAGGCACCTCTCGGACCTCGCTGTGTTTCACTGCCTCCTGCCTGGACCCTGTTCCAGCCCCCACCCCCTCCCTTCCCCATGCAGTGTCCTGAGATAGCCATGGGCCCCTGTGGACCCCTCCCCCCAAGTGGACATATGGCTGGGCAGGCCAGGAGCCCCCACATGGACTGAGTGCCAGGAAGGGGTGGCCGTGTGGAGTATCAAGACCCCCTCCCAGTCTCTCCCCGCAGGGGAGCACCCAGCGAGCGCATGTGCTACCACTGCTGCAGGCCTGGTCTGTCTGTCCACGTGTCTGTCTGTGTGTCTGTGACAGTCAGGGAAGGATGCCGCCGAGCTGGCGTGGGGTCAGGCAGAGGGGGAGAGACAGGGCGTGGCACCCGAAAGATGGCGGTGCCCAGAGGGACAGGGACTGTGGACAAGGGGCTCCTGGAGCAGGGGCAGAGCACTGACCATTCCGGAAACAGGCTTCACACGGCACAACACTTCATTTCACCGGAGACCAAAAGCCAGAGGCCCCTGGCCCTGCGCTGATGAGAGGCCTGGCCACGCCCTGGCTGCGGGCAGGCGGAGGGGCCATCTGGGGCTCTCTCTTCACCCTCTGGGTCCGGGAGGCTCTGTCTGGGCAGGAGAGAGTTAGCCAGACTTGGACAGGAGAAGGGACCCACTGGAGAGGGTGCAGAGATACTCAGAAATACCTGTTTCTTAGTTCAAATAAAGTCCAGTTTATACCCAGCTGGTGTGCTGTTTTTTTATTCCCCGCCGCCGTCTCTGCCCCTACGTGGCCCTCGGTTGCCCTGTCCTCCACTCCTCCAGCCTCCCCTAAGTTCCCTCTCTCCGGCCCAGCTGGGGTGGCCGTCCTGAAGCCAGGCCCGGGACCCCCTTGCTGCCCTGGTCGGCCAGGCGGGCGGGCTTCCCCTCTGTCTGCAAAGGAACAAAATGCATCTTTCTCTCTGTGTCTGTCTCTCTGTGCGTGTGTGTCTCCCCCGCCCTGTGTGTCTCTGCTCCGTGTGTGCCCCCCATGGCCGCTTTCCCCAGCACACCCTGAGAGCTGGTCCCTGGCCGTGCTGGCCCCCCTGCAGGACGTGGACGTGGGGGCCGGGGAAATGGCGCTGTTTGAGTGCCTGGTGGCGGGTCCTGCTGACGTGGAGGTGGACTGGTTGTGCCGCGGCCGCCTGCTGCAGCCTGCGCTGCTCAAATGCAAGATGCATTTCGATGGCCGGAAATGCAAGTTGCTGCTCACCTCTGTGCATGAGGATGACAGCGGCGTCTACACCTGCAAGCTCAGCACAGCCAAAGGTAACTGCCCACTTGGGCCCTAGGGCTGCCTTGGGTGCCTAAGACCTGGAGGGAGGGGGCTGGAGGTGAAGGAGCCAGGTGCAGTGTAAGGGGCTTCATCTCCTGGGGCTAGTGGTGGGTGGACGATGGTGCAGTACACCTGCCTGGGTGAAACCAGCACCTGGAGCAGCACCTGGCACAAATGACCTTCTGTGGGAGCCCGTCTGCTGAGGTATGGCAGACACACCTGGGCGTGGGTTCCAATTCCCACCCTGCTGCATACCAACCACGTGACTTTGGACAAGTCCTTCCATCTCTCTGAGCTTAGACTATTCATCTGTAAAAAAGGACCATGATAATGCCTGGCTTGGGGATCGGCAGGATTAATGAGCTAATGAATGTAAAGAACAAAGCACAGCACCTGGCTAAGGGTGCCACCTAATAAATGTCAGCTATTATTATTATTAATGCCATCTCTGACCCGGTGCCCATCCTCGTTCGAAGAGCGGAGACAATGCCTCACCAGGCTGTGGTAATGAGCACCTAAGGTGACATTGGAGGGACTTTGTAGGCAGGGAAGAACCAGGTCAGCGTTAGGTGCTGTGCCTTCCCCGAGAAGACTGTGGGGCAGCAGAACGGGGCACAGGGGCACACACTCTGGGTCTGGCGTGCGTGGGAGGGAGTATGGGCGCGACCCAGGCGCAGAGGAGAATTCCAAGGAGGGGGAGAGGGGTGTAGAGGAGGAAGGGGGCTTGGCTTCTAGGCTCCTTTTATTGCTGAGCTGAGCATCAACCCTGGGCGGGCAAGGTGAGCTCAGGAGGGGAGGGCCAGGCCAGAGCCCTGGACACCCATCGTATCCCTGGCCGCCATGGCGGCCTGCTGCCACCCCTGCCGACTTGCAGCCTCCAGAGAAGGCCCAGTCTTAGGATCCTGCTCACTGCCTCACTCTGGTCCGATGCCCGCAAGGAGCTTGCTGGGCTCAGCCCAAGCTCCAGCTCCTGACCCCGCCCCCTTTCCCACCCAGCGTGAGGGCAGCACCTGTGGGTTGGGGTGGCTGGGGTTTTGAGGTCTTTCTTGCTTCAGCGCTGACCCCTCCCCCAGATGAGCTGACCTGCAGCGCTCGGCTGACTGTGCGGCCCTCGCGGGCCCCCCTGTTCACACGGCTGCTGGAGGACGTGGAAGTGCTGGAAGGTCGCGCTGCCCGCTTCGACTGCAAGATCAGCGGCACTCCACCCCCCTCCGTGACCTGGACTCATTTCGGTACAGCCTTCACCCTGCAGATATTGCACTGGGGGACCCCCAAGGGCAGGAGGGCAGGACCCCTCCTGAGCCTGCTGTGCACTCCAACTCCCTCCCCGCAGGCCGCCCTGTGGAGGAGAGTGAAAACTTGCGCCTGCGTCAGGATGGGGGTCTGCACTCGCTGCACATTGCCCACGTGGGCACCGAGGACGAGGGGCTCTATGCAGTCAGTGCCACCAATGCCCATGGCCAGGCTCACTGCTCGGCCCAGCTCTACGTGGAGGAGCCGCGGACAGCCGCCACTGGCCCCAGGTACGTCTGGGGTCCCCGGTGCTGCTGGGGCCGCCTCTGTGATAGGAGGCAGCACTCTGGGACTCCGGGCAGCCGTGTGGTTTTTACAGCTCAAAGCTGGAGAAGATGCCATCCATCCCCGAGGAGCCGGAGCAGGGTGAACTGGAGCGGCTGTCCATGCCTGACTTCCTGAGGCCCCTGCAGGACCTGGAGGTGGGACTGGCCAAGGAGGCCATGCTGGAGTGCCAGGTGACCGGCCTGCCCTACCCCACCATCAGCTGGTTCCACAATGGCCACCGCATCCAGAGCAGTGATGACCGGCGCATGATGCAGTGTAAGTGTCCAGGAAGGGACCCTGGGAGTGTCCCCTCCACCTCCTGCTTTGCTCGCGTGCCCTCCCCTTTCCTCAGCCTTGGCTTTCCTTCCTTAGCCTGCTCAGCTAAGGGGCACCTGGAGGAGGGGAGCCCAGAGGGGCCTTGAGGTCCCTGCCTCCTTCTTTGAGACTGCACAGCACCACCCACTGAATCACAACTCGGTGGCTCTGTTAGAGCCTCTGTTACTGGACAGGCGGTACATCCTGCTGCGGTCCGCGGCCAAGTGACAGACCCTCTGTGCCTCGGCTGCCTCCTCTGTGATGGGCTTGTCGTGAGCATGAGATCAGGGAGTACATGCCAGGCCCCCAGAGTGGGCCCGGCGAGCCGCGGGTGGCAGTCAGTACCGGTTCGGTCTCACGGTCACTGCTGCTGCCATCATGGCCCTCATCGGGACGGCAGGGAGAGTCCAGGGAGAAGGCCGGTGGGGGCGGGGTCCGGCGCCGGAAGGGTGCCGGACCGAGGCCATTACTGAGCAGCCCGTAAAGAGGGCACTGGAGGGACACAGAGGAAAGTGTTTGGGACCATGTCCTCTCTGCCTGGGGTACTTCTCGTGGGAAGGGCTCAGCTCCAGTATTTTTTTAAATAAGATTTTATTTATTCATTTTTAGAAAGAAGGGAATAAAAGGAGAGAAATAACAATGCGTGATCGCGTCTAACGTACCCTGTCCTGGGGACCTGGCCCACAACCCAGCATGCACCCTGTCTGGGAATCGAACCAGTGACCCGTTGGTTCACAGTCCGAGCTCAATCCACTGGGCCACACCAGCCAGGACTCTGCTCCAGTTTTGAAGGAATCTGAGTCTCCCAGGGAAAGGCCCCCCTCTGCCCCAGAATGACCTCCTCTTGCAGCTGCAGTGTGACCAAACTCACCTTTATTAAGCGCTGCCCTGTCTGCCAGGCTCTGAGGGCTAAAGCCCTGCGGTGCCCGACCTCACCATCGACCGCGGGCCTGGAGGCAGGGGCCGTTACTCCTGTTTACAGATGGGGAAACTGAGACTGACAGCGGGAGAGGACTTGCTCAAAGGCAGGCAAGGACCATCTGACTCTGGCTCCCGCCTGCTAACCAGGATGCCCCCTGTCGCCTGGGCCCCGTCTCCAGTGGCTCTGACCCTTCCTGTCAGTCCCCTGCCGCAGCGGCTGTCTGCTCAGCCTGCAGGTCCCCTCCCTCTAACTGCAGGAGGCCCCGGTGGGTGTCTCTCAGGATCTGAGCCTGCGCCGCCTCTGTGTGCGGGGTCAGTGCAGCCCCTGGTTTCACTTCTTTTATAAATAGTGTCAGGAGAGATAAATGAATGGGTGACTGTTCCAGGCAGAGATAAGCACTGAGAGACGGGAGGGGTGTTTGGGGACGGCCCTTACATGAAGGAGGATCATGTAGGCCTCTCCCCCTTCCTGTCCCCACTGAAGATGGCTCCCTTATCGTCATTCTGGGGGCATGGTAGGAAAGGACCTTCGGGTTCGGAGAGACCAAGATCAGGCTATTGCTCCACCCTTTTATTAGCTGTGTGACCTTGGACAAGCCCATGAATGCCTCTGACCTCATCAGCGCGTGAAGATAATTTCGCAGGCTTGTTGAAAGTATTGTGGGGAAACAATACACGTCAAGTAGTGGCATAGCAGAAAATTCTTACTGGAATGTATAATATATTTGGCACTGTGTGCAAGGCAGTGGGTTCCGCTGGAGGTCCTGGGGGCATCAAGGATGGGGGTGCAGTGAGGGGACCCCCTGGGAATGGCACAGGAAGCTTCCTAGGCTGGCGCTTACTTGAACTGTATCTTGAAAGAGAAGAAGGCCTTAATAAGAGAAGAATGTTCCAGAAGGGAGGAATTTTGTGAGCATAGACCTGAAGGTGGAACTCCTGTGGATTGTTCAGGGTCCTTCCTGCTGGCTCATCAGGGTCAGACTGTGGAGGACTAGCAGGAGACGTGGCTGGGTGGCAGTTGAGTTCAATGGTTGCTCTCCGTATGCAGCAGGTGCCTTTAAAGTTTCCAGGTTGAGCCCTGGCTGGTGTAGCTCAGTGGATTGAGTCCCAACCTGCGAATTGAAACGTGGCTGGTTTGATTCCCACTCGGGGCACATGCCTGGGTTGCAGGCCAGGTTACCAGTGTGAGAAGCAACTGATAGGTGTTTCTCTCTCACACGTAGATGTTTCTCTTCCTCTCCGTCTCCCTCCCTTCCCTTGTCTCTAAAAATAAACTCTTTAAGGTTGAGAGGCACCAATGGAGAACTTGCATGGGTCTGTGCCAGCAGTGGGAGGATCCTTAGGATCTTTGACACAGAGGTGTGACCCCCTCCCCCCAGAGGTTCAAAGAAGAGGAGTAGTCAACATGGGTGAATGGTGCGGGAGGAAGGGGAGAGGCTGCAGGCCCTGAGGGGCGAGGGACAGGCCAGAGGGGCCTGGGCTGCAGGTGCGGACCTGGCTGTCTGGACCTCGGGTTTGCTGCATGGAGGACACGCTTCTTGCTTGTCTGCCCATCCTTCCCCTCATCTCCTCCCTGAGTGGGTGGGGTGAAGGGCCAGGCCTGGGGTGACACGGCCCCACAGAGTACCCTCCTAGCTCAGGCCTGTGTTGCTGTCCTCCCCACCCCCACCCCCAGACAGGGATGTCCATCGACTGGTGTTCCCCGCTGTGGGACCGCAGCATGCCGGTGTCTACAAGAGCGTCATTGCCAACAAGCTGGGCAAAGCTGCCTGCTACGCCCACCTCTACGTCACAGGTACGGCAGGCACCTTCCTGGCCAGCTGCGTGCACAGCCTGGCCTTGGCCTACCCAGGGGGCTGGGGGAGAGAGAGGCTTTTGCACCAACTCCCTTCCTTTGGACCCCTGGGGAGCCATCTGGCCTTGCCCCTGCCCCTGTGCCTGTGCCCCTGGGCCCCAGCTCACTACCCTGAGGCTTGGTGATCCTGCGGAGACATGGGGACATAAAGGACCCAGGGGATGCTTGACCTGTGGCTTTCAGATGTGGTTCCAGGCCCCCCAGATGGTGCCCCGCAGGTGGTCGCTGTGACTGGGAGGATGGTCACACTCACGTGGAACCCCCCCAGGAGTCTGGACATGGCCATCGGTGGGTCAGGGTCACGCAGGGCTGCGTGATGGGGATCGGGACATGGACAGGGCAGGCTCAGGCAGGGGTACCAGGGGGACAGGATGGGAGGGCAAGGCCCAGGGAAGCAGACGGGGTGGGGAGTGGATGGAATGTTGGGACTGTGGCTGAGAGCAACCTTGACTGTGTCCCTTCCATGGTGGAGGAAGCCCTGACTCTGGGTCAGGAGAAGGGACAAAAAGGGTCACCATGTTCCTTTCTCCTTCTCAGAGGGTTTGGGTACTTGGGTCATGGTCCGGGGAACATGCTCTTCTTCCCTGTCCGCGACGTCTTCCTGCTCTGTGCCTCAGTTTCTCCACCTCAGATAGTAACAAAGAGTTGGGATATAAGTCAAGCTCCCTCCGTGCCTGTACCTGGACCCCAGGCCTGGCACTTCGTTGGCTCTGAGCCTGGGTAGGCCGGTGGTTGGGCAAGAGTAGATAGGGGGCAGGTAGGAGCAACAAGAGAAACTGGGGCAGGTCCTCAGAACAGACTAAAAATTTCCTGGGTCCTGAGGAACTGAGTGGGGGTGGGGTGGAGGACGCCCCAGCAATGCCCACCTTTAGCAGCTGCCTCCCCATCAGACCCGGACGCCTTGACCTACACTGTGCAGCACCAGGTGCTGGGCTCAGACCAGTGGACAGTGCTGGCTACAGGCCTGCGGAAGCCTGGGTGGTCAGCCACAGGGTTGCGTAAGGGAGCCCAGCACATTTTCCGGGTCCTCAGTGCCACCGTCAAGAGCAGCAGCAAGCCATCACCCCCCTCTGAGCCTGTGCAGCTGCTGGAGCGAGGTGAGCCTGGCTGCTCTTAGGGAGCGGGGGGGGTGGGTGCCGCTGGGCTGGGGAACTGGGCCTCCGCAGTGGAGGCTTAGGGGCTGGTCTGGACAGTAGAACTTCAACAGGAACAGCGGGGCTGGAACAGATGCGACCTTGACCATCCAGGTGCTTCCCGCTCGCTCCTGAAAGCAGCACTCACAGTGGGCGGGGCTCAGGCTCTGGAGTCGGATGAGCTGGGAGGGCAGTCCCAGTGCCACTGCTGCTCCAGGACCGTGTTCCCTGCAGGAATGGCTGAACCTCTCTGAGCTCCAGCTTCCTCATCCACAAACATAGAGCTCACAGGGCAGCCGGGAGGGTTCAAGGAGCAGTGGGCACGGAGGATTTGGTGTCACCCCAGCATAGACTCTGTGCTCTGTTCCCTCAGGCCCACCGCTGGAGGCGGCGCCTGCTGTGCTGGACAAGCCAGACGTCGTGTATGTGGTGGAGGGACAGCCTGCCAGTGTCACCGTCACCTTCAACCACGTGGAGGCCCAGGTCGTCTGGAGGAGGTGGGGCCCTGCCTGGCACACCCAACTCCCACAGGGGCAGCCCAATTCAGCCATCCTAGCCTGACCTCCTTGTGGCTGGATCCTGAGTGACCTCCCTGTCACGTGTCCCTTAGCTGCCGAGGGGCCCTCCTGGAGGCACGGGCCGGTGTGTATGAGTTGAGCCAGCCGGATGATGACCAGTACGGTCTCCGGATCTGCCGGGTGACCCGCCGGGACTTGGGGCCTCTCACCTGCACTGCCCGCAACCGCCATGGCACACAGGCCTGCTCGGTCACACTGGAGCTGGCAGGTAGGTGATAGCAGGCTCTTTTCCCTGCTCTCCCCCAGAGGCCCCCAGATCTCTCTCCGCACCCCCAGGTGTACACACCCACCTGCCAGGCCTGGGTCTTCTCTCTCATGGCCATGACAGTACTGGTATTACTACTACTAATAGCAATAGTACTAGTACTAATAAGATATCTATTATCACCTAGAACGTGCCAGGCTTGGCGCTAACTATCTCACATGGATCACCTCATTTAATACTTCAACCCGGTGAGACTGGGGTTGGTGATTACCCCCATTTCATTTCATTTTTTTAAGGATTGTATTTATTTATTTTTAGAGAGAGGGGAAGGGAGGAGGAAGAGAAGGAGAGGAACAACAATGCATGGTTGCCTCCCGTGCACCCCCCACTGGGGACCCAGGCACGTGCCCTGACGGAATCAAACCAGCGACCCTCTGGTTCGCAGGCTGCCGCTCAATCCACTGAGCCACACCAGCCAGGGCTATTATCCCCATTTTACAGGTTGGGAGACTGAGGCTCAGAGAGTGTACTAAGTAACAGGTTCAAGGTTACACAGTCTGGTAAGATGACATTCAAGTTCTGATACCCACTCCAAAACCAGAGAGTGCTCCCAGCTCCCAGATTAAACACAACAGGAAATAGTACCTCGAGTAACAAGTGTAGGGAGGCTGAGTGGGTTTAAAAAATAAAAAAGCCCAAGGGAGCGTATCTGATCATGAGACTCTCAGCTCTTGTGATCCTGGCTGCCCTTTGCTTGACCAGCTGGACAAGGCCTCCCAGCCTCTGCAGTGAGGACCCTTTTTGGAATTTCTCCTTCAAAGACGTAGTCTCTCGGTCTCCAACATGCATTAGGTAGTAATTGCCTTATTTTCCCGTTTGTTCATTAACTCTCAACATACGTAACTCCCACTCAGAACTCCAGACCAGTGCCAGCGAAACAGTGTTACCTGCTGAGTAAATACAGTTCCAACCAAATGCAAAGGAAGTGATATGCTAGTTAACACAGGCAAGCTCGTCATGGGTAAATGTGCATTTTCTGGTGCTTTTCAAAAAATTGTTCCAGTTCGGTTGAATCACCCCAGTCCTTTGACTTTCATGGAGCCCACCCTGCCACCCGCCACGTCCCCGCACAGACTGTAAGCCAGATTGCTAGAGAGGAGGAAACGCATCTTTAAAGGGAAAGAGATGCAGCAGGAGGGTGCGTGAGGACGAGATGACAAAGCCCTACTCGCCCCCTGTCGATGATGGATGCGGTGGGGCTACAGATCTTGGGGGTCCCCGGTCTCCCTTTTATGTGTCTGTCCCTTGCTCAGCTTCCCCTACCCCATCCCCTGTCCCTTCCTACTCAATCTGCAGGGCTCATGCTTCCAGTTATAGGATGAGGCCTGGCCATCCAGAGCCCTGCAGCCTGGCCTGGCTGAAACAGTGACAGGGAGACTGTTTCAGTGACCAGGGCTAGAACAGGCCTGGGGTTTGGCTCTACACTCTTTCCCACTGTGCCCCACCCCCACCCCCAGGCAGGAGGGTGGAATCGCCCCTTTCCTCCACATCTGCCACCTCCCACCCCCATCTTCTCCACTCTCAGGATGCCCTCCCCTTTTAGCTGCATAAAACCAGGCGGTGTGCTGGGGATGTGGCGGCCCTGCCAGTGCCCTGCTCGCCCCTGCTCACTCCCGCTGTCCTTAAAGCTGAGATCCTCAGCCTTGCTCAGGAGGGCGGCACCAGGAAGTTGCAGACTCCTCTGCAGAGCACGTTGGAATATGTATTTAATTCTATCATGAAACTTGGGAGCCACTTTATAAAGAAATAACATGATCACATAATATGTGCAGCAAATAAAATCACAGTCACGTGGGAGAACTAAGCAGAGAATCAGTGTCAGCTTGTTCATTTTGCCATTTCCAAGGTGGTAGAAGACCCCTTAAACATTTAAATGGGATTCAGAGAGAAAACTTCAAGACAGAGGCAATGCCATCAAGAACTTGATTTAGGGTCACAGGCTGAGCTTCCCGGAAGACCTAGACAGTCAAGCCCAAGACGCCCTCAATGGGACTGTGCAGAAGGACCATCACCCACAGGGGGCAGCATCGAGCCACTGTGCACAGCCCACTAATGCGGGTAGGGAAGAGACTCAGTTTGGCCAGTCCTGATTTGTCAAGAGCAACAGGAAATCCAGGTTTCTTTGGTGTGAAAAGCTCCTGATTTCAAAACTGACACTGAGGGTCAAACAAAGCAAGCCTGCACCCTCTGGCTGAGGTCTTCAGATTTGGAAAAAACCACATACAGATTTACAGGGCAGGCGCTTGGTCCAGACAAGGAACTTTGAACTCTCTGGGGCCAGTTTGAGAGCCCCAGTGGGGGAGGTGCCAGGGCTCTTGGTGGCGGGGGTGGGGATGGGGGGGCGTGGGTCTGGTGAGCTAGTTGCTGAGGAAGGGCATGGAGAGGAGCTGAGGAGCCAGGCCCACGTGACCCCAACATTCTGTCCCCCTCCCTCACCCACCCCCACCCCCTGTGTTTCAGAGGCCCCTCGGTTTGAGTCCATCATGGAGGACGTGGAGGTCGGGGCAGGGGAGACTGCTCGCTTCGCTGTGGTGGTTGAGGGGAAGCCGCTCCCAGACATCATGTGGTACAAGGTCAGAGGGTGATGAAGGCCTCAGGGGAGCCCTAGCCCAGGGGCTGGCCAGGGGCCTGGGAGGAAGGAGAAGGGATTTCTTCCTAGGGAGGGAGCAGGCAGCTGTAGGAAGACTGGAACTGGGACAGAGAAGAGCAGAGGTGCCGCCAGAAGTGCAGATAGAAGGGAATGGGACCCAGGGGTGCTAAGTGACCCTGGTGGGGGTTTAAGGAACCAGGGGACTAATTGGAGGATTCAGGGTTATCCGTGGGAGGCAAAGGGTGGAGCTGATTCTGGGTCCTGGGAGTCAGCAAGGCCCCTGGGTAGGAAGGTTCCTGGCCCTGAGATAGGAGCGCGACTGGGTCCCCGGGAGAGGCGAAGCCAGGCTGGAGGTGACGGTCAGCTCCGCAGGATGAGGTGCTACTGACCGAGAGCAGCCACGTGAGCTTCGTGTATGAGGAGAATGAGTGCTCCCTGGTGGTGCTCAGCGCGGGGGCCCAGGACGGAGGCGTCTACACCTGCACGGCCCGGAACCTGGCTGGAGAAGTCTCCTGCAAAGCAGAGTTGGCTGTGCGTTCAGGTGGGCAGGAGCTCAAGGGGAGAAGGGCAGAGTGCTCACCCCCAGGATCCGACGTGAGTCGCTGGCCCAGGGCCGCTCCTCCGGCCCTGCACTCCTTCCTTGCCCCCCCCCATCTTCCAGCCCAGCACCCCACCTCGGGCCCTGAGCATTCTTGCTCCTCTTCTGTCTCCTCCACCCACCCTGCCAGTCTCAGGCTCTGCCCTCATTCCTTTGTTGTCCTGCACATCTAACACCAGGCATCTCTTCCGCAGCTCAGACAGCTATGGAGGTGGAAGGGGGCAGGGAAGACGAAGAACAGCGCGGGAGGAGACTCAGCGACTTCTACGACATCCACCAGGAGATCGGCAGGTGTGGAGCGAGGAAGGGGGGTGGTGTCTGGGGGCCCAGAGAGGCTGGGTGTGAGGCTAAAAGAGTCCAGAGAGGGTCCAGCAATGCCTGCACCCATTCTCTCCCCTTGTCATCACCCAGGGGTGCCTTCTCCTACCTGCGGCGTGTGGTGGAGCGTAACTCTGGCCTGGAGTTTGCAGCCAAGTTCATCCCCAGCCAGGCCAAGCCAAAGGCGTCCGCGTGGCGGGAGGCCCAGCTGCTGGCCCGGCTCCAGCACGACTGTGTCCTCTACTTCCATGAGGCCTTCGAGAGGCGCCGGGGACTGGTCATTGTCACTGAGCTGTATCCTGGAACAGGCTGGGTGTCTGGGGGATACCTGGCCTGAATAATGGCCTTGTAACAGCCCGTTAGTAACACGTTTCACACTTAACAAAGTTGGGAGGGGCTGACTAACTTCACAGAGGGGAGTTGGGAGACCTCTGAGAAAACCAGAATTTTCAGCCCCGCCCCTTTTTAAAGCATAAATGTACTTAGCACTTAATGTGTTCCTGGCCATGTTCTAAGAGCTTTATCTACTTAACCCTCATGTATACCTACCTATCTCATGGAATATTATCATCTCTATTTTATAGATGATGAAGCTGATGTACAGAGAGGTTAAGTAACTCACCAGAACTCACACAGTTAGCAAAAGGCTTGGGACTTTTATCATGAAATGCAGTACAGTGTATCTGAACATTTGAAGTGACCCCATCTCAGATGAGCATCAATACTTGGCTCTATAAGTAGGCTGTTTCCATAAAGACTGGGTTTTAGCCGTGCGTGAGAGCTGTTGTTAAAGGCACGCTATGTCAGGATGCTGGGGGTTGGCCTGTCACCCCTACTAGCAGGGTGACCATGTCCTCACACCAGGTTCCCGGTCTGCACTGTCAGAACCCAGACCTCAGCAAAATGACCCATTATTGTCTGTCATGAACCTTCTAGGTCATTTCCAGATAGAGTCAAGAATTTCCATTTACAGTCAATGAAATTCTCTTCTAATTGATCCCTATACATACCTCACAGTGGGGCAAGAGGAGGTGTTGTCCTGTTTTACTCCTGAGGGAACTAGTCTGGGAGGGGCTGGGTGGCTTGCCTGGGGTCCCCTAACAAGAGAGTACATGCAGGGTTGTCCCGCCTGTGCACCCAGGTGACAGGCGGAGGAGTGGAGACGCTGCTGCAACTGGGCTCAGAGGTGCTTTAAGAGAGCGGAGAATCCGTGCTGAGCTGGGGTCTGACTTGAGTTCTGGGGAGGGGGAGGCACTGCCCAGTGGGGAGGGCAAGGCAGTCAGCACTGGCCACTGTTCTCCTTGACCTGGGGCCCAGCTGCACAGAGGAGCTGCTAGAGCGAATGGCCAGGAAACCCACCGTGTGTGAGTCTGAGGTGAGGGCAGTGGGTGGCAGGGCCGGCTGGGCAGTGGCACTCGCCTGCCTGTGCTCTGGGAGCTGAGGAGTGGGTCCCGGGCATGCGCCCTGTGCCCGTGAAGAGGCCGGGGCAGCAGCGGAGCCCCTTCCTCCATCCCACCAGACCCCACCCCCTGCCCCGGGACTTACCCTGTTCTCTGTGAATCTCAGCAGACCACCCTGCCCCTCCCTCTGTTTCCCAGTCTTCCTCACATGTGGCTCCGGTAAGAGGGCCACCTGGACTCTCTTCAGGCCACCGCTGTCCTGCTGTAGAGGCCTGGACCAGCCATGAACTGCACGGTCCTGTCTGTTGTCACGTGCATGGCTCCCTTCTGTAACCGTGGTGTGCCCGACCTGTGTACACGCAGGCCTGGGATCTCTGCAACCCAAACCTGGGTTTCAAGCCCCTTCACCAGCCATCTGAAGGCCACTTAACAGGCATGGCCCGACCTCCTGCCACAGCCCCGGTGGTGATCAGGCATAACACCCACTCTTCCCCCGTGAACTCCGGGTCACCTGTTCCCACAGATCCGGGCCTACATGCTGCAGGTGCTGGAGGGAATATGCTATCTGCACCAGAACCATGTGCTGCACCTGGATGTCAAGGTGAGGTGCCGCAGGGGCCGGGGAGCAGGTGGCCCCTGTGGAAGCCAGGCAGCGGGGGGCCCTTCCCTCTTCACTGAGCCCGCACGCCTCGCCTTGGGTCCCGCAGCCGGAGAACCTGCTGGTGTGGGACGGTGCGGAGAGCGAAGAGCAGGTGAGGATCTGTGACTTCGGGAACGCCCAGGAGCTGACTCCGGGAGAGCCCCAGTACTGCCAGTACGGCACGCCCGAGTTCGTGGCGCCCGAGATTGTCAACCAGACCCCTGTGTCTGGAGTCACTGACATCTGGTAATGTTGGCACACTGAGCTGCTGGGGTGGGCCAGGGCAGCTGCCCCCGTGCTGGGGAGGTGCTCCCTGGCAGCGGGGAGCTTCACTAAGCCCAGATTCCATCTCCGACAGTCGACCGGTGGCACTGCTCATGGGTTCCTTGTCCACGTTACTACCTACCCCTCATCAGTTGGGGTGACCCAGGCACTCAAGGGCTCAGGCCTGTCAATCTTTGGTTCCTTGTCTCTCCTGGATGGTTGGCCATCCCCTCTGCAGCCACCTCGCCTCCCCACAGTGAGGCAGGCACGGTCCCTCCACTCCCAGAGTCCTCATGGCTTCCTGGGCTGGCCCTGCTGTGACCCTTGACTCCTCCAGGGATGTCTGGACCTCTGGGTTCAGAGTTTTCCCTGAAGGAGGCGCCATGTCCATTTTCCATGACGGTGTTCACAGGGAGGACACTTCTCCCTAGATTCCCCGCTCACTTCCGGCGGGAGGTGCGCTGTCCTCTCACCAACCGGCTCTCCTTTTCCCACAGGCCCGTGGGCGTCATTTCCTTCCTCTGGTAAGAGCCCCTCTGAACTTGGGCCCCCACAGTCCAGTGGTCTGTTAGCAGCACCTCCCACCCTGACATTAGCAGCGCCCCCCACCTTGACATTTGCAGGGCCTGGGGCTAGAAAGCAGTTGGGGGCGTGCAGCCCAGCCCTTCTCTTCCACGCCCCCTCTTCTTCCTGCACAGCCAGGGGCCTCATATGCATGTGGGCGCCCCAGCCTGGGTGTCTAAGTCTCCCACCGTCAGCCTCTCGATGAGGGGCAGGCACACAGGCTGGATGGAGAGAGGCCAGTGTGGGCTCAGGGCCACTCAGGCAAGAACTACAGGGTCCTGACTGTCCAGCAGGACCTGGAAGGCATAGGCTCAGGCTCAAGGAGGCACATCCCCTGAGCAGGCTCCTCACCTCGAGGACAGGCCACAGCGGGAGGAAGGACAGAACAGGTCCTCTAAAGCACCGGCCCAGGGCAGGGACCCGGTTGCCCACGTCTCAAGGTGGTAGTGCCACCTGCCTGTGCCCCGGGGTGGCAGGAACAGGACAGGCAAGTGTCTGAAAGATTTTGTCCAGATTTACCTAGCCTGTGTGTCTGCCCCACAGCTCTGGGGTCCCATGTCCCCACTGGCACCCTCTCATCTGTGGCTGAGCCCCAGGGCCCTGCTGCCCTCACTCAGCCCTCTCCACCCCTGCAGCCTGACGGGGATCTCCCCGTTTGTTGGGGAGAACGATCGGACAACATTGATGAACATCCGAAACTACAACGTGGCGTTTGAGGAGACCAGGTTCCTGAGCCTGAGCCGGGAGGCCCGGGCCTTCCTCATCAAAGTGCTGGTGCAGGACCGGCTGTGAGTCCGAGGCCCGAGGAGGCCCCCCCCTGCAGAGCCCCTCATGCCACCCCTACTGCTGCCACACCTCTGCCCTTTGACACCCGATCTTCCAAGTCCCTAGAGGCCCCGTTTCCCCAAACATTGATTGACTGGCTGAATTGGACTCATGAATCCCTTCCTCCTCCTTCCTTTCCAGGAGACCTACTGCAGAGGAGACTCTGGAGCATCCTTGGTTCAAAGTGAGTCTAGTTCTGCAAAGTCATGGTAGGAGAAGTGGAGGGAGATAAAATGTTAACAGCTTCATTTGTTGAGAACCTACTGTGTGCAGTTAGCATGATAGGCGTTTAGTCTACTTACGATCTACCTGCTTCAAATAGCTCTGGGAGAAAGGCACGACTCTCATTGTGTCGATAAGAAAACAGGCTCAGGTTGGGGGAGCGTGGATCCCAAGGCACAGGTCTGGACCTCCCCACCCCGTCCTGCGGGGCCCTCATGAGGGTTTCTTCTGGCTCTCGAGACCAGCCCCGGCCTTCCTCACCCCTGTGTGCCCCCCTCTGTCCTGCACCGGTGCCACACCCGCTGTGGTTAGTATGTGGCCTGGCCTCTTGGGTTTGAGCTCTGTGTGGGCAGAGTTCTCATTCATCTTCAAACCCCAGCAGTGCAGGGCACAGCGCCAGGTGGGGGGTGAGTTTCAGCAAGTGACCCAGAAAGAACAACGGAATAAACCAGCCATTGAGCTTTGCGCTGGGTCAACTGAAGGCTGAGGTAATTCTGGTGTCTGTCCTTGGAGAACGAGCCTGGCCTCCCAGATCAGAACCAGCTCCAGTGAGGACAGCCGGAGTGGGCGGCTGAGGGACGCATTTGTCTGGATGCGGCCCGCCCAGCTCCAGTTTTCCAGGGTGAGAGCTCCACGTGGAGACAGACGGCGAGGTGGGAAGTAGGACCAGGCCAGGGGCCTACGCACAGCCTCCTGGGGCAGCCAGTGTGCGGGGATGGGACCCTGAGCCCAGCGTAAGCTCTAAAGCCCATCCTGGAAGCGACTGATTTTTGGCCTCTCCACTTAGGTTCAGGGAATTTGTCTACACGTGGGCACCTTGGCTGTGGGAATTGTCGGGACAGATGCATGGGGAAGGGGTCCCCCAAGGAGCCTGGACTTGTTACTGCTCGGTTCACTGTCTCCTCCTGTGCACTTGGTCTCTCCATTGCCAAACCCTGAGGGTCTCGGTTGCCAGAGGGCTTTCCCTAAGTCCCGATTTCCTGGGTTCACAGACACAGGTGATGGGCGCAGAGGTGAGCACGGACCACCTGAAGCTATTCCTCTCCCGGCGGAGGTGGCAGGTGAGTTTGCCTGGGCCCTGCTTCTGTGCCTCCCACTGTATCACGCTGCAGCCTTTTCTCTCTGACCCTGCGTTTTTCTATCCTACGCCCTCACTGGCCACGTATCTGTCTTCACCTGCTTTATGGTGTCTCAGTTCCTAGCTCCCCTCCAGCCCTCTGACCCTCTGCCTGCCTTAGGCCTTGTCTCTGGGGCTAAGGGGGGCCCAAGTGGGACAGTCTGGCCCCGGAGGTCCCCCAGGTCTGACTCTAGCCCTCTGTCTCCAGCGCTCCCAGATCAGCTACAAGTGCCACCTGGTACTGCGCCCCATCCCCGAGCTGCTGCGGGCACCCCCAGAGCGAGTGTGGGTGGCTGTGCCCAGAAGACCCCCACCCAGTGGGGGGCTCTCATCCTCCTCTGACTCTGAAGAGGAGGAGCTGGAGGAACTGCCGTCTGTGCCCCGACCACTGCAGCCCGAGTTCTCGGGCTCCCGGGTGTCCCTCACTGACATTCCCACTGAGGATGAGGCCTTGGGGGCCCCAGAGGCTGGGGCTGCCGCCCCCATGGAGTGGCAGGAGCAGGGAAGGGCCACCTCTCAGGACCAGGAGACCCCCAGCCCTCAGGACCTCCCCTCCCCAGGCCAGGAGCCCCCAGCTGGGTCCAGCCCTCGGCGGGGAGAGCTCCGGAGGGGCAGCTCTGCTGACAGTGCCCTTCCCCGGGCCGGGCCGAGGGAGCCGGGCCGGGGCCTGCACAAGGCGGCGTCTGTGGAGCTCCCACAGCGCCGAAGCCCCAGCCCGGGGGCCACCCGCCTGACCCGGGGTGGCCTGGGTGAGGGTGAGTACGCCCAGAGGCTGCAGGCCCTGCGCCAGCGGCTGCTGCGGGGAGGCCCTGAGGATGGCAAGGTCAGCGGCCTCCGGGGTCCCCTGCTAGAGAGCCTGGGGGGCCGTGCCCGGGACCCCCGACTGGCACGGGCTGCTTCCAGTGAGGCGGCACCCCGCCACCAGCCCCCACCAGAGACTCGGGGCCTGCAGAAGAGCAGTAGTTTCTCTCAGGGTGAAGCAGAGCCCCGGGGCCGGCACCGCCGTGCTGGGGCTCCCCTCGAGATCCCCGTGGCCCGGCTTGGGGCCCGCAGACTCCAGGAGTCTCCCTCCTTGTCTGCCCTCAGCGAGACCCAGCCGCCCAGCCCTGTGAGGCCCAGTGCCCCTAAACCCGTTGCCCACAAACCCAGTGCCCCCAAGTCTCCAGAACCTCCTGCCACCATGCCCAGTGATGCCCCCCAGCCCTCAGCACCCCAGCCTACCCAAGAGAAGGCCCCAGAGTTCAAGGCAGAACCAATTCCAGCCCCCAAGCCCACACAGCCCCCTGTGGCAGTGCAAACCTCAGTGGCCCCCCTCACACCGTATGCCCAGATCATGCAGTCACTGCAGCTGGCGGGTCACACGCAAGGCCCTCCGCAGGGCCCTGCCGCATCTCCAGCGGAGCCCAAGTCCCACCCTGCTGTGTTTGCCAGGGTGGCCTCCCCACCTCCGGGAGCCTCCAACAAGCATGTGCCTTCAGCCGCGGCTCCTCCAGGGTCAGCTGAGAAAGCCAGGGTCCCCACAGTGCCCCGCAGGCCCGGCAGCAGTCTCAGCAGCAGCATCGAGAACCTGGAGTCCGAGGCCGTGTTCGAGGCCAAGTTCAAGCGCAGCCGTGAGTCGCCCTTGTCTCGGGGGCTGCGAATGCTGAGCCGCTCGCGCTCGGAGGAACGCGGCCCTTTCCGCAGAGCCGAGGAGGAGGACGGCATGTACCGGCCCAGCCCGGCGGGGACACCGCTGGAGATGGTGCGACGGCCCGAGCGCTCCCGCTCCGTGCAGGACCTCAGGGCGGTCGGGGAGCCGGGCCTGGTCCGCCGCCTGTCGCTGTCGCTGTCCCAGCGGCTGCGGCGGACCCCGCCCTCGCAGCGCCACCCTGGCTGGGAGGCCCGCGGCGGGGACGGGGAGAGCTCCGAGGGCGGCAGTTCAGCGCGGGGCTCCCCGGTGCTCACTGTGCGGAGGCGGCTCAGCTCCACACTGGAGCGGTTGTCCAGTCGGTTGCAGCGCAGCGGCAGCAGCGAGGATTCGGGGGGCACGTCTGGCAGAAGCACGCCGCTGTTCGGACGGCTACGCAGGGCCACGTCGGAGGGGGAGAGTCTGCGGCGCGTCGGCCTCCCGCACAACCAGCTGGCTGCCCAGACCGGCGCCACCACGCCTTCCGCCGAGTCTCTGGGCTCTGAGACCAGCGCCACGTCGGGCGGCTCAGGTGGGGTGGCGCAGGGCCACAGTGAAGGGTGGGTGTGTGAACAGGTCTGGGTGGGTCTGGGTGCAAGACTGGGGTGACAGATGCAGAGTGCGGAAGAGGGTGGGTTCGCTGGAGAGAGGCTCTGGGAGGAGGAGAGGGGAGGGCCACTCCCCAGAAAGAGGTGGAGCAGGTGCTGGGAGCCCTGAGCATGGAATTGGTGGGGCTGATGCTGCAGGAGGCTGAGGAGCAGAGGCAGGGTGGGAGCAGGCCAGGGCTGGGCCAGGGTGTTCTCTGTTTCCTTGGGCCGAGGGCTGCAGGGAGGTGGGAGCTGTCTGGCCCTGGCTGGGCGGGTGCTCAGGCTCCTGGGTCTTCCCAGCTCCCGGGGAAAGCCGAAGCAGGCTGCGCTGGGGCTTCTCTCGGCTGAGGAAGGACAAGGGGTCATCACAGCCAAACCTCTCTGCCAGCGTCCAGGAGGATTTGGGTGACCAGTACGTGCGCAGTGAATCAGGTAAGAGAGGCCTGCTGGGCGAGTAGGCCACCCTGCCCCCCGGGGCAGTCCTAGCTGGGTGGGAGACCGACCACTCTGAGGAGCCCAAGCGGTGAAGGAAGGGACCTGGAATCAGGAAAACGACAACTACGATCATAATAGCAGCAACTGCCGTTATTAGCAAAGCTGAGTGCCCCGTTAGGCACTTAACAAGGCCCACCTCACTCAACACCCGCCCCCCCACATTGTTGAGGAACTATTATCTGTACCGTGTCCGTATTTTACAGATGAGGAAACTGAGGCTGAGCCGGGTTAAGTAGCGTGTGGAAGGCTCAGAGCCGTAGTAGGTGCAGCAGTCAGGCAGTGGGGCTCTGCCACCCTGTGCAGTCAGACCCCAGAAGTGGCTTTGGGACACCAGACTAGTGGTTAGGCCCCTCCCTCGTGGGAGAGCCTAGGAGGTCCCTGTAACTGTGTATAGTTCTAAAGGAGGTCAGGGTGGGGTTCCCGCCCACAGAGCCCCCGTGCCGAAGTGTGTTTGCTCGAACGTGCACACACAGACACTTTCTTTCCTGGCCTAGAGGCCCGCTGTCTGCACTGTGCCCCCAATTCTCTATTTCTTTACAGCCCTGAATACCCACCCCCAGCCCCTGCAGGGCCTCCAGCATCTTCAGCACCCTCCTGGCTGTTTGCCAGGGGGAGGGGAGCATAGGATATGCTCTGTCTATTTCTCTGCCCGAGTGTCCTGGGCTGCCGGGAGGCAGGTATTTTCCACCTAGGATGGCCCTGTCCCTCACCCCAAAAGGGGGCATTGTTCAGGGACTGCACACAAAGGCTCAGGAGGCCAGGTTCCCAGGCCAGCATGCAGAAAGAACAGAGCAGGCCCAGCAGGCCGGGCCGTGTGCAGGGCCTTTAGTGGTCGCCAGATCTCTTCTTCCTGTTTCCCCATGAAACTCCTCAGGACTGTCCCAGCTGTGCCTCCGCTGGGCTTGAGCTGATTGTGTCCGGCCTTGGCCAGGAGAGTGGGGGCATCCTACCAAGGCGCTGGACAGTGGGGACTGTAGGAGGGAAGAGCAGCGAGGGAGGCCAGCTGGTGGGGCAGCGGGGAGGAGAGGGACTGAGACGGGGAGACAGAAGCCAGCACAGAGGCCTGGGGACAGCTGATCCCTTCCCACCTGGGGCCGCCCTCCCAGGTCCGTTTTGCTGGTGCAGCTGATTTCCTTCTGAGGCAGTGTCCCCTTACCTCATCCTGCACCCGCCCCCTTGCAGAAGAAGCCTGTCCCATTTGTCTCGTGTCCACTTGACCAACTAGGGCCAGCCCCTGGGGGCATGGAGGCAGAACTGGCAGAGCTGGGCCAGGGTCACCTTTCACCTCTCCTCCTGGCCTTCCTCTCTCTCCCGCCTACCCAGCACTCTTACTGGTTCTGAAGGCGGCCAGTGACAAAACTATATATTCACTTTATGTTATTGTGCCTCAGTGTGGGGTCCCTCCTTGGGGAACAGGGGTGCAGTGGGGAGGGTGGGCTTGCTGCTGTTCTGACCATCCACTCTCCTGCCCAGCTCACCCCACCCCTACTCCCTCCTGGTCCTTTAGACAGGCAGCAGCTGGGGCTCCCAGGGGCATGTATCCCTCAGCTTTCTCTGCCCATGTGAATAAAATCCACCTTCATCCCCGGTGGCCAGGACCAGATGGGGATATTTCTAAACACACATGCCACGGAGCAGGAATGCAAGCCCTCACGGCACTCAGGAGCCACGGGCCACGGAGACTTTGGCCGTCTGCGTCCTGGCCATGGCCTGTTCACCAGTCAGCTGTGCAGTCGGCTTTGCCAAAACGGCCTCTTTCTCTTGGGGTCTGTGCCTGGCTCTGTTCTGGGCATGTTCAGGAGCTAATGATCATAACAGTAATAGGAGCTAACACCGATGAGCACTTATTATTATATCTTAGATACATGCTAAGCACTTTATATACTCCTTGTAATTCTCACAGCAGCCCTATGAGCTGAGTGTTATTCTTTCCCTCAGTTTAGACAAGATCTGGTTCAAGGTCATGCAGATACCGGCTTTTGCCCCTTCAGAAGCCCCTCACCACTCAGCTGACCTGAAGGAGTACGAGAAAGCCTAGCTCTGTATCCCCAGGCCCCCGGGGGAACTAGGGGTGGCAGAGGCTGACACCCTTCCTGGCTCGGCCCCTGCTTTGCCTTGACTTCAGACCTTCTGAGACTGCATATTTTGACTGAACTTTATGTCCAACCCCAGGATTCCCAGCTGAGGCCACCAGCCCCTCTCACTTGCCCTGAGGTGCCCCAGAGGGAGTGACTATTACCAGATCTTAAGCACTGCAGTTTTTCAATATTTGTTTATCTTTATTTTATTTAACAAGTGCACACAGAGCACATAAATGTAGTGCCAGGCCCTGATCTAATCGCTTTGCAAGCAGATGAGGTCACTACCATGCGTCTTCAATAGCCAGTGAAAGGAAGAGATAAGCTGTACACACAGTGAGTGCCTGGGGCCGTGATGCTCACCCCAGAGAAAATTCTCAGAAGTGTGGAGTGGGGTCCCACTTCTCACATCCGGCTGGGAAGAGACAAGCTTTCACTCTGCTGCCCTGCTCTCCTGTGCACCCTCCCCACCTTCCTCGGTGAGCGAGCTGCAGTCCCCACAACCCTTGGCTGTCTGCTCTCCCTCCAGACTTCCCCCCAGTCTTCCACATCAAACTCAAGGACCAGGTGCTGCTGGAGGGAGAGGCAGCCACCCTGCTCTGCCTGCCAGCAGCCTGCCCTGCACCCCACATCTCCTGGTTGAAAGGTAGGGTCACTTCTCCCTAGAGAGGGTCATTGGCAAGTGGCCCCAGGCTTGGGGATACTTGAGGGGGAGTGGCAACCCGAGGGTCCCGGAAGACCCGTGCACCGCCCCACTCAGCAGCCTCTTCTGCTTCTCTCTGCCCCCAGACAAGCAGTCACTGCGGTCAGAGCCCTCGGTGGTCATCGTGTCCTGCAAAGATGGACGGCAGCTGCTGAGCATCCCTCGGGTGGGCAAACGGCATGCTGGGCTCTATGAGTGCTCGGCCACCAACGTCCTAGGCAGTGTCACCAGCTCCTGTTCCGTGGCTGTGGCCCGTGAGCCGGGGGCAGGGGCCAAGGAGGGCAGTGATGGGGGATGTTGGGTGGGGCTAGATGGAGCTAAGCTGGAGTCTAGGGGCTCACTGGGACTCCCCTCTTCTCGCCAGGCATCCCAGGGAAGCTAGCCCCTCCCGAGGTACCCCAGACCTACCAGGACACGGCACTGGTGATCTGGAAGCCAGGAGACAGCCGGGCACCCTGCACGTACACGCTGGAGCGGCGGGTGGATGGTGAGGGACTACACGGGGGGAGGGGTGGCAGGTGGCAGGTGAGAAGCCAGGGAGACAAGTGCCTCCCCAGGCAGACCTTCCTTCCCGAGGCTCCCTGCAGACACCACTGGGAGCCTGGGCCACCCCTCTGTGGCCTCAGCCCCTCCTCCTCGATGCCTGCAGGGGAGTCCTCCTGGCACCCAGTGAGCTCAGGCATCTCCGACTGTTACTACAATGTGACCCACCTGCCGATTGGCGTGACCGTGAGGTTCCGTGTGGCCTGTGCCAACCGTGCTGGACAAGGGCCTTTCAGCAACCCCTCTGAGAAGGTCCTCGTCAGGGGCACACGAGGTCAGTGGGATGGGGTGGGGCGTGGCCAGAAAAGGAGGAGGACCCTAAGCCCAGGATCCACCCCCTTCTCAGAGCACCCGGGTGCTGCCTCCAGAGGCCCCACGGTGATGTTTTCCTTGTCTCCACTCAGATCCCGCAGCTCCGCTGCCTGCTGCTCACCAAGACACCCCTGTTACCTCAGGGCCAGCCAGGGCCCCGCCTGCGGACTCTCCTACCTCACTGGCCCCGGCCCTGTCCCCGTCCCCGTCCCCCACCACCTCTGCAGCTCCTAGTCCCCCAGGTCCCCAGCCAGCTGCTCTCAGCCCCTCATCTCCCCCAGCGCCCCCCAGCCAGGCCTTGTCCTCACTCAAGGCTGTGGGTCCACCTCCCCAAACCCCCCCACGAAAGCACAGAAGCCTGCAGGCTGCCCAAAAAGTAGAGCCCTCCCTCCCCAGTGGCCAGGTTGCCCCCAGTGAACCCACGTCTTCCGTCCCTGACACTGGGACCCCAACCCCAGCCTCCCCTCCACAAGAGGTTAAGTCAGCGTCTTCCTCTACTCCCCTGTATATGGTGACCTCCTTTGTGTCCGCACCACCAGCCCCTGAGCCCCCAGCCCCTGAGCCCCCTCCCGAGTCCACCAAGGTAACTGTTCAGACCCTCAGCTCAGCCAAGGAGATGGTCAGCTCCCCTGGGGGTGGCCCCCGCAGCTCTCCAGGGCCAGAAGGCACCACTCTTCGACAGGGCCCCCCTCAGAAACCCTACACCTTCCTGGAGGAGAAGGCCAGGCAAGCAGGGCATGGGAAGGGATGGAGGACAGAGGCGGGAGTGTAGGGGACACAGGGATTCGGAGAAGAGACCAGACTGCCCCCTGGGGGTGGGAGAAGGTGCTGAGATATGCGATCTCAGTACTATCGAGTTCAGATTTTCTCTGGGCCATGCACGATGCTAAACTCTGTAGCCGTCTGATCTCATTTAATCCTCATAACTTGGAGAGGAAGTCACTACATTATCATCATCACCTGTTGCACAGATGGGAAAACTGAGGTTGGAGAGGTTACGGGGTTTGCCTAAGGCACTGAGAGACAGAACTGGGACTCGAACCCAGATTTCTAGGATTCAGCTCCGGGACCCTTGACTGGGTCCCTGCTCTACCCACTGCAGCCCCCTTAGCCTCCACAGTGGTGGTGTCCCCTCTCTCCTCTGAGCCTGTGGTGTCCCCCCAACCCATAGGGGCCGCTTTGGTGTAGTGCGCATGTGCCGGGAGAATGCCACCGGCCGAACGTTCGTGGCCAAGATCGTGCCCTATGCAAGCGAGGGCAAGCGGCGAGTCCTGCAGGAGTACGAAGTGCTGCGGACGCTGCACCACGAGCGGCTCATGTCCCTGCACGAGGCCTACATCACCCCGCGGTACCTCGTGCTCATCGCCGAGAGCTGCGGCAACCGGGAGCTCCTCTGCGGGCTCAGCGAGAGGTAGCTGGGTCTTCAGGGAGCGACCAAGAGTGGGGGCGCGGGGATGGAACATCACCTGCCTCCCCTGCGCCCTCCAGGTTCCGATATTCAGAGGACGACGTGGCCACCTACGTGGTGCAGCTGCTCCAAGGCCTGGACTACCTCCACGGCCGCCACGTGCTGCACCTGGACATCAAGCCCGACAACCTGCTGCTGGCCCCTGACAACGCCCTCAAGATTGTGGACTTTGGCAGCGCCCAGCCCTACAACCCCCAGGCCCTGCGGCCCCTTGGCCACCGCACGGGCACCCTGGAGTTCATGGGTGAGGGCATCATGCCAGCCAGGGCGGCAGGGGGTCAGGGTGCTGCCAAAGGGGCAGCAGCCAGAGCTTCCCCCTCACGTCACCCACACATGTGCCATTTATTGAGTGCTTACTGTATGCAAGCAAGGAACAATCCTTTCCACGAGTTGTTTTTTTTTTTTCAATTTACCCTCACGGTAGCCCAGGAGATTGGCATAACATTACTCTCATTTTACAGATGAGGAAACAGAGGCATGATGAAATTATTTGTTCCATGTTAGACAGTTTTAAATAGTCAAGCCAGGATTTGATAAAGCTGGAAAGATAGGAGAATCAATTATTAATTTATATAAAAGAGGAAAACCAGCTACCATTCAGCTACCTGCTAAATACTTTATGTTCATTATCTCTATCCTTTAGAGTTAGTCCGAAAGCCGCACTTTACAAATGAGGAGATGGAGAACCGGGCAGGTTTAGTACATTGCCCAGGGTCCTGTAGTTCAGCGGGCAGGCCTGGGATTGGAGCCAGACAGGCTGATTTCAAAGAGTCTTAATCTTTGTGCCGGCCACGTTCATTGTGAATGGGCACCTAGGTCAGAGCTGACCCAGGGGGCCAAGCATCCCTGGTTCTCAGCAACTTCATGGTCTGGGTGACCCCCACCACTCGGTGCCTGGGCCACATCTCCCCTGAGGGCCACCTGGGTCCCCATCTGGACTTCTGTCATCCAGGGCCTGCTGCTCTGGTCAGACCCATGGTCTGGTGACCTGGACAGTGTTCTGCTCCTCAAGCCCCCAGGGACCTCCCCAGTCTTTCCCCCACTTCCCTGCCACCAGGAAACTTCTTCAACTTGTACTCTGTCTTCTGTCAGCTCCTGAGATGGTGAAGGGAGACCCCATCGGCTCTGCCACAGACATCTGGGGAGCGGGTGTGCTCACTTACATCATGTGAGTGCCCCCAGGACCCACCTTCTGCCTATACCCTCTCCCCCTCTCTGCACCTCCCCAGCACACGTGAGTGTGCACAGGTGCATGTGTGCACACCTGCGTGTATGCCCAGGTCCCTTATCCCTGCCCCTGAGTGCTGTGCCCCTTAGAACGCCCACACTGCTGTCCCCGTGGACCTGTGAATTGAGTCTCCGTTCACAGGGCTCAACTGAACTGTCTCCACCACAGGCTCAGTGGACGCTCCCCGTTCTATGAGCCAGACCCCCAGGAAACGGAGGCTCGTATTGTGGGGGGCCGCTTTGATGCCTTCCAGTTGTACCCCAACACCTCCCAAAGCGCTACCCTCTTCTTGCGAAAGGTCCTCTCAGTACATCCCTGGTGAGTGGGCCCCACACCTGAAACCCCCCAGCATTACCTGTGCCCGGCCTCAGGCTGCTCGGGCCCAGTTCATGGCTAAGACTCCCCAACTCTTCCCCTGCCCCTGATAATTACACTGTTGTGCTTCTGCTGCTAAATGGTTGTACTACCCACCATTGAAAACCTAGAGCAGCCCTATAACATAAGCAGAACCCCTGTCCCCACTCCAGAGATTGCCCCAGAGTTGCCCAGAGTCACTCACTAGGGGTGAATCCAGATTGGGACTCAGACACAGGGGAGGACAGAGCCCCGCCCCTCGCCAGGCTCACCGTCTGGCTGGGCCTGGCAGGAGCCGGCCCTCCCTGCAGGACTGCCTGGCTCACCCATGGCTGCAGGATGCCTACCTGATGAAGCTGCGCCGCCAGACACTCACCTTCACCACCAACCGGCTCAAGGAGTTCCTGGGTGAGCAGCGGCGGCGCAGGGCCGAGGCCGCCACCCGTCACAAGGTGCTGCTCCGCTCCTACCCAGGCGGCCCCTAGTGGCTCGGACCACAGCCCGGCCTGGGCTTCCCCTCGGGGCTCCCGCTGATGCAGCGGGACATTCCAGGGCCCACGCTGAGCTGGGTGGGCTCAGGGCTTCGGACACCACCAGCAGCAACAACATCCAGCCGGGCTATTACCTCACGGACCTGCCGGGACAGAGGCCCAGGGCTGTGGCCAGTGTCACCAGGCCTGAGCCAGAGCTGGAGACTCATTGGCCAGGCTGGGTGGAGTCGGGAGCAGGAAGAGGGGCAAAAACGGAATGGGGAAGTGAGAGAGAGGGATGGGAGACCGCAGGAAGGTTCCGGGGTTGGGGGGACTGCATCTCGGGGAGAGCCCACCGAGGAGGGTGTGAGTGGCTGAAGAGGTGGAAGAGGAAGGAGCCCAGGGTGTCGAGGCCATGGGCTGGAAGTGTCAGTGAAGCAGGGACAGGATGTGAAGACAGTGTCAGGGTGCCAGAGGCCGCATGTGAGAGAGGGCAGTGAGGTGAGGGAGGGAGAGGAGCGAGGACTCAGGTGGAGATGGGGTGGGCCAGCTGCCAGTGTCCTGGAGGAAGAAGCGAAGACGGCTGGAGGCGGGAAGCAGCGGTCACTCCAGCCAGCGCTCTCCTGGTGCCCCAGTGGGTGCAGCTCTGGGCTCGGTGCTGGCCCAAGGACGTCCCCACTGGCCCGCCGTGGCCTTCGCCCTTCTTCCCATTCATATTTATTTATTTATTGACTTTTATGAAGTTTCCCTTCCATCCAATCCTAATTGCTCATGTTGTCCTGACCATCCCCCCAGCCATCCAGCTGTCTGTGCAGCTGTCTGTCTGTCTGTCACAAGAGAAATAAAAACAGCAAGCAGCAGGACCTGTGTGTGGTTTGTGGGCAGAGATGGCTGGGAGTGCAGGGTGCTGGGACAGGCGCAGTTCAGCCCGATCTGGGCCAGGGAGAGCCCAGGTGTACCAGGTAGCACCTTCAGACCTTCCTCCTCCCTCCCTGACCCTCCTGACCCCTTACCTCTCCTTATTCCTAAACAGAGGAGAGACTTCGATCTGCTTCTCCTGAAGTTTCCAGAATCCTAGCAGGACCACTGAATCCCCACCATTACCCTCTAACCAGACTCTGGTGGCCCCCACCTCTTCTTACCCGTCCCATCAACATACCTGGGAGGATGTGAGACTCTGCAATGGACCGGCCCACACCCTAGTCCTGGCTCAGCCTTCTTTCCCTAGTACTTCCCAGCTTTGGTCCTGGCCCCCGGAGCCAGGGGTTTAGCATGATGATTGTGAGGGCAGGTGGTGTGAAGAGCTGCAGAGGAGACTGGGCCGGGCCCAGGCCCCTGCTCCCAGTGTGAGGGCTCCAGTCAGGGCACCAGCTGCACAGGGCAGATGTGAGCCCTCAGGTCTGTCTGCAGTGATGGTGCTTCAGACAAGCATTTTCCTAGGCCCCAGGGACACTCAGCCCGGGCCTTCTGATCCCCACGGCAAGCTGAGGGTCTGCTGGGTGTGAAGGCGCCCTGGCTCCAGCCGCAGTGCAGAGAGAATGGTCACGGGGCTCCAGAACTGAGCTGCCTTGCCCTGAGGTGGGGAGAGGAGGGAGCTAGTTCTCCTTGGGTCCAAAGGGACTGTCCTCCCCACTTCACCCCTGGAAAACTGTTCTTGACAAAGTGATAAGAACAAAGCTCCTACCGTGAGCAGAGAGGGCTGGTGCTGGTGTTTTGCTGATCGAGTTTGACGGCTCCTTGGCTGGAGCCCAAACAACTCTCCACCCAGCCCAGCCCAGCCTCTCTGGCCTCCCAGGATCTTAGGAAATAGGCAATCCCCATCATCATAAAATAACAGGATGTTGCCCTGGGCAGATAGTTCAGTTGTATACGCCAAGGTTTTGGGTTGGACCTCTGGTCAGGGCACATATGAGAATCAACCCATGAATACATAAACATGTGGTACAACAAATCGATGTTTCTCTTTCTCAATGCAATAAATAAATTTTAAAAATGTTACAAAATAATAGGATGTTAAAGCAGCTGGAAGGGACCAGACAGATGCCTTGCCTTGCTCAACTGTCATTTTAATGATGAAGATATACAGTTTGCCTGTGAGAATCTGTAATTCCCTACTCACTGCAAATGTTTTCATATAAAAATGAGGTGCCTGAACTCATATCTTGATAAATGGTAATATCCCTCTCCCGTCCCCCCTCTGAGCTTGAGCTCTTTTCCCATCTCCATTGGAAATGGCATGTGAACTGCTTGCTCCAAACCCTGAGGAGCAAAGGTAATTTATGTCAGCAAAGCTGTGTCAAAATTGCTCTGATCAAAAGGTGACAGTGCACCACGCCTGGGTTTGCGGTCACCGTGAACGCCAGCAATTCTGTACCTGGCCTGGGGAGGCCTGACTCCAGGCAGGCCCCAGAGCTGCTAACCGGACCCCTTCGCCCCTGGCGCTCCGATGCCCCTATGCGTCAGCTTTGCCCCCACACGGGCTTGGGAACGACCTAAAGTCGCTGAGTCAGCATTAGCGTCCACCTCCAGGGACAGTGCAGCCCAGCCACACCCCACCGTGTCAGCTGGAGGAGAGTGAGTGGAGACGGAGGTGGCAGGGAAGGACGCGGTTCTCAAAACCCTTTTCCGTCCCCTCTAGGTTGATCTCAATTTACCGCCAGGGGGCACTGTGCGGAAAAGACGACCGCAGACTTTGGGGCGGGGCGGGGCGGGGGGGGGGGGTTAAGGCGCTCCGGGATTGGTCTCGACAGCCACGTGGCCCTGTTATAATTGGCCGGATGGACAGTTAAGTCCTCCGCTAGTCTGACTTCATTGAGGGACACCCCCGCGAACACTCAAACCCCTTAACCTACTGTGTTTGGGGAAGGGCCCATTGTCCCATTGTCCAGGGACTCACTTGAGTGTCAAGTTGCCCCGGCTGGGAGCTGAATCTCCTGTCGGCTTGGGGCCTCGTCTGGTCCTCTCGGCGGTGGGATGGATACCGCCTGCCTTGGGAGGGGATGGGGCCGCGTCCAGCTGCCCAGCTGTCCAGGCACTGACGCTCAGTGCATCTCAGAGCTGCTCGGGTTTCCTCCCCCACCCCACCCCCGGCCTGTCCCAGCGGCTGAGCCAGCATCCTAGGCATCCTCGGGCTAAATAAGGAGCCTGCGTGGGTCAGGGGGCGGGGGCTGGGGTCCCGGGGGGCTCGGGGCAATCACGCCAAACAAGGCAAGGAGGGGAGCGAAGTATAAAACCAAGGCCCAGGGCTGAGCACCTGCCCGCGCCCCTACCGTGCCTTCCGGAAGGGCTCCCTACCGCCCGCTACCCAGCTAGTTGGACTTAAGTCCCGAAGTCGACGCCCCCTACCCCCACGGTGAGTCCCGAACCTCACACCAGCCCGAGACACTTCCATACCCGGGCTATTTTGAATCCGGAGGCAAAGACTGGAGGTCGCAGTGTCTGGGTCAGCCTAGACCCCCGTGCTTGTTTTCTGCTCCCCAGATGTCCAAAGCAGCTCCCGCCAAAAAACCGGTGGCTACGGCCCCGCCTCCGGGATGTACCCTGGACATCAACGACCCCCAGGTCCAGAAAGCGGCCATTCGCATCCAGGCCTCTTACCGGGGCCACAGGTGAGGGGAGGCCCTGGAGCCTCTGAAGGAAGCGAACTGGGGCTGCAGAAACCGCACTCCTGCGTCGGGGAAGGGCGGTACCGAGCACAGTGCGGTGCACTGCTAGGTCAGCGGGGCGAGGGCACAGCAGCTACTGCGGTGTGGAAGGGTGGCCCACAAGAGTAGACCATTCTATTAGGGTAGCGATTCAGGAGCGATCCCTCTCCCTCCCCATCCTCGGTGTGTAAGGGTCTAGTGGGCCAAGGGGGCAAGCGGGGGAAGGTGTGCGGGCAGACAAGGCTGCGGGCGAGTGGGGACAGTGTCCGGGGAGCTCCGGGCCCTGACCCTGCCCGCGGGTAGGTCCCGGAAGGAACTGCGGGAGAAGGGGCCGCCGCGAGTGCTGGAGCCACTGAAGGACGTAGTGCTGATCGAGGGCAGCGCGGCCAAGCTGACCTGCCGCATTTCGGCTTTCCCGGACCCATTCATCCGCTGGAGCAAGGATGGCAAGGAGCTGCGCGACGGGCCCAAGTATCGCTACGTCTTTGAGGACCCGGACGTGGTCGCGTTGGTGGTGCGCGACGGCGAGCTGGCGGACTTGGGCCAGTACAGCATCAACGTAACCAACCCCTTCGGCCAGTGCTCCGACTCCGCGCGCATCCTCGTGGAAGGTACGCACGCTCCGGGCGCAATGCTGCCGCGCAGAGCAGCACAGGCGTCCTCAGGCGGGGTCAGCGGCGTGTTTATCCCTGGGCCTGGTCGAGTCTGTAGGAGGATGTGCCCCCCCCCGCGCGCCCCCGCCAGCCCCTGGCACAGCCTGAGGCACAGAGCAGGGTGCAGCGCTGCAGGGGCTGAGTAGTCCTTTCCTACCTCGGAATCCTGTCCCACCAGGCTGAAAAGTCCGCTATGGGTTTCACTCACTCACCCGGGCTAAGTCCGTTGTGGATTTCAGTCACTTGACTTCAGGGCCCCAAGGTCACAGGGATCCAGAGACAGAGCCAGGGTTAGAGAGAGCCCTGGTCTTCCAAAGCAATTTCCACCACCCAGAACTGTCTCCAAGGGACCCCGAGGCATGTGAACATTCCAGAGCTTTCACCTATAGTATCTTTCTCTCTTTGTTTAAAAAAAAAACAACAAACGACCACACCTGATTGATTTTAGAGATGGGGGGGGGAGAGAGAGAGATTGATTTATAGTTCCACTTATTAACGCGTTCTTTGGTTGATTCTTGGATGTGCCCTGACCAGAAATTGAACCCACAACCTTGGTGTATCAAGACGTGTTCTAATCAACTGAGCTACCCGGGAAGAGACTTAGTATCTCTTTTGACTTCCATTCAATCCTAAAAAAGTAGTAGAGGCAGGGTTTAGTCTCCTTTAATAGCCGAGTTGCTGAAGCCCCTGAGAGGCTAAAGACTTGTTCGAGGTAACGGTGGGAGTTTAAATTGGTCTCCTATTTATGGCCGGGTATTAGCTGGGAGGGTGATATCCCAACTAACCTTTAGGTCCCTCACTGGGTCGCATTCCCTGTGCCTTCCTTTAGTCCCGGCGAAAATTCAGAAGGGACCGGATAACACTAAAGCGCGCAGAGGCGCCACGGTGACGCTGACTGCGGAGATCCTGGGCGAGCCTGCGCCCGACGTGGGCTGGACCAAGGACGGCGTGGACATCGAAGAGGATGACAGGCGAGGGCGGGGACCTGCTGCCAGGGCAGGGCCTGGCGCAGGAGCCCGGGCCGGATGTGACATAGAAAACCCGAGGGAGAAGGACCAGGGTGGGGAACTGGGAAGGGAAGAACAGATCTGGCCAAGTGGCCGGGCCAGCCGAGCACGTAACCTGACCTGCCGCCCCGCCCCGCCTCTCCTTCCCCCGCAGGGTGTTCTTCGAGATCGGTACTACCACCACCGTGCTCACCATCCGCCGGGCCACACCCCAGGACAGTGGCAAGTACGAGGTGTACGTGGAGAACTGCCTGGGTATGGACCAGAGCTTCGCTCGCGTGGACGTGGCCTGAAAGGGACCCTCGGAACTTTCGCTCCGTTTCCAAGCCCAGGGGTGGGTGGCACCAATAGCCCCTCCCCCGCCAACTTGCTTAATAAAGCTGCTCCCTCGGACCCTTCGCGTCTGTTCTCTTCTTTGGAGTCGCTGTTTCCACTCCCCGGCACCCGCACACACACTTATTCCAGACCCACACACCAAAGTCACAAAATGCTGGGTCAGCGGGAAGTTTGGAGAGCGCCTAGGCCCTTGTCATACTTTACAGACAGTGAGTCTGACAGAGGCTTCTGTCGCGTTGGGAAGGTCCTTCAGTTCCTGCGGGAGGGGCGGGGGCGTCTATGACTTCGCCTTCTCTCCTGCTGTATACCTCAAGCCTCACCCTCTCCTGGGGAGTTTGCGCGCTAGCCAGTCTGTTTCAAGGGTGACTCCATCCCCTCCTGTCTCCAGCCTCGCTTCTCCTTGTGACCTAGTCCTCTACTTTGGCTGCTACCCCTGGGCCCATTTCCAGACAGCTCGTGGTCCTAAGTCGGGTTCCAACCTCTGCTTCTTAGGCTCCACCCTTCTTCTCACTTAGACCCACCCCCTGAATCCATGACCACGCCCCCACGTTCTCCCACAAATTCCATCTCTCAGAAGAGGGGGTAAGGAACTTCAGAACTACAATTCCCGGCAGACTTTGCGAAGTTCTCGCGTATTGCGAGAAGACACGTGCGCGGAAGGAGCAAGCAATAGCCGGTGGCAGAGCTGGAATAGAGGGCACTAGTGGTAAAAGGGTTTGATGCGGGGGCGAAAGGGGTTCAGGGCAGGGACAACTCCTAGACGAAGGGCGGCTCGGAGGTCCCGGCCGGCTCTCCACACGTCGGGTGCTGTGCTAGTCCCATAACCTCCCGATACGCGTTAGGGTTTATTAGACAGTCGTGAGGTTCAGAGAGTCGGCAGTCAGCCCTCTGAATCCGCAGATTCAGCACTTGGCAGTTTTTGGGACTCAGGGGATTGGTACATTGTGTTTAGGATGCCAAAGGAACCTGTCTATTGATTCGGGGTTCACCACTTAGAGGTTAATTTTAAGATTTAGATTCATCGTATTTATCAGGTTTGGATTTATCAAATGCAGATAATGGTTAGTTTAATGCTTAGGACTGTAGTTAAATATTTAATGCTCACTCGGGATTTGAGGTTCAGTATCAGGGTTCACTGTTGGGATTAGGGCTTAATATCTAAAATGAGGATGGGCCAATTAGGAAATCAGTGGCTTGGGGTTTTGGTTTTTTTAAGGTTTGGGTGTTTGAAGGAGGTCTGTTGCTGAGTTTCTGAGCTTGCTGAGTTGGTGGGGAGATGGAAGTCTGTCCATTAGGGATCAGTTGCAGGGTATGGATTTCAGAATTTGGGAGGGATCACTGTGGGGTTTGAAGGCTGACTGAAATTAATTTGGGATTTGAGGTTTGTGTGGTGTTGTGCCCAGCGAGGAACTATACCGAATCTTGGGTTTAAATCCTGGGAGAGAGAAGACTCAGTGATACTATTTTGGGTTCAGGGTTTGGTTGGGTATGAGTGGGGTTCCTGGGTTGGGTGTGAGACGAGCCTGATTTCTCTGGGATTTGAGGTTTAGGTAGCAGCCGCTGTCATGCTCAAAGCTGTGATCCTGATCGGAGGCCCTCAAAAGGGTGAGGAGCCCGGGAAATGGGGGGAGGGGGTTGGGCCGGACTGGTTGGCGGGGTGGGGGCAGAGGGAAGCAGAAAGCTGAAATGTGCTGCTCTTTCCTCCCTCAGGGACTCGCTTCAGGCCTTTGTCTTTTGAGGTGCCCAAACCCCTGTTTCCAGTGGCCGGGGTCCCTATGATCCAGCACCACATCGAGGCCTGTGCCCAGGTAACCCAATAGGAGCCCCTCTTGCACTCCACTTCCGGCTCACCTCCTTCGCGCGCCGTATTTCCCCCTTTTCCAACCATGACCTCTTCCCACCAGGTGTAACTCCAGGGACCACGTTTTACAAATGACGCTATGAATGCGCCTCCCCCGGGTTGTGCGCTGCAGCTGTCTTGCTGTCTTATAATCTAGTCTGTCATCTGGCCCCTTCTTGCTTAGGTTCCACTCCTATATTTAAAGCATGGAATGTGAAATTAGGCAGGAATCTTAGAGACAACTTAGAGCCGTAGCATGGGAAACCTTCATGATAACAAAGCACAGAATCACACTACCCTTGCTTACTATGGAGTTAATTTCTTTATTGCTTTTGGTGCTGGGACTGGCCAGGTTTTGATTTGAGCCCAGTCCCTGCCTGCTAAAAGGACTTGAGCAAATTTCTTGTCCTTTCTCAGCCTAGGTTTTCCTATTTGTAACGTGGGGCGATTAGACCTACTTTGTGGGGTTGTGAAGCTTAGAGATATTTGCAAAGTAAGTAGTACAATGTAGGCACTTGATAAATGGCATCCTTATCTCATGCTGATCTCAAGCTCAAATTGACAGATAATAAATATGAAGGGATGAATGGATTATCCTTTAATGCAGCTTGGTAGACAAAAATCTTTCCTAGGGTGAGCTTCACTTCAGATGTGGGGGTGGGGGGATGGGTTGGCAGAAAATGTCATTTGTTTTTTTTCTGTAAAATGGCTCAAGTATTGCTTAGTTGTCTTTAATTTCATTTGAAACAATTTTGTTAGATTGTATTATGACAGCTGTCATATCAGCATGCATTTATTTAAAAAAATTTTTTTTAAAGATTTAATTTCTTTTTAGAGGGAGGGGATGAGAGGGAGAAAGAGGAAGAGAAATATTAATCTGTGGTTGCCTCTTGTGTGCCCCGCACTGGGGACATGGCTCACAACCCAGACATGTGCCCTGACTGAGAATCAAACTGGTGACCCTTTGGTTCGCAGGCCAGCACTCAGTCCACTGAGCCATACCAGCCAGGGTCTCAGCATGCATTTAAAAAAACTTATCAAAATTGGTGAAATTTTGTGTAGCCATTTTCATATGGAAGATAGAAGAAAATACACATTTTTGGCATACCATGTGTTATTATTATTTTTTTAAAGGAGATTTTTAAAAAAGACTTTATTTCTTTATCTTTAGAGGGGAAGGAAAGGAGGGGAGAGAAATATCAGTGTATGGTTGCCTTTCATGCGTCCTCTGATGGGAACTGGCCTGCAACCCAGGCATGTGCCCCGGCTGGGAATCGGATCTTGATCTTTTGGTTCACAGGCCCATGCTCGATCCACTGAGCTATACCAGCCAGGACTATGTGGTATTATTTGAAGAAGGGTAAAAACAACTGAAACACAGAAAAAGACTTGTGCAGTGTAGAGAGAAGGTGCTGTGACTGATCAAAAGTGTCAAAAGTGGTTTGTGAAGTTTTGTGCTGGAGACTTCTTGCTGGATAATGCTGCATGGCCAGGTAGACCAGCTGAAGTTGACAGTTATCAAACCGAGCTGTTGACTGAGAAACAATCAGCATTATACCACATAGGAGATAGCTGACGTACTCAAAATATCCACATCAATAAAGTTATTGGTGAAGTGTATATTTTATTTTAGGGGGGAAAAAAACCTAAACATACTTTTTGGTCAGCCCAACGGAATAAAAAAAGATGAAAAGATCAGTGACAGACTTTCTAGCTTCCTCGTTTTCCAGAGAAGAAATCAGGCCAGCTTGGAACATGAGTGGCCCAGGGCCACAGCTGAGACTGAAACTGTGGTTTCTGAATTTGGGGCCAGTACCAGGGATTTCTCACTCTTGTCTTTCCTTCCTATAAGATGTTATTTTTCTCTTAACCTCTTCCCTTGTCCTCAGGTCCCTGGGATGCAGGAGATTCTGCTCATTGGCTTCTACCAACCTGATGAGCCACTTACCCGGTTCCTAGAAGCTGCCCAGCAGGAGTTTAACCTTCCAGTCAGGTCAGGTGTTTGTGCGCATGTGCTGCATGGGGTAGGGGAGCCCTAGGCCTCTGAGTTCTCTGAGTCCTGTGCAGTAGGTCAAGTCAGCATTTGCCAGAAGTCACCCTCACACCCTAGGAGGTTTCTTATTTGGGCATTCCAGAATCTCTGTATATTTTGAGTTTCTCTGTGGGCCTTGGGCAGGTGTATCCTGGGAATAGGAGGGGTCGGTTCCCAGGCTCAAGGTGTCTGTCTCCTGCTATCTCACTGAGCTGGCTCTGGGGTCCCTGGGGGACAGGTACCTGCAGGAATTTGCCCCTCTGGGCACAGGAGGTGGTCTCTACCATTTCCGGGACCAGATCCTGGCAGGGGGCCCCGAGGCCTTCTTCGTGCTCAACGCTGATGTTTGCTCCGACTTCCCCTTGAACGCCATGTTGGCTGCCCACAGACAGCAGCCTCACCCTTTCTTGCTCCTGGGGACCACGGTGAGGGACCCTGGAGAGCTGGAGGGGGTCGAGGGAGCGATCCAAAGAGGTTCCTGGAATGCAGGGCGTGGGGAGGCAGGGACAGGCCAGGGAGTTGCAATGGGAATGCGCGTCAGGAGGGAGGGGTGCCAGAAACCCCAGCAGTAATGGAGGTGGCGGTGGAGAGAGCCCTTGAGCCCCTCGGCTGCTTAGAAGCAGGAGGGGAGGGCAGCTGTCAGTTCTCACCCCAGCTGAAGGCTTGTCAGTGGTGGAGCCGCAGAGCTGCGTGCCGGGTGCTGTAGGGGAGGGAAAACAAGAAAGAGAAAACAGACCTTGCTGCCCTGGAGCAGGCTGGTCACTGTCTCAGAGTGTCTGTCTTTCAGGCTAACAGGACACAGTCCCTCAGCTATGGCTGCATCGTAGAGAACCCACAGACACATGAGGTAAGAGGAGAGAGGAGGCTGGCTGGGTGCCTCTTCTGCGTGCCATCATTCTCCCACTCCTCAGCCTCTAGACCACGCTGGAGCCCTGTGGGGTGGGGCCCAGTCCCGTCAGACAGGTGGGGCACACCCTCAGTTGTTCCTTTTTATCCCTTTAAGAAAGAGTGGTGCAGAGGTAGCAGCTAAGTGCCACGGTGCAGTGCTCCCATAGCCATACTTGCCGGTTGCTATGGCAACACAAAAGGGGGCCCAACCCAGCCTACCTGGGAGAGAGTGGGGAGGGGCCCCTGGAGGAGGGGAGGTCTGAACTGAGTTAAGTGTGTTAACGTGAAGGAGACAGGCGTTGCAGGCTGAGGGAACGACATGTGCAAAGGCACGGAGGCAGGGGACAGTGTCTCCAGAATCAGGGCGGTGGGAGTACACTTGGCCAGCCCGGGGAGCGGCGGGGTGGGGTTTCTGAAACTGCCCTGTCTCTGAAACTCCCTGCTCTGGAGTCTAGCTGACTTTCATACACCCTCTGGTTTGTTCAAGTTTTAGAATTAAAAATACACGGGAACACACACACACAAAGTTTCACGTTAGGCGCAAGCTGGGTGTGAGGGAAACAGAACCTGAAAGACACAGTCCCTGCCTCTCAGGAAGCCTCAGTCTGGTGGGAGACAGTCAAAAACCAACCACTGCAAATGACGGAAGTGCCACTGCAGGTGGGGTGTGGCCGGAGAACAGGAGTGTCCAGGGCTGAGACGCTAACTCCGGCAGACAAGGGTAGGCTTAGAGAGGGAGTGACGGTGTCAGCTGGGTTTTCGAAATCGAACTTTTCCAGGTGGAGAGTTGGGAAGGGCATCCTGAAAGGCACCAGCACGCAGCGGCATGAGGCTGTTCAGGCAGCACTGGGGGGTGGGGAGGGCCCGGAGGGAGAAGGCACATAGTTTGGACTTACCTGGGAGGTGAACTTGAAGGGCAGTGACAGGATGTGCTCTGCTGTTCAGGATGACACCTCCCTCTGCCCCGTGGCAACAGGAAGGACCCAGAAACTTAGAGGGTCTGTAAGGATGGTGGCTGTGGCCCCTCCTCTCCTGACCCAAGCCTGCTCCCTCCTCAGGTCCTGCACTATGTGGAGAAGCCCAGCACCTTTGTCAGTGACATCATCAACTGCGGCATCTACCTCTTTTCCCCAGAAGCCCTGAAGCCCCTTCGGGATGTCTTCCAGCGTAATCAGCAGGATGGGCAACTGTGAGGCAGGCCCCATGGCCCCATAACCCCGAGTACCCTGAGCCCCAGACCACTCCTTCCCCCGTCTCTGCTGGCTGCGTCTCAACCTGCTCACCTTCCTCCTCCTTCCTTTCTTCCCCTCGTCATCGCCAGCCGAGCTTCCCCAGTCCCTCCCCTTCTAACCTCATTCTGTCCCTCTTCCTTATCCATCCCAGTTGCTCCTCTGTCACCACCTGCCCACTCCCCTTCTGGTCCATTTCTTTCAAGCTTTGAATGTCCCCAAGATGTCTTCCCGAACAAACAGTAATACACACACACACACACACACACACACACACTCTCAGGCTGAGGAAGCTCACCACCAGCCCTGGTCCCAGGGAGGTCTCCTAGGTCTGGGGACTGTCCCCTTCTGGGGCCCCCCTGCCTGCCTTCCCTCTCCCACCTCCTCCACCCGTGGCCATCTTTTCATTCCCACCCGTGTCTCTGCTTCTCTCTCCATCCCTCCTGGCCTCTCTGTTTCTGCTGAACTGGCATCTCTACCATCTCTCTCTCCCTCTTTCTGTGACTGTCTCTGCCCTCACCAGCTGCCTTCCTCTTGGGTGAGTCTGTCTGTGTTTCATTCCATCCAGTAAGAGGGAGGGACAGGAGGTGGGGTGCACAGGTCGGGGTGGGAGGAGAGTGGGATAACTGGGTGAAGCCAAGTCTGGCCGAGCTCCTCCTGGACACGGGGCAGCATGGGCAGCAGGTCCGTGCCTGGGGCTCCCCTGGGGTAACCAGCCCCCCAGCCGGGAGAGGAGGGGGCTGATGTACCTAAGCAGTAGGAGAGCTTCCTGGGACCTGAGCATCTCTTTGGAGATCTGACCAGACCTTTCAAGGCAGTGGGGTTGGTTCCCTTCAATTCCCATCCTCAAGAGACCATGTTGGCCACCGGGTTGGGCTCTGTTGGGGAACTGATGTCAGCACCCCACCCGCTCTGCCAGGGAGGACTCTTCCGGCTTGTGGCGGGGGGCAGGCACCATCCGCCTGGAGCAGGACGTGTTCTCCGCCCTGGCTGGGCAGGGCCAGATCTACGTGCACCTCAACGACGGCATCTGGAGTCAGATCAAGTCTGCAGGGTATGGCAGCTGCCCCTGTGGGGCGGCGGAGGGTTGAAGCCTCAGGATGCTGGGCGCAGCCCCTGCCGGTCCCTGAGCCCCTGCTCCACTCTGCGGTCCCCAGCTCAGCACTGTATGCCTCCCGCCTCTATCTGGGCCAGTACCAGCTCACTCACCCGGAACGCCTGGCCAAACACACCCCGGGGGGGCCGCGGATCCGAGGTACCACCTCCCCACCCTCCCCGCCACAGTTCTTAACCGCTGCCCCAACCCCAGCCCCCTCTGCCCTCAGAGCTGTGACTCTTGACCTCAGAACCCAGAGGTAAAATCTCCACCCCTGCCCTCCCTGGACCAGGAATGGTTTGGGGTATTTGTCCCCAGGTCCTCTCTTCTGCTTCTAGGAAACGTCTACATCCACCCCACAGCTAAGGTGGCCCCCACAGCTGTGGTGAGCCAAGGCGCAGGCCGGGGAGAGGAAGGGCTGGGGCGGGGGGCAGCGGGGGTTGGATTCCCCTAAGCTTGGCACCGTCTCTGCTTTGTCGTGGCCTTTCATGCGGCCTCAGCAGGTTCCCTCCCTGTTATGAGGGGGTTGGATGTGGGGTCTCACGAGCCTTTCCAAGGCTTATGGTCTGTGTTCCTTTCCACAGCTGGGCCCCAATGTCTCCATCGGGGAGGGCGTGACCGTAGGCGAGGGTGTGCGGCTCCGAGAGAGCATTGTCCTCCATGGAGCCGCGCTGCAGGTAGGCGCCGCAGCAGGGCCAGCAGGGCCAGGAGGCGGCGGAGGGGGCAGCCCTGGGCTCTGCGTCTGGTCCCTTCTCCCCCTCTCAGCTCACACGCTCCTGTTTGGCAGGAGCACACGTGTGTTCTGCACAGCATTGTGGGCTGGGGCAGCACCGTGGGGCGCTGGGCCCGCGTGGAGGGCACCCCCAATGACCCCAATCCCAATGACCCCCGAGCCCACATGGACAGTGAGAGCCTCTTCAAGGACGGGAAGCTGCTGCCTGCCATCACCATCCTGGGTATGGCTTCCCAGGGGGTTTGGGGCCTCCAGAAACCTCCACAGGTGATAGGTGGGCTCTGGGGGGAGAATTTGTGTGAGCCTAGCTGAGTTCTCCTTCAGCAAACATTTACCAAGTGCCTGCTGTGTGCCAGTCCCGGTGTGAGTCGCTGGGGGCATGCGAGATGGGCAGGGAGGGGTCCCTCCTGACGGTGGTGGCCCCCAGCTCCTTGCCCTGACCTCTCGCCCACACTGCAGGCTGCCGCGTCCGGATCCCGGCCGAGGTGCTCATCCTGAACTCGATCGTTCTGCCGCACAAGGAGCTGAGCCGAAGCTTTACCAACCAGATCATCCTCTGAAGGGCCCGTCAGAGCCGGCCCCCTACTCTTACCCCTCCACCCTCTGTCCAGAATGGACCCGGGGGGTCCAGGCAGAATCTCCACGGACCTGGGAGCAATGTGGGCGGGCCAAGAACTGCTGGCCTCCCTCTCCTCTCCCTAATAAACCCCAGGAACCTTGGAGCCAGCACGGACTCAGCTTGTGCCTGGACTGGGGTGGGGGTAGAAGGGGGGCAGCTGAGTCAGGCCCCCCCACATTAGCATTTAAATTGGAGTCGTTGCTGCGGGCTCATGAATAATGAATCTGGAGCCCTGGTAGATCTCCCCCTCCCACAGCCTCGGCCTCGGCGCTGCTGCTCCGGAGTGAGGCCCTCAAGGCTCCCAGCCTGGCGGCCCCGCCTTCAACCCTACCCTGCCGCTGCCGCCTGCTCGCCCGCCTCCCTGTTCCTCTTCACTGGGCCTGGCTCAGGCCCCGGAGTGGAGGGCTTTTAGAAGGAATGATAAAGGCTTGCAGTTGGGCAGTGGGGCGCGGGCGGCAGGCGCAGGGACTGGGAGCCAGGGGCCGAGGTTGGATCGACTGCGCATCTCCTCTCCGTCCCTGCCAAACCCCGGCCCAGGCCTGTGTTCTGTTCTTCCAGCTACGCCTGCTCCTAGCCCGGCTTTCGGCAGGGTGGAGGTTTCCCCCTCGCCCACCCGCAGCCTGGTGTCTTATCTTCTCCACCGGCAGGCAGGGCAGGCCTAGCTGGTGCCTTCCCCCTGCAGTCACGGTGCTAGGCAGTGCTGTTCTGGGATAGCGGGTGCCCAGCCACTGTGCTGGAGTACAGGAGGTGCCAGCTTTCCACTCCACATTCCTGAAACCCCAGAGAAACCCAGTTCCGTTCATGTTTGCCCATGACCCCCACTTGCCTCTCCTGGTGCCCCCCCCTCCCCAGCTGTGGGTGCGGTGCTTAGTTGCCAGATGAGCTGGTAATGATCGTAATCTGCTAATTGAGAGGAATCTAATTACCCGAAGAGAATGGGGGGGCAGGGCGTGGGTAGGAGGGAGGAGGGGGTCCTGGCAGCAGGCAGGGGGGACAGGCAGCAGGGTGCTGGGCCTTGTCATCAGCACCGTGTCTGGGACAGAGCCCAGGATTTCAGAGCTTCACAGCCAGGCAGTTAGGAAGATGCGCTTTTTGGGGAGCTGGGCTAGATGCCACCTCCAGGCCCTCGGGCCCTGCCCGCTGTGGGAAAGCACCTGTGAAGCGACCCAGGGTTTTTAGCAGCCCTGACCTCCAGGCTGCCTTGACCTAGCCCCTTCCTGTCCCTCAGACCCAGAGCTTCTCCAGAGCTTCCGTCCTCTCTGCCTGGGTTGGGAGGAGGCTGCGGATGCTTACCCTGGGCCTGGGGTCAGTTCCCTGAGGAAGAGGCTGGCAGAGGGTGGGCAGGGGTCTGGGTCCCTTCCCTCTCCTCCCCCCAGTCCTGACCCTTCTGTTCTGAGTGGTTGGCAGAGGCCATGGCAGCTCCATCATAAATATGATAATTTAATTATTTTCTCAGCAAAACACCGTGAAATCCAATAAGTCTGTGTCAGGCCCAGGCCCTCGGGACCCCCTCCGAGGCCCAGTGGGGGTGGGGACACGGTGGGGAGAGGCACTGGGAGGGGAAGGGGTCAGTGTTCCAAGCAGGAGGGGGCCAGTGAAGCTGAGGGCTGCGTAGCATGCCCCCCAGGCTGACAGAGTGTTTGTGTGTATACGCTTGGGTGGATGGGGTGACAGAAAGAAGTTGTAATCCCCCCCCCTCTGCAGCCCTGTCTGCCCTGGGAGGGACCTAGACCCTATCCATCTCTGAGGACACTGTCCAGGCCCAGGATGTGGGAGGCCCCTTCCCACAGCATGTCTGGGACCTCGTCCTTGTAGACTGAGGAGGGTGCTGGCCCCTGGAGAGGTTGGGGAGGGAAAACTGAGGGAACTAGGGTGGGAAGTGGGGGAGGGATGCGGGGGAGGGGTTTGCTCCTGCCATTAGTGCTTTTCTCGGTTTCCATAAAAAGATTATTCTGTAAAATCAGCGAGGGGGAGCGAGCTGGGGGCCAGGGAGGGGGTAGGTCCCTGGCACCAAGCTGGATGGGGTGATTGGGAGGAGAGCTGGGGATGGGGACTGAGCAGGAAGATCTGGATGGGCTTCAGGAGCGACCCAGGGGAGAGGCCAAGCTAAGAACATTGCCAGGAGTGGGGCAGGGACAGGGCTGTCATCTCCTGTCCCTTCTGTGGGGTCGCCCTGGGCCCTAGTTCCACCCCCGTCTCCATCCTCCCGATGCTCCCCCCACCACCACCCAGCGTTTAGCTGCCATTATCGGGGGAGCAGATTGCAGCCCCCTCCCCCTCTCTGGGAAGTAGGCGCAGCTGGGGCCCCGCCACATCTGCCGCATCAGCACGGAGCACAGCTGGGTGTGCCCAGAGCCACGATCCCCCACCCCAACACAAAGGGGGGTGGGGGCCAGAGAGAGCTGGAGCCCTGAGACAGACACACTGACACCTCTGCCAGCAGACACACACTCCTGGAGGGGAAGCTACACCCACCACCCGCAGGCTCCCTCGCATGCAGAAGGAACTGACAAACACGCAATTACTCTGCCCCACCCGCCACCCCCGCTCCCCTCCCCCCGCCCCCTCCTACTCCTCCTCTTCCTTCCCTCCAAGGTTCCCCTCTGTCACCACAGCCACCCCTGAGCTGCCCCAGGTTCTCATCTGAAAGGAGCCGGGGCCTCACCCTCCCCAAGCACATCCTTCTGGGAGGCTTGGTGGACGGGAAGGCTGGGGATGATGGTAAGGGGCTTCCAGTTCAAGGCGTGAGCCCGAAGAAGCCTCCCTCCGTGTCCATGGGGACATGGGGAGGGGTATGGACATGGAAGTCCACAATCTCCCCACAACAAACTCCCTTTGAGATGCTGGTCGTTGCCACCTGGGCGTGACGAGGTCTCCATCCCAGGACAGACTGGCTGGGGACTCTCTTCCCCTTGCCCCTGGGTTTCACTGGCCACCTCAAGGAGGTGCTGTGGGCCCTCACTGTATTGCCAGGAGCTCAGCGGCTCCCAGTGCTGGCCTCCGCCACTTGCTCCCACCCAACGATCTACCAGTTCCCTACCCTCAGCAATGCACCCAGCTGCTTGGCTCTGCTGCCCCTGGCATGTGCGGGTAGGTGGCTCGCCAGTGGTGGAAAAGACCCCCCTCTGCAGGAGAGATGAGCTGAGGTCCCTTCTATCCTCCCTCTTTCCTAGGCAGTCGCCTCTTGGCTCCTGATTGAATCCTGTCCCTTTGGCAGCCCTCCTCTCTCCCACTCGTCTCCTTGGTCCTGGTGTCTTGCCCTCAGCCCTCTCCTGCCTACCTCCCCACCCCCCTCCCGTGTCCCACGCCTCGCCCCGCCCCCGCCCCTCAGAGCTTTAATCCCTGCTGCTGCCGCGCTGCCTTATCTGTTCCCAGCAGCTTTCGCTGCTGCAAAGCCCTCTCCCCCTCCTCTTGTGGATCTTCTCCCCCCTCCTTCCGGGCTCTTTCTTCTCTCTGACCAGCACCGCACCCCCCACCCCCACCCTGTCTCTGCCTCTCAGGGCCCGTGACGGCTCCTGGCTGACACCAGATCTGCACCCCAATGCCCTCTCTCCAGCCCCAGCTCTGAGGTTGCCAGCTACCCACCCACTGCTCCACTGGCCTCTCCCCCGCCCCTCCCCCACAGGCCCCAAAGACTTGGTCAGTTTCTGTCCAGCCAAGATTTTTCATCTTCTTTTGCTCCCTTTCCTGCCCTCAATCTTGGACCTGGTCTCCTTCAGTCCCCGGTGACCCACTGTCTCAGTGTGGGCATCAAAAAGGGGGGTGCCACAGGAGAGGCGTCACGGCTGGGGTGGCCCTAGGACGGGGCCTGGGGTGCACAGTGCTGGTGGGCCGTGGGGGCAGGGCCTGGTGGTGGGGCGCTAACCCTCCTAAGTTGACTCAGATCACGTCTGGGCCTCCCCACCCCCCTTCTCTGGGACTCTCATTAACCGCTTCTCCTGCCTCGTCCGCAGCATAAATAACCCAGATAAATCAGCCGCGGTCCGCCCCCCGCCTCTCGGCCCCCGCACAGCCCGTTTGTCACCGCCGCTTGCTCACCAGCCAGGACTGGCCCAGTCCCGGCCTCCGCCCCCATCCTTGCTCCTTCCCACCCACGTCTGTCCCACACTGGCTCGTCCCTTGGTCCACACCAGAGCGGGCTCTGGGACAGGCGTGTGAGTGTCGGGGGTGGCATGGGGGTATCCTTTGGGACCAGGAGGAGGCTGAGGACTCTCTCTAGGAGAACGCTTTCTAGGAGTTTGGGGGTCATGTCACTCATGACTGGGGACACCCAGGGGCAGAGTTGGGCCCACAGGCCACAGGTGGTGGGACCGGGCCAATGCTCAGCCTGAGGGTCTGTCTCCTTGTGCCGGAAGAGCTGCCTCCAGGAGCCCTGAGCTAGAAGGGCCTGGAGACAGCCTTGGAGCACCCCAAGCTGCACCCTGGGGGGTCTCCAGGTTTGCCTTGGGGCCACTTTGCTCAAATTCAACCTCTTGCCTCCTCCCAAGTGCTCTGAGTCAGAACCCTCCTGCCCTCTCAGTCACCTTCCTCATGCTTCTGCCCCCCACCCCTGCCCCGCTCGGCTGTATGGATGTCACTCTGATGTCACCTCTGAGTCCATCCACCACCCTCGCTCTGTCAGGAAGCCTAGTTCATCCCCTGGGGGGGCGGTAGGAGGGTGGAGGATTGGGCTGGGAACAAATCCAGGGAATAGGGGCAACTGGAGGACAGAGGACACCTGACTGAGGCTTCACAGCCTGACCCTGCAGTCACACCCTCCCCCCACCCCGTGGCCCCCTGCACCGGGCACCCACACTCCCAACCAGAGTTCCCGACAGCCCTTCCCATTTCAGTCACACCCAGTCCAGGTTCTGGCCCGCAGCACTGGCCCTGGTGCTCACTGCAGGGTGCAGCTGGTCCCCAGGGAGTGGGTGGGGGAAGCAGGGAGGGGATGGGAGAGCTTGGGCGCTGGGCTGGGAGTGGGGGTGGGGAGGAAGCTGGGCCGGGCCCCAGGGACCAGCTGGGCAATGAGCCGGGGAAGCAGCCAGGAGGCTAAATGAGGGAGATTATCACCCAACTGCAGCCGGGCAGAGAAGGAGGCAGGCAGGGAAGCGGGGAGAGGGAGGGGAGAAAGGACGGGGGCCAGAGAGAAAGAGGGTGTGGGGGGCCAGGGAGAAAACGGGAGACACTGGAGTGGGGGGTTGACCAAGGGATGGCCTGGAAGACTGGGGGGGGGACTCCCACTGAGCACAACCGGCATCCCTGGGCCTCTGGGGGACCAGATGACGGGGACTTGGGGACAACCGGAGCAGCTGCCTGTGGGGCAGCAGTGGAGGGCATGTGCTGTTCCGTTTCCGAGGCCTGCAGCTCCCTGCCCTCCCCCCCGACCAGGTTAGCTCCCAACTGCCTTCCCTCTAGAGGTCGGAGGCCCCCTGCCAGGCTCTTAGAGGGAGAGAGGGTGTGCTTGGGGCTGGTGGCAGAGGCCAGTGTGTGGGGGGAGCATGACCCTGTGATCTCGATGGGTGGCAAGTTGGGGACGTGCCTGGGGTCCGGGGCTGCCGCGAGCACTGGGGAGAGCTTGGGGCAGCGCCCCACTTTTCTGGCTTAGCCCCAGACTGAAATAACCTTAAAAAAACAATTAAATCACCTTTTTAAAAAACTCAGTAAAGAAAAATCAATACTAGGAGAAAGGGGAAGAGAGAGGCTCGGGGAGGACCAGGCGGCGGGAGAGGAAGCACTGGAAGGGTCTAGACGGCAAGTGCAGCGGGGAGGGGCCAGCCTGGGAGGGGCTGCGGGGGGCAGAGTGCTCACTCAGAAGCCACTTCCAGTGCCAGCCCCACCTACCCGTTAGGGACCCCACCGATGCAGCCCCTGCCCCAGGGGTCTTATCTTCCCAATTTGGGGGAGCTGGCTTGTGGGGAAGCCCAGCCGTGTGAGCCCGGAGGAAGCTACTTTGATGAGGTTAGGGACAACCCAGCAGGGGGTCGCACATGGCCAGGGGTGTGTGTGCCTGTGACACCTGTGCTGGGGTGACCTGTGGTGACTGAAGGGGCTGACCTGGACTTGCAGCCAAGGGTGGGCAGAGTGGATCCCTGCCCGCCTGCCCCCGCTCCCCACCCCCCCAACCCCGGGCCCCTCCAGGGCTTAGCAGGGGCTGCGACCTGAAGGGCAGGCCTGCCGCCTGACACAGGGGAGGGTGGCCACCGGGCAGTGGGTGGACCTCGGGCTCTAATCCCCAGCAGCTGCAGTTCCCCTCAGATCGATTCCCTTCTCACTTTTTTTTCAGCTGCTGGTTCCGCGGCTCAGATCGATGGAGCCGCCTCCCCCGCCCTTCAGAGCTTCCTCTCCCTGCTGCTCATTAGCGCCCCGATTAATCAGCCCCCCATTTCCTCCAGGGGACAAGTGCTTCCTCCCCCACGGGGGCTCACGTTTTTATAGGGCCCCCCAGGCCACAGGCTGCTCACTGTGACCCCCCCACACCTACCCGGCAGCACCCAGGCCCCTCCTGTCCTGCTGCCGGGGCGCCCTGCCTGACAGCAGGCCCACACGCCTGCCCCCCCCCCAGAACAGCAGCCACCCAAGGCTGCCCTGCCCCACCCTGCCGGGGGCTCCACCTGGGTCTGCCTCTTAGGGCTGCACCCCTGTGCAGGCCCTGCACCTCTCTGATCCCTTCGATACCCCATTTGGCCTCCCTGCTCCCTGGCCTGTTCACTCAACAGCAACCTCCCCAACCCCACCCCCAGCCTGGCTGTGGCTACAAATTTGGGGAACATTTGAGGAGGCAAAGTGGCCATAGATGTGCAATTCAGCCCAGGTACCCTCTGTCCCAGATATTCAAGTGACTGAGTCTGGGGGTTGGGGCAGCCGGTGGCCCAGAAGGCGCAGGGTATGGGATGTGTGAAAGTCGGGAGTAAAGCTCTGAGGAAGCCAGGAATCTTGGTGGCCTCCCTGTCGTTCCCTTGTCTGTCTGTCCTGCCCTCCTCTGCCCCCCATTCAAACAAGTGGCTCCCCCAAGGAGTTTCTGGAAGCCGCTGTGAGTGGGGCAGTGGGGTCAGGTGGTGGCTGGGTGCCGGCATCAGGAGTCAGGGAGGCCAGGAGCTGGGGGATGGAGTTGGCTGTAACTCCTCCTGAGGTGTGGTCCAGAAAAGTGGCAGGATGAGCTGAGGACTCCAGGTGCAGCCCTCTTCCCTGGGTGGCCTGGGAGCGGGGCCATCAGAGCACCCCATGAGTGGCTAAGGTCTAGCCAGAGTTTGGGGAGCAGATCGACTAGGTCTCAGGCAGGGGCCAGGGATCCCTGCCCTAGGCTGGGGGCTGCCCCCTCCCCTGGCCTGGCTCCTGCCGCCCGTGCCGCCGGTGAAACGCTGTTGACATGTCCTGAATTATTAAGCACGGGGTGGGCTCCGGAGCACATGCTGAGCGGAGCGGCTGGGGCTGCGCGGCGTGGCGGAGCAGCTCACTCGCTTGCTCGCAGGGACACACGCAGGGGCTGACAGCTGTGCTGGTGCTGATAAGGGAAGCCACAAGGAGACGATCGAGGAGAGAGACAAGCGGCGGCAGAGGCAGCGGCGGCAGAGGCAGCACCAGGGCTGCGGAGCTGCTCGGAGTGGGAGTGACTCCCCCACCTCAGGCCCCCACCCTGTCCCCATCCTCCTCCAGCTTGCCCTGAGTTTAGAAGAGCAGCCGCTGCCACCACCGACACTCCGGAGGGCACCGGGGGCTGCTGGCCAGGGAGGGACAGGGGCAAGGAGGCTCTGGCCAGTCCCAGCAGCCGGGGACAGATGCCGATCGAGATTGTGTGCAAAATCAAATTTGCAGAGGAGGATGCGAAACCCAAGGAGAAGGAGGCAGGGGATGAGCAGAGCCTCCTGGGGGCTGCACGGGGGGCAGCAGCGCCCCGGGACCTGGCCACCTTCGCCAGCACGAGCACCCTGCACGGGCTGGGCCGGGCCTGTGGCCCAGGCCCCCACGGACTTCGTAGAACCCTGTGGGCACTGGCTCTACTCACCTCGCTGGCCGCCTTCCTGTACCAGGCGGCAGGCCTGGCCCGGGGCTACCTGACCTGGCCTCACCTGGTGGCAGTGGACCCCGCTGCCCCGGCCCCAGTGGCTGGCTTCCCAGCTGTCACCCTCTGCAACATCAACCGCTTCCGGCATTCGGCACTTAGCGACGCTGACATCTTCCACCTGGCCAATCTGACAGGGCTGCCCCCCAAAGACCGGGACGGGCACCGTGCCGCTGGCTTGCGCTACCCGGAGCCTGACATGGTAGACATCCTCAACCGCACTGGCCACCAGCTTGCCGACATGCTCAAGAGCTGCAACTTCAGTGGGCATCACTGCTCCGCCAGCAACTTCTCCGTGGTGAGTCCTGCCAGCTGGCCAGCCTGGCCCGGGGTGGCCAGAGGCTGGTGGAGGGTGGTGCGCGGGGGCATCCTCAACCGGGTTTCCCTTCCTTCCGCCACCAGAGGCTGGCCTCGAGTCTTCCCCAAGCTTGGTGTCTCCCTCTGGCTGCACAGCCACGGAGCAGGGGACACTCAGGGGCTTACCCTGGCACTGCTGCTGCTCCTCTTCTCGGCTCTGCTGCTGCTGCTGCTGCTGCAGTGCCCCGGGCTGGGGCCAGGGTCCTGGAGTGGGCCCAGGGGCCCCACAGCTGGTCAGCAGGCAGGGACGGGGTGCACCACGCCAAGGCTGGACCAACTGACCCCACGTTTCTTCCGTGACTTCTGGACTCTTCTTTTACCTAATGCGGGTGATGGGGAGAGGGCGTGTGAGGGGGGCTCCAGCAGGGGAAGGACTCAGACTGCCTCCTGGAGAGCTGGCCCGGCCGGCAGGCTGGGTGGCGATGATCTTCGTGTACACTGGGCACCAGTGTCCCTTCTGTCTCTGTGGCTCTCACACACACCCCCTTTCACAGACTCCCTCACACATCCCTCTTTCATGCTGCCCCTCTGGCTTCTCCCACTCTCCGGTCCCTCCCTCCGCTCCCTGGTTCCTGCTGCTCCCTTGCCCGGCTCTGGCTCTGACACCGAGAATCACTCATTCACTCTATTCAACTCCTCGGTGCACGGCTCGCCCTCACTGCTGCTCGGCGCGCACACTCACACCCCTCCATGGCTCCGGGCCACGGCAGCACAGCCCGTGTCACACACACTCGGTGTCCCTGCTACTACACTCACGTGCACACGTACACACCCACACATCTGGAGAGCTGCTTAACTCTGTGCTCACATCCCACCTCTGACTTAGCTGCCAAGGACAGGGTCATGCTGTGGGCGCCGTGCCCTCTCGTGGCGACCCCCCCATTTATCCCGACCCCTGTTCCCCAGGTGGGGGCTGTTGCCACCATCTCTCACAAAGCGTGAGTGTGGGGGTGTGTCTTGCACGCTGTCTGTCAGTGCTCCGTCCGCCCAGTCACAGGGTATCTATTATTCCTGGTGCTTGAGATGACTGTCCCCAGTCCAGGTTACTCCCTGTACTGTGTACATGTGTGTTTGCACACACGTTACCACTGCCCAGACGCATATGTACGTACATGTTGTCAACATGGTGCCCACTCCAGCCCCGCCTCCGGGGCCAGCCTGAGAAATGAGAGTAACCCATCTCTTTCCTTCCTCACGACCCGGCCACCCCAGCCCGGGCTCTCACCCAGTCACTGCCTCAGTATCACCAGGAAACCTGCTCCCACCAAGCGCCTGGCTCCCACCACCCCTGCATCCCCTGGGTCCTCGGTCACAGGGATGGAGTTGGCTAGAGATGGAAGAAGAGACAGCGGGAGAGGATTGCGCTGGGAAAAGAGTCAGGGGCACTGACCTACTGTCCAGCTACAAACCCCCTCTTTTAGGCAGAAGTCACCTCTCCCAAAGCCAGGCTGGGAATCCCCCAAAAGAGGTGGGGTGCGGGGTGTGAATGTGGACTTTCAGACCCATGGGGCTCCTCTATACAATATCCTCACCGAGTTGGGGGGACAGAGCCCAGTCTTAGCAGGTGTTGCTGGGGCAGAAATCAATGGGGGCTTTGTGTTCCTGAGTGGGAGTTTGTGTCCCAGGCCCTGGCTGGGGGTGGAAAGGAAGGAGGAGAGGGATGAAACCTCAGTGGGAGGGAAGGAGAGGAAGAGATGGAGGGGCGAGAAAGCAAGGTGAGGTGGGCAGGAGTTTCCTGCTTTCCCATCAGGAAAGGAGCAGGTGCCAGGGGATGTGGGGAGAGGAAGTCCCCTGATTGAGGCTGGTGAGTCTCTCTGAACCCTGGGGACACCGAGTAGGGATAAAGGCAGGTCTCGCACAGGCCCCGGGGCTGGAGGGTGGAGGATACTTCAAGTTGTGGGTCTCAGCTCTGGGGCTGCTACAGGACAGTGAGGGGGCAGAGGGGACAAGCAACCACTGAGGGGCAGGAATTCCCCTTTGGGTCCTGCTCCCCCTGCCCCCCACCCAGCCTAGACCCCATGCCTTGCTGTCTGCACCCCACCCCAGCTGCTGAGTATAACTCTCCGCTGGACTTGGCGTTTTAGGGCTGAGCCTGCCGCACATCCCCAGGGTCTGGGTTAGTGGGTTGGCATGGGGGCCCATGGCCTATGGCAATGGAGGAGATGGGGTGCATTGTTGCAGCATGATGGGAAGAAGGGTGTGGAGACGAAGACAGGGGGTCTCTGATGAGGACATGAGGTCCATTTGGCACTGTGGTAAGAACAGGGAACCATGACAGGGATCTGTGGTGGGGAGATGAGTACAGCGACCAGTGGGCGGAGAGCCTGCCAGGGCGCGAACGGTGATGTGCTCAGCGACAGGGACAGGCCTGGGTAAAGGGGCTGCTGTGTGTTTTCTGTTGCTTTCCTTGTTTCCTCCTTTCCACTCCCCACTCTGCCGTGACCTTTCCTCCGGAATCCAAGTTAATAAATGTCACATTTTCCAGCCTATTTTTATTCCGGGTAATTCACCCTCCCCCCAGTCCCCTAAGCTGCTGCTCATGCTTCTGTTACTACTGCGGTCGCTCCCCCCCCACCCCACATTCCCTGACATCCCCTCACTGACTCCCAATCACTCACTCACTCAATCCATCAACACGGTGTTCCCAACACCTACCAGGCTCCCTGCCAGGTGCTGCGGGGGAGAACAAAGAAGGGAAGCCCTGGTCCCTAGTCCCTGTCCTCAAGCAGCCTATAGTCTTGTGGTGCAGTGGGGACAGAGCCACTCCAAAGCTTAACCAACCATGCAAGAGTCACCCAGCCACGCAAGCCAAGCAGTGTCACGAGGTGCCAGGATTAATTGCTAAACTAGGTACATGGATAGTAAGAGCCTAAGTTAGAGAGGAGAGGAGACCACTCTGGGCTGAAGAAAATTGGGAAGGTTTAAGGAATGAGCCAGGCTGGGCTGGGCGAGGTTTGGAAAGAGAGGAGCGAGAGGACGGGGAGAGAGAAGAGGTGGCACCTGGGTGAGGATGCTCTCGCCTCTTCACTCATGCCCCCCCACCACCTAGCTCCCCCAGCTCTTCTCCTCTTTCCCTGTCCCCTACTTAATCACTCTCATGCCAACCCACGCCCACCTCCACCTCCTAATTTCGCCGCCACCTTCATGTTCGCCCTTTCCTCCCGGATTCCTTCTGCCATCTGCTACCTGGCTCCAGTGCTCCAAGGCCCATCTAGACTCTCCCCACTGCGGATTGCTCTCAGCCTGCCCGCTTACTAGAAGGCAGAAATCACTCTTTCTTCCCAGGCATCATTTCTTTAGCTGTAAAATGCAAGGATGACTCTAAAATTCAGCATCTCCTCTCAGCTGGGGACTGTACGGTATGGCAGTCAAGTGTGTGGGTTCTGGAGCCAGACCATGTGGATTCGAACCTTGGCTCTACCCTTTAAGCTGTGCGCCCTTGGAGGAGTCAAAAGCTTCCATAAGCGTCAGTTTTTGTAGCCATTAAATCGAATATTAGAACCTAAAAAATGTGGGTGGTTGTGGGGATTAAAGAGAGAGCTTAGCCCAGGACCTGGCACGCACAAAGTGTCAGCTGTCAAAATGCCACTGCCCCGACTCCCAGCTTTCACCTGACTGTGCCCAGCACCACCTGCCATTTTCTCACCCATCCACTGGCACCTTCGCTGCTCTCCAGCACCTCACCTCCCCCTTTCCAGACCCTCAGGCCCCCCCTCTCTCCCTCCCCTCTCATAGCACTCCCTGCTAAACAGCCCTCCCAAATACTGGTGCGCATGTGGGTAGGTGCAGGAGTGTGAGCACACACTTGAGATCCCTGCTATCCCACAGGACATTCTGTGATGACAGAAATGTCCTGTATCTGCGCTGCCCCACATGGTAGTCACTAGCCACCCGGGCTATTGAGCATCTGAAACGTGATTAGTGTGACAGAGAAAATGAATGTTCCCTTCAAATAGCCACATGTGGCTAGCGGCTGCCGTATTGGACAGTGCAGCTCTGGTCCTAGGAACGAGGTTCCGGCTGCCAGACTGGGCGGGGCTAGGAACTCCAACTGGTATCAAAGAATATAAGGCGACAGCTGCGCGCTGTGATTGGAATCCTGGCATCGAATCTCCGGGCTGAGGTCCCAGGTTGAGCTGAGGATAGGGCCTGCGTCTGGGCACATCGAGATATTTGGAAGCACCACACAAGCAGTACACCTTTCTTCCTAGGTGCAGGACATGACCTTGGTCTTTTCCATTCTATTGTCTGGAAAATCAAGGCACAGGGGAAGTGGAGAATGAAGCCTTGAGGAGACAGGGGTATAACCCTGTCCTTCTCCCTGGAGGGCAGGTGACCAAGGACCTGTGGGCGCTTCACTGCCTCCATCCCCCCCGGGCTCTGACTTCCCTCCCCCTTCCAACCCTCCTTCTGCACATGCTGGTGACTGCCGAGACTATTAATCACTCGCCCTGTTGTCTTCCTCTCTACTAATCAGGCACAATTAGACAAGGCCTCTTCCAGCTGGGCAGTCCCCTCCCCGTCCTCCTCCCTCCTCTCCCAGCTCCACCCCAGCTGCCACCGGGACAGCGCGGAGGCAAGGGGAGCAAGGTGCAAGCTCTCTATCACTCTCTGACTTCCCTGACCCGCTGTGGAGGCCCCTTAGCAAACCCCTGCCTTCGGTCCACGCTTCCTGCTGAGCCTGTTCCCTTCCCTGGTGTGGTCAGGCTGATACTGACGGTCTCTGCCCTGGCGTTGGTCATGGGAGGGGCTACTTCCGCATCCCAACTCCATGCCTTTGCCACTGTCTCCAGAGGCCAGAAGGCCTTGGCCTTCTTGACTGTGGAAGGGACGGCGTATGCACTGAGGTTAGTCCAGGGCTCTGACTACCAAACGAGCTCACCTCTCATCCCCATCCCCTGTCCAGCCCTCTGTCCCCTCTGGTCCCCTTTTTTCCTGAGGCATGAAACTTGAGAACATTTGATTCAACATCTAGTTCAGGGTTGGTCTTGGTCCTGCTTTCAGAAGCCAGGCAGGTCAAGCCTGGGAGGGCACACAAACAGGGGAGGGTGGGCCCTGATGAGACCTAAACGTCTCTTATCCTTGAATGGAGCTGCCCCCCACCCCCCAACTTGCCCTATGGTTAGGGACGCCCAGTGTTGGTGGGGGTTAGGGAGGCCTTCCAAGTTAGTCCAGAGAAGCCCTGAGCCTTGATTACTTTAATAACATGTTTTCCCAATTAAAAAAATAAGACTCTGAGGACTACCTACAACTCAGTTACAGAAATCCAGCGTTACTAGCCCTCACCTGCCACCCTGCCACTGGCTGCTGCCCCTGAAGGGGGCGCTCTCAGACGAGCTGATGCTCATTGGCCAGTGGGGTAGGCAGAGGGGGATTTGAGTGGGGTTGGCTGAGCACCTCAGGGCAGAGGCTGTTATTGTTACAGAGGGCTGGTCCGCAAGGGCAGCGGGAGGGCCGTGAGGGACGTGCCCCCACCCAGCCCCACTTAGCAGCCCAGTGGCCTCTTCATTAATCAGGAATCAGCCCCGAGCTGGGCTCATTATCAGCTCAGCTTCTCGCGGCACTGCCGGAAGATGCTGATTAGCATTTGGAGAAATGGCCCCCACGTCCCCCACCCGTCCGTCCGTCCTCCCTCCCTCTATCTCCCCTACCCGTACCCCTTTCTGGACTCCCACCCCGGCCCTTCTGCTTCCCGGAGGAATCTGCTCCCTCTCGTGGCTGGCGGCCGGGTTGCCTCTGCTCGGCCCAGGCAGGGGGCAGGAAGGATCAGGAATGGGGGGCAGGGAGGCGGGAGCCGCCTAGGAAGCCCTGGAGCCTCAGGGTTGCTCAGGCTGAGACCCCTGGGTGGAGGGGGGAGAGTGAATGCCGGCCGCAGACTAAGGTGGTCAGGTGGAGATGGGGGTCAGTCACCCTGCAGGAGGGGAGGCGAGGGCAGCCCCAGGCTGCAGCCCTATCAGCCTCTCCCAACAGTGCCCCTCCTTCAAGCAGCCGGAGTGGGGACAGCCGGAACCGTGGCCCAAAGGGTGGTTTCTTGGGATATGTATTTGCCAATCATGGTGCAGGTTGAGGGTCTTGGAACCACCCCAGATGAATGGGAGTGTAAGGCAGGAGGACGACGGGCACCCAGAGCCCAGAGGGTGGAGGTGGGAGGGCTCGGAGGGCCGTGTTTTCCAGAAGGGAAGAGGGCGTCTACACGTCTTACCCTGGCTGCGAGGCCAGGGGATGGCAGCGCTGGAAATCGACCCCCCACCTCTAAACGTTCACCGTGCCCTTGGGACACCCGGTTTGGGGTGGAGGGAGAGCCGTTCCAGAGAGACAGGCCAGGGCTGCAGCAGCCGAGGCAGCAGCGAGAGTTCAGAGAGGAGCCACGGGATGATTAAGGGGAAATGGAGGATTGATTTAGGAGGAAAGATTAAAGGAGCTAAATCCGTGGCGCTTGGCTCAGCGGTGACTAAGCGTGGACAGGATAATAGCTTACAAATGTGTGAAAGGTGTAAATACCAAACGGGGGAGGGGAGGCGGCTAGGCGGGCCAGGGAAGCCGGGCGGGGGCTGGGCAGCCTCGGGGTGGGGCGGGCTGGGGACCCCTGGGGACGGCCCCATACGCCTGGCCCTTCTCTGGTGGGATTGTCTAGGGAGGAAAACGGGTTGTCGGGGACCCCAAGTACCAAGCATAGGTTCCGTTTCTGATGCACAGCTTCGCCGGCCAGGTGCTGCCCCCAAGTCACACTCCCACCCCCCTGGGGACCTGGGTCGAGGGTTCAAATCCCACCCGAGTCCCTCTGCGCCCCCCTCCCCGGGCACCAGGCCTCTCCCACCTCTCCCGGGCCCGCCAGGCGGACCCAGCTCTGCAGGCCTCTCTCCCGGCCCCCGCCTCGCCGTCCAGCCTCTCGCCCCCTCTCCCCTCCCGGGCCGGGCGGGCGGCGGTGGCTCCCTCCGCGGTGGAAGCCTCTGGCGCCGCTGTGTGCGGAGGTCACTTTGCCGAGGAGCCGGGAGCCGAGGGAATGCAAATGAGGCAAACCCAGGGAGAAGGGCGGAGGAGCCCGGAGGAGACGCGAGGGAGGGCGCTCGGGTGCTTTGATGGATGCCTGCCCCGCGGGAGAGAGGGGAAGGCGGAAAGGCGCGCGGGGCGCTGGGTGCAGCCCCCTGGGTGGGGCTTTCTGAGCGCGGGTGGGCCCGGCCTGGACGCCAGGGTACCCGTGCGGGGGTGGGGATGTGGGGGCGAGGATGGGATCTGGAGCGGCGCCCATCCACCCACCGCCACCACAGCCGTCTTCTCAGTCTTGGCTCCTGAACTCCCGTCCAGCCGTGGGTTTGTGCTCCACTGTATAAGCAAAACTCTTGAACGCCTAACTTTGCATCGAGGGGCGGGAATGTCAGGGAAGGACTTCGTTACCAATTAAAAATATTCCCGCCTGGAAAATTGACTTTCTAGGGTTTGAGGCTTAGGCAGCCGTTACCTGGCAATAGGTTTGGCTGTTTACCTGCGTCTTGGAGCCCCGAGCTCTCCTCTCCGGTGGAAATGCGGTGCTCGCCCGGAATCACCGCGTTCTGCCGCGCCGCCCCAAGCTGCCGCCGGCTGCCAGCCCCGCCTCAGCCTGGAGTCGTACGGCCCAGACCGGGTCCCTACTTTTCTTCCACCAGCCCTCCCACATTTACATTTGAACAAATCCTGCGCCCATTTCCTCCCAGGCCTACAGCACTGCTACTTCGGGGAGGAAGTCACCCTGAAAAGCACTCGAGTGGCTGTAGGGGTGAGGGGTGGGGCCCTGTGTTGGCCGTGTGGTGAGAGAGGGCCCAGGCCTGCTGGGAGAGGGACATTGTCCCTCCGTCTGACAGCGGCATGGGATTTGGCTTGCTGGGGGGGGGGGGGGGGGGGGGGCTTTACTCTCCAGCCCAGTGGAACCCCTGTTCCACTGTCAGAGGACTGGCACCTGCCCCCCATCACAGCACTAGCCACAACCAGCAATGATCGAACTGTACTGTTCGCTTTGTGTTTTGGTGCCCACTGCTCTGCGCCTGGCTCCGAGTGTAAGTGCTCAATAAACACTTTTGCACGAATAAATGTCTGCAGCCAGACAGCGAACTTCTTCAGGGCTGAGACTGCTTTGTTCTCTGAATCATCCCGGCACCAGGCACCGTGCCTGACCCACTGCACAGGCTCAAGGAACAGTGTGGGGCACATAAGCGCTGTCGGAACACACACTGTGTCTTGAGTGCCTACTGTTTGTTGGTACGATGCCAGGCACATTCATCACACAGTGGCTGTGAGCGCAGACCAGCACCAGGCTGCCTGCCCCTCCCGTGCTCCCCCCACACACACACCCAGAGGACCTCAGTTCTTGTCTGTAAAGTGGAGAAGATAAGAGACCTCCAGTTTGGGGTTTCTGTGAGGGTTAGGGAGTCAATAAAGAAAGCACTGAGGACTGCACTTGGCACAGAGTAAGCACTAAATGAATATTAGCTGCATCTCTCTCGTCATGGGACCTCGGAAGGGTGCCTATTATTATTCCCATTTTATAGATGAGAACTGGAGGATCCAAGAGGTTGAATGACGGGGTCCAAATCCCGCAGGCAATGAGAGCAGGGCCCAGATGTGAACTGGGCTTCTGGCCTGGGCCCCAGTGCTGCTTCCCATCTGGCGGGAGAGGCCTGTCTCAGAGCCTGGGCATTCCGCTCTGGTGGAGTTCTGTCCTCTATGAAGCTATGTCTCCCCAAGTCGACGAGAGAGCCTTTAGCAAGGTGCATGAGGCCCCGTGAGAATGGGCCTGGTATGAATCCAAGATCAAAATGGCTGCACCATCCTGCCAGGAAGCTCTGCGCCCCGAATAAGCTTCCACTTTTCTTGAACTGATCTCTAATCCTCATGACTAATGTTAGGAGAAGGAATCCCCATTCCTTTTCTGCAGATGAGCAACCCAAGGCTCAGACAGGTTAAATCATGCATCCAAGGTTGTTTGCCCAAGGTTGGTGGCAAAGCCAGGATTTGAACCCCATTTTGTCAGGCTTCAAAATATATGTGCCCCTTCCCCCACGTTATGAGCTTGTGTGGACGTCCCTGGTGCCGCATGCAATGGTGCTCTCGGCCCCAGCTTGGTTCTTCCTGGTCTCTACGGTATTCTTATTTCTGATATTGAGGCATCATATCTGTGATTTCACTTTGCAAATGGCTTTCATATATTTTGTATCTTTTGAAACAACCACCCTATGAAATTAATCGCGCAGGAATTCTATCTTCCCTTGATAGATGAGGAAGCTGAGGCCCCGAGAAGTCAATCAATCACTTTACTAACCAGGTTTACATAGGTCATCGGTGGTGGAGCCCAAGCTGGGACCAGGGTCTCCTGACTCCCTGGGGGAGACCGAGGTTAGTGGAGAATGCTGAGGCCACTGGGTGGGGGGACTGGGCTCTCATTTTGAATTTGCCCCCCTTTTTGGTGCAGCACCTTCGGACATGCACCTGGGCAGCTCCACACTTCTGTCTTGGCCTTTGTACAGTGAGGGTTTGGACTGAGCGACTTCCAGTTTTCTCCAGCTCCGACACCCCAGGCTTTCTGAGTTGGTGCCATCTTTCTGCCTCTGCCCCTCCTCAGGACAGAGAAGGAGGAGACTTCAAACCTGGGTGCTTCTGCCACCCCTGAGTAAAACTGGGCCTGGAGCGCTCCAAACTCCGGTGTATGAGGATGCACCCCCTTCCACTGGACCCCAGGGGAATGCAAGGCTAAGGAGCAACGATCCCAGGGCCTGATTGAGAGGCTTGGGGCTGGACTGCAGCAGAGGAGAGCTGAGGGAATTGGAAGGGAGGGTGAAGCTGCCATGGAAGAAGGGGGATGCCAGGGCCTTGGCAGAGGCCGGGTGCCTAAAGCACAGTGGAGATAAAGCCCAGGCTGCAGATTAGCTCCCGGATTAGCCCAGCCTCTGCCGTGCTTGGTGGCTCCTTATCTCCTGAAGGCTGGGCCCTCTCCCTCACAGCTTTGAGTCCTGGACCCGCTAATTGCCTGTTAACCCCATGGGCTCTGTGACTACAGGGAGGATGCAGGGGTGGGGAGAGGTGGGAGAGAATGCAGGCAAGCCAGCCGGAGGAAATGGGAGCTGTGGGTAGATGGGACTCAAGGGACAGAAAAGCCCCATGTTCAGGTCTCTCTGGACCCCCGGTCATCACCTGGGGCAGACCCGGAGGAAGGGCAGGGTGAAGGTGGGGTGAACACCAGGGAAGGGTTTCTAGCTTGGTCAGGGGGAGCAGTGTCAGGGCCAGGGAGAAGTCTAAGAGGAAGACAAGAGATAGAGTCTGGACAGCTAAACTAAGGGACAGAGAGGAGAGCAAACAAGATGGACAGCAAAGGAGCATGGGGTGGGGTGAGGAGCCAGGACAACAAGAGGGAAAGACAAGGGCCAGGGGGATGGACAGGCCGACAAAAAGCAAGAGACAGAAAAACAGAGACCAGATGGAGGATTGATTGGATGCTGAGGACAGACAGGCCAGGAGGAGGGACTTGAGAAAGACTGAGATCAGGGGACAGAGGCTGGGAGACAGGCCTACCCAGAGCAGGTCCAGGCTAAAACTAAAGGGGGGGTTGGTCTGGGAGGGACAGGCAGAGGCTGGCTGGAAGAAAGGTGGTGGAGAGGTCCAAGGATCTTCATGAAGCACGGATTCTCATCAAGCAGCTGTCCAGCTTAGGTCCGGAAGGGCTCTGAGAGGCCATGTACTCAGCCTGGAACCAGGAGGGTGGACTTGGAAACTAAGGCAGAGAGCAAGGAAGGGCACAGAAGAGGGAGGGCCAGGCTGAAGGAGGAGGTGGGGTCTGAGATGTGGACAGGGTCTGGGGCTGAGGGCTGGTGGCGGGTCGTCTGGAGACAGCCCCTCAACCCATCAGCGCACATCTTGGCCTGGAACCTGCCCCTTTGCGTGGCCGAGCCTTGGACTCTCAACTTCTGTGCACACACCCTCCTTTCAGGCCAGTCCATGGGGAGACGGCAGTGGCCAGCCAGTGGGACCCTGTGGCTGAGCGGTCGTGCCGTCTCCATGGAAGAAGCTGTGGGCTGTGCTGCCACAAATATTCTGCCACTTAGGAGCTGGCGGCTCCACCTGCCACTGCCTGCCTGGCCTGGGGACCGTCTCCAGAGCAACGTTCTGCTCTGCCCAGCAGTTGGGCCTGACCTGGGCTGTGCAGGTGGCCTGGCCCCGCCAGTCTGGCCTGTCCATTTCCCGAAAACTACACGCATCAGACCCATCCCCCTTTGTCACAGCCACCTCAAGGCCGGGGTGCCAGATAACTGCTCTCCTCCAAAGCCATGAGAGCCAAAGCCGTCCCCACTGGCTTGGCCCTGCCCAGCACTGGGCTCAGTGCCGTGCAGTGTGTGTCCGTGTGCACCTGTTGGGGACATCAGGTAGGGAGGCTGCCCAAACCCACCGAGGGTGAGGAATGTACCTGAGTCATTCATTCGTGGAACACTGCCAGATGATTTAGAAGCACTGTTTTGGCACTGAGCTCCATTCTGTTTGAGTCTCATTTACTTGCTGTATGTGTGTCCTCAGCCAAGTCACTTTTCCTCTCTAAGATTCCTCAGCATCAGATGGAAGCAATGCTCTCACATGGTTGTCTTAGAGGCTCAAGGGGGAAAACAGACCGCAGGCCTGTAGCACAGAACTGGGTACAAAGTGGGGGTGTTTGGCAGTGCTCATTTTGCACTTCTTTCCTCTGCCTCAGGCCTCCTTCTGCGAACTGCACTAGGCTCTGGGGGTGCCAAGATGGCAACGTGGGGCTCCTGGCCTCTGGCAGCCCACCGTCTCATAGATGAGGTCGAGCTGCGGAAACACCAGGAGTTGCTGACGGGCAGGGCTCTGCTGCCATGATCCAGCACGCTGGGGCACACGAGTGAGCAGCTCACCGCCCGGGTCCCCCCTGCAGCTCATGTCTTGCTTAGCCTCTCAACTGGAGCATTCACTCAAAACTGGCTGCATCAGCGAAAGCAGATTCCAACATCTTGGCCTGGAATAGGAAGAGGGTGGGTGCTTTGAAAACTGAGGAAAATACTTACATGTTCCCTGCTGCCTTTCCCACACCGCTGGGGACACATAAATCTTGCACCCAGTCCCCTTCAGGGTCCCCCTCTCTGCAGGGAGAGCAGTGGGTCTGCCTGGACTCTCCCCACTCCATCTGGGGCCTTTAGACTCAAAGTGCAACCTGCAGGTGGTTGGAAATGCAGACTCTGAGTCCTGCCCCCCCAACATGCCCGGAATCTGCACTAACAAGATCCCGTGTGCACATGGGCACACCGAAAGTCTGCGAAGCACGGGTCTGGGCGATCTGGGCCGCTTGGTGTACCTCTCCAAGCCTCAGTTCCTCCTCAGTCCAACGTAGGGTGGTTGTGAGGATGCAGTCGGAGTGAGTATGTTAAGCATTTATCGCGGTGCCTGGGCCAGAGAGAGAGAGCACTGGACCGTCCGTGACGCCTACTACTGGCCCACCCACGGCAGGGAGTTGGCCACTGATGAAACGGACTTAAGAACCGGAAGCCAGAAGGTGGTGAGGATGCGGAAGCAGGAAGGGAGGGACAGGAGAGGAAGTGAGGGATTGAGAGTAGCAGACATGGAGAAGGAAGAGGGAGGAAGGTGTGGAGAGGGGTGGAGTGGACGGGAAGGAGGGATAGGAGACGAGGGGATGGTGCTGGGTCACATCACGGCTGAACGGGGCTGGAGCAGGAGCTGGGACTTGGAGGGGGCGCCTCCCCAGAACAGGTAGAGTCTTGCATCTGGATGAATTACGCCTCTCCCACTGACTAGTTGTGTGGCCCTTGAGTAATAATCAGCTTAATTCGACCCACCTGGTACCAGGGTTGCCGACGGGATGAAATGGGGCAGCGGTAGGCGTTGCCGTGTTTTGTGCACGCATGGTGTGTGTTTTGTTTTAGGAACCTGAGGCAGGGTGTTAGAACTATCTGAGAGGGGAGGATCCGCAGGGTTATTAACCTAGTAAGGATGGGAGACCTAACCTCGCCCCAACGCGAGGGTGCCCCAGCCCCCCACTTCTCAGAACTGCTCACTCCCACCCAGCCCCTCAACCCAGCCCCTCTGAAGCGAGGCATTTAAGATAGCTTTTCCCTAACATGCCTCACGCCGTTCCTCCCAGTTTTTGCCAGTGTAAATATGTTCCCAAGGAAAGGGGAGGGGGAGCGAGAGAGAGTGATTGAGTGCGCTGACCCCTGGCCCCCAGGGACGGTGCTGCCTGTGATGGCTCTGACACGGGGGCTTGTCTCTGTGGGGTGAGCCTGGCAGGGGACACTTGCTCTGCCTCTCCCTCAACCTCCTCCCACCCAGCTGCAGCCGCAAATCCCCACCTCAGCTGCGGCCCCACCGTTGCCTCGCCCCGCGGTTGCCTCGGCATCCATCGCCGAGGCGCCAGCGCCCTCTGGTGTCTATATTGGGGAACTCTCCACCGGTCGCTCTCCACTGGGTCGAAGACGTGGGCTTCGGTCTGTGCTGCAAGAACTGCTGATTTTGTCCTTTGCGTTCCGGGAGCGCTGGGCGGGGTGCTGGGGGCACCAGATAGAGTCACTGGTCCTGTGCAGCACAAAGTCTGTTGGTGGGGAAAGGAAAACACTGAACTAGGAGACAAACAGATAAACAATGTTGTCCCAGGTCTTTTTATTTTTAAAAGATTGTATTTATTTTTTAGACAGAGGGGAAGGGAGGGAGAAAATGAGAGGGAGAGAAACCTCAATTGGCTGCTTCTCACATGCCTCTAACCAGGGACCTGGTCCACAACCAAGGCATTTGCCCTGACTGGGAATTGAACCTGTGACCTTTGCGTTTGCAAGCCAAGTGCTCAACCCACTAAGCCACACCAGCCAGGACTAGTCTCAGGCCTCGATAAGCACTTAGAGCCAACCAACAAACACGCTGATTGTTGGGTGGGGAGTGAAACTGGGGACGTGTGTGGTATATGAGTGTACATATGAGGAAGGGACACTTAAGCTGAGGTTTGAGGGATGAACAGCGAGCTGTGCCAAAACGGGAGGGGGAGGCATTCCAGGAGAGGGACCTGCCTGAACAAAGGTCCGAGGAAGGAAGGCGAACCACGAGTTTGAATTTGTCAGAGATCTGGGGGTAGAGTGGCAGGAGAGATTGGCAAGGGTCGCCTTCCATGGTGACTTTCAGGCTAGGGGAGGAGTCTGGCTTTATTCTGCAGGAAATGGAAAGCTGTTGGTTGCAGGGACTTTAAGCCAAGAGGTGACTGGGTTGGAAGGAGCTCTGGCTGCCATGTGAATGGCCGGGAGGCAGAAGCAAGGACGGAGGAAGGGAAACTGGTGAGGAGTGCACTGCCGTGGCCAGGTGGGAGATGACGGCAGAAGGGGAGATGCAGTGTGGAAGGAAAGTGAGTAAATTCTAAATAGATTTCAGAAGTAGAATTGCCTGAGAAAGCTGCTGGTGAGGGAGAGGAGGTTTCAGGGATTCTGACCTGAGCAATTTCATAGATAGCAGAGGCCCTTATGTGGAGGAGGAGAACGGTGTATGTGAGGGGCCGGGATTTGGGGTTCTGCTATTGATTTGTTAAGCTGGAGATGCCTTTAATCATCTAAGGGAGGATATCAGCAGAAAAGACGGAGCTCAGGTGAGAGGCTGGGCTGTAGATTGATTGCTGGAATATGGGACAGGGCTGCCCAGGCAGGTCTGGTGACCCTGGCGGGGGGGGGGGGCGGGCAGACAGGAAACCCTAAGCATAAGGAGTTGTCTTAGCCTCTCCTTCCATCTCCCCTTCTCTCTCACACCCTCCTCTCCCCTGCCAGGTCTATACTCGCTATGGGAAGTGTTATACTTTCAACGCGGACCCACAAAGCTCCCTTCCCAGCCGGGCTGGGGGCATGGGCAGTGGCCTGGAGATCATGCTGGACATCCAGCAGGAGGAGTACCTGCCCATCTGGAGAGAGACAAGTACGTAGGTGGGGAAGGGACAGGGCCAACCTGGGGGCTCTGGCCTGGTCCGCCTGCCGGGCATGGCTTTTGAAAGCTCCCCATCTTCGCCGTGCAGATGAGACGTCATTTGAGGCTGGCATCCGAGTGCAGATCCACAGCCAGGAGGAGCCACCCTACATCCACCAGCTGGGCTTCGGCGTGTCCCCAGGCTTCCAGACCTTCGTGTCCTGCCAGGAACAGCGGGTGAACACCTCCAGCTGGGCACTGGGTTGGGCGCGGAGCCTTTGGGTTTAGAGAGGATGCTGACCAGACCTGTCTTCCCAAAGCTCACAGTCAGCCAGTCAGCCAGTCTGCCCATGAACTTTGCCTGGGGCTGTGAGCACTGGAGGGCTGGATGGGACTCCTGGGCATGACCCCACCCCATCATGCCCACCTCTGCAGCTGACCTACCTGCCTCAGCCCTGGGGCAACTGCCGGGCGGAGAGTGGGCTCAGGGAGCCTGAGCTTCAGGGCTACTCAGCCTACAGTGTGTCTGCTTGCCGGCTGCGCTGTGAGAAGGAGGCCGTGCTTCAGCGCTGCCACTGCCGAATGGTGCACATGCCAGGTGGGCACCCCACCTCCCCACTAACCCTCCGGGCCCCCCCACCAGGCTCCAGAACCTCCAGGAGCAGCGCACTGCTCATGGGCATGGGCAGGTGCATGTGCGCAACATGTGTGCATGCCTGTATCCATGTGAGTGCATGTGTGCCTGGGATTTTATGCATCTTTTAACGTGTGTGGAGTGCATATACATGCACAATGATATGCATCTATGCATACGCATGCTCATGTACTTCTGTACCTGTGTGCTTGTGGGGGTGGCATGCATGTGCTTGAACACATGCATATACATGTGCTTGCAGGTGTGCACTTTTGTGCTTGCATGCATGATCATGCATACAGTCATGCCTGCACATGCATGTGCAAACATGCCTGTTTTGGTCATGTGTGCGTGCATGAGTGTGCTCACATTGGGAATGTGGTGGAGATTGGGGATGGAACCCTAGACTCCAGGAATAATCTTCTCTCCTTTTAGGCAACGAGACCATCTGCCCACCAAATATCTACATTGAGTGTGCCGACCACACACTGGGTCCGTGCTGCCTGCTCCCTCTCTGCCTCTCCATCACCCTCCTCCTCACCTCTCTGTCCACCCTCCTCCTAACTGCCTTGGCTCTCCTCCTCCCAGTCTTTCCCTGGGGGGGGGGTTCTGCCTGGGGGTCGAGACTTATCCCATACCTCCAGGGGTCTGAAGACCTTTTCGGGTTTGGACATTTGGGTAAGTGGAGGCAGCAGGGTGAGGGGTTGCAGAGAACCCAGGCTTCCTGTCTTGGGTCAGCAAATGAGCTTGCTTTTCTGGGGAAGTGAAATGACTGCTTTCTTGGTGTGAGGAAAAATGCACTGCTGGCTCTCAGTGTGGGGAAGGCAGCTGCCATCTGTCCATAGGTCCTGTCTGACCTGCAGTTTATTTACTCATTCATTCATTCATTCATTCATTCATTCTTCATTCATTCTCTAGGCACTTACGGCTGGTGCTGGAGGTGAGAGGGGGAACAAGAGTCCTGCTCTTGTGGAGCTCACTGCTGGGCATGGCTGTGGATAGGCGTGACAACACTGTGTGTTAGTCCTTGTGTGGGGGAAACCGAGGGATCCTGCAAGGCCCCCGGGGCGGGGACCTGGGACAGCAGGGAGGATTCCTAGAAGTGACAGTCACCCAGGTGGAAAGGGGGCGTGTTCTGAACAGTAAGAACAGCACACGCTGAAGACCTTGTGGCCAGGGAGAGCGCGTGTCTGGCATGCTGCAAGATCAGTGTGCTGAGGGCAGAGGGCACAGAGGCGGAGCGGAAGCCTGGGGGAGGGGAAGAGTAGAGGAGGCTCTGGGAAGCCACAGTGGCTTAGGGCATGACAAGAATACTATCTGATTTTAGGAAGGTGACTGATTAGATGTGGGAAGTGGATAGTGGGGAGGGAGACCAGAAGCAGGGTGACTGGTAAGAAAAGCAGTGCAATAATCCAGATGATGGAGCCGGGAGGGAGTGTGGCGGGGCACTGAGACTGTAGAACCACATCCGGACCTTCTGTTCTGTGCACCAACTGTGCCCATCAGAGGTGATCGAAGAGCATCCAGTGAAGGAACAGCTGTGTGAGTCGGGATCAGTGACCCCCAAGGGGTGGTGAGGCTCCTCAAAACTAGCACCTCCCAGGGGGCCTTACTCCCTCAGGCCTGGATGGGGGCAGGAAGGGAGCCCCATTGGAGCCCAGGGAGAGCCGTGGCTGTCCCAGAGGGCCAAGGTACCGGAGCCGTGGGTACCAGGGGAGGGACGGAGCCTCTGCTAACTATGGCCCAGCAGTAAGGAAGCTGGGAAGAGAAATAGCCTGGTATCTTCCCCCTCCTTGCCTTCCGACCCTGCTGGGGACTCCCATTGGCCAAACCAAACCCAAAGCCAGAAGATGAGGGGGTCTAGGTGATACATTTGGCAGAACTCAGCCTCCTGGCCACAGAGAAAGGTAGAGGAGAATGGAGGGTGGATCTGAGGGGCTAAACAGAGAAAACCCAGCATACTGAGCATACAAATTCTATCCATCCACTTGTTCTTTTGTCTGTCTGTCCGTCCATCCATCCATCCATCCATCCAACCAGTCACCTATCCACTGGTTCATCCTGGCTTCCACTCTAGGTCCCTTGGAGTGTCTGAGGCCTCATGTGTTTGGTTAGCTCTGGTGGATGGGCCATGCCCTCCCTCTGAGCCATGAGGACCTCCTGCACTAGGGAGCTGGGGGACAGAGGGACAAGCCTGTGAAAGGGTGCCTGGGAGCTTAGCCTTCACCCGCTTTCTTGGATAGTCTCAAGCTGGTCCAGGACGGGACCCCCATCCCGTGTCCTCTGGGCAGTGCCAGGGCTGGTCAGTCAAGGCCCTCAGTGCGGACATGGCTGCCTCAGGACAGCCTCTGCAGCTGGCGGGCCTCTGGGCCATCCAGCCCTCTTCGCCCCCACTGCAGCTGGTGCCTCTGTGTTGCAGACTCCCTGGGTGGGGGCTCCGAGGGCCCGTGTTTCTGTCCTACTCCTTGCAACCTGACCCGCTACGGGAAAGAAATCTCCATGGTCAGGATCCCCAACAGGGGCTCAGCCCGGTACCTGGCCAGGAAGTACAACCGCAATGAAACCTACATTCGGTATGTGTATGTATGTAAGCGTGTGTGTGTGTGTGTGTGTGTGTGTGGTGGAGGCCACCCTCAACAGACCCGGTGCATGGTGGAGATGGGGAGCAGGGGGCAGCTTTGTTAATAAGAAGTCTTCTGCCAGGAACACTTTTCACAGTCCTTTTCTTCTAACAATCCCTACCCATCCTCCAAGTCCCATCTGTTGTCTCCACCTCCATGGAAGCCCCTGGTCCAAATGCCTTTCGCTTGAGCTCCCAAGCACCCTGTACCTGTCGCTGTCATCGTACATACCTATTGTTTTAGAGCCCTCTGTTATGTGTCTTTCTCCCCCAGCAACCTGGGCCGTTGAAGGCATGTTGAGTGAATGCCATGGTGAGGGAGAGAAACTGGGAGGGCTGGGAGAGGAATGGGGTGGCCTGCAGGAGGGACCCCTCCGAGCGCTGAGTCTGGTACCTTGCAGCCAATCTACAGATGCTGGGCATCCTCTGAGTCCCAGGCCCAGGGCTGGGTCCTGTCGGGACAGAGGTGATTACAACACAAAGCCCATGGCACAGTTTGTGGATGAAACCATGTGTGGCTGTGTGGTGCTGCTCCTCAGGCCCCAGGAGAGATGAATGTGCATGGGGTAGGGAAGCAGGGTAGGTGTGAGCTGGGCCTCTGAGGACCCGGGGTCTGTGAGGGGAAGAGAACGGAGGAAAGGGGGCAGGCATGCCAGTTAGAGAACTGTGGGAGGCTGTGGAGACTGGCCTGAGTGGGGAGGAAGGGCAGTGGGGGGGGTAGATGCAGATAAGAAGGTAGGTTGGATAGGAAGGCACAGACAATGCAACATATTATGGGTAGTCTTGGAAGTCTGGAAGAAGAATTTTGGAGTGGACTATTGGTCATAGGGAGCCATTGAAGGTTCTAGAGAGGCACAGGAACATGAACACTATTTGCTGCTTTAGAGAAGGCAGGTGGGAAACTGTAGGCCCAGGCTTTTTTTTTTTTTGCTCTCCCGGGACTTTTGCTAACCTTCAGAGTGTGAAGCTAACACACATCTGGGACCAATTCCCCTTACAGCCTTTGGGAGCCTGAGGGGAGTCCCTAGCTTCCCTGCACAGGGGATCTTGGATAGGCACTTCTGGACCTGGGATGTGCCTGCCAGCCAGCTGCCCCCTTGGGAAGGTAGTCTCACGTGGACATCCTGCTTCCTTTCTCTGCAGGGAGAACTTCCTTGTCCTAGATGTCTTTTTTGAAGCCCTGACCTCTGAGGCCATGGAGCAGCGAGCAGCCTATGGCTTGTCAGCCCTGCTGGGTGAGGCCTGGCCCAGATTCCGTGGGTGTGGGCCAGCTGGGCCTGCTCCTTCTGACCCTGCTCTTGTGATCCCCAGGAGACCTTGGGGGACAGATGGGCCTATTCATCGGGGCCAGCATCCTCACACTGCTGGAAATCCTGGACTACATCTATGAGGCAAGGAAGGGGCCTGTCTGGGGCCACCCGCACAGCGAGGAGTGGGAGGGGCTCTGAGAAAAGCAGAGGGGCAGTGCGAGCTTCCTGGTGGAGCGGGTCTGGCTGGGGAGTCCAGCTCTGGGTCTTTTGCCAGAGTCCCCTGGCTGACTGGGAGGCCTGAGGGTTCTGAGAAGTCAGGAGAAAGGGATGGGTAAAGAGGATCAGGGGTCCTAGTGGGGGGTTTGCTGGGCAGCAAGTCCTATAACGTGAGCCTGGTTAGTCTGCCCCTCTCCTCTACCAAGTCTCCTAAGCCCACAGCTATCCCCCGATCCTGAATCCCAAGGTGTCCTGGGACCAACTGAAGCGGGTGTGGCGTCGTCCCAAGACCCCCCTGAGGACCTCCACGGGGGGCATCTCCACCTTGGGACTGCAGGAGCTGAAGGAGCAGGTGAGGGTGAGCCTGCAGGGCGAGCAGCAAGCTCCTTTTCCCGGGACTGAGTGCCCCCATGATTTCTGGACTAGCCCATGAGAGGGGGTCCCTGGCCCCCGTGGCGCCTCTGCCGCAGGGACACAGAAAGGCTGGCTGTATGGGTCTTGGGGGCATGGTTTGAAGTCTCCCACTTCACCTTGCAGAGTCCCTGTCCAGGCCGGGGTCAGGCTGAAGGTGGGGGAGCCAGCAACCTGCTCCCCAACCATCACCACCCGCACGGCCCCCCAGGAGGCCTCTTTGAAGACTTCGCTTGCTAGGATGATGCTGTGTCTGAAAGGACCCAGGAGTCTGGGACTCCTCCCTGGATCTTCCTGCTCCTGGGACGGAAGGCCTGGGGGCAGCCCAAGGCTGCGGTGGGGAAAGGGCGATGGTGCTCCTAGGAGAGCAGAGACTCAGTCCCTATTCTCACCAACTGTGGCACCAGCTGCTTCGCACAAGGGTCCTTCTTGTCCCTACTCCCCTCCCGAGGCTGGTGCCCAGGGAGGCTGGAGAGCAAGCCATGGGCCCCCAGGGAGGGGAGAGGGGAGAGAAGGAGGCAGAGAAACCCCAGAAGGGGTGGAACCCTGTGTACATTTGTATATATTTAGGGAGGACAGGGTGGGGGTAGGGGTACAGATATAGAAGGTAGGTGGGGCCATGGGGTGGGTGATTCGGGGACAGCCAGGGTCCCAGCCCTACAGTGTCAGCAGGGGAGGGTGGGCTCCCAGGAGTCAGGACTACTGGGCTTCTCCTACTTCCTGCTCTTCTCCAGGGCCAGCTCCTCATCTGGCAGGGGGAGCGGGTGGCCCAGCAGGCCTGGCCCAGCTCGGGTTCCCCTGCCCTATACCTACTCACCGAGTGCCCTCCGCAGGGAGCAGGCGGGCCTTTCGGACTCTGGCTGAGCTTGGGAGGGGGAAAGTCTTCTCAGGCCTCTGTCTCCAGTCTGGCTTTATAAAGTGCTGATGGAACTAGGAATAAAGAGGCGTAAGGAATCCTCTGTGTGTGTGTGTGTGTGTGTGTGAGAGAGAGAGACCAAGCTGGGGGCTGGGGCGGGGCTGGGCATTTGTATGACGTGGTCTCTGGAGAAAGGAAATCCAGGCCCAGTCAGTACAGGGAGCCTCCGTCCTCACTGCCAGCCCTCCCTGCTCCCTGCCTAGCTTCCAATAACTCAGACTCACCAGTCCACACTCAGCCAGTTTATTAAAGGCAGAGAGCTTCATCAGGGGTCCAGAAGGGAGAAGCTGGGAGACAGCCACACTCCTCTCTCAACTCCCTCCTTCCCCAACAAGTCATCTACAGCCCAGCCCCCAGGACTTGGAGGCAGGCCTGGCGTCAGACAGACTGCACTACATAAATACTGAGGCCACAGCTTGAATCAGCAGCGTCAGGGGCAGGGCTTCGGGACAGGAAGGGGTGGCTCCCAAGGTACCTCCCACAGGGCTTGTCCTGAGCCTGAGGACCCGCCAAGCCTGAGAGAGGGGGCCAGCGGGCTGTTCTGAAGTCTGAGGCTGTCCAGGAAGGCTGGCGGGTGGCTCTGGGTGGTGGGGGAGAAGCACCACCAGGCCAAGTTTTGGGGTGCAGGGTGGGGTCAGGTGCTGTTGCCCTGCTCCTGCTCAAAGAGCAGCATGGCGAGCTGGGTGCGGGAGCCCAGGCCCTCCAGCATGCTCTGGCGACAGCGATGGTAGAGGTCCTCGCTGAGCCGGGCACTGCACGTCTGGGCCCGGTAGCGCTGCAGCAGGGCCGGCTCCACCGCCCGCAGCACGTGCAGGCTGGAGAAGCGCAGGAACAGCTCGTACGCATCCATGCTTTCCAGGAGCTCCTCCTCCTGCTCCGAGGCCGCTGCCAGCCGCCCTCGGGCTGCCACATAGTCAGAGTTATAGAAGCAGGCCTCACTGGCTGCCTGGCGGTCAAAGCGGCCCGTGTCTCGGCCCAGCTCCGGGGGCCCTGGGCCCTGCGGTGGCGCCACCGCTGGGTGGAAGGCCTGGAAGTGCATAGGAAAGAAGGTCTGCCAGCCGGAGATGGCGTGCATGCGGCAGCGGTTCAGGAAGTCAGGCGTGAGCACCGTGTCCGGCCCGGCTAGCAGGAACAGTGTGTCCAGCGGGTGCTTCTTGGAGAGCAGATCCATGAGGCGCAGTGGTGAGGGGGCGGCTGTCTGCACACTGAGCCAGGGGACCCGGGCCCCAGGGAAACGCTGCTCTAGCTCTGCCACGTGGGCCTTGACAGGGGCGAAGACATCTGCGTGGGCGGCCCGCTGGGCCTGGCGTGGCTCATACAGCAGCAGCAGAGTCAAGGCTGCTGCAGTATCGCCAGGCTCCAGAGCCGCAGTGGCAAAGGCCTCCAGGAAGCCGGGGGCCAGGTCACGCTCGGCCGCAGCCAGAGGCAGTAACACAGTGAGACGTGAGGCCTCGGTGACGTAGGGCACTGGCAAGATCTCCACTCGGCTCAGTGGCCGCAGCAGCTGTACTCGGTGAGTGAGGGGCCGGCGGCCGCCCTGGGGGGTCAGCGCCTCCAGCTGCAGATCCAGTGTGTACTCCATACCCCGAGCAGGATCGAAGCGTCGGTAGCCATTAACCAAGTGCTGCTTCTGGAGCTGCAGGGCTGGGTGGTAGCGGCGGTTGAGCTCCTCCAAGGCTGCCCCCAGAACGTCGGCCACATCAGCCCGGTCAGCCCCGCGCAGAGGGCAGCGGGGTGAGCCGTCAGCACAGGAGAAAGTGTACTGCTCAGTGAAATAGTCCCAGCGCAGCACCTCAAAGCGGGAGGCTGGTCGGGATGGTGCTGGAATGCCCACGGGCCAGGCGGCTGCCTGCTCTCCATCAGCTGCCAGACGGCTGGTGTTCTGGATCTCCCACTGGGTTGGAGAAACAGACCGTGAGCAAGGTACAGACCCAGGCACCAGCACACAGCCTGGGGACGGGGCAAGCAGCAGGTGCCCCTCAGGATGGGTCCTGTCCCCTGCCAACCTCTGCCCTCCCAGGGCCTCTACTTACCCCTTTGCCAGATGTGGGCAGACTGAGAGTTAAGATGGGAGTTTATGGAGGGGTTTCTCAGAGGGGATAGGAACAAACAGGGACAGGAGGCAGGCGTGTTCTGACTCTAGTGCTCAGAGTTTACTCGCCTGGGATCTCTAATACCTCACAGCACCTGCCTCCCCACCCCGGCCCAGACCATACCTGCAACTCCTGGATCTCCTGGTACGTGCGTTCCAGTTCAGCTCGGGCAAAAGCCTTGTGCAGCTGGTACATGTGCACAGGGTCACGCACAGGGTGGGCCGTCAGGGCACTGCGGAAGCGGGGGTCCCCCTCCTGCACAGGCTCCCCAGAGCTCAGCTCCAGGTAGCTATAATGTACTCCCTAGGGAGAAGAAGGAAAAGGGTCCACAATAGGAAGAACGATGGAACAGCCTCCACCCTCACCTCACAGTATGTGTCTCACCTACCCTTCCCGGGACCTGTTGTGGACCTGCAGTCAGAATTCTGTGGGTTTAAGTACCCTGCAGAGTCATGAGCTTGTGTGACCTCAGGGAAGCGTTTGCTAGCTAGCTCATCTGTAAAATGGGCATGCATCCAGTTTCAGAGCTGTCCAGGGGCTCAACTGAAATAGTAATAGCCAAACACTGAACACCTATTATGTGCAAGGCTCTCTCATTTTTTCTAATCCTTATAACAACGCTAAGCAATAATTATTTCCACTGGTATGAAGATACTGACACTCAGGAGATTCAATAATTTACCCAAGGTCATGGGGATAGAAAAGGATAGAGCTGGCATGGAAACCCAGGCCCCTATCTCCAACCACCCCTTTGCCTCTCAGGGGAAGTGCACAAGCTCAGATAGGAGGCACCCGTGGGGCGGCTTATTTTCTCACTTCTCACCTCATGGTCGCCAGTGCAGCCCACCCCGGTGGCATCAAGGATGCAGCGTCCCAGCCATTCATCCGGACTTGCACTGACGATGTCATTGCGGCAGCCTTCCAGGTGGGGGCGCAGCTGCTGCAGCAGAGTACGCGACAACAGTACCCCAAAGCCACCATGGCAGTAGCGGCCTGGGGTGGGATCTCCACCGATGAAGTCCTGGGGCCGGCCCAGATAGAGATGGGCGGCAGCTGCCAGGCTGAGGTGGCCAACGAGGCGCGCCAGTGCGTGCGCCTCGGTATAGGTGGTATCATGTACTAGGAAGAACCAGTCAAAGTCGTCACCGTGCTGGTCCAGCAGGTGGCGCAGTGCCAGGTGCAGGTGGCCGATGGGTCTCTCCTCGCCCAGTGTCACCACAGCCATGCCCGGTGGTGCCCGACGGCCTCGAGAGCCTGTCAGGAACACCACACGCTCCAGCCGGTGCCCCAGCGTGCGGTTCACAGCCACGCCCAGAGTGGACAGTGTGGCCTGTGAGGTCAGCACTGCCACCAGCAGCCTCTGCCTGATGCCCAGCTCGGTGCTGATGTAGCGGGTTCTGGGGAGGAGACAGCATAAGATTATCAAAAAGACAATCAGGGTGGGCAGGAATAGGATAAGAGTAACAACTCCACCCCAGGAGTCGTGCAGAATTAAGTGAAAGATCAGTGTTTTGGGGAAGATGGCAATATTCATGCAGATATGAAAAATATATTGTGTCTGATGCCCTGTTTCACGACTTACTTGTGCCCCTGAGCAAGTTATTTAACCTATCTGTGCTTCAGTAGCCACATGTGAAAAACGGGCGTTGATTATATTTACCTAAAGCACTTAGGCAAGTGCTTAGCTCACAGGTATTCTACACACCATGCATACAGGCCTTATTTCTGTGTAAATATGCCATTACACCACAAATACATTACATAAATGATGTAATGGAATATATGACATGGGGGGGTGTATTGAGTGGGTTTGGGGGAGGGGCAAACTGGAGCTCAGGAGTTCCAGTAACTTCTCTTCCACAACACAGAAGTTAAGTTGCTGAACTGGAATTTGAACCCAGTGTTACTCAGGAGAAATTATTTTAACTAGGCAGAGGCATTAGTAGGATGGCTCTATCACTCCTCTCCCACACATCTCATCACAAGGTATCCCAACCAGTAACGAAAGATACAGGTAAACCTCAGTTCTCTCTTTTTTCTTTCCCTCTCTCTTTAAAACCTTTTTATATACCAATACTTTAATCTAAACCCAGAAGCCCAGCCAGGAAGCTAAGAGGATCTTTAGGGACCCTGGAGTCCAGCTGGTGTAGCACAGAGGCGGACAAGTTCAGCCCAGGCCAGACGGGACCCAGAGAGGGCCTCAGAGGGGCTCCACAGCTCCCCGGGAAGCAGGGCCATCGGAAGTTATCTGGGCCCAAAGACTTCCTGGCCGGCCAGTCTCTTCCTTCCGCAGCCTGACCCGGCCCTCGGCGGCCTCCCCAGCACTCCCGTTCCCACTGGTACCCACAGGGTGGCTGGCTAGACTGATCCTTACCTGACGGCCTTTTTGGCGGCCTGGCCAGGCTGTGCAGGGTGGTAGGGCAAGACACGCGGCTCCCAGTTCTCCGCCGCGGCTGCGCCAGCCCCGGGTCTCTCGCGCTCCGCTCCGTGCTGCACTGAGTTGGGCCGGCGCGCAGCGTTGGTATTGCCTCGAGGCGGCAGCTCAGAATCTCCGGGTTGAGGTGGCCCAGGGCCGCACGGCTCCTCCACCCAGGTGACGCTGAGCAGGCTCAGCGTGAAGCCCAGGGAGATGCCCACGGCCACGGGCCCTGCGGGCCGCAGCACCGACAGCAACAGCGACGCCCGCATGGCGCCCGGACCGCGGGCCCCGGGCTCCGGAGCAGCCCAGAGCAGCCAGAGGAGGCTCCGAGGGGGCGGGACCGGGGAGGGGGCGTATCCGGAGGGCCCGGGCCCAGCGGGCGGGCCCGCTCCCGCCCCGCGGAGCAGAGCCCACGGCCAGAGCCGAACCCCCCGCTCCGCGCTCCAATCCCCCTCCGACCGCCACTCCGTATCGCCCAGGGTCCTGCTTTGGGCACCAGAGCCTCCGCCGCCGCAGCCGCTGTCCGACGTGTCACTGCGAAGGCCCCGCCCCCGGGGTGGGGTCTTGGGCTCCAGCTACCGGAGAAGGAGGAGTAGGGGGAGGTTAAAGGGGAAGGACCCCCGGAAGTGCCCCCTCCACTGCGAGGGAGGGAGAGACGCCGGGGCGGAGTCCCCTACCTCCCCCCGGCGTGGTTGGTGCGTCCCGGGTGACGTCAGAAGCAGCCCGCCCCTGCCTGGCTTGTGCGCCTGAGTGACGTCAGGAGCCGAGGCCGGAGCTGTCCATCAGCACCAAAGGCCGCGGGCGGGCTCAGGGCATGGGGCCGCGGCTGTGGGGCAGCCCGAGCCCCAGCTCTCGCTCCTTACCCTTCCCCAGGCCCAGCCCGAGTCCCCGGACGCCGTGGGACTGGAGTGCCAGTCGGTGTGGGAGGTGGGGCGGCGACGCCGCTGTACAGAGACTGGTCCCTTCGGCCCAGCCGTCGCCTTCCCTGCACGACGGACTTTGCCCGGACCCCAGGCATCTGGGGCCTCTGGAGCCCCTCAACCCCGGACCCTACGGCCTCTGCACAGCCTTTTTCACTCAAAAGCTCAGGTCGCCTCCAGCCCAGGTAGATTTTGGACAATCCCGGATTTAGCCGCCCACAGAAGAGACTCCTGGCTGCCTCCTCACTGGCAGCACACTGCCCTCATCTCCCCCCAAGCCAGTTCCCCTTTTAACTTCTTCATCCTGGCCCCCTCTAGCCAGGTACTTTTGTTCCCTTTGTCTTCTGTCCTCCACTTTAGGGATGCCTGCTGTGGGCACCACTCCTTTGTCCCGTGTGTCCTTGCTTAGCTCTCCCACTCCCATTCTTGCCCCGTTCTGGTGGAGACCCAGGGCTCCTCCTTGACGCCCACTTCCTCTCCGTCAGGCTGACCTAGGAGGGTGAGTCCCTTTCGTTCCTAGCACTATGCCAGGCACTGTGGCGACACTACGGTTCCAGCTGCTGCCCCCTGAGCCAGATGATGCCTTTTGGGGTGCACCCTGTGAACAGCCCCTGGAGCGCAGGTACGAGGCATTGCCGGCTCTCGTCTGCATCATGTGCTGTCTGTTTGGAGTCGTCTACTGCTTCTTCGGTGAGACCCCCAACTCATTCCTCACCTGGGCTTTCCATTGTTTCTCTGAGTTATTTTCTGAGGCACCCCAAACCTCCGAACTTCACCACCACTACCATCACCACCACCACCATCAACTCCACCACCACCATCATCTCCACCACCACCACTACTACTAGCACGAATAATGATCTTTTCTTACTTTCTTTCATCCTACATGTTCATAGATCATCTTAGACACTAGATCCTAGAGAACACAGGTTTTCGAATTAGTCATGCTTCAATATGAATCTGGCTCTGTACCTTACTAATTGTGATGCTTTGGGCACATTAACCTGCCTGAGCCTCAGTCTTCTCATCTGAACAGTGGGAACAACGATATTTACCTCCCACAATGCTGTCGTGAGAAGTAGTGGGGACTCAATAAATAATAGCTATTGTGATGCCGTGCTAGCTAGAAAGTGAAAACATTTAGCAGGGTGATTAGACATGCCAAGTATAGATGGGGGAGAGACTGCTGGAACGTTCACACCTGTAATACATGTTATAGTTGACCTTTGAATAAAACAAGGGTTGGGGTAGAGTCAAAAATCCATGTATAACTTAAGCTGGTCCTCAGTACCTGTAGATTCCCAACCATGGACCCAAAATATTGTTCACAGCCTGCAATCAGTTGAATTCATGCATGTAAAACCTGAGAATATGGAGGGCTGACTGTATATTTACTGAAAATATTCATGCCCGAGTGGACCTGTGAGGTTCAAACTTGTGTGGTGCAAGGGTCAGCTGTAGAGTCACACATGTGGAGGTTGCCCACAGGGTAGGCTCCAACAATCAGGGCTGCTGTGAACTGTCGGACAGGATGGCTACTATACAAGGGAGTTCAGCTGAATGGGCAAGTGGGCCTGAAATCCAAACTCTAGGCCTTGGCATTGGGCTGCTTTGCTTAGAGGATGGCACACTTTTTTTCTAATTTGCATAAAGGTGCCAGGTGGACTACGGGAGTAAGTGCCCAGTGACTCTACAGCAAGTTACAGAACTTCAGAGAGGAGAGCAAGCTGTATTGGCTGGGGGCCAAGGAAAGCCTCTAGAGGTGCACTGTAAGTGGCTGGAAGAAGTGCAGAGGAAGTCTGCAGGGCTAGGTTGCAGGCTGGGCAGAGGTGGGACGAGACTTTTGCTCTGATGCCTCTACACACCCCCGAGAGTGGCTGGGTAGTAGGCAGGAATGGGAGCCAGATGGTCCTTGTCTTTCCACCCCCAAATGCTTGGCTGAACAACTGCAGAGTGGGCAGAAGTGCCCCCCTAAGGGTTCAGGATACATTCTGGGCCTCCAAAGAGGCTGTGTCACCTCCCTCCCACCCCTACCCGTACCCCTCCCTCTGCAGTTGCTCATCCCATCCTGACATCCCCTCTCCCGTGCTGCCCTGTCACCTCGCCCCTCTTGAATGCTCCCACTCCCTGGCCCTTGGACTCTGAGCCCTTGTGCATACCCTTTTCCTCTTTCTGACCCCAGAACTTCCTAGATGCTGAGGCTTCCCTTCATTCCTAGAACTGAGTCTCCTCTTTGACTTTTCTCTTTGGCTTTCCCTGACCCTTTACCCCCATCCTCCCAACTGATTAGGATGTACAAGTCCCTCTCTCTTCCAGGTACCCTTAAAGGGCCCAATGGCCCTATGACTTCATTTTCCTGGAACTCCACAACTACTATAATCCGCTTTGACCCCCTATGGGGGCTATGACTCCTTGTAAGCCCCAGTGACCCCCAGCCCAGTTATCTCATCAACTTACTCTTCTGACTCCATTTCTTCTGACTCTCTGATTCCAAGGATCTCATTGCTGACTGCCCCTCCCCACACTGTGACTCCAGTGACCCCATTTCTCTGGCCTCAGTGTCACCCTCTCTTTGAGACCCTCTCACTCTCAGCGACTCCAGGCTGTCAGTCCCCCTGACCAGCAAAGACCTCATCTCGGAGCCAGGCTCTACTAACACCGCTTCCCTGTTCTTTGTAACCTTTTCATGATACCATGTCTCTGAAGCCTTGTGACCCCTCCGAGACTTTGTCTTTCTGAACCCCTGTGACCCTTACCTCTCAAATTCTTTCTGACTTCCAAATACCTTCTCTCTCTGAACAATCCCTCCCCATAGACCCCAGTGACCCCACTGCGGCTCCCCTTCTGACTCTGTGACCTATTTGTCTGACTCCCAGAACCCCAAAGACCCCAGTGACCCACCACTGATTCACTCGTGACTCCAGTGACCTACCTCTGACTCCTCTAACCCTCGAAGACCCGACGTTCATTTCGATGACTGTCTCTCCGTTTTCCAAATGACTCCTGGTGACCTATCTCTCTGACCTCCCTTGACCCCAGCAGCCTCATCACTGGTGCCCTCAGGACCCCAGTGACCCCCGATTCTCTCATGGTAGTGCCCTGCCTCTGGTTCCTCTGTGATTCCGTGTTCCTGGCCCCTCAGACTCCGTGCCTCCGTCCGGGTGACCTCCTGTTGGCCCCTCACTAGCCCCTGTTCCCCTCTAGGTTACCGCTGCTTCAAGGCAGTGCTCTTCCTCACTGGGTTGCTGTTTGGCTCAGTGGTCATCTTCCTGCTGTGCTACCGAGAGCGGGTACTGGAGACACAGCTGAGTGCCGGGGCGAGCGCCGGCATCGCGCTGGGCATCGGGCTGCTGTGCGGGCTGGTGGCCATGCTGGTGCGCAGCGTGGGCCTCTTCCTGGTGGGGCTGCTGCTCGGCCTGCTGCTCGCCGCTGCCGCCCTGCTGGGCTCCGCGCCCTACTACCAGCCCGGCTCCGTGTGGGGCCCACTGGGCCTGCTGCTGGGGGGCGGCCTGCTCTGCGCCCTGCTCACCCTGCGCTGGCCCCGCCCTCTCACCACTCTGGCCACCGCTGTGACTGGGGCCGCGCTCATCGCCACCGCTGCGGACTACTTTGCTGAGCTGCTGCTGCTGGGGCGCTACGCCATGGAGCGGCTGCGGGCCGCCCCTGTGCCTCCCCTCTGCTGGCGGAGCTGGGCCCTGCTGGCGCTTTGGCCCCTGCTCAGCCTGATGGGTGTTCTGGTGCAGTGGAGGGTGACGGCCGAGGGGGACTCCCATACAGAAGGTGAGAGGGCACTGACCAGGGTGGGCATAAGAGAAATGGGGTGGGGGGCGGGGGGCAGCGGTGAGCAATTCGGGAGGGGGAGAAGAAGCTGTACACACTAGCAGCAGAAGGCCGCAGTGGGGTTAGAGAGGTGACTCGCTGGTGGTCTGGGAAGATAGGACCTCAGTGGTGCCATTCTTTCCACAACACCGTGTGGAGCAGCAGCTGTTCCAGAGCTGGAGCGACTGCAGAGACAACACAGGAAAAGTCCTTGGCCCTTCGGGGCCAGGTCCGAGGGGTGGGGTGCAGGCAGACAGATAATAGACATGCAAACAGACAAGATAATGCTAGCTGTGCGGTGATATGCAAGAGATATGCTGTGTAATATGAGTTTCCTTCCGAGGCTATTACAGACAGAGTGCTCAAGGAAGGCACTTCAAAGAGGTGACATTTAAGCAGAGTCCTGGAGGATAAAGAACCAGCCATGCAAAGAGCTAAACAAAAGGGAATAGCAAGGGTCAGGGTGAGAAGGCGTGGGCATGGCTTGCTGAGGAAGCGGGGCTGGACTGTGGTGGGGAGGGCTGCTGGCTGTGCAAGCTTCCTGGGCCACAGTGAGGACCCCAGGTTTTATTAGGAAGGCCGTGGCCCACCGCTGGAGGTTTAAAGCAGGGAGGATCTGCTCTAATCTAGCATTTGAGATGCTCATTCTGGCTGCTGAGTGTAGAAAGCACTGGGGAAGGCAAGCGTAGAAGGGAAACCAGTGAGGAGGCAGCGGTGGTTGTCCAGTCGAGACATGACGATGTCTGGGAGGGGGACAGCAGCTCGGGAGGGAGCACCTGCAGGTGCAGGAATTTTCCTCAAAGGCCTTTGGAGGTAAAAATCAGTGGAAGTCCCATCCGGGAGGTGGAAGACCAGGAATGAAAAGCGGGGAGGTTACACATGGGGGGAAGCTTGGAGCCCCTGGGGAAGGATGGGTGGAGATGGTGCACATGGGCCTCTGAGACCCTTCCCTGCCCACCCCTTCACAGTGGTTATCAGCCGGCAGCGGCGACGCGTGCAGCTGATGCGGATTAGACAGCAGGAAGAGCGCAAGGAGAAGCGGCGCAGGAAGAGACCCCCGCGGGCTCCCTCTCGAGGCCCCCGGGCCCCTCCAAGGCCTGGACCTCCTGACCCTGCTTATCGGCGCAGGCCAGTGCCCATCAAACGCTTCAATGGAGATGTCCTCTCCCCGGTGAGCACCCTGAACCCCTCCATCCTGAATGGGGGGCCAGGGAGTGTTGTAAACTCTGTCCAAGCAGGACTGGGCTTCCCCCAGGGGCTCGTCACTATTTAGAAGGCTTAACATTTGCCCACCCATCAGAACCCCTATACCAGGAGGCTGATGGGCCCAGCGCCGGGATGGGGGAGAGGTATCTGAGTAAGGACTTTAATGAGGTATATGGCATGATGGGGCAGGGCCTCAGGGCTTTAGACTGAGTGTGAGGAGGTCCTGGGCCTACAGCTGTCTGGGGGGAGTCACAGGCTTGCGGGTTGCAGGGAGAGGATGTCTGCCTGAGGTGGCCCTCAGGGCAGGGGTCTGTGGCTGCACTCACATCTGTGTTTACTCTCCCACAGAGCTATATCCAGAGCTTCCGGGACCGACAGACGGGGAGCTCACTGAGCTCCTTCATGGCCTCGCCCACAGACACGGACTATGAATATGGGTCCCGGGGACCACTGGCAGCCTGTGCAGGGCCCCCCGTGCGGGTATAGCAGTACAGCTGCTCCTGCCCTCCTGGACTCTGCTCACCAGCTCTGTCAGCTCGGGGAGGCCTGCTGGCCCACCACGCAGCCCTCCTGGCCCTGTGGCGAATGGCTGTCCCTCTCCCCTCCCTGGAGAAGACTGGCCTGGTTGCTGGAAGGGAGGACCTGTCTCAGGCTAGGCCTGGCCTGAGGGAAAGGCCCCTCCCAAGCTCCCAAGGGGCTCCCGAGGGACTCGAGGTGTGAGCCCCTCTGGGGTGTGCTCAGGGTTGTGAGTGTGTCACCTGTGTGTGCGTGTGCATGGAGGGGTGGGCTTGGAGGGGACAGTGGGACACTTGCCTTAGATTTCTAACTGGGAGGGCTTCTGCAAGGTTGGCCCCACCGCCTCTCCCACTGCTGGGGTCCCGTGAGCCACTCTCCTGCATGTCTAAGTGGAGGAGGTCTGCCTTCTTCCCCCACTGCTCTGCCTCTTAACGAGATTCATCCAAGGCTTCTTGTCCTCGTCCACCGCAGCACCCCTTACCCTGGTCCCCTGTCCTCTGCAAAGCCACTAGCCTGAGGGCAGTGGCAGGGGATGGGGGTGGGGGGTGCTGCTTTGGGCTGGGTCGGGGAAGGGATCTCAGGGGAGGGGGCTTAAATGCACGATGCATGTCTGGTGTCTGTCATGCCACCTTGGACACCTCATGCTTCTGTCTCCCTCTACCCCACCCTGTTTTACATCTTTTATAAATGTGCCAAACTGTGGCTTCTACCAGGAGTGGTAGTCTTTGGTGGCTAGCATGTCCATGGGCCAAATTAGAAGCACTATAGTTCTTGCTTCCCTGTGTCACTCACTATGCAGGGACCTCAGGCCAGTTCTGCCCTCCTATGTCACACAGAGAGCCAGGAAAAGGGGCTGCATCACTTTTATTGTTTCCCATCACCTCTGGTTCCCCTGCCTCCCCACCCCTGCCCGGCATAAGGGCATGCGCCTTCCAAGCTGTCCGAGGGCACCCGCCTGGCCTGGTTCGGTCCTTCTAGCTACCTGCAGAGGAATGACTCCGAGTGGGGCTGGGGAGAGAGTGGGTACCGCCTTCCTCCCTGGCAGAGGCTGGGCACCCACACAGGAAGAGCGGGGCCCTCACCCTCTGCCCCACCCTTGCTGGGCCTCTGCTGAGGTTGTCTTTGGGGCAGGGAAGTGGGGGCTGCTTAGGGTCAGGCGAGGCATCTAAAAGGAATGCAGGGATCGGGGTGGAGGGCGGGGCATGTCCTACGTGGGAAAGAAAAGAAACGGGCCTAGCTCAGAAGTCTTCTGCCCAGGCTGATGTTCAACTCCCTGAGGTGGGCAGAAGCCAGCAGAGAGCGGGGAGGGGGTGAGAGACAGGTGGTGGGCGCGAAGCAGAAGCACTGGGAAGGACAGGAACTTGGGTACAAATGGGGTGTTCAGGTGACACAAACAGTCCAGGGACAGGAGGGAGTGAGAACTCCGGACAGGAAGGGGCGTAGAAAAGTGGGAGCAGCTGCCCTGAACCAAGTGGTTCCGGCTGAGAACACAGCTCCCTCCTCTCCTCGCCTGGGTGAGATCTCTGGCCCTCCCACCTCCTACCTTCAAGACACTCCAGAACCATCTTGCTATCCCAAGTCCTGAAAAACCTGGGTAGGTGTGTCTCAGACCACTTCTGCTTGGCCAGCCCACCTGCCCTAGTCGGCTCCACTCACCCTCTACCAGCAGCCGCGTGCGGGCGCTGTCTTCACCGGCCTGGCAGCAATAGGTGCCCTGGTCCTCAGGTCGCACGTCATGGATGACCAGGCTGTGGGTGGGGCCATGGCTGCGCAGCTCGTACTTGTCTCCGGGACACAGCTCGATCCCCTCCCGCAACCAGCACACGTGGCCCCCGGAGCGGGACACTGTCACCTCCAGCACCGCCCGGCGGCCCGCTAGAACCGTCTTTTCTCGAGGCGGGCGGCGGCACATCTGGAGAGGCAGTGCTGGGGGTGGAGGCCTAGGTTTTAAGTTAATAGGAAGAGAAGACGCAGGACCCCCTACCCCGCCCGGAGGAGAAGCGCATCTTCCCTCCCCCTTCGACCTCAACTCCTGGTCTCAGGTCTCTATGCCACAGGCCCATTACTCTGTAGCCTCAACCCAAGGTCTCCTCCTCCCCAGGAAACGCACTCCCCTCTGTGACCCGCCCCAGGAGAGCCCCTCGAGGAAGGAGCTTTCCTAGGACAAGCCACCAACCTGCCTGCCCCAAGGAAGGTGACGCCCACTCCAGGCAGCCCTCGCCGCAGTTGCTTACCCTCCACCTCCAGCTCAGCAGCGGACTGGGCGGGTCCCGCCTGGAAACGGACCTCACCCGCATCCTCCGCGCGCAGCTCACTCAGCACCAGAATGTGTTTCTTCCCTGAGGATGAAGGGGGCGCTAGCGAGGCTGGAGCCGCCTCTAGGGCGAGATTGGGGATGAGGGTGGGGCCGGAGTAGGTCCCCTGGTCGATTCGGACGTGAGAAATTTGCGCTAGGGCGAGGGCGGGGGCGGGGTGGTGGTGGAATCAAATGGGCGGATTGGGGTGCCGAGGGGGAAGTGGAGCCGGCCAGGACAGAGGGCTGAGAGCTGGGGGCTGCAGAGAGACAGCGAGACAGCTCTTTGGCCCGGGGGCTGGGCCCATTCGGGCTGGGGGTGCGACTTATGGTAGTGGGGCGGGGTCTGTGGGAACGCGGGACGCGGCAGCGAGGGGCCAGAACCAGTGGGAAGTCGGCCGGACCTTCCTGTCGGATTCGGACTCGGCCTCCGGGCCTCAGTGGGCGGCCTCCGAGCTTCCAGCTGCCGGTCGTCTCGACCTCCGATACCGTGCACTCGAACGTGGCGCCGTCGCCCTCGCGGGCTCTCACCGACTGGAGCTCGGAGAGCACAGAGACCACCCGCTCTGGGGCGGAGCCGAGGGCGTGAGGCGGGGCGGGGCAGAGGGGCCTCCCGTCCCGCCCCTCTCCCAAGCCGCGGAGCCAGTCCCAGGGAAGGGCTGATCTGCAGCCCCCAAGCCTGCATTAGTTAGTCCGGCCCCAGCAGCACCCCGTACCCACCGTGCACGGTTAGGCGGACAGGGCCGGCGCGAGCGGTCCCCACCGCGCAGCTGTAGGTCCCCGCGTCCGAGGGGCCGCAGCGCCGCAGCTGGAGAAGTCGCCGCGTACCGAGGGCTTGGAGCCTGAGCCGAGGACTTGGGCTGAGCGGGCGCCCGTCCTAGGTGTGGGAGTGGCAGAGGGTCGTGGTGAGCCGGCCGCCGCAGACCTAGGAGGCGGTGGCGCCCCCTGTTGTTGCCAAGCAGTTTCGGGGGGCGTGTAAACCTGTCTGTGTCCCCCAGGCTGGGATGGAGCCGATCTGCGCCTGAGTACTGCGCTAAGAGCCTCACTGGGAAGATGTCACCCTTTGAACCCGATAGGGCTGAGAAGGGGCTTCATAGGCATGGGAAGCCCAGGGTCATGTACCAATCACACTGGCCATATGCGTGGATTTGGGAATTAGGGAAATCTGGATTCAAGTATGGGCTCTGCCCCTTTTGTCTTCCCCTGGGCAATACTTCACCCCACAGAGCCCCAGTCTCCTTGTAGGTAACATGAAGATAACGAGACCTACCTCAAAGGGTTGTTTGTTGTAAAGATTAAAGGATTAAACGTAGAGCAAATCTGAGCACGGTGCTAGGCACATCCACTCAGTATTCTAGTGTGTTTGGGGCGCTATCACTGTCGTTAGGATGCTGAGGTGGGTGGGGCTGGGCTCTGACCTTCTCCCAGGTAACATCAGCCAAGGCCTGGGAAAGCTCGCACTCGAATGTAGCTGTGTCGCCCTCAGTCACCTCTAGGTCCTGTGGCACCTGCACAATGGTCACTGGGGCCTCTGGGAGTGGGAAGAGGAAGATCGTAGAGGGAGCCCGGGTGAGGGCAGGATGGGGACCTGGCCCCTGGGGACAAAAACACTCATGGGCACAAGGGTCAATGGTAGACACACTTAGGCCAGGCCATCAGTGTGGAGGTCACTGGTGAGTGGGGGATGTGCTGGGACAAATGCTCCATGGGGATGCTGATCAGTGAGGGTACAGGGGTCAACGGGACAAGAGTGGCCAGCTGGCAGCAACGCTCGAAGGTGGCCAGTGTAGGACATGCTGGTGCTAGAGGGGAGTGGCAGGGGGAACCAGAGCAAAATACCAGTGGGGTCCCCCATAGACAGGGATGGTCAGTGGGGGCCACATTTGGCTGGATGAACAGGAGACCTTGCATCAGGGGAGACAGAATGGCTTCAGAGGAGCAAGGGGGACCTTAAAACAGGTGTGGCCAGTGGGGAACACACCGGGCTGGAAGCAATGATGGGGACACTCAGCAGAGCTGCTAGTGGACTCATCCTCAGGCACAGACAGTGGACCACTGGGACTTGAGTGGTCAGAAGGCCACTCAGGCAGGCAACAGGGGCATAGCAGGCGGGTGTGGTCAGCGGGGCCATGGTCAGGCAGGCAGACAAGAGGGCCCACACTCACGCGGCCATGCTCACAGTGGCACAGTCGGTGGTTCACGGGGGGAAGGAGGCTGTGTAGCCACGCTGCATCATGCCGGTGAGGCGCCACACTCAGGCGGGGCAGTCACGGGCTGCTCAGGGCCCAAGGGTCAGGGCAGTCACACTCTAGCAGAGAGGTCGGTGAGAGGCACACTGGAACAGGCATGGTCAGTGGGGGCCACACAGGGAGGGGGGTCAGTGGAGTCACACCCAGGAGGTCGGCAAGCAGGTGGTGGCCCGAAGGCCGCACCTCTCACAGTGAGTCTGGCTGCACAGCGCAGGGAGTCCGTGGTGAAGGAGATGCAGCCGGAGTCGGCCAGGCCCAAGCCACCGAGTACCAGGCGGTGAGTGTGGCCCTCGGTGTGGATGTGGCACTGGGGGCCCGGGTGCAGCCGGACTCCACCCCGGGCCCATTCCCCGGTCACACCCTCCTGGGACAGCTCCAGCTGGAAGGCAGCACTGCCCCCCTCAACGATGGCCACATCCTCCAGAGGCCTCAGCACCCTTAGCTGCCTCGCTGGTGGGGAGAGACAGGGAGAGAGGGAGGATGAGAGCTCCGGCTCCAGGCATGGCTTTAGGGGGGCTCACACACCCCTTGGCTCTGCCCGCCCCACCCCTGGCACCCAACCTAGTGAATGAAGTTCAGAACCAGGGTGCGGGAGAAGGGAGCACGGCCTACTGGACATGGGGCGAGACGAGCTTATTGGGGTTAGGAGAGGGGACACACAAAGGAGGTGGGGTGCGGTAGAAGTGAGGAGTCTGGGTGGGGTGCCGTGACCCTCACCCGGAAGGAGCACAGAACGGGAGTCAGACATGCCGACATCAGGCCCTAGCTCTGCCACATGGTTTGTGCGCTGCGAGGCCTTTGACAAACTGCTTAACCTCCCTAAGCCTTAGTTTCCCCAATTACACAAGGCAAAGAGCATTGCAACATGGGTTTATTGTGGCTAAATGAATGAAATAAATTCAAAGAAAGTAAGTATCACAGTGAGAACCACCTACCGAGCTCTGTGTGGACACTTTTCATGTTACCTCATGTAGTATCTCCAAAGACCCTTGAGGTAGGGGCCAGCCACAGTTTCAGGAAGACTGGGCCCAGGGAGGTTAAGTGATTTGCATGAGGCCACTCGGGGAACAGAAGGCTCCAGCCTGGGGCGCGGGGGTGCTACTGCCAGGCACCCCTGCTCCTGAAATGGGACATCAGTCTAACGAAGAAACGCCACAAGTCTTTTAGAAGGTAGTATTTATGTTTATGCCAATGCGGACATTTAAAATGAAAGGCAACATCCACACAGACTTCTAAGGTAAACAGAAAACATTAAAAAAGAAAAGTTTTGCTTTGGGAAGGCCACTTCGGGTCACATTCCTGGGTCAGCCAGGGCTGACTGGCCTCAGCGGCAAGGGGCACTTTGGGGGGGCCGAGGGCCCTGGGCCAGCCAGGAAAGGCTGTGCCACGGGAGGGCTGCGTGTTAGGAGAGGACAGGACACTCACGCCTCACGCTGAGCCTGGCCAGGGTACGATCGTGGTGGCTCTCGCAGCCATAGGTGCCTTGATCAGCCAGGACGACACCATGGATGAAGAGGCGGTGGACGTGGCCCTCCTGGGCCACAGACAGGCGGGAGTCGGAGGGCAGGGGCTCCCCACCTCGAACCCAGCGCACGGCCCCTGCTGTGCCCACTCGGCCCGTCTCCACTTCCAGGCACACGTCCTGGCCTTCCTCCACCCGCACATCCTGCAGCCGCCGAAGGAACAGCAGCTCCGGTTCTGGGGAGGAGCGGGAGGGGGCCATGGAGCCTGGAGGGCCCGGAAGCGGACCCCCTGCTCCACCTCACTGGTTGGTCCCTGGGCACAGGGGCAAGGCCGGGAGAACAGGTACAGGGAACAAGACCACTGCGTCCCCTGGGATCAAACCTCGAACGTGGAGCCGGGCGCTTGTGGCTGTGCCCCCTGCCTGGGCAGTCACGGTTCCCTCGTCCTCGAGCTGGCATCCTCGAACAGTCAGTGTACGGCTGGACCCATTCTGAGCCATCTCCAGCCTGGGCCCTGGAACGATCACGGTTCCATTGCGCAGCCAGGTGACATCGGCGTCTGGAGGAGAGACTTCACACCGGAATGTGGCATCGTCACCCTCGTGGACGGTGAGTGGCATCAGCTCCGAGACCAGCTTCGCCAGCGGTGGTTCTGGTGGGGGGAGATCGGGCAGTGAGGTGGGCTGGGTCTCTGCCCCTCCCTCCTTTTCATCCCCACCAGCAGGTAGAGGCCTCACGCCCAGTTATTTAACAGGCCTTTCCGGAGCCTACTGTGTGCCAGCCACAGAGGACTAGATGCCAACTCCCCGCCTCTCTTGGCCCACTCCTCCTCATCCCACCTGGTGCCCCACCTGACTCCCTAACAATGATAAATCACTTACTATGTATGGATCCCCCCGATCTCCTTTAACCGTCACAACAGCCCGATAAAACCAGCAATGTCCTCCCCACCTCAGAGGTGTTCGAGGACTCAGAAGTTAAGCACCTTGCTGGGGTCACACAACTCTGGGATGCAGAATCCAGACCGGAACCTGGGGGGTCACTCCGGAGCCCCTGCTTTTAACCACTGGGCGATGCCTCTCCTTATTTGAGGGTTTCTGGACAAGGGGCCCCTGAACCCCTATCCAAGCAACAGCTGTGCATGAACTAGTTGTAGCTAGAGGCAGCGAGGTGGGGGTGAGGGACGAAGGAGTCCCGGAATGGTGGGGGGGTATGGACTTTGGGGGCCCAGGGCCCACAGGGTGCGAGGGGTGCGCTGTTACCTTCCACACTGACGAGGAAGACGCGGCTGTCCTGGGGGGCGTCGCACAGGTACTCCCCAGCGTCTCCGCTCTGCGCCCCCCGCACCCGCAGCGCCTGCCTTGCCCCGGCCTGCTCCAGCTGCATCCGCCCCTGGCTCGCCAGGCGCTCCCCGTCCTTGTACCAGCGCACAGCACCCCCAGGCCCAGAGAGGTGCACCACCAGCTCTAGGTCCCTGCCTGGGGTACCACGAACCCTGGTCTGGGCCGCCTCGGGGGCCACCACCCTCACGGGGGGCTCTGTGGGGACAGAGCTGTGGGTCACTGGGAGGAAGTGGCTCAAGGGCTATGTGGAGGGCAGTGGGAGGCAAGGTTCTGAGAGGGGTGGGACAAGGAGGGACTAAGGCGTGCTGTCGAGGTGGGGAAGCTCGGGGAGCAGCTCTCAGGCTTCCTGCCCAGGCTGCACTCACCTGCTACCTGGACAGTGAAGCTGAGGCTGGGGGCTCCCGGGGCCTCCCCGGACTGACAGGTGTAGAGGCCTGCGTGGGTCGGCTCCGCAGCCTGGATGCAGAGGGTGCGGCGGGGGCCCTCAGCACAGAGCTCCAGACCCTCACCCTCCTGCACCGGCCTCCCGTCGTGGCTCCAGAAGACCTGGGCCCCCGCCCGGGACAGTTCGCAGCTCAGCATCACCGGCTCTCCAGGTGCCACACAGACCGGGGCGGGGGCTGCCTCTGGGGCAAGGAACTGCACTGGGGGTTCTGGGGGGGAAAGAGAGAGAGAGAGAGAGAGGACATCAGCTTGGGCTTGCTTCTACCTCCCCCACCTGGGCTGGCCCGGAGCACCCACCAGCCAGGCTGACGTTGAAGGTGACAGCTTCATCACGGGTCTCACACACGTACTCCCCAGCATCCTTGGGCTGGGCGTGGGGCAGGGTCAGGGTGCGAGTGGGCCCCTCGGCGCCCAGCTGCAGGGCATCCGATGCGTCCACCTCCAGCCCGTCCTTGTACCAGCGCACCTGGGACCCAGCAGGGGCCACCTCACAGCGCAGCTCCACACGCCCTGGAGCCCCAAACTGCAGGTCCAGGGAGCGGGCTGCCGGGCGCACAATCCTCTCTGGAGGGGCTGGTGGGTGAACAGAGAGGGGTGCAGGCAGGCTCAGCCTCACCTGCTACTTCCTCAGCCCTCTCCCTTCACTGTGCGGCTCCTGGGAAAGGGACCAGCTACAATCCGTGGCCCCTATGGTGCGCCAGGTGCTGCGGTGCTAAACACACAGCAGCTCTTTCCTCCGCCGCTCCTGGCATCTCTACAGGGGTACAGCTGCTCGCTTCCCTTTACAGATGAGGGCCTCTTTGGAGGGAAGTGACTCGTCCAAGGTTACACGGACAGAAAGAGGCCCAGATCTGTCTGACCCTAATGGATACCCTCCTACCCCTCCCCCACTTTCTATCCCCTTCCCCGCTTTCCCTTTGATGCACTTATACCACCTGAAAAACCATCCGTTTTATTTACTTGTTGTCTGTCCACTCTCACTAGAATGCTCACACTTACTGGTTCATTACTGTACCCATTAGCATCTGGAACAGTGCTGGGCAGAGTAGCTGCCTGATAAATACTAGTTGAATAGATGAATGAATGAGTACATCTGACTGCTAGACTCTCTTTACCAGGGTCCTGGTCCCTGTCCTGACCTGATTTGGAACACCCAGAGCTCTCTGATGGCTGAGAACAAGGAGATTGGAGGAGGAGAGGAGGGTGGAGAGGGGGAGCGCTGTGTGGGCAGGAGGGGAGCCCCCAAGATGCAGAAAGTGGGAGATTCGGGTGTCTGTCCCTCAGCCTCCTGCCTTTCTAGCTCTCCAGGGCGCCCCAGGGACCGCTCACCTGTGACAGTGACGGTGAAGAAGGCGGAGTCGTCTCCGGCGTCGCACACAAACTCGCCCCCATCCGCGGGCTGGGCAGCCGGCAGCACCAAGCGGCGGCAGGGCCCGTCGCTCTCCAGCACCAGGGACTCGCTCTCCTCCACTTCGAGCCCATCCTTGTACCAGCGCACCAGGGCATCCTCCCGTGACAGCTCACACGTGAGCACCACACACTCCAGGCTCACGGCGATCAAGGTCACCTCGTCCCGGGGGTAAATGATGCGCACCGGGGGCTCTGCAGAGTGGGGGCAACCGCAGGCTGTTATGAGCTCACTGCCAGCCTGCCTGGAGCCATTTGGCAGCGCAAAGTCCCTGTCACCCGCATTAAGAAGAGCAATGAGGATAATAAGGAATCGTAGGCCCACAAACCATTCTCTCAAGTCCCTGCAGCCACGGGTGTGAGATTCCAGCATGCTCAGATCGGTGCATTTATCATGTCACATACCCGCCCCCCCACCCCCACGGGGCCCCCGAGTCATCCATCACATTAACATTTCCTCAGGGTAACATATAGGTGTATTCACTCCACGCAGAATCATTAAGGAGTACAAATAGCTTCACCGTGTTTGAGCTCAGGTTTTACTGAAATGATGTCGAATGCCTAACTTACAAAACACCTTTTGGTTTTGACTTTTCAATTTTGGAATTATGGATAAGGGATCGTGGATCCATAATGGCAGATACTCATGTACCACTTTCTCAGGTTCCAGGACCCGCCCCCTGCACTTCACACGTTGAGCCCTCACAGTCACCCCTGGGGGAGGCTTTGTTTTATGCCCAATTTCTAGATGAGGAAACTGAGGTGGAGAGTGATCAAGCCACTTCCTGAAGGTCACAGCTGGCTCCGCCTACTCTAGGGCGGAGAGGGCAGGATGCCACCTGTAGAAGGGAGGCTCAGGCTTTTCGGGCAGTGGTGGGGCTTCTGAGCTGAGCACAGCTCACAGAAGCTCAGGAGCTACAGGAGCTCTGCATCTGTGTATGAGTTACCAACACCTGTCTGAGTTCCCCAGGGACGCTAATTGCTGATTCTGGGAGTTCATCTCCAGCTGCTCAATGGCAGTTACTACTCTGTAGGAAGAAATCTGTCACCATTGGAGGTGACAGTGCCCCGAGCCAGGGCTTGCCCTCATTCCCGGGTACCCTGGGGGTCTCCCAGAACCTTGTCTGAAACATTGTGGTGCTCCTTTAGCATTCGGCCCCCTTGTGGCTGGGCTGGAGAATTGCTGGTTTCCTGGTCTCAGTTTGTGCAGGGTCACCAGCATGGGCAGAGGTGCCCACCAGCACACTCAGCCCTCTTCCTCTGCCAACCACCTTCCAAACTGGGCTTGTTATGAGTCTAGAGAATTCAGGCTGGTTCCCTGGGACCCAGCAAGGTCGGCTGATTTCAGTGTGACTGCCTGTGGGGTGTATGAGGCTGTGGGGTGAGGATCAGGTGGGATGATGGGGTTGGGGTGCCTGCACAGCTGTGGGACCTCGGCTTGGCACCAGACTCGATTCTCCAAGGTCCACAGCTGGGGTGGTGGTGTGCAAACTTCCCTGTGAAGAATCTGGTTTCTCGCGTGCAGGCCAAACGTGGGCTGGCACGTGTGTGGCTGAGGCCATTGTATCTGGCCAGGGTGTGGAGCCGGAGAGCTTGAAGGGACTCACTACGAGACAGACGCACAGAAAGGCTTTGTGTTTGTGCCAAGCTGCACTATTTGGGGCCAGGGAGTGGGGGGCCCTAAGCAGCCCAGCCTAGGATGAGGCATTATTCCTAGGACAGGGCAGGGGAGGGGCGACAAGACTGGCAGCAGCAGACAGTCCCTGCAGTGCAGCCAGCGGTGCCTAGGCCCCACCCCCCAGCACCTCCACGCCCCCACACCAGGACTGGCCCCCACACCAGGACTGGCCGCGGCCCTGAATCTCCCGACACTGAACTAGGACTGCTTCCACAGTCGTCCTGTGCCTTCCCACCTTCAACATTCTCCCCCACCTGCAGCTCAAACTCCACCAACCCATTCCCACTTAGCGAACTTGGCCCTGCTCTAAGTATCTGTTTTGAAGGCGCTTCCTGCTGCCCACCTGGTTAACAGCCCCTGGCCTTGTGCTCTCCCTGCATCCTATCGTGACCCTGGACAACCACACTCTAAGACCCTCTACAGGGTCTGCCTTTCAGCGACTGAGTATGTAAAGTCCAGCCCGGGGAAGCATGGTGACTTTCTCCATGACTCTCCTGCTCTTATCTCTTGAGCCCTGGCGCTCATCCTTCACAGCACTTGTCCCCACGTGTCACTGTACATTTATTTCCATATTTGTTGACTTAACACAGGGGTCGCCAACTCAAATGCCCACAGGGGCTGTGTATGTAAGGCCCGTGGCTGAAGTAATCTGGGGAGAAGCAGGAGGGTGGGACAGGAATGTGGGTCCCACACGAGGGCAGCTGCTACTCAGCGCCAGCTGTCTGTCGCCATGGGGGGAAGTGGGACCAGAGCTGCCGGGTCTTCGGCGTCTTCAAGAGGACGCATAATGCGGGATTGTTATCTGAACTGTCCTGAGTTTGGTAAGACTCTGCAGGCCAAACAAAACACACCTGTGGGCTGCGTGGGGCCCTGGGGACTACCCATCTGCGACCCTTGGTTAATGGGTGCTGCCCCAGCTAGACTGCAGCTCTTGAGAACAGGGGATGGTTCTGCTCTGCGCAGCAGTTACCCACACATGTGGCCCCACCCGGCACAAAGAAAGTGCTCCATAAATGAGACTTTGGATCGTAGCTACTCCTGGCCTTGGGCGCCTGGCAGGGGAGCCAGCTCACCCAGGCACAGAGGTCTGATACAGGCATCCGTAACCATGCCCCCGCCCCCAGCAGTGTGCTAGTTATGGGCTATGTGACCAGCTCCTCCAAGGGCTCAAGACTGTCCTCTGGTGACCCCGGGCGGCTGGGGGAGGCCCACACCTGTGACGGTGACGGTGAAGGAAGCTGACTCATCATCGATTTCACACAAGTACTCGCCAGAGTCCTCCCGCTGGACCGCAGGCAGCACCAGGCGGCGGATGGTGTCTTCCTTCTGCAGGAGCACTGCTGGGCTCTCCACCACCTCTTCCCCATCCTTGGTCCAGCGCACCTCGGCCCAGGGCCGGCACAGCTCACAGGTCAGCACCACACGCTCCAGGCGCACGGCGGCCACGTACACCTTGCTGCTAGGGTGCACAATCCACGTGGTGACGTCTGGAGGATGGGGGGAACCGCGTGGCCAGGCGTCAGGGGCTAGGGCGATGGGCCCTGCCACCCCGCCTGACCCAGGCCTGGTCCCCACTCCTGGAAAGTGTACCATGCATGGAACCGGGCCCTCCCTCAGGTAGTAGCATCTTGTGTCTCAGCCACTCAGACAAGCTGCTCCCAGCTGCAGACAAAACCACTCCCCAAGCACATCAAGGGCACGGCCACAGCCCCAGCCATAAAACATTCCACATTCTCTGGTTGGGACAGTACGAAGGGTGGGACCGGGGAAGAGGGGGGTGGGGTGCCCAGATGGAGCTGGGGTTTCCCAAAGGCCTCAGATCTTCTGACCCCTCAGCACCCGCCTTAAACTGCCCTACGGTGCCACTGCCTCAGCAGGGGTTTTCAGGAGAACAGAGAGGGCAGGGCTTCCCTGTGACCAGCGTGTTTCTGACAATGCACTTGCTGCAATGACTGGCCCTCCGGGTACAGGCTGTGGGTCAGTGTGTGATCAGCAGGAAGAGGGAGGCCAGCGCAGGGAGCCCCTCCCCCGTCCCACGGGCCCCCACCTGTGACGGTAACGGTGAAGCGGGCGTGCTCCTCTCCGGCGACGCACTGGAACTCGCCCCCGTCAGAGGGCAGGGCTGCAGGCAGCACCAGGCGGCGATGGGGTCCTTCGTTCTCCAGGACCGTGGTGTCGCTCTCCTCCACCTCCTGCCCGTCCTTGTACCACTGCACGGGGGCGTCCTCTCGGTCCACCTTGCAGGCCAGCGTGACGCACTCGGAGGTGATGGCGTGTACAAACACGTGCTCTCGGGGGTCCAGGATGCGCACGGGGGGGTCTGGGGGGAGCAGAGTCAGGGTCACAGGGTCCCCCCCAACACGGGAAATGTTCTGAGTCTGTGCTGAAAAACACTGGGAAGGTCGAGGCCATGCTTGTGGGGGATGCTGGGGTGATGACGTGAGGCATGACAGATCACGTGACAGAAGGACGCTCTGGGAGTCCACAGAGGGTTGCAGGCCACTGGGAGGGGACATGGAAGGAGGGAGGCACAGAGAGGCACTGTCTGGGCTGAGAGGAGATCAGTGTCACAGGCTACGGCAGGGCCGGGAGGTGGGAATGACCTAGCGGTGCCACAGTGGGACAGCTGCTCCCGCGGGCAGTGAGCTCCCTGTCACCGGGCGCATCCAGGCAAGGGCTAGAGGACCTCCTGGCAATGGACTTGGCACTGGGTTTCCACTTAGAGTGAGGGGAGCTGGCTGAGTGGGTCCCAAGCCGCCCTCCCAGAGCGGGAGGCTCTGTCCTGCGTGTTCTGGCTCCGGCAGTTGGGGGCCTGGGCCTACGCTGCACTTGTGACAGGCCCCTGCAGCAGTTCTGAGGCAGCCAGGACTCAAACCAGCGCCTGAGAACCACTGGACCACTGCACTTAACACTTCCCTTTGACCCTGCAGCCCGAGACAGAGGAGCAGGTAGTCCTGCGTGTAAACCCAGCTCGTGTTTGCTAGCTGTGTGGTAACGGGCGTGCCGCATAACCTCTCTGAGCCTGTTTCTTCATCTGTGAACTGGTGATACATTGCCCTTCATCTAGTTGTGCGGATTAAACCAAAGTGTGTACTTGAAGAACCCAGCGGAGTAGCTGGCTAGTAGACGTCCAGTACACGTTAGCTCCCACTCTCCTTGGCTGAACATAGCTCCCCACACCCTCACGCAGCAGAGGGCACACAGCGGGCCGGTGTGTTTGCTCATGGGAAGATTAAGGAGCGAGTGCAGAGTGATCTGAAACACATCCCCTGGCCCACCGGCACCTCCCTGGAAGGGACCCCACCCCCCAGACAGGCCACCTCAGCTGGATGAACCCAGGCCGCCATGGTTCCTGACCTCGGACGGTGACACTGAAGGAGGCCGAAACCCCTTCTGCTCTGCACTCAAACTCGCCGCTGTCCCGGACTTCAGCAGCAGGCAGGATCAGGCAGTGTTTCTGTCCGTCTGTCCTCACCACCAGCGACTCGCTCTCCTCCACCTTCTGCCCATCCTTGAACCAGCTGGCCGGGAAGTCCATCCGGGAGAGCTCACAGGTCAGCACCACCCGCTCCAAGGTGGTGAAGGTCAACGACACCTTGCCCTGGGGGCTCAGGATGTGCACCGGGCTCTCTATAAGAAGAAACTCGCTCGCACCCAGCCCCCCAGCCCCGCCTGTGCTCACTCGAGGGTGTGGGACCAACAGGCCAGACAACTGCTGTTCACACATTCGGAGTTTTAAAAAAACAGGTTTGGGCTTACACACTAATTCTTAAGAGCAGTGGTTTCAGTGTGCACAAGGATTCCTAGGGCGCCCGTGCAAGTGCAGATTCTGTCACCTTGTCCCTAGGCGTACAGGGACTGGGGAAGCTGTGTGACGACCCAGCTCTCCAGGTGACTCTGATGGGGGTGACCCCTGGTTGCGTTTTGGAAATGCTGCTTTGGCTGCCAGTTAATCCTCACTTTGCCCTCCTCCTGGGATGCTGGCAGCTGACCCCCTCAGTGCCCTGTGTGTGGGGGCTGAGGAATCCTCGACTGGCCTTACCATCTCCGGCAATGGTGGGACGGCAAATGCCAGCAAGCTCCCTGAACTTGCAGACCCCCGCCAGCTGCGGTCCCAGGACACCTTGGTCCCTCTCCTTCCCCATCTCCACAGGCGGCAGAGCGTGACTCTGGAGCCAGACTGCTGGGTTCGTGGTCCAGCTCCACCGCTCATTAGCTTTGTGACTTTCTTTGGCCCAGTCACTCAACCTCTCTGTGCCTCAGTTTCCTAATCTGCAGAATGGGTTGACACAAGAACCTACATCCTAGGGCTGTTGAAAGCCTTGTGTTAATTAATACATGTAAAGTGGTAAGGACTGTGCCTGACACATAGGAAGGATCACAGGGCAGGAAGCTAGGGGCCCAGGAGCTAGGGCCTGTGTCCGTGAGATGACAAATGCGACAGAATTCTGTAAACCACGAAGCACCCCAGAGAACCTCGACACGATGCCGATGAATCAGCAAGGCGTCCCCTGTACGTGGCACGTGGTTTGCAGCCTGCCTGCTGGACCAGGCTCCTCCAGCTCGGCCCACCATGGGCGATCCTTACTCTCACGACCCAGGTGTGAGAAGTGGGATCAGCGTCTGCTTCATGGTGCCGACAGGACTTGTGTCCTGGCCCTGTCTGCCCACCCTGGTGGTCCACCAGCACCAACCTTGGATGGTGAGGGCAGCCGAGTCCTGCACGCCCGGGCAGCTGAAGCCGATGAGGGCCCCACTGTCCTGGCGCGTGACGGCGCGCAGGGTGAGTAGGTGCTGCAGGCCGTTGTGCTCCACGCGGTACCGCAGAGCCCCGGGCTCCACCTGGCCCTCCGGCTCAGGGCTCTGGAGTTCTACGCCGTTAAGGAACCAGGTGCCCTGGATGACGGTGGAGAGAATAAGGGAGAAGACGGCATCCTCCCCGTCGAACACCTGCACGTCCCTCAGACCTGCCACCACGCGAGCTGTGGGCACTGAGAAGGGAAAAGAGTGCAGCCATCAGAACTAGAAAGTGACGGAGGGCAGAGGTTTGCAGGCGAAGGACATTTAAGAAGCCAGGGACCGAGAGTGCAGAAGGAAGGAGAGGGTGTGACGGGGGGCGGTGGCGCTGCTGACAGGCCGGGTCTGGCAGGGCCCACTCACCGAGGCGCGCCGACCCGTGGAACACAACGTGGGGACTGCGGCCGTGCTCGCTGACTGTGCAGATGCGGAAGCGGTAGTCACCCTCGGAGGGCACGCAGTCGCCCGACACCTCCACGGCCCCGGCGTTCTCCATGCTGAAGCACTGGACCCAGTCCCCCGAGCCCACCTTCTGCCGCTCCAGCCGGTAGACGAAGGGGGTCTCGGGAACTGGCTCGGGAGGCTTCCAGGTCAGCAAGACCATGTTCTTGCGGCCCTTCAACATCTCTGCCAATACTGGGGGTCCCGGGGGATTGTGCTTGATGCCTGAGACGAAGGTAGGGTTTGCACTGGGGCCCTGCTCCAGCTGCCCACCACCCTCTCACTGCAGGTCCATTTTGCCAACCCAGACACTAGCGTCTGGTCTCCCTCCTGCTCTGGCCCCCTGTCCAGCCCTTCAGGAGCCTGAACAAAGGCCTTTGCGCCCTCACATTTGACTCTGAGAAGAGTAGTGGTACGGGAGTTGCCCAGGCTAAAGGTGACCTCGCCAGCATCCTCTCGAGTGACGCCCGGAAGGACCAGGGCATGCATGTGGCCGGAGCTGCTCTGGCAGGTGGTCGGTAGGTCCTCCCCATCGCGGCTCCAGCGCCCCTCGACCCCAGCCTCTCGCGTCTCCACCAGCAGCACCGCGTTCTCGCCCTCCAGAACGTCCAGCTTCCGGGGCAGCCGCTTCAGGATGGGCCCTGAGATGCGGACAGAGCCCATTAGCCCGAGGTCAGGGCACCTGTCCCTCTCAGCCTCGGCCTCCTCCCGCTGGCCAGCCGACCTTTGACTGTCACACTGGCCACAGTGCGCACCCGGCCCCGCATCTCGCACAGGTAGACACCATCGTCATCCGCCTTCAGCCTGTGAATGATGAGGCGCCTGATGGTGCCCTCCTCGATCTGTTCGTATTTGCGGCAGGGCAGCAGCCGCTGGTCCTCGCGGAACCAGGCCGTGGGAATGCGGGAGTTGGGTACTTTGCACTCCAGCACAGCGATCCCATGCTCATGGCCCTCCACATCCTGCAGGGGCCTGGAAAAGCGGAGGCGGGGCTCTGTGGAGAGGAGAGAGACCAGAGAAGGCTCTGGAGAGGGCCAGAAGGGGAGAGGGACTCCTTCCATCACCCGCAGCCAAACCCCACATTGGCCACGCCGTTTGCTTTTCTCCTGGAGCTGGCAGGCATTGTGGACTCACAGGAAAAGCTCCTGAAGGGAAATCAGATGGCCTAAATTCTCATCTGACCCTGACACTGGCCCCATCACCTTGAGCAAGGCCATTTTAGTGATCCTGGGCCTCTTAGTTTAGTTTTCTTACCTGTAAAGTGGGGGAAGGGGACGGAAGGGCTTGGACCACATCAGTGATTTTCAAACTGTCACTTGGGACCCCTCAGGAGCACGACACAAATTCTGCCAGGGTCTGAGTTAAATTTCCTTTTCAAAGTACTTTAAGTATTTTCAAAACTGCATTTTGCAAAAAGAAAGCATGATGCTGGCAACCAGCCGGTGGCTTCACCTGGGTGAGGATGCTGGAGAAGCGATTATGTCCTGTAGCTCTGGGAAGCTCTGCCTTCCTGCCGGGCATTTTGTATTCATAGAGTTTAGCCCCCCTGGCCGGCATGTGGTGGTGTACCCATGAGGCTGCCACTTCGGCACAGGTGCCACATGCCTCAATGCATGCCAGGCCAGGCTCAGAAATTTGCCAGTTTTTTTCTTCTGTGGGGGGAAAAAGTTGGGAAATAACCGGTAAAGGTAAAATCCTGCAAGTTGTGACGAATTCCTAACATGGAGAGCTTTAACTTCCAGTGTGAGACAGGGCTGTTCCCCTGTTTTCTGAGCATGTACTAGACATTGCTGGTGACTCAACTTTGCAATACTAATTTCCTCTCCTTTGCCTTCCTCCTCTTGCAGACCTGGGGAAGGCGGTCGAATGCAAGGATGCTCAAAAAGTGCAGGGCAGTTTTCTCCCACATTTGCCTTTGGTGTGAGCTAGGAATTTCTCAATGGGCCCTAAATGGGATTTCCATGGTGGGGGGCAGGGGGAGAAGTAAAATAACAGAGGTTGAAAAGCCAGTGGACCAGAAGAATTCTAGACCCCTCTCAGTTTGCAAATGAAAGGGAGGTTTTTCCACCATCTGCTTCAGAATCACCTGAGTTTGCTAAGTTCCTGGGTACCATGGAGACTTACTAAATTCGCATCCCTAAGGCGGTGGGAGGCCGGCAGGAAACAGGATTTCCATACTCAGCGCCCTGCCCCCCGGCCCAGGCTTGAGGGCCGCGCTGGGCACGAAGGGGTGGGTGGTCGGAATCCGAGGGGCTGGGAGGGGCGCCGCCATACCTTTGACGTGTAGCTGCACGGCGCTGAGCGTCTGGCCTGCGGAGTTGCGCGCGGCGCACACGTAGAGTCCCTGGTCCTTGGCCTGGCAATAGAGCACTTTGAGCACGAAGCCGCCGTCGCGGTCGCGATACATGAGGCGGCGACGGTCGGGCAGCAGCGGGCGGCCCTCCCAGTGCCATTCGATCTCAGGCTCCGGCTTGCCCACCACGTAGCAGCGGAACTTGGCGTGCTTGCCCTCGTTCACCCAGAAGGTCTTGGGCGCGCACTTGAGTGGCTCCACCACGGGTTTGGGGGCCTCGTCGGAGTCCTCGGGCGGACCCTCTGGGGGCTGGTGCACCTGGAGCAGCGCGCCGACCTGCGCGTGGCCGTGCGCGTTGCGGGCGTGGCAAACATAGACGCCCGAATCCCGCAGCCTCGCCTCCTGGATGCGGAGCTCCAGGCTGGCGCCCCCGGTCCCCTCCGCGCCGCCAGGCTCCAGCACGAAGTGACTGCTGTCCCATACTTCGTCCAGGGCCATCCCGTCCTTTTCCCAGTATAGCGTGGGCTCCGGGAGGCCCGCCACCTGGCACGCCAGCACCACGTCTGTCCCCCGAAGCACCCATTGCGACCGGGGTCCCGTTAGGAACACCGGGGCGCCCTCCCCGGTCCCGGGCGGCAGCAGCGAGGGCTCGGTGGGCTGGGGATCGGGCTCGGGGGCCGGCGGCTCGAGTACGGTGATCGCGGCCGCCGCGTAGGCCTCCCCGGCCGAGTTGCGGGCGCGACACACGTAGACCCCCGCGTCGGTGGGCAGCGCGCCAGTCAGCAGCAGGCCGTGCTCAGCGCCGTCGGTGGGGAAGCTAAAGCGCTCCGAGGCCGCCAGCCGCTGCCCGCCCTTCTCCCACACGACAGTGGGTGGCGGCTCCCCCAGGACCACGCACTTGAGCTCGGCCTCGGCGCCACTCACCACCCGCACGGGCCGCGGGAAGCGCAGAAAGCACGGGGGGCTTCCCTGACCGCCCGCGCTCGCCTTCATCGCGGCGGCCGCAGACGACCTGCAGCGCTCGGAGGACGGGCGGGCGGAGGACGGGCGGGCGGTGGACGCTCAGACGCCCGGAGCTACGGCGGGAACCTGGGAGGCGGGGTGCGCCTGGGGTCCGGCGCGGGGACTGTGGAGCTCTCCCCGAGCCGCCTGCCCCCGCCTGCCTCCTCGTCCTCGGCCCGGACCTGCAGCTCTGAGGTGGCGGCGATTCCCGGGCCGGAGCCCAGAGACCCGGGGGCAGTCCTTCCTGTTTGCCTTCACAGCGAGGGGCCCGGCAGCCTCCCCAGCCGGCAGCCTGGCTTCCTGCTCCAGAAAAGCCTCTCTCCCCAGCCCCCTCCCACAGCCCGGGCCTCTTCCCCTCCTCCTTCCCACCTCCAGCTGCCAGGTCCCCAGCCACCCGCCAGGCTCGGGCCTGAGTGGCAGAGGCGCCTGCAGCTGCCAATCCCAAAAATATTCTCTGATGACACAGCTGGAGGATAAGAGCCCAGACTGGCTCCTCTAGGCTAAGTTTAGAGCAGGCGGGACCACCTGCCCCCCACACCAGCCCCAGTTCTAGCTCCAGCCTCAGCCTGTCCTCCAGTGATTGGTCGGCAGCTGCTTGTTTGAAAGGGGCTCTGGGAGGTCTCAGGGGCTGGTGCATTGTCTCCCTGACAAAGAACACTTTTAGGAGCTGGCAGACCCCAGTTCTCAGCCCCCTGTCCCACCTGATGTCACTTCTCAGCTGGGTCTGGGGTGTGAGTCACGGTGTGTGCGCGCGCGTGCGTGCGCGCTCGCGCACGCGCCAGGGGAAGGGCTTGTAGGCCTGGGTCAGGTCACTTGGGGTGAAAACCCTCCCCAGCACCTTGCCCGCATTCCTAGCGGGAGTGGGAGATAAGGCTCAGGGCCACAGACATCTGCGTCAGAGATGAGGTCTCAGTGCCATCAGCAGGGGCAACTCAGACTGCAGGGCGTGGGAAGGCCTGGGGAAGTCTAGGGTGAGAAGGGCGGAAGAGGGCGGGCGGTGGGATGGGGAGGGGACAGTGGGGAGGCCGGGGCAGACCCTGACAAAGGGGCACAGGGCAGGGTGTGGGCTTACCTCTGGTAGGGGTGGGTGAGCTATGTTGCCCCAGCTGCCACTGCTGCTCCTTGTGCTGGTGTCCCCACAATGGGGCCAAGGCTGCCGTGGGCCAGAGCTGGACCGGGAACTTGTCCTGGCCAAGGTGAGGGCCCTGTTCCTGGATGCCTTGGGGCCCCCAGCAATGACCGATGAAGGTGGGGATCCTGGAGTCAGGCGGCTGCCCCGAAGACATGCCGTGGGGGGCGTCATGCAGAGGGGCTCTGAGGCTGAGGAGGAGGATGTCTCGCAGGCCATCCTTTTCCCAGCTACAGGTAATGAGGGTGAGGAACGGCGACTGTGAGAAGCGATGTGGTACATAGCGTGGGATCTGGGCCTGGAAGGCAGGCAGGTCTCAGTTTGAATCCCAGACCTGCCACTCAACTGGCTTTGCAACAATGGGCCAGTCACTAAACCTCCCTGAGCCTCTGTCTCCTCATCCGGAAGATGGGCAACAATGCCTGCCTCTCCGGACCCAGGGAGGTGGCGCATCAGAGTGCACTGCACAGCTGCTTGGGGGGCAATAGGAGGGTTTTTGCCGGGGAGGCCCAGGGTCTCCACAGACAGAGATATGTGGGTATGGACCCCTTTGTGCTGCTTTTTTCCCTGTCTCTGCCTCTGCTCCACGCTCCAAACCTTGTTTCTTTAGCCCTAAGTAGCTGAGACTTGGGAAGACGTCAGGCACGCAGGAGAAGGATTGGTTGGGAAATTTTCTGGGATACTCAGTTCTCTGTCTCTTGAGTTCCCTTCTCACCTCCCCATGTTCCTCTAACTCAATGTGCAAGGGTCTCCTCTGGGTGGACTTTCTTGTAATCTGGCCCACCTTTCTTCTAGAGAGGACCCCAGGCAGCACAGTGAGTAAAAGTCTGGCTTTAAAAGTAAAAATATGGGATCAGGCAGAATCCTAGCCTGGTCACTTAGTAGTTAAAAGCTACTTTACCTTTCTAATCCTGTTTCTTTATCTGCAAAATGGGTCAACTATGAGATTCATAATGAGATGAGCCATTTTCTCAACCAGTGCTGGTTCCTGCTTGTTCAGTGTAGCCTGTGCTACAGTCAGGGTGAGGATGCCAACTGTGCTTTCTTAGAAAGTGCTGTCTTTTATTCTCAGCTATATACTTTCTTCTCTTCCTGCTCTTCCTCTCCCTCATTTTTGGTGTTAACTCACCTTTATGAAGTGGACTTATTTTAAGGAATTTATCTTATAACATTTCTGACAGGTAAAAAGATGTGAAGAGCAATGTAACAAATGCTTGTGTACACACCATTCAATTGTCCTCTCACACCCTCACACCGCTGCCCTTTTAAGTCTAAGTAACAATTCCAAGGGTTGGTGTAGGTAAAGGGGTAGGTAAGCCTTTCTCATTGCCGATGGGAATATTAATTAAGTGGTAAAGTGACTGGAGAGAGAGGTTGGCAATACCTTGTGTTTTAAAATCCTTTCACGATGAAATAACAAATGGGGAGCCTCTGTCTGTTCCCCCAAGACTGCGGACAGTCCCTGGGTCTGGCAGAGCATTCAGCGGCCAGCTCAGCAGACTCTTGAACAGCAGCCCCTTCCCTCCTGTCCAGGAGGAGGGTCCCAGGTTCGTCAGTCAGAGCTGCCCTCTTCCACCCTCTGTCCCCTGCAGGTTCCAGCTGTGAGGGCCAGCCAGCTGCGAGAGAGCGCCAGGAGGCCGAGGAGGGCCTTTTCACCTATCTGTTCCGGCCGTCCCAGCACACACGCAGCCGCCAGGTGACTTCGGCCCAGTTGTGGTTCCACACGGGACTGGACAGGCAGGACACAGCAGCCTCCAATAGTTCTGGGCCCCTGCTAGGCCTGCTGGTCCTGTCGTCTGGGGGTCCCGTGACTGTGCCCGTGTCATTGGGCGAGGCGCCCCCTCGCTGGGCTGTGCTGCACCTGGCCGCCTCCGCACTCCCCCTGCTGACCCACCCTGTCCTGGTGCTCCTGCTGCGCTGTCCTCTCTGTTCCTGCTCAGCCCGGCCTGAGACCACGCCCTTCTTGGTGGCTCACACACGGACCAAGCCACCAAGTGGAGGGGAAAGAGCCCGACGTTCGACTCCCCCGCTGCCCTGGTCTTGGTCTCCCGCTGCCCTGCGCCTGCTGCAGAGGCCGCCAGAGGAACCCACTGCGCATGCGCACTGCCACAGAGCAGCCCTCAACATCTCCTTCCAGGAGCTGGGCTGGGATCGGTGGATCGTACACCCTCCCAGTTTCATCTTCCACTACTGCCACGGTGGCTGCGGGCTGCCCACCCAGCCAGACCCTTCTCCGCCGGTTTCTGGACCTCCCCCGACCCCTGTTCGGCCCCTTTCTCTGGTGCCAGGGGCCCAGCCCTGCTGTGCTGCTTTCCTAGGGACCATGAGGCCCCTGCGTGTCCGCACCACCTCTGATGGGGGCTACTCTTTCAAGAATGAGACAGTGCCCAACCTGCTCACGCAGCACTGTGTTTGTGTCTGAGGGCGTCCTGCTGGTGGTGAAGCCCCCACCCACCCCACCCCACCTCCGCCATCACCTGGGGGGAGCAGAATTTGGAAAATAGATGTTTTCCACTTCTCTCCTCCCTCCACTTCTCTGCCTGAGAGCTCCCTTCCCTATCCTACCCTGCCCCCTGGGTAACGTGACAATAAACAACCTGGTCATTGCATTCTCTGGCTTCTATGGTACCTTCCATCCAGGTGCCAAGGGAAGGTCTGAGCCCTGGCAGTATGGGATTGTGAGATCTCAGGTCACTTAGTTTCACCTGACCTTGGAGATCTGATTAAGGAGCTGGATTTGGATGCATGTCTGGTGGGAAGCTGGGGATGACAAATAGGTGGCTGAAGCTCCTGACAGCCACTCTGGAGACCGAACTGGTCCTCGTGTCGGCTGGACCTGACACGTCCGTCCGGTTGTCTGCCCCGCCACACCTGAAAGCAGCCGAGGCTGGCAGAGCACCTGCATCTGAGGGGGCCAGAGGCCCTTCCCCTGCCGTCCTCTGCCCGAGCTGGTGGGCACCTCGCTGAAGGTCAGGTGACTCAAAGGCCCATCAGAGACCATGGCTTGGGTCCCCACTCAGGCAGATGTTCAGAGCTGGTAAGATCTTGATTTTTCTCAGGAACTTGGGTGGGATGTAAAGCAGTGTCCAAAAGTTGACAAGGATAGACAGGAGGTGGGAGAATGAAGACCTGAGGATTTTAATTTGCTGAGGGCCCTGGAACTCCCTCGAATCTGTCACTGGCTCATGACGTAGCCCTTCGTGAAGCCTGGTTGTGCCGGGACCCCAGTTCTTGAAATACTCAGCTCCCAGATGTGCCCTGTGTACCTTTGCATTACCCCACTCAGTCTTTCATGTTGGAAGCAAGGAGAGCCAGAACCTACTGCCGGAAAAACGTGTGCTCTTGTGTGAGCCTTTGTACACACTTTGTGTACATGCTGAGTCCAGAGCACTGTGCAAAGAACCCCTTTCTTTTCCCATTGGGTTCATTCTGCCTGCCGTAATCGGCCATTGGGAACCCTGTCCACCCCTTCCTCCCTGCTTTTTTTGCTCTCCACCTCTGGGTCTTGCTATCCTCCTGCCTGGCCCGGCTCTGGTTCTCAACCAGCTGGTTCCACCCAGTCCCTTTAATGCAGGTGTGTGGGTGGAGGGGAGGGTTGGGGATGCTCAGTCCCTCAGACTCAAACTCCAGAGCACTATCTAATACTCACTGCACAACTGCGCAGTGTGTTTCTGCTCACAGACTGACTCATCAGAGACCCCCTCCTCCTAACCCAGCTGGACGGGGTGAGTCGGTGAGCACTCCCAGGAAGGGGATGTGGTGGGGAGAGAATCCCACCTGGCACCCTCGGGCTAACACCTCCCCTGCCTGAGCTGAGCTGAATGAAAAACTGTTTCTCGAGGCACAGGACCCCACCAGAGCAGCCCTCGCAGGTGCTCCTATCATAGCCTCAGTACACACTAAATCCAGCAGAAGGCTGCTGCTGCTCTGGAGAGGAGATCTGCCTGTGGTAGCTCTAACTTTCTCCCAGCACCTTCATCTATACCCAGAGTAGCAGCAGGACCGTGCTCAGGGCTGCCGGGGCTGCTACGCAGGCAGCGGACCGCGGAGACCACTGGCTGGGCTCGGCCAGTGTGGGGGATGGGAGATTTGCCTCAAGCCTGCCTGAACATCCCGCTCTCCCCTGGATCCCCTTGCCAGATCCTCCCTGCCTGAGTGGGGCCTTTCCCTGGGATCTTCAACCCCCTTAACAGGCTCGGGATTCTCCTTCTTCCCGAGAGGACCACCTACGACCCCGCGTTGTGCAGACTTTCCCTGTCGCGGGAATGTGAATGGGCTCCGAGGGCTGAGGACACTACTGAGAGGCACAGCCTTCCGCACCAGGTCGCCTAGCAGGTTGGTGCTGCTGGTGAAAAGTTTTCCCGTATCAGAGACAAAGGGAGGAAAGTGAGTGCAACATAGTGTCTTTCAGCAAAACCAGAGGCGTTCATTTTAAAGGGCTGTCCCTTATTCTCAAGTTATCATTTCTCTGTAAGTGTGTGTGGAACTGTGGTTTCTATTACGGTATTGAGGTGATGGTAGAAGGTAGTGGTTTTTGGGTTTTGGTTTGTTTGTTTTAAGGTTTTTATAAATAACACAATTAAAACTTGGAAGTTCTTATTTGGACCCAAAGATTTTTCTCTGTAATTTTGCTGATGAAATTTCCAAATCTGTGAAATCTGAGAAATCCTAAAGGCTGGGAGTCATTGGCCTGGGCCACCCCTTCCAGGGTCTTAAGGCTTTAGATTCTGCTAACTGAGCAGATCTAGGAGATACAGCTGCCCCCTCCCTTTTGTCCTCGTCACTGGCCAGGAGACTAAGAGCCGCACACCTCAGCGATCCTCCCTGTTCCAGGGCTAATCCTTAGGCGCGCTGTGTACATGCTTCACTCAGAGTTAGTGTGAATAGAAAACCCAACTCAAACAGGCTTCGATGAAAAAAAATCACCACTGGGGGTGTGTGTGTGGGGGCAGAACCTGGAAGAGCATCAGAGGGTAAACTGGGACAATTGTAATAAAACAACAATAAAAAAATCTTAAAAAGCCCCGGCTGGTGTGGCTCAGTGGATTGAGCACCAGCATTCGAACCAAAGGGTCCTTGGTTCCATTCCCAGTCAGGGCACAGGCCTGGGTTGTGGGCCTGTGCCCCCAGTTGGGGGCACGTGAGGGGCAACCACACATTGATGTTTTTCTCCCTCTCTTTCTCCTTCCCTTTCCCTCTCTCTAAAAAAGTAAATAAATAAAATCTTTTTTTTTAATCTTAAAAAAAAATCATGGGCTTATATCAAGTCCAGTAGCACAACTGGTTGAGACAAGGCTGATTCTGGGATTCGAAGAAGCTGCAGGGGTCCAGCTACAGGGTCCACACCCCCTGGGTCAGCTCTGTCCCAGGCCCAGGCTCCCTGCATCATCACACCCCTTGGTCTAGCAGGAGGGAGTTTGCATGCAGAAGACTCAGGAAGAGTCTTGGTGGCCTGATTGTCCTGAATAAGGTCATGGGCTTCTCCAGGAAGGGTGCCCGAGGGAACAGAATGAGTTAGTAACCGAGATGATGTGTGCTAACCTTGCAGCCCAGAGCCTGAAGCACAAGGGCTAAAGGTGAAAAAAGGTGATATCCCCAAAGCAGGGTTTGGTTACCCCACAAAGGTGGGGTAGAGGCTAGAGAAAAGCACTCTTTTTCCTCCTCCTAATTATCTCTCACATCAAGCCCTTTCTCTCTCTTGATGTAAACACTATTTTGCCCTTTAGGTGACAGTTGTTTTTTAAATTTTTTTATGTATTTATTTTTAGAGAGAGGGGCAGGGAGGGAGAACGACAGGAAGAGAGAAACATTGATCAATCATCTTGCCAGAACCAAACCCACAACCCAGGCACGTGCCCGAACCAGGAATTGAACCAGTGACCTTTCAAGTGGCAGGACGATGCCCAACGAACTGGGCCACACCGGCCGGGGCCAGGGAGCAATTCTTGGCCGGGCAATTCAGCAGCCTCCTTGAGCAGTCTCTAAGCAGTCATTCCCTGCCCCTCCAGGGCGTGTTCACCTGGCTACCACCACGAAGCAGTCCCAAAAGCTCCAGAGGGGGTCTCTTTTGAAATCTCTCAGCAGTAATGCCGCTTGAAAGACTTTCTGTTATTATTAGTCGCTGAATCTCCGAAGAATGCATGCAATGGCAGTCACCCTTCTCTCAACAGACTCTAGGAATTAAATATTCATGGGGTTATTGAGAGGTCTCAATTATCCATCAACTAAATGGAGACTGTTGCTTGGGATGGTGGACACACAGAACTCTCCAGGTGATGTGTTGTGGAATTGAGCACCTGAAACCTGTGTAATTTTGTTAACCAGTGTCACCCCTATAAAGTCAAGAAAAAGGAAAAAATACATGGAAACTGTTGCTCTGCAGTTTAAGCAAAATCTGAATGAACACTTTGCAGCTGATTTCTCCACAGATGTATTCAAACCACTTATGAAAGCAATGACCGGATCTGTATTGTTACCTGTAAATAACTTCTATTTGTCATCACTTGAACGTCTTGAGGCTTCGTTCACAGAGACAGTCCCATATTCTGTTGCCTCTTTGAAATGTTTATTCACAATTTGCCCCATAGAAAGTCAAATTATATGTAGTCCACTGTATTCATGTTCCCTTGAATAGAACCTTGCAGTGGAGGGATGTGGTGGGCGGCCCCTCAACTGAGTGGACATGACCCCAGGAGCGGGGAAACCTTTGAGGTGGTTGGTGTTCGCAAAGTTTTAAAGACTGACTTTTGCCCTGGCTGGTGTAGCTCAGTGGATTGAGCACGGTCCTGAGAACCAAAGGATCGTGGTTCAATTCCCAGTCAGGGCACATGCCCGGGTTGCAGGCCAGTTCCCAGCGGGGGACGCACGAAAGGCAACCCATACATTGATATTTCTCTCCTTCTCTCCTTCCCTTCCTCTCTAAAGATAAATAAATAAAATCTTAAAAAAAATAAAGACTGTAACTTTAGGTCTATCAGATTTGGAAGATTTTCATTTCACTTCATCTTCCTATAATTCTGCCAAGGCCAATTTATTCCTTGATATGTCACCACTTTGGTTGTTTTGAGGTTTCTCTGCGAGGTCTTCACTTTCTTATTAAATTCTGCAAATCCAGTACTTTGGGGGGCCACAGCCCTGATGGCATCTCCTACTCTGTGGAGTGGTGCCGCCCTTGCCACCTTTTGCCGGCTCCCTGGACTCTGATCCTTTGAATGTTTCTTCTTTCCTCCTTTATTTTTTTTGGGGGGGGGTGGAAAGGGGGACATTTTGTCTCACCCTGTAGTTTGAACACATTTACTATCTTTGCTTACCATCGTTTTTGTCTCTTAGATTCATTTTCCTTAGTGTTGTCCTCTCCTCTTTCATTATTTATCTCAGAGTCAGTCTGTAGGCGATAGGCTTTCTGAACCCCTCTTCCAACTGAAAGTCTTGAACGATAGTTGGGCTGTTTATACAGTTCTAGATTCAAAGATGTTTTTCTTCCGAATTTTGAGAGTCTCCTCCTTTTCTTCTTGCATCCTGTTTATCAGTGAGCAGCTAATGTCAACATGATTCTCTTATCTTTGTAGTTCATCTGTTTTTTTTCCCTCATTGGAAGTTTTCGAGATTTCTTCCTTACTATGACATTTGAAATTGCATTACGGTAGATCTACACGTAGTTTTGAAACTAACCTTTGATGTCAGAGAGATCCCTGGCATTTGGTGGACCCTTTTGAACTGAATGTACATAGTTTTCTTCAATTCTGGGACATTTTCTTCTTTTATTTATTTGAATATAACTTCCTTTCACATTCTTTCTAATTTCTACCCCTAACTTTTATTAGATGATATTGAAAGTTTTAGATCAGTCCTCTGTATATTTTAGCTTTTCTTTTTAATAAATACTTTTTATATTTTGTCTTATACAATGTGATAGAAAAACATTGTTTTGCTCAGTCCTTTAGGTCATTTGGTTCCCATTACTGCGCTTATTTTGATCATTCTTTTGAAGGGATTCTTGTTGTTTCATAATCATCTTTAGTTTTTTAGTTGATTTAAAAAAATAAATGTGATATCCTTTTGCATCCAAGAATGTTATAATTATTCTAACATCCTGTTCTCGTTTTATATAAGCTATTTCACAGGATGAAAGTTTTAGTTGGATTTAATATCTCTTTCAAGATGTTGACTTTCTTACAGTGTTTAGTAATTATTGGTTGGAAGCCCATCTTTATCTGAGATTCCCCATAGACTGTTGGCCCTCTCTGACTGTGTACTCTTTAGCAAAAGGGGTGTGACATAGTGCGGCCTAGAAAAATATTCTTTCCCTCCCACTTTCTAAGTTCTCCCAGCTTGGCTAATAGCCAAATTAGCAGAGACAGAATAACAGGAGAAAAATGAAAGTTTAGTGCATGAACCTAGAGAATTTACACAGACACAATAAGTCCATGAAAATTCCCACCGCAGCGAAATGACATTGGGGATATAAGACATTTGAACAAAGGAAAAAGGGGAGGGAAATGAGGTATTAAATTTCAGAAGTGAGAACAGGCGGTTTATAGGTAGTTGAGTAAGAGGAAACACAAAGGGGAAGAAAATCCTCGCCAGGTGACTCAGAAACAACCAGGCGGAGCAAGTGTCTAGCTAACCAGCATCTGCCTGAAGCCCTTCTGTTTATCATACTGAATTCAGATTGGGCTAAGGGTGGCATCCTAAAATCTCCTCCCTGAAGTAGGTCTTCTGCCTGAATCTCTTGGGCAGCAAAGTGGGGGAGGATCTAAGATTCTGAGTCCTTGTTTCTTAATAAACAAGCTTAAAATTAATATCCCCCAAAGCAGCTTCAAGCTAGCAGAATTTTGGTCACTTCAAGATAACGTTGGGGTGTATATCAAAATTTATTGTCGGTAACTGTCCAGTAGGCAGTATTTTGGCAGCTTGTCTTCTGCAAGTTGATGCTTTCCTTTCCTCCTAGGTATTAAAAAAGGAGGGACAAAAACAGGCTAAACTTAATTAGGTCAAAAGCTACAGCTTCATGCACTCCAGGGGTGTTGAATTCCCGACAAGAGGATTAACACCCTTCCATTGTCCCTTGTTTAGGGAACCAGTTTTCCAATCTTTCCAGGGTACAACCAGTCTATTTACCCGAACCATTGAGGATAGGAATAAACAATAAAGGGGAAATTCCTCTTCTGGGCACATGCCAGTAGAAGCCAAGATGGCACAGAGGGAGGTCCTTCTACCCTGCGGCAAGTGCAGTAGGAGCCTAGACGGCAACCATAAAGGGAAAAGGATTGGATTGGATAAGGGACAGAGAACTCCTGAAAATCTAGGAAATGGATTGTTTTGGGGGAGGGCCCAGCACAAGCCCACAAAGGATTGGGAAAAAGATTGGTCACTTTGAAAGCCTGAGGAAATACAATCAAAGCTTCACAAAGCCCTCTCTCAGTTAACACACATGTGCTCACCTGTCTGTTTGTGCATTCTCTGTAGCAACCATGTGGGCCTAGAAGCCGTGGGCGTCCAAGCGTGGGCTCCAAGGGGGAACTGGGGTGCAGCAATGCAGCACTGGCCTGGAGTGCGGCTGGAACAGAGACTAGGCTAGCCAGGTGGGGGTAGAGACTGAACTGGACTAACCTGTGGCATGGACTGAACTAACCGTGCAGAATTTCTGGACCCTGGCCTTTCTACTGGGCTTGATGAAGACAAGGCTGGACTTCTTCCACAGCAGAAGAGATGAACCACCTGATGGTGTATGAGACACGGACTCGGGGAACCTGGGGACAGTCTTTTTTTTTTTGGTCCAGCGTCAGTAAATCTTACCACTATACCTCATCCTCCTATGCATGGTTCCCAAAATGCCTTTCTCATGACACTTCAAGAACCCCATTTCCACTGGCAACACTTGGGCTAGAATCACCTTTCATAGCACTGTCTCCATCATCACATGCATCATGTCTGTGGTAGGCAGGATAATGGCCCCCTTCCCCAAAGATGTCTGCATCCTAATCCCCAGAACCTGTGAAGATATCATGTTGCATCACAAGGGAGAACTAAGATTGTGGATGGAATTAAGGTTGCTGACCTGAGGACCTTAAAATAGGGAGACTATCGCAGATTGTCTGGGTGCACCCCATGTAATCACAAGTGTCCTTAAATGTGGAAGAGGGAGGCAGAAGAGCTACTGTCAGATGCTGTAATGTGAAAAAGACTTAGCTGATTGTGGTTGATGCCAATTCAATGTCAAAAGAATTCCCCAATTTAGGATGTGGTAAAAAAAGGAAACTATCCAGTGCAAAATAGCTCAACTGTAATACAGCACAGCTATAAAAACAGTAGGCTGTGGGTCAGCCTTAAGGCCAGGCCCCTCTCCAGCTAGACAGCTGTGCTCTGCTCCATGCAGGTAGCTCTGGCATTTCACCTCAGCCAAGGAGACACTCTCTTTCCAGGAAAAGGGCGTTCTCATAGTTAGAGGGAAACTGGCCTATATAGACATAAATCCCCACCCCAGTCCCTGATTGGCCCATCCTCATGCAAAGGAAGGCTCCAAATCATCTCATTTTGATTGGTCCAAAAGGCACTGTCCTGATTGGTCAGAATAGGGCTGCTCTGATTGGTCAGAGTAATGTTTTGATTGGGTGGGGAAAGCCTCAGTCCTATTGGTTAAAATAAAATTCCAGGAACTCCTTCATAAGGGCTGGGTCAGGCAGGTACTTCAGTGCAGGTTTCTTTCTAAAGTGCAGTTTGTATGAGCGGCTCCCAGTGTATAAATGACTGCTAGGCTTTGTTTTTAAAATTTGAGCCCAGTTAGTGGCCAGGAGCCCTGCTCAGTAGGTGTCTTTTCCAGGGTTCACATAATCAATTGGCCATTGTTGTCTGTAAAGATGGAAGGATGCCACAAGTCAGGGAAGTGGGCAGACTCTCAGCTGGGAAAGACGAGAACAGATTCTACCCTGGAGCCTCCAGAAAAGATTGTGACCCTGTTGTCACCTTAGTTTTAGCCTAGTGAGATACATTTTGGACTCCTGGCCTTGAGAACTATGAGATAATAAATGTGTGTGTGTTTGTGTTTTCTTTTTAAAAACAGCTAAATTTGATGCAAATTCTTGTAGCAGCAATAGAAAACAAACACAATGTTGAAATGTGCTGGCTGGCATCTGTCTCTTCCGCCACACTGGCAGTTTCTGGAGAACAAGAGCTGTTGGGAGGTCTAGGTCTTGTGCTTAGAAGGGTCCAGCTGCACGCTTAGGTGGGGTGTTATTCTTGGGAAATAAAACTCAGAGTGTGTATATGTTAAGGGCGTGCTGTCATAGCGATTCTCTGAGAAACACAATTTCATTCATGGTAATATGAAATTATGCAGCAGCAGGCCATACGTACTACACTACTTTCCAAGGACGCATTAAGAAAAAATATATTTATTCATTTTCAGAGAGATGGGAAGGAAGGGAGAAAGAGAAGGAGAGAAACATGGGTGTGTGAAACACCAATTGGTTGCCTCTCGAATACCCCCAACTGGAGACCTGGGCCACAACCCAGTGTGTGCCCTAACAGGGAATGGAACCAGTGACCTTTTGGTTCACAGGCTGACACTCAGTCCATTGAGTTGCACCAGCTAGGGCAAGAACAATTTTTTAAAAATTTTGATTGATTGATTTATAGAGAGAGAAGGGGGGGAGGGAGTGAGTGAGAGAGAAACATCATTTTATTGTTCCACTTATTTATGCATTCATTGGTTGCTTTTTCTATGTGCCCCAACCCAGGATCAAACCTGCAAACTTGGCATATGAGGACAATGCTCTAAGCAACTGAGCTACCTGGGCAGGGCAACATTGCATGCCTTTTAAAAAAAGATCATTCTTTAAGAAGTGAATTTGAACCTCAATTTTTAAGGAATCCTTAGGTTTCATTTTAAAACAATGGTTACCTCTTTAATCCTTCTGGAATTTAATGTGCACGGTATGAGAGAGGACTTAGTTTTTTCAGATGGAAAGCTGTTTGTCCCCAAAACTACTGAAGTACTCACTATTTATACCGTTAAAATAAGTCTTATTTTGTATAGTAAAAAATCCCAAGTAATCATGGCCTTTTCTGTATTTTTATCAATATTTGTCTGTCTTTATGTCAGTATCATGCTGCTTTGGTTACTGTGGCTTAATAGGACACTCTGCTGTCTGGTAGGGCAAGGCCCCTGTTAGCGCTTCTTGTTCTTTCTTCAATGTTTCTTGGCTGTGCTCACGTGTTTAGTCTTCCAGAGGAACTTTAGAATCAAGTTTCAAAACCTTCCTATTGGAATCTTGATGAAAATTGCCTGGAATTGACATCACTATGATATCGAATTAAGCTGAATAATCTTCTCATCGGGATCATGTTATCTTTTCACTTACTTAAGTCATTTTTAATGCCCTTAAAGTTCTCTGGTTGTTTTCTCATAGATCTGGCACTCTTCTCAAAATGTTCTAGGTACATACTTTTTTTTTTTCCTGTCATGGTGAATGAGATAATTGTTTTCATTTTAGACTTCAATTTTTTGAAAAGGTTTTGTCTTAGTCAAGGTTCGTATGATAGCAATTTACAGAAATATTCTCAAACTTCAGCAGAAAAAGAAAAGGGAGGATCTTTTGGAAGGTGGCCAAGGCCTTCCGAGCAGGCCAAGGGCAGAAAGAGGAGTGGGCCTTGCAGGGGGCTGGGCAAAAGCAGTGCTTGGTCTCCTGTTGCTGCTTCTCTCAGGAGATAATTTCTCTCTCTGTAGTTCCACTTTTCCTTGCTGCTCTTTGTCCCACTTTCACTCTTCTGGGCGGGAAGGGGGTACAGAACAAATCTGACTGCAGGGGTTACCCATATGAATGGAGTGATTCTCAGAAAAATTCCGTGGGCTGGGGAGGCACCCCTGAAATTGGTTTCAGAGCACTGAAATGTCAGGAACTTCAAAAGAATCTGTCTCTTCTCGCCTAAGGGGTTACAGTTTGGGTAAACCCTCTCTCCCTGCCTCCAGGTGATTGGATAAACAGGGACTGACAATCATCACCGGGTATGGGATTAATAATGCAACAAAAATATACCAAGCCCCTATTCTTACTTTAGATTTGTATCCTGCTTTGCTGTTTTGCTTTGTATACTGATGTGCTTCTACTTCATTTAACCACCTTTCAGGCTTCTGAGTCAGGTCACAGACAGTAAGGTATAAATGCTAAATTCTGTGGTTTAGGAGCATAAATTACCATTTTAAATATTTTCTTTAAGAAATAGCCTCCTTCAAATTTTGCAACTTGGTATAAAGATAATTATGAACCTATTCCTATTCTCAACTAGCTTATGATTCATTTTGAAAATGAATCAGAAATGGGAGCACTTCATTAAAAAACAAATAACAAAACAAAAACAAAAACCAAACAACTCCCCCCCCCCCCCCCGCCCGGAACACCAGAAATTCTCTTAAGACGTTTATTTTTTAACTTTCGTTGGGTAGTGTTTGACCCGGAGCCAAGTGAAAGCTACAGTAGTATCTTGGAACGAAGCAACTTTGGCAGTCTTGGCACAATCAGTTACTGATTGAGTGACCTTCACAAGTAACCTAGCCTGTGTGAAGCAGTTTTTAGATCCAGGTGTTACGAGGCAAAGCACAGTAAAAGCAAAGGACTCGGTACCCGTGGAACATTACCAACGACGTTATCACTAATGTGAGCCTGATGTTGCTGAAAGGGGAAAAAAAACCGAGTTTGGAGGGAGATTTAGGAAAAGGTGCCAAAGGAACCCCAGAAATGGCATCTCCGCCAGCCCCAGCTCTTTCACACATATCAAAGAACTCCTTGCTATGGAAAACACACTCTCCTTTAACTGGAAGACTATTGTTCGCTTTGTACGAATCTTTTCCTAACCACAATTCTATTTCTCCAAACTTTGCTTTGCTGTCCTGTCTGCACTGCAAACAACCAGTTAGGTTTGGCTCCGAGAGGCTGAGGGTAGCCCAGTGGGTATCCCAGGCTGTGAGGGGCCCACAGCGGGGAACGGGCCAAGCTCTGAGATGGGGTCTGGGGCTCCGACTGAAGTACAGCCTCCACCAAACCACCGAGCAGCGACCCCAAACGACCTATTTGCATGATTTAGGGCGTGGCTTCCGGCAACGGAGGCGTGTTTTCACGTTTTTTCTTTCTGTTAGCTTTCTTCCGGGGTGGGACTTCCTGTTTATCTTTGAGAGGCGCCGGCCTGCAGAGCTGATGAGCGAATCGCACGGGAGGGTGAGTCTGGCTGCTCAGGCTTTATGCTCCTCGAAGGGCACCAATGGAGGACTCACTTCCTCTCTTCCTTGTTTTTGTTTTTGTCCCGGCGAGGTCTCGGTTTGCACAGACACCCTGGCCCTTTGGCACTACCACCCACCTGAGGCTCTTCCGCTTCCTCTTTCCACAGGCTCCGCCCCCAGCGCTCGGTGGCCATGACGACCGCCCCGCGGGATTCCTTGTTATGGAAGCTCGTGGGGCTACTGCGGGAGTCCGGTGAGTGGACTTCCGGTTTCGCCGGCGCTGGGTAGAGGTGGGGTGTTTTCTGCTTTCCAGAGACACGCCCCCTTAAGAGTCACGCAGTTACTGCTGTTTAGTGTCACGCGGGTGTGTCATTTCATTTCCTTTTTCCTCTGGGGTTTGTTCTTTCTGGTGCCTTTGCCTACAGCGTCCTTTATCGTGGACAGTGTAAACCTTACCCATCCTTCGAGGCTAAACTTCACTGCCGCTGCCTCCATGCGTTCTCTGATACTCTCACAGGAAGGTGATTGTTACTTGGCTATAAACCCCTCGAGACCAGGGACTGGTCATAATCGCTGTGTGGCAAGGACCTAAATCCAGCATAAGTTAAAAGCATGAGATTTGAAGTCAGACCCCACCCGAGCTAGAATCCCAACTCTCTTTTCATACTTGGCCAAATTTTCAGGTTTTTTTTTTTAGCTAGTTTTTCTAACTAGCAAAATGGCATAGTGATTATACTTAACTCAAGTTCGTTGTGGGGATGAATTCTCATTAACATGAAGCATTGTAACTCATCTCAGTGCCTGGGCACGGTGGAGCCATAGTAGCTGTTCAGTATGTTGTGTTAGACAAGCCTCGGCTTTGAGATCATGCAGAAGTAGCTACTTGCTACCAGCCATATGATCTCAATCAAGATTCTTAACTTCACTGAGCCCCAGTTTCTGTATTTGTCAGAGGTGGTTAATAGAGCTTGTTAGGAGACTCTGATGAAGTTTAAATGAAGTAACAGAGTTGTCTGGCACACATTACCCAGTTAATGTTAGGCGCCTGCCATCACTGCATTCCCATTGGTGGTATCTGAAATCTCTCTATAGCATTTGAAACTGGCCTGTGCTATGAATGTGCACATGGCTTACCTCCTCTTTTAGACTGGGGAGCTCTTTCAGTGTGGGAGGAGTCCTTGACCATGCTTGTGTCTATCCCCAGTGTATGGTACATAGAAAACCCTTTGTGCAAGGTTATGAGATTTGTTAATTCAGCAAAAATCTGACTTGGCTCCATGGGTTAGGGATGATGGTATTTGTGTGGGTGGGTGACTGAAGAGGTAGCACGAGAGAGATCTTTGTGGTAATGGAATAGTTTGGTATCTTGATTGTGGTATTGGTTTCAGGAATCTACACGTATGACAGAGTGGCACAGGAGTATAAATATACATTGCACCAATGCCCACTTCCTGGTTTTGATATTGTACTGTATATAAAATGTAACCATTGGGGGAAACTGGGTGAAGGGTGTAGAGGGACCTCTTTGAATTGTTGCTACAACATCCTTTGACTTTATCCTTGTTGTTTCAAACAAGTTACAGAATTCTCCATGCCTACCTTGTTGTTGCACTTTTTTTGGTGCAGTGGTGAATGCCAAAGGGTGCCCTGAAGGGTGACAGTCTCATTGGAGAGAGCACTGTTTTAAAAAAATATATTTTATTTGTTTATTTATTTAGAGGGGAAGGAAAGGAGAGAGGTAGAGAACATCAAGGTATGGTTGCCTCTCATGCATCCCCTGTTGAGAACTGGCCTGCAACCCAAGCATGTGCCCTGACTGGGAATCGAACTGTGATCCTCTTGTTCACAGGCCTGTGCTCAATCCACTGAGCTACACCAGCCAGGGCTGGAGAGAGCACTTTTAACGTAGAAGGCAACACCTTAGGGTGATCCTGAGCAGTTATTCTATGATGTGCATTTTAGTATCGTTTGAGAATTTCTGTGAGTGTGCTTGATAATTTCGTAACCTGAAAAAAACAAGAGATAAAACATCCAGTCAACTTTTACATAAAATGAGTGATTATAGTGAAAAATTGAGCAGTGTCGTGGTGTATTGAGGACGCGCCTGGAGGTGTCAAGCTGGGCCGAGTGGAAGGGGCAGTGTCAGAAAGTGAGGGAGCTGAGAACAAAGTTGACCCTGTTTCCAGCAGTGTGAGTAGACCAGGCTCTTTTGAGCAGAAGGGAAAAGCAAATTTAGAAAAGTCAGAGGCATGTAGTAAAGCAATGCATGTGCCAGGCTGAGAGTTAGGATGCTTTCTGAAGACAGAGGAGCTGCTGAAGGCCTTTCAGTAAGGAGAAGGTACAAAGGCTGATCCTGCAGTGCAGGATCTGCAATATAGATACGTGTGGGTGTCTCCTGGGATTACAGTGTCTCAGAATAAAGGCACAGACCCTTTCCTTACGCCCTCCTTCCTGTCCGCCCCTCTCCCTGCAGGGGATGTGGTCCTGTCTGGCTGTAGCACACTGAGCCTGCTGACTGCCACGCTGCAGCAGCTGAACCACGTATTTGAGCTGTACCTGGGGCCATGGGGCCCTGGCCAGACAGGCTTCGTGGCACTGCCCTCCCACCCCACCGACTCCCCTGTCATCCTCCAGCTTCAGTTCCTCTTCGATGTGCTGCAGAAAACGCTCTCACTCAAGGTTCTGGGGTGGGAGTGGGGTAGGCTGTAGGGGAAGCCCAGGAGAACAGTGGAGGGGGGGCTGGGGGTGTAGCATGGGTGCAGGAAGTCTGCACGACTCAGGTCCAGAAGCTGTGAGAGCTCCGGGTGGCTGTGCTAAGAAAGAGATGCTGGGGAAAGGTGTGCCCGGCCTCACTGATCCGAATGTCTTTTCTTTTAGCTGATCCACGTCCCTGGTCCTGGCCTTCCAGGGCCCATCAAGATTTTTCCCTTCAAGTCCCTCCAGCAGCTGGAGGTATGGCGCCTTGGGGCACGTTACTGCCCAAAACCCAGCTCGAGGCAGCCTTTTGAGTATGAAAAAAAGAGGTGGTCTCTTTTGGTGGCCTCCATTGCTGTGCAGTAATGTGGCATCTATTCACTTTTCCATTTAATGCTTCCCTGAAGCACAGGTGGCTTCGTCATCTTCCCCCTTCTCCCCTTCCTTTGCCGCAGCTCCGAGGTGTCCCCGTCCACCGCCTTCATGGCCTCCGTGGCATCTATTCCCAGCTGGAGACTCTGATTTGCAGCAGGAGCATCCAGAGGTTAGAGGTATGGAGGATGGGGGCAGGGGCCCAGATTCTTTGTCCTGAGGGACATGGAGGACCAAACTGTTGATACTCCCCCTTCCCTGTAGCCGTCCTTGCCTCCTGGCTCCTTCTGCTGTGCCCCCACAACGCCCTGTACCTGTCCGTGTATTTATATCGCACCTGTCACATTGTCTTAAGTAGTGTTCTCTTTATCACCTGACTTTGGGGATAGGGCCCTCAGCTCTCTGTAGGTCCATATTCAGACTGAGCTCAGCACATAAAGAGTGAGCGAATGGCCGGGCCATAGAATGTGGGGAGGAGGGGAGAGTGGAGCTGACTGTGCACCTCGTCTCAGGAGCTCCTCTCAGCCTGCGGCGGCGACCACTGCTCTGCCCTGCCCTGGCTAGCTCTGCTTTCTGCCGACTTCAGCCGCAATGCGCTGACTGCCTTAGACAGCTCTCTGGTGAGTGCCTTGGAAGGGGCCTGGGGAAGGACAGGCGTGGGCCCTGGGGGGGGGCCAGCTGGCTGCCTGGGGGAGTCCGACCCTCTGTTTCCTCCCATCTCTGCACAGCGTCTCTTGTCAGCCCTGCGCTTCTTGAACCTGAGCCGCAATCAACTCCAGGACTGCAAGGGCTTCCTGATGGTGAGTGCGAGTGTCTTGCTTGGGCCTGGTGCCACTCGGTCCTCTGATCGTTCTGCTCCGACTCCCTCTGTGGACCCGGTTTTGCTCCCGAGCGCTCTCGCCCACTGGGCGGAGCCATATCCCAGTGGGCAGTGCTGTTTGGGGGCTGAGGCTCAGCATGAGACAAACCGGTTTTCAAATCTCAGCTGCTAACCCTTGTGTGATTTGGGTGGAATTAGCCTCTTGGTTTCTTCACCAGTAGAGTGGAAAGAATAGGAGCACTCGCTTTTATAGTATTGAGGTGATTACGAGGAGTATCTGATGCTACTTAGCCCCGTGCCTAGCCCACCGAAAGGCAGCTCTTATGATGAAAGGGAAGAACCCTTCTCTCGTGTCTCCCTGTCAGAGATAAACAAAGCTGGACACTGGGTTAAGTGGTAAGAACAGATTTTAATAATGGACTGTTGTAGTTTATCAAGTAATAAACTATTGTGATGTTTAATCAGTAAAACTTTAAAAAAATATTTATTGATTGATATTTAGAGAGACGGGTAGGGAGGGAAGGAGAGAGAAACATCGATTTGTCGTTCCACTGATTTACGCGGTACATTCATTGATGCTTGCACCCGCCCCAATGGGGGATGGAACCTGCAACCTTGGTGTATTGGGATGACGCGCTAATCAACTGAACTACTTGGCCAGGGCCAGTAGTAAAACTGTTTTATGCGGTAATAAACTAGTCAGTGTGAACCGAGCTCATGTTTAGTTTGTACACAGGTCACTGGGTGTGTTGAAGTGAGAGTGAGGGATGGGGGAGGGGCCGGCGGAGGCTTGAGCAGCTCTTCCCCTTGACCAGGCTGTAGTCGGGGTCCTCTGAAGTCAGGGAAGTGGGGATGTACAGAAAGCAGGGAGGGGCACTGGTCTGTGTGAAGCCCACCTGTCTGGGTTTGCTGACTGGCACTTGCCAGAGTGAGGCTCCTACCCTCCCGCGGGAGCTGGGGGACAGGCGCCTGTCTTTAGGTGGTGTTGGCTGGAACAGACTCAGTTCTTCTGGCAGCCCTGAGTCTTTCTAGGCAGGAGTGGCTGGAGTTGTCATCTTGAGGACGTGGGCTTGAGCCGTCAGAGACTATGCTCGTTCAAGTCTTTCGATGTCGGGAGTGGAGGGGTAGATTGGATCCTGTGCGCTGAGAGGCTGCAGTTTTGCAGACCGAGGGTGAGGTCCGGGGAGGCGAGGGCTCTGGGGTCCTGGTTAGAGTCTGTCAGGGAGAGAGTCCCTGCCACCTCCCACTTCCTCCCAGGACTTGTCTGAGCTCTGCCATCTGGACATCTCCTATAACCATCTGTGTTCCGTGCCGAGACTGGGACCCTCTGGGGCTGCTCTGGGGACCCTGATCCTGCGAGGCAATGAGCTCCAGGGCCTGCATGGTGAGTGGGGGAGTGTGTGGAGGGGAGGGGAGACTCGGGGTGGCCAGGGGCCTGGGAACCATGTGCCTCTGGAGCCTCACGGGTGCTCCCAGGCGGGTCTGAGTGCCCAGGACTGTGTTCTCACTGCACCGCCCCAGCATGCTCCCACCCCTCCACCCCTCCACCCCTCTCTCACTCACATGCCTTTCCTGTTTTCTCGCCTTTGCCCCAGGCCTAGAGCAGCTGAGGAACCTGCAGCACCTAGATGTGGCGTACAACCTGTTGGAAGAACACAGGGCGCTGTCACCACTGTGGCTGTTGGCCGAGCTCCGCAAGGTGGGACTGGGGCTCTTCGAAGACCTGGAAGCCAGCTCTGCCCCCTGCCCCCCAATGCAGATGTGGTCGGTGTCCGTTTGCCGTGGAGAGGCTCAAGGCCCACCTTAGTCTCCTTCTTGCCCTCAGCTCTACCTGGAGGGAAACCCTTTGTGGTTCCACCCTGCGCACCGTGTGGCCACCGCCCAGTACTTGTCCCCCCGAGCCAGGGATGCTGCTTCTGGTGTGAGTGACTTCCCCTGTGCACTCTCCTTTGTCTTTCCTGCCCCGTCCCACACCCACCCCTGCACCTCTTGCCTTTTCTCACCCCCTAGACGCAGAGCCCAGGCCCTGGACCCCTTGCTTATTATGTTAATACCTCCTGCTGAGCCTGGGGGTCCTTACAGGTCTTAGGAGGGCTCCCAGCCCGGCTTGGAGCTCCCAGGGTGTGCGCCCCACCACCAACACTGCCCCCTCCTCTCTTGTCTCTGTTCAGTTCCTTCTTGATGGAAAGGTCTTGTCACTGACTGATTTTCAGGTTGGTGTGATGGGAGTGCTGGGACTGGGACAGCAAGGACTGGGAATGCCGGGACTGGTTTGGAAGGGTGGGGAAGGGAGAAGGCTCGCTGAAGGAAACCGGGTTCCCGGGGCAAGGTTCTGCCTGGTTGGCTGGCAGCTCTTGGCGAGCTTGGGGAGGGCAGAGGTGCTCCTCTGGCTGCGACCTCTTTCTCCTTCCTGTTGTCACACGCCAGACCTCCACATCCTCAGAGGCCCCGCCTCTGTCCTGGCCAGTGGGGAGTACCACTGAAACCTCAGGTGGCGCTGACTTGAGTGACAGCCTCTCTTCCGGGGGCGTTGTGGCCCCAGCCCCGATTCGTAAGTTTAAGGTAAACAGTGTCCTAGGCTGCCTTGGACCTGGGGTTAGGTCCCTGTACTGGGGCTCTCGGTTGTTGAGGGGCTCAGAATAGTAAGGCTTTGTCCTTGTTTGTGGGTGGATGTTTTCAGTAGGTGGGGTGGGAGGCCTCGCTGTATGGAATACCATCCCTCTACCCAAACGCAGAGCCGAGTTCGGGTGAGACGGGCCAGTATCTCAGAACCCAGTGATACAGACCCAGAGCCCCGCACCCAGGACCCCTCCCCGGCTGGTAAGTCAGCCCTGCCCCCAGCCTCCCGTGCCCCGGCCCAGCGCTCCCTAGTCCTCTAGTTCGGAGGGATTTTGGTTTTGGTGGAGCGGAGCGTTATAGAGGGCCTGCTCGGCTTTCCTCTTCCCGTCAGTTTGGAGGGAGGAGGAGAGGCAGCTCCTGGGCAGCATTTCCCAGAGTGTTTTACAAGGAATGTTAGTTTTGTGGTGTGTCAAAGGGATTCCGTGGCCAGACAGGCTTGGCAGGTGGTAGGTTAAAGAAGCAGCTGTTCCCCCGGGACGTCACAGGACCTTAAATGTGCTACTGCGAGTCTCCCAAAGCGGCGCATGACGCACAGGTGTGAATTGCGTGAACCCAGAGAGTGTGTGGAACACACTCTGCGGCCAGCTGCTGAGGGGAAGCCTTCAGCCTGTCTCTGCCTCTGTCCCCATCTCTGCCTCTGTCCCTGCCTCTGCCCCATCGCATGGACTTTTATATTATCCCAAGGGGCATTCACAGGAGAGGCCGGGACTGTTGGGGCTGAGGTGGGAACACGGACATTCCCAGGGGAGGCTGGGGACACAGCTAAGCTGAGTAACACTGTCCGCTCCCATCCCATACACACCTGTGTAGGACGGTTTGTCCAGCAACACCGGGAACTCGAACTTATGAACAGCTTCCGGGAACAGTTTGGCTGTGATTGGCTACAGTATAGGAATCACCTGGAGGCTTCTGGGATCCCTGTCCTGGCTTCCTCCAAGACCCCTGCCCTCAGCACCCTGCACCCGGACACCCTGAGCCCCGAGACTGTGCCCAGCCCGCCACCCCCAGAGAAGGAGTCCCCACAGGAAGTGACAGAGGAGGTCAGCGTGGGGCTAGAGCCAGGGGAGGAAGAGGAGGTGGAGGAGCAGGGAGAAGAGGAGGAAGAAGAGGAGCAGGAGCAGGATGAAGTAGAAGGTGAGCTCCTGGTGGCCGAGATGGTGGTGCGTTGGGAGAGAGAGGAAAACCCGCGTGCAGGGTGGCTGAGCCCTTGTGCAGGGAGGGCCAGCCCATGGGAGGGCGGAGTCTTGCTACTTCTCCCTGCTTACAGGGTCTCTCTCTTGCTCTTCTCTCCTCAGCGGAGCTCTGTCGCCCCTTGTTGGTGTGTCCCCTGGAGGGGCCTCAAGGTGTGCGGGGCAAGGAGCGCTTTCTCCGGGTCACCTCGGGCCACCTGCTCGAGGTGGAGCTCCAAGCAGCTCAAACCCTGGAGCGGCTGGAGCTCCAGAGTCTGGAGGCCGCGGAAGTAGAGTGTGAGACCCAAGCCCGGAGGGAACCCCTGCCCGAGGTGGGTGTGGCTTCTGGACACGGTGCTGGGCGGTTTTCAGCAGCCAGCTCTGACACTGGATCTTGGGTGCCCGGCACCGGGCTCTGAGTCCTCCTGGTCTCTCGCTGGCGCCGAGGAGGTAGCTGGGGGAGCGTAGGTGACCCCAGGCTGCTCGGGAGGCTGGCCCAGGGGTAGAGCTTCTGGGCCAGCGCCAGGGTGTTGGCAACAGCATTTTACTGGGGTCCAGAGCTCTCATCCGCCTCTGTGCTCTCGGTATAACCCCAGCCCCTCTGCCGTTTTTTCCTGGTCCCATCTTCCCATGCAGGGCTCAGAGCCGCCGCCCACAGCCCCTGTCCTCGTTCTGCGCTTCTCTTACATTTGCCGGAACCGGCACTTGCGTCGCTACGTGGTGCTGGAGCCTGATGCCCACGCCGCTGTCCAGGTGATGGGGTTCAGGCGGCTGCTGGGAGAGCAGAAGGCTGGGGGCCAAGGTCCCCCTGCTCACAGCCGCCTCCGACCCATCTGTTTCAGGAGCTGCTTGCTGTGTTGACCCCAGCTGCCACCAAGGCTCAGCATCAGTGTGGGGAAGTGAGGGACCAGCTGGGGGGCAGACTCCAGTGTCTGCGCTGTGGCCACGATTTCAAGCCAGGGGAGGCCAGGTTGGGCCTGGACAGTGTGGAAGGTGGGGGGCCTCTGTTCCAAAGCACAGGTACAAACCCTGCCCTTGACCTCCTGGCCCATGGGCCTCCTGCCATGTTAGGGAAAATGGCTTTGAGGGTGGGAGTGTGGAAGGGGACCCACAGGGAAGAAAGGAGCGAGGATCCGCTTTCTGTCTGGTGGAGAAATAAAACCGTTTGCCTGCTACGTGTATAAAAAAAGTAAAAGAAGAAAGTGGATCCTTTTTCCCCCTCTAAAAGTCAGGAAATACAATCTCTGTAACTGTTTAAACATACTCATTATTTTTTCATGACTTGAAGCCTTTTCCCCCTTTTTGGGCTCATGTTCCAGAAACTACATAAAACCTAATGCGCCCTCAGTGCCCACTGTCGGCGTAGCACTGCTACCCGAGAGCTTCAGCTGTTGGGTCAGACAGTCTGGGCGTTGCCTCCGACTGTCCTTCCTGCCTGACCTTAGAGCCTCGGGGTGTCGAGTCCTGCCTGTTGGTGCCTCTCCATGTCCTGTTCTTTAAGACCAAAAAATTTTCCCTGGCCGACCAGTCCAAAAGATGAATGTTGATAACTCCTGTGTTAAAATACGTGATTTTTATAACTTTCCTCTTTGGTAGCAGCCAGAGCAGGGGTTTACATATTGTTCAGAAAGCAGACCTCTGTCTAGTGTGCTCCCCGGGCCAGCCCAGGAGGCGGTGGGCCCCAGGGGCCCCAGGGGCTGTGGGTGTAGTGGAAAGAGCCCCACCTCCTCCCAGACTCGGTCTGTGCTCCACAGTGGGTGGGTCGTTCGTGTGGCCCCTGGGGTCCCTTCAGCGGAGGCATCGTTCATAAACCTTCCTGCGTGAGTCTTTGTTACCTTGCCCAAATGAAGATGAGAGTAAACTTGCCCCAGGGTGCGGGCAGGAGATTTAGATGTGACAGAAAGGCAGCAAGCAAGGGGCTGGGCTCCAAACCAAGGACTTCCTTCAGTCAGTGGTTGCTGGGGGCCCTTTGCTTTCCTCATTTGCAAATGGGAGGGGGAGGGTTTTGATGCTCCGGTCCAAGGCTCTGGCGCGAGCCCAGCCATTGTAGCTGCTCAAGGAATGTTTCTTCTCTCCTTGCTGGTCCCTCTCCTGGATCCTTTGCCTGATTACGTTCACTCATCCTGACAACCCTGTAAGATTGGACTGTTGTCATCCCTTTTACAGATGAGGCACCAGGCAGAGGGAGCTCAGATGACTTGTCCTAATTGCTTAGATGATAGCCTTTAAGTGATGGAGCCTGGAATTAGACCCATGTCTGGCACCTTGCCCTCCCACTGTTGAGTTGGGGCTTTAGACATTGCCGGTAGAGCATCCAAGTACATGATCAGCCCCAGGCGGTGGGAGGGGACCAGCACAGGGCCTGGTGGAGCCTGGCTCTTTCAGAGAAGACCCAAAGGGAGGTGGTGGGGTGTATTTGGAGGAGCTGTGGGCCCCCGGTCCAGGAGTGATCAGTTAGCAGCTAGGCCCTCGGAGGGAGGTGGGTGGCCGCAGAAAGGTGGGGAGTGTGTGCGGCTGGAGGTGTGGGCTGAGGTGAGTCTGAGAGTGAGTGGGGGCGGGTGAGCGCGGCAGGGGGTTGTGGTGCTGTGTGGGGGGTCATGGGGATGTGCCCATCTCTCTCCAGAGGCCCCTGCTGTGTGTCCCAACTGTGGCAGTGACCACGTGGTTCTCCTGGCTCTGTCTGTGGGGGCCCCCAGCGGGGAGCAGAGGCAGGAAGAGCAGTTGCCAGCTGCCTCGCAGTCTCCCAGCACTGCCCGTGACCCTCCCGGCAGCGAGGACCACAGCCGTGCGGCTGACCGCGCCTCGTCTCGGGCACTGGTCTCCCACGACCATGGGTGGAGCCTCAGTCCCCGTGAGTATAGGACAGATGAGGCTGGGCTGGTGTTTGGGGGAGGGAAGGGGCACAGGCGGGGGTAGGTGGGTTGGAACTGGGCAGCCACAGCACACTGACGGCCCACTGCCTGTCCCCAGCCCCTGAGCGCTGTGGGCTCCGCTCTGTGGACCACCGACTCCGGCTCTTCCTGGATGTTGAGGTGTTCACTGACGCCCAGGAGGAATTCCAGTGCTGCATCAAGGTCCGTGCCCGTCTGGCTCTGCCCCGGGCCCCTAACTGACCGGGCGCCTGGTTGTGTCCGTCACAGCCCCTTGTGTCAGAGCCGGTGCTCCGAACTACCGGCCTGGCTTCCGGTGTCAGCCCCAGCAGTCACTTGCTGGGGGCCTTGATGTGCGAGTCTCCGCTGTCGCTCCTCCGCGAGGGCCGTAATAATTCCTTTCCGAGTGCGTCTGAGTGGGTCAGCATCAGCAAGAGCTCCTGTCTACAAACTGCAGGGTGCAGCACCTGGCCTCAGGCACCTGCTGTCGTTACTGTAAATGCAGGGTGTCACTGGACCCTCTCTGTTGAGTACCTAGCACGTGCTAGACACTAAGCGTCTAGGCTAAATCAGTCTCGCTCTCTGTCTTATACTCTGGTGTGAGAAACAGACAACGATCATGTGATATGGAAGTGCTGGAATAGGGTCCTAGAGGGGCATCTGGTCCAGCCCGAGCGGGCCAGGGAAGCCGCCCCTTCCTGGGGAGGTGATGGCCCAGCCAGCCCTGAAGGATGAGTTACAGAGGAGGGAGGGAAAGGGTGTTCCAGGGGAGCGACGCAGCGCGTGCACGAGGCTTCAGAGGGAAGCTAGTGGGGAGACCTGCCGTGATGGGGGCAGCCAGAGTGTGGGGGGAGTGTCCCGAGAGGAGTCGGAGCAGGCAGGCAGGGGCCGGTTCAGGAGACACCTTGTGTGTCTGCCAAGGGGTTTGGACCGGATCCGAAGGGCTATGAGAGCCACTGAAGGGCTGGAAGCAGGGGAGTGGTGATCAGTTTTGTGTTTTAGAACAATCCGGCTGGCAGAGTGTGGAGGGTGGATTGGAGGGACGAGGTGACAGGCAGGGAGACCTGCAAAGAACCTGCTACGGTCAGAGTGTAGGCAGGGGGCATGGGGTGTGGAGAGCAGGCGGGTGGGGACCTGGGGTGGGTGCGCCGGTGGAGGGGTCGGCTGAAGGTGCCGTCACAGTAACTTGGCGCTCATTCCGGCCGCTGCCTCCCTAGTCCTCTCTGTTTCTCATCGACTTCCTCTTCCTCTTAGGTGCCACTGGTGTTGGCAGGCCACCCTGGGGAGTGTCTTTGTCTTGTGGTCGTGTCTGACCACAGGCTTTATGTATTGAAGGTGACCGGGGAGGTCTGGTGAGTGAGTGGGACCGTGGCCCAGGAAGGTCAGGGTTCCCTTGTGGGTTTCACTCTACTCTTCCTCTTTCCCACCACTCTGCCCCTCCTCTCTCCACAGTGGGCCTCCAGCTAGCTGGCTGCAGCCAACCCTGGCCATTCCCCTGCAGGATCTGAGTCGCGTAGAGCTGGGCCTGGCAGGACAGAGCCTGCGGCTAGAGTGGGCAGCTGGGGCGGGCAGCTGTGTCCTGCTGCCCCGAGATGCCAGGCATTGCCGAGCCTTCCTGGAGGAGCTCACTGGTGAGAGAGGAAAGGGAGAGACAGGGAGGGCAGGCCGGGGGCGGGGCGGTCATAGATTCCATGTCTGGTGCCCACAGTCGAGATAGACAGGTGGTGAAACGCAATCCTCAGAAAAGTTCCTGAAATCTAGAGACTTGGAGAATGGGCAGGTGCTGCGAGGCAGGGAGGTTGGGCTAGAAGAGGTGGAGTCTCGAGGGCTCCCTGTCTCTGGTTGGCTCTGTCCAGATGTCTTGCAGGCTCTGCCCCCGGCCTGGAGGGGCAGCGTCAGTGCCACGGAGGAGGAGGTGACCCCGAAGCACCGACTGTGGTAAGTCGGTAAGAGGATGAGGCCAGGGTTGGAGCCCCCGGTCCCCGTCCTCAGGCCCACAGGCCCGGTTCTTCCTTCCTGCTCTGCCCATCCTGGTACTGCCCACCCCTGGCTGACCACGCCCTCCCGGGGCTGCCACCTTCCCCCCAGGCCGCTGCTGGAAAGAGCCTCTGCCTTGGAGCCTCCCCACTTCTTCTACCTTCAGGTGTTCCTGGTTGAAGGTGAGGCCTCTGCACCCTGTCTTTTCTCAGGCCACTGGCCTGGCCACCAGTGTGTGTCCAGCTCTCAGTTCTGGGGATCTGGACTTCCTGTCACTCGTGGGCATGCCCACATGACCACCTCAGTGTTCCTGGTCTCTCTGGGTAGGGCCGGGAGGTCCCCTTGGTTTCGGGCCTGGGCTCTCTGTGAGTGGGAGGAGGTTGGCTGGGTCTGCTCTGCCTCAGCCTTTTGGAGAAGGCGAGAGTGGACCCTCCTTTCTGCGTTGGAGAGGTGCTGGGGCAGGCTTCCTTTGTCTCAGAGGTCTTGGAGGCTAGAGATCCCTGGAGCTGGGGGGCCCAGCCCCCAGAGTCCGGCCGCTTTGTGGCCGTCTCACCGTGGTCCGCTCCTCTCCTCCCGAGCGGCTGGGGCTCTGCCGCAGGGCCCAGGCTTCTCCACGGCCTTCCACCCTGCACCTCACCCTGCCTCTTTTACTCCAGGCTCCGCTACGTGTCCCGTGTCCCTGTTGCTGACTCTGTCCACCTTGTACCTGTTAGAGGAGGACCTTGTGGGGTCCCAGGCAGAGCCCCCTCTTCCAGCAGCGTCTGGTGAAGGCTCTGAGAAGGCCCTACTCTTGGGGCCGGGCCCCTCCTTACGTGTGAGGGAGCAGCAGCCACTCAGCAGCCTGAGCTCGGTGGTGCTCTACCGCACGGCGCCGGAGGACCTGCGGCTGGTGTTCTACGATGAGGTGTGTTGTGCACGCACACGCGTGCCTGTGAGTGTGAGAGAGGCAGAGAGAGGTGGGGCAGAGTGGTTTGTAGGTGGGAAATGGGTCTAGAAGGCCAGGAATGGGGGGGCGTGTGGAATGCGCCGTGGACAGTGGTGGCTGGGAGGACAGAGAAGTCAGGTGCAAGGACCTGGGAGGCTCACTGGTATGGACAGGAGCAAGTCGGGGTTGGGCCGCTGTAGGCAGTACAAACACCCTGAACTTGGAGCCCAGCCTTGTGTTAGCTGGGTGGCCTTGAGTGAAGCATCCTGCTGCTGCTGCTGCTGCTGCTCCTGCTTTGGGTTTGCATTTCATTGGTCCCCTCGCCAGCCGTTTGCTCTTTACAGCCTGCATGTGAGGAGGTCCTGTCATTAGTCCTGCTACAGGGGAGGACACAGGTGTGCACATGTTAACCAGCCTGCCCAGGTCACGGGTGGTAGAGCCAGGAGCTGAGCCCCAAGCAGTTTTTTGGAATTGACTCCAGAACTAACAGGACAGATTAAAGAAACAAGACAGTAGTTGGGAAAGCCCTTTGGGGGCCTTCAGTAGGTGTCAGTTGGGTTCTATTTAAAACGTCAGGATCTTCTATGGGGACTGACAGGCTTGGGGAAGGGCAGAGGCTGCGAGCAAGGAGGGGCCGTGGGTCCTCCTTGGACCTCCCCTCCCGCCCTCCCGGGTGGCCCTCTGTGAGCTCACCTCACCACTCTTGGTCTGCCAGGTGTCCCGGCTTGAGAGTTTCTGGGCGCTCCGTGTTGTGTGCTCGGAGCAGCTGACGGTCCTGCTGGCCTGGATCCGGGAGCCCTGGGAGCAGTTGTTTTCCATCGGACTCCGGACTCTGACCCAGGAGGCTCTAGACCTCGACCGGTGAAGCCTCCCTGCTGACCCCACCCCGGCCTCGGGAGCCGTGGCTGCAGACCTTCTCTGTCCAGACCCTGGCTGTGGACTTCTCCAGCCTTTGGGTGCCGGCCAGTGAGGCCCCAAATGACCCACGGCTCAAGGGAAGGCTGAGAGAGGTGGTCAGGCCTCTGGGTGGTCTGACCTGAGGGGACAGGCTCAGTGGTCAGTGGGAGTGTCTCTCCCGCACTTTTCTCAGGTCTCAATAAAGATGTTTCTACTCCGGACGTCACGGGTGTACTTGGATGTGTCGCTCGTGAGGCCTGCGGTCCTTCTGCCTCTTCTGACAGGAGCTGCCCTGCCCTGTGAGGAGCCCAGGCAGCCTTGTTTGTACCTTGAGACCCCGTCTCCCGGCCTCCTCCGCCCCCACGATGGGATCCAGTAGGACTCCTGACCCGTGAGGGCCAAGTCCTCAGCCAGCAGCGCCCGCCATGTGGCACAGCATAGAAATCGCCGCCTCACGAGTAGCAGGGCCTGTCAGATTCTCACTCTCGAACGTGAATTGGGAACTAACGAGGACCTGAGGCCATTGGCGGGGGCACTGACTGTGGGGGGGGACTGGGGAGAGGGGTGGAGTTGATGTCGGCATTGGGTGGTTTCCGCTCCCGCCTGCTCGGCGGGGGGCCTGCTGGCGCTGACCCCACTCCTTCACCTCTGTCTCCGTGGCCAGGGTGAGGGGTGCAGGGAGGCTCATGCAGCCCATTCCACCTGCCAGCACCCAGACCTGGCCTTTTGCTGGAGCAGTTAAGAAAGAAGGAAGCTTCACCCGCGAGGGTTACTGACAGGGTGAGCCTGCAGCAGCTGGCCTGGAACTGGAATGTGCAGAGAGAAGAAGACAGAGCCCGGGGGCAGATGGAGCAGGGACCAGTCCGGGTGGTGTCTCTGGAGTCCCTGGTCCGACTGTGCCTGCTGACAGTCACGTCTGGGCTTTTAGGTAACATGAGCTAAGTAAGGGAGGCCCCTCCTTTTTTCTTTTTTGGTTTAAGCTAATTTGAGCCACTGAAAGGTCCTCCCTACATGAACCCTGTTCTGACTGGAGCCAGCCTCAGGTGGGATCTGCCTATTGTACTCGAGAGCGACCACAGTGGAGCAGGGGCACCTGCGTATGTGTCTACACTGGCCCTGCCCGGGGGAGGGGGCTTGGGGCAGTGGTGTTGGGGAGTCAGGTCAAGCTGCCCTTGAGCCCCAAACCGGGCGTGGCAGAGTGTGTGTGTGGTCCTGAGTACTGACAGATGGCTGTCCTTTATGGAGCATTTACTTGCCAGGTGCCGAGCTTAGTGCTTGACGGGGTCCTGGGGGGTGGGTGGCATCTTGTTGCCGGTGAGGACACTGAAGCTGAGGAGTTCAATGACTTGCTCAAGGTCACACCGGTACATACATGGAGGAGAACTGCCGAGTCCAGGCCTGAGTGACTCCAAGTGTGGGCTGTCAGCGCACCAGCCGGCGACACTGCCCCCGCCTTTTCTGCAGTGGGTGGGTCTGTGTGCCCAGCTCCACTCAGAGGGACCGCTGCCCACCCTGCCCTGGGTCGGGCATCTCCTGAGTGATCCGTGACTTGTCCTGGATAGGCAGACCCAGGTGGACTGTACTTGAAGTTTCTCTTCCCCCAGGGAATGAGATGTTAGTTGAAGTATCAATTCCTGGGTGAGTCTCTCCCTGCAAGCTGACTGGAGGTGGAGAGAACGAAGATGCCAGATCTTTAGGTTTTAAGTGAAGGGGCTAAGCTGTAAGAAGAGATTGGAAATCCAGGGATTGTAGACAGAAAAGACTCCAGAGTGGCGAGTGAAGGGTTTTCAGAGAAGAGCATCGGAAGTGGTGGAGGAGCAATTCCTTTGGCATTAGGCGGCTCTCAGGGTGATGGGGCGCTGGGCCTTGCTCCCTGCTTGGTATTAGGGAGGATGGTGCCCTGTCAGATGCTTCTCAGGCCACCAGGGCGGATGGAGATGGCAGTCAGGAAGGACCCGGCAGGATAGTGCCGGTGACAGTTGCCCAGATTTCTTTTGCTTGGAGAAGGGAGGGGTCTCCAAAATCCCGTGGGTCCCAGGAGTCAGCTGAGAGGGTGCTGGAGGGTGTGCCAGGGTCCAGCAGGAGGACCAGTGGGCCCAACCCCCAAATGGGGATGCGGCCGGGTTCGTTGTGAACCGAGTGAGTTTACGTCAGCGGCCTGAGTTCACCTGAGTATCTTTCCTGTTAGTTGGAAAAGGGCGCTCCTTAGAAGGATAAAGTTGAGTTGCAGAGAAGAATTTACATTTTTGCGTGTCTGCATTTTGGGGCTGCTGCATTTCTGGAATTCAAGGTTTAGAAGGTGGGGACCTAGAGGGCAAGAGGGGTGGTTCTTTTGTAGTGGTCTTGCGGCTACTCCTTATTTCCCCCTCAACGGGCCCTCAACTGAAGGTTCCCAAGGGGAGGTATGTGTCCTGTTAACTTGGTCAGACCTTGCTGCAAACTTTGTTTTGGGGAAATCCAGGGCGGGGCCTCCCAGGGTGGGGCCTCCCAGGGTGGGGGCGGGGAGGACAGGGGTGGTTGCAGTAGGCTGGAGAAGACTTAAATGCCCCAGGAGCCCAGTTCCACCCTTGACCTAGCCAGCCCTCCTCAAACCCCGGGGCCCTGGAGGATGGAGTTTTATGGGAAGGAGCCGGTGCCCTGCGGGCCAGTCGCTCAGACTTGGGCCTGGCTCACGAAGGACTGGTCCTTGGGTTCCCGGGGGAATGGCTGCTGGGCCCCAGGTGGGAGAAGGCCACCAGGATGGTTAGGCCACTCTGGCCAGTTGCGCCTTTTCTGACCTGCATGTGGGCCAGCATTACCCCTCCTGAAATGTGCGCATTACATAGTCTTTCGTAAGTGCCCCGAATGGGTGAATTTCTTTATACCTTCCCTGGACAGAGACCAGCAGGGCACAGGTCCTGCCGCAGAGCCCATTAAAGCGTATGTCCGAGCAGGAGGGGCTCCCCAGTGGCTCATAGACTACCTCCCCGAAAGTAGCTGCCTTCCCCAGGCCAGGACAGCCAGGAGGGCGGCTGGGGGCCGGATTTAAAGCTCCCTTGAAGATGGAGAGGAACACCTGTAGATAATGGTGGTGGTCACAACCTAACAGCTAGGGCTCAGGGAGCCCTTACTGCGCCATGCAGTGTTTAAAGCAGCTGATCGTCTCAGCGTTTCTCACATTCCTTTGATCACAAGATACTAGAGCCCATGTTTTCAAGAAAACGGCTGTCTGTGGATGGATGGGACCCAGACCAGGAAGGCAGTGCTGAGGCCCTGACACAGGGTTTCTGCTGTTTTCTGGAGCCCACTGGTTCTCCCTCCCTCCCCACCTCTCCCCTCCCCTGCAGGGCCCAGGTCTGGTCTGGTGGGAGGGAGTGGAGGGAATGGTGGGAAGTGCTGGCTGGGATGCAGGTCCCTCAGTGGCAGACCTGCAGACAGGCAGGGGGCCCAGAAAAGCACTGCAGAGGTTCAGAAAAGAAGTTCACCTACTTCTGTGTCGCTCAGGGCTGGCCTGGATTTTTAATTGAAGCAAATTAAAACTTCCCCAAAATACTAGTCCACTTTCCTGGCAGTGTGCACAGCCCCCTTCCCCGTCCGAGGTTTTGCACCTCTGCAAAGGAGAGCCCGCTCGGTCCTGAGGAAGGCCCCGCCCCACCGCTGCGGCCTTCATGAAGGCAGGGCCCATTTACAAGCACTCTCCCAGAAGCCCCTTCAGGGCATGGTCCAGAGGGGGCTGAATAATCTGCAGCCATTTGGGGTGATTTACAAAGCGGCGTGCGGCTGGGGCAGTTGAAAGAGGAGCTTCTTCCATTTCTTTGTGCTGGAGGTCTCCGACCGTTTTTATTCTCACAATTCAGTGATGTCCTCTGCATCCTTTGTCCTGTGCGTGCTCTTTTGTTGGTGACACAGAAGACAGAGGTGCTGGTTATGTGAGTGACCTTGAACCCTGCGCCTCTCTAGGAGAAGTGCCAGGATGTACTTTCTCAAGCCCCGCCACGCTCTGAGCAGACGGGAACAGCTTTGCCACTGACACTTGTGAACAGATGCCAGTCAGCAGGACTTGCTTACACACCCTGGACTGTCCCCTGAGACCGATTTGTCCTTTGGGGCTGGCCTTCCCCTCCAACAAGTGCTAATCGATTGCCTGCCTCTGGCCTTGGGCTTGCTGGCAGTGGCTGTGGAGGAAAAGGATTCACTCCCCAAACCGTGTGTAACAACATGATACTGTATTTTCTGTGGGGGAAAAAGGTGAGAGAGGATAAAATACATATTCACGCTTGCTTCTGTTCGTGTAAAGTCTAGAGGGAGGGACAGAAAGGATGGTGGGGGGTGAAAATGAGAACGAGGCAGAAGGAAATAGGGTGATCTGGACTTTTTACATTTTTATCAAAAATGTTTTAAAACTCACTGTATTATGGTTCAAAATTATATTTAAAAGTATTTGTCAGCTCCTAGGGGCTCAGTAGTACTTCATACCCACTTGAGTGGCATTGACACTGCCTAAGATTTCGGGGGCCGGGAGCAAGCAGCTCAGCCTGAAGGACCCATCTCTCCGTGTCTGTGGGAGAGGGTTCGTCTTTGCTGATGAGTCATTTCACGTGCAGTGAGGGCGAGGTCCTTCCTCCTCCTCTGCCCAGATGCTGCAGTAGCTTCTGAGAATGCCCTGCCCAGACTGTCCGTCGCGGCTGGAAATGGAGCCACGGTTCTGCACGTGCCGTGCTTTCTGGCTCTGGGTGCACGTGGCGTTTGCATCTCCCACCTAAGGTCTAGTGGGGCGTGACAGCCATGGAGAACCACGGTGAGTTTAGGTGCAGGAGATTCAGAATTATGCCTTAGTTTTGCAGCTCACTATTTAACCACGAGTAGGTACCTCGCCCCTCCTGGCCCGTGGCGCCTGCGTCTACTCTGAGGGCATGAGGCTGGCTGATCAGTAACGTGCCCAGTTCACAGAATGGTTGAGGGCAGTGATGCACATCGAAGTGCTGTGTGAACCTTAAACCATTAAATACATGCTGGTTTAAAAACCTGCCTGTCACCCTGCCTGGTGTGGATCAGCGGGTTGAGTGCCAGCCTGCGAACTAAAAGGTCACCAGTTTGATTCCCAGTCGGGACACATGCTTGGGTTGTGGGCCAGGTTCTCAGCTGGGGGTGTGCGAGAGCCAACTGATGGATGTTTCTCTCCCTCCCTTCCCCTCTCTCTAAAAATAAATAAAATCTTAAAAAAAATAACCCTGCCTGCTAGTTACTAAATTGCTTTGTTGCCTAGAAATGCCCTTTGCCCTTGGAAGAGGGAAAAGCGGCATCTTGCTGCCCGCGTGTGCACGAGCGGCTGTTTCTCCACTGTGCCTCGCACGCCGCCGGGAGTGGGAGCAGGCCGTGGCATGTTTCCCGTGGCTCATCCTGTCATTGGATCATCTTGGACCGAGTGACTTCTCTCTCCTCCACAAAAACATTCTTCAGTTTATTAGTTGCTATAATTACTTGTGCACTTGTCTTCAGTTCCACAGATGCTTATTGAGCTCTTAAAGTGTGCCAGGCTCTGTGAGAGGAACGGTGGGGGTGGCGCACGAGGACAAATCAGACACGCTCCTGCTTTCACGGAGCTTACGTCCCCTTCGAGGGAGAGGAGCAAGTCACCTTGGGGCTGGGTCATGAAGGACGTGGAAGATGACAGCAGGCAAATGTAATGATGGCCGTTTGGGGGCACCGGCTCTGTGCTGACGTCATCGCGCTCAATGCACCCCTGAAGGAGACGAGCGACCTCTGTTTCACAGGGAGGAAGCTGAGCCCACCTAGGGTTAAGAAAGGCGATTCTCACCCAGGGGACGCTGCACCCCTAACTCGGGCCCTTTCTGGTTTTCCCTGAAACTAGACCTAGTCGAATGCCCACACGGGTTGACCCTCTAGTCCTCTTTGGTTTCTCCCTGTGGTCCAGGTTTCAGGGGAGCCCCCGTCGGCCAGGAAAACCATCCAGATCCTCAGCGCCCCAGTATCAGTGCAGTACCCCTTCATGGGGCCTGTCCCGGGCTCTTCCTTCTGCCCCGAATGCCCGCCCCTCCCGGGCTTCCTGAGCTCGCCCTGCATTGCACAGCGGTTCTCAGAGAGCGTGTCCGTGACTGTGCCGTCCAAAGTTCTCTGTAACAGATTTCCCACCGCAGCACTTGCCACATTCTGTAATTTGCTTGCTTATTGTCTGCAAGCTGCCCCAGGGCCAGGACCAGGTCGGGTTTTCTCGCCGATGTGTGTGCATCCAATGCCTGGTGTAGGATGTAGAGTGAATGAGTAGGTTTCTGTTCACGCTCTTGGGTATGCGTGAAATATTACTTTGCAACATTTTCAAAACAGCCTTCTATTTGAACCCCTCATCCCAGGGGGTTGGCAGGAGTCGCCCCACTCACTCCCCTTCTGATCCCCGCTTCTTGGGGGAACCCCTTTTTGCTCTGCTCACAGGAAGGCAAGGGCTCGCTCCTCCGGCCACTGCATCCACTCGTGCTAACCCTTTCTTTTTCCTCCTCTGCAAACCCCCCTCCCCACTCCCCAAAACAACACAACTCAAAGTGGGCTACTTGCTCAGGTGGGGTTGGCGGAGGAGAGAGAAAGGACATAGCTTCATATGCCAAAATGTCATCCCAGCCCTGGCTGGTGTAGCTCAGTGGATTGAGCGCGGGCCTGCGAACCAGACGATTGCGGTTCTATTCCCAGTCAGGGCACATGCCTGGGTTGCAGGCCAGTTCACAGCAGGGGGCACACGAGAGGCAACCATACATTGATGTTTCTCTCCCTCTCCCTTCCCTCCCTCCCTCCCTTCCTCCCTTCCCTCCCCTCCCCTCCCCTTCCCTCCCCTCCCTTCCCCTCCCTCCCTTCCCCCTCCCTTCCCTCCTTCCCTTCCCCTCCCCTTCCCTCCCCTTCCCTTCCCAAGATAAATGAATACAATCTTTTTTAAAAAATGCCATCCCAGCCGCAGATAAACTTTTGCCTCTGGAGCTAAAAGGTGAGCTCTGCAGGGTGGGAGCCTCCAGGGACAGCAGCACTGGCCTGAGACGAGCTTTGTTTCAAAGCTGAGTCCAGGTTTACCGAGGGACATAAGGATTACGACTGATTAACCACAGCGGAGTAATGGCAATAGTAAATAATACGAATGGCATTTATTGAGCACTTAGCGCGTGCCAAGCACTGAACTGGTATTTTATGTAGAGCGTCTCCAACTCCAGAGCCCAGCTCCTTCCCAAGGCCGTGTTATCTCGTAAAAATAAGGTCTCACCACGGGGCCGGTCAACCGAGGACGACACCAGGCCCTTGCTCTCTGGAGAGCGGGGAGGAGGTGTTCTTGACAAGGGGAGTTCCAGGTCGGTCTGAGTGCCAACCTGGGGCTACCTGAACCCACAGTTCACTGTCTTGCAGAAGCTCTGTAGCCTGCTAACCTAGGGCTACAAAGGTACAGACGGCCCGTCAGCCAAGGAGTGTCAGACTGGACCCCGGTGGAGGTAAAGGTGGTTCTGGCCTTCCTGTTGTCTTCTGTTTCAACTGTGAATTTGCATGGGCGGCATCTGGAGGACTTGCACCCTTGTAAGTGTGAGTCAACTCCCACTTCTTCCCTGCCTGTGTATTCATCATTTTTCATACTGCCAGTTACCTCAGGGCTTTCCAGCACTGTACTTATGTATCTTGGATTTGTAGTAGTGAAGCTCAGCTAACACTTATTGAGCTCTTACTACGTGCCAGGCACTGTCCTGGTGCTTTTTACAGGGTTGAACTTCACTCTCTCCACACCCCCGTTGCTGTCTCCGTCACGCACATGGGGAAGGTGAGGCCCGGAAAGGTCACGCGGTTGTCGAGCAGCAGAGTCGGGCTGTGCACTCGGGCCACTTGGCTCCAGACGTCACGCTGAATCCCTTCCCTGTGTGGCTCCTGGTGGCAAAGGTGTAGTCTCCGTAAGAAACTCATCTGGGGACGTTCAAGTCAGACTGGGCCGTGGAGGATGGCATGACAGGGATGCTCTGTGCTGCTTCTGCCTTTGCTGTTACCCTTCCTGTCACTGTTGAATGTCTCCAGGTTCTGAGCTGGAAGCCAACAGGGCAGCCACACACATACATATTCTCTCTGTCACACACACACACACACTCTGCGGCCATCCTTTGTGCACACAAGGAGCATTCTCGTCTCAGGAATGAAGACCGCACTGGGACCAGCACTCTGGGGGGGAGGGGGACTGGAGGCAGTGGGACACCATGGAGAAGCCTCCAGGATGCCAGGAGATCTGTGCTTGAATGATGAGACCAAACACTGACACAACTGGCAGCTGGCGGCACCCCCACCCTGAAGGAGAGATGAACTTGGGGGTCTAAGTTCCTAGGACCTTTTCACGGGAGATTGCACCTCAGCATCCCATAGGCTAGGAGATGCAGGAAAGGGCTTGCAAGGCGAGAGACTGAAGCTGCTGGCTGGGAGGAGCATGGGAGTCTGAGGGGCTCAGGAGGAGCGGGACTCATGGCAGGGCCTCAGAGGACAAGCCAACTGGTGTCCATGGGCATCCGTGTCCCAGGCCCAGTTCATGACTTCGCAGGCTCGAAAGACCCACCTCAGGCGCTGTTATTCCAGGCGCTGCTGTCCGAACTGACTGGGTAGGAGATGGACTGGGGCCATGTCCAGGTGGAGGAGGTGGACTGAAGACCAGAGGAAGCGAAGGCTCCACCCAAACAACACTCAGGGTGGAGCCTTGGAACCAAATTACCTGGTCAGAGTGAGAAAGGGTCGGGGCGACATGGGAGAGCGCGGGGCCGCCATCACAAGGCTGGGAAGGGTCTATTCCAGGCCTCCCAGCTTCTGGTGGTTCTTGGCCTGGGGAAGCATAACTCCAGTTTTCACATGGCGTTCTCCCTGAGTGCGTCTGTGTCCAAATTTTCCTTTTTATAAGGACACCAGTCATCTTGGAAAAGGAGCCACCCTGTCCCAGCCTGCCCTTATTTTAACGTCTGTCAACTATGCTATTTCCAAATAAGGTCACATTTGGAGGTACTGGGGATAAGGACTTCAACATATGAATTTTGAAGGAACGCACGCACTTCAACCGATAACAGATGGGTCTCACATCCTGAGATCTGGGGCACAGTTCACATGCTCTGCTTATACCCAGCTGACTCCCACACTGGTGTCTCGTTTCACTCTCTCAAGACCCTGTGACACAGGGTGGTCCAGCACCCTGTCAGTGAAAGGGGGCTGTGGCTCAGGCAGCCACCTATACACCAGTGACGCCCTGACGGCAACCTGCTTCCCAGCTGTGACCGCGGCCGGTTAACAACCCTCTGTGAGCGTCCGTTGTGGGAAGGCTGAGATGAACCGGAAGAGGGCCTGGCCCGCCGCTGCTGCCTAAAGCAAAAGTGGGCGCCGGGTAGACACTAGCTGTCCGCCCCCTCTGCCCTTGTGTGGCTCTGAATGGAGAACAATCTTCCTTTGGGCTGGCTGGGAACCACGTGAAGGCCAGGGGCGGAGAGGGCAAATTACACATCCAAGGTCACAGGGTTGACCTTGACCCCTCATGAAGCTCCATCAGGGCTAGCACCCTTCCCCCTCCTCCCGGGAGCTGGTTTCCTCTCCTGGGCCTGGCCAGTCCACCTTCTCCTGCCCATCAGCTCCATCTCCCGCTCTCCCCTGACCTCCTTGTATGTTCTCCTAAGGATTCAGGGATGCCTTAATGCATGTGATTGTGGGGTTAGTGCACATGGCCTTGTGCTAAGTGCTCAGTTTCAGTGAGACCCCCAGAGGGTCGAATCCGTTAGTTTGGTCCAAAGACCTTTGCCCTTGGAAAAGGAGATGTGACCTCGGGGAGCGGGGAGACCAGGGAGAGAGGAATGGAAACAGCCACAGAATCTCAGAGCCCCATGGAACTTTGGAACACTCCTATTCCCGGCCCCGCTGGCTACAGGTGGGGAAACAGAGGCCAAGGTCAAATATTGGGTGGTGCGTGGTGGCAGAAGCCCAGCATTTGGGGCTATCTTGGGAGTGAATGGAGAGGTGGCGGGTGCTTCCCCATGCTGTGAACTCAGGTTGGAGGGGCTTATGTTTGCGGAGGGGTCGCCCCCACGGCTCTTGAGGGGAGGGGAGGCTAAAAGCAAGATGAGGGAGGGATCTGCCCCAGCGATGTGTGGGACGTCCAGAGAAAGGGCTGGTAGGGTGCTGCGGAGGCCGCGCGTGGGGGCTGCGCGTGGGGCACGGCCGGCCGGGGCGAGGTGAGTCACCGCACGCCCCCTCCCATTGTGCTGCCCGGCGGCGGCAGCAGCAGCAGCGGCGGCGGCGGCGGCGCGGAGCTGCGGAGCGCGAGGAGGTGGAGCCGCGGGCTGCGGACTCCGGCGCCTGCGTCCGCCAGGCCGTCTCTGCTTCCCTCCGCCCCGGGCGCCCCCGGGCTGCCCGGCCCCGCGCGGCGACAGGCTCCGGAGCGAGAGTCGGAGGGAGATGGGGTGCAGAGGCCAGCCAGGGCGCCGCACGTCCCGGAGCCCCGAGGTACAGCAGGGCAGGGTGGGGCGGGGCGCTACGGGCCGAGGCCCGGCCCCAGGGTATCCCGGGCGTGGCCAGGCCTAGGTTGGGCGCTTGGGCGGGCCGGGGATCGGGCTCCGGAGAGGGGAGCGGATGGCCATGCGAGGATCCAGACCCCACCTTTCTCCCCCAGGATTCCCCACTAAGTCCCCGCAGCGCCCCCTTCTTCTCGCCCGGGTTACGGGTTCCTCAGTGAGCGAGAGCCTCCCGAGCCACCTTCTCGGTCATGGCCAACGGAGTGATCCCGCCGCCCGGGGGCGCCTCCCCCCTACCCCAGGTGACTGACGCGTGGGCATGGTGAATGAGGAGCGGGGGAGATCCCAGAGAGAGTTGGGGTGCCCTCTGGCTGACCCTGGGACCCCCAAGCTCCAAGATGGAGCTGGGCTGGGTGGTATGGAGAAAGAGGGGTCTTTTGGTATTTTTCAGATCCGTTGTCCCGTCTTCCCAAGCCTGGGGAGGCTGGGGTGCTGACCCCAGCCTGGGGCCCTGGAAGAAGGGGTTGTGGAAGATGGAGCCTGCTGGTCTCCCCTGCCTCCACCCAGGGCTTGGAATTGGGGTGGGTGTGGGGCGTTCATGGGTCAAGGGTCCTTAGGAGAGCTGTCTGAACCTGCAGGTCCGGGTGCCCTTGGAGGAGCCCCCTCTGAGCCCAGACATGGAGGAGGAGGATGATGACTTGGGCAAGACCTTGGCTGTGAGCAGGTTTGGGGACCTCATCAGCAAGCCCCCAGCCTGGGACCCTGAGAAGCCCAGCCGCAGCTACAGCGAGCGGGACTTTGAGTGTGGGTAGCCTGGGGACCCCTAGTGTGGCTGCCCTCACCACCATCACCTTCATTGCCACCATCACCGTGCTCACCACTGGCTTGGTCACCCAGTGCCATCTTGTGCTGGACGCTGTGCTGGACGTTGTGCTGGGCCACCATGCCATGTTAAGTCATCCTGCCTCACTCACCCATCGCCTGTCCACCTGCCAGGGAAGCCGGGTCCCAGTCGCAGGGGAAATGTAGGGACGTGGGCCTGAGGCCTTGCTCAGTGACCTTCACCTTCCCCAAGGCTGCCATACCCCCCGCCCACCTCTCTCTGCCTCCTCCCCTCCCCTCCTGAGCTCTCTGACTTGACTTCTCCTTCCTGTGCTGCGTTGTGTCCCCACCACCCCTCTTTCATGAAGCCCCTTTGCATTACTCCCATTTCCCTACTCTGCCAGGCTGTGCACACAGGTGTTAGGGGGAGCCTGGCTCTGGAGGAAGGGCTAGGGTGCCCTCGTTTGAGGCCTTGAGCTAGAATAAGGTGTGTGTCCCTAGGGTGGTGTGGGGTCCCCATCTGCCGTGGGAGCCCCAACTGACCCTCCTGTACCCCCAGTTCACCGGCATACATCCCACCACACTCACCACCCGCTCTCGGTGCGCCTGCCTCCACCCCACAAGCTGCGGCGACTGCCCCCTGCCTCTGCTCGGCAAACCAGGAGGAAGAAGGAGAAAACCTCTGCTGCCCCCTCCGAGGGGACCCCTCCCATTCAGGAGGAGGGGGGAACAGGGGCGGAGGAGGAGGAGGAGGAGGAGGAGGAGGAAGAGGAAGAGGAAGAGGCAGGGGAGTCCGAAGCAGAGCCTGTGGAGCCCCCACCCTCAGGGTCCCCACAGAAAGCGAAGGTAAGTATCTGCCCCCGAGGGTGGGCTGGCTGCTCAGTGAGTGTGGAGTGGCTGGGTCGGGGCAGGGGCCCAGGCCGCATCTGGTTTGCCCGCAGTTCTCCATTGGAAGTGACGAGGATGACAGTCCCAGCCTCTCGGGAAGGGCTGCCTCCACCAAGCCCCTGTCCTCAGGGGCGCCTCGCTCCGACAAGAGCCCTCAGCACTCGGTCAGGTACTGGCCTCCAGCCCAGCTCAGAGGCGGTCCCGGGCTCCTGCCTGATCCCAGAGAATGTGTCCTCCTCTGACCCCAGAGAAGGGAAGAGGAGAGGAGAGGGGGCAGAGGAGGTGGGGAGCGGGGCCCTCTCTGTCCACATGATTGGCAAGGAGGAGTCAGAGGGCCACGAGGGGAAGACTCCTTCAGGAGACAGTGTCAGAGTGAAGAGGAGGGTGGAGTTTGAGAGGAAGGGAGTCCAGTGTGATGGGGGCAGGAGGGTGGTGCTGAGCTTTCTCCTCTGCCCAGGAGGAAGGGGCCTATGTCTAGTGCTCAGGGGGCCACTCCAGGCCTTGCCCTGAGTTGGAGGCAAAGGGACTCTAACCTGGTTCATCTCCACTGTGGCTTCCTGTCAAGTCCAAGGCTGTCTGTTGCCTCCTCAGCTCCCCCAGCCCCCGGGCCCGGGCCTCCCGAGTCTCTGGGGAGAAGAGCCGGCCTTGGAGCCCATCAGCCAGCTATGACCTTCGGGAGCGGCTCTGCCCAGGCAGTGCCCTGGGCAGCCTGGGTGGCCCAGAGCAGCAGGTGCCCACTGACGAGGCGGAGGCCCAGATGTTGGGCTCCGCGGACCTGGATGACATGAAAAGTGAGTGACATCCTGTGGCAGCCCCCATGGCCCACTCCCACGAGCACTGAGCCTGTGAGGGACCTTGGAGAGGCACTGTGTTCTCTCCATCTCAGGGCTGAGCCACCACCCTCTGCAGTATCCCTGTCTGCTAGAATGTGGCTGGTGACGGGGAGCTCACTACCTCTCAGCTCTGGTTTCCAGAGCTGAGATTTTCCTTCATGACATCTCTGTCCTTCTGTCCTAATTCTGTCCTCTGAGTCACCCCTGGAATAAGGGAGCCCCCCTTCCACCTGATGTTTGGAGATACCATTATATCTCCGTCCTCTTCTCGGGGCAGAGTCTTTTCAAACCGGCCCCCTGAGTCGGAGCCACTGGGCCAGGCCCTGCTTCTCCCTGTGTCGGGGGCCTGCCCCCTCCCTCCCAACCCACCACCCTGGCCGGCCCTGGCTGTGATCTCGGCACATTCTTTCCATCTTATCAGGCCCTGGTGTCCGTGCCACCTGTCATCACCCGTGGGGCTCCGTGCCCAGGCCAGAGGCACCGCTGACCCCGCCTCCCTCCCCCCAGAACCAGTGTGTGGGCGGGGGTGGGAAGGAGGGCTTGAGCTCAATACGTCATGGAAAGTTGCCAGGGCCTGAGGACAGGGACAGGAACAATCCGATGGCGGCAGCAGTGGTGGTGGCAGAATGGGGGGGTCGGGGGAGGGTGTGTTTACGGATCCGGGGTGAGGGCTGACAGCAGCCGGGAGCTATCCTGGGGACGTGGGGAGTCAGGGTTGAGAGGCCCAACCGTCCCAGCTCTGGCTGGACAAAGGCCACTTCCGTCCAGGCTACCATCTCTCAGGAGAGTCAGGGCTCTGGGAGGGAGCAGGGCCCAGGGCCTCGGCCACTGTCCGGGAATGACGAGCCCGCTGGAGGAGGTCACAACGCCTGACGGGGCCCTGAGCCCTGGGCCCGGGGATGCTGAGGGCCAGGGCCCTGGGAGGACTCCAGCTGTCGGCCCTCGAGACTCACTGGCCTCAGAGGACTTAGAGATGTTTGTGCTGGCCCTTGAACACTGTGACCTGTGGGAGTCCGCCAGGGACCCACTGAGCCCCATGGCAGGGGGACCAGCTTGTGAGTAAATGGGCTGCTGGCCTGGAAGGGGCAGGCAGGGAGGAGGGGGGCGAGGAGCTGCCTAAATCTGCCGTACCTGTAGGGTTGCACCTGGGTGCTGAGACAGGGTTTGGGGCCTGGCGACTTGCCGTGGGTCATCACCCTCCAGAGTGAGAGGCAGTGGCTGCGGCATGGGCTGTGGGCTGAGCTGGGGTCTGCCTTTTTACTGTGGCTTGGCTAGTGGTCCCCTGTGTGACTTTGGACTAGTCCTTCCTCCTCCCTGGGCCTCAGTTTCCTTATCTATGAAATAGCCACATTGGACAAGGTCGCCCGTGGGTGTAGCCCCTGGGTGACTGTGGACTGGTTGGGCAGAGCAGAGTGCTGGAGGGGCTGGCCATGATCCGGAGACCCCGAGATAGACCCTTGGGACTGCCAAGCCCACCTCCTCTGCAGGTCACCGGCTGGAGGACAACCCTGGCGTGAGGCGGCACTTAGTGAAGAAGCCGTCTCGAACACAGGGTGGGAGGGGCAGCCCCAGTGGCCTGGCCCCCATCCTGCGCAGGAAGAAGAAGAAGAAGCAGCTAGACCGGAGGCCTCATGAGGTGCAGGACCCGAGGGGGTGGGCCTGCGGGCTCCTCTTGCCTCTGCTCCCCAGAGCCTCCCTTTCCCTTCCTTGCTGCCTTGCCCGATCTCCATGGCTCACCTGGCCCTCACCCTTGGCGCCCACCCCAGGTGTTTGTGGAGCTGAATGAGCTGATGCTGGACCGCAGCCAGGAGCCCCACTGGCGGGAGACGGCGCGCTGGATCAAATTTGAGGAGGACGTGGAGGAGGAGACGGAGCGCTGGGGGAAGCCCCACGTGGCCTCGCTCTCCTTCCGCAGCCTCCTGGAGCTCAGGAGGACCATCGCCCACGGTAGGGGCCCTGCAGGCCCGGCCCGGGGCTGTGTACTCTCTGCCCAGACTGCAGAGCCTGTGCCAGGCTGCCCGGCTCCCGGGGACTACTCCCTGAGGCCTGGGCCCAGACGAGGTTTGGCTGCTGTGTTGGGGATGTGGAATCCAGCTGCCGGCCCAGAGTGAGCTCTGAGAGGCAGAGCTGTGTCCCGGGACCTGGCGCCATACCCGGGCACCGTGGACGGCAGTCCATGTGGATGAAACCAACAGACCCCTCCTTCCCGGGGCGGAGAGGGGCCACGCCCTCCTTCCATGCTGCCCTTTTCACAACCTGGCTGGGCCGTGGCCACGTGGGATTGCCTATCTGCTTGGGTGCATGTTTGTCTGCCTGGGTGTGCGTGGCAGCTGGGGCGTGCTTTTCTCCTGTCTGATGGGACCGTGTCCCCTCCTCTGACTGTGCCCCCAGGAGCTGCCCTCCTGGACCTGGAGCAGACCACTCTGCCAGGCATCGCACACCTCGTGGTGGAGACCATGATTGTGTCCGACCAGATCCGGCCAGAGGACAGAGCCAGCGTCCTGCGCACCCTCCTACTGAAGCACAGGTGCCAGGGTGGGGTGCCCAGGACGGGACCTCCTGGTGCCGCTGTCCCTCCAGGAGCACAGACTCTCCTGTGTGACTTTCCAGCGTCTGCTTGAGCACCCCGAGTGGTGGGGAGGTCGTTCCTGACTCACTTTTGGATGGCACCAAGCATTAGCAAGTTCTTTTTCCCACTGAGGCCAAGGGATAGAGGCCCTGACCCTCCATTTCTCACTCCCTCAGGACCTTGGTCCACCGTGAGGGCCTCTCCTCCTGACCTGCCTCTCCTCCTTTGCCCTTTCCTCAGCCACCCCAACGATGACAAGGACAGTGGCTTCTTTCCCCGAAACACGTCCAGCTCCAGCGTGAACTCGGTCCTGGGGAATCACCACCCCACTCCCAGTCACGGCCCCGACGGGGCGGTGCCTACTATGGCTGATAACCTGGGGGAGCCGGCCCCGCTCTGGCCTCACGACCCTGATGCCAAGGAGGTCAGTCGCCTTTTTCTGACCTGGGGTGGGCGAGTGGGAGGGCTTCTGGTTTCAGTGGAGGCCTCGGACGCTTCCTTGAGTGGGTCAGGAAGGTGGGATGCCTGGTACTAGGCCCGTGGGGGGGCCTCTAGTGCGAGGGCCCCCACCCTGAAGAAACAGGAGAGTTACACGGGAGGATGGAGCAGGCCTGGGGGGGCCATTTCAACAGGATAAGTCCTGTGGTGGTCGTGGGAGACTCGGAGAAGGGGTCCCCTCCTGGTGTAGGGTACATTACCAGCAGTCCCTCCCTTGACTGGGGCGGGAGACAGCAGGGCCCAGATCCAGAGATGGGAGGGGAGGGGCCAGGGCTGGAGCAAGGGGAGGGAGGGCCTGCCACGGCCTCCGGTCTGGGTCCCAGCCCTATTCCAGTTCTGCGTCCTCAGAAGCCCCTCCATCTGCCTGGGGGAGATGGCCACCGGGGGAAAAGCCTGAAGCTGCTGGAGAAGATTCCGGAAGATGCTGAGGCTACTGTGGTGCTCGTGGGTAAGGACGGACGGGCGCCGGGGGCAGGGGCACGGGCGTCTCCACCGCCTCCACTGGAGTCTGCTTGTCTTGAGCTCTGGCCTGCAGGCCGCCTCTTCCTTCCCCACCTGCACCTCCCAACCTGTCTCGGCTCCAGCCCGTTCGTCCCCTGCCCTCCGCCTGCTTCCCTGCCAGCTGTTGGCTTCTGGGACAGCCACTAATCCATATAGTGCCTTTGTGAGAATTAGAAAAAAGCAGCCCTTCCTTACGACCCTTACCTCCCCTCTGTTGATAATTGTGATAAACATACGAACGCACGAACAGGGACAATAAGTCTCCTTTTGGATGGGGTTGCTTTACACAGAGCACACCCTGCCCCACGGTGGGTACACGATGGCTAAGACTTCCCCTGGGGGCCTGCCTGGGCCGCTCCCCTGCGCCCAGCACCCTGTGCCTTGTTCTCCCCCAGGCTGTGTGCCTTTCTTGGAGCAGCCGGCTGCAGCCTTCGTGCGGCTGAATGAGGCTGTGCTCCTGGAGTCCGTGCTGGAGGTCCCCGTGCCGGTTCGCTTCCTTTTCGTGATGCTGGGGCCCAGCCACACCAGCACCGACTACCACGAGCTCGGGCGCTCCATCGCCACCCTCATGTCTGACAAGGTTGGTCCTGCAGCCTGTGGGCCAGGCACTCAAGGCCTGTCCCCCTGGACCCCCCTCGTTCCCTGTCTCTCTCACTGTGCCCAGAGCACCTATGGATGCAAGGCTGCGGGAGGCCCTCCTGGGTGGAGGCAGTGCTTTGGAGTAGGGGCGTGGGGGAGGCTGGGGCCGTGGGGGAGGGAGGTGGGAGCAGGAGAGAGGCAGCCCAGACCTCCAGGTTTTGGGTGTGCGGGCTGATGTGCGGGTCTTTGCTGTGGCTCGTCCTGGGCTTGGACAGGAGTGTGATGTTTGGAATACGGGGTCTGGCACATGTAACGCCCCTGCTTTATTACAGAATCTTAGGCATGTAACCCTGGACGTAACACTGTCCCGCTCAAGCACAGCATATGACATTTTAGGTGAAATGTTCCAATTAAAACCATAAGTTATTACACCCGCATTAGTACCCTACCAACCATACTCACGCAGGCGTTGCTTCTGCTGGACCCTGTGCTGTCAACCAACAGGACATGGCTGCTCTTCATTCCTCTGCGCTGCCTCCAGGGGCTTAGCCCTGCCGTGGTTGTGTTGTGGAAAAGTCTGGATGCTCCCAGGGGAATAGGGGCAGGCACTCGGAGAGGCAGTGTTCCGGCTCTAGCTGCCAGCCCACAAGGAGGGCCCCTGATTCAGAATTTTGACATTGGACTTGACCCATGTGTGTGGCTGAATGTCCTAATGCTCCCTCCCTGAAGCCCCCTCTCAGGGGCTCCCTGGGTCGGCTCAGCCCCTGCTTTCCCGCTCCCAGCTGTTTCACGAGGCGGCCTACCAGGCGGACGACCGGCAGGACCTCCTGAGCGCCATCAGCGAGTTCCTGGACGGCAGCATCGTGATCCCCCCGTCGGAGGTGGAGGGCCGCGACCTGCTGCGCTCTGTGGCTGCCTTCCAGCGCGAGCTGCTGAGGAAGCGGCGGGAGCGCGAACAGACCAAGGCTGAGATGAGCGCCCAGGGAGGCTACGTGGCCCCTGGGAAAGGTTAGACCCTTTGGGGCCCAGAGCCCCCGCGCCCCAAGCCCCCTGGCACAGCTTCTGAGGCCATGACTCCAGCCTCATGCTGGCTCCTGGATCCTGTGTCCGGTCCTGGCCCCAAACCTCTGCCCCCTGGGCCCAGCTGGGAAGGATTCAGGGCCTCCAAGCGGAAGAAGGTGGTCTGTGTTCCAGCAGCCCCTTGTTCCCCAGAGCTGTCGGTGGAACTGGGGGGCCCCGAGGTGACCCCTGAAGACGACCCCCTGCGACGGACTGGCTCGGTGTTCGGGGGGCTTGTCCGGGATGTGAAGCGTCGGTACCCGCACTACCCCAGCGACCTGCGGGACGCCCTGCACTCCCAGTGCGTGGCCGCCGTGCTGTTCATCTACTTCGCTGCCCTCAGCCCCGCCATCACCTTCGGGGGGCTGCTAGGTGAGGGGTGTGGCCGAGAGGTCAGGGGCTCCGTGTCACCTGCAGGCTCTGGGTGTCCCAGAGATCGCTTTGTGGGCTTATGGGTGTGAGGGGGGAGTCTCCAGTGTGACTGCCCGGAGCTGCTGGGGCAGGGGAGTCCAGGGGTCACTTTGGGGGGCTATTGAGCGAGAAGAGGTGGAGGATCCCATGATCACCTGAGTTGGGGGGCGGGGGAGAGAGGTGCTGTGTATTGCTCTGGGGGACTGCTCCTTTCTTGGGTCCCTGGGTTAGGGTAGACCAGATGAGGAAGAGAGGCCAGGCAGAAGCCAGGCCATGCCGCTGACCCTTGCCCTCCCCAGGGGAGAAGACCGAAGGGCTGATGGGCGTGTCCGAGCTGATCGTGTCCACGGCTGTGCTGGGCGTCCTCTTCTCTCTGCTGGGGGCCCAGCCGCTGCTTGTGGTTGGCTTCTCAGGGCCACTGCTGGTCTTCGAAGAAGCCTTCTTCAAGGTGACAGCCCTGTCCTGCTCCTCCCCAGGCATCGCCTGCCCCTCCCCTGTCTCTCCCTCCTCTCTCAGCCCAGGCGGTAGGTCCCGGCTGTCTCCCCCTCCTTCCTCTTGGCGTTAACCTTCCCTCCTCCCCCGCGTCCCATGGGGCCCTGATGTCCAGGGCAGACTGCTGTGGGTGACCACCCCGCCCTCCTGGCTGTCAGTTCTGCCAATCCCAGGACCTGGAGTACCTCACCGGCCGGGTGTGGGTTGGCCTCTGGCTGGTGGTCTTCGTCGTTGCTCTGGTGGCCGCTGAGGGCAGCTTCCTGGTCCGCTACATCTCGCCTTTCACCCAGGAGATCTTCGCCTTCCTCATCTCTCTCATTTTCATCTACGAGACCTTCCACAAGCTCTACAAGGTGGAGGTCCAGAGAGGTCTTGGGGGCGGGGCAGGTGTAGATGCAGGCGGGCAGCACCCTGGGGGGAAGAGCATGGGAGGGGGCCCAAAGAGGGGGGCTCTGTTGGGTGTGGGGGGTGGGGGGCAGGGACAACCTGGGTTAGGTCTGAGCTGAAGGGGGAGGAGTCAAACCCACGGGTGTTGTTCAGAACTCCAGGATTCAGCTGCGTAAGTACATGAGGAAGTGGTCACTGTCCGCACTGTGGGGCTGGTTGTCCTTGGTCCCCTTTTGTAGAGGTGTGTATGTGTCGGAGCTGGGCGTCCTGTGTCACTGTCGCCTGGTGAGTCGGTGAGGGGCCAGCCTTCTGCCTTGCAGGTGTACTGATGGTGATGAAATCAGGGTCAGCTGCCCAGGGGAGCACTAAGTCACTCTTGTACCCCGCGCAGGTGTTCATGGAGCACCCGCTGCTGCCATTCTACCCCCCCGAGGGGGCACTGGAGGCCAGGACAGACCTGAATGGGAGTGCTCTGCCGCCCACTGAGGGGCCGCCGGGCCCGAGGAACCAGCCCAACACAGCTCTGCTCTCGCTCATCCTCATGCTCGGGACCTTCCTCATTGCCTTCTTCCTACGCAAGTTCAGGAACAGCCGCTTCCTGGGAGGCAAGGTATGTGGTTGGCAGGAGTGTGGGACTTGCTTAGTTCCCACCATCACTGCCAGGCTTTGCTCCAGAGAGGGGCTGCCCCTTCTCCTGGTCAACACATGGACCTGAAATCACTAGCCCCACCCCCATCAGAAGCCTTGAGAAGTCTAATCAGAAGAGGAATGCCCGCCTGGGCTGGCTGGCACCTGTGGGGTTGAAAGGGACAGGTCGGGGAACTTCCTGAACCGGCTCAGACCCAAGAGAACTCGGAGGTAATAAGCCCCCGTTGGTCTCCTGACCCTCACGCCCGCCTCTGCTCCCTTCTCCGAAGGCCCGCCGCATCATCGGGGACTTCGGCATCCCCATCTCCATCCTGGTGATGGTCCTGGTGGATTATTCCATCACAGACACCTACACGCAGGTGAGTAAGCCCCAGGCCCCTCTAGCGGCTGGTTCTCGCCCCAGGGCCTTGAGAGGCAGGCTTAAGACACGTCCCCATTGGCCCAGCAGCCAAGATCAGGGCTGGAACCCAGCTTTCCTAGTGGAGTGGCGCTGACCCGCTGGGGCCACACTGGGGTGGATGGGCTGGGGGTTTCAGAAGCAGGCGTGTGGTCCTGCTGAGGAGGCCACCCTGGAGGTCTGAGGCTGTGTGTGACCCTTTAGGCAAGAGTCCTGGAGGAGAGGTATGGGTCTGGGGGCAGAATGACAGGTGACCCCACCGCAGGTTTCCCGGCAGTTCTGGGGATCTGGGGGACTATGCCATGTCTCTGCCCTGTCCCAAAGCCTTAGAGGAGCAGCACCTTTGGAGGGTGCAAAACTAATTTTCCCCGAACCTGTTCACATCCCAGTTCCCCGGAGTCCTGATGCTGGGGACACACAGCTTGGTGGGAGCAGCTGCTGCGTGGGTTCCGAGCATGGGGGGGTGGGGTCCTTGAACCCTGACTTCCTTCTGGCCATGCAGAAGCTGACAGTGCCCACGGGGCTCTCGGTGACCTCCCCCCATAAGCGCACATGGTTCATCCCGCCTCTGGGCAGTGCCCGTCCTTTCCCTCCCTGGATGATGGTGGCAGCTGCGGTCCCCGCCCTCCTGGTCCTCATCCTGATCTTCATGGAGACCCAGATCACTGCGTGAGAGGGCTAGGGGACCCTGGGCGACGCGTGGAGAGTGGCGGGGTTGGCGGCAAGGGGGACAGTCTCCCTGGGGTGCTTGGACGTGTGTCATGTGCAGGTGGCACTCGACAGTCTGCAGAACACTTGGGTGGTACGTTCTCTCACTCAGTGATGCTCACATTCTCTCATTTTGGTTAAACCACAGTAATGTAGTGAGATCTGGCATCTGGCTGTTGGGGTGTTTCAAATATCCACAGTGTAGGAATTTGGCTCAAATTTGCTTACATGTGAGAACTTTAATTTGGGAACTTGAAAGAGGCAGCTGGCAGGTCCCGGGAAGAGCTCTGCTCTGCCTGGGCTCCCCCCACACCCCATCCGTGCTGCGCGAGCCAGGCAGGCTGCCGGGTCTGACTCGCCCCCACGCTGCCCTCTCTCCGTAGGCTCATTGTCAGCCAGAAGGCGCGGAGGCTGCTCAAAGGCTCCGGCTTCCACCTGGACCTGCTTCTGATCGGCTCCCTGGGGGGACTCTGCGGGCTCTTTGGGTTGCCCTGGCTCACAGCTGCCACCGTCCGCTCCGTCACCCATGTCAATGCCCTGACCGTCATGCGCACCGCCATTGCTCCTGGAGACAAGCCCCAGATCCAGGAGGTGCGGGAGCAGAGGGTCACCGGCGTGCTGATCTCCAGCCTCGTGGGTGAGAGCGTCCACCTTACAGGGCCCTGGCCTCCGCCCCACAGACTTGCCTCCTTGGACCCCAAGGCCCAAAATCAACTTTCTATGCCAGGCTTGGCCCAGGTCCCTTCTGAATCTCCGCATGTGGCTTGTTCGGCCCCTGCCCTGCCCGCCAGCCCTGCTTCTTGACCCTCCATGAGCTCCCTTTTCCCAAATCCTTCTCTGGTTCTCTGTCCTGCTCCATCTTCTCTCATCAGTGGTGATGAGGCCCAGCTCATCAGTTAGATGGTCCATGCCCCCTCCCCACTAGGCCTGTCTGTCCACACGGGGCTGTCCGAGGGGTCAGGTAGGTCTGTGTCGTCTCCTGCAGGCCTGTCCATCGTCATGGGGGCTGTGCTGCGCCAGATCCCATTAGCTGTGCTCTTCGGGATTTTCCTGTACATGGGAGTCACGTCGCTGTCCGGTATCCAGCTGTCCCGGCGTCTGTTGCTCATCCTCATGCCAGCAAAACACCATCCCGAGGAGCCCTACGTGACCAAGGTGTGGCCAGGAAGCGTGGAAGTGGGGAGATGGGTGATGGGGAGAGGGTCCGAGGCGTCCCGGGGCCAGACACGGACAGGAGACGATGAAGATGAGTTGGGACGTGGGGAGCCAGGTCGCCAGAGATGTGAGTGGGAGTGTGGTGAGACCTGCTGCCTGTTCCCAGGTGAAGACGTGGCGGATGCACCTGTTCACCTGCATCCAGCTGGGATGCATCGCGCTGCTCTGGGTGGTCAAGTCCACAGCGGCTTCGCTCGCCTTTCCCTTCCTGTTGCTGCTCACGGTGCCTCTGAGGCGTTGCCTTCTGCCCCGGCTTTTCCAGGACAGAGAGCTGCAGGCGGTACGGGGTTGAGCTAGGGGCAGTGTCAGGGCGGTCAGGGACTGGAATCAGGGACACCGGGGTTCCAGTCTCTGCTGCGCCACCTGCTGGATGTCTGACTGTCCACACGTTACCTGCTCTTCTGAAATCTTGCATCTATGTAATGGGCTAACAGGTTGCTGTGAGACTTAGACACTAATCCGGGTAAAGCACTGGGTGTGATGGGTTTGGTGTGAGTAAGCACAAGGCTGCTGCAGACATCTGTGCAGGCTGTGCGTTGAACAGAAGTGCATAGCTGAGGGACAAGTGTGGTGGGGTGGTGCTGCTATCTATCTGAACCCTATTTTCGTCATCTAGAGGAAGGGACGTCTTTTTGCAAATCACCCACCCAGACGTGGTCTGCAGAGGTATACTGCAAGAGCTTGTATACTGCAAGAGCTAGGAGTGGCCCCAAGAAAATACTTCACGTGTGGTATCATTAGTCTTGTTATTAGGAGCTGCCACTGCAGGTTGTGGGGAGTATGAGGTTTTGACCCAAGGGAAGTACTTCCATCTGGGGTCGCAGTGCCTTCAGACAGTGAGGTCTGGGAAGGGTCGGGAGCCGTGAGGGCTGCTGGCCAGGGGAGGAGCTGGGGAACGGCCGGGCTAATCGGGCATCCCTGCCTCTGCTGACCTTCTGCTCCTCCTGCAGCTGGACTCAGAAGATGCTGAACCAAACTTCGACGAGGATGGGCAGGATGAGTACAACGAGCTGCACATGCCTGTGTGATCCTCTGACATGGTGCCCCTCAGAGGCCCAGGCACCTTAGTGACTGACGCCTGGCCCCGCCAGAGCCCAGCTCCAGGGCCAGCGGGCCCCTCATGACCCAAAGACGTGCCTGGGACCACGATGACGCTGCGGCTGGAGGGGCCTTCAGACTCTGCCCAAGGCTCTGTCTCATCCAGGTCCTCTCTCAGACCAGACCGGCACAGGCTTTGAGCTCATTATAACCACACCCCTTGTCTTGTGTCTGCCTCACTTTCTTGGTTCCTTGTCTGGTTTCTTAGGTCATATTTATCTATCTGGAATTGGAAGAATTCTATTTTCAGGGTCATCAAAACTGGAGAAGAGGGTTGAGGCAAGGACAGAATTCTTGGGGGAAAGGGAGAACCAAGACCACAGAAGGTCAGAGTTAGGCCTTATCACCCTCTTGAGCCCCTCAAGTGCAGCAGAGGAGCCAGCTGCTCAAGGTCTGGCTCAAGGTCACATGCCTTTAACCCAGCCCTTGTTTAGAAGGGTGAATGGGGGAGGGGAGAAGGAGGTGGTTGCTCACTTTAGCCACCAGGGAAATCCGTGCTTGCCCAGCGGCTGTGGGGCTACAGAAGAGAATGTAAGACGTTGATCTCTTCCTGATTCAGAAGAGCAGGGACGGTAGCCCAATCCCTTAGACGCCAGGGTGGTGCTGGATTTGGGATCCCTGGACCGTTTTTGGATTCTCCTGGTTTAAAAGAGGCAGTTCTGGGATTCCTGAGGCCACTCCTTGTGCAACAGTCTGTTACAGCTAGAAATAACCTGGGGGCCTTAAGAGTGCGAACTCAGAGCCCTTTGCGTCACGGTTGCTCGGCAACCCACAGCGTGGTGGAGGCGCTTGTCTCTGTGTTGCCATCTGGTGGCCGCTTTCTCGCCCTGCAGACTGCTCCATCGGACAGGAATTGCCCTGTTACCTGGTGGACCCGCTGTGGTCAACGATCTAGTAAAGCACCTTCAGTTTCTCCTTGGGAGGCGAGGGGAGGCAGAGACGTTCCGAGACGTTCCGTGGGGTTCCCCGGCCCGAGGCCAGGATCCCGCATCCCCATTGGACGGTTCCACTGGAGCCGGCCCTGCTTCTTCCTTATTCTCTTCCCAGCTTCCTTCCAGGTGTTCAGGCCAACAGCTCGAGTCCTGAAGCTGGTCAGGAGAGAAGGGGCAGACTGCTGTGAGGCCGTTTGTTGTCTTCATAAGGGAATGCTGTGCCCCTCCAGCTGTCTGGGATTGTCACTCAGGTTGCAGCATTTCCTTCTAGTCCCGCTGGCTCCCCTTGGTCCCTGGCCCTGTGTTGGTTTCTAAGAGCATCTGGCCTCTGATAGGCTCCCCTCGCCTACAGGTTTAAGGGCAAAATCCGTTTTCCCTGAGACTAGCCAAGGCCAGGTGGAATTTAAGAGGAACTCTGCTAAGGAGCAGAGCAAAGGTAAACACAAAAGCCTAGAACACAGACGTGTACAGAGCAGGATCCAAACACAGATGGCAGGGGCCACGCCCAGAGGCATGGCCGAGGGAGGGGCTTTGTGTGCAGGGCTCCATTCCTTTCTCCAGCCCTCCCTCAGGTTGCCTGGTTCCCCTGTGGGCCTCAGTGGGCCCTGGGCTCCCCTGTTTGCTCTGGGGGATGCCAAGACCCCCACAGGAAGGAACCACTTCTTCCTGCACCTCTGAGACAAAGAGACTTGAACCAGGCAGGCTTGGCTCTTTATTGGACATGGGTCGTGTCAGTCATCTCTGCTTGGCAAACAGCTGAGAACTGTGGGCGTTCCTCAACAGGAAAATAAGAAGGTGGAGGCTTTTGAAAGAGCAAATGAGCCTCCATCACTGTGGCCTCTGTTATAACTAGGCCCTGAGGCCTCAGAACCACGGGCAAAAAATTTTCAGTGAAGGGTAGAACCAGGCATAACCTCTGTCTAGTGAACATCTCCCCAGTATGAAGTACGTGGATGAGGCCCGAGAGCCTGGAGCCTTGAAGTTCACCGCCATTTCCACTTGCCTGGACCCCCCAACCCCAAGGGGAAGCAGCTGCAGCATAGTTAAGTACCTGAGGCCAGATTTGGTGGAAACACATCCGGTGTGCTTGGGGGGCCTGCTTGGGGGGGATGCTTCCTCCCCCAGAGTGGGGGCCTGGGGAGGTCCTCAGAGCACTCAGGAAGCTGCAGCCACCCAAAAGCTCTCCAGGGATGGGGACCTTGAGGTATGCGGGCGGGGGGGGGGCAGTGTCAGAGGGGGCCAGGTTGGTCATCTAAGGGAGAAAGACAAGGGGTGATGGAACTGTGGCCAACCCAGACAGGTGACCAGCTGGCCTGGCCTGGGGCCTGAGCAATCAGAAGTCATTTTACTTGGGCACATTAGGAGTTTGTCCTAGAGTCGTTGTAGCTCCTGTACTTTGACTCTCTCTTTGCTCACCTTCCAACCTTGTCCTCCTGGGGGGCTGGTCATCTTCCAGGTGTAGAGGGGAATCAGTGGAGAGAAACCTCATCTAGTTCTGGGGTACTAGGCGGTGGGTTAGAGGCCATGGAGATTTTGGATGTGAGGCCCCATGGCAGTCTCCTTTAGACGGGAAAGCACCTTGAGAAGCGGGCGTGTGTGAGGTGGCACAGCACCCTCCCAGGGAGGAGGATGGCAGGTCCATTGCCATCTCACCCCTCCCCTGGCGGTTTTTCTGAGTGGCGCCAAGACCACATCTTGGGCAGCTGCCCAAAGCTTTCATTATCCTTGGACAAGTTCAAGCCCATTCTAGGCCCCAAGATGTGCTAATTCTTTCTTCTACTTTGAGCGAAGAGCACAGCTGGCATTTCCTTGTTCTACACTGAGGATTTAGCTCGCTTGAGATGTCCGATGCCCTCATGAAAGCTTCTGGTGGTCAAGCTCACAGACCATCTGCCTGGATTGCCCTGGGCCCCTCTGTTAGGGCACAGATCCCGGCGATGATGTGTCCCATTGGGCAGCCTGTGTGACACCACTTTTTGTATTGTATCAGGTGACTCCAATAATGATCATGCCTGTTGACATGTAGCTCTCAAAGGGAATTCGGAGCAGCAGCAGGAAGGCAACAGAGCTCAAGGGCACTTGCACCAAGCGCTGCCCTTGCAGTTGGCACCGAAGCTCTTCTGAAAACAGTAATAAGGCAGGTTCTGGGCAAATACCGAACAGGGGATTGAATCCAGTATGGCAAGTAGGAAACCCAGGGGCAGGTGCCTGGTTCCCAGATCAATTGTGTGACTGACAGAGAAGCTGGTGGCTCACGTGACTCAGCCCTGCACAGAGTGCAAACACTAATGCGGTGCTGGTGGGGTTTCTGTTCCGGAAGGAAGATTTAACCTTTGAGACCTCTGATGGGATCATTTTCACTTTAGTAGGAAATATTTCTTTTCGTTGAACAACTTCTTTATCAAGTGCTGACTAAATACACAGCCTTTGGGATGTTCTCTGGGTGGTGGGTGAGGCCCACTTGGAGCTAGGCGCCTGAAGGAGGAGCAGGGAGCTCCAGTGACAAGCCTGCCAGGATCTCGGGAGGTGAAGGACAAGGGAGGGTGGGCAGATTTGAACGGAGGCAGGGAGCTGCTGACATGACAGGGTTGGAGTGGGGGAGAGAGGGCGCTGAGGAGCACGTGAGAGAAGACTTGGGTTTGAGGATCCCTCAGCAAGCTTGCCCAGGCGCACCTCGGGCACCACAGCCCCCTGACTTGTACGTGTTCATCTCCCTTCTAGGCCACAGGATGGGCAGAGGCCCAGCCTGAGCCTTTTTTTGTCTCCCTAACCCAAACCACCAGGGCCTGGTCATAGCAGTGCACAGAGGGCATAGGGGTGAGCAGGTGGCAGAGAAGGAAGGGCCAATAGGTCAGGATGCTGCCCTATTTAGGATCCAGCAAAAGCCAAGAGTGACACCAGTAGAACTTTCACAGAATTCTGGAAATGTTTTGACGATCACGTTTGGTAGTTTCCATTACAACTGCCCACTTCCCTGCGTCTGTTAGTAAGAATACCCTGAAACCCAGATAGGCATTGTGTGTTTCCTTCCGGGCCAGCTGGGGTGAGTGATACTGACGATCCTGCAAACTGGGCTGCTGGGTACATAGTGGCAGGTGGGAAAGACCAAGTGCCACCAGAGGTCTCAGGAGCTGTAAAAGGTGAGATGGGGATAGTTGGGGAGCCTGAGAGAGGGCGCTGGGACTCGAGCCAGCAGGAAGCCTCGTGCTCCATTGTAGCTGTCCATCCCTGTTTCACCAGTGGTTCTTCCCAGGGCTGATGATGGAAGGACCAGAGCAGCTTCTTCATCCTGGCTTTCGGAGGGCCCAGCGTGTACAGGGCTTTCTTGGTGAGAACTTTCCCCAAAGACAGGACGCCTGAGGCCTCCCTTCTTCCTCATATTCTCTCCTCCAGCCTTGGATTTCTGGGACCAAGTCCTGCTCCCCCCATTCCCACTATAGCTGAAAGTTATTTATTACTATCACTTCTCCTTAGTATGGAAATACAAATACGTGGTATGTATATTAATTTTAGAAAGGGCAGGAGCTAGGCCTGTTTCTATTCTGTTTACCAAGCAGCCAAAGAGCCGTACTCAGCGTGCTCTGATGTTCGGACTGGTTGGCTGAGGCTGTGACCTGCGTCTTTCTGGCTCTGCCGATTTGACCCTCATCGAGGGCTTTATGGTTGAGTGGTCAGAACACAGCCTGGGAGTCCTGGGTTCTAGCGCTAGCTGGTGACCTTGGCTATGACTCCTTATCCTCTGGGAGATTAGGGGTTTGGCTCCAGTACGTCTTACCTAGACCTTGTCCTTCCAACAGACCTGGCCGCTGCAGTACCTGCCCCTGAAAGGGTGGGAGGCAGGAGGTGGTGGTGCCAAACACTCTCTGGGGGAAGTTACTACTAGGCTTTAGAACTTTTTCCTTAGCCTCCCAGGTAGAAGGGTGCATGGACCTTGGGGGAGGCCACTTTTCCTTTCCCAGGAGAACTGGGAACTCAGGGACCACAGGGGGTGAAGCAGGGTGAGTGGGTGGAGCTGAGCAATGACCTTGGAGAACGATTTTGGGACGCTTGACTGAAGAATCAGACAAAGCTCTGAGAGATAAGCAGAATTCAATTAGATAAAAGTTTAAAATCCATGAGAACTGTGGAGCCCCAAGAAATAAGAAGCATATAAAAAGAATACAAGATTCTTTAGAATTAGGTGGAAAAATATGTAATTATATAGCTTAAGGGTCAAGTAAATGCAAAATCATGGTTGGGGCTTGGGTAAGAGTTATGGATTGAACTCTGATTTTAAAACTAGTAATCAATTACTAGTAATTGATCTTCTTGGCCACCCCCACTTTTAAATTAGGATGTTGGAGACAAGAGACAGAGACTGACTGGTTCACAGAGTCGAAAACGAGGATCTAGTTGAGCCCTAGTGAAATTTCTCATTGATTAGCAGCCTCAGTTAGAGAAAGGAAAATTATCTCCCTTCTGGGGATACATTTTAGTGTTCCAGGGAAAATGTAACATTAAGCATAGGGATGTTTAAGGGAGTCCTAACTGTAGCTTTTTTCAATTACAGATATTTTATTATGAACCGACAGTCCCCAACTTACCATAGTTCAACTTCAAGTTTCTTGAATTTACGATGGTGCAAAAGTGATGTGCATTTAGTAGAAACCATACTTGGGGTTTTGGTCTTTTCCTGGGCTAGTGGGTGTGCGGTGTGGTCCTCTCCTGCTGCTGGGCGGTGGCGGGGAGCCACAGTTCCCTGCCAGGCAGGCAGTCACAAGGTCAAACAACTGGGAGTCTACTATGTAGCATCAAATGCACTTTGACTTGCAATGTATTCAACTTACAATGGGTTTATAGGGATTTAACCCCATGGTAAGTTGAGGGGCACCTGCATTTTCAAGTTAAAAGAATCTGTGCACATACTATTGTCTTAGCCTGTTCAGGCTGCTGTGACAAAATAACACGGACTGGGTGCCTCAGAAACAACAGAAGTTTGTTTCTCAAAGTTCCCGAAGCTGAAAAGTCCAGGGTCAAAGTGCTGCAGATTTGGTGTCTGGTGAGGACCTGCATCCTCCTTCATAGACAGCTGCTTATCTACTCACTGTGTCCTCGTGGTGAGAGGGACAAGGGAGCTCTCTGGGGCCTCTTTCTTTTTCTTTTTTTAAAGATTTTTATTTATTTATCTTTAGAGGGGAAGGGAAGGAGAGAGGAGGAGAAACATCAATGTATGGTTGCCTTTTGTGCGTCCCCTGCTGGGAACTGGCTTGCAGGGGACCAGCCTGCAACCCAGGCATGTGCCCTGACTGGGAATCCAACCGCGATTGTCTGGTTCGCAGGCCTGCACTCAATCCACTGAGCTACACCAGCCAGGGCTTGGGGCCTCTTTCTTAAGGGCACTAATCATATTCATGGGGGTTCCACCCTCATGACCTAATTACCTTCCAAAGGCTCCAGCTCTTAAATACCATCACATTGGGGGTTAGGGTTTCAACATATGAGTCTTTTGGGTGTGTGTGTGTGTGGAGAAGGGGAGACAAGTATTTAGTACATGACAACGATGCATTATATATACATGCAATTTTAAAGAGAATTTGGCTATTAGAATAATAGACCACTCTTAACACTATACTTTTATGTTTGGACTTGAATAATTGATTGAGATTTGTGATTTTTAAGTTGAAATCTTTCTAAGTTTGCATATGGATTGGAAGTTTAAGAGAATTTAAGCTTCACTATTTTTTTCTGTGTGGTTATTTTTTTTAAATCTGTAAGAGTCACTTTACAACTTGGGAAAATTTCTTAGTCAGATGAAGTACTTCCAAAGGAATTGAATATATTAAATTTGTAAATGCTGCTTAAAATGTTGAAAAGGTTTAATTAACTAAGTGTTTAAATGAGACTGAACATTAATCAAAAGCCCTCTCAAAGTGATTGTTAATATTTCCTAGGCTTGTACATAGGATAATAAGACTCCTAAGCTGATTTTAACAGTTTAAGGAAGAATCATGAATTTCTGAAACTCTACATTTAATAAATTAAATACTAATTTTCAAGACCCAAGTAAAGCCATGAATGGTCTTTTCTGCACACAAAAGCCACCCTTGAGGACATAAAAACTTTTCCTCCAATCAGTGAGTTGGTCTTCAGTGGTGCAGGGGGGAGGAGGGTGGGTGGGAAACTGAGGGGACAAAATAGGATTTCGATGTTGTTGGGATTGTCTCGTTCCCAGTGTCAGGCTAGTAGTGTATTCTGCTCAATGTGAAACTGCTCATCTCATGGGGAGAGACTATAATGAAGCCTATGCTCACAGGGTTGGGGGTGGGGGTGGTTTGGAATAGCTGATTAGGGCATTTAGTGACTGAGATAGGAGGTTGAGTTGTGATGGTTTTGGGCTTCCGGAGCTCCTCTTAGCAAACCCTTCTAGTTGGAATTCCACTGTTCTGTTTTTTGTAAGTTATTCCTCACCTGGGCAAAAATAAGGACGTTCCGTGGTAGAGCCTGAGGTTTTTGTCTTCCAGAGGGATCTGAGAGTCAGACTTTTTACTTGCATCCAACAGAAGGCAGCTCTGGCCAATTTAAACAGAAACAGCTGTTGAAGAGCCACTCACAGAACCAAAGGGAAAATCCAGTTCAGAAGTGATATTTGATCAGAACCACAGTCAAAGTCATGGCATAGAAAACGTTTAAAGAGAATGCTGCTCTCAGCACCGAGCATGAGATGACACAGTTCGATCCCTTGGTGGTGGGTGCCAGCATGAGTATTGCTGCTATACTGCCCCTGAAGTGGCCACCAGAAAGATTCTCCACTGTCCTGCTTCTCAGCATTGCTAGCACCTGGTCCAAACCTCAGATGCATGTGTCTGATTGGGCGACTTATACACCTGTGCCCAAGGTGCAGCGAAGGCTGGGAGAGAGTATGTGGCATTTAAGCTTCTGTGATGGGAGCTGGGCTTTGACTCGCTTTGAGCCTCATAGCAGTGGTGTACTGGAGCCTGCTTACGAGGGCCCGTTGTTAAAATTTCAGAGACTTGAGCCAACCATTATTAAACTGTAACTTATAGTAGGTGTACTTTCCCCTATACCTCCTATAAAGTACAACGGAAAACTCTGGACATTATATAAGAAAGAAACATAAGACTCTGAAAGGAGGAGAAAAGAAGGCAGACCATCTAGGGACACTGGGACCTGAAGAATAATGCATCGGTGAGTTCCTTGAGATTTTTTTCTTTTTTAAAAATAATTTTTAAAAATTACAGTTGGCATACAGTATTACATTTATTTCATGTGTACAACCCAATGATCAGACATTTATATAACCTATGTATAAAGTGATCACTCTGATAAATCTAGTACCCATTTGACACTAACCATAGTTATTACAGTATTATTGACTATATTCCTTATGTTGTACTTTACATCCCTGTGATTATTCTGTAACTACCAATTGGTACTTCTTAATCCCTTCACCTTTTCCGCTCCCTCTTTCCATCTGGCAACCATCAAAAGTTCTCATATCTGTGAGTCTGTTTCTATTTTACTTGTACATTTATTTTGTTTTTTAGATTCCACATATAAGTGAAATATAGCATTTATTTTTCTCTGTCTGATTTATTTCACTCAGCATGACACCCTCTAGGTCCATTCATGTTGTTACAGACTGTAAGATTTCATTCCTTTTTTTTAATGGCTGAGACATATTCCATTGTATATATGCACCATTTCTTCTTTACCCGTTCATCTATTGATGGACACTTAAGTTGCTTCCACATCTTGGCTATTGTAAATAATACTGCAGTGAACATATGGATGCATATGTCTTTTCAAATTAGTGTTTTGGGTTTCTTCAGATAAATACCCAGATTTGGAATTGCTGGGTCCATCTTTGTGTCTTGTTATATAGCCTTTGTTTTAAAGTATATTTTGTCTAGTATAAGTATTGTTACCCTAGCTTTTATTTTCCCATTTCCATTTTCCTGAAATATCTTTTTCCATTCCTTTACTTTCGGTTAGTGTATTTTGATCTGATGTGAGTCTTGTGCAAACAGCGTATATAAGGGTCTTGTTTTCTTTATGCATGTCCTATGTCTTTTTTGATTGGAACATTTAATCCATTTGCATTTGGAGTAATTGTTGATAGATATATGTATATTTATTGACATTTTATTAGTCATATTTTTATCTTTTTCCCTTATTTTTAAAGAAGATTCTTTACTACATTTTGTAATACTGGTTTGGTGTTACAACGAACTGCTTCAGCTTTTTCTTGTCTGGGAAGCTCTTTCTCCTTCAATTCTAAATGATAGCTTTGGTGGGTAGAGTAATTTTTGTTGTAGGTTCTTGCTTTTCATCACTTTGAATATTTCTTATCAATCCCTACTGGTCTGCAAAGTTTTTGTTGAGAAATCAACTGACAGTCTTATGAGAGCTCCATGGTAGGTAACTAATTGCTTTTCTTTTGCTGCTTTTAAGATTCTCTCTTTGTCTTTAACCTTTGCCATTTTGATTATGATGTTTCTTGGTGTGGGTTTCTTTGGGTCATCTTGTATGGGACTCTCTGTGCTTCCTGGGCTTGCATGTCTTTTCCTCACCAGGTTAGGTGAAGAAAAAGCCTATTATTTTTTCAAATAGGTTCTCAATCCTTTGCTCTCTCTCTTCTCCTTCTGGTACTCCAGTGATAAGAATATTGTTAGACTTGATGTCCCAGATGTCCCTTAAACTATCCTCATTTTAAAATTCTTTTTCTCACCCTGGCTGGTGTAGCTCAGTGGATTGAGCATGGGCCTGTGAACCAGAGTCTTGCAGTTTGATTCCCAGTCAGGGCACATGCCTGGGTTGCAGGCCAGTTCCCAGCAGGGGACACATGAGAAGCAACCATGTATTGATATTTCTCTCCCTCCCTCCTTCCCTTCCCCTCTAAAGATAAATAAGTAAAATCTTAAAATTTTTTTAAATTCTTTTTTTCTTGCTGCTCTGCTTGGCTGTTTTCTGCTACCTTTTCTTACAAATTGTCAATTTGATCCTCTGCTTCATCTAATCTGCTATTGATTCCTTCCAGTGTGTCCTTCATTTCAGTTATCGTATTATTTATTTCTGGCTATTTTTTATGGTTTTATGTCATTTTTTTTTACACTGTTGAAGTTCTCACTAAGTTCCTTTAGTATCCTTATAACCGTTGTTATGAACTCTATCTGGAAATGGGTTGGGTAGGCCCTTGAGTTGGGTGGTACAGGGTCTCAGGGAATCACCAAGGCAGGTTAAACAGGGTTAGCCAGGTTGATGGAGACTCAGATGTGGCACCTGCCTGTGCCTGCAGGTGGGGGCTCAGTGAAGAAGCAATGGCTTCTGCCAGCACTATTCTGAGAGAAAGCTGCCCCTCCAACCTTTGTGCCAAAGCCAGACAATTCAGTGGCTAAGTCTAAGTTAGACTGCTAACCTTAAGAGACTGTGACGAGGTACCTCAACATCCGTGTTGGAGCGGTGTCACAGAAGGCCAAGCAGGAGGCCTGGACTTCCACATTCATGTAGCAGTGATGAGGCAGCCCTCCCCCTCCCTCCTGCATGGTCTCAGAGGAGGCCTAGTTCAAAGTTAAAACTTTCACCATTGCCCAGCAATCGGAGACAGAAAGAAATATTATATGGTGTTAAAAAAGTCAATTCACCAAGAAGACTTAGGAATCCTAAATGTGTATATATCAAACAACAGGGCAGTGAAACAAGCCAAGCAAAGATTGAACTGAAAGGAGAAGCACACAAATCACAATTACAGCCAGAGGCATCAACATCCCTCTCTCCACAACCGATAGCACAATTGATAGAAGATCAGCAAGGATACAGGAGAACTCAACATCATCATTAACCAATAGGATCAAATAGCCATTTATAAAAGAGTAACTTAATGTCAGAATACATATTCTTTCCAAGTGCTCATGGAACATATACCAAGATAGACCATATTCTGGGCAATAAATTGAAATTTTTAAAAATTAAATTTATACAATTTGTTTTCTGACTTGAATGGAATCAGGCTGGAATATCAATATCAGGAAAACCTCCAAACATTTAGAAACTAAATAACACACTTTTATATAATCCACAAATCAAAAAGGTAGTCTTAAGGGGAATAAAAAAATCATCAAATTGAGTAAAATTAAAATACAGTATCAAAATTTGAGGGACACAGTTAAAGCAGTGCACAGAGGGAAATTGATAGTATGACATGCATACACTAGAAAAGAGGGAACGTCTCAAATCAATAAGCTTAGCTCCTACCCCAAGTATCTAGAATTAAGCTGGGCAAACTCAACTCAAAGCAAGTGGAAGGAAGGAAATAATAAAGATAAGAGCAGAAGTCAGTAACTGAAAATGGACAAATGGCACAGCAAATCAATGAAACAAAGAGCTGGTTCTTTGAAAAAGTCCACATGATTGGCAAACTCCTAGCAAGACTGATGAAGGAAAAAGAGAGAGAAGACCCAAATTACCATCACTAGGAATAAAGCAGGATATCACTGCCTACCCTGTAGATACCAAAAGACTAATAAGGGACTAGTATGAGCGAGTCTGTGCGCATAAACTTGCTGACTTAGATGAAATGGGTCATTTCTCAAAAAACACAAACTACCCCAACTCAATAAAAAAGATATTTTGAATAGCCCTATGACAATTAAGGAAATAGAATTCTTAATTTTAAAATTTTCATCAAAGAAATCTCCAGACTCAGATAGTTTTACTGGAAAATTCTAATAAATGTTTAAAAAAGAATTTATACTATTTTTATACAATCTCTTCCAGAAAACAGAAGAAGATAAAACATTTAAAAATTCTTCTTATGAAGCCAGTATTACCCTGATACCAAGACCAGGAAAAGATAATATGAAAAAGGAAATCTGAAGACCAGTATTCCTCATGAATAGAAATGCTAGGAATCTTTTTTATTAGCAAATGTAATTCAGCAATATATAAAAAGAAGTATATAGCCCTGGCTGGTGTAGCTCAGTGGATTGAGTGTGGGCCTGTGAAGCAAAGGATCACGGTTCGATTCCCAGTCAGGGCACATGCCTAGGTTGCAGGCCAGTTCCCAGTGGGGGACACATGAGAGGCAACTACACATTGATGTTTCTCTCCCTCTCTTTCTCTTTCCCTTCCCCTCTCTCTGAAAATAAATAAGTAAATAAAATATATTTAAAAAACCCTCCTTTCCCTTAAAAAAAAGTATATATCATGACCTGTAGGGGTTCATTCCAGAGATGCACATTTGTTTCAATATTAAAAAATCAGTCAATGAAATCACCATGTTAACACATCCTCATATTAACTGATACAGAAAAAAAGCAATTGAGCGTGACTGGTGTGGCTAAGTGAGTTGGGTGTTGTCCTACAAACTGAAAGGTCACTGGTTCGATCCCTGGTCAGGGCTCACGTCTGGGTTGTGGGCCAGGTCCCCAGTTGGGGGTGTGTGAGAAGCAACTGATTGATGTTTCTCTTTCTGTTCCCCTCTCTCTAAAAACAAATAAATAAAATCTTTAAAAAAAAGAATAAAAGAAAAAAAAGCATTTGACTACATCAATGTCCATTCATGATCAACACTCTCATAAAAATAGAAATAGAGGGGAATTTCCTCAATGCAATAAAGGGCATCTACCAAAAATCTACAGCTAACATTATACTTACCAGTGAGAGATTGAACGTGCTCCCACTAAGACTGGGAACAGGATAAGGATGTCCTCTGTCACCAGTCTTATTCAACACAGTGCTGGGAGTTCTAGCTAGGGCAATGGGCAAGAAAAAAAAAAAGGCATGAGAGCAGAAAGGAAGAAATGTAATTGTCCCCTTTGCAGATGACATGATTGTCTAAGGAATCTATAGAAACAAAACAAAACTCCTAGAAATAACAAGTGAGTTTGACAAGGCCACAGGATACAAGGTAAATACACAGAAATCAGTTGCGTTTGTATATACTAGTAATAAAAAAGTGGACACCAAAATTAAAAGTGCAATACCATCTACAACTACTGAAAAAAAGAGAAATACTTAGATATAAATTGAACAAAAATGTAGAGGGTCTCTGTGCTGAAAACTGCATACAATTGATGAAGGAAATCAAAGGTCCATGTAAATGGAAAGACATACTGTATTCACATGCTGGAAAACCCAACATTATAACTATATTGATTCCTCCTAAAACAGTATATGACTGTAATGCAACTTTAATTAAAATCTTAGCAAGTTTTTTTTTTTTTGTAAATATAGGCAAGGCTATCTTTCTAAAATTTATATGAAAAGGCCTAGTAGCTAATAGCTAAAACAACTTTGAAAAAGAAGAATAAAGTGGGGTAAATTAATTTACCTGATTTAAAGACTTATAGCTCTAGTAATAAAGACTGTGATATTAGTGGAGGAGAGCTGCGTGGGTTAATGGAACAAAACAGAGACCTCAGGTATAGACTCACACAAATATGCCCGATGGATTTTTGACACAAATGCAAATGCAAAAAAAAAAATCAAAGGAGGAAAGATAGTCTTTTTAACAAATGGTGCTGGAGTAATTGGACATTCATAGGTAAAGAGATGAAGCCCAACTTAAGTCTTATATACCAATGAACTCAAAATAGACCACAGATTTAAATGTAAAACTTAAAACCATAAAAAATTAGAAAAAAGTAGGAGAAAATCTTTGGGATCTAAGGCTAGGCAGGGTTCTTAGACTTGAAAATGAGAGCATGACCCGTAATAGAAAATATTGATAAATTAGACTTCATCAAAGTTTAAAAATTTTGCTCTGCAAGAGACCTGTCAAAAGGATAAAAATAAGTTACAGAGGAGGCAAAAATATTAGCAAACCACATATCTAACAAAGGACTAACATCCAGGCTATATAAAGAATTCCCAAAACTTAATGGCAAAAAATGCAATCCAGTTACAAAAATAGGCAAAACGCTGGAAGAAACATCTCATTGGAGAGGATAGGCAGAAGGCAATGAGCACATGAAAAGCTGTTCAACCTTATTAGCCGTTAGGGAGATGCAAATTAAAATGGGAATGAGATATCACTACACTTTTATCAGAACGGCTAAATGAGAAATAGAGACAACACCAAAGGTTGGGGAGGGAATGGAGAACCTGGATCACTCATACCTTTCTGGTGGGAAGTAAAATGGGATGGGTAGCCACTCTGGAAGATGGTTTAGCAGCTTCTTAAAAACCTAAAAGTGCAAGTATGATATGACCCAGCAGTTGCACTCCTGGGCATTTCTTCCAGAGAAACGAAGACTTATGATCACACAAACATTTGTACACAAGTGTGTACAGCAGCTTTATTCACAGTGGCCCCAAACTGGAAACAACCCAGTTGTCCTTCAGTGGGTGAGTGAATAAACAAACTGGAATATTAGCGATGAAAAGGGAAGGATTTTTGGTGCACGCAACAACCTGGGTGAATCTCCAGAAAATGATGCTGAGGGAGAAAAGCCAATTCCCAAAGGTCATACACTGTATGATTCCATTTATATAACATTTTGAGAGTGACAAATTGTAGAAATAGAGAACAGGTTAGTAGTTTCCAGGAGTTAAGGAGGGACGTGGGTGGTCACAAAAGAGCGGCATGAAGGGTCATTACTGTGATGGCAATGCTCTGTGTCTTGGCTGGGTCAAGGTCAACATCCTTGTCGTGATATTGATCTCAGAATAGAAGGCTTAATTTTAAAAGTGAGTTATATAGACTCAGTTAAATATATTCTGTTAAAAACAACAGTGTTCCATACTCAAAATGTATCATTTCCTATTATTTTATTACTTTTACTATTATCTGTGCTCTGTAAATTATTTATGCCAGCTCTGTCTGTACGGTGAAGATATTCTAGAATGACGTGCCACTGTGCCTCTCCCCCCAATAATACATGTAGTGGCATCCAGTTGAAAGCTAGAAATCAGCCACTGTGAGAGGGAGTATTTATACCACAGAAATGAGCAAAGACTGCAAATCAGGTCTCCCTTCCCTGCATAGTAGGTTAAACCTTCACCAGGACACTACTGCTCATAAGATAAGGAATTTCCCAAACATAAGAAGTGGATTTAGAAGTAGGTCACTCTATGACCATCCTCACATCCAACCAAATAACAAGTGTCCATCAAAAAGTAGATGGTGATGCAGATCAGTTTTGAGAGGAGGGAGGAGCTGGGCTCTTCTTCAGGCTCTTTCTGCTCTGCCTTATCGCTCTTCTCATCTTACACTTGGCCACTGTGGACTGTGGGTAATGTGGATGCTGGGAAAAGGAACCCTGGCTGTTGATAATCTCAGGTTTTGAATATTCAGCGGGCAAATGGCAGAAAGGTGGCACTACAAGAAATAGGGCCTTCTGAATGCTCAGATTTCTGTATATTTTCCCCTAGGCAATATCCTCTCTACTCTCTCTCCATTCAATTCTGGTGCTTTCTTCAGCACCCTGATGTAGGAACCACTGGTTTTGCTCCTCCAGCAGCTTTTTCTTCCACGCTTCTCTATTTGGCCACAGAGGGGATGGGAGTGGGGGGAGCTGGGCTGGGGTCTGGCCAGCCATCCTGTGCCACATAGCACCTGTGGAGATCGGTCCACCGGCATGCACAGACAGTGGGTATAAGGAGTACTCTTCATTTATTAGGGATGCTAAATTGGCACTGGTAGTGTCCACACTCCCTTCCACAAAGAGAAGGCCTCTGTGCAGCCAGAATGTGGCCAACACAGAGCTGGGCAGCGATGAGAGAAACAGGCAGACAGATCCGACCAGCCTTGTCTGGGCTGAGTCCCTGGGAACCCCTGCGGCCTTGTTCCCCGTAGCTTGTCCTTCCTAGCAAAATTCCATTTTTGGCTTAAGCAAATTCTAGCTGGGGTGGGAGGGTGTTTTGGCACATGTAGCCAAAAAATTCCAGATAAACACACATCCCTTATAGAGTCCCCCATGGTCTCTGTGGCTTCTCCTCCATCCTCTGCCTGTCAGTCCTTTGCCCTCTATTTGGAATTTACACATACGATCTAAAACCGCCAGCCACAGCCTAAACCCAAGGGAAACTCCTTCCAGCCTGCAGATCTGGTTAACTTACAGAAAACCTTCAGAGGCCCCCTGAGCAGGCTGCTTCTCCGCTCTGAGTACCTTTGGATGCTGCCGCCAGCCCAGCCGTGGTGTTGAGGCAGAGGCAGCAGAACAGCGTGCTTCTGCTGTTTGATAGCCTGAAAGAGGCGTTTGGGCAGGAACGCACTTCTTTTTTCAGTATACAAGAAACCTCCCCAAATGAAGCCAAATGGTTCTGAGAAACATTTTATGGCCGAAGCTGATTGGGTGCCAAGACACACATCTGTCTCTGGCCCCAAAACTCCCCGATTCATTTGGGCACCGGCACTTCCGTAGAACCGCCATCCAGCCACGTGATCATTTTCTGTCTGCGCAAGGGTGTAAACCGCATATGGTGTATTTCAATGAGCTTAATTGTTTTTGCTATTTAATAGCTAATTGTCTTAAATGGCTTCTGAAGTACAATGATGCCGGCAATGGTAATGACTACATCTTATCCGTATGGTTACAGGAGAGGGATGACTCAATCTGCCGTCCTCAGGCTGTGGGGGTCTCTGGAGGAGAACTGGGCAGAGGGGAGAGGAGGAAGATGGAAGTCCTCCAGGGACCTGACCCAGCCTTGAACGCCAAACCTGAATATTAAGAATAAATGAGGAGGTGACGGACAGGGGAATAAAATAGGAGAATGAAGGATTTATGTAGGACTTGACTCATCGATTTTCTTAATGTACATACCATTGAGTGATGCCGGGTGAATAATAACAACACATTTCATGGTGCCAGCAGGCTGTATTGGCTCTGATCTGAAGAGGCAATGTTCAAAGATCAAACTGTGGGACACAGGACGTGAGAAATGCCCTGTGGTGCTATCTGTCTTAGGGAAAGCTGTGTCCGGTCAAAGCCTGGCTGACATTTCTTTGGCAAATCTGGCTTAGATGGAGTTCAGAGCTGGTGCCTGGCATATATTAGAAGCTTAATATATGTTTTAATCAGCACCTGTCAGGAAATCCTTTGGGCTCTGTCTTCAAAATATATCTAGATCCTGACACTTAGCACCTTCTTTAGTGCCACTGTCCTGCTCTGGTCCGCCACCATCTTTGACCTCCCTGCTTCCAGCAGCCTCCCCGCTCGTCTCCCTGCCATTTATTCTCAGCAAAGCAGCCAGAGGAATCTTTTAAAACATAATTTATAATTGTATCACTGCTCTTCTCAGAACCCTCGATGGCTTCCCTCTTGGTTGGAATAAAGCTGGAGTCCTAGTGCTGACGGGCAAGGTCCTGCCTGACCCTGCCCTCCCTCTTGGAGCTTACCTGCTGCTCCTTGCCCCCATCCCCCCACTGTATCTGCAGTCCACACGTTCATGCTTTAAGGCCGCGCTGCTGGTTCCGTTCCCACCAGCCCATGCGGTTAGTGACTACTGTATTGGCGCACACAGAGAACATTTGCATCATCATCGAGAGTTCTACTGGGCAGGGCTGCTTTAGGGATTTGACACGGGCTGGAAAGCTGTGTTCAAACATAGCCACATAGCAAACTCTCAGACCCCAATGTTGGCTCACAGGTCACCTTCTCCAAGAAGCCCAACCTGATTTAAAAATCTCAGCTTACAACTCAGCTCCCTCTCTGGTTGTTCCCGCTCCCCTCAGTCTTCTCTACTTTCTATAGCACTTAACAGCTTATAGGTTATTAAGTTAGTTATTTCGCTCATTGATTATAGACAGTTTTCCTCCATGAAGTGTATACTCCAAGAATAGGTGTTTTGGCTAGTTTTGTCTGCTGTTGTATCCCTAGCATTTAGAACAGTGCTTGGCACAAAGTTAGTACTCAGGAACTATTTGTCAAAGGAATTAGTCGATGGATTAGCATATTTGTGGAGCACCTGCTGTATTCCAGGCTCTGTGCTAGGCACTGGGAGACATAGAACAATAAAATAGATACTGTTCCTACTGCCCTGGAGTTTCTATTCTAGTGAGAGAGACAAGCAGATGCTAATACAAATTCTGAAAGTTCTACAGAAGAGACAAATAGGGAGCAGCAATAGAGAATATCATGTGTGTCTATACGTGTGTTGGGGTGAGGGTGCTTTTTCATGAGGACACGCCAGCTATGTAAGGAAGGGTGGAGGGAGAGAGGGGTTTCAGGGAAGGGCTGAAGAGCGCATCAGAGGGAAGAGTGTGTGCAGGGGCCCTGACATGGGCAGGGATACAGACACATGTGGGTCCATAGTGCTTGGGAGATGAGTGTGAGTTATGAACCAGCACAGACTGGCCACTGAGTGAGGGCTGCCTCTCTGGGCATGCTACTCAGAGTGTGGTCTTAAACCGACAAGTTAGAAATGCAAGTTCATGGGGTCATCTCCAGACTTGGGAATTTGTGTTTTTACAAGTTCTTCAGCCGATACTGATGCTCACTGTTCTGCATCACTGTGCCCTCTATAGAATCTCAGCCCAGGCGGGTACCTGGTGAGCGGTGGGCAGTAGGAACAGTATCTATTTTATTGTTCTATGTCTCCCAGTGCCTAGCACAGAGCCTGGAATACAGCAGGTGCTCCACAAATATGCTAATCCATCGACTAATTCCTTTGACAAATAGTTCCTGAGTACTAACTTTGTGCCAAGCACCATTCTAAATGCTAGGGATACAACAGCAGACAAAACTAGCCAAAACGCCTATTCTTGGAGTATACACTTCATGGAGGAAAACTGTCTATAATCAATGAGCGAAATAACTAACTAACTTAATAACCTATAAGCTGTTAAGTGCTATAGAACGAATAAGTGTAAGTGTAAGAACGAATGAGTGAACGAATGGGGGAATAAGTGTAACAGTTCCCACCCTGCCTGTTCTCCTTCTTTGGCAGAAGCTCAGATGATGATGATTAGCATGGAATATATTGATGCTTTCTTATTTACTGAGTCAGAGGGCAATCATTAAGAGGAAGAATGTAGGAGAAGAAAATACCTGAGTGTCATAGGAATTCAGAGATTTAGGTTAAGGGAGTTGGGCGAAAGGCATTCCTGAGGCGGGGACGGTGGAAAGTGGAGGTAGGAGGCCCAGAGGAGCCAGGCTTGATCGTGGCAGAGAGGGGGACCCCCAGCTGAAGGGGCAGATCATGTTTGAGGAGGCAGAGTCGACACTGGAAGGGGGACAGGTCTCTGCTGCTGGCGTAGAAAGGGAAGCTGGTCTCTGGATGTTTTTATGAAGCCTGTGTTGCCATTTGCAAAGTGATCAGAGTGGCAAAATGTGCGTTGGCTGTGGCCTGGCTTACAGAATTCCCCAGCTATGCATCGAACACTTCAAAGAGCAGGGACCTGCCGTCACCATCCAGCATGTGTTTTCAGCCACACACTGTTCTCAGCATTGTGCAGTGTACGCCCCTTCAATCCTCCCAGTTCAACGAGGTAGCCACTCGTATCATTCGACCAATGAGGGGGCTGAGACACAGAGAAGTCAAGTCACTTGCCCCAGATCACCTAGTCAGTAAGAGGTTGAGCCTGTTACTGAACCACGGCATTCTGGTTTCACCACACGGTCTTGCCTCGATTATACTCTTAGGTCCAAAGGAACCTGGGAACGTATCCTCTGCCTCGCTGCTCACCAGTCCTCTTGGGGGCCCTCTTACGGGGAGGGCAAGCTCTTCAGATGTCCCTGGCTCCTTCAGATGCCCTGGCTCCTTTCTCCTCCCCCCACTCCCCAGCCCTGTCCCTCCCTGGGTCCCAGTCTTTCCTCCGCTATGCTCTGGTTTCTGTGGCCCATGTGCCAGTCCATTAGCTTCATGTTCTGCAAGAGGAAGGCAGAAGCTGTGGGTGTGTCCCCAGATCTGGGCGGCAGTAGAATTGGACTTCATGGGGCTTGAAATTTATATTATTTTGGGGGCCTTCTTTTTAAAAAGAGATAATACAAAAATGTTTTCCTTTTACAACTTTTACAAAACCATTGACCTTGTTTGTCCATGGCCAAGATGGGGCGGAATCAGCTTCTCAGAAGACTGGCCTCCGGGTCCAGGAGTGGCTTTGAGGGCCAGGCCAGAGTGGAAGGGCTACAAGATGAGCATCTTTCTCTTGCTGATACTGATCTCCTCTTAGAGCAAAAGTCAAGTGTATGAACGTGCTCCAGGAATCTTTTTCCCTCACCTTCCCAAAGCCTTGGGACAATGCTTTATCATTCTAGCTCAGGAGAGAGCAAGACAACTCCACTCTGACTAGGAGTTGAGGGGTTTGTTTAGGAGAACAGGGGTTTATTACAGGGTAAGGCAGCAGGTAGAGGGTTCACGGCAGTGAAGTCAGGACCCCAGTACTGTAAACTCTTACCTGTGGACTGCTTGCCAGAAAAAGAGCTGGCAATGTCCTGGCTAGGCTCCCCGGGACAGGCCACCACTGATGCAGCAGGTGGCCCCGAACCCTTCCTTCCTGCGGGCTTCTCTTTTATTTTAGCCTATTTCGGCACGCGTTTTGTAAACACAGTCTAGGCAGGCTGTATCGTCAGCAAGCCCCTAGATATTACTTATATTTAAGTAATAGAGTAGGTAGCAAAGCTAGAGTTGCGGCTTCTATAAACGACTCTTTTTCCGGGCCCCATTTGGACAAAAAAGGCCATGCCAGAAACCGGCTCTGGCTTGTCCTTAAAACAGGGACATGACCGTGGTGGCCTTAGGAGCACTGATGGAGAGATTTGCACAGGTTTCAAGACAGGAGAGACAGAGACCAGCTGGGGCTGCGGAAAGGGCTGGAGGTGAGGGATGAGGGATGAGGGATGAGGCCGGGGAGCTGTGCGTTGGGTGCGGGGATCAAGTTCGTATCTTTCCCGTAATCGTGAGCCACTAGGTTCTAAAGAACAAACGCGCCCCTCCAAAGGGGGTGACGTGTGCTCTCAGTGCGTGTACCGCCAACTGCACTGCCATTCTCTGGGGACTAATTTAGGCCACTGGAAGCATCCACTTGATATTCAAACATTCTCTCTTTTCATTTTCTTTATCTGAGGAAACCGACTGTAAATGGCAACTTCACAGACAGTCCCGAGCTTCGAATTAGTGCTAAGCCAGCAGTCCTGGGATTTACAATCATAACCTCTCGGAACTGAACTATTAACTAATCCGAACACGAGTTTATTAAGTTGCCAACAGCAGCTTTAGCAGTTACCAAAGGCACCTGGTCAGTCATTAATTCTAGAATCATCGGCATTGCTGCCGCCCCTTTAATCAGGTTTTAAGCTTGGGGGGCTGAGCGTCTCCCTTTTTCCTGCCTCCTTCATGTTGTCCCTGAAAGAACTGTAGGGGCCTGGGTGGGATGTCTTTTCTGTGGGAGTCTTTTCTGAGGGGAGTCATGTGTTAAAGGTCAAAGCCGGCAGAAGGTAAAACTGAGAATTATGTGCTAAATGTTTGAGTTCCTTTCAAGGACTATGCTATCTGAGCAAGAAGCAGAGCCACAGGCAGATTCACCTGGAAAGTGAGCGGCCGAGTGTGTTGTAACAGAAACCCTTGCTGAAGGTAACAAGTGAATAAGGCAGGTTGACCTTGAAAGCAGGATGTGTTTTTTATCAAGGTCATGGTGTAGTGAATTCTAATACTGACTCTAAATGTGTGAACTTGGGCTGGCGTGTTCCCTGTTCTGATTCCAGCTGGTCTTGATCAGTGGGTTTTTTTTTTTTTAAAGATTTTATTTATTTATTTTAGAGAGATGGGGAAGGGAGGGAGAAAGAGAGGGAGTGAGACATCAATGTATGGTTGCCTCTAGCAAACCCCATACTGGGGACCTGGCCTGCAACCCAGGCATATGCCCTGACTGGGAATCAAACCGGTGATGCTTTGGTTCATAGGTCTGTGCTCAATTCACTGAGCTACCCCAGCCAGGGCTGATCAGTGGGGATTTTAGGTGATGTGTGTACAACAATAATAACATCAGAGAGAGAGATGCCGCTGAGTCACACCTCGACTTTACCATGCACTGGGTGAATGACCTTGGGCAAGTTATTTAATCCCTCTGCCTCAGTTTCCACATTTCCCGAGGAGTAAGGCTGACACCTGCCTTTTGGGGCTCTCGGGAGAACTGTGCCCGGCGCATAATGCTGTGGAAGCGTTCATTGCTCTGATGATGAATTCGTTCCCAGTACATCTGATTAGGTCCCCGAAGGTCTCAGTGTGGTGCTGATAGGTCTTTCCCGGCCACTCTTGGAGTTTGCTAATCTCCCTGCAGCAGAGCAGGCTCAGTTTCAGAGTTAGCCAGGATGCAATCATACTGCTTTTCACATCTATTTTTATGGTTGCCGCGTTTTTACATGGCAAGTGAAACCGATTTTCTCTTTATGACAGTGGCATAAGTTTTTGAAAGAGTAACTTCATTTACAACAAATGCAAGTTGATGTAAACAAAAATATTAAGAAAATAGTCGCGACATGAGGAAAATGAAGAAGACAAAAGCAATAAAGGTGGGCCATGACCGGAGCAAGCAGTAGACCAGGCAATCCTGTCTGAAAGAATTCTAGCCCCAAAACGTCGAGATAGAGGACACATTGGGGCATTTTTATATTTAGGTGAGGGTGCTTCAGCAGGAAGCTTCTTCTGGCTTCCTTCCGGCTCCTCTTGCCCTTCCATTTATGAATGGTGACAGAGCCACTGGACCAGTCCAGGGACGGCCCCATCCTGTGCCCACTCACTCCCCATAGTCCTGCTCCCTCTGACCATGGGGAGGGAGGCTCCCAGGGAAAACAGGCAGACTGGTCATCAGTGCAGGGCACGGTGTGTGTGTGCGCGTGTGTGCAGCTACATTGGAGAGTGGAATTGTGAAAAACTGATCATTGTGGCCAGTGGTGAACAACCGATATCGTTTGGGTAAGCCCGGACCCATGGCTTCCCTTTCCAGACACCAGACTCCTTACTCCTAAACGAGAAAGGGCAGCTCGTCCAGGTCTCAGGAAAGCAAAGTGAGGGAGCAGGGACCTACAGCAGTTACCACTGGAGGAGGAGGCCGGGCAAAAATGGGTCAAGGCAGCAAGAACTGAAGGACATGAGTTTTTAGACAAAAATAGGTTAAAAAATGGAAACACAAAATTCAGGAAATGACATCACCTAACTGAATCATTACAGAGAGGCAGATTTGGCGATCATATAAAGGAAATCTGGGTAACTTATGTCATAATTAATAGATGATATGGGTGGTTGAAATAAAGGCCTTTAATCAGACTTCCCACCATGAGAATTTCTGTTTCTATAGCTCCGTGCCTTGGACTTCCAGAATCCGCCCCTTGGGGCTGCCTTGGGGACCCACCCCAGGGCGGTCTGTGCCAGCGCTGGACTAGTCCTGCATGGGCAGAGGTAGGGCACCTGTCCCGCTAGAATGTCCTGCTGCTACTGTAAACTAAATCCTTCTTGTCTTCTTTCCTCCAAATCTCCTATTTGCATCCATGGCATTCCTGTCGTACAGGGCCCAAGGTTTGAAACCTTTGTGGTCACAGTTCATTTTCCCTTTTCTTTCACTTCTCCATCTGGCTAGTCATTAGATCCTCAAATGTTTTCCGAGCAATTACTACAAGCCCAGTGTCTTTCTGTTCATTCTTCCTGTTCACACTGCTGCCTTCTTCAGATGATTCTTTTTTTTTAATGAAAACTTTAAAAAAAAAAGATTTTATTTTTTTTAGAGTGAGGAGAAGGGAAGGAGAAAGAGGGGGAGAGAAACATCAACGTGTGGTTGCCTCTCACATGTCCCCCCACTGGGGACCTGGCCCACAACCCAGGGATGTGCCCTGACTGGGAATTGAACCAGTGATCCTTTGGTTCACAGCCTGCACTCAGTCCACTGAGCTACACCAGCCAGGCAGATTCTTAATTCATTAAGCACCAAGTGCTTAATGTGTGCTGGGATGTGACCTGTGTCATCTTATGCCTGATTCCTTGATCACAGTGCCTGGCACATGATTGGGGCTCAAGAGGTACTTTGAGTTGATACAAGAATGTCTCAGTCTTTTCTCTCCTGCTGGGGATGTTTCTGTTGCATTGTGGGAGAGAAAACTCTCATGAGACCCTGGGCCGTCTGAATCCTTAAGACGTCTCTGAAGCTGACGTTCTCCCGTAACTGCATGGGGCCTGAGCTCGGTCGGAGTGGGCCTGCCTTGAGCCCACCAGTGGTGTGTGGGTTCTTGACGTCATGTAGGAAGGATTTCACAACACAAGTCCAGGTGACGTGGAGAGCACATTCATTAAAGCTGGGGGCAGTGAAACAAAGAAAGAACTGAGGGTTGAAGAAGCAACAGGAGAGCACCTAGGCTGTGCCTTGCCTTGGCTCCCTAGAAACGTTACAGGAAAAAAGTGAGCCAAGGTGGGGTTGCTGTCAGCTTCCTGGGAAGTGATGGTCACAGTGAGAGAATTGAGCCAAAGCAGGCTGCTTTTGGCTGGCTTATTGGGAAGTCAGAGATAAAGGGGGCCTTGGAGACAGGATTGGGGTAAGCCGGGGAGAGTCGTGGCTGCCCACTGGTCCTCTGGCTGCAAGTCTTGGGGGGACCCTTAGAGTTTAGGAGGAAGTAAGAAGTTTAGGCCCCTAGAGGGGCATGGGCGAGCTCACACCCAGTCTTTGTCTCCAGGGTTTTCATCTCCCTTCTGCAGGTGACAATCTTCAGGGAGGGTTTCAGCAGAACATTCATCCACTTTCCAGGTGTGTTTTTAATGTGCTGCTGCAACAGAATGAGCGTATGGGGTGGTTGGGGGTTACCCTTTGGTCTTCTCCGCTGTTTGGCTTCTATCTGGAGTCCGTCCGGCTCTCATGAGGTTTCTGTGATTTGTTCCTCTGACTTCGTCTGTCCCTTGGGTTTGGCTGGGACAAATGGCATTAATTGGGCCTCTATTTTCTATTTTCCCACACCAGGGTGATTTAAGCCATGTATTCTCCGGCAGAAGAGGAGAGGTATAAACCATTTGCTCTTCAGTGTCCTTGGTTAGGGAAGATAAGGTCTTGAAATTCATTAGCTGGCTATAAGTTGTTCAAATTGTTTGGCCTTGTTTCATTTTCTTGTCTCAGTTTCCCTCTTCCTCTTGCCCAAGAATTGTCCATCTTCTCACCATCCTGCCACACTCCTAGCGATCAGGTCTGGGGATCCTACTCTTCTCTGTACCCCTACCAAAGCCTAACCCAGGAGTGTGGGAAGATGGCTGGATACCATGGAGTCTAATTCACTGGGTGCCCAGACAGTCACCGAAATGAATGTATGAATCTACAGGCGGCCGAGGGCCACTGTAGCCATGCGGGTGGTCACCAGACATGCTCTGCCTCAGGTCCTTGGTCTTTAAGTTAAGCTACCCCCAGCTTTCATCCTTTAATCAGTTTCAGAGAATCCTTTCTTGTTGGGGGAACCTAGTTACTATTTTTATTACCAAGGGTAATTGACAAGCGGTATAGAAATAATGTGTAGTCAAACTCAAGCCCAGTGTGGAGAAACAGCTTGTTGATGTAACGGGGTGCTTTATTATAGATAGATAAATCTGTCTCTTGCTCATTAAAGACATAATCAGACTTTAATACCGAAAGTGCCCATTAGTGTTTAGAGAAAGACAGCCCTTACCTGTCTTTCTCTAAAGACACATTTTTTCAATAGAATTCTCTCATGGTACATATTTGTTATTCCAGAATAACATGCCATAGTGTTTATAGAAAGATTTCTTATTCAACAGTAAAATGGTTGGGTTATTTTGATTATATTCTTAGTCCCTGGTAATTGTCTCATTTTCCCTTGTAAAAGGAATTCAGACACCTAACACAATTGTTCCTTGACACCAATTCAGATCGTCAGGAAGAATTTTGCTGAGATAATTCAGTGGGCTGTGAATACCTTCTCTGCCCACATTTGGTTTCCTCAAATCGTCTGTGTTTCATAGGTAAGCAGAGATGTTCCCAGCTGCTGGAAAATGAAGCTTGACATTCCTGCTGATAAGGAGAAAAATATCTCATTGTGATTCCAAGAATTGTGTGACCTAAATCAATTTCAACTTGAGAAAATGGGGTCAACTCTCCGTCCCCCAGAACAACCATCCCGGTGATTAAAAAATAAATCTTGAAGAATTAAATTATGTTGCTGTTCAGGTTTCATATATACACTAAGAGAAAAAAAACACCCCAGCACATCAAAGGCTGTTGGAATAACTCAATTTAGTGAGGGCGGCACAGTTTCATGAAAAAGGCTCTCTAGTCAGCGAGCTTAGCTCAAGGGAACCCCAGCACACTTCAACTAGTATCCGAGAGAAAAGGAGAAGTCTTTCAAATGAGTAATTTTATGACTTCCAACCACACACATACTGCTTGAATATCAAATTATTTTAAATGAGAACTTCAAAAAGATCTACCTATTAAACGAGTGAAATGCCCGAAACAGCTGCCTCACAGAACAAAGAGGTGTAGATGAAAAGGCCACACAGAGAAAAATCTGGGGCGGGACACTGTCGGTCGGGCCAGGATTCCCAAGACACGTGCAGAGTTGACTTTCTGATGACAATGTGGCCTTGACCTCAGTATTTCAGAATCAAATCCAGCCCTCCTTGGTTTTACAGGTGAAAACACTGAGGCCAGAGCACAGGTGTCCTGCCAGATGCTGTCGCCATCCAGTTCAGTGTGTGGTCCAGCCACAGCCCAAGGTAACACTCTTCGAGGGGCAAGGAGAAAAGTTAGTGGTTGATGAACTGCTCTGGGCAGGGGGGTTAATGAAAGGCAGTGAGTGGCTTTTGTGTCAACTTTCCTAGATAATATGTGCATTTTAAAAGAGAGCTTTAATGCCTTTAACCCTTAGCTCATTGCTAAGGCAGGGATTTTCAGGCAACTGGAGGAGGATGGGAGGAGGTTCCTTGTACCCTCTCCCCATCTTTTCTGTCAACAAGTAGCTGTGTATCTGTGAAGTTGTCTATTGTGTGTTGTAGAGGAAACACTAACTGCCTGGGTCTGGTGGTTGGGAGGTCCAAATCCGTGTCCCAAATCTGCCACTACAGGGCCATGGGTTACCCTTGGGGAGCTTCTGGAAGTTGTGGAGAAGATACAGGCTCATAAACGGGAAACTACTCTGCAGACTTGGAGATGTGAAGTGGAAGGTACACTTATGCTGTCTCCTTATTCTGTGCTTTTGGTGCTTTGAAACCTTGGGGACTTGTTGACTTTGAGACACTGCCCCTTCCAGGGTTAGCTAATTCCTGCGGACAGTAAATAACTCACCTGCAAAACTACCAATCCAGAGTCCATGTCCCCGCCTACCTCCTTTATCAAATTCTTATACCCCGGACCACTAGTCTTCTGCCCTAACCACTCCAGGGCCAGGGACCAGACTACTGGGGACAGTCCCTGTGTCCTGGAGACCCAGTGAAATTACTCAGACTACCTAATGTTAAACCTGACCTTGTCTCACCTGTTGCTCCATGCAGAAACCACAGTGAAGGCCCTTGCTCCCATTCTCCCTCACTCCCTCTGCCTCCTGGCTGACCCTGGTATTTCCCTGAATGGCCCTCAGTGGCATGCCATGCCCCCTTCTTTTGGGACCTATTAGTATAACAAGCTATCTTTTTAAAATTAATAATTAATCATTTTTTTAAAATTAAGGCTTTTTAAAAGAGGAGTTTAAAGTCCACAGCAAAATGGAGGGGAAGGTATAGAGATTTACCATGTCCCTTTCCCCACCGACATTCATAGCCCTCCTCATTGTCAACAAGCCCTCCAGAAAGGTAAACATTTTACAATTGATGAACCTATACTGACACCTCATGATCATTCCAAGTTTATAGTTCACATCACTGTTCACCTTTGGTGTTGTGCATTCTGTGGGTTTGGACAAAGGTATCCATTATTATGGTATCATACAGAGTGTTTTCACTAAAAATCCTCTGTGCTTAGTCCATGCGCTCACCCCCAGCTCTTGGGAAACATGATCTTTTTGTCGTCCTAGCAGTTTTACCTTTTCCAGAATGTCATAGGGTTGAAATAATGTAGTATGTAGCCTTTTCAGATTGGCTCCTTTCACTTGGTAATATGCATTAAGGTTCCTTCCTGTCTTTTTATGGCTTGATTGATCAATTCTTTTTAGTACAAAATAATATTCCACTGTCTAGCTGCAGTCCGGTTTATTTTCCATTCACCTACTGAATGAGCATCTTGGTCACTTCCAAGGATTGGCAATTGTGAGCAAAGCTACTATAAAAATCCACATGCAGGTGTTTGTGTGGACATAAGTTTTCAGCTCCTTTGGGTAAATGCCAAGGATAGTGATTGCTGGATCACAAGGTAAAGGTACGTTTAGTTTTTCAAGAGACACCAAACTATCTTCTAAAGTTGCTGTGTCATTTTGCATTCCCAAGAGCAATGAATAAGAGTTCCAGTTCCTCCACATCCTCGCCAACTTTTGGTGTTGTCAGTGTTCTGGCTTTTGGTCATTCTAATTGGTGTGTAGAAGCATCTCATTGTTTTAATTTACATTTCCCTGGTGACATGATGTGGAGCAACTTTTCATATGCTTATTTGCATATATCTCCTTTGGGGAGGTGTCTGTTAAGGTCTTTGGCCCATTTTTAAAAAAATTAGGCTGTTTACTTTCATATATTGTTGAGTTTTAAGAGTGCTTTGTATATTTGGAGTAACTGTCCTTTTTAAGACGTGTTTTTTTGCACATAGTTTTTTCCACTATGTGGCTTGTTTTCTCCTTTTCTTGACATTGTGTTTCTCAGAATAGAAGTTTATAATTTTAATGAAGTCCAGCTTATCAGTCATTTCTTTCATGGATCACGCTTTTGGTGTTGCTGAAAAGTTATCACCACACTCAAGGTCATCTAGATTCTCTTCTATGCTGTCTTCTAGGATAACAGTTTTATAGTTTTGTGATCCATTTTGAGTTAATTTTTGTGAGGGGTATAAGCTCTGTGCCTAGATTCATTTTTAAAAAGATTTTTGCGTGTGGATATTAAGTTCTTCCAGGACTGTTTGTTGAAATGATGTTAGTTGACTCCTGATCTGTTAGCCTCACCATTCCTGAATGACAATAAAATCTATATTTTGAAACAGAAGGTCTTATTTTCATTCAGCTGGGATATGATGTCACTTTTGCTGGTGGCAATACTTCTGCTGCCCAGTGTCCACCTTTGCTAGCTTGTTCAGTCCCCAGGTCTGCCCCTAAATCTTGGGGGCCTGGATTGCAGCATGTGCCCAGGGAGGGAGTTAGGGTTAGTGGTGGGCATGCAGATCAGCTCGTCTCCAGGACCACGGGCTCCCCAGAAGAGCTCCAGCAACCATATTGTCACCGGCCAAGAAGAATTCCAGGCTCTGCCTTCGCACCCCTGCTTCCATTTTCTCTTTTATCTGTTTTCTCTGAGATCTCTGTCCTTTGGCACCGTATGTGTATTCTCCCACTCTGACTTATCATCTTCCCAGCTTTGAAAACTTATGGGAGGACTTCATTAGAATCTTAAAGATTTTTCGTATAAGTCTTCACATTCCTTAGGAGGTTTATCCTTAGCTATTTTTGTTTTATTTGGATTTTATTTGGTTGTTTCTTTTAAACTAGGATTTCTTTCTTTCATTATATTTTCATATTAGTTGCATATGTAGCAAACTATTGATTTTCATATATAAATTTTAATCTACCTTATTGGATTCTCTTATTAATTTTAACAGTTCTTTTTTTTTTAAGTCAACTTGGTTTTCTTTAGTTTTCCAGGGGAAGAGTCAAAACCAGCCACATATAATGATCATTTTTCTGATTTATGTTTGTGAGTTTTATTCTCTCACGTCAATGTTATGTCACAGTGGGGAGAGTGGGCTTTCTTCTCTTGTGAGCTTGGCTTTTCCATTTGGTTTTTTCTGACCATTCTGCCTCTGATTCCACCTGTGATTCAGGATCTTGAACTGAAGTTCTGACCTGCACCCTGGTCTCTCACTGGTTTGAGAAGAGAAGGTCAGGAGTCTTAGGGGGCTGGGGGCTTTCACTGTTTGGAACACACAAGCCTGATGGAACACTTAATCTGCCCGACTTCTTGGAACCTCCTCTCGCTTGACTTCTATTCTCAGAAGCTTAGCACGTAACTTTAGGGGGAAGGAACAGTAAAAAAGAAGTGGTTACAAAACTAGCATTATTTCAATGGATTGTATAATTAGGAAAGCATATGATGGATGTATTTCTAAGTATATTTTCCCTTTAGTTTTTTTAAAAAAATCACTCAAGCATTTTTCAGGAATCAAAACTGAACCAGCTTATATTTTAAAAAGGGGTTCCATACTCCTGTAACCAGGCTACAGGAAGGCTAAATTGCACATTCCTGCCTCCTTTGATGACTTTACCCGTAAAGCATAAGTGCCAGGCACTACTGTAAGCGTATGACATATGTTCTCATTTAACCACAGCACAAGCTTTTGAAGTAGGTGTGGTTGTCCCCACTTTATAGACGAGAATACAGAGCCTTGGTGAAGAACTTGCCCAAGCTCACAAGAGGTGGGCCTGGGACCGGGAGTCATTTTGACTGAAGAACTTGGGCTCTTAAACCCTGTCCACTCTTCTGCCTGTCCAGTCAAGAGCAGAGAGAAAAGTGAGCTCTTCTCCCTAATTCCGGTTAGAAACATTCCTGAGCATCTCTGATTGGCCTGGCTGGGTCATTTGCTTAGCTCTGGACCAATAACTATGTCAAAGGGTCAGGTTACTAGGATTAGTCCAGCTCAGGTCTCATGCCCATCGCAGGACTATAAAGAGCCAAATGGGAGAGGAGTTGTTTCTCAAAGAAAGAAGGGGTGCTGTTTGGGGCAGATGAAATGATCACTGTCCCCTACAATTCCCAAACCCAAACCTTGCACTCCAGGTAGGTCAGCCATCTTGATGTTCTGGAAACAGGAATTGCACCTTCCTGCCTCCCCATTTTTGTGCATGCCATTCTCTCTGAAATGCTCCTTCTGGGTAGCATGTCTCCTCCTTCCATGTGTAGCAGTCCTTTCTTTGGACAGCAGCCAGCTTCCTCCCATCCTGCTGATTTTCAGAAGTAGCTCTGTAGATTTCTCTAATCATTTGACCAATGAGGAAGGGGTTCCATTTTCTTGGGGAAAAGAAAAAAGCTTCTTCTACTCCTTCTTCCACTTCTTCCCCTCCTTTGGACTTTCCAGCTGATGGAACTTTGCTGGGAGGCAAAATAGTTCAAGGTGCCTGCACCAAGATATTAGCATATACCGCTCCAGGCAGAGACACCACTGGGACGCTCCAACTGTTTTGCTAAGTTCTGTTATGTAAGTGACAGCTGAGGGTATGTTGTGTTTGTGAATGATATGTCTTAATGGGAGAACAGCGAGACATGCAGCAGCATGCAGAGTTCACTTTGTGGGAGCAGTTTTTTCAGAGGTTTAGGGATGTGTAGGAGGAATGGCAATTAAGGTGGGATGTGGGTGACCGTGGTGACAGGGTTCTTTTCATTTGTAAAGCACTGTCAGTGGCTGAGACTCCTCTGGGGTGCCTGTGTTGGGGCAGGGTGAACTCGTTCTTGAGAGACAAGCCTGGGGGCTTGGCCCAAGGTTTGCAGATGAGAGACCACGCATCTGGATATCAAAGCCTGGGAGCACGAATGTTGGCTTGATCAGTGCGGCGGTCGTCAAACATGACTCTGAGGTTCTTGGATACTGTTTCTATCAAGGGGTGGGGTCTACGTCCCTTCCTGTTGATTCTGGGCAGGCTCTGATCTCCTTGACCAACAGTATGGCAGAAGGGCTAGAAAAGGTCATGTGGCTTCCACTTGGTCTTCTCACAATGCTCGTTTCCCAGAGACCCCCCGTTGGGAAGTCCCCTCCCACCGTTGCAAGAAACCCAGCCCACATGGAGAGGCCATCTGGTGGCACTCTGGACTGCTCTTCAGCCATTCCACCCCAGGTGCCAGACTTATACCTGCAGAAAACAACTGGAAGCCTCAGATGTCACAAAGAGGAGAAGAAGCATCCCCACTGTGCCTAAATTCCTGATGCACTGAGTTCTGAGAAAAAGGGAAGTTGCCTTATGCCATGTAGTCTTGGGTGTTTATCACAAAACAAAGATGACTAGAACAGTCAGAGTCTCTTGGTGTCAATTACAACTGGGGCCCCAGAACCCTCTTTAGTTCCTTAGTGCTAGAGGGTTGAGAGTTGTATGATATTCTGTGTAGATTGTGGTTCTTTGCAAACACTAGGCCCCCGGGCTGTCTGGCATTATTTTGTGAGCCTCCTGGTGTGTACAGAAATGATGCCATCTTGTCCAGGAGTATTTTCCCAGCTTGGAGTCTGCTTTGGTTCCCATGATGTCTGGGCACTCTGCCCTAGTCTATTAGCCTGGATGGAAAATTCCAATGGCTTTTTTTCCCCTACAGATATATTTAGTTTCTAAGAAGCAAAGACCAGCAGCCCATCCCCAGGGTTTGCCAATTACATGGAAGATTTAACCCCAATACCTTCCCTCCTCCTGTCATATTGTTCATCTCCTGGTCAGTGAATGTGATGCTAGCTGGTCCAGACCATGGCAGCTTGAAGGAGTTCTATCAGCCAGTCAATCAACAAACAGTGGTAGAATGGAGTACTACTTTCCAGGGCCTGGGGAAGAATAAAGAATGATATGATTTAACCCAGGTTCTCAAGAGCTGGTAATTTCTTTGAGGAAAGAAGACACATACATGGAAGGTAAAATAGCCCAAAGATTATAGCATTTCCAGTCTTTAAGTAGCACTTTCACCTATGAGAGTGGGTAGCAAGCACCTTTTATCTTCTTTGTGAGTCTCATGGAACACAGGGATGGCTTTTTATAATGCGCAGGGTTACAAAGTAAACCAGATATATTGAAATGTGGCTGTCCAGACACTAAAAACGGAAATCAAAGCCAAATGTGACTGTAGTAACAGCTAATCTTCTGTATCACCCATTCAATAACAGGATCTAGCAGTGGTCTCGTACCCACCATGAGGATGAGTATAACATGCACACAGGCACCTGGGGGACCCACACAACAACTGTCACATGGCACAAAATACCTGTGATTTCTATCAGTGACAGAAATCACAGGTACCATTAATACTTCCACCGGGGGTACCTATACTTATGGTTGAGGGAAATTCTAAATTTTAGTTAGAGGTTACTGCAGGCAAAGTACCTGGGCTGTAGCAAATTTAAAAACAACAATAAAATTGAAGTTGGTCTTTCTTTTATTATCACCACACACCATTGGTTTTAAACAATGTTAGTGATAAAATATATCCCTGCCCGGGCCATCGACTCCCACTGCCCCTGTCTTCAACCCCAGCATGTCACTGAATAAAGGTACAGTTCTTTCCCCTTCTAAGTTCACAGACCCCTGAATTCTATCCATGGACCCCTTGGTGCTCTCAAACTCTGGTTTGCAAATTCCATTGTTGTGTTCTGGCTTCGTTTGTGGGCTGGGATTGAGCCTGCTGTGCTATCGGTTAGGTACGTGTTTCTGGGAAAATTGCTGAAACTCTGAGGATCAGTTGGAAAAAATGGGATGTAACGATGGCGCCTGTCCTGTCACCATTGGGGGCAGTCACTGATATGGGGCAGTGAGGGAAGTGGTGGGCATTACCCCTGGTCCTTGGAGAGAACTCCGTCAGTGGTGGTGGAACGAGTGGTCGCTGAAATGGTTGATCTTCGCCGGGGGATCTGGGAAAAGGGCAGTGTTGTTGTGGTTTGTCAGGTGAGAAAACCAGTTTTTTTGTTGGTGGAAGGTGTTCTGATGGAGCCGGAGATGCCTGCTGTTGGGCTGTCATCCACCTGCCAAGGATGGTTGGCCTCTCTGGTTGGTTCTTCCTCCCCATTATCAGTGTCTTTCTGTTCATGGCGGATGCTGGGTCAGGGACTCCAGGAAAGTCTACCAGCCCCGCTGGGGCCAGACCCAACCTGGGATGGGCACCTATTTGGTTGTGCAGCCCAACGGGAAGACTTGCTGTTATTACGAAGCCTGGCTCAAGTCCCTCCTCTTGCACACACCCTCTTGACCTTGGGGATCATTTCCTTGTTAGAGTTCCCTGGTCTGGGGTGGCCATCTGGCACTTGAGTTATAACTGGATGTTGTTTTTCTTATGCCAGCTGCTCTCCTTGGTTAGATCTTAAATGATTGAGGCTTGAGGAAAGTGCAATATAATTCCTCTGGATGGAAGGAACTTTTATCTTCCTCCTTCTCCAGCTGACAGCCTTGCACATAATAAGTGCTTGTTCAGTGAATGAAGGGATAAATTAATGGATGAAGGGACTGACCATGAGATCCTGGAGCACTTCTCAGAGCAGCCGCCCCGAGCCCAGGGCTGTCCATGTTGTCATGTGTGCAGAGCCCTTAGTATTGACACAGGGTGTTGACATCATTGGCTTCGCTGCTCGTTTGGCAGGGCATGTGGATCACGGCTTCAAGTCAAACAGCTGGTCAGGTGAGGAGCCAGAACCCGCCACTCCAGAAGCCTAACTCGAAGTAAGGTACCTTTTCGAACTCACCTGAGGTCCTGATGCGATCCCCCATACCCAGAGATTTGGATTGAATGGGTCTGGGTTGGGGTGCCCATAGTTCTCTCAGCCCCGGGCTGAAAACCACAGCCCGGCACTAACATGGAAGGGGGTCCAGACACTGTGGGAGCTTGCAGGGGTCTGAGCGCTGCTCCCCTGCCCACCAGCTGTGGGGTCCTGGGTCTCAAGTTCCTCATCTGTAAAATGGGGGTGGTGATAGTAGCCAGCCTCTAGGGAGGTCAAGAGGATTGAGTGAGTCCACGTGGGCAGTGTTTTCAGCATGTCCTAGGTGCTGAGTAAGTGGTGGGTGTGCTTCGGGAGAGGCAGCATGGCCGTCCCAGCCCCTTACTCACAGCAGGCCCCGGAAGTCTGGAGAGGGAACGGGCCATTTATTATCCAGGCAGGAGGGATGATGTGAAGGAAGAGACTTCTGCACTTAAAGCACTTTTACTTTATTAAGAGCCTTTCTAATGTAAAAAATGCTCACATAGTCACTTTGCAGAGCAGCTGCATTGCCATTATTCTCAACACTCAGGACACAATGAGATTAGGTGTGGGGAAGGGGGAAGGTAGGATAAGCGTTCGAGGGCTGGATTTCAATCCAGTTCTGCAGGTTGAGCCCGTGTTAATGCAGTATTAGAGGACTAAGAGGCAAGGGCCTCTGGGGCTTAGTTCAAGGTTTCTCCAACATCCGGGCCACCAACAATGTCACCGCTGCTTTTACTCTAACTACATCAGGGACAGTCGGAGAGAGAACTAATTCCCTGTTCTCACAATGGCTGGCCTTCAAGGCACCAAGAGGACACTCTTGTTAAGGAACCTTTCTTGATCACAAGAGACCCGAAGCAGAAATGGGTCAACCCTGCCCGATGACTGGATGAGGCACAGGGACACGCACTCCTGGCAGCCGTCCACTACATCCGGACGAATTTCAAGCAGGACACCTCAGAGATCAAAGTAAGGAACACATGTAAGTACCCCACGCAGCCACGCGTCTGCTCAGCCGGCCCCAAGGACCAGAGCAAGACGCAGCCTGCACGTTCACTGAGTATGCACTTGGCATTTGGCCCTTAGCAGAGTGGTAGGTGCTGGGCCCCTGAAGGGTGGTGATTGCGATCTCAATCCCTTCCCTGGGGGGGGTCAGACATTAGTGTGTGAAAAACTGTAACAAAAGGTACCACTGTGACCAGGGCCTTAGGAGAGCAAGGCAGATACTGTTCCCAGGGCGAGCTGACAGCCTTCGCCAACTCTTTCCCCGGTTCCTCCTCTCCTCGAGAGGCTGGGGTGGGAGGGGCGGTGATGTGCTCATCTGCCATCCTCCACTGCAACTGGAAGTGGTCAGTGGCGCAGTTTGGGGTATGAATTGCTAAGTGGAAGCCCACTGGTGGGTTTCAGGATAGCTTCAGGATAGCTCCTCCAATAAAAGAGGAGAAGAGGCTGGGAAGCAAACAGGGTTTGCCTGGAAAGCAAAGCGGACGCCTGGATATTCAGCAGTCATCTTGCTGCCATGAATGAGGCCACAGCCTCAGACCAAGGCCATGGCAGAAAAGCTGTTCTTGACCCAAGCCAAAAGCCGCCTTCCTTGAGACTCTTAATATGCATGTACCAGGCCTCTGCAAGACTGCCCTTGGCCTTGCTGGGTCATTCCTGATTGATGAGGTACATACAGGGAATCTGAAAGAAGGGGTCTCTCTGAAGGACAGCCTAAGGAGGGGCCCCACCTGCGATGTCCCCACCATCTGTGGCAGCCCCAAGGGTACCACAGGCAGTGAGGGATGAGTCGCCTGTGGATTCAGAAGACGGGTGGGTAGACAAAACCACAGTGACTGTAGTTCTCGATAAGCTGTTTGTTTGGGTAAAAGTAGATTGCAGAACAGCAGGGTACAGACCTGCCCTTGAGCCCTCGCCTCAGGGTCACTGGGTCTGAGGAACCACTGCCCCTCCTCGACTGGAATCGTGAAGAATGTGAACAAAGACAGGGCTTGCCACACTGGCTGTCAGCGGTCCTTCAGGGACAGTACAAGGTTTCTCCCGAGGCCAGCTGGGCACTTCACATTTATCTTTTTTTCTTCCTTCACTTGCCTTCCGGTTGGTTGCCTGACCATTTTATTGCTGTTAAAGACAAATGTCTCTCACTCGTTCTCTCTCACGTGGAAACAGAGAAAGTAGCAGGAGGGGTGGAAAAAGCAGCAAGTTGCAGGCTGGTTTCATTATCTCTGGGCTGAAGGGGAGCCAAATATGGCTCGGGAAGTGTCACCTGCTGCCCACACTGCATTCCACACAGGCCAGCCTGCTGGCCGAGGGCTCTGTCATCACCCAGGAGCCTTGAGCAATCCCGCCCTGGTGTGGGGGCTGGCCTCTCCAATTGCCTGAGCCCCTCCTCTGACTCAGGCATCAATGGCAGGACTGAACAGTGTGCTCCCCGACCCGCTGCAAGCCGGGCAGGGCAGAAACTCCAGGGCTTCCGTCACTGGGCAGAGTGGGGCTTTGTGCAGCTCAGGAGAGACGCTCTCAGTTCCTTTCCTTTTTTAAAATATGGATTTTTAAAATTAAAGATTATATTTATTTTTAGAGAGGGGGAAGGGAGAGAGAAAGAGAGGAAGAGAAACAGCGACATGTGAGAGGTACATGGATTAGTTGCCTTTCACACACCCCAACTGGGGACCTGGCCTGCCACCCAGGTGTGTGCCCTGCCTGCGAATCGAACCAGTAACCTTTCAGTTTGCAGGCAGGCACTCGGTCCACTGAGCCGTACCAGCCAGGACAGAAAACACGTATTTTAAAAACTGAAAATAAATCATTTTAAGGAAGTTTTTTTTCCCCTTTTCTCCTTTGGCCACCACTTACAGATGAAGTTATTCTTGAGCTCCCATTTGCCCTTCTCCCTTCATTGTTTTTTCGCACCGAGGCCATTCAAGCAGCACAGTCTTACTTCTGCCTTGTGAACGAGTACATGCCAATATCATTTGATTATTAATTTTTTAAAGTATATTTTATTGATTATGCCATTACAGTTGTCCCATTTCCCCCCTTCATTCCCCTCCACCCTACACCCCCGTTCCCACCATTCCCCCCCTTTAGTTTATGTCCACGTGTCTCAAGTTCTTTAGATTCTATACTTCTCATACTATTCTTGCCCCCCCATCTATTTTCTACCTACCGTCTATGCTACTTATTCTCTGTACCTTCTCCCCCCTTCTCCTCCTCCCACTCCCCTGTTGCTACCCCTTCAGGTGACCTCCATTTCTGTTCAGTTCCTGGAGCCCCTGCTCTCACCTCAGTCCTTTGCCATCAAACCAGTTGAGAAACCTGTCTTCCTCCTGCATTCATTCCAAACTACTGGTTGAGCTCTCCTTATGTCCCAGAACTTTTCTTGGTTCCATTCCTTCACGCAGCAAATGTTCACCAGAATGTTTGGCCACCAACTGCAGCAGGCGCCCCTTACCTCTGCTTTGAAGTGACACTTGAGTTTGGCGTCCCCTTCCTCCTGCCTTTTGAGTCGACTCCTTTCCTTCTCTCCTTATTCCTGTTTTTCTCTCCATGACCTCTGGTTAGCCTTTGGGGGAAACAAAATCCATTGTTGTATGTTCGTTTTTCTCTTTAATATAAACAAGTCTGTTACTCTTGTTGCAACTTGCCTTCTTATGCAGCCCCCTTTGGATCTCAGAGAAATTCTTGTATTTGGAAACAGCAAATGTAGAGGAAAGGACAAGCGATTCTGGGGTGAGAAGAGCTTCCAGTTTTAAGTGCTGGCGCCGTCACTCACTATTGTGACCTTGGGCAAGTTACTTAGGCTCTGTGAGTCTGTTTTTTCATCTGTACAATGGGTATGATATGAACACCATAGGCTTTTAACGGGGTTTAAAGGAAATGACTCATTAGAAAAGCACCGTGTGGACACTTCATGTTTGGAGACTGTGAAGGTCACTTTAGTCCTGACGGCAGCAGACAGGTGTGTTTACCCGGGTGCTGGGCTCCGTCCTTTGCACCCAGGTTTGGAGACCTGGGAGGCCTCTTCATTTGCACTGCTTCCCACCCCTACCCCGGAGGCAGACGTGAGAAGCTGATCGAGATGTTTTCTGGATTAATTTCCCTCAAACACTCAGCGTTTTAGGTTTCATAATGTCTGAAGAGGCTGGAATTTTAATCTCCCTTCTGCCACTCCTAGTCTTATTTTGGAAATGGCCTTAAAGTCACATTTTTGAGATGCTGAGTGTGTGACCCCTGAGCTATTTGGGGCATCCATTTGCTGCTGTTTATAACCTTGGGCCCTTGACCTCGCCTTGCCTGTCACTCGGAAGACCTCAGGGCTCTCTCCTGCCACCCCGGCTCCCTGCACTCCGGTTTTGGGTGACACGCTCTCCCGGCTTCTGACTTAGATTTGAATCTAAATCATCTCTCACACTCCTGCCTTTCCTTCCACCAGTTGGTCAACTCAGCTTTTCAGATGGTCCAAGCCCTTTCTGGAACTTTCTGGTAGAAAGGCTCTCGTATACCTGCTCCTCCTTGAACCTTAAGCAGCGCTGCTCTGCTTTTAATTCCGATTGAATTCTTTGTGTTTCAGTGAAACGTACTTTCTTTATCTGTGCATAAGATACATTCTCCGCTTTCACCCAAGTTATAGAGTATATATATGCGGCATATCATTTGATTACATTTTACATAATGTATACTATCTCACACATAATACATGCAATATATCACATTATATGTACAAGTTTTCCTCTGAGTCTAAAACAATGGTTTTAGGGATACTTGGGAAGGGGAGAAAGAGGTAAAAGAATGGGTCGTGATACCCCCTAGTGGCAGAGTATGGCAACACACATCTCAGCAAAGGAGAAGGTTCCTAACGCTATCAAAAACAAAAAACTTGAGACCACACAGCTAAACAGAGGATTTGGTTAACTCCCCTTATGTGATAGATTTAGCTGTATTTCCCCTGCAACCTGTATTCACAGATCTCGAAGTTTCCTTTTCAAGCTCTGTGATTTTAAGGGCAATAGACCATCACTGCATAGCAAAATCTTGTGTTTTTGGACTCACAATACTGTAGACTATATTTAAATAAATAAGATAACATTTTCCTTTATAATTTCTGGTTTTTTTTTCCTGAGAGGATGTCTGTAAAATTTAGGCGGGCCTTATGCCCCCGGGCATTTGACAAGTAAGGCACCCTACGGGCTCCGGCCACAAACACCCTGAGTGAGCTCAGCTAAGGATTCCGAGCCTCCGACGCCAGCGTGTTAGGAGGCCTGTACCGGAGTCTGGCAGGCCACTGGGCTGTCCCAACTGGGGCGCGTGGTGGTCCTCTCTGCCGGCGCTGCAGCCGCCTCTGGTCCCTTACACTCGTGCTGTGAGCATCTCCACGTGCTACCCCAGGCCCCCAGGACCCTGGGTCCCTGGGCCGAGGACGCTATTCTGGCAATAGACAGAAATGACCTTTTTGTGGCAGACCTGTGTCCGGATGGCCGTCCGGGGCCTTGACCACACTGGAGGTGTGTAACACTCACAGCACACTAGAGTAGGGGGTGGGCAGCCTTTCTCTGAAAAGGGCCAGAAAGTAAGTGTTTCAGACGTGTGGGCCGTGCAGTCTCTCACACCCTCTCCGTTCTGCTGTCATGGTGTGAAAGTAACCATGGCAACACAGAGACGCGTGGGGGCGGCTGTGTTCCAATGGAGCTTCCCGAACAAAACACATTGAATTTCATATAATCTCCACGTGTCATGAAATATTGTTCCTCTTTTGACTTTTTGCAGCCACCTTGAAGTGTGCAGATTGCTCCTAGCTTGCCAATGGCATGAAAACAGGGTGCAGGCTGGAACTGGCCCGTGGGCCGGTTCACTGATTCTTGCGTTAGAGTGACTGTTCTATCGACCTCTGGCGGATGGCAATTCTACGCATGACCATGAAGAGCTGGAATCAGGAGTCTATTCCATCCAATTTTCTAAACAGACCACAGTTCACAAGTGGTTAAACATTTTTCTTTTCATCTTGACTGGTGTGGCTCAGTTGTTTGGGTGTTGTGTCGCTTAGCAAAAGGTCACAGGTTCAATTCCTGGTCAGGGCACAAGCCTGGGTTGCAGGTTTAGTCCCCAGTTGGGGCTCATATGAGAGGCAACCGATCGATATTTCTCTCTCACAGTGTTTTTCTCTCTCTCGTTCTCCCTCCCTTCTCCTCTCTATAAAAATATATAATCAGCCCTGGCTGGTGTAGCTCAGTGGATTGAGTGAGAGCCTGCGAACCACACTATTGCGGTTCGATTCCCAGTCAGGGCACATGCCTGGGTTGCAGGCCGGTTCCCTGCAGGCCAGTTCCCAGCAGGGGACGCACGAAAGGCAACCATACATTGATGTTTCTCTCCCTCTCTCCTTCCCTTCCCCTCTAAAGATAAATAAATAAAATCTTTAAAAATATGTATATATAATCAAAATCTTATTTATTTTTCCATTTCAAACAGGCACATATTTATTTAGGTGTTTTGAACTGCTTGGCTGAGTTGACCTTTTATTTCCTCGAAGAATTTGTTGATCCACTGAAAATTCTCTGAAAAGCGGATGTTTTGTGAAAGTCCAATTTAGAACCTCTGGGGCCTCCCTCGGTCACCTCCAAATCCTTTTCTTTTCGCGTCCACCCCTCTGTCCATGTCTCCTTTCTTCTTCCTAATTAGCTGACTATGTAATCAAACGTTCCCTTAGTTAGTGGTTTGGAGCCCTTGCTGACTCTGTAATCAGCCCGTGGCCTCCTGAGGCCTCTTCTATTTCCTGTTGAGATGAAGTGCATAGAAGTGAATAGCAGTCAAGGTCAGGCTGCCCGACTTTGTATTACATGCGAGCACACCATTCATTACCATGGTGTTCGCTTCTCCTTAATGCAGACTAATAGCGCATTCTCCTTCCTGACCTCTGCTGAACACTCAGCGGCCATCTTCGGGACTCTCTTTGTGATAATTTCAAGATCTTTTCCTTAGGAAGTTATAACTAATTCGGGTCCATCAGTGATCATAAATAGTTTAAATTGCTCTTTTGAGTGTGAACTGCCTCCCATGGGCCATTTAATTTACCACGTGTCACCTGGCTGTGCTTGTCCCAGAACCAGCCACTGTCCCTGCCTTTCTTACCTTGGTTTCCACAGCTCCCTTCCGTCCAATCAGCAGAGGGGGAACTCACACCTGGGGTGAGCTGGTGCTCCGCCATTGGCCCACCCAGAGCCATGTTAATGATGGATTTGATCGGATTGGAAGAGTTTCAAGCCCAAGGAGGTTTTCTCCGGAGGATTTTTGAGAGGCCAAACTGATCCTGAGATTGTGCTACAACTTGGTTTGCTTCTGTTCAGAAAAACATCCAGGGATTTTACTTTACTTGAAACTTTCCCTGTTTTAGTTTTAGGGCCTTTATGAGTTTTTATGATTCAACACTCTAGAGAACTTCTGAGACAAGGCTCTGGCCTGCTGACTTAGACTAAGCTTTTAGCTGACCTCAGTTGGTAGTTGTGTGAGATGTTTAAATACACAAGTAAGTTGGTATTTAAAATTTGCAACTAGGTTGTAACTAGATAATAATATTGTATCAATGATAAATTTCCTGACTTTGTTAACTGCTTCTGTGATTATGGGAGAGAAAATCCTTATACTTGGAAGATGCTTACTTAGGGATTTACAGTGGAGGGTCATAGGTTGCTGCTTTATTTCAAATGGTTCAGAAAAAATAATGCATATAATCATACCTATATGAGCACACACAGACATGTAGGAGGATGAAGCAGATATGGTAAAATGTTAATGATGAGTTAGGTGAATGAAGGGTAAATCTAGGTGAATAGCATATGGGGGTTTAATAGTAATATTTTTGCAACTTTTATGTTGGTCTGAAGTACTTTGCAAATGAATAGTTTAATGAGGAAGGTGGCTCCCTGGTGACAGTAGCACATGAGACATTTATGGGCTGCTGGACCCACCCTGCTGTCCCCAAAGTGCCCTGCGGTTCTGCTCCTGGATTTGGTGATCTGCCTCGGCCCCGTGTCTGCTCCTGCTCCTCAGGCCCCTGTTCCTGCTGCTCTGGCCGGTTTCAGTCAAGAATCCTGAGACATGGGCTGAGCACCAGTCTGGGCCAGGTGGGGACGGAGGAGTGGAGAGTCATTGTGCCCCTCCTTAAGGAGCTGCAGTCCAACAGGGAAGCAGAAGTCAAAGAATTACAAAGGGCTGGAAAGGAAAAGGGAGGTTTCTGAGGGAAGCATGTTGTAGAAGCAAATCCACCTGGGGTTCGGGGGAGCTCCTGGGAAAGTGGAATTTGAGCCAGAGCTCTAGGATGGTGCCGGTCAGCTTGGCAAAGGGCGAGGGAGGGTGTGCCGTGGACAGAGGAACCGGGGCATGCGTGTGGCCCTGAGGGGCACGTTGGGGACACTGAGAGAAGACCAGCCTGGCTGGAGCAGACCGGGGGCGGGGGGAGAGGCGGCAGGAGAGGAAGGCAGGGTCTCAGATTTTTCTCTGTTCTGAGAGCTGTGGGAAAGGTGTAGGCAGTAATGTCGTGACTGGTTTTGCACTTTTGAAGAAAATAAAGAAACCCTCTAGATTACAATATAGAAAATAAATTGCCAGGAGCAAATGTGGTGGGGAGAGAAGTCGGGGGCTGTTGCAGCAGTGCGGTGAGCAGTTTTGTCTCCCTGGACCAGAGGGTGGCTGTGCTGATGGAGATGCCAGGTTGACACCAGAGATGTGGAGGAGGTGGGCTTGGCCGGACTCGGCGACCGGCTGGACTACCCATTCTGACATCCCTTTATTGAAACATGTCTGTTTTTCCTTTTGCTTCACAGAGCTGGATGGAAAATACTGTTCCCCCCACACCCCCCAAAAGCATTTACAAATATACCCATTTGCATGGCATCAGGCACTCAATCCACTGAGCCACACCAGCCAGGGCATGCATGGCATTGGTTAATCACCTTGCTTATGTGTGACATGAATATCGCTTGCACAAAGGTGATGTTTATCTCATTCAATAAACTCATGCTGATTAGGAACTGGGACCTACCCACTGTACACATTCTGGAAATTTACGATGTGAAAGATAAAAACTAACGTAATTTTAAAACGGTCTATTGTACTTATGAAACTGCACATTAAACAGTAGGGTTTATGTGGGAAGATATTAATTTTGACAGGGAAGAGGCTGTGCATTCTGCAATCACAATTCCCACAAATAAATGCTGCTGACTCTTCCATGCCAAGGTTGATTTACAATTATAGTGATACATGTTTCTCTTTGATTTATGGCATCATGTTAGCCATGGAATTACTTAGCAGAATCAGTTTGGCTCGATGTAAGAGTTTTCTCCTTGCCTAGAAGAAGTTTTGGCCTGAAGAAAAGATGACATTAATTTAAGAATAGTGTAGTTATCGTTGAGCTATCAAAATAAATCTGAGGACATAAGTCAATTCCACGGCTTGGAGAATGCTAAATCGATAAATCCAGAAAGAGTTTATTGATTCCGGGGCCATCGCTCAAGGCCTCTTCATTAGACTCCTCAGCCATATGTTTAATTGGAATGATAATGCGGATAACTTCAGGTAAGTCCGAGAATCCCCGCTTTGATGTGGGTCGTTCAAGGTAATGGAAGCGGCTTGTCCAGCGGGGGCAGCTGGCGTGCTCCTTCAGACGCAGGAGTGTGTGCGTGGGCAGACTTTATGTCTGCCTGTGTCCACGGGCTTCCCCTCTGGGCCCACGGCGGTTCGATACTTTTAAGTCCCTCCTTTTAAGTTTAATGTAGAAAAGTGTATGGACCAACCGAAAACAATATTAACTAAACATTAAAAACTTAGTGATGGTTAACATCCCCCTAATATATTAGCAATGATTGTGCTGAGCTTTCATATCTAATTCTGTGACTTGTCTCACTTAAACGATGATGAACGCTTGAGGGCAAGAGTCTTCGACCTTTGTTACCTCCTAGATCTTGTTTGAATGAGTGAATATTTTATTTAGCTGTGGCCAGAACTGTGTCAGGTGTTGCTGCATAACAACCCCAATGATTAGGGACCGCTGAACCATTTCATTTGCTTGAGGTTCTGTGGGTCGGATGGGTGTTCTTCTGGTCTCAGTGGGCCTGGGTGGTCTAGGGTGGGTTCCCTCACATGTCTGGTATTGACCCCACAACTGGCATGATGGCCCCCTGTCTCCGTTACCCAGCAGGCAGTTCGCATGGTGGCCCGAGAGGTTCTACCAGCAAGAGGAGAAGCCATTATCAGGTCCTTGTGCAAGTACTTCTCAAACCCGTGTGTTGCATTTGCTAATAGTCCCTGTACCTGGGAGAGGTGGAGAAATGGGCTCTACCTCTTGATGAGGGGAGCTGCAAAATATTGTGGCCATTTTTTTTATAGTATACTGCAGAAATATGAGTAGATTTGTATTTCAGGCTTTCTCCCCTTAACTATTGATGCCTCCTCTTGCTACATTTTTTAAAAAGCTAATATTGAATATTTATTATGTGCTAGTTGCTTTAGATACATAAAACACTGAATTCTCGGATAACTCAAAAAAGGCAGATAAACTTATTATCCCCTTGTTACTAGTGAGGAAATGGAGGCTCAGAGACGTTGACCGGCCCACCCCAGGTCACACAACTAGTAAGTGGGGGAACAGAGATGTTAATCCTGATCTCTCTGGCTCTAGAGCCTTACTCTCAGCACAGTTCTCATGGTGATTACTGCTCCCCTCTTGCTGGGCGTTCAGATGTTGGTGATTCTTTGAAGTTGTAGGAAATAGCAGGACTTCCCAAGTTGTGTGTGAGACTGACTCTCTCCGCCCACGCCTCTCTCACCCAAAGGTGACTCAGGCCTCCTGGCTCAGCCATGCAATCATCCAAGTCTGCCAAATAAGACCACTCTGACTTTTGATAATTTTGGTGTTTGCAGTTCTCCTAAACCACGGAGGTAAAGGGGTAGCAGGAATCTGCCGAACCTTGATGAAGGGCCCGGGCTCCGTTCTGTGTGATTGCTCAGCCTCCTCCCACTTCCCAGGAAGGCCGAATATTGGCAGTGAGTCACGAAGCTCACCACGGCGGTCCGGAAATCTTTATTTTGTTGCCTTCTTTCCTAGATCAAGACTCCCTGAGTGATATCATGACATTGCTCAGGTGTCCTCCTGCCTTCACCTGGCCGCCATCTCCCTCTGGTTTCTCAGCTGGTGGAGCCAAGCTGATCAGACCATGGGCTCAGGGTGTGTGTTGGAGGCCAGACTGGGCTCAGGGGCCCTGCCCCTCATATAGATGAGATGTGGAGCAAAACAGAAGAGTTGCTTGGATATAATTGTTGGACGGGAAAGATCATACATGAGGATTAACACCGACATGTAGCAGGGACCTTCAAAGGTGTCCAGAAACTAAGCTAGAAGGTCAGCTGCATTTCTCCACACTTTAACCATCATTTCACGTAATTGGGTCAAAAAATAAGTGTAAAGGGAAAACCCCACTATTTCTGTGTTTTTCCTTTATTTTTGCAATACTACCATTCTCACAACCCTCTGACTCCAGACATGTGTTTTCTACCCATCCAGCCATTCCGCGACACCAGTGGGACCTCCTGCAACTCAGTTCAATTCTGATGTTAACCAGAGCCACTGTAGAAACCACAGGTTAAGGGCTCAGTCCCACAAGACCAGCCCATACTTTGGATGCCACTCATAAGAACTAGGTCTCCGGGTCACCCACAACTTCTGTGCCACATGGAGCTCCCCCATGCCCCTCCTGGGATTTGATCATTTGCTCATAGAACTCACAGGCTCACAGAACTCAGGGAAACACATTTATTAGTTTCTTATATGGTAAAGGATGCAGAGGAATGGCCAGATGCAGAGGTATGTAGGGTAAGCTCTGGAAGGGGCCAAGAGCAGGAGCTTCTGTCCTAGCGGAGTTGGGTGTGCCACCCTGCTGATGTGTGGACGTGCTCACCAGCCTGGTAGCTCACCAAACCTGTCCTATGGGATCTTTATAGAGACTTCATCCCATGAGAATGGTCATTACTGACTCAATCTTCAGCCCCTGGCCCCTTCCTGGAGACTGGCACAGGGATAGGGCAGAACATTCCAAGCTTCTAATCATGGCTTTGTATTTCTGGTGATCAGACCCCACCCAGGAGCTACTCAGGAGCCCACCAAGAGCTACCTCATTAGGATAAAAGACTCTCCTATGATCCAGGAAATTCCCAGGGATTAAGGAGTTCCGTGCCAAGAACTGGGGTCAAAGACCAAATACAGAAGCTGCTCCCAGTGCTCCTGTCCCTTAAGAAATTACAAGGGTTTTCGGAGCTCTGTAGCAGGGGCTGGGGGCAGAGACTAACATGTATTTTCTATTATTTCACAGTAGGCAACTTACTTAAGACCTAAAATCCATGAACAGGAATGTCTCAAATGCTCAGCTTCTCAAAAAGCCCAGGCCCCCAGGTGTGTTTTGGGCCACGATCCAGGGCTGAACTGGAGCTGACTCACACCAGCTTGTTCATCATACCAGCTGGTCCAGATTTCCAGGAATTTTGTGTGTCAGTTGTTAACACAGCCGTTATTAAAAATTAAATTATACACACTTACAATGAAATTATATGTAAAGGTAGTAACTACTCAAAAGTCATCACTTCCTACTTATTTTATGTTTTACTCTTCTCTGTGATCTTGAGGTTATTTCTATGTACTTCATCAGCATGATGGAAATGCTATATTGTAATGTGCTACTGTACATTTCCTCCCAACTGCAGCCCACAGCATCAGGTTGGTAGCTTGGAATTGGTCATGGTGGAGGTATTCACGGCCTGCAAATCTGCAAAGGCCACACATCAGGGCTTGGTTTATTGTTTTGTTGGCTACTTTGTCTCGAGGAAGGCCTGGAGAAAATGTGAATAATGCCTCATACACTTACGAAGTGCGTCGTGTCTGTACCTGTTACAGTGATTTGAGGGGATTCTCCTAGTATTGGAGAATCTTATTCTAGCTTATCATCTTATGCAGCAAGGAAGTCGCTCATGTTGTTGGTGAGCAACTGAGGTTCTGGTGTGGTTTTGTTATTTTGTGTTCTTTTTACTTGTTAATATAAAGGAAAATCTCAATCAACATTCAACTATACTTGTTCGTCAGTTGCAATATAGGTGGACTATGGTGTATCCATATACAGGATTCGGCAAAAATCGACATGACATTGTGTGAGTTCATTGGCTATATGGTATTTATAACAAAGAGTATTGCACAATCATATCAGAAAAATCTGTATTAAACTTTTATCAGCATTGTATTTACTTATGCACACATTTCCTTCTTCTCCCATTGAGGAGTCGTTAAACATTTACCGACATACAATTGCCGTACCACCACCACACTCTTACTGGTTGTAAGAATTCTGGGGTGGGGGTGGGGGATTTTCCTCTTCAATCTGTAGGCATGAAAATGCCACCTTTCCTTTTATTTTTGGTGGGCTCAGTCACAGAGAGCCCAGCAAATCATCAAAGTCAGCCAGCTGAGCAAGTCCAAAGGGGGAAAAATGGCTTCCCAGCAGGCTGAGGCCTCCCCTGGGCAGGCCCGTCGTACCCTAAGTGGGTGGAGGACAGAGTTAGCGGCTCTGGGGGCTCCCATAGTGAACATCTTGTTTATCACTATTGCATTTAGAGTGATCAAAGTGACAATGACGGCAAGCATTCAAATGCTTTTTTTTTTTTTTTTTTACAAAGCCTGCCCACATTTATTAGCTATTTTATATTTGTAGAGAGTCCTCTGATTTTTAGTGATTGTGGGCAGCTGGAGAGGGGATCTATTTATCACAGTATGAGACGTTAGCTAACTCATTCCTCTCCAGGATGCATTGCCTCTCAGACATGGTATTAAAGGCGTTTACTTACTATTTCCTACACTTGTTATTATACCCAATCTGCAGCGAATTCAGGTCAGGAAACAAAACTCTTTAAGGCGTTATTAACAGTTCAGGTGGAAAGAGCAATCCACTTGCCAAAAGTAGGTCTGTTGCAATTGTCTTGGACTCTATTTCTGTCCGTGGGGTGTTGGTTGGAGAAGGGGGTCCAGAGTCCTGGAGGTGGGTAGGGGAGATGTGAACATAACTAGCTCCATCTCTGTGTCCTGGATCTCATTCCGGTTTTAAGTTTCATGTGGTGACCTTTGGCCAACCTCACTGCTCTTAGCAAGCCTGTCGAAGCCTCCTCGTTGATGATTATCTGAGCTCCTTAAAATGTAGCTATATTTTGGTTAGTAACACTGGTGTGACGACCGAGATGAATGTCAAACTGGTGATGGTGTTGATTCCGAACAATTATCTATCACAAAACTACCAGGAGGGATGGCCCCTGACGCGACTGCGTCTTTGTCCCTTTGCCTTGTCAATCATTAGTACCTGACTTAGCTATTAAAAACGTACGGTAACATACCTTGGCTATTGTAAATAATGTTGCAATGAACATAAGGATGCATAATTTCAATTAGTATGTTGGATTTCTTTGGATAAATACCCAGAAGTGGGATTGCTGGGTCACATGGTAGTTCTATTTTTAGTTTTCTGAGGCACCGCCATACTGTTTCCCGTAGGGGCTGCACCTCTCTGCGTTCCCATTAATGGGCTTGAGGGTCCCCTTTCTCCATATCCTCACCAGCACTCATTTGTTCGTTCATTGATGATGGCCATTCTGACAGGTGTGAGGTGATATCTCATAGTGGTTTTAATTTGCATTTTTCTGATGACTAGTGACATTGTCCATTGTCCTCTGATAGACAATCAGATAAAAAAGATGACGTACATACATCCAGTGAACTGTTACTTGGCTATGAAAAAGAATGGAACTTTACCGTTTTCAACACCGTGGATGGACCCAGAGAAACACAGAGAAAGACAAATACTGTATGAGTCCATTTATACATGGAATCTAATGAACAAAATAAGTGAACAAACAAAACAGAAACAAACTCATGGACAGCGAACAGACCGATGGTTGCCAGGTGGCAGGGAGGTTGGGCCCTGAGTGAAAAAGCTGAAGATATTAAGAAGTACGAATTGGTAGTTTTGAAATAGTCACAGGAATGTAAAGTACAGAATAGGAATATAGTCAATGGGGCCAGGTGGGCACTGGGCATACTGGGAGGAGCATGTTGTAAGTCATGTAAATGTCTGATCACTGAGCTGTACACCTGAACTAACACAGTATTGAATGACAACTGTAACTGAGAAATGGAAAAGTACAGTGACAGGTGCCTGTAGCAGAGAGCACTTTGCACAGAACTGCTGAGCTGTCTGTGCGCTCTGACCCTGCTTCCCGGTAAGTAAATTGCCCTGTAATCAGTTCTCTTATCTTCTATGGCATGGCCTGCATTGTTCTTTGTTCCGAAGATACCTTCTGGTTACAGAGGCCTCTGTACCTTCATACATTCCACCATCAGACAGAAGTATAATGAGAGGGGAGCAAACAGTAGCCTCCAGTATTGTGGCCGAAGAGTTCCCATCCGTTTTGTAAATACTGTGCCTGTTGCAGCTTTGATCACGTGGTGAATTAGAAAAAATACATTGATGTTATGATGATGGAAAACACCGCCCAACCCAATTATTTTCTTGTGTTGCTGTGATCGGCATCAAGGCATGCAAGAGTTTCTCCGGAAAGTTTTGCCTAGGGTGCGGTGTGAATCAATACGACAGCACACGGCGACTCGTTGGTACAGGTCGTGTGAACTGTTGGCAGCGGTTTGGCGAGGTCTCTGTGCCGCATGAGGCGCTGGGAGTGTGGCTGCTGTCCAGTTAGCACAATGAACTTTCACAGCTGAGAGGGGTCTCCCAGACCCCCAAATGGGCATTTGGGACTGAAAGAACTAATCTGATGTTCTCTGATGATCACACCAAATCAGATGGTTATCAAATATTAACTCCACTTCGTGCTATGTGAGCTTGCCTTGTCTACAGTAGCACCCTTGGCACACTCGGGAATGAAGAAATTCAATTTCAGGAGTAAACACAGTTAGAGTGCAAAAATAGTTCAGAGGACAGCTTATACACAGAACAAAGCTCAGCTAATTTGGGCCAACAAATACGACTGAAATTTGCAGAGCCTAAGCAGTATTTTGTCTAGCCAAAGGTTGCAGATACAATTCTTTTCATCAAGATTTGCTTTTTTCTCCTGCGTTTGATTACTTTTGTGAAGGAGGACATATTGACACGTGCAGAAGACTGTGACGAGTTGAAATAGTTTTAGATGGTGTGTCTCTGGCAGGCCTTTGTGTTCTGATTTCAGTGGGAACCACTGTGGATTCTGCAACAGCTTTGATAACCAGATCCATCACAGACCTAATCATCCAACTCATCACGCCCTGTAATTTGACTGAAAAGTGTCAAGACAGCAAAAGATTCAAGTCCTAAGGAGGATTTTGCAGCCCTCCAGCTTATGCTTATTAGAGATGCTCTTATACACTCTTCACTCCAACCACGACTAAATGAACCCAGAGGCTTGAATCAAGGATGGAGGTGGGAGGGGCAGGGGAGAGGACCAGAACAGACTTCTAGGGGAAAAGGGGTTAAAAAAATATTAGACAAAGCTTTACTGTCCTACAGAAGTTCTAGTCTCAAAATATTGAGAACTTGCTCTGGCTGGTGTAGCTCAGTGGACTGAGCACAGGCCTGTCACTGGTTCAATTCCCAGTCAGGGCACATGCCTTGGTTGCAGGCCAGGTCCCAGGTGGGGGACATACGAGAGGTAACCACACATTGATGTTTCTCTCTCACTCTTTCTCCTTCCTGTCCCCTCTCTCTAAAAATAAATAAAATATTTTTAAAAATATTGAGAACTTGCAGAGTGAGTCCTTTTTGCTGAGGACACACCCTCAGCTCAAGTTCCAGTGAAAAGAACCGTGCACTTCGGGATGGAGACCTGGCTCCTGCAACCTCTTCCTTCACTGTGGGACCTTCCACAGGCTCTTAACCTCTCTGAGCCTCGGGCCCTTGTTTGGGCTGTGCTGGCTCCCCGCCCTTGGCACTCTGTTCCTTATGGTAAAGCTTTCCACTGTTGAGATGCGGATGCCTTGAAGACTTTGCTCTCACATCAGGTTGTCTTAATTTTCATGCTTTGGAGTTTCGGAAAACATTATCATTTTTAGAAACTATATTGGGGAAAACGGGGAAGGTCGGCTGTTTTTGGAATGTTTAAACCAAAATGTAAGGAATGTACCACCTGTTGGGTAAGCCTGCAGTATCACAAACCAGCCCTCATTTCGCTCTTGTGGGTGCCACAGCATTAAATTTTAAAAAAGATACAAAACCACTGCACACAGGTTCCCCAAGTGCCTGCCTTCTCCTTTTGTCTGGACTTGGTGTGTTTTAGAGGTCACGCTTCTCTAATATATTGCTCTTTGCCTGTGTCCACGCTGACCTGTGGTGCTCACCCCTTGGTCTTCACTATCCTCCCCTCACCTGCATGCTGTCTCCTGGGGCTGCTTTCACCCCTTCCTGCTTCCCTTTCTGCTGGAAACGACCCTCTCTCTCCTCCAACGCACGGCGACCCAGCCCTGGTAGGGTGGATCTGCGCCAAGCATTTGGAGACATTAGAGAGTCGTTACTGTGCAGGACAAATTCAGTCCAGACCGTTCTTAGAAATCCCTCCCCGAGCGAGCCCCGTGGCGGGTGGTGAGAGTGGGTAAAGGATGACTAAATGGAACAGTTAGCAGCGACCCTTTCTTCCCCTCCCCCCACTAGGTCTTGAAATCTGAACAAGAGAACAGAGATGGGGGAGGGTATCTAGGGCATGAAAAGGAAAGGGGGCAAGCAGCAGAGAGCAGGTTAGCTTATTCACAGTTTGCCCAGAGCGGGGTCTGTTAGCAGAGTTCCCAACTAGAAGACCTTTAAACATGTTTTTGGCTCCAACATCTGGTTAAGCCAACTGCGCTGCAACTCGAAGTCTGCGTGGTGAGGTCGGCTTCTTCCCCATATCTTCTCTGTTAATTCTCTTCCTGGTCTGTCTTTGGGAAACTCTTTGGGGGTGTTTAGCCACTTGGTGACAGAGGTGGAGATTTAACCGTTTCAGGCCCCTCGATTTTCTCGCTGAGACAAGGAGACCCTTTTGCGGTCACTAATCCAGCTTGTTCTCAGATCACGCTGAAATTCCTTTTTGTCACATCCCCTCAGTTGTAATCAAAAGGCAGATTAGCCTGGTTATCAAGGTCCTGATGGCCCCCGTTTGGTCCATCAGCTCAGTGCTCTTAGTTAAATGACACCCACCAGGAAGCCAGAACCGCGGAGCAGCGCTTTGCAGGGTTAGCTGGCTGCGTTATTACAACGATTTCATTTAATAAACTTGCCGCCAGCATCTTAATCCGCAGTCAAGTGTAAGCATGAGAATTCTCGTTAGCCGTGATTAGGCGGCGCTGATGGTTAACAACATTTTGTCATCCCACAGGATTCATTTTCATTAAAAGTCTAAATTGATTTAAAAATATGATTTCAACAAGAGCCCCTGATTGATGGCAACTTACTGGGCTTTCAGGAGGAAAACCCACTGTAGGCAAACTGTTTCCGCTGTGCAGTCTGGTTCTGCTTTTGGGTTTGCGCTGGGACCTATGTCCTGTAGGGTTTCTTCTAACCCTTCAGCCCCCTCTCCTGCCTGACCTGCACCTGTGTGCTGCCCATCAAACTGGCTAGACGTTCTCCCCGCACGTGCTATTCTACTGAAGGTGCAGAACATTCCCTGGAGGCGTTAGGAATTTTCTGTCTTCCTTTCCTTAGGGTCTGAAGTGGAGCCATGCAGGGTTCTCGGTAATGTCTAGAGTTCTGGTCACGCTGGTGGATTCTGCAGTGGCTTTGAGCTCTTTCCTCCCACCTGCGTCCTCCTGGGAGCACTGCCCCCTGGGCCCCCACACCGAACAGCGCCAGGCACACAGTAAGCACGCTGTGGATGTGTGAGGGATGGAAGGACAAGGGGCCAGGGGTCCTAGGTTCTAAATATACAGTTGTTGTCTTTCCTTTAAAATTTTTTTCAATTATACTTGGTCTACAATGTTATATTAGTTTCAGGTGTATACAACACAGTGGCTAGACATTTATACTTGTATACCTTATGAAGGGGTATATAACGAGGTATGTAAAACCTCACTTTATACGGTGTGTAGTTGCCTCTCCTTTTCTGAGAGCTGTGTTCAGCTGGGTCCTGGGAAAAGCAGATGCAGAGACAGGATTGAACATGCAACAGTTTTATTGAGGGAAAGGCCTATTCGAGAGAAGACGGGGAGAGAGCCGGACAGTCGGGCAGGACTGGTGCCTTGTTGCGGGCCTGACTTGAGTGAAGGAAGGAGGGAGGAAAGCCTGGGTGGTAACGTCCTAGACTGCCATGCAGACGAAGGTTTGGCAAGGATGCTCAGGAGTCTTGGAGCCAAGTCGGCCCCCAGCCTAGCTGCGGGCCTGCCTCGGCATACCTGCAGTGCTCGGTCCCTGGCTAGGAGCAGCCCCTAGGAAGTGTGGCCTTGGTGTGAAGGTGGCACTAGATTTCCAAGTGCAGCAGCTGGGGCCGTGGGGAATGACACAACCTGGAGTTGTAGGTCTGCAATGCGTGTTTCCGTGGTCACCAATGGCCAGAACTAAGCCAACAGCCACAGTCCGATACCTGCCTCTGTGTCTGCGTTCTGTTGGGCTGTGGGTGCTTCCTGCTTCTGGGATACTCTCCTGTAGGCATCTGGGGTTCACTTCGAGGCTTTGTTGCCCATGAGGCCATTCATTGTTCAGAATCTGCCGCTGCCATCGGCCCAGACCCCCGACACCTTCCTGCCATTGAAGGCACCATGTTAACTCTGAGAAGGACACGTGTCATTCTGCCAGGGAGATCTGTGCCTAGGAGATCCTTTCTGGACAGCCCCACCTAGGGGCTGGACCCCGATAACCACTTTGTCCCTTCTTTTCCCCTGGCACCAGCTAAACTGGTTGGTATCATGGTCTCATTTAAGATCAGCTCTGTTTAGGACCTTTGGTCCCAGGAAAACGAGAGTTTCAAAGGCCTATTATCATATATACAAAAAGATAATAGGCAGGCTCACTTTGGTGAATTAAAGTTTGATCTTTGTCAAGGAAGCTACTATCTGGGACCTGACTACCTGCCATGACTTGCTTTTAGTTAGGAATTTTTATGCTCCGACCATCCTGTGTGGTTACTTTTGGTCTCTGGGTTTGTCAGGCCACCGTGCAGGCCTCCCCTGAGCTTGTCAGGTTTAGTGTGTGGCCCCTGTTTGGTCCACATGGGGCTGGCTTTCAGTCCAGGATGCACAGAGGACTGGGGCAGAGAGGAAGTGCTGTGATGATGGGCATTGTGTCACCTGGCACTGTGTCCTTGGCTTGTGTCTTCCACCTGCTTTGGTGGTGCTTTCTGGCTCCCCTGAGGGTCCCTGCAGGCACTGACTTAGGGAGGGAGGCTCAAATGCTTGTACTTGGGAGAGAGGATGAAGCAGGAAAGTACCCACTGGGGAAATGTGGGTGAGTCAGAAGGAGCAGTGCTCTTCTCTACATAAAGCTTCACCGTGAGGTGGGGTTTTCTCAGTGAAGGGTATTAGGCATTGAGATAAAGACCAAGTGGACTTTCCTAGGGGCCTTTGACTTGGTAAAGCTCATCTATGTGGGGTGAATTTTGTGTGGTGTTGGCCAGTGGGGGACAGAGAGTGGGAGGTGGGGGACGGGAGGTGGAAGAAAGGGCAGGCAAGGACACAAAAATAAGTTCGCTTCCCACACTGGGATTATCTGCTTACTCATCTGCTGGAGTCTGATGGGTCTCATCATTGTTCCTGCTTTTCCTGATTTGCTAGAACTCCCCCAGGACACATTAAAAAAATACAGAAATCAGGTGCTTTGTTTTAAATTTATGCTCGGTTTCATAATGATTAATTAGGGGAAAATATATGCTGTGACTACCCTTTTTATCCCACTGAGAGAGGAATCTGGGACACTTCCTCTAGTGAATAGAACTCAGTGGTTCTTCTCTGTGCAGTAACATGGTCTTATAGTTATGTTTGGTCATGGCCTTGCATGCCACGACAGGCCTGTTGAGTTCTGCATTTAAGCCCGTGCTGGGGGATGTGGAGCTCAGCCTCTCTCAGTCACACAGGATTAAATGTAGCACTCAGTTTGTAGACATCCGGTGCTGGCTGGGTAACCAGCTCTCTGACCGCCAGTGTGCAGAAAAATCAGTCCCATTCCATGTACTCAGCCAACACACTCTGGTCCCGTCGGACCAATGTTTGTGGAAAAGGGCGGTGTCCTATCTGATGCAGGGCTCTTGCCCTGTTGTGCTGGCTGTCAAAATAATTTGAATATTGCCTTTGATTTGCATCTCTACCTTTTCCACAGGTAGGTTGGGCTGCCAAACTGTAAGTCAAGGTACCTTGTCCAGCCTTGAATAATAAGTGCTCCCTGACGTGTCTAAAATTGATGGGCCACTGATGAAGCACAATGAATGTACATGGAGCTACCTCCAGACTTCACCAGATGAGGCAACTGAGTGCTGTTTAGATAATTGTTTTATTTATAGTCCATTAAATTTCTATTGGGCAGCCTTCCAAGCTGGAATTGATCACACCTGGGACCATAGGTCAGCAGCATCCTTTACATGTGACTGTTTCTCCCTGGGGCCCAGTGCAGTGCATGTGTTCATCTGCTCCAGTCCTATGCTGGCCTCTGGGATGGTGATGGGTCAACTTGTGCTTTGATGTAAGATTATGAAAGTTGATCTCCTCGTGCCCCTGGAGTCCTTAGTGCTGAATGTTATACCCTTCACTAAATTTCTGAGACTACTACTCTGCCTAGAAGGGCTGAGACTTGCAAAGAAGAGAGGAAAAGGTAAAAGGCTTTGGCATTTATGCAACAGGAATTAAGTTGGAGATCACACTTCTCTCACCCAGTTTCCCAGGCCTTTGTGCACTCTTCTTGCCTAAGCAAAGCCAGGCATATGCTGCAGACTTGTCCTTCTATTCCAGACATAGAAGTATGACTTATAGTAATAATAAGGATAATGATGATACTAGCTGTCATTTATCGGAGCAATGACCCTGTGTCAAACCCAGGGCCAGTGGCTTCACACACATTATTTTATTTACTTTTTAGAACAATACCCCTGTGAGTAGGAATCACTTCCTATTGTTGATAGATAAATAACACGAGGCTCTGAGAGATTTAGTAACTTGCCCATTTACTTAGCCTAGCGCTTCCCAACACCAAAGCCCACAGTTCATCCTTGATCTCATAAGCTCTCCCAATGCCCCTCCCCCTCAATGCATTTTCTTTTTTTGAAGATTTTATTTATTTTATTTTTAGACAGAGCAGAAGGGAGGGAGAAAGAGAGGGAGAGAAATATCGATGTGTGGTTGTCTCTTGTGCACCCCCTACTGGGGACCTGGCCTGCAACCAGGCATGTGCTCTAACTGGGAATTGAACCAGCAGCTGTTTTGTTCTCAGGCTTGGTGTTCAATCCACTGAGCCACACCAGCCAGGGCTCAATGTATTTTCTAAAATGAGATCTGAGTTAAGTGTTTTATGTGCTCTAACTTTGGGTGCAAAGTTCATGTTCCCTTTAGAATTCCCCTGCTCACTCCTCTAGTCAAGGTTATCTTGGACATAGAAAGTTCTTCAAATATTCAGACTAAAGGGGGCCAAATATATGGTGTTGAAGATGATTTGACTTTGGGTGGTGGGCACACAATGCAATATATAGGTCATGTGTCATAGATATGTACACTTGAAACATGTACGACCTTATTAGTCAATGTCACCCCAGTCAATATAATAAAAAATATTCAGACCACCTCTGTCACCCATGGAATGTTCTGACTCTGGACAGCCTGTGAGTGTTCCTTCTCTTGCATGAAAACAGCTCTCTCTGACTTGTAGTTAGAAGTGAAATGATTTAAAATAGCTTCCACACAGCTCAGTTTCAAAGAGTTTCCAGTTACACATAACTTCACATGAGCAGATAATCAGAGGCCAGAGCCGGACAGCGCGGCTCCTGCCTCCTAACTGGCGCGGGGCAGGGGCAATCTGCTCTGCAGGTGGCCTGGGTCAGGTGGCCCCTCTTATCTGCCACCTCCTGGTGTTGGGAGCGACTCACCCAGGATTACAAAGAGACTTCACAGAGACACTGAACAATGGGATGGAATCAACCTGAACAGAAAAACTAATTGGTTTGAATCCTTCCTTAACCATCAGTAATTAGTTTGGGATTGATAGCTCATCTTATAAAATGAATGTTTCCCTTCCCAAGGTAGAATTTCTTCCCTTGGTTGCAAGTTCAAACGACTTCATTTAAAAGATTCCATCAGAAGTGAACCTGATATGATTCTATCTACTCTTCCTATTTAATATGACTTTTGCAGATTGGAGAGTGTGAAATACCACATTTATTCCACAAGTTTTGTCTTCACCCTCTCCACTGTCTCCTCAATGCATACACAGGCATTGTTATTATTATTTAAAAATTCTCAGATTGGGCAGAGATGGTGGGGGTGGGAAAATTGTGGGAGCTACAGGGCCTGAGTCTGAACTTGAAATTGTCACTGGTTTTCCAGAAAACCAGTTATTTGAAATGTACCCAGACTCCCAGACTCCCAAGGTACCTTTCTTCAGAAATTTTTGGGTTCTTCAGAAGGTGGATTAGAACTGAAGGACTCTCTAAACAGGACCCAACATGTGCTTGTGAGAGAGAGGGGGACTTTTTTTAGAACTTTGGTCTAGGGTCCTAGTAACCTCTATTCACACAATTTTTCTCTTTTCTCAGCAAGTTTAAATTTTACCCACTCTTTGTATGATGGTTTGGGGCCATGTCTTCTTCATAGATTTTTTTCCCTGCCAATTCTGATCTTTACTGACTTTGTTAATTAATGAATGTCATCCATTTGAATTGAATATTGAAAAGAGTAGTTACTCAGTGAGGTACAGTCTAGATGTGCTTTGTGGGGCTGGGAAGAGGGACCAGATTTAAATCCTTCCCTGAGCAGTTTATGGTCTATTAGGAGGGAGAGCAGGCTACAAATAAACAGGCAGTTACTATACTGGGCGTTAAGGTAGAAAGCGGTACAATGCAATGAAAGAGGATGTGAGGAAATGCCCCAAAGAACTCTCTCCTGCGAGGGGCGGGGGACTGGTTTGGGTTGGTTTGGCAAGAAGAGAAGGGATGAGGTAAGCGTGGGAAGGTGGGTAGGGGCCAGATGGCAGCTGAAAGATTGGGTGATGGGGGAGGGGCATCTGAAGGCTCCATGAGGGTGTAGAACTGTGCGTTGGGAAGATGGAAAACGAGGTGGGGTGGGGAGGAAAGACAGGAAGCCAGTGCTACAAGGTGGGAGAGATTGAGGTCATGGCGTCTGGATCGATCAGCATTTATTCCATCTGCCTGTACCAGTAACTTTCACAAGTTAAACATTTATTTCTCTCTTATGTAAAAGAAGTGGTGCTGAACAGTGAAGAACTAATGTGCAGGCTCTGTAGGAGTCAGGGGTCCTTTGCTTGCCACCCCCCGGGGGGGGGGGGCTGCTATTGTTATCTGCATCCATCCAGCAGCAGAACAGAGAGAAAGTATGGAAGAGGCAGTTTATTTATTTTTTTTTAAAGGGAAAATTCTCAGAAGTCTCACATGGCGCTTTTGTTTACTTCTCATTGGCCAGGACTTTGCACATGGCCACACCTAATGAGCCTGGGAAATGGGGACTTTTAGCTGGGTGGCCATATGCCTGGTTAAAACTGAGGGCTCTTTTGTTCAGGAGAAAAGGGACAAAGAAGGTGGGGGAAGACTCTGCCTCAGAGCCTGGGTTCAGGTAGTGACAACGAGAATGGGGAGGAAGGGAGAATGTGTGAGATGTTCAGGGACTTAATGACTGGGATTGACAACTGGTTAGAAATGGCATGCAAATAAGAGAGGTTTGGGGCCTGGGTAAAAGGAAGTGGTGGAAATGATAGCTGCTAGTATGTGCCAGACACTGGTCTAAGTGCTTTTGCGTGTATTTCACATTGAATCCTTAGAACAGCTCCATGACATAAGTCCTAGTATTATTATTTCTGTTTTGCAGATGAAGACAATTGGGTGCAGGGAGGGTAAGTTGCTTGCCCAAAATGACGCTACCAGTAGCAGAACTAGAATTCTGGTTCCAGAACCTGTGTCCTTAACCACTCTGCTTGTGGCGACAACGAACAGAAAGAGGAGACTGGGGTGCCTGGCTTTGTGTGCTCCAGCCACGTCGTTTATCCACCGTGTTTTCCTGTTCCCTTGAGCACATTTAACTCCTCTAGTGCTCAGGGGCGGACGGTTCAGAAAACTAGTTGAGTCGATTTTTGCATGTGGGCTTGCAAGAACACCAGAAGTTCTGACAATCTGTCTCTAGTTTTGGTCACTGACAATTTCAAGCCTTGGCCTGGAGTGGACACCGATCACTGTCGCTGCCTTGCGGGACCCCTGGGGTGGGTTCTGGGGGCTGTACCCCAGGAGACTTTCCATCTTGTCAGGAAGTAGATTGCCCAGAACTGTGTTACCAGGTCCACATGGGGCAAAAGAAGGAGGAACCATTAAAAGGGAAGCTCATGGGTCTCAGGGCCTTGGCACCTTGGATGGGGAATCAGGAAGATTGGACAGATTCCAAATGGGGGACTCTTAATACAGTGTCTGGGGGGCAGTGGGCAGCTCTGTGCTCTAAGAACTTGGGGATGTAGGTCTTGAAAGGACAGAAGGGATCTATATTGTGGCCAGCTGTAACTTGAAAACAATATTCTCTGTCTGCCACTGCTGTTTTGCAGAAAGCATGATTGAAGTCAAGTCTGTGCCAGGGCTAAAGACCGGGAATAGAGTAATGTCTGTGGAGAGAAAGACAACCAGCAAGTCCCTTAATTAGAGCTGGGTTCTTGTTTTTCCAGTCGATCGTAATCACTTGCTAGGTTTCCAGTCAGCTCCTTTGGCCTGCCGTGCGCAGCCCTGGAGTTGATTGTAGATCAAGTAAGACAGACCCGGTTTCCCCTTCTGTAAAAATACTATCACAAAACTTATTTCTTGACTATGAGGACCCAAAGAATTAATATGTGAAAGTGTTGGCAAGCTCTCAAGTTTAGTTATTTATTACATTAGTGATAACGGTGGATATTAGTCATTAAAGCCTGCTAGAAAATGATTCTTAAATTTCATGCTTCATTGGATCCCACTGGCTTCCATTTTTCACCAGGGTACGTACTTCACTGACACCTGTAATCAAAGCTTGGAGATTTACTTGGGCACTAAAAGATTAATCATAGCCAAATTCATAACGCTCCTCATTTTTTTCCTGTTCACTGAGCGTTAGCCAACATCCCTGGGATGTGACTTCCTCAACTTACTCTGACGGGAATTTGTACTTAAATATGTGTTTAGAAAATATCTTGTTGAAAGCTGCAGTCAGTTGACTGTGGGAAAAGAGCTTCCCTGCAAGAAAAATCTCATGCTGGAATGGACCTCAGTGTTTTGCTACGTAGCGTCTCCATTCTACGTTGTTACTGAATACTTCCTCTTCCTGTTCCATGTCTTTTTCGTTTCCTCCAACCAAGGTTTAATTGCAAGAGATCAAACTCATCTGTAGTTATTCTGTCCCAAAGATGCAGCCAGGAATAAGATGTATTTCCATCCTCAAGTAAGCTCACCATCTGGGAGGGGAGACAAAATTAAAAATAAATATTTGTAACATGGTGAGACAAATTCCACTGAATAAATATATTTGTGGTACAGAGGTAGCATTTCAACAGGAGAAAAATGCATGCTGGTGTTATCCCTGTCTAAATATGTGGCCCTAAGAACCACCCATCAATCAGCAAAACCGACTTTCCTTGCTTGCTTATGTTAAAGTAACTATCCTTTTAATTTGAGAGATTAGGAAATTTGGGTTTTATTAGTTCAGACTCTTCCTTCTTTCATCTCATTGTGCTTCTTAAACCCTCGTTTATGTATTTATTATGCAAAACCCATTGGATCATCCCTCCGGCCTCCGTTCTCTCCAGTGATCTTTGTATGAGTTGTTTTGGTTTTCTCATTATAAATCTTTAATGTGCACAACTGTGTTCCTTTCTTTAAAATTCAGCCTTGCCCTGTAATATTTGCAAAGATTTGAAAGCTTGACAATACACTTTGTGGCAAGGCTCTGGGGAAACAGGTGTCCTCATGTATTGTTAGTGGAAATGAAAAATGGTGCAATTCCTATGGAGGGAGATTGGTAACAGTAACAAAACTCTGTGTGCATTTACCCTTCACCCAACAATCCAACCTCAAGAATTTGTCCTGACACATTGCCAACAATATGAAAACAATACAAACATACAAGGTGACTCATTTATAAGTACAAATGTTCGTATTTACAGTATTACATTTATATGTCACAAATATTATACAAAACACAAATATCACAAGGTAGTATCATTTGTAATCACAGAACCATTGGAAACCACCTTAAGGTCGAAACCTAGGAAACAGAACATGATGGTACTCACACGCGGTGGAGCACAGTGCACGCTGTGACCGAGAGTGGGGAAGGTCTGCAGGGACGGACAGGAAGTCATTTGTGTGCGATGCTGTCAAGTGAAAAAAGCAAAGCGAACACAGACCATACATAGTATGCACATTTTGTGTAAGAAAGAAGGAATTTCAGAATACGTATGTTTTTGCTTATCTTTACAACTGAAATACAGGAAGGACAAGTCAGGAAACATCAAAGTTGTTTACCTATAGGAGGTGGTGGGAATAGGGCAGAACGAATACAGAGGGAATAATACTTCTCAATGTATCTCTACATAGTTTTGCTAATGTTATAAATATTCAAAAGTAAAATTAATAAGGATGGGAAGGAGAAAAATCCATCTCTAACACTGAAAGCAAAGTGAAACAAATCACCCAACTGTGCTTCAAATGAGTTCCATAACTGTACTGAAGAGAAAAAAAAAAGAAATGACTAATCCAAGTTGTTTATGAACATTTAATTATATGCTCTCAGTCTTACTTAGGTGGGGAAATGGTAGGGGGATTACACGTGAATCTTTTTATTAGGCGGGTTTTTTGTAGTGGTAGAAAACAGCGATTCTGCAGCAATGTTCCATGTGTTATAGGACTGAGTGAGCGATAAATGTATGGCTGTTTTGGGGGAGCCAGGGTCCTTACTAGGGAAGAAGGGGCCTAATCTGGAATAGTTCAAGGCCAGAAAGAGCTCTGTTGGCATTAATCAAAATAGAAGGTATCAAAGTGTACCCTGTTTCTATGGTATATATGTGATAATGGATGTATATGCATGTGTAGGTGTATATTTGTATGTATATGTATAAGTGTATATACATGCATCTATTATCCAGCTGTACATGCTGAAAGGGCCAGGAAGCAATGATATCTCATTAGCCCTGAGCACACCTAGTGCCCAGGTCTTGGTCTCTGATACCATTTTCCAGTAAGAGGTTCCAAGGTTCCAGGGCTGGGGCAGGGTAGTTTATGAGATGAGCCTGAGCCATTTTTTTATGCTAGAAATTAAAGTGCTCAAGAAAACATGGGAGCATGTCACAAGGATAACAGGAGCCAGCTTGAAAGGACTCCTACTGGTTAAATTTAAATACCAAAATAATTAAGTACAATAATGAATCATAAAACATTAAAAATAAGAATTCATGGGTCCTTACCACTAATAAGTGGATATATTAATAGTAAATTAATATATTATTAATACGTATGGGGGAGAAGGGAGGGCTCTTGCTTACAGTGTAATGCTAAAGGCCACTGGAAAACTGGGAGGAGGTGCTCAGGTTGGAAAGTTAGCATTTTGCAACCATTATGTTGAAGATTAGGTCAGGCAAGAATCATAAATGGGTGCTGAATCTAGGTGGAAATTCAGATAAGGAGCAGGATACGTGTATGATCTGAAAGTGTCTCCCACAGACTGATTTCTATTTCCAAGAGAAAAAATAGCAATTACACAGTGGGTAAATTGGACATCGTGACTGACTGATTACAGTCTGCATCAGCCGTGAGAACAGATGGACATCACGTGCCTCTAGGTGGGATACCCTGAGAACCACACTGCAGCACCTATACGGCCAAGAACATATTGAACTTGAACCATGAGAAAACACTAGACAAATTCTAAATGAGAAACACTCTTTAACAACTAGGGAGAGGGGGATTTTATACTTAGAAACTATGGCTGTCATGAATGACCAAGAAAGGCTCTGGAAGTGTTTTAGATGAAAAAAGGAGAGAGAGAGAGACATGGCAGGTAAATGCAGTTCCTGCCCCTAGAACGGATTCTATACTGGGGGGGAAAATGTTGTAGGGACATAATTGTGTCAGCTGACAAAAGTCAGATTTAGACAGTAGATTAAGTGAAAGTATCTGCCAGTGTTAAATTTACTAAAGACGACAACCACACTATGTAGTTCTGTAAGAGAATGTCCCTACTCGTATGAAATACAATGGATGTATTTAGGGGTGCGTGGCCATGGTACATGCAACTTTCCCTACAGTGATTCAAGGGAATATATGGGAAGGGGGCGGAGAGAGAGAGGAAATAAAGCAAATGGGAAAACTGTCAGCAGTGAAATTCAGATAAAATCAGGTGTTCTTGTACTATTTTTATTCTTATAATTTTTCTCTCAGTTTAAAGTTATTTCCAAGTTTAAAAAAATTGGTCATGCCTATCCTGCTTTGGTGCAGGGACATTTATCTCCCCACTATTCTGTTTGTTAGTTTGGGGATCCTTTTATGTCTGACTTCTTGTTAGAACAGGTAACATCAGTAACCTAAACGAAAAAACACTTTAATTTTGGTGGTGAAACTCTTTCTCCCAGCATGAAATCTTAAGAGGAATGTTGCCGCGGACCAGCCTCGCCAGGAGAGGGGAGGGGGCGGAAATGAGTCAAGGACGCAGGGAGTCAGGTTGGAGAGGTCTCAGCATCCCGCTGAGCCCCGAACTCCGTTTATTCAAGGCTTTTATTACAATTATGGGGAATAAGCAGGAGGGGGCTGCACCCAAGCTAGTTTCTTTGTCCTTTCTGCAAAGCTACTCCACAGAACAATAGGGGAACACAGGGTGCTATCAAAACTTCTCTGTTTATCAAGCACTGGTGCATGACCTACCCTTCTACAGGAAAACAGGCTCCCTAGCTTTCTTGGGAGACCTATTGTCTAGCCACAGCAGGTTCCAGGCAGGGAGCCAAGCAAGGTGGAGAGAAACTGTGCCACGGGCAGCGGCCTTGCCAGCTGGCCCTGGCCCCCCGGCTTTGCCAAGGGGGGCTTACGGTCACGTCTCCACGAGCAGTGGCTATGCCCCCCTGACCCCCTGGCTTTGCCATGGGGGGCTAGTGGCACCCACAGAATGTCAAGCTGTGGAGGAGATGAAAGAGGGTCCGCTCTGACTGCCGAGGGGAGCAGCAGTCTACTTCACCTTCCACCAGCGGATGGAGGGTGGGCAGCGCCTCCAGCGGATGGAGTCAGACACCCACTGCTCTGATGATAGTGGGCGTGGCCCGACGGACCTTAGTAACCACTGGCCGGGTGGCTGGCTGTGATTGGGTGAAAGCCTCAGGATTGCTGCCGAGCAGCTGACATGCGCCCTTTGGCTATGTCCTCACAGGTGTTTCCAGTGATAAATGACCAGTTCTGTTCCAGCCCCTCCATGGAGTTGTTCTGTGCTTGGCCTGGGGCTCACACTTGATCGCTATGCAGCCAGTAGGCCCTGGGTGTCCAACCCAGTGCCCAACTGTTTCAAAGAAAGAAGTTTTTTCCTGAAGAACTGTGTGTAGATAAGGCTCATGTAAATAGATCGATATTGGTTGGGGGTTCATTTTCAAATGGCTGTGGTACCTCGCAGATGGGACTTCGCTTTATTCAGCCATCTGCTTCCTTTCTTTTTCTTTCAGGTATTTCAGAGCCTTTAACACCTGTTGAAGAGGCTCTGGGATTGAAGGAAATCTTTGGCAAATCCTTTTGTAAAGGGACTTAACCCCTGCTCCCCTTGCCCCACCTCAGTTAAGTGCTCTGAAAGTTGTAATTTTCATATATTTATATCTGTTTTAAAACTCAAAATCAAGTCAACAAAAATGTAAGAGTACATAACAAAACCATTTTGCTTAAGAAAATGTGGCCAAAACCGAGACATAGATACGCAGACACAGAGGACAAACTGACAGTTGCCAGAGAACGTGGCGGTGGGGGGCTGCGTGAAACAGGGGAAGGGACTGAGACGTACAGATGGGTGGTTACGGAAGAGTTACAGGGGTGTGAAGTGCAGGGTAGGGAGTAACAGTTAATAACAGTGTAATAACTCAGTGTGGTGCCAGGTGGGTACTGGAAATATCAGGGGGATCACTTTGTAAATTATGATTGTTTAACCACTGTGCTGTACACCTCAAGTTAATATAAAGCACTTTGAAAAGGAAGATGCGACTGTCTTAGTGATTTGCCTGCCGTCTCTGCGAGGCTTACTGCGGTGCGGAGACCCTGATTGCTACCTGCCCCGTCGCTCTTATAGGAAGACAGGTTCCCTCTCGGTGGGAGCTGCTGCAGAGACGGCTGTTGGAGTTTATCTCCCGTATTAATGTCTGTTGATGGGTAGGGACTTCCTGAAGTCCTATGTTTCGAGGCTTGGTGAGAATGAGTGCCATGGTCGATTTGTGGTGTCTGTTTGGGGTACCGAATAGGGAAGCTCTCCAGATGTATGCAACATACGTGGTGCTCCTGGACATAAAGGAGCTCAGAGGGGCTCTGGTTGGAAAGAACACATTTCCCCATTGGCCATGAGCACTGGTCTATTTTATGTGCTTTCTGACTAGACAAAGATCCTTAGGTACGGATCTGCAGTTAGACATGGGAGGAAGCAGAGAATCCGAGCTGAAACTTGGAGGTGTTTTTCTGGTTCACACACGGCACCTGACACCACGGAGGAATCCTTGATGGAGGGTATGGTGAAGGCAGTGTTAACGGTGCCCTGTACTTCGGGTTCAGTTGGTTGGCATGTTCATCTTGAAATTTCAGAATTCTAATTTTTCTTCTTAAGATTTCCAAACCCCGAAATTCCTTGTACTTCTGCAAACTCACTGATACTTCCTTGTTATTTAAGTGGCCAGAAACGTTGACCCTGGCCAAGCTCAGCCTCCAACAGAACCTTCCTCAATCCTGCTGAAGAAGGAACAGAACAGAATTGAGAGACAATCTGCCCGTGAAGCTATGCCCGATCCTCAGAGATGGCTGGAGAGCTCTCCTCCTTTGAGTCCCACCGAAGTTTGTGCCTCTTTTAGGGGAGTTTTGTAGTGTTGCTTGACTGCCTTCTTCTGAGATTCCCCTTGACCATCCCTCTGCCATCAGTTGCTAAGAAGTTTCTATCCAATAAAAGTTTAATCTGTAAGCATTGTTGAAGGCCGATTATTATGTTTTGCATTCGTTTTTTTTTTTTCCTGCCAGTTCCAGGTAACGTTGCAAACCACCTGAGACCCCAGTATATGTTTGAGAAATGCATCATTTCAAATAGACGTGTTTTTGGAATTACTTTCTAGGGTAAGGATAACACAAGCTGGCTGAGCACTGTTAATCCAGGTGACTCACGCTAGAACTGCGCCCTCTCCACCTCGCCACGCCCTTCCTCCCTTCCCCAGGGCTCTGGATTCAAGTTACTTTTGAAAATCTTCACAGTTGGAGGTGCTCTTCCTGGGAGGCAGGGCATTAAAGGCAGCCCTTATAGGAGGATTCAATGTGTGTCTTGTTCACACACAGCCCTACATAAGGAAGACTCTGTGTGAATGTTGTCATTTTTCCCAATAACATGCTTGAATTAGCCAGTGCGACCCTCCCTTCCTAAAGCAGAGGACAGCTCCCCACTTTCGTTCTCCTTCCAGACCCTGTTTACGCCGGCACTCGCCTGGGTGTGTTCTGACCTGGGCCCGACAAATACATGAGCGCCGAGGCAAAAATAGCTTCTTTGAAAGAAGTTGTGGGTGGAAGTGGCACCCCACATAGGAGTAGGATCCGTGCGTGGGAACGAGAATGAGAGGTTTAAGCAACCCTGTTTCGGGTGAGGGTGAAGGAGGGTCCACATTCCTGTTTTAGAAATTGTCTAAAATGGCTCTTCTCTGCCTCACTGCCTCCTGTATCTTCCCCACTTCACTGGGGAACCAGGGAAGAGCTTTTAAGAGTTGAAACGAAGAAGAAATACAGAAATGACATAGATATGATTTATTTCTTGGATGAAAAAAATAGGAACATTAAAATTAGGGTTTCAGAGAATTCTGATGCGATTCTCTGTCCTTCAACCTGTCACCTTGAATGGATTCTATGCAGGTGACCATGGTTTGAGATATTTTGAAGAGCCAAGAGGATAATTTTATTGTTTATTGGAGATGTAAACTCCCCCCCCCCGAGGTCTTTAATAATTTTTAATCTGGATAACTGAATGGGAGTAAGCAACAGGACCCTGAATTCCCACGGATAATGTAGAACTCAGGCACCTAACTAGAGCCATGCACCTAACTAGAGCCATGCACCGCATGTGTGACGGTGGCAGACGCGTAGCCTAGGCGTGTAGCGGGCTCTACCATCTAGGTTTGTGTAAATGCGCTGTGTGATGTCCGCGTAATGACAAAATTGCCTGGCCGGGCTTCTCCTAGATCGTATCCCTGTTGTTAACCTGTGCGCGGCTGCGCCCTCATCACACCCCTGCCGATCACCGGAAACACGCCTCCGGTCTGTTTTCCATTCACCGGGCTCCAAGCCTTCACCGGGCATGGCCTTCCCACCTTGGGGTCACTCAGAGTGCTGTTCCGTCTCTGGGAGGCCCCCCTCTCCCCCCACTGCAGGTGCAGGGCCGGCCCCTGCAGCCGAAGCCTCTCCTCCTTGGACAGGCCTTCCCCGATCACTCTGACTGCTGAGGGTGATCAGTAACACAATCTTGTTCCTCATTTTAGCTTCCTTATTTCCTTCAAAGTATTTACCACAATTTATCCTTACTGTCTTAGTGTACTAGTTTTTGGTTTCCCTGAAACGTAACTTCTATGGAGACGGGCCGTGGTCTGCAGTCCTCCTGCTCCAGCAGCTGGCCTGGGTGGGGAAATGCCAAGAAACGCTGAGCTCCTCCAGCTGCATTCTGACCATTTTAGTGGCGAGGTGCTGGGAGTCAGTCCCGGCCTGTTGGACTTGAGGCTCTGTCTTTTCTGGCAAAAGGTGGGGATGTGCGTCATCGTTCCTGCTTTTAATATCAGGAATATTAGCTTGGAGTTTTTCCTGGAAAAAATATGACCTTTTAACAGCAGACATTCAGTAAGCTGTGAATACCTCCGCAGCCAGGCGTGGCGAGGGTCAGGAGGCACAGGGACGAAGGGAACAAGCCATTCGCTGTTCCCCGGGGAGACCGTCATGTAAATAGCTATAACACAGAGTGACAGGAGTGGCTGCTGAGGCAAGGGCAGGTGCTCTGCGGGGAGGGCGGAGGGGCCTGGGGGCGTGTGGGAGAGTCAGTGGGTGGGGGACTTGCCAGCAGGGTCAACCTCAGTTTGCTGCCTTCTTGCTAGTTCCTTAAAGGAGGCTTTGGTGACCTCTGCTGGGAGATGAGCCTTCCAGCCTGAACCGAGGCCCGTGCAAGGAGAGGGGAGATGGGCACAGACTCAGAAAGCTTTCTAAGTAAAACATTGGCTTTCAGAGGTAAAGCTTGAAGGAGATTTGATACAAGGTGGAGGGACTTGGACCAATAGCATCCGGAGAATACTTTATTAGCCAGGCAGAGAGTGGAAAATGCTGGAAGGGTAGGCACGGGGAAATGAGAGTGGAGGGTAGCTCCCTCGACAGGTGATGGAAAGACAGGCCCAGCTAAGTGGGTTCACTCGGCGAGGATTTGGACTGAGCCATTCCACTTGTCGGAATTTATTCTCAGGAACCAGTTACATGTGCAAGATATCTCCCTCTTCACTGACAATACACACTAGAGCAGCTAAACACTGGGACAGATGAACTAATTTTTGGCACACCTAGACTCTGTAGGACCGTTAAAAGTGATGGTGTTCTTTTATTTATATTGGGACGGGAAGACATTCGAGAGAAGTTGTTGAGTAAAAAAATTATAGAAGAATACTAAAAACATAAGGGTCTGCAAGTAAACACAAAATGGCCATAGTGTGGGGAAATTACGAACAATTATTTATTGTTTGCTTTATACTTTTGTGTGTTTCCTTTTCTACCCACAAAAAGCAGCCATTAAATTTACAATCAGAAAATCAGTAAAGTCACTTGAAAGGAAGACTCCACAGGGTTGTTACAGAGATGATTAGGACTAGAATCTCCGTTGAGGCTACGGTGTTTCAAGGAGATTCTCCAGTGGGCAGGGGCCTCTGCATCTTGTGGTTCTGACTCTGGATGGAGAGATGAAACCATCTTCTGGTTTGCTCCCTAATAGTGGCCTGAGGGTGGGGTGGCTCCCGCTCTGATGCTCTAGAATAGGCCCAGGAAGACAGGCATCTTCCCGTGCTTCTTACGGCTGCACGTGAGAATCACTGGGTAAAGCTGAAAGTAATACCTGTGCTCAGGCCTCACCCCTCAGACCAAGCCAGCTCTCTGGGGGTGAGGGCCAGGTAAAGGGCCCAGGTGATGCTATTTTGAAGCCAGGGTCGACTAACTCCTGATTAGAAGATAAGGAATAAAAATATATATAGCGTCATAAATTTGGACCAGTGTTTTTAAGGCAGGCCAGAGCTGTATGTCGATCTTTGAAAAAGGATTCTCTGGTCAAATACTTCTGTACCTCCCTCTAGGAAAGTCTCAAAGCACGTGAGCAAGTAAAGGCTCTGGGAAGTCCCGCAGTAAAGAAATCTGGTTTGTTACACTTGGTGTTTCCCATGATATTGATGGAGGAAACCTTTGTCTTGGCGATTCTTTATCTTGGGTGGCAGTGGGCTGGAGGCAGCAGCCGAGAGTTCTTGCATGCCACATAGTTTGGCCACCCTGTGGGGACACTTCTCCACAATGACCCAAGGACACTGGGAAGACCAGAGTAGATTCCTGGATGTATAGCTGTAGAGGTAAATGTGGAGCGATCCCTTTCTGGAACTTCAGGTATGCCTACCGCTCACTGGAGCACCTGATCTGGGACAGTGGGGAGGGGACACCCTGGCCACAGAGTCTGGTGCACCCGGGGGAAAAAAATGAGGCCCAGAGAGGTGATTGAGTCTTTGTCCCAAATTATGAAGCTGGGCGGAGTCCAAAAGGGACTTCTGACCCAGACTCTGCTTCTCAGTCAAAACCACTCTCTTCCCTCCCCCCCCCCCCACCCCCCTTACCCCGCCACCCAGCTGAAGACATTACCTCAGGCAGTTTGTGATCTTTGAATAAAGGAGCGCTGTGTGATTAATGGGGCCTTCTGGCCTCTCTACCCCATTTCGCATTTCTGTCTCCATCTGCCAAGAGGACACCCAGAGCTCTAAGTATACCTGGGTTGCAGGGAGTGTTTAGAACTGAAGAGCTGGCCTGACACAATTAAAAGCGTTCGGAAGGCTGTGTCCCCAATTATTTACTTAGCCAGAGTAAATTTCACTATGGAGTAGAAAATAGGGAGATAAGAACAAACTATGGTCAGGCGGACTCTGCCCTCAACCCCCTGCTCCTCTGGTCTATAAAAGAGCAGAAGCAGGACATTCCAATTCAAGGATGCTGTTCAACTGTGCATTCTCTTAAACGGAATTGTCTCTTAATCTCTTTGGGGGGCTGCTAATGGGCCGTTTATGGGGGCATTCCAAGGCAAAGTGAATCTGGACCAAAGAGGGCTGCTGATTTGGGGAGGGGGTCCCCCATGTTGAAGGTGGTTGGACAATGACTCAGTAACTCCTGCCTGCAGTGAAATGAGGTTTATAGTTGTAAAGTCGAACGTCCCCTGTCCCCCGGGCAGAGAAAGCAGTGTTCACACCTTCGTTTTCCTCAGTCCCTTTCAGAGGCATTACTTTGATTGCTGAGACGTTTCTTCCTCTTGCCCCAGTCCCTTTTCAAGATAAATCTCTATAGTAATTTTAACTATAACATTTCCAATGATACAACTTTTCATTTTGTTCCTTTTATAGCAGGTAGGAAGGAGCAGCAGGGCTTGGTGGGGAGGATCTGGCCCAGGGGATTGTCAATAGGGGCACTTAACTGATATTCACACACACACACACACACACACACGTGCGCGTGTATATATACACAATCATGCATTTCAAACTGAGGTATAATTTACATATAGAAATTCACCCTTTTAAATGTATAATTTTATGAACTTTGACAAATGAACGCAGTTGTATAAACACTGCCAAAATCAATATATACAGTGGTGGGGAAGGTGGGTTTACTTTGCCTGCCCTGTATGAGAGTCCCATCACTCCAAATGGTTCCCTCCTGCCTCTCTGCTACTTCCTTCTTTGTACCTCAAGCCCCTGGTAACCACTGCTCAGTTTATTAATCTCTGAAGTCCCGCCTCTTCCAGAAAGTGCTGTGCGTGAGGTCACGCAGTGGGCAGCCTTCTGAATCTGGCTCTGTCGCTCAGCGTGACGCGGTTGTGACTCACCCGAGTTGTCTGTTGCCATCAGCAGTTGCTGAGTGCTGTTCCCTCGCACAGTTGCTGGGTAAAGGACATGGCAGGGTCTCCAGTTCTCAGCAATTACAAACAGAGTCGCCGTAAACGTTCACAGACGGGTTTTGGTGCGGGCGTGTGTTTTCATTTCTTTCGAATAAGTAGCAAAGAATGGTATTTTTGGGTCATACGTATGACTTTATAAGAACATTATGTTTAACTTCATTAGAATTTCGTATTTTTAACTTTTATAAGTATGTTTTTGGTTTTAATTTGTTTTTAACTTATAAAAGAGTGTCACACAGAGGTAATCTTTTGGGGCTTATTTTTTCACTTAGTTTTATGTTGTTAACATTTATCCATATTGTGCCATCTGGCTGTGCGTATGACATTGACCTGTGCAGGTTAACACACCACAGCTCATACATCCCCTGGCCTACTGGTGGGTATTTGGCTGTTTCCAGATTTTTTATTGTTTTGTTTTATTACTGGCATTCTTGCCTCATTCCTTTGTCTCACTCTTGTCTCTTGCATCGGTTATCTGTTGCTGTGTAACAATATTATCTAAAGCTTAATGGCTTAAAATAACACACCCTGATTATCTTGTGGTTTCTGTGAGTTGAGAGGCCAGGTGTGGCTTAGCTGGGTCTCCTGCTTCAAGCCCTCGGAAGACTGAAGTCAAGAAGCCGTCCAGGGCTGTGGGCTACCAGGCATGCAGGGCTGGACGTGGTGGGGGGGTTCAGGTTGCTGGCTGGATTCAGGTGGTGGTACTGGGAGCCTCAGGTTCTTGCTGGCTCCCAGCCAGGGGTCACCCTGCATTTATCCCCAGTATGGCTGCTGCGTCAAAGCCAGCAGGGGAGTCTGCTTGTAATGACAAACATCAAGATCTTATGTGACATCACAGAAATGACATCCCACCACCTCTGCCATGTTCTATTGGTTGAAAGCAAGTGTGGGTTCTGTCCAGACCCAAGGGAGGAGGTTTGTTAGGGACGGAAGCACCAGAAGCTGGGATGGTGGGGACTCGTTAGAGGTTTGTCCATGTGCACGACTTTCCCTCAGGTTTATACCTGGGAGTGAAATTGCTAAATCCTAGGACACTCTCTCTATTCCCATCACTGTTCTTTACTTATAAACACTATCTTTTCTGGAATGAATCTACCTAAGTCAGCTTTCTTTTGGTTAGTATTTGCCTGAATGTCTTTTTCTATTCTTTTGCTTTCAACCTTTGTATATCCTTATGTTTAAGCACATATCAGAGTTAAAAAAATCAACCCAGTCTCTCAGCTTTAACTGGTGAGCTCAGTCCCTCCACCTTTGTAATAATAAATGACACACACACACACCTACTTCATCATCTTAAGTTTTCAATTTGTTTCACTTTTACAATGCTTTCATCTTCGCTATGTTTATTTTTAATGATATATTTGTATCTCCCTGATTTTGTCTAAGGTGGAAATTTAGGATTTCCTGCTCTCTCCTTCATTCACCCCTATCATGTTGCTATAACCTAGGCTTTTAATTATAGATTGTTATAGATGTAAGTTTTCTTTTCTTTGGCCTTAGCTTGCTTTTTCCTTCTTAAACAATGAAAACATTTATCAAGGTATTGGGTGATCCTTGTTCCACAAATCTCTTGCAGAATCTCCCAGATTTTTCTCTCCCATAGAGCTTCAAGCAGAACTATTTATAATGCATATCTTTCTGCAACATATCTTGTATGCTTGAGAATATTTTTATTTGGTCCTAACATTTGAATGACAGTTTGCTTGAATGTAAAATATTAGATTCTAAATTCTATGTCCTTCATTTCTGTGAAAACATTACTCTATCTTCTTTTTCATCTAATATTACTGAGATCAATCTGATTCTTATTCTTTTGTATGTGATCTGGTCTTTCTGTGATAGGTTTATTTTATTTTATTTTATTTTATTTTTTTATTTTTCGAGAGAGGGGAAGGGAAGGAGAAAGAGTGGGAGAGAAACATCAATGTACGGTTGCCTCTCATGGGTCCCCTGCTGGGAACTGGCCTGCAACCCAGGCATGTGCCCTGACTGGGAATCGAACTGTGATAGGTTTTAAATTCTTAAATTTTATTATAATATATGTAGCTCTGTGTTTTCCTGACTATATATGTCTATATATATATATTTCCTGATTACATATATATAATATATAAGTGCAGAAAAATCGATCTTTATTGATGTTCTCAAATATTTCTTCCTCTCCATTTATGTTTATCTTCCTTTTCTTTTAGCTTTTCGTTTGTACTATTTCTTTTTCCTTTTTCTTCCTTCTGAGCTGTTTCTGAGATCAGGCCTCCTAATTCACTAATTTATTCTTCAGCAGTATCAATTCTGTTCTTATTATATTTCTTTTAATTCTTTTTTATGTTTTCTTCTTCTTATTAATTACTTCCTATATCTTTTCATATATTTATCAGACTGATTAAAAATAGTCGATTCATATGTTTTGATATTTCTGCTTCTATTGGAATCTGTCACCCAGGATGTTATTTTCATTTTGAAATAGCTGTGCTCCTCCAATACCTTGTTACTTTATTTTGTGTGCTCATTTTCTCCGCAGGGCACCAGTCAGGCTGTGTACCTGGGGAAAAGCAGCCCCGCATCCCACCAGGTGAACTCAACAGGTGGTGGTAGATGAGTTCCAGAGTCCAGAGCTTTGACACCAGAAAATTACATTCAGTTGCTCCTTACCCCCCAATACAACCCTCAGGTCAGGTCTTCATTCTTTGTTCCTCAGAGAGAAGCAGACTCCCAAGAGACTGAGAGTTCAGTGGTTCTGAATCTCGGCTGCACATTGAAATTGCTTGGGAAGTTTTTAAAGGTCTGAATGCCCACACCATGCTCTGTATCAATCTCATTGGAGTCCCTGGAGGTGGAATTAAGCAGCAGGACTTTTAAAGCTCCCCAGGGGATTTCATTTTGCAGTCGAGACTGAGACCTTTCATCCGGACTGGATTGTAATTCCCCAGCTCTGGGAGTTTGAAGGAGAAGGGATGTGGAAAGTTCTAGAGATCAGTTGGTCCCCTAGTTTTTCTGTTTCTTCTGAGGACACCTGCCCCAGAGCTCTCTGTCCTGGTAGGAGGGATGCAGGTATCGTTTGCAATAAGGTATTAGGGGGAGGTTGGGACAAGTGGGTGCAGAATTCCATCAATTCTTCTATTTTATCTTCCCATAGCCCTGCTCGGCTGTGTCCTGTCTCAGGATAATGTCACCATTGCCCAAACACCTGTATAAAACCATCCTGCGTAACTCAGAACCTCTTCACAGTGGTTTTCTCCTCTACTGTTCTAGTTTGTATGGGGTTGATGTGGGTGGGGAAGTGGGGGTGGGAATCAGCAGGCATGCTCGTTCAGCATCTCGGCCTGCACTGAGCTACCTAGGGTATCATCCGTGAACCAGAATTATGACATCACCTGGGAGCTTGTCGGAAATGCAGAATCTCAGGTCCCGCCCCGCATCTGCTGGTTCAGAATCTGTATTTGAACAAGATCCCCAAGTAATTCCCATGCATCTGAGAGTTTGAGAAGCACTGCTTGACTCAGCATAGAAGCTGAAGAATACATTTAAATTGAATCGGCACTTTTTTTTTTTTTTTTTACCAAGTGCTTTAGTTTTGTTTCGGTTACGTCATGTTTATAAAATGTTGATTTTGGTTGCTTGATTTGAGTTTCTCTTGATTTGAATTCTAGGCCAGAATTCAACAATGTTGGATTTGCCTTCTATGCAGATGGATTTTTAAAATAGAATTCTTAGTTTAAGAAAAACAACACTCTAGTTGCACCCCCCACCGTTAGGTAGCAGGTGGCAAACACAAGGTCCGCGGGCTGAATCCGGCCCTGCACCTCGTTTTATCCTGCCCAGCAGGATAACCTTGTTTCTACCCAGTGGCAGTGCCAAGATCCTTGCCCTTAGTTAAGGAGTAGTTACATTTATACAGTCCTAAAGTTACATTTGGCCCTTTGAAGGCAACTGCAAGGCTGATGTGGCCCCCGGTGAAAATGAGTTTGACATCCTTGCTCTAGGTTGTAGCCCTCATCACTGTTCTAATTTTCTATTTACTGGTACGAGTCCTTGGTTGATGTGTGCCTCTCGCATGGTAGTACTGCAAGCTCTAGAAGGACTAGGGAGGTTACTGCCTTTATTAGCTCCTGCCTCCCTAATGCTCAGCACAATCTGTGGTATACAGCTGGTGCTTAATATTGATCAAATGAGAGAAGTGAGCACTTGTCGAGAGCTATTTAAAGGATGATTTTCTATTGAATGTTAATATTCATGATTGCACCTGTAAATATTCTTTTGTTAAGAAATATATAGTTTTGGGAATAGTTATCTTTCTTTCATTATTACTATTTCTTGTCATTGCTATTAAACCAAACTGCTTGAATTTTTAGTCTTGTGTTTATTAAAAAAACTTGAATGCACACTGGCATTCAAATAAATGTTGACATTTAGTATTTACCAATTTCTTAATAAATTGTCTACTTTTTTCCCCCACAAAATAAAACAAAAAAAATGTTGCCTTCAAGGAACTTCACATCTCTTCGGTATCCTTTGAAAGGAACAAATATACGTATCGCATGACACAGGAAAGCCGGGGATGCAGGGACATGGCATGTCCTGAGAATGAACCCCATTGGAGTTGTTGCTACTGCTGTTCTTCTTTCCCACTCCTTTAGGCTCAGGATAGCAGCACAAGCAATTACAATTACGTTCTGTCTTCTCTGCCAGGTTTCCGAAAAGGCATTGATTGTGAAATAGTCAGTCCTCCCATCAGACTGACTGAAGTGTGCACTAGCTTATGTGAGACACATACACATGCATTTAAATAACACTTTGTTAATTTAAATATTAAGTTTTATTGGTCAAGATAGAGCACAGGTTCCATTATACTGGATACCAATGCCTTTTATAGTTATGGTTCCCAAAAGATGTATGTTTCCCCCCAAATAGAATCCATTTTATAAAACAGTGGATAGGACTCCAAGTTCACTTTCCTGGGTGTCCCTCTTCCTGCCCACGACAAGCCTGAGCACACACAGATAATAATTACATGTGAAGCAGCATCAGACAATTAAAAAAAGCTAGACTTTTAAAAGATCGTGCCCAGCTTTTCTCTGGAAAACTCAAAATGAAGTTTTTGCTTTAAACTTGGCAAAGCTAAAGACCGAAGTGATGTCTTTGACCGGGGAAAGTCGGACTAATAATTGAATACTGTTAGAGAGCCAGTAGCTCAACATATGCTTTTTGCTTGTCAAAGGTGATGAAAGGTATGTGAGAGGAAAACCAAGCCACATAATGAGAGGGCCGTGGAAATGATTTTGTTTTGAGCATCGCCGAGTTTTAAAGCAAAGTAACTTCATTCAAGTTTTTCAGAAGGCAATGAATTATAAAATGTAGAGACTATGTTTGAAAATGTTGAATTCTTAATTCCTAAAACATGCATTTGTTTAATGACTAAATGTAGACCTTAATGAGACATTTGGGGGCTGTGCTTTCTTTTATTCTAATTAGTAGTCTCTACATTTCAAAATTGACCGCAGATTCTTCATTTCATCAATGAGCTATCAAAAGGGAAAAAATAAATTATTGAGTGCTAACTGAGAGCATTTCTTTATTTTATTTTTTAAGAGAATAGTTATTAAACACAATAAAAACCAACTTGAATCTCATTTTCACACGTCATTAAAGAGTTTTTGAGCCCCCACATAATGGCTTTTTGCTAAAGAATTACTAGTGTGGAAAAAATGATCATTTGTTCAGGAGGACATGGTCCTGTTCTCCTCCCCCTCCCTGCTCACTTTTTTCTTTGCAAAGTTGGGGAAAATAACCAGACTAAAACACTCACTTTACCAGCAGAGGTCACCCTTTCTCCTCCATCCTCCCCAACAAATGGCTTCTTAGCTGTGATTCCTTAGTCGAAGGAAATGCGAGCGTTTTCAGCTGGGAGCAAGTCAAAGGGCGGGTGGAAATACATTCATCATTCGCACCTTTGTGTTTTCTTACATAGGTGCTGTTTAAACATATTATCTGCTTGCACTCTTAAATGGATAACTTGCATACATAAAAGCAGAACCATTTGGTTACGTATATGATTCCTATTCTTTGATTAATCCACTTTATCAAGTATTATTCAATGCTTACTGGTGTCAGCTCAAATCTGCCCAGTTCTCAGATTTGTGCACCAAACAGCAGGTTGTCCTAAGCCCCTGGAGGTGACCGGCACAAGCCCGCAGAGAGAATCCCCTGGGAAATCAAAGAGGAAGAATGAACTAGGACATGAAAGTACCGAACAATGACTGAGCATAGAGCCCAGTGCCAGGACTGGAGGATAAGCTAGAGAGGTATGAACCCCAGTCTTGGCTTTGGTTTGGGTTTTGTTTGGGAAGTAAAAGCATGTATTTGTAGTTTATTAGAAGATTAACACTGGACTACAGAATGAAGTTCTAGTGGATGATTCATGAGTGGCCCGAGTATGGGTCGTTCCATAAGAACTGTCTACAGAAGGTCAGAGGTGAGAGTGATGGAATCGCCCAGTCTTGTTAGGGTAGGGTAAGGGAGAATGAGCGCATGTCTGCCAAATCTCCAAGCGGATCTCAGGAATTCCTTTTCCTCCCTTCACAGGGAAATAATAGTCACTTTCTTGGGGTCCCTGGGAAAGTGTGGCTTATTGGTTTTACAATGGTTGGTTCCTTCTCTTTTCCTTTTTTCCCCCCTGTATATCAGAGTTCTTGTTGGCTTTTCGGAGGTTTAAAAATGCAGTGGGTTTTGGGGATTCGCTGTGGCTGCTACCCTTCCCTGGGGCTCCAGGTGGCACCGTCACAGTGTACAGTGGATGAGGGAGTAAGTACTTCCTAAAGACAGAAGGGAAGTGGGGCAGCTGAGTGACCATGACAGTGGGCTTCTATTAATGCAGGTGAGGCCATGCATCCCAGGAAAATCTGCTTGTGTTCTTAACATCGTTCTCTGGGGTCCTCCTCTTTCTGGTGCCTGGGCCTCTGCCCCTCCCAGGTGGTTCTGTACTGGGTCACGTGCTACCTGCCTGCCCATCATGCCTTGCAGTAGTGTGCCTGAGCCAGCCAGTGCTGGCTTGCCAGAGACTGTGGATGAATAGGTAGGAATTTTGCGAGCTGTCTTTTAAATCATCAGTAGCTTGAAATCGGCCTTGGTGGGAATATTTACAATAAGGAAATGGGCAAACGCCAGAAATCAAGCCTGCTTCCGGCCAGTTTACCAGTCCTCCACAGCCCATATGCTCCTTTTGGTACCAACTGAAACACACCCACACCACCTTATTTTAACAGTGACACACTTTGGAATTGTTTTGATGCAAACATTTACTAGGGAAAAAGAAAAGAAAAATAGCCTCACTTCCGTCTCCTTCAAAAGCTTTGAAACAAAAGTTTTTATCAAGTACGGATTTCTGCTCTTAATTTTAAACAAAGTTTGTTCAAAAGACAGGCAAGTTGTCCCGGGTTTCAGACAAGTTTGATTCCTTTTTTTATGGCCACAACAGTCCAAGTTTCCTTTAGAAGTCCCCCCATTTTCTTCTTCCTGTCTCCTCGGGCTTCCTGTGGAAAACCACCCCGAGATGTTGTCCTTACCCCAAGGCACCACACTCTTCCCCTGTCCGTTTTGGCTCAAGAAACCTTTTCAAACCCTCCTTGGGTTTGTTTGTGAGGGATGATGGCCATTTCCAATTTCCCTGTAGTGTCACTGCTTTTCTCGGCAGGTCCAGTCGGGACTCCGAGTCACCTCTCCTGCAATTTCCCTAAGGTGACATGCAGGAGAGAGAAAGGCATTCACTCACCACCTCCCTCCCCCAGACACTGAGCACAGCTCCTGCTCAGTCTGCAAAAGGCACATTTCTAAAATCTCTGAAGGCCAAAATTTAGAAAAAAGGACATGGATTCTAGAACCCATGGGCCAGGGGTATTGCGAGGGGGTTGCCACGCCCCTGCTGGGGCCATTGTCATATAGACTTCCATCCACCCAGTGCCCAAAGAGCAGTTTATGCCCCTTTGTTGACTGACCCAGTTTATCCCCTTCTCTCAGGCAGGAGTGTGCCGGTCTGCTCAGGCTGCCATAACAAGGGACCATAGGCTGTGTGGCTCGAATAATAGATATTTATTTTCTTAAGTCCAAGATTGAGGGGCTGGAAAATTTGATTTCTGGGGACAGCTCTCTTCCCGGCTTGTAGAAGGCCACCTTCTCCTTGTGTCCTTACATGGCCGCCTTTTTGTGCGTGGAGTGAGAGAGAGAGATCCATCCACCTCTGGCATCTCTTCCTCTTCTATATTATAAGGACACCAATTCTACCAGATTAGGGCCACACCCCAATGACCTTATTTAACCTTAGTTCCTTATAAACTTTATCAGTCATACTGGGGTTAGGGCTTTACTATATGGATTTTGTGGGGGGGAAGGGTCACCATTTAGGCCATAAAAAATGGGAACTGATTCTGCTTAACAATATTTACAGAAAAAACAAATGTTCTCACAATTTCCTTTAATTCCCTCCTTGGGATTTAACAACTCCTCAGAAAAGTCTTCCACGTGGCCTAAATCCTACTCGATGCAAGATGAAGCCTTTTTTTCTTCTGGCTTCTGTGCAGGGAGAGAATCCTAATTTTGTATATCTGTGTTTTGCATCTGTGTATCTACACTTATCCCTCAAAATTTCTGCACTCAAAATTAATTTCTATTTGTTCACATTTAAATAATAAACATGTGCAGTGATTACAGAAGAGGCTCCCGTGGCCAAGCCAAACCAACAGTGGTAGGACTCCACCATTCTCAGAAGTGAGAACTTTTACTCCTGAAAGACCCCCATAACACAGCGGGTTTGCAGGCCACCATGTCGCTACCCCTTTTCCTCCTCCTCTTCTCTAACTGAGTCCTCTTGCCATGCCATTTGCTTTGCTGGCTGTCGAGGACATACAGTAAGTCAGGGTGGAAGTCAGACAGCAGGCCTGTTTCGTCCTCATTCCTGTTTAGTCTTTTCCTCCGCCAGGGCAGGTTTTGTGCCTCTCTCGGTGGGAGTTCTTCTCGTGTACATCAGGCACTTTTGCAGGGCTGGGCAAAGGCTGCAGGAGCTGGTGAATGTGGACGGGCCGAGAGTAGCCTTGGGAAAAGAAGCCCACGCCTGAGCACAGGCCACTTTTCTGTGCATGTTTGCATTTAACAGGAAACTTCTGGAAGCAAGATGCTTGGAAGGCAAAGAATCTGAACCCCTGTGATCAGGATTTCAGGCAGGTCTGTAAGAGAGAGATTTTGTGGGGCGTGTGGGGACTTCGTTCAAATCACATTATGTAGACAGGCATCTGCCACTTCCCCACGTATGAGAGAGGGGCCCAGAGAGCGGGGGGCTGGGGCGGGGGCAGCCCTTAGGCTCAGCCATGGGTAAGGGTTGGAGATATGACTGGGTTTGTGCCACAATCCATCCTCTCTGAACAGGTTCTACGACGTGCGGCCCCAGGTACACAAGCTTGACAGAAGCTGGACCTGGGCCACGTCAGGGGTGGGGCTGCAGTTGGTGATTCTAGGGTGTAGCCTTCCTTCTCCCAGTGGGCTCCTGACTCTCAGGACTTCAGAGCTGGGAGGCACCTTAGCAGCCCAGCGAGTGTAAGCCTTTCATTTCACAGATGAAGTCACCGAGCCCCCTGGAGGGCTCCACCCTTTTTCTGGACTTGTCAGAGGCACTTAACAAATACATGTTGACGTGACATGACCCACTGCAAAACAGGCGTAACAAAACTCCCCACATGGCAGCTGGATTAGGCTGCTAGCAGCTGGGAATGATTCTCTCTCTGTTGGTTAAGCCTAAATGGTAGGGGAGTCGCAGAGGGGCATTGTGGGAAGTGTGGCTGGTCCAATCTGAGTGGAGGTCGAAAGCCTGTCTCTGCAAGTAAACTTGAGTTTTAATAGAATGTCAGAGCTGGAAGGGAATCTTATAAATCATTAAGATAACCCCCACCCCACCCCTCAGGTTACAAATGAATAAACTGAGGCCTGGAGAAGGGAACCGAGTTGGCTGGTGAGCTGTTGGCAGAAGTGGGTTTTGTGTCCAGAACGCAGGCTTCCTGATTGATGTTCCCCTCGCTGGGTCCCAGAGCCTCTTGGCAGCGTGTTGCAGACCTGAGACTGACCGTGTTGTTGGGACGCAGAGACTGTGTGAAACGTAACGGACGGGAGGCGCAGGTGGGGAAGTGAGTGTGCAGACACGCAGAGTGAGGCCTGGCCGAGTGCGGCCTGGGTTCCTTTTACTCAGCCGCTTTGTGACTGGAGATGGAGCGAGAGTTACTGTCCTACCTGTGAAATAGAACCATATAAATTAAACCTGCAATGACCTGTCTGCTGAAGGTGTGAACAAGGCCGATAAATCCCTGGGAGCTTAGGAAACATCTGCTCTTTACCTTGAAGGCAGAAAGGTTACCATAAAGCTGAAAAAGTCAGGACTGGAATCTTCCACTTTCTCTGAAGGAAGAAAGAGGGGGCCCAACCTTCAGGTAAACTCCACAGCTGAGGGACAATTTGTGAACCATCGGCTGTCTCTTCCCTCAGCTTCAGCTGTGCCCACCTCGGTTCCTCAGTGACCATTACGTGGCCGTGGGAGGGACCTTGATCTGGTCAGGGTACTTTCTGCTGAGCCCCAGGGGTGGACGGGTGAATGCCAGTCAGAGGAGGGATGGCAAAAAGCCACCAGGCAGAACAGGTAGCAGGAGTTGGGACAGGCCACCAGGCCCAGGTCCAAATCCCTGGTTACAGGTCAGGGTCTGAGGGAGGGTGTGGCGGCCTGGTGACATGGAAGGGGCAGCTAGCATCGGAGAGTTGAGGTCAAGGGTCTTGGAGATCAGAATTAAGAGTGCTAAACCAATATCAGAAATCTTGGAATCAGAGGCGTATGGGGACGTACCATGATGTAGGCCTAACTGCTGATTTCTAGCAAGAAAATGCTCTTAGACAAAAAGATGGCAGGTGGTTACCAGAGGGGAGGGGGTGGGGGGTAGTAAAGGGTAAAGAGGGTCAATATATGATGTATCATAGAATTGTGCACTTAAAACCTATATAATCTTACTAACCTATGTCACCCCAGTAAATTTAATCAATAATGGCAAATAGGTGACATCTTGCTTGCCAATCCCAGCTGGAAGATGGCAGCCACTTAAGTGTGGTGTCTAGGAGGGTCATTCGCCTGGCCGGGCTGAAGGGTGCCATGACCATTGATGGTGTCTGCTGTGGGCAGGCGAAGGCAGAGGCCATCTGGTGCTACATCTTTTCCATTTCTACTTTGATTGGTGGCCTCCCCTAAGGTTCCTTATTCTACTTGACTCTGGCTTTTGCAGCTTGTACCTATGTGTCCTGTCCACCCATAATCTTTCAGCGTTCTGAACAGGGGTCAGTCCAAGTAACAGAACCGCCCTCCACGGTGGAGCCCTAGACTGGTTCTCTTTATATACGATTATGTTCAGCAGCAAATGGTATTGTGCGTATAAAGCCCTTTACACTGAAAATAACAAGGAGTTTCTCAGCTTAGAGGCTGTGCTGGGACACAGACACCATCTTTGCCCCTGGGGCCCTGGGATCCCCTCTCTCGTGTTCTCCCGTAGGAGCCTGTGCAGCCTGAGGATGTAGTGGACGTGACCGTGAGGAAGCAAGGCAGTCCAGGCTGTGCTTCCTACTCTCCCCTGGGATAAACTCTTACTTTTCCAGATGGATAAGGAGCGGATATTTTATCAGCAGTTGGTAAGTGAAATGAACTCTGCCAGGTACGGCAAGTAGGACCTGGGCCTGCCCTCCAGGGGCTTCTACTCCAGGGAGTGTAATGGCGGTGCAGTGAGGGAGGGGGGTAGCAACTAGTGTTTAGTTCTCAGGCCCCTGATCCTTACTCAGAGAGTGGCTGGTGGGAAGGGCCAGTTCCGTGGACCGTTTAGTTCTTTTGGTCATAGTGAGAGGCACACAGCTGTGCTTGGTTGGGTTGTAGGTGAGGACAGAGAGGGAAGAATTTATATTCTCCTTTCCATTTCTCTGTACACATGAGACTGATCAGAGCTGCAACTTTGAACTTTTGGTATTTCTGCAGCAATAGGTGTTAAAACCCACTCATCTGGGAAATAGTACGTGCAGAAGTGAGCACCTGGGATTGGACGCGGGTGTTTCTCTAATTGCTTCAGACTATGGTTTTGAAACAATTACGTGATCTCTTTGAGCTTCAGTTTCTTCTTCTTTGTTTAATCTGTAAGGTGGGGTAATGTTTACCTTAACAGCTAATATTAGTATTAAAAATACTAACATGCATGAGTGTTTTATAATCCCTATAAAATGCAAGGGTTTATTATGATATCAAACATGAATAATCGCTAAGTATAAAATATATAACTATCATATTAAAATATGAAAAATGGGGCCTCTTTTGAGTAAGATATTTACTTCACATTTTATTCGCCATTTAGAATTTGTAGTAACATGCTCTTTTTATACTTTTTGATGATGCCAAGCTTCCAGTCTATGATGAAAATATTTGAGCTGTTTTTTTTTTAATATTTTATTTATTTATCTTTAGAGGGGAAGGGAAGGAGAGAGGGAGAGAAACATCAATGTATGGTTGCCTTTCGTGCATCCCCTGCTGGGAACTGGCCTGTAGGGAACTGGTCTGCAACCTAGGCATGTGCCCTGACTGGGAATCGAACCGCGATTGTCTGGTTCGCAGGCCCTCACTCAATCCACTGAGCTACACCAGCCAGGTGAGCTGTTTTAACAAAGGTGGAGAATTTCCCCCCTCCACCTCCATTGGCTGGTGGCTCCATGGAGAGAAGAGGCTTGCAGTTCTAGGTGGCTGACCAGGTGAAGGGTGTCATCTTGGACTGAAAGCTGGAGCAGAGTAAACTTGCCCACAGAGACCTTGGTCACTTGCTTAGCTTTTGTTGACTAACTGAGCCAACTGGACAGAGGGGTAGGTGACAGAGAACAAGAATCAAGGCCGATTGTCTGGGTCTTGCTTTATTCCAGCACCTGACTCCCTTTCCTGTAGCTTTGCCAGGGCTCAGTTTTTGTTGCTCACAGACATTAGATTAGGGAGTTTCCTGCAACTTCTGTTTTGCTAACTTGGGTGGTGGAAGGTATTGTCCCGTTTAAATTCAAGGCTCTGCAATTTGGAGCAAGTGCACTTTGGGCTGAAAAGATTAAATGCTAGGCTGGCAACTTGTTTTAACTTTCAATTCCTATAGTTAGGAGAAAAAAAATAAGATTTCAAATGTCATTTGTGTTAATGGTTAGTACCAGTGAAGGAGTCTATCTGTAGTCATTTGTTTCAAAGCTTTAATTGGCTGAAACCTCTATGTTTGATCATTAACAAAACGGTCTCCTCTTTTCTACCATGTTAATAATCTTGTTTAATACTAATGCAGCTTCGATTTCTTCCTGGGCTAGGTTGCTATTTTCCTGGCACTGAGAAGTGTTGGTTTAAGATTTTGCCACAGATGAGACATGGCAAAATTCCATGTTGGAACTCTCCAAGCTTGAACTGTTCAAAAAGATGGGACTGGAAGGAATATTATTGGCCCAGCTGTGGGAAGCAGTTCGTTTAGATCAAAATGAACCAAAGAGGTTGGCATATGTGGAAACTTTATACCTGTCCCACATGTTTTAGACACTTCTGAAAAAACAAATAGATCCATATTTGCAATTACAAGGTCAAAAAGTCACACGCTGGTACCGGTGCCAATTTAGCTAACTGAGTCCTGAAGCAGCCTGCACTGATGTTGTTAAGTAAGAGTATGTTGTGGCCACGTAACCAGTCTCTGCACCTGGAAAAAATAAAAAATACAACAGGAAAGAAAGCGAAGTGAATTTGAAACCGGAATGAGCTGCAGTGTTAGTGTTCAGATGCTGAGCTCCGGAGTGGTCTTTGCATTCCGGACTTGGAGGCTATTTGAAAAGCATGCCTCTGTACAGGCAGAATCTCCTTAATCCATATCTTGGGGGCAAGATTAACACTGTGTAACACCCTGCATGGACCTGGATTTCTGGAGCTGTATTCTCATGAAAAGTGTCTCATTGACCATGTCATCTTTTTCTTTCTCCTCTGTCTTAGGCCAGCTGGTCCATCTCCTGAAATTCAATATGCTCCCCCTCTTTTTTTCCAGATATGTCAGTGCACAAAGAGGCGCATGAAAGAAAACAGCTGTACCCATACCAGCAGGAGTTGCTGCAGCTTCAGCTATGAGGCGTGCACCTGCATGGAGCTGCCGCAGCTACAGAGACGAGGCGTGCACCTGCGAGGAGTTGGGTAACGAGATTCATCGGGGAAGGGAATATCGTGGAACATCAGAACTCCAAAGCCAGAGGGATGGATGGCTCCGGGGTGGCAAATTGGATACCCTACTGCTCACCTGGAGGTCACGGGATCACACCTGACTTGAATCAGTCAAAAGGATTTCAGGATGAGGGTTTGCTGGTTGTTCATGAATGAAATGATTAGCTGGCCTATAACGGTTCCTAATAAACAGATTGTCCCTACCAATGATATTTATTCAGTGAGCCAGGAACAAGTGGCATCTCTGTAGCCCTCGTGCAGGAGAGGGCAGGACTGTTGAAGATTCCTGTTAAGGCTGTGTCCTCATGTAGCAGTGAGTGAGCGGAGGAGTGACTTGAGTGGACACATATTTTCATAGACTCACTCTGATGGCTGCGTTAGGGATAGACAGCAAGGGAGCAAGACACAATAATGGAGGCAAGGAATGATGTTGCTTGGAGTATGAGGTATTGCTGCAAGTGGTAAGAAGCTCTGGGATTCTGGGTATATTTTGAAGGCAGACTCAGAGGGTGAAAGAAAGAGAGTAAAGGATGCCCCTAGGGTGTTGACCTGAGTGACTAGAAGGGCCGAGTTGCCGGTCACTAGACGGGGAAGGCTTTACAGAGGAACAGATTTTGGGCTGGGAGGGTATCAAGACATCAGTATTGGTTAAGTCTGTTAGATGTCCCTGTGGAGAGGGTGCTCGGGCATTTGGATCTATGAGCCTGGAGCTCAGAGAGAGTTTCTGGCTGGAGACAAAATTCTGAAAATTGTCAGTGTGTAATTGACATCTGCTGGAACTGAATGAGATCACAGGGGGGCGTGGGGCATGCAGAGAAGAGACCTCAATGCTGAGCCCCATGTCCTCCAGTGTAGAGAGGTTGGGGACATTAGGAGAAGCACATGAAGGAGAGTGAGAAGGTATGGCCATGAGGTAGGAGGAAAACCGAAAGAGTGGGGTGGCCTGAATCAAGTGGGGAAAGTGTTTCAAGGTGGAAGAAGGGAGCATCCACATCCAACGACAGGCACGATGAGCACTGGGCATTGACAGTTAGGTTTAGCCACGTGGATGTTCCTGGTGACTTTGATGAGCAATTTTGGTGGAGTGATGGGAGTGGCTAGTCATCTGATAGGCGGGGGCATAAAAGAGAGCAAGAGGAGAGAAGTTGGCAAAGTGGCATCTGACAGTTCTTGTAAGGAGTTTTATTATATTGGGGAGCAGAGAAATGGGGTGGGAATCAGAGGGAAAATAGAGTGAGAAGAGGCAGTTGTGTTTTTTTTTTTAAGATGGGAGAAATAACATGTCAATGAGGGGTAATCTAATAGAGGAGAAAAATTTTGATGATGTAGGACAGAGAAGGGAGGACCGTTGGAGCTTTGTCCTTTAGTGGAACCTGTGGTACAAGTTCGGGGACTGGCCTTCTGGAGGATCAAGGATAGCCTGCCCCTAGTAAGGGGAGGAAGGCAGAGTTTATGGGAGCAGATACTGGTGGCCGGGTAGAAGTGGGTGTGGGAGACTGTGGTAGTTCTTTTTTGAGTGCTTCTAGTTTCTCAGTGAGGTAGGAAGCAAGGTTAGCAGCTGAGAGTGAGGATGGGAGAGGAGGTGCTGAAAGCAGAGAGAGAGAGAGAGAGAAAGAGAGAAAACGATGGCATTTAGGAGGGTGACGGGGTGAGTGGATGACGGAGTTACGTGTGATGGCCAGGCAGCATTAGGACCCAGTGGAGGTAACGGAAATAAATGACAGTAAGACTAGTGGGTGTTGGTTGTTTGAGTTTTTCCAGCCACATTCAACTGTGGGGATGCGGTCTAGAGTGAGTCAAGAGTTGAATTTTCGGGGTTGCCAACAGAGTTTGTTAAAGCAAGAGAGGGGAAACTCGAGGGTTTATCTTCTTTTTCATTAAAAAAAATGACTGGCTATGGGCTAACAATTTAACAAAATATTAATTGGCTATGACCCCCAGTTTGAAAATCACTGATCTAAATGACATACTTATTTTTTTTCCTACTTGGCTTCCTAATGTAGAGAATATATAGTCTCAGCAAGGTTTCTAGGAAAACCCACCAGGCAGTTGTTGAGTACTCACGAGGTACCTAATTCGGTTTTCAGTAAACCCACCAGGCAGTTGTTGAGTACTCACGAGGTACCTAACTCGGTTTTCAGTAAACCCACCAGACATTTGATGAGCACTCACGAGGCGCCTAATGCGGTTTTCAGTGCTGTGGTGGTGGTGGTGAGACAGAAGAGGAGTGAAACACAGTTCCTGCCTTTAGGGCGATGAATTGGTGAGGATGTGAGTCACGCAGGGGCTGGCAGATACCTGAGTTGCCTGTTTCTTATGAAGTACCTGGGTCGGATTTACTACTCAGAGCAGGTACCCCGACAGCGCTGAGATCCACCTCAGTGTCAACCTGAGAACACCTGTCCTCCACTTGTGGTCAAACCACCTGACCTTAAGACTCTCACCCCCTCTAACTTGAGCAGTGTACTCTATTATGCATCCTAAGGTAGAATAAACCTTATAATAGGCAGCCTTGGCAAACTGCTGGCTCATATTAAACTTATGGCCCAACCCTACCCTCTGAGACTTAAAAAAAATCTCAGTTCTCAAAACAAAAATCAATTTTTTATTATATAGTTAATTTAAAGGGGAAGGGGGAATAGTGCAGGATAAACAGAATGCCCTTGTATTGAAGGTTGGGGGCTGTGTATTTTGGGACTAAAGATACATATTTGCTGAGTGGGGATAAAGTCAGTGTGCTGATTCTCTCTAATTTTGGTTCATCTTAGAACATATGGCCCTACAGGAAATAGTTTGTAAGAGATTCGATGCAAAGGGAAAAATACTTAACTTCTTCATCTTTTTATTCTATTTGTGGTGTTTGATTCAAAGGGAGAAATGAGTTAGGACCAAGGTGGTAGGTATATTCTACCCACTTCCTAATTATATTTTAATTCAGTACAAAAGGTATTTATTTCTTCTGAGACATTCAGTGTTTATGATTCCAGACATGGCATTTGCATTCTGTTTATGGGTTGGATGCTTTGTGCTAGCATACTTGCCACGGATGCAGTTGGGCTTGCCTTTTCAGGCAACAGTTAAACCAGCAGGAGACCACTTGTGTGCAATTTGTTGGAATGAAATCTACATTTTGGGATTAGATTACTTAGTAGTGTCATTCTGTGTTGAGTCGACCTTGTGGGTGGTCTCCAATAAACCGTGTGCGTACAGCAAGTGTCAGCCCTGATTATCTCCAAGCAAGCTTGTAATGACTGCACAGCTTGGTGTTTACAAGAGAAAACCAGCTTCCTTGGCTTTTAATTCAGGGAGTGCAGGGGCATGGATGAACCCCCACAGAAGGGTGACAGAAGGCCCATTGTGGGGCCCTCCTGAAAGCCAACTGAACTCTCTGTCCTCTCTGGAAATCAGGATAATAGCCACAAATGCCACTTGGGGCTGGCCAATTAGGACATTGTCTTTAGCAAAGTCGGTATATAAGGACTAAAGGATTAGTTGAGGAGGACAGATCAGGGGAATGAACTGTGTGGTTGGTTGAAATGTGAATATATACAGGCATATAAAAATAATGTGAAAATAATAAACAATGTTCTAGGGCCACCCCATGTCATTCTGGAGGTAGCAACTCTCCAGGGCAGTGGTTCTTAACCAAGGGTGATTTGACCCTCCAGAGGATATTTGTCAATGTCTGAAGATTTTTGTTGTTGTTGTTGTCACAACTAGGATGGTGCTACTACATCCAATAGGTAGAGGCCAGGGATGCTGCTACCCACCCCACAGTGCTCACTCAGACTGCTCTCCCCTTCTCCTTCAACAAAGAATTATTACCTGAAATGTCAGCAGTGCTGAGGCTGAGAGCCCCCGCTGTTGGTACCGGAACAGTGGGGATACTGCACTCTTGTCCTCCCTAATCTTCTCCTTTTCTGCAACATTCTCTGATCCACTTTGATCCCTTCTGTGTCCCTGCTTGCCTGGAACCCCCATGGTTCTGGAGTTAAAAGTTTACAGAGTCACGTAGTATAGAGAGTATATGCCTTGGAGCTAGACCGATCTGGGTTAAATCCCAGCCTAATGCCTTCAGCTTGGGTGACTTTGGGGAGAAACTACTTAATCTCTCTGAGCCTCCATTTAAAAAATCCAAAACAATGTAAGCTGCAGTCCCGACCTTACTGGGTTGTAAGAAGGGTTAAATTTATATAAATTTATTAGCACTTGGTCTGCTAGGTAGTAGGTACTTCATAACATTTTAAACCATTGCACATTCTTGTCATTGCTTGTAATTACTGAAGTTCAGTTTCCACACCTTTTAACATCCCAGCAATTTCTTTTTATTGCGGAAAATTTACAAAATAGGTAAGCTAGAAGGAAAATGAAATCACCTGTATTCTCATGCCTCCGAGATAAACTCTGCTAATGGTTTTGTATATGCATTTCCCCCTCTCTCTTTTGGTTCATACTATGTATATGTTTAGTGACTGGCTTTTTAGACTTAATGATGTATGAGGAACATCTCTTCATGTCAATAAGTATAGATCTACATCATCCTTTTAAAAAGCTGCCTAGTGTTTCATTGTATTGATGAACCGTGATTTAGTCAATCAATCCTTTATATTCTTGGACATTTAGATCATTAAGGATAGTCTTCAAAGGCCAGAGAATGTTTTGTCTAGGTTTTATGGAGTTCATGGTTTGCAGGTCTAGAAAGCGGCCCTTTCTGTGCCTACTTGCTGCTGGGTGGATGTCACCAGGTAGTTCATTCAGGAGGACAACTCTCCACACAGGATACAGAGTATGGCACAGTGGTTCCAAGCTCAGGTTCTGGAGTCAGGCTGCCCAGGTTCAAATCCCAGATATCCTGCTTGGGTACATAACCTCACCTACCCAGGCCTCAGTTTCCACATCTGCAAAATGGTGACACAAATTGTGTCTGCATCATAGAGTTATTTTGAGAATTACATAAGGTAGGATATGTCAGGCACATGCTGCAAGGTCTGGTATATACTAAGTAGTCAATACATTTGAACTTGTATCAGGCAGGAATGAATACCCAAGTTGAATGCTTCCTGGAAGGTTTGTCCCATTACTCAGAAGTGCATGCCGCTCTGTGTAAATTATTGTCTAACACTATCAAGTGTCTTCCTACCCAGGAGCAGCTGCAGTTGGAATTGAAAGATCCCCACTTGCTGCTTTTCTGGGGCTTTGGGTTTTAGCTGCTGTGTATTAGTTTCCTATTGCTGCTCTGACAAATAGCCATGAAAGTGGTGGCTTAATGCCACATACATTTATTATCTTAAAGTTCTGGAGGTCAGAAGTTGAAAGTCAAGCCCTGGACTAGATGGCTTCACAGGCAAAACTTCCCAAACATTCAAAGAACTAACTCCTGTCCTTCTTACACTATTGAAAAAAATTCAAGAAGGGGGAAGATTCCCAAACTCTTTTTATGAGGCCAGTATCATCGTAATTCCAAAATCAGGTAAAGACACAACAAAGAAGGAAACTATAGTCCAGTATCTCTGATGATTATATATGCTAAAGTCTTCAACGAAATATTGGCAATCTGGATCTCAAAATATATTAAAAAGATCATACACTGTGATCAAGTGGAATTCATCCCAGGAATGCAATGATGGTACAATATTCACAAGTCAATAAATGTAATGTACCACATAAATAAAATAAAGGATAAAAATCACATGATCATTATCAATAGATGCTGAAAAAGCATTTGATGAAGTCTGGCACCCATTTATGATAAAAACACTCAGCAAAGTGGGAATAAAGGAAGCATACTTCAACATAGTAAAGGTCGTATATGAGAAACCTATTGCCAATATCATACTCAATAAACAAAAGTGAAAAAGCTTTTCCCTTTACATCAGGAATAAGATAAGCTTGTCTGCTTTCACCACTCTTATTCAACATAGTACTGGAAATTCTAGCCATAGTAATCATACAAGAAAAATAAAATAAAAGGCATCCAAATTGGTAAAGAGAAAGTAAAACTCACTGTTTGCAGATGACATGATAGTCTGCAGAGAAAACCCTATAGACTCCACCAAAAAACTACTCGACCTAGTAAGTGAATTTGGTAAAATAGTGAGATAAAAAAGCAATATTCAGAAATTGATGGCATTGTTGTACATCAACAATGAACTATCAGAAAGAGAAACTAGGAAAAAAATTCCATTTAATATAGCAACAAGAAAAATAAAATACCTAGAAATAAATTTAATGAAGGAGATAAAAGGCCTGTACTTGGAAAACTACAGAACACTGAAGAAAGAAATCGAGGAAGATACAAATAAATGAAAGCATATACTGTGTTCATTGATTGGAAGAAATAGCATTATTAAAACAACCATACTACCCAAAGCAATCTATAGATTCAATGCAATTCCTGTTGAAATACTAATGGCATATTTTACAGATCTAGAATAAATATTTCAAAAATGTATATGGAACAAAAGAAGACCCTAACTAGCCTCAGCAATCTTGAGAGGGAAGGAAGAACAAAGTGGGAGGGGTCACAATACCTGATATCAAACTATACTGCAAGGCCACTGTAATCAAAACAGTCTGGTACTCACATAAGAACAGACACAGAGACCAATGGAACAGAATAGAGAGCCCCAAAATAAACCCATGTATCTATGGTCAATTAGTATTTGACAAAGGGGACAGGAGCATAAAATGGAGTAAAAATAGCCTCCTCAACAAATGATGTTGGGAAAACTGGACTGGTACATGCAAACAAATGAAACTAGACCACCAACTTATACCACACACCAGAATAAACTCAACATGAATAAAAGACTTAAATATAAGTCATGATGCCATAAGAGTCCTAGAGGAAAACATAGACAGAAAAATTTCAGATATCCCATGTAGCAATATTTTTGCTGGTATATTTCCTAGGGCAAGGGAAATATAGAAAAAAATAAATGGGACTACATCAAATTAAAAAGCTTCTGCATGGCTAAAGAAACCATCATTAAAATGAAAATAGAACTGACCATATGGGAGAACATATGTGTCAATGATACACTGGATAAGGGTTTAATCTTCAAAATATATAAAGAACTCATCTGACTCAACACCAGGAAGACAAACTATCCAATTAGAAAATGGGTAAAGGAGGACATACAGATGGCCAGTAGACATATGAAAAGATGCTCCACATCATTAGTCATCAGAGAGATGCAAATTAAAACCACAATGAAGTATCACCTCACACCTATCAGAATGGCCATCATGAATAAACCAACAAACAACAAGTGTTGGTGAGGATGTGGAGAAAAGAGAACCCTAGTGCGCTGTTGGTGGAAATGCAGGCTGGTGCAGCCACTGTGGAAAACAGTATAGAATTTCTCAAAAAATTAAAAATGGAACTGCCTTTTGACCCAGTGATTCCACTGCCGAAATATACCCTAAGAATCCTGAAACAGCAAACGAACTTTTGCACCCCTATGTTCATAGCAGTGCTATTTATGGTGGGCAAGTACTGGAAACAGCCTCAGTAGATGAGTGGATCGAAAAACTGTGGTACATTGACACAATGGAATACTATGAAGCAGAAAGAAGGAGCTCCTACCTTTTGTGACAGCATGGATGGAACTGAAGACTATCATGCTAAGTGAAATAAGCTAATTGGTGAAAGACAAATACCATATGATTTCACTAATATGAGGAATTTAATTAGCAAAATAAACCAGTGAGCAAAATAGAACCAGAGACATGAAAACATAGAACAGAATGACAGCATCTGGCGGTATTGAGGATGATGGTGGAAAGAAGGGGAAGGGACTAGTCAAAGAACATGTGCGAATGGCCCAGGGACATGGACAATGGTGTGGGCGTTGACTGTGGGAGTGGGGGGTGGGCTGGGTGGGGACGGTGAAAAAGGAAAAATTGGGACAACAGAATAGAATAAAGTCTAAGGTCAGTGTTGTTGGGCTAAAATCAATATATTGGTCTCCCTCAGGTAGGCCTGAGGGAGAACCTGTTTCCTTGCCTTTTCCACCTTCTAGAAGCTGCTGGTGTTTCTTGGCTTGTGGCCTCCCATCACTCTGACTTCCACTCCTGTTGTCACATCTCCTCTGGCTGTGACCCTCCTACCTCACTCTTATAAAGACACCTGTGATTACATTGTATCCACTAGATAACCTGGAATAATCTCCCATTTCAACGTCCATTACCTTAATTACATCTGAAAAGTCCCTTTTACCATGTAAGGTAGCATATTCTCAGGTTCCACACATTAGGAGGAGGACATCTTTGGGAGAGGCCATTATTCAGCCTACTGCATACCTGTGCATGCTACTTTCATGATTCATTTTTTTTTGAACTCCAACATTGCTGGTAGCTTAGCCTCTGGGGCACCTGACAGGTATGCAGCACACCTGACAGGTATCTGAGTGCTAGAGTCCTTGTCCTGGAGCATCTGAGCAGTGTCCCTGTTGCAGGCAGTGGGTGGGCACAAGAGGACACTGCCCAGGCAGTGGCCAGTTGTTTGGGTGCTGGGCTTGTCCCATCTTTCAGCTTCTCTCCTTGACCCCCATGGCACCTGGTTTCTCTAGAGCCTCTCCAGCTTGTGCTTAGCTAGCTGTCATATAATTCTTCCTCCTAGGGCCTGCCAGCACTCCTGTCCCCTTGGCCAGGCTCCCACTGGCCCGGAACAGTTCTCCTTCCTTTTCTCCCCCTTCGCACTGCCTGGCATCAGAACACCCCATGCTCCTGTTTATTAGGATGAATTCCCAGCCATGTTTCTCTAGTTGGCCTTGTTTGCCAGAGTATCATTAGGGGGGCGCTGCTCCCTGTCACAGGCTCACCCTGTCTCCTTAATCAGAAGCGCCCCCAATAGTCCTTTACCTCATCCAGCCTGTGCTCCCCTTTGCCCAGTTCTGAATGTTCTACATGTTCATGGGGTCCCAGGAACTTCTCTGCCACTCTGCTAGTCCACCGAGGCTCAGACCACTGGAGGTGGCCACTCTGAGAGGGCAGGTGTCCCAGTGTCCCGCAACATGAGGTTGGGGTAGTTGTCTGAGGAGATTCTCTGGGCCCCTGGCTCTTGCAGTCCTTCCCTGGTCGTGTGTCTCCTACACATCCTTTTGGACAACTTTCTGGGGTGGAACCTTGGGTGAATGGGCCCCATTTGGGGTCTTTCTGTAGTCCTTCTTCCCAGATCTTACCTGTGCCCAGACGGAGGTCCAAGTCTCTTCTTGTTTTCTTGCCACCATGACCCTTACGACTCCATCAGGGAGGATGGAATCACACTCAGATTAGAGCCTAAACTCCTAGTAACGTGAAGCCGGCTTTCCCAAGCACAGCCTGTTAGGTTGCTTAGAAGCACTGTGCTCTGATGTTTAGTCAGCAAGAAAACAAGCTGCATGCGATCTGAAACACAGTTGACTGTTCCTGTTCCATACAGATTCCTTCTCACCCTCGGGCAAAAGGGAATGAGGGCCTATCCTCTTCCACTTCCACACATTCTTAAGTCTGTTTTTTATTTTAGTTTTTGAAAACTTGCTCGGTGTTATAGAACCATTAGCCAAACATGAGGAAAGAAAAAATTCAGCCATGATACCACTGTCAACCCTGACAAATTAAACTACTTTTATTTTTCCATATTGCCTTCCAGTTTTTGTCCCCGTGAACGTATAATTTAAATGGTTGTAATCATAGTGTAGCTATCATTTTGTGTTCTGCATTTTCCACTTAGCATTAATTATATCATAAGCATTTTTCCATGTTGCTGCAAAGTCATCGTAATTATCATTTCTAATGACTGTATAAGAATTCATCAAGAGGGGAGTAGATTGCTTAACCCCTGTTCGGTTGGGAGGCCCTTTGCGTTCCTTCTCAGTCCATTTCTCACTGGGGGTTGTCCTTGATATCATGTCATTTGCTGTCCTCTAGGTGAGGGAGCGGGGCAAAGCAGTAAAGGTGGGGGGAGAAAAAGGAGGAGAAAAACAACCCAGAAGCAGAGGGAGTTAAAAGAAGCCTGCTTTACACACATTCACAGTCAAGACCCCTAGAGGTGAGATCTGAGAGTAAACAATGACCTTGATCTTCTTAAGCCCCTTGCCAATGGCTTTTTCACTAACATTTTGAAACGGCCTTCAATGCATAGAGAAAAGGAGGCTGTAGAACACTGATTGAGAAAATAAACTTAACCTATTAGTTTTAACTCTTCTAACCATCAAAATCAACTCCCAAATGCTATTCTAAATTCTCAAAATGTAGGTTCATTTTTTTGGTAGTCAAACATTTAGTGCTGATTATAGCTAACATGGTAACTTGAGAGGATTTCTATTAAGACAGTGTTTCTTTCTTTCTTTTTTAAAATTACTTTATTGTTGTTCAATTACAGCTGACTGTATTTTCTCCCGACCACTCCCCTACACTCCAGCCAAACTCACCTCCCTCCCTTGCTTCCTCCCTCCCCCTTGGTTTTGTCCATCTGTCCTTTGTAGTAGTTCCTGAAAAACCCTTCTCCCCACTGTCCCCACCCTCTTCCCCTCTGGCTATTGTTAGATTGTTCCTAATTTCAATGTCTCTGGTTGTATTTTATTTGCTTTTTTCTTTTGTTGATAATATTTTAGTTAAAGGTGAGATTATGCAGTATTTGTCTTTCACTGTCTGGCTTATTTTGCTTAGCATAATGCTCTCCAGTTCCATCTATGCTGTTGCAAAGGGTAGGAGCTCCTTCTTTCTCCCTGATGCCTAGAATTCCATTGTGTAAATGTACCATAGTTTTTTGATCCACTCATTCACTGATGGGCACTTAGGTTGCTTCCAGCTCTTGGCTATTGTAAATTGTGCTGCTATGAACATTGGGATGCATAGGTTCTTTTGGGTTGGTGTTTTAGGGCTCTTGGGGTATAATCCCAGCAATGGAATTGCTGGGTCAAAAGGCAGTTCCATTTTTAGCTTTCTGAGGAAATTCCATACTGTTTTCCACAGTGGCTGCACCAGGCTGCATTCCCACCAACAGTGCACTAGAGTTCCCTTTTCTCCACATCCTCTCCAACACTTGTTTGTTGATTTGTTTATGATGGCCATTCTGACCAGTGTGAGGTGGCATCTCATTGTGGTTTTAATTTGCATCCTTCTGATGGCTAGTGATGCTGAGGGCTACACAGAGTCCTATACTGAGGGATAGTGATGGCCCTCGGTATAGGACAGTGTTTCTTAAAGCATCACAAACTGTAGGCCCACAAGATGCTCTATGGAACAAGAATCCATTGACAAAAATGTCTGGGCAACAGTGATTCTGCATGGTAGGTCCCCTTCTTGGGTATTCGCAATGCCCATCAATATAGCCAACCCTCTGAGGAGTTCTGCAGGAAGGAAAACTGCCTAATTTAGTTTCCCAAGGCCACTAGGCTTTTTTGCTGTATATCAGGCACCAGTCAGAGCCTATTTAGGAAAATGTAAACAAGCTAGGTAATTCAGAGAGGACTGGCTATAGAGTTGTAGTTTAAAAGTATAGGAGAGCTGAGAGAGCCAAAGAGGTGTTGTGACCTGGACATTAGCAACTACAAATAGTAGCTGCAACCCCAAAGGGTAGACATGGTGTTCCCAGAATGTGGGGCACACTTGCTTCTGTAATCCTGGGCGTAGCACATGGGGTGCTGAGACCACCAATGGTGGGGTCACTGAGAAGGGGCTGAGCCCCAGTGCTGGGACACAGGAAGTAGGGTGAGCCGCAGGTGCTGGATGTGTGGAGGCACCTGGAGCTCTCTCCTAGAGAGGTGTCCCCTCTGTGAGAGGCAGAATTCTGGTCTCCACGATCTCTGCCACCTGACATCATGTCGACTACGTCACATTCTATGGTGAAAAAGGAGATTTTGCAGATATAATTAGGGTTACTAATCACTGACCTTATGACAGTGAGCTTAAGACCTTATGAGCCTATCCCCACTGTAATCTCATGAGCCCTTAAAAGTAGAAGAGAAAGTCAGAAAAATTTGCAGCATGAGAGGATTCAGTGTACAATTGCTGGCTTTGAAGATGGAAAGGCCCCAGAGCCAAGGGGTGTGAGCAGCCTCTAGAAGCTGAGAATGCCCACTGGCTGACAGCCAGCAAGGAAACCTCAGGATCTCAGTCCCACAACTCATGAAACTGAATTCTGCCAAGAACCTGAATGAGCCTGTAAATAGATTCTCCCATCAGAGAAGAGCTTGGGCTGACCAACACCTTGATCTTGGTTTTGTGAGGCCCTAAGCAGAGAACCCAGCTGAGCCCACGGAATTCCCGATTTACAGAACCGTGAGATGGCAAATGAGTGTTGTCTTAAACCACTATGTTGTTATGGCAGCAACAGCAAGTTCATATGCACTCCGACCTTCGAGTCATCTGCCATTTGCTCACATTTGCAGAGTATAACTGGAAGCCCATTGGCAAGGGGGTCTATTCAGTTTGTGGGGTTCCAGCTCCTCCATAATGCAGCATGAAGGGGAAGGAGTGAAGGCTAAAGGCACACGGGTGAGTCTCTGGCACAGAATCTGTTAACTTTTGGTGTGAGGAATATTAGGAATTCTTCCTGTGGGAAGTTCTGACGATCATACTGTAGAGTAGGACTTTCGAAATGGCTACTTTGGGACCTCCCACAAAATGAAGGAAGATGATATATTTATGCCAATTTTATGAGACTGCCAAAGAGGCACAGTAGTGTGTTGTACAGACACCCCCACAGGCTGGAGGTCGAGTCCCGGCTCTGCCCTTCCTCCTTGGGTGGCTTTGAATGACTTACCTTCTCAAAGTCTCTGCTTCTGCTGTGTGGAGGGAAGGGAGCTGACTAAGCACCTGTCAGGCCCTTTGAAGTTCTGAAGTTATCCTACGTGGAGAACAATTTTACTCTTTTAAATGATTGTAGATTCTATTTAAGTGATTGAAGTCATATTTATGATTGATTTGATGCTGAATTTTTGATTAGCTGCGGAACTCCCAATCATTGTTGCTAAGAGGAATTATGGCTCAGTTTGCAGTTATCTGCACATCAATATGGGAAAAATAGATAGATTCAACAACGATAATCTGTGGCTCCAAACAAATTGAGGAGCTGCAGTGTGGGTGTGAGGCTGACTTTTGTTGCTGGAACCACTGGAGGCCATGCTGCGTTGCCTCTGCACTGGTTGCTGTGGGGGAAGTGAGAGCTATGAGTATATATTCCCTGGCTTCAAGGAGCTTGTAATCTCTGAGGAGACAAGATGGACAAAAGGAAATGACTGGATGACAACAGGAATGAATAGAGCCATGTCTTAAATTACATCCCAGATTTATGTCAACTTTCTGTTATTGCACCGGGCTTTTAGTGAAGAGGCCTTTGCTTTGGTCTGTCCAGATCACAGAGAGAGACACAACCCTTTGGGCAGCAGTGGTTCGGAGCTGGGATTCGTTGGCCTTGGCATTCTTCCTTGGTCATCACTAGGAACTGCCCCATGAAACCATGAATGTTTCTTGTGACGGTTTCCTGTGGGGTGTGGAGTATAGCTTACCGCCCACCTTGAGCAGGTTGTTTCTTGAAGCATTTGAAAGTAAAACGAAGTACCTTTCCATTTAATGGAAAGCTAGAATTTTCTGTCTGCTTGTGCTTCTGACAGGTTGGTTGATGCTGTCACTGGCTATGTATGCCTTTTCAAAATGCATGTTTTTTAGTTTGCTATTCCTGGGCGGATTAATTCCTATGCTCCCTTTTGATACACAGTGATGCCATGCTGTTCTCACAGCTCTGCTCTGGGTTTGTTGCAAACAGTGCAGAAGCAGCTGCCTGCCTTCCAAGAACCTGCACATCTGCACCAGTGGCTGAAACCTTTATTCTGCACCTGGCTGTTCAGGGGTCTCAGAGATGGCCTCTGAGCTTTAAGCCATTTGAATATTAGAAGCACCTTTATGTGTTGCATGTTCAATGTTTCTCTTTGTTTCCTAGGAGACTGCGTGGTTTCAGAAACTTTTATAACGGGGCACAGAGCAAACTTTGCCTTTTCTGCCACAGGCCCCTGGTTCACCATGATAGTACGGGATGAGAGTATGGGGCCGGGGAGCGTCGCCCGGGATTGGATTCTGAACCCAATGTATTTTTGGACGGGTTTCTTAATCTTTCTGAGACTCAGATTCTTTTCATATGGGAAGTTGGAGGAAAACAACCCAATAGGGTTGCTGTGAGGATTAAATTAAATAATGCCCATTAAGTGCTTTAGTACAATGCCTGCTATATCATAAATGCTTCATACATGTTAGCTGATGTTATCATCATCTTTCTCATGTTGGTTGCTATTACCATCATGATTATTGCCATTGTCATCATTATCATGACCATCACCATCATCGTCAAGATCGTCATCATCATTCTCATCACCATCAACCACCGCTGCTGCCATCATCATCAGGGCCGGCAGCAGCATCCTGACTTCCCAGAGACTCTCTCCAGGTGCCCGACACAGAGCAGTGTCTGGCAATGCTCCAGATCTCAGGCCCCTGCTCTGCTCTAGCCTATGCTGTAGCCACTGTACCTTTGAGGAAGAGTGTGAGCCTCCCTTCCGCCAATCATGATGCGTAATCTCTTCTTTGCTTTCTCTCCTTGCATAGTTCTCTACTTGGCTGGGGTCCTGAGGTTTTTGCTGGCATTGGCCAGCCCCGTCTCCAGAGGGAGGCTGGAGCTTCTCACTGTCCATCCAGTCACTGTTAAGGATGCGGGTGTGGAGGGGTCCTCTGAGTCTTGCTCCTGCTGTCCGTTGGACTCAGAATTTGCTGCTTCCTAGGCTCATATCACTGTGGGTTTAGGCCACATTTCCGTTGATTTCACTTCTTCAGATACTGGATGTGGGGAATTTGAGGGATTCTGAGGCTGATCAAAGGAAAAGATACGACCACGAGGTGGCAGTAGCACACTCAGGGTTTACTTCTGTGTTTCTTGGAAGGCTTGCTTGTGAGGAAAGTCCCTTCCAGCTGAGACTGTCCAGAGGCTATGTCATGGGGTCACTACTCAGATGGGGTGGGGGAGCTTCCGGGGAGAGGGAGAGTGGGAGGGGTCAGGTGTCCACATGCTGCTGCCCAGTAGCCCGGCCTGGTCTGACTGAGGGCTCTGAAGGGCAGCAGCAGCTAGGGGTCTGTAGAGATCCTGGGCTCATCTTCTCTATGGCTAGCAGATGTTAGGTATGCAGAGCAGGCAGGCTCTGAAGGGCTCAAAATACGCTTCTTTGGGCTAAATAAAACAACCGACTGTGTTAAAATTTGACTTTGGCATCAGTGGGCTTTTGAGCTACCACAGCCTGGGTGACTTAAACAGCAGACATTTATTACTCACAATTCTGAGGACTGGAAGTCCAAGGTCAGGGTGCACACACAGTCAAGTCCTTTTCCTGAACTGCAGATGGCTGCCTTCTTGCCGTATCTGCACATGGCAGAGTGTGGAGGGGGACACCCTCTGGTCCCATCTTATAAGGGCAGTAATCCCATTATGAACATCCCATCCTTATGACCTACACTTAATCACCTCCCCAAACCCCACATCCAAATATAACATTGGGGGGTATGGCTTCAACACATACAGTTGGGGGCACGAACATTTAGTTCATAACCCTGCTAATGCAGAACTTTCTTTTCCCCACCAGAGAGAATGTAAATGTATTTTCAAAAGTGAAGTGCATTATATCAATGGAAGGAATTGTTTTTATTACTACTTGAAAAGTCAACTTCTAGCTAACCCCAAAGAGTTTCTGATATTAGGTTTTCTTACAATGAGACCAAATGATGACTTTACCCAGTCTTTCCTCCAGCCTCTCTCCGCTGAAGAATGTCAAAGAACGCCAGACGCCACAATAAAACCCACACCCCCTGTTGCCTCCCCTTCTGTCTGGCGAGAGGTGGGGTGAAGTCACAGGGTGACAAGGAGGCTATAAACATTTGAGCTGCTTTCCTTCAACTTTTGGGAGAGCTTTTTTTGGGGTGCCAGGGGGGACAAAGGATTGCAGTGTAAATTACCATGCAAATTGTCACAGTTTGAACTTAGAACACCTTTGCCTGCTGCAGCTCAATGAATTTGAGCTTCTGCAACTCCCAGGGAAGGGGAGGGGTGCAGTACCTTCCAGGGCTGAGCTGCTGAGCCACAGCCCCATACGCTCGACTTCAATGAGCTCCTGTGTTTGCAATTGAGTGGCTGCTAAAATATGACAGCCGGATAGACTGTGTCTTAAGGTGTTTCCCTGCTGAGCTTGCATCAGGTTTCCCCTTTGGAGGCCAGCCGCCGTAAAACAGCCCCGAACAGCGTCATAGTGTGATGCTATGCGTGAGCTTGGAGATGGCAGGCATGGCCAACCATCGTGTTACAGAGGGTCATTTACTTTACTCACAGTCTACTGATTTAAATGTTAATCTCATCAAAGAATAACCTTCATGGTGACATTTAGATTGCTCTTTGACCAACTATCTAGGTATTGTGGTGAGCTGAATAATGCCTACCCTCCAGCCTCTCAAATATGCCCATGTCTTATCACCGGAACCAGGGAATATTACCTTACAGGGTAAAAAGGACTTTGTAGATGTGATTAAGTTAGGGATCTGGAGATGGAGAGCTCTTTCTGAATTGTCCGGGAGGGCCGGATTTAATCATAAGGTCCTTGAAGAGGGAGGCGGGGGGCCAGAGGCAGAGGAGAAGGCAGGATGATGACAAAGGCAGAGATGGGAGTGATGTTCTTTGAAGATGAAGAAAGGAACACAGGTGACCACCAGAAGCTGGAAAGGACTAGGAAATGGCCTCCCCCTAGTTGGCAAGGAACTAGCCCTGCCAACATGAATGTAGCCAGTGCCGTGAACTGATTTTGAACTCCTAATCTCCGGAACACGAAGAGAATAAGTTTGCCTTGTGTTAAGCCACTGAGGTCGTGGTGATTTGTTGGAGCAGCCGTAGGAAATGGGTCCAGCTGCCCAAGGCCACATAGCTAGTACTTGGTGGAGGTGGGATCTGAGGCCAAGTCAGGCTGAGCGGCCAACATCTAATGCGGCCATCACCATCGGTCCTGTTGCCCGGTCCCCAACAATAGTTCTTGGGTCCGTACCTCCCCTCCCGTCCCACAGTCCTTGTCCAGACGTTCACCTCCCTGCCCATGAACTTATAGTAACAGGGGACACCTGGTCACACAGGAGAGAGGGACTGGGGGTAGGACGCAGAAGGGAAATGAAGACAACAAGAGTGTCCATTTGTTTCTACTATGCGACAGGTACTTTATAAGGATTAGCGTGTTTAGCTCCTCCAACCTGGAAGGCAGGTACTATCATTTTCCTTATTTCACAGTTGAGGAAACTGAGGCCAAGAGAGGTTAAGTGACTTGCTCAGGGTCACACAACTAGCAAGTGGCAGAGCTGGGGTTTAAACCTGGATCTGATGCCCATACTTTTGCACACTCTCTCCACCACGCTTGAGAATCTTGATCACAGAACAGCAGCAGCAGTAGGAGGGGAAATTGTTGGTAGAAAGTAGAGAAAACTGAAAGCCGAGGGAGGCTTCCTACGTTCTTGCTTTCCCTCCTGCAACCTCGGACAGGCTTCAAATCCAGGGCTAGGGGTCCCCCACAGTGTCCTCTGCACCAGCAGTCTTCAGCCTTTTTTATCTCGTGGCACACATTAATTACTCAAATTCTGTGGTACACTGAAAAAACATATTTTTTCTCAATTTGACAAAAAATAGGTTTAATTTTGATTCACTCACACTATATGGTTATTGTAGTGATGGCTGTTGTCATTTTTTTTGGGTGAATCTAAGGGAAAAGAGATCAGCGCCCCCAACTGAATAGTCATGTATTGCAGGTTTTAAAGTTTTTTTGCAGCACACCAGTTGAAAATCACTGCTCTGCACCCTAAGGTGGGTCATGCTCCTCTGGTCAAGGAAGAACCTCTGTCTGGGTTTCCTTCCCCTCTGCCCTCCCATCCTCCTCCTCCGTCTCTGCTCTTTGGGCGCCCTTGGCACCTGCTGGCGTGGCATTTGAGTACTGCTCCCTGCCCTCACACTTCTTTTCCTTTTTTCATTCTTATTGCTGCCATTTCACTTTCGTTCTTTGATTTCTGTCATCCACAGAGGCAGGAAGAAAATGTTGGGGGGTAAAAGAACAGAGGGGGAGCCAAGATTTCCAAAGAGATATGACCCAACTTCCTTCCTTTGCCTGTCGTGGCTCAATGTACAGGCTCCTGTCACCATGGTGAGCTATGCGTCCAGGGACTGAGGATGACTCCCAGCAACCGCGGGTGACTGAAGACACACAGCGGATTCTGAGCTGAGCTTATGACTTCATAAAACAGGTTCTCAACAACACTGGGCTAAAAATACCATGTTTATTTTAAAAATAACTTGTTTTGGCAGTTATAAACATTCTACGAAGCCAGCTTAGAATGTAGTCTAGCAGCTCTCAGACAACTGCATAAATTTCGGATGCGCATGTTATTTTCCATGCCAAATCCAACGTGCGATTTCTAGCCAATTCTTTGCTATCCTAAGTAATGGAGGAGAGAGATTGGGTGCTGATAAAACCAGGGAAGAATCAGCTTAGTGCAGGGCTTCCAAACTGAGAATGTTACTTTGGAGTAGATGATACTGGAAAAAAAAATGTTCAGGAAATTTTTCTTTGCCTGCCAGGTACCCCTTTGCCCTTGGGTAGCAGATAAGTGAATGATCATAATTCCCTCCCCCCTCTTCTTTCCTTCCTCTGTTCCCTTCCCTCTTCCTCCCCCTTCTTCTCGCTCCCCCCTTTCCTCCCTTCCTCACTGTTTTCTGCATCCATGCACCCTTCCAACAGTTATTGAGTACCAACTTTGTGCCGGGCGGGTTGCTGTGTGCTGGTGACAGTGATGAACAAAATCGGCCCCATAGTGTGCCTCTCCCCACCAACACAGAGTTTAGGATGCACTTTGATAGGGATTAACAATTGGAAAAAGTGGGAAATGGAATAAATAAATACAAAGTGGGACCCACGGTTAAGTAATAACTAGGAGGGATGGGGGGGAGGCTGCAGTAGGGCATCTCCTCCTTCAGACAGAACGGCTTCTGTGGGGGTGGCATGTCGGCTGAGCCTGGAAGGAAGGGGAGCCCAGGTGCGGGTGCAGGTGAGGATGCTTCAGGCGGAGGAACCAACTGCACTCAGGGAAGTCTGAGAACAAGACTGATGGGCCTGAGGAATTGTTCTGATACATTTTTATTTATGAAACTTCTACCAAGAGCTGCTTGCTTGGCACTCTTGAGTTTGGCCTGAGTCTTTCACTGTTTTCCCCTTCCCTTCCCTTCCCTTCCCTTCCCTTCCCTTCCCTTCCCTTCCCTTCCCTTCCCTTCCCTTCCCTTCCCTTCCCTTCCCTTCCCTTCCCTTCCCTTCCCTTCCCTTCCCTTCCTTCCCTTCCCTTCCCTTCCCTTCCCTTCCCTTCCCTTCCCTCCCCTTCCCTTCCCTCCCTCCCCTCCCCTCCCTTCCCCTCCCTTCCCTCCCCTCCCTTCCCTTCCCTTCCCTTCCCTTCCCCTCCCTCCCCTTCCCTTCCCTTCCCTCTCCTATCATGTGTGTGTGTGTGTGTGTGAGAGAGAGAGAGAGAGACTCTCTGCTCTGCCAACCACCCCCTACAAACCACTCCTATTGTCGCCTTCACTCACCACTGTCACCTGACTGTCCGCAGCTCTGAACCCACCCTCACTATTTCTGCTGCATCCCCACTCTTCTGGCTTAGGGGCTCATCCTGATATACTGATGAGAAAGCAGATCCTGCTTCCTATCAGAGAATCTCCCATCACATCTGTCACCACCAGCCTCATAGTTTCATCATTAGCACTGTGCTTGCCACTGTGGCTACCGGGATGATCAGTCACCAGCCTGGCTGCCAACAACCGTCATCTCCATCTTTCCTGTACCTCTCCTGCCCTTCTCACTTCTCTCTTCCCCTTTCTGGTCACGGTCTCGTGTGGCAGTTCCCTTCTTCCTCCTCTCACAGCGATGGCCTCTCTGCTCTGCTCAGCCCAGGGGAGGCCCCAGAGAGGGAACAACCTGATGGTTCTCAACATGTTATGATGGAAGGAATGTGACCTCTGGCGTCACGGTGGTTGGCCCATGGTTATTAAGAAGACTATGCAAATGATGAATGAGAAGAAGTGCCTGGCACTTAGTAGGTTTCTTCTCTCTCTCCACCACTGTGGGTGCTGGTGACTCAAACAAGAAATGGGCCAGCACGCCACCGCCCACACCCGCACTCAGCTGGCCGTCGCACTTCAGCAGCCCCGCTTCCGAGGTAGCATCTTGGAAACAACTAGAGGCCTCCTGCAGTGCTGTTTAAAAATGTTTGGTTAATGATGCTTAATATTTTTTAATTACATAAATAGTATGTTAATACCTTCTTGTGGAAACAGAAACAACATAAAAGGGAAAGTTCCCCTCAACCGTTACCACTCTCTCACTTCCCAACCTGTTTTTCTTTCCTTGTAACTACTATTCACAGTGTAGTTTATTTAGGATGTGACCTTCTGAACTCTGAAATACTTACCCATATACACCCATTTGCATAGGGGGGTGTGGGGATGTTATTTTTTAAAATAACTGGTATTATGTGATATGTATTCTAATATAATATGACACTGCAACTCGATAGTGCACTTAGTAGGTTCTTTCCTTGACAGTGCATACAGAACTCTCTTTTGTGTGTGTCTTTTGTGTTTAGGAGCTGATACTTCATTTTTAATGTTTTTATAGAAAATTTTAAATATACGCACAAGTAGGCAGACTAATACCACGAGCCCCCTGCACCTACTACCTGGTGTCACTACAATGGTCAGCGCATCCAACCCACTGGCCTCCTTCATTATTTTAGAGAAAATCCCGGATATCCATCCCAACCATAAATATCTCCTTACGTCTCTCTAAAAGATAAGGGCTACTTAAAAATATAAACACCTTATTGTTGTCACTGTGAAGAAATGAAAAATCAGTACCAACCTTTCTCCAGTTTAAAATTTATTTATTTGTATCAGCATCCAATTAAGATCCAGACATTGTAATTGGTTGATACATCTTTTAAGTCTCTCTCAGTCTGTAGCTTCCCCCTCCATTTCTCTTTCTCTATTTCCTTGCAATTTGTTAAAAAGACCTACCTTTCTACCTGCTGCAGAATTATTTCACAGTGGTTTATTTTCTCATCCTTTTAGCGACGGGCGTTTTGATTGTTCTCACACCCCCACTCACACATGTATCTTCCAGTGGATATCTTTGTGTAAGAGCTTTTGCAGATGAGCCATCCTTTCTCCAGGTAGCTGCAAAGAGGTGGCTATGCAAAGTTGAGGGTTGTGCGTACTGTATTTGGCTGAACCATACGAAACTTGTAAAGGTCAAAGGTGGCTGAATATTGGCAATTTCACATGGTTCAACCCAGTGTATTTTAACTGAAGTTGCCAACTTGCCCTTAAACGGATTGTCTCAATATGCCCTCCTCTACTTCCCTATGCTATCGCCATGGTTAAAATGATCAGTGTTTAAAATGTTCTTTGAGTCTGATAGGCAAAGAATGGCTTTTGTTGCGCTTGTCAGTGACCCTCAAGAGCCAGGGGTCATGTGCATTCTGGGATTTTTTCCCTCTGGGAGCCGGATCCCCACAGGTGTGTGGACCCACACAGATGGGCAGTATTGCTTTGGGCTGTGCCCAGGTTAAGTGAGGGATCCACTGGGCGAGCTGTAGGCAGAGAGAGTGGATGGGCTGTGCTTTCAGGTGGATTCTCCTTTCCACTTTCTGCCTTGAGCTGTGACCCCTAGAGGGACTTACACCTGGTTGAAATGTGAAGTCATTCAGCTGAAGCCAGTTGGCTCATAACTTGTGGCTGGGAAGGAATTCGCCCTGCTCCCTACTCCCTTGACCCTGTTAAGGCACCTGCTTTGGCTGGTAAAGAGAGAGATGTCAGGCTACAAGCTGGCAAGGATACTTGGGTGTTGCAATGACTGGATCTCTGCTGCATCCCCAGCTTTGCCATTCTGTGTCTCAGAAATTTCTAGCATCTATTTCCCTAGTTAAGTGATGCAACGGGGAGGGAGAAGCATAGGGATTGCAGGTGTAGGTAGGGAGGACTTTGCAAACAATGGAAGGAACACTGGACCAAAAGTCAGGAGACCTGGGGGTCAGACCCTGTTTTGTCTATTAGAGCGCAGTGACCAGGCCGTGCTCTTCATCAATCTATGCTGTCATTGTCAGGCAAACAGGGACACGCGGGCCCGCCACGCCGGGGCCTACCATGCCGACTCCTTCCCTTCCCAGGGACTCAGGCCCGTCAAGGCATTTGGAGAGCGCCTCTGTGCTCTGCAAAAGCAAAACGCAGTGTGCAAAACCCACAGGCTCTGCACACCAGAGGAATGCCCCTTTTCCTGGTAATTATTCAGTAATTATTCACATAAGAAGGATTTCCTTTGTTATGTTTCATATATTTGTCACAGTTGATGGCCTTTTAATAGTGGCATTGAGTTTGTGTACAGAAAGGTTATTCATTTTAAGATTTCTGGGCCTTAATTGTTATTTGTTTTGCTTGGTTCCAGTGCGCTATGAATTAGTGATATCCACAGAGCGTATTTATCTTGGCACCGTGGCGTATTGTCTGCAGTGAGTGCTGTTTGGCCTGGCACCGGCCTGGATTTCCCCATCTGTTTCTGATGTTTACATTGTTAAGGATACGATAGACACAGAGGACACGGCCACATGCAGAGAGGGAACTTTTTCCACTCCAGTGCATCAAACATGGTCTGAGCCTGTAATAAGCACAGCTCTAAATTACACTTGAGCCTGCTGATGGCCAGGCCCAGCCCTGGGGAGGGCACTGATTGCTGGGCCCTGGGGTATTCTATCCCAGGAATGCTTGTAGCGGCCTCAACAGCTCAATCTTGAGAAACTCATTTATGCCTTGTATTTGAAAAGGGAAAACTGCGCAAACTATGTTAGAAACTATACTCCTGAGGGGGCTCTTGGAAGCCAAGGATGGGAAGGAGAAGGCGATCAGTCCCCGAAGATCCCTGATGCCTTGTTCTGGGTCAAATCCATCCTGGATGCCAGGGATCTGCAGGGCACTGGTGCCTTTTCTCAGCTCCGTGGATGGGCTGGTGCTAACCCCCAAAGCAATTCTCCCACACGGTCACCCCCAATCTGCTACAGGGCCTACATCATTTCATGAGGAGGAGAGCTTAATCCTTCCTCACTGTGGGTGAGACCATAGGGAGAGAAGAAAGAAGGAGGGAATGAAGTGGCCGGGCAGGGGCGGACACTTAGTGTCTGTTGAGAGTGAAGGCTTTGAAGAAAAATGGGATGGGGTGCGTGCCCTCTTTGAGCTCCTAAATGAGTGTGTTTGTTTGTAAGAAGTGTAGGGGGTGTGAGTTGTGTGTAGTGGGGACATCCTTCCCCTTTCAAATTTATTCTTTTCTAATTTGGTGGCCTTTTCAGGTAGGCCTAGCTCTCGGTGGTAGAGGAAGGGTGGCAAATTTTGTGGGATGATTCGATGTTGCAGGCCTGTTGAAGATCTACTCATGCCCACTGAAAAATGCTTAAATCCAAGCTTTAATTCCCTAATCCAAGCCTCCATCTTGTGTCAGAAGCTCTCTCTATCTCCTAAAAAATTCCCCTATTTTTCTTCAATACATTCTCCTCACGCAGTCACTCGGAACATTTGCGGCAGGATTGTGTGTTGAGATGCTTAGTGGTGTTATATTCTTGCTATGCTTTCCCACTGCTACAACTCCCACCGCATGCCCGCCACTGAGGAAGGTCAGCAGACTCTGCTCAACTCCAGGAAACCTGTTTCCTGGGCAGGAAGTGGTTGCTGTCCACAGAGAAGATAATGCTCTTCCTGCCTCATTTTCCAAAATCCTGAGCTCCTTGAGGATACATATGCTAGGAAGGGTCTTGGAGGTGGAGAAGGAGAAGGAGGAACATCAAAGGTCCACCCTTCTGTCTTGCTGCCCTGCTGTTGTCTCTCTCTGGAAGCACTCAAGCCACCACCATCGTTCTTCAAAAGTTAGCTCAGGTGTGACCTTGGGCGTTCATTCCCGACTCCTGTTTCCTGGGGGTCATCATTGTTCCCGTGAACACCTGTAACCTTCTGCGTCTCCTCCATCACAGCACTTACCAACGTAGGTTAGAACTTCCTGTTAATATGTCTTTCTTCTCCATGTCTCACTCATCTTTGTTCATGGCACCTGGCAAAGTGCTGGGCACCCAAGTGTTTGGGCCATGTTTGCTGAGTGACTGGCTGCTGTCCAGGGTCCTCTCCAAGGTACCCTTTAGGCTATTCTGGGGTTCACACTCATTTGTTTGGTGACCTTGGGCACAGGTCTCTTCATTTACCTGTCAAGTGAGGGGGTGAAGCCATACTCTTCCAAATTCTTTCCAGTGCTAATTTTCTCCGGGGGAAGGGCACGTGGGAACTTGCTCAAATAAAAACGGCCACACTAACTATTCTCATTTAACCCCATTCGTCTTCCCCCTTTAACCATGGTTCCTTCTGGGGTGCTGTAGCTAGAAAAGGGCTTGCATGGACCTGTCGCCCAGAGAGCCAGAAAGTTTCCTTTTTATTTGGGCCTCCTGCAGCATTAAAAAAAAAAAATCTCTGCAAATGGCATTACTACCCATTCATGAAGTTCTATAAGCCAGAAACCCAGGAGCCGTCCGTTGACACTTTGCCTGTCTTCATCACTGTCCCCTTCTAGTTCACTCCTTGGTCCTACAGTTTTAAAATATCTCTCGAGTCCACCACTCCTTTCCTTTCACCTCCATCCGCCCTAGCCCTACCACAAGCAGTCTGCCAACATCTGCCTCCCCTTTCTCTGGCTTCTATCATTGGTACCTGGACCACTGCAAACATACCTAAGTGGTATCTGCACATCCACTCTGCCTCCCACCCTCCCAGTTAGATGCCACACTGTAGCCAGGGTGACCTCACCATTCAACTCTGACCCTGCCATCTTCCCCCTTTAAACCCTTTGATGGTCCGTGGTTCTTAGGAAAAAAAAAACAAAACAAAAACTCCAGCTGTGGCTTACACACCCCTAGCCTGCCTCAGCCTCATCTCTCACCAGGTCTTTCCTCAGGCCTGGTTTTCAGTCACTCTAGCTTTCTGGTCCTTTCACTGCACGCTCTGGGACACCCTCCCGGGCACATGCTTATCATCATTTACGGCTGTAATTTTACATTTGTGAGTGTAATTATTTGGTTAATATCTGTTTCCTTTACACTGTTGGACTAAAAAAGGCAGGACAATCTTTGTTTTTGTTCACTATGATATCTCTATGCCAAGCATGGTACTTGGAACTCAATAAACATTTGTTAAATAAATGAATGAAAAGGAAGAGAGGAAGGAAGGAGGGAAGAAAGGAAGGAAGAAAGGGAGAGAGGATGACACACCTTTGTCAACATTTGTGTACTTACTTTACAGGAACATGCCCAGTTTCTCACACTGACTGGTGACTACTTATGTTTAATAAGGGAAAATTTACTTGGGTAACCCCGTTTTCTGCATTTTTAAAGTCAAAATTTTAATATTCTAAGTAGAATAAAGATTTGCTCCATTGGAAAAGGTTCCACATGGCCTTAAGAATTAGTCCTAATAAAATGATGAATGGCTCTTCACTCCGTTAACAAATGATCATTAATTTTAATTCATGACCTTTTGTGACAGCGTGGGTGGACCTGGACAGCATTATGCTAAGTAAAATAAGCCAGTCAGAGAAAGACAAGTACCATGTGATTTCACCTACATGTGATATCTAATGATCAAAATAAACTAACAAAATAGAAACAGAGTCATAGACACAGAGAACAGACTGGCCGCTGCCAGAGGGGAGGGACTTGGTGGCTGGGTGAAGGAGGCGAAGGGTTAAGCAACAACAATATTGGGCAAGTCAGGCAAAGAAAAGCATCTCATAGACACAGACAACAGTATGGTGATAACAAGAGGGAGAGAGTTAGATAAAGGGGGACCTATGACTCGGGGTGGTTGACACATGACAATATACAGATGGTGTATTATAGAACTGTATAGTTGAAATCTATACAATTTCATTAACCAATGTAATCCCAATAAAATTTAATAACAATAAAAATGAAATAATTGTAAGTATGCAACCCATCATTGAAAGTTATAGGTGATCGTTCTATGCCATATTTGTTCTCCAGCCAGTGAGACTATTTCTTCGAGGGTAGGATCCACTCCAGCCGGGTGCTCAGTCAGCTTGGGGAAAATGAGTAGAGTTGTTAAGGGAACAGAGATGGGGTTGGTGTGTGTGGGAGGCAACCATTTAAAGAGATGGATTGAAAATCGATTTCTCTCGAATGTGATTGTAAACCGGTTCTCCAAAGAATAGCAGTGCTTCTGAGGCTTTTGGGTCATGTTAGTTTTACACATCCACCTGGAAAATGGTGAGATTTCAAGGAGCTGGAAAAGTCTTCCTTCTCATTCCCATCCCCCAAAGAGTCTAATTAGACATGCCTGAGATTCCTATAAGACATGAATATTTTTTTCCTCACAATCAGAAGGGGCTGTAAATTTAAATGCTGTTGGAAGAGGAGATAATTGGGTTCCCATGAGAGCGAATGACTAACACAAGGTTTAGAGAAAGTTTTGATGTGTTGAGGGTCCCATGTGCCTACATTAACACAAAAGACCCTGGAAGAGGAGGCCTACCCATAATCCTCTGTTGCCTGGGCATTTCCAGATGCTTAGGTTTCCTGCCTTCTCAGGCCCTCCGAGTGCCTGGGGGCCAACCCCTGCAGCAGGCAGTGTGTGGAGAGGTGAGGCTCAGTTTTAGAATCAATCATGAGAAGCTCGCGGGGGTGACCTTCTCCATGTCTGCAGGAGCCCCCCATCCCTGGTGTGCACAAGAAAGCTGGCCTGCACAAATGGGTCAGAAACCACTGCAGGGCCGCCCCCTTCTTAACATGCTCATATCTCTTTCTGGGAGAAATCGAGCTTTATTGTGGACAAAGTAAACATTTTAATACAGTTGGGAAAAACTCTGCGAGTGAAGTGTTTTCTATAGACCTGGGTCTAAATCGTTCCAGGAGAAGTTTATTGTAACAGGGCCCATGATTCCAGAAACCAGGTTTTTATCTGGAGGCTATTCTACTTACGACCTCATCAAATTGGTGGAACACAGGAGCTGATGACGGTTTTGTTTCTCAGATCCGTCATGAAACCAGTTGCTGCTCTTGACACAGGTTCGGCCATGCTGCTGCTGTCTCCTGAGGAAAGGGTCTCTTCCCTCCCTCCCCTCCTCAGTCTCTGTTTCTCTCCTGAAGCCTCTAACCAAAGGAGAGATTTCCAGTCTTAACTGGGAGTCTGTTCTCCCCTGGGAAACTAGGAGCGGGGTGCTGGTCATGCTGGCTCTGGGAAGAGAGAGGAGAACATTTCCGAACTCCCTTCCCATCTTCCGTTCATTCTCCCCCTGCTTTTAGGCGTGGTGGTGGGGGTGGGTGGGGGACACGGCTCCCCTGGTTACAGGCCACATGTGAGCAAAAGAGATGGCTGTGAGTTTTCCGTAACTGTGGTAGAGGTGTGGGTTTAGTTAAGAAGCCATAAGCATTGTTTCTGTTTTTTCCTGAGGTCTATTCTCCTGTTGAATTTGGTGAAACTGGAACTTCCCTGGACTGACACTGGCTGGTCCCAAGTCAGTGACTTAGCTGTTATATTCTTCCGAGATGGGACTTTCTTGATCAGTTACCTTGCAAATCTTTATTTGAAATGTTTAGAACATTACCTTTGAACATTTCTAGGCCGGCTACATTCAACAGAAAGGGGCAGTCATTTCTGGTCTTTAACTCGACTGAATCTGGACCCGTATTCGAATCCTCCCATAATGCCCACACGGCAGTAGATGAGGCACATCTTTCATCGTTGGTGGGAAGAAATAAAACTCTGTTGAAAGTTGGGTGGTTAGGTGGAGAAACAAGTTTTTTGTTGCAAAAATGTATTATAGTATATTGAGCTGTATGTTCTAGAAAGGGTAAGAAGTTTCCCCAAAAGTAATTTCATGAGAGGCTAATGAGGGGAACCACTGTTACTGTTCTTCCAGATGTTTCTTTATGCAAATATCGATGTTTTTCAAAAGTCATCTCATGGTGCACACATTATCTTTTTTTGAAAAATCCATGAACATTGTTTCATGGAATCATAAAAGGCTAACTTTTCTTTCTTGTTATTATTATTTTTAAACTTTTCAATTACAGTTTGCATTCAATATTATTTTGTTACACATATGTTACCCTGTTAGCTGCTTTTTTAAAAAAAAGAATTAAAATTTTTTTTAATTTATTTATCTTTAGAAGGGAAGGGAAGGAGGGAAGGAGAGAAACATCAATGTATGGTTGCTTCTGGTGCATCCCCTGCTGGGAACTGGCCCCTGCTGGGAACTGGCCTGCAACCCAGGCATGTGCCCTGACAGGGAACCAAACTGCAATCTTTTGGTTTGCAGGCTCACACTCAATCCACTGAGCTACACCAGCCAGGGCTTTGTTAGCTGCTTTTTTCACTTAACTATAGTCTATGCCTCTGTTTCTATAACAATATGTAAAAGTCTGCACCTTACTTTTAAATGGCTACATAGAATCTCGTTGTATTGCTGTATGCTAATTTAGCAGGCTTCTATTGATGCACCTTAAGGTTGTTTCCTACTTTTCACTGTTATAAATAACTCAGAGATAAGCATAAGTTTTACATCTTTTTAAAATTTGGCCAGTTTTCATACAATGAAACTTAAAATCCCTGGGTCAAAGATATCCACCTAGAATACTGATTCCAAGAAAATATTCCTCCAACCCAGCCCCTCTCCGCCTCAAGGTTAGTGCAGTGTATTTGCATGTATTTTGTTTAGCTGGGTTTCAAGAAAGATTAGTGAGACATAGGAGGGGTAACCTCTCATTAAAAAATAGAAACAATGACAACTCCTACCAGGTGTTTTTCTTGAGATTCTTCTTCTGTTTCTCAATCCTTCCCTATGGAATCACTCAGCTACTCTTTCCAGTCTCCTCCACCTGGTACCAACCTCTCTATTCATCCAATAAACACTCATAAAGTGCTGCCATTCTAAGCTGCAGGTGAAGGAAGAGCGGCAGGGAGGGAGGGCAGGAGGGGGAGAGAGAGGGAGAGTGGTGGGCGGGGAGGAATTATGCTAATAAAGAGACAAAGGAATATTGAGATCTTTTGTTTATCCCCGAACTTCTGTTATTTCACTTGTTGTAACGCTTTATAGTACATTTTGATACTAGGCAATTCCAAGGCCCTTGGAATTGAACAGAGAGATACAAGGTCAAGATCAGGAGAAAGCGGGAAACTAGAGGGATTTACTGGAGGGCCTGGAAAGCCCCCTTCTGATTGGTAAATATTTTAGAACCCAGGGAATTTTCCCGACTTCCCAGGAGAGAGCAAGGCTGACTCCACACATTATAAGGAACCTGAACCACCCTAAAGCTTAGTCAAAGCAATTTGCTCTCCTCTCATGTCTAGAAGAATGGAGTGAAAACTGCATGTCCGTGCGACTGAAATGATAAGTCCCTGGAACGAAGCAGGGACTTCAGCCGGGATGGTAATCACGCTGAATTACAGCACCGAGCAGTACAGTCCATGGATGCGGAATTGATCACGACAGGGAGAGGAATCATCAAATCACCCAGGCCGTGGCCGCCTTTGGGAGGCTCCTGTATCTTAAGCAGCTTTTCCTATTATTTTCATTCCTAACAAGTTCTATTTCCTTTTCGAGATTGAAAGAAATATTGACTCTTGATCGTTGTTGTTGATGAATAATTTGTGATATGGAGTCTTGCCATTTTTGAGTTCTAACCTACTACTGTACTTCCTAGCCTAAGCGGAAATTGATTTTAGAACGTCAAAGGATACGGTTCTGTTGAATGGTTTTCATTTTACAGTGATAGCATAGTAGTAAATGAGGACATTAGAATAAACATCATGAGGTCCTGGCTGTGAGCGTCAGTAGTGTTTTTTTAACAGCCATTAGAGTTATTGAGTTTTCCATTTTACAGTACCATTTGTGATTACACTGGAGTGAGCAGACAAGAGGAGGCTCCGTTAATATGAATTCTGTTCCGATGCATTAAGGAAGCATATTAGGTTCAGAACCCAAGGTTCTGGATTTAGATCTAGCCCAGCTAGCTGTGTTTCCTCAGTTTGCCATTTCTCTTCTGTGAATCTCAGTTGTATTGTTTGTAAGAAAATATAAGATTTGCTTTACCCACATTTTGGGTTGTTAAAAGGTCCAAAAATGCATGGAAAGCCAATTTGTAACAGTCAAAGCATCATCTCTCTTGATGAAGATACTGTTCAGAGATTGTGTCTAGAAAATCGCAAGCAAATATCCAGGAACATGAAAGGTTGGCCAAATTTCCTGAGTGACACTTCGAGAATAATCCATTTAACCCAGAAATTAATTTTTGGACCTGATTCAAATGGTCCCAATTCACAATACTTTATCGTTTGTCGTGATGGTCTTATCGTGAGCAAATCTAGGCTTTTCTCTGAATGTATTCATTTGTCTTTCCTAAGAACTATCAATTGCCCTTTGGTGCGTGGGCATGGAAGACTCGATAGTACGGATCAGGGGTTCCCAGACTTAGATCTCCATCAGTTTCACAGGGAACTTTTGAAAAATGCTGGTTCTACCTCCTCACCCCACACCTGCTGAATCAGAATCCTCAGAGCCCGAGGCCTCCAGAGCTGGTTGCTAACCAGCTCCCTGGTGCGTCTGATGTAGAGCCGGAGGTGGAGGCTATGCCTGGTGGTAGGAACCAGCAGGCAAAGATTCTATTTCCGAATCTGTCTGGTACCAGTTGGGTCTCTCTGGGTTGTGATAAAAAAATCAAAGAGCAGCCCTGGCTGGTGTAGCTCAGTGGATTGAACATGGGCCTGCGAACCAAACAACCATGGTTCGATTCCCAGTCAGGGCCAGTTCCCAGCAGGGGACACATGAGAGGCAACCATACACTGGTATTTCTCTCCCGCTCTCCTTCCTTTCCCCTCCGAAGATAAATAAATAAAATTAAAATAAATCAAAGAGCAGAAGAACTTCAGGTGTATAAACAATGAGGCATTTAAAGCCAATTCGAAGATTTAAGTTATCTTGAGAAGCTCTTCTTGCTTTTTTTGTTAAATATCCGGATTCTGGAAGGTCTATCTGAAATGAACCCCAGAGCTAAAGAAATTTGGAATCCACTCAGCCTCAGAGGCCTCTACATTAGCTTCGAGCTCTGCCTGTCCCTGGCTGGATAGCCACAGTTAAACTGCTCTCTGAGAAGGTGGAATAAAACTTGTTTCTTTTGTTTCATGTTCTGGTTATTAAAAGTCAGCACAAGTCTCTGCAACACTGAGAGACCAGCTTTGAGGATAAGACCACTCCTTTGTGTCCTTTAAAAGTTATGTTTAAGCAATTAAACGTTATTTGAAGGAAAGAGAAAGTGTGTGCTGACTACTGAATAACAGGAATCGTGTTAACAAACAAACCAGTCCTTACCTTGGGATCAAAGGCAGAGAGAGGCAGAATGACCCTGTGCAGGAGATCAGGGCAGAGGGGAAGAGAGGGAGACCTCAGAATTGTTTTGGCTCAATTATGCGGCTGTGCAATTGGGGATAGTCTTCCTAATTCCAAACAATAGCTGGCAACAGAAACATGCATGGCCCCGTGAGAACTCACCATGCAAGAAACGCTCGCTGCATTGTGAATCTCTGTTCAGACGAGGGGCCAAACAAAGGAACGAATCGAGTAAGCGAACGTAATTGTTCACCATTCAGGGGAGCCACAGACTGCTCAGCATACAGTGTGTGGGGATTCCGGCACACATGCGAGATCAAATTTGGAGGGACTATCCTTGTTCCAGAGACCTAGGGGCCAGATGAGAATGGGCCTAATGGAAAGATGAGATGAAGTGTATTCTCCATTTCTGCTACAGAACAGTATTTCTCAGCTTCATCTCCCAGGTCAGTCACCCAACTTGGCTCCAGTAGACATTTATTGTTTCCAAACCGGAATCTCCCCCACAAAGGGCAAAATCAGGCCATTACTAAGAATAGTTTGAGAATACGCCACAGATTGGAGCGAATCCACCAAAAGGAAGGTGTGAAAGTCTTGAGTAACCCTGGGAATGAGGCAGAGTCCCCACATACCAGTGCGGCACGTCACGCCTGGTGCTTTTGTTGCCGTGTGTGGAGCTTTTAGAGGATGGAGAAGATTGGGCTGTGGTGTGTGGGGCCTGTGAGAGGGGACCACATCTTGTCTGTGGGACTTTCTGGCTTAGAGGCAAGAGTTCACAGAGCGCCATGCTCTCTGGGAGCAGAGAGGAGAGACAGGACATAGGCATTAAAAAAAAAATCTAGCTCTCTAATCTGTATGTATTTAAGGAATTAATTCATTGGTTCTGGGCCATGTTACAAGGAGCAGAAAGAGAAATTCTTATGCCAAACACATTGGGGGAACCTATGGAAGTTAAATAGTGTTGTTTTTTTTTAAAGAAATTGCAGATTTCAGGACTTTTCATAACCTTTGATATTCTAGGAAAAGGCTATGTATGCAGCATTTTCCAAGTGGATTTGCTCATGGAAACATTTATTTGCATGATATCTCTTGGGACTAATGTTCTGTGGACCACACGTCACAAAGAAAAAAATGGGGTCAAAAAATCTTAAGGACCTTGGAGTCCGTTTCCTCATGTTAGAAATGAAATGATAGATCCTGAGAGAAATAGGACTTTCCCAGGATCACACAGATGGTTTTTGGCTCACGTTGGAAGTGAAACCAGGGTATTGTGTAGAAAGTAACAGTTCTTAGGAATCCTGCTATATGTCTTTCTACTTTATCACATTTACTTCTCATTGGGCCTTTGTGCTGGAGTTCAGTGCTATTGTAGAGTAAAGCTGACATCAGCAAGGGCAGGTCATCAGGGGTCACACTTGGGAGAGGTTTGAATACCAGATGCTTTTGGATTGTGTGTTCTACTTCCATCTCAGAACTTCTCACAGCGGATCGTCACCGTCTCCATGGCAGGTTGGTGTTTATTTTGCGCACAGCTCTTGCTACTTTCCCCAATTTTGCTCTGGTGCATGGAGTCTCCCTCCCTGTCTCATGGATGTTGGGCCTGGCCGTGTGTTGTGGGTTGAATTATGGGTCCCTCATTCATATGTTGAACTCCAAACCTCCGCCAGTGCCTCAGAATGTGACTGAATTTGGAGATAAGGCCTTCAAGGAGGTAAATGATTTAAAATGAGGTCATTAGGGAAATTAAGTTAAAATAAGATCACTAATCTAATATGACTGGTGTCAAAACAATGTGACCTCTACAGGCCAAGGAGGGAAAGTTCTGCCCAGACCTTGATCTTGGACCCCTAGCTTCCAGAACTATGAGACACTCACTTCTGTTATTTAAGCCACCCAGTTTGTGATACGGTACTTTGTTTACAGCAGCTCTGGTAAACTAATGTAACAGCTAAGATAGTATTCACGATTGGCAGGTGGCTGTCATCCAAGGAGTCATCACGAGCCCAGGCCTTTCCCATCTTGTGGCTCTGCCATTTTCAGTACACAGCTTCCAAGGTCACTGTGTCTATCTACCAAAAAGATGGTAGAGGGAAAAGCGTGGAGAAATACAAGTAAATGGTTTTATAGGCTACTTTTGGTAGTGGCCTCGTTTAGCATTGGTTAGAACCCAGTCACATGGGCACACCTAATACAAAGGATGCTGGGAACTGTAGTCTGGCTGGAAGAAGAGGAAATGGATTTGAAGATTAGCTGGCCCATCTTGGCCATATCTCTTAACTACAACGTGGGATAGGTGGCGTGAGAAAGAGGAAGTAACTTGTCTCAGATCATCCGCTGTGCCAGGGTGGTTGGCTGACTGGAGCGAGCTGAGGATGCCCCCTAGCGCTCAGATAAATAACTACATAGGGAATGTGTCTTCTCCCTAATACTTCCCCATCCCGTGAGGGATCTGATTGGAAAATTACATTGACTTCTACACCCAAAGAAGCTAAAGACACTTCCGTTTTGGATTTGTGACAACTGATTGAGACTCAAGTCAGGAAGTCAGAAGAGCATCAGATTATTCTGCTGGAAGTGAGTTGATTATTAGCTGCAGGAACAACCTAGACCCACACTTAGAAACAGTGATTATTATTATTTTTAATGTTGGTGGCCCAGTTTAACTTTCTTTGTAAAATAAAAATCCTAATTTGACAGCAGCTGCAACTTCGATACAACAGTAGTGTTTCCACCCCCCTGCTTTTCTCCTTATCCTGGAAAATGTCGAATTTAACTGAGGCATGTTTAAACCTGGGGAATTTTAGTTTCTTTCCCCCTCATTTTAGGCCAAGAGGTGAATTTAGTTGGATTATCATCAAATCATCTCTTATGGGGAGCATTCGTTCTAAGCCCAGGAGTCCTCTCCAGTTTCACTGTCCCTGACACTTGCAACACTCACCTTTGTTTTCCACTGCTCTGTTCTCCTGGGCATCTCTTCTGTCCCAGGAACACTCGCCTCGTTCAAGTGCTGCTCTGTTGTTAGAATATAGGTTTTAGTTCTCTTAGGGTGAAACATTTCCCTCATTTACTTTTCATTCACTCAATAAACATTTATTAAAAGCTTTCTAGTGCCAGGTCCCCAAAGTACCAAAGTGAATAAGACTGTCCCTGCCCTCCAAAACCCAGGGTCTAGTGGGGTCGGTCCCATTGTCACAGAAACTTGTACCATGGATTGTGGGAAGCCTGGTTATCTTATCTTTTGTTCCCGAAGCAGTTTAATGCATTGAATGAAAAGATTGAACATAAGTTTGATATGCTTATATTTTCCTTATATTCTTCATAATTCTAAAAGATGCTTTTCTAGACATATGCATAGATAATAAATAATTTCCCTCATTATTATAAAAGGTAGTTGAAGAGAAAGTGAAGATGGTATTTCTGGAACATAGCACATCACTCAGCAGTGACTTGGGGCAAATCACTGACTTGTACTTTATTAGATAGCAGCTCTGTAGTAAATAAATTACTGAATGCATCAGGGAAGACTCCGATGGAAAATAGTCCGTATCCTGCCTTTTCCTTCTGTCCTTCCTTTTCTCACCACCTTCTGTATCTCCCTTCCTCCCTCCCTTCTTTCTTTGTTGAGTCAATGCTGATGGAAAACCTGCCGCATTCCCATGGTTCTATGTCCAGAATGTTCCAGGACAGACCCACATGTCATATAATTTTTTTCTTTAAAAATAAGATGCTTTATGAAATATTTACATGCGAATCGATGTCTATATCCTTGTTAAACTTTTCACATAAAAGATCCCACAATATAAGGAAAAAAATCCTTGCTAGACCTTGGATTTCTCTCTTTGGCTTGGACAACACGGCCCCAGGTGTGTGTTAAGGTTCAGGGAGAGGCCTGAACAGGTTGGTGTGGGGACACGCAGGTGAACGGGCCTCCGCCCAGTTTTGATCGAATGGGAGATAAGGTGGAAATCTAAGGTAGAAACCTTGTCACAAAGTGTGCTTTGGTGAGCGCACTTCACGTCCCCCACTGATTTTTCCCAGCTAGTCTTTCAGGAAATGTGAAAAAGTGGGAAATTACTTCATCCGCGTGACTTTATCCCTGAAAGTTTATGTTCAGAACAATCCCCAGACAGTGTGTTTCTCAGGAATTGGCCTTAGGTTGATTCCATAAAATCCATGTCGCTCAACTTATTGGGAGAATTTCTGACTCCTGTCGAATACCGTGGAGGTCGGCAAACTAGGGCCACCTGTTTTTGAGGGGCCTGTGGGCTAAGAATGGCTATTACATCTTTAAGTGCTTAAAATAAAAAAAAAGAGTATTTCATGACGTTAGAAAATTTTATGGGATTCATATTTTCATGTCCACAAATAAAGCGTTATCGGAACACAGCCACACTCATTAACTGGCATAGTGTTTGCGGGTGCTTTTGCTACAATGGCAGAGCTGGGCAGTTGTCATAGAGACCACATGGCCCAGAAGGGAAGCTGGAAATACTTATTATCTTGTCCTTTAAGAAGGCTGCTAACCCCCTGATATATTGTTTTATCTGTTAGTGGAGAAGAGTTTAAAAAAAAAAGGCATCTTAACACCTGGCCCCAGAATCTCTTCTAGAGAAAGAATTGTCTTTGTTTAGAAAAATCCTCTGATGGACCATTTGGATGGGAACAGTCAAGCCCCTCAGTAGGTTTGGGGCTGCCCCCAGCTGCTCTACGGAAAGATGGAGGACCTCGTCCCTGTCCCTCCTTGTCCAGATAGAGACAGGATGGTCATCGTAGTAAAACAATCCAGGTGTGAATCCTGGCTTTGTGTAACCTTGGGCCAATCATTGAACCTTTCTGAGCTTTGGGCTCTTTACTCGTAATGTGGGAACAGTAATCAAATTTACTGCACGGGTTGTGTGTGAGGATGAAAAGAATTAATAGATGTGAAGCACATGGTATATAGAGCCTGGCACATAGTAAGCTGTGATCTCTTCCGTGGTTATCATGACTGTATTTATAAGACATGGAGAAGAAAATAAAATAATATACGTGAAGTGCCTAGAACTCTGGCTAGCAAAGTCCCTTTACAGTCCAACAGAAAGACCCCCTGATGCCCAGGGCTGCTCAGAGCCAGGTCTGAGGTCGGGTGTGATCTGACGCCAGAGCTAGTAGCACGGACTCCTGCGGGGAGCCGGTGGTGTGCCCCTGGAAGGGAAGGGTGAGCGGGGTTAATGACAGGTTTTAGACAAGCAGTGTCCGTACATGGAGCTGACCGTGTGTGAGCCGTTGTCCAGAGCTTTGAATCCAGAGCCAACAGGACCCGCCAGATCCAAATCTTGATTATGCCATTTATCTCAGTGACCTTGGGTGAGTGACATCCCCTACCAGTGCCTCCATGGCCTCAACTGTAAAGCAGAAATAATAATAATACCTTCTGGTTTGGGTCCAGCCAGCCTCCAGTGGTCCCCACCTATTAGTATTCATGCCCTTGTGTGGAACTTTCCTATGTTGTACCAGGGTTGTCTGTGAGACCAAGAGAATATACCGGAAGCGACAGTGTATCGATTTGACATCAGGTTACAAAAGATACTGTGGCTTCAACTTAGTTCCCTGTGGTTCTTGTCTGTCTCTACTCTGCCTCTCTCTTCCACTCCTTCATCAGACCACTTGCTCCAGGGGAAACTGGGTGTCATGAAGTGAGAACACTCAAGCAGTCTGTAGACAGGCCCACTTGGGGAGAAACTGAGGCCTGCCAAGAACCATATGAGGGCCCTGGCTGGTATAGCTCAGTGGATTGAGCACGGTCCTGCGAACCATATGATTGAGGTTCGATTCCCATGCAGGGCACATGTCTGGGTTGCAGGCTAGTTTCCAGCAGGGGACGTGTGAGAGGCAACCATACATTAATATTTCTCTCCTTTTTCCCTCTCTCCTTCCTTTTTCCTCTAAAAGATAAATAAATAAAATATTTTAAAAATTCTTTAAAAAAAAGAAAAAAGAACCACATGAGTGAACTTGGAAGTAGATCCTCTAGTGACAGCTCTGACCAACAGCCGGAAACTACCAAATAATAAATATTTATTGTTTTAAGCGGATATATTTCAGAGTGATTTGTTGCATAACTAAGACGGTACCTAATAAGGCTGTTACTATTTATAAAGCTCCAGGACAATATGTGGTACATAGTAAGTGCTATGTATTTGTCAAATGCAGAAATTCACCCGTAAATCCATACCCAGCTGGGGGAGAAGGGGTGGGGAAGCAGCCCTTCTTGTTGCCCAAAACCCACAGTCTCTTCTGGGCTGTTTCAAATCAAAGGCTCCTACTTTGTTGAAAGCAATCTTGCCTGTTTTCATAACAACCCAAAATAAGGAGGAGACCCTGATTCATATTTCCTGCAGAAGAAAAATGGACATGGTAAGTGCCGAAGAAATTAAAAGTCACTTCTATTTTTCAATTCATTACTTCTGGAAAGAAACTCAAGCCCAGCTTCATTACTAGTGCTCCGTTTTAGTGCTGATGATAATTGCGAAGGCAGTATTTTAAATTAGAATGTGTAAGACCACATGTAATTAACCTGTACAGAAGGGCTGAGACTTCATATTAGACTATTAAATCAATCCCGGCAGAATCACTAATGCTGAGCAATTGATTTGAAAATACGGCCTGGGCAGAGTAAAGAAGCTGGGTGCTGATTGCCATTCACGAGAATTTAGCACACTCTTCGCGTGCAGTTAGAGTGGCAGACTTTCTCCTCTGGCCCTTCATCCGTCAAAGCTGAGAATGTAAATGAGTTTAGATTGATACTTAAAACAGCCTGGAGTTTACAAGAGGGTTTTCTGCCACTCCCTGAGTGCGACGATGGTAAGAGGACTCTCAAACCGTCTGGGTGCCTTGACTAGTGGGACGCAGCTGTGCGTACATTTTTGGGATCCTGGTGAAAAGTCTCAGGAAAAGTCTGCTTGTAGTGGGCATGAGCTGTTCCCTCTGCAACTTGCATTTTGTTATCTTTCATCCATTGCTCTCATAACTCGTCTCTATTCTTATTTCTTCTTGCGTCTACCCTGTAGCCTTCATTTTCTGTCTTTATTCTTTCTCCTTTTCATGGACTCATTCCCAGGGCACTCAGATAATAGAAGACAGACTTGGGGTGGTTTTAATCTGGCCCTGGGGAAGTGGCAAAGACGTGGAAGATGCCACTTTCGAGTGCGAGTAACTTACAGGTGACAGACGGCCATCTTTATGACCCAGAACTTGAGAACCACCGGTACCCGTTGTTTACAGCTGCCGTCCATTCTAACTGATTGGCATCCACGCTGTGCTGTGCAGTATTCTGAATATTACTCCAGGTGAAGGTGCCTCTCTCCTCCCTGGCTGCCGAGGTTCCGGGGGGCCTCAGAGTGCAGGGCACACTTACCACAAAAAGCCACTCTGGTTCCTCTGACCTGCTGCTGTTCCTGACCCGACAGTTGGTGGGTCTGTCTCCTGTCGCCCACAGAGAAGCCAAAGTCTGAGACAACAGGTCTCTGCGGAGAAAAACGTTAATTCATCAGGCCAGCTGAACGAGGAAACCGGGAACTGGGCTCTGATCGGTCTCTTGGAATAAAGACCTAATTTAAAGGATAAAGGTAAGAAGAAACGACACATATTTCTTAATTCCAATTCGGGACTTTTGATTGGACCGTCTTGGAACTACGACATCTAAGGTGCGGGGAAGGTGAGAGGCAGCACGAAGCCATCCCGAGCGCTCAGGGTCCGGCTGGGTGAAATCCAGGCCCCTGGCTGCAGACGCTGGGCCCCTGAGGTCCGGGTCCGCACACAAAGGGTCTGGCTCCCTGCGGCGGTTTATCAGAGTTAATTTGCTGGCTTTCTGCACCTGCATAAGCCCGACGGGGCTCGTTCCAGTGGCCTCCTGGGCACCGTGAGGAGGCCTGCTGTTACCTCCTGAAAGGTAAAAGAAAAAAACGAAGGAAAAAAACCCATTAGGGTCTGGTTTCAGTGTTAGGGCCGAGTTTCACTATAATGGGATTGTGTCAACACTTCTGGGTGTTCTTGCTGCAGTGAGGTAAGTCTGAGTATCGCTTTTTCGGGGTTTGGGGTAGGGGTGGAGGTAGGAGGAATGGTGAGGGTCAGCCTTAGGCTGCTTTGAGGTTACTTAGGCATAGTTAGGTTAAAAGCAAACCAGGGATGATCACTGGTAGATAACTCTTGTACCAGGCTGGGCTGCTGGTCCTGAGAAAAGTGTTCACAGAAAGTGACTGCTAAGGATGTATTTCCAGGAACATAGGTAAGCACGTGGGGGCAGCAGGATGCAGCGGAAGGGAAGTCAAGCCGGGGTGAAAGGTCATGTGTCTTCTCAGGGCAAGTCTTGGCTCCCTCTGTGAAATCTCAGGGTTCTTTCAGGGCTCCAAGTGTGTGGCCAAAGTGCCTCTAGTCACCCAAGGACACCCATCCCTCTGCAACGGGGCCAAGCAAGACCGATGGAAGCTGGTGGTGGTGGTGGGGCGTGTTCTGGGGAACTTAAGGGAGATCTGAGAGAACCTAGGTGGACACTGGCAGGTGCCGTGCCCCCTCTGGAGAGAGGACACTTGTCCTCTGGCCTAATTTCCCCCTCTTCCCTGTGCTAATCTCTGCTCCTGCGAAAGGTATCTCCAGACCATTACTTCCATTTTGATTGTATCTTCCCTTCTATGTGTTCATACTTTCATTCCCTTTGCAGGGCATGTCTCCTCCTCCCTCCTCGTGGGGTCCTAGCTGTCCTCACGGCACTCTCGAAGGCTGTCTTTGCAGGAAGCCCGTCCTGACCCTCTGAGTCAGAGGCACCTGTCCGCCTGCTCTCCACCAGCACTTTGTGTAATACATTCTGTGGCATCTCTGCCCACGGCTGGGCAGCACCCCCCCTTGCCTTCCTATCATCATTCACATGGCTTTGACAGGAAGGTGAGAAACTGGAGAGTGTGTGGCAGTGGGGCCCGGGAGTCTCTGAGACAGAGCTGAGCACCCAGGGCCACTAGCCTATTCGGTACTTTGGTGACAATTTGGCCAAACAGCCTCTCTGGGTAGACAGAGCCCTGAGCAAGCTGCGCGATTCTGCAAGCGCACACACCTTGGCTGGCGTACAGCCTGCACAGCTGTACAGCATGGCGCCGGCTGGCACAGTCCTTCCTGACCTGAGGCCGGGGCAGGGATCAGGGCTACCTGTGGTTGAATGACGGAGGGAAGGAGCTTTGGCCTGGCTGGCCAGGGGACAGCCAGAAGATTGCTATAGACGACAGTATGTGTGAAGAAGGGTGACATTGTCTGAGGGAGGTGTGGCCTAGGCCAGCTCTGCCTTTGTCGTCGGGGCCATCACTTCTGGTGGCACAGTGACGGGTTTAAAAACTTGTCACAGACTCTTTGATGCTCCTGATATTGAGAAGTACGGCAAAGTCCTCTCCCCTGGAATCTTAGTATCTTGTAACAAATAGAATGCAGTGGAAATAACACAGTATGACTTCCGGGGGGAGGCCAGGCCTTCAGATGACAGCATCCCCGCCTCCCTTCACAACTAACTGCACGCAAGGTCCCGAGTGAGGACCACCCAGTCCAGCCCTTCCCTGATTCAGGAGCCACAAAATCACAGACAGAAGAAAATGGCTGTTTTAATCCATGCCTTTTGGGGTAATTCGTTATGCAGAACAGGTGCGTAAGATGGCCTACTCTTGCATCAGTAAGTTAAAATCTGAGCCTTGGTTAAAGATTTTAGGGATATAGAGAGAAGAAGCCATATGTTGCTTTGATGGGAGGTGACTTGGGACTAATGATTAGTTTAGGAAAATAGTCCCCTTCACACGTGGAGTTTAGGGTCAAAGTCTCAAGCAGAAATACAAGCTATTTCATTGTGTTGGAAGCATGGGTGGGGATAATGCTAATTTTCAACACCCCCCTGGAGCTGCCTCACTGGTTTCTGTGTGTTTGTCTAGGTGTTTTCTTGTTTATATTTTTGTTGACATTTCACACACAATTGCGGTTGGAAAGGCTCAGATGTTAATGTGTTAAATTTAAAGGCCACCGTTATTTTCCGGCAAGCAAATCTGGTTCAGTCTTACTAGATTTAAAATGCCTTTTGGATATTTGCCGTTGGTTAGCTATACCTGAGGAATGTTGCATACCACTTCCACATTGAGGAAGAAAAGCAAAGAAGAAAAAGACCCCTACGTTCTTTAATAGGATCTGACTTTACCGTTTTTGAAACTTCCTGGGGAGACTCACGGAGCTGTGTTCCGTGGAGCTTGTGGCGTATTCAGTTTATCACCCAGAACCCGCCCATCGGACTTGGAGATCTGGGGGACAGCAAATTAGGATACACCTGAAGCCCTCAGCCCAAGGTTGCCAACACATTTGGGAGTTGAGACTGGGAAATTTAATTTTCTTCTTTCACTTGTCTGCGGTTGAAAACCAAAAGTGGGGTTTAGGGGTTCAAAGAGATGATCACCCAAACAGAATTCAGCCTCAGTTTTGTATAAACCAGTATGCTTCAGGAAATTAATGAAAACTGTTGAGCTTCATATTCAGTGGGCCCAAATCTAATGGGCTTCAGATTTTTTGGGAAGAGGTCTCACCTTGGAGGCATGGTTGTTACTGTGTTCTAAGTGGCTGCTGAATTAGATTCTGGTCGTGTTTGGCTGATTTAACACATCCTCTGAGGCGGAAGGGTCACTGCAGGCATTTGGACTTAGGCACATGACTCATGACTTAGGGTTTGCCTCCCATTGATTTATTGAGCCCTGCTCTTCAATTTCCACGTTACATTGTGGTTTTACACATGTTGCAGGGAGACCAGGCTTTCTGAATGTTAATCCAGTGGGGGGACGGACGCTACACATGAGCATGAAGCAGTGAGGTGGGGATGGCAGAGCAGAGTTCATTTTATTTTGGTTTGTTTTTGTTTTTTGTTGTTGTCCCTTAGCTCCTGGGCAGCATTGGGTACAGGTCCTGTCCTAGGCCACAGGCAAATTTGGTCAAGTTTGTCTTAACCTTTCCAAGAACTTATTGGCGCCTTTCCCCCTTGATCTTGCCCATTTTCCTTCCATTGTGCCTTCTCTCTGGATTAGTATAACAGAAGTCTGGCTTTAAGAATGGACATTGAGTTATGTCTGGGACAAATCTTGCTTTATATCCTTGAGCTTAGAGAACAGAGGTCTCAGCCAAAGGTACGGGCTGATACCAGGTCGGTCCCCCCACCCCCCATGAGAGGCACTCAGATGGTGTGGGTTACTCGCCTGCCCCAGTGGAGATCTTACAGGTCTGTAGAATCCCCGAAACTGGGCTTTGTCAGCGTGGTGGGCTCTCACCCATGTTCTACAGTGATCCTGGAATTTCCCCTGACATTCTAGCCTTATCATTGGGTTGCAACAACTGCCGTTAGCAAACCATGTTACCTGGGGATTTATGATGATGGTGCTAGCACAAGGTCCTACCATGCTGAGAGTGCCATGTTCTTGCATTAGCTACAGCCTATCTTATAAATAGAAGCACCTGCTCAGTCACTTACCACACTGTCCTACAGGCTTCTAGCTGCTGGTCAAGACCTTCTCTGGAAAAGAATCTTTATTGGTGAATGAATGCATGAAAGAGTTTGATCAGAGAGATAGATACTCACACCAGACATGTGACTCCAGCATAAAGGAGGATCACGGAAGGACATTCAGAGGGAGACACAGTCATGATTTCCCAGAGGCACTTAAGACAGGACAGGGAAGACCTCTCTGAGGGGTGGCATTTAACCTCTAGCCTGAAGGATAAGAACGAACCCTCCCTGAGAAAGGGAGGTGAAGGGGCAGGGGGGAGGGCCAGCTGAGCCCTGGAGTGGCTTGTATTTTGTAGTGAATGTGTTGTGGGTGATTTGCTACATCTCCCTGATGTTGAGCCTTAGCCCTCACGGGGGATTTCCAAATGCAGTGAACTGGGGAAGGTATTCATTTGGGAACTGAGGGACCTTGCTGTCATCATGTGCTCTTACCTTTACAGGCAGGTTTAACACAAGGGGCCTCCAGGGAGTTCTTGGACGTAGCCCCGGCCCCATTCCCTGCTTATTCCCACTCCCCACTTGAAGACATTCAACTGTCCTGGAGAAGGAAGCCAGGAAGCTCTGGGGCCAGCAGATCTGTGCAGACGCTTGTTTGCCAGGTCAGAGTGGGATGGGGCTGGGCCTGGCTGTTTGACTGCCTTGGAGCTTGGTGGGAGGGTGTTTGGGCCTCCAGGGGTGTGAAGGACACCGGGGAAAGCAGGGTTGTTTAACCCACTGGTGGCTCTGGCCCCAAGGAAACCACCCACTCGTCTGAAAGAGAAATGTGGTCCGTGCGTGCTCACTCATCCAGCGAGGGCGGGGCAGAGAAACTCTACAAACCCTCCAAGCTCATTTAAAAATCTTAGGAAAATTCCTCAAAGGCTCCATTTATCTACTGGAAGGTCAATTTCAGAGGTGTTCTACATCAAGGTTATTTGCAAAGAATTTGCTGGAGGGAAGGGTATTGCTTATCCAACAGGAAGTAAATCCGCTTTTCTCATTTTTTTTTTCTCCTCAAGAGCATTTGAAGCAACTCAGAATCCATCTTTTGGGAACCTGGCTCTGACCACCAGTGTCTCGTGTTCCTGATAACAGTGGCTTCTACCCAACGACTAACCCAAATCCCTCATGCTCTGGGTTGAGCACATTTTTACTGCTAGTCTACTGGGGACTCACAGAGCATCTCATTGTAAGTAACCTCCGATGAGATTTGGGGAGAGTTTCACCAACTGTAAATCAATGCCTCGAGGCTTTGAGAATATTCCTTCTTGTCTTGTCTTTTGGAATTAGTCAGCTCAGTCCCCACGGGTGCAGTTTAGCAAGATTCAACCAAAAAACTTATTGAAAGTAATCCCCAACACAACTGCAAACTTTCTTAAACATCTCTGTCAGCAAAAAGAATAAAGTCTAGTTTTTTTTTCTCTCCTCAATAAATGCACACACCATCCACTTCCCCTTCTCTCCCCAGTTTAGGAGAGAAGGAAGGGTTACAACTTTAGGTTGGGTCATCTCTGTTGGTCTCTGAAGGGCCTAACGAGCACCGCGTCCTGTGCAAGGTGCTGGGGATGTAACGCCAGTCAGGATACAGACCCTGCCCTGGGGAGATGGAGGTCTGCCCTCAGGGAGACAGGTAGAGAATCAATCATAGAATGAAATGACAAGGACAAAATATATATATATAAAATGGATCTATTATGTATAGTACATGTATACTACAGCTATATGTAGGCGGAAGAGAAAATCCTTCTGCGCTGGGGAGGAGGAGGCAGGAAGGCTCTTTGTCCCATAGGGAACACTTTGCAATGTCTGGAGACATTTGTGATGGTCAAAATTGGGTTGAGATGTGCTACTGGCATCTAGTGGGCAGAGGCCAGGGATATTGCTAAACCCCCCACAACACTCAGCACACCCTCAGCTTTATCTCCTCCACTCTTCATTTCTGCCTGGGTCTTTTTTATGCTGTTGAAGTACCCAGTGAATTCCTGGAGTATCCTGATAACCAGTGTTTTGAACTCTGCATCTGGTAGGTTGCTTATCGCCATTTCATTTAGTTCTTTTTCTGGAGTTTTGTTCTGTTCTTTCATTGGGGCCATATTTCTTTGTCCCCTCATTTTGGCAGCCTCCCTGTTTGTTTCTGTGTATCAGGTAGAGCTATTTTGACTCCCTGACTTTGTAGCCTTTAGTAGAAAAGTGCACCAATAAGTTGAATGGGGCGGGGCCTTAGGTAATCACCAGGGCGGGGAAACCTGTGTCACTGCTCTGTGGCTCTGTGTGGGGGAGGGCTTGGAGAAGGGCAGTGCTGCTGCCTGGGCCCTGGAGTTTTGCCTGGGAGGAAGTTGTTTCCTGGCACTCGCCCTGATGCCAGTTACTTCAATTTTTCCCCGTGGTGCCCCTGGTGCCCTTCCAGCTGTTGCTCTTGTGCTGAATCCCAGAGGAAGTGGGTCTGTGTAAGTCCTAAGTGTGTTGTGGGCCCTTTAAGAGGTATCTCTTGTGAATCTCATAGTTTCTTCTGCTGCCCCAACCCCCACTGGTTTTTAGAGCCTAATTATGGTGACTTCCTGAAGCTGGGACCCTGGGAGGGGTGGTCTGGTCTGGGGCCAGGATCCCTCACTCCCAAGGTATCCTTCCTGATTTTTATACACCACAGCTGACGGTGGGAGTGCCCGTTCTGCATCTCTGCACGTCTCCACGTCTGCTCCCCCTACCTGTCTGCATGAATGGGTGTTCTTAAATCCTTGGTTGTCAGACTTCCATATAGCTCAATTTTCTGACATTACTGGGTGATATTTGTTTGGTGGTGTAGTTGTAATTTTTGCTGTAGTTGTACAGGGAGGGAAGGCATGTTTACCTGTACTTCCATCTTGACCAGAAGTCTGGGACACCCTCTTACAGGCAAGAATGATCTGTCCCCAGATGTTGAGAGTGCCGATGTTGAGAGACACTGCTGCAGGGTGATGTCTGAGATGGCTGGAGTCTGTTAGGCAGCAACTGGGAAGGCATTCTGCTCAAAGTCTTCACTCCATCACTAGCTTTGGGGACTCCAGAGGGGGGAAGACTGAAAATGAATGAGGCTTTTTTTGGAGGGGGGCAGGGTCAGCTCACATCAGTGGGGTTCCTGGGTGGCTTCAGATCTGTCTCCAAGGAGTTACCTGCATCCACTGTGGTATAAGGCAGTGGTACCTGGTCAGGAGAATGAGATTTTCTCTTTCAATGGCAGCTCAAAAGGGAGGCTGGAGGAATTTGTCCTTCTCTTGGTCCTGAAGAAGGTGGATGGCCAGCATGCCAGGAAGGGTGCACTGGCAAGAGCAAGAGCAGGGAAGACGTCTCCTGCAATAAGTACTTAACTTGGGCTTGTGATTTGCAACAGTCTGGGAGGTGACCAGAACTCTACACATGAACCCTCTGAATTGGAGACTCAGGCACTAGCTCTAAAACCTGTTCTACCTCCAAATCTGGCATGCAAGGACTGAGCTGTACCTCTGACTCTGCAAAATGTCTTTGGCTTGATGCCAGAAAAATGTTTTTAAATGAAGTGGAACAGCATTATCTGATGGTCTTTCCCAATTACCCCATGAGGTTGGCCAAAGCAGGTGAATAGTGCATTTAAGTGCAATAGTGCAGTTAAGGAAATTGTGAGTCAGCGATTTGGCTGCTGCTCTGTCCAGAGGTTCACTGGCTGGGAGGGTGGAGGGGCCAGAGTCCTGGTGGGGCTGGTGGACCAAGGCTGAGCTGTGGCCTGGAGTTGTATGTAGCTCTTTGTTCTTTATCCCTCTGACTGCTGCTCTCATTTGTTGCATTCTGTTTTCCCCAACTCTCACTGATCACCATGACAAGAACACTCTAGGGTGGAAGCAGAAGGAGATCTGTCACAATACTCTAAGACAGGGGTGTCAAACTCATTTTCACCAGGGGCTGTAGAAGACCGTTCTGCATGACGTGGGCCTACCTCCCACTCGGAGATGCACAGGACCCATGCCCGTGGATAGGTTCCCTCATGGGGAATCAGCCTTGTAATGTGCCTAGGCTGCTTTGAGTCTTGCTTTTTGCCAAAAACTCCCTCATCCTGATTTGCAGCAAACATTTACTGTAAAGTAACTTCCTAAAATCCATGCTGAACCTTCCAAGGATGAGTGTAACTAGTCCAACCACTTTTGCCTTTTCGTTTGCAAATATCCCTCTTCTGTGATGTGATTAGAAGCATTGGCTCCTTTGTTTTCTGTAAAAGGTAACCACCTACAGCCAACCAGTGCATAGTAAATGAGGACCATCATATAATGTGGGGGTGCGGGGGGTGTGGGGAAGAACTAAAGGCCTGTGGTGGCAGAGGCAGCAGCTTTTGGCTCCTCTTCTGAGCGAAGCCACTTGCCCTTTTCCTCCACAGGACTCAGTAGTCATTGTGAATGTCTCTCCCCATCCACAATGTCTTGGATCCCACAAGCTGGGGTCCGCATCAGGGGGCCACATCAGCCTTGCAGTTGCCTTCAAAGGGCCAAATGTAATTTTAGGACTGTGTAAATGTCACTACTCCTTAACTAGGGGCAAGGAGCTTGGGACTGCCACTGGATAGAACAAGCTGGAGGCCGGATTTGGCCTGCGGCCTTGTGTTTGCCACCTGTGCTCTAAGACAATTGCTGGGTTGCGTTATTTCTACAGATCCATAGTTGCAAAAATAATGTGATTGCTGTCAAGTCCTTTCCCACATGTGATGTGCTCGTTCCCACATGGACCATGTGGGTCTTTGTGACGAGGCCATGTTATTCCAACAAGGTGAAAGGCCATCATTTGCGTATCAGTTCCCTGCTTTGGTCATTTCACAGGCTTCTGGAGTTTCAGTATCACAGACAACCCCGTAGTGAGTATCTTCGTGTAACTAGATTGTTTGTTCCTTTTCAAAGATTTCTTCAGAATACATTTCTAGCAGTGGGATTATTGTGCGAAAGGCTATGAATATCTTCATGAGCCCTGATATATATTGGCAAGTTGCCTTCCCGGAGCGCAGCAATTTATAGGCCTGACATGAATAAACGAGTGTAGCAGACTGGCAAAATATGGCAGCATTGAACATTATTTTATTTTACAACTTCTCTTGCTGATTTAATAAATGTAAAAGGATCCCGTTAAATATATGTAACATGCTTAGCAAGTTGCCTCGTACTGGGTAGTTGTTTTTTTTTTTGCCAGTGTGTCTTTGCAGCCAGTGGTATCGGTCCTGCTCCTTGGGCTGCGGCCTAGACCTCCGTCTGTCCTCGTTGGCTCTCAGTCTCCAGCGGGTGCCTGGCCTTGGCTCAGCCTGCTTTCATCAAAGCATTGGCCATTCATGATAATATTGGGCTTGTAGGTTGAGCCCACGTGTCACATAGTGGTTACAGGACTGCTCACACTCATCTCCTGGATCCTCATTTTAGCAGCTGTGTGACGTGACCTTTGATAAATTACCTGATTTCTCTAAGCCTGGAGTTGACTGAGATAATGTATGTTAAGCTGGTACCGCCGTGTCTGGTATGGGGTAACATTAGTGTTAATAACAATAATCTATTTTATTCTTAAAAAGAATTTATTTATTCATTTTTAGAAAGAGGGAAATGGAGGGAGCAAGAAGGAGGGAGAAAAGTGTCAGAGAAACATTGATACGTTGCCTCTCGCACTCCCCCTGTGGGGGTCCTGGCCTGTTACGCGGGCATGCACTCTGACCAGGAATAGAACCTGTGACCTTACAGTTTGCAGGCTGGCACTCAAGCCACTGAGCCACACCAGGCAGGGCAACAATAATCTATTTTAATAAGTTATGTCAATCTTCAAGATAGGTGATGTCATTATCCTCATTTTAAAGATGAGATATTAAGGCTCCCAGAGGTTAAAGTCTTCGTCCAGTAGGGGTGACCTACTGCTGTGCGACCTCTGGCCCTTGCCCTCTGTGCTGTGGGTGAGCGGGCCCCGTGAGTGGGAGTAGCACTCATGAAAGCCGTTCCTACCCCAGGACAGCCAGCACTAACTCACCTGTGCATGGAAATGACTGCCAACTACCTGCACAGGGCCCTCTAAACACCAATTAAACGAATCCCTCACCGCCCCTTATCCAGATTCTACAGTGCTGCCCCATCTGAGGGGAAGCCCAGCAGAGGAAAAGTTAGGAAGGAGAGATTAATCTTAACCAATGTGGTTAAAATGTCTTCTAAAAAGTTTGTAAAAATGTATGACTGTGTGAACTTACCCCTTGGGGCCGTGGAAGGAGCCCGGCAAAGTGAGGAACCTTGAAGCTGACGTCTTATTATCTTCATGACGAATTGGCCACTGGTCTGATCTCTTGACTAGCAGGAGTACTGTGGGCCAGTTACTTTTGATCGCTTGTCCCTTTTCTCCAAATTAAAAGTTCGTCATTAGCATAGTTTCAGTGTGAGAGTTACTGCCAGGGTGGAACTACTCTAATTAAGAGGAAAAGAAAAATATGTTGCTAGTCATTAATTTTTCTTGATTAGAGGGCAACCCAGTTTGAGGTTAAGTGAAGAGGACTGAGGTAGTAATTTAGGGCTCTGGGGGGTTGTGGAGGTTTTTGGGAGCTGGAGAAGCAACGGCTGGACCCCCAGACTACCATCTGGTTTGGACTCATAGCTACTTGTCAGTAGACGCGTAAGAGATCGTCAGGAACGGCACACCCATCTGTGAAATGAACAGAGAGGCCCAGCGTTGTACTTTGAGCGCTCTCGATTCCACGTCTGTCCCAATAAGTGTTCGAAAGCTTTTCCTATCTCAAATGGGAAAATATTATATTTTCTGGATTTGAGGATCCAAGTCTTGACTTGTCAAATTCTGAAACAGCAAGAAACTTTTGTCTTTAGCATATGTCTATGCCATTGAATAGATGTTCGAGTCGATATGATACTTTCAGTTTTTACTTTATCAAGTGCACATGATTTTGAGGGGTGTGTGTGATGAAAATGAATAGTAATTTAGTGCAGGAGCACAGACTTGGAGCCAGAAGACCGGAGTGTGAGCTCTGCTTTGCCATTGGCCAGCCCCGTGACTGCAAAGTTAATCTTCCTGAGTTCTTTGAACTTGTTTCCACATTACAAACCTAGTTAGAGGAATGCGGTGAGACAGCTAAATCTGGAATAACAAAGTCATAAACAAGTGTCCTTTTGGTATAGCTGAGTCCTCAGATCCCTTGTGACCTGGGGCTTCAGGCAGCATCTCTGGGAAGGAGAGGGGAGGGGAGAGTGAGGGTCTTAGGTTGTCTTCAGGGCTGTGGGGGCCGTTCATCTTGAATGTAAAAGGCTCTGTGTCATGGCCATCAGGCTGGACAGGGCACCTCTGTCCCAAATGACTGCTGTTTTCATAGGTGAAGTGCAATTTTACCATTTTAGGGTTTTTGGCTGGACCTCAGAATTGAGTTGGCACAGGACAGATTAGCAGGAGAAAAAGCATACATATTTATTTAATGAAAGTTTTATATGACACAGGAGCCCTCCCTCATAAGGAAATGAAGACCCCAAGAAGTGGCAAAGCCTAAATGCTTTTATACCAGGTGGACCCAAGAGAGGTGACTCCGGAATAGTAACTAATGGAAAGGTAACTAAAGGCTAATGGAAAAGAAGCATTATTTTGACAAGGTCTGTTGGCACAGAATCTTCTTGGTCTCAGCTTTCCATCCCTGGTGTTGAGAATGGTATGTCCCTTCTGGTACGGGGCGGGCATCTTCCATGTGAGGGTCTGTCACCTGCTTTCAGGGAAAAAGGCTGGGTCACAGACCCCCTTTTTGCCCCTGCTGCTGTTTTTTAAAATGCCTTTGGCTCAAAATAAAATGTATGTTAATGAGGCATATATTGAAGTGAATATACTGGTCCCCTTCAGTTTTACCTCCTCATCATCTTTTGTGAACAGCCCACCTCTGGAAGGAGAATGGTTGCTTCCCTCTGCCAGGTGGTCCTGGGGACACTGCTGTAGCAGGGGACACAAAACGCAGGCCTGAGCGGTCACAGTGTGTGGCACGGGGATCACCAAACCGGGCCAACCAGAATGCTGCTCTGAGACTCACATGTGGGTACTGGGCGAGAAAGCCCTTTCTCTCTTCTCGGGTTAACGCTCTGAGATGCTGGTGCCTTACAACACAAAGGGAAGTAGACAACATTGTCTGAGTCCCCCGGGTTTCAGGGAACCCCCTCCCCCCATGACAAAGAGCGAGGGAGCGCCCAGAAAGGTTCTCTTTTGGGGACAGGAATCTCTTTGTCCCTTAAATCACGTGATATGGTGGGTGGCCTTTGAAAAGGGGCCACAGTAATTTCCCAGCCCCCCACAGCCGCTCTGCCTCCTTCACAGAGACCTTTTCTATTCACACAAGGAAAACTAGGGCAGCAACGAGGCAGAAAAGGAGGCATTGGTAGTCCGGTCCAGCCTCACATCCTCATGACAGCCCGTCCGCATTACATCCCATCAGAAATGCCCTAAGAGACCACAGAATAATGAAGGCAATTACATTTTAAATAAGCTCGTCGTGCGATTACTCATTCAGTACATGTTTATTGAGTGCCCGCTTTCCGAGCGCTGGACTTAGAGCAGTGAATGAAGTGGACACACCCCGCGGCCTTGGGAGCTTACAGCTGGGGGGGCGGGGAGCAGAGAAGATAACCAAAATAAATAAGTAAATCACATGTGTTAGCTGGTGATGATTGCTATGGAGAAAAATAAGTAGGGGAGGGAGTGTGTGTGTGTGAGGATCCTGGGGGGTCACCATTTGCACTTGAGTTGGGGAAAGTCTCACTGAGAAGGTGACATTTGGGCAAAGACTTAGAGGAGATGGGAAGGTGACCCCGCTGGTCTCTGGAAGAACATATGCAGAGGGACCAGCCAGTGCAAAGGCCTCCAGGCAGACATATGCCTGGTGTGTTCCAGAAACTCACAGAGCAAGGCTAGAGGATGAGGTTGGGGGCGTCAGTGATGGGGAAACTGAGCCAGAGCCTCGTGGGCCCCCTGGGAGCGCTTGCACTTTGACCCTCAGTGCGGCAGGAAGCCGGTGCGGCTGCTGAGCAGAGCTGTCTCCCAGGCCGCGCCGGCTCCGCTGCCCAGGGCGTTCTGAACACGAGGCTGCCGGCAGCACCCCCACTCGGAGCTGCGTCTAATATGGAGCAGGGCAGGGGTGAAATGAGCCGCGTGTGGGGCGTTTCCTGCGTGGGTGGGCCCGGCGCAGGGCAAACCTTACCAGAATGGAAGCCGTTTTTATGAACAACAGTTGGACCGTTTTACAGAGGTGTAAGTGATTGACATCAGGTACTCTCTTCAAAGCGGATTTGATGGGGGCAGAGAGAGAAGGTGAGTTTGAGTCATTGAAGAGAGGGAGGCAGAGGGTGGATGCAGCCGCTGCTGGGGGCAAAGGGAAGTTCCTGGCTGCTCCCACTTGCTCCGTTCTTGCCACATGTTTTCCAAGGGCTGGTGCCAAGGGCCTGTTTGGATCTTGGCGCTTTTCAGAAGTCCTTATGCTACATGCAATATCGCCTGGCACAGATTAGATCTTAGTAAATCAGCGTTAAAGGAATGAGCGAGTGTGATCTCGCCCACAGCTTCTTTACAGAGCCTCCAGTCACACTGAGCGCCCCCAGACGCTTCGCTGAGCCACCGAGGTCCCGCGAACTCCTGGGCAGCTGGAAAAGGATTGATGCCTCTGAGATTGTGCTGAGCACGGGGAGCGCGCGGTGATGGTTATTACAGCCTCGTTCTCTCTGAGTCTGAGTACCCGCTGGTATCTGTCAGCTTCTTCTAAGTTTCATTTTCGAGGGCGAAGTTGCAGGAGTTAAAAGATGCGGAGGCATCTCTGGGCTTCTGGAAACGGCTGCCCGGGCCCCCAGGGGCCCCATTCCTTCCTCTCTCATCTGCTAAGGCTCTCTGGGTCCTCGGAGACGCTGTGTGTCTGGGAGAGATGTAACTTCGTAATTTTTTTATGGTCCACAGCTGAGTTTAAAGAAGAGGTGGCAGCTTGTAAAATTTTTATTTATGACGTGATTTTCAGAATTCAGTGCTCACAAATACCGGCAAGGTTGAATTTATGAAAGTGGAGGCTATTTCAATGTTCCCGACGTGGTTTAAGATGTTGCTTCTGTTGGGGATGTTAGAGCTTGGCTGCCGCCAACTGCACCCGGGGAGCTGCTTGTCCTCAGCAGACGCTTTCCCGAAACTGTGCCCGGCATCGCCGTTGAAAGGCCGAATGCCGTGAAGTCAACTTGTGCCTCACAGAGGGATCGTAATTTGGCCGAAGAAAGTTTTGTTGGCCTGGGTCTTTTCCTAATTAGTAATTTGATTCAGGTTTAATGAACAATTGCCTTGTGATTGTTTTGCCTCCTTAGCATGCCTAACCTTTTAGCTTTGAAATGTGCAGTAGCTATATCTCAAGTGGATGAAGGATGGTATGTTTTTTAGAGACAATTCTGATGCGGGAAGGATTATAATTCAGTTATCTGCAATTGGTGCCAACTGGTGGAACAAGAGCCAGGGGTTGGGGCAGGAGCCGTGAGGGCGGGAGCTGCGCTGGCTGCTGGGGACCCCTGCCTGCTGGTGCCCATGCGGGACTGGACCGCCTCATTAAACCCAGGTCTCACTGATCCAGTGTGCAGACATAAAACTCCCCCTGGCATAGTTTGGAAACTTGAGCTGCCCTTTGCCAAGGAGGTCTTGCATTTATTTATTTGTTTGTTTGTTTGTTTATTAATTTAAAGGGAAAGGCTGAGCATCTGTGAGGATAGTATTTTTTCAAAGACAATTTTACATAGAGGGATTCTAGGTGAAAGAGACAGACAGAGTCATAAATTCAATTTTTTTTTTTTAAAAAGCCTTTCTGAAATGTGTAGAGAAAGACTGTTCCAGTTGTCCGGTGCCTCTTAGGGCAGTGGTCCCCAACATTTCTGGCACCAGGGGCTGGTTTTGTGGGAGACAGTTTCTCTGCGGACCGGGGTGGAGCAGGGAGAGACAGGGGGCCGACCAGCATCCGTGGTCCCGGAGGAGGGGGTTGGTGACTCCCGTCTTAGGGTACTTTCTCAGAGGCTTCCCTTCAGGAAGCAGAGCTCCGTGATACATACTTGAACCTGGGCTCACACAGCTAGTTCATGGATGATCTGTGCTTTGGCGGGTCCGGGTTGGAATCCTGGCCTCGCCACTGGCCGATCATGTCATCTTGGACAAGTCGCTTCATCTCTCTGAGTCCGTCGTGTGTGGTTCTCTGGTGGTTGTGAGGCTGACATGAGATGATGTGTGTTAAATGCCCAGGCTGCAGCTCTCGATTCTCTCCTCACGTCAGCCACATGGAGCACAACCCGTCAGCCTCTCATTTAGAAAGAGAAGAGGGTCGTTCTCAGGAGAGGGAGGCTGCCTTAGCCTGCCTGAGAAACACCCATTCTTAACTGGGAAACACGCGCCCTCCGTTTTCTCTCTGGCAGAGTCGGGCATCTTGCGACCTCAAGGGGAATCTTGGGTTGGGCTTTGTGTAGCATCTTGGCACTTAAGTTTCTTCCTTTGTATTTACGGTGACTATTCCCCTAGGGCAGGGGTGTCAAACTCATTTTCACGGGAAGGCCACATCAGCCTCGAGGTAGCCTTCAAAGGGCGTAATGTAATTTCAGCTCCTTAACTGTTAAGGACTAGTTACATTTAGACAGTCCTAAAATTGTTTTGGCCCTTTGAAGGCAACCACAAGGCTGAAATGGACCCCAGTGAAAATGAGTTTGACGCCCCTGCCCCAGGGCCTAGGAAGTGAACTTGGGGAGGTGAAACATTCTGGGACCAAAGCGTGCAGGTGACCCCTGAGTTCCCGAGCTGCTCCCATGGCAGGGAGGTAACAGGGCTTAACCCGGGCTTTGTGTCTGCACCAGACACGGAACACTCCTCCCAGTCTCACTGAGCTGTTCATTTTGTCCCCATCCCGATTTAGGGATTTGGCACCCTCTTTAGGGCTTCGTAAATACTCCCTGTGGAGGTGTGACCACTGTGTCCCCGCCTGTTGCTGCTTTAGCATCCAGTGCCCTGCGAAGGGGTTGTGGAGGCTACACCTTTGTACTGACAATGCACTGAAGAGCTAAAGAGGGAGAAGCAAAAAAGTGTCAAATATTTACTCTTAATATTTAGTTATTCTTGAAGGCAGCAAGTAGATAATTATGTGTCTACTGCGGAGTTCTGGTTTGATTTTCTCTCTGTATTCTTAGCGCTGCTGTCCATGAGGAGAGGCAAACAACTTTTGGGGGCCCTTCCCACATTTTGTCTGACTTCATCTCCCACGAATTTCATTTTTTCTTTCCAGGCTGTGGTGCAGTCAGATGGTGTGTTTGGGGTTCCGTGAGTGGCCTTTCACAATGGGTGAAATGGGAGGTCCAAACTCAGGCCCGTTAGCGCAAACACCAAGCTGGGCCAACAGGAGAGACCCAACATGGTGTTGTGTCATTGTTCTTTCCTTCCCAGTTTTGCTCTTGAAGGTTCCCCTTCCCATGATGCACTCTGGGGCACAGCGAATCACAACGCTCTCCATCCTATTCCAAAAAATAACAAACTAAAGGAAAGGGGCCAATAAGAGGCCAGCAGAACGAGAGCTCATTGTGAGTGACGGGTGCAAGTCGCTCCACCCACAGGACCTTGCTCCCCTTCACCCAGCAGGGCCCATGTGAGTGCTGGGCAGTGGGGAGCACGGGATGAATGGTGCTTAAAGCTTTTATGTTAAAAAGCTTATTGTGTCCTTTGAAGGTAGGAAGTGGTTTCAAAAGAAATCATCTTTTTTTGGGGGTCAGGATCTGACTAGAGAGCTTGCAACCTTAATAGAGCTTTAGAGTTGCGGAGTCGAATGGATTTCTCCAGTTTCATTTTTCAAAGGAGGAAAAGGAGGCCCAGGGAGATTCAGTGTCTTCCCGCACGTCTCACAGTGCCTACCTTATGCTAAATCTGGCCTGGAGAAAGTGGAGATACAGGGAAGATCTGAAGTGTCAGCTCTAAAGGAATAAAAGGCAGACCAGACCAGAACTTTGTTCAACTCTTTGTTCCTTTTGTAAGGAACTGCTTTACCTACACATCATCTCATATGTGGGAAATGGCTCTGTAGACCTGATCTGATCATGCATTGCTGACTATTCATTACCTACTTAGTGGAGATTAGTGCAGTGTGACAGGGAAAGCCCTGGGGCAGGGAGTGGGGTGAGGTAGGGTTGGAAGCCCTAGGTCAAGTCACGAATATGTGATCAGGCCGTCGTTTTCTCTTCTGGGCCTCTTACTCCTCATTTGTACTATGAAAAGTTGGACTGGATGATTGCTACACCATAATATAACACCACAGTTCTGGAGCTTTATGATTATCAGTGTTAGCTGGGACATAGTTTCTGCAGGGGATGCTTTTCTCATGTGAAGGGTTAAGGTGACATGGTGGCTCTGGTCTTTGACATGATCGGGGGCCAAGGCACCTTCTGTGTGGTTGCTCTGCCAGTCTTAGAGTGTTCCCTCATTGTCACAGTCTGAGATGTCTGGCCACTGTGCCCATGTTCCAACCCTGTTGACAAGAACTTATTCAAATGGCCATAGCTAGGAGCGAGAGAGGTTGAGAAATGTAATCTTTGTTCTGGCTGGCCACCTGCCTGCGGTTATACAGGTCTAATTGAGTGAGAAGAAGAAATAGGTATCAGGAGTAGCTAGCAGCCTTTGCCATGGAGTCACGCTGGAGCCAGGATGGAGCACTGGATGATATATCGTCTGTACCGCAACTCAGCGAAACACGTGGGGGGCGGGGGGAACTCAGGTGGGATGGTGTTTCTGATAGCCATGACAGAAGCTCAACTCGGGATTAATGGTGGGTCTCAGAGAACCTCCCGTTGAAACTCTTAGTTACCCACTAAGTAAGTGGGTAACCGTGGTAAACTTCATTTGGAGGATCTGCCAGGTTCTTGGTCTCCAACGTGGCAGATGGTGGCAGCCATATTTGTACCAATCAGTGGACACAGACTGAAATGGGTGCAGACACCTGGCCTATGCTGAACCATTGCATCCTCCCTCCTGGGCATGCGAGCTGTAACTGAAAGGGTCAGGTTGATTTGAGGCTATTTGCTTGGATGTGAGTGTTATAAAGTCAAAGTGATGGGCACCATCTTCTGTCACGAGTGTGGGGAGTCAGAGAAAGCTGGTCCTGGGACGGAGGAGGAGGAAGCAGGTGTTTGGAGATAGCAGGTTCTGAATGCCGTAAGCCCGAGAGAGACACCGCGAGGGGCCGCTGGTTCCTGATGGCTCCACTGACTGAGACTTAGTTTCCCGTAAGGTTGAAATGCATTCATTTCTATCAAATTTTTAAAAACCCTCTTTAAAATACACCATATAGAGACAGGGATCTTTTTTTTTTTTAATACAAAACTCTTAATCTGACCAGTTGAGTCTTTCTTTTTTTAAAACAAATCTTAAAAATCTCATGTACCATTTGAACAGCTTATGGCTTGCAAATTTCAATTTTCTGCTTGTCACCAAGAGTGGCAACTCAGAGGAGACTATATAAATTGATTCACCTAGCCAAACTTATCCACTATGGGGAAGCTAAATGGGTCAGTCAAAGAAACCGAACCATAGTGTTTTTATCCCCAAATAAAACAGCAAGAAATGGTAAATAGGGAGGAAATGCAATGCAATGGCTCTGAAGGGAGATTGAAAACAGCTCATCTTTATCTCAAAATATCTTCCTCCAACTTCAATGAACATATGGATCTGAAAAAAGATCACGAGTTTGTATTAGAGGACAGGACTCACTATATATTTATAACTTGACTTCAAAGGAAAAAACAGATATGCACGTCATCGACTTGCTTAAATAAAATTTAAGTGGAGAGATTCTGTTGTGAAATAGAGCCCATGCTGTTAAACTGCCCATATGAAATATGAAATCCACTGTAAGATATATTAGAGTAGGACTTCAATTAACTGGAACCTAATTAATCAGTTTTCAATTATTATTATCCTTAAACCTACCTAAATCAGAGATATAATAAAACAAATCAAGTCCTTGGAGTGTCCTAGCTTTAGGTTTAAACATTTTTTAATTTAATTTTTTAACCTCCAATACTTATCTAGAGCCATAGAATTGGCTAAATATTTGGGTTTTAAGACTAGTAGGACCTGAAAGACCACCAAGGACACTGGTTTTCAACCTCAGTTGCATGTTCTAGTCACCCAGAGCTTTTAAAACTCCTGATGCCCAGGCTACACTTTACACTAATTATGTCAGAATCCCTGGGGGGGAACCTGGGCTGACATTCCAGATGACTCCAGGGTGCAGTCCGGTTGGAAAGCCAGGGATCTTCCGCAGCTTTCCAAGAACTTAAGTGGCTGACCCAGATGGCCAGCTACTGTGGAACCAGGGCTGTAATCGAGGACTTTACAAACCAGCCAGGCCTCTGGGCACCATGCCACACAAGCCCACTCCACAGGCCCACATGTGCCCGCTGAGCCAGTGCTCCTTGAACTTTGACCCGCCTCCCTGTTGCCAGGAGGTCTTATTAAATGCAGTGTCTGGTTAACTGTTAATCGTTCTGGGGTGGGGCTGAGAATTCGCACTTCTAATACGTTTGCCGGTGCTGTGGCTGGTCCTGCACTTGGAGAGCCTCTCTGTAAGCTATGGTAGGGCTCTTCCTCTACCCCCAGGCACACCTGCCTGGCACGCAGGTGGAAAATTTGGACTCTCGTTATCTTGTCCATGGCCACAATTGCTGTATATTTTGATATTGCTTTGTTTCTCCAAAAGTGTGCGAAGCTATTCTGTCCACTCCAAATCTACGAACCACCCACAGATGGATGGCTTTTTCTGTCAGGGTATTCTACAGCCTTTGCTTACTTGAATCTCAATGTGCGGCTACATCATTCGTGAGCAGGGTTTTTTGTGTTAGCTTATCCTGGAGAGAGCAAAAGATGTGCTTCCTAATGGGCCAGCCAGGGGGGTTAAAGGTCACTGACAAGGACCATTCATTAGGTAGGATGAGTGTCTGAGCTCCACTTATCAGCCGACACATGTGGCCAGAGATGGAAAAACCGACAGGCGCTAGAATGAAACCGGGCCTCTGCGGAAATCCAGGCCTAATCCCTGCCCATAAAACAAAGTGGAAGATAAGTGAAAATGGTTGAAACCCGAAAGCAGATGGCCGTGGCCCCCCCTCACTGGACTGTGAAGGGGGACCCTCATGACAGAGTATTTATGGGTTTGGGGAAACCTGACAAGGTGTTGCTATAAATGCCAAAAAATACACAGAACAGTGATTTTGTTATTTGAACACATCTTGGGAAGACGGCAGCTTTGCGAGGATGGGGAAAGATAGCTGCTGTGTGTGGGCATGTGTGCGTGCCCGCATGTGTGCAAGTGTGTGCTCACGTGTGTGCACGTGCATGTACCTGCCCGTGAATGTGTGTGCATGTGCTCACACATTGGTTTAGCTTGCACTGCCCTGAGCAAGACTAACTTTGTGGCTGATGGGAAAAGGCTGCCAAGGGAAGTCCCTGCAAAGGCTTGAGCAGGAACAAGCCGACCGTTTGGTCACAGAGAGACTCTGTGTGGGGGTTTGGGAATGGGGCTGGGGGGTCTGAGCTCAAAGTTTAGTTTTCTGTTTAATGAGCTGCCCCAAATAAAATTGAATCCAAAGAGCCATCCGCTGAAGCAGGTATAGTTTTGGCCACCCGTGTTCTAGGCCATTCCACTGCTCTGTGTAGCCATGATCTTTTGCACTATGCCTTTGAGCATCAGCACCCAGAGCACAGGTGGCAAACACAGGCCCCCGAATCGGGCCCCCGGCCTTGTTTCATCTGGCCCGGCACCTTGTTTCTACCTGGCAGCAGCGCCAAGCTCCTCGCCCCTAGTTAAGGAGTAGTTACATTTATACAGTCCTGAAATTACACTCGGCCCTTTGAAGGCAACCGTGAGGCTGATGTGGCCCCCAGCGAAAATGGGTCTGACACCCCTGGAGTGAGGCCACCTTCCTTGTTTAGGTGTGGAGTGTGATTAATAGCTTTCACTGGGCAGCTGATTATTTCTGATCTTTAAAGTTTCTATCCTTGCTTCTGGCCTGACCCATAGAATCCTTTTGATAAGAGAAAAAAGATTCCTTAATATGCAACAGAGTAGCTAACTGGACCTTTGAAAGCCATTCTCTCTGGAAAAAAAAAGTGTTACATGTATTATTTAGAAACCCATTTTTAAAATCCAAAGAGCCCTTCCTAATTACGGTCCTGGAACAGTCCTGCCGAACTGCGTGGCTGGGGGGAGGGGTGGCCCTTTTGTCTCTAATTCTGAAGAACACATGCTCTTGGCTTCAAAGTGGGTGAATCAACGAGGGGGATTTTCCATTGCTGAAACTGAGTGGCCCCTTTGGATTTTCCTGGAGCTTGTCAGAATTCTACTTCTGGGAAACTGCATTGTGATAGAGGAGAGAGAAGAATCAGAATGAGGAACACGTAAAGGGAAAACACATGTCCCGCAGTCGCATGCAGGGCCCCTCACTGCACTGTTTGGGTAAACATGGCCGAGTCTGAGGAAGGGCTTTGGACGTGAACTGTGAACATAGGGGTGAAGGAGCCAGTGGCCCTGGAGCTGCACCGCGGGGCTGCTGCAGACCTGCCGAGTCGGAGACTTCAGACAGCAACCCGCGGCTGCCCTCCCACTTGGGAGGGGGCGAGCAGTGTGCCCCTCTGGGGGAGAGGAACGAAGGGCCCTCGTCTCCCATCTGGTTCCCCACCATGTTCTTCCAGTTCCCCCAGGATCTGCAGGCACAGGCTGCTGCTCCTCTCCAGTGGGGCTGAGCTCACAGGGGCAGCTCGCTTCCCTATCCCCAACCCCAGGTTACCTTTCCTGCCTTCCACTGTCAACATTTACAGCTCCAGTGTCCAGTCCCTTCAGTAGCTGCTCCCTGCCAAGGACAGATGCCAGTTCAGTGCCTCTCTGACCAGCAGCGTCACTGGGAACTTGCAGAAATGGAAATTCCCAGGCTCCACCCCATCTTCTCTGAGGGCGGGGCCAGCATCTCCCCCTGATGATTCCTGCTGCAGTTTGAGAGTCTCTGACACAGACTTGGTGTATTTGCATTGCAGCAGCTACTGTGGACAGAGGTGAATTTCCTAGTGGGGCCCAGGGAGTCCTGTGGCCAAGTCAGGGGAGCAGATAAAATTTAGGGGAGCAGCTGGGCTCCCTTTTAGGTCTATAAAGGACTCCCTGTTTTGCCCGGGTTAGGTCTGCCCCGTGGTCATCTGTAGTAGGTCCGTGTAGGGTTACTGCACCCTCGAGAGGGTGCCCCTAGGAGCAGGCTGCACGGCCCGTCCCACGGCCAGCACCTCTCCCTGCCACCGCCCTCTTGATGCTCCAGCATGGTCTGGGTGCATCTTTTCTTGGGGCCATCTTTGGGACGGTTCTCCCTCCTGCTCCGAACACACACGCATGCATGCACACACACACGCACGAACACACACACAGGGCATCCCTGCCTGTTTTTCCTTTCTTCTCCCCTGGGAAACGAGCCCCGAGAGGCAGGCCGCAGAGTTTCTTTGATGAAAACTGTAAAATATTGCTCACAGAGCTGCTTTCCACATGTTTTTGGCTGCAGGATTGCCAACTGCAGATTAAATAGTGCACGTGTCTACTTGAATTAACTCCTCGTATCCCTTAGTCCTGAGTCAACTGTGCAGTGTCCCTGACCCCAGGCTTGCTGGCGGGGTGCTGGCGGCTGGTCCAGGAGGACACAGTCAGCCGAGTTTGGGGCTGGAACCTGCCAGCTCCCAGTGAGCTCTCCCTCCTTGGGACTTGGGGCTAATTAGGCTTTTTGATTGCAAGGGCCAAACTTCTCTTGCTGGGCCTTCTAAGTCTTTTGTATTAATCCTCATCTTAGGATGTATTTATTGACTTTAGACAAAGAGGGAGGGAAGGTAGGTGAGAGAGAGAGAGAGAGAAATTGATTGACCGCCTCCTGTACATGGCTCAGCTGGGATTGAACCTGCAACCTAGGTATATGCCCTGACCGGGGATTGAACTGGCAACATTTGGGTGTACAGGACGATCCTTCAAACAATGAGCCGTCAGACCAGTGCCATTCCGGGCCTTCTTATAAGTACGACCAGAGGAGGCTGAGTATACCCTCCACACTCCATACCCCTCTTCCTGGCCGGAGAACAGTGAAACTTAATTCTGACCTTTCTAGAATGGTCTGTTATGGTAACTGGGGGCAACCATTAAAAGATAAGAAAGCTCCTTTCTTATTGAGTTTGGTTCCCAAAGTGGAACTGAGAAGAACCTATCCTGCTATTGATTGATTGATGGATTGGGTCATGCTGGGGAAAGATACAGTTTTAATAACTGGTCTCCTATGTTATCATGGCCTTTTCAAATTTGTTTCAAGTCTTTAGTAAAGAATCACCTAAATACCTGCCCCACCTGCTGTAGAAGTTTTTGGGAGACGGAACAGTCAGAGTGTAAAGGGTAGGAGCTGCCCTCCCCTACTTCCTGGAGCCAGTGAGGAGGGGACATTCTTACTGTTGGGAAGACCTATACTCGGCCCCTCCAGTGGCAGGGATTGAGTCTTAGGAGGTGGACCACAGGTGGGGCAGAGGGCTCCGGGGTGGGACGCTCAAGAGGAGCTGTCAAGGTGTCCTATGTGTCAAGGACATCTTTGTACTTATGGGAACAATTGCCCAAGAGTGAGACTTGAGAAGGGCAGGACTGAAGCCTGGACCCAGGGCCCCAAGTACGGCTTTGGGGACAAAGAGTTTGTGAACTTGGCCCTGTGTTCCATCGCTTATTTCAGGGACTGACTTCTCCCCACTCGATAGCTCCTTGGTTGCTTTCTCCACCCCTGTGCACCCTGAACAGCTTTGTCTACCCCTCCAGACCCACCTTTCCCTCCCGGCTCCTGCTCTGGGCCCCGGGAGGCTGAACCCTGTAAAATGATGACCATTAGAACTAAAATATAGAAATTGAGCTTATTAGCTTGCCAGGAAAATGAATACACATCAGTGAATAAATCCATTGAGTTGTTCTCAGAGGAGGAGAAGTCAGGTTTTAAAGAAAGACTTAATAAGAGAGTTTCAGGAGGTTGATGCCAATTTAGAATCGAAACGAACACTTCTGATGAGTCGGAGCCCCACTGGCTTAAACAAGTCCCATTGTTCACTGGTGAGGCGGGAGACGGGGAGAAGGGTCCAGTGAGGGCCTCGTCTCCCCGAGTTACTCCAAGTTCACCGTCAGTGAACAAGTCCAGCTTGTCAGAACTAGCAACACCACACACTTTCCGCTTTGATATCTTGGGGGGCAAAGTGTGTGGCCAGGAGGACACTTACCCTCTCTACCTAAATAAATTGCCTTCTGGTTTGGTTTGGCCAATGAAGGCCATGCCAGGGAATGGGGGGTGGGAGGTTGGTGAAGCTCTTTTCCTGCCGGGTGGCTGTGGGTTGGCTGTGACCTCTGCCCAAGGCAGGCTTCGCCGTGCAGCTCCCCTCTCCTGGTCTGATGACATCAAGCCTAGGGGTGTAAGAGTCCCAGTTTTTGCCAGCCCTTAGCGACTGCATCATCCTTTGTCAGTTTCTCTCAACCCTGCCTCCACCTTTGAACACAATCTCTTTCTCTGATCTCTCAGTTTGCTCAGAGTGTACAGTCTTTTTCCTGCCAGGCCTGTGACCGGTAGGCTGGCAGATACAGCCTACACTGCCTCACTGCTTTTCCTGTCTTCTTACACACACGTTTCACAGCCTCCCAACTTTAGCTTGCACGTGGCTCATCTCGGCACTCTTCTCTAATTTACGGCTTTTCTGCTTTAGCTTCCACTGCCCAGGGCCTCCACCACGAACATTTCTGAGCGACCATCAGACGGGTTCAGAGTCTTTTCTTATATCTGTGCTGCATCACATGGCCTGGCAAACCTATAAACTGACTCGTTTGTTCACATACTCTCGGTTCCATCTCCCATGGCCAAGGGTGGAGGGAATCACGTCATACACAGTGTGCTGGGTGGGGGTGATTCCCTGTGATGGGGAGTGGCCATGGCAGGTGCTGTGGTTGACATCCAACATTTGGTTCATTTTTGTTCCCTGTCCCTCACTTACTTGCAAGCTCCTTGGGGGCCAAGGCCATGTCTTGACTGCCTTTTTTTATGCATCTGAGTGTGGAGCCCAGTTCTGTGCTGTGTGTACTCAGTGAATCTGGGTGAGTGAGGGGCTCCTTCCAGAGCCCCTGCCTTCTGAAGATCAGCAGGGTGCCTGGTTCAAATGGCTTTGAAAAGCGTCTATTCGCCTTATCTTTTCAGTTTCTGAAACACCTTGATCGTCTTTCCCAGGGTTGGATCCAGTTTCTCCCCACTCCAGGGGGGATTGGCTTTCTACCCAGCCAGCCCTCCTGCGGTGAGCAGGTGAGCAACGGCGCCAGAGTGGGCTAGGAGCTGACCTGCCTTGCTGCATCCCGCTGCTCCCCTCACAGACACAAGGGGGCAGGGTGGAGCACAGAGCGCACACCGCCCTGCCGAAGGCTTGCATCATGAAAAGAGGGCACATTGCTGATATTTACTCAGCACCCACTTAGTTTTAGGCAGTTTTCTAGCAGTTTTGACATATGTTACCTTGTTTAACTTTTCACATGATGTAGGTATTTTCACCCCATTTTACAGATGGGAAAACTGAGGCCCAGATATGTTTCTTGCTCAAATTCAGTGGTGTAGCCAGGACTCGGACTCTCATTTCTGCAACTAGAAGCCTTTGCCATTTCCACTCAGCTGCACTGACAAACACCTAAGGTGTGAACGGCAACACCTACCTGCTGGCTGACCCTCCCCTCCCCTCCCCATCTACAAGGGGGTTTCCGGCTGCCCTTCCTTCAACCAGATGCTGGACAGTTTGGAGCAGCCTAAGATGGACTTGTCTTAGGAATCCCCCCACCCCAATTTATACTCTACAGTGCTTAACACATAATAGGCTCTCATAAATCCACAATAAATTGAGAAAATGGAATGATTGGATATAGTTTTGATTAAGTCATTTCTTTTCAAGGGGAGCCTGGGTGGAGAAGAAATGGCTATAAAGTAATTCACTCTGGCTATCTTCCCGGCATTGTTTCTGACTTTTCATCTCTTTGCGAGGACCTTATATAAGTAGACATTTGGTGGCCCTCGTAAGTTAGAATCCAATCAAAGCGCAGAGAACTCAGCCCTTTGATATCCCCTCTGTCTCGGCTGACTGTAATTTTGAGAATTGCTTTCTTGATTGGCTATTTGGAATAGGCAAGAACAGGCGGGTGCCCAGGTCAGGGGGGCAGAAATGCTTCTGGAATTGCAGAGGAGGCCTGCTTGGGGTGCTCGGCACTTATTCATGGGAGCGCTTTCACCCAGAATCACACTTCCCTCACAAGTGAACATATTTGTAGGATGCTATTCATGCAGTTTGAAAAAACAACCCCCAACACCCGCACCGCCTCCCTTTTCTCCACGCCCTGCCCTATCAGAGTGTTTTCTCTCTTCCCCGGACATTAGCGGAAGGGAAAGCAAACTTTCGCAGGCTTCACTGCGTTCCCGACTTTCCATCAGACAAATTTGTGACCTGAATATTTCCTTCTCCTCTTTCAGCATTCGTGGAGGGTTGTTTGTGGCTGGGCTGGAGGCTTTCAGCATTTGTCTAGTTCGGGGAAAGGCAGGTTTATTTCTCGGGAGTTGTGCGTAACTTACAACCTGCATATTTCTTGCCCCTCCCCTACTTTTCCTCATCCTTGCTCTGTTTTTAAATCTAGAGTGCATCATTTTTTCCCCTTTCTTTTTTGGTCATCATTAGCACTGAGTTGAGGAGTTTGGGCTTAAAATATTGATCTAGCTCCTCCCACAGAGGCCTCGGACCCAGAGTGTTGCAGCGTGAATGGCCGCTTCAGAGTGGTCAGGGCTGAGTTGGCTTTAATAGGATGTTGTTACACTCCTCTCCTGGGTCAATTTTTATCCACTTTATCAAGTTACTTATTGATTACAGCTCTTGTCACATGCACATTAGTTTGCTGAGAAATTGAAAGATGTATTTTGCATTTTTGCCTAGAGAGGCTAGGGATATTGTGGATGCTAGTTCACCAGGGACCCTGATTTCTAATCTTAAGCTTACTCTATTTTCTCTCAGGCACTCGGCTCAAAATTATGAAAACAATGTTCGTTGTCTAGAACAGAAAAACAAAAATGGATAAGATGTCCCCCTTGCCATTTATTTTCTTCTCTGGGAGTGCACCGGGGCGATCTCATCTTGAATAAAGGGAAGGAGAGAAACTGCTGGGGGCCTGGCAGTTCAGCCTGCAGGGGAGGAAAAGAGCGGGAGCAAGTCAGGCTGAGAGAAGGATGGGCTCACCATTTTCAAGCCAAAGAAATAAGTGACTTGGAAAAGGCAAGGAGAACATGCCTTATGCTTCTGTACTTTAGTCCTGGCTGGCTTTTCAACATCTTTGCTTCCTTTAATTTGCAACCAGATCTAGAGAAGTCTGTCATGAAAGCAGACCTCTAATGAGCTTGATTCAGAGGATTTGGAGCCTCTCAGCAGGTCATGGATTACCCCAATTACTGGGACTATTGCCGCCAGGGAAACAAAGAACACCCAGGAACATGCGCAAAATGGAAACATTTATTTTTCTATTGAAGATCAGCTTGTACGTGCAAATGGTTCTTTCTAGGGCTAAGTCCAAGTAAAACTGAAATTTTCTTTCATGCCGTACCACCTCCATGTTTAAATAACCTCACTCAGAGTAGTTCATGATGTCGCCAAGAGCAGATATAATTTGACAGCTACTTATGTATTCAACTGAGATTACATTATTTTATATATTATTATTTTCTTTTATCAAAGTGCCAACAACCTGGAGGGTAGGCTGTGCGCCTAGGAGGTGAGAGCGGTGGACATTAACTGTTATGGGCTGCCCTGTCTCCTAACACCTTTTCTCGTTTCAGGGAAATCCAAATGTATAGTAGTAGCCACCCTCCGAGAGAGCCAGTGTTGTCTGTCTTCATGCCCTTGGGCTGTCCCTTCCCACGTTGCATCAGCGTGGGTCTGTGCGACCACCAGCAGTGTTGGAAGTGACAGTATGTGATTGGGAGGCTGGGTCATAGACTGCGTCATGGCTGCTGCTTCGCTCCCCCGTGGCTCCCCTGCTCCGGGGAGCCAGCTGCCCTGGGATGAGCGCACTCCTGCAGCCTGGTGGAGAGGGCTACATGGTGAGGAGCTGGGGCCTCTTGCCGCAGCCAGCAACAGTGCTGGCCACCTTGGAAGGGCCCCGGTCGGCCTCTATCAAGCTTTCAGGTAGTAGCTCTAGCCGACACCTTATCTGCACCTTCATGAGAGAGTCTGAGCCAGCACATCAGCCACTTCCAGGCGCCCAACTCTCAGAAATTGTGAAAGATGACACATGTTTATTGTTTTTAGGCGGCTAAGTTTTCGGATGATTCGTTACATGGCGAAGATAACTAATACACGAAGGGAGGAATGTCCTACTTTATACAACAAATGCCAGAGGGTAGACATTTCTTCTCCCAATTTCTGGCAATTAGTGCTGGGGTCTGTGACCTCCACTGACCAATCAGATGCTTGTGTCTAAGACCCCGAATCGGGAGAGTCGTAACAGAGCAGAGTCCAGTGGAGAATTAATTCCTTCAGCAGGAGCAGCAATAGTAGCAAATGGTATCTTCCATTGGCAACAATGAAAATAAGCAGTACACTTCTATACCTTGGGCCTGGACAGCTCGGAGGGCACATTCAGGGGTGGGCTGGCCACCCTTGGGTGCTGGGTGGTGTCCGGAGCCTGATTTCTCCCGTGGCATGTTGTGGATGTTGCTCGGCCTGATTGGCCTCCTTTGGTTTCTCCCTGTTTTCAAAGCTGCACCCTCTGCTCTTCCTAGTCATTCCTCCAATCTGATTTTCTTCCAATGAACTTTTTTTTTATATTGAAGTAAAACAGATTAGTTTATATTTTATACAGTAAGGAACCCAGTCATGCACTTTTTTAAGTGATTGCAGTTTCTTTCTTTTAAATATGTTCCTTGCCCCAGTACAGGTTAGACACAAAGCAGGTGGTGAGTAGACTTGAATGGGCTGGGGAGCTAATTAGTGAGCATCTTTTCTCACATGACCCTATGTTCTACTTTTTTAATCCACACCCAAGGACATTTTTTTTTCATTGCTTTTAGAGAGAGAGGAAGGGAGAGAGAGAAACATTGATGTGAGAGAGAAGCATCGATTGGCTGCCTCTTGTTCTTTACGCGCTGGGACCAGGGATCCTATGTGCCTGGACTGGGGACTGAATGCAACTTAGGTGTGTGCCCTGACTAGGAATCAACCTGCAACCTTTTGGAACATGGAGCGATACCACAAGCCACTGAGCCACAGCCCCTCCCCTCCCCTCCCTTTCCTTTCTTCCTCTTTCCTTCCTTCCTTCCTTCCTTCCTTCCTTCCTTCCTTCCTTCCTTCCTTCCTTCCTTCCTTCCTTCCTTCCTTCCTTCCTTCCTTCCTTCGTAAACGAAATCATACTACACATATTCTGCGACTTTGCTCTCTCCTCTCCTCCTCTCTCCCCAACATACCTTGGTAGGCTTTCTGTGGATATATAGCTCTACATTACCCTTTCAGACTTATTTAATATTTTATAACATAAATGCCCACAATTCACTAACTGTTCCTCTGTTTAACAAACAGTTAACGTACTCTATATTTTTCATGATTACAGACAGGGCTGTAATAACAACCCTTATCCACACACCTTTCTTGGCCTTTCATCAGGGCAGATCATGGCATCTGCCTCATTAGAATGCATGGATATGGATAAACACTGCCCAGTTGCCTTCTCAAAAGCCCACACCAGCTTATATCTCACCAATAATACCTGGATTGCTTTACACAGGTTGGTTACTCATGAGGTTGAGCATGTTTGCTGCTGATTGGGCAATTCTGCTTATCCTTTGATGCAGTGCCTCTGTCTTTTCCCACCTTCCCATTGGGCTGGAATATTTTTTTCTTTCCTAACGGGTGTCTCACATCTTTCAAGCAATATTTGATATGAAACTACTCCAGAGTACCAACAAATCCAGATGGATTTCTTGGAACTTGTTGCAACAGCAGTTGGTTCATGTAAATAAGTGTTTCTATCCGTTTGTTTACTTAAACATGAAAGAAGTATTATTACATGTTAGGTATTAGAAATACAAAAACACATAAGCCATGCTCCTTGCAGTCAAGGTGCTCACAGTTTAGATGTGCAAACAATTACAGTTCTCAGTGATAAGTGCTCTAACAGGTGTGCCTGGTGAGCTGAGGGAGCACCTGGTGTACCAGGTATGGGTAACAGTACAGGGTGTGCAGTCTGGAGCATCTATACCCTGTTAATGCTGAAGTTGAGTGGTGGAGGTGATCCGATACTCCCTACAACCTTTTGGCATCTCTGGGCCACACTGGAAGAAGAAGAAGAGTTGTCTTGGGTCACACATTAGATACACAAACACTAATAAAAACTGATGAGCCAATAAAAAATGTTTTAAGGAAATTTATGATTTTGTGTTGGGCCACATCCATAGCCATTCTGGGCTGCGGGTTGGACACCCTGACAGTAAAAGGAATACATTGTAGAAAGCTGGCATTTCAAGGGATGTTTGAAAAGCTGGAGAGTGGAGCTTAGTGGGTTTAGGGGGAAAAAAAGACTAGGAAGCTGACTTTGTGATGGGGACAGTGCCTGATAAAGGAGTGAACAGGAGAGACTGGGAGGAGGGAAAGAGGTGAGGAGTAAGGAACAGGGAGAGAGACAGTGAGCAGGGCTTGAAGTTAAGTGTGTGTTAACGTAGACATCCACAGTGCTGGCAAGGAATCATGTCAAATCAGGAAAGAAGACTGCATAACGCCCCCTTCAGGTTCATCGCCGTGGCTGCTGTAGGAGCAGGACGAGACCCCGAGGGGAGTTGTATCAGCTTTCCAGGGAGGAGTCAAGAGCTCAGCTAAAGACTTGGGATTCCAAGTCAGAAAGAAGGAAGTGCACGCACATGTCTCTTTTATTTCAAGGGAGAAAACACATTAGAGAAAAGCCCTGAAGCTGGGAGTCGAGACAATGGCTGGCTTAGCCTCGAGGTCTTTAGAGTTTCTGAGAGTTCTCTGAAAGCAGAGCCTGAGGCAAGGGGTCAAGTGCTGGCTGACCTTTTATGTGGGAGATGCAAGCTTAGGGCAGAGAAGGTGAAAAAACAGTGGAAGGGAGGCAAGGAGAGATGTGAGACTCGGATGCAGTGAATGAGCACACTGGTCATCGCTTCCCGATGAATCTCAACGACGCAGCTCCAGCTGCTTGCGGTGAAGGACCCTACGGACCTCTGCTGAATGACCTGCATGGGTCCTTACCTCTACAGCTTGCGGCTCTCCACGCCTGACTCAACCTGTGGTTGCTGGGACTGACGGTATTCCTGGAAAATGTAATGTGCTCAGGTGATTCACCATGAAATCATTCTTCCAGCTACTCCCAACCTTACCACAGGGTCTACTGCTAGTAACTTCATTTTTATCTCTTGTATAATCATTCTCCATCCTGCAGCCAAGGTCCATAATTGAGTCTATGTCTTCATCCCCGAATCTTTTCCTTCTAATCTGGGTGGGATTTACAAGGAAGGAGACTTGAAATGAACATAATTGTAATTCCACTTCAAAATGGGCCTCCCGTGGTCTGGCCCAGGCAGAGAACTGCAGTCTGAGGAACACCGTCCTGCAACCAAAGAAGTTAAATTAAATTAAAACTTTACTGGTATTTCTGGGAAAAAATGTCAAGGGAAATGAATGTATTTGTAATGTATAGCAAGACTTGTTAAAATTTTCCCATTTCTGGTGTTCTCTATATGTTTTATTTCCTATCCCACCAAACTCCTCATACTTCACTTTCATTTTAAACCAAGAATTTTTTCTCCATCTCCCTGCCTTTGTGAGTTCTTCATTTCCCCTTTTCCTTCTGCCTGTAGTATTTCTATACCAACTTGTGATACATATAACCCATTTTTGCATTTCTGGTTCTGTCTTCCTTTTTCTCCCCACTGCCCCATCAGCTGATGAAGACAGAATGCTTTTTTTAAAAAGGTGGTGCTCTGAGGAGGGACATTAATCATTTTTATTTTCATTATTTGAGAAAGAATTTGCTAATAGAGCTGTTCAGGGAGGAAATAGCCAGCCTTGTTAGGGAGTGATTCTCCTGACATGAGGATAATTCAAACAAAACCTGGGTGATCAGTACTCGGGAACTTGTGAAGGGGTTCTGGTTCCAGGTGAGTTTGCATCAGATGATTTATAAGCTCCCACCACGTCTAAGATCCACGGTTTAGATTCGTGTTCCCCAAACTGCCATAGCACTGGAGTTGGATCCTGCTAGCTTTGCCCTCTTTAGAAATCTCTGTGCCGAGGATGGGGAGGCTCAGACACTGAGCTCATTGTGACTCGTTTCTTTGAGACAGGTCGTCTAAATTATCTTTTTAGCATTTCAGTCTTTCCTGTTACAATCAGCAAACACAATTATGGGCACTCTCAGATGGCTCAGATTCTCTACTAACGTGTTAATTGCACAATCTAACGGAGCCAGTCCCTTCTTTGGCACCTCCTCGATTTCTGGGGGACGGGAAGGTGTGGCAGACGTTGGGTGGGTGGGGGGCAGCAGCCAGGAGTGTGGATTTTCCAGGTGAGGGAGTGGGGCAGGGTGCCCAGCTTGCCAGACCTACCGCACTCTAGGGAAGCAGGGCTCTAGGAGAGGGTGGGGCTGAACTTTGGGGCCACGGGGACCTTTTCCGAAACACCTGCTCACATACAAGGGATGCTAGTCAGGACTTCTTGAGTTGCGAGTAATAGAATTTAAACTGGCTTGAAAAAAAAAGGGAAAGGTGGTGGTTCTGGGGACTTAACTGGCTTCCGAAACTGGCAGAGAAGCCACAGCTGTGTTCACGAGCTCGCGGGGCTTGTGAAGGTTGGCCTCTCTCTTGCTCCGTCTCCAACCTCAGCTCCTTTCCCCCTGTTACTTTGTTTTCCACTTCTGTGGAAAGAAGTCTGAATTTTTTGAGCAAAAATCTCACAGTTGATTTTCACTGACCTGGATGGGACCGTTTCTTTGTCCTTGACTCGGTCTTGGTGGCCGGGGGAATATGCAGACTGGTCGGCCAAGGGAGTGTTTTCCCGAAGGCAGAGCGAGAGAATGTGGATGTCACCGGAAAAAGCTCACCTGCTCTAGAAAACCACCTTAGCAATGACATTATTTCTCTGCGTCCCGTTTCTTCAGACGCACGATTGTAGAGCTCTGGTAAGGACCGGAAATAGTTAAGGCACAGCAGGCCTTCAGTACCCAGCAGCGATTCTTATTGTTGGGTCCAGAGAACCAACTGGTGAGAACTCTATTTGATGAGAAGACATGTGCATGCATGCACATTCCTGTGTGCACACGTGTGTATGCATGTTTCTGTGTGCACACGTGTGTGTACACGTTTGTGGGCACATGCATTCAGTCCTGTGTTAGCTGTCGCTATGAGGGAAGCACAGGCGGGTGAGACTCAGTTTCTGCAATCCTGGCCTCGTTTCCTTCCCCCTTGGGGCTCCCACTCACTCTTTATTTTCCCTCTTTCCTCCTTTCCCTTCATTCCCACTCATCCCCTTCCCTCCTCTTCTCTCCTTTTCTATTCACTGCCCACATTCATGCATATATTAGAAAAATTCAGTATTTTCTTATTATTTGTGACATGAATGTATTTATATATATTTTTTACAACTTGGCGTAAAAAATGATTTGAGATATCTCACCCAGGAACATGCTACAGAGTAATATAAATAACCGAGCGAATTGGAGTGGGGGAAAGAAATAAAGAGAAACAAAGTCAAACGAGGAAGCAAATTGAATGCCGCCATCAGTGCCGGAGGTGGGCTCTCTTTTACTGAAAATAAAGTGTCACCTTCTCTATTCTTCATTTCAAAACTAAGTCAATTGAAAATTTTCCCTTTTCTCCAAATCCAGAGTCGGCCGAACATAATGTTACGTGCGGTTTTTGATTTCATCCATGGGTGGTCGCTCCTGACAATAAAAAGCTTCCACCCATTTGTGGGGACCAGAGAGGGTGTTAGAGACAAACTGGGGTGGGTGCTGGCAGGCTGTGAGGCAGACAATGTCAGGTAGCAGCAAATCTCTCCTCCATTGAACTTGACAGAGGAAAGAAATTAGCACAATGGAGATATACATGTTTTGGAGCAAAAATATAAATAAAGACGAAATGGAAAATCTGCCTTGTTAAAACCCAGCTCCCCAAAGAATGAGACGCGTGGTTTTGTCTCTGTGCAGGGCTGTCAGGCTGGCTCTTTTCTGGCTGATCCCTGTCGGGAATGATTGTTACCGAACAGGCGGTTCCATGTAGGAGCAGTCATCAGAATGTGACCATCGGGACAGCTGTGTATCAGTCAAGTAATCGCCTCTTTAATGCCTCCTGCAAATACAATTCTGTGCCGTTGCTTGTTCAAAGGGGTGTCAGAAATATTTGGGAAGATGGGAAAAGGAAGGAGCACTGGGGAGAGAGGAGGAGCTCCGCCTTGCTCCATGCGTTCAGTGGAGAAAGGCAGATGATACTAGTTGGGAAAGCTGTGGTCCTAGAGGTGTGGGATTGTCCCGGGGGAAGGACACACACATGGATGGGATGATTGGATACTGTAGAGCCGTAGAGTTGTGAGGTTACCGGGGACCTTGGCCTCACTCTAGAGACGGGGCCGGGCTAATGGGAGTGCATGAGGATGCGTGTGGACTTCTCTTCTCTGAGGAGCCTCACTCCTGACTCCTCCTGGCCGACTCTGGGGGAACTTCAGGGGCTTTGTGCTCCTCCTCCATCAGTGGGAACACTTATCCTCGCCTCATGTCCTTCCTGGGCCTGTTGCGGGGATTCTCTCATTTGGAAAGAATTTACCGTGCCTGGACCACACATCCAGAACTGGGTCGGACACTTAAGGGAATAAGGAACAAGGTTAATTCTCAGCCTTTATCCTTAAAGAACTAACAGATGTGGAAGGACTTTATAGAGCTGTTCAGGGTGTTTGTAGATGAGTTATGTACCCTGGCGGGGGAGGGGTAACTTGCCTGGCCAGGCCTCAGGCTTAGTCCTGCTTTGTCTTCCCAGTCTGGGGTGGCACACCCCATCTTTGGGCCTTATCCCTAAAACCAGGGCTGGGAATAATTGCCCCAGGCACAGGGGTGTCCAACCTGTGGCCCCATGGGCTGCATGTGGCTATGAATACGGCCCAATGCAAAATGGTAAATTTACTTAAAACATTGTGAGTTTTTTCTTGTGATTATGTATCACAATATATTTAATGTGTGGCCTAAGACAACACTTCTTTTCCCCGTGTGGCCCGGAGATGCCAAAAGGTTGGACACCCTTGCTAGGGGGCGTCTCTTCCAGGTCTGGCCTACGTGAATCTCCTGACCATGGAAATCCTTTGCTTGTGAGGTCCACATTAGGAACCAAAGTCGATGGCCAGGGTATGCTAGGTTTTTAACCTACAGCAAAGGCAGGTTGTCTATCTGCCCCACCCCGTTCTGCCCGCTGCTCCCCGAAAAATAACAGTTCTGCAAAGTGCCACGACTTTCCAGGTTTGAGCTGCGTGAAAGTGGCCCTGTTGTTCTAAACACCGTCATGTGTCTGGGAGGGCACTGGTCCACAGGCCTGTCCTGATGGGGAGGGGTGGGAGCCAGGCCTGTGGGTGCCTGCCACAGAAGGAGGGGAGCTCACTAGTGACCACCAGGGATGGCTGGGGGGTGGGGGTGAGCCCCAGTGGGTACCTCTACCCTCAGTACATACATGGCCTTTATTTTCTTGGTAAGGGTCTGATCAAGGCAGCTTTAGACTTGCAGAGCCTTCCTAGGGCCAAATGTTTCCATTTTTCTCTTGGCCAGGCTCCTGGTGCTGTCATTCTTAGTTGCTGTGGGCAGGCTCGCGTTTCAGGAACGTTCTGCTCATTCTGTGGGTCTTCTCCAAAAGCCACCTAGGTGGAGAGCCAAGGACATTCCCTGAACTGGAATCCACATGGCCACTGATCCCCACGCCGGAGGCAAATTCCTGCACCTAGCCTTCCGACAGCTTTTGCAGGCTGGTGAAAACATAAGCTCCCCACGCCTCCCCGGTTTAAGACAGTGTAAAGAAAAACAGGTGCCCACTGGTCTGGTCGTATCCCTATAAAACGGTTGGAGTCTCTACTTTTTTGTGGGAAAACAGCAGAGGGGGGCTGGACTAATTGCTTTCCTCCCAGGAATCTGATTAAGGGAAGGCTGAGCTGTGTGGGAAAGGGGAACCACCCTCTTGAATTGTCACCAAGGAGAGCTGAGCCATCTGAAAGCTGGATAGGCGGCCCAGAGGGCACAGTGACCTTCCTGGCTCAGGCAGCGTTCGGGCAGGAGCTGAGTGGCCACTCTGGGGAAGAAGGCACATGAAGGTGACTGATGAACTTGGCAGAGGTTGGAGTAGAGAACCCTGAAGTTTTGCAGAGACGCAGAAATTGCATGAAGTGCCTGTACTCCCTTAAATTTTTTTTTTACCTTCTTTAAACATTTCTTATTGTGGTAAAATACACACAACATGAAATTTGCCACGTTGGTCATTTTTAAGTGCGTGGCTCAGCAGTGTTGGCACATCCGCATTGCTGTGCAGCTGTCACCACCGTCCACCTCCAGAACTTTCTGTCCCTAAACCGAAGCTCCGTGCCCATGGCACAGTGACTCCCAGTGTCCCTCTGCACCAGCCCACCATTCCACTTTCTGTCACTATGACTTCGACTCCTCTAGGTTCCTCACGTGAGTGGAACCATGTGATATTCGTGCTTATTTCATTTAGTGTTATTTCTTCCAGATTCAGCCAGCTCGTGGCATGTGCCAGAATTTCATTGTTTTAAGGCTAAGATTCCACTGTATCTATATAGCACATCTTGTTTATCCATTCCTCCATGGACGGACATTTGGGAGATGTCTTCCCTCCCATGATTATAGATAATGCTGCTCTGAACAAGGGTGTACTAATATCTGTTTGAGGCATGCTGTTCATTATTTTGAGTTTATGCTTAGAATTGAAATTGCTGGATCATGCAGTGACTCCATGTTTAATTTTTTGAGGCACTGCCATGCTGTTTTTCCGTGGTGGCTGCCTCATTTTATATTCCCACCAGCAACGCACGAGGGTTCAGTGCCTCTGCGTTTAACGAGCCACTTCTTTGTGGTCTGGAAGCTGGACAAGAGACGTGCCACTGGGCTGGTCCGGCCCGGACCATCAAAAGGGGGTAGAAATGGGGGGCAGTTCGATCCATCTGGTCTCAGATGCTAGGAAACCAGAAACATAAATAACCCTGCAAGATGACCATTGTTATTAGTCACTGGACTGAATTAAGCATTTAAGAGAAGGGATCCAGACATCCTTATAAAGGTAGGAAAATAGAGTCCTGGTCTTTGTTCTGTTTTAAAGCTCAGAGCTGAAGGAGCGTCTGCAGCGGTTTAAGGTGAGATATGTTGATTCCGTGAGTCTTTTTCGGAGCAGGCACTAGGGTTTGTGTTTCTCTCTGATCTTCCCGAGGCCCTAACAGCCGAACGCACCTTTAGGACCCAATGCTTGTTGATCACCCACGTGCCCCGCATTTTGTACACACTTTCTGTCCGTATTTGCCCATTAGTCTTCTTTAGCGTCTAGGAGGCTGATGTCCTGAGAATCAGCAAAGTAAAAAGTACCCCTGCAGCCTTCCCCCACCTCCATTAAGTGCGGTGGAGCATGACGGAAAATTTAAGCACTAAGGACTTAATGAGAGTTGCCGAGAATGTGACAACAGGGGGACGATAAACTTCCAGGAAGATCTGGAACCTGAGCCTGGGCTCTATCTGACCCCGGACTCTGTGCCTTTCATTTTGCTGCTTAATGAATCTTCACTGATTATCTTGCTTGTGCAGTGACTCAAGGTTATGTCGATTAGCCCTTCCCTCACCTGGGTCTTTGCCTAATTGTTGACTCAACTTACCACAGAGATGGCAGCAGTGAGTTTCTTTTGATCCCTCTCCTGGGTCAGGAAGAAGAGATGGAGCGGCCTTTCCAGGCCCAGAAGAGAGGAGGTTTCCCTGTGGTTTCTGGACAGGTACGCCCGTACCTGGCACACACAGCTTAGTGGATCTCTCTTCCTCTGCAGCCCCGACCTTCACCCTCCGTTTGACTGGGTCTGCCAGGGCGCCTGGGCTTCTAAGCAGTCAGCCTTGAAGTCACCTTCAACTGTTTCCTCTCTTGGTCTGTCCCTCTCAGAATGGAATGGCACTTCTGTCTCTGGGATCTGACCTTCTCGAGCCAGTGCGTCCAGGCTCTGACGGCCGCCCATGCTGATTTCCGCAGCAGCACTTTCTCTGAGTCTTTCCGCCTGCAGCTCACCCCTCCTGCTACATTCTGTACCCAACAGCCAGCCTAATTTTCTGGAAGTGCTATTCTGGTTTTGTCACTCGTCCATTCGGAAATCGGCAGGGGCTCCCATTTGCCTCCCACCTTTAATCTAAACTTCCCAGCATGCATTTGAAGACCTTTGCAAACTCGCATTTAACTACCTTCATCTCCTGCAACCTTCTGGCTTCTCATCTTTGCTGTAGCCTGACACAGCCCCCACAAGCCGCTAGCTTTGGGCCATGGCTCTGCCCTTGCCCTCAGATCTGTCTATCCCTGTTAAGAGACAACAAAGATGTGTGAGTAGGATTGTTTGACAATATATCCCTACCTCTAAGGCAATGCCCGTCACATGCTAGGTGTTCAGTAAATACTTGTTGAACGAATGAATGCTGAGACACAGCTCTTCTTGAATAACACTACTTGGGTTAGTCAGCGCACATATAAAAGACTTCATGCTGAGTGTTTAAGACATAAGGTGAGTAAGCTCCTGGTCAAGAAGTTCATAGTCTAGTCTAGACTGATGAACAGATACCACATTTCCTTGATTATGTGATAGAATAAGTAATATGCGGTTAATTTAAAAATGGCTTTTGGCGATATAAGAAACACTACCACTTTTTAAAAATGCCAACCAGAAGGTTTATTTTTATTTTTTAAATTACATATTTTATTGTTTTGTAACAGTCGTCCCAATTTTTCCCTTCGGCCACCCTCCGCTCAGCCTTCCCCCTGCTCCCACAGTCAGTCCCCACCCTGTTGTCCATGTCTGTGGAAACACTACCATTTAAATTATACACAGTGTGATAGACCCTACCCAGTCACCTGTATCTGCTGTTTACTAAGCATTGACGATGTACCCCAGTGATTAACACACATTACTTACTCTTCAGTTGTAGGTATTGTTAATCCAATCCTGGGATCATAGGAAACACTCAGCAAATGCATTTGTTTAGTGGGTGTCAGTTTAGGTGGTTGTTGATGTTGTGGTTTCTGCCTCTTCAGCATTCATTCACCCTTTTCCTGGTAACAACACTCACTCAGAATTTTCCTCGAGGAAATACCTCTCCCCAAGCCAGTCCATGTTTTGGTGTGGCTGCTCCCTCTGATCCTCCTTGTGGGGCCCGGGGGTGGGCATGTAACCCAGGCTTTGCCAAAGAGATCACTGAATTCCCTGGTGGCAGTGACTGGCTCAGGGATGACGCCAGATCCCAGTGGGAACTATAAAGAGGACCCCTGTCTCTGCTGGGGCTGTAAGATCGGCGGGGTGTGAGCAAAAAGCAGCAGCGGGCACCTTGCTACTGCCCCCTGAGCACCTGTCTGGGAGCGGGGTCGGCAGGGAGGAGGGGGCCCCTCCTGAGCATGTGGACGCCGCTGTACCTATTCACCTCGAGGCATTTCAGCACCCCTGAACATTTGGACTCAAGCCGGTTTTGGTTGGAATTCTCTATTTTACAGTGAAAAGTCTTCTTTGATCCAAACGGAAAGTATGATTACAATGGTGCTTCGTGTGTTCTCGGAGGGTGAGCAGCTCAGTGCGGCTGGAGCAGAGGGCACGTGTGTGTCGAGTCCATGTCAGGAACTTGGGTATCTGACTGACAAGACTGAGAGCCCACGTGAAAAGGACGAGTGTGTGGTAGGTGCTGGAGACTCCGGTGGGCAAGGAGGAGGGGGAGTGGTGCTGTAGGCAGGAGGTGAGCAGCAACAGCACTGACAGAAGGCAATGCCAAGTGCATTCGGGACAGAAGAACCAGATGAGCCTGGCTGCTTCTGTTAGCAAGAGAGGGCACCGAGCTGGCAGACCGGCCTGGGAGCTGCTGCCGAGAGCTTTGGGTTTCAGACCCGGGGGTGGGCTCACCACCGCCCTCCACAGCCCCCCCGCCCAAGCACCAGGCTTCCCCCCTGGAACAGGACTTCTAAGCAGTTATGTACGTATTTTCTTCTTTCTTCCTTTAGATTTTATTTATGTTTAGAGGGAGGGGAAGGGAAGGAGGAAGGGAGGAGAGAAACATCAATGAGTTCCTGACTGGGAGTCAGACAGACGACCATGTGCCTTGCAGGAGGACGCCCAACCAGCTGAGCCACACCGGCCAGGGCTCTGACGCCTTTCACTGTCCTGCATTACAGCTCAGTGAACCCCTTCCTGGCAGCAAGCAGTTCTGTACCATTTTAGCAGGGGGGTTACACGTTCTGCCTGTGGACCAGCCTGCCTGGCTTTGAATCCTGCCCAGCACGCCCCGTCCATGACCCCCTGGGCAAATCACTCATTCTCTCTGTGCCTCAGTTTCCCTACCTGTGAAATGGGAGTAATAGTAGTATCTACTTCAGTGGGTTGCTGGGAAGATGAAATAAGTCAGTGAATGTCCAGCATTGAGAACAGTGCCCATCATGGAGTATGACTGTATACGTGTAAGTTGTTTATTATTATTATTTATATTATTATTCATTCTACAAGGCCCTATGTGGACTGTGCCATAAAGTGGGTACCCACTGATCTAATTTGCCAAACGAGGAGAGCCAGGCCAAGAGTGGTGTCTCGTCCAAGGCATGAACTCCCTGGGCAGAATGACAGTCTCAGGGGGAACCTCAGTATCTCTAACCAAAACCTGACTGCGGGTGCATAGTGGGGATTTGGTTCATTTTTCTCGATGCTCTGCTCATGCAGCCCGTGGGGGTTTGGTCATCAGGCTCCTGTCTCCCGGGCCCCTGGTGGGCAGAGGCCCTGACTGCGCTTCCCACTGCCCTGGTCCCGCCTGGAGTGGCCTTTGTTTCACAGGCTCCTTTTATTTTGATTCCAGGAGCATCTGCTCACAGGATTTCTGAGACTCCTGGGCCCTCAGAGCTATGGGGTCTCACTGACGTATGGTCCCTCTGTTACTACATGGAAAGACGATTTACCTAACAGATGGGCTCTTTTGAATATTTATGTCTGGACACATCTGTTCTAGACTTGAAAGTTTAATAAAGCTTTTCATTTTCCAAAGCGCTGGTGAAGCCTATCTGTGGTGAGCTGACAGCCCCATGGGGTCGGCTCCTCCGTGGTGACTCTGGGGTACGGGGGGTACGGCTTGGGACACTCATTTGGCAGATGGCCATGCTCTCTAAACCCCTCTTTCTCCTTCTTGTGGCGCAGGAGGGAATGGCCAAGGGGCCAGGGCCAGGCGGTGGGGCTAACTCACTGGGGCTAACTCAGTGGGCCCATTAAATGTATCTACAGAGAGGAAAATAGCTGCAATTGTTTCAAAGGGGGAAATGTTTTCACGTGCTCAGTGCCTCCCCGGGAACGATGGGTGCCCGGTGTGGGAGCAGGCTGGAGCAGGGTGGCCTTGTCTGGGTCTTCGTCACCACAGCACACTGGGGCTTTTGGGAGAGTCTGGGTGGGTGTGCGGAAGGGGCTTTGACAGCAATATGCTCGCCGTTGGAGGGTGTCGGGACTTTGTCTTGAGGACTTCCAGCTTCTGAGTGCTGGCGGCCCACGACTCCTCTCCTGACCCTGGTAGCATTGTCTGCAACCCCCACCTACTTAGGCTCTGCTCCCGTCCCAACAGGCCCTCGAGATAGAACAGTGACAACAGGAATTATAGCACCTGCAGTGTAAATGCGCACCGAGTCCTCACACATGGGAAGCATGTGGTACAACTGTTGTCTTTATCATCAGGTCTAATTACCGCGCCCCCACCCCCCATACCAACGTGAGAACTCTGTCCCCTCTGTTTTAGAGATGAGCAGGCTGAAACACTGAGCGGTTTGGGTTTGCCCCAGGCTACGCGGTTAGTAAGGGGGGCGGTCAGGGTTTGAACCCAGGCCATCTAACTTCACAGCCCAAACTCTCAATGCCTCATTGCCTGATTGGAATCTGTCAGCCAGCATTTTCCAAAAGGTGTTTTTTGGAACATATGGGGCAATGATCAAATAACTCCAATTGTAGTTTTCCCTCAGGCCAAGTTAAAATGCCTATCAACTTCTTAGTGCCTCTGCGGAATCCTGCAGTAAAGAAACTTTGTGTAACTTAGTGTTTTCCAAAATTCTTTAACAAAAAAGGAAACCCTCCAGCAACTCCTTTTCCTTAATACCAAATGAGCAAAAACCTCATAGATCTAAGATGCTGCAAGCCACTTTGGGAAACGTGATTGTAAATGAGTTTTGGCTTAAAATATTACCTCTACGGGCATGCTTCCATTCTTAACAATGTTCCAAGTTTTAAATCTTAATAAGAGAGTGGAATTGGGTAGAAAGAAGATCCATGGGATTCTAGGTGTTAGAAAGGGTTTTCTTAGGGGGAAGCCTCAACAAGCACTGAATCGCTGTCTATATTAATTTAAAATATTTTATTTAAAAACGGGTTTAAACTTTCAGAAATTTGTAAAAACAGTACCAAGAACTCCTGGGTGCATTTCACTCTGAGACCCCACTTTTGCTGATGTCCCAGTAACATCTGCCAAAGTTCTGGGTCCCATCCTGCACCCCAGGTAGTACGAGGTGGTCGTGTCCTGTTGGCCCTTCGATCTGCAATAGGGCTTTCTTTTTCTTTGATTTTTATGACTTGGAATATTTTCAAGCCTGTTAATTTGTAGAATGTCCCTGCATATGTGTTTGTCCATGGTTTCCTCTCCATTAGACCCAGGTCATGAATTTTTAGCCAGAATATCATAAAGGCTGTGTGCTTTTCATGGGAGCCTATTGGATGGCAGGCCAGGAGGTCCATTCGTCCTGTTTGTACTGGTGGTGGTGGTGCCGAGGGTCACTTGGTGACAATGGAGTCTTCAGGTTTCTCTGCTGAAAGGGATCCATTCTCCCTCGTTGTAATCCCTGCTTTGCGAGGCGGTACTTTGGTATGGTGTGGAGTCCCCTTCCTCATCCACCTTCACCCGCCGGGGGAAAGCGTCTGTCAACATTTCCTGTCTGAACTGTTCCTTTGGTGGTGGTCAAATGGTAAATTCCTAATGCCACGACTCCTTTTCTGTTTAAGAGCTGCCTTTTTACTACAAGGAGAAGATTTCCTTCTCCTCATTCCTTTATGCATTTCACATTTCAAATCTGTGTTTGGATGTATGGGTTCCTATTTTATTCAATGGCTGGAATCCCTATCGCAGTTTCTTTGGATGTTGTAATTTCTCCACTTTGACTGCTGGGAACGCATTCAGACTGGCTCCTATATCCTTTTTGACATATTTCCATCATTCTTTGAGCATTTCTTTTTGGCATATGAGGTGTTCCAGGTGCATGCGCTTTCCCGCCCCAGCCCTGGAATCAGACATTCCTCCCAGACACTCTGGTTTCTTTTAGTGGAAAACAGTATTTCAAAACCGAGATTTGGGCCGTAGGGTAAGAGGTGCGCCCATGGCTGGTGGGATGTCACCACTCCCAGCCCCTGTCAGTGAACAGAGCTAGGAAATTACACATTTTACAATGCACGCAATTTATATCTATACTTGTTGAAAACCGTAAGTTTGTATCCGTGCTTCTAATTCCAGCCCAATGTCATGGACTATATTCTAGTTTTCTTCCTCTCCATATTTGTACCTCCTTTCACTTGCGAGAAACCCGGCTCCCCTCGTCTCTGTCCTTCTCTGTAGTCGGTCTGGACCCTCTGACTGCTGCCCCCTTGTGCGTGGACCCTGATAGCAGCTTGGGCCTGCCTCCCCCCTCACCCCCCTTCCCCGCTGCACCCCCACCAGACCACCTGTCTCACTTGGGCCTGCCTAATGGTGTTTGGATGAAGGAAGGGAAAAAGGAAGAAGGAAAGAGAGGAGGGAGGAAGGGAGAGACCAAAAAGAAGGAAGGAAGCTAATTTATATTTTTTAAAGCAGGGAGAAAGGAAGAGGATATGACAAGCCATGTGGAATTTGCAACTTTTTTTAAATAAGCAAAATGAAAAATATCTGGGTTTGCGGTAAGCTCAACTTCATTTGATCTTCTGAGGTATCAATTTATTTTATTCTTAATATTCCAAGGGGTGGAGCTAAGACCGATACGTGGAAACTATTGGTGGCAGATTTCCGCTCACTGTAAGAAATGTTTCTCCAGTCGGAGCTGCTCAACATAGAACGGTCTTGGCTGCAAAGGAGTGAGCTCCTTGTCAATAGACGAGTTCATTTAGAGACTGTAGGGCCACCAGTTGGAGTGACAGTGAAAAGATCTTTTACACTGGGAGAGAAATTGTATTAAATGCTTGTAGAGTTCAATGCTGACTCGATAATAGTGTCATTGCTGGAGGCCTGCATTTAATCACACTTCTCAAGGGGCAGTGACACGGGTCTCCCCCACGGGTGGCTGAGGAGGTGGCAGGGCTGCAGAAGGAGACGTTTGTCTCTTTCCCGTCGGAGTCAGCAGCCCTGGAACGGTGCAGCCCGGGGCTGCACTGTGCAAGAGCTAGATGTGTGTTTGCATGACGAATTTGCATCTCAAGATAAAACATAGCTCCAGATCAAGACAGCCTTTAGTTCAGTGCCAACAATCTAATGTTGGCTTCAAAGGAGAAGCTAAAAACGTTCTTCTTGGAGCTGGTTCTGGCCCTTGGAGTTCTTTTATTGTTCCCAAATGGACCACATACTGGGGAGCTTTGGTGATTGCCCTGACCAGTCACCTGTCAAACACAACAAGCGAGATCTAAAAGGGTTGCTTCTCAGGAGCAAATTCGAACGTCAGATGTTTCTGTACTCTTGCCTCTTCATTTTTTACAGCCCCCTGTGAAAGCAATCTACGTACAACTCTGCTGCAAAGAAGCCAGAGGTTTAATATTTTTCCAAATGTTGCAACAAACTTAAGACTTACAATTCTATGTAATACCAGCAAGCGTACCTTCAGTTGTCTGGAACCGGCAACAATTCAACAAATATTAGTTAATGCCTTTTATTTTTTTCAGCCAGCAAGTGTCCTGGCTCTGAACTCTACAACAACTAAGCAAGGTATCTGTTGTCCCATTTCACAGGTGAGAATACTGAGGCAGAGTGGGACAAAAACTTTATCATGAGCAATAATGACCTGCAGTGTAAAGCTCTACCTTCCCTTCCTGCCCCCAGAGCAGCTCCGTTGCCTTGTCACTGGGCAGGAATGGAGTGGGGCTTGCCCACCTTTCCGCTCAGTAAATGGCAACAATGTTCATAACTGTGTTTTGTTTTTCTGATGAAGGTGCCATAAATCAGAACCATTTTGGGCCACTCCTGATGGGATTCTGCCTCTGGACATTTCTGTAACGTACTCATGAAAACCCGATGCTAACTAGCTGGCCTGCGAATATTTATGTGTGGGTATGCTTTTCAGCACGATGCGCTTGTGCTTTGGGTGCATCTTTTGTAGTGAGCGCCCACATTAGTCACCATGGTCCCGAAGAAGGAGCTGTTCCGCCAGGCTGCAGCAGCAGCAGACGGCCGCGTGCTTGGCCTCTGCACACTTTACCCCCGTAAAGCTGCCCACGGCAGAGTGTGGGTCTGAAGTTACAGAGGAGGAAATCAAGGCCCAGAGGGGATGTTCCACATTTCGCCCGAAGCCCCTCAGCTGGAATGGCAGAGTCGAATTTTAAACTCACGTTTGCCTGACTCCGAAGGTCTGACACCCACTGTGCGACACTGCCCCTCACACAGAGCATTGGTGTCACTGAGGCCAGGTGGGCAAACATTGGGTGGCAGTTATCATGAGGGCAGCCGGCCACTAGGGGGCCTGAAGAACTAGGTGATGTAAGAGTTAAAAAATTCTACCAGGGAGGTTTTTCATGTGTCTTTCCCAAAGGCCAGAGTTCGGATTTATGATGTTGGAATATTCATGAGTTGCTGCTGCATTCCATACTAGGGAGAGGAGTTTCTTGTGATAGAAATTAACCTTAAGGCAAGGGCTCTTTTGAACGAAGGTTCGGATGTGGCAGATATGATCAAGGAAATCATACAACCCACTTGGGAGGCTGTGGATTTACATCTTAAAGTGGTACTTGATGATTTGGAATATAGTAGTGACTATTTTCATCTATCTATCTATCTATCTATCTATCTATCCATCCATCCATCTATCCATCCATCCATCCATCCATCCTGCCATTGTCTATTTGTATAACCCCCTATAGAAACCTATGGAGTGTACCAAAACAAAGCAAAACCAAACCCTTGTAACTGTCTTTCAACAAAGTTGGTAGATGCATGCAAGAACAGACAAACCATTGAGCAATGAGATATCTAATTATGTATCAAAATGGGTGGTCACGATAGTGGGTGTTTTCTAGGGACCTAGAAAAAGGAGGTCTACCCTGGCTGGTGTGGCTCAGTAGATTGAGCACCAGCCTGTGAACCAGAAAGTTGCTGGTTCCATTCCTGGTCAGGGCACATGCCTGGCTTGTGGGCCAGTTGGGGGTGTGCAAGAGGCAGCTAATTGATGTTTCTCTCCCTCTCTTTCTCCCTCCCTTTCTCTCTCTCTGGAAAATAAAGAAATAAAAATACATATAAAAAAAGAAAAAGGAGGTCTTTGAGGATGTGGTGTGGCTGGTCTTGCCATTTTTGCTGCCTTTGAGGACCCGTGTGGTACCCACAGGGCTGCCAGGAGTCCAATTAGCCCCAGTCTCGTTGCAGGCTGAGCTGAAAAAATCGGATGTATGGTCTACCCACTGCTGAGATTCAGTCTGGGTCTCTTTAGCTCTCCGTTTGAAAATGAGATGCCATCTTTAATCTTAAATACCAGTGTGATGGTCCCACAGGATTGACGGAAGATGAAACAAGCAGGGACCGGTTTGAAGAAAGACTGTTTCTCTTCGTTCCCCAGTTTCGCTGCTAAAATATAATGAGAGTTTGTTTGTATGTCCAAAGCCAGGAAAACCAGCTACAGACCCAACTCACCAGCAGCCAGCTCCTTTGGCTTTTATGACCTCAAGGGCTGCAAGGTTGACAGTAGGGGACCCAGACACTAAGGGGGCCTCGAATGCGAGGTGCAGACATACGTGACATGATTAGGCAGCCTTTATGAGGAAAGCAGAGAGAAGTCATTAGGTCTGCTGTTTAACAAAGAGAAACTTCCTGCTCCTACCCTCTTATTAAAGAGCTGCTTTTCAACCGGCTTGCACCACTTTGATCCCTGAAGGGCCCTGATGTTTTGCTCACATCCTGTCATGATATTTAATGATGCCTCACATGTGCACCAGGAGCGCGGCCCTACTGAGCGTCGTTTCGGGAAGGGGGTTGTGACACGACAGGTTTTTGATGCGGTTCCCCACACGGCAAGGGCAGCGTGTCCGCGACGCAGACGTCGGTGAGAGCCCTGATTCCGCCTTCTAACCCTGGTCCTCGCTGGATGCTGGGCAGCCACACAGAACAATGCACACTGCTTTGTCAGAGTTCAGCTCTTAGGGGCCCCCTGAGCATTCTTATTCTCAGGCTCAGCACCCCCTTTCTGCTACTGTTCTCCTACATGCTCTGGTTGCGCACCCTCATGTCCGATGGTCCTTGGAATGTCCTGACAGGGCAGCGTTACCAACCTTGTGCTATGAACGCTGAAAACTTTGCCTTGGTCTCCTGAAATGGAGCCGTAATCTCAACATACAATGGAAAGGCAATCATTTGGGTTCCTCTGAGATTCACAAATGGACCCAAGTTCATATTCCAAGTGCTGGCTTGTGTGAACATGTTCTTTCCCCTCTCTGGCTCTCTGAGTTAAAAGCACGTCACAGACGACTGCGGGGGCCCCTCTGTTTGGAGCTTTCACCCGGAAGGCAGTCTGAGGGTTCCACAGACGGATGCTGGTGGGATTGGAGCGAACCATGCCTAGCCGCCTGCTAACAGAGATGCCTCTTAACCCATCTACCTCCCTCCCTCTGCAATGCTACCACCGAGTCCACACCCTGCCATTTCTCTCCTGGATGGTAGCCAGGGCCTCCTAATGGTCTCCCTGTATTTACTCCTGCCCCTTCCTTTAAACAAAAAATTGCTAAAAATTTTTTAGCACCTTCCCATTGCACAATTAAAACCCAGATGTGTTATCATGGCCCTTGAGGCCCTGTAAGATCTGACTGCTGCCTACTTCTCCAGGGTCGTCTTACGAGTCTCTTCCGCTCTGACCCTCTGCTTCATCCACACTCGCTGCGTTTCAGTTCCTCGGATGCACTAGCTGCTTTCTCTCCCCCTGGGCTTTTACACATGGTTCCCTCTGCCTTGCCCTTTGCCTGGCCTCTTTCCATCTTTAGACTTTAAATGTTAGAGGCTTACACACTACGTCCATGGAGAGGCCCTCCTGTATCTTTCAGTCCCTAGTATTGCCTCACCTTGCACTATTTACTTTATACAACCGATCACAATTTGCACTTATATAAAGGGGGGACACAAAACCCCTGGAATTTATTTATAAAAAATATGCATTTACTCTTAATGTTTAAACTTCAGTCACCTTCAAAGTATTCTCCATTGGATGCAATACACCTATCTAGACTTTCTTCCACTGCTCAAGAACAGTTTTTTTGAACTCATCAATTTTGATGCCTTTGAGTGGTTCTGCCATTTTTTGGTTTCATCTCTCTCATATCAGCAAAATGTTGCCCTTGGAGGACTTTTCTCATCTGGGGAAACAAAAAAAAAGTTGCTCGAGGCGAGATCCGGTGAATAGGGTGGGTGGGGCATGGGGATCATGCCATTATTGGTAAAAACCTGAGCACTCGGTGCAGAGTGGGCAAGTGTGCTTGTGAATCAACCATCATGACCTGGGCAAATGCATCGAGTCTTCCAAAAAAATCACTGAAGCCAAATGCAGCCTCTTACAACAGTGCCAGCTGGCACACTGATACAGATGGGTTCCTAGAACACTCACCTAGCAGGGGAAGCCTGTACTACAAGGGGCCTGCCCTCCAGATGATAATTCCAGTTTTGGGGGGCTCCTTCGTAAATTTGTTTATTTTCCATCACCCCTGGGTCCCCCATCTCCCTATCTTCCCTCGCCTCCCCCTACTTCCTAATCCTCCATCAGGCCAGGGTCTTGTCTTCTCTGACCCCCAACACATCCCAGCCTTGAGCTCAGCCGCTGGTGCCTGATGATGAGTCAACCTGTACTTGTTGAACAAATGAATAACTGACCAACTGACTGAATGAAGGTGGTGGCATAGTTTATTTATTTTTATTTTTAAATTTCTTTTAATTGTTGTTCAAGTACAGTTTTCTGTCTTTCACCCCCATCCCAGCCACCCCCCCAGTGCTCCCCACCTCCCTCCCATTTCCACTCCCCTTAGTTGTTGTCCGTGTGTCCTTTTTATACTTGTTCCTGTAAACCCTTCCCCTTTCCCCCTGGAATTCCCTCTCCTCTCCCCTCTGGCCCCTGTCAGCCTGTTCTCTATTCAGTGTCACAGTTAATCTCCAGTTCTCCATCGACTTGAATATGCACGGGATTCATGCTTGAGTTATAAACGTTAAGTTTCTTTAAAACGTTAAGAAACTTTAAAGAAAGACCAGTGTTTCTGCAGTAGGGCCTTCCTTTTGCTTTCTCTCCTCCCTGTGTCCCGACAGGATGGAGTTTTTCTAGGCTCTCATCATGGTGTGAATGCTGGTCCTGATTGTCCTGGCTGAATGACAGATCTTCTGCTGAGATTTATATGGCTTTTATTTTGAAGAGGATGAGAATATTTTTTAGAGCAGCCCTTTGCTGATTGTTTTAGTGCCTTCCCTAGATAAAAAAAGGAAAGTGAACTTTTGAGCACTATTCCTCACTCTAACCTCAAAACAAAGGATTCAGATGTCTTTTTTCCCATGTGTTTAATTTTCTTGCCACCCCACCCAAAGCCACACAGTGGAGAGAGCTGACGCTAATCAAATTGATGCTTTCAGGTCTAATTTCTAAACCGATAAATGTGTATCGGTTTCCCAGGGCTGCTGTAGCAAAGCACTATGAACTGGGTGGCTTACAGCAACAGAAATGTACTCTCTCCAAGGTCTGGGGGATGGAAGTCCAAAGTCAAGGTGTCAGCAGGGCTGGGTCCTTCTGGAGGCTCTGAGCGAGACCCTGTCTCATGCCTCCCTCCTTGCTGCTGGAGGCTGCTGGAGGCTGCCGGAGGCTGCTGGCAGTCCTTGGTGTTCCTTGGCTTGAAGATACGTCTCTTCTGTCTCTGCCTGTCTTCACATGACCTTCCTTACTCTGCATCTGTGCGTTTGTGTCCCAAACCTCCCTTTTCTTTCTCTTAGAGGGACACCAGTCATTGGGTCCCATCCTAATTCCTGGATGGTTATTTTATCCGGAGATCCTCAGCTTAATTTCATCTGCAGAGACCCTATTTCCATTTGGCCACATTCACAGGCACCAGGGATTAAGACTCAGGGTCAAGACTGGGCAGTGAGACCCAGACAGATAAAGTGCTTGCCAAAGACCTGCAGCTATTTACTGATGAAATCAGAACTACAAGCAAAACTTTTGGTTGTAGGCAAATGCTCTTTCCCTTTATGGTCATGTTTCTCAAAAGAATGAACTCTTGGCTTCTAAGGCATTGGTTACATATCCTTTTTTTTTTTCTGCATTAGAGCTCCTTTTGTGACCTGGAAATTGATTGTGCAAGCTTTTCTAGCTCAAACTGCATTCATCAATCTAGTCCAAATACTAATCACATGCTTTGTGCAGGTAACGTTTCTCTCAGTTTAAACAAGAAACAAGCACAGAAAATACTTTTTGCTGAGTTGATTTTATCTATCTGATATAATTGTATTTGTTAATGTTCAATGGCAGCCACTCAGGGTTCTGTAAATTAAAGTGATAGTTTCCCCAACTTCATCTTCGACTGCTTGAGCTAGAAGCATTTTAGCTGAAGCCCGATGACCAGCAGACAAGGTCAGAGTGGTTGACTGACCACAGGCCAGGACAGTGGTCCTCTGTCCTGTTCTGTCCTGACATACAGCTGAGACCTGCGATTTTCAGCCAGTGTGCTGTGAGAATTTTTAAAACATGCAATACCTGACTATTTAGTCAGGGGAACTGACCCCTTTTCCTTTAGATCGCCAAATAAAAAAAACAACAGCAGCCAACACAACGATAGCTGTCTGTTGTGAATGGATCAAAATTACACCTATTTTTTGGTCAGATCAGCAAAAAATAATTTTTGGTGTGCCTCAGAATTTTAGTAATTAGGTTATGTGTGCTGAGAGATGAAAAAGGTTGAAAATCGTGGGATCCAAACCATTTTATGGGAAAATAGAGCAAATAGCACCATAGCCGTTTCCTTTTTCTCCTTTTCTTTGTGTGTGTGTGTGGTGGGGGCGGAGGGGGAAGGTATGAAGAAACTCGATATTCATGGAAGCACTTTACAAGCATGTGAGTAATAAAATCCATCTCTTAAAAATGTAATGTACCTTACAGGCTTTCTTAATCTATCCTTGCCTTCCTTCTTCCTTATAAAAAATTTTAGCAATGATTAAATGAATAAGAAAATGGAGGTCATAATAAAATAAAACCTCACAAGTACCGTAGTAATTTATAATTGCCAAAAGTATTAATGGTACATCCCTAACTGACGTCCCCTGCTCCTGTGGCCTGGATAGGACGGGGTATGAAATAAAAGTGTTTTTATCCAGCAGCTACACCGTATCTCCCTTTCCCCGCGAGAGGCAACTTGGAAGGCAAGTGAATAGGTAAATAAGTATAAGTAACTCATTCTTAAACTATAAAGCTAAAGCTCAACATTACATTGCCATACAATGGAAAACCTGATTTGAAATTTCTTTCATTTCAAGGATTTGCCAACCTCAGCACAATAATGTCCTCAGACCAGTGCTCCTCATGGTCGCAAGACGGCTGTTAGAGTTCCATGCATGGTACATCCGAAGCCTCAGGATATCCAGCAGGGGGAGAAAAATCTCTCTTTCTTGTGTCTTTTTTTCCTAAAGCAAAATCTCTTTCTTAGAGCCCTCACCAAACCTCATCTCCCATTTAGTTGGTAGATTTGGGTCATGTTTGTGCCCTAGACCAATCCCTGGTAAGGAAACAGGGCTGTCACCAATAGTTCAGCGAATCACGTGTTTATGGAAGGGTGTAGGTCACCCAGTCAAAGCTGGGATTCTGTTCCAAAGAAAAAGGTATATATTAGGACAATTTTGTTTTTAAAGGTTAAAAAGGCCCTGGCTGGTATGGCTCAGTTGGTTGGAGTGTCGTCCTATGACCGAAGAGATGCAGGTTCGATTCCTGGTCAAGGGACCTACTTAGGTTGCAGGTTCGATGCCTGGAACAGGTGCGTGCAATCCCCTGAACAAGAGCGTGTGGGAGGCAGCCAATCGATGCTTCTCTCTCACGTCGATGTTTCTCTTTCTAAGAGTATTGACAAAATGTCTTGGGGTGAGGGTTAAAGATTTTTTAAATTTTTAAAAATTAAAAAAATTTAAAAGAGAAGTGTCAGGACATCTGAATAAAAATGGCCCACACAATAATGGAAATGTCACTGTGTCACGTAACAAGCAGGCCAGCAGTAGCTGGTTCTGAAGTCAAATTCAGGAGCTCAGGGTGGTGAGGCTCCCGTGTCCTCTCTGTGATTTGCTCGGCTTTGTTGATATGACTGGTTTTGCTGTGACTGCCACAGCTTGGGGCACTGTCCACGTTCAAATGCAGGAAGAAGGCAAAGTCCCTGGTTTGCAGGCTTTTGTTAGAACACCGGGAATTTCCCAAGACCCACAATAGTCTTGTTTTTATATCCAGTGGGCCAGGGTTGCATCCTACGCCTGGGCCTAAATCTATCACTGGACTATGAACAAGATCAACACGATTGGCCTAAATATATCGATGTTCAGCATTTACCTCTGGGTGGGAGGGGAGTGTCCTGGGCTGAAGACATGGGGGAGCAAAGGAGAGTTACTCCACAGGTCTGGAGAATGTGCAGGCATCTGCCAGTGAGAGCAGAGGGGTTGGGAAGACTCCTGAGTATCTTACTACACATGAGAGTCTTTATTTCTCTAGTTGGAAGAATTAGACGGTGCACAGAATATGAAATGAGGTATGTTCTGTGTGATTAGAAAGAGTTAGGATAGAAATGGAGTATTGCAGCCATGTCTAACTCACGGGAACAGCAGCCAGCAATGCTATTTTCAAGGGTTCTTCTTTAGATCAGGAGCAGAGAGGAGTGGAAATTGGAAATCTGAGTTTCTGCAATGGCTGCTCACGAAAGCCTCCCTGGTGGGACTCTGGCAGGTGGGGACCAGGAGTGGTGCAGACTTCCCCTCTCACCAGCTCCCTGATTGACAGCCAGGAAGAAAGGGAGACCGTCTCCCGCAGCCTGAAGTGCGGGGACTTGCTCCTTTTGTCCAAGTTGTCCGGAAATGCCTCTGGGACCTGTAGGTCTTGTATCTCTCTCATTATTCCATATGATACCACTGAAAAGTAGCCACAGCAAGCAGGAGGATTGTAGATTATATCTTTTCACCAGGGTATAAGAGAGCTGTGTACTTTTTCACCTCCCAAGGCGCAAATCTTTAAGGTGTCCAATTTCCCTCAAGTCTTAACTCCGTCACTTTTTAGTTTCTTACCTTGCTTAGCTCTTTAGCTTTGTCGCTGGCTGGTTGCATGCAGAAGCGGGTGCTGAGCCTTTTCACTGAGGGGTTATAGGCCTTGAAGAAATACTTCCTCTGTGAAATAAGGATAATTACACTCACCTTGAAACAGCAATGCACAGTATACAATGGAAGCCATTTGTGCTATGCTGGATGGAGTCGCCCTTCCTTTCTCTCCTCTGCAGCTTTGCTCTCTCATTTGTGTTTGTTTGTTTGGTGGTTTCCTTCCTTCCTTCCTTCCTTCCTTCCTTCCTTCCTTCCTTCCTTCCTTCCTTCCTTCCTTCCTTCCTTCCTTCCTTCCTTCCTTCCTTCCTTCCTTCCTCCCTCCCTCCCTCCCTCCCTCCCTCCCTCTCTTCCTTCCTTCCTGGCAGTCAAAGCTGGGCCCCTTTACCTGATTGGGGGAGAAGTTCAAAAAGAACTCCTCCTGACTCACCCTTCATTGATATTCACCCAGTGCCATGCAGATCACTCTGGAGGCCTCTCCTTGTAAGATGCTTTAATGTGGCAGTTATGAAAGCAGCAACGACCAAGCTCGATTAGCATAACAATGAAGCTTCCACTGCAGTGTTATCTTTCTCAAAGGAAATAGCTGGAGTGGTCACAGAGCCTTTAACAAGTTCTGCTTTAGGCTTAAAAAGGACAGAGTGGCAAATGAATGATGGCAAATATGGACCATTGTAGGGAATTCAGAAGCGCTGGGAGCTGGCAGGAAGTGGGGAGGGAGCTTGTTTGCTGTCCTGCCTTGTTCTTGAGAGGCGTCCTCTGCAATTAGGGAACTTCTTTGGTAGTGGCCCTTTAGAAATGCACCAGTATCACATTTCCATAAAAATGTAACAGTGTCACTTCCGACTACAGAAGGAAAAAAAACCAGTCTGTAATAGTGGTAAACTCTTTCAAATGTTCAATAACCTCTGAAAATGGGCTGGGTGGGCATTATCACCTCCCTTTCACAAATGAAAGCCCACCCACCCACCCATCCATCCACCCACCCACCCACCCACCCATCCACCCATCCATCCACCCATCCATCTACTCATCCATCCACTCACCCATCCACTCACCCATCCACTCACCCACTCATCCATCCATCCATCCATCCGTCCGTCCATCCGTCCGTCCATCCGTCCATCCATCTATCCATCCATCCTCTTTTGCTCTAGGAGTGATTTAGGTCGGTTTTCAGACCAAACACTCAGTCTCAGTGCCCGGAAGAGGCAGTGTGCAGAACTAGTCTCAGACCTGCCACCACTCTTTCCCACACCATGATTCTCTGTAATCACTTCAATGTCTACACAGAGGACCATATGTCCCAACTCTTGCCATTAACTGTCAAGGAAGAGGTTCAGCTGGATTCTTGCGGCTGACGCATACCTACCCCTTCCCAGTTATTTCTCCTAACATGAGTGTGTAGTATGCCTCTACAGAGCCATTTAATTGGCCATCGACCCAGTTTGGCACAGTGTAATAACTTTAATTTGCACATCTAAGCTATTGGCTTATTCTGCTGGATTAAAAAAAAAACACCAGGAATCAGCTTTCCCTCATTATGCAGACATGAAAAACAGCAGGAAAGCTGAGACACTCCCAGGCTTTCTCTAGCTGTGTAAAATCAAGCTGCTAAGTGGGAGGAATAGTCTGGATGATTCAAGAGAACCTCAAGCCTCCCTTCTCCTTCAACAGCCCGTGCACACAGAGCGGGGAGAAAGCCAATCTGCACTGAAAACCGGAACCGGCAGCAGTTGGTTTGCCGTACTGGGCCAACAGCATTTTCCACGTTAGAGGAGATGACTCCTTGTTTAGAAAACTACCCCAATAGCTTCTTTGGTGTGAGAGATGAAGCCTCTCCCCCTCCCCCCAAAAGAGGATTTGGAAGAGTGGTGAGACACAGGGAGACTGGAGGAATGACTCCACCTAATAAAGGTGAGAGACACAGAGAAGTGGATGAAAGGGGGTAAGTGATGCAGAGACAGAAACCATTTGGGGGTGGCCAGTGAGATGCTGCAGAAGACAGTTGTCCAGTGAGGGTGACTCCGGGGTGGGAATGGCCGGGGACCTTTACCTCTGAGCTGTCCGTGGTGCTGTGACATAATTCCCTCTGGAATCCCCAACCTGTTGCAGAGTCAGTTTGCATCAGCTGTAGTGTGTTGGGGTGCTTTGGAGAGCTAACAGGAAAAGGACTGCACCTCACATTCAGGTTGGTGCAGGGTGGCAGGAAGGGAGTGAAGGGGAGATTGTGACAATTTGAGGGATGACCAGGAACAGAAAATCTGGGTGAGGGGTGACCATCCCTGGGCATCGACTAAAAATCTTTTCATTATGTAGGATGAGACTCGAGTCAGGTGTTCTCTCAGATTTAAAAGAAATGGAACCCTAGAGGTTTTACCTGGACAGAATATATTTGTTTCCATTCTCTGGAAGCTTTGATAGACGTCTGAATGATCAGTTCAGCAATTGTGATGGCTGCTTCCTCCTCTACACTTTTTTTGCAGTTCACTGTCCACAATCAATATCCTGAGATGTCACACTCATATACTTCTTTACAGTTTATAAGCACTTGGCATTATTACACTTCATCTTCAGAACCACTTGGGGAGGGAAGCTGAAATCCCAGCTCACTCTGGGGGCATCGATCTATTGCCATCAACATACCATTTGTGCTCCCGGAATGACTTACTTAGCTGTATATGCAAAACAACACTCAGCCGGATGTCTATACAGGGAAGAACTTCCTAGTGTGGCAAGGCTCTTGCTTGATGAAGGTGGGGTAAGAGGTTTCTCTCCCAGATGCTTTAAAAGTTTTAAATATGATACAAACTAAGAATAATTACCACGTGCAACCCTACTGAAGCGTGACCACATGTGGTCCAGCGTCAAAACCATCGTCAAAGAAATAGCCCAGGAACCAGAAGGCAACTTTCTGATGATATTTCTGGTTCTTGCAACTTTCAAACATCATGAATTGCAATACAAAGTTTGCAGCGCTATTTTAAGAAAATGTGCTCTTCTATTTGGCTAATTCTCCCTCATTCCCTTGATTCATCAGAGTCCTCCTCTAAATTTCTGAAAGAACACCCCCTGGAGGTGTAGTCTGGGTAGTGTCTTTGTCCTTCTATCGCTTGCTGTCCTCCCCACCCCCAATTCTGCAAAACTGAGTCAGGGAAGTCAGACTATGCTTTTGTGGAAGGGGGAAGAGAGAGACTATGAATACATTTACATAAACATTTCAGGGTTGTAATAAATAAGTGTTAAAAGTTAATCTGGCAATATGCATGCTTATTGTTTTGTTGTATATTAATTAGGCAATAAATGGTAATGGTATATGCAAATGATAGGGCTTATTATTTATTTTAAGGGAGAAACTGTATTTTTATAGCTGTTCTCTCTGGCTTTGCAAGTCCTTTAGTGTTTTTAAACCATGCAGTCTTTTGACCCTTTGTCTGACATCACAAGATGGTTTAATTCTCACCTGAGGGCCCAAAGCCAGACATTATGCACTGACCCAACCTTGCCCAAAGACAAATGCTTAGGTCTGATTCCTTAGAAATATTGGTTCCCATAATTTCTCTAGTCCTCTATAACTTAGGGCTGTAGTTTCTTGAGCAACTGTTTTTTTTTAATTTTTAACAGACTATTTAAAAATAATTAAAGCTGCCTTGCCTTCAAGATCAGCCTGATGGTATCTCGCAGGAGATACGATTTTGGGAGCAAAAAGAAGGTCCTCCTGTCCCCTGAGTTGCCACCCCCAATTTGCTAAAATTCACTATTATCTAAAATTATTTCAGTGCTCGGAGCATTCCATTTTCTGAGTTCAAGGAGAGAGAACACTTTGCCTGAAGTCATTCTCACATCGCCAAGGAGACACGGAGTGGGGAGGCATTTTAGGCGCTAAAAGGGTTCAGAGGGGCACTCCTGCCAGGCTTTCTAGGAACTGGGAATCCAGGCTTGTGCCGGCTTCACAGGCATGAAAGGAGCCGAGGGCCACATTGGGCTGTGTAGGTGGTGGGGTCAAGGTGGTGGGCTGTAAAGGGGAGGAGAATCTCACACCCCCCAAATATGCCTATTGGGCATAATGGGTTATCTTGAGCTGCTTAGTTTTAAGAAAGAGCAGACTCGGAAGAAGCTCTGAACATTGAGTAAAAGTTATCCTTTGGTAAAAGATGTTTACATTTATAGGGGAAATCTCCACTCATAATAGCCTCTCCTTGTCTGTACCAGGAAGAGGAGAATGTCGTGTTTTGCTGTGTATACTGTGCATTTTTTTGCCCAAATTTTTGAGGAAAAAATAAGGATGTGCATTATACATGGATAGTACTAATTCCATATCTACATAAATGTTTTTATTTCTTTTTATTTTTGCTTATGCATTAAAAGTGTAATTCTAGAGAGCAATAATGACATCCATATGCAAAATAATACCCTGGAATACAATAACTGGTTTTGGTTCTAAACTGAAACAAACAAATAAATAAATAAATGGGAGGAAAAATTAAAATAAGATTTTTTCCCCTGAAAGTTTGGGCCAAAAAATGTAGGTATATGTTACACATGGGAGCATATTATTCATGGCAAAATCCAGTAAGAAACTCTAGTCAGTGGAGAAGGCAAGGACTTATACCTGCTTCACTACCAGACCCTTGTTGATTATGCTTTGCCTGATAACCTCCCGTACCTGCCCCACACCTGAACCTCTGCTTTGGTCTTCAGTCAGAGATGTTTTTCTAAGGTGGTGGCTTGGACCACCTGTGTATAGGAGGCACGTGTTATTAAACTTCTGTTTGTTTTACTCCTGTTAATGTCTTTTTGTTATGGGTGTGTGCTGGGGAGAGGCAGGTCTCAGCCAAGAACCTAGAAGAGTAGAGCAAAAATTATTTCTCTTCCCCTATGGCGGGTAAGGGAAGGGAAGCTGGGTGTTGTTTTCCATAGCTTGTAAGAGAGACTTCTGCTAGGGCGTTCGGAGGCTGACTGTGGGGGTGTTGAGGCCTCGGTGGCTGTGCTTTTCCTGAGCTGTGGTCAGGGAGTTGGTAGTCCCCTTCCTCCCAGGTAAGGTGTGTTAACCATTTACCATGATATTGTGGGCCTATGAGACTCCTAATTTTCCTTTGCCTGATGACAAAAGAAAAGGAAAAACAGTTGAAAGTCTTACTGAGGGCCCAGTCTGGCTGTGATTTTCTTCTTTTCTTTCTATCTTTGGCTCTTCTTTCTTCTCTGCAGGTGATTCAAAGCTGATTTCTGCCCCAGCCTCTTCCTCTCTCGAGTTTCTATTTGAAGTCCAAGGGCTTCTGGACACCTCTCCTCTGCCTCTGAGCTGCAGGGATCACAGGGGCAAGTGCTCACTGTCGTTCTTCCTGACAGCGTGCAGCAGGCTTTCTCCTCCAAAGCCTCAGAGTTGGTGTTGATAACAAGCAGTGACAGCCACTGCTTTCTGCCCAGATGGCCCCTGGTTTTCTGTGGAGTGAATCACCCGCACCTGCATGGGCAGCAAGCAGGAGGGGAAACTGCTGGAGTTTGCACTAGTCCATTAATCAACCAAGAGGAGGAGAAATCCTTGAGCTGGATTTGCAAGGTTATGCAAAATCATATGTGGATTATCCTGGGTTCAGAATTAAGAGTTCTAGAGATCTGGCATTTTCACTACAGAGAGAGAAAATATTAGAAGTGTTTTGAGTTAAACAGGTAAGTCTTTCATAATTCACACCCACAAAAATAATCGCCATTTACAACTTGGTGACTGAAAGTAAGGCTCACCCCACCTAACTGTTCAGCTGTTTCACTTTGCTCTCCAGGAGCTTCGATTTTGAGGACCCCAAGTGACCTCTCACCTGTGCTGTGTCAGCGTATTCCGCACGGTCTGGCCACCGTGCATTGCCATCGCCGAGACCTGATTAAACCTTTACAAGGTACCAGACAAGCCATGAAGTATGTTATGAGGGTGTGGGTTTCAGAGCTAGACTTGAGTTTGAATCCTAATCCCGAGCAAAATTATATAACCTGAATGAGCCTTACTTTTCCTTTCTGCAAAATGGGAACCATGGTATCAACTTTATTATGGCTTCTGGGGACTGTTAAATGAGATATTTGAATGACATAGCAGGTTGCACACAGCAAACTCTAATTATTATCCAAATTTGCAGCCAGTTTTAAGGTTCAGCTTGAGTCCCACCTCCTTCAGGAAAATTTTCATTTCCATCATAGCTGGAAGTAACCTCTGAGTACTCCTGAGGTATTTCTTAGCTGTGCAATTCATGTGGAAATGAAAAATGCATTGCTTCAAGACTTGTCATTTGCTGCTGTCTTATTATTTAAACTATGCTGTTATATAATTAACTCTTCACATCTTTATTTCTTGTCTTCCCAGCTTGACTGTAAGCTCCTTGAGGACAGAAATGATGTCTTATGTTGTATACCCTCCGATGATGTCAGAATAGTGCTTTGCAACAAATACATGGTCAAGTTCCTCTCTGCAGATTAAGATGCAGGAATGAAACATATCAATAAGCACTCCTAAGGACCACCTAGACATGGAACATGTTTCCTTCCATGAGGAACTTATATTCCTAACAAGATAACCCCCTGGGTACTCATATAAGTGTTTTTCATGTTGTACACTCTCTCTATTCTGATGAGGAACAAGGAAGCCCACAGTTTTTAACAGAAGTTAATAGCAGTAGGGACAAAACCCTTGGAAAAACAGATGAAGGGCTGGGAAGTCTCCTTAACTAGGTCCTGCTTGTTGTAAAGTGTGGCGTCTAGCATAGGACTTGGCAGACGGTACATCTCTGCCCCGATCTGATCAGGCTGTGAGGGAACCAGCTGTGGCTTCATCCACCATAGCCACGTTCTGAGCCCCAGGTCTTCAGGTTTCAAGGTTGGAGCACTGTCATTGCAGAATTTCTACTTCCCCCTGGACTAGGTCAGATGCTTTTTATTGTAAAGAACAGGAAATAGTTTACCTAGTGAAGTAACCCAATGTACTGCTTAGAGCTCCGGAGAAGTCTTGGGGAGCAGACAAGAAAGTTAATACAAAACTCTTCAGTGTTTTAAAACACACACAGTCACAGACACTCAGACACACACCAGTTTTCCCTCTAACCACATAATGATAAACAGAGTTATCTTGTGGTTAAAGCAATATACTCTGCATTTGGGGTCATGTGTATCGAACAAGGCCTCTTATTTTCCATACAAGTGCCAGTGTGAGACTAGAAAATGTAAACAATTATAAGAGTTTCATACTTCTCTCAGGGTCATTATGAGCATGAATGAAATCTTCCAGAACCTTGGTTTTATTGCCTTAGTTAAAAAACTAAACAACAAAACAAATACACTGAAAGCAAAAATCAGGTTCAGAAAACCCCGGATTTTCCTTTTGCATGGCATTGTTGGCACTGAATACTCCATTCAAATTTGCTATATTTTCACAAAAATACAGGTTTGTCTGAAGATCTGGGCGTTCACAAGAATGCAGATCAAATCACAAAGTCCCGTTGATAACCCTGGTGTCCTCTGTGCCTTGTCCTTGGAAAGGGCCTCGTCCTTTCTCCCGTTGGATGGGTGCTCGGCACTGATTCTCAGGCTGCTGCCCACTGGGTTCATTTTCTCTCTGTGCCCTCCCCTTTTACTCTTGATTTCTGCTATTTCATCTTTCTCCTTCCACCTCTCCCAACCCTACCTATTTTTATGCCTTTTCTTTCCTTCACCTTGATTTGACCTTTTTTATATTTCCCAGTCAAGTACCATTAAGGTATATGCATTAAGTGATACCTGCCAGGCTTCTTATTATTAAGAAGTACTCTCAGGTGATAAATAAACAGGTTTCCAACAGAAGAGAGTTCTTGTAAAAGAACAAATAAAAGCCAAAACAACTGTGACATCTAGAAACAAACTGTACACACATCTCTTCTTCTGTGCAGTCATGGAAGGGAGGGTGTCTTGGGATTAAAGCTGTGCAGCGGGCAGTGTCCGGCTTGCATACAGGGGCAGGTGGAGAAGGGACCGATTTAGCGTTTCACCCTTTTTTGATGGCTGAACTGTGGAAGGAGCTGAGAAAAAGGAGGCTTTGAGTCTGGGTCCAGGAGGAGACCCCATGTATCTGTGGGATCTTTTTCCCACTAGAGAAAGGAATCATGCAGTTTTTCTGATTAATCTTAGTGAGAATGTTGCTTTGAAACAATCCAGTTTGTCATTGCCAGGAGTAAAACTTTATCAGACATATGTGATTATCCTGGGTGTTCCCCAGAACTCTATAAAGCAAGTGTTATAATCTTTTTATAGGTGAGGACAATGCTCAGAGAGAGTCAGGTAAATTGCAGAGGTCACTTGATCAGAAAGGGGCCAGGCTGGAAACTGGACTGGCTGGTTGGACTGAAAGTCCCTTCTTAACCTGTCTAGAGCACACTGCCTCTGTGGTCTGCAGTTAACAAAGTTGGCTTGTATTTATTTTATATTCTTTCTGTATCAGTATTACTTGTCTTACCATGCTAGTTAAACTAAACTGATGCCAGATAAAATTTGTAGTGATCAGATTTCTCTTTTTCTGTCTTTTTTTCTTGTTCTTCCCTCCCTCCCTCCCATATTCAGTAGCTTCAATACTGAATATTGTATAAATCAGCTATCTCTAGTTTGGGGGTGAGCTTTATCTAGAATGAAGAACATTGTTTCAAGCTTCCATCTCACATCTTGCTGGAAGCCTGGAGCTCTACCCTATACTTCTGGAAATTCCAAAGGGCTATTAAAAACAAGACAACAAAACCAAAATGGAGTCACTTATGCTAACTCCTAAGTCACCAAACTGTGACTTAATTACCAATTTGTCTCTCTTAGGAATGGAATCTTAGACTAGTCAACCAGGAAACACCAAGGATCACTAGTTAGGTGATCCACCTGAGAGAACCCTACCACCCTTGAAGGAAAGTGACCTTAAATCACAGGTGGCAAACACAAGGCCCGTGGGCTGAATCTGGTCCTCCACCTTGTTTTATCTGGCCTGGTGCCTTGTTTTTCCCCAGCGTCAGTGCCAAGCTCTCATTTAACTGTTTGGGAGTAGTTACATTTATATAGTCCTAAAATTACATTAGGCCCTTTGAAGGCAACTGCGAGGCTGATGTGGCCCCTGGTGAAAATGAGTTTGACACCCCTGCCTTAAGGTAACAAACCCACTTTTTGCCTAGAATAGCGTTCTTGTCCCCAGTCGCGGCTGCCTGTAAAGGTGCTTTGCTTTGCGCAGTTCCTCAGAGCTACTCTCTGTGTGCTAGACCGGATGCTGCCCAAGGCAAATCGATGTTTGCTCAAATAAACTCTTAAAAAATTTTAATGTGCCTCAGTTTATCTTTTAGCAGCACTTCTGTTCTTATGGTTGCTTCTCACTCCGACTCCTAGTCCTGCTGAAATTCTTGCTCTTGTGCATGTCTCAAGCCTTTCTCGCTTTGCATTCCTGCCCTGCCTCTTTGCGAACACAGCACGGGGCACGCACTCCTTTCCAAAGTCCCTGCACACCTCATGCACAGCAGATGTGACCAAAGGTTTGGGGTCCCATTGCAGAACTTCAAGTGTTTTAATGACTGTTACACACCCTTGTCCCCCAACTTTCTGACCTTTGCCATCATGGCACTTTCTCTCTAACCCAGAATTCCTCATTTAATTGTCCCCCTTTACTTCTTTTTCCTTTTCTGTCCAAAAATCTCTTTCTTCAGTTACCAGTAAGCTGTCACCAGTACCTTCCCCAATTCCTGTTCCTTGCCCAGCCAGAATAATTTATCTTCTCTTTGTCTAAACCTTTTCCAGGGCTCCATCTTCCATAATCAAATATTTTGATACTTTTTTTTAACCAGAAGAAAAGTTTCCTAAGAGAAATTTTGTTTTCTTCCGAAGTTTCCTGGCTCAAAATGTACTCCACTTATAAAAATAGTAGTTTTCTTTTTCCCTGTTACATCATCTGTGTGAGACCTACATCCATGCTATATTTTAATTTTATTTTCTGTTGGCCTCTAGAAATCAGGTGAATTGAGAGCATAAACTTCTCATATTTATTCATTGGGTTTTAACCCTAATTTTTTCACTATCATGTTTTTCTTTTAAAAATCAAGACTGTTCTACCTTTAGCAGGGTGAGTGCGTACAGTCGCTTTCCCCTTAATATTAGGTTCAAATTTGCACAATTCTCCCTAAAGGTAACTCCAAGATGAAACCACGAACTGAAACTATCAGGTTTCATATGCTTTTTATTCATTTTCAGCCCTATGTTAGGCTCCCCCAAGTGTGGAAGAGATTGCAGGGGGAGATAAAACAATATTTTCTGGTTTTGAGCCCACATGGTTTCTCGTACACGGGTTACAACATCTCTTCACCTTCCCAGCAGTTCATTTGGGTTTGTTTTGGATGAGCATATGGGGTCTCTTCTCTCTCTGGTCTCCTTGCCTTTCTCCCTGTTTCCCTACGCTCACAAGTTCTTTCTCACCCAAGGGGCTTGCTGTCATCCTGGTAGGGAAAGGCCCATGGGTGATGTTCCTGGCTCCATCCTAGTGACTATGACTCCCCAGAGTCTACCAGGCTGAAGGGAAGGAACCAGTGAAAGGGACAGGAATCTCCTCCCAGCATGCACTCATTCATGAATGATGTGAGTTTATAGGTGGGTTGCAGGGGGCCCAGGGAACAGGTAATGATTTTGTACATCTATTGGGGTCTTCGCATTCATCAAACTCTCCAGTTTTTGTAACAACACATTTCCACTCTGCACTGGTAATTACTGTGTGGGATCCTAATTTTGCATGGTGTCCAGACTGGCTTCTCCCCTTGGACGGTGTCTGTGTGTGCTGTAATTGGATGATGCCACACAACCACTGCCATTGCCAGATATCATTACAACTTGGCATCTTCTGTATTAGTTTCCCCACTTCGGGGCTGTTTCGAAGCCAGCGAGGCCAATTTCCTTTTCAATAGCACAAATCTGGAGGCCCAATTTGAGCTGTGAGCTAAGTGGGTGCATTTGTGCAGCTCCGATGGACTGACAGTGCACTCTTTGTTTGATTTGATTTTTTTTTAAGAAACGAGAGCTGGATCCTGAGAGGCAGCTGGCATTCACAGGGGGCCAGAGGACCTATCCTTGGAAAGCCAAAGACTACTGTTACCCAGAATTACTTCTTGTTGGGAGTGAGACCGCAGGCCTGCAGTGCTTAGAGTCAGCGCTGCTCTCCTGCTGACCCAGGAGACCTTCACAGTCTGGCCACCAGAGGGATTTCAAGTCAAAGGATGTAGAGGGATAGGCATAGGTTGGTCAGACAAAATATGCCCAGTTAAATTTGAATTCCAAATCAACAAATAATTTCCAGTATAAGTATGTCCCTTATAATTAATTCCCAGGGAAATAGTGCATGGGAAACACTTACACTAAAACATCATTCATTGTTAATCTGAAATTCAAACCTAACTGGGTGTACTGTATTTTTACTTGCCAAATCTGCAACTAGAATTATATATGAAACAGTAAGTGTGGTGTGATTCCTGTAACAAGTCAAGAAGATGAAGGAATCAGTTCAAAAGATAATGGAAAAATAAGGGTAAAATTGGTCTTTTTAAAAAGAAAGAGTTCACCTATGGAAAACTTGTTTAGTTGGCACAAAAAAGAAAATGAAAAAACTTGTATCTCATGGGAACCAAACTTGCTATTTTAGGCTCCCTAGCAACAGGAAAACGGGGGGCGTTAGTTGCTTAAAGACTCCCATCCTCCATCAGACACTGGTGATGGTGAGCACGGAGGGCATACTGAGCATCCCTGGCTTAGCAGCATATAGGCCGAGGGCTCTCAGACTTGAGTCTGCATCAGACTGGCCTGGAGGGCGTGTTAAAACACAACTGCTAGGCTGCACTGTGAGTTTCTGACTCAGAGGACCAGGGTGGGGCCTGAAATCGTGCATTGGTAACAAGTTCCCCGGTCATGCTGGCACTTCCGGTCTGGGGACCACACTCTGGAAATCGATGGTTTAAATCCAGGCTATCTAATATGGCGGCCAAGACTTAGTATGAGGAAAGGATGCATAATATCTCATTAGTAATTGTAAAGCATTGACTGCAGGTCCAAATGATAGTGCTTTAGATATATTGGGTTAAATAAAACATATTAGTAAAATTAATTTCACCTCTTCCTCCTTTTTAAAAATGATGGCTATGGGAAATAAAAAATTTCCTCTGTGACTCCTGTTTGTGGCGTATGTTACATTTCTGCTGGACAGCACTGTTTTAGGCCATTTGGGTCTGAATGTGGGCATCTATAAATCATCGACACGGAGACAGATAACAACAATTCCTTAGATTTTTGTGATCTGTTCTTAAGTTTAGTATTCCTTCCAAGGTGTACTAAATTCTCTCACGTGGGTGTGCCTTTCGGAATTTTAAAAATGTTCCCATGTCCTGGTACTTGATGGAAGCAGGATTTGGAGTGTGCCTTCATGGTTGTGGGGCAGGCTGAGATGGCAAGGATTTGTACCGGGAGGTAAGAAATGACCAAGGCGTCAGGAATCCTTCTGCTCCATCTGAAAGGTGACCACTTCTGTTCCTGCAATTGTTTCCTTGCCCTGTTTTGGCTGTTTACTGAGTTGAAAATAGAACCGATAATGGTGGAATCTATAAATAACCATGGGATGCACAGGCCCTAAGGGAGCCTATTTCCTTCCCTATTTTCTCTGTGGTCAAAGCTCAGCAAGAATCCTGGGTCCAGGTCTGGGCCCTACAGCTGATAAGGCCATGTACGATTTGGACAAGGTTAGCCAGAAAGCCCCAGAGAAGGTTAAAGCTTTAGAAAATTGAATTTCCTACAAAAGGCCAACCTGACTTGGACTGTTTCCCCTGGAGAAGAAAACCCTTCGAGGATCTGAAAGTTTGCTTCACAGAAGGCTGTGGATAATTGTCTGTCTCCACTAAGAATAAAACTGGTGGAAAAACATTTAAACTGCTACATGGGGGATTTGATTTTCCAGGAAAGAAGAATTTCCTGACATTGAAAATAGTTTATCACTGGAGACATTTCAGTTAATGTCTTCCCAGCCCATTCCCTTAAATTTCTTGCCTAGAGTGCAATAACATGCCTAGTTAGGGGATTAAGAATTATGCCCAGAGATGTGGGGGAAGGCTTAGCATCATTCTGGGCAGAGAGCAGAGGCCAGGATGCAAACCCACGGCGCCAGGCTGCTGGTTTTGCCTGATTCCCAGCCTCTGTAATCTTTCCTCTTGCCATTGATTTTAGTCCCTCCTGTTTTTGCCTGCCCCACCTTTTCCCTGAAGAGCCAGTTGTTAAACATTTAGCAGCACCTGGCTGGATCTTTGGTAGCATAGCAAATACTTTCTGTGCTCAGTCGTTATTTCCCTGGACCACTTCTGATTTCAGCTATCAGAAGTGCAAATCTAAACAAACGGACTGGACGCCAGAGGATGGATACCTCAGGCACTTGTCCTTTGGAGAGAGAAATGAGTGTGTATTCTACACAACTCCTCAGTGGGTCCCCAGCGGCACTGAGCCCTAGTTACTCATGCTTCCTTCCTCTTCCCCCTTCTCTGTTTTGTTCTCCCCTCTCCTTTACTCCTGAGTCTGGGATCACCTTTCAAGTAAACTACTTTTGCCCATATCCTTGCCTTAGGCTGTACTTTTGAGGAAACTCAGGCTAAGACAGATAGCTCAGAGCATCCCTAGGGGAGCCAGAACCCTGGGCTGGGAGGGCCGCACAGCCAGAGAAAGTGCTCCACGTCATCCACAGGGCTGATCCATGGGCCATACCACTGCTGCCCCCACTGGGTCACAGACATGCTTCAGGGCACTAGGTGTTACCACCAGAAGCTCTGCCACTGCCCCTTAGAAACCAGGCATGCTTGCCTCTACTCTTGACAGAATATTTCTTCAAGCCACTAACCTCTGACAAAAGTCTGGAGTGAATGTGAGTCCTTGGTGGACCCTAGCACCATGTTTTCTTGCTAGCTATAGGAATGTTTAAAAGTATTTCAGTCACTTATTGCTGTGTAACAAACTACCCTAAAACTTAGTGGCTTAAAACAGCTATTTTGTTTGCTCATGGCTATATGTAACTAGCAGATTGTTCTGGGCTGAGTTAGATATTGCCCTCCTCCCCCCCCCCCTTTTTTTTTTTTTTTTACTATTCTTGCCTGTGGCCACTCATGTGGCTGTACCATCTGACCACTCACTGCATGCAGTCTGGATGTCTCTGATGGCCTCACCTACATTACTGGTGGTTGGTCTGGTTGGCTGGGCATCTCTGTCCCCTGCATGGTCCTTCATCCTCAAGGGCACTAGCCCAGGATTCCTCATATGGCAGCAGAGATTCCAAGAGGGTAATAGCAGAAGTCACGACATCCCTTGAGATGTAGATTTCTAAGTACCAAAACATCCCTCATGCCCAGACTCAAGTGGTGGGTAAGTAGATTCTAATTCCTGATGGGAGGAGCGGCAAAGTCACGTGGTAAAGGAATGGGCAAGTGGGAATAAGAGGATTATTTGGTCCCTGTTGCTCATGGCCTGACTCAGGAAGTATCTGACTTCTCTAGGGGCAGATGGGATTTGTAAGGTGGGGAATTCCTCAGGTCCGAAGTGGAGTTCAAAGGTATTGGCTGACTAAAAAAGAGAGATAAATGTTCACTCTAATAGGCTTGTTCCTGAGCTGAGTGATTCTGTCTTCCACTCCTACTCCCTAGGCCCCTCCTGGGCTACGGGTCTCCTAGGAAGACTCCTTCCTGGTTCTAGTCTCCTAGGTGCAGGGCCAGGAGGGGACTGGCCCTGGCTTTGTGACCAATGTGACCCCAAGTGGAGGCACCACAGATGCTGCAATGGACTGAAGTCCGAGGCTAGATTTAATTATTGAATAATTAAAATGAGAATTAAGGCATTGTTTCTGGAGCGAATGCACTGATTTCTATAAACATGTACTGTTTATCAACATTCATTAATTTAACAGATTTGAGTACTATATATTTTTAGAAGGTGATGAAAGCCTAAACCAGCAATAAATCTTGCTTTATTTATTAATTTTATTCAAAGGAGAGTGTGAGGATTATATAAAAAGAGGAAAGGAAGTGAGGGGAAGGGAAGCTAACGTTCATTGAGGGCCAGTGTTGTGGTGAGCATTCGAACATTCTGGCACATTTACACTTGCTCCATCCTTGCCTCAGCCTTTGAGATGGGGAGGAGAAGTTCAAAAATTTTACATAACTTGATCAAGGTCACACAACTTAACAAAGAGTAAATGACAAAATAAATAGACTCTGAAACCCATCATTTCTGCACCTGCTGTGTCTTCTATCCACATATAAAATTTCAGGATCTGCCGGAAGTTTCTCTACTAAGGCGGTATCATATACTGACTGGTGTGCTTGCAATTCAAGGGCTCATGCTCTGGAGCCAGAACAGAGTGGGATTTTCAAATCCTGATTCTGCTACTTAGGAATTCTGGTCATAATTGAGTCATTTGACTTCTTAGATTCTTCTCAGTTTCCTCATCTGTAAAATGGGGATAATACTATTAACTCCCTATACTGTTATTCAGCCTATAGCTGGTAAATTAAATAATGCTGACTGGTGCTGTTAACAACGATCAGCAGTTGGTTTCTGTTGTAGAATATGTCTTCTGTGCCACCTGTATTGCTCGGTCAAACTGAAAAGTACTGTAGATTTGCTTTTGGGGGTAATTGTTAGGTGCTGACTATGATACAATGGATGGGATGACTGCATAGTTAACCTAATTTGGTTATTAGGTGCTTAGATTCTTGTTAAAATAAATTGTGGGAAAAAGCCGAAAGCACTGTTTCAGCTATTTAATGATATGTTTAGTGGAGATGTGGTAATGACTGAATTGGATTAATTATGGGGTCCTTCAGTGGATTGTTCAGTAGTAAATTTGTGGGTATCTCTTCAGATAAGCCCACGTGTTAGAGGGATGGTTTGAATTTCAAGTTTACCTGTAAGCAGCGCGGGGGATGGAGCAGGTCATTCCTGGAAAAAGGACCTGTAAAAACAAATGCCTTGGGTCTTCCAGGGGGTGGAAGTTGGTATTATTAAAAGTGCAAAGAAAGAAGAAGGGAGGGGGTGTGCATTACTGATTTACATTTATTTCTGTGTTTGCAAACTCACCCAGGGCCTGTGTGAAACTCTTCTCCAGAATCATAAAAGCCAACATGTATTTAATACTTACTGGTTTCTAGGCACTGTGCTAAGTATTTTCCTTCTTTTTCTAGAAATTAATTTCTTATATTAAACCTATGCCAATAGGTACTATTAGTTTACCCATTTCTGCACACAGGGAAGCTGAGACCTGGGGAGGTAAGAAACCTGTTCAGGGACAAAGTGATAGAATCGATGTCAACCCAGGCAGCCTGACTGCGGGGGCCCTCACTCTTAGCCTAGCCAAAATTTGTGAATGAAAGTACTCATTGGCAAGGAGATTCCTGTTGGCTCTGGAACTGGGAAAGGTATTCAGTGTGTATCAATCATAGTTTAATGTCTGTGCTTAAAAGTGGCCCCTTGCTTCCTTGCTCTTAAGAGGCCAGACTCTCCTGCTGGCTAAGAACAAGGAGGCATGTAGGCTGATTGCTATTGGCAGCTGTCCCGTGAAGTGGAGGAGAGCTGGCCTTAGGCTGAAGCCAGTGCTGTGAGCAGCTGAGTGGAGGGATGGGAAATTTCTGGCTCTTTGACGACATCAGTGGATTGACCCAGCAGTCTGCTCTGCTTCTGGACTTGGGCTAATGGAATGGATTTCCTTATTGACTGTGGCAGAAACAGCTAGTTGCTCCTCCAAGATCATGCTTTCCTCTTTCCTTCCTGACTAAACCTCAGTTCTGCTCAGGGTGTTCTGTTGCCAGTTAAAAAGCTATACTTCTTGGTCTCCTTTGCATGGGATGCCTAAGCAACATAATTGTAGCCAGTGAGATACGAACAGAAATCCCTGCTGGGAGTTCTAGGGAGGTTTTGCTTTCTGATAAAGGAACCATCCCTTTTTTCCTTCCCGACGCCCGGTATACTTGCTGGTGGCTGGAACTGACGTCCCCATTGCATGAGGGAAAGACCAAGGGATTTGCCGAGTCCTGACTCTGAGCTGCCAAAGCAATGTGTAGAGGCCTTACCTTCTTATTACGTGAGAGAAAATAAGATCCCAATATGCTTAACCTAGTGCCTCCCAGCCTTCATTATTTGCATATAAATGCAATTTCTGGCTCAGAAATTGAAATCTTTCATTGACATGGATTCTTTCTTTGTGTTCTGGTTATTATCTTTTGCTGCATAACAAACCACCCCAAACCTTAGTGACTAACAATACTTGTTTATTGTTTTTTGTGTGTCTGTGTGTCAGAGATTCAGGAGGGGCATTAACTGCTGCCCTGCCAGCCACTGAGTTGCAAGGGATGCTCTGCTCCTGAGTGCTGGGTCCTGCCGCCAGGCCCTAAGTCCCTCTGTTGATCATGTGTTTTGGTTATTTTGAGGAATGAGGCAGACAGACAGCTTTAAGCCAAAACGGAGGAGACGGCTGCTGACGTTCGTGGCATGGAGAGATGATGCCATGTAGGAAGATGGTCTAGGGGAGGGCTCCTTGCTTCCCCTGCATGAGGAAGGACAACTCGTGGCTTACCTCTCCTGAGCTTGAAAGAGAGAAATAGATTCCATTTTAGAAAGATATAGTCTAGGGTCATGGTTGGCTCCAGGGCCACATCATTGTGGGAGGTGGAGAGGGGTGGACAAGGGACACCTTCTCTCGAAAGGTATCAACCAAACTGGCTGTCTTCCCACCACTAGAGATGCAACCCTTGCTGTTTTCCTAGCTTTCAGAGCCTTCACCTGGAATGCAACTGCTTTAGAAAACAGCGAATTTTAAATCTGTGCTTCTCCAATTGCCATGGGCCAAGATAGCAACAGGGATAGAGAAGCCTACAGGATAAACATAATGCACAGAACCTGCCCCCGAAAAGATTGCCTTTTACTGGGTAAGGAATGCACAGAATTCTTTTCATATTAAAATCAGCTCAGGTGTAGTATGGCAGGGTGCACAAAACATGCAAGTCCTTAAAGTCCATCTTTGAAGAAGTCACAGTGCCAAGGACTGGAGGCAGCGCTGTCTGTGATGAGGACGTATGCATTGTTAGGCTTATGTCATGATGAGTTATTACGTTTGAAAGTAGTGCTCTCCTGAGAGCTAGGCTCTGTGCAACCTTCCACAGACGCCATGGCAGCAGGGGAACGGTGTCAGACTGGGAGTTGCCCCAGTAGGAGGAGAGGAGGAACCAGTCTTCCTTTTCCCTTCCTTTCTCACCTGGGGTAAATTTCACTGGCTTTCTTAGTGCTGGCCCAGACTAGGAACACACGTTGGTTTTTGAAACCCCACTTACCTGGTATTCATTCTGTGAGTACATGTATGCACAATTTGGCTCCTCATTGGCTCATTCATTACCTTACTGCCTGCCTTCTCCCTTTGGAATTTCAGAACCCGTTGTCTGACCACAGACCTCCCCTTTGCGAGTTCCTTTCTGTGCACTTGGGCTACGTGGCTATTACCTGGCTGGCTGACCTGGGCTCATTCATTCTGATATTTTGACACCTCATTGATACTGATAATGCTAATTGTAGGTGCCTGTACAGCCTTGGTTCTGTTTGTTTCAGCTTGCTTTTCTGGCTGAGACCTCGGGGAGACTTGTTTTGTCCTGTTGTTCATTTCTGTTTTGTCATTACTTTTGTGGTAGACGGTGGCAGCTGAAAAAGTATTACTATTTTTAGCACCGCGTAGGAAAATTCAGAGGAGCAGAAGGAAGCATGATTTTTACCGAAGTCTCTATTGTTCTTTACTTTCCCTATGGTGTGTATATATTTATTTGAAAACAAGACATTTGGAGAATCTTTAAAAATCTAAAAGCAAAACATAACACTACCAAGTAAAAATGCCACACCTGCTCCAACATTCTCAAGCAAATGGTGTGAAACCAAAGTAAAAAAACAATCAAAGGTAAAACCCCCCACAAAAATCACTCACTCCAATAGACTTTTATACCTTCCTAGATACCATGACTGCTTGGCTATATATATGACTGTAGGGAGAGAATGGGCTAGGGGGGAATCTTAGATTTAAAAAATAGCAATAGTAAAGAGTCTGAAACACCTTGACTGGTTGACAAGATGGAACGTAGATGGTTCTAGAATGGAGTTGGGGGATACGCAATAGGGTGGAGTCATGATGGGAAGTGGCTCCCAACACTTATGAGTTTTCAAGTTACTCTTCTTGTTAGGTACTGTGACTAGGGCACTGTGGGCACCGATGCCCAGTAACCAGAGGTGTCAGCATTGAGGTGTGGGAGTGGGCGGCGGGGGCAGAAGTGCTGCGGGTTTTGTGTGTGGGCTCTCCCATGTCTTCAGAGCCAGTGGACCTGGTGGACAATGATACTGAAAAGGGAGGTTGGCGTTAAAGGGAAGCCCTGAACGCCACACCAATTTGGCAATGGCTCCTACATTCTGGCAACACTGTGCCAGTTCAGGTCCCAGTGTACCCGTGTTAGGGTTAATCGAGGAGAGTTTAATAGGATTATTTATGAAGGGGTCAGAAGTACAGGGAAACCATTGGGATTAGTGTGGTCCCCTGGGCTTAGTAGGAGAGGGCTTGGCCTCCCCTATCACCTGCAGGCCTGACAGTGAGAGGGGAGGGTGTGTTGTCCTGCCCAGAGATGCCTGGGGCTGTGTGGCAACAGCGCCTGTGTCAGGAGTGAAATAAAGACATTTTTCCCTCTGATTTTTTACTACTGCTGCCCGTAATAGGGTTCTCCAGAGAGAAACAGCAGGAGGTATGTGTGTGTGTACACACACACACACACACACACACAGACACACACACATACGAGTGGGGGAGAGAGAGAGATTTTAAGGTATCCATTCACATGATTGTTAGAGGCTTGGGAAGTCCAAAATCTGCAGGTAGACCAGCAGGCCGGAGACCCAGGGAAGGGCTGCAGTTCAAGTCCAAAGGCAGTTTGCTGGAAGATGACCTTTTTGTTTGGGGGAGGTGAGTTTGATTGATTCAGGCCTTCAGCTGATTGGATGAGGCCTACCCACATTGTTATTATTAGAATAAACTACTGTGTTTTGTTGTATATAATGTGCTCCCATGTTTTGTGTGCATTGTACGTGGGGTTATTATACCCGTGGTATGTAATTATTATATCAATGTATAGTGCACATCCTTATTTTTCCCTAAAAAAATCTGAGCAACAAAGTGTACATCCATTATACACAGCAAAATATGGTACTTTACTGAAAAGTCCACTGATTTAAATGTTAATCTCACTTAAAAATACCTTTAGAGAAGCATCTAGAATATTGTTTGGCCAAGTATCTGGATACCAAGGCCAGCTAAACTGACATATAGAGTTAACCACCACACTGCCTGTTGGTGGATCTCAATCCGAAGCTGGAGGGAGTGGGAGCCTCTTGATGCTGGGTGGAGTGGGGGGCAGCCCCCCAGGCACAGGGGCTGGTGCAGGCTGGAGTGCAGGGGTGGACCTTTCACCCCAGTGTGATATGGAAGAAAAGAAGGTCAGCATTTTGCTTTTACAGCCTTACTACTCTGTCTAGAAGCTTGGGTTGAGGTGCCAGGTCTCTCTGAACTGTAAGCATTATATGAGACCCTGTATAATACACGGGAATACCGCCTTCTGCTAACCTCGCACCAACCCCCCACCTTGCCCTAGCAAATGGATACAGGCATTAAGTAGAAATGTTGCTAGTTTTTCTTTATGCTTTTGTTTGATTTTTTTTTCTTAAACTATGAGCTACGTGTGATTTAAAAAATAAGCTCCTGGACAGTGCAGAGAGCTGTGCACCTACTTCACTATAAGGGACCTCCTCATCCCCTGCTGGCTGTGTACATTTCTGGGGCACAGAGGACCTAAACTATCTCAAGACAGATTTAAGTTAGCTCTAATAAGGGGCTTCACTGCTAAGGTTGTGAAATATCAGGAGGGGTTTGTCTGTTGGTTGGTTTGAATTTTGGACTTCATTGAAAAGTAAATGTACCTGAGTCAAATTTACATCAAAACACCATAGGTAAAATGGAGACAGTGAATTATCCAGCTATTGCAGTTGAAAATGAATTTTTGAGGCCCAATCATTGCCTCGGTTCTTCACTTCCTCTTACATGATGCGGGGTGTCTGCTGAGTCTGAAATGGTGTTCTGCAGGGAGCGACAAGGATCTGGAAACTGGTGTCATGAATAAACAGGACACAGGGCTGTAGTGGAGCTGCCGTCAGGTCTAAATTCAGGTGTCTTTTAGGGGTGGCTTCTAGCAGAGAAGCAGTGACCCCAGGTGCTGCTTGAGCAGGGGCATGTAGACCAGCGCAGCTCCGGTTGGCGGAAAAGGAACTCACTGCTTTACTTGGGTGAGTCTCTTTCCCTTTCTGGGGTCTTCCTCCCTAAAACCAGAGACCAGCCACGTCTCAGTACTTGAGGGCAGCTATGAGCACACATCACCTCCAGTGGATAATGTAGGGCTGGCCCTCCTTTTCCTCATCTCACCTACAGCTCAGGCCAAGGGTCTGAGGGGAATCCACTTTCCTTCTGGCTATAGCTGATGAGCCAGTGGACATGCTGAGCCACAAGCAGCCATGTGTCGACTGGACACAAGGGTGTTGAAGGACTCTGAGGTGCCTGGTGGAGAGTCTGCTTAATCAAGGGTTCAGTTGACTGGCCGAAATCTGACCAGATCAAATTATCTTCACTTCGAAGTGGATGCTGAGACACCTGGCAGGTCACACGAGCTTGGTGCCACCCAAAGGTGGTGAGTGACGGGTCTGTGTCTCCATGAGGTTGCTGTATGTCTCAGAATTCAGGGACAAAGTCAATGAGGCAACTTCCCGTGACCCCACTTTCTCACGTAGCCTTTTAATAAATCCCCATCACCCCACTCATTTGGAGTGCGTTCTCATTGTCAGCTTAACTGGTTTGACTGGCTTGACTAGTACGATCCCATCTAGCTCTAATAGTGTCTAATAGAGGCAGGGGCTAATCTGGGTTCAGAGGCCGGGATCCAGGTTGAGCTCTGCCTCTGTTAGGTAAGGTGTGCTTTCAGGTCCTGTAACACAGACACAAAATAACAGAGCCTTCAACGAGCAAGATGGAAGTCTATTTCATGTTCTCATGCATGATAGTGAAGACTGGTAAGGCAGCCCTGTAATCTCAGGGATCCAGACCCCCCTTATCTTGCTGCTCCCACCAAGAGTAAGAATACAGCTCTGACTTCTGTGGCGTTATAATGAAAGAAGAATGAGAAAAAAAGATATTGGTGTTAACTAGGGGTTTCTGCCACAGTAACTTACCAGCCATGCTATCTTGGTAAGTAGTTTAATTTCTTTGTGCTTCAGGTTCTGTTATAAAACAGGGGTAATAATAATACCTCCCTGCTAGGGTTGGTGCAAGGCTTAAATTAGGTTGCATGTAGAACAGTGCCCAGAATATAATAAAATGCTCATTAATGGTTAGCAATTTTTTCCTTCCTACTATTAATACTTATTATTCAAAACCAGGGATGAAAGACAGAAAAAAAAAAAAACCGTGGGAAAAACTCAAGCGCTGTCAAAAAACGGAGTCATATCTTTGATGACTAATGAGGATAAAAAGGGCTCATTGAAGTCTTTCCAGTTTTGACCTTTTTAGGCAACTGCCAGGACAAAAGAGAAACCTGCAGATCATTCCCAGCACCTCATGCTCACCATAGCAAAACAAATGACATCACAAGGTACAGATGCCCCTTGGTGACATCACCTCCTGTAAGGAGGAGCTTCGATGGCAAAACCTGGGAACCTGCTGTGCATTTTCCAGGTGAACTGCAGTTGCACGGTTTCTATGAATTTGAAAGTGAATTGCACCCAGTATGGATATGAAGTGGGTGCGTGAAATTAGCCGCATATTGATTAAACTTTCCTCTATGCTGAAGGAATGGGATGATTTTGAGAGTCACGGGAGGAAACACAACAATGAACTTATCATGTTGCTTGACTCACTGAGCTCTGGGATTTTTGAAACGGACTCCGAGCCATTAGTGTGGGGCTTTACTTTTTTAATAGGAAGACGTTCCCCATAGGTTGAGCGGTGTTTGTGCTAGAGTGGTTTAACACTTTCCTAGGCTTGGGAGGTACCTGAACTTGGAGTGCTCCTTGAGTAACACACAATGCAAACAATTATTTCAGACATTTCAAAAATGAAGTGCTACCAGCTTCATTGTGTTCCTCTGCTCTGGTGAGTAATGAAAGACATATTCTTAATGTGAAACAAAAGAGGATTGTGAATATTAAAAAAGCAGCCCAGCCAGCTAGAGTTAAACCATCAGGATAAGATATTAACCTAAACCACATGTGAAGTGCAGCTGTTTCTGTTGAAGCTTTCATCAGGCTCAAGTGGAAAGATTGGTGGGTTTTAATATGTGGTTTCCAGCCAAGCCAATAGGAATCTGGGGAAAATGTGTGTGAAATCAGGGCCCTGCCAGGGGGGTCCGGGGCTCTGGGCTGGCTTTCCTCTCTGTTAATGTAAACAAGGGGAACCCAATGCTGAGGGCAGGCCTGCTCCGCCCGAAGGTTTTGCAGAAAGGCTCTGGAGGGACCAGTGTCTCTGGAGTTTGGGGACTCTTCCTACTCTCCAGAAAAATGCATAGGTTCTGTAGTGTCAGGAGTGGGGACGAAGGAGTTTCTTCTTTGTCCCTACTCCTGTGACTTCCGCTCAGCAACATCTAGAATTTGTTCAGCTTCTAATCACTTATAGCATTGAGAGGTGCCAAGTGTATGCGGTCTTCCTTATATGCCCATTGGGTTCAACCTCTGAGGATTAAAACTTGCTAAATGGTGATATGTACAACGAGGGGCTTACTGGTTACGTGAACATGGGAACATTAGAGATTAATAAAAGAATATCAAAGGCATGAGATGAGTTCAAAAGTGAGGATTAACTGCACACTGTTTCAAGAACCGAGTGAGTTACCTGGCTTCCAGGTTGGTTGGGGTGCTGCCTGGTTGTGCCTGGCCTGCCCTGTCATTGCACACCTCTTAGCTGATTGCTTCTGGGCGGACTCCCGGGCGATGCCGGCCTTCCAGCATGTGCCTCCAGCATCACGATAATTGCTTTTAGCTTCAGAAATGTAACATGTGATAGAAATAATCTTCATGACCCCACAAGTTCAGGAGCTAAGGGATGAAAATAAACATATCCAGATAGTAGTAGTGATTTTATTTGAAACTACCACTTATCTGCATTGATTCATCTGTTCAACAAACATTTATTAGGCAGCTACAAGAGTCATAGGACTTTGCAAGGTGCTCTGAAAGAAACAAAAGGGGAAAGGAACGGACATTTATTGAGCACATTCTGAGTGCTAGGATGCAGGCCCTTTAATTACATTTTCTCATTTAATTCTTAAAACTTTAAAAGGGAGAAATGATAAGACATGATCTTTACTCGCAAGAGCCTTCAAATCTGTGGTTACCAAATTTTTAGGACTATAAGATGCACTCTCTCCTCAAATTTGGGAGGAAAAGGGTGTGTGTGTTATACTCCAAATGTAGCTTACCTGGCTCGCTGTGGGGAGCGGGGGCGGGCAGTGGTGGAGCAGGGTCACAGGAGGCAGGAGCAGGGTCGCTGCTGCAGGAAGCCAGTGGTGGCAGGAGTGGGGCAATGCTGGGGGCCCTGGGCTGGGAGGAGGGGGTGTCCCAGCAGTGCAAAGCAAAGGAGGCAGGAGCGGAGTCCTTGCTGTGGCATACTGTAGTGCTAGGGGGGAAGGTACAGGTGGCGCAGGCACCTTAGGAGAAGAAAGCCTGCGGCACCTGTACATGCCTCCATCGTATGACTGGTGTGTCCCCCGTTAACATTAACATAGGCAAATTCCACTGTAGGGTGGCCTGTCAATGCGGCCCTGCTGCTGTTGCAAAACTACAACTCCCATCATGCTTGGACAGGTTGGGCTGCTGGGAGCTGTAATTTGCAACAGCTGCAGAGCCACACAGGTTGTGCAAAACTGTTGAGTCCTGTTTACATTTACATTGGTGAAATATCATTTATGTTATTAAATATTTTACCACATCTTTTGCTTCAAAATTTTTTTCTCTATTTTCCTCCTCTAAAACAGAGGTGCATCTTATGATCTAAAAAATATGGTAAGTTGTAAATAAAAGGTATATCCAACCAGTCCATGGAATACAGTAATGATAATCATATGCCAAAAGAGAGGTTTCGACAGGAGCTAAGAGACTGGAGTGATTACCCGAGGAGTGGAAGAAAGTTTACTGCATAGACCACATCTGATTTGAACATCGAACATTGGATTCACAGCAAGGTGGGATGAGGGATGAGGGATGATGATCCAGGTAAAGACCAAAGTGAACAGGGGAGAGAAGAGGGGAAACAATACCTATGAATCATACACAACTGAGGGGTTAAGCAAAAATAACTGAAAATAGAATTTCCCTTATTATGGCCTTTTAGGTCCAACACAAGGTATATCAGAGGGCTTGACTTTAGGGCCACATTACATGAAGAATGCACATTTAAAAAAATTATTTATCTTTAGAGGGGAAGGGAAGGAGAGGGGGAGAGAAACGTCAGTGTATGGTTGCCTCTTATGTGTCCCCTGCTGGGAACTGGCTTGCAACCCAGGCATGTGCCCTGATTGGGAATCAAACCGTGATCCTTTGGTTTGCAGGCCCACGCTCAATCCACTGAGCTACACCAACCAGGGCAAGAATACACATCTTTAAGTGCCATTCAGTGTGGTGAGATGCTAGAACCCTCAGAGTCCTGCTCAAATTAGAACCTGAAGAGGAAGCACAGGTTCTCCCTTCGAGTCTCATGCCCAAGGACTCAGAGGGCGATGCCTAGGAGAGTGGCCAGCACTTTGAAGCTTGTGGTCATCTCTGTCTCGTTATGCTGGGGCTGTGCCATTGAACTTCAGAGGTTAACTCCACATAGCATTTGACTGAGAGGGACCATAACCTGAGTCAAGTCTAATTTGATTACACTGTGGGGGTGTATGTGTGGATGTGTGTGTGTGGTTGTGATGGAAGGTAAGGGTAGGAGGCCAGCCTGGCTGAGACAGAGAGCCAGCAGCAGGGCTTTGGACTGCATCTGGTGCAGGTTTGGTGGCAATAGGGTGTAAGGAAAGGGTTTGGGTAAGCATGTTTCACTAGCTGGAGCGACTGCATCGCAGGGTTGTATTCTCCGAAACAGTCACCCAGATTCAACTGTGTCACCTTGCTAGAACTTACTGAATCAAGTAGAAAACAAGTGCCTTTTGTAATGCAGCCCCTTTTTCTGATGGAATGTTGTGCCACCATGCTCGAGGTTAAGTCAGTTAAGCCCCTAGGCATAGGGTGCTAGGGAGACTGCAAGGATGTTTGGAAGACACTTCCTATCCTCAGTTCACAGGCTGATGAGATGTCCATGAGAAGGTGGCCAGTAGTCCGTAGGGAGGCAGGTCTGTACAAGGCCAGTGAAGAGCCTGAGAAGTTGCCTTAGTTTCCTAGGCCTGATAATAAAGTGTAGATTGGGTGGCTTAAAACAACTGAAACATATTCTCTCTCAGTTCTGGAGGTTAGAAGTCTGAAGTCAAGGTGTCAGCAGGACCATGCTCCCACTCAAGACTGTAGGAAAGTCTCCTCTAGCTTCTGGTGTTTGCTGGCAGTCCTCAGAGTTCTTTGGTTTGCACTAGCATAACTCTAGTTTCTGCCTCTGTCCTCACATGGACTTCTTCTCTGTGTCTCCTCTGTGTCTTCAAATCTCTCTCCACATTAAGGACATGTATGACCAAATTTAGGGCCTGTCCTAATCCATCTTAACTTGATTTGTCTGCAAAGACCTTATTTCCAAATCAGGTCACCTTCCTGGGTATCAGGGGTTAGGGCGTCAGCATTTTTTTGGGGGGTGGGGACACAATTCAGCTCACAACAGATATCAGGGTGTGGGCTGGCTGGAGAAACAAGGGAAAGACTGTGGGCTGGGGTAGCCAGGGATGGCATCTTGGTGATGATGGGACTGGAGCTCTTTCTCAAGTGAGTATGGTGTTTGGATGAGAAGCAGGAGGCTGGGCTTCAAGGTTGGTGGACGGGAGACAGGGCACTATGATGCGGTTGGAGTCACAGAGGCTGGAGTGTGTGAAGCACATGGGGGTGGCAAGGAGACCAGCCGGACAGGAGCAGAGGGGTCCTTTGGGGAGTGTCGGAGGTTGAAACTGGAGAGAGAACCTGGGGCCAGGTTGTGGAGCCACCCATGTGCCACAGAACTAACTGATGATGGCTAGGCTTAGACTGTATTTTCTTGTTCTGAAGAACTCGACAGCTCCAGATATCTTCAGAAGACAGAGATAGTTAGGCACGAGGGACATGGTGCTCAAATCATCTTCTGAAGTGCATCTCATTTCATAAAAGTTTATGTCCACCCCATGAAGTGGGTGCTATGGGTTTAGACAAGACCATCTTCTGACTCTGGCAAGGGCACCCATGAACTTAACCAATAACTAACTCATCAATAAGGCAAAGCAGGGAGCAGGAAGTCCTGACCCTCCTTCTCTGGACTGCAGTTTTCCCATCTGTAAAGCAATGGCGTGGCTGTGACACACTGCAGTTCCTTGATGCCATATAACACAGTGGTGTAATGTTGGGAACCGCCCTGCCTGGTTTCAGAAGCTGTAATCCCCCCCCCCCCCGCCATGGCTAAGGCTGAGTGAGAGACTGTGGGACCATAAGCCACTAAGGAGACAAAACAAAGCTTATGTCCCTGGCAGGGATGCTGCCTCTGCCCCCTTTTACTTCACTCATGAAGGGGCCCTCAGGGAAGTACTCGGGGGGGCTATAGCAAAAGGGGGTGATGGACCCTCACCCCTTGGCTTTGACATAGCCTGAGTTCTCATTCTATCTGTAGGAAGTCTCCTAATCTCTTGGCTGCCTTACTTCTACTGCCTGACTTAAGCCTGAAACAATGACAGAGGGCGGTGCAGCCCTGTGCTGGAAAGGGCAGGTTCTCCGGGTGATCAGGCCTAAGAAAGAATGCATAAAATCCTGTGAAACCTGCTTTGCTAAAAATGCCCTCAATTTAAATCATAATGGTCCAAGCATGAAATGAGTTTGTTCCCCAAAGTTTTATAGCCCTTTAGCTAACTGACCTTAACTCAGAATAAGCCCTTATAGTTCTTTTTATGTTATCTGTTGTTTGATCCTCACTGCCTGACAATGATTGATGAGCTTTACCTGTATTCCTATGCAAATTGAACCCAATAAAAGCCCACTGAGGAGAAGGCTTCTGGCCTTTCTCCTTTGAGAGATCAGCCACCTTTCCTCCCTAAGCAAAGCATGTCTTGGTAGACTTATTCTCATCTGTGGTGGATGGGGAGGTCTCTGCAGGCGGAGCCCCCCACAGTGTCACTTTTTCTCAAATAGATTTAAACTAAGTTCATCTACAAATATTGTTTCATTTGATATAGCCTCTCCATGACATGCATACAGTAGAGGTATTTTTACCCTGTTTTGAGGTTGACTCAGAGAAAGTTCATCGACTTGGAATGACACTCAGCTGGTTAATGTCAGAGCCAGAATTTGAATACATGTCTTTAAATCCCTAGTCCAGTGTTTTCCATTCCACATCAACGGCCCTTATATAGTCAGAATCTCTGTCCACCTGTTCATCCATCTATCCATCCAGCCAGCCAGCAGGTATGTATTGAGGGCCTACTATGTGTCAGGTACTCTGCTAGGTACTGGAGATTTGTGGATAATTTAGGCAGGATCGTTCCCTCAAGAAATTCATGGTCTTCTGGTTAAACTTGAGATTTTTTTCATAATGGTGGGGCAGAGCCTAGAATCAAGGCAGGCTATCCACTTTCTACTAAGTCAATCTCAACATGAAGTCTACTGGGCAAAGCTCTTGAGAGGCCAGGTTGTCTCCCCCCCCCCCCCCCCACTTTTTAAACATAGAGCCATTATTGAAGGCACATCTGACTTCCTGTGTAGTTTAGTCAGTACGTATTATTAGGAACACAGTATTAAATAGGAGATTGTCAGTAGAGAAGCTCTGACAATATCACAGTAGGTGTACTACTGAAATAGGGGCTATTACCATCCCCCCAAATAACCCATTAACAACCCTCTCAGGCCATGACCCCCTGAATTGCATTGAGTTGCATTTTCAGTTTGTGGAGCCCTTTGATACATGATTCGTACTTTGCCAGGTGTCACACTCTGAAGAAGCATCTGCTTTAGATAGACCCTTACTCCTCTAAGCAAGAGACCTTCACAGTAGCTCAACTCAGCTAAACCTCTGTTTCATCTGCACAGGAAGGAAGGTTGATAAAGGCACCAACTTCATAGAGTTTCTGTGTAAGATGATAGGTGTGAGGGGCCTGGAGCTCAGTAGGACCTCAGGAAATGTGCATTCCCTCCCACACATCTCCTCGAAGCAGCCCGGTGCCTGTGGGTGGCAGGCTGTACTGTGCATGTGTTTTCGACTCCACGCTGGCCTATGAGAGAAGCAGACGTGGGTTTCCTCACTCCCGGCTCGTCTAAGGTTTTCCCATCTTCTTCAATGTAGTAACCATAAGGGGGATAAATTAGTGAGGTGTAACTGGGGGGACCTCTGATGGAGTCTACTATTTTTAGTTGAGTTTAATTTGGTTGAATTAGTGTTGGAATGCACGAACTGATATGCCCAAGGTCACAGCAGCCGATCTTGTGACTTCATATCCAGAAGGCTTCCCGTTCAGCTGCCCTTCCAGGATACAGGCCTCAGGAACACCCTCAATGCGCAGGAGGAAGGAGTTGGCTGGGTACACAGACTCAGGTGCTCCCTTTTCTCAAAGGTCAGCCCGGGGGCATGGAGAGAAACATGGCTTTGTGTTCCTGCGACTATTTTAACTTTATTTATTCTGTTCAGCTTGTCTGGATTCCAGGTTGCTGATGAATAAGGATGATCACTCACAGGCCGGTCCCACCTACCAGTGACAAAAATGATCTGGAAATATGTCGGAAACCGTGGGATCATGTAAGTAGATTCCTTAAAATAAAACTCACCACATTGCCTTGCTAGGGATGGGGTGTCATGAGCACCAAGCTAAAATTTAGGGTGATGAACAGTTAAAGTCTAAAAAATCTCAAGCAACAGAAGCAGACATTACTGGTTCTTACCAATCCTGGCACCACCTCCAGTGTTTGCCTGCCATCTCATATGTCTCTTCAGAAAAGAAACAACTGGGATTTACCACCGGGATGCAGGCGTTCTTGTCTGCATTGCAGCCGGTGGAGCTGTTGAAACACTCTGTAAATCTCGGCTCCTCTGCTGTGACCTTCGGTTCTTTGGGGACAGCCCTTGCTTTGTGTTCAGCCTGCAAAACTGCTGTAAATGAAACTTGCAGCAAGACCCAAGGGTTTGCCAGGCGGACAAAGGGAAAGAAGCTGCCGAGGGCTGAGATGTTAGGAGCCTGGCTGGGTTTCTCAGCCAGAGACCAAGCTCCCGCTCCAGCCGCCAGAACACAGCAAAGCTCTAAATGGGGTCACTGAGCTCAGAAGGGGGAACCGACCAAGTGTCTTCCCTCCTGCACTGTTTAGTCTCAGTGCCTCAAAGGGAGGTCTGTAGCATCCCTGTTTGCTGCCCTGTGAAGGAGCTTTGCCCATGACACAATAAAATTGGGTACAGAAGGAAGCTGAATTGGGAAGAGGGAGCCTTACATTTTATTGGCTACAAGGTAAATACCTTTTGATTTTATTTTCAATTTAATACAAGGCATGCTTTGAGAAATGCTTATGTTAATTTAAAACAGGAGTAAAACACAGTGCCAGGCCCTTGTGCGGCAAAGTCCAGTGTGTTTGATTACCACAGGCACCTGGCCTATAAATCCACGCCAGGGCTTAGACCTGATACTGGCTCGAGGAACCAGAGTGGGTGCTGGGAGTTGTCTGGGTTCATGGGGCCGGCCTCTCTTGCTCCCCCACCAGGCGGTGTCTGAAAATCTGGGACAGAAGATGCAGAGGGAGACATGGCAAAGCTATTTGTGGCAGAAACAACTGTTGTCTGGTTATCCGATGAGGGGCAGTGTTGAAGAGCTCAGAGGAGGCGCTGTTTAAAATTCCGGGCTGTACCATACAATCCTGGGCACAGCTCAGTCCTGGTCTTGCTCATGGTAGCTTCCCCGTGGCCACTGTCGGGCTTCCTCTTAGCTCAGAACCATCAACATGCTTAAGGCTACTCATCTTGTCATGGCACTGTTTTTAGCTGTTGCCTGTTTTATTGTTTCCTCGGGGAAACTGCAGATTCCTTGTGGGCCCTTTGGAAGGTTCTTGACTTTGAGCAGAGCAGGACAGGACAGTTAGGTCCCCTACCTCTCTCCTTCAGAGCTGTTTATCCTGATGTGTTGCAATTCTCAAGCCTAAGAGGATCCAACCAAATGTGGTCCAGAACACAGAGGGGGAAGTGCAGCCTTGGGAAGCAACACACCCTAGGGCCGGAGAGTGAAAAGGTCGAAACAGACAAGCTTTGTGCCTCTGACGTCACAAGGGCCTTGCTGGACTCTGAGGGGTGTGTGTCAGCAGCAGCTTCCCCCTGTCTCAGTGGGGGGCTTTGCAGCTCTCTGCTGGCCTGCCTGAGGTTACCTTCCTGCCTCAGGGCACCATTGTCAGGGGAGACCCAGACAGTACTGGTAGGCATGGCAAATATACTCTCTGATCTTGAGCTTGGCTCAGTGGCTTCTCTGTCCAAATCAAGTGATAGAGCCCGTCCTCCAAGCCTCTCGTGATTGATAAGAGGGTCAGGAGATAGGAAGATGTGTGGAGCACAACAGTGCATTGCTCATGTGGGAGGTAGTCCTGCACAGTGGTTAGCGCTCCACACGCACAGGGTCAGGCCACTTAGTCGGGAACCCTGGCTCTACCATTTACCGACTGTGTAACCCAGCAGGTGAGTAGTCTCTGAGCCTAGGTTTTCTGATGCATCAAAATCCTGGTGCCTTCCTCGTGGGGTTGTGGTGGGAATGAAGTGAGGCATGGCCGGGAGTGCTTGACAGGCTATGAGCACACCAGTGTCAGGTCCTTTATAAGGAACGTGCGAGGGTCCTGGGGTGGAGCCCGGCTTTTCTTCCCAGCGCTGCTGCATAGTGCATTTCACAGTCTATCACCGCCACTTGCCTCCTTCACCCTTTCCTTGGCTGAGCTCTGACTCCCTCTGGAAAGAAACCGTGTCTTTTCATCTTTGTGTCCTTCAGAGTCCTGAGAACAGTGCCTGGCATAGCGACAATGCCCGGTGTGGAAAACGTTAGTGGGGAGGATGGGTCTGTGATGAGAGTAGTGCAGATAAAGCTTGGCCGGGCAGCGGCCGCATCTGCATCCTAGTTAACGAGGACACTGGCTCTGGAGCCAGGCTGCCTGGCCTGCCGTATTCCCCCTTAGAGCCAGTTACTCAGTTGCCTTTCCCCTCAATCTCCTTATCTGTAGAAATGGGGGAAATCATGGAATCAAGGCATGGGGCTGTTGTAACGATGAAATCAAATGGTACCTATAAAGTATTTAGTGTGTAGTCTGGCTTGTTGTAAACTTTCAATAAATAATAGCTATTATTATCGTTACTATGCCAGGTCCTATACTAAGCATGATGTATTTTAATGCACCTAATTCTCATGACAGCTCCAGTGGTAGGTATTGTTAGCCCATTTCACAGATGAAGAGATTGAGGGTGAGTGGAATAGAGCTGCACATCTAGGATGTGGCTGAACTTAGATCCGGTGCCAGACCTGTTGGTTCTGAGGCGGAGCTCTCCCATTGCCCTGAACTAGGAGGGGCCGAGAGTACAGCTTCTAGCATCTGCTTTTCCTGGGGGTGCAGAGTAAGATTGGCAGGGGACACCCATGAAACCAATTACAGATCCACTCACCCACTGGCTTATTTGGGTTGTCTTTATTCTAGCTCATTGGTGAGTAGCCAGTGTTGGGCAGGACAGAAGCCAACACCACTGAGGACAGATGGGCAAGTCTTAAAGCTCACTTCTCCTGCGCCCGGTCCTGACCCAGCCTCTGAGGAGCCTCAGGTTTCCAGAAGCCTTCACTGGGCATCGTATTCTTCTGTGATGCTGTGTTTTGGGGCATTGAACAGTTGTTTGAGTGGAGGTTTGCCCAGCGCTTTCCTAGGCAGGCTCAGTTTCCTGCACTTTGCAGGGTACACGTGTGCATGAGCGTGTGCTTGTATACTTGTACATGTACACACACACAAACCTAAAACAAAAATGAAAAATGAACCCAGGCCCTGTGCTGGCTGTTTCTCAGCTTTGCCTTCTTTATTATCATTGTCCTGAATCTTGAGAGCCAGTGACTCTTAATTATTCTAGAAGCTTTTGAAACATCACAGAGTGCAGCTTTAGCAAAATCCAGCTTGATTTCCCTCTCCCCTTATTCCTATTGGCTGTTCTGATTTCCAATTGAATGACTTTGGGGTGGAGTGGGGGTGGCTAGGGGCCAGTGAGTCTGCATAAGCAGTATTCAAATACGCATCCTTGGGGTCATTTGATATTTGCTCTTTCTAGGCAATCGATAGAAGAGCAACAATTTTCTCTGGGTAGTTTCCTCTTTCTGATACATTTGGTGACGGTGGGTATGATGGAAGGGATGGATTTTGGAGTGTGTGAGATTTGGGTTTGAAAACCTCCTCTGCCACTTAGGCTCTTGACCCCTGGCCAAGTTCCTCCTGGCCTGAGCCTGCCTGTGTCATCCTAAGGTGGGATGGCGGTGCCCTTCTCTCATGGGTGTGAGAACAGGGATTCTCTTTGGAGTCCTGCAGTGAATGTAAGTCCCCTTGACTAAGGTTTTAGTAAAGTGAATCCAGATTTCCCTTTTAGCTTTCCTAAACTTACTGATATGTTATTACTATTTTTTAGGATGTTACCTTCACTTCCTGTGGATTTTCTAATAACTGGGGATTCTGCAAGAGAAGGAAAGAATGTTTCATGACAAAAGTGGGCTGTAGGACATTGTCAACAACCCTTAGGCTAGCTGGGTTGCTCATTGTTCTAAGAAGAATAAATTGCTCAATAATAATAATGTTATTATTATTATTCTAGTGATTCATACAGTAATAAAATACCATCTAGCTTTGCTTATACCATCTAATCATTGCTCTGATCCCCACAGGCACTCCATTCTACAGAGAAGGAAATTAAGGCTCAGAGAAGTTAAGTAACTGGTCCAGGGTAACCCAGCCCATAATGGTGAAGCCAGGACTTGAATCCTGGTGGATTTACTTCTTATTTTAGGAGTCTTTCCCCTTGAACTCTTCTAATATTAAGTTCTACTTTCACCTGTGGAAAGGATGGTATTAACAATGAAGAATTGGGTATCCACTGATAAAAAAAATTAAATAAAACTGCAGAAACAAACCCACCATCCCCCTCTGCCCCTTGAGAAAAGTAGCATGATGTGGATGTTTGCAGAATGGGTCTCGGCAGTGGCAGGAGGGGGCGGGAGGACACGGTTGAGGGGATCCAAGATTGGTCTCTGTGGCAACTCACGGAGTCTCGTCCTGAGCATTACAATGAATTAAGGGACTCTTCTGAGTCTTAAGGCTTTGGTTTTGTGAACTCTGCTTTGGGCCTCTGGAGATGAACTTGAGTTCTCCCTCTTTGTCATTCATGATGGAGACCAGCTCTGACTTGGTTGAGTTCCTTCAGCTACTGATCCAGACAGAGCCAAAGTTGGTTCTCTGTTCAGTGCTCGCATATTAAGCACTGGAGGGCTTGTTCCCAAGTTAGGGTGACAGTACTGTGTGAAGGTCAATGGGGAATTTGTATGTGAAGCGTCTTTGTAAGCTACAAATGAATAAGAGAATATAAAGGCTTATTATTGCAAGTGTAGTTGGTGTTGGAAGTTGGAGCGTCGGGAGATTTAAGATGAAGGCAACCATTTGTGTTCTCTATTAGGAAGATATATGAGGGACCTGGATAGAAATCATTGTAAGTAAGCGATGTTTCAAAGCATTGCTCCCAGTTGGAAATCATGCATCCATGAGGCCAGCCCTAGGCGGGTGTGCTGCTTGGGAAAGAGAGAAAGGCCCGAACTGCTGCAGGAACATAGGAAAAGGAGGGTAGAAAAGCACTTGCACATTGTGCTAACGTAGAAATACAGTAAGAAAGCACGGGGCGAGATCAAGGAGAAGGGAGTTCTTGGCAGAGATCGCTTCTGTAATTTATCCCAGACCCTTTAATTCCTGACCACGACCCTGGGGAGGAGATTATCACCTTCCCCCGCCAGCACAATCGGCTGGTATGGAGGTTGTTAACTTGAGAAAATCACCAAAGATAGTATTGGGCAACTTCAAAAGTCCACTGTCTTTTTCAATGAGCTTGCTGCGAAAGGGCTTAAACAGAATACTAATAACAGCTAAAGATCTAGCTGCAGGTGGCTGTCTAATTCCAATCAAAATAATTTCCCCCCAGTCTTAGTGGATAAAGGAGGGCAGAATTAAAAAGGGAGCCGAGAGTGATTTTTGGCACGGGCAGCGAGTCTGCTGTGGAGGAAGACTATTGGTGTTGGCAGTGCGCGCTGAGGGCTTCCCCAGCAACAAATTTCCCTCTCCCCTTGATGGCTTGGAGGGGCTATACACAGATGCCTTGTGTCAGCTGTACACAGCTGCACACGCCATGTGGTATTTGCTTTAGTTAACGATACAGTGGAGGGAGCGTTGGTCGTTGGTTTTTGAAAAATCGGAATTCTTATAAACACATATGTTGCCCCCTTTCCTAGAAGCATCCATGCTGACTCGAAAATATTGTTCAAAGGTTATAGACTGGAGGTCATCAGCACGTCTCTGCAGAAGTTTGTGTTTAGCCAATGTTTGTCCGAGGTTCTAAGGCTGAGTTCCTGAAAATGAATGTGAGTCGACTAGAAGTTTTGGTAGTTAAACGAGATTGCTGACCGCCAGGTTAAACCAAATGGAACAGGTGTCTGTACTGCAGAACTTTGCAGAACCTTTAATATGTAAATTTGTTTTGAATCACCTGGAAAGGGATAGACGTTTACTCCCCAAATGAGCTGCCCCTGTGCATCCTGGGAAATACATACTGCCTTTTTTCAAAGGGTAGGAGCGACCCCCCCTTAGAAGCAAGTAGAGCGAGCATTTCCCTGGCCATTTCTGGAGAGGGGGCCGGAGTCAGGCATCACACACAGTGCATGGCAGCACCTGGCATTGGTAGGCGTGTCTACGTGGTGGTTGGAATAGGGACAGTGGAAAAGAGACGGTGGCAGAGGAGAGGACAGTCTGCTCTTTCCCTTTGGGAACACCTGGGCTGATGGTTTTCCTCAAGATCTTGTTCTTCCTGAGTGCCTCAGTCATGGGTGGAATTAGAAAAGCTATTCCCAGTGGATCCATATTTATAGCTTGCCATTGACGTAAGCAGATTTCTGCAGCTGAAAATAGTGACATCCAGTCACTGGGGCCAATTTCCTCAGGGATGTGGGTTCAGGGACATAATTTTATGGCAAGAACAGAGTCGCTGGAAATGGTGTTTTCCTGAGGAGTTCTATCCTCCTATTTACCCTTAAAAAGGAGACCAGGCCCTTGGAGGTGGCTGCAGTCCAGGCGCCTCTCGTACGACGGGTGAGTAATCCTCCCTGGCTTCAAGAATTCTCGTGGGATTAGTCGTTTTGCCCATCCTCTTTCTTTGTTGTTTGAAAGGACTTGAACTCCAGAGGGATTGGGGGTCTGTAAAGGCTTCTACATTTTTCCGTCTAAGTCATTTTTGTCTCCCTGGACTGCGGGGAAAACCCCATTGAAAGTCCTCTCTACTTCTCTTGGACGGTGTGGGCAAACCCAGAGAATGTGGACGATGGCAGAGCCACAAAAGCCACACAGACACATGTTTTGAAAAGCAACGTGGAAACAAGGCCTGAAGAGGTTTTTCCCCCCCGAAGCCCTGACCATGCTGCCTGGATTCTCTTTTAGTAACGTAGTTATTAAGGGGGGGAACCAATCCCTCTAAGAACTGAAGTCAGCAGCTATAGCAACTCAAAGCGCCTTAAAGAGAACAGCCTTGTTTATTAATCTTACAGTATCTCTTTCCCAGTAAAACCCCAATTGTCTGCCTCGTGCATTCGAACCTGGTCTGTTGGTTATTTATTTATTTAAGATGTTTGGCCTGTTTGGAAATTAAACACTTTCTTGGGTTTCATTTCCTTGGGCCAATGGCAGGCCTGCTGGGGGTGATCCTAAGAGGATACATTGATAAAAGCCTTAATAGGGCAGCGCAATGGGAACACGCCAGAGTGAATTAGCTTTCTGGGACATGGCTAACATCATCGCCTTTATATATGTTTCATTAAGCGGAGCCCTGACAGCTTTATGAGGAAGCAGTGGGTTTGCAACGGAGGAAGGCCCCGCGACCCTGCCATGGCTGATCCCGGCCTGTGCCATGCGTGCTCTTTAATAGAATAATATTTGCGCAGTGAAAATGTCACTTTAAATGACTGGTTTGATAATCCCTTAAGCTTTTAAATGATCTGCAAAGTCTGGAAACTCTACCCCAGCGTTTAAAATTGACGGGAAATTTAATGAATGCAAACATGAAAGGATGGTCCCCGGCTTTGCTTCCTGAGCCAGACGTCACTTTCTGGGGTCCCTTTCCTTTTGTCTCCTGGACCTTCCGGCCGTACAAGTGTGTTCGCTGAGTGCGTTGTTCACGGAGCAGCTGCAGCAGGGCTTCGCTGCAGGAATGTGTTCGGGCAGGAGGAGCCCAGCTTGTGGTGGGGACTGGAGTTACCAGGGTCGAGGCTAACAGAAGTTCTTCATGCTGAGAAGAAAAGGCACTCCCTCTGGGAGGGAACATGCGGAAAGGGCCCCTCTGGGCAGAGCCATTAGCAGAGGGCTTGCATCTCCCCAGCTGGTGCGTCCTAAGCCAGGGTGTTAGCGGATAAGCAGAGAGTAGGAGGGTCTGAGGCCCCTGGAGCCTGCTCCGGGCGCGTCCTACACAGCCACGCTCAGCATCCCTGCCAGACCTGCCTTCTTTGTGTTGTTCAAGCCCCCTTCGGACCAGGATAAAGCTGTTCCTCTCCCCAGACAAAACCCTGTGCTCTGTGAGATTCTAGGAGGGGCTTTCCCTGGGGGAGAAAGCCCCACTCACTCCTTCCTCCCTTCAGTGACTTGGGAATAGCACGGGAAGGCTGATGGAGAGATCACCTTCTTCTGGACTGAGGAACAGAGTGCAGACTACAGCCCTGGGGGGCCAATCTGGCCTGCTGCCTGTGTTTATAAGTTTGTATTAGAGCAGAGTCATGCCCCTTCATTTATTATCCAGCACTGCTTTCCTGCTCCAAAGGCAGAGTTGTGTCGTGGTGATGGAGGCCACGGTCCACAAAGCTTAACATAGCTGCTACTTAGCCCTTTACAGGAAAAGTCTGTGGCCCCAGCCCCAGAACACTGGGCCCAACAAGGTAGAATTTCTGGCTCAAATCCTGGCTCTGCCAATTCGTGTGTGTCCTGGGATAAGTTTCTCAGTTTCTTCATAAGTAAAATGGGAACAATAGTTCTGCTCCACCCACTTTGTGCAGCTGTTGTGAGGATTAAATGATTGAGCAAATGGGAAAATGCAGTACAGGTGTGAGAGATTATGTGTTGGTGATCTGCTGGGGTCTGGCTGTGGGGCCCGAAGGAAAGCCCCTTGCCCTTGCCAGGGCCGTTTCCTCATCCGTGAAGCAAGCGGTGTGCCCCAGATCGGCACTGCTCAAACCTCAGCGCACACGTGGTCACCTGGTGAGTCTGGCAGAATGCCGACTCTGATTCTGCGGGTCTGGGGACAGGGTGAGGGCTTGCATTTCTAACTAGTTCCCAGGCACTGTTGCTGCTGCTGGCTCTGGGGACCACACATTGAGTAGCAAGGGGTCAGAAGATTTTGCTGACCTCCCATGGTAGTGCGATCCATAAGCTGTCCTGTGAATGCTTTTGTAACCATACCAGGGAGGTGCTTTCCAGACACCCCTCTCCCGCCATGAGCCTTGGCAGGGGTATCCTGCATTTGCTTCAGCTTGTGGCTTACCTGTGCAGTTGCAGGGCGCTGCTGAGATAAGATGGGTACTTTTCCACTTCTTGAGACCTCTGGCCAAGCCCTTCTTCGGGCACCAGGTGGCTTGCCAGGAGCAGCTGGTGACAGCTTGGACACTCCTGGCTGGCCGGAGAGAAGCTGAACCCTAGGAGGATGATGGAGTAGTTGGTAGGCACCCTGCCTCCCTGCTGTCTGTCCCCGACAAGAAAACTACATTAGTCCCCATCATGTGTGGCTTCAGCCACCTGTGGTCAACTTTGGTCTGAAAATATTAAGTGAAAAATTCCAGGAAAAAAACAATGCATAAGTTTTTAATTAAAGCCATTCTGAGTAGTGTGATGAAATCTTGCTCTGTCTCGCTGTGGATGTGAGTCATCCCTTTGTCCAGTGCCTTCACACTACACACGCTCCCCGACGCTTAGTCACTGAGCAGTTGTCGCCTGGGTTACCAGATTCACTGTCATGTCAGAGCATGGCGGGGCTTGTGTTCAAGTCACCCTTGTTTTACTGGATAATGACCTGAAAGCCCAAGGGTAGTGATGCTGGCAAAAAGGCTGTAAAATGCTTCCTTAATGAGGAAATTTAAAAAAAATGTATGCTGGGGTTACTAAGAGGAAGAATGAATCTTCTGTCCATGAAACTGTGAAGAAGGAAAAAAAGGAACTTATGAGAGCTTTGCCGCTGCACCTCAGCCTGCAGGACGTGTGGCCGCAGCGTGTAGTAAGTGCTCAGTGAGTATCGAAAAAGCATCGCGTCGTGGGCGGAAGACAGGAGCAGAAAACCCGTTCTCCTTGACAGCAACGAGAGCACCAAAAAGCATTGAACTCCTATGAAGACGTCAGTAAGGGATGCCCCGAACTGAGTGACAACAAACCATTCCCTGCACGTAAAGAATGGTCACACAAATTCAGGAATAGGTTTGGACTGAAAAATATAAAAACTGCTGGAGAGGCTGTGTTTGCTCAGGAAGACACTGCCGCCACATTTCTGCCAGAGTGGAAGGAGTTTCTTAAGGTTCGGTCTTACTGTGGTTTCAGGCATCCACTGGGGGGTCTTGGAATATATCCTGCAGATAAAGGGGGGGGGCTAGAGTGGTCAGTTACTCCTTGGCACTTGATGTTCAGAAGGCTGACCCTTCTGTACAGAAATAAAATTCCTCCTGTGCTTGCAGACGCTGCCAGTGCTGTGGAGGAATTCTCTTGGGGTTCTGTTTCTGACCACGTTTTCCACAGCCCTGGGGAGGCCTCAGGCTGTTCACCCCAATGGCCACCTGAAGCCACTTACTGGCCTTTTCAGGAGGGGGTTGTCCTGAAGCTGGAGCCAGAGCCAGGAGTCGCACCCTGTAGGGTGGGGTAGGTGGGAGAGGAAGGAGCAGGGAGTATGTGTCTCAACGTCAGCAGGGTTGTTTATCCACAACTGCCCGTCTGAACCCCCTCTGGCAGGATCTTGGATGCTACTTAGCTCGGTCTCTGGCACTAATAGAAATTCAGCAAAAAATCAGTCAACAAAAATTGGTCCATGAAGACTCCAAACATATGAGAAGTTTTATAAAGGAAAACAGAGACTGAAGCAGGTGCTTGATCAATTCTCAACAATTTAGTCCTTTTACTTCTCAGCTGTGGGACTTCTGGTGCGTTCCATGTCTGTGACAGGGGGATAAAAATCGGGCTGTGTGGTGGGATTGTGTGGAGGACGAGAAAACAGAGCCCTTTGCACAGCCCCGTACACTAGCTCTTAGCCCCTTCTGCAGCCATTATTTTAAAAAAACCAGGCATGCGTGATTGTGGATAAAAATATGCAGCAAAGCAGTGGCTGTGGATTCCATGCACAAAATGGCCTTGACGGGGCTTTAAGAATGAGCTGGGGCATCAGGACGAATGCTCTGCAGGGAGAGGGTCCAACCTGCGGCGTGTGGGCTTCATGAGGCCCAGGATGTTGTGAATGCGGCCCAATACAAAATCATACATTTACTTAAAACATTATGAGATTTGTTTGTGATTGTGTTCATTTAATGTGTGGCCCAAGACCACTCTTCTTCTTCCAGTGTGGCCCAGAGAGGCCAAATGTTTGGATGCCCCTGCAGTCTGCAGTGTGCTGCTTCCCAAAACGTTGGTAGAGGAAGACTCAAGGGATCCTGATCCGTGGTGTTCAGCTCTGATGAGCTCTGGACTCTTCTCTTTAATTGCTCCCTTTCTGCCCAGCACACTCCCCATAATGGCAGCTGGACGCTTGATGGCTCGTGTTTTCAAGTCATCTCTGATACTCTCTTTGACCCCATGCAGCTGGCCTCTCTTCAGGACCCTTGACTCTTCCTCCACCATGATCTCAGGTCCAGCTAGTCCTCCAGGTTTCTGTCTAGTCCAGCTTGCCTCCCCTCCCCCAACCCCACCCCCAAACAGACATCTGGCCTGCTGCAAAGCTTGAGGCCAGCAGCATTCAAAACTGACCATTCCAAAGTCGCCTGGAGAAGCTTTAAAAAGAAAATATGATCCTAAAGCCCTAAGCCCCAAGATTCTGATTCAGCTAGTCAGGGATGGAACCTCAGACATCTGTGTTTTAAGATCTCCCCAGGTGATTCCAATTTGCAGTCTGGGTTCAGAACGCTGTTACAGGGTCTCCTGCGTTCAGCTGCAAAAGCAGGAGCCCAACAGCTTTTATAACTTCACTTTGCTCACCTGCAGAGAGGAAAGCCCTCCTATCCAGCCAGGCCCAATGCAGTTGGATCCGATACTTCCCGACTCCAGCCCAACTGCCTCGGCCTCCATTAAAAAATAAACAACCATTTCCTTGTATGATCGTATGTGGCCTTTCATTGTATTTATTAGAACTCTTATCTTATGTTCTTCATTCAACAGCAATCTTCTTGGGAAAGGATCAATAGCTTGTTTAACTTTGTACTTCCCATAATATTTAGTACAGGACTTCTCACATGGTAAATATTCAATATACCATGCTAGATTGATTTATAGTTGTTATGTGTGCTCTGCAGGGTTTAGCATAGTTCTGAGAGCATAATAAACACTCAATAAACATTATTTGATTGATTGCTGAATGTATCTACCCAAAACCTATGGAGGAAAGGGGGGGACAGAGAACCGTTCTTCACCCTTTATTGGCTGAATGGCCTTAGGTGGGCGATGTACTTACCATGAGTGCCGTTGCCTCTGGGGTGGATGCCTGCAAGAGCCTGTGGAAACACACATACACACAGCTCTTAGAAATGCGCAGAAACTGGTCCTCTGTCCAGATGAGCCTGTCACTGACACTGTTACCTGGTGAAAACTGAAATGCTAAATGAAACCAATCTTAGATTTAGATTGGTCATGCTCAACCTAATAAGATAATTTCAAGTAAAATTACTCTGGAAAATACCACTCACATGCAAGTTAGAATTAACTGATCGGGAGGGAGCGTAGGTACCTGGGTCCTGGTCTCAGAGTTGCCACTTACCTGCTGGACAACTCGGCCACGTCCCTTAATGTCCCTGCACCTCAGTTTCCTCTGCTGGAAAACTAAGCTTTGGATTAAATCCACAATTCTTACTTCCAGAAGTGTACTCCAAAGAACAGCAGTTTCTTGGAATATGAAAGATGTTAATAATTGTTCAAAACCAAGCAATCAACAAATGGGTTGAGGAAGAAGCAAAAATTGTTTGGGAAATTCGGGTCGAGCCAAATGAAGTAACTTTCAGGACTTCTTATAGCCTTCATTTTTGTTAACTGTGACTCACCGACAGGATAGGGGCGGGCTTCCCCCAAACCACTGGGCCCAGAAACACATTTTCCTACCACAGAATACTTACTAACGAGCTCAGGAGTTTGCACTCAGCCTCAGTGCCGGTGACTGCGTGGGCTCTGCTACCTTGCCAGGATGACCGCCCCCCAGGCTCCCTTCAGTCACCGACTCCCTGTGAAGAACACTTGCCTGGGCTGCTTTTACCTTGGCTTCCCTGGCCTCTGAGTCTTACTTATTGTTCACCAACTTACCTCCTCCAGGAAGTCTTCCTACCCAGCTCTATCCCATAGTTATATTCCCTGGCTTTGAACCCTTTAAGGCAACATGACAGACTAAAAAGAGGAAGGATTTTGCCGTCGGTTGGTAGGGTTTGAATCCCAGCTCCACCACTTGTGTGGGTGCCTAGACAAGCAACTTGGCCACTCAGAGTCTCTGTACTTCTCTGAAATATCTGGAGACTACTCTGCGGATATTTGTGGTTTGTCTTGCACAACATCCATTTATACTTTTTCCAGTAAAACATTAAACCAAATTTCCCTCTGGGGTTTATGCCAGGCACACTCAGCCCAGGGGTGGGTAGGTGTCCAGACCCAAGACAATCATATTCCCTGAACACAAAAATGGGTATGCGACTCACACGTGTGACTCAGTGGTAACGGCACACAAGTATAACTTTGTTGGTATTTCTAGAAAAGAGACTCTTGCTCTTTTCCGTTGGATTTGAAGCTTAAGGAAAATAAGCCCTGACGATGATGCAGTCTTGTTACAATTGTGAGGCAAGAGCCTTTCTCAGTCTAGAATTAACAAAGTGGAATGCAGACTTAATGGCTGGAATTTCAGCAGCCAGCTGTGACCTTGGGGATGGAAACTGTAGAAGATGCATGAGTCCCTGCCACCACGGAGCACCCTTCCCACTTGGGACTATTTCTTATTTTTTGAAAGCGAGAAACACTATTTATTACAGTTAAGCCACTGTTATTTTTTTCTGCCATTCACAACTGAACTTTTCCTAACTTATAGTTTGAGTCAGATTTTCTGTTTTCTTTGTTTGCTTGCTTTTTAAACAGATAGATCCCTACGTGATATACTCTCCCACCTTCATATAGGACTATGTTATAGACCGATTGTGCCCCCGCCATGCTCACATATCGAAGTTCTAACCATATAGAGAGAGAGGTCTTTTAAATTAAAGTGACATCTTCAGCATGGGCCCTAATCCAATATGACTGGTATTTCTGTAAAAAGAGCCAGCTTGCTCACAGGGATGAGTGTGCCCAGAGGGAAGAGCATGTGACAACAGGCAAAAAGATGGCCACCTACGAGCCAAGAAGAGAGAGAGGCCTCAGAATAAAACCAACCACCAACACCTTGATTGTAGACATCTAGCCTCCAGAACTGTGAAGAAGTAAATTTCTGTTAAGCCACCTGCTTTGTTCCGGTAGCCCAGGCAAATGTGTAGAGATGAACTGAAATAATTATACATACAGGGCGTCCTTGGTATTGGTACCAAGGGGTCCTCAGCGATGTTACACCCCTTTCCCATGTCCAGTACTGACTCACACGTTGGGAAACCCTCTGGGAGGCAGCGTGCTCCATGTTCCTAAGTAGATCCGTGAAGGCGCCGCAGCACCTGACTGGGGACTATCATGCACACTGGAACACTCCATAAATGCGTATTGATTAATTAGGACTCCCTAAGCCATGCTCAGCAGGCAGAGATGGATTAAGTTGTTTAATAAAGCCTGCCCTAATGCACCAAAATCCTCTGGCAGGGTTTTCCCTTAAAGGGAGGAGAGGAGAGGCAGATTTTACAGCTGGTTGAAATATACTGGAAGAAGCTGTCAGGGGAAATAGTGGTGGGGATGAAGTTGACGGAGTGATGGCCAGACAGCCCTTTGCTATTAATTTCAAACTACCAGTTATGTCTGTTTTAATCTGAAGGGTGCTTTGGTGATGAATTGAGTGTGTGACTCCCAATAATGCAAAGTCATTGTTGTTATTAGCATTTGTGGCCATCATTTCTTCACTTTTGTCGAACAGGGAGGTTCCCCCCCTTTTCCTTCAGTAATAGGGTGAAAATATTTTTGCTTTCTATCATTTTTGAGAACTGTACGGGAAGGTTGGCCCTTCTGCCCCTTAAACCCGTAGCAACAAACCTTTCCTTTAGAGACCTGATTTGAAAACGGTGGCTGGGCCTAGAAATCTGTCCTTTCCAGCTCATATGTGGCGTGGCGGAGGTTACATCTTCACACCTGTCATTTTCCTCTGGGGAGTGACCTTCGCTAACAAAGTCTCGGTTAAATTTCACCTCCTGGGAGAAAGAAAACGGACAAAAACGTGTCATCTTACCTTGGGTGCAGGGCTGTTGAACATTTTTTCCCAGCAGCTGGTAAAGATACGAAGATGTTGCTCGATCCTTTGCTCTGAGTAAATTGGTGGATGATGTATTTGTCTGAATAATTAAGCAAATGTGAGAAGCAAAAGCAAAAACAAGCAATTTTTCAGGGTTTGCTGAAGCTCTTCTTGTGACGAGAAGAATAGATGAGATGAAGTGTTCAGAAAACCGCCTCTATTCTCTACTCTAGTTCACTTGGTGCAGGGCGATGGTCTCAACCCCAGGGGTTGAGCCTTTCTTTGGGGTTGGCTCTTCACTCTGTTGACAGAAGATTGTGGAGACCATCACCTGTAAAACCATGCAGTTGTGTCCCAAGCGATACCACACAGGGTCCTTTAGATGAATGAGTTCTAGTAAGTATGTTATAGGAATGGTCCTGCATCCTTGGTGTTCCCAACTGACCTGATGCTTCTTATTTATTCACTTGTTTATTTTAAATATCCTTGTATCTGATTCTGTCAGAAGAAATATTGTTTTGAAAGTACAGGGGTGGGCAAAAGTAGGTTTACTGTTGTGAGTACACAAAACAAAGTCTATTTCTGAATCATCACTTATTAATATTCATCTGCATTATTTGTCTTCCTATTATTTTTGTTATTATTTCGCAACATTACTTATGACTTGTCTTTTAGGCGATGATGCCTGGTAATTTAACCTACTTTTGTTCCCCCCGCCATATATTGATTGTTATGCATTCCATGAAATGTTTCATGGCTGAATGATTTTTCCTTACCAATTCCTTAGCATCAGATGGCATCAAATGTAAAGGTCCTATTTCAAAAGAAACTTTTGGAAAAATTGACCATTTTCCCTATGCTTCCACCTTGACTATAGTAAGGAGTTAAATGCTAGTTTTCCGACGTTTGGCTTTTCAGTCTATAGTTTACAAAGAAAGTCTGCACACGGCAATGGGTGCGTGTACATGTGCATGCGTGTAGAAATAGGGGAGAAAAAGTCAATTTTTGACTCTTAGAGATACCTGTAGGCCTATTAACTCACCTGTTGTCAGCAAACCCTGAGGGTCAGAGAGGGGCAGAGGTTCCTGTCCTCTCTGCCCAGGACACACAGGTGTCCTCGGGCTTGAGTGCAGACCCATGGCTGGTGCCAGCTACCAGGTTCAGGGTCGGCTCAGGTTCCTTCTTCACTAAGAATTCCCCTTTCTCTGCACATCCCCAGTGGCTGAAAGTCAGATCGGGCAGTGTGAGTGGGGAAGGGATTAGCATGGAGGCAGTAGCCAAGGGTTGGTGACGGGGATCTCTTCCAAAGGAGATCATCAGTGCCCCCGTACTGAGTAGATAAGGACGTGTTATGTAAATGGGCCAAAAATGCCTCTTTGTGTAGTGGCCCCTAGGTTGTTTGTGTTCACTGAAGACCAAGACTCATTAGCTCAAAAGCCTGCCTGTGCCAAACTCAAAATTTTATATACCCAATTATTTAAAAAATAGGAAGGATATTTTTAGTTATTTAGGGTGTGTCTGCTTGGCACATCATGCAAGACCTCCTGAAGTATCTTCTGGCCATTCATTGGTAAGACAGAGGCCAACCTGCCAGGGCCCTTTGGAATTCTTGGACTGAGAGCCTCCCTGCCATCCTGCTGAACCTAGACGTCACCTAGACATAGATGTCCCCTCCCTCCCAGGAGTTCCTCTGCCCTCTTTTCCTTGTGAGCAGCAGCCCCCTTTGGACAGTCTTGTGCTGTGAGGGATATCCCTTCTCAGGCAACCGTGTCCAAGTGCCTGTCAGTAACGCTGTCACCCTTATGGTCATATCTCTTCCTTTGATCAGCTCCCAGATTTCCTGAGTCCTCTGCAGTATGCTACAGTCTAGGCCCTGGGCCTCTCAGCTATCAGACCACGTGCTGCCTCTGACCCAAAGCACTGGCCACAGAAAGCATTTGTTTGCATTGTTTTCCCACCTCTTTTCTTCCAATTAGAATGATGCTCTGCCAACTCCTGCAAAACGTGTCCATTCTGTCATGTTTTTATCGCTTGAGCAAAATGAAGCTACATAGTGTTTATTTTATTATTGCTCTGCAGTTATAGCTTAGCCTTTGGGTATGATGTATATAATAACAAAATGTTTTTTAAAAAGTCAGCTATTTTTTTTGTAACAGAAGATACAAGGGAAAGAGTGGGATTTGTGGGGCAGAAAAATTGAGAAGTAGGGATAAAATTAGTATCTGATTATTTTATGTCTTTTGCCAATCTTTTTTCCTATAACTAGATTATAAACTTTTTGAGAGCATGAATAAATGTCTTATTCTTTTATCATTACTGTCCTAGTATAATATTGGATTAAAATTTGTTCTCAATGAATATTGTTGGTGAATAAAAAGATAGAGAAAGAGAAGATGCCTTGGAGAGAGAAGGGATACAGGAAAACAAGACAAGGGCTTAGATAGGAAGAGGGACAATGATAAAAGGAAGCATAGCCACGTGACCTTAGGCACATCTTTGAGCTACAGGTCAGGACCTGCAGGATGGGGATGAGCTGGCACAGCCCTCTGGGAATGGAAGGACTTTTACTGTAGCAAAGGCACATTTGTGTGTTTTCTTCTCTGCCAAAACCACGAAGGGGGCCTTTGGAAGAGTGGGTGGTGCATGGGCACCTAGAATCACTTTGAAAGTCTCAGAAATTTAAGAGGAAGTTCTGAGAGCCCACTTTAGAAGATAAAAGAGCAACCTTTGTGTCGGTGGGAGATATTTAGTTAGGTTCTTTGTATTGTTAAGATTCAGAAGGCCAAGTCCAGACCTCTAGGCATGAATCCTAGGGTAGGAAAGGGGCCTCAGGACTTTGTGTTGGCAGATCCTGGTCCAAACTTTACTTGCTCTCTGGGCCCAAGTGACCACATTAAATAAACCAAAACATTCACAGCTAAACCTTGAGGGCCCAACACGATGTTCCCTCAGTGGAGTTGAGCAGTGAGGGCCTGGGTGATGCTCCTAGAAAAAGCCGTGGTCCCCTGTGTAGGAATCCCCATCTCAGAAGGACAGTCTCTGCCAGTTTGGATTATCAAAGGGTGAGAAGAGTCTCAAAAGTGAGACTTCTTGCTAATAAGGCGTGGAGGGGGGGTGTGCAGCTTGAGGGACTGCTTAGAAAAACAGCAGAGGATGGAATTTGCACTCGGTATTTCTAGAGCATTTCTGACCATTTTTATTATGATTGAACATGCCTCCTGTGGATGATGAATCAAATGTGTATCCCAGGGTGAGATGAGAACAAGTAAGAAAAGGTTGAGGAGATTCATTGTTCTGCATTATGTGGCATTGCTTGGGCGTTTGCCCCAGTAAAGTCCCATCACAGACCGTCACTTTCATACTGGTTTCTACCACGTGTGGGCAGAACCAGAGGGTTAGAACGTCTTTAGAGTTGCAAATCCTGGATGGAACCCCAGGCAACTGGTTTCAAAAATAATCAGGGGAAAAAAAAAAGAAAAGGACACTTGAAAACTTCTCACAACTCTTCTAGAGTTCAATGCTCCCCACCATTTGCTGCCACTGTAAGAGGTGGAAGATTCCAGAACATTGTGGGGATACTTGTAAGATAATTATGTCACTTTGGCCTGGATGAAGGGTACATCTACCTGTGGAGCCCCTTCCGCAGTATTTAATCAGAACTCTTTACCCCAGGCACCAACATACAGTTTATCTTTTTCTAAGTCCCTTTCCTTAAAAAAAAATCTCTTCTAATGTTGGTATAAGAAGCCTGGACAAACAATGTATTATTATTTTTTAAAACAAAGTTCCCTCCCCCATTATAGAAAATTGAAAAAAGTAGTGAAAAGTAGGAAGAATCAAAAAGTCACCCATAATTCTACCATTCAGAGACAAGCCACATTTGGCATGCATGCATGTCCGTATATGCATTTATAACATATGTATTTGTTAAAGTGTTTACATAATTGCGATCATGTGGAACTGAACAGATGAATACCTTTTTTGCTTTTTGGCTTAATATGTGACATGAGCATTTCCCCATATTACAAAAAATGCTTTATAAACATTTAAAGTAAGTGAATAACCTTTTCTTTTGAATGCGCTGTAATTTGCTTGTCCAGTCTCCCACTCTGAAGCAGTTCAGTCTTTCAGCTTCTTTGTTATTGTAAATAGTACTGCACTGAGCATCTTTTGCATGATTCTTTTTCCCCTGGTTTCAGGCTGGATGGCCTGACTGGTAGGATATTTTTGAGCTCTTCACGTGCATTGCCAAAACCCTTTTCAGAAAGATTGTACTGCTTACAGTCCACCAGCAGGGCTTCCTTTTCACTCAACCTCGTCAGCACCGGGCGATCCTGTTTTTAAGAAAATGACTAATTTTAGAGCTAACAATGCTGCATCTTATTACTGCAGTTTTTGCCTATTTTTCTTTGCCTGCCATTCTATTTTTGTCTGTGACTTTCCCACGCACTTTTCCCCACTCCTCTGTCAATCTGTTTGCCAAAGCCATAGACATACTATTCATAATTTTTTACATACTGTTTACTGGAAACATTTTCTGTTTTTTTGGGTCCAGTTTTGAATGTATACATTGTAAATTTATTAATTATTTTATTTTACTTTTTAGAATTTCTTTTAGATAGAGATTAGATAAAATGCACCTATATGCTTTTATAGTTTTGTTCTAATCATTTAAATTCTTCTATTTAACTCTTTAATCTCTCTAGAACTGACTACTCTGAAATCTTTTTGAGATGAAGTACAGCTACTGAAAAGAGACCCTGCTCCTTCAGTCACTCTTGAAAGACTTTAGGGATGGAAGCTTCCGAGGGGGGAATGAGATAGGGTGGTAAGAAGTTAGGAGAAATTCCTTCATAAGTGGAACGGGGAACCTGAGGCAGACAGCTGAACACCATGGCTGAGCAATTCACAGCCAGATACTGAAGGCTGCCTCCCTAGATATACAACATCTAGGCCCCAGTTGTGTTTCAGTGCCAGACCCAGAGAAGCAGCAAACCCAGGTGGGTGACCACCGGGACCAACGGCAATGACTGAAGACCCCCTGCCCTGGCACTGAGCCGTGGCAGGAGACCATGACCCCGAGATGGCAGGCACACCTGGAGAACGGATGAATATTCTACTGAAACCCTCCTGGGACCTCCCCTGTGTTTCCCGCCTGGAGGAGTGATAAAAGCCTCTAGACAAAGGACCCAGTGTGTGCTGTCCCTCTGGGGAGCAGCCTGTGCCATTTCCCTTCCCCTCATTTCCCCACAAGCAGGTGTCTCCTAACCTCTCAGGCAATGGGCAGCGGGCAGTGGGTTCCAGGCTGACCCCAGAACCTGTCCCTAAAGCCCCTTTTTCTCTGAATCCCCAGTGAGCTCAGGCAGCCCAGCCTGGGGCTCCTGTTGCTTCTTTTATGACGAACCCTTCCTCGTTTCACTGTCCCCGGCTTAAATAAATGTATCCTCAGAGTAAAAACCAAACAGCCACCCCCCAAAAACCTAGACAACAAACAAAACCCTTAAATTGCTGCCTGTTACAGCTATTTTGACTGAAAAACATCTTCATTTCTCTACTGATTTGTAATGGCTCTTTTATTAGGTACTGAAATTTCACATATATTATTATTTGGCTGAAGGCTAAATATGTGTGATATTTTTATTAATTGTTTTAAAACATGACAGAGCTAGACCCTGAAATTACTTTTGTGTTTTTTAAAAAAATGTTTTAATTATTCTTAGACATTTGTCCTTCATATTAAGTAGAATTAAAAGGCTAAAATAAAATGGGTGGAATTTTTGTTAATATCATTGTGGAAATAAACCAAAAAACCAACCAAATGAGAACAAGCAAAGGCTATATTTATTCCGAGTTCCCCAGGGCCAGGGAGCTGGCCGCCATCTCCCGCATGTTGGGAGAGGCTCAAGCCTGACAGGAGGGTGGGGGTGGGGGGAGCTTCACTACGGGACAAAGGGACAGACCCAGGGGCCCCGATGGGAGCTGCTGGCCTGGGAAAGCTGGGGGTGGGTGAAATGGGAGTGGGGCATCTTGTGTGACTGGGTTAGGGGTGCATATTTCACTTTTTCTGGGTGCTCCAGGTTGTAAGTGGGGACAACAATTAGGGAAGCTGTCAGTTATTAATCAAGCCCTGGCCATTTGGGGCCAATTGTTACAGAAGCTATCATTTAATTTCCTGGGTTGTTAATAATAATGATAATAGTCTGACTTTCTACAAGTCTGACTTCCAGCAGGCTGGCTTCCTGGGCTGTTTATTGTAGGCTGGGGATGGGTTTCCTAGGCAGGAAGCTGTAGGTTGTCAGTCAGAGTTCGGTTTTTGTACAAGGTCTGGCTAATTTTTTGTTTGCATATTCATATTATGCATTGTCTTTCATATTAAAACCATAAATTAATGCAAGAATTGGTAGCTTAATAGTAGTCACTATTTTCAAAAAAATATAATTTATTCATATATTTGAGAGGGTTTTGAATTTAATTCTTATGAATCATTTGTGTTGCTTTCAAAGTTTTAATTTTTGTATTATTTTCTCATGGCAAGTGTTTATTGTCACTAAGTGTGGCAACTGCTGTCATTGGTGTCCGGAGGTGGCGTGTCTGGGTGAAGGCATTGGGAGGGGTCCCCAGAGAATGTGACCTCGTGACAAGCTGCTGACATTCCTAAGCAGCAAAAAGAGGAAAGTGAATTCTAGGAAGGGGTAATATTTCTTCCTTAGTGTAAGACATTTACTTTGGGCTTTCTCCTATCTCAATATCAGATAATAATGTAGATAATATTAGCTCACTGACTACAAATAAATGCCTAAAGATTCTGAGCAAAAGCCCATTATTCAATAATTACAGAGCAAAATAGTTGTACCATTTAAAAGCATTTGACTGCTGAACACCTTATATTTCTCTTTGACACTCATCACTAGGGAACTTAGACCTAAAACTTATAGATTTTAAGAGACCACTCCACCTTAGGTTACATAAGGTGGAGTGGACTAGGGTTCCTGAGTCCTCTATTCCTTTCCCAAGTTTGTTGCCAAGTGTTGTTTCGAGTAAAATCTGTGGTCTCTTAATTTATCTTTAACAGAACAGGTTTGAAGTAGACAATTTTTAAGGTCCCTTCTCTAGACCCTGACTATAATTAGACAGAATGCATGTTAATAGCTACTTTTTTCCTCTGCAGAAATCTGATTTGTTCAAATTTCCAACTCCTACTTATTTAAATTCCAGTCCACCCCATAGCCCCTGAACTATGTATCATATGCCAGGGAAAAAAATAAAGATTTATGGTATTCTTGAAGTTATATAGCACCCAAGTGACAGTACTGGAGAGGGCAGACTCGCTGTGTTCAAACCCCACCGCCACCACACTCCAGCAGCTTCGCAACTTTGGGCAAGTCCCTTAGCCTCTCTGTAACTCGGTTTCCTTATCGGCAAAAGGGAAACACTATCGGACTTGTCTTGTGGGGTGCTTATAGCGGTTAAATGCATTCATGCTTATACGCGTCTTAGAATCGTGTTGTTCAGTATCATATTTGAGCAATTTCCAAACATTTCAATGGTTCTAATTTAATATCAAATTTTTATAAATGGATTACTTATAATAACTATCTTTACTTGTAATAATAGCTGACACACTGTGAGTGCTTTTAAAGCTATTTTTAGATAAGTAGTTTTTTTTAAAGCTTCTGTGCATGGGCTATTGTTCTATATTTTAAATGATTAATATATGGTACAAAATAAAACTAATTACATCTTAAAATATTTTCCTGGTATTCACATAGTTTCCAAAACTCTTTAAATTTTCTTTTTAAAAATATAACATCCTTATTTTTGTTTCTGGTTTTATTGCATCATGAGGAGTTTCCATACACTGTTGATTACAGTGGTTATAGTGGGAATTCTTATTTTGGTCTCAATTTTAAATGGGGGCAGTTTAGAAGCTCTATTTTACTATTTAGTATGACAATAAATGGTTGAGGAATTCATCATATCCAGGGTAACAAAAGCTCTAAATAAAGTATGCTCTCATTTTTAGTTTTAAATAATCTTTTGGATTCACTATTAAATTTTATTGAATATCTTTTTAGATTCTCTTGATAAGAACATATGCTTCAAATTTACCGTAGTGATGTGAGCTCCTATATTACTAGATATTTTCTTTATATTAGTGGATTTTGAATACTTATATTACTCACCTAAAACTTGGCTTTGGGAAATTATTATTTTCATGTCAACTAGTATTTTAACATCTGTATGTCAGAGCTGTTGCTCATTGCGTCCACCATTTTCAGGTCTGTTGCTCTGTGAGAACTCACAGGACTCAGCAGGTACTCATGCTATGAAATGTTACAGTGAAATAATGCAGAGTAAAACCAGCGAAGGGAGAAGAGCATGGGGAGAAGTGCAGGGGAATCGGGCACAAGGTTCCAAGAGTTCTCTCCCAGCGGAGTCACGTGGGATGACCTAATCCACCGAGCAACACAAGGTGCTACGTCTGAGAAGTGCTACCTACCAGGGAAGCTCTTTAGAGGTTTCTATTAGAGGCTGGTCATGTAGGCAGCCTCTGCTAGGTAGGTACTGGAATGCCAGACTGCCAGAGGGAAAGCTGGTCTTCAGTGTAGAACATACTGTTTGCACAAACATTTTAGGCACAGTGAGTGAGCCACTCTTAGCAGGTGTGTCAAATGGGGGGCCACATCGGCCTCGTGGTTGCCTTCAAAGGGCTGAATATAATTTTAAGACTGTATAGATGTAACTACTCCTTAACTAGGGGCAAGGAGCAAGGAGCTTGGCGCTGCCACGGTGTAGAAACAAGGTGCCAGGCTGGATAAAACAAGGTGGAGGGCCGGATTTGGCCCGCAGGCGTTGCTTGTGTTTGCTACTTGTGAATTAGGGGGTTGGGAACTCGCCTGAATTTTAAGCTCCCAGATGCCAGACAGGGGCCCATCTTGTGAGTGGTTCTTTCTGAGTCCCTGGTCAGTCTAGTATGTCGGTGCTTCTCTGCACACCTATATTTGTGGTGTGTTTGCATGTTCCATTTCGTCAGGGTTTGGTATCCCAGCTAAAGTGATTTTATGAAATAGGTTGGGCAGGGGCCTTTTTTTCCCCATTTTTTTGTATCATGAAACAGTTTTTACAGAATGGGGTTTTCTGCTCTTTGACAGTTGATGAGAGCTTACCTATAAAATCACATGGCTCCAGAATTTTGGGGGGGTTAACTAAAAATTAACTTACTGCTTTTTGAGCCAATTTGTTATTCCTCACTCGTTCCTGCCCCTGCCAGAGTTATCCATTTCACTGAGATCTGCTAATCTACTTACACACCTGGTAAATTTTTCACTTATAATTTTAAAATCTCTGCATTTATTCCTCCATCATCTTTCATTCCTAAATGTATTTATTTATGATTTTACTTTCTGTTTTTATTGATTAGCTTATCCAGAGATTTGTTTGTTTTATTGAATTTTCAAAGAACCAGTCCTTAGGATCATCTATCAATTTTGCTTTTCTAGTTTTTAATTCGTTTATGTATTTATTTATCTTCATTTTCTTCTCCTTTTGCCTAAGCCACCTTTTGTCATTTTTTTCTTACTTTCTTGAGTAAAAGAAAACTTAATCTTACTTTCTTTTAACATAGTACCAAATATTTGAAGCTACATATTACCAAAAAGTACTGCTTTAGCCACATCTTGTACATGTGTATATTATTATGTGCTGTTGTACTTCTAATTTCTACTGGACCTTATCATGATTTAGGAGAGACATTTCTCTTTTTGATTCCAAAGGATTTGGAGAGGTTTCTTTTTAGTTTGTTTATTTAAGCATTTGTTATTAACTTCTAGCTTTATCCTGTTGTGTTCAGAGAATACGGCCTGAATAATTTCTAATTTTCAGAATGTACTACGGACATTTTAGTACAGTGCTTAAAGAGAAGGTGTGTTCTCTGAAAGGCAGAGCACATATATATATATACACACACACATACAATGATTTAACCTTATAAATTCAAGAAATCCTTTTTCTGTGTTTTATTTTTTGATTACCTGACATACCGTAGATTGGTAATAATATGATAAAGCCTTCCACTCTAAGTCTGTGTCAGAGGAAGCATGATCTGTTCTGTTTTCAAATCTTAGATCCATTACTCACTAGCAATGTGTCTTAGATTGCGTTTCCCAGAAGCACAGCCTGAGACAAGGATTTGAGTCAAAGCAGAATGGGAAGTGCTGAGAATTCTGGTAAGGGAGTAAAGAAATGAACTGGGGAAGGAAGACAGCATCAATCTAGTAAAAACAGGTTGTTGTAGTGCTTGCTCTTTTATCTTTTTTGTTTGTTTATTTATTTCCCCCATTTTAAACTGAGGTATAATATATGAATTATATATATGAAAACCATCTATCTTAAATGTACAGTTTGATGAAGTTTTAGAAATGTATGCATCCCTGTAATCTGTACCCCTATTAAGGTATAGAACATTTCTCTCACTCCAGAAACCCCATTCCCAGTTAATTCCACCCTCTTCTAGAGGCAGTTATTGCTCTGATTTCCACACCTAATGGAAATTTCAGCCATTCTATAACTTGGTATCAATGGAATTCTACAGGGCGAACTCTGTCTAGCTCCGTCACTCAGCATAATGTCAGTGAGATTCAGCCATAATTTCTCAAGTATCAGCAGTTCCTTTTGATTTCCCAGTAGACTTCCGTGGACGCAGGAATGGCCTCAGTTCATTCACTAACTCAGCTTCTCCCTCTGGTCCTCCGTGTCCCCCCAGTGTGTACAAAGCAGGGAGTCTAGCAGGTGGCGGCTTGCTGAAGTCCCTAAAGGGTTGGAGGAACTGTGTTTGGTATTATCATCGGCACTACGATTCTCCAACTTGGCAAGTTCAAGACGGGTTGGCAGGTATGGCAGCCAAGCCACACTTGCTTCCCCACACACTGGATCTGACAGTCAGGTGGAGGCAGGAGAACCGAAGACAGACACGGCAGCTCTGGTGTGGGAGCCATCTCTGAGGGGCACGAGGGAACCGGTGGAGCAGCCATCGGCTGGATGCTGTTGAGGAGCAGCTGGCTGGGTCTACCAGCTTCTTGCAGCTGCTTGTGACACGTCAAATGAATTTTTGTTTTTATGTGTTAATGTACTCGGAGCTATTTTATAGTGTGTTTGACATTTTACAGTAGAGTAAAGCATGTACATGCCTAATTAAAACAGATGTGCATTTTATAAAATAATTACTGGATACGCTGAAGAAAATGGCTAATTATATATACAGCATAAACACCTAAACATATGCTATAAATTTGTGCTTGAAAAGTGCTGGAATGTAAGTGTAATTGGCTGGAGTCTCTTTTTGTGCCCAGGCTCAGAGTCATTCCTTACATTTTCCTGGATTTGGGATCCACTGGCATTAGAATTTTGTGCCTAAATGTTTAATCCCCCCTTCCCCATCTGCCACCCTCTACCTTGTCTCCCTTTTCTATCCTGGAATGAAGATGAGTCATTCTCTCTGCTTTGTAAAGAGGTGGAGTCAATATAACAAAAATATAAAAAACGACCATTGTGTTACTATGTGCTAGGCACAGCGCCTCACACTTACATGCATTGTATTATCTAATTTAATCTTCACAGACGTTCCATGAGGCAGCTGTTACTGCTCTTTCCCTTTTACAAGGGGAGAAAGTGAGGCTCAGAGAGACTAGCAACTTGCCCATGATCTCTAAGCATGGAAATGCAAGATGCAGGATTCAAACTGAGGTCTGACTCCAGAGCCCTCTTTCTTTAACCGCTGCCCTAACCTGCCCCCACAAGAATGTCTTTCTGTCCAGCCCCTTCTGTGCTTCAAGATGGAACTATTGCTGGGATGAGGAACTCACCTTAAATGCCTCGGCCACTTTTTTATACATGTCATGACAGCCCAGAGCAGACTTCTTCAACAGAAGTCTTCACGACCTTTCCTCTAGGTGCACGGGTAGGGGTGATGTGCCGGTGCGTGGTGAGTCTGCTCCGAGGACCCAGGGACCCCGGGGTGCTGGCCTGTGGGGGCCAGGCATTGGCATGCTGGGAGCTGGGTGGATGTGTTGGTGTTAGGCTTTCGAAAGCGGAGTTGGGTGCCTTGGCTTGCTAGAGGTGGTGGGCTAAAAAGTTTTTTAGAGGCAATACGAAAGTATGCAGAAAATATTGAGAAATCCTTTACATCTCAAACAAGGGTTTTGTTTCTCAAGGTTGTATCAAATGGACTTGGCCTTTCTGTAGACAACTGAGCTTGCTTGGAGTGTGGAGAAGACTGAAACACTTAGTCAAGAGATCCTACTCATGGAAAGGCAGACACGGTCTGTTTGCTGATATTTTGGAGAAACAGTTTGTTCTGCTCTCTGTAACCATGTATGACCTACAAGGATCCTGAAAGTAGAGATGATTCAGGAAGTGCCTCAGGTCACAATAGGAGGATCGAATGTCCGTGGGTGTGGAATGTGTGGCTAGAGACATCGGCTCTTCTGTCCACTTGCTGTGGGACCTCCAGCCAGTGGTCAGTTTCTTCATCTCTAACATGGGAATGATAAGGGTACATATTGCATAAGATTGTTGTGATGTTTAAATGAAATAATTTATGAAAGGCAGTCAGCACAGTGCCTGGCAACAGTAAGCACACAACAAATATTACATTATTATCATCATCAGCATCATCCTTATCATCATTAGTTTGATGATTTGTAGCTATGTGTTTTGGGAGATAAAAGGAGGAGGATATATTAAATCAATTTTAGAGCACTAGGTTATAACCTTAGGTAAGTCACATCTAGTTTCTCTTGACCGTGGTGTTTTCATCTATAAAAGAAAATGGTTAAGCGAAAGGACCTTTTAGGTCTCCCTGGCTCTCAGAATCTGTGACTTGAGGTTACACATCCCCTGACCCTTTGCTTTCTCACTTCCTTCCTAAGCTTTTGGGAACCACGTGTACTTAGAAAAAGCCCAGGTGGAGGGGAAGACTCATTTTTGGTGTGACAGGGGATGCTGCAAGGAGCTGCAATGGAACAGTCTTACTGGAAATGCCATATTCTGAGCTGTTTTTCTTCCTCCCCTTTAAATGACTTCTACCTGATAGTTGTACTTGGCAGTCAGGGAGAATGGAGGTGGGTGACCCCAGAAACCTCCCCTGGGCTCTGTGGTGAGCAGCCTGGCCCAGCAGGAGAAGGACCGAGCTTGGTAAGCCTCCAGGGTCTGGAAGTCCTTGCTCTTTCAAACAACGGCTCGTCAGCAAGTGTCCACTGGCAGCAGTGTGACGGCAGAGCTGTTCTCGTGTGGCACGGGCGCAGCCGCGCTCCAGGAGTGGGGCGGGCAGTGGAGAGGCATGGCAGCCCCTGGTGTCTGTGAGATGGAGCATTCTAAGGCGCTGGCTCACCCTCAGAGGGCCCAGGATGTGGCTCTTTTTGAGTTCTGCACCTGCAACTCTCCAGGGCGGCGTGAGCCTTGGTCCACAGAGGTGGGATGGAGGGGAGTTTCTCCCCACCGTCTTATACCCTCAGGTGGACTTAATGTTAAAGGGAATGACCATGCTTTGGACCTATTAAAAAACAATGTTGGGAAACCATGATTAAGGTCATGGTTTAAATAATTAGTGTCTATGGCAAATTTTAGAAAAAAAAAAGGCAAAATCAGTGCCTCTGCTTATGAACAAGGGGCTATGAACTGCAGAATGTAAGCTTAAGAGCCCTCATTCCCTCTGCTGCTCACGGCAGTGTGAATTTGCCCTCAAGCAGACCCAGGCTCTTAGGCACATCAGGGCAGCCTGCAGAAATAGGATGGACTGTGCTTCCCTTCCTTCTCTAACTGGAGAGATGAAGAGAGAAAAGACTGGCTCAAAATAGTGTAGGGCTGGGGTCTTGGAGTATATTGAGGGGGGAGTTAAAAAATCTTGGGGCTGGGTGTAGAGATAGATTATGGCAAATGACTTCCATGAAAAAAATAGAGGAGGGGACAAGCCACAACGTGTTTGTTACTCTTTTTGAGTTTTGCAGCTGATTAGATGACTTTGATTGTCACCAAAGAACTAATTGATAGATGTCAGGCAACATGTCTTTTGGGGGAATCAATTTCTCTTGGAGTAATTAATGCATAAGTGTGTGAAATACCATGATGTTCTTATTTGATACCCAGTCTGTTTCTTGGTCGAATCTCAGGCATTTAAATTTATATTTGGGTTTAAGGGGCATATTTTACACTGAAGAATATGCTTATCAAAGAAATAAGTCACATATCAAATATCTGTGAGAATCGACTGTTCTTATCTTAAAGACGGAAACCAAAATCTACTTTGATGTGGATGTGATACCGTCACCCAGGGATCCATCCAGTGTGTCCCTAAAAGGAAGGCTCGTTCGCTTCACCATGCTCCTATGTCTATGCCTGCAGAGTCCAACTGTGGGCTGACCAACAGAACTCCTAACCACCAACCAGATACAAATACAGACTAAGGTTACCGAAGGATGATGCAAATTAATGGGTCTCGACTGTAAATAGATTTTTGCCTCATGTCTTTTGTCTTTTGTTCTTTTCGGATGAAAAATAAGGTTATTATTTAAATGACTTCTGAAGAGACTTTTGCTTTTGAAAAAAAAAATCAATTTATTGAGCTTGGTCCTCCAACGTAAGGGCTGGAGAGCAGATGTCTGAGTGTACCAAAAATGAAGACGGAACATTGGGAGGAGAGACTCGGGGTTTACGCCAGTTTCTAGCAGAATACTTGGAAGACTTACAGAGAGAAGCTCCCCAAGACTTTTTTCAGGACTGGTAGTGATGGAGAAGATAATTGTGTAGACTGATTCTATTCTCTTCCTGACTAAAGGGTTGACATTTTTTGATGCCCTGAATATGAGTAATTTTCTGTATTTTAAGTAGATGAAAAGCTACATCTCATATGGAAAAAAAACAAAACCCTTGACAAATGATTAGGAGTTGAACACATTTTCTACCAAAACTGTGTTCTCATAAAAAATATATTCCTGGTGGGTGTTTTGAATCCCACCTAAAAATAATAAGATGAAGAGAAAATTGAATGCTGTAAGAGACTAATGACACGTGTGGCGTAGTTGAACATTTTTTTTGAGAGGTGAATTTAGTGTTTTGAAGCCTTCAGCTGTTATATGGCCATCTAATAGCTAGTGATACGCTGTGTGGGGGTGTCTGTGAGAGAAAGAACTGCTGTATCATTTCCAGATCGTTCTATCCATGAGCTAAGAGCCCTCCCTGCCCCATCTCTTCTAAGGGAGAAAAGGCAGACAATTAATCTTGCCTTTAACTATTCAACTTTAGTTTTGAAAGTTTTTTTTTTCCCCCTAAAGTGCAGATCTTTCTAAGGTGTGTATTTTTTCCAGGTGTGGTCTTATCTTGAGACAGCCATTCCAGAATCTTCAGAGCTCCAGATTTCCAAGTGGCTGAGTCCAGGGAGAACATGTCTGATCCTTTTGATTCTGTTATTAAAAGTATACCACACACCGTCAAGTGGTTAGGGTTGATCCAGTAAGCACATGGAGAGGTGCTCAATGACCTTAGTCATTAGAGACAATACAAATGGAAACTTCACAATGAGATACCACTATACACCCACCGGAGTGACTAAACCAAGTATTGATGAGACTGTAGAGCAGCTGGAACTCTCATTCGCTGCTGGTGGGAATGCAAAATATTATAACCACTTTGGAAAAAAAAGTTTGGTGCTTTATTATGAGGTCAACTGTATGTTTACCATGTGGCCCAGTAATTCCACCGCTAAGAATGTACCCAAGAGAACAGACAACATATATCCATGCAAAAATTTGTGCTTGGATATTCATAGCTGCTTTATCCATACTGCTCAAAACTGTCAACTGTGGTACATCCATACGATGGAATACTGCTCAGAAATAAAGATGAATGAGCTGTTGATGCACACAACAACATGAGTAAACTTCAAATGCATGAGGATAAGTGAAGGATGCCAGGCACAGAGATTATCTACTGTATGACTCAATTTATATGAAATTCTAGAAAAGGTGAAACAGTAGTGATAGACAGTGATTTCTTGGAGCCAGGGAGCAAGGAGTATATTTGACTGGAAAGGAGCAGGAGCAAACTTTTTGGGTGTTGGCAGTTTCCTATACTGGCATTGTGGTGGTGGTTACAGTGACTCTAAACACTGTTAAAACTCAGCAATCGTACTCTTAAAACTGGTGAGTTTTATTTTATGTAAGTTACAGCACCATAAAGCAAATTTAATAAAAAGTGGCTCAATGTGCAGTGGGTGAATGCTGTGTCCTTTTCAGGAAAGAAGAAACTTGAGGTCTTATTGAGGCCAAAAGCCTTTCCCTTAATGTTCCATTAGAGAGCAACACCGTGTCTTGAAACATAACTGTGCACATTCATGAATTCATTTATCCAAAACACATATTGAGACACTCCAAATCCAAGCACTATCCAAGACATAATGTCATTGGCAAGGATATAATTGGTGCTCAAAAATATTGAATTGAAAATTTGGTTATCTCATGAAAATAACACACAAGTATCTATAAAGTATATCCTTGAACTCAATGGCGACGTTGGGTTTAAACCACTGGGTTCTGGCTGTTTAGGAAAACGAGAAAGCACTGGCACTAACCGAACTCTGGATTTCAGTCCCACTCTTTAGCCAGAAGAAAAGGAATTCTGCCCTGACTGCATTTCTCTCTCTCTGGCCCTTGAAGACTGTGGCCCCTCCCTGTAAGAGAGCCATTCTGATTAGGGAGAGGATGAGGTGGGGGTGTTCACTCTGTGTTTATTCTCAGAACTTTACGGTTGATTATTTTAATGTGATTACGTGTTCTCCATGCAAATGCCATTTATAAATGACATTTATAAGTTTGGCACTTATAAAATATTTGAGATTTTATTCATTTTCTTTTTTAACAACAGATCTTGAGAAATTAGGTCTCCCCCTTCCTGAGGACACAACTCTACACAGGCTTGTGCGTGAGTTCATTCGTGTGTGACTCTCATTTTTACTTTTATTCAAGGCTCGGGCTGTGAACTTGGTTCAAATGTTTTTGTTTGAGGTTTTGTTTGCCATTTTGAAACCATACATTTTAAACTTTAAGTTTGCCTGCCTTTAGTTTTTGGTGGGGAGGGAGTGCTCCTCAGTAGTAGCTTGGGGAGGTTTGAGAATGTAGTTCAGAAAGTGAGGTAGAGAAATGTCAAATATAAAGGTTTATTATTTTGGAATTTAGTTTCAGGGAACAACACATCTCTGTCTCTTCACCTCTACTTTCTACGCCTTCCCTGGGTCTACCTTTCCTTGCTTTCTCCTTCTCCTGCTGCCATCACAGACCACCTTCATCATCCTAGGACCCAGACCTTAGCAAAGCTAGTGTGCGTACTGCTCTTCGAAGACATTGAAGATTAAAGAAACACAAGTAAGTAGGCTGTGATGGGAATATAACCATCAGTTTTGAGTTCTGAACATTGAGAAGTCAGCCCGTTAATGAAAACTGCTCATACTTTACAATGCAACTGCTCATAGATGTTAGCCCTGTGGCAGGGGTTTGTTTATTCTGTGTTCCACCCCCTTCTTTTGCCAGTAGGTCCTGCGAGGTTATCTCTGTTAGGACCTGAGGCCAGAACAACTACATTAGGTCACTAACTTGTAGAATAAATTACTTTTTGGTTCTCTTTTAACAGGGACATTCTGTACTAAATTTCTGTGCTTCTATTTCTCTGCCTATGGTACAACCAACTGGACCACTTTCAGCTCAGGTTTTGCTTGTGTTGTTTATTAACGATGGAGCACAGAAGAGTCCGTTGAGTTCAGGATGGTCCAGGCTGTTATTTTCGCTGACCGATGCTCCCTGGCCTCTCAGCAGACGTTCAGCCCCTCTGCCACAATGACAGAACATTGGTTATAGAAAGTCCATGTAGGCGGGGTGGAGAGACGCAGGCTTAAGTTCTATTACACTTAGACACTCCTGTGAGAGGAAGAAATGACTCAGATTTTACAACTGGAAAATTGTGAGAACAAAGAAACTTAAAACTTCTTTATCATCATTATTATTCTATTAGAGGGCAGAGTTTGGAAGCTTGTTACTGCTACTCAGAGCACTTATTTTCTTAAACCCTCTCTGATTTACACCCATGTTCTTTGAAATGTGCACTGGAAACAGGTTCAGTACACGGTGAGAAAGCCATCTCTGCAGTGGCAACACCTCACTCACAGACCAGCGACATCAAGAGCTCAGTGTTCACAGTACTAAAGGGTTATTTGTTTTACAAAAAGGGTCTCTGAAGCGATCCCTAAAAATACCCAATTCCCTTAGTGCCTCTAAATTGAGAATCACATTACAAAAATCTTATTTAACAGAACATTTTGGGAACATACAAGGTGTGATTGTAAAAGATTATGGCCATTTTTAAGAAAAATTCCAGAACTCGGAAACTCAAAGGAGTGGTGTTTCCTTCAAAGTAATTGCGAGTAGTCTTTGCACTTACCTCATCTGCAGGGGGGCGTCTCTCTCACCGTGTTGCTGGGAGTATCAGTTGAGATAACCAAGGAAAGTGCATGAGTGTTGCAGTAAGTGCTGAGGACAGAGAGTTTGTCGCTGGTTCCAACGAGGAGTTACTCAGATCTTTCATTATGAAGCTCTAATGTGAACACTGTTCTCTGGGCCTCGGTGATGGTTTATCTTTGCTTTATAGGGTAAATTTGACATTGACTGTGGATAGTAAAATGGGTGATGGAGTGTATGCGTGTGCACTGGAATTTGTTTACTTACTTTTATGAGCCCTTTAAATGACTAATCTTCCAGACCTCAAGTATGTATATATGAGTGTGTGTGTATTTAAATGTATATGTATAATATATGTATAATAATATATAGCAACAATATATGCATTATTTATGTATTTAATCTGGTAGGATGGAGGGGTAAAGACAAGTGAGTGCTGTGTTTCTGTAGCTTGGGATGTGAACTCAAATGCCCACAGCAGTGCTTCCTAATTTTTGCTATGCATTTAATCATCGCCCAGTGAACACTTTGAAAATCCTGATATTCAGCCACATCCTATAACAACTAAGTCAGAGACTCCCGAGAGAGGCATCAGTAGATTTTAAGGCCCATCAGGGGGTACCACATGGAGCCAAGTCTGCAAACTGCACCTCTGGGCAGGTGGTCCTCCATTCTGCATGCACATTAGGATCACCCAGGGAGCTCTGAAAACTGGCCAATGCCCGGGCCCTACCTGTCAGAGATTCTGGCTCAGTCACCTGGGGTGGAGCCCAGACATAAGGTATTTTTTGAAAGCTCTGCAGTTGATTCCAATGCGCAGCCAGGTTTGGGAACTGGCAGCCTCAGGAGCCCAGCTGGTCAGGTGGATGGGGGAGTGGGAGAGGGGGTGGGCGCAGAAAACTGGACAGTGTCCGCTCTGTCTGACGGGGGTAGCAGCTGCGTGGATTCCCGGGGTCTCCAAGTCTTCTATGTTTAAAAAACATGGGAGCCTTGATGTCTACATGGAAATTAAGCTTTTTGAAGTTGGGTAAAATATACATAACACACTCCATTATTTTAACTACTTTATAGTGTATGGTGCCATGCCGTTGAGTACATTGTCGTGCACACACCATGGCCGCCCATCTCCAGGGCCTTTTTCCTCTCCCCAGGTTGGAACTCCGTGCCTGCTAAACAGTAATGTCCCATTTCTCTGCCCCTCCCCCTGCAACCACCACGCTGATGCCCAGTACCTCATGGAAGTGAAATTGTACAGTATCTGTTCCCTTGTGACTGGCTCATCTGACTTAGCACAATGCCTTCAAGGTTTCTTCACATTGTAGCACGTGCCGGCATTCCCTTCCTTTTTACTGAATAATATTCCATCGTGTGCACTGTCGGCCCTCCATCTCTGCGGGTCTGTATCTGCAGATTCAACCAACTGCAAATCAAAAATATTCAAAAAAATGTTATGTTGTTGCTGATGTGTGTTTTGTAGTTAGGGTTATGATGGTTGCATCTGCACCGAACATTATAGACTTCTTTTCTTGTCATTATTTCCTAAACAATGCATAATAACAACAATTTATACAGCATGGGTATTGTAATAGGTATTATAAGTGCTCTAGAGATGATTTCAAGTATAAGGGAGGATGTGTATAGGTTATATGCAAATACTGTGCCATTTTACATAAGGGACTTAAGCAACCACAAATTTTGGTATCTGTAGGTGTCCTGGGACCAACCCCCCTGAGGATAGCATGAGATGACTATATTTAGCACATTTTACATATTTATTCATCCATCTGTTGAGGGGCATTGGGATTGCTTCCACATTTTGGCCATTGTGAATAATGGTCCTATGAAGATGGCTGTACAAATATCTGTCAGAGTGACCTGCTTTCCATTCTTTTGGGTGTCAATTAGGAAAAAGGCACTGCTGCTTTCCTTTATTCTCGCACTGCTACCACATGCAAATACTTACACTTGACTTCTGACATCAGTTGTGTGGGTGTGTCTTCCCCATGCCAAGTAGTTCTCTGTGGCTCCAGCGGGGTGTCCTACAATGCAGTTCAATTCTGGTACTTACTGGGGCTAGTGCAGACCCCCAAGGTTAAGGACTCAGTCCTACAGGACTGCTCCTTTCAGAAGCGCTCACAAGACCCACATTATCACCTATACTTCTGATTGACCAGCTATATATCAGAGGTTCCCATGAACCCCTCATTGGGTTCAATCATTTGCTAGATAGAATATCTCATAGAATTCTGGAACACATTTACATTTACCAGCTTGTTATACAATAAAGGACATGGATGAGGATACCAGTGGAGTGACAAAGAGGTACCTAGGGCAAGGTCCAGAAGGATCCCAAGTACAGGAACTTCTGTCCCCATGGAAACGGGGTGCATGACTCTTTGGCCCATAGATGTGTTCACAGACCCAGAAGCTCTCTAAATCTCACACTTTTGGGGTTTTGGGAGGCTTCATTAAGCCGTCAAGAATGATCGTTAACTTGATGTCCAGCCCCTTTACTCTTTACCCTTTCTGGAGCATGGGGGTGGAGTGGAGCTGAAATTGTAAGTTTCTACTCATGGCTTGATCTTTCTGGTGACCATTCCCCATCCTGAAGCTATCAAGAAACCCATCAAGAGTCACTTCATTTGAACAAAAGACTCTCCAATAACCCAGGGAATCCCAAGGGAGCTCTGTATCAGGAACCTGGACCAAAAGACAAATATTAGAACAACAAAAAAATGTGCCTTGTGCTGTGATCACTTAGGGAATTGTAAGAATTTTCAGAGCTTTGTGCTAGAAACCAGGGACAGAGACAAATACGTATATTTTCTATTTTATAGGTGTATATCCAGAAGTGGAATTGTTGGGCCATAGAGTAATTCCATGCATAGGAACTGCCATACTGAACCTCTTAATTGTTAATATTCATAGCTAATTTCAATTTAAAAATAACAATAACAATGACAAACATAGCACTTCTGCTGGATTGGCACCTTGTGGGTTCAGGACTCTGGTGTCATCAACACCTTTTTTTTTTGAATTGCTTATAAGGCCACAAGTCACTTCTTTCTGGGCCTCAGTTTTGTCATCTCTAAAGTGAGGAGATTGGACTGAAACACCCCAGGTTCTGTTTTGCTCAAATGGTCCATGACGTTGGAGTCAGTATGATTCCAATTTGATTGCGGTTCTTTTTCTTGCTTGTGGATCTTGAACTTTAAGATCAGCATTCGGTGTTCTGGTGATCAAATCACAAAGGTCCATGTGACCTGGCTGTCTAGAAAAGATGGGGGAGCCAGAGCAGACGTGTTGTTTGTTCCAACCCAACACAAGCAGAGTCTAAAGCCGCCAAGATAAAACCTGTTTGTACTAGCCACAAAGCAGTGTGCCCTTTTAGGGAAAGAATAATCTATTTTCCAGTCCCAACAGATTTCAACCACATTTGAACAGAAAAGATCACATTTCCAAGCTGTAGGTAAAAGACTCCCGTGGTAATAACACACACGCTTCTTTATGTTTGTGACAATCTCTTAGCAGGAGCTCCTTGTTGGCTTTTAAGAGGAAGATGTAGGTCCAGCCTTTTTAAAGTTTGTTTACTTATTTTTATGAGCTTCTTAAAGGACTAATCACACAGGGGGAAGGCAAACAGAAGACAAGTGCACCCCGAATCCTTTGGGTCCTGCCAACCCTCAGGCAGCATTTACCTCTCCCTGTTTGTGTCCCTGAAGAACTTTAGTTTGTGCCTTAGTTCTATTTGAACACGAATACAGCGTCTCCTAACTTCTGTTTTTCTCTCCCTTTCTACTTTTAACTTCATCCTGATTTTTTTCTATAAAATTTTCTCACCCAAAGGAAACAGGTTTTCAAAACTTCAAGAAAAAATGCGCCAGCAATTTACATAGTCATGTCGGGACCCCATGCTGTTGAGGATTCATGCGAGCAAATGTGTTTGGTTTCCGATCATTAGGGAGGAGGTGGCTCTGGGATGGGAAAGCAGGAGACGCGGGGCCGGGCTGGTCCGCTGACCAGCTCTGCTATTTCCTTGCTTTATGACTTGGGCCAGCCGGGGCCTTTGGTTCGGCATTTGTAAAATGGAAACGATCCGTCTTCCAGGGTTGTAACAGAGATTAAATTAACAATGTACGTAATATACGGGGTGGCGGGGAGTGAGAACATGATGCATAACAAGTCTTCAGTACATGGAAGCCATTATCAATCATTTTTAGCTCCTTTTGAGGCACTGAGAAGGAAACACAGGAAACACAAGAGGCTGGGAACTGAGAGACTTGAATTGATTATGTAACTAATTAGCTGTATAATCCTGGACAAGCGACAAACTCCCTGGGTGTCAGATTCTACATCATTTGTTTAATAAACATATTAGTTGTCTACCAGTAGGCAGGTCTCGTAGGAGGAGGTGGGAATAGAAAAATGAATGGGACATGCCCAGCTCTTAGGGGCTCACCGGGTAGTTGAGGCAAACAGATACCCCAGGTTGTGGGTATGAGTTAGAAGCGCTCCACGGACCCTGTCGTGGGAGCATCAGGGCCCAGCAGCAAGAAGCTGCATTACCATTTGCCAGAGTCATGACAATTTTTGGTAGACACGGTTATTGTAACTGTACAAAAATGGGGTTCGGCTGCCTGTGGCCACAAAAGCCAAACTCCTGAGGCAGATGCTAGTGAAAAAGGAAAGAGGTTTTATTCAGGTGCTGTGCCATCTGGGCAGACTCTGATCTCAAAGCCCATCTCAGCAAGACCAAGACAAAAGCCAGTGTCCAGAGTTCCTGCTCCAATTTAGAGTACTGTCCTTTGGAGCCTGCAGGCAGCTGCTAATGGTCATAGTGCTCATCCGGGTAGCGTAGCTCGTTCCTGGCTGCTGTTCATTTCAGGCTACCTCCTGGTGCTTGCGTCTGAAGCCTGTGCGGCCATGAACCATGTGGCTCTTAGGGCCGTAAGGTCACGTGTTCCCTGGAGAGAGCGTGAGAATGCACCACTGAATGCACTACCAGGTCGATGAAGGAGAGAGAGAGAGAGAGAGCAGCCCTCTTACTGGTCATGGGCCATGTGGCTGTTAAGGCCCTGTGGCCCATGGAGAGAACAGGCAAATGCAAGGTAGGAGTGCAGGTCATGAGCAAGCAAGCCACAAGCAGGAAAAGATTTCTTTGTTCCCGTGGAATTACTTTAGCTTCAGTGTGGGATGGGTGCTTTCCAAAAACCAGTTGGCTTCCCAAACTTGTGTGGGCTTTGGATGGTCCACCTCCCAACCAATCCCTTTCTTTCCCAGGTCACACTGACAGGCCTCTCTGGTCTCAGCACCTCCCCCTGCAGTATTTTGACTTCTAGGGCACGTGTTTCTGCCTTTCCCTGGTCCCACCCCCAGTTTTGTAAGGGTCGAAAGGGCTTTTTTTTTCCTGTACAATTATCTCGTCAGCTTTTCGTGCGCTCAGTTTGAGAACCTCTCCCCGCCAGCTTCGTGGCTGACTGGGCAGTCTCCCTGATGCTCCAGACAGACTGTCCTCCAGTAACGTTATTGGGATCTGATGAGTTTAGGAGGTTGGGTTATCTTTTTTAAAACTTTACAAAAAATGCATCAACAACTTACTTGGTCCTGCCAGGGCCCCACACTGTCCAGGATTTATGTGGACAAATGTGTTTGCTTGCTGTCTGTTCGTGAGGGAGGAGACGATCCTGGAGCAGGAAAAGCGGGCGATGTGGGGCCAGGCTGGTCTCGGTGCGCTGTGACTGGCCTCGCCTCGTGTGTCCAGGGGATGCCCTTTAACCCCTATGGTGAGGCAGAGGTCCCCCCGCCCTCAGCATCAAGGCAGAAAATAAAGTTTTGTACAAACTGCTACATATAAACTTCTTGTTAGCTGGCTGTGACAAGAAAACCATAGTTAGTCCTCAACGCTTTGTTATTTGTTTTGTGCGAACTTTGCCACCAAGAGTGACATTCGGGGCACCTGTGTTTCATTTCTACTCCTAGTTGAAAGAAAATAATTCTTTGTTAATCATTGTATTGTAACTGTGAAACACCAAGTTCAGGCAAGAGTTTCAAGGCAGACACGGCCTTAAGGTCGACCACTCTTGTTTTTTAATTTGGAACAAGGAAATTCTCCCACAGAAATTCCCCTGTAGCCTGTAGGCGTTGGCATTCTCAACGGCTTGCACACAAAGACACCCCATCACATTAAAAAAGGGTCTTCTTTCTTTTACTCCACTCACCTCTGTACCATTCAAGGGAATGTGAAAAAGTGGAAATCTTCTATTTTTCACACTGCCTTTAAAAATACGATATCAAAACATCAGTCTCTGTCATTTCCCCTTGCCTGGGGAATTGGCGCATATCTTCAATGCTAAAAGAATGTTCTCTTTGTGTTGCTTTGCATTGCAAATGAGCTTCACTCTCGGAGGATCCAGCACAGGAGGGGTAGCACCGTCACCATCTAGTTCCTGTTGCCCAAACCGAAATGGCAGTTCACTGAGTCCAGAATGGCTGCCCCATAGGCTGCTTGGGGCCCGAAAGTGGTGGCTGTGGCTCTCTGGTCGGTCCTGATGCACCACCAGCCCACGGTGCTCAGACAGGAAGGAAATAAGGCTCTAGGGCTGCGGGACAGAGACCACCCACCCCTGGGAGGTGCAGACATAAAAGGAAGGGGATTTGAGAGACAGAGAGAGAGAGAGAGAGAGAGAGATCAGTTTGAAATCATCTTAGCAATTAAAACAACAAAGAAACACATTTGTTTCTCGAGTCATTCTTATTTAGTTCCCAAGGCCACTCCTCCTCCGCCTCTTCTGACTTTTCACTGCTCGTTCTTCCTCATTGTCTTGGAAAAACTCCCTCCTTTCAAGCCCTATGACTCCTTTTCTTCTTTTGAGGGACTGACCTTCCCACTGGGAGTAGTGAGACCCTAGGGTGCTTGTGGGGAGGTGGTCTGGGACAGAGGACAGCCTGTGATTGGGTTAGTGAACCTGGTGGGCAGCTCCAGTCTTTTGCTCCAGTCTGCACATGTCTCCAGGTTTTGCTTTCACATTACTTTCTTTAATATTTCCCCCTGCACCCCCTTAGAGTCCTAGCAACTGTCATGTCTACATATTAGCTTAAGAAAAATGTGGAAGAGGCACCTCTCTCCGAGGCAGTGCTCCAGCTCCCCTGCTCGCTCCCAGCCCGGCTGCTGCTTCCTCTGCCTTATGTTACAGTCATTAGTCGCTTGTCCAATTTCCCACCCGGCTGGCTCAGCTGCCTCTCTGCATGCCCCCAATACTGTCTTTCCTCGTTCTGTGTTCTGTGGTCCTGTCTGTCTCCCTCACTACGTGGTAAGCATCTTAAGCAAAGGGGCGGTGGCTCCCAGCATTGTGGCCTTGGCACCTCCACACAGTCAAGTGCACCTAGTAGACATCCAGCAAGCACTTGCAGCATTGGGTCGTGCATATGGTTCACATTTTGTAGGAATGTCTGTTTGTTCTGATTATCTGCCAGCCAAGCAAGTGTGCTCTTGGGTAGAGAAAGGGAAATGGACTAAAAGATGTGGTTCAAAGAGTAGTCAATAGACTGCTCATAATTACTAGTGGGAATGGAATAAGCATAAACTTTCTTGCATAACTAATCAATATCTTAATATATCTCCATTAGAGAGGGTTATTTTATGTTATTGATATTAAATATCTACCTATTGTGTCAGAAAGGGTTTCAGGGTAATTGTTATTGATGGTTAAAATCTTTTCGGCTGCTGAATGTAGATTTTTTTTAATGGATGATGATTGGCTGAGATTTATTTTTCCTGCATTGCTATAAGCCAGATTCTCCATTAAGCTATAAAATATTATAATACACTCGAAGCAATGTAATGTGATCCAAACACACAGTTATAACTCATTTCATTATTAGTCACGTGTGCCAAGACATTAGCATCGTCATTAACTAGTACTGGGGTGAGCGTGGTGCACAGGAAAATTTTTTAACAACGCAATTGCATTAGTGCTGGTTATAGTTTAATTATCTGATGGTTATAATCACACGCTTAATGATAATTGGGCAATGGAATGACTGCTGACATGGAGTTTTGAGGCAGAGTCTCTGTTTTAGTTCTAAACACAAAAATCCAATCTAGAAAACAGGGTGATATCTGCCATCATTTGGTAGACTTCCGTTTGTTAGATGAGGCTTCAGTTCACTTAACTGTCCCTGTGTGGTCGGCAGTGCCTGAGTGGCTGCTAGGGACATGGATTTTCATTAGACATGGATTTCCATTAGACGTGGATTTCTGGGCAGTTTAGGTCTTCTGTATCACTCTAATATTTTCCTGAACCGCCTTCGAAATATGAAACCACTGCACCCAGGCTGCTCTTCATACCCAGATGGAGTCAAGGAACCCGGTTTTTCTGATCCATCTGTTGTCCGGGGTTTTGCTTTTGGTGCTTAGCGCTTCTTCCATGGAATGCTGCTATGGTGGAGTGCATGAATGGCCTCCATTCTTCACCCTCCCAATGGGCACATCCTTTACAATGTGGCTTTGCAGCTCCTGCCACTAAAGAGGAGCGATGTTTCCCTGTCCTGGATGGTAGGTTTGGCCATGTGACTTGCATGGGTCTTTGAGATGTTAGAAGGTGTCAAATGACTGCCCTTCGTTTCCCTGACCTTCTCTATCTTGTGTTGCTAAATTCTGCGAGTTCCCAGAATGCATCACACACTCTTGCATTAAATATTCTCTAGTTTTAAGATATTATCTTTTGCTTATACACCCCCACCACATTGTGAGGGCTCCTTTTCTTTCTTGGCAATGCTGACTCATTCTTTAGTCAACCATCAGTCAAGAATCATGTTCTCCAGCAAGTTTCCTTCCCCGTCACTTCCCATGTTCCCACTGTCCTTCAGGGCAATCCTTTCTGATGCACTTGTTGCCTTGTCTTCTAATTGCTGGCTTCTCTCCCACGAGTTCTTGGCGGACAGGGACATTTCCTCTCTGTATTCCCAATGCCCAGCCCAGTTCCTGAACATAATAGGCAAACCAGTCAGTGTCATCCTTTTTCCCTTTGGTTGTCACTTGTCTCATTTTAAAATAGGATTTGAGTCCTGCTAAAGAAATTGAGGCACACAGGATAAAAATTAAGTAGATGAAGAAGCTGTGAAATAAAGAAAATAAAGATGATGAAACCAAGATTCACAGAGCCCAAAATGACCAGAAGTCCCATATAGTTGTTATATTTTGACCTCACATTGAGCTCTAAGCTTCCAAGTAGCTAAAGCAAGCAGAAAAATAAGAATAGTTGTTAATGTTCACAGTTTTAGGTATTTCACACAGGAAAATGTATGAATGGCTAATAAGCACATTGAAAGATATGGCCATCATTAGTCACCATGGAAATGCCAATCAAAACTATAGTAAGGTACCACCAGATTGGTTTAAATTGAAAAGACAATACCAAGTGCTAGTGGGAATCTAATGAAACAGGGACTCGGATATATTGTTGCTCAGAGAGTCAGAAAATTTGGCAGTTTCTTATGAAATTACACACGACCCTATTACATGACCCAATAATCCCACTAAGTATTTATCTAGGAGACTCGTCCCTGATCTGTGCACAAATGAGTTCCTATACAAAGGGCAACAGGAACTTTATTCATAAGAGCTAAGAACTGGAAACAATTGCCTGTCAGTGGGTGAATGGATCAACAAACTGTGGTACATTCACACACTGAAATAGTACTTGGCGATAAAAATGAACAAATTGCTGATGTCACAGCGTGGATTTGTGTCGCAGACATATTGAGATAGAGAAGCCAGACAAAAATGGATATACTAATTATATGGTTTCAGTTGTACAAAGTTCTAGAACAGGTGAATTTAATCTGTAATGGTATAAAACAGAGCAGTAGTTGCCTGGAATGAGTGCAGGGTGTAGAGAAGGACTGGACAGGGGCACGGGAGCGTTTTCCGGTGTGACTGGCAACGCTCTGCATCAGGGGTCAGCAAACATCTGCTTAGGATCACTGACCGCTTTAGGCCTTTGCCATCGTCTGGTCTGGGTCGCAACTACTCAGCTCTGCCACTGGAGCTCTGGAGGAGCCTCAGACGACATGTAAATGAATGAGCGTGACCGCCTTCCAGCAAAATTTCAATTGTAGACACTGAAATTTTAATTTCATATGTATTTGACATGTCAAGAAATACTAATCTTTAATTTTTTCAACCTTATGAAAATACAGAAACCATTCTTAGCTGGCTGGCTCTACAAACACAGACTGCAGGCCAGATGTGGTTCACCAGCCAACTCCTGTTCTAAATCCCAGCTAGGGTGGCGCTTGCCTGGGTATTTCCAGCTGTAAAACTCATCAGATTACAGTCTTTCAATCTGCACTTTTTACTTAATTTTAAGTATAATGTACATTATGTTTAAGAAACAACTCACAGTTTTCATAAGATGAAAATATCCATCTGTCAATCAGTTGAAACCCAGCTCTTTATGATAGAAAGTTCTCGTCTGTGTTCTATGTAAGATGATTGTTAGGTGGTTACCATGTGGTTGCTGGTTGACTGGCTCTTGCCAGGGATAAGTTTTGCTCATCCTACGGAGTATTAAAAATACATGTTTGAGTTTGACCAGCCCTTGCCAGGGAACACTGTCCAGTTTCACAGACCCCACCCTTCCTTACTGTCTTAATTGGGCCCCTTTTTCATTTTTTACTTTCATTCTCTTACTATTTTTATATTTAAGTTGTTTCCCCCATAAACAGTATATATTTGGATTCTTTATGCAATTTTATATATTTCTTTCTATCTATCTATCTATCTATCTATCTATCATCTATCCATATTTTAACATTGTTAAATAATTTGTAGAATAAAATGCGAGAATAGGGATCTTGCCTGCTTCACTCACCATTGTATGGCCAGAGACTGGCATAGTATCTCTACACAGTAGGAGATGAGTGAATACTCTCGAATATGTGGTAAGTCTGTAGATAAGTGTTCCCTTTAGACAATCCTCATGATGCTCAGGCCTTACAAAGGATTTTTGTTTAGAACTGAGAAGTGATGATTCTGCGATTACATTTTCTGGCAGGAAATTAGGGCGGTAAAACGAGCGGTTGTGCCCTTCCTCGTTGTGGATGATGGAAAACACAGACGCTAACCCGTGTTGTCGATCTGTGCCATCCAATGTGCCTCATAGATGGCTATTTAAGTTTGACTTACTTAAACTGAAATAAAAAAAAATCTAGCTCCTCAGTGGTACTAGCCACATTTTAAGTGTTCAACACCACATGTGGCCTGTGGCTTGTGGCTATTGTGTGAGATGGCACAGATGGAGAACGCATTCTTTATCACAGGGGCTTCTAGTCGATAGTGCCGGCCTAGACTCATGCCACTTGTCCTAAACAGTCACAGAAAACAAATAAACAAAAAATGGTACTCACAAATAATTCCTAGATCTCAATGTCAGATATTGGTATGTAGTAGGAATTGAAAAGTTATGGCCGCCAAATCCAGCCCGTTTTTGTGAATAAAGTTTTATTGGAACACAGCCATCCTCATTTGTTTACATATTATCTGTCTTATTTCAAGACACAATATCGGAGTCCAGTTGTGACAGAGACTGTCTAATCTGCCAAGTATAAAATATTTATTGTTTGGCCCAGTACAGAAAAAAAAATTGCCGATGCCTGGCATATAGCATGAGTTTAGTTTATATTTAGGGTGTTTGTTTGTTTTAAGTGTCTTTTGGAATAAATTCTACTTATATATTGAAAAGCAAATGGGAGAAAATAAAAACCTTATTTTCAACTCAGAGATAATCATTACTCACTGTTAACCCAATGGTATATAATCTTTTGGTCTTTTTTCCTATTATTGTATTTTTATGCTCTAAAATACATAATGTATAAAATATGTTTTTCAAAATTGAGATTACAGGACACAAACTTTTTGAAATTTCTCCTCTACTTCCAATGCTCTGCATTTCTTTTCCATGATAAAATTTTTATGACATGATTTTTAATGGCTATATTTTATTCCCTCCTGTGGTTCTATAATAATTATTTTGTCAATGTCCTATGAACAGGTATTCAGACTGCTTATAGTAATTTCTAAACACTAAGTTTTCATTGTGTCATCTTCCAGGAATGTATCCTCTTTTACATTCTGTTAGTGAGCAATTTAAAAAATTTTTAAATGTTTTCAAACCCATATTTCTCTAATTGTAAAAATCCAGCGAAACCAGTATCTTTGACTCACTCCTAGGTAGGATTAGGATTTGAGCACAACTTTACATTCTGCTTCCTCTCTTCTCTAACTTGGTTGATATGATATAGGTGTTAATCCATGTTTTACATTAAATTTGTTTGCATTCAAGAATAAATTTTGATACTTGTATTTGGCTTATAACCAGATTTATAATTATTTAGATTTATTTTAATGGTTAACTTAAGTGTGTATTATTCATTCTTTTAAATCCTGACTTCCTCATTTTTAAAATGTTAATTTTGTTTACTCTCTTGGTTGATTGAATTACATAATATAATTTTTTAAAGAAAAGATAGATGAGTTAAGTATATATGTGTGTATATATTTATATAAGTGTAGACGATTTACCTATGAATAATTTATGTTTCATTTACATATAGAAGACAAATGCTCTTTCCCCTTGGAACTTCACACGCAGATCCTATGTAATCACCCTTGGCAATCGCAGTGTTAGGAAAGGAAGTCAGAGGCCGAGACTGACTCTGTTATTTTTCTTAGGTAACCTACTGTTTCCTATTTGAACGTTTAAAAAGGTTTTCTTTATTCATATGCTTTTTGATAAAATAGACTAACAATGTGGAGACAGACTCATGGATACAGAGAACAGACTGATGGCTGTCAGATGGGAGGGGGTTGGGGGCTGGGTGAGGAGGGTGAAAGGATTAAACAAAGAAAATAAAGACTCTGGTTATGGACAACAGGATGGTGATTGACAGAGGGAAGGGGAGGTGGGGGCAGGAAGAATAGAGTGAAGGGGGGGTAAAGGGTGACGCAGAAGGAGGCTTGACTTGCAGTGGTAAACACACAACACAATACACAGATGATGTGTTGTAGAACTGTATACCTGAAACCTATATAATTTTTGTTAACCAATGTCGCCCCCAATAAATTCAATTAAAGATCGCAAAAATTAATCTAGGTGAAAGGTCCTTTTTCATTGATTTTATTTTTTTTTGTTCATGATAAATCCTTTCAAATGGAATCTTGTATGTCTATGGTTCTTTGGCCTGAAATAGTTTTCCTTTATCCATTATTGCTTTTGTTTTACTAATTCTAGTATTTTCTTCAGAAACACTATTCCTATCCTTTCATTTTTTCATTTTCCTTCTTCCATTTTTTACTTTATATTAACTCTCACTGTTTTCATCTCTGTCCCATTGCATTCTGAGAAAGTTAATCCTGTTATTCACTGCTTGAATTTTCAATATTGTATTATTTCTGCTCTTCATCACTGTCATTGTGAATGTATTATCATTTCTGATTTCCAACAATCTTTCTATATCTTACTGATGTTTCTCATCACATTATTCTGCTGTCTTCTTTGCATGCTGTCTTTCTAATAGAGACCTTGTCTCGTGTCCTTTTGAGGTTCATCTTTTCTTTAATTCCATAGGCAAAATAATTTCAGAAGTACACCGTACCTCCCAGTCTTTAAGACTCCATCCCCTTTCTCTGGTCTGGCTGTGTTTTCTCATACACCTTATGATATTTATTATCTTTCCTCTTTGAATGAGGTGATATCTATGTAGATTAGAATTTTCCAGATGACAGTGGTTAGTTAGTCATTGGCCCTTTTCTCTTCTCATCTGGCAGAGGCTAAGGCTCCTTGTTTCTTCAGAGCAGAAGCATGCTAAAGGCACAACTGTACCTCAAAGCAAGCAGGTTACTCAGGTCCAGAGATTCTCTGAGTTCAATGCTCAGATCCCTGGTACTTTTCAGGAATGAAATGCACAAAGAAACTACAATTCCCAGAATGCTTCCCCTTTCCCCATTCCTCTGGTCTCTGCTCTGTCTTCCCACAAAGTGCTGAATTACATGAAGAGATTACCCTCCCCAGATGCAATGCTCCACAGGTAACTTCTGTGTTATTTTGAGGAGGGCTATAGAAAGTTGTTGTTTTTGAGGGGGATATAGAAAGATGTAGGCAGGCTCTTCTGGTCCTAGGCACTTCAAGAGCCCTGGGCTTGAGTGCAGAGACGGTCAAGTTTGAGAACCACACCACACACAACCAGTCCTGAAAATGGCACAGAAATGGCACAGAAATCCCAATTGCAAAGGTATGAATCTCTCAAGGGGGTAGACCCCAAGTTCCTGAGGAACATGCGCTTTGCCAAGAAGCACAACAAGAAGGGCCTGAAAAAGATGCAGGCCAACAATGCCAAGGCCATGAGTGCATGTGCTGAGGCTATCAAGGACTTGGTCAAGCCCAAGGAGGTCAAGCCCAAGATCACAAAGGCAGCAGCCACAGGCTCAGTTGACTTACTTACACTGCTCACCCCAAGCTCGGAAAAACACAATGCTTGTGCCCACATTGCCAAGGGTTTCTGGCTCTGCCAGCCAAAGGCCAAGGCCAAGGCCCAAACAAAGCCCCAGGCTGCAGATGCAGCTGTGGCTCAGGCTCCAGCTCAGGCTCAGACTCAGGCTCCAAATTGTGCCCAGGCCCCTGTGAAGGCTCCATAATAGAGACCTCTGTCTGCTGATGTATGGGCAGGACTGGTGCGTCCCTGGGGCGGGGGTCCTCCGGAGGTGTTTGTGCAAATAAACCTGAGACAGGGTCTGTCAAAAAAAGAAAGAAAGAAAAAGAAAAAAAGAAACAAAGAAAGATGTAGGCAAGCCACATTGTAGTTTGGTGAAGGACCAGCATCTATAGTGTTCTGGTTGATACACATGCTTGCTTTCTGGCCCAGGGTGGGAGGCAAGTACAAAATACAGTCCTAAACTCTCCTAAAGTCCTTCCCTTCTAATCTCTAAACCCCTTGTTTCATAGAGGTAAATCTTGTGTATGGAAAAAGTGAACTTTGGGTGTATAGTTGCGTCTAGTTTAATATATAGTGGAGCTTCTTCCTGCATTTTAGGATTAAGTTGATTGACCTCTATGTTAGTTGTGCTGTTGGGAATTTTGGCCTTTTCCAGTGCTCCTATAGTCTTTTGGGAAGTTGGGAGAAGCTGCACCTATGGGTGATTACCAGCTCAATAATACTTTCAGCTGAATGCTTGACTTATTATTTTTCAACTTGGGATTTCTCAGAGAGCTACTTGTTTATCACTTGATCATCACTCCCCCTTTCAAGGCCAGCAGTAGTGTTGTGGAGACACTCCAGGATTTTAGTCTCTCTTTTATTGGGCTTCTGCAAGGTTTTCCTCTAAAGGCGCCCCCCCCCTTCTCTCCTCTCTGAACAATTTAAACCACACTTGAAAGAAACATTAAAAAAAACAGGGTTATATAGCAATTTCCTCAAATCTACAGTTCTTGGTGAGGAAGCATAAAAGAAAGCTCTTATAGTAAGTAAAAAAAGTGAATCCTTCTCTCCTGGAAGCTTTGTCAAGCTTCAGCTTGACAAAGGGATTACAAAGCTATTGTCGGTCCCTTGGGCAACTCAAAACTAAGGATTTTCTTTGTCCTGTTGAAATTTTGAAGGAATTTCTGAATCAAATGGTCAGTTTTGTATCTAGGCCTTGCTTTTTACTTTATCATTTAATTACACAGTGTAGTGATGTCTTGGCTTGAGAGATCTGGCATAACCAATTTTGAACATACTGGGAGATCGGTGAAGGAGAAATGACGAGGTGAAAGCTGAATTTAAGCTGCAGCCTCTACTTTGTCACTATAAAGTACTTCCTAGGAGATAATTTTCTTATCAAAGAATTAATGGTGGGAGATGTTAACATGCGAATGCCTAGGAATTCCAGTGAGGCTTGGTATTTATGGGAACATATATTATTAATGAGAAGCTTGAAGTTATTCACACATATGTACACACAGCACCACTTACTGAATGATGACATGATACTGAACTTCAAAGCTGGCAATGTAGGGCTAATCAGTGCATGTGCTCTCTGTTTTCACTTTACCCAGGGGTTTTAGTTTGTGGTTATGCAGAAAGAGTGAAGCATTACGTTTGAGTCTAACCCCAACTCCTGTCATCTGTCTGGGTTTTCTTTCCCGTAGAAAAAGGATGTCTTGAAGGCTCCTTTCCAGCCGACATTGTCCGGTTCCTCGTTAAATGCACTTTGCATGCACAAGGTGGTTTTTTTCATGAGGTGGGAAGGTTTACTGTTGTGTGGTCAGTCCACACTAACTAGCTCACGAGCAGCAGGGATCTCAGATTATTTGTCCTGTTGGTTCTCTGGGGCGTCCTAATGAGCAATGGCAAATTGGAGCTGTTGAATCTTTCAAGCAAGTCCCGTTCCCCCAGTGATATGTTCTGAGAGAGCACATTACAGAAATGAAGATGTGTTTTCATGGACTCTATGCTATAAAATATTTATGCCCTGCCTTTGGTTGGATAAAGTGTTTTGCAGTGTAGGTCATCTTCTCAGCAAAATGTTTCCCTATGAGAACAGCTTCCGAAAGCCCCTGTGGATCTTCAGGGCAGGTGATAAGATGGCCTTACAGAATAAGATGCTGTCAGGGCTAATGTCTGAATATGAATGGATCATGCATGACTTAACCCTAAAGGAAGATTTGGCATGAATAGAATTTCCAAGATGTATAATTAACTCTTTTACATTAATGAGAAATACAGCCTTCAAAGACATGAGCTGTCTCAGGATAAAATCTAAAATTTAACTCCTTTCTGCCTCCACGTAGAAGAATGTTCTTATGCTCCGATTTGTTTAGGTTGCAGGGGAAGGAACAGTTTACTCGCTGCTCCCTTTGTCTTGTCCTCCCTCCCCCTCTTCAAGGTACTTCTTTTGGGACAACTGGACGTCACAACTATTTATTGGGCCTCTAAGGCTCTACTTGCCAGTGTAGCAGCCAATGCTTCAGCGTGTCTGCAGAAATACATGACAGGATTTCTGCCTGCAAAAGGCTGACCATTTAGCTGACGAGTTAAGACATGAGCTAAAGAAACAAGTGAAAACCCATACATGACATATAATGTGCTGTGTGCAATACGGTTGGGTTTTGATTCATATGATGTTGATAGTACGATTGTGATGACAGTGAGTAAGGATTAATGACAGCTGGAGGAGTGAAAGAAGGCTTTTGGGGAGGGTGGGAAACCTGGCCTGGGAAAGATGGCGCAGTTTGGGGCAAGTAGGGAAAGGGAAGAACTTGTGTTCTGGGCAGAGAGAGTGACTGTGTGTTAGAGGCGGAGGAGAGGCCCCTGAGAGCTGTGCCAGCCATAGCTGCAGGTTGTGCCACAGAAACAAACAAGCCCAGACCACAATGGCTTGAATTAGCCAAAGCTTACCTTTCACATGAGTTACAAGTCCATTGTGGCGTGGTAGAGGACTCTTCCAAATTGTCTTTTTTTTTTTTAGGGATGCAGGACGACAAAGCCACCACCACCTAGAATGTCTCTAGAAGAAAGGGCAAATGACATACTGGCTCTTAGAGGCTTCCAGCTGGAAGTGACACGTGTCACTTCTTATATTTCATTGGCTAAGGCAAATCACAAGTGCGTGCTTAACCTCAAAGGGAAGTGCATTTCTCCTGTGCGCCCGGAAGGAAGAGAACAGGAGATATCGGTGAGCAGATCTAAGAACACCGACCACATGCTGAGGGTGAGAAAGCTGTGGAATAGTGGATGGCACAAGGGCATTGCAGACAGACGCACCTAGACTTGAAGTTCTGCCACTTACCACTTGGATGACCTTTGGCAAGAGACTTCATCTATACAACAGTATGAATTATTCTAGCAAAGTTGTTGTGAGGGCTACATGTGTGGATAAATATTGATTTATTTAGTTATTGCCTCCCTCTCATAACAGCTTTCGATTTTTTTGTTCTAATCCCACATGATATTTACTGTACCTCTTGCTCTTGGGTGCCAAGAAATATGCCTATAACCTTGCAATCATTCTTTCTTGCATAAACTAGCTCAAATGTATTTCAGCCAAGGCCTCTCCTGGTTCATTAGGTGCCTCTGCAAAGTAGAAAAAGCCATCCCCTTCAAGTGGGAGTGCATGGGTTTGTGGGCATAGAGTCACTTTATGTGAATTAGGGAAAGATTCCCTGTTCTTTTTCTAGCCCTAGGCCAGGTGTGTGGTTTGGCAGAAGAGCACAGGCCAGATTTTAGCCTCACTTCCCTCTTTGGTGGATGCCCTTGTGCAAAGAACAACATGAACAGCCATATGTGGTGGCTGTGGCTTTAGCTCCTTTTAACAGATTCCTGAGAAAGATAATAAGCCATTTATTGTTCAGCTTCCCTTCTGTAGAAGAGAGGAGTTTTAAATGGTGTGTCAACTCATCGTGGGAAAGAACTCTACATGTAGAATCCCAATGTATGAATTCCCAAGAAAATAACTAAGAAGCATTATGCTCTCTTACTCTCAGAATATCTCACTTATCTGCTATGTTTTGAATCAGTGGGATAGTTATTTATAAGCAACTCCCACTGATCTTAACGAGTTTAATGAATAAAGAATGAGCATAATAAGTGAGCTTAACTTCACCAAGAAATAATTTCTTATACAAAAGAAGTTTGATATTAAACTACTACCAAATATAATAAAATTAAGTCACATTAATTCTCTTAGGTATAATGCAATTGTCTGTGCTGTGCATAGACAAGAGGCTGAAAGAAAATTTCTGGTGTGCCTTTGAGAAGAATTTATGTAACATTAAAAATATCTCAGAGGAAAACAGGGCTAATAGAGGATTTTCTAAAATATAGGCATTATTTTCATTTACTTATTGGAACAGCGTCTAATTTAATGGTCATGATTCAAAGTGTGAGGTGTGAAGAGTGAAATTGGGAACATATCAACCTCAGTTTTCTCTTTGTTCCGAGGCGGGGTAGGAGGGGGAGAAGGAAGGGAAGTCGCACTCTGTGTGTGGTCACAGCTGTACTGCTAAGTGGCAGCACCTTCTCTTTCATGCACTGATGCTGTGAAGGCCTGAACGAGGGTATGGTAGGCTGAACATGAGCTCCCCCAAGATACCTACATCCTAACCCCAAGAATACCTTAAATGGCAAAAGGGACTTTGTTGATCTGATTCAATTGTGGATTTTGAGCTGGAGAGATGATCTCGGATTATCCACTGGTCCCAATGTCATCACAAGGATCTTTATTTTTTATTAAAAAAATTTTGTTTAGATCTTATTTAGTTATTTTTAGAGAGAGGGGAAAGGAAGGAGATAGAGAGGGAGAGAAACATCAATGTGGGTTGCCTCTTACGCATGCCCTACTGGGGACACAGCCCGCAACCCAGGAGTGTGCCCTGACTGGGAATGGAATGGGCAACCCTTTGGTTTGCAGGCTGGCACTCAATCCACCGAGCCACACCAGCCAGGACCACAAGAATCTTTGTAAGAGGGAGGCAGGAGAGGCAGGGGCAGAGGTGGATGGATATACCAGGCCATGAATACTAGCAGCCTTTGGCTATCAAAAGGATTGAAGAAAAACTTTTCTCCTGGATCTTCCAGAAGGAACCATTCCTATGGACACCTTGTGTTTGTCCAGGGAGACTCATGTTTGACTCATGCCTGCCAGAACTATAAGGGGATAAACTTGCATTGTTTTCAGCCACTGAGTTTGTGGTAATTTGTTACAGCAGCCATAGGAAACTATTACAGGGAGCAAGGATGGGGCTTTTTGAGGATTCAAGTAGGGAGGTGAGTGTGCAGACATAGAGGCCTTGGGTCAGTTCGCTAGCGCAGAAGTCATCAAACTATAGTTATCAGACTGACTTCTGCTACCTGTTTTCATACAACTCATGAGCCAAGAATGGGTTTTATATTCTTACATGGTTGATAAAATTATAAGAAAAATAATGTGTTTTGTGATATGTAAAAATGTTGTTCAATGTCAAAGTTTTGAAAAGATTTGCTGTTCCCTGTCCGAGCGGCAGAACACTAGCTTTGGTCTTGAGGTCTTCATGCATTTCTGTGAGTTCACCCTCACCCCTCACTGCCCAGCATGTTCACTTGATCAAACCCTACGTACCACTTAATGCTTCTTTGACTCAAACTCTACCTTCTCTATGAGGCCTGCTTGACATGTTGAGAGCTTACCATAATCAATACACTATGATTAATATTGGAGATACAAAGATGAGTGAGCTATGATTTGTTCCCTCAAGGACTACACACTAAAACAATAACAATAACAACAATAACAGCAACAATAAGAAACTCTATTACATATCAAATGCATTCAATCACTATCAATACTTTTATAAGTCCCCTGTGATAAATGTTACTAGATCAGTTTTTCAGGTGACAAAACTGAGGCTAAATCACTTAGCCATAGTCAGTTGAACAATTCTGATGAATGCCCTGCTATCCTTCTAGAATATCGCATGGGGTTCCCACAGTCACCTGGTCCTGTCCTCGTTTCTCCAATCCCCTCCCTGAAGCTGGAAGCTGTTGTGGCCTCTGCTCTCAACAGTCAGCTTCAAGTTTGTATTTCTTTAAGGAATTCGTAGTTTTCAAGCTTAAGTAGAGTTTGGGAAAGCCCTCCAGCATTTTGTTATCAAATTGCCACAAGAGCCAATAAATTAGGATGTTGAAATATTAGATTAAAAATGGAAGCAAAATTGTTGGTGAGGTGGCTCCCAAACTTTTCTGGATGAGCCAGTGAGCTGTGGGGCAGATTCATTTTAGCCAATGTGTCTTGAATTCTGTGAGGCAGAGGGGTGCCCATAACTTTGACTCTTTTCTTCTATGTTCTTCTGTATTAGCCAGTTGAATGGCCATCTGTGTGCTTACTGTAGAGAGGACTACGTATCATTTTGGTTTTATCTCCAGATGCAGGTGCTAACAAAAAGTGCCCGCCACCTTCAGTGCCCAAGTATGGAGCCAGAAGGAAGGACAAAAGACTAAGGGTCATTTTAGGTACCATGAAAGTAAATCATTTTTTAAAAATTTAATTATTGTTCAAGTACAGTTTTCTGTCTTTTACTCCCATCCCAGCCCACCCCCCCCATGCTCCCCACCTCCCTTCCATTTCCACCCCCCTTAGTTGTTGTCCATGTGTCCTTTATACTGGTTCCTATAAATCCTTCCCCTTTTTCCCCTGAAATTCCCTTCCCTCTCCCCTCTGGTCACTGTCCCCTTGTTCTCCATTTCAGTGTCTTTGGTTATATTTTGCTTGCTTGTTTGTTTTGTTGTTTAGGTTCCTGTTAAAGGTGAGATCATATGGTATTTGTCTTTCACTGCCTGGCTTATTTCACTCAGCATAATACTTTCCAGTTCCACCCATGCTGTTGCAAAGGGTAGGAGCTCCTCTTTCTTTCTGCTGCATAGTAAATTATTTTTTTAAACTTATTTTTGACCTAAATGTTTTACCTACTCTTCTGCATCGGGCTGTGGTGAGTAGCTAAAGAAAGTGTGCATATATTCTGAAATATTTTATAAATCAGAAAGTGCTGTACCAATGTAGGACTTGCTCTGAGAGATGCCAAATAGGGTGTGTTCTTACTTTCAACAAAATTTATTTTGTACTTCTGTGTTTTTAGCTCTGCTCTGTGGATTCCTAGAGGACTATTAAGAAGCATTGGCAGGTCCTACAAATTGTTTCTTATTATTAGTGTTTTGTTTCCCTTGTATGGCAGAGAAATGTTTTATGTCACATTGACCTGACTTCACTGCTGCTAACTGTGGTTCTCACATTTATAAAATATAATCCAGTGAAGGGAAAAGCATACTTTTTTTCCCTCCTGTAAAGTCCTATAGGTTTGTCACATTGCTCTGAGCAAAGCAGTGGAATTTCCAAATCCCTACCAGTGAGGGAAACAACTTAAGAAGGAAGACTAGGGGGAGGAAAATATGGTAAAAAATATATAAGTAAGAAACTGAGAAAGAATATAAATTTGGGCATCTTTCACTAAAACCTTGCTAATTTATACTGTGTGGAGTGTTAAAAGGATTATACATAGGGAGATTGCTTTAGTAACTCAGTTTTGAATCCCAAACAAATAAGATCATCCAACTGAAGAAGCAGCGTCTGGCTTGGCCCAGGGATGGAGGCACATAAAAATAGTTTTGGGAAAGTTTTAAAGAAGAAAACAGATGTCGTTTCGAAATTGGGATGGGATCTATTTGGTTAATGAATGTTTATATGGGTATGGTCAAATCAGACATGCTCGAAAGATTTGCTTTTTATATTTCACCACAACTTATTACAAATGGCAGAGTTGTACTGATAGTATCGGCATGGTTTGCTTTAAGAAAATCCAATATTAATAACACTCCAAATTTACAAACAGATGAACTAGGGGATGAGTATTTCCATTATAAAAGGATTCACTTAAGGGGATCTCCTCCAGAATATTTAAAATATGACTTGATTTACTAATATAGTTTATCTACAAGTTTTCAGAAGCACATCTGAGAAAAATATGAATACATGCACACATGCTCTACTGGACTTAGATTCTTCATTAGGGTGCAAGGTAGATGGCACGTTATGTCTCAGGATGACTATACCTGCTATTGGCTTGTCCTTACTGCAAATAGCGAGCTCACTTGACAATGAAGAACTTCTTGTTGGGACCTGCAGTCTAGCATGGGCACTGAATGTTCCTGTGCTCTTTTGCTGGATATGCCAAGTATGCAAAGCTCTGACTGTTCTTTGTCTGGACCGTTTCTCAGGGTGGCGTTTGCTGTGAGAAGACTTGAGGGGGACAGTAATGTCTATTTTTGGGGTAAAGAACAGGTTTGCTTCCTGCTTGCTGGAAAAGAGCATGGCGCTTAACCTCAGTATTTCTCATCTGTGTTGCAAACCCACTGTGTGCACAACATTCATCTGGACCCACAGCTTTACTTCAGTGGGACTGGAGGGCAAGGGGAGCTGGCACACATGCTGATGCTCATGCTTCTTGCTGTGCTATGAGTAATAAAGTCCTTTGTCTCTGACCCAGGAGTCTCACCCCTTCTGCCCGGGCCATAAACCAGTGGTCATCTAACTCACTAGCTTGTTTGTAGGGTAACATCAAATCCTGGGCCTGACAGTTATTTCAGTTCATGTTGGGTCTAGATCTATGGATTTGGGGTTCTCAGGGCACTTTGTGAGTCAACATGAAAGGCATCTATGACTTTATTTTTCTATCTTTTATTTGCTTAGAACTACATGTTAAAATAATGTTACTATTTTATTGTCATAAGTAGAAGCTAGAGCAGCTGGTGTTTGGCTTAGATTTTTGTTGTTTTCTTTTGTGTTTATTAAGGGACAATCTTTGGTAGTATTGAATTGGCATCATATTACCCATGTACAATTCTTGAGTATACATGGAAGGCAGAAACTAATGATTATTAAGGAAACTGCACACTGGGTCTGAACTTGTAAGTGGGATTTCTGAATGGACTGCATATGCAGGAGATGCATTTTACAGCTATCTTCAAATTGCTCCTCATGTACCGGGGCTGTGTGTATGGAGCATTCTATTAGAATGTATCTACCCAGATCACGTGACAGATGGTGTTTGTGTTCCAAGGAGGAGAATTCAGCCTCCAGGAATAGGTTTCTCTTTTGCTCCCCTGAGCTGACAAGTGCCTCATCTCTTACAAGGACTTCTCTTCCCCCAGAGCATTTGGGAAGCAAAAGACACTACCTTTGGGATAGACTGTATGTGTGGGCAGAGGTCTGGGTGAGTTTGTGGATCTGGTTTGTTGCGTGCATTTGGGCACGGACGCTGCAGTGAACGGGTTTGTTTTCAGTGAGCATGTAGAATGGATGCCATTCCCCTCAAATCATCACCTTGGGAATCTATATGTTATTTTCAAGTTATTGCCGATATTTTGGCTCAAACTCTGCTGTGACCCCTGTTATGGGTATGTATTCAAAGTGTGAGGTCGAGTGGCGATAAACCTTTGTTCTCTTTTTCAATTTCCCAAAAGCATTTAGAGCCAGTTCTATGATTAAAATGGGTGATAAAGTAGGATAAAAAGTGAGACATATAAAGTGATAAAATTGACTTTCTTGAATGGTTTGCAAACGGAACCTAAAGGCCAAGGCCGACCAGTTTGGCATTACTTTGTATTGGCTGCTGTAATAAATTACCATAGACCAAGTGGCTTAAACAATTGATTTGTATATCTCACATGTTATGAAAGCTGAAAGTCTAAGATCAAGGTGTCAGCTGATGCGGTCACCCTCAGCACCCTCTTCCTTGCTCGCAGATGGTTGTCTTGCTGGCAAGGTCCTTGTGTGGCAGAAGGAGGGGACTCTGGCATTTATTTCTTTTTCTATGAGGCTACTGATCCCATCACTGGGGCTTCCCCTGTGACTTCATCTAAACCTACTCACCTCCCTAAAGCCCTAGTACCTAATACCATCACATCAGGAGTAGGGTTTTAGGGAGAAAGTAAGTTGTCAGATTATATTATCTGCGCCTTCCTATGAAAGGAATGGAATTCAAGTTCATCCACAAAACTGAAAAAAAAAACAACAAAAAACAAAAAACCAAAAACCTGCTAATTTTTTGGATTGTCTTGTGTTCTGGATTGAATTTTATCCCCTCACCCCTGAAGATGTTTCGAAGTCCTAAGCCCCGGTACCTGTGAATGTGATCTCATTTGGAAATAGAATTTTTCAGGTGTAATCAAGTTAGGATGAGGCCGTGACGGATTAGGGTGGGCCCTAGGTTTGACTGATTATCAGTGTTTTTATACGAGGGAGACATTTGGACCCAGAGACACGCTCAGAGGGAAGATGGGCTATGCAGAGGGAGGTGGAGTTAGAATTGTGCTGCTCGGGGCGCGGATTGCTGGCAACCAACAGGAATGAGGGTGAGGCAAGAAAGAATTCTTTCCTAAGGCTTCAAAGAGAATATGGCCCTGCCTTGATCTGTGACTTGTAGTCTTTGGAATTGTGAGAAAATAAGTCTCTATTCTTTAAGATTCCCAGTTGATGGTACTTTGTTAGAGTAGCCCTAGGAAATCAATGCATCTTGCTTGTTCACTTCTGTTTGGAATAATATTCTGCTTACATTGCCCCCTAAATAAGATGGGATGTAGAGAGACTAAGAGAATAGGATGGTTAGGGATTCAAAAACAACTTTGTCCATCCTCTACTGTAACGACAGAAACACCCGCCTGGCTAACCGAGAGCTGAGCACGTGCAGGGGATGGATGTGCAGTCTGGTCTCCGGTTTCTTCCCACCAGCAAAGGAGGTAATTGGGCCACCATATTTCCTTTGGGCTGTTCCAGCTCAGACCTGGTGCAGCAGAGAAGCCTGTCAGTGTTCATAAAAAATGTAGACATTCAGTCTTTGTGGTGAAGATAACATTCACCAAAGAATTCTCCATAAGTTCGTTTTATTCAGAGCCTGACATACATCTCTGTCTTCTGTTAGTGAAACCATCTTCTAGGAGTGAAGACAGATTCACCTAGAGTTAACATTCCCTCCCTTTTTCCTCCTAATTAGATTGTGATCCTACTGCTGGTCTCCCCGCATAAGAGTCAGTGATGCGGGCGCTCAGCGAATTACTACTTCTGCTCTTTCAGCAGGTCTGAGCAGTACTTCCTTTTCCTGGTTGCATTAGTCATTATCCACTTACAGACATTTGCATTTTGAAATCTTTATCCTGCGGCATCAAAGTATTAATGGTAGGTGCAGACTGCACCAAGGCAATTGACTTGGCATTTGAAATTCCACTCTAGATAATCCAGAAAAATCTGTCACTGTGGGGACCCCGTTTGCCTGATTACCCTTTTCTCACAGATTCTAGGGTCATGGCCTTAGACTTTTATTTTTAGTTGCTTTCATTTGGTTAATTCCATTAGCGGCTTACTCCGAACATGAAAGTCATTTGCTATTAAAAACAAATGCCATCTCAAAAGGAAAGTCCCAAGGCTGGCTTTTCTTCTGATCTCTCTGTCAGCAGAGTCTGGGCCTTCAAACCCGGGGTGCTGCTTTGCATTAATTGTCTCCTGTCCATCCACTCCTACCTCTTTAGTATTTAGGAAATAATGTCTCAGAGTGAAGGAAATAAAGAGGTCATAATTAACACTGCGGATTGGATGAATTTAAAGCTGTCCCTGGGACTAAAGGGCACAACCAAATCTGATGTCAACCCTGAACATTTGTCAGTGACTCCCAGATGTCTCAGAACGATCTTTAACTTGTTTTCCCTCGAGTGCTGCTTTGCTGGGGCCACCAATGTGCTCATCTACAAAATCACAGTTCCCAGCTTCCCTGCAGCCGGGTAGCCTTGCAACACAGTTCTGTCTAACAACAGGTAAGCAGAAGTCTGTCATGGATTTCTGGGAAATACTTGCTTTCTTGATATATAGGCATTGTTCCTCCCTCCATCTGGCTCCATTCTCTTCCTTCCTACCTGGAACGCCTATGAAATATCTTGAGCCGGAGCAGCCATCTTGTGATCATGAGGGAAAAGCCAAGAGAACTGCAGAGACTTTGCCCTGATGTGCTTAGGTGCCAAACCAATGCCAGGAACCTTCTACCTCTGGACTTCTCCTTTCATTAAGAAGAATGATCCCCATTTTATCAGCATCATTGTTAAACGGGCCATGTGCAGACTAATTTGATCTGTGGGGGATGCAGTGGGATTTCTGAGGCAGTGTGCTGCTGTGTCGTTGGGGGAAGAGTTATCTGGAGCTGGAAGGGAATGTGAGCCACTGCAGGGAGGGCCCTGCGGAGCGGAGAGCCCGGGCATTCCCCGTGTGTGTGTGTGTGTGTGTGTGTGTGTGTGTGTGTGTGTGTGTGACAGAGAGAGAGAGAGACTGGGCCTCTTCTCATATTCTCAGTTTCCTCTGTGGCTTGAGGCTCTATTGGTGATCTGGGTTAACTTGTCAGAGGGATGCCCTGGGTTCCCTTCCCTTTGGGGGAATTGCATTTAATGAACAGCTGCTTTGTTCATTTCCTTACTAATTTTTCATTTCTTGAGAGAAAAAGGGAAGCTTTGAGATAATTACGTCGTAGTGCCCATTAGGAGAGAACTGTGTGCCTCTAAGTGATTGCAGGGGGAAGGATGCATTTTTGTGAATTGAAAATGTCTTTGTACAAAAGAAGTTATCCCAAGTAAGGCAAAACAGTCACAAAAACCAGAAATGTGGCTAGACTAGGTCATCTCTTTTCCTGACATAATTAATTTTTTCCCCCCAGAATATTCAAGTCATCATTTACCCCTGCTATCTGAGGACTGGGAATCTTACTGGGGTGTCTTGAAATAGTCCTGCCTGGATGGGGGGGGTGTCAAACTGTCAGTTGGGGGGCTAGTGGTGGGAGTTCTTATTTGTCCCTGGCTTTGGGGGTCCCCTGTGGGGCCCCCTCATGGCCTTGGACCCAGACTTAGGGAAAGAGAGTGGGTAGGGGTAGGAATGCTGGGTGCAGAGGGACCAGCCTCCTCCCGAGGTAGAGCAGGTACACCTCTCTGGCTCAGCGGTCACATTTCCCCACTAGGCCCAGAGACCTCTCGCTTACTCCTTGTTCCTCTGGCTGGTGTCTTCACACAGCTTGACACAAAATGTACCTCCTTAGGGAACAAGTAGGAGGCAGGACAGTGTCACCACCCAGAGCCTCGTCTTGATTGATCTGGAACATCCGCCCTAGTTCTGCCATTTATGTGCTGGCTGAGCTCAGGTAAATTACTCACCCTCTCTGAGCCTTAGCTTTCCCATTTATAAAATTAATTATTCATAGTATCTATTATTGCTGCACAGTTAACGACCACACAATCTCAGCAGCAGCCAATGATACACCTTCATTCTCACACACATGCTTCTGGCCTACTGGGGTGCGAGGCCACTGGCTACTTGGAGCATGTCTGCCTCATGGTGGGGTTCTGGGGTTTCCAGAGCAGGAACCTGCAATCCTACCTCGGCTTGCATCTCATGCACTGTCACTTCTGCCATTATATTGGCCAAAGCAAGTTAGGTGACCAAGCCCCATGCTCATAAAGTGGGAACTAATATTCCTTCTGTAGGGGGAGGTGGGAAGTGAATATTTGCTGAACAGTGTTTTAATGACCACCCCGACCTTCAACAGATGTTTTGAAGACTTACTGAAATTACGCTGAGAGGCATTTAGCATGGAACTGTGCACATAGTAGTGCCCATTAAGTGTTAGTTGCTCTTTTTGCTGCTGTTGCTTTAAGTCCTGTTCTCTGCAGGGAGCAATGGGGTTCTGGAGAGGAGCGCGCTGAGCGGGCCGCGCACGGCCCAGGACCGCGCACGGCCCAGGACCTCGCTGGCGTGAGGACAAAAGCTTCCCTTCCTCCAGGCCAGTGTGGAGTATTCTCCCCTTCGACACCGAACGGGCCCATGGACGCTTCTGAAAACCTTGGGTCCATGTGATATTTGGTTAGTTTTGTGCATTCTATTACATCGAGAGCATGTTCATGCCCCTTCTCACTTTGACCTTACCGGTTATCCTACGAAATGAACTGAGTAGCCATTGCCATTGTCATTTTATGGAGAAGAGAGCAGGTTGGGTTGACCCCTGGTGACATTGGTTGCTTTGGTCTCCTAGTCTAGAGTTTGGATGGAAAAGGGCATGAGTTGAGGTTTGTAGGAATCAACCATAAAGATTTGGAACTTTAACATACATTCTCTCACTCATTTAATGAGCAGAAGTCTATGGTGCCTCTCTTGTGTGCTCCATAAACACTGCGGTAAGTGTAGGGCGTGAAGGGCTCAGTAGGCTCCGTGGTAATTCTGGGCCCTTCTGGGGATCACAGGTGGTGGGCGGGGCCAGAGCCAGGAAGCCCGAGCTTGCTCATCAGTCCTGCATCATCCGCGCTGTCATCCGTGCGCTCCTCCCGCATCCCCTTGGAGCACCCACTAGGTCCAACAGAACCACTCTTTTGGGTTGCGTCAGAGCGTGTCAGTCTCCATGGGGTCTCAGAGGCTCTCCCCTTCCGTTCCCCAGGGCTCTACACACTGAACTGGTTGGAGAAGCCCATAGCCATTCACTCTAATAAGCACCTTATGATGAACAGATGGCATCGCGATACACAGAGTTGGGGTCAGGAGTCTGGGTGGCTAATCAGGAGCTTGAGAGGCGCTCTCACCACACTCCTCCCCATTCCCTTTATTTCCTTCTCTGAGGTGGAACTGTGGTGTAGATGCACTGGATGGAGATGGTGTGGACTAATTCATTCCTTCTTCTCAGACTGCAGCTAATCTCACAACAGTTTAAATCTACGAGATCCGTCGGGGCCACTTATCCCCATTTTACAGGCTCCGAGAGGGGCCTATAAAGTTACAGGTTCAAGACAACTAACTTGTCCACTGTTCTGCTAAAATCCAGCTGACCTCACGGATCCTTTCTAGACTATAGATCCCATAATACTTTTCAATTCCTAAATATTGTGTGTTATTTCTTGCAATGTCTGGAGCTTGCCAGTTCTTACCTGTCAGTGGCGGTATGAGGAGCTGTAAGGTATGAAGAGCAAACAAGGAGTGTGACTCTTCACTTCTCCCTCCTGTGAATCCTCACCCTGCTCTCAAATCCAGGATTTTGCAGGGGAAGGAAGGACCAATCCAGGACCTACACCCATTGGAGTCAATCATGGCCTGCATTGACCTTGATTCAACAGGGCATGACTGCTCTGTGCTGGGTGGGCATCCTTACTGCTCCATGAGTTCTGGTCCCTTGGCCTTTGGTCATCTTTGGTCCTAACCTGCTGTATCTTAAATGCTTTGTTCCTCTCCCTCTAACTTCTGGTTGAAGGTCTTAACTTCAGAGCTTCAGGACATTTTCCAAATAATAAAGGTATTGGAGATGTTTGGAGTGTGTATCCTGTACCAAAATTCTACTAAATGCTTTATATCTGTTATTTGGTCAGAATGAATGTAATCCCTACTCTTGTGGTAAAGGTGGCAATATTTTCATTTTACAGGCAAGGACATGGTGAAGTTCAGAAAGGTTATTTATCTTTTTCAGGATCACACAGCTGGTAAAGGAAGCTTACTTTTGCCATCACATAATTTTGTCTTGTCAGAAACAGCTGCTGATACTGGTCAGGGATTTCTTATAGGTTACTTTCAATCCTCAGAACAACTCTGCCTTCATATTCCCTTTATTTGCCAGGTGATAGAACTGAGGCACAGAGAGGTTAAGTAACTTGCTCTGGGTCACACAGCTAATTTCATAGTTATGAGGCTCAAGTCTAGGGCTGTCAGACTCCAAAACTCATCTTTTATTCCCTTTCTTGCTGAGAAGTCCTTTTGGACTTGCCATGATCTCACCAAGCCCTGCTCAGACACCCATGTGAGGTAGAAGACTAGTTAAAAGAACATGAAGTATAGAGGTGAGCCCTGGTTGGTGTTGCTCAGTGGACAGAGTGCAGGCCTGTGAACCAAAGGGTTGCTGATTGGATTCCCAGTCAGGGCACATGCCTGGGTTGCAGGCCAGATCCCCAGCAGGGGGCGTGTGAGAGGCAAGTACATGTTGATGTTTCTCTTCCTCTCTTTCTCCCTCTCTTTCTCTCTGTCTTTTTTTTTCTCTTAAAAAAAAAAGAATAGAGGTGAATAGGGAAAACATTTCTCATTTAAAGGGCAGCCTCTGTGTATGGTGTGCAGAAGGGAGACTGTGGGAAGCGAAAGCCCATCCCAGTCGTAGTCACTGGTGGACTGATGGGAAGACCCTCACCCCTCATTTTTGAGCATCTCCCATGGGTACCACCTCCTTTGAGTTTCTGAGACTATGGTTAACACCATTGCTCTAAAGACTGGCTTCTTCCTGGCTGGGCTCTTCTGACTATAATCCCCATTCTCCCCAAACCATCTGAGTCTGCCCTAGTGAAGTAAGCCAGGCACACCCAATGAGAGAAGCGTCCAGGCAGAGGCAGCTTCCTCCGCCAGGAAGCGAACCAGGGTCTTGCCTGGACTGCAGCCCAAACCCAGAACATGCAGCCAAAGGAGGCTCCTGGGAAGGGGTATTAGCTCATCGCAACCGTTAGTATCATTACTGTGGTTTCTCTTCTGCCTTGGAAAAAACCACCTAGTTTTTCTGACTACTCACCAACTCCCACACAAAAGCCTGAAACTGATCAGGGCAAGACAAGCCCGGCTCATTCTGTGCTGCGAGAACCGCTACACTTTGTGCTGCTGCTGATCTGATCCCATTTCCAGTCCGAACCATCTTATTTCTCACCTCCCAGTTGATTTCCCTGCTTCCACCGGGACAATTCACTCTCTTCGCAGCCGTCACCCTGGTCCTTCTAAGTTGTGAATCTGGTCATGTCACTCCTCTGCCCCAAGTCCTCCAGTGGCTTCTCCTGCTCCTCAGGGAAAAGCCCAGGGCCTTGCCTTGGGCTCTTGTGATTGAAGGCAGCGCCTGGCATGCTTTTTTTTCTGTAAAGAGCCAGACAGTTTACACACACACACACCTCAGCTGAAGATATGATCATTGATTTTGAGAGGGAAAGAGAGAGACAGAAAGAAACATTGATTTTAGAGAGAAATGTGGATCGGTTGCCTCCCGGAAGTGCCCCGATTGGGGATTGAACCTGAGACCTTTTGGCACACAGGATGGTGCTCCAACTGAACCACCAGGCCCTGGCCAAATAGTAAATATTTTTGTTTTTGTGGGTCATTGATCTTTAGCAACTACTCACCTTTGCTGTAGAATGAAAGCCAACACAGTTGATCGCAAACGAGTGGGCGTGGGCGTAGCTGTGTCCCAACAAAACTTTATTGACAAGAACTGGCGAATGGTTGGGTTTCACCCACGGGCTGCGGTTTCCTGACCTCTGCTCCAGGTGATTTGGCCGTTGGGCCTCTTGGGCCTTATTTCTGCTGCTCGTTCCTCTGCGTCAGCCCCGCTGATCTCTATAAGCCTTGGTTTGGGCCTTGCATTGGCTGTGCTATCTAGAACATCCTTTCCCTATATATCTGAGTGGCTCATTTTCTCATTTCCTTTAGGTGTCTGTTTAAATGTCATTATGAGAGTCCCCCCTGACCACCGCCTGCATATTTATTTATTGCATGAATAAGTGATTTCTTCAGAAAATATTACTGAGCGTCTTCTGAATGCCGGGCAACACTGGAGGTGCTGGAATTCCATAAAGAACAAAAGAGACAAAAGCCTCATTATCATTGGCCTTAGGGTCTAGCTGGGGAAGACAGACAATGAGAGCAGTAAAAATAAATCTAAATGTGGCAGGTAGAGATAAGTGCTCCGGAGGAAATTAGGCCAGGCAAGGGGACAGGTTGTGGGAGAATCCTCTGTTTCCCTCGCAGTATTTGTCTTCTTCCTGGAGTCATCGCTAAGGTTTCTCCAGCTACTGTGACATTAACTCCCTCTGTTTAGGGCCTGATGTTGCAGAGCTGGTGTGCCTGACAAAATCCCAGTGCCAATAGGGGGCGCCATAGACTGTGCAGAACTGGCTGCGGAAAGCGGTTTGATCACGATCCAGGCAGCCAAGCTTCAGAACAGGATGGAAAGGGAGCTGGAGGCTGCTGCGGAGGGAGGGGGGAGTTGGAAGTAGTGAGAAGTAACAGGATCTGAACACAAACGCATGCACCACAAGTGTTTTTCATGGAGCGCCGCCTAAACTACGAGGCATTATGAAACAATGCACTTCTCAGTCGGATGCTTAATAAATCAGCCAGGCATGCATTATGATGCCACAACTGAGTCCTTGTTGTGCCCTAATGCTCAATTATATAGCTCAGAATCTGGGTCGGGCTTTCTATCATCTTGGACATGTGGTAGGAACAGACTTACTAATTGCTCTGCGTGGGAATGGATGCATTTGGTCTTGGCAGAGGGACTCTGACTGACATTTAGATTGAAAGGGCCTTACAATCACAGGCTCAGAGAACTCTAGACCTTGAAAGAGACCTTAGAGGTGATCCTAGTCCAGTCTGCTCCTGCTGCAGATGGGAAAATTGAGGCTTGCAGAGAGGGAGTCACTTGCTCAAGGTCATAAGACTAGTGGCAACCGGAGCCTCCATCAGGCCACTGATTCTGACTCAAATACATGCCTCAGTCACCACCTCCCTTCCAGTGTCTGCAGCAGATGCCACGGGTAGTGACATCCTCCTGCCATCTGACTCTCTGAAGCTGAAGACCCACCGGAAGAAGCTGTGCCTCATTTACTTGAATAAAAGTGGATGACCAGTTAAAAAAAAAACAACAGACTTCCATATTTTATGGATCCCTAGGGACTCCGTGAACTCATGCTCCCAGATTAAAGGAAAGAGGAAAACCATACCCTTCTTGCTGAACTATGCTGCCTGCTGGTTCCCCAGAGCCCCAGCGGTCTCCGGAATGGAGATCATCATATATGACAGCTGGAGAGCATTATCGCTCCAAGGTTTGCATTCTGGCTTTTATATTTAATTTACATAGATCTGCATATTGTATGCTCTGGGCATTGTTATCTGCTTCAGTTCATCTTCACAGCCTTTCTTCTCCAAGCTCAGTTGGTGTTTTGGCTTCCTTAGCTCTGCTGGGCGAGATGAGTGCTTGGCTAGAGTTTGTTCTGCAGAAACATCTGGAAGTTCCACCCATGGGAGAGACTCTGAGGAAGAGAGTAGCTGCTGAGGCAGTGACATGCTGGAGTCCTGAGGCCATCAGTTCCCTTCAGGGTCCATAGTTAAGGTCTGCTTATTGCAGTCCTTATCTTTCTCTCAAAGCCAGGGCTACCTGTATATATAAATGCCCAGAAGGGAAACTCATGTGATCAGAGTGACTCTATGTGTCAGGGGCCAAGTGGCCCCTTCACAATGCTATGGAGAGATGATCACCTTTTGGGCACCTAGATCAGTCCTACATGAGAAATAGGCATAGGTGAGAAATGCAAAGTAAAACCACAGGAGACACTACACCCACACACTAGGATGGCTAAAATAAAAAAGACTGGTAATACCAAGAGTTGACAAGGATGTGTGTTGAAGTAGTCCTTCCTACGCAGCTGATATGAATATTAACTGGTCTATGGCTTTAGAAAATCACCTGATAAACCTTCTAAAGCACAGGTGGCAAACAGAAGGCCTGCCGGCTGAATCCGGCCCTCCACCTTGTTTTACTGGGCTGGGCACCTTGTTTTTACCTAGTGGCAGTGCTGAGCTCCTTGCTTCTAGTTAATGAGTGGTTACATTTATACAGTCCTAAAATTACATTCAGCCCTTTGAAGGCAACTGCAAGGCTGATGTGGCCCCTGGTAAAAATGAGTTTGACACCCCCGTGTGGTAAACACATGCCTCCCCTATGACCCAGCCATTCCACTCGGAGGCCTTTCACCAAGGGAAGCGAGTGAACATATTCACCAAAACACATGCACAAGAATGTTCACCGCAGCTTCATTCACAACAAGAAAATATTGGAAAAATATCCAAATGATGTGTAAATTGGATAGACTCATACAGTGCAATAGTGCATGGCAACCAAAAGAAATAAACTACTTATGTGCAACAACATGGATAAATCTCACAAAAGTAATGTGCAGCAAAAGAAAACAGAAGAGTCTGCACTGCAGGATTCCAATTATATAGGGTTCAAGAACAGCAAGGTCTGTGGTGACAGAAGTCAGAATTGTGTCTACGTTTGACAAAGGGAGGTGGACTAGGAAGGTGCACGGGGGAGCCCTCCGGAGTGATGGGAATGTCACAGGTGTAAAAACTCATTCATTCACTTAAGGTTTGGGTACTTTCCTGTGTGTCTGTTCTGCCTCGATAAAATGAGAGGAGGAACAAGGGACTCAGGCGAGGAAGCCTTCTGTGTGCTCCATGGACCACGCTCCTCGGCATTTCCCAGCATCAGCTTTGCTACCTGCCTACAGGCTGGTGTTCAAACGTGCCCTAAGCCTGCCTTCAGCCTCTGTATTGGTACACCATGCACACGTCTGGGTTTGCCCTACTTCAGGTTGCACAGTTGGTGTCAGAGTTTGCCTGCACCAAAACCACTCTTCTGTGGCCTGCTTTCCCCACTCCCCAGCCTCCATACTTGGGGGCCTAGGAACTCCCCACACCACACCCTCATCAGCCCCTTCCCTCATTGTCACAGTTTGCAAAGGACATTCCTGTCTGGATAGTAAGCCCTGGGTAGTCTCAGTGAGCTGGACTGCATGCACCCATCTGGACTCCTTTGGGCTAAGCTGAAGACCTAGAATAAAAGCAGGTCCCCTCTCCTTGGGCCCTCCCTCCAGGACAGGGTTGGCAAATACTTCACCCACCGGCCAACCCGTCCCCCCATGGCTGACATTAACAATCGATTATAACCCTTTTCTAATAAGCTGGATGGAAAAGTACTCCGAGGAGACACAAAAGACAAAGTGTGTGGTAAGGTCTGCAGCGGAGTTACCCTCTTAGGGCCTCGCCAGGGCAGCACCTCCTCCCAGACAGAAGATCACCCAGCCTACACGTGTCTTATCACGAGTGGGAAAGGGAGATGGAAGTTTATGTCTGGTTCTTAGAAGTAGATGCCAAGGGAAGGGTTTGCCTGGAAGACACCTGCTAAGGAAGTGCTCTCAGGTCATGTTAGGGGGTGGAGGCAAGCAAGGGGATCATCTCAGGCCAAAGCCTCAGTAAAGCCCCAGAGGTGGTTTTGCTCTGATGGAGAGGGGCATTCTGCAATGTAAGTTACTCTGGGAGTTGTCCAAGGGAGCTGGGCTTGCATCCCTTTGTACCTGTCCACCACTGGTCAAGGGTCCCCCAAGGCAGGTAAATTCCCAGGTGCTCCCAGATGTGCATGTTGGGTAATGCTCTAGTGGCCCAATGGCCATCCTCCAAAGATGAATCACGGGTGTGGGTTTGGGAAGTAAAGTGCACCCAAACTGGGCACACAGAAATAGTGAGACGCAACCCTCTCCACTGCCAAAGGCAAAGACAGAAACCAACAGAAAAAGACTGTGTTTAGCAGTGTGGTCTTTAATCCTTCCCTCTTCTGGGCAGCTGTGAATTGGGAGGGAGGTGATTGAGTTCCGTGTGGGCAATGTCAACCAGACCCCCACCATCATTGTCCTTAGTGGATGGACACTGGGAGAAGGGGCAGGGACACTGCCCGTAGATGCAATCAATGCAAAGGCACAAAGGGATGTCCCCAGGGGAGGCTGCGTGCCCTAACCCATGTGCAAAACTCATGTGAATCACAGTCACTTCTGTTTTCATAGTACCATACAATTTCAGAAAGTTTTCACATGTATCACGGTATTTCCAAACCCTGTGAGGCAGGCGGGGGCTTTTATTTCCACCAGTCATGTAAAATGAAGGGTCAATACTCTTTCCAGGACGTCTCTATGCTGCTTCCCCAATTAGTTGGTACTTTTGTCCCCAGCTGGCCCTGATTGTACAGACCCTACAGCTGAGCTGGGAGGGGCAGGAGCCTGTGTTCATTCCCTGCCTTTACACAGTACTGTCCTTACTGTAAGTAATAGCATATTTTGTGTGTGTGTGCAATAAGATCAGGACTTGGGACCCCTGGCCCAGGGATGGGCTCGGCCCACAGTGGGGAAAATTCTTTAATCTCCGGGCCTCAGTTTCCTCATTTGCAGTCCAGAGAGGGTCGTCCAGCTTGCATCCCAGCCCTTGTTGAGCACACATGGCTCAGGGGATGGGAGTCGCGTTTCTTTGTTCGTTAGGAACAAAGAGCTTGACTCGCATTTTAAAGGTTCCGACTGTATTTTGGCTCCAGTACTTTAATTTTTAGGTAACATTTTTCTTTAAGAGGAGGGAGCTGGCTGGTGTAAGGGGATCTGTTTTTTTTTTTTTCTTTTCTTTCTTTCTTTCTTTTTTAAACATTAAAGCCCCTGTCTTCAGGGAAGAAGAGGCTGTTGGATGTGCTTTGAATATTTCAAATCAAAGCCTGCCAAGGGATGGAGAGCTATAGGTTTCAATAAGCACCTTCTTTCAGTAATTTGAAGAATTTCACTTATGAGGATAATGAAATCTTTAGAAACCCTAGGAGACATACCAGAAAAAAAAATATGATTCATCGGTGGAATTTTCCTAAATAGTCTCTCTCCCCACTCCATTTGTCCATCAGGAGGGTCTCCTCCACAGGTTCTGAAGTCCTCTGAACCCTAATTAGATCCTTGGGAGCTTGAGTCCCCCGCACCGCGGTCTACCCAACGTCCAGGCCCACTACTGACCACCCTGGCTCCCGGAGCCTGATTCGCCATCCTGTGCTGGTGTGTCTGCCCGGGAGCCCGGCCATGCCTTACAGACACTTGTTCTGTGTATCCTGCTTCTCCCAGTGTTGTTTTAAAGAAAACAAAGGTGCGAATGCACTGTTTCTGTGACGGGGTGTGCAGACCTCTTTTGGATGTGGGATCGGTACCCGTCCTGGGGTTTATGGACCTCAGGTGGATGTTAAGTGCCCTGAGGTCTGTCCGTCAGGTGGACCCCGGCCTGTGGAGTGAGTCCTGCTTCTCGTAGAGAGAGAAATGGGTAGAGGTGACTGCCCTTGTAGAGGGTTTTTTTTTTTTTGAGATTTTGCCAAAATTCAATCCTAGCTATTTAAAGATTAAGAAAAGAAATACACTTTTGAAGACTGAATTTGGTGTAATTTCAGGAAAAAAAATGCTTACATGTAGAAAAGGCCATGTAAAGTCCTAATGGCACAGTTGAAAAGACGAGTTGACGTTTAATTAAAAGCAGTGGGACTGGATGGATTCTGTGCATTTTTGAGGATCAAGTTACCTGGAAAGAAAGAAAAATTGTGGGATGGGTATAACATAAACAAAAAGCTGAGTTCAAATGAGGACTTTAAGAAATTAAAATCAAAAGGAACTCTTCAAAAAGAGCGTCCATCTTGGGTATTAACCTCCAACATGGAAATGAAAACAATTTTGAAAGGCTTTAAGAAGAAGGCACCCCACGCTTGGGCACGCCTCAGATCCCTCGGCCTCCAGCTTTCTGGGGAAGCTGCGGTTTCTCATCCTTTGCTTGCTGGGTCTGGCATTTATTCTCTGTGATGTGCACCTAGGATTTCTTACCGGCTCTCCAAAGCTGTGATGACTGGAACGAGGAGAACATTTGGTGGCTTTTGTACGGGAGGCCCTCACATAGTGTGTGAATCCAGTGTAATTGTTGAAAACGCAGAGTAGAAATGAGGAGTCTTAGGTTCTTAGTCCCATCTCTGTTTCTCACTCATTGAGCGACTCTGGGGAAAGTACTTTCTTTCCCCGAGACGCAGTTCTCTTGCTGTAAGATGCTTCAGGGCTGTCCAAGGGGACTTGCTGCGATGATGGGGATGCTCTTTGTCTGCACTTTCCAACACAGTAGCCACGTGTGCTATCGAGCCCTGAAAAGGTGGGAGCTTGACTGAGGAATACACATGTTAACTTTCTTTAACTTTGATGAGTTTAAATGGTCACACGTAGCCATTGGCTACCATGTTGGACGAAGCAGTTTTCGAGGGCATGGACATAAGTACCTTCTAGTCCTACAATTCCATACTCTGGTGCTCAGGCTTGCATTGCTAATCCATCACAAACATTCCTCCAACCATTATTTGGGGCCTTGTCTGGTCCAGGCACCCTTTCAATTCCTAGGGAAACAGAGTAAGACAGAGTCCTGTTCCTTAAGAGCCCACAGTCTCACGGGAAAGAATCATAAAGTTCTTGAAACTGTGGGCTGTTCAGACTTGGGACTCCTGGGAAAGTGGAGAAGGAGAGCCAGTATCTTCGTCAGTATCTCCTGCTCATGGGTCGTCAGCATATGCTGAGCGAGGATGCACTGTTAGGCAGGCTGTTCCTTCCAGGTCTGGCCCACTTTTCCTCCCTGACCTTCAAAGATAAAAATAACCTGGACATTTGCCAGCTGCTGATTCAAAACTTGGTTATTTTTAGCTTTGGGAGCCTTGAAACCCAGCTAGAGTAAACAGCCTAAAAGAATGGGACCAGGAGGTTCAGTTTTTCATTTAACAAATAAATGCACTTTGAGTGTCAGACGCTGGACTAGGCATCGGGGGTAGGGCCAGGCAGGAGCCAGGCACATGACTTCCTGTTGGGGGGCTGGCGTAGCATTCTAGGGGAGGGGGCAGACATCGCGCAGGCAAATAGAGACACTGATTTTAGGTAGTGTTGGGAAGAAAAATTGTTGGTAACTAATAAATAATGATGATGATGATAAATCATTTAAGACATCCCAACCCAATCCACTGGTCTCTGGCTTGTGGACTCTGGGTAGCCATTGGTGTGGTTTTGAAGTTTAAAAAGAAATGAGTTTCAGCCCTGGCTGTGCTGTTCACCTTGGTGTGAACTTGGGGAAGCACAAGCTCATTCTGGAGATAGAATAATATATGTATGAAAGAACTTCATACTCACTTAAGCACTCTTTGAAAGTAAGGCTTTGAAATTTCCTTACAGGTGGCGGTTGGCTGGTTGAGGGCCTCTGATTCAGAGCACGGAGAGGGACTGCGAATGTCAGGAGCAATGCTGCGGGGGGCTGTAATTCAGGGGTCTCCCAACAGTGACCTTCGGAGCCCTTGGCTTCCCCTGAGGGGCTTCTGCTGTCTTGCAGGGTACGAGCTGAGAGAGCCCAGTCCAGTCGATGTGACGCTATTTTAGCAGAACCACCTGATCTTAACTGTTCTATATGCTCCATGTATGTATAAAGTGTTATTAGAAGTATTACATCTCCAAACTTTTGAAACCAGTTAGGTGGGTGCTAAGGATGGATGGGGTCACCAGAGGCTTGTGGAGCACCGACGGAGTGCAGACCAACTTCTCCCCACTTTGGGGTTGTGCTGCCTCTTTGGACCAAATAGGTGTGAAGCCGTGTGTCCAGGAGGAATGTGGGAGAATCCTTGGGACAGGACGGGAAAGAAGCAATGGCTTCACCAGACACCTGAACCTTAGTTACAAGGCACCTGCAATTTGCACTGTGTTGCCTAAGTCATGCAATTTACGTTGTGCATAAGGAAAAATAACTACAAACAGGTAGTCGGCTGTTCAAACATACTCAGCATGTAACGTGTACTCTATCTAGGTGCTGTGCTCCATTGCCTCATCGAATTCTTCGTGCTCAGCAGCATCCATTTGCCCCATGCAGATTCACTCTCCTTCTCCACCCTGCTTGGTGCCCCATGAAGAATCTATACAGGAGCTCCCTTGCCCTCTGGTTTCTTTTGGTTTCAGTCAATGGGAAAAATGGAGACAGTCACGAGGAGAGAAGAGTGAGGTCAGTGCATTTCTTCATGTGGCCCCCTGGTTGTCAGCGGCTACCAGCAGCTGTATTTGTGCGTGGAAGGCCGTGACTCGCCTCAGGCACCCCTCTTCACAGAGCTCCCACTTTCTTGGGGTACACAGGCCTGCGTTTCTGCTGGGTGTGAATGACCTAGGTGTGACAAGGACTGTTGCTAGCTTTGGGGCGACTGTGTGCTCCCTTGTGGTGTTGCTACGCCCGCCACGCTTCCTTGTAAATAGTTCTTCTAGAGAATCCTTGGATTGTCCGAAGTTGAGTGCAGTTTCTTTCTGGGGTTCCAATGGTTGCCCGGTGCAGTGACCCCACGAGGCACATACCATTGTTATTCCTATTGGGAAGGTGAGGAAAATGAGAGAAAGACAGGTTAGGATATGGGACCAGGCCACAGGGCTAATAGTGAGCCCAGAGGGTTAAAAACCAGAAAGTCTATTCTAGAAGCTGAGCCCTTGAATGATGCAAGGGAGGTGGGTTGGGGATGGGGGCCATGGTCCAGAGCTTGACTTCCATCACGGAGAGCTGCTGTCCACAGTCCCTCAGAGGTCCCGCCTTCCTCATCAGCCCCTCCTGTCTGTCAGCCCAGCCAGGGCCACAAAATGTCAGCAGGCAGCCTATAAGAGGTGACAGTATGGTGAGGTCCAGGGAAGAGTGGACAACAAAATTTATTTCTGTAATTGAAAAAAACCCCCAAACAAGACAACCCCTAATTAATTAAACGAGCAGAAAACAGCCTCCCAGATGTGGCAGGGGCTGACAGCTTCCTCCCGATGATTTCATTCAGTGGTGGAGTTTCTGTTAATTCGACATGCGGCCTGGAACCACACACAGTGTCTTACTCTGTCTCAGAACGTTTTTTTCCCCTCCTGAGTCGCACAGGCTCTGGCTGGGAGTGACAGAAGCCAGCCTATAACTTCGCTGACCTACTTCCCGGCTGGCTCTCCAGCTAGCAGCCCACACATCATCCATTTTAACCAGCTTTTCAAGGTCAGGACTTTTCAATGCAGAGGCTGGGTTTTACTTGACATAAAGCCAGGGACCATCAATAGTTGTGTTTACTAAATGTTCAGTGTTCCCTTTCTTTAACTGAGTAAAAAGTATGGATCGGGTTCCTGTTTAGGATAGATAACAAATGTAGTGGCTTTGAGCCTAAATTGGCCACTTGGTCTGTGCTTCAGGTGCTTAAAAAGCAGGTTTCCCTCTTTTATGGAGAACCTGGGCTGGCCCAGATGCAAACCGTGAAGGATGTAGGCCGTCCCTGTGGACAGTCACACTCTGCTTTTTCTGTGACGCAGATGTGTGCGCCACATAAACACAATGTCTTATTTTTCACTTCTGTGAAAGCGTCATGTGAAACCAGCTCTTCCCAGAGAAAAAAACTGCTTTGTGCATCTATATTACTGTACTTTCATCTCCCGAGGCTTGGTGAGGAACTTCCAGCTGGAGTTACATCCTTTTCTGGTTTGATAAAGATAAATTGTATTCAGTGAGAGAGAAAGGGGAAACATTTTCTTGCTTATTCTTTAAAGAAAAAGTCAGGGAAAATGTGATTTCTTCCCTGAATTCAGAGAAGTTAGTCAGTCCCCTTTCCAAATGACCCCAAATTTTCTGTGCTGCTCAGTTTACGGAAACGGTTTGATCTTAGGAGAAGCTTCTTATCTTTGGGGTCCTGTTACCGAAGCGGGACGCAAACGCCACGGGCACCAAAACCCGAGGCCCCCCGACAACCAAAATACTACGTAAATCTACTGGGCCCTTCTGTCCGCCGCCAATTGGAAACACATCTCTTAATGCCAGAGATTTGTGAAAAGGAAACAAAATGTTTATTTAATGCTATTCAGGCTTAATGCCACCACTAAAATATCAAAGTCCTTTAGGTTGTACACCTACACCCACACAGCGCTCCCCTTCTCCCTCTGTCCCAACTCCGGGTACCGTAAATCAGGAAAAAGAGCACACGTCTGTGTTGCAGGGCCGCTGGCACCGTCAGCTGTGTCACTGTGCAGGATCTCGAGTTAATCCAAAGTACTGTGGTACCCTCTCATAGTCCACTGGCAAGAGTCCTTTGTACCCAGTTCCAGTCAAAGTCTCTCTTGCTTTTTTCAGGCCACGCGGCCAAAGGGGGCACCCCAAAGCCGCGTGGGCCTCTTCTACCAAAGCTGCAGGGTCCGCACTCCACCAAAAGCATGTGGCTGTCTTCTTCACCTCGCTGCAGGGATCTCCATTCTGGCCAAGCTGCGTGGTTTTCCCTTTCACTGGGAAACAGGGGGTCCTGGGAGTGCATCGGAGAATAAAGAGGGCATCCAGTTTTCTCTGCTGGTGTCTGTTAATCATCAACACTCGGCTTCGGGCAACATGCCTAGTGGTTTGTGGTGCAGGGGCTGGAGTCTGGGTCTGGGCTTTTCCCCTCGTTAACTGTGTGAATTTCGATAAGTTACTTAAGTTGTCTGTGCCTCAGTCTCTTCCTCTGCAGCATTATAGGTGATAATAGCCCTCTCATAAGATATTGCGAGAGTAAATGAAATTAAACATGAAAGGTGTTTGAAATAGTGCTTGGCACATGGGTAGCTTTTAATAAATGTTAAAAATTATTGTTCACCAGAAAAAGGACAGAAAGATGGAAGGAACCCAATCAAGCGTGTTGGTGTGTGGGTATTTGTGTGCGGGAGTTTGCGGGTAGGTGTGGAATTGAGTTGCTGGGAGGAGGGATCTGAACAAATAGAGAGCAAAAGAAGAAGTAGGTGGTAGGCTTTTTAAAAAAAAAGTTTATTTTATTTTTTAGTGAGGGGCAAGGAGAGAGAAAGAGAGGGAAAGAAACATCAATGTGTGGTTGCCTCTTGTGTACCCCACTGCTGGGTACCTGGCCTGCAATCCAGGCATGAGCCTAGACTGGGAATCAAACCAGTGACTCTTTGATTCATGGGCCGACACTCAACCACTGAGCCACACCAGCCAGGGTGAGGTGGCAGGCTTTCTAAAAAGGCTGAGTGAGATCCGAGTATCACCAGGACTGATTCCCTTTCTCTGTTGGCTTTCAGCACAAGAAAGAAAACAAGAAGGAGCAAACCAACGCCCTCCTGGCTTGCCGTCCCTGCCTGGGCAGTGCCCTCTCCGGCTCTGAGCAAAGTGCTTTCTCTGCTGGCGGCACAGCTGTGAGCGCTGGGACCTGCGGCCTCCTGGGGCTTGTCTGGAAGGGGCGTGTTGGGGTGAGTCCTGGTCTTCGGTGTGCCACAATGGTCTTGTGTCCCCACGGAGTCCTCTTTCACAGTGTCTGGGGTGAGTCATAGTCCAGGGAGCTGCTGGAATGGGCCAGGCGGGATGTAGGTGCCCCGAGCCTCATCGTTTTGGGGCCAGATTATTTTTACCTTGGCATTTTACTTCAAGGACATTGTGAATGCAAGGATTTTAGTAGAACCATACCAGTATTAATTCTTTACTGTTGAAAATGCATCTTTCTTAAGCAACTCCATTCATTCAGTTTACTTTCTCGATGGATACTCTAGCTAACACAATACATACTTTTAATATTTTTTCATTTTTAATGAAATTATTTTCATTAGGATCTGGTTCAAAGAGATACAGAAGATCAAAGAGATACAGAAGAGGAGAGAAAGGAAAGAGAGACCAAGACGGGGAGACAGAGGGCAGTGCACAGAGAGAGGAAGCAGTGAAACAGGGAGGGACGTGTAAAACACAGAAACTCAGAGACAGAGAGGTGCAGAGACAAGGATACAGACTTAGAGGAACTGGAGGTTTGCCGAGGCTGCCGTGCATAGAGCGGCAGACAGAGACATGCAGAAAGAGAAGCACACTACTCACAGGCTCTTTAGCACAGGGGTGTGCACATTTGCACACACAGACTGTCACAGGGCAAGGGGATCAGAGAGCACACACATCCATGTGTGCGGTGCCTACAGCCAAGGAGACTTGTAGCTGTTCTTGGTGCACGGATGGCCAGATTTTTGAGAACAGTAGGATCAAAACACAGTTGGGGTAAAACAGTGGGATTAAATGATTTTCTTGATGAAAATGGTAGAGTTAAGATCACACACACAGTTCTTGACAGAGTACTTGAGAAGTAGAAGTGATTAATTTGAACAAAATCTCCTTTCAGCCCAGATACCTGCAGAGGAAACCCCTTTCTTGGTTAGAGGAACACTTCCATGTGACCTCACAGATTTTTGTCCTTCCAGGGGTGGGAGTACCCTGGTTGCAGAGCCTCTTCACCCAGTGACGCACCCTCACCCCCTTCTGCTGCACTCCTGAGATTCAGGGCAGACAGACACGACATGACTACCATTCTCTTCTCCCCAGGAAGCTGGCGAGCCTTGCCAGGGTTGGGGGCTTGGGGACTGGTGGAATCTGGTGGACTAATGGAAATTAAATGGCTGTGGTGGGGGCACCAAATACTGTGAGACTCATACTAAGCGGCATTTTATATGGCTATTTCAAGATCTCAAAAGCCTTCTGGTTTCTTGAATCCCAAAGAAATGGTCCCACAGACACAGAGAATATAAACTAGATCTTTGAAATTCCCCTTGGTTATTTTGAGAAACTTATTTCTGCAGAAGTGCTTTCTGATTGACAAAAGCTCACTTTTGTACTCACAATCTCACCCTGTCAAGGTCTAGTCTAAAATCACCCTCAGAGAATATTGTGCAGTGACTTCTAAAAAGCCCAAATCCTCTCGATGTGTGCATTTAACTTATTGTTTTTTCTCTTTCAGAGCTTTCCTTTGTATGTAACCAAATCCCAATTTTGAGGGCCTATGGCACATTGTTAAGGCACGATGTTAGAAGGCATTTAAAAAATTTAGAGCTCGAAAGTTCCTTTAGCTTACTTTCAAGTCCCTGTCCTTTGGACATTTATGTGGAATTTCCCACCCTCTCCCAACCTCCTACTTCCTGCTCCCTTTGGAAACAGTTAATTAATTTCATTTCTCAAAGATGCTTTGTTTCCTCAATCTGGCTAACCTTGCATGGGGTATCACTTCAGCACTTGACACAAACTCATTTAGAAACAGCTTATTGTGGAATAGTTGCCTGGGTGCAATGGGAAAATTGCTTATGAAGTCAAGGCCTGTGTGCATCACTCAGTCATTCAACAATCATTGCTGAGTCCCTGATATGGGCCATGCACTGAGGATATGAGGACCAACCTTTGTGAATTCCTGCCCCGGCTCCATAAAAACTCCTGTGAATGAGCTGGGTTTTGTCCTCACAGGCAGTTTGGGAGATACTATGCTGAAAATAGAAAACATGAGAACTGGTGCACAAGACCCAGCCAGTGCCTTTGGTGGGAAGTTGAGAAACAAGAGGAATACATACATCTGCCAAGCTAACAGAACCACAAGTGGGAGAAGAACCACACGTCAGCAATCAGACAAGCAGATTAGAACGAGATTAGAGTGAATTGGTTCCAGGATGATTTCTGGGAGCTCTGCTGGGTGTTGGTTCCAGGATGACTGCTGTGAGCTCTGCTGGGTGTTGGTAGCTCAGATTTATGTTCCTGAAGGTTCACAGTGTGGGGGTGTTTAAGGCTGGATTAAAGGTCCACAGTCTGGATGAGATCTGTCCCCCATCTACCATCCCTTGGGCCTCCCATGCAACATGGGCTGGAACAGGGGTAGCCCCCCATTTCCCTCAGTGAAAGAACAGAGGTATATTCTGGACTATTCACACTAAAGGCCTGATTACTGTGACTTCTCTTCTGGGTCGCCTCCTTTGTATGGTTTCAGGTTTTGGAGCTGGAAAAGGTGTCTGTGATAATCTTGTGTTTCTTCCATTGCCTGTCTTGGGTTAGAGGCTGAGAGGAGGAGGCATGAGGGACAGCACAGGTGGAGGCAGGCCAGGATAGCAGGGAGTGGTGGTAGATAGGTGTATGTACATAGCTGGTGGAGCTTGGGGCAAAAGTCAGTGTGGTTACTTATAGGACTTACGATGAGTAAGGAATGCCTATGTTTCTTGGAGGGGCAGAAAAGAGGTAGAGAGTGAACACATTGACAGAAGTAGGCAGAGGCCAGTGTAGGAGATGTTCATCATTTGCTGAGTGTACCTACCATGGTCAGAATCACATTTTGGTCTTAGAAGGGTGGGTGTTCCATTATCAAATCTCAAAGGATGATTATTCAAGTTTTCAGAATGGAGAGGGGAAAAAACTTATTTCAGGGGGTGTGCTGTATTGGTGAGAATTGTATTGGATTAACACTGTACACAGGCCTCACAGAGCTCTGTGCTTTCGTTTACTCCTCCCTCCTCTTGCCACTTCCAAGCTCTGTTGTGTGAGGCTACCCATATGTACATGGAGCCAGATGTTTGGGATAGAGCTGGGTCTTTGGAAGAAGAGACTCACTGATATTCAGTCCATTTGCAGCACTTGGTCTGCATGTGGCCCAGGCTGGCTGTGAATGTGACCCAACACAAAATCATAAATTTACTTAAATATTATGAGATTTTTTTGTGATTACATGTTGCAATGTATTTCATGTGTGCCCCAGACAACTCTTCTTCTTCCAGTGTGGTGCAGAGATGCCAAACGGTTCAACACCCTAATAGGGGATGCCTAGACTGTCTCAAGCCATGCTAGACATAATTGGGCTTGGTCAACCCCTGTGTTTTGACTAAATTATCTTAATTAACCTCATCTGCTGTTGGACTGAGGTATCATTTTCTGGGAGAGAAGTCCTTGGAGCAGAATGTTTTGCTGTTGCCTTGTAGGATGAGAAATCTCAGCAGTTTGAATGTAAAGCATTAAAAGTAATTCCATCTTGTCTGAAGGTCTGGAAGTAAGAAAGGACATTCTATGAACATTCTAACATAGGCCAGTTAGGGCACACATGACCTGGGCATATGTGACAAGTGAAGGAGGAGGTGCTGTACCGGTAGAATGGTGACAGAAATGATAGTGCTGGACCCAAGCTTTAAAAAGTGAGGTAGTTTCCCCTTTTGTACTTTGGGGGGTCCTGAGTTGCCATGTAATAAGAAAGAAGAGAAACACAGTAGCAGGGACTTGGATCTTTGCATGTTCCAACTGAGTCTAGCCTTCTGGTCAACCCTGCCAAGGGGCCGAATGGGGGGCGGTGAACCATCTTGATTGTTCCAGCCCAGCTGAAACTGCAGATGCTGCAGATGTAGCCAACATCACACAGAGCAGAAGTGACACCTATCTGGGCCTGACCAAGACACAGAATCGTGAGAGACATTAAAATAGTTGTTGAACTTCTGGCCAAGATGGAAGTGTAGGTGGAAACACTGTGCCTCCTCGCACAACCAAATTTTAGGACAACAAAGATTTAGAAACAAAAACACAACCAGAAAAGACAGAAAATTGAACTGTATGGAAGTCCGATAACGAACCATTCATCCAGGCCAGTAAGAGGGGCAGAGTTGGTGGCTGGTGGAGCGGAGTCCCGGCAGGAAAAGGTGGTGGTTGGCAGACTTGGAGGTGGGGAGGAAATGAGCATACCCAATGAGATGCGCAAGGTAGCTGGCTGACCGTGGACACACATTCACACACAGATAAACCAGGCAAAAAACGGGCAGTGAGACCGCACAACCCAGGGCCCCAGCGACGGGAAATAAAGTCTAAAAGCACTGATTGAAAAGGTGCCAGGAGAGACTCCCAGCCTCACAGGAGAGTTTGTTGGAGAGACCCACAGGGTCCTAGAATGTACACAAGCCCATCCAACCAGGAACTGGCACCAGAATGGCCCAATTTGCTGGTGGGAAGCATTAGAGGGGACCAAAATCTGAGAGAGAGTAGAGCAAGCATCATTGTTGCCTCTTGGACCCTGCCCTCACATACAGCATCACAAACCAGCAACTGGGTTGACTCGCCCTGGTGAACGCCTAACACTCTGCCCCCATATGTAACAGGTACAACAAGACAAAGAATTATGGCTTAAATGGAAGAACAAATCAAAGCCCCAGAGCCAATATTTTTAAGCAACCAAGAGATAGCCAACCTATCAGATGCACAGTTCAAAACACTGGTGATCAGGATGCTCACAGAACTGGTTGATTTTGCTCACAAATTAGATGAAAAAATGAAGGCTACACTAAGTGAAATGAAGGAAAATGCACAGGGAACCAATAGTGATGGAAAGGAAACTGAGACTCAAATCAAGGGAGTGGACCAGAAGGAAGAAAAAAACAACCAAACAAAAAGAATAAAGAAACAATAATTCAGAAATACAAGGAGAGGCTTAGGAACCTCCAGAACATCTTTAAACGTTCCAATGTCTGAATTATAGGGGTACCAGAAGGGGAAGAAGAAGAGCAACAAGTGGAAAACTTATTTGAACAAATAATAAAGGAGAACTTCTCCAATCTGGCAAAGGAAATAGACTTCCAGGAAGTGCAGGAAGCTCAGAGAGTCCCAAAGAAGGTGGACCCAAGAAGGAACACACCAAGGCGTATCATAATTACGTTACCCAAGATTAAAGATAAGGAGAGAGTCTTAAAAGCAGCAAGAGAAAAGGAGACATTTACCTACAAAGAAGTGCCCATAAGACTGTCAGTTGATTTCTCAAAAGAAACCTTGCAGGCAAGAAGGGGCTGGAAAGAAGTATTCCAAGTCATGAAAGGCAAGGACTATATCCAAGACTGCTCTATCCAGCAAAGTTTTCATTTAGAATGAAAGGGCATATAAAGCACTTCTCAGATAAGGTCAAATTAAAGGGGTTCATCATCAGCAAGCCCTTATTATATGAAATGTTAAAGGGACTTATCTAAGAAAAAGAAGATAAAAAATATGAACAGTGAAAGAACAGCAAACTCACAGTTATTAACAACCACACCTAAAACAAAAGCAAACTAAGAGGACAGCTAGATCAGGAGTGGAACCATAAAAATGGAGATCACATGGAGGGTTAGCAACAGGGGAGTGGGAGGAGGAGAGGTGGGGAGAAGGTACAGAGAATAAGTAGCATAGACAGTGGGGAGAAAATAGACGGGAGGGCAAGAGTAGTGTGGGAAATGTAGAAGCTAAAGAACTTATGATACATGGACATAAACTAAAGGGGGGGAATGTGGGTGGGAGGTGGTGTGCAGAGTGAAGGGGAATGAAGGGGGGAAGGGAACAACTGTAATGGCATAATCAATAAAATATATTAAAAAATAGTTGTTGTTTTAAGCCACTAGGATTTGGGGTGGTATATTGTGTAGCCATAGTTAGTTAACCAAAACAAGAGACATATTCTTTATAGTTGTATTTATTACAGAAATTGGCAGATTCTGACTCATGGACCAAATGTGGCCCACGGCCTATTTTTGCAAATACGTTTTTTACTGGAACACAGCCACGCCAATTTGTCTGAGTATTTGTTGCCCGTGGCTGCTTTCACACTGTAGTGGCAGAATTGAGTAGATGCACCAGAGACCGTAGGGCCTGCAAAGTATTTCCTTTTAGATCCTTTATAGACAGTGTTTGGTTTTCTGGCCCATGATCTGTTACACTAACTACAAAAAGGTGAAAGATAAGCAGACCGATCTCTTTTAAAACAATGTGCAAAACCTGGTGTGCAGGAACCAGTGGTATATGGGAAACGGCTTGTGTTGGTGTGGACATGGCTTCTAACATTCCCTGAGCTGTCACGTGGGTGGGTTTTCTCTCTAACACATCCTTCTACTACTGTGCCATTAGTAGGTCTGTTGGTGGCGGGTTATGTTACCAGTTAGCAGAAATTCACTCTCCCTTCTCCTCCTCCACTGGGGGAGTATATACTTCCTACCCCTCTGATGTACTTGGCTAGGAGGCTTGCTTTGGTCAATGGGAGGTGAGCAAATGTGACATGATCAGAGGTTTTAAATTCACTTTAGTGGTTTAGTTTGACGCTGGAGTCCATGCTGTCCGCTATGAGAAGAACAACACGCTGTAGGTAGCTGTAGTTGATCTTGCCTGGGTCTCAGAGTGAGTGGCACGCAGAGAAGAACTAAATCTGACCTGCAGCTGGCCCGGATCCAGCTGAGTCCAGATCACCGCCAACCTTGTAGACCCATGAAAAATAAATAAATGTTTCTCTTTTCTTTTTCTCTGTGATCTACAATAGCAGGCTGGTTGCTGTTAGTCACTGCAGTTTTTTGAGTTGTTTGTTCTATAGCATCTTTGCAGCTATGGCTAACTAATGCAAAGCTGAAGAAACATAGAAAGAAAGGGAATTTTCAGTACATTGGATGCTGTTAGCCCTTATAGCACCTTTGTGAAAATTAAAAAAAGGTGACTCTCTGTACAGACACTTTATTCTTTACTTGTCAGAAAATGGCCATATCATGGTTGTTATGACAAAGCACTTGTTTGCTAACATCAGACATAGTTACCAGATACATGAAGCTCTGGGCCCTATGACATGGTCACCAGACCAGATGTGTCACCTGTGTGCAGTGCATGTCATATGCAGCCAAAAGTGATTCTCCCTCTGCTGTGGGAGAATCAGGTCCTCCTGAGTTACCCCTTGCCACGTTAGAGGCAGACCTCAGGATGGGTGTCATTCAAGATATTAGCATCTACGTAATGTTATTTCTCAACAGCAGAAGTTGCAAATTATTTTACATGTCTTTGCATTCCTTCATAGATAAATTCTAGTCTCCTTCCTCATGCATGGTTACAAACAGAAATCAGGGCAAAAGTAGTGTAACTCACAATGGGAGAAAAGCCCATTAAAAATGTGAAAATATTACCATGATTACACTTGCTGGTCCTTCCTTCTAGGCAAATGCCAGAACAAAGCTTTCTCTTTATTTTCTTTTTCTCTTTTCTCCCCTGTTAGGGCAGACAGGGTAAGTTGGCCCTACTTTACTGGCCAGAGCTGAGCTGAATGTGATTGGATTAGTTTTCCCAGTGGTTTATCTAAATTAGTTCAGGCTGAGGTGGGTAGTTTTCCACACTGCTTGTGTTATCTGACTTAAGTCTGCTCATACCAGAGTCCTGGTGGCCACACCATGTACGAAATGGAAAAACCTGAGTTGTATGGTTAAGAAAAAAAAGATATGCTTTGAATTTTGGCCCCTCGATTTATTAGTGACCCGGGTTTCAGTTTTCTCATTTATAAGATTAGGTGAAACTAGTTCTTGCTTCCGGGTTGTTATGAGGATTAAATGGGATAATATACAAGAATAATTTAGAAGAGTGAGCAACCTATTAGGCATTTGCTGCTGTTCTCCTTTCCATTTCTTTAGGTCAAAGGGAAAAATGCAAAGTGAAAAGCATGTATCTTTGGTGTCTTTTCCTCTGTCTTCTTCCCTCATCTTTGGTGTCTTTTTATCCACATTTCTCCATCTCCTGCTTTCTTGCTGCCATCTTGAGAGTGGACAGGTTTACTTGAACTTGGAGAGCTAAGTGCGCCACTGTAGCACGTGCACCCTTGCTCAGTTGGATCCGGACAAGCTCTGGCTTGTCTGCATCTTTTACTAGGTCACAATTCCGTGAAGCCAGGTCCCGTGACTCCTATTCTCAGGGCCCAGCCAGGGCCAAGCACATGATGGACAGGCAGGGACGCTCACTGAATTAACTATGTTGTTCAACAAGTGAAAGTGTCACTATCACAGTGTAATAATTCTTTCATCTGTTTCTTTAATAATGTTTACAGATTGTTCACTGTCTGTGGATCTGAATTTTATGAGTGGAAATGGTGATATTGTTGGAGATTTCATTTGGAAAGCAAATTATGGCTAATGTTTCTCTTTAAGCTTCTGGGTCAGTCTAAGATATCCTGGAAAAAAAATAGAAGTATAAATTGTACATCAGTGCTGGTATGAGACTGCAACTTAGTGCTAAAAAGTTCTTATTTAAAAATTTTTTGCTACTCAACAGTAACTGAAAATGTTCCAATAAGTAAATGTTATATAAATTTGAATTTATAAAATTATTGATTGAATTTTCAATAAGTAAATGTTCTATAACTTGGAATGTACAAAATGCAATGCTAACATTATTTGGCTTTTTATTGGGTTTGCATGTATGTTGGGGATCCTGATAAGATTCAATTTGAGAAAACAGCACAACAGCTGAGAAATCTGCTCTAGAGCAGAGGTTGGTAAAGTTTTTCTGCACCCAGATATTAAGTGTTTTTGACTTTGTAAGCCATATGGTCTCTATTGCAACTACTCAGGGAGGCTGCTCCATCATGGAAGCAGCCAGAGATAATATGTAAAGGAATGAGCGTGGCTATGTTCCAATAAAACTATTTACAAAAAAAGGCAGTGAGCAGGGTTTGGTGCACGGGCTATAGCTTGCCAACCGCTGGTCTGGAGGAGACAGGATGGGCTTTGTGGTCCATACACTTGAGTGGGGGACTTCTTCTCTCACATGTAGCGTCTCCATCTGAAAAGAGAGCGAATAAAACCACCTGGCCAGGTGTTGAGAGGGTTAATTAACATAGGACATAGAAACACCGAGCGTGGCTGTAATTTTCTTTCTTGATTTTATTCCCCGAAGAGCCAGGGCTGCAATTTACTCCTCCCTTTTTATTGCCCTGATCAAAACAGTTGAGTTTCTTTGGTGCAGCTACTTGAGCTAGTCATTGTTGTGATTTAATACTCGCACACACACACAATGTGAATTAACACTTAACACTCCCAGGGGAATTTGTCTTTGTTTCTCCCAGGAGAAGCAAGAATTTACTAGCATACTAGTAAACTGACATGCTAGGGAGAAGATCCCGGAGCCAGGGCTGCGTCTCCATTCCCCCCGACGTACTTACTTTGGATGTGATTTCTTCACCTTCGGTTCCTACCAGCTCACTCTGCCCTGATTAATTGTTCCTTCAAGCAGTAAATCATGGACTCAGACTTGCTTTGTGCCCTGTAGAGTCTAACCGCGCTCACCCACCCTCGTCTCCACAGCAGGGGGTTTACGCTGCAGGACCCGGTGGGCATAGTGTTGGTGTCCAGCTGATACACAGCTGGAATTGTCCTAACTGGAGCTTTGAAAGAAGACAGACCTAGCATTGAATTCTGACCCTTGTCCTAAAATAAGTGATCTTGGACACAGTAATGTGCTTTTTTGAGCCTTTATTTCTTCATATAATAGAAGTGATTTCGTATGGTTGAAATGAATCATATGAAATATGTAATAAAAGAAAAAAAAGCTTAGACCAGGGGCTGGCATGCGGAGCCCCTTGTTTCTTATCGCTGCCTGGTCCCACAAGTTAGAATTGTATTTGATACCTCGATGTTATTAAATAAATAAATGATAATGTTCTCATTTTTATCACGCCACGTGGAAACTCAGATAGTAATCTCTATCACCAGCACCATTTACTATTGTCTATAACCTGTTCCTTTTATATTACATTCATCAGTAGAAACAACTTATACTTAATTTTTATAAATGCCATGCCATTTTGAATCCCAGTGACTGATGTCAGAATTTTCAGGCTGTCTGAAGCTAAGGGACTTGGGAGTCCTGGAGTCCTGGGGTTAAATGCCCCTCCTTTCATTTGCTGGCGATGTGTAAACTCTTAGAGTCCAAGTGAAATGAGGTCAACAGAGTAGGACAGTCAGGAGGATGAAGGACATAGTACTGGATTAATACACATTAAAATAAATAAAGGCTTAGTAAAAATGAATAGTCATATTCCTTCTTACTCTCTTGCAGGCAAAACACAGAGACTAGGCTAGCTCTGTGTTGGGTGACCCCAGAAACTCCCCTTCATCTTCCAAACTATGTCTCCTTTGGGCCATCAGGGTGCAAATTCCCATCATTCACACAGACAAGGAGCGAAGGGCTGGTGACAACTTGAAGTGAAGTCGCTCAGGGATGGGGAAGCAGGGCGGATGGGGCCATGGTGGCCACGGTGGCATGTGCTTAGGCCATTACTGCAAACTTGGAGGCTACAGGGACCGGACAGGAAACTCAAACTAGTGATGCAGGCTGGATGCTCACTTCTAATTTCTGAGAATGTGTTACCCTCTGAAAGCATCTTTTATTTTCCTACTTTTGATATAGATGTGGACAGAGAGAATTTTTTTTTTTTTACTATAGCAGTTCTCAAATGTCCTCTGTGGACCCCTGGGGGGGGGGACACTTGAGGTCCTTTCAGGAGATTCACGAGGTCCGAACTCTTTTCATAAAATACAAGACATTTTACTTTCCCTTTTCATTGTATTGATATTTGTGCTGATGGTGCCAAAGCAATGGTGACTCAACAGCAATTAAGGTGGTGGCACCGGATACTCCCATCATCATCATACTCTTCATCACCATGCATCCATATTAAAAAAAAACCAGTTCCACTTAAAAACGTGCTTGATGAGACAGTCAAAATTACTAGTTTTATTAGATTTCAACCCATGTTGAGTATACATTAATATAGTTTGAGAAAAGATTGGAAGCCCACAGAAAGTTCTTCTGCACATCAAGGTACGACACTGTTGTAAGAAAAAGCAGTTGTGCAATTGTTTTGAGTTGCAAGTTAAACTAGTCGCCTTTTTATTCCCTTTTTTTCTCATGGAACACCATGTTTTCAAACTACCGTCATCCAAACTTGGGTATCTGGCAGACGTTTTCTCAAAAATAAATGAAGTTAACTTGTCACTTCAAGGAATACAACTGTCAGAATTTGTTGTCAATGATGACATTGGAGCTTTTAATCTATATTAGAATTTGGAAAAACATCCTCCACCATGAGTTTGATAGTGTGCTAATATTTTAAAGACTTTTTGGATGTGATCACACTGAAAACAAATGTGAGTTTTTTGATGTTACGCACTGAAATGTGTCAGCATTTGAAGATCTGCATCACTCAGTGAACCAGTATTCTCCGAGTGACCAATGCATCGAAGCTTGAAGGTGGATGGAAGATACATTCAAGTGGAGGACAGGCCGGTGGATTGTAATGTAACAGAGTATGACTTCCTTGATATGGTTTCCACTTCCACATTACAGCCAACCTTTAAAAAGTTGCTACTTGCTGAGTTTGAGTGCAGTCCAGAGGGTTGTACAAAACGGCTGTGCAGACGTTTGTGCAGTTTCCAACTGCTTACCCTACTGTGTGAAGCTCATTTTTTTGTTTTAACCAAAACAACCTATCACAATGGAATGAATGCATAAGCAGATATGAGAGTCCAGATGATTCTAGGAAGTCTAACGTTAAAAAAATTAAAACATCCCTGGCTGGTGTAGCTCAGTGGATTGAGCGTGGGCCTGTGAACCACACGATGGCGGTTTGATTCCCAGTCAGGGCACATGCCTGGGTTGCAGGCCAGTTCCCAGCAGGGGACTCATGAGAGGCAACCATACATTGATATTTCTCTCCTTCCCTTCCTCTCTAAAGATAAAATATTAAAAAATTAAAACAAATGTAAAATAATGCCATTCTTCACATAACCTTTTTTTTTGTTTTGGAAAAATAATAATTTTTCATAAAAATCTATTACTGAGGTTAACCTGAAATGCCTTTATACTGTAACACTTTTTTAGTTTTAACTTTTAATATAGTAAGTATTTACAGATATAACACACAGAAACAGAAACTCTTTCCTAAGAAGCATAAAAGTATAAACGAGTCTGAAGACCAAATATTCAGGGGCCTCTGCTGTGCTGTGAGACGTATGAGAGCCCCGGCCAACTTGCTGCAGTTGGCTGGAGCATCGCCCCATAACCGAAGGGTCGCGGATTCGATTCTTGGTCAGGGCACATCCCTAGGTTGCTGGTTCGACGATGCCCGGTCCGGGTGCGAACAATCTCCACTCCAGGAGTGAGTGGGAAGCTCTCTCTCCCTTCCTCTCTCTCTAAAAGCAATGAAAAAATGTCTTCGGGCGAAGGTGATTAAAAAAAAGAAAAAGAAGTACAAGAGGGGTAGCTCCCCTCAACCTCGGCTAATTGTTGCTGTGGACGGAAGGCAGGCCCACTGTTGCTACATGTTCCAGTTTCTAAAGAAGAGCCCGAATTCCAGACTTGAACATGCAGCCTCCCAATTTCACATTCAGGGTGTTTCTAGCACCGAAGGAGCCTACCTGGGGACCGGTGCTGCCTTTGGGACACGCGGTGCCACTTCTGGTCCAGGCTCACAGGTCGACAAAGCTCTGTACTGCAGGGGGGTGAGATGTGACTATGATAATAAAGATTTTATAATAGCAAGGACTTAAAAAATTCCTAAGGGTTTTAGAATTCTGTGCATATGATAAAATTTGGTTTTAAAAATCACCAAAAGTACGAAGTGCTGGAAAGTACTAGACGGTTGTGTGCTGCCCGGCAGACATTGGTTCAGCTCGTTGGGGAGCCTGGGAGGAGTGAGAGAGTTTTCTTTCTTCCTCTTAATTCCTTTTCTGCAAATGAGTGCTTTTTGTCTCTCCCCCTCACTGTAAAGAAACCAACTCCAGACAACATAATAGCTCTTTGTTTTTTTTTTTAAAATAGTGTGCCTGAGTTCTTCTGTTCTCAATGGTTTGCCTTCTTATAAATTGGCAAAAAAAAAAAAAGATGAATTTCTTAGTTCAGCAGCTTGTAGCTCCATTTGTAACAAAAGTGAAAACAACTCAAAAGTAGCACAATTGGAATAAAAATGCTTTTAATTTGATATAACTAGACTAATTTGAAGAGCACAATTTACATAAAATGTGCTTTTATGCACCTAAATCAAATGATTCTAGGTTTGTAAAGGGTATGAATAACGACTATTACACATATATACATTTTCTTAAACATTTTTGATTTTCTGTTTATTTAAACAAATAAACAAAAAACAAGCCCTTTCATAGCCCAGCCACCAGTTATTGTTTTACTTATGGCAGCCTTTAAAATTTTTTAAACATTTTTCTTTAGCCCTGACATAATTTGTCTTTTTCAATGGTGTGTATTAAAAACAGAATCCGTTTGCGAGTTTCATGGTGAAAGGGAAAGAAGCAGGGTGGGGTCACATTCACGGCTTTGAGTTTTTCCTCTGTCACTCATACGGGCTAGGTGATAAGATCCTGAGCCCATTTTGAAGCTCTGTGAAGCTTAGTTTGTCCTTTTGCAGCATGAGAATGATAAGGCTGGTTATGAGAACTAAATGAGTTACTAGAGCTCCAGACAGGACCTGGCAGATGGGCATAACAATTATATAGGAAGAGCTAACCTTCACTGAGCGTTTACCACCGTGTAGTGGGTGCTGGCCACAACACTCTCTATTAACTGATTTAATACAAGGGCTGCATGAGAGAGTTGCTATAATTATTCCCAGAGGTTAAGTAACGTACCCAAGATTACACAGCTAGGAGTCAGGATTTGAAGCCTGGCAGTAGCAGCTTAATAAATTCTTCCCTCTCTGTTTCCTCTGTCTCTAAGCCATAGGCACGCCCACTGAAAGGATACTTTGAGTGACAGGAGTGGGGAGCAAAGGGAAGGGAGCTGGTGGGCGGAGCACCAAGGGTGGGTTGGGGTGAAGAGCTACACTCACTTAATCAGACTCCACCCCATGACAATGATGGCTTTGAGTTACATAAACCTTTTAAAAATCAATTTTCAGGGACTCGTTTTAAGAAAAAAAAACACCGAATTTGCTCAAAGCTGAGTAGTTATTTAGAATGAGAAAAGAAATCAGCTCTTTTCCCCCCCAAAAGCTGATAAATAGAACGAGCACTACAAAATCCAGAAAAAAGTGTTTTCATCTGCAAATGATTTTATTATATCATTTTCTATAACGAGAACGTAAAGATAATTCAGTTGGTTGGCGTTTAAATAAATTATAAATAGCTTAGGCAAGTTCTTTTGAACTCCCTAATTTGTTCTTGGTCGTGGCATTTGCATTCAGGTTGACTGTCAGAGCGGAGAGAAGCAGAGCAGGTTTCACTTATAATTGAGCTGGTGCAGATGATACACGCAGTTTGTGGTAGCTCCGTGGGTTTCCCCAGCAGGTCCAGGAATTCTGATATATTTATATCACATGTTTCTCATCTAAAAGAAAGAACCCCTCAATGGTGTATTTATAATTGTATATGCTGCATTATTGAGTGCATTTCCTCAATAGGAGAGAACTTCTGTTCTTATTAAGCATTAATGAGAACCAAATCTTTCACTTATTGTTTTAAATCTCTGATGATTGGAAGAGTGTTCCAACAGACGAGCTTCTGGTCTCACACAGTTCAGATTGTGTTTTCCCTCCAGCACCCACATACTTCCATGCTGGGTGCCGTGAGACCTGCAAACGTCTCGACGGGGGCCCTGGCCCTGCTCCTGGTGTCCAAGGAGTCGGCGCAGTGGGCAGGAAGGGTGTTCGTAAAGCTGTTCCTACACTCAGACAGCTAACACCTTCACTATACACAGAAGTGGCTGTGAACCATTGAAATACACCCACTGAGCTCATACTAAATGAACCCCAACTCAGCTTCTTAGCTCGATCTCTAAAATGCTTATGGCCACTCCAAAACCACCTGTAGCAGAAGAAAGCCTCCTGGAGAATACATTAGAACAATTAAAATATTTTACCTTTGCAAATTTTGCAAAAATGGTTGATTGTGTAAACTATTCTATTGGTGGGAGCCCTCAATAGAGCTTTGCGGTACGCTCGCCAGGTAATTGGAGCAAGCTCCTCTCATTGACTGGGGGAGAACAGCTTGGGAAAGACACCTTATCTTAAAATGACTTTGATTAGTGCTAGCTAATTATCTAATTTAATAGGCTACAGAAAAGAAGGCAAAGAATGTAACACAATCTAGTAATTAATCCTGAGGTTATGGTCTCATAATTACAAGTATTGGATTCACTATAAGCTGGCCTTAATTTTAAAGACCATTTGAAAAAGGAATAGAAGTTGCATTCAAAGAATTGCAATGAATAAAGAAAACAAACAAACAAACAAGACAAAACCTGTTCTGTTCTGAGCCTGGGTATTTGTATACATTGTCAGTGCAAAATGGAACAGTTCAGTTTCTCATGCAGCTTAGGACAGAAATGAAGATGGTGTGCTCTGAAAACTATGCAGGACAATGACATTGCTGTGTAAGTTATCTGGGAACATTTGACACAGCTGTTTCAAGAAGTCTGAGAATAGGAGAAACACTATGTTCACGTAGTGTATGTAATATATCTTAAAGACAAGGCCAACTACACAAGCATATTGCAAGCCTCTGTTGCATCATAGCCACTGATGTGCCCTTGGCCTAAGCAAGGCACGTGGCTGAGCCGAAAGTCAAGGGGCAGAAATACAATTTGTATTCACCTTGAGGTGCCAGCAAGCCTTATGACCAAGCCTTGCGTCAGTGGGCAGTGACATATTCTCTTCTTGTTGAAGTGAAGGAGAGGAGGTGAATAGGTATTGAATTAGTTTCCTGTGGCTGCTGTAACAAATGACCACAGACTTGGTGGTTTTATATACTCACAGTAAGGGGGGCCAGAAGTTCAAAGTTGGTACCACTGCTAGAAGCTGTCCCTCCAGAGGCTCTAGAGAAGAATCCTTTCCTTATCTCATCCGGCTTTGGTGGCTGCTGACATTCCTTGGCTGATGGCTACATCACTCGAATCTTCAGGACCAGCGTCTTTAACTCTCTGTGCTCCTTTTCATGGCTCCTTTTCCTCTGAACATGGGTCAGATCTCCCTTGGATGCCATTTCATAAGAATACTTTTGAGGGCACTTAAGCCCCACCCAGATAATCCAGATAATCACCCCCATATCTAGATCTTTAATCACAGCTGAAAAATATTCACCAGATAAAGGAGTATTTAGAGATTTGGACCTGACATCATCAGTGGCTCTGATTCTGCCTACTGATACCACAATTCCTAAAAATCATATATTCATGTTACCCCAGAATTTTAAAACATCTTTTACTGGGAAATAGTGAATTGCTCCGTGTTTGGGGTGACTTTATATTCTGTGTTTTTGGTTATGTGGGACTAGAAAGACTGGGAATTAGGGCTAACACTTTCATTTAGGTTCTCCCAAGTTTAAAATGTGCTGTTTTAGTCAGCTGGGGCTTCTGTAACAAAATATCATAGCCTGGTGTCATAAACAATAGAAATTAATTTCCCATGAGTCTGGAGGTTGGTAAGTCCAATGTCAAGGTGCTGGCCAGTTTGGTTTCCAGTGAGAGAGGGTGCTCTGGTCTCTTCACCTTGTAAAGGCACTAATCCCAAAATGGGGATTGCTCACTCACGATCTCATCTAAACCTCCCTAAGGCCTCACTGCTGAAGACTATCACACTAGGGATAAGGGCTTCTACAAGAATTTGGGGGGGGGGCACAAACATTTAGTCCATAGCACCTGACAGCCTCACTAACAGACACACCCATTTGCCTTTAAGTCTCTGCTCTCTTTACCCCTGATAATACAGAAAACGGGGCAATGAGAGACTGATTTTAAGATATGGAGGACCCCCCAAAATCCCCAGAATTATCTTCTGGAGGCTGGGCCCCCTTGTAGTACAGGCTTCCTCTGCTAGGTATTCTAGGAACCCATATGTTAGCAGTGTGCCAGCTGGTGTTGTTGTGAGAGGCTGTGTTCAGCTTCAGTGAATTTTTTTGAAGACTCTTTCAAGGCATTTGCCCATTTCATGATGAGTGACTTACAAGCTCACCTGCCTACACCACACTGAGTGTTCAGCAGTTTTTGACCAAAAACAGCATGACCCCTATTCACCCCATGCTCCCTATTCACCCCATCTCACCTTGAGTGACATTTTTAAAATGTTTTTCTGGATGAAAAAAGTCCTCAAAGGGAAACATGTTGCTGATGTGGAAGACGTGAAACAAACAAACAAACAAAAAACCAGCAGAAGCACTAAAAGGTATCAAAACTGACAAGTTCAAAAGCTGTTTTGAGAAGTGGAAAAAACATCTCGATAGCTGTATTGTGTCACATGGAGAGTACTTTGAAGATAATTGAAGTTTAAACATGTAAGAATAAATAATTTTTTTAGAAATAAGTTCTCTTTTTTGGGGTCCCCCCTCATAGTTCCTGAGGCCTACCAGGTACAGAACGTAGACAAAGATGCAGTAAAAACCTGTATGTACCTTAGCGGTGTTCAGGCCTCAGCCCTGGGAGCACGCCCCCGTCTGGGGGAGGAGGCAGACATTCACGCTGGGCATGATAAGCACACAGGCAGTTTTCTCAGAGGAGACTCTTCAGCTGGAGTCCAGGTACTGCTCTCCCCACCTCAGTGATGTCTGGATGAAGAAGGCATGGGGACATCTCCAAAGGAAATAGGCTTTTGTGACTGATAGAGTAAGACTTTGGAGGAGGAGAAATTGTGTAGCTTAGAGGTTTCAGCACCTCTTCGGAGGTGCTGTCTAAGGGGATGAATCTGTACTTCTTTAAATATAAAGGAATCTTAGGGGTAGAAAGAATAGGGAAATGTAATCCAGTTGCTTAATTTTATAGATGAAGTAACTGAGGCCCCAACTGATTAAGCTTTGCCAATGTTACATAATTTACACCAGAGCCGGAACTAGAGCCCAGTCTTCTGAGGCTAGCCTTGGTGGTGGTCCCGTTACGGTAACCCAGTAGATGCTCTTTGGCCGGGCATCTGGGCTTCCAAAGATTTCTCTTTCACTCCGGCCAGCTTGGGATACAGGGGTACTTCCCCCGCCCCGGTGTACAGCACGGCCCCGCCTCCCTGACCACGAGTGGTGGGAAGCGTCTGCCTCCCATGAATGCGCAGTCTGAAACAGCGGTGCATGGGGAGCGGCAGTTCCCAGAACTGAGTGCCCTTGAGACTGCGCTCTAGAACACAGGCAGCACGTCAGAGTACTGCGGCACCTCGGCCCTGCCACTTACTAGTTCTGTGACTTCAGGCAGGTTCCTTAGCTTCTCTTTCCCCAGTTTCCTCCTCTTTAAAATAGAGATAGTAGAACCTACCTCATGACATTGTTTTGAGGGCTAAATAAGAAAACACCTTTAAAATATGTAGAACAGTGTCGGACAAGTAAGCATTTAACATATATCAGTTATTTATTTCTTACTGAGGGCCAGGACATACGCTGGCTCCTTTGCCCTCTGAGTTCCGGTCATTCAAACCTCCTGTTGATTCTAGATCACAGGTGGCAAACACCAGGCCCCTGGGCCGAATCCAGCCTCCACCGTGCATCTTATCCTGCCTGGCACCTTGTTTCTACCTGGCAGCAGCACTGAGCTCTCCCTTAACTATTCAGGAGTAATTGCATTTATAGAGTCCTGAAATTACATTTGGCCCTTCGAAGGCAACGTGAAGCTGATGTGGCCCCCGGTGAAAATGAGTTTGACACCCCCGACTATCTGCGATCCTTCCAGTGAGGATCCAACCCTCCTTTACTTAAGCAAGTCAAAGTCTACTTCCGTTTCTTGGAACAAAAATAACTTTAAAAATATTCATGTTCCTGCATAACAGTCATACTTATTAGAGATATTACACACAATGTGATGGGTGGCTCTCAGATGTGTGTGTGTGTGTATCCAGGCAGTATAAAATGGAGTACATGTTTTCTTGGACAAAAAAATTAAAAATCAATATTCGAGGGAAGCAGCCCTAAAAAGTAACATGTGCTGACAGCACTTTGTGTCTGTGAAGGGAAGTAGAGCCAGTGAGACCCATAGAAAGAGGATGTACAAATCGATCCAGACAATGGTGTGCAGTGAAGTGGATCATCATTAATCTGTTCCAGAGCTGATTATCAATGCTTAAATTGCCAAAATAGTGAATTAAGCAACTTTATATGCCAATAGTAGTAGAAATGATTGTTGCATTCCACCACATTTACTGGCTTAGACAGATTTTAATATATAAAATATGCAACTATAAATAAAATCCAGCAATTACATTTAGAAGAGAAAAATCATTTTGATAGCCTATATTCCATAATATTAAAGGGAGTAATTCCTACTATTTTGCACTAAATACACTTTGTTTAACAGCTTGCTGTCTTTGTGCTTTACATAAGTTAGATTTATAGCGGCAGGTTCAATTAATTCTACAGAATAAAAATAGCCATTTCTAAAAGCAACTTCAGGACATTTCTGTGTGATTCTGTAAGCTGCCTTCATGCCGTTCAGTGAATGTAATAAAGATGCTGGTAAAAATAGCCTTTGCATTGAATTTGGAGTGGAAAACATTTGTAGAATAAGTGGGGGTATTAATAAGTACTAAATCTCCAAATGAATTGCTAAGTCCATTAAGAGTTTTAATGCTGCATTTGAAGCTCATAACTCTAGGCGATTCCCTGTCTAACTGGCAAATGTTTATTTTGAGAAATGCTCAGTCATCTGTTTTACAAGCTCATTCTCTTTACACCTGAAACTTTCCATAAGCAAGGCATTGGCATAAAAATAGACTCCATTTTTTTAGGATGGGTTGAGCTTCTCTGGGAACGTGCATGCAAAGAATTTTGACTCATTACACTGGAAGGAACCTGAGAGGAGATGATATCTGGTCTTTCACTTACAGATTGTAAACTGAGGCCCAGAGTGGTGAAGTACCTGTGTCAGATGACACAGAAGTTTGGCAGAGCCCGGGACATGCCCGGTCCCAGTCTAAGACTCCTTCTACCACATCCCGTCAACTCTCACTTTACATAGGAAGAGGCTAGACTCTGAAGACATTAAGTGACTTACTAAGAAGGTCCAATGGCTAGTTAATGGCTGATGGTGACCAGCAGGCCTCTTGATGCTTGTCTGCTGGTTTTGATCCATCTTTAAGGACAATCTTTAAATCCTGTGATTTAAAGATTACTTCTGCATCCATCCAGGCATTTGAAGCTTTAAAAAAATCATAATAAGGAAGAAACTCCTCTTGTTTATCAATAAACATTAGGCTAAAAATGAAAATACCCTTGGCAAAGAGTACAAGTGCCAAAAGTATCCTGATCTGGCCAGGCACCATCAGGCAGTGGGTGTAATAAGGTTTCAGCAACACTGGGACCCCTGTTTTTCTGGCTCAAGGCTCCCACGGGCATAGACAGAAGCAGACTGGGACTCTTAGTTTAGGCTCTGCTAAAATACCTGCCCACACAGGGGTGTAAGTGATGATCAGTGGGAAGCAGAGGCACTGGAATCCAACTAACTTTGCCTGTCATGCCATTTTCCCTTTAGACAGCCCAGGTGGGCATCCAGGGGAGTTTCAACAGCACAGCAATTGCTTTGTATACCCTGTTGACCATTACTCTTGATGACCACTTTTTCTTTGTGTATTAAACGTATCATTCCTTTCTTCCAGTTTATTCACTCAACAAATTTTCCTTGAGCTCCTATCTACTATGTTCCAGGACCTGGGGAAACTGCCATGAATGCAGTTCCTGGCCTCATGGAGCTTATAGTCTGGAGGGAAGACACAGACAGTTTGTAAACCTGCAAATATGCCAAAGATTTACAGATTATAATAGGTATTAGTAGAAACTATGTAGGAACTATAAAAATGGGGTTGTAAGAGCAAGCTTATTTGTATAGGGTGGTCAGGGAGGCAGATGAGGAGAGAGCAGTGTGACTGGCTGATGTGGGATTGCAGAAGTCTGGTGTCCTTGACTCAACTTGAGACAACTCTCAAGCACTTTTAGCTCCAACCCTACCTTCCTTGTTCTTTTTACAGGCTCATCTCCAGTAGGCACAATCCAATTAACCTTCAGCGTATGACTCTCTATTTTAGAGATAATTTCTAGGAAACTCAGTCTGATATTGTTGTCCTGAGCATGGTCCTAGAAAGCTGACTCTAAAATGGGGTTTTGACAGCTGGCCCTGTCCATCACGGTGGGATTTCCTCCAGCAGCCTGAGGCTTCACTGCTTGAACATTTCATTAGAGGTAAACTGGGATGGGTTGCTAGTGGAAGAGAGGCTGGTGCAGTATCCTTGACCATTGAGCGGTGTGAGGAAAATGATCACTTTAGGAACAGTGGAATTGGGTGGCTGTTGCTGAGTGCCATTAATTTAAGTAACAGGCTCAGGTGGTTAATGACCATTTCAAGGTAAAAACGTGAAAACCAGAGGGCTTTCTTGATAGTATTTAAGGAAACAAATATCTTACCACTGTGGGCAGAGAGAGTGGAGAACTTACTTGTAAGAGTAGCAAAGCTTCAGAGAGGGTTGAATTCTCAGCCTTAGGAGGCCTCCTGGGCCAACGTTGAGGACTTAACAGGGAAGAAGAGGGACCTGCCACTCGTAATGGGGATATCTAGGTAGATGCCTTTGTGAACTTTGAAATTCCAGGTTCTTCCAAACTTGCTTGCTGTGCAGAAGCAGCCCACTTACCTTGTTAGAAAGTAAGTTATTTAACAACTTGTTAGCCACCTTCCCTTGTTTGAAGATCGTGCAGAGAGCTCAGATGAGGCACATGATTAACAAGACAATGCTTGCTCTTTCAGGATCTGCTCTTCCCTCCTCTTTTTACCACTCTATCAATAACAAGGGTTGAATTCATTACTTCCGGGCTGGGAAGAGCTAGATTGGCTAAGGGAAGACAGGAACTGTACACCAAAGGAGCTGCAGGAATTAGTCCGCATGTGCCTGTAGCAGCTGGGAGAGGGTGCATGGGACTGGATCCTGAGGGATGGATGGAACAGAAGTTCACCGATACCGAATTCTGTGATGCATAATTTAACGTACTGGCAAAGATTCCAGGTGATGGCACTAATATGTAGCTCAGCTCTCAGAAGCGTGGCAAAAGTGGAGTCCTATTTACTACGTGAAGCAGGTGATGTGATAATGGAAGAAGAAATAAAAAGGGTCAGAGAAGTGGGCATGTTATAGCAGATATACTATGTAAGACTGGAAAACACACCAGCTAAGTGCTATTGGAGACCCCAGAGGGGCAGCGACATTGATAAGAATCCCAGTGGGTAATGGCTGTGGTAGGCCAGGACTGATGGTAGAAAATGCTTTTAAAGAATAAGGCGTGGTCAGAGGCTTGGAAGGGAAAATACAGAAAGATCAGGGACCAGGGAGGTCTAGATGGATCTATAGGAATAAGCATGAATTTTGATTGCATGTAAATGATTTCATAAGAGTATCTACCACAGAAAAGGCACAAAACAATAGAGTAAAATGATGCAGCCAGGTAACATTAGCTTACCTCTGTTGTGGATCATCTCAGTGCTGCCAAAATGGGTGAATAAAAGAACAACCACAGTGTCTGGATCAAGGTCATTCACAGACCCAATAGCATGGGCTCCCACACACCAAGGCTGATCTAACTACTTCCATTGCCAAATGTCCAAGAGGCTAGCAACAGACCAATGCTGAGCTCTTAATATAGCTCTATCTGTTGAGGACACCAATCAGCCCCTTCGTGACAAGTTGGCTACACTGGACACTTTCTACCCTGAATGAGGCAACAAATCAACTTGTCTGGAGTTGATACATACTACAGTTATGAGTTTGTCTTTCCTGCTTGCAGGCCTTTAGCAAGATCACTACCTGATCACTTATAGAAAATTTAATCTACTGACATGAGATCCTACATAGCAGTGCCTTGGACAAAGGGACTCACTTCACAGCCAAAGGACATGTGGCAGTGGGCACATGGTCATTGGTTTTATGGTTTACTGCATGAGCCACAGAAGCCACAAAAATAACATAGTGGTAGAATGGTCTATTGCAGAAGTCACTTAGATGTGAGCTTAAAGATGATGGGATACCATCCTCCATTTAAGGTATGTGCCTTGAATCAATGCCCATTCTATGTTATTCTTTAGTAGGTGGAACACATGGATTTGTAGAGCAAGAAGTAGGAGTGGCCCCTTACCAGTTCTCTCGGTAACTCATCTGGGGAATTGCTACTTCTCTTTCCCACAATTCTGGGTCCTGTGGAACCAGCCTAGAGACCCTCGTTTCCATAGGAAGAATGCTTCTGCAAGGAGGCACAGTAAGTGTCCCATTGAACTAGGGCAGCCACCTGGTCACTTTAGATTTCTTGTGCCAAGTCCAGCAACTAAGAAAAGGAGTTACACAATGAAGGCAGGAAAGGAAATGCTTGACTCCCAGGTGATCGCTAGCACAACGTACCCAGTTGTAATAGAAAACAGGAAAATGCAACAGCCCCCTCCTGAGACTGACACAGGTCCCTGGAGCTCAGAGGCCCTCAGAGGTGAAGGTCTGGGTCATCTCATCAGCTGTTCCATGTAGACCAGTAGAGGTTCTATCCAAGGGGGACAGGAATCTAGAATAAACATGGTAGAAGAGAAGGGCGATTATCAGCTTCAGCCTTGAGATCAGCTGTAGCAGCCAAAATTATTCCTTCTACAAGTCTTTTTCTTGCAAGTTTCTCCTGGAAACAAGGTTAACTAGAATCATGGAAAAGCTGTTCCTTTAATGGGGTGGGCTTACTATAAAAATAAGTGCATTAGGGGTGGATTATAATGCATATTGTTATTCTCTACCCAGATACTTCATCAGAACTGATGCAACTATCCCCCAGCTCTTGGGAATATTAGTTGCCGGTGGCTCACACCTTGGTCCCTCAATGGATATTGCTCTCAGCCACAGAGAAATGCCTCATCCAAGGCATGCACTCCCTCCTACAGATAACCTAAGGCCAATAAGTGCCTGATAATTGGATTAAAAGGCCTTGCCTCTCAATTTGGGGCAAGTCTTACAGGCCATTCTAGCCCCATTAGATTGTCTGAAGTCTCCACTGAAACCACACTGTGGGTCTGCCCAATCCTGCTTCCCTTTATCTTCTGAGAGCACTCCCTAGTAAACCTTCAGCAGGTCACTTTCCATCTGAGAGTCTGTTTCCAAGGATCCCAATTTAAGATGCATAGACATGAAAACATAAACTCAAACCAATTCATTGGTGCTTGTACATGTAGCCAAGACCTAGAACATTAATGGGATAGAATGCATCTGTCCTCTTGGGAAAGGGGTATAAAAAGGTTCTAACCATTCTGAGCTTTTTGCATCTGTAGCCTGGGCCACTGTTAGGTTTTTCGGTTCACGATCAATCATTATTACATGCCTAAGGGATAATGGGTTGGGTTTGGGAATATGGGAGGTAGAGTTGGGGAGGTGTGGAGAGAATGTAGACTGTGTCTTCTGATACAGGGAAGCACAGTTTGCAATGGGAGGGGAGCTGGTGTAAAGAACTTACCAGTAAAAGAGGGAGAAAGAAGGAGAGGGGTAACTTTGTCAAAGATATCTTTGAAATAGATAGCCCTGGCTGGTGTAGCTCAGTGAATTGAGCACCAGACTGCAAACCAAAGGATAGCCTGTTTGATTCTCAGTGAGGGCACATGCCTGGGTTGAGAACCAGTTCCCCAGTAGGGAGCACGTGGGAGGCAACCACACAATGACCATTCTCTCCCTCTTTTTCTTCCTTTCTCTCTCTCTCAAAATAAATAAATAAAACCTTTAAAAAAAGATAAATAGACTGCCTCTATTTTAGGTCTTGTCTTTAACAAGAATTTTACCCTGGTAACTGAACGGGTAATTTCACCTTGGTAATTTCAACAGGTAACTGAACTGTTGTTGGAGAAGTACAACTAGGGGGCCCTGGAAGCTTTCTGAACCCCACAAGTCACAAATTCCTTTCCTTTTGAGCTATAAGGTGTGGCTGCTGCACGTTCTGCCAGTTCTGATGGGAGGGTAGCCTTTCTCACCTAATTCACCAGACTCTCCTGACTGCGGTCAAGCAGGATAAACAAAGGTCTCTGGCGATGGGAGAGTCGGCGAGCTCAGGGAAACCTTACTGAGTTCACTTGTGAGCTCTTGGTAGGGGAAGGAGGCTTGTGTGTGTGGAGGGGACTTCTATTGGCTCCACTTCTCGGTGCATTGTGGGTGGCCAGGTGCCATGGCCTGGGGCCACAGCAGGGTACTCCTAGGTGCTTCATTCCGGCCCTTCTCGGTGGTGCTCTGCCCCTAAGGCCGTAGGGACCAGTCTGCGTTGTGCAAAATCGGGTTCCTTGCTTGGGTCTGTAATGGGTTGCTGGGCAGGAAAGTGCGGCCTGCAGCAGGCGCTGCCAGCTGCAGCTAGTGGGTTGGGAGTGCAGTGGAAAGGGAGGCTTACTGGATAGGCAGGGGACTGTCATTTTTAGACCATGACTAATAAATCTGGATTTTCTCAGTTATAAAAACTCTTCCCATTCTTCCCTTTCCCTTTCCGCAAGGTAATTGCAAAAACCTAGAGCTCTGGAGTTATTTTATATCCTCCTTTGATGGCCTAAAGTGAATTAGAAGCTGGAAAACATTGTACATGGGAAACACTATATGTGTATTGTGTATTTCATCTTAAGCTAAATGTTATATGAGAACAAATGGTTTAAGGGAGTTTAAGCACACAAAAGAGGCTGGCAATCATTTTGAGCCCAACATTTGGCCCAAATTAGCAATTTTCAAATATTCATATTCATGTTTGTATTTGAAAACAAAGATTTCTTATTCCAAACCAATTGCTGCTGATCAGTAGCAGAACTTCAAATTTGTTACAGCCTACAGGAATGGGGTATGGGGGGGCCAGAGCAAAATAGGAACTTTGAACTTGAAGTTAGAAGACCTTAGTTCTCTGCTCTTTCACTTACTACCTGGATGGTCTTGAGTGACTTATTTAACTTCTTTTTTCCTCAGTTTTCTCATCAATAAAATGAGAGTAATTTTTTTATATTCTCACCTGAGAATATGTTCATATTGATTTTAGGATGAGAGAGAAACATCGATGTGAGAGAGAAACATGAATCAGTTGCCTCCTTTATGCACTCCAACTAGGGATCAAACCTGCCACCCAGGTATGTGCCATGACCAAGAATTGAACCTTCAACCTTTTTGGTGTATGGGATGAGGCTATAACCAACAGAGCCACCTGGTCAGCAAGTGAGCAATGATTTTTACTTCATAGGGATGTGGGGAGGATCCAGTGAGATAATAAAAGTTAAAGTGTTTTGAGAACCATAAAGTCTACACAGATGCTAATTATTATTCATGGGAATGAGAGGTGGTGTCAGAGCTCACTAGAGTTCATGTGGCGTTCACAAAGGGTCAGATAGGTGCCACAAACAAGAATGTAGATAGCGCCAGGACACATTGCTGTCATTGAATCCAATTCCTCATTCCACTGAATATTTTCTCATAAATCCTACATCCCACATTCTGTAATTTTTTTCTGTAGTTATTCCTAGCTTTGACTACAAGATACTTCATTTCCATGGTCTTCTTCCCTTGCAAATGATTACTGTAGCTTCTTGGTTTATTTCTTAGCACTTTTCAGCCTCTGGGTCTCCAAGCTATGCTAGTGTTGCAACAACAATAATAACAACAATAATAACAACAACAATAACAAGATTTCTTCCCAGTTCTACAGCAGGCCAGTTTCATAGAATACTCCACCAAAGCATCCAGCATTGAGTATAGTTGGATTGTGAAGAGTCTAATGCAAACTAAGCACCTCCGTGTACACATCTTCCCATGATCTCACATGCCATGCTGGAGGTAATCAGTCTGTTGTTCAGACAAGTAAAGGAGAGAGTCATGGGACCAAATTAATCCATGTCCTAAAACCTTATGCAAACTTTCGTTTGCTATAGGAATCTTGTATCTGTTGGGATGTTGTCAGCTGCAAGTAACAGAAAAATCCTCATTCAATCTGGACCAACCATATGAAAATGTATTATCTCCCTTGAAGCGGAGTAGGCACCACATTTGGTTCATCAGGGCCTAGGTTTCACTTCTCCCCGCTCTGTGACTCTTTTGGCTCCATCCTCCTCTGCCATGTTGATTTCACCCCCATATTGTTAGCAGGGTGGCTAACAAAGCACTTCTAGGTATCAAGATAGGACATAAAAGGGAGAGGGGCTTGATGGACTGGGTGAAAAAGGTGAAGGGATTAAGAAGTTGAAATTGGCAGTTACAGAACAGTCACTGAGATATAAAGTACAACATAGGAAATATAGTAAAAAATACCATAACTATGTATAGGGGCCAGGGTTACTTGAAATATGGGGGGACCATTCTGTAAAGTACATGAGTGTATAACTACTGTGCTGTACATCTGAAACCAATACAGAATAATATTAAATGTAAACTGTGATTGAAAAATTAAAAAACTTTAAAGATGAGGCATGGAAGTCTTCCAAGAAATAAGAAGCCCCACGTCTTCCAGTGTCTCCTTCTTAGAAGTGAGAAGATGTTTTCTTGAAGCCCCAGGTAGACTTTTTCTCATGTCTCATTGATCTGAGTAGGGTACATGGCCATTTGTAGACTAATACTTGGCAAGGGAAATAGAATTCCTATGTGTGGATAAGAGCAACTTAGGATCTACCCTTGGAGCTGGGGGTAGAGTCAGCTTTCTCTGAGTTATGTAGACACCTGAGCAAGTTTGGGTTCTGATAGGATGGAGAAGGGGAGCAATGAGTTAGGTAGGCAACCCAGTGTATCTGTTACAGAAGAGATCTTACTGTGCAACTTAAAATGTCAAAGATTGCTAACCCATTGCTGAGAGAAGGGCTACTGTATGCAACATGTTTTAAATTCCTGAGCCCAGATAGAGACAAAACCAGCAAGGGTGAGGATGGAGTAGGGGTGAAAGGGAGATAAGGTGGGAGATAAGTGGTCTTACTTCCTCCTATGTAAGAGTAAAACTGGAAAAGACATTCTTTGGATAGAAATATCCCCATGAAATCTTGGTGGAGACTTATGACATACTTTTTTAGTTTCCTTTTCACTTAAACTATACAGAAAAGTGGAACTATGAGAAAACAGAGCTGAAAGTTGTGAGAAGTTATTTCAAAATTAAGCTGTAAAAGAAGAAAATCACAATTTTCTAGGCAGAAACAACCACAGCTGGCAGTTGGGAAAAGCAATACAGGTTTTGATTCTAAGTTGGCTTACAGTCCAAGTCTATCCCAAGGAGGCTTTGGCTCAGAAGTAATTATAATTCTGGGTGATTTGGAAAGCATTATAAACAAATCCCCAGAATAAGAAAAAAATTTCTTTAAAAAGACTGTGGCTAAGATAGATATTATTTACTCTTTTTATATGCACTTAACTGTGGCTTAGATAAAATCTTTGACTTTATTGGTTCCTATTGGTCAGGTGGACCATTCATGCTGTATATCCTTTTGTAAACTGCCTGGTAGGATTCCAACAGCAACAGTCTTTGAGAGAAAAAGCACCATTCTGCCTGGTGCTGCCACTGGAATTCTAAATGGGGGCGTGAGGCTGGCATGAGAGTGGCAGGGCACCACCACAGGAGTCTCAGTTTCTGTCCATGTTCTTGCCCCTTGATTTGGGTCTGCGGTGCTTCTGCAACACAGGTGGTCTGCTTCAGCTTAGGAAGGGTCACCTTCCCCCAATATTCCTGCTTCCTGCCTTGTTTTCTGTCTGTTTATTGCTAACTCTGCCTCATTGTGGTTGAGGTCGACAGAACTTGGAGGCATCTCTTTTTACCTCCAACTGCAATCATTGAATAAACTGTCCATTTATGAATTTACTGGGAAAGGCCCGGAGACCTCCCTATCTTGCATGTGTCTTCCAAGGGAGATGGTTTGCTCACTTGGCTCCTACTTGAGAGACAGATCTCTTTCCAGGACCCATTGTTGGTGAGACAGTCTTGTCACACACAACCTGTCATCAGGCCCTGGTCATGAACATTCTCAAGAGGACAGATGGGACAGTCAGATCCAGTCATGGGCTGGCAGGTGCTAAAGGTTCCCAAATGATTTGTACCCCAAGAACTGTCAGGTAATTTGCAGATAAACTCTAGCAGTCCATTAGCAGGGTCCCAGTGAAGTTTTTTGATAAGTGTGCTTATCGCCAGCCCTTTCTGATATTCAGGAGTCTGGTTCAGTGCTGACTGGTAGATCGGCTGCCTCAATCTCAGGCTTCATCTCTTGCTCTCAAGCACATGTTCAGGGTCCACACCTTCTCTCTGGTGTGGAAGCCCCCATATCTTGTGTCTTCTAGTCTATAGTGCACAGGCTCTAGGAACGGAGCTTGACACTCCATTTTGCAGACTTTCTCCTAGTCCTTTCCCACTATTTTCCTCCAATGGGAATCCCATCTGTGCAGTAGGCCAATAGCTCCAAGGGCGGGTACTGGCCCAAGCAAGGTCATTGAGTCCTCCAACCAAAACCCTTTTTCTTTTCTGAATCTGAGATGCCGGGCTCTTTTTGAGCTGCTGAAATGTATCCTATAGCTTCTGGTCTTTCAGAGGTCACATTTCCCACTATAGTGCTTAAATATGGACTTCTATCAAAGCTGCTATTATCACTGTCCGTTTTAACTCTCATGTACCTACCAAACCAAAACATTTACAAATAAGTGACGAACAAGACTCAAAAAACAAAATGGTTCAATTTAATGACATTGATTTAATATGATAACAGAAGCACTGTCATTGGTTGAAACAAAGTCTCAGCTGGTAGAGTGCTTGTGTAGGCCTCATAATGCAGGTTCTCACAGATTTGGGTGCCCCTCTCCTCCATCTGAATGACAGGGAACCCCTGTTTGCCAGCATGTCTCTGTAGACCCTCCAGTCCCCACTTCACAAGATACCATTTAACCTGTAGGACTGCCTCTGTTTCTCCCAATACAAATGCTGTATCAGCTTTATGTGAGGTTTCCTTGTGGGGCTTACTCCTACCATCACCCACCTCTTTCACGAGTTCTAAATGTCATAGTGTCATTTATTGTTTTCTTCCTATTTTGTGCTAAGCATACTTCATGAATCAATAGCTACTTATATTTTTTTGACCCTCTCAAAAACCTTACGTTATGAGATATTATGACTCCCATTTTATGAGTGAGGAAACTGAGGTTCAGAAACTTGACTAAGATCACACAGCGAATGGTGGAGGAGGGAAATGGACCCGGACCTGTGACTCACCAAAGCCTCCATCTGCCCAGTGCCCCGTGCTGCTCCTCCTGAACCATGAGGTCCACTGAGCCTGGGATCCTTTGCTGCCTCCTTCCAATGTGACTTAAAGAATAGTGCATGACGGTGACACAAACTGGTCTTTCACAATTTAAGGATTCCCACAAAACCCCACAAAGAGCTCATACTTGGATATATTTTCATGGAAGACTATAATGTTTCTACCACTTTAAGACATAAGCATTTCTGCATGAGAAATTGTTTCTCTCCAAGCCTTGTGGTTGAAGGGAAGTCAATCAACATATCCTAAATTCTATTTTAAAGTAGTGATTAGATTCGACCCCATACAGAACAAAAGGAAGTGCATTTAGAATTAGGATTGATGGGTACCATATGGCCTTAAAAAAAAAGAGAGAGAAGAAAATAGTAACTTTCAGCAGGAGAATGAACATTAAGCTTGAGTATCATCCAAACTTGTGCAAACTGAAATCGTCCTGACCAGTGTTCTCACGCAGATTTCTCTCTTCCTCCTACCCTGCAATTAATTAGGGTCTGGGCTAAGGGAACAAAGGCAGAAACATCAACAAAACAAAAATGGATGAGTAGTTGAGTGGAGGAGGCCTTGTTGAGGTTTGAGTGAAAATTTGGCTCCAAGTTTCTCTACATAATTTGTGTTTTGTTTCAGACTTCATGATACTGGAGTTAAAAATATGTATGTGTGTGGTGTTAATGTGTTTAACAGCATGATGGATTTAACAGATACTCAGTGAGACCGCCCAAAGGACCACTCTCTCAATAGCACAGCCTCGCATTTGGGGAGCTTGTTCCATTTCTAGCAGTGTGAGTAAGACAACGACTTCTGTGGCCCTGGTCCCGCCCAGGCCCCGTGGTCTGCTGGCATGGCGAGCTGTGCCTGGTGCCATTACTAGGGAGGGCGGTGAGGGAAACAGCAGCGCCATCACACGTATCGCTCTAAAAAGAAACAGTGGAAAACAAATAAAAAATTGTCACGGCTTTCTTGGTTTTGGAAGAACAAAGCTTTTCAACAGCAATGTTATTCAAGTCAGCTCCTGGCTTCTTTGCCAGCAGCTCCTCGAGGAGCCTGGGACTTGAAAAGGGGTGGGGTGTAAGTGGGCAGGCAGCGAAGTCTCATTAGTCAGCAGCCGGAATCATCTGGGGTCAATATGTGGTGTCCCGGTGCCACGTCTCCACTGTAACAGAAATACTTGAGTCCCCCAAAGATGTATCAAACCCTTAGATATAGTCACAGGAAGAGCCAATGTTCAAAGCACAGTGAAAGCCTTTTCTCTCCCTTTGTTAATAGGAAGGTAATGATTATCCTTTTGGGTCAGGAGGAGTCACGGCTGAGGCTTCCCACTTCAGAAGTGAGATAGTCAGAATCATTCAGCTCAATCTCCTGAGATCTAGAACACATTTCTTTAGGCAGAGGCTGAGGGAACCAACCCTCATTTCTGTAGTGCACTCAACCAGCACTTAGCCTCTGCTCCTCACGTGCCTGGACTGCCCTGGGCAGTGTGGTGGGGAGCTGGGCTTGGAGAGAGTTGAGCCTCGGATTGAATGTTGCAGGAAGAGCTGATGGTCCCAGTGGTGTGAGCCAGCCTCTGCATTTCCAGCTGGCAGGGAACCTGAAATGATCATCTGTGCTCTTAGCAGAGCTATGCCGACCAGTAAAGCTTGGGATGTGAAAGCTAGAGAGGATTTTGGCAATGATTTTAGATCATTCTTTCCATTTTATAGTCAGGGAAGCAGGCCCAGGCAGGAGAGTGACCGGTCTGAGACCACAGAGCCCTTGGTGCCTAACCAGGGACTGGCGCCTGCTCTCCGGGCCTTGGGGCCTCGGCCTGGTCCACCGCATTACTCCTTCCGGGTCCGCTGTGGGGCTTCTCCCGGAGTGATTCTGGGGACTAGTCCCCGGGATTTTGGATTACTGGTTGTGCCACAGCAGGGACTGGCTGCATGAAGCAGGTCTTTGGAAAGCCAGCTGCCTTAGAAGGGCCCCTCCTTGGAGCAGTGGACAAACTCGTTTAGCACTTGCCAGGAGGTAAAAGAGAATGGAACCAATTACATGTCCAGGATACTGGAACCTTCTTTTTCACACTCGATTCTCTGGTCTCCCATGGTGTATGAGTTGCTTGTTAAATTAATGTTTGCCTGTCTGGAGTGCCAGAGGAATAGACATTATAGGCCAATTAGAGATAAAAATCAAACCAACCAGAGTTGTCCTTTTAAAAATTAAAAGTCCTTTTTATGTGCTGTGGAGGTGTCGGCATTATCATAAAGACTAATTAGGACATTTTACAACATCCTGGTAACGGAGGAAACAATATTGTTGGTAACTTTAAAGATTATTAAGCATCTTTAGCACTTCAGGTCAGATATTTAAGACACTTTCTGTGCTCACCTGCTGTTGCTGCAGGAAGTGTTTTATTGTCTCATAAGAAGAAACGAGCATTTGGAAGGCACACATGCCCGGCTGTAAAGGACGGTCCTTCACATTGCAAAGCCCTAAAACAGGGTCTCCAGGAAGAGCTGGCTGTGACTCAAGATGAGATTTGTCACTGTGTTCATCAGTCTGCATGGAAGGCAGTTTCCATCTTGGCCACCTGGAAAAAAGAGATCTTGAAGGCAGACATTACTAGCAGGGTTTGTTCTCACATTAGCAGCAGGAACAAGGAAACCAGACAGTTCATGTTCCTATTAAAAATGCGGCTTTCACCTAAGGGCAGATGTTTCTTTCACACGCTAGCACGCAGGTTAGAAAGCACTGAAGGAAATAAGATGGGGGTCCACGGAACATTTTGGGGTGGGGAGAGCTTGCTTTTGATTTGCCAGTTCCTCATAGAAATCATAGAATTGGAACACATTCTTTGTAACGTGAGAGAGGACAAAAGACTTGTGGCAGTTGCAAGGTGGATGCTGAAATTGCGTGCCATTGTCTTCTAAAGAATTGCATATGGTCTTGAAATTCAAATGTCCTTTAACAAATAGGGAAAGTGTATCAAGGTCAGACAAAGCAGAAGGGTAAATTTAAGAGTCACAAAACTATCTAAAGTTCTTAAGGTCTATGTGCAGAGATTACCAGAAAGCTAAAGAAATCTTAAAGAGTTCAAAGGCTCTGCATTTAAAGTGTTATTCATCTGTGAGAGTTTTAGAAAGGCTTTCATGTTTTCAGTAATTTTAACTGAAACGAAAACCACACAATTAGGCTTCACTTAGCTCAGTGAGGACAGTAGTTATTCACTTTATAGTCTTAATGATACAACAAGTGTAAAGAAAACACAGAGCAGAATTAAAACTTAATTCTCAGCTTTGTGCTCTAGAATTTTGCCACATGAACAATTTATGTTAATCAAGGGGTTTATAGTAAAATTGCGGAGTATGGTTCTGAAACTTTACCATGTCCTGCTGCCTGCTGTGCCACACACTGACTTTTAAACATTTTCTCTTTTTAAAAGGCTATGTCTTGCTCTAAGTATAACACAGTCTTAGAGAACAGAATGTGAAAAAAATAATCACCAAGGTACATTACTCACACAAACATTGTTAATGTCTGCGTATTTCTTTTTACCTTTCCCCCCTTATGAATCGGTTTATTTAAGATTTATGGAATTGTAACCACCGTATTTACACAATTTTATATCCTGCCCTCTTCACCTAATGTATCGTAACCTTTATCCATGTTCTTTTATGGTATTTGTAAACATAATGTTTAATGGTCTCATAATCTGTTATTAAGTGAATATATTATAGTTTGCTCAACCAGTCCCCTCTTTTAGATCTATGGGTTATTTGCAGTTTTTTAGAGAGGTTACACAGCTAGCAAGAGGAGAAATTTGGTTTGAAATCTTATTTTTTAATTTTAATTTTTTATGGTTGTTCAATTACTGTCGTCCCAATTTTCCCTCGTTGCCCTCCCGGGCTCTCCCAGTCTGTCCCCACCCCATTTCCCATTATCCTCGGTCCTCTATACATGTTCCTTGACCAGACCCCTCCCCCGCTTATCTAAGTTTGTTTCTCTGCCGTTCCAGACTGCGAACATGCAGAATGTGAAAGTGAGCTTCCTAAGCTCTGGCCAGCCCGGGTCTGGCTTCCCATTTGAGAGCCCTTGGCTAAGGGCGCCCATTTGAGAGACCGCAGTAGTATTTTGCATTGACTTGTATGTCTTTTGATTACTACTCAGACTCTTGTTTCCCACATTTTGCCAACTAGTTGCACTTCCTTAATTATGCAAATTTATTGCTTAGTTTACCTCTTTTAGTTCAGTTATTTTATCTTATTATATACAGAGGCTTGTAATGTTTAGGCAGTTAAATCTGTGTTGCTTCCCTTTATGGTTTTTTCTAAGCTCTTACGCTTAGAAATTCCTCTTTACTCTAGAGGCTTGACAAATATTCAATTCAGTTGCCTTTCAGTTTCTTTCTAGGGCTTAATCCTTTTATATTTTACTCTTCAGTGCATTTGGTATTTATTTTGGTGCATGGTGTGAGATATAGATATAAATTTTTTTTGTTTCCGAATTGTGAACCTATTTGTTCGACTGAATTCCTCTTCATTTTTTTAATTTACCATGTATTCTTAATCATACATCAGATTTTTTAATTGCAGGCTTTCGGTAATTTTCACAGGAAATGTATCAAAAGCTATATCAAGATTAGTTATTGTCCTTTATGTATTTATTTTTGCATTGTGGCAGCTTATTTCGACCGGACAATTGTGTGACTTGCTTTGGAGTCAAATGGGGTAATGCACACAGGAGACTGTGTTATGTGGGCGTTGCAGCACCATGAAGGTGCTGCAGAAATCAGGATCTAGAGCGCTCTGTCCAAATTAGGGGTGCTTATCCGAAATCCCTATGGAACTTAAAAAGTTGTATACACCCTTGGGCTCTGCCACCAGAGGTTTTCACTCTGCAGGTCTGATGGGACCTGAGCATCTTTGTTTTTATAAAAGTAGCACAGGTGATGCTGATGTGCACCCTTGGTTGAGAACCACGGTCCAGAGCAGGGTGTCAGCAAATTATAGGGCACATGCCAAACCTAATGTGCCACCTGTTTTTGTATGGACAATGAGCTAAGAATGGTTTCTACACTTTAAGTGGTTCAAAACATTTTTTAATAATGTTTTGTGACATGTGAGAGTTCCATGAGATTGAAATTCCAGTGTTTAAGAATAAAGTTTTATTGGAATATACCTGTGCTCATCATGGATTATGCATTGTCTGTGGCTGTTTTCCTGCTACAGTGACAGAGTTGAGTAGTTGTGACAGAGACTGAGTGACCTGCGAAGCCAAAAGTATTTATCGTCTGGCAGGTTATGGGGAAAATGAAAAGCAAAAACCCAAGAGAGAGCCCATGGTGGATGGGCTAAGATGGTGAAGTTCTGTAGGCAGTTGGAGATCGTGGCAGACTGAACAGGGAGGTAAGTTAATAAAGGGTAAAGGTGAAGGTGTGACTGGTGTAAGTTAAAGGACATTTGAATTTCAAGACCATATGCAATTCTTTAGAAGACAATGGCACGCAATTTCAGCATCCACCTTGCAACTGCCACAAGCAGTTAAGAGTGAAAATGTAGAAGGGTAAGTGATTGCGGATTGAACCTCCAGGCACATAATATCAACACCAGGGAGTTACCAGTAAACCATGTCCCAGCACAAAAGTGGCTGGGAGAGAGGACATTTTTTCTAATTCATTCTCTTCCTCCTGAAAATCAAAGCCTTGATTTTACAATCATTCCTAAATTCCCTTGTTAGTATTGTTTCTCTAGCAGCTTATTATTTAAAATACCTTTTGAACCCTTTTGTCCCTTAATTGCTGTAATTATTGTTGTTACTGTTTTGACACTGCAGCTCCCTACTCCAACACCCTTCCCCCACCCCCTGGGGCCTAATCTTTTTGAAGGTTTGCTCAGCCAACTCCAAAGAGATGCTCTAATTCTGCTTACATCATACGTTTTGTGCCTGATCTTCATAGGTTAATTTCATTGTGAGGCATGCAATTAATGTGACTTATGTTAATGAACACACAAATTATTATTTAATAATTATCTTAGTGATGAAAACAGTTATGGGTTAATTGTTCGAGTTCCTATTAAAATAACAAGTTGAAGGTTCAATTTATATAGTTCAATTAAAAACAGACTTAAACATAGAATTGTGAGCAAATGGCTGGTATGTAGGAGACAAAGAATGTATTTATACATGAAAAAGTTAACAGCTATCAACCTCACGAATAAATGTGGTAAAGACTCTACCACAAAGAGACTTTGCACAGAATCTGAGGCATCTTTTAAGGAAAGCAAGCCTGCAAGAAAAACACCCCTCTTCAAAAGGACATCAGTGGGTAAAATGTTGAGACATTATGACGGATCCTAATGTCAAGGTCAAGAAAGTATCAACATAGAACAAAAGCCAGAGCCAATCAGGTGACTTGCTTTCTGGGTCATTAAATAGCCATTGACTTTTGGCAATTCATTTTACCCTTTTAATATTTCAATTTTCTTGTCTATCAAAAGAGGCTTTAAAATTCTATGGAAATGAATATTTTTAGGGGCACTGACTCCCACACATTAAAGCAGCCAAGGCCACATTTACTAGGGTTGGCATCTATAAGTGTCAGAGAGTTGTGTGGGCATGTGCGTGTGCTTGCATGTCAGCCCATGAAGACTGGCAACTGTCAAAGCCAAAGCAGGGTATGTGGGCAAGTGTGAGTTGGGGGGAGAGTCAAGGTCAGTAAACCATGTCTCCTTTGGCCAGCCCTTTATGGTCACCACCAACTTTTTCATTCTCTTTATCACTGTGAAATTTAGTCTTTTTTTTACATATCCATTTTACTTTATTTATTTGGTTTGGCTTGGATTCATAGACTATGGAACCAGAAGAGAATCTAGAGCTCATCTAGTCCCACTCCATGGTTTTGCAGATGAGAGAACCAAGGACCAGAGAGGGGAAGTTTTCTGTCCAAATATACAGAATTGATTTAAGCAGATTTGGAATGAGAATTCCAACCTTTGACTCCTTGTTGGATGCTTTTTCTGCTCTACGTTTTCTAAAACTTGTCATAAGATATGTTATAAATAATATGTCATTTTCTATTAGTAAACCAATCTGCAATATTCACAACACTTTCAATTAGGTTGGTCAAAAAGTTTGTTTGGTTTTAAAGTAAAAATATACATTTTTCCTTTTCACCAATAACTTTTTTGAACAACATATTCACTGTTTTGTCCCACAACCTTCTGCCATCTCTCAGGTAACTTCATAATTTCAACTCCCCAAAACTTTGTATCTTTTTGAACAAAGAACTGTTCCAGGTGCCTTTGCAGTCTTCCAAGGAATTGAAATTTTTTCCATTAAGAGAATTTTGTGAAGACCAAAACAAATGGAAATCCAAAGGTGCCATGTCTGGTAAATCCAGTGGATGAATCAGAACTTCCCAGCCAAGCTGTCACAGTGTTTGCCTGGTCATCAGAGAAGCATGCAGTCTGTGTTATCCTGATAGAAGATTATGTGTTTTCTGTTGATTAACTCCAGATGCTTTTCATCAAGTGCTGCTTTCAGTTGGTCTAATTGGGAGCAGTATTTGTTGGAATTAATCCTTTGGTTTTCTGGAAGGAGCTCATAATAGAGGACTTCCAGTCCAACCGTATACACAGCATCACCTTCTGTGGATGAAGACTGGCCTTTGGTGTGGTTGGTGGTGGTTCATTTCACTTGCCCCATGGTCTCTTCCCTTCCACATTATTGTATATCCACTTTTTGTTGCCTATCACAATTTGTTTCAAAAATGGAACATTTTCATTATGTTTAAGTAAAGAATTGCATGTGGAAATAATGCTCAAGAAGGTTTTCTTTCTTTTTTTTGCTTGTGTGGAACCCAAACATCAAAGCAATGAACATAACCAAGCTGGTACAAATGATTTTCAACACTTGATGTGGATATTTTGAGTATGTCGGCTGTCTCCCTCATGGTGTGACACCGATTGTTCTCAACATTTCCATTTGATCACGGTCAACTTCAACTGGTCTACCCGACCGTGGAAGGTCATCCAGCAAGAAATCTCCAACATGAAACTCTGCAAACCACTTTCGACAGATTTGATAAATCTCAGCATCTTCTCCACACACTGTACAAATCTTTGTTTGCATTTTAGTTTCATTTTTATCTTTCTTAAAATTATAAAACAGAATATGCTGAAAATGTTGCTTATTTTCTTCCAGCTCCAGTATTAAAATGGCTACACAAAAATTCACCAATTTTGATAAGTTTTTTTGAATGCATGCTGATACCACAGCTGTCACGATGCAATCTAACAAAATTGTTCCAAATGAAGTTAAAGACAATTGAGCACTACTAGAGCCGTCTTATGGGAAAAAACACACGAACTCTTTGGCCAACTATATATTGCCTCGCTGGATCCTGTGGCTCCTGATAAAATAGACTAGGCCATTGATGTCTGAACTCTAGCTAGCTGTCCATCGTGAAACTCACTTGTCCAAGGTAACATGATTAATAAGTGATAGGAATTTCCTAGAAGCTAGCCTTCCCTGTTCTGGCTCAGTGTTCTTGCATTGCTCCATGATATAGGAAAATATGGGATGAGGTAACGATTTATTTCAAAAACTCAAAAGCACCTTTAAATTTACCATATAAATATTTTTCTTTTCTTTTTAAAAAAGATTTTATTCACTTATTTTAGAGAGAGGGGAAGGGAGAAACAAAGGGAGAGAAACATCAGTGGGTTGCCTCTCAGCCCGCAACCCAGGCATGTGCCTTGACTGAGAATTGAACCGGCAAACTTTTCATTCAACCCACTGAGTCACACCAGCCAGGGCCCCTTGTAAATGTTTTTTCCAAATGTCAATCTATCTGAAGAATTTTTTTGGCATACTTTGCACCAACCTTACACAAACTCTGGCAGCCGGGAGAAGTAGAGGAGCACCTGAGTTGTAAACAGCATGCCTCTTTAAGATCGTTTCACGCACTGTTTAGGGATCAGAAATCTTAGCCTTGTGAGGCTAAGTGGTGCCACTAATGAAACCCTAAGCCTTATGGCCTATAAAGATATTTAAAAAAGAGTGTAACAATGAGCTATCACCTCGCACCTGCCAGAATGGCTACCATCAATAAACCGGCAAACAACAAGTGCTGGTGAGGGTGTGGAGAAAGGGAGCCCTAGTGCACTATTGGTGGGAATGCAGGCTGGTGCAGCCACTGTGGAAAACAATATGGAATTTCCTCAGAAAAATTAAAAATGCATCTGCCTTTCGACCCAGAGATCCCACTTCTGGGAATATATTCTAAGAATCCTGAGATGCCAATTCAAAAGAATATATGCACCCCTATGTTCATAGCAGCACTATTTACAATAGCCAAGACCTGGAAACAGCCCAAGTGTCCATCAGTAGATGAGTGGGTAAAAAAAGCTGTGGTACATTCACACAATAGAATACTACACATCTGTTGAAAAATAAAGGAACTCTTGTTTTTTGCAACAGCATGGATGGACCTGGAGAGTATTATGCTAAGTGAAATAAGCCAGTCAGAGAAAGAGAAGTACCATACGATCTTACTTATATGTGTGTTCTAGTGAACAAAAAAACCCCTGATGATTAAAATAGACACAGAGGACAGGACACATGGAATAGACTGACAGCTGTTGGGGTCGGGCGGGGACTGAATGAAAGAAGGTGAAGGGATTAGTCAAAGAACATACATGCATAACTCATAGATATAGACAATAGCGTGATGGCCAGAAGGAAGGAGGGTAGGGGATAGATGGAGGTGGGTAAGGGGGGAAATGGGGACATTTGTATTAGGGCTCATGGTGGGTGGGAGGGGACCAGTATCAGAGGCTCAAAGTTGACATTTAGAATTATCCCTTATACCAGGTCTTTATTGACACTGTTCTTGCTCCATTTAGGATGACCCAGGATAGCAGCCAAAAATTCAGGTTCCTCCAGGTCCTGGTGGACATGGCCAAAATTAGTATGAATGGATAATAGATATTAAGATTAGCTTATCATGACAAAGGTAATATTTACTGAGAGCTTACTCTATGGCAGGTGCTGTTCTAAATACTGTAGGTATTACTGAATTCTCACAACTCTATGAAGTAGTTTGTGTTTACAGATTAGAAAATTAATGTGCAAAAAGTAAAGTATCTTCTCAAGGTCCCACAGCTATCAGTGGCAGAGTTGGGATTCAAACCAGAGACCTTGGGATTAATCTCTAGGCTACACCAGTGAATGTCAAGCAAGTATTAAGTGATACTGACAGGATTGATTTACTTGGCCCTGTAATGATGTCATAACTTGCTAGGCATGCTCATGGCACAAACTGTGTGCCCAAGTGCAAAGTCAGCCACAGAGGGCTGACTCTGAGCAGACTGGCCATTCCATACTCATTATATCAGTTTCCCGAGCAGCTGTAAAAACCACTTGGCTGAAGGCTGTGCGAGCCACAGCCTCACCAGCTAGTGGTTCTCCACGTGACTTAGAATGTGCCAATTTCAATAGAAGCATGCTGTAGAGTATGGGTGTGGCATTTCCAAGTGCCCCTTCAACTCCCAGGCCTCGGGATGTGCAGTATGATGCCCTGTCAAAGGTAGGGAGAGAGTCAGTCCCAATCTGTGTTAGAATGAGGCCAAAGTTATTGGCAGTTCTGTGAGGGAGGAAAAAGGGATTAGGAACAAGAGTAATTCTCTGTCTTCATTGATTTCAGAGGCTGTTTACTTGCAAGTGTTTCTGCAACTTTCCTTCTCCTTTTCAATAAATTTACAGTGAAATAAAGAGATTTTCTCAGTGGTGACTCCAAGTGAGTCCTGCAAAACTTGGAGCTGCCAAGGTCAGGAAATGGAACACATGCCTTTTTGCCAAAGCAATTTTTTTCTCATCAGATCAGTGGTCATGTAGGGAAAAGGGCCATCGACAGGTCCAGATGCATGTTTAGTGGTGAGGAAATAGCCACAGCCTCCAATGTGTTGCAGCTTATAATCAGAGCAGCTTGAAATAGTCTGTTTCATTAAAACAGGGGCCCGCCTTGAAGTGTTGGCTTCTGAGTGCCTGGCTGGAGGAAGGTCAAGTAGAATCTATGTCATTGCTTCTGTTGCAGCTGTTACAAGCTGTTACAGGGATCATGAATTCAATTAAAGCAGAGCAATAGGATTGAGACCAAGTAGAAATCCCCCACTTTCAGGGCTAGAACATGCAACATTTTCTTTGTTGTCCAAGCTGATTTCCCACTGGGTGGATTACAAGTTTGTGATGATGCTGAGTAATGTTTGAACCTGTTTGGCTGCCCAGCTCTTCTAGGGGATGACTGAAGAGGAAATACTCTTATTCATCCCCTCGAAGCACTTCTGATTAAAACCCAACCAACTAACCAGACAACCCAATAAACCAACATTTAAAAGTACTGAGCATCTCTATCAGGAAATCCCCAAATCATGGGAGCGTGTGTTTTAAAAATAAGAGTTTTTGAAATCCAAAGGGAGGAGAAGGTGTGAATGTTACCTGGCAAATTCAGGGCCTTATTAGCTGCAAATATGAAAAACATTTAATAAGTTTACTTTTCCCTTTGAGTGCAGCTAGGCATAAAGGAGGAGAGGCCCCCCTCCCCAGGGTCCTGTTTATGAGTGATTCCAGCAAAGGAGGTGCTCCTTGCTGCCAATGCCTAATGGGCTGCTGGAGAGGAGGGCTGCTGCTGCTTTCAAGTCAGCCCGACATAACACAGCTGGATGGTGGCTCACATATGGGGCAGGGTCTCCACTTAGTCCTGGCTCGTCCTTTGATGTGCCTCCTCTGGGAAGTGCTAATAGGAGCTGTTACAACCAGTGTGGGGTGCAGTGGGGGGCGTCGAGGGGGGTGTGACATTTTAGGAACTATGTGGCGGCTTGGTACTTAAAATGAAATGGAAACATAACGGACCCCGGACAAGGACCACTGGTTGTTGCTGACAGCTGGGACTGCAGAGCTGGGTAGGTTTCTGTCTGAATGAAGTTCTCTGGCCCATGTTAAAGGTGGAGGTCACCACTGGGGGAGGGGAAGGGTCAGCACGTTGGACTGCTTGTGACACAATAGCTCTGACGCAAGGAACACTTCTCCAGGATGACAGTGGAACACGATGTCTTCAATTACAGTTTGGAGCGTGTCTGTGTAGAGAGATTGGGTTTCTGCAACACTGGATGATGGGGCATCGTTCTGGGACACCTGGGCGCTGAAATGGCTTTGTCCGCTCTGACAAGGATAAGGCATGAGGCCTTGGCTGATGCTGAATTCGGTTTAAGACCTGGGAGGGCCTGTGGCTCCTGGGCATTGCCAAAATGAGAGCTCGTAGATTGCTAGTGTCTTGGTGTTGTAAGCCTGAGTGAACGGGCAAGCATTTGGGTTCTCTCCCAACTCCTGCAGAGAGAGAAGCTGAGACAGAGTCTCTGCAGCTGCCTCCTCTGGGTCCCTGCCTGCATTATACAGAAACCTACATCTGTGCACGAATGCGGCCTCTCCTCACCCTTTGTTTCAATGAGCAATGTTAGTGCCTTGGGTAAACCTCAGTGTCTGAGATGCTGCCACTGCTCAAGGCTGTTCTCATCATATGTAATGCTGCAAATAATAACTTCTCCATTTTTGCTCTGCTGATGTTAACATGTGGAGGGAAAAGTCTGAAAGCAAATAGAGAAACTAAGTCTACTAAATTTTCTGAAATTTCATTATAACCAAGGCATTATATAAAGGCTAAACTGTAAATGAACCATGTTTTAAAAAATCTTGTGAATTAATGTGAGTCAGAAATAAGGTAGCACTGTTTTTAACTTCTTATTTTGACATTGACTTAAGACATTGCAAAGTTATAAGAATAGTACAAAGTCTCTCCAGATACTTTTTATCTGGATTTTCCAAATACGAATATTTTACCACTTTTGTTTTATCATCTCTTCTGTCCTCTCTCTCTGTATTTACAAAAATTTGACTGTTGAAGGAAAAGCTGCAGAAATTATACCGCTTTTTGTACATTCTTCAATGTGTGTTTCCTAGTAATATGGATATTCCCTTATATAACCATAGTGCAATTATCAAAATCAGAACATTAACCTTAGCACAACACCATTATTTGACTTATAAACCTTACTCAGATTTTGCCAATTGTCTTATAATGTTCTTTATAGAAAAATAAAATCCCAAATCCCATGCATTGCATTCGGTTGTCATGTCTCCTTAGCCTCTTACTTTAAAACAGTTTTCTAGTTTTTTTCCTCTGAAGCAACCCATATTGAAGTGCATCTGGAGGAAAGAAGAGAATCTAAATATTGCGGAGCCTTCCAATTTCTTTAATCTTTGCGATATAATTATATAGTAATAAAAATTTCAGTTGGAAGTATGGTCGCTCACTTAACGACTGCCCTTCCCGGATGACTTCTAAATGTAACCATGTGACTGCAGGACCTGGCGATGGGAAGGGGGTGGAAGTAACGTATAGTCTCCAGATCAAGGCCTTATAGGGAGTGAATGGGTTTTACTACTTCCCCCCCACCTTTTCTTTGCAATGTGAAATAAAGATTTGATGTTGACGGCAGGAGGGCTGTCTTGGACCTTGAGACTGATCAACAAAATATCTCTAATAATGTGAAGCAACTATACCAGCCCTTGGCTACCCACCCGATCATCCCCACTCCCCCGATCCTCTAAAAAATGTGAGGACTTAAAAAAACTGCACCATACTGTGATACCTAAAAAAACTTTATGATAACTACTTAATGTTATCAAATATCTTGACCCCGGTTTTCACTTGAGAGAAGAAATTTCTGTCTTACGTGAGTCACGACTATTTTGGATCTCCCTTACCACCCCTGTACTGGAGTACCTGGTCCGTGCAAGTGTCTCAACCGCTGTGTAAGGAATAGTGCAAATCTCTGTAAATGTTTCTGCCAAAGGAGGGGGGGGAAAGCACAAAATTTTACACTGCAGCACTATAACAATGAGGTGAACTTGTGTAGAAATCTTTTCCTGGTAATTTTATCAAGGCTGGAAACTGTCTCCTTAATGCTTTTACTGAGTTTTTTTAGTCATTACATTTTCTCTTTTGCAGTGGTGTCAGTCAAAGCTGCATTCTTTGTGAAAGTACAAAGCTGTCTTTGTCATGCAAATTTAGAGTCTTCAAGTTCAAGGAATCTTGGGTTGAAAGATCTGCGCCTGCAATTTCCAGATGTCGGCATCAGGTGGCAGTAGAGCTACTTCTATATGCCGAGTGGTCTAGAGTAACAGGAGTTGCACTGATGACGGACAGTTTGAGTGTGTACCTGAGCTAAAACACTGGACAAAAATGGGATCTGATTACTTCCGAAAAAAGCAATGCAGACTGAAGAAAACTGACTGCATAGGAAATATGAACAGAAATCTCATATACATTTTTCATGTGTACTTTAGCATAACCAAGCTAAAAACATGCTCTTGATATTAAACCCGCAAAAGACTTTATTTCCCATTTTCCATTTCTTGCAGGACCACTCTTCTTGACACCCTTTTCTCTGAATCACTCTCTTCAAGAAATGGAGTTCTCCTCCTCTCATAATTTAAAATGACCTAAAGTTAAACATTTCTTTTTTAAATTCTTGCTAAAATTCCTCTTATGACTAAATATTTAGGAAGAAGAAAGAAATTGTAAATGGTGCCTCTCTATGCCTTTAAAAAAGTCTTGTGTTCACCATGGATTTAAGTAAATATACTATTTTCCCCTTAGGGCTTTTTCCCTGAATTTTTCCCTTCCAAGTTAACACAGTGTGGGAACGTGTTTGACCTAATCTGCATGCAATAGTTTTTAAACTGAATCAACAACAGCCTTGTTTAGTACCTGGGTTATCAAAGGTAATGCCCAGCAGGAAGACAGAAAACTGAACAAGATTTGAATTAGTTTTTCTTACTTATATAAAGATAAAGGATCTCATAATGTTTCCTCTTTCAACCAACAAGGGCTCCAGGAGAGAATGAGGAGGGAATTTTCTCGTCTCCATGTGCATATGTGAAGAAGCCAGGAAGGTCTTGGGTGTCAGTCAAGGATGCCTGGTGCAATGAAGTTTCTCCATTTCTCTCTGGCGCCCCTTAGGTCATTGTGGATTGGATTAGGGGAGTTTGCTCCCTGGAGCATTTTTGGAATTACTGGTGCTAATTGGCCTAGAAAGAGTTATAACTTCAGTCACAGTGCTCTTAAGTTTGGGTTCTGATATGATTGCAGGAACTTAGAAAATAAAATGTGCAGCTCTCTGTCTTTCTCAGGGACAACAGTGTCCCCGGGAAGCTGCTCTTGGTTGTAGGTGGAGCTGGGCCTGCTGTTCTGCCCACAGCCTCCAACATGGTCCCTTTGGAGCCCTTTTTTTCTATAGTGATTTCAATAAAAGGGGGAGGAATTACACATGCATGCATGCACACATATGTGTGTCTATGCTTTAATGGTATTCATGTCAAGAAAATATATAAAAGATGTGACCAGAAATAAAATGAGCCATTCATTCATGAAACAGTACTGAGGACCTACTACGTGTCAGATGCAGTATTAGGTGATGTTGCCATCAAAGACAAAGAAGATGTGTTTTCTATTTCCTCAGGGCTCACAGTCTTGTCCTGCAATATGTATTTGAAAAAATAAGGAATAGCCTAATGAGAGACTCCAAGTATTATTGAGGCTGTCAGTTTTCCCTTAACTTTCATTGTCTTAAAGGTATGAATCGCAGAACTGTATAAATCTGCCTCATCTTTGGTAGACTTTCTCTTTAATACAGAAAGTCGGGGGAACTACTTGGACTGAGACGCAGCTGCAGTGGGGCTCAGACCCCCAATGGGCAACTTTCCGGAAATGGCAAATCCACTTATAATAGGAAGCAATTTTCCTGGTACATTTTTTGCCCCTGAGAAGAACAAATTTGGCAGAATTTCCTCATTCTCAGTATTTTTTCTCCTGAATATTTTCCATATATTCATACACTTAGCTCTCACAACAATGCTAAGAAGTGTTATTTCTATCCTCATTTTATAGATGAGAAAACTGGTGCACAGCATGGTTTAGCAACTTGCCCCGAGGCAGTAAGTGCTGGCCAGGATCCAAACACATGCGGTGGGGCTCCAGGGTCTGTGCTTTCAAACCCCTTCTCTCTACATTTGTGGTCTTGAGTGAGAGAGGAGTGGGGGGTGGCCAGCCCAGGATGAGAAACACCTTCTCCAGTTCGGAATTTCACTTCACTTCAGCCAGTGTTAATTGAGAAATCAGCACAGTCAGGCACAGTGCAGGCACCAGGGACTCACTTCCCATGAACTCACTGTGTGATCAGGGTGCCCAGACATCTGCAGGGAGCTGTGTTGAGCGTCAGAGAGTCGTCTGTGCTGTGAGAGGCAGGGGGAGAAACGCTCCGTCAGAACAAAGGAGGAAGTGGGAGAAATTTTGGCCTCATCTTAGTGACCGAAAAAGCCCACCTGAAGATAATTGTTAGTTCTGTCTGTGTTAAATAGAACTTTTCTCGTCCCTGTTATTTGGGATGGGCAATTCTTTGTTCTCTCCTTGTTGGATAGACTTGGATTTTTTTTCTTGGTCCCTGTTATTTGGGGCTAATGTCTACCAATAATCTGCAGAGTCACAGATTTGTGCTTGGGTTGACATTTCAGCCCTCAGCCTGATGGCTACTACTTTATTCCACTATTTCTGTTTGACTCAGAGTTTCTGGGTGCTCATGTCTTGTGGGGAACCTTGTGTGAAATGGCTTACATGACATACCCACTAGCTTGAACTCTTTTTGGGTATAGGGAGAGCCTTCTGGCCAGAGGCCCTCACATAGGAGATGCTCAAAAACATGTTTATGAAATGAATGAAATAGAAAAAATTAACTCTGGGAATGAGGATAAAAACCCTATCACCTATTTATCCTATTGCCCAGTCCAATTCACTCTCTGACATCTTACCTTCTTAATGAGGACTGAAGCTATTCATTAAATAAATGAACCATTATGTTGAGAAACACGAATGTCAGTATAGACACAGGCTATTAATTTGCCAGTCACTGATGTATCCAGTGTCAGGAGGGCCTCAGACACTGAACAGCAGGTGATTGAAACATGGCTGGAAGGGACTAGGCCCCCAATGAATAGAATTGTCCAAAGTGAGATACTCCCTCCCCTTTGAGAAAAATGGATGCTCCTTGGCACCAAAATTTGAAACTAAGTGATTAGGCTTATCTGGTCCCTTTTGGCTGTTTCATTTCCAGTTTAAAATAGATTGTACTATTTCTTACTTGTAATTTAGCCTAATGTTGCCTTGAAATAAGAGGGTGATAAAGAAGGGGAGTAGAAATCTTTGATCATTTGTCATAGTGTGGAAAATCTGACGGTGGCTTTAATTAACAGATGGAACCCCAGAGAATTTCTCCGCTTGATCTTCCCCCAGTGCTCTGTCTAATCGAGTAGAGGAAAACAGCCTTAGCAGGGCCCTGGACAGCTGCCGAATGAAGCCATTTCAGTGAGGCTAAAACCTCTGCCATGCTCCGGGCTTTTTTTTTTTTGCATGCTGTTCTTGCAGGCGATTGAAGTATAGCAGTTGGAGGACGATGGCGTTAGCGCGATGCAGGGGAGGAACCACTGGCAGGGAACCTGGAGACCTGAGGTCCAGCTGGTTTTGCTGCAACCTAGAGAACGGGGTGGGGGGGTCTCCTTCACCTCTCTGGGCCTCAGTTTGCATGCTCGTAGCATTTATGGACCACAGAGGATGATCCCTGGGTCTTCCTCAGTTCTGAGGTTTAGCTAGTTAGTCCTTTTTGCCACAGAGAGAGAAAAGGAGCTTAGAGGGTGGATAGGTTTAGAAAATGCTTGCTTGGCACACACACAACTGCCATCCTAGAAATGGAATTTTCAGAGGTGTGTTTGGCAAATATGAAGGCAGGTTGAGGCCAATGTGGAGGGGGATAGACTATAAGGATATTTCTGGAAATACCTTGGGGAAACTCTTCACCTTCCTTCTCCACTCTCATTCCTGTCCATTCCCCACAAAATGGCCAAAGGAATCTACCTAAAACAGTAATTCATTAATGCATGTTCCCTTGCTCTGAACCATACGTGGAACAAGGGCAGAGACCACATTTTTCTTGTCCAGTGATGTGTCCCTAGCTCTGTCCCAGCACAGCACTTGCCCAGATGGATGCTCCATTAATATCATGGAATGAATGAACATATGCGTGCTTAGGATTTTCCGATGGTTAACCACGGCTTTCAGTTTCTAAGTTAAAAGTTGATGCTTTCATCTACAAATTTCTCTATGATTTTGTCCCGGTTACCTCTTTATTATTATCATATATGATCTCCTGGATATAGTCTTCCTTCTAAGTATACTGTATTATCTGCATTTCTCCCAGGATACCATAATCTTTAACATTTCTGTGACGTTTTGCATGTTACACCTGCCATAGATACTTTTCTCCTAGTGTCCTTCTTGTTAACTAGTTCATCAAAACTCACATCAAATCCCAATTATTCGGGAAAGCCTTTCTGATCTCCCACCTCCATTACAATGAAAATGTCTTTCTACTAGGTTCCCATGGCATTAAATGCATACCTCTCTTTGACTATTTATCATGCTATTGTGGAGTTACTACCATCCCTAGCACACTGTCTAGTATATGGTAGATGCCCATTTACTGTGTGTTTAATGAGCAATTCAGTGAGTTAAGCTCCCAGCCCCCATTCCAGGCTTGCCTTGCATCCACGTTGTCTCCTTTTCCTCCATGCACGGGTCCCAGAGCCTCAGCCCACTTCCTTGTCTTGGGTTTCTTCCACTGCTTGAAACTTGGTTGCTGAGTAGGGCTGTCTTTTCCTCAGTTCAGCCTTTTTGTTATCTCAGTGAAGGGTCCATCGGCCTTTTTTCTTTCATGTTTTGATGACTTCATAGACATAGAAGACAAAAATAACAAGCCGGTTCTAGAAGCTCACAGAGAGGTCTCACAGTGGCTTTCTCCTGCCACCTTCTCCATCCCTTTCTGAGATAGTCACTGGAATCTCACCACCAGACTAGACTTTGGTCCTCTGCTTTGTGCTCGGAGTTGGATCTCCCCAGTCTTTTTCATTCCTTTGACCTTCAGATGTCTAATGAATCCCATTCTTTATAATTGGTTCCTCTCGGATCCGAGGATATGGTTAAGGCAATTTATTGCTGTGTAGCAAATTAACCCAAATGGTAGCAGCTTAAAATACCAAACACTTATTATCTCACGCAATTTCTAAGGGCTATGAATTCAGAACTGCCTTTGCTGGATGCTCTCGGCTCTGGGTGTCTCATGAGCTGTCAAGCTGTTGGGTGGGGACGTGGTGTCAGCTGAAGGGTCCTCCGCCAGCTTCCTCACGCAGGTGTTGCAGGCCTCGGTTCTCTGCAAACTCCTAAAGGGAAGTCCTCATATTGTCACTGGTTATTGGCTGGCGCCCTCCCTCTGCCCCTTGTCGAGGGGAACTCTCCATGAGACTGCTCACAACATGGCAGCTAGCTCCCTCAGAAGTGACAGATGATCACTTCTGCTGTGCACTGTTGGTGATACAGACCCAGCCCTGGTGCACTCTGGGAGGAGGAGGCTACGCCAGGGTGGGAGTGCCAGGAGGTGGGGGGCATTGGGAGAATCAGAGCTTTTTGTTTCCAGGGGAAAATAGCATTTTTGAGAACTTCCCAGCTAGGTGGTGCTCAGTTCTTATGGCCTCTGGTGGATTTGAGAATTATTTTCTTTATTGATGTTTTGAAATTTAAATCCAAACACACTTTACAATTTTAGATACATCATTTCAGTGGCTATAGCTTTGGACTGTTGGGAAGAAAGATGAGCATCCCATACAATTAGGACTGTGGAATGCAGTCTTGGCCTTACACCATCGTATTTCCTAGACTCCAACGGACAAATTAGCATAAAGCTTTCCCACTCTTGCTTTGTAGGCATGACATTATTTTGCACACAGTAAAGGTGGGTGTCAGGTGAGCAGAGAAAAGTGCCTAAGGCATGCCCAGATGATAGATTTTTAAAAGTAAAATCACCTGCTCTGTGGTTACTTCCACTGCTTGTAGACTTAGGTGTTGTCCACATAAGGGGTACTCTAATCAGTCAGAATTCATCAAGGGGGGACGGCCAATGCAGCTGCTCCTCAGAACCTAGGAGATTGATTGACATGACAGAAACACTTCCAAAAGCATGTATTTGGGGGTCCGAGGGTCAGAATGCATTGTGGTGGAGCAGGCTGGCGCATGAGCAGGAGCGGGCCCCTGACCTGTGGAGCTCTCGTTCGCAGCCCCACTACTGGACAGTGGGTTTCAGGGCGATGCTGGCAGAATCCTTGGGGGTCATGGGTCAGGCTGGCTTTGCACTGGGAAGGCTCTAGGTCTCTCTTCTACCCTTTCTGCAAGCAGAGTACAGCTACAATTTTTGAAAATACTGGATTCCAATAGAACTGCAATTTCATTTTGAGGAAACACTTAGCAGCTTCAAAAAGACAGGAAGATGAAAAACCTCCATCCTGGGGGACAGTGTAATTGAAGCGTCTCAGGAGGACAGCTCTGAGCACAGGAGACTTTTACGGGAACCAAGACAGCAAAGAGGGATGAGATGGGTGGTTCCTCTTCAAAACTCTCCTTCGGGGAAACCAAATCTTTTTCTGACGATGTTGCATGTGATCACAATGCTGTTAACTGTTACAATTACTATCAAAAGGCTTAGGATAGTCTTCCTAATAACTCCTCAATTTTCCAAGGGAGGATTTGGCCTCCTGAAGTCGCTTGGAACTTGATTAGGTGCAGGTTTTCTCAATCACGGCGCTCTCGACGTTTTTGGCTGCATGGTCCTTTGTTGTGGGGATTTGCCATGTGCACAGCAGGATCCTTTTTAGCATCACTGTCCTCCACCCACAGGATGCCAGGGGAATGCCACCCCCATCCCAGCTGTGACAATCCAGTGAGGCTTCAGACATCGGCCAAGTTTCCCCAGGGACAAAGCTGCACCTGACCGGGGACCGCTGGCCTGTTGAACACCCTGAATGGCCAAGGTGCCAGTGCTATTGTTGCGCCTCCCCCACCCCCAAGTTGCGGTTGAGCATGAAGCTCTGTTTGTTTCTTTTTACGTAGCTGATTTAGAAGCTGACCCCGAAGGCATTATCCTTCTCCATAAAGAAGTGCCAAGATTTTTGAAGGAAGTCCTGGCATGGCTGGGCTGAGTGTTTCACCTCCCAACAGGAATTAAGGCAGCAGCCTTAGTTGTAGCAGTTCTAGTACCTTTGTTGTAAACCAGGTCCTCAGATCAGCACAGGTTTGTCCTGTTCCACACCAAGGTGTCTCCTTCCCCTGGCGGGAAACTGAAGTGGAATAAAAAATGTGATGTTATTTTCCTGGTAAAACTGAGTAAAAATTTTGGAGGGAAAAGTAAAAATTCAGTGTGGAGTCTGGCATTCAATAAAGATCACGTTAGTGATCAGAATAGATTTCTACTGCCGCTTCCCCCTGGAAGCTCCCCGGATGTCTTACTCTTCCTAGATATGAATGCAACCTATTGTCATTTTGTAGTAGAACATGCTTTGTCTGCTTACCTGACACTTTTAATAAGCTTGCATTTCCCCCTCTGCATGTCCCCAGGCATAATACGAGCAACAACAGCAACAGCAAAAGAAAAGCTTTCTTTGAAAAGAATTTGTCCCTAATCATTTGCAGCTGCAACAGACGACACCACCAATTAAAAAGCCTGGGCTCTGGCTCTGTCCAAATGAAGAGGCCACGTGCTGACCTTATGGTCAGTCACCTTAAGGGCACTGAGGGTCGAGGGGCATCTGTTTGAAATTTCCTGTCACAACAGTGCCATGTGCAGGAATGGCCAGGGAGCCAACAAGGACGGTGTGGGTTTTCTTCATCAGACGTCTCTTCTGGTATAGTTTTTGGAGAGGGGTCCTAGAACAGAAGGTGATTGGTTGGTGCTGAGTGCAGGGATTCTATTAGGAATAAAGCCCCTAAATAGCATGTGATCCTGGGCTGGACTCTCCTTGGAGGAGGGGCCTCTGTTCCTAAGGCAAGAAGAGAAACTCCATTGGAAAAATGCTGGTCAGGAGACCTACTGGAGTTCCCAGTTGTCAATGGACAGAAAAGGAGAATTTGTATGGTTAGATGCTTCCAGTGGGCAGGGCTCTATAAATGTCTAGAGAAATAAACCGAATTTATTCTCAGGTTACCTTTGTTATGGGCTAAGGTCCTCAAAAGAGGGGTTGATTGATACCTGACTGATAGAAAAGAGAATGATATAGCTATGGAAGTAACCAGAACTTGGCACCTAATAAATGGTGGATGTAATTATAAAAATAAGGATCATCATTAGCATTAATTGCACAGGGACTATTTCATATCCCTTTACATCTCCCAAGTAAAGCTAAATATGGAGATTATTTAGGTCTTCAGGATAATTGTGGCCTCAGTTACATATTTTAGATAAGATTCTAACTATCTGGATAATTCCCTCTGCCCTCGTATCAGGTAGGGCTTTTTTTTTTTTAGGTGTTGTAGCAAGGCATCATAAGCTGGCTGGCTTAAAACAATAGTTTGTTCCCTGACAGTTCTGAAGGCTAGAAGTCCAAAATCAAGGTGTTGGCAGGGACCTGCTCCTCCCATTGACCCCCAGAGAGTATTCTGTTGAAAGGACCTGTGTCCTCAGCGGCAGAACAGAAGTGTGCTGGGGGGTAGCGAAGGCAGGGCCTGGGGTGGCGGTCCTGGGCAAGCTCTTCTAACCACAGCATCACCTTGTGCTTGTTGAGACTTAAAAACCTTTGCCCCATGGAAGAGTGGGGTGAGCTCTGAGTGGAGGCTCTGAGTGGAGATGACAGGCCGTGGTCACAGATTGCCCACAGGGGCTGCGGGCCAGGGGGGCTGATGATGACTGATGTCTTGTAGAGACACCAGGGGTGTTACTGACAGATGTGAGGAGACTGGGACGGTGACACATGCTGGGAAGGCAGCTGGCGAATTTGCTTTTCAAGGCAGGAGTCTGGCCTCATTAAAGTGTGGAAAGCCCTTCCTGCATATATGGAGTCACCATGACCGACGACCATCAAGGCCAGTTTTTCATTTTGGCTTTACTCTTACCTGCATGTGTGTTTGAAGGGCAGGCGGGTGTGTGTCAGGGTTTCTCATCTCAAGCGTGTCAGCAGCTGGGAAATAAGAGCTCCTTGCAGCCCTGTTTTCGGTAGGTCTGCAGGGCAATTTCTACCAGCGAGTGAGAGCGACATGTGGAGCTTCGAATGATTTATTATTTTCAAAGCTAGGAAAATATACAACTTCTTATGCTTAGTCAATAATTAGTGAATAACAAACTCTACCAAAGAACTTCTGTCATTTTTCAAGCACCAAATGTTCTACTTCTCAGATGTCTGTTTTTCTCAGCCATTGACTGCTAGTCAACCATTTAACTGGTTAATATGAGCACCCAAGATAAATAAATGGAGACCTTCTAACCTGGAGGCTGTGAGTGGCAGCTTGGACTAAACCATCAACCTTCCCCCGAAAGAACGTACAAAGGCAACCCTTAACGAAGTTAGACGCAGACATGTTTTGAAGGTCAGGTAATTTATTTTTTTTAGGGAGAGGAAGGGTAAAGAATTAAATTTTATTAATTATATGTATATTTTTAGTCCAATTTACTTTTTCAATATTGAAGGACAGCACAGAATGATTGCGAGTTGTTTCTCTCCACCTCCTGGGTCTTTGTGTTTTGTCACAGAAATGCTTTTATTTCTCTGCGATGACTTTGTACAATTCGAGAACTCCTGCTCAGATCTAAATACCTGAAAAAATATATCTTTTTTTTCATTCAATATAATTTAGCCTTGAAATGGAAATCCTGGCACAAGAAGCTGTGGTTTGCACAGTTCCGAAAATGGAATTTGGAAATATCCTAGCTGAGAGTCAGTTGTGCAAACTGTAATTCACACACACACACATGCATGCATGCAAACACACATGCACATGCATACACACATGTACCTACATGATAGTGGAGAAATAGACATGCAGCAGGAAGGCTAAAGGGTAGAAATGGAATAAAAAGAACAGATATGCCAACAGATAGGTCGTCTCATCAGTAAAACACTTTCTTGTCATTTTCTTAGTTCAGTCATTGAATGGCTTTAGTGTTCCTATGAGATTGCATATTAATTTACTAGACACTTCTATTGGAAATATTTTTCGCCCCATCATGCCGATTCTTTTTCTTCCTGCTTTGCCATTCCCCCATTGCCAGAGTGAGTCATTAGAAACACGGGGGGTGGTTCCAGGTGGGAGAGAGGAGGGGTGGGTTAAAATGAGGGGGTTTGCCAGTTTGCTCTCTGGCATTGCCTCAAAAGAGGATGTCACTCAGAAGAGCCCAATTAAGGGGCAAGCCTGCTGGGCGATAGCTCAGGGGTGTTATAATAACATCACTGGAAAGGCTGGAAATAGCATTTCAGTTAATTCAGGTTATTACCGTTAACTAGAAAAGTATTTAGCACACCAAGCGGAATTTGAAAATGAAATATGTCTTTCCAATACCTCTCCTGCCCCTCCGGGATGTCAGTGTGAAGCGGCTCCAGAGCGTCTGCGCTGCCTGGTGTGCCCACGTGTCTCGATGCCACTCTGGCCAGGGCCCTCAGTGTGTTTAGTTGCTCCTTTGACCACTTGCTGTCATGGGCCCTGGCAGCCCAGCAGGCTGGGAGCGGGGCACACAGCACAGAAGCCCTTCTCAGCTGCGTCCAAAATGCACTCTTGGCCCTAGCCTCCACTTGCCAGAAATGTCAGTTCAGCCGATTTAAAACTATTTTCCCATAGATAGGTTTCATTGTTTCTGCCTGGAATAACTGACCATAATTCCCGGCTTTCCCCGTCATGCTCTGTGTTCAGGTTGCTGCCCTTAGCCCTAGCTTCTCTCCACCATCCCTGTGAACCATCCTTCCGTCCTGAGCCCACACTTCCCGCCCTCCCTGCTGCATTCACTCTCACTGAGCCGCCCATCCACGGCTTCCACGGAGGCCCTCTTTGTGTTTAGGATGAGCTTGGCCGTGGAAGGGGGGTTGGCCGCAGACTTTAATCAGGGTTATATTAAAAAAACAACAACTACATCCAGACTTTGATAAGAAGCTTCTAAATAAAAGTGGTAGTTGTAAAATTGTGTCTATATGGTTGTTGAACTCTATGGCATTGTATATAAACTGTGAATAAATATTTCCATTGTAGAAGAAACTTAAAAAAAGAAATAGTCCTGAGCTGGTCCCAGTAAGAAAATAAAAAAAGACGCATTTGAGTGACCACACAGCCTCTAGGAAACCACAAGTTGTTTGACCTGCTCTGGAAACTGGGAAGGGTCTGCTGCCCCCTGAGTGGGGTGGGTGTCTCTGTCCAGGACCTGTACCTCTGTCAGCTTCAAGTTCATTTTCAAAGCAAGCATCATATCCCAGATCAGAGTGAGCTAACGATGTCAATGGTCAGCTCTCTCCCCAGGGTTTTGCTTGATAAGCTCAAGAAGTTAGCCCCAATCTGTACACTTAATCGTATCTTCCAGGTGTGTAGCAGACCCATGAGTGGAAAGGAATTAACCGTTATTTGAGCTGCTATGACTCAGGAGTTTTTAACACAGACATTATTTAATCTCTATCAAAAGCCTGTATAGATGCTCCTTGACTTATGATGGGGTCACATCCCAATAAACTTATCATAAGTTGAGAATCTCTTAAGTTGAAAATGCATTTAATACACTAATCTATAGACTGTTATGGCTTGGCCTAGTTTACCTTAAACATGCTCAGAACAGTTACGTTAGCCTGCAGTTGGGCAAAACAATCTCGTTGCCACTCCTCAGCATCACAGGGGACTATCATATTGCACACTGGTAGCTTGGGAAAAGATCAAAATTCACATACAGTTTTCTCTGAATGTGTATACTTTCATAGCCTCATAAAGTAAAAAAATCATAAGTCAGCTATCGTTAAGTTGGGGACCGTCTGATTATATGAACAAGTATCAGTCAGGATTAGTGTTGAATAACTATAACAAATAAAACTCCAAATTTAAGCAGCTTAACACAGTAGATTGTTTTTCCTTTACAAAAACAGCCCCGTTTGGTTCCAGGACAATGGTATCAAGGCTGAGGGTGAGTGGAGGGGATGGGACCTGTGCTCCACACAGAGATGCAGGGACCCAGGATGCTGGAAGCTCTGCCTTCTTCAACACGTGGCTTTCCAGTAGCATTTAATGTCAGTATCCAGAGGCAGGGAGGAGGGCATGAAGAAATGAGTGTGAGAGGCTTTTATGATTTTGGCTTAGAAGTTATTATTATTTTCTCCCATTACATTGGCTAGAACTGAGTCTCACAGGCATCCTTGACTTCATGGATGCTGGCAAATGTAACCTAGCTGAGGAGCCATAAAGAAGAGAAAATGGAACGTATGATGAATAGCTAGTGGACTTTGTCACAGGTATGAGGTGGTAGAAATTAGTATTCCCATTTTACAGGTGAGGAAACTATAGCTTATCCTAGATAACTCAGCTAGTAGGTGACTGAGAAAGGATTTGGGATTAGAGACTCTCCTGGCAACTCAAAAAGATTCTTGATTAAAGTATGACAGTAACTATAACTGGCATTTACTGGACCTTTCATTTCACAATGATACTAAGACAGTTTTTATTATGCCACAGGTGCCAGATAAGGGTTGTTCTGTAACCTGCCCAACTAGCATGAGGTAGGGCTTGGGTGCAGACTCCTTTCTTTCAGACTCTATAACCTACCTCTGGCCACCACTTCCTACTCTAACTCCTTAAAGAATCAGCCCTGGACTCATAATGGTGACTGTATAAAGGTTGAGGGAGGGCTGAGTCAACTAGGTTAGCTATGAACTTTCCTTGAATAGATTTTACTCTTTATGAAGCACAACTTTGTTTTACTCCTGCTGTTTTAAAATTTAATCCTCCCACCTATTCATGCAGTTTTGATTAGATGTCTCAGTGGCCAAATAGGCCTTTACATTGAATAATACTTGTAGTACTGCTTTCTCCTACATAGTCACAGACATAATTCTGCAAAAAGAGAGGGGATAGGGATTAGCACCATAAAAAATGTTTATCAAGTACCTTATCACAGAGGAGCTCATGACACCAAGAAATGAGAAAGTATCCTTTTGGCTCTCTGTCCTCCCTGGGCTTGTGGATGGATTAGGGAGATGGAAGGTGGTTCTATAAAAAGATAAATGACAACACAGGGTGGAGTTTGCTGGGAGCCAAAGGACCAGTGCCAATAATAAGTGTTAGAGGATGGCTAGCTGATGGTTTTTGAATAGTCACTAATGTGCTGGCCTCAGTCCTAGGTGATTTCATATATTATCGCATTAATCCTACAGGAATTCAATGGCGGGAGTGATTTCTGGGGACTAGATGGTCAGAACGTCTTGAGAGAGGAGGTGAGACTTGAGCTGGGTTGAATTATGTGGTGATATTTCGCGGCAGTCATGAAAGCTGGCTGAGCTGAAACCCAGAGCATGATTTCTCACTGGCTGGCGGCTCCAGATAGGAATACCTTTGGTGCCCTTCAGAATGGAATTTTTCTGAACTTGTGAAGATGTGTGAGGTGTGCCCGGCAGGTAAGCATTCTTCCATTTGCCTTCCACCCATTGCCTTAATTAAATATACTTTTCTTCCCTTGGTTAGTTCTTCCAAGACTCCCAAAGCTCTGGAACATCTCTGCAGAAACGAAATCACAGTTCCCAGAATGGAAACTATGCAGAGAGCAGGAAAATATCTTTTAAGTCCCTTTTCACATTGGAGTTGGGGGTTGGAGGCAAGGAGAGAGTGAGGTTGGGCTGAAGTGTGAAGGGAAAAGATGATTCTAGAGAAGATTTTCTCTTATTTCTGAATCAATTTTCTGTTGTGGTTTCTGCCACTTACATAGAATTCAGTTGGGTTCATGCAGGAGGCTCCAAGATTTGCAGTTTTCCTCTAGGAATTTGGAAATGATAGTAAACATAGTTCACATGTTGAGAACTTACTGTAGGTGTAAACCCTATAGTAAGGATTATTTTATTTAATCCTTACAATAATGCACGTCCATTTCACAGATGAGGCAAATGAGGCTTAGGGACTTAAGTTGCTCAAGATTACATCTAGTAAGAGGCAGACAGACTGGAACCCTCAATCTCATTTTTAAAAACTATTTTTTTATATAATAGCTTTATTAAGATATAACTCATATACCTTATAATTCACCCACTTAAAGTGTAAAGTTCAATGATTTTTCATTTATTCAGATATACAACTATCACTACAATCAATTTTAGATCATTTTCATCTCTTGGAAAGGAAGCTCTGTGTTCATCAGCAGTCTCACTGTTTCTCCCCACCTCCTTGCTCCCCTTAGCACCGGGCAACAACTGATGGGCTCTCACTCTGCAAGGATTCGCCTGTGTCGTCTTTGGGACTGGCTTCTTTCACTTGGCATCATGTACTCAAGGTCCATCTATGTTGTAACATGTATCAGCACTTTGCTCCTTTTCAGGGCTGAATAATGTTCTATTGTATAGATATACCAGTTTATTTGTTGACTCATCAGTCGATGAGCATTTGGATTGTTTCTATTTTTTAGCTATTATGAGTAATGCTCCTGTGAATACTCACATAAAAGTTCTTGTGTGGGCGTGTTTCCATTTCTGCTGGATGTACACCCAGGAGGGTGTTACTGGGTCATAGGGTAACTCTCTGGCTAATGTTTTGAGGAACTGCTAGACTTTTTCCCCAAGCAACTGTGCCATTTTACATTTCTACCAGTGTTCATCACTAACAAAGTAATTTATACCTTGGTCACTTGTTTGCACTAAAAATATCTACACAACTTAATAAAACTCTAGTACAACCCTTTAGAAACTGAGAATTTTCTTAATGAAAAATCTTAAAGCTGAACTCTGAGTTCAAAAGTGTTTTTTTTTAAAGATTATATTTATTTATTTTCAGAGAGAGGGTAAGGGAGGGACAAAGAGAGAGAGAAAAACACTGATTTGTTGTCTTTCACATGCCCCCCTACTGGAGCCCTGGCCCAAAACCCAGGCATGTGCCCTTACTGGGAATTGAACCTGTGCCCCTTTGGTTTGTAGGCTGGTACTCAATCCACTGAGCCACACCAGCCAAGGTGGTGTTTTCTGATTTAAACATGTTAATTGAGCCAAGTGCTAAAGAGGCCAATGTTGAGAACTGCCATGTATTTCCTTTTATTCCTTGAGGCACTAGCGGGATTTTCTGTTTATTTCTAAGACTGCTGGTCTCCAGCAGTACCCAGGTAGGTGCTGCTATATCCCAGGATTGTCTGTTATTCTGAAAAGCCATTGACATTTGCTGAAAGATGGCACAGAAAAGAAGACATGCATAATATCTATGCATATATCATGCTGGTTTCTCGAAAAGTTAAGTATTCCAGGCATCAAGTTCACTGCCGCTTGACTGCAAGTGACATAAACCCCAAAGCCATAAAAAAAATGAAGTAGGAAAAACCAGAGAAACATGGAAAGTCTTTTTTTCCCCTCCCTTGCCACAGAATTTTGAAAGGGGCCCCAAAAGGTGTTTTTCAACAAGGTATACTTGAATGAGCCTTGAGGCTGGCTGTCTGGGCATGGGAGACTCAGCTTTGCTGAGTACTTACTCTGGGGAGGTATGGGCTCTGGGCAGGTATGGGAAGAACGTGAGCCATGGTCTCTGCCCTCTGAGAGTTTCTCTCCTGCATGACTACAGAACAACTCAGTGCTAAACCATGATGGTAAGTGCTACTGAGGTGCAGGGCAGGAGAGGTGGAGTGTGCTGGAGTGGTGGCTGAGAAAGCCTGTGTAGGAAGGGAGAATGGCCTTAAAGAAAGCCTGGACTTAAACTGGAATAAATGGCCTGGCTACTCCAGGTGGGGGAAGCAGCAGTACCAACATGAAAAAAGCCAGACTATTTCCGGGTCAGTCGGCAGATGGGCCCGGCTGGAGTAAATGGTATCTATAAAAGTTGGAATGAGGTTAGGAAAAGGTTAGAAAGCAGCAGAGCGTCATGGGAAGAGCAGTGGATTGGGCATGGGGACATATGTGGTCTGTTTTCAATTCTTCCATGAACTCGTTTTTGAGGCAGGCTCTGCGATCTAGATACTTAGGGATTCTGTCTCTTAATTTATTAATGATTAAAGTTAGACTAGTCCTGGCTTCACATTACAGTCTCCTGAGTGTTTATTTAAAATACAGATTCCTGGATCCCAACCTTGGAAATCATGTTTCCATAGGTATGAGGTGAGGCTCAAGAGTCGTGGTTTTCTGGGCTATGCATTGGAATTACCAGGGAGCTTTTGAAACTAGTTCCCATCCCCAGAGATTCTGATTTAGTTAGTCTTGGGCACAGACAGGCTTTGGGGGTTTTCAAAGAAAACCCAGGTGATTGTAGTGGGCAGCCAAGAGAGCCATAATCTTCTGTGGATTCCGATGTAATGAAGGGCTGGCTAGAGACTCCATCAGAAAGAGGGAACTCTAAGTCCTTTCTAACTCTGAGGGACTTTGTTTGATTCTGTGAAAAGTATGTTGGGATCAGGTGGAGGAGGGCCTTATATGCTGGACCAAGGAATCTATACTTTGTTTCATAGGCAGCAAGAGACAGGTAAGATGTATGAGGGGGGGAATAATTTAGAACCTCTCTCCTGTGTACATCAAATTGCCTTGGAGCGTGACAGTCTTCATCAGGGAACGAAAGGAAAAGAGGAAGTTGCCTCTTTATTCAGACTTGTGGCTGGGAAGGGGTGACCATTGCCAATGTCATTGTGTGACAGGGTCTAGTGCCCTTTTTCATAGCACAACCAGAAATAGCCAGGGGGAGAAATGAAGACATGGCCTGGGGCAACATGGTCTTAACCAAAGTGTAGGAATCCTGAACCAGAGGGTAGGCAACCTTAACCAAAGGATGAGCCCCACTGGTAGGTGGGAGACAGCAGCAGATAGGGGTATTTTAAATTATGCTCCCTCTTCAATTCTCCTTCTCAGCTCTAGATGAATCAAGGCGCATCTCGGGTGCCCAGTAGCTGGCTCTAACGGTTTTCTGGCTCTTGCCAGTCTCCTTTTGTTGACAAAGAGAGAACAGGAGCCAGGCTTAGAGTCCAGGCAGCTGATGATTTTGCAGTGTCTCCTTCTCTAAAGCCACAGGGTCCCCAAGTTTCAGGGAATTTAGACAGGGAAGTTTGAGATCTTTTCCTAGCAATCAACATGGTTCTTTCACTTACAGTACTGACTCAGATTTGCTTCTTGAATAAATTTGAGTAAAACCATGAGTTGACTTAAAGAGAAATGTTAATAATAGCACAGAAAGGGGAGGCAGAAAGGAAACCAGTGGTGAAGGACTATACACATCAGTGGGGTCTCCACTGGATAATCTTTAAAATCTTTCTAGGTCTAAAATTCTATGTTTCCATAATATTTTGAAAATATAGTCCCTCCCCCAGGACACTGCTTATATATACCTGGTTAGTGACCAGGGGTCATGGTACCACCCTGTCTCCTGATGGGTGCTGAGGGCTTGTAGGCAACTTCCTGGCATAAACCTCCAGCCCCAGAAAGAAATTGCAGGGCAAGAACATTTTAAGGAATGTGAGCCTTGCAGACTAAGACATCGAGATCTTTGAAGGGGAAGACCCCAAAACAAAATGAACACACAAAACAAAACACATGAAAACAAAACAGTCCAAGTAGCCTTAGGGGTACCAACTGAATTATCCTCCCCCCCCACTTCCAATGCTTTGGGAGGGTCTTTTTTTCCTCCGCTAAGAGTGTTTGGTCAGGGAACAGATGAACCCTATTTCAAATGTGATAGTTGTCCCTCTGTGCTTCATTGAACCAACATGGAAAAATTTCTCTCCCATCTCCCCCTGACCTCCCCTGAAACTAATGCCTACAGACGTTGTTGCATAGATTATAGGGGAGGAGTTTTGTGGTTCTCCAAATGTGTGGTTCTCGAATGTTAGTGCTTCTCAAAATATAAATCACCTGGGGAGCTTTTACTGAAAGTGCAGCTTCTTGGGCCCCAGCCTCAACACTGGGATTGAGCAGGTGTGGGGTTGGGTCCAGGAGCAAGGAAGGGTCTTTAACGGGCTTTCTCGGCGATTCTGATGCCGTTGCTCTGCAGTCTCCCCATCTCGAGGTTCTGCTCCCAGGGAAGGTACGTGAGGCATGTAGTGACTTCTGTTCTACTGAATGTCCTCAGAGTTCCTGGTCAGGGCTGTCTCTGGTGTTGTGTACACTGCACCCCACCTCTGCACTACCCCCTCTTTATTTTTACTCAAGGCTTTAAATAAATATTAAGGGCAACCCTGATGTGATCAATATCTCAGCAACGGGAAAGATAATGTAATAGCTTGTGGGTGTAAGTTGGGGTGGTTCAAGTTCGCCTTCAAATCCTTTCTTTAGCTTTGTGATCTGGGGCAGGCCGCTAGCCCTCTGGTCTCAGTTTCCTCGTCATGACAATGGGGATGACAGCAGAGTTAACTGAGTTAACCCACATAAAGTTCTGGTATGAGGTGAGCATTCAGTGAAGGCTAGCTGTCATTAGTATGGTAGGAGTTTGGAGAAAACGAAAGAAAACTGAGCAGGAGGGGCAGAATATGGGAGGTGTTGCGAAAATGGAGCTTGGGCCCCCAGGGCTACGTATGTATGACCAGGCAGAAAGGTAGAATTCCTTCTAATCAGGGACATGCCTGCACGTGTGCATCTCTTCTTGTCCCATGCAAACTTCCGTGACTCCTCTGTGTGCTGAGTGGCAGCAAAAGTCAGGTGTAATGTGGAGATGAAGTCCATGTACAAGTCTGCCAGGACCGCGTCCTCAGTACAGCATCTCTGGGCAGCCTCCGGCACTGGGGTGCTGGCTAATGCCTCATAGAAACTGTGTTATGGAAATGACTCAGCAACCAAGGGGCAGTTGCTCCCCGAAAGCTGGCAGGGCTTTGTCAGCACATTGCTCTGGGTTCTGACCACACCCCTTTTTTTTTCAGATGCCTACCACTTTGTACACAAATAGTTCGGGTGTGCAGTGAGGGAAAACAATTTCTCTTGCCCTTTGCCTGTATGCAAAGGTGCTGTCCATGGACTCTGATGGAGACCTTAAACCTTTCTCCCAGGGCGTGTCCAAGTCTCAGAGCATGACTCAAGCCTGCTTGTTTTACAATGTTTTGGCAGAATGGTAAAGTCTGCCGACTAGGGACTATGGGTAAATCAAAGAAGAAGATGAGGGGGGTTTCATACACAGAAAACAGAAATTTCAAGGTCGTTAGTATAGGGGCCGATGCCTCCTGGGTGAACAAGAGGAGGAAGAGAGCTGGCTGTCCAAATTTGCCTCCCCCTCCGTTTCTCTGCATCCTCTTTCTTTTCTTTTTTCCTCCAACCACTTTGTTCTAGGGAAGGAGGGGAGGAAGGGAACAATCACAAAAGCAGAGCAAAGAGTTGCCCTTTTGCTATAAATCTCTCATCTTTGTCGTATTTGGAATTTCTAAACTCGTCTTCTAGCCTTGGAATCCAACTTCATGACTGTCTCTCATAGTAGGGAAACAGTTATTCCCAATTTCCAAAGTGGGATGTAAAACACCAGTAACGATGACTTTTACTAGAGGCGGATGTTGTCAAAATGCACACAGAGACCAGAAAGGCATCACCTTCCAAAGCGGTGAGCCTCCCTTGGCCCTGCTCCTTCCCAGCCACCAGGACACTCTCTCTTCCTGCCTGGTGGCAGCTGCAGCTGTTTTCTCTCCCACGGCAGCTGAGTATGAATCCAATCAGGGCCTCCCTCTGTGTAGCCAAACAAACCCGGACTCCTGATGCAGGGGAAAGATGCCGAGCCCTGACCCAGCCAATAATAACAATGTTATAACATGTTCTAGATTTGCCTCTTAGGCACTCGGCTTGCTTTCCCCACCTGCCTTTAATTTTTGCCATTACCACAAGCCAATAGAGATAGGCATCAAAGACTTATCAGATGAGTGGGCTCAATAGAGCTGAAATGCCCAGTCTTTCTAATTTAGCAAACTCTAAAATAGCTACCTTCAACTAAGTTCAAAGAATATCATTGTTCCTATGTTCCTTCTTAAAAAAAAAGCTCCATTGGTTAACTGAATTGAGACAAGCCACTAAGAGGATATATAAGAAAATAGAAAACGCAAAAAAATTCAAAGTTAAGAGAATATTTTCCAGTAGTAATTTAAGTTTTCACAAAGGCTTAGGGTTGGTCTGTATTCTGATGTCACTGAAATATCCCTGATTTAAACGTAAGTACTTTAATAACTAGTTAGGGAAAGAAAACTTACTTTCCCAGGCAAGCAGCAATAGAAACCTTTCTGTTAGATTCCTTTGATTACAATGGTTCTTTGTTAACAGACTGTAACTTTGCCCCAGGACTGGCGATAAGCTCTTAAAATGAGGAGACCTGTCCTTCCCATAAAGAGCAGTGTTCACCTTGAAGGTGGATTGAAAAGAAAGTAGATGTCTAGTATTTAAACTTTATTCTTATTTGTCTTTAAGTGTCTCTTTGCCTGAGAAGTCTGATGAAAATCAACACTAGTGTGGAAATAATGTTCAGCTACTGCACACTGAGTGGAAAAGGTTATTCACACTTGCTACTTGGAAACTCAAATCAGAAAATAGCCTCATCTTGAGGTGTGTCCCTGCACTCAAAGCCGAAGTTGGGCAATTGTTGGATTCATTTGACTAGGTGAGCTCTTTTGAGAAAAATATCTACATTGGAAGGCCTAGATTATCTAACCTGATTGTATCTAACCATTGTACAATGATCCATAAACAAGTAACTAATCAGAAATTCTCTTGGGGGAGGACAACTCTCTTTGGGTCTTACCTAGAAGTCACTTCATCAGAGAGTAGATTGATTATTTTGCAATACTATTATCATTACTATGATTTTGTTAATACCCTTATTTTCAAATGCTATTTCCAGCTATAGAAGTTTTAGGGTTTAAAAGTGAGAAAGAACTTGAGAAATAGTTCTGTTTCATCCCATTTTCTAGTCAAACAACAGAGGCTCAAGGTCATACACTTAGTTGGGTCAGGATTAGAATCCAGAGCGACTAATTCTAGGCCAATGGACTGTTCCCTCCCATTGCCTTGTTGTTTGATGAGTCAAGACTTTTGCTGGGAGGAGCTAAGAAGCTGAGATACATCTTTCTCCTGGGTACCCTCCCATTGGTGTCCCCTTCCAATTCAGTGATGACAGTGGCCAGGAGGAAAAGAGCATGGAGGAGAGAAGACAGATGTAGAAAGAGATGGATTAAGAACCAGTGTCCAACTTGCAGCTTGTAGGCTGCATGGATCCCAGGATGTCTATGAATGCAGCCCGACACAATGTTGTAAACTTATTTTAAACATTATGAGATGTTTTTGTGATTAGGTGTTGCAATGTATTTAATGTGTGGCCCAAGACAACTCTTATTATTCCAGTGTGGCCCAGAGATGCCAAAATGTTGGACACCCCTGGTGGAGAAGGAGCTCAGGGAAGTGGCCAAGTCAGGGGAGTGGGTTCCACTCTTCTTAAAACAGGGAAGGAGGAGCCCAGCTTCCCTCCCCTCCCCCATCTTCTCTCCCCTGAACCAGCACTGCTTGCTAAGCATTTCTTCCACACTTTATCTCCATTTTCCCTTACGGTGGATGTGTTTTCATTTCTGTTATGCCTGAGAAAGTGCCACAAGTACAGAGAGAAAGTCTGGTTATATGGTATTTAGAACTGGCCCCAGAACAGACACTATTCTGAAAAGGGGCTTGTTTTCAGTGTCTGTTTGCCAGGATCCAGCATCATGGTGTTGACTAGGTATTGGAAATAGGCACTTGCATATTTGTGTTTGTTCCAGCCAGTCTCAAACATTTGAGATTTTCTCATTGCCTAGGCCCGTTTTAATGATGCACAGGACTTTGAATTAGGCAGACAGGAGTGGAATCCTGGCTGGACCCCTCTCTACGTGGGCAAATTTCTTAGTCACTCCAGGTCCCAGCTTTCTCACCTGTGATGGGAGAAATAACATACCTCCTAGGCTTAATGAGAAGTGAAGAAGATAATATTACTAAAGGGATTACCACAGCATGTGAAATGGAGTCAAAGCTCAGGAAGCAGTGATTGGTGCCGTCATTATCGTCATTGAGTTGTAACCAGGCACCAGGGCTTGGCATGTATCTGTGCTTAACAACATATTAACCTGAATCAGGGGCTTTCGTAGAATAATCTAGAATATTCTCTCCGTTTTTGTTGAGGGTGTAGCTCCAAGTTTTGAGTGAAGTTTAATTTCCCTTAGATGCCTATTTCTAAAGGATTTGGGCAGAAACAGAGTCAGGGGCATGCCAGGGCTGTACCTGCTGGATATGAACTGGCTGCAGACATAACATGTAATCTGAGAAGCAGGGTAGTAGGCTTGGGAGAAACACGTCTGTTTTCGGTTCACACTGAAGTTCTGAGATAGGTTCTGAGTCCTTCTAGAACCTGGAGGTCCCTGTGGAATCTGCTGTGATTGAAAAGGACATCCTTAGCACCTGTGCAAGGTGGTGGACTACTCCGAGTGCGACCTACTTCTGTCTGGGGAATCTTTAAAGGCTTGTCTCCTAACACTTGTGCATGGCATTATTAGAATGTTTTCGCGTCTCTTTCCTGATGATAATTCTCAACTCTTATATGACACATACAGAGAAAATAACTTCCCAAGTGGTATCATGAGGAATTTCTGGGAATGTCTACTTTACCATGTCTAGAAGACCAGGGATTACACCCTGTTTTGGGTTCAAATCCTGGTGCTACTGCTAACTCGTAGTGGACATTGGTAAAGTACTTACGCTCCCTGAGCTTAATTGGGAATTGATTTATCATGTCACTTGCCTGTATGAAGGCTGGCTGAAGAGGTGGACATAATCAGGTACTTCTGATATGTATCAATGGTACTGGTGTTGACATTGGGCAGGAAAGGGATCCAAAGGCAGGAGAGAGACACAACCAGGAGAATTTGCACAGGTAGAGTTCCTAGATTCTCCAATTTTGCAAGAAAGCCAGAGTCAGACAGTCTAGCTTTTCAAAGGAATGGCAGTTGGATCCCAAATACAGGCTGGACTGTGTGTTTGTGTCTGTGGGTCATCATGACATGGGACAAATTCCATGACTTCTCTGGTCCTCAGTTTTCTTTGTGTAAAATGGGGACAATTACCACTTCCTCACTTACTCTGCAGTGTGTTGTGAGACTCAAGGTCATTTGCATGAAAGTGTTTTGTAAAGTTGATATGAAATTAAAACATATTCATAATTTTCTTATTATGAATGTAGGTGATTGAGTAATGTATATCTCACTTCCTTCTACTCTTTTCAATACTTCATCTTCCATTCTCCTTATGTCCACTCGTGCCCCTAATGCAGTTTGAGAAAGCCAGTTGAAATGATGTAATATTTAGGATTCGTCAGCATGCAGGGGGAAAATGGTTCCTATTTTAATTACAGTAGACAAAAGGTAAATAAATGATTGAATTGAATTTGATGTTTGCAGTCAGAAGAAGGCTTTGCTTTTTCCTAATAACCTTAAAACAAAAGACTTGAACAGCTAAATGATTTCATGTGTGATTAGACAGATTTTTGGTGAAGGAGGGGGATGATGATGGAGACTTTGAGTTGGAAAATCAACCAGAGAGATTGAAGTCTGGAAAATGCTTGCAGAACCTATTCATTTCTACAAAGGAAATTTCCATATCAGAACAGCTCACTTGACCATATGCATTATAGCTCTGCCTGCCCCTGGTTTTAACTTTTATTAGGTTATTCCATCTGGCTCCTGGTTACCATTACAAAGTATTTTATGTGAGGAATCTTTGCAGTCTGAGGTTTTAGTTTACAGGGAATTTTGATATTTCCACTTATCTTTATTGGACTGCTTGTAAAGAGATTGAAGATCTTTAACCAAACACTGTAAGTCCATTTGGAGAAAAGATGATGGGTAGGCAATTAAGTTGTTAAAATGGAGAAAATACAGGATCCATTAACAGTCAGAAGGAAGACATCAGGGGGTGCGCTGAGCTATGTGGCTGCTTGTCTGGGCCACTTAGTGAGTGTGGGGTCTGTGTGTGCGCACGCCTGCATGTGTTTGTGCACATGCGTGCACCACATCCATTTGGGTAAATTATGACGGAGGCTAGGATATTTCCTGTCATTCTTCCTTTTTCTTATTGTGTTTGTTCTCATCGCTTCTCCCTACTGGTCCAATCTTTATTCCTCTCTCCCTTTCCGCTTTAACCTTTCTCTTCAAAGTCCACTGTAGGCGCTTTGCTTTCCTACATCCCCAGGGTCATTGATCATTAACAGCTTAGAGTGGTATTAGTGGGGGTGTGGGAGGCAGTTGCTTTTTTAAGTTTTTTCTTCAAAGAAACTCTTGGGCTAAAGAGGGTGAAATTGTTGACCAGGATATCAGGGGCTGTGTCTAGTGTTTGCAAAAGTCACTTCACCCAAGGACCCGCTGATGTTTCACCTGGAGGAGAGTTTGAGAAAGAGAAGTGAGAGCTGTCCTGTAAAGCAGTAGCAGTACTGCAGCAATGGGCAGACCTGGTGCTGGTTCACTGTGCATGCAGGGCTAGGGGCCAGGAGAGGATCTCATCCCAGCTCCCCAGCTCTCCCGAGACAGGGTGAGTGTGAGAGGGCAAGTGTGAGCTCTAGGGCTCTGGCTGGGCTGAAGGGCATTCTTTCAGTGAGCAGGAGGCAGGGAGGGGACACCCTAAACTCCACGTGCCATGATTCAGCCACACTCCTCTGACGGGCTCTGCGGGGTAGGTCAGCCCTGTAGTCACAGTCACCAGAAAATGCAGTTCTCCTTCTGCTGTGTCGTGGTGTGAAAGCAATGTCAGGCATTTACGGTTACTCCTGTGTTCCCTTTCCTGCCAAGCATTAGGGTGTGCTTCTTCAGTGTTTTGTTCTATATATTTTCGAGGGATGCTTGGGTAACTTGAATTTGCTAATTGCAACTTGCACAATTTCCTGGAGACTGAATAAATTCCTGCCTTGCTGTTCTCGAGTGCAAGGTCATTCAGATGACATGAGATACAGAGAATAAATGCATCATTCACGTTTTCAATAAACATCTCTGATTAGTATTCATGTGAGATGTTAACAGGGCTGAGAGTAAACACCAGGGTTTTATCCCCTCATCTAGATGGGCATTAGCTCCAGGTATGTCCCTTCTGTTTTGTCATGATTCATAAATCACCCGCCTGTACAAATCCAAGGCTGAGTGTATTTGGTTACCTGTAGCAATGATGGACTTTCTATCAGTGACATTTGCCATCCTGCCCTGGGTTCTTCTTAAGTACTGGGGCCTTTTCTCCCTCCACCTTTGACCCGATTTCCTGTCCCAGAATAAACGTCTCCTCTCTTTCATTCTGACAGAGGCCTGCGGAAGAGCAATGAAATGTTATAAGACATGCGTTTGTTTGTGTTTGTTTGGTTTCTTTGCAAAGTGGTCTGGCTGGATGCAATCAGAGCCGGTTTATTTGACAGGCTTCAAGCAATGGTGCACGGATGCCAAGCATGACGTGTTTGGGCACAAGGTCGTTTAGGTCTAGCCTCATTTGCACATGCAACTTGATGTTATTAGGGATTTGTCTCCAAGTAGCTGGTCACGGAGAGAGCCAGCCCCTGCTCAGCCTGCTGTAAAAGTGAATGTACACTCTATAAAGGCTGGAAGACTCACTGAGCTATCGGATTCAACTAGGAGTATTTAAGGCCTGAGCTAAATCACGGCCTTTTGGCCCTTTATTTGTTGTTTATTTTCTTAAATGACAGTTATGGGTCTGTCCTTCATTCACACCATTAGTTGTCCAGAGTTTAGAAGGTTGGGTCATTTAAGTAGATCACTTCAAGGGGTCTTGAAGTTGCTGACTTGGATTGAACATACCTGTAAATGCCCTGTGAACATTCCCATTACAGAGCCTGGTGGGTGGGGGGTGGTGGGTTACTACCTCGGTGACCCTCTGGCATTAAGTGCTGTCACTACAAACAAGAGCCTGCCCTTGTCTTCCTATGTCCTATCTGAAAACAAATCCTGGTGGCATTATTTGTATCAATACTTTTTAAAATTGTGGTACAATACATATAACATAAAACTCGCCACCTTCACCATTTTCTAAAGTATACAGTTCTGTGGCATTAAGTGCATTGTCATTGTTCTGTGACCATCACCACCTTCTATCTCTAGACTCTTTCCCCAAATGAAAACTCTGTACCCACGAAACAGTAACTCTGCATTTGCTCCTCCCTGCAGCCTGAAATCACTATTCTGCTTTCTGTCTCCATGAGCTTCAGTGTTCTGGGGACCTCCTGCCGCTGGGAGGCCGTGAACACTTTCCTCTCACCCCCACACAATCACCATTTCTCTCCACTGCCAGATGTGGGGGATCTTCCCAGCCCCCTTGCTCTGTATTCACAGGCTCACATACCTTTTGCATACAAGTTTCTTTAAAAATGTCGGTGAGTACACAGTATTTTAATTGTTCTGCAATTTGCTCTTTTCAGGTACCAAAATGCCTAGACAGTCATTTAGGATTTAGTTCTTTTCTTACTGGCTTTATAGTATTCCAGAATATGGACATGTCACCATTATAAATGGCGACAGAGCAGTATAATTGCTCCCCAACTGATGATGGGCATTGACGTTATTTCAGGTTTTTCATTCTCATTCATGAGAAGTGGTGACACATGATATTTAACACCCTCCTTTTGTGCTTATGAACAAGGATTTTTTTAAAGCGTGATTCCTGAAGGTGGAATTGCTCAGTCAAAAGGCACATTCATTTATAATATTGATAGATGCTGTGAAATTGTTCTTAAAAAGGTATCACTAAGTTACATGCTTTCCAAATGAATGGTAATGTCACATTTCCTGGCATCCCTTCCAGCATTTGTTATTATTAGTCTTTTAAACTTCTGCCAATCTGACCAAAGATGTTTTATAACTTGCTTTTCACACTTACCTACCATGGTAAGAGAAGAACCTAAGACAGAAATAGGAAGCAGCAGAGAGCCAGAGGGGAAACAGGGAAGGGAAGGTGAGAGGAATTGTTCTGGAATGTTCAGGGGCTGCTAAGTCCACCAAGAACAGACATTCCCAAAGACATTTGGCTGGCTCACTTCTGCTGAATTCACAAGCCATGTGGCCTCTTGCTGTGAGGCTGGGGAGTGACCCAAGGGTGTCTGCCCTCCATGAGTTGGCTACAGTTGCTTCCGCCCACAGCGGAGACCAGCACCTGCTCTGTTTCAGAAGCAGTCATGCTTTTGGCTGTCTGGGGGCTTATCTTGAATTGGCTGAACCCAGTGCTCCTTCTGCCTGGAGCACTCTTTCTCCAGTTCTTCTGCCCAACCTGCTCATCTCTAAGTCAATTCAAATGTCACTTCCTCAGAAAGGCCTTCTGGAGTTTGCACCAGTCCAGTATTTGTCCTCCAAAGCACTTGTAATAACTGTAGTTAAATGTTTGTGTGATATTGTCACGGAGAATTGATGATCGTTAACAGTCTGTCTCTCCCTCTAGCTTGAGCACAATGAGTGTTGGAAATGGGTATATTATAGTCACCACTGTATCCTCGTGGCTGTCACAGAGTAGGCACTCAATAAATATTTGTTGGATGAATCAAGGAAAACCAGGCACTTGCAGCATTGAGCATAGTTACTCTTAATTTACAAATGAGAAAATGAAGGTCTGAAGAGATTCAGGTGCACATATTGAATGATTGCCATATGCTAGGCAGGGATTCGGGCCTCCACAATTAGTGCTCAGAATAATGTCTAATACTTGTTTGAGTCATTTTACCTTAAAGCGACCCCATGAGGTAGTGGTTGTCTTTTTCTCCGTTTTACAGATGAGAACACCAAAACACAGCTCTTCATAGAGTAAAATGAGGACAGTCTGTACTTGCATTCTAGCTATGGTTGGTCGCTGACAACTTGTAAGGAAGGGAAGTCCAAGTACACTTTCGCTCCCATCTCTTCAAAGAGGTTCCACACTCTGAACTTGCTCATCTTAGTCTACCTCCTTTAAAGACTTCTAGGTGATTAGTTAACTGCTCTTCCACAAACCACAGGAGCCAAGGTATCAGTGGTCTAATTATTCTGCTAGGCTCCTATGTGTTTAGAAAGAGGATTCCTGGGGTAACAGCTTAACCAAGGTGAAGAGCTCTACTGTGGTGGAGATTCCAGAGTGTGTTGCAGGCTGGGGAAGACCTCACCCTTCCTGATACACATTAGACGGGGCTCAGTGCCCAGCTCTCCCAGGTGAAGTCTGTCCTTGTGTACAGCTCTGTTAGGATCACTCCTTGTCTGAGCCTGAAATTGCTCACGGGGGAAATTGCTTCATGGAGATGGATGGACGACCTTAAGACTTTTTTTTTTCTCTCCTGAGCTCCAGAAGGCATTTAGGAATCACATTTCCAGTTGCAAAACAGAGACAAAACCTACTTTAATTCATTTAACTTGCCTCTTTAGACCCCAGAATTTCCATAGAGGGAGTCGGCCAGAACCTGTTCTTGACAGCTTTGGGCCACGTGGGGTGCGGCGGGAATGTGGGCTGTGAGAGTGGACTGGCTGGCTGCGCACCCCAGCCTTGCTGCTTCTGAATTATTTAAGCTTTCTGATTTGAAACGTTCCCTTTTGTAAAGCTGGAAAGACGATACCTACTCTGCATGGTGTTTGGGAGGATTAAAATAATACCTGTCAAGCACCTAACGAAGAGCCTGGCAGATGTCAGGCAAACATCACATGGTAGCGATAATTTTCAGATTTAAAGGAATTTGCAAAGTCAAGTTATGGGGCTGCTAAATTTCCTAAACTCTGCCTTTATTAAATATATTAGGTTTTGCAAGTCTTTTAGGAGCATTGGTGTGCTATATGATAAACATAATTTGTTTCTACATCCTCTTTAGTTTATATTATAGTGTTATGAAAAAATGTGTGACTCATTTAATAATCCCATTGGTCCTGAGGAATGATTTTTAACATTAGTATGTATCTTTCAACTATTTATGTATCTTAAAATCCTTACCTGTCCTTTCCCTCTTTAGCTACCCATGAAACCATAAAGGATTTACTGAGAGCTGTTTTTCTGGGACCATAAGCAGGATACATTATTGAAAGCATGACAATTGCCTTTCCAACTTTTAATGATGTAGAATGATTTTTATTTTTAATATTAAGATTTTCAAATAAAATACATCCAATTAATATGAATGGCAATGCTAAGCAACTATGACATGGTTTGTAAAATCTCAGTGGTGGTTTATATCCAGGCCAAAGTAGGTTGAAGATGAAATACAGTGGGAACAGGGACTGTGGTTCGCTGAGAGAACTCAATCTGCAGGAGAAATGGTTTGACACCTATCTGTCTTGTTTATCTTTGCGTTCTCAGGATCTAGCACACACTAGGTGCCAAATCAGTGTTTATTGCATGAATACACAAATAAATAGAAATCATTTCCATAGCCGAAAGTCATGTGACCAATGTGGTGACCATAAACATTAAGGCCTTTGCTAAACTTTTCATTCATTCTGTGTGCTTTTATTTTGTGCCTACCTCGTGCTGAGCACTAGGTTCGGGGATGAACTGATGAGTAAAACCCATTCTTTCCTCCTCTCTCGGAGCTCTTAGGAGGCTAGGGCTTCACCTAGACCTGCAGAAAATACAGCTGCTAAGAGACTGTGCAGTTCAACTAAGGGAGAGAGCCAGCATCGCTGGAGGATGGAGATGAGAGACTACTAAGTAGTTAGTGGCATGTGAAGGAAGGGTCTGGACAGGTGGGCAGAGGACAGGCCAAGTTAGGGCATTGTTATAGACTGAATTGTGTTCCCCCCAAGTTCATGTCTGAAGGCCTAACCCCCAATGAGACTGTATTTGGAGATTAGAACTTTATGAGATAAGTAAGATGAAATGCAGTTCTAAGGGTGGGGGCCTCATTCCATTGTACCGGCGTCTTTATACAAAGAGAGGAGACACCAGGAATGCACATTCACAGGGGAAGGCCATGTGAGAACACATCCAGAAGTTGGGGTCTACAAGCCAAGGTGAAATCCATCTTATTGACACATTCGTGTTGGATGTCCAGCCTCCAGAACGTTAGAGAACAGCTTTCTCTTGTTGAGGGCAGCCAGTCTGTGGAGTTTTACGATGGCATCCTAAGCAGACTAATACGGCCGTATAGGCCACATGAAGGAACTAGACGTGGCTCCAAGGGGCAATTGAAAGCAGTGGAAGGTTCTAAATAGGGGTTAGCGTAATCAGTTTTGTGTTTTCCTCTGGCCGCAGTGAGAAAACTGAATGGGGAACAAATAAGTGGATGTGGGTCCCTCTGGGGGGAAAAATCCCAGGAGTCCCAATTTAACGTCTAAAATTCTCTTTCCATTTGCTGCTCAGAGTTGGTTGCAAATGCAGTGTTCCATTTAGGGTAGATTCTGGAAAGAATGACCATCAAGCCTGACATTTTGATAACCAATAACAGCTATTCCAGTTTACGGAGACCTCCCCTCTGACTCTGAAGCCAGATGACCAGGCCGTGTGCGGCAGCAGACACTGGAGGGGATGTGGCTCATTGGCTGTGTTCTTGTCAGGTGGGGCTTCGTTCTTTCTGTCTCTAAAGTTATTTTTGTTGAATTCACAGTCCCGTTAGAGGACGGGGCTAAGTAAATGGACTTCAAGGTGAAATGCTGCAAGATACTTCCCTGTCCAGCCCTCCTTCCCTCTTCTAAATTATCTGTGTTTGTTTCAGCCCTGGAACAATGTGTCTGGGACTCTCAGAGCAGCTTTGATGAAGAGAGTCCCTAGAAAATTCGGGAAAGTGTTGTGATCAGTAGTCAGAATGTATAGCAATACATTGATGAGAAGGTTTAATAATAGTTTTAAACAGCAACCATTTAAAAAATTTTATTATTAATTATTTTTAGCTTGCCATTCTGTGCACTGGCAGTTTGGGCTGGGCTCAGCTAGGTGTTCCGCTGATCTACATGTAGCGATGGATCAGCTTGGCCTGGGACTCAAGTTATGTGCAGCCAGCAGCTGGGGCAGTTGAGCAGCAGGCTGTCTGGCTGTCAGTTGGCTGCCTTGGTTCTACTTTTGCGGTCTAGCCCAGAACGAGGGCAAGCCCAGTGAGCATGCACTCATCAGTCCTCTGCTCACGGCATACTGGCGAATGGCCCATTGGCTAAGGCAAACCCCGTGGCCAGCCAGAATCCAGGGGTGGAAATAGACTACACATAGACAGGAGTCACTATAAGGACACATTGTAAAGGGATGTGGAAACAGGGAGGAGAAGAATTTGTGGCCAGTTTCATAGTCAACTTTGCTGTCCAGTTTTAGTCTTTCTCTATGTGATGCTACAGCTGTTGCCACAGTCACATACCAACGTTACTACTTAAAAAAAATCAACTTCAACTTAAAAAATACCTATTTTAGCCTCTTCCTAAGTAATCTTATGTTTGTAGTGTGATTTCATTAACACAACAATTAATGTGCTATTGTTGGGGGTTTGAGTCCCTCCAACAGCCACATATTGAAGTGCCAGCCCTCAGCCCCTCACACTGTGACCTTATTTGGAAACAGCGTTGCGGTGGGTGTAATTGGTTATGAAGAGGTCATACTGGGGTAGGGTGGGCCTCTCTCTCATCCAAGTTGACTATTGTTCTTGTAAGAAGGCGGCCACATGAAGAGAGAGACAAAGGCAGCTGCAAGCCCAAGAAGGCCAAGGGTTGCCAGCAAACCCGACGGTCTAGGGAGAAGCAGCCTCCTGCAGGTGTCCGAGGGGGCCTGGCTCTGCCGGCAATAGGACTTCAAACCCCTGGCATCCGGAACTGTGAGACAATACCGTTCCACTGCTGGACACCAACCCGCTTGTGTCTTCTGCTACGGCGGCCCTGGGAAGCTAACACTGTTATTTTAAAAAATACAATACTAGCTCAAACCATATGAAATTGTCGCCTTTATATGTTTAAGATACCAAATGGTCAAATTACAGCAATTTCACATTAGAATGAATACCTGGCTATGATAGGAAGTTTGGAGTATCTAAAATTATCTTGTATAGTTTCCTTGGCACATTGCTACACTTTTGAAGTGACCAGTGTGAAATGTTCGTCTCCGAAATAAGGCATTTAGATTTCCTGGGAAGTTCAGCCTCCAGGAATGTTTCTAGTCCACAGTGTTTCCTTTCTTGGTTTTACATTCTTGAGAAAGCATTAGAATGAACAGCTGTATAGTTGATATGCAAATACTCTAAACCTGACTAAAAAGTTTCTTAGTACTGGACATGATTTTTTTTTGAAACCACAAATTTGGCACTGACCTTGGGATATTAAAAAAAAAGCAAGGAGCGGATTTTCTAGAACAAAATGTGTTATTTGGCTTCTAAGTAAGATGCATGAATTGAGTCAAGGATTTTCCATTGAGGTGGTCCACAATAACTTGCAACTAACTGCTTCAGTAGAATTCAATTTCATTGACTTTTGCAGGGAAATAACAACAATAAAAAAGTAATGAAATCTAAAATTCCTGAATCTTGCAGCTACTAGCTAATTAAAAGACTATCTGTCACGATTACTTTGAGCAACTGATCATTTCCATCAATCAGCCAAGCAACCCCAATAAGCCAATCATTTTTTTAATCGATGTTGAGCCACTGAAAAGTTGCCATAGATACCAAATTCTACAACCATCACAACAGAAAGTCAGGTTAGAATTGGAAGTGACAGGTGTATTCATCACATAGTTAACAAGCCTTTGAAGGGAAAGAGAGAGTTTGTCAGAGTCCTTAGGCTGGGTATAAAAGATTGCAAAGAACACTCAAATTCCCAAAGAGCACTTCAAAAGCAGGGGGAAGGATCCGTTTTTCATTAGAAATGCAGGGAGATGTTTGCTTGAAATTCAAGCTCTTAGTAACAAGTTCCTTGAAGTTCTGCTGGGCTGTCATTTAGCAGGGGTCACCAGTAAGTTATCTTAAGAGCAGAGAGTTTCCGGTTTTTTTTCCCCCGTTCTGTACCAGCAGTAAAAGGGATGGTTGAGAGCATGGGGCACTGATTACTGTAAAAAGCAGTTCTGATTGCACTGTTTAGAAATGTGGAAATTTGAAGATATATACATTTATTTGTGTGTATACATTTATTTACCAGTTGTCAATACTATCAGAATATAAGAGCAGAACCATGAAATATATTTTGAGAGGCATTGTGCATGTGCCAATATCAGTAAAAATATTGGATATTCAGAACTTTTGTGAACAGGTGAGAAAACCAGAGAGTTTCAAGTTTTAAGAAATGAATATATTTCAAAGGTCTAGCACACAGCTTCCAGTCTCTGGGGTGGTGGAGGAAGCCCGGTTTAAGGTCTCCATGAGCTGGTCCTCATCGCCCACATTAGCAGGTAGACTGTGTGGATACAGCGTCCCATCCTCAGACCCTGGGTGTGAGCACTGGAAGGGGAGTCAGTCAGGAGGAAGGAGAGCAGCGCTCTGGTCTTGGCCCAGCTACGTGTTCTGTCAGACACAAGGCTCTGCAGGGACTGCACCATCCAGAAGAGGACGAGGGTCTGCCTTCATCACTAAAAATTTCATAGCACGCTAACGTTCTTTGGGTCTCGGGGGTTATCTGTGTCTACACTGTGCAGCCAGCTGTGGCTGTTGGAGGAGACTTGTGTCTGACTTGTCCAGCCTGGCTAGTCATCAGCTGTCATCTGCTTCCCAGTGTGTGACATGGGAGTCCTGCAGCACCAGTTTAGTTTCATGCTCCCAAGATGCTAGCTTCGGGAATCGCGTGAACAAACAGGTGAAATGGTTTGATGAGGAAAGGAAAGCAGGTCTGTGGAAGTTCCCGAGGGCTCAGAGCCGAGGGTGAGATTAGTGTGTGTGTAGCCACAGTGGAGAGACTCGGTTCATCTTTAAGGAGGGGGCTTTCCCTGCTCTGAGTGGCAGGATCTGAACTTCAGAGCCCAACTGGCCCAGCATTTTTATCTCTCTCTCCTTTATAGGACCTGAAGGGTGGACTTTATCACAGCAACCTAAAGGTCAGTGAATAAAATCTGTATCCCCACCGGGAATAGCGATTTACTAAACAGTTAATTATATGGACATTTGTTTATATACTAAACATACTCATACATATCCATATCAATGAAAAATAATACCCCCCTGTGGATCTGGTATTAGGTACCTTTAATTTCTCCTGTTCTTTTTTCCTATATCTTAATTATCGGCTATGATTATAATTGGTTTATAGTAGCTTTTTTCTCCTTTGCTTGCTTGAATGTAGTTCCTTCTATCCCAACACCTCAATTCTTTGCCTTCTTCAACGAAGTCAATAATTTTAATGCCTTGCAAAATGTATTATGCCTTGCATGCCTGTATTTCTAATCTACATAAAAGAAATTTTGTTATGGATCTTACTTTGTTCCATGCATTTTTTTAGTCACCAAGCACTGTACTTTTCAGATTCATCCTTATTGTTATGTATCCACAGCTCTTTAATTTGATATTGATTTATTTAAAATATTCATTGAGAACATTCTGTTGTTGGCTGGAAGATAGACAGTGATGAAGTCTGCAAACAAGATCTTTGTTCTCTTGGCACCTCCGTTGTATTGGGAGGACACAGGCAATAAACAAGTAAACATATAATAAATCAGCAAGATAATTTGGGGGGAGTGATTAGCTCTATGAAAAGAATAAAGCCAGGGGAGTGGTGGTGCCGGGATGTCTACTGTACTGATGGGGCCAAACTCCTCAGGAGGCCAGATCTGAGTGTGAGCTAAGGGAAGGGCATTCCAGGCAGACAGTGTAATGCGAGCCAAATGCTTCCATGTTCAGAAGGAGAACTCTGTAACCCAACAAGTGACTGGTAAACCCCTGAGCCCCTTAGGCTTAAGACACTCAGGTGTGCTATTAGCTTCTTTAATTCTTTGTGTCCCTTCTGGTGCCTCAGTCTCTTCCCTGAACGATGGAATGTGTGTGCCATGGGACGGAGTCACTGAGTCCCACGTGCTCATCCTTGACGACAGTGAACCATTTCTTCCTCCCCTCTTTTTCCCTCCTTCATTCCCCCTTCCTCCCTCCATCTCTCCCTCCTTTCCACGTTCTCTTCTCCCTCCCCTATTTTTCCCTCCCTGCCAACAAACATTTGTTGAATCCCTACAATAAGCCAGACATAGTGCTAAGTACTTGGAGGTACTCCAAGTGTTTTCCTTTCTTTTGTTATGTCTTAGGACATCCTATTTTCTCCCTGTTCCCTCCAAGAGTTTAATGGCAGTGGGAGAAAGAGCGGACTCTCCTCTTCCTCACGTTTCCCAACAGAAAAACTTCCCATCGCTACCTTCTCCTTTTCTCATTACTGCTCATGGTTTGCAATCTGTCTAAAGCTATTCAGAAAGATTTTATTTAGATTTTTTGGCTAGAGCAGTCAGAAATAATAAAATCACTTGCTAAAACACAAAATAAAACCCCCAGCTGTATTTCACTGCATTAAGGTATGCTAATCATGATTTTAATAATTGAAAGTGTATGTTGGAAGAAGCATGTTTGTGTTTTGTTGGCATGGAGGGCTGTAACCTGATGAATGTGAACAGTGCCTTCTCTCAGGACGGGCTGGGACTCTGGTACATTGTCACTTGCAAGAGAGTTGTTTAGAAGGCTGTGTACTTTCCCATGAACACAGGGTTCTGGTGGAGTTAGGTCTTCAGACCTAATTGCAAAACGCCAGTTAACCCATAAGATACTTGATGCATTGTTTATGTTGTCTAGTCATACTATAAAATCTAGGCAACACAACAGTGTCCAAAGGCTTCCTCCCCCCTTTACTCCTTCAGCCATTGTTCTGGTTCAAGATCTCTTTACTCTTACTTGAATCACCCCCAAAACTTCCTTACTGGTCCACTTAATCTGTGCCCATGTTCACCATCTGTATTGCAAAGATGAGATTTCTACAATGCAAGCGTGATTACAGCCCTTCCCTGTAACTCAGCACTGGTTCCCCTGCTTGTAGAATGAAGACCAGAGTTTGAGGCCCACACAGCTTCTCTCTCACTTACCTGTGAGCTTACCTTGATCTCACCTCTTGATGTTTCCCAAAATACTCTGACTGCATCAGGCATTTTTGTCTTCACTTGTGTGTCTCTGCTCAGAATGCCCTTCCTCTCCTAGTCTACTTGAAAATTCCTTCCCTGTTTTGGAGGATTTAGATCAGGATTTGATTCCTCTCTGATCACTCATGGGAGGGATCTGTCTCTCTTCTATAATGGGATATCACATTATTTTATAATTATTTGTTTACATGTCTTTCCCACTGGATGCTGAACTCCTCGAGGTAAGGGATTCATCTCGTTTATTTGTATCTCTAGGACTCGGCACAACAAAGGTGGTCCACAAGTATTTATAGATAAATGTGTTTATAGCCATGAGCCTGGGATAGAAAATTAGGGTTGGCAATAGGGCTCCCCTTACTCATCTCAGGAGTAAAGGCCTGAGGTGCATTTTGGGGCAAAGAGCTTGGTGATGACTTAGGACGGTCTGGGCTCTGGCTGGTCAGTCATATGTGTGTGTTTGTTAGTTCTCGTAGGCTGAACCATAGGGTTTGCTTAGGGAGTTAAGGGAAAAAAGACAGAAAAATCAGGTTACAGTCTTGAATGCCAGATTAAGCACTTTTACTACTCTCTCTGCAACAGGAAGTGTTAAGTATTTGAACTTGGAAATGACATAATTCAAAAGGCACTTGGGAATGCCACAGTTCAATAGGTGCTTTGGAACACTCATTGACCCGTTGCAGCTGGGCTGAAATGGGAGAGAGTGAAGCCAGAGAGACCAGTTTAAGGATGACTCAGAATGGAAGACAAGACCCTAAATAGCTTGTCCTGACTACCAGGCTGCCTTTAATATTGACTTTGTAAAATGTTTGACATGCCTTGAAATATTTTATCAGTGGCCCATGTCCTTGGGCCCTTGCAGAGCTCCACTCAGGAGCGTCTGTGACTGCTGGCTCTGCTAAGTCAGGAAGAGTCAGGAGTGGGAAGGATTGAGCTGACGTTTGCACCTGAGAATATAATGACTCACTTGAGGGTGGGTGGCCTATCCCCCTAAATTGAATCTGTTTTTTCTATTGCTGCTAGTAAGAATTTTATAATCTACACAGCTTCTTTACTCAAATTTTTGTCTCCCTGGGCTTAGAGACAATAGCGACAGTTAGGCTTGATTGATAGACTCCATCCATCCAGACATGAATGGCATAAGCTAGTACCATCTCCACATGAGATCCTGATGTTATCCTCCCCCTGATTGGGTGATTCTTGAGGTGGTACTTCTCAATCTTAGTGGCTCTAGGACCCTGATGACATATTAATGTCAAATTTACACCCAAAGTTAGTATAGAAGTAACTCGGTATCAGGGACTCTGAGACCTCTCTTTTACATGCTACATACATTCAAGACCTGATTGCAGGTGGATAAATTGACATTGATGATAAACCAAAAAGGCAAAAATATTTGGGAGAAGTTACATATTGGGTTACGCTTCCATTGAGTTGTAAAGACCAGTATTGGGCAGCTCTCATGCCCTGGTTCCCATTCTCTCTGCTGACCTCATTCTGCTGTATCACCAGCCTCTTGCACATGTGCCCTGATAGGACTATGTATTCCTCACTTCTTTGGTGATGGGGTGAAGGGGGCTGCAGGAGCCCACCTGGCATTCAGGCAAGCAAGTTATTGTCTGCTATTATCTGCTTGCCTATGTCACCCCCAATTCATGTGCTGAAATCCTAACCCCCAAGGTGATGATATTAGGAGGTGATTAGGTGATGAGGTGGAATCCTCATCAGTGGGTTTAGTGGTCTTATAAAAGTGACCCCAGAGAAATCCCCCATCCTTTTGGCCATGTGAGGACACAATAGAAAAATGGCTGTCTCAGAATAAAAAATTAGGCTCTCACCAGATGCCAAATCTGTCAGTACCTTGATTCTGGACTTCCCAGACTCCTGAACTGTGAGAAATAAATTTTTGGTGTTTCTTAGCCACTCAGTGTATGGTATTCTGGGATAGCACCCCAAATGTCATTTTCTGTCCCTCAGGTGGATAACTCTAAGGCACGTTCTACGCAGAGTGAGCCCTCGTTTCCACAGTGGGCCCGACTCAAGGATACGCTCTTGCATTGACCTTCCCACCTTCTCTGTTTTACTCTTTAGTCCCTTCCTCCTGTTCCCTGGGATCACTTCAGAAATAAACTACCAGTATGTGAGCTTGCATCTCAGGCTCTCCTTTGTAAGGGACAGGGATTCAGGTTACCACCAGGACTCAGGGGGCAATCCTTTTCTTTGTGTGGATTTGTAGTGGTGGAAGGGTGGAAGGACAACAACATCAGGACAAAGCGGGTCTACCTGCATGCCATGTCATAGGCTCTGCTGTGTCTGTGAATGTGTCTTCATGATGTGTGCAGAAGGAATTCAGCAAGTAAAAGTGCTTTCCATGTCCCTGTGGATAAAGTAATTTAATCAAGTTGAAATACTGATGCCACCACAACCCTTACTGGACAATAATCATGTTGGCATGCTTAACTTACAGCCGTGCTCAGTGATGAGGGTAGGACATGGAGAGGCTGTTGGGCTTTGGTCTTCAGCTCAAAGGGCTATTTAAAAGTCTAACTGATACCTTTGGTGCTTGTTTTCACTGTGTGGTGGTTATATTATATTATGATAAAGTTCCTCTCAATAGTGAAGGCACTCTGCATATCTGAAAAATTTCCCAAACAGTTCCAAGCAGAAAGTGAAAAAAAAAATGGATTCACACATGCTAGAGCTAGGATGCAATGTATGTGGACCAGGCTCAGGAGAAGTCCAATTCTTATGTATACTAGTCTGGCATGTTTTCCACCTTCTTCCTATCCTTAATCTGGAGGATCAGCATCCAGGAGTGGTTCCTCTCATTAGCTCAGAGAAGAACTCCAGTTCCGATCTCCCATCCCCTGTGCCAAACCCCACATCCATCCTGCCAACTTGTGCCTGGAATTCCCTTCCCAGTTCAGCCCTCCGAGTGGTGACTCATTCAATGAGTGACACTCTCCCTGGCAGAAATTCAGTTCGGAGCCTCACCCACTTAATTAGAAACCCTGGGGGTGAGATCTAGTGATGGTGGTCTCCTTCGGGTGGTTCTGATGCAAGGTCAAGTTTGAGAACCCCATGCATTGGAGGGACTGGAGTGGTGATTCTTGTGTTTGAGAATCCCAATAGCAAGAACAATTAGATCAACATTTCCAAGGACAGGACCCAGGCACGAGTATTTTTTTTAAAGCTTTGTATAATTATAGTGTGAAGCCAAGGCTGATACTCTGTGGTCCAGACTCTATGGAACAGGAACGTTAATGAGCTGAAAGAGTCCGCACCTGAGCATGTCCTTCCCGCTTCCTTCTCCATCTCTCCAAACTCAAGGACTGCTTAAAAGAACTTAAAAAATGTCCCCACTGTTGAAGAATATATTTCCTGTATAGTTGTTTTATCATGGCCTGAATATGCATATGTTAATCACTTCTCATAATTTCTTTTCTGAAAGCGTATATATGTTGCTAGTAGACACAGGCTGGCTGGGGCATTTCTCTGCCAGTTTTGACCTGGCTCTTAGAGTCCCCTGCGGTGGCCCTTGGGTTAGGTGCCTCCACCCTTTAAACTAAGGGATTCCTAAAACCCTCTCCAAGGCAGCTGGCAAATTTTCTGAAAATGTTTCTGGTCTTAATCTGAGATGGTCCTGGGAATTACTTTATAAAATGGGGTTCTGCTCAAGAGAATATTAGGTGGCTCACTTTCTGATCCCTCTCAGTTCTGTAACTGAGTGTATAGACAAAGAAATGGAGAATTGTTTTTGTTTCTAAATTTGAAAATGACTAGATCATAAGCACATATTCGAAAGAGTCTTCCCCTGAGGAAGCTTTTAAAAATCATAGCCTGTCAGCACTTAAAGGCGCCACGAAGGCCCCCTTTCCAACTCCATTTCAGGGCAGCCAAGGCCCTCGGAGGGTTGGTATTAGCCCCAAATCACACAGCCAATTAGTGGCAGAATTAATACCAGAAACCAGATTTGTTAACTCCCACTTGGGTATCCCCACCCTGCTACATCTTTCCACCTCCTGTATTTAAATTTTTTTTTGGACAACACAGGCTTTCTTCCATGCCCTCTTCACCCCAAGGATTTTTACTAAGAAAATATCTGCTTTATTTTTAAGTGGCTGGTAGAACTCATCAATTAGGTCATCGAGATGGTTCTGAGGATACATTAAGTCATTTTTATACATTCCGGAAAATGAATCTGTAAAAGTATAATGCCGGGTAATGAGATGTCAGAAGTTATTGAAATTGTAGAGACTCTGAAATAGGCTTTGGAATTTTCCAGGTTCCCCTTTCATTGTTTATGTTTTATTGGGTATGTAGTAATTGATGTAAAAAGCCCAAATCACCACATTTTTCCATTTGGACCCATGACTCAGAACATCGGAGATCTTTTTTAGAGCATTTTAACCATTTACCACACCTTTAATGGGGAAGGAAAGGTTCAAAAATTTCTTTATTTACTTTTTCACATGTTTTATATTTTCTGGATTTCTTAGTGGCAGCTGTAGAAGGGGCTTTTCATGTGATCATTTCATTCAGTAATTTGTCTAAACCGAGGCCTTTCCCCTTTTTTCTAATGCCTGCCCAGCTGTCACCGTTGCCTGCTAAAGTGATTTTTCTCTATTATGTTGTCACTTTACACTCCCACAGGGTCCGATCCTGCAGGCCTTACATGCATGGAACTCACATTAAAGTCATTGGAAGCTTTAACATGTAAGAGTGGGGGTGTGGGGCCCAGAGACAGGGCCTGTTCTGAAACCTCGGGCTCTGGAGTGCTGGTCCACGGGGCAATAAAAACACCCAGATTCTGCCGAATCTCCTATCTCACTAGATCGTTAATGCAGCCGGTCCTTGAATAACGTCATTTTGTTCTGTGTTGTTTCACCATAACATTGACGAGATGCCTTAGGAACTTAACTCTTGTTTATATCAATTAGCACACGGTGAAATTGGTTTGGTGATGCATCCTTTCGCTTAGAGTCGTAGAACCTGTGCTCGATTGGCTGGCACGACCAATTGTTGCGGGCCTTTGGGGTGCAATCTGCGTCCCCCTCGACTAGAGTGGGCTTTCTAGAGTTTTATATTTGAAGGCATCTTCTCTCCACCCCCATTCTACCATTCGAAGGCAGGGAAGAGGGGGACAACAAGGGGTATGAGAACATCTTATATCAGGGTTAGTATTTTCTGAGAGGGGAGGTCTTGCGTAGATGGATTCAACAACTGTGAGGGGAAGCTGAATTGTACTTAGCGAAGAGAACTGTTCTGGATGAGGGAGAGAAGCTGGTCCATCTGGGGAGGGTCCGATTCTTCTGAATTAAATGGCACTGTCCTGCATGTTCACATATGAGAAGGCTTCGTTGATCTCCTGTGAACAAATCAGGATCAAGAGATTCTTGTGCCTGAAATGCTTGTTCTGTTTTATCGTTTTCTTGAGTCTTACTTTTTTTAAAGGGTCACAAGCACTACCTCTACCAGGAAGCCCTCCAGGAATACCCCAGGCTTCTCTGTCTCGGCTTTCTCGCACCTCAGAGAATGCGGGACAAGGAGTAGCTTCCCCTGACCACTCTGGCCCTAGATCTAGCGGGTCAGTGACCCTTGTGAGTGTCTGTTGGTATGAGTGACGGTGGGGGCATTTTCTCACCGAGGGGGAGTTCTCTGAGAGATAAGATGGCGATCTCTCTACCTAGGCTGAGTTTAGGGCCGAAGGACCTGGTTTCCTGAAGACTTGGTAAGACTCAGGCAAACGTAGGGTCAGGTTGGGGCCTAGATGACAGAGGAAATGGGGGCAGGGGCTCCTTCTCCAAACTCCTCACAGGTCTCCATGGAGCTCTCGTGCTGAGGGTCCCCGGGGAGGTCGATGAGCCAAGTAGAATGTTGCTGAGGGGACCGGGACACAGGCTGAGGTCTGGACCCTGCCCCGGGGGCTGGGGAACAAGAGACCCCAGAGACTTGCTCTGGAGCATGTGCTCCGAGGGCCACCCTCCTGTGACTGAGGGAGGTTTCGAGGGGGGGCTGCGGGGCTGTGAGAGCAGATGTGGGCTCAAAGCCACCTCTCTGCACATTACTGTTAACATAGACACCGACTGTATCCACATCCCCTTTAGAAGAAGGGCCACGAGACATGACTCCATTAGAATAAAAAACAGAGTTGGGTGTAGCCAGTGGGAAGACCGAGCCTGGGTGAGGAGCCCCAAAAGAGACCCCCTCATACACATGTACCTCCTCTCATATACCCTTACACATCTCCGACCACGCTCACTGCTAAGTACCTTCCCACAGGGAAAAGTCTTCTGTTGTTTTAAATATTTATCCATGTTTGCAGAGCTATTGACCCTGAACTTCCTGCTCCTGAGGGACCTATACCAATTCAGGGTTCGTTTCCATGCTGTTCTGTTGTAGACATTTGTTCATTGACACCAAGGGGCAAGTGCCACCAATGCGCTGAGGCACACATGCCTTATTTAGACGAGTCACAGGGTAGTATTTTGAGACTGCATAATACATCTTGGGCTGGCACATGGGAAAATGAAGAGTCATGGGCAAAGAGCATTGGCCCCGAAGTCACAAAACTTTAGGAGCGGCTCTGCCCTTCTGGCTGTATGTGTGTCCTGGAGCAAGTCACTGGACCTGAATCTCAGTTTCGTTTGTCTACCTTCCAGAGTGTGTGTACAGGTCAAGCATTATTACATGCATATCTTAAATGCAAACCTGTAATGTTCATATTATATACTACTTTATATCTATGTGAATAGTTATGTGTTATATATGTGTATATTTATGCATACATGGCAAAATCTTATATATAAGATTTTATATCTAAAATCTTGAAATCTTATATATAAGTTGGAAAACTCTAAGGCATTGAACTATATGCGTATTTGGACTATTGTTTTTGGAGTCATGGGGTGCTTCCAATGCTGCTATGTTTAGTGCTGCTGGGACATGGTTCACTGACATCTGCATTTTAAATGAGAGGCCCTGGGACAGCACAGCTCGGCTGCTTTCAGTGGATGGTCCCTTCTCCTCTTGGGGAACGTGGAGGTGAGGACAACAAACCGTCTGGCAGGCTCCTCTGCTTCCAACTCCAGTTCACTGTGTAGGCCCAGGAACAAAGAGCAAGGGAAGTCGATCAGCTGTAAAGGGAACAGTGACCTTCATTCATCTTTACTCTCTCGCTCTTTTTTTTAGTGACTGAGGAACAATAATAATAAATTCTCTTCCCTCGCCTATTTCGAGACAGAGATTTTAAGGGTGTTTTATGACTCCAGCCTGTCTCGGGCCAGTCTGTTCCAGTAGTGATGATGAAATAACCCTCGACGCATTATTAGCATAAGTGAATGTTAACTCCGATGGGGTCCTAATCAGCACTGATTCTCCCTTCGGCATGGCCTTTCGGAGGATGCAGCCAGGTGCTCTCCCAGATGTGAAAGGGAGGGAGCCCTGCCCCCTTCCCTCCCCGCCACCAGCCCAGCAACTCAGCTGCGCGCGTTCATGCCTGACTGGAAACCACTCAAGTGTTCCTGAGCCCTGCACCCTGCCGCATCTCGTAAAACCTCTCCCTGCCCCCAGCCTGCTCCGGGAAAGCAGATACAACTGCGATCCAGGAGAGCCTGACTGTGGCCCAGGAGTTGCAGAGGATGCTGGTGGCTGAGGCCTGTGGTATTTCTGCTGAGAGAGCAGGTCCTGCAGCCTGGGGTCTGTCACCATGGGCTCTAGTGCAGGGCTCTAGCATGTGTGTTCAGTGCTTCAGTCCTTTCCCTACAGAGGGGGACCTCGCACTGTGCAGCTTAGCCCTTTCCCTGGCAGGGTGTGGGCCGGCAGTGAGCATGCCAGCCTGCCTGTGCCTGCTGAGTGCGGAGAGGAAGGAGAAACAAAGGTGCAAGATGCTAAATCGCAGAGATAAAACTCACCCTGGTGTGGCACTTAGCTCTGTACAGGAGACACAGTGGGGATGGAAAAGCGGTATCCAGGAGTTGGAAGACCTGAGATTTAACTCTAACTGGAGTGTCCCCTAGGAATTACTAACCTTCCTGTCTCTCAGAGTCTTGACCTGAAGAATCTAAAACGATGCTCATCCTGCATCTTTGGCGGAGTTGTTGGAAGTTCCCAACGGCAGCTCACCTTTGTACAGAATTGCTTCGCAGTTTATAAAATGCATTCACAAGTGACAGGGTGAGCTGTACTGCCTTTCAAAGTTGTGCCACTATTCACTGAATCAGAATTAACCATGAGGCTCCTCTGATGGACCCTCAAGCTTGGGCACACGATCCAAGGTATACAAGAGGACACTCTGTCTTGGGAATTCACATGGGCTCATGAGTCACTTGTGGGCATACTGCAGGAGAGCTCAGTTATCCGTGGAACTGCCCCAGAGAGACTGTTTATGATCTTCTGTTCTGCCTGAGGTCCTGGGTCTGATCTTCCTCCATCCAGTTCTGTAAGTCTCTTGGAATTCCTTGAATTTCTTTCTTTCTTTGTTTTTTTTTTGGTGTATGTTAGCCCCATACGCTGAATGAGAGAACTTCCAAGCTTCTCAGCTAAAAAGATTTTGTGCCCAGGACCTGGTGACCTAGCCTGCAGGGGGGAAGTTTTTCCTGTGACCCTGGGTTTGGTCTTAGTTTGGGCTTAATGGCATCTCCCACTTAGAGCAAAAGACGGGGTACGTGGTGGAAGCCTCTGGGGAATCCTTTGTCTCAGGGAGTAATGTTTCCGGGAGGTTCCGCAAATGGCCATGCATGGATGTGGCAGCCGTGCTGGGGCTTCCTGACGGGCAGGACAGAGGCAAGGGCGAGCTTGCGGGTTCTGGAACCCCTGACCTGGCTTCACATGCTCTGCTGCCTACAGCCTGTGTGACCTCTTTGTCTCGGGCCACCGTGTCTTAGTTTCTCTGCCTGTAAAATGGGGACAGTTGCAGTCGCGTATCGTAGGCTGTTATAAAGATTAGATGAGTTAAGACACGTGACATGCGCAGAATGCTGCTTGGCATGAAGCAAGTGCTCAAGGAACGTGGCTGTTATTGCTGGTCCTGACGCTGATCGCTGTTCTGTTCTTCCTGAGGCAGCAAACCCAGAGGAGAAAACCCGATGCTGGGTTTACAGGAAAACAAACAAACAAAAAATTTTCAAAAACCAAAGAATGAAAAGAAGAACCTGCAACTTGCAGGTATCTAGAGAGATGTCCTAACGGCAGGGTCCTCTTCGCTGGAGGAAAGATTTCTTTACGACATGGTGTCCAAGCTGAACCGCTCCATCCCACCAGAGGGGAGGTTTCTAGGCAAACCTCCCTGGGCTGTTGGGGAAGCAGCCGCACTGGAGCTCACCTGGGCTCCGCAGAGCCGGTACCCAGGGCTCGCCTGTCTGTGAGAGAGACGTGCACAAGCGCTGAGGGCCTTGGGACACCTTGGAGGGCATGGGGACTGGTGACGAACGACATGTGTACACCACCACATCTATGTAAAACATGTCTGCTTGCCCGGCCGTGATAAACTACTCACCTTGGCAAAACAAGCATGATATTCATTTGGAGCTTTGCTTCTAAGAAAGATAAATCCTTCTGTCACCACACGGAGAGATAAGAGAGACCGCATGACAGGTTTTCATTGATAAAAGATTCTGTCTGTATTTTAAAAGAATTTACTTTCTTCCCCTCCACTGATACCCGCATGAGTTAAGACAGAGATACACTATCTTTCAAGTTTTTGTCAGAATGTGTTATTACTGCACGTACCAGTGACTCAATTGCTTCATTTAATGATTTGACTCAAGTAGAATGTCGCCCGCACAGGAGAAGCAGGACCCAGACGAAGTCCGACCTCCAGAATGAAGAACCAAGCCCGGGAGCATTCCTGGTGGGAAGGGAAACTGCGAATAATTAAACTACAACGGGAGAGATTACTTGTAATGTGAAAATCGTCCTATAAATTCATCTTCTCTAGGAGAGGTTTTAAAATTTGTTGCCGACTCGGGCTTTTCTGAAAATCTTACCGGGAGACATGATTGCATCCCAATAATTAATATAAGATACACAGTGATCCAGTTAATTATCACGTGAGGTGACGTTGCAACACCAGAGTTGAAAGAGGAGGAAAAAAAGAGGGAATGAGAGAGTGGCCATCTGCCAAAGTCCTGTCCACAGAGCGTGTGGCACAGATAACAGCTCTGTCCCTCTCGGTAGGTCTGACTCCGAGGGGGCAGGCGCAGTCCTCGCAGATCATCCTAAGAAACCTCTGGTCTTCATTTGGTTTCCCAGGTAGATTGTTGTATTGGGAAGAACACGTATTGACCAGCTGACAGCAATGTTTCCATCTGCTTATCACTTTGACTTATTAACCTAAAGATAGAGGAACTTTTGTTAACTCCATGTTAAAGCCCAGGAAACTAAAGCCCCCAATATGTTAACTTATCTTTATAGCCTTCTGGAGTAGAAGATTTTATTGTCTCGGTTTGGTAGATGAAAACACTGCAAGTCAGCACCCAGTAGATAAGAACGCGCCCGGCTCTGGTGTTGAAGTCTTGAATCCCAACTCCTTCCCCGACTGCTGAGGCAGCCGTGCGAAGGTCCTGTGGCAGGTTGTATTGTTCACTAGCAGCCACAGCAATATTTCTGGTCCCGGTGCTCTTGCAGATGCCTGCCACACCCACCAAAGGGTAGAGTCTGTTTACCCTCCTCCTGAACCTGGGAATGACGTCAGGCCTGCCCCTGTCTGCGCTCTGAGGGCAGGCTGTGAAGATGATCCATCTCCCACCGGGTCCTTTCTTGCTGGGATCTTCCCCCTGGGAACCCGGCTACCACTCGGGGAAGAAGCACTCTCGGGGCTGACAAAGGGAGAGGCCACTGTGGAGGGGGACTGAGGCCCCCTGCTTGCGGCCAACATCAAACGCCAGGCATGTGTGTGAATGAGATTTCAGAGCACGCCAGCCTACAGCCTTTGTGTCTGCGTGGAGACCCCAGCCGTGTGGAGCGGGGACGAACTGCCCCTGCCCTGCTCTGTCCACACCTCTGACCACTAGAACCCACTGGCTCTTTCTATTGCACATTGAGGGGAATTTCCTATAGAGCCATAGCAATGGAAACTGCACTTTGACCCTCCAAATGTTTGTTTTCTTATCTACAAAATGGGAATAATGACAGAACCCATCTCATGGGTGGCTGGGAGGATTTACTATGTGAACTGCTCAGCATATCAGCATACTTCGTGGGGTGTAATAATAATAAGAGCTTTCATGGCACTTACTGTGGGCCAGTTGGGTCCTAGGAACTTTACATACATTAACTTGAAATGTTTGCCACAACCTTATGATGTGGGTAGTGATTAAAGTTTTATATTGAGGTGGAATGGATGCAGCATAAAATTAACCATTTAAATAAAATCCTCGACTGGTGATATGTTTGTTAACTTTCGAGAGGGAGAGAGGGGAGGAGGAGAAAGAGAGAGAAATATCAATTGGTTGCCTCCCACGCGTGCCCTGACCGGGGATCGAACCTGCAACCTTTTGGTGTACAGGCCAATGCTGCAACCGACGGAACCACCCAGCCAGGGCAAAATTAACCTTCACAAAGTGAACAAGTCAATGGCATCTAGCATCTTCACAACATTGTACAACCACCACCTCCATCTAGTTCCAGAACATTTTCCTCACCCCCAGAGGAAACATGCGCACTGCTCTTAAATCCATTGTGTGCGTAAGGAAACACAGACAGACAGGAGGGGCGGATCCAGGAAAAGGACACAGCTGGACGCTTGGAACCTGTGGTCCCTGCCACCACTTCCCCTGCCTGGAGTTCCTGGCTGTTAGCTGCTCAGACCAGGTGAGTCCCACAAAGCAGCCACAGCTATCGAGAGGCGCACCCCAGACTGCTCTGTTCTGCGAGCTTGTATTTCTGCTGAAATAAAACTCAACGTGAAGCTTATTGATCGAGTTTCACGAACAGCTGCCACACAGAGTCCGCGTTCAGAGCTGGGTCACCCTCGGAACTCGTCCTGCTGAGGGTCCGGTCCTGAGCCTTCCTGGACAGCACCCACCCTCCCGCACACGGCGTGGACATCCACCGAGGTGCCACGTGAGATGGCGCGCTCTGCTCAGCATCCTAATTGCAACATTGATCTGTCTGGAGTGGGGGGTACGGCTGCCACCCTGCGGTAACAGGGCTGGCTGTCCGGCAGAGGAAAGCATCTCCGGTCGCAAACTCCTAATTCTTTTACTCTGTGGCCTCCCAAACATTTGGGTAATCACTCCACCTAGGGCCATCCAGTCGGAGGCGTCCTGCCCCCCGTGGCTTTTCTGTAGCTGCCTACGGTCTGCGTATGGGCCCGGTGTGTACTCAGCTCGCCTGGCCTTTCCTTTGCCGCCGTGCGGGCCCTCTGCAGCTGCACAGAACTCCCGGTGACCCCGTGCTGCTGCGACTGGAGCGGAGGCCCAGGTAGTCGGCAGATTCGAGGAGCTGTGGGATGTGATGGGTGGAGCAGGCAGGCCCGGCTGGGAGTCAGAAAGCATACCAGCTGCGGAACGGAGATTAAAGCCAGTTCTGACTGGTGTGGCAGGGGGTGGGGTGGAAGCTATTTACACCAGGAACTGAGGGGAGCCTGCAGGTGGGACCAGCCTAGGACATGTCAAGGCTCGAGGAAGACAATGGGGGCTCCTGACGTCTGGGCCAACAGGGCGGTGGAGTGGAATCTTCGCCTCTTTGTAACCTTGGACCTTGTACAAGGGACGACGAACACCACGTGTGACAGGGAGGAGGACCTCTGGGGTCCTAAGGACAGGCACTCAGTGAGCTGAGAATAAACACGATGCATGTGCTGTGGGGAGAGGCCACCATCAATCCATCACCAGCGAAGCCGGCGCTGTCTGTGACTTTGTCTCTCCCGGCAGCCGTGGGTCTGCACTGCGCCACCCAACACCCGCTCGACCCAGAGGACGAAACGGGGGCTCGGGATTAAGTCAGATCCTGGTTTGAGTCCTGGCCATGTCATTTATTAGCTGTGTCACTAGGTCACAGTCTTCCTGAGTCTGGTCTCAATTTCCTCATACGTATCATGGGGCTCGTAACACTGACGAGTGAGGACTTTTTGGAAAAGTGACGCATGGAATGCCTGTGAAGTGCGCTGTGTGCCACGAGTGCTCCGCCTGTGTCCGCGTGGCCTGCACATGCAGGTCAGTGGAGACCCTTGACCGTGAACCAGACAGTTAATTAGGCCACACGTGGAATCTTAGCACACCCTGCCCCAGCCACCGGGTCCAGGCAGAGATGTAGCGACGATGCTGGGTTTATACCAACTCTCGGTTCCAAATTGTGAATCAACATCAGTGTTTTATTCTGGTGGCAGTTAGCAAATCCTCAGCCACTTTGTAAATCCACGTCGCATTTGCCGTTTTGAGACGGGGCTGGCATCACCAGGCTTGGCTCTGGCAGGAAGCTGTCACAGGCACCCATCGGAGCTGCAATTTAGTAATGGAAAGTGTTTCATTTTAACTATGAAATTTAACACAAAAACTACAGCTGCTCAACCGGGCAGTGACAGTGTATGTTAATTTGATTTATATGTACACAGTGTTCCGTGCCTGATGTCGGGTGCTGGAGGACCCTGGCGAGGCCGGCACCAGCGCTGTGTCTGAGAACGACGGTGTGGGCGGATCTCGGGTGGGCGGCTCTGCGCAGGAGGAGCCAGAGGGGTCTCTGCGAGGCACGGGGGAGGCCCGAGCTTTTCCAAACAGAGACTGTGGCTTTCGGGGGGTCTCCACCAGGCTTCTCATGATGTCTGATCCACTGGCAGGTCCAGGGCATTGCTCTCTAGATTCTGCAGAGTGGGGACTGGTTCGGGCTCCTGTTTGGCTCATGGCGTGGCTACGTGGAGAGCAAACTTCGGTTTTCCCCTGAGAACCAAAGGGAGATGTACCCTTGCTCCCCGGCTAAGCAGAAGCCCTGGCAGAAAACTCTTACCTCCACTGGTACCCACATGAGATACATGTGAAAATGAAGGCACATGTGTGTGCCTCTGTGGTGTGTGTGTTGTATGATATGTATTGTGTGTGGGGTACATAGGTGTGGGGTTGTGTATATACGCATGATATTTGCCATGTGTATAAGATGGGTTACATATGTGGTATATGAAATGGGCTGTGCATGTGTCATGTGTGTGGTATGTTTTTGCATGTGTGGAGAGTTTGTGGTGTACGTGGGGATGTGTGTGTTATGTGTGTGTTATGTGTTGTGCCTGTGGGGAGGGGCGGGTCACTCACTTTGAACCAACGCTGTGCGGTGACCCGGGTTCATCACCGGCGCCTCACTCTCCTTCCTCACCGTTTCACTTTGTTGTAGAATGTGTAGCAACAGACAGAGGAAGGAGAAAGGAGAGAGGAACCGTCACCCGTGATTCTGCCTGCCATGACGACTGCTATTTCGTAATCGTCAGTGGCTGTTGCGCATTATAATAACTTTCCCACCTGCTACTTAGCCTTTGTAACTACCATGCTTACTGGCTGAATGATGTTCCACCCAATGCTGTGCCGTTACTTAAATGCGTATTGTTCTACTTAGGCAGCTTTCAAGCTTTCAGCATATAACATAGCACTGCAGGTTCTGAGGGGACAAGGAGACCCTTGGCACACATGAGCATCTTCATCAGACCTCCGGTGGGGACAGCAACTGGATGGGCATCCAGATAAAGCAGCACCAGCCGCCTTCACTGCCCCCGCCCCGGAAGTGTGCTGCAGTGCCCGCTGCGCCCCACGGCACCCTGCACGCCCCTGCAGGGTCCTTCCAGCACTGCACGCTGCCTGGGTTTGGCTTTTGTTTCCATTCTTTTCTCTCCACCACTACCTCTCGGAGGCATCTTTTTTTTTTAATCTTGAGATGAGCAGGACTTCCCAGAGTGGTTATGCTGAAACGGTTTACTTTGCAGCCCTCCTAGCAAGCATAGCCTTCTGAAAGGATCATCGCAGGGTCTGTGTTTGGGGCTGGGCCCCCTTGCGGTCCGTGGTTCTCAGGATTTGGTACAGACTCCCAGCCTTAGGGAATGTGCTGTCCCCCGGCCCCCATCACGCCGCCCTTTGTTGGGTCTGCAAGCGTGTGCTGTTTTTCCCTGTGACTTTTCTACTGCATCCTCTGACCTTCCCATGAAGCCTCTCTGTCATGTCACTTTTCTAGCACTGTCTCTCTGACTGTCCCACGGTCAGTCTGCCCTGGCCTGACCCCAAGCTGCTCCCTCCTTACCCATTGTCCCTGTGCTCCTTCTCTGTCTCCTTATTTCTCTGTCACTGGTCCTGAAATCAGCTAATTGTGTGGGCAACTGAAATATCTTACAGTCAGGAAATCACCTGCCACAGGGCAGGCGCATGTCCATTGGAGCAGTTGGAAACTTTAGAGAAAAACACCATAGAAATGATGCCGTCCCGCCACTTCCAGGGTCTTGCCACACTCTTAATGCTGGGATCGGGGAGGGGAGTTCACCTTCCCCATTGCTCTTCGAGCTAATCTAGCTGTAATTCCTTTTCATTGGCCTGGGAAGTTGATGCCTCTTGGTTTGTATCCAGAACATCTTCCTTCTCCCTCTTCTCTCTTCTCTCACTCTGGTCTTTTCCAGCACCTACGCCCTTTCCTCTGGGAAATGCTGCTCTCAGGCCAGCACATCACTGGAGTGTGCAACTTACTGTGAATGAAGGGGTGTCAGTAGGTCTCTGGGCAGCCAGGGTGGTGGTTAAAGGTTGTCTGGTCACATGGGACTGAGTTCACATTCTCACTCTGCAGCGCACCAGTTGTTTGGCCTCACTTTTCTGAACCTTAGTTTTCTCGTCTGTACAATGGAAGTAATACTGGCCTCAGATGATGTCAGGCATGTGAAACATTTAGCAAAATTCCTCTCACTATATTGATATAGACCATTTTTATTTGAACCTCAGTTCTATTTGGGGGAAAGAAAATATTTAAAGGGATTTTAAGCTTGAGCAGCAGACTTTGAAGTGTGTGTGTGTGTGTGTGTGTACACATGTATGTGTGTATGGGTTTGTGAGTGATGGTTTGGCAAAGTTGGGGAACCTCTGAAACTGTCCACGAGAAAGAACCTTCTCCTCCTGCTATTGTTCTCATTCTACCTATTTCGCACAGATGCCAGTACTGTGTTCATTTTCTTTAGTCTTTAACCATCTGGTTGTGTATTTCTTCTAAGCGTGAGGCCCTCCAGGATCTTGCTTTCCCAATGCCCACGCCCCCACCTCAAGATGCTCACTGCCCTCTGCCCTCCAGGCAGAGCGCTGTTAGGTCAGGGATCTCCATGGAAACCAGAGTGCGAGTCCCTTTTTAGTGAACAAGGGCAGAGCTGTCTGTAGGGCAAGACCATTTGGGAAAAAGGAGGCTTTTGGAAGACCGTTTGGTAATGTCATTACAAATTAGAAATATGTTCATTTGGTTATTTCTGTTCTAGGTGTGATTCAAAAGATTTGTGTAATACCTATAAAGAATTGGATCTAAAAATGACACTTCAGCATTTCTTTTTGTCAGGGTAGAAAACTGGGATACAACTTATACCAACATGGGAATGTTCACATAAACCGTACCTACAAGGGAATTACATTTAAGGAAGAGGAGGAAGAGGCAGCAGATTTGTCTCACACAACCTTCAAGGCTGAGAGCGGGAGCCCCGAGGTCAAGGGCTGCTTGCACACCATGCTCTGTACTTGAGCACGCTGCCCTGACCCTCTCACAGCAGAATTGTGTGCTCGGAGGGCTTGGGTATGTGAGCAAAGCAAAACAAAAAAATTACACCCAGGAAACCAGAGACTCTGAACATTTTTCGTAAACACTTAACGGGCTCCCTCACGTCCTTCCATGTAATTCCTTCCTGCTGCCCTCATGGTGTAATCTGCCCCAACTCCCCCTGAGGAGATGGCCAGTGATTTCTCTTGTCAAAGATAGAAACTCAGAAAGTGTGTGCCTATGCAAAATGTTTGTGCATGCTTGTGTATGAGTGTGCATGTGTTTACAGTGCAGGTGCATGTATGTGTACAAATGTCTATACACGTGTGTATGTTGGGTGTGTGTGAATCCCCTGGCCTGATTTCCCCCTGGCTCCTTTCCCTTTAACGATGGCCTTTGACCTATGGCAAGACCCACAGGAGACAGGAGAGCCCAGAAGGGGGCTTGGTGAGGGAAGATGGAGAGTAAGTTCCCTGGAAGATGAAGCTCATGCAAGCACAGAGGGGGCTCTTGTTCCATTAATTTTTATTGGGAGAGGCGCAGCCCCCGCCGCTTCAGACTGCCTCTCCCTCAGGCACAGCGCCAGCTGTGTGTGCTCCGGCAAGCGCCGATTTCAAAATGTGGGGAGGAGGAGGCCAGGTAGAGATGGCTGTCTCCAGCGTGCAAGCGGCAGTCCAAGACCCTGGCTTGCTCTGCGGGTGAGAACTGTAGGGAGGGAGGAGAAGTGAGGGGACTGGGTCAAACTGCTGGCACTCCGTTCACGAGGGGCAGGGCCCCCATTAAGATCCTGCCGGGGTGGGTAGTTAGGAGTGAGTGGACTGACATCTCGAAGGTGAACTTGATCTACAGCCCCTTGTTCTTAAACCAGACCCTTTGGCATTTGTGTTTTACCAGGATGAACATCTGCAAAGCACAGGGGGAAATGACCTGAGGTGAATATTCCCCTTTCATAGTGGGTCCCCAGGTGTCCCACGGACAGGAGGGTTCACCCCTTTCTGGGGGCAGCGGCAGTGGGGTGTTGACATGGAGAGCATCTGAGATGCCCAAGCCACCCGTGTGTGACAGAAGAGGACTGTTGACCCTTTCACTCCTAAACTAGTCCTTGAAAAGGCCATGGATTTAGCCACCCTCTGTCAGAGCCCCTTAGTCCCTGTTCTTGGTAGCACACCTTTGTCAGTTGTTGTCACCTTCTGTCAGCAGGGACCACGTTGTTGGTTGTGGGTCCCCAGTGCCTAGCAGTGCGGCTGGCATGGAGCAGAGCTCCCTCCCCATTCATCATGGGCCTTGGCTCCATCACCCAACTCAGGGGACCTCATTTCCTACTCCTGTTCCTCTCGCTCCCCCTGCTCTTGTCGCGATGGTCCCTGCTTGTTAGTGTTTGCAGGCACCAGGATTACTGCAGCCCGTGGGGCTTTGCAATGGCTGTCCCCTGTGCCTGGAATGACCTGCCCCCGACACTGCAGGGCTAAGTCCTCACCTGTGCCATGTCTCACTGCACAGCCCGGCTGCCCTGTTTCAACAGGAAGCCGCCCACCCCGACACCCGCCCACCCCAACACCCACAGTGATCCTGCGCTTTTACCTAGCCTGCCTTTTTCTCCTCAGTGTTTATCAGCTTCTAACATACTGTGGAGTTTCCTTTTTAACTAGGTCTTTTAGTCTGTTTATTGTTTTTACTGCCTCCCCCTTAAGAAATTGAGCCTCAGAAGGCAGGAATCCTGGTCCATTTAGTTCACTGATGAGTCCTAAAGGTACAATGTTGGGAATTGCCTGGAGATATTTCATATTTTGGTGAAATTAAGCAGAGAGAACTTCTGGCCAAGTTAGCCCTGAAATGAGAGGAAATTGGTCTTGCGGTGTTGCCTGGAATTCCTGCAGTGTGTTAGCACAGAGGTGGGCTGCTGAAATACCTACAGTAATACCCACAGGTAACAATGAGCATTTGACGCCTAACCATTGTGTAGCACTGGACAGGTGTCACGCGCCTTGTGTTGGAGCTTCACAATGATGCATTGAGAGCACAGGGTAGATAGCTTGCTTTCATCCTGTAGATGAATAAACAGCCACAGGGAGCTCAAGCGGTGGGCTCCAGGTCACACGGCCAGTGAATGATACAGGTGGAGCTCCACGCCCATTCTTCTGGTTGCTAGACCCTCCCCCCGCCATTCACACGGACTGCCTTCCACATACAGCCAGTTGTTGGGGGCCCCTTGGATTTTTCAGCCTGAGTGGCTGGGGTGAGGAGCAGAGGCTGGGAACACCCAAGGGCAGGCTCTCCGCTGGAGCTTTTAATATGTAGATGCAGGATTCAGACTGGAGCAGGGTGGAATTGTCTGCAGAGTTTGTTAGTTTTTTAATTGCATAAACCACATAATTCAGGCAGGAAGTGTTGACTGAAGCTTTATCACTGAAGGTGGGTGATGTTGCCTTTGGCCAGCTAGGTTTGTCAGGGACCCTTTGTATGTCGGGGGTAGCATTCTTTGGGTAGCAGTTCTCAACGGGGGCAATTTGGGGGGCATTTGGGAATGTCTGGGAATAGTTTTTGTTGTCCCAAATGTGGAGGGGGTGTTACTGGCATCTTGTGGGTGGGGACCAGGCATGCTGCTAAACATCCGACAATGCACCAGGCAGCCCCCCAACAGAGAATTATCCAGCCCTCAGTGGTAATGGTGCCCACATAGAGAAATCTTGCTTCAGAGTAAGGTGGGAAAGACAGTCTCTGGTTCCCATCTTGCTCTTGTTTTCCTGAATCTCTAATTACATTCCCCCAGAAGGAATAGGGTTAGAGCCGGAAATCTCTCTTTAAAATGATTCTTTCTTGGGAGTTATTGGCAGAGGAAACAAGGAGTTACAACCTCCCCCGGCCTTCAGCTCCCCACCTGCAGCAGCATCATTCATGCTCCTGCCTTCGCCAGACCCGGAGGTGGAGATCTGTGGTGGGCTGTCGTGGGTCTGCAGTTTTCAGACACCCTCCCTGCACCAGGATGAGTCGGTGAGCGAGCGGGTGGGGGTATAAACACTCTGTGCCGTCATTTGCTCAGAAGCCCAGGGCAAGGCATAACCCAGATGAACTCCTGGACCTAATCTGGGTTCTGAGAGTTCTCTGGTAGTGCTGGAATGTCTGGAGATACTTGTTCTAACTCATCCAGTTGGTATTGAAATACTTTCCAAATGAAGAACAACATTGTCAGCTACTACTACTCTGGAAATTAGCCAGTGTCTACTTCCCTAACCCATAAGGTCAAGTTACAGTCTTTTTCCTATACTTAATGCCCTCCACTTCTTGGGGAGCCATATTGGATAATGGATTATTATATGTATACACATATTCACATATATAATTTTATCAGAACATTAGAACTGAAAAAGAACAACTTTAAAGATTACTTATTCTTACACTGTTACTTACTAGATGAGGAAACAGAAACCCATAAGCCATTTAAATGATTTTCTGAAACTTTAGAGTTAGTAGCAGACCAGGAGTGGATCTATGGCCTGGAAATTAGGTAGTCAAAGATTAAACAGGCTATTAGAATTACTAGAGCAGAGATATTTCTTGCTTGGATAAAAGATTTCTTGCATGCTCTATCCAGGTGGCTCAGTTGACAAAAGGTTGCAGGTTTGATTCCCGGTCAGGGCACATACCTAAATTGCGGGTTTGATCCCAGTCGGGATATGTACAGGAGGTAACTGATCGATGTTTCTCTCTTATATTGATGTCTCTATCTGTCTCTCCAAAATCAATAATAAAAAAAATAGACTTTGCAGAGTGTTAAGTTTGCAGAACTGAACAGGTTGGGCACCATTCCGTCACAGAGATGTAAGACCCAGCCATGCCTCTTGCTTGAGAGTGTGCTGTATCTTCTAACTAAGGTCTTTATGCTACCTGGCTTTCCTCTCAGCTCTAGGGAACCTATGCTTTAGTCGCCTTGGCAGGCTCTTCTCTGTCTAGTAGTCCTTAAATTCTGGGATTCCTTGGGGGTAAGTTAGCCCCTCTCCTTTTCGTTTTGTATGTTCAATATGAGTCATCTCACCTCCTCTCTACCAGTCAGTTGCACACCCAATCTATCTTCCCACCCAAGGTGTGTGTACGTGGGGAGTGAGTCCAAGGTCTGTTGGGAAAGACAGGGATGGGGCTAGGATGTTAATAATGGGCTTTCTTGGTTGGACACCTCAACTAGGTGAGTATCTAGTCTTTCTTACCAGACCCTGAGTTTCACCAGGCTTTCTAATTTTCCAGAGTCTAACAGTGTCCAACAGCTTTATGCATAAAAAATGAATGAATGTATAAGGAAAATTTGGAGTTGCTGAGTTGATATAAAAAGCTTCCAGTTCTAGTAGACTGTGGATTTGCCTGCCTTCATTAGTTATTTACCAATGAAGTAGTTCTCCATCTTGATTGTACATAGAATAATCTAGACTTTTTCTTTCAGCTAAGACACTGTTTTATTCTGGGATGCTGTAATAAAAACACTATGGACTGGGTGGCTTATAAACAACAGAAATTTATTTCTCAGAGTTCTAGGGGCTGGGAAGTGTAAGATCAAGGTGCTTGCAGATTCATTGTCCAGTAGGGACATACCTCCCTATTTATAAATGGCTGTATTCTTGCTGCGCTGTCACATGGTGGGAGGGACAAGGAAGCTCTCTGGTGTCTGTTTTATAAGGGCACTAATCCCATTCAGAGGACTGTGCCCTCATGACCAAATGACTTCCCAAAGGCCCTTCCTTCAAATACCATCACAGTGCTGATTATGTTTCAATATATGAATTTTGGAGGGGCACAAATACTCAGTCTATAGCAGATGTCAAGACTTCACCGCAGACCTCCTGAATCAGAATCTTAGAATGTGGATCCTGGGCATTCGTGGTTGAAGGAAGCTCTGCTGAGGATTTTGTCTGCTCAGAAGAACAAACAACTCACAGATTATCTGCTGGTTGCTTTGGTTTTCTGTGAGAACACAGCTTTAGCATTCAGCAGGAAAATAGGGGCCTCTTTGTAGTCACTACTTCTGCAACACATCTGATAACATGTTATGACCAAGTGTTACCAGCCTTTAGCCAGGTGATGTAAACTCTTTTTTTTTTTGTTAAAGTACTTTTTATAGATTTAAAAAAAATATTTTATTTATTTATTTTCAGAGAGAGGGGAAGGAAAGGAGAAAGAGAGAGAGAGAAACATCAGTGTGTGGTTGCCTCTCATGTGTCCCCCACTGGGAACTGGCCTGCAACCCAGGCATGTGCCCTGACTGGGAATCGAACCGTGATCGCATGGTTCGCAGGCCCGCGCTCAATCCGCTGAGCCACACCAGCCAGGGCTGATGTAAACTCTTGCTGCCACCATAAGGATGTGTCTGAATCTTGCATTTTTGCTGATCCATTAGTGTATGAGAGTTTTGGATACCCACTTATTTATTATTAAAAGTAAAACATGGATTTATTTAACTGTTTTAGATGCAGGGATTATAGTAATGAACAAAATAAACAATTATCTCTGCTCCCACAGAACTTGCATTCCTTGGAGGAGGCAGCCAATAAAAAGTATAATAAAATATGATACATAATAAGGTTAGATGGTGATAAAGGCTGTATCAGTTACCTATTGCTGTGTAACAAATTACCCCAAAATGTAGAGGCTTAAAACAACAGCATTTAATTTTTATGGTCACTCCTAGGAATATAGGAGTGGCTTAGCTAGATGTTTCTGGATCAAGGTCTCTCATGAGATTTTTGGCAAGATATTGGCCGGGGATGTAGTGAGCTGAAAGCTTGACTAGGGCTGGGGGGCCCACTTGACTGGGGCCCACTTCCATGATGGTTTGGTCCTATGCTTGTTGGCAGGAGGCCATGCAGGCCTCTTTGTAGAGTTGCTTGAGTGTCCTCATGACTTGGCTGCTGACTTTCAAACCCAGGGCCAGTGATCCAAGAGTGAGACAGTGTGCAAGGAGAAAGCCACGATGCCTTTTTAAGACCGAGTCTTCAAAGCAATACCCCATTATTTCTACCATGTTCTATGCATCAAAAATGAGCACCAGGGTAAAGCCTGTACTCAGGAAGAGAGGAGTGAGACTCCCCTTTTGAAGGGAAGAATATGAAATAATTTTTCTGCGTATGTAAAAACCACTACAAAGATCAAGAGAAAAAGGTGAAGTAGAAAAGGGAGAATGAAGTGCTTGTGGAGGGTGGGCTGTGTTGCATGGCTGCCTGGGGACTGCCTCCCTGAGAAGGTGAAACTTGAATAAGTATCTGGAGGAGGCCAGTGTGGTTGAAGCAGAGTGGCAGGAGGGAGAGTAGCAGGAGATAAAACCGGGGGGGTGATGGGGTGTATGGAGCAGATGGGAAAGGGGCTTTTTAGAGTGTTGTTAAGATGTTGGCTTTTACTTTGAGTGAAATGGGGAGTTAATGGGAGCTTTTGAGGGTGATGATTTTTCTGTTCTATAGAGAATCGGGTATAGGAAGAAAGCAAGAACAGAAACAAGGAGTCCAGTTAGAAGCTTTTAAAATAATCTGGGTGAGAGAGGATCGTGGCTTGGCCGTTGAGGGGATTGGGGGCATGTGCGAGGATGAATAGCAGATGTGGCGAGGAGTGGCTGTGTTCTGGCTATGTTCACAGGTAGTGCTACAAGATTTGCTGAGTCGATATGAGGTGTGAGCAAAATAAAAAAAATCAGAATCACTGCAAGGGTTTTGGCTTGTAGAACTGAAAGAATTGAGTTGGCCTATATTAAGATGTTAAAGAATTATCGTATGTATCAACAAACTTGATGTACAAAACTAATGAAGACTTCTTCAATGACGATGAACATTTTTCCTTCATCATTTTAAAACCAATACAAAGACTCAAAAGCAAACAATAATTATTGGGTCCTCTGGCTTCTATTTTTCTAATTAATATCCAAAAAGTTCAGAAAAGAATGTGGACTTGATAAAGTTTATTAACCGTCATTGTTGGTAATCTAAAAGAGTAGGAAGATGGTTATTAACTGTCTGCAGATGCTCAGCACTCCTGACAATAGTGAGCATAACTTCAATGGTAAACTTCAAGGAGATACCTTTGATAGAAAAGTCATCAATGTAAATGAGAAAAAGAAATTTAACAAAAAACTGCTCCATATGCAACACAAACTAACTGTTGCTCATTCAGATAAACATTCTCATTTTAAATATTTGAAAATTCCCTTATTCATTCACTCATCCTGGAAATATTTATGAATCGCCTCATATGGACTAGGTGCTGTTCAAGGTTCTGATTTAAGGCAGAAATATTAGGTCAAACCATATGAAGTGGATCAACCAAAATGGCCATTCTATATTGTTCAAGATAACCATTTTATGAAAAAATTTGGGTGTGCAGGTTGATTGCTCTAATTAACATGTCGTTTTACCATGCGTATGCATGCAGACGTTTGGTATTATAATAATGTCCATTTCTCTGGCACTCTCTTTGGGCCACCTAATAATGCTGCCCTTCTCCACTAACATAACCATCCTCATTTCTGTCTTTTTATACCTGGCACACCTGCCTGCTGTAATTTAAACTTCATTCCCTCTTTTCCTGTCCTCTGTGTAAACAGAGCACAGCTGTTTCCTGTCACCTGCGTGTCCAGTGTCCTTTCATGTACTTGAACCCATCTGTAAGCCTGTATTTTGAGCTATTACCAGGCCTAAGGATATACTTTATAACTAAGTGCATTGCTTCCCAGGCTTTTTTTCCTGTTGGGTCAGCGTATTAAGGATCAGTTGCAGTCGGTTAGAGCCAGACTGGGAGCCCCAGCTTGGTGGGTCTTGCATAGTTATGCTGTCCTGCATGTGACATTTGTGACAGGCTTGAGCCAGGAGTAAGAGTAAACCCTTGAGGGTGGGTTCAGCCAAGGCTAGTTTACGGTGATAATCATCATTTGATAATGCTCTTCAATTTCTTATTTCAGAGCTGAATGTATGTGTTCCAGACCAGACCTGTTGTTAGGTATGTGGCAGTTTTATCTAAGGTCGCAGTGAGAAGTGGTTGTGTTTCTCACTCCTCTTGGATTCACCTGCAGTTTTGATTCCAATGTAACATATGCTCAGCTCTGCTCATCTCAGACACACAGCATCTTATTGCTTGGTTGAGAAGTTTCTCTCTTCCGATTATTTGACTTCTCTGGTGCTTTGCCACTTCATTTTGTGTCGTTTCTTTCTAGAAAACAATATTCTCAGAGGCTTTCCTGAGTGGAGTGATACAATTACACTGGAATGGCTGTTGGACGTGCCCATACTGGAGCGTGACGATTGTGCTAGGTGGAATGGGATGCCATTACTTTTGTCTGTCTGCCTTAATTAGTATTACACACAGCATGACTCGGGTCCATCCCCAGTTTATTGGGGATTAACACCATGAGGTGGAAAGAATGTCTGTAGATACTAAGAAAAGGCATTTCCTTTGTGGTACATAAACTGCTAGGTGGGTGGAGAGAGCATTATCCAGCACCTGCATTCTCGGAGACTCATCGGATTGCCCTGAAACCCATTATACTGTTTTTCTCGCCTTTTCTTTATCACATTTGGCTACAGGCAGAGCAGCTGCCATTTACAACATCTACTGTTTGATCACATCTACTGCCTTTAAAAATCCAGGTCTGTGAGCACAGGTCCAACTTCAGATGGAACGGGTGCAAAGGGACGGAGAATGGGGACTGCAGCTCCTTGCCGGCACAGGATGTCGACTCCATTCCGATCACACTTGCCCCCGACGAGGGTCCTGACGCGGCTTGCACTCCCGCACAAGTGCCGTGCTGCATCCGGTGTAATGGCTGCTCTTGATGGATAATTTATGCAAACAGAGCACAAACAAGAAGTCATTAAGCCACCCAATGAGGGCCCTTGACTTTTGCAAAACCAAACAGTTATTCTGATCCTGATGAGTTTAATTTTACTTTTGGTTGAGTACTGATGAATACATTATATTTAAAATAAATATTATATTATTAATATTCATAATCAAACTGAATGTCATTTGGTGTTCTTTTTAAAAAAGAGTCATATACAGAGCTTCATTTTCCTAAAGCCATAAAGTATTCGTATTTAGACCTTTAGTCCTATCTTATGTCCATTTCTAATGGACTCCAACACAGTGAGACATAAGAAGGAGGAGGAGGGTAACCTATTATTCGGGTATTCATAAACACCTTTACTTTTCATTTGAATAGTTCTTTCATATTTGCAGCTCCAGAATGCATGTAAATGTGAATCTGAGAATTGGATTCAGTGAAACTGTAAACCACTGGACAACATAAAGGACATTGATATTGAATACGATTTGGCTACCCACTGATTAAAATCCATTTACAAAGATATAAAAATTGAAAAAAACATAAGACCTTAGCACGCATCAAGGCTTTGTTGCAACTCAAGGACCACAGAGGTGTACAATATTTAGATGTCAATTTATATAATATCTGGTGTTCTCGGCGCTTTCCAGATGCCTGGCAGTTTATTTTAGTAATTTTAATTTTATTAGAACAGTGTCCTATGACTCGGTTGCTGTACGGCATCTCTGGGAGTGCTCACGTGAAAATCATTAAAGCCTAAATGTTCCTGGCAGGTAATCTCACCGCCTTTTCATCTTTCATCTCTGGGAAGGTGGCCCCTGTAGATTGTTTAAAGAAACACAGTTCTATTGGGCGCAAATAACGATGCTGCACCCGGATCGCCCCCACCACCCCAGTTAATGGGAAAAAGGGAGGCTATAAATCTGTGGAGTGCAATCCTGCAGGCTTTACCTGTGGGGAGAATATTCACCTCTCAGGGTGCAACATGGCACAGCCCTCAGGGCCTTTCAGCCCCAGCCAATCCCAGGGGGGACAGAGCCCCCAGCACCTGTGACAGGCAAGCCTCCCAGACCCACAGCTGGGGCAGCTGTATCTGTGACAGCCACTTCCTCCACCACTTTAGAGTGACATGGGAAATGAGGAGCTGGCAGCTTGGGGACCCCCAGCTTCAGGAGAGGAGTTCAGTGTGAGGCCAAAACGAGAGAGAATGAGGGAGGACCGCAGTAGAGAGGGGATGCAAGCTTTCTGAATGGTCAGACCTATGACTTTTTCTCCAGGAAAGTAAAGGGGGAAAATAGAATTATAAATGCACTGTCCAGGGTGGAGCAGATCCCAAGAAATAGGTCAGAGCAGCAGGCAGGCCTTTTGTGGATTATCAGGCAGAGAGTGTATATACTCTTGGTGTCTATCAATGGCATGCATCATCAAAGGTTATCACTGGCTCACCTGGGAAGGAACACTGGCGGCCACATCCTGAATTTCTTGTTGATGCCCCAAATTTCCTTGTCTAGAAACCCTTATTCCCTAAATGTCTTAGAGAATCTTCCAAATCTATGATACTCAAGTTCTGTCTCTAGATTTACCAATTCCATGGGTCACCTGTAGGGTCTTGAGTTTAGGTCTTTAACAATAGTCTCAGAGTGGTTTTGCTAGAGAGAGCCAGAACCATAGTTCGTGAATCACTGTGTTAGGTCCCGGAGTCTGGGAATCTGTAGCAACCAAACTATCTCCAGTCTGTAGCTGAAAAATATCTTTATTTAAACTTACGGGTCTCGGAGGAGAGCTAATTTTCCTGGGCTTCCCTCTCTGGTAATTTCCATTTCCTCTGAAGGCCTTAACATTTCACACGAGAGTTGGAGTGATCTGAATAGGAGACTGTTTTTATTTGGCTTCAGTGCAAAATTCCATCAAGGCTGTACTACACTCATCTCTGCCCCCGACAACGAGTTTAGAGTCGAAGACTCAAGTATGAAGAAAAGACCTCTTCCACTTACATATGCAAGAGAGGAGATGTTATGTATGTTAATAGGAATAAGTTAGTAGATCAGGGAGGAAAAATTGGGCATAGCCTTAGGATATAGATGCAGCTTCCTAGTTTCCCCCCAAGGCCTAAATCAGATCTATATCTATCTCCTTGTCTCTCTGTGTGCAGTATGATTTTGTCCGTGCCTGTCATTTCCTACAATTACGTTCCTTAGGCCCTTAGGTTTTTGAGTGGGTCTGTTCGATGGAGACACCTGCAGAATGCTGGCAGTGGGGGAAGGGGAGAAGGCGGGGCGTTTATCTCTCTGTCTCTCTGCTGGCCCAGCTCTCCTGTGGTTCTGGCCCCCACGGGTTCTTCGTCCATAGTGCTAGCTCCTGCCACGTGGCCTCTGAAATGTTTCTGGGAATATTATTGTCCCCTCTCTGTGTCCTTTTATCCAAATATGGTAACAACTTTCTGTTACTAATCCCTGCATTGCTTCACCTGCTTTACTTCTTAGCTCGTTAGTTATCTGTGTAATTTATCCCCAATTCAGTTTACTCTGTTGCAAATACCTAGAGGGGAGAGATTCCTACTTCCTGTTGGACCCTGAAAGACACATTGAGCACAGGTAGACACTCCCTTGCATGGAGCTGGATAGAATTTAAGGAAGGTTGTATGGTAGAGAATGAAGAATCTGGACTCAGAATTCTGGGGTTCACGTTTTGACCATGGGCGAATAATTTCATGTCTTTGGACCTCTGTTTCTTGGCTATGAAATCTCCATGGGTAGACTCGAAACTTGTCTTTTATCTTCACACCAACTCTTCCATAAAGGGAATAGAATTTAGACTTTAATAGGCTTATTGAGAGCTATAGAAATATCATGTGTGATCTGCCTTGTGTTATAACTTATTATAATTACTCATTATAAATGCTCACTATATATAAATAGTCATTATAAATATAAGTGCTCTTTTATGCTGAGCCCACGCATAGCTTCACCAGTGCTTTTCAACATAATGATTCTGGCAAAGGGTAAGATTTGGCAAGCCAGTCGAAGCCCATTTTCCACCCATGATTCCAGATCTTTAATTTTTTTTCCCAGATTCAGAGACTGAGGCCAAGAGAGGCTAAATGCATGTCAGATGAAAGGAAAATACATTTTGCTTTAAAAATTATCTTGATATGTCAACATATAATATATATAATATATATAATATTACATATATAATATATATGTGTGTTTGTGTTTTTAAAAATCACAAAATTTGTTCAAATTGGGAAGGCAGCTGGGAAATGATCAACTCTACATTTTCATCTCATGGACGAGGAAAATGAAGCTCAGTCTCTGAAATTGGGGATGTGGGTTTACATTCTGCGGGTAAATGAAAGGAAAAGAGTGAAGTGGGGGGTGTTGGTTTCCGTTCGAGGCAGTTAGCAGATTCTTTTTTGGTGGATAAGTGGCCCTCTGCCACTAGAAGGGCTACACGTTCTGTATTTTTGTTTGGATGATTAACAGATGCCACCTTTGTGTTTTTCACTTTTGGAACCTGGGGAATGGAAAAGTTCATTTGCCAATTGTCACGGAAAATAGAGGGGGTGAGAAAGCCACAGATGGCTGTTCGTTTCTCGTAAAGCCGCCGTGTCTTCAGTGTGGTGAAGCCAGCTTGCGTTAAGTCCCACTGAAGTTCCGTCTGCATGGCTCTACACGGGGTAAGAAAACAAAAGGTGGCAGACAAAACTATAAAACTTCTGGGGTTTATTTTAGCAGCTCATTCTTGACGGAGACGATAAGTTTGCAGAATACGTGAAACTCTGTTTTATTTTCTATAATCTGTCTACCTGCTGATTTTTCAATCGTAAATGATCTAACAGCGATCACCATCGATTTCCCATTCATTGTAAAAACCGAAAGTGTTTGAAATAAGGAGCAGAGCAGTTGATTTGTTTGGTTACATTGCGCAGGAGCGGTCCGCTCCTGGGGTATGCACTCCAGATGTGGGCGAGCAGGGAGGCAGAGCTTTCCAGAAACCCGAGGTCGAGATTTTTCCTTGCAGTTTTGTCCGGTTCATTATTTATATGCCATATGTTGTCTCGAGTTCACCCCTCTGCTGTATCAATTAAAGCCTTTTGCTTGTTGGTTGGTTGTTATTATTAGAGTGTGACGATCTTTATCTTGAAGCATTTTCATTTCAATGTTTGTTGTTCACAGTGCACAGCTCCTGAGCCCTATGCACTGGAGGGAGGCGGGAGAAATAGCACATCAATCTCACTCGCTGGGTTTACAAGCTTCATTGTCTGGTCTGATTTTATGAGAAGAAAGCACATGGTGGGGGAAGAGAAAAATTGCTAGCGGGTAAACGTGTCCTTTGAAATGCCATTCTTGGCTTTCTGACAGGGTATAAAGAGAAAGCCCATGGTGGATTTGTTCAAGTACAGCGATGGAAAAGGAGCTAGGGTGGACTTTCTGGCAGGGAGCTGAATTTTCCCTTCTCATGTAGATGTTAACTTTCTGGGAGAACACGCTCTTCCGCAGGAGCACTAAGGAACATCATTATGTACGCTCTCAGCTAACAAGACGGTCTGACTGTTAGTGGTGCCGTCTCAGGGGTGGATGGCCAGACCACAGGGAAAGCCAGAGGGATCTCACTGACCAAGGGGACTGATTCATTACTAACTCTGCATCCTGAACATCAGCCCTGAATCCAAGCGCTCGGTTGGCCTCCTGTTTGATAGTGGTCTCGGCCATTGAGCAGCTCAATACTCACCTGCCTCAGGGAGAGAGGAGGGAAAGTATCCTGTACTTGAAGAAGGTGGTTAAAGAAGAGACACTCTGAATTTAGGTCACCTGGGTTTGAATATTAACCTCCGCCATCTACCGGCTCTGCAAGTGGAGCAATGTTCTCTATTTCTTTAAACCTCAGTTTCCCCGTATGTAAAATAGGGACAAAAACAGTGCTTCAGGAAGATCATCTATGGACAGAGAATTGCACAATGTTAAGCCCATGTTGAGTGCTCAATAAATGCTGGCTTCTATTTCTTTTAAGAGATCCTGACACGCATTAAGAACATCATCCACGCACCAAAGACATGCAGGTAACCCAGACCATCCCCTGATCTCCAGGCCTGAGGGAGGTCACACTGGGAAGACAGAGAGGGGGTCTCTGGCGGCTTGCTGGGAGTTTGCTTTTCCCTGGTGTTCTGTCTCCTTCCTGAAACAGGATGTGTGCATTTCCGATTTACAGTGGTAAGTCTCAAGCTGGGGCCTTCAGCTTGAGAGGCACCTCTGGTTCAGGAAGGTTGAACAAGCCCTGGGAGTGGGGCAGGTATAAGGAGGACCATTCTGTCCGCTTAGGGCTGGCTCTGACCAGTCTTTTTGTTGTTGTTTTATAATTTTTTAAATTTATTTTTTAGATTTTTTATTTATCTTTAGAAGGGAAGGGAAAGAGAGAGGGAGAAAAATATCAATGTATGGTTGCTTCTCATGTGTCCCCTGCTGGGAACTGGCCCCTGCTGGGAACTGGCTTGCAACCCAGGCATGTGCCCTAACTGCGAATCTAACCACAATCCTTTGGTTCGTAGGCCCATGCTCAATCCTCTGAGCTATACCAGCCAGGGCCCTCTGACCAATTTTGAAGGGTGAGAGGGATGAAGGGAACCCCATATCCACCCCACCCAATTCATCTCAGCAGGGGTGGAGCTGAAGCGCTGGCAGGATATTGTGAAATCACTGGAAATAGTACTTTTGTTTTATGTCTTGGAGATCATGTTGTAGTGGTGGAATTGTAGACAGGCACCAAACTCATTTCTAACCCATGATGTGAAAATTTGATTATTTTCTGATAAATACCAAAACCAGAGAATTGGCGCCAGTTTTTCTACCCAAATTTCCCTAGTGTTCCCTAAAATTGCCTCCCTCTGAAAGCACTCACCTTCTTTTCTGAGGGACACTCTTGGGTTGGAGTTTTATTAGACACATTTTCTTAACTAATCTGATAAATGTTTATTGTGTGTATTGTGCTTCAGCAAATGTAACAGGCACTGGGGTATGTATCAGGGAACCAGACAGATGGGGCCCTTGTAGACTCCCAGACGAATCATCTCCTGACAGGCAGGCTCAGTCTGGCAGCTTGTCTACAGGATAACTGTCCTTCCCGCCCTTACTCAGATTTCACTGCTTTGACCAATAAAATATGGTGGAAGCGATGCTCTGTCAGTTTAGGGCCTGGTCTTCAAGAGGACTAACAGGATCTGCTTTTGCTATATCTCTGTCTCCCTGAATTGAAGGCTGGCCGTGTAAGAAGTCTAACTGCCCTGGACCACAGACATACAGCCCTAGTAGGGTTATTGCGGTCTTCTCCGGCTGTTTGAGCCACTCCCCTGTGCTCTCACTGGATTCTTGACCCACAGATTCATGAGCATAACAGAATGGTGGTGGTTGTCAACCACACGTGGTGGGGTGGCTGGTTAGGCAGCTATCAGTGCTTGGAACACCCAGTGTCTGGTCCATCTTTGATTCCTAGGGCCAAGCCGTGACTAGCACATAGTGAGTGCTCAATAGGTATGCACCGGACTTTCACATACCGTGTCTGCCTCACTTTTACCCTGCACTTACGTCTCTGTATTGGCGGACACTCCCATTTGTCATGAGATAAAGTGATACAGAGGCAGAAGTTAGGACATAAGCTATATAAGGTTTGGACTGATCTCACAAGGTTTGATTTCCCAAGACACCCAGACAATCTCCCTGTCCCTTCACTCCCTGTCCATTGCACACACCTTTCAGAGAAAACAGTTTGCTCTTCATAAATGGATTCTCAAAGGCTTAGAGCACGAGCTTCAGGATGCCTTGACTCTGAACTTGGAAGTTTTGTGTCCTCTGTTAGAGCATTAGTTCTTGTGGAGACATGCCTGACCCTTCAAACCATCCTCACAGACCACTTTTGGCTTGACTCTTGGCATTGAACTTGGCTGACTCTCTAATTCTCCAACTCTGACTCTTAACTAATCTGTTGCAAAGATCTGCATAAAACCACACTGAGCCAGCTGACCACCCTGCTTCTTCCAGCTCTTGAGTTATTAGTTCTTAGTCTTCCCTGTGTTCTGATGCTGCCATGGACACAACTGTAGTTTCCCAAAGGAATTTCTCTTATTCCGAAGGACTTGATTCAGTAGAATCTTGCCTTATTCTCTCATCCCACTTTTCCTCCCTGTTAGTGGAATGTTCTGCATCCCTTGCCCCATGGAGTCAGGCAGACCTCTGACTGCGAGACTGCCCACTGGGACATCTTACGGGCCTCTCAAACCCAACATGGAAAACAAGTTATCTCCTCTCTCCTGGTCACCTAATCTTTATACCTTGGACTGACTTTTGTGTTTTTTTCCCTCCCCACTTGGTTTCAATCAATCCTCTGGCCTTCTAGAATCTTCTTAGATGTTGCTCACACCTGCCTCCTCAATTCCATTACTGCTCCATGACCTATTCTGCTATAATACCTCTCTCATCTCCGTGCTATCCCACCCCCAGTGTCAGAGTTACTGTCCAAATGTACAGCTGCCAATGCTTCTGCTCCCCCAGGGGAGATGCTTGGCCGACTCTCCATTCTTTACTCAGTTAGGACAGACACATCCCCTGGCATTCTCAGCTGTCTTCAATTTGTTCACTTTTATGTCTCATTCTTGTCTTTACTGCAGCAAAACTGGACTATTTTGTGTTCAGGCAAGCACGAGTCCTTTTTCACAATTGGGACTAGGATTGTGAGGTTCTTTTCCTCTAGAGCTTTTCTCCCTTCTCAAAGAACCCACTTGCTTCCAAAGACCACCCAGAGTCAGCCTCCTGCATTGCACCTCACCTGATGTAAATCCCCTTCTCCGGCCTATCCAGGGGAAGCCTTTTCTTTGGCTGAGCTCACATAGCCCATGGTTGCTGTCTATGGCAGTGACCATCAGGCTCTGCATTGTAGAAACAAACCTGAGTGCAGCTCTGTGTCCTGCCAGCAGACTCTGACCTCACTGAGCATCGGGCTTAGGCACACAGGAGAAGCTGCCTCAATAACTGAGAGATTGGATTGACTTGAGTTCAGCCGAAGCTCAGACTACCCATTGGTCTCAAGTGGTCAAATCTCTCTTACCAGATCTTTTTCTCCTCTGCTGTCTTCCTTTCTTTTCTTCCCTCTCTATCTCCCTAGGTGCCCAGCACTCCCACGTGTACCTTGGTTTGCATGCCATTCTCCACCTGCATGCTCAGGCAGTATCCTGGCTCCTAAGCTTTCTTTTCTTTGCTTCCTCCAAATTTTCTTGCCCTTGGCTTTCCCCACTCAGGTTTCACTTGGTACAGGAACTAATCTTATAAACTAGTGTGAGTGCAGGTGAAAATCAATAGAAGCAGAACCAGAAAGGACTTGCCATTGTTTGAGGGTTCATTGGCTGCTCCCACTGACCCAGCCCCATTCAGGCTCTCACCATGATCTGCCATTCATGTCACTACAACAGGTTCTAGTGGCTTGTTTCCTTGCGCTCACCCTCTAGGCCCTGGAACGCTACACATTGCTTCCCCACCAGTGACCACACGAGGCTCTGGTCATTGTTACTGCATTTTAAACTTCTCAATCTATCTCAAGTATTCCGGCTCCCAGCTACCCTTGCTTCCCTCTCCCTTAGGGGGTGGCACAGCCCTGGCTGATCCCCTTGGCTTTGGTCAGACCCTCTCCCACACTCATGGTCTCCCCGCCATGTCACTCCCAGATATGCTAAGGAGTTTCTTGTTTTCATCTCTTGGATCATGTTGCGCCCCCTTCTGTTGTGCCCCTCTGCTCTGCCCTGCTCATCAAAGCCTTCCCCTGCTTGGTACAGATTCTCTTTCTTCCTGGAGCAGTCCTAGATCACCGCCCACTCCTCCCCCACAGCCACACTGGCCTTTGGATGGCTGCAAAGCTTCTCTGCATCGCTGTTTGGCGATTAATTATACGCTGTCTCATGACACTTCTTGTACAACATTGAGCTGGTATTATCTCTCATGTATTTGTTCACGTTCCTTGTATTTATGTCTTATGTCTTCAGCTTCCCCGAGAGCACAGGGCGTATCTTCGGCATTCTTTTTTATCCCCCTCAGTGCCTTGCTTGCTCGTCATAGCTGCCCTGTAAATATTTCTGGAATACTAAGGTTTAACTTTCACTAGGTGAGCCCTACATTTATTTTACAACAGTGATCTCCGAGGCTTTAAGCCAGACAGTGACTGTTGTGAGACTTTCTCTGACTAGCAGGGAGGCCGTGGGAGGAGGGGCATTTCTGGCACACAGGGATGTGTGTGCCAGATGTCCTGTGTGCCTTTGGATGTCCTTTATATGGTCCTATAAAAAGAATGACTGACTTGTCCTGATGGTCATCACATGCCAAGGTCTGTGCTAAACTCTTTAATAAATTGTATTATTTAATCCTTGCAATAATCCCATGGTGGGTAATTATTATTATGGTCCCAGTTTACATTTTAGGAAACTGAGGTACAGGGAAATGAAATAATTTTCCCAAGGCTCATAACTCATGTGTGGGATGTGCCAGGATTTCAAATCCTGTGGTGTGGAATTTTAGCCACTATTCATAGCACTCCCTGACCACATATGCAAAAAAAAAAAGTCAGCCTTTGTATTTAGACACTGTTACCTCTACCTTCTATATCCTTCATACATAGAATCTTATTTAATTGACTTGAAGATACTGGGGCACTTCTATTTCATCTCTGTTCTTATTATTTACATTTTGAATTTCATCCTCTCCCATAATTTCAGGTGCTTTATGCTACTGATAATTCTTCCTCTCTCTTATAAAATCAACGTTTCTAGCTTAATTTTGCTCAGTACATCACAGACACTTGTGTTGATTAGGAATGCATTTAGCTGTTAATAACAAAAAACAACTTGCAGTGGCTTAAACTAATAGGGGTTTATATTTCTTAGTAAAACAAAAATATTGAAGGCAGGCAGCTGCTGCTGTTGGTTTAGTGGCTGAGCCAAATCTGGCCTGTCTGCAATTCTCTGAGCCTTTTCCTCACCCTTGACACCTTCCGTTGACAAGAAGGCTGCTGCAGTTCCAGACACTGTGTCCCTTCAGGGTCAGGAGAAGGGGCTTCACTTCCTACGTCCCCCTGGAACTTCCGTTCCTGTCTCATTGTCTAGAATGCATCCCCTGGCTACTTGGAGCTAGAAGAAAGTTGGGGAAAACACATGTTCATCTTGGAACATTGTAACCCTGAAAATCAGGGTCATGTTATCAAGGAGGAAGGAGGGAATGGATGGGGTGAGGCAATTGTCTGCCATAGCACTTGTGCAATCTTAGGTGTATAAATAAATAAACAAATATAGCAACTTAAGCTTATTTATTTTAAATGCATGAAAGTAATATATGAATGTACTCTAATTATTTAAAAAATCCGATATGCCAAAGAACACAGAATAAAGAGAAAATTCCTGTCTTTAATGGACCCAAACATACCTCCTTGGAGATAACTACTGTTACCAATATGATAAATATCCTTTTAGATATATCTCTAAGCACGGGCAGATATAGATGTCTGTCTATATCTGTACCCATGTGTTTATATATCCACATACATTTACACATAAACATGGGATGAGTTTATAGTTTAGTTTTCTGCATGGAATACTATGCTTTTTCTATTAAAATGAGAGTGTCTTTTTTTAAAAAAGATTTTATTTATTTTTAGAGAACTGGGAAGGGAGGGAGAAAGAGAGGGAGAGAAACGTCAATGTGTGGTTGCCTCTAGTGCACCCCCAAACGGGGACCTGGCCTGCAACCCCGGAAATTGCCCCAACCGGGAATTGAACCAGTGACCTTTTGGTTCACAGGCCAACACTCAATCCTTTGAGCTACCATCAGGGCAACATGAGAATATCTTGTAGGTTTTGTTTCTCTGCTTTGCTATTTATCTTTGTATAGTATGTTAATGTATCTTGAAACTCACTCCACACCAACACCAAGAGAGCTCCCTTATTCTTCATCCAGACTCCAGAGTAATCCATACATTGGATTTACTTGGTTTGGTTTACTTAATCCTTTCCCTGGTTCTGAGTGTTGGGCTTGTCTGACCTGGACTAATAGCCTGTTTCTGAATGAGGAAAGTGCAGTTTGACAGAGGACCAGTGACCATTGTTGGTCACACACCCGGTCAGGTGGAGTGCTTTGGAACCCAGAATCGGGCTTCTCCCACCCTGTGCATTTCCTGAAACCATCGTGTGTCTGAGGGAGGCTGTGGTTGAAGCTGCTTGCGGGCCTCCATCAGGAGCCCGGAACAGATGAAATGATTCCTGTGGCAGTACTGGCTGGTGTCAAGATCCCTCATCAACAGACTTCTAACTAAATAGCTGCTGGAGACACAGACATAGATTTTTCAAGAAAACCCCCCAAAAAACCTACCTCAGAAAATTTTCTTCCTGAAATGACGTATTATGAGCATCTCTGATTTCTCAGAAGGAAATGATTTTGATTCTGTCCGAGAGTCTGTTCCCTGGGTCGAAGGGTGACAACAGAGATGATTCTGGGGGCTTTATGTTCTTCTGAAGCTCAGTGAGAACGACCATGGCCCATTAAGGAAGTGCCAGATAATCATGAAAGTCTTTTTTCCCCCTTTGTCTTGGAGGGCAGGGATAGATTTGCCAATGTGCTCATATCTGAAAGTGTAAAACATATGTTAACACGTGCGAGGGGCAATGAAATCACATAATGGTGCATTAAAGCCTCCAGAAGATCAAATAAAAGCTCAGCATATCTGTATTTTCTGGGGTCGGCAGGGAAAGAGCCATCTGCCAGAGCACACTTCCTGGCAGTTTTCATTGTGCCTTTACCTAAAATGATTGCAAAGACACATGCATTGTGCAGAACTGCTCTCTGATTTCCCTTAGGTACAGAGTCAGACTTGGACGGCCAAACATGGTTTGTTACCTGTTCCAGATATTAGTCAAGGTCAAGGGAAGGTGAGTGTTGGAAGGCAGAAGAGGATTGTTCCTTGGCCTCAGCTGGCACGTGCAAACCCAAAAGAGGATGTTCTGTTGCAGGAAAGGGAAAAACAGCCTTTCCCCTTCTGTTTCTCTCAAAGGCAGGGCTTATTTACATAAACTAAAATGTTAATTTGCTCAGAAATCAAAGCCACTGGCAGACTATTAAGTACAAGTCATGTGTGTGTGATTAACATTGGGTGCCCTCTTGTGCTAGTAGAATCTTATTTTTCCGAAAGACATATGGAACTCATTCATGCTTGTATTACCCGTATCTGTGTGTTCATATAGATGTTTGACACTGTGTTCAGCGAAATGTCATGATTTCTTTTACAACAGATTCGGAAGAGAAAACGTTCGAGCAGAATGTTATAAATGGGAAAGGAAATGAAACTGTGTGTGTGAGTGAAGCGAGGATCACGAAAGTGACCTGTGCATCAAGGAAGCAATTTTCCTATGGGATAGCAAACATTCAATAAAAACGGGAAGTCCGGGAGCGTGTTTTAGAAATGGAACTTTGCCATTGATTACATGATGCTCTTTGGGTTTTGGAAGCTGCCATTTGAAGTCCTGCTGATGAATGTTTGCTTTTGTATCCACATTTCATAGGAGAGTTTCACTTGTGCTTAGGAGCCGCCGGCCTTGTTAATTCACCGGCTTGCAGATGTAATCGAAGAGGGTAAGATTGATTTGGGGAGGTGCGAACACCATTTCTCCTGGAGTTTCCAGCAGAAAAACATTAGGTTTTTTTCTTAATGAATGATTTTAGATGGGTTATTTTAGACGTGATGTGAAAAGTACCAGAATTTCCATTATTGTCACAATAACTGCCCTGAAATAAAAAATATATAAAATTATTCCTACTCTTAGGAATTTTTCTGATTACAGAGAATGTGCAGTTATGTAATTCAGGCAGTGGTGCTTTCTTATTAATGGAATAAAAGCATTCTGATGTTGGAATAATTCCGTGACCACCAGTGATGCACTGTCCTGATAGTTCAGGCAGTCACATGTGCACTGAGGCCTGTGGGTCTGGCCGCCCTGGGCAGATGGGAAATGGGGACAGTGGGAACCAGGAGGTGGTCTGGGAAGTTGGAGCAAGTTCTCATCTCCTTTCTGATCTCTACGTTCAAATCAACGCCTGCCTCTGGCTCTCATGTCTCTGATCACTTCTCTCAGTGTCTTGCTGATTTCTGCTCAGTTTTCTGATCTCTAAACATTGGAGGGCCCTCTGGATTGCTCCTGGACCATCTCTCTTTTCTATCTACACTCCCTCCGTAGGTGATCTTCTCCAGTCACGTGGTTCTCACACCACCTGTCTGCTGATGGCTCCCAGTATGTCCTCCAACTTGGACCTTCCCCCCCAAATAGACCCACGTGTTCAGCTGACTACCTAATAACTCTTGTTAGTCCACTGAGCACCTCAGACCTGACATTTTCATACCTGACCTTCTGGTAATCTGCAACCAACTCTACCAGCAACTTCCTCATCTTCGTTAATGTGATCTCATTTTTCCAAAATCCTGGCACCATCCTTGTTTTCTTTTTTCCTCTCACACTTTCCATCCAGACCATCAACACATCCTGACGGCTCCTCCCCCTCAACCGCTACCCCCTTGGTCCAAACCACCATCATCATTTGCCTGCTAACTGACCTTCCTGCTTTTGCCTTTGTGCCTCCATAGTCTATTCTCAACCAGCAGCCAGTATGATCTTGTTAAAATATGTCACGTGGTTTTCCATCTCATTCAGAGTCAAAGCCAAAGTTCTCATTGGACTGTGAAGCCCCACACAATCTTGCTCAAGGTTACTCCTTAGACTTGATATCCTATACTTTCCTCTTTGCCATTCTCTTCACTGTGGCCACATTGGCCTCTGTGGGTTTCTAGAATATACCAGGAATATTCTTGCTTCAGGGAATTTTCAATTTCTGTACCTCTTCTCAGAATGCTGTGCATGTAACCACATGGTTCACTCTCATTCCCTTGAGGTTCTTTAGTCCCTTATCAAAAATTTTAGCCCTCGTCTGACACCACTTACCAGACTGACTTTGAATCTCCTCCCCTCTACTTGGTAGCAGTGTGACCCTTACATGATGCCTTAATTTCTCCATCTTTTAAATGGTTATAATAATAATGGTATCATATTGAAATAGGAGATTTCCACATCTATAGGTCAACTGGTGCAGTACTGATAAGCTTCTAATGGTTCAGCCCAATACCTACCTCACAGGGATCTGATAAGGACTAGGTGTGAAGTGCATAATGAAGGGCTTGGTCCATCGCTAACTTTAAATATTTTAGGCTATTAATATTGTCAGTTAAAGTCCCTAGTGGGTCACTCAATGCCTTCCAAAATCTGGCCTCTGAAGTTTGCCTATTTTCACCTTCTTTTTGTGCTTCATAACACACTTACCACACTTTTATAGTGAAGAATTTACAGGATTTCCTAAACCTAGCTGGCTCTTTGATGCCTTTTTGTTTTTGATTGTACCAGTACCTCCTACTGGAATTCTCCCCTCCCTGCCTCTCTGGATTTTAAGATCTAGCACATTTATTGCCTCCCCTCCGCCTTTGTGTAGATGTATCTGTTCCTCCCAATTTCACCTTCCTCTATGCTATTTCTGAGATGTGAACAAAATTCACTGCATGCATAACAATGATTGATTTAGGTATTTGTCTCCATCACCTGACTCTGACTTCCTTAAATGTAAGGGTGGTATATTACTCATTTGTATCTTCAAAATCTTGCACAGTCTGACATTTAATAGCTCCCAATACATGTTTAGTGAGTTAATGAATGGACAAGTTCAGAACATGAAGATCTTGTTTTAAGAAAGCCCTCATGTGCCACTGGTCAAGGATAAGCTAACAGTATGGAGTCATGCAAACCATGGAGGCATGATGAAGTGAACACAATTCAGAAATTCAAGTAAATAGGCTTAGGAATACAACAGGAGAGAGGGAGAGAGAGAGAGAGAGAGAGAGAGAGAGCGCAGCATTGGGAAGCAGAATACTGAAAGGAATTAGATCTGAGAGGATGGCTGCTTGCCTTTTGGCCTCTTCACGATTCCTGATGGTGTGGCTGGCTTTTGTCCCATAGCCACTATAGGAAGCCACTTCCTGCCAGAGGGTGAGCTGGAGGCCTATGGTGGTGTACCTTCATTCTGAGTGATGTGCTGCAGAAGCCCCAGGATGGTGAGCAGGTTGTTATAGCTGTCCTTTTTGAGGCCCCAGGATCGGCCAGGGCATGGACAGGATTGACAGATTGATAGAGGCCCCAGGATGCACTAGCTTAGGAACAGAATCTCAAATGATTTTTAGTTCAAAGGAAACATTCTGGCCTGGCATCCATGCCTTTAGATCTTTACATACACCTGGGTTATCAGATAAATAGAGGCTGATGGCTTGGGGATGATGATGAGCAGAAGGCCCTGCTATGGCTGTTGAAATGATACAACTTGGGTCCTTTCTCTGTGGACCATTGCCCTTCTACCTGGTATCAAAAGTGCTGGTGCAGAGAAAACAGCTTGCATGATAGCTGCATTTTTCTCCAGTCCCTGGGAATGAAGTGAAGTGGTAATTATGGGAAAGATAAAGTTAAGTTAAATGATGCTAGTTTCCTGCTCAGTTAGATTCTTTACCCTGCTAGGATATTTCATGACCATGGCACATGGATCTAGATTATAACCAGACTATCTTATGTGTCTATATATTTTTTGGTGCCTACTATAGCATTTTGCAAATGGACAGTGTTCAGTTTCTTATGCTGTGAAGGCTGGATATTTCCAACTCCAGGAAAACTGGTAAAGGAATGAGGCATTCAGCTGGTCCAGTTTCCTGGGATTCATTTAGGAGAATGAGATCAAAAGGACAGGATCTCTTATAATTTTGTTTCATAGCTTGTCTGTGGAAGATACAATTGCCCAAGATTTTCTAGTCTAGTCTGATTTGGTGGCCCTTAAGAAAAGTGTTATCACTAGCAAGGGGATAAGAATGACTGTGTAGCACACTGGCAGTTAAAGAAAATAGTTACATGAATGAATTTTGGGTCAGACTCTCTGCCTTCAAATCTTACCTCTGATATATGCTGGTCAAATAATACAGAGTTCTCTTTTGTGCCTCAGTTTCTTGTTTGTTAGGTAGGAATATTAGTGGTACCTGTTGTTTGAGACAAAAACTATCTTGACTCTTGTTAAAATGGTAAGGAAGACTTTCTTCAGGACTATTGCAACAAGGGTATTACAACAGGGGAGAGAGATGGGCTAAACATTTAATACAGCAAAGACAGCTGGGGATTTATTGCCAAAGTGTAAGGTGAGTTGGCCAATGGGTAGAAAATTCTTAAGGGGTGGCTCAAGGCTAGGGGGAGTCTTGATGAACCAACTTAAAAGGATTGCTGTTGAAGGCTAGTCAGAGTGATGAGATATCAAGGGGGGGGTAAGGAATTTGATCAGATATCAAAGGTTACCAAATATGAGGGTGGGGAATTCTCTGTAAAGTGACTTGGCAGGGGTCTTGCTAAAACTGGACTGAGCAAGGATGGATATGGAATCTCAAGGTTGATACCTAGTCCAGTGGAGGGAGGGCTGAGAGGAGCCTGACTTGTTTGGTCAAGGACAGTCTCTGTCAGGATATGTCTTTGGTTAAGTAGTTAATATCTGTAAAGTGTTTGGCACAGTACTAGGTGATGAGTACATGCTAACTAATAAAACTGGGTTTCCTTTCTGTGGAACATAGAATCAGGACTAACAGCGTGAGTCCACTTTCCTTTTGTCCAGGCACCTCTGAGGACTGACATGGGTCAAACTCCAGGGAAAAAAGCATGGTTCTCTAAGGATGGAGACTTCTGATGGGGAGTGGTGAGCCTGGAGTTAGCTGTCCGTGCCTAAGTCCAACCTCCAGGACAGCTTATGTTGGGCAGAAGGAGTGGTCGGACTGTTCCTCCTCTAGAGACTCCTCCTCTTCTAGAGACTGTACTTGATCTTTGCTGAGTGCCCATTAACAGGGATTTTCTTCTCAAAGTGACGTTGGTTCCCATTCCTCAGGGAGGAAAAGGGCCTTCCTAGAAAACAAAAGATGGCGAGTGCTCAAGGAGCCTGGGAGACAGCAAGGGGGTGCCCTTGGGGTTTAAGTCTGAGCTCCAGCTCTGCTGAGGAAGCCCTAAGCCCTGAGTACCACCAGGGCTGTCCCCTTGCAGTGGGACTGCTGCTAAGGTCATTATTTCCCAGGGGAAAATGGGGAGAAAAAACTCTGCAGAGAGAAAAACATTGAGGTCTCTCATATCATTGGTGATGTTCAGTGCTTGGCTTGTGATGTAGAATGTTCCTGGGACTTTAGTTTGACGTTTCTGAATCCAGTTGTCCTTTGGACATGCACTTAACCAGTTTTTTTGTTGTGGGTGTGGCCCCCATGTGCAAGGAAGACTGGAGATCAGGGATGGGAAGAGAGGAGCTCAGCCAGGCCCACCTTATTACCATCTGAAAGGGGTGAAAGTCAGGAGAAAGATGACTTCAACTGCAGAGGGCTAAGTTGCCTATATTGAAGGAGCTGCAGGTAGCAGACACTCATCAATAGTTCGGATGTTAACAGTTCCTGGGAAAGGTCTCACCACTACCTCCCAATCCCCACGAAAAAGAATCAAGGCTATCAATAGGCTCTCGGGTATTATTATTTTTTGGAGTGACCTTTGTTGCTAAGTAACAGCATGATTTTCAGACTGTATTAAAAAAATTATAATTGGCATGAGCTGAAAATAATGCACATCGGCATTGAAGACATTAAGCCACATGGCAGGGATGTAAATTAGCCAGAAAGGTTCACGGTGGGGGGGAGGGTCAGTGCAATTGTCAGATAATGCTGAACCAAGTCAAATTAATTTCTAACAATTTGTAGAAGGTAGGCAGCAGAGAGCCACCATGCCCTTGAAGCTGTAGGAATTGCCAAGCTTGGGTGTCGGGTTAGAAATACAGGGTCCCCCCTCATGCCAGAAAGCATTAAAACCAGTAGTTGGATTTCAAGGAATGACGTTTTCTAAGTTCAGGCTTCATCTCATGACAACTTCATTTTCTTGACTTGGCTGGGCAGAAAATTTCATGATGACAGAGGGCCAGAGAGCATCTCTTACCACGGGCTGCCAGCCTAAATGCTGTACCTGAATTTTAACCAGGGTTAAAACACACTCAAGCGTCAGCAACAGGTTAAGCACTGAACTGGTCATTAAGCGAGGTGCAATTTCTTCTCAGCGGGCTGAAAATCTAAATAAGCTGGGTAGGCAGAACACCAGGTGAATGAAGCTACATCTTGTCCTTTTATCCCACTGTGAAATGGAATCTTAATGCACAGAGACCCTTGTAGAGATGGAGAGAAAAGTAAAGCCCGGCTATGGAGCTGGAATGGAGGGGTGAGCATGGGAAGCAGGAAGGAGAATTGGGCTGAGTGGGCATCTCTGCCATTCCCCAGGATGCAGACCGTGTGAGGGAAGAAAATACATCTACAGGTTAATTCTTGTGAGCCCCTGAAATGATGAGAGATAAAATTGAGGGAATTTTGGGCTCTTTGAAAAGTTTTAATGTCTTGTTTTATAATATGCTGACCGTGTCAAATGAAGACCAGTGTTGTGTGGGGCGGTTTTGTAACAGTCAAATGAAATAAGAGATTGAAATGGAGGCTAAAACTGGCCCATTGGTGGCCCATTCTCTGGACTTCTGCTCCTTCTGCCACTCAGAATGAGCTCTGGGACTGATGACTCAGAGGAAGGGCCACTTTGCTGTCTGTGGCAGAAACTGCTAATGCTCGCCCATGTCTGTGTTCTCTTCCTGGCCACAGAGGTGGACCACATATTCCAACATTGAGATGTGGCATCTGACAGGGAGGATGGAGCTACACAATAGAATGATGTCCTTGGGGTAGGATTTTGAGCAACATAAAGGCTCAGAGGGAGACATTATTATTATGTACTAATAAGTACTGCTGATTTATTGTTCTGTGATTTTTCAAATAAGCCTGACACATCTCCCCATCTAATCGATAAGCTCTGAGAGACTGGGTTTTGTGGTCAAACAAATCTGTGTTCACATCCTAGTCTGTCACTTACTTAGCTCTTTAATCTTGGGCAAGGTAACAAAAATTCTCTGGGACCCAGCGTCTTCCTGTATAACATAGGCATAGTGATCAACTTGCCCCAGAAGGTTGTTATGCAGATACAGTGTGATAAGTGCAATACCGAAGCACATGGCTCAGTGGTTGGCATATAGCCAGTGACCAAGAAATCTTTTCTTGTATACAGTAGTCCCTTAATATCCATGGGGAGATTTGTTCCAGGAACACTTTGGATACCAAAATCTGAAGGTGCTCAAGTTCCTTATATAAAATGGCATAGTATTGAGTTGTCCAAAAGGTCCACATGGCTTTTTTCCTGTGAAATAAAAGACACATTTCTCATTTTTACCAATAACTCTATTGATTTGGATATTCTGAGTATGTTGGCCACCTCTTGCATGGTATAACATTGATTGTTCTCAATTAATGTCTGAGTTTGATTGCTACCAACTTCAACTGGTCTACTCGACCATGGAGCATCGTCCAGTGAGAAATCTCCAGCATGAAACTTTGCAAACCACTTTTGACACATTTGGTCAGTCACAGCACCCTCTTCATACTCTGCACAAATCTTTTTTTTGTGTTTCAGTTACCTTCCTTGCAAGAATAAGGCATAAAGTACCAAAAATGTTGCTTATTTTCTTCCATCTTCAATATGGAAATGGCTACACAATGATTCACCAATTTTGATAAGTTTTAAAAATTTTAATGCATGCTGATATGACAGCTGTCACAATACAATCTAACAAAATAGTCTTGAATGAGGCTGAAGACAACTAAGCACTACTAGAGCCATCTTATGGAAAAAACAGAATGAACCTTTTGGCCAACTTATTTGCATTTAACTTATGCAATCCTCCCACATACTTTAAATCATCTCCATACTGCTTATAATACCTAATACAGTGTAAATGTTATGTAAACAGTTTTATACTGCAGGAATAACAACAAGAAAAAGTCTGTATATGTTCAGTACAGATGCAACCGACACCATGGCAACCATCACACGCCTCACTACATAGTATATGTCAGCAAAAATGTAACATTATTTTTAAATATTTTTGATTCGTGGTTGGTTGAATCCACAGATACGAAAGCTGTAGATTTGAAGGGCTTATTATAATCATCATTATTCATAATGAGGGAGCCTTTAAGAGGACCTTGAGTTCAGTAAACTCCTCATTGTCTAGGTGAGGATTTGATGAATAGATCACCAGACCAGGACTTGTTCTTTTCTGTGCTCTGGACTTTCTCAATTTTTACTGTTAGCTCAAGAGGCCCAAGAAATGCTTGAAAAGTGTTGCTGGAATACAGTTCCTTGGAGTCATGATGGTCAAGGTGTAGGACAGGGCTCCTGGGAGGACAGCAGCTCCCGTTGGGGTCATGACCCCACTCCTTTGAGCAGCATCCGGCTCAGAATCAGAGAGTTTGGTTCATACCCCAGCTCTGTTACATACCAGCAGCGTGACCTTGTTTAGGTGATACAGTTTCTCTGATCCTAGGTCATGTCCATCTGTTGAAGGAGATGATGACTCCTTACTCGAAGGATTGTTATAGAGAAACATTATGAGACCAAAAAACACCTGCCTTTGAGCCATCCTGAGAACACCTAACATCTAACCTGGTATCAACAGAGGAATAGATGACATTTTTCCTCTTGTTTTTTCCTTCTGTTGAATGTTAGCTAGAGCACAGAAATTTAAGATTTTACTTTCCAGAATCTCTAAGGATTTAAGATACTCTGATTTATGTCAATATATACATTTTCTAGGTTGTAGTGATAATATATATTATTGCAGAACAGTTGAGAAAATAGAGAAACATACAATGAAAGAAACAGAATCAACAATGACAAAAATCTAATTTTACAACCTCGAAATATTGACATTTTTGTGTCTTTCCTTCCAGCTGTTCTTTATTTCAAGCATATTTGGAACCATATTATATGTGTAGTTCTTGTTAAAAAAAATCTGGCTTCTTTTAGTTTTTATTATATCATGAGCATCTCTGTGCTATCATTCTTCTTTAAGAATGAAAATGACTTTTGCTGGCTATATGAATATTCTGTTGTTTCTATGAATTGTACTATATTTAACTATTCTTCAAATGCTGAGGTGTGGATTGGTATTTGATTATAAGTAACACTGATGATATCTTGGATTTGATTCACTTATCTTCCTGACCTGCTTTCTCCTCTTGGAGGCTCAGGTGTGTGGTTAACTCAATTGCCTTTTTGTCCCATTACTTACAGTCAGTTTTAATTTTGGTTAATTTGGGACTCAGACAATTGGATTATCTATTCTACCAACTTCTTGCTTTGACTGAGGGTCACAGCACCTTTCAAGGTGTGTTCTCTCCAGGTTCTTCCTCTTTTCTACACCCTTTCAGGCTGGGAATGTAACAGCCTCACTGTTATTAGTCCTGGAATACTAACTGGTCCTCTGTGTACTTTCCATATCCATCTTTCACTTCCGTGAAATAATCCCATTGTTAAACTTCTTAAAATTACTCTGTTTTGAGTTTGCTATCTGATTCCTGCTAGAACTCTGTCTGGTATAGCATCTTTATCTGTTGAAAAGGCAGTTGTATCTTCTAGCAGTCTTTAGACATGTCTGATCATTTGTTCTAGCAAATTTCTATGAGCCAGTGTAAAATTTCTAATCCTTATTTTTCCTCACCTGTAAAGTATGATTAATAATTCTACCCAGCTCTCAAGGTTGTTAGGAGGACAAATGTGATAATGTATGAAAATTCTGTATAACCTATAAATTGCTTTACACATATAAGACATGGGTTATTATCACCACTGACTTAACCCTGAGGGAGCCCTAAAGAGTTTTGGTTTGGTTCCAAGCTGAGGTTTTGCAATATTAATCTTTGAAATGCTTTGGAAACCCTAAAGTAGCTGTGGCTAACAGGTCCCTCTGACTTGCCCCCATAAATTTCACATTTTTGGTTTTTCTACTCCAAGAAGAAGTGACCTTAGGAACTGCTTTGTTTTGTCCACACACTTGGCAGGCCGTTATTTCTTCGTGAAATTTAACAAGGGTGTGGGGGCTGTGGGCTCCCCTGGGTGGCATATTCATTATGTGGTTCGAAGCACGGCTGACCCAGGAGAACCCCTCACCTCCTGCAAGTGAGCAGCCTCTTTGGAGCTCCTGGGCTGACCGAGCCCATTGCATTCAACACAGATCTGTTTTAGAAAATCCATTCAAGCACGTAAGGTAAAAATTGCCTTATTGGCTTTTTGTCTGAAATTTTGGCAGAGCATAGACAGATTTCAGCATTTATTGCCCTTTGAGTGATTTCCAGCTTTGTTCCAGGAAAAATACAATTAATCTTGTGGCAGCCGCTCTATCAATCTGTATGAGGGGCAAGTTGTTTCAGATATCACATGGGTCTCTGGCTGCTTTGGCTGTGCTCATCTTTTTGGCAGAGGGCGAGGATAATACACATGGGGGAAGCCTCTTGCCTCCATCTGTGTAAGGGTCTGCAAAGCCCCAGGCCTTGCACAGGGCGGGGGCTTTGTGAATCCAACTGGGGTTCATCAGCCTAAGGAACAAATCTGGGAAAGTAGGTGTGAGGGGCCCGGTGAGTGGACAGGAAGAGGCAGGGGTGCAGTATGTGTCTTGAAGGAGTGTGACCACGACCCAGGTGACTTGCATTTATCCTGGATATGATGCTGTTTGATTCTGTGGCTGGGAGAAAGGAGGAGGGCTGCAGTCCCAACATCGTGAGTCGGTACCATTAGCTCCCTTCTTTATAGAATCTTTGTTCTCATAGTGCTGTGCTGTTGCGTGAAGCCCCGTTTGGGCCAGGCCAGCCTAGAGCCCCAGGGCAACTAAATACTTTCTTTCTTTCCAACAACTGTACAGAGCCTGCTATTGGCTTGACTCTGAAGCTGGCCCTCACTGGTTTAATTTCTCCATCTTTATTATCACCCCATCCTGGAGCAGAGATTATTCTAGCCCCCTCTCTCTGTCATCGTGCTAATGTGTATGTCATCTTAAACAAGTTGCTTAGCGTCTCTGGGTCAGGACTTCTTCCACTGGATGGGAGGTCAGATTAGATCATGGTTTTCCAAACTGTTTACTACAAGGGCTCTTCTGCTATTCCTTCCACCACGGCTCTGCACTCCTGCCAAACTGGGTAAATAATGATTTTATTTTTGTTCCCCAGTGAAAAACCTAATTCGACCCTTGTTAATTTTATCCGCTGACACGTCAATTTCTCCTGACCTTCATAGCCACCACCATGGCCAAGCTACATGGGTCCCTTCCCTGGCCTCCTGACGGTCTTCTCATTTCCACACCTGCTCTCACTCTGCAGTCATAGCGCTGTGATCAAGTTCCCTCTCTGTATGGCTCACGGCCCCTCAGGGTCTCCCCAGTGCTTGTGTGATGAAGTCCAGAGTGTTAAGTGGGTGACCCACAGCTAGTGATCATCAGTGTCACCCACTCTTCCCTCATTCTCTGGGATAACCACCTTGGCCTTAGTCCAGTAGGACCTCTGTATAAGCTGTTTCCTCTGCCTCTTCTTTAGGTTTCATGGGCTAGTTTTCCAGATGGGGTCCTATTTCTCTGTAGCATCATCTCAGGGGGGCATCACATTTGACCTTCCCACAGACCGTGAACTGCACCAGGCTTGGCCTGGCACCCCAGGCATTTAGTACAGGGCCTGGCTTATAGTAGGAATGCCATAAACAGTAAAGGAAGAAAGGGGAGAAAGGAGGGAGGGAGGGGAGAATCAGTAAGCTCAGTTATCTGGATAGATGTCCAGTTTCCATTTGAATCTTTGAAATAGTGGATGTGACACTGAATGCCCCACTTCCAGGGTCCTCGTAGCCAGGTCGGAACCAGTGTGAGCCACTCATTGGGTCCAGGCAGAGGGAGGGGTGTTTTTCTATGCTTCCACTGATACCTTCTCTTTTATCCCTGTTGTGGGTAAAGGGAGGTGATGCTCTTGCCAGTGGCAACCTGTAATCTGTCCCTCTGATTGACAGGCACTGGGAGAGGTCAGGCAGAGCAACATACAGAGTGGAACCTGACACTGGAATCATTACTTCTGGTGGCAGACGTTAACGAAGAAGATAACAGGGTTTTCTTTTACCTATCGCACAGAAGCATTGACATCACCCAGCACAGTGTCTCCCCAGCTTCCCCATTTGACAGCATCTCCTGGGAGGCATGCTAACCACAGATTCCCAGGCCCACTGCACAAATCCTAATTCCATAGTTGGATGGAAATTCTGGTTCAGTAGGCCTATGGTGGGATTTATACCTCTGTCTTAATAACTTAGAATCCTCTAGGATTCAGGTGCTCCATCAGACTTGGGGACCACTGATCTAGAGCTCAACCACCTTATTTCATTGTATGTCATCACAACCAACAGCTTTGAATATCACATCAACAAGAAACTGCTCCTGCAGCTTTTTGTTTTGTTTTCTCTCATTAAGAAAGGTGACACCTTTTATTTTCATACATTGTTGAGTATTTCAAGGTGTTTTCCCTGCTTTTGTCTCATCTGACTTTCATGAAAGCCCTGTAAGGTCAGCGGGACTGCCGCTGTCACCCTCTGTAGCTGATGTGGACGCCGAGGGGCCAGGTGGTCAGGGGAGGACTTGCCAAAGGTCCTGCCACCTGTTAGTGGCACCGCTGCGTGTACAACCCAGACACTTGCCTCTGTCTCTGGGAGGTGCCCGGGTTCCATTCTCGAGCGCCACACAGCTTATTTTGTGATATTTAATTTCTGTATTAAACATTCACAATTAGCCTTAAAAGAAATGATGGATGGCCTTTCCTCATTTTACAAAAGGGTGCTTTACAGACACATAAAGGTAAGAAGCTATTAGGGGAAGGTTTTATGGCAGATGGTCCTTGGCAGCGATTGCTTTACTTTATGGCGGTCTGGAAATTTTCCTGGGTAATAACTTTCTTTTCTTTTAACAGGCATAAAATAAAGAGGTTCTAGATTGTTGGATCATTATCGAATGAATTTCCAAAGACAACCATAAATTGTCAACACTGTTTAGGCAAAAACAAGAGTTGTTCACATCTGGAAATCTAATACATCAATTTCGGAGTTTTCCCCTTTTGTTGGGAATGTTTTTTTGGTTACCTAAGCCATTATTACTTAAATGGCAATTAGACTGGGGGGCTGGGAGAAGGAAATTTGGGGAAAGGTGCTTGTGAAATTTCCCCAAATGGCAATATTTCTATTGTGAACGGAAGTATGTACATTTGATCTTGCTCTCCCTGAAGATTGAGAACAAAGCAAGCTTCAGTTTAAGCTGAAGTGGTAGAAATTAGTTTTTTAAAGGTTTTATCTGTTTATTTTCAGAGAGAGGGGAAAGGAGAGAAAGAGGAAGAGAGACATCGATTGGTTGCCTCTGGCATACCCCCACGTCGGGAGCCGGCCTGCAACCCGGCATGTGCCCTGACCAGGGATTGAACTAACGACCTTTTGGTTGGCAGGATGACGCCTGACCCACTACGCTACACCAGCTAGGGCTGAGGTGGCAGAAAATTTAACTGTAAAAGTTAGCCCTGAGGGAAACTGGTGGGACTGAAAACATAGCAAGCTACTTGTGTTTCATTAATTCACCCAGCCAATATTTTGAATCTCCATTTTGTGATTATATGCGGGGCTGTGTGTGAAGCGCCGGAGGCTCAGGAGGTAGAGAAGCAAATGTGAATTATAGCCTAATGGGAGGATGCCGTTGGATAGATGCTGTGTCCTGCTCCATGTGAAGAACTCCTCGTGAAAATCATCGTTGCTCATTTATTGAGTGCTCACTTCACGCCACACACAGTGCTTTATAAATTCCTGAACTCACTTAATCCTTCCAACATCCCTGAGATGGACACATGGGTTTTATTTTCATTTGCTGAGGGACGTGAGGCACAGGCAGGCGGTGTGGCTCGCTCAGGGTCACACAGACGAGAGGCAGTGGAGCTGGGATTTAGACCCCACCTGTCCAGCTCCTAAACCCATGCTCTCAACGGGGTGGACCCTACCTCAGCAAACACCTCTGCACGAATATAAGTGGAGGGATGAGTGAAATCGTTGCAAGTAGGTTGAGCTTTTCAGAGAGAAACACAATATTGCAAAGGGCTTTAAACTTGTCTACAACTGATTGGGTCTTCTGATAGTGGCATTTCCATGGAGTCCTAGGATGGATCAGGTGAATGAAGAGTGGACAGGAGAGGTGGAATGTAAACGCCAGGGAGTCAACAGAGACCTTGAACCAGCAGAAACCGTGAAGCCATCTAGCACAGTCCTCTCATTTTATAGATGAGAAAGCGGCGAGGGGTGGGGGCAGGTTGGAGTGCAGAGAGCTGGGATGACAAACCAGATTTCTTGGCTTCAGGAAACATCCAGAACTGGTTAACTATAGTAAAAACAGAGATTTTTTTTTTAATTTTTAAATTTTAAAAAGATTTTTAAAATTTATTTTTAGAGAGAGGGGAAGGGAGGGAGAAAGAGAAGGTGAGAAACATCGATGTGAGGGAGAAACATTGATTGGTTATCTCTCATATGTGCCCCAACTAAGACTGAATCAGCAGCCCAGGCATGTGCCCTGACCGGGAATTGAACCAGCAACCTTTCACCTGGCAGGATGATGCCCAACCAAGCGAGCCACGCTGGTCAGGGCAAAATAGATTTTTTTTTTAAAAAGACCACTCACTCTGTTATACCATGAGGCTGCAGCAGGGACTTCTGGTCCTTTGTACATCACGACACATGTAGAAAATACTATCTGCATGAGAAAAGAAGTGCAATGAAGGCAGCTGCAAAAGCTCGGCCCCCCCCCCCCCCCCCCGCCCCGACAGCTAAGTGCACTGTGACTACAGCAGCACTCACTGTGTGGGAGGAGACCTGGGCTCCGAGACCCACCTTGGAGGCGTTGTGAAGGCCCTCGCCCCCTCTCAGACTTTGCTCCCCCCTACCCACCCAACCTCACACTGTGCACCTCCAGCGTTCAGGTCCTCACACAGGACCGATTTCACAGGTGCCTCTGAGAGTCCCTACTTGACAAGCCCCTCCTACCCCCTGCATTGGCTCAAACTCCAAACCGACTTTTTCTCCCACCCAACCAAATGGCCATTCTTGTACCAACGAGCCTTTTTCTGTTGGATAGACGTATCTAATCATACTCATATGAAGTTGCAGAGGACTATTCTGCTGTCCACTCTCCGAAGGTGAGGAGAGGATTTACCTTGTAAGAGAAGAGTTAGTTAACTAAAGGAATGAATCTTATAGACCTCGGTGCAAGAGTGGTGTGGACCAGAAGGAGCCAGGCTCCCTCCACGCATGACGTGAGAACAGCTAAGTGACAGCGGCCCTTTCTCCAGAGATGGCAGCCACACCCTGCCTCTTTCTCAGATGTGTGATACATATCTATCAACCTAGACTAGGTAAACTTTTTAGCATGATGGCTTGGATCTTTCCGTCTGGGAATCTGGGTGCTCATAGCGGCAATGAGGTTCTTTTAGGTGCTGGACTATTGCATGGGGAGTACTTAAGGGGACAAGGGGGAAGGTGCTGACTGTGTGAAATTGGCCTGGGCCCTTTAGCTCCATTTGCAATTGGTTGTCTGATTGAAGGTGTAGCTTATGTACTTTTTTAATCAGTGCCAGGCTGGGCAGAATATTAGTGGTGACCCTCTGTGTGGGAGGGAGAGAGGACCTGGAAGTGTCTGAGAGTCAAGGAAACTGAATAGGGAAGCTCAGAAGTAGGTATTGAATGCAGCGCTGGACAGGTGGAGATTTCTTCCCGCTTACAGACTGTTTTTTTGTGCATGTTTGGTTGCATGTGCGGCATCCTGGGCCAGGTGCACCTCACCGCCCATACCCTTTGCCTTATCACCTCTCCCAGTCATCACCTGGATATGGTGGTGCTAATTTTTGATTGATAAAGACACGTCTGCCTGGTTTCTGTCTGTGCTTGGACTTGTCCATTGGAGCACACACAACTCTTCCTGATGGAGCTTTTCCTAGGCAATTAAACGTTCAGGTGACAGCCACTCAGCAGAAGTACCATTTCTCTTAGTAGCATGGACCTGGCCAATAGTTATGTCATCAGCAATTGGGTGGTAAAGCCTTGGGTGGAAGGCAGGGCACATTAGTCATTAGTCAACTATTCAGCTCCACTTGCGTAACAAGAAGGGTGAGGGCCCTGCTGTTCCTGTCCCGCCCTGAACAAGGGGGGGCGCTGCAGCCTCCATCGCTCACTGCAATCTGGGCTTGTAACCCACGTTCTGGGGGCGGAATCTGATGGGGGTTTCTTAGCTGTTGTCTCTGCAGGCAAATTCCATGAACACCTGGAAAAAAGGAAGACATTTGGGCTTCTTTTCTAGTTTTCAGGGTACCACTTCATGGCGACATTCAGATATATCTTTCATCTATATCTTCTCATGGAAAGGAATTATCTGGGTTATTTAATGTGAGATGTCATCTTCATCAATTTTAACAAATGTTTCAGTTATCTGTTTGGGTGTTTGTATATAGTTGCTGCTTTAACTTGTGAACTTTAAAGTTGGACAACGGTCTCTAGAGAGGAGGGTCGTCCCTCCTTCCCTCTCTCCCTTCCATCTTTCAATGTATTGTGGCATAATCCTTTGTGTTCAGCCATGTGAGTTTTATAGGGTAAGAAGTTCATGGGCATTTAATTCTAGTAGTGCCTTGGAAGAAGGTAAGAGCTAGCATCAGCTTTTGTTTATAAAGGGGGAAAGTAAAGCCCTGGCAGGGAAATGTTTCCCCTTTCATTCCAGATATAGGAGGAAACCCCTTATTGAATTTCTGAGCAAATCTAGTATGTCTTTTGTCTCTTGCTGTGTAACAAGCCATTTTAAATCTCAGGGGATAAAACAACAGCTATTCTCATTATTATTATAGCTATAATATATAATATAGTAGTTACTATTACTACAGAATTATCATTGCTCAAGACCCTGAGGTTCGCCTGTGGGTCAGCTGGTCTTGGCTGGGCAGCTTTGCTGACATTGGCTGGCTTGCTTGGTTGCCCAAGAATGGGCTTGGGCAGATTCGTTCTGCTCTGTGTATCCCTTATCCTCCTCTTGGAGCAGCAGGCTGGCCTAGGCAGGTTCTTCCATGGTGGAAACATGGGTACAAGAGGGCAAGCAGAGACTCGCAAGGCACCTTAAGACTCAGTCTGGGAACTGGCTCACTTTTATGTCTCCTTGACTTTATTGGCCAACCGGTTACATGGTTGAATATAAATCAAGAGTACAAGGAGTGAAGAACTGCACTAATAATGCAACCTGCTATGCTTTGTAAGTAACAGATTTACACACTGGAGTACACTGTTTTCTTGGTAGAAGTGTTAAGGAATGAATAGGAGGGTGCAGAGACATGGGCAAAAAAGAGGTGATTCCATGGCTTACATGACATGGTTTTCTGCGTGTGCATCACACATACACAGTGTTAAGTGAAAAGAAGACACAAACAGATAGAAAAACACATAAATTGTCCTACTCTTTTGCTGAATGCCTCTATCCTCCATTCTCCCACATATTTTCTTTATTTTTATGCTGTAATTTTATGCTTTAATTCTCACCTTCACTTAGTCACTCAATTAACAAAGCGATTCAACCATGGAAAACTCTATCACTCATCATTTAGTAAGATTTGTTCTGGGCAGGGGTGCATATAATTTGGCAGGCTCATTAACCATTCATTTTCTTTTAAATTGAACACTCTGGATGTTGTTGTTTTATGCAAATGTTTCCTTGGTGTTAAAAGTGACCTTGTTTATCATCCCCTAGTCTAAAAGAAAATACTGCTGATTTAAAAATGAGAAGACAGGTCACCTGTGCCTTAAGAGGTCCTCTGAAAGGTTTGTCACTGAGTGAAATAGAAATATATGCTTCAATACTAACCATTCTTTTTAGGTTGTGGAAGGCATGCTGATTTACATAAATGTTCACAAGGGTAGGCTGTTACTCTAAACACAGTGATGTAAGTCTTAACCTACAGGCACATTTGGAAAAAACACCCTGTCTATTGAAGGGCAGGATTAAGTGAAATTCCTTAAACAGATTTTTAAGACTGCTGTGAATTCCTTTTGTCTGTCTTGAGTAAGTGTGTTACTCTTTAATGAGATTATTTTGATGTTTTCACCAGGTTTGAGTGCAATGTATAACAAAGCTTTCTTTCTATTCCCCTTTCCTCCAAAGGAAATGTCTTTCTCTTGGGCTAACAGTTGATAGGCGAATTATTATACCCAATTGTTCTGATTTATACATTCCAGGTCTGCCTGCAGGATTTTATGTTCTGCCTGCCTCTGGGCTATGTCGACACTAGGTAACCGGATCAACTGCCTTTCTCCTTTTGCCATCTCCAGCCGGTTATGTGCATTGACACTACCGTGATTGTGCATCTTTGCCTCCCTGCTCACTCACCCCTGTCGCTGAGATGTGGTTAAATGCCCTGCGTGCTCCAAAGAAAGTGTTCCTCGTTTTGGCTCCCCAAGAAACAGCCCACAGTCTTGGAAGAAGGGCTTAATTCCTACAGTCTCAGTTTTCTTATTGAAAATCAAGAGAATTAAATGAAATAATCTCTTTTCCAGTTCTAATACGCTTGGGTTTTAACTGCTCTCCAGTCTCTGCTCTGCCTCTGATGCCTTTCAGAAATGGTGGGAGACTTGCCGAGTGCCCAGAGCTGGTGGGCAGCCACGGAAAGACGGCATCTGCACCTCTGCAGTCCACACCCCGCCCCCAGTGCAGGGCCTCCCTCCCCGCCAAAGCCTCTCCCTTTGCTGGACTCTGGTACACAAAATGTCTCTCCACGCACTTTGGCACGTATCTCTTTTCTTCACATTGGTTAGTTCCTGAAGTGCTTGTGAACTCCTTACAGTCATGACTGGGGCTTTCCCTTCTTATTTTCATGTGGCAGTAGTTTATCCAACATGGAGCAACTACTATGGGCCAGACACTGTGCTAAGTGCTGGGGACACAATGGCGACGGGGACAGGTACAGACCTGTGTTATGGCAGAGCCTGCAGGCAGGTTTGGCTTCAAGGACATGCAAACACTTTGCCTTAGTTCTGGTGGAAGATTACTTTCGCTTTGGTTTCCTTTTGAATCAACACATTAGAATGGAAGATATAAGGGAGACAGAGGTACAAACTGGCGTTGAGACTCCCCAGGTCTCCCGTTACCATGAGGACACATGTCCGAGATTTGGTGGTTTGACAATCTGTGTGAAGGGGTGTGGTCCTCATGTGTCATGATTCCAGCTACTTTACATCTACAGATACGTATGTGTCTATATGTATATATGTGGGTTGTGTGCTGTTGGGTCAGCTCTGACTCCTCGAGACCCTCTAAATGGGTGGTGCCCTAATGTCCTGTCTCCACAGGCCTGCTGAGCGCCTATAAACTCACACCTACAGCTTCTTTGCTGGAGTCGATCGATCTCATATTTGGTCCTCCTCTTGTATGTGTATACATGTACATATGTGCCTATATGTGTACATGTATATATCTAAGTACTTTTGACACTCAGTGAAGTATGTTATGCAGGCCTAATACATAATGCCCAAATTCCAGGCCTGGAAAAATTAAGCTAAGCTAGCTGTAAGCCAGTCTTTCCTATCTCAGACTGATCTCAAGGCCAAAGATTTTAGACTTACATACACTCTGGAAGGATCTCTTCATGGTCCCTGCACTCAGGGTGCTCCTGTTCTCAGTGATCCTTTGATGATTCACAAGAAAAACCCCCAAATTCCCAATTAATCATTTGTTATTTTTCCTTCAAAATGGCCATTTTATAGCCTGTAGACAATTTACTGATATTAGTTTTATGCTTAAATTTTTGTGCAGTTTTGCCCAATTCCAGTGAAAGTAGTTGTGTTTTGTTATACGGTCAGCCTCTACTTCCCTCTGGTGGCTTTTGTCACTGTCGGGTGGTGCCTGACTTTGCTCCTGTTTGTGACAGGTTCCTCTGTGGAGTTTCTACATCCTGTGTTGACTCATGGAAGGTTGTAGGGCTTGCTTTGTTTTGTGTGCAGTTGAGGTTTTTATAACTAACTAGATAACATAACTTTTTTAACATCGTTAAAATAAAGATAATAGTCCCAGTGGTATAAGATTGTGACAAACATTTAGTGAAATGATCTCTGTGAAAGAATTTAACTCTGTGCAAGAGACATAATACTCTACAAAGATTTGTCATGTCTGACTTGGTGTATAAATCAAACAAAAGACACGTGCTAGGATGTTCATAGCAACACAATTCATCATGCTGCAAACTGGAAGCCACAGAGATGTCCATCTAAGGAGAATGGATCAACAGTGTAAAATGTTTATCTAAAGCAGCACTATTCAGGTATGGAAAGGAACAAGCAGAAGCTGCATGCAATGGCATGGATGAGTCTCACCACTGTAATGAGGAGGGAGCCACTCAAGAGTGCATACTGTGTGGATCCATTGAAAGTCAGGCTGGTGGTTCCCAGGGATGCAGAGTGTTTGAGAAGGTGCTGGATGTGACATTCGCTGAGCACTGCACTTACGATTGGTGTACTTCTCTGCCAATGTAATTGCCAAAAAGTACTGCCAAACCCAACCTAAGTGACATCTTTATTACCCACCATTTAGAACTTTTGTTAGGGTGCCTGTGTCATCTTTGCTTGCTGGCTGAAATGGAAGGAGATGAGGAACAGTGATATCTGGGTGGCCATTCTGCCTTGGCAGTGTCTCTTCATAGAAGCAGTCTGGTGTCTTATGCATCACTCTACCTCAGTGCTTGGCATGTAGGAACTGACCAACATGTTTAGATAAACTATTTTCTGGAGAGGGGAAAAAAGCCTTCTCTGAAATAACTAGAATTTATACAAATAATTATAGCAAAAAAAAAATCCAGACATTGCTTAGCAATCTGGTGAGTATTGAGCAGCCCGAGATTGGTTCTCTTAAAGCAGACTAACTGTTTCCACAATAGTTGTAATGATGACAAATAACTCAGAAGGGCCAAGTCCCTTGGTCATGCTTGTCAGACTCTGAGGAAGGCAGAGGCTGAGGGAAGTTTGAATCTGAGCCCGTGAAGCTGTGGTGAAGGGATTTTGGTTGTTCCCAGGGGCTGAGGGGGGCCACAGCGATGCAGGTCGCAGCTAGTGGTGACGGGTCTGGGTATCAGTTGCTGGGGCCAGTCCATAACATGGGGAGTGAAAGGTTGAAGCACAGGAGCAGTTAAGACTTGGAGAGTAATATTAGCAGGCATTTGAAATCCAGAGAGTCAGATATCAAGAATATGACGTTAATAAGTAAAATGTAAAGACATGTTTGATTGGAGTATCAAGGATGGTTTATTAAACATTTACTCTCTGCCAGGCACTGTGCTAAGTCACTTTTGAATGCCTAATTTCTCATTTAATCCCCATAATAACTTAATGAGGTAAATATTATTGTACCCATTTTATAGATAAAGAGCTGAGACTTAGCAAGATACAATTTATTCAAGACTGCATAGTAAATGAAAGAATATGGGTTTAACTCAGCCTTTTTTGCCTCCAAAGTGTTGCTTCTTGACCACCCAGTTTTACCGCCTAGATTCAAATGCAGAATTTGGGGTTTTAGGTAGAAATGAGGAGGGAATTCAGGCCTGGGAGGAGGGCCCTGGTTTGGATAGAGGTTAGAATACTTGGACAGGTTATCAGAGCCGTGGTGGCAATATAGAGAAAGAAGACAGGATCCCATGCTGGAAATGAACCAACCACAAGGCAGTTCTCCAGGAGCCTTGAAGCAGGTCCCGTGCTGGGCCCTGAGGATGTTAAGATGATGGTGTGTGGCCCGTGGGGCTCAGGTCCTCAGAAACAATGCAGAGCCCAGGTTTTAGGGTCAGAAACAAGGGCCGAGTGGGACTTGACAAAAGGCTGACTAACACTGATTTTCTGAGCTGTTCAACTGGGCTTCTTCCAAAGCCTAGGGTGAAGTTAGCCTTCAGGCAGGGGATTAAGTGGTCTTGGTCCTGGGGAATGTATATGTTGGTGCACAACAGAAATAGAGGCCAGGGCAGAACTATTCTTCTGCTTGCCCAGAATCCATTTCCTGTTCTAGAAAGAGCACCTGGGTTAGCTGTGGGAAACTGCTTCTTAACTCTACGAGAGGCAATCTTGGTGCATCTGTCAGTTGACAAATCTCATCCTTACCTGGTGAAGGGGAAAATACGTGATACAATATAAGCTAAAAATCACCAGAGAACATTCACCTAGATTGCAACAACTTGAAAGCTCGCTATATTTTTATTACTACCTAGAAACTTGTGAAAGATCCGTTTCCTGTCCTCTCTGTTGTTTACCGCATCCTTAGATTCAGCGAGCTGCTCCTCAGCCTTCCCAAGATTTCCATACTTGTAAGCAAGCTGGAGCAGGTTTTTGTTGCCTACAAAACCCCCCCTGACTGATACAAAGGCCATACATATGAGGATAGCGAAGTATCTTCATTATATTACCAGTTCCTTGCAAGAAGGAACACTTTCTTCTGTATCTTTGAATTCAGAGGTCCTAGTTCAATGCTTTGCATATGGTAAATGTTCAATACATGTTGGTCGAATCAATGATGAAATGAATAAGTGAACACGAAGATCATCTGAGGTCATTGAACTGTCCATGGTCATGTAGGCATAGCTTAGGACTGGTGACTAATTGGTAGGGCAACATCTTCAAGCCTTCATGCTAATCATATTAATCCAGCCAAGAATACTTCCTGTTATGCAAGCAATGCAAAGCACATCTTCATTTTACAGCTGCCACCACGCCTCCTGGGAGAAATGGGGTTGTTGTAATTCCAGCTTAGTTGAAATATGTAAGGCTTACTCATCCTGTGCATAAAATTGATAACTTGTGCATCTGGGACTGCCTATTTCTTTCCTATTAATCCATTTTAAACTTTATAAGTCAACTGAGCATTCAGCTTTTGAAAAGTGATTCTGGAAAATTATTTTGCATAAGTACTAGTAAATACTGGCATGTGTTCCTGGCAAGGGATAAAAATATTCTATTTAGTCTCTGTTGGCCCCATAAGTAGAAATAGTGGCTGGAGAATTGGCTGGGTTTGGATGGCAGCAAAAACTGTGCTGGTCATTTGTACTTTCTGAGTTTCTTTCTACCCAGGAGGATGATTTATTTCAACACTTCACAAGGGAGGGCCAGGCAGATTAGAGAAATACAAACACAATAACCGAAATGACGAGTAGTGGGAAAACTGTTGGCTTTCTTCTTTGGGTTCAGGTATATGGCCAATTGGAAGATTCTAATGTTGTCTTTAATTTTATGTTTATAGACCGAAAGCATAGCCAAGCCGTTAATCTTTTTTATAAATTGTAAGCAGTAGGGTTTTTATGGTTTTAAGATGACATGGTTGTTGGCAACTTTAGTCTGCTTAATTTTACCATTGGCCATCTCTCTGTGTTGAAGGAATGGAAATTTGTGGCTCTTTAGAAAGTGCCTGACTTTTTATTGACTTGTGAGATATTCAAACCTCTCTAAGTTAATCATGCACTGTTGCTTAGAAAGAGGGTAGTGGGCTAGTAGATTAGCTGTGTTTGCTCCTCTCTGTGGATCTGGCTTTAGACCAGGTCTATATTACCATGGTAAATGGGAGATTAATACAATTAATCCAATAATTAAGTTTAAAATATTTGTCTTTAAGTATTTTGTGGCCAAGGCTTATTTTAAGATGTAAAACTTTGAAAAATTGTTCCAGCTTTGCATTTATATATTTGTTAGTGTAAATCTGATCTAGTTTACTTATTTGATCTTTGAAGGAATTAATTTATTTCTCATAATTCAAGAGGGTGCACCCTAATCCAATATGATTGTCCCTTCCAGAAGAGGAAAATGCCACCTAAAGACAGAGACACATGAAGGAAATGGTGTGACCAGAGAATCAGAGGTTGCACTGATGTAGCTGCAAGCCAAAAACTGACAAATATCAGTGGCCACTGCCAGAAGCTAAAAAGAGGCAAGAAAGGATTCCGCCCAGAGTCTCAGAGGGAGCATGATCCCTCTGACAGCTTGATCTTGGACTTCTGGCTTCCAGAAGAGTATATTGAGAGAGTATATTGCTATTGTTTTAAGCCACCCAGTTTATGACAGCCATATGAGACTAATGCAGTCTTCTTATACATTTCCTACCACACTAATCTCTAACCATGGGTAGACCCAGTTCCCCAGATGGTGGCATGTTGGGACTCCTGACAGAAGTGGGAAGTGGGATGAGGGGTGAGGAACAAGGCAGCTCTTGTCCACATTAACTGATAAAAAAAACTTGGGGATGGATTGAACTTTCCCCTACTTATGTAGTGGTTATATTGGGTGAGCAGAGAACTCCTTTTCTCAGAGAGTCAGTAGGAGCGACATGGACTCATAACTGTACAAACCAACTTTGTTTTTCTCTCATTACATTCTCTACATGGCAAAGGAGAGAGAAGAAAACTCAGTATTTGAGTACAGAAATGCAATGGGACATTTCTAGAAATGAACCCAAGACTTCAGGGAGTCTACATGGTACAAGAAAACCCCACAGAATCTATCCTTGACTGTCTAGTTGAGAAAGGAAACACGAAGCCAACTGGGACCCAAGTGGTTGGAAGTATTAGAAATGGTGATATATTAGAATGCATTCAAATAGGATATTTTTCTTTAAACATGACCTTTCCCCCCTATTTCTCCTTTCTCCCCTCCCCACCCCATGAACATCCATGGGTGGGATTCTGTGAGCCCACCAGTGTCCTGAGGCAGATGTTTAGGGAGGACTCTGGACTGGGCCCACCACCCAGTTCCTACACTGGCCTCCATTGTGGGGGGCACCGTGGGAAGCCCTAGTGTTCTGTTGAGAGTACCAGAGCTGTCCCCAACCTGACTGGGACTGGTGTAGGTGCCTGTCAGGCCACTCCTGTGAGGCCACTCCTGGAAACCCTCTTCTTCCTCAGAGCACCAGAAGCTGCCCGTTTGTCTCTCCTCTCCTCAGTTACAACACATACTTGCTCTTCAGGGGTTCTCATTTTCCTGGACCAGCTGGAAAGCGGAATGTCGCCCAGGTCCCTCCTTCCTTGCTGCTTCCCAAGCTCTTCCTTCAAATCCCACCTCCACCCCATACACAGGAAGTCTCTTTTCCTGTCTATTTCTCTCTTACCATCACTAGGGACAGGCAGGCTACAAGGATAAAAATCGTGAACAAAGTTACAAAAACTCAGGAAAGGCCATAGGACTAAGAATTATTATTCTTATTGGTCCCTTCCCATCCAGGTGCCGTGACCGCAGTTTCTGACTTTGTAGGCTATTCTGTAATATGACTGTGCCAATTAATATACTTCCTTGAGAGTGGGGCTTATTAATTCCCTCCATGATTTTTTTAAATAAATGAAAGGCCAAATAATCTTGATAATTTGTTTGACAAAATGTCACAGACTTAATCAGCACTATTACTACTGAGTGTATAAACCCAATATTTAAAAAAAAATTACATATTCAAAGTGTCTCCTGTGAGTCACGTGACAAACTGTAGAACCACGTGACTGTAGACACCGGAGAATGTTCCACATTTTGAAGGAAATAAAGGTCAAGCGTACCAAGAATCTGAAAGGACAAAAGCACGAATACTGTACAGTTCTATTTTTATGGGGTACCTAGTAGGCAGATGCATAGAAAAAGAAGGTATAACAGGCACCAGATGGTAGATGTAAAGGGGAGTTCTTGTTTGATGGGTGCAGAGTTCTAGTTAGATGAAAAAGTTCTAGAAATGAACAGTGGTGCTCTTTGTATATCAAATGCGAATGGACCTAATATGGCTGAACCGCCCACTTAAAATGCTTAAAATGGTAAATTTTCTGTTGTGTGTATTTCACACACGCACACTCACAGAATGTGAAATGTGTGTCCTAATGTAAGAGGGAGAGATGGGAGAGTGCAAGGGAGCCGTTCCCAGACCTGTACGGGGTGGCCGTCCTCTCTCACTGAAGTCATCTGAAAAACAGACGGCTCAGAGAATGTGGCTTGGTGAAAGCGATATTCCACAGACTTCTTAACAAGCGTCCTGTCGCTGCGAATCTGCACCATGTAATCTGTGGGCTTCTCATATTAAAAGGGGAAAAAAAACTGGTAACACAATACCACTCACCAAATAATGCAAAACGAACCTTCTTGTTTTCTCTGGCTTCTCACAGCCAACAAAAATTCTTTACTTGTAATGCAAATACAAGAAAACAGTGAGTATGCTTGAGACCCTTTTAAAAAGTTTCTTTTAAAACCAACATTTTCCTAAGGAGATTTATTAAATTCTTAGAAACTGCCGAGCAGCTACTTCTCCTATAATAGAATTTTGCTTCAATGAAGGTTCTTAAATACTCTGGCTTTCAAGAATTATCTGTGAAAAAATATGAATATACTTTCTTCCATTAACATCGAGGCCCATGTCACATGAGAGTACTTTCTGAGAATATTAACATTATAATATCATCCTGAAATTTTTCATTAAGAAGTCATTCTTCACATACCTACAGCAATTAATTATTAAATACTACAATAAGCTATTCCAATCTTATTCAAAGAAGCTCTGAAAACACCAACCTAATGTTAACTTATATTCTGGGAAGAGTTCCCCAGGATTTCAGAAAATATGCAGATGCTTTATATTCAGGGTTCAGAGAGTCAGACATGATTAGAATCAGACAGACTTGGTTTATGACCTTGTCTTCTGACTTACTAGCTTATATGACCTTGGATGAGTCACTTAATTTTCCCAAGCCTCAGTTTTCTAATTTCTAAAATGGGGCGAATGATAATTTGCATTTAATAGAATTGCTTAGAAAAGGAAATGATACAAGAGAGCCCAGAGAGGAAGAAGCAGCTGGGCACCTGCTACTGTTTCCTTTGGCCTTTTGTTTATGCTTTGATTTCTGGATCATATAGTGAGTTTCTTATTAGGCTCTGCCTGAACAAAAAAATGAATCTTTTGAAAATCACTGCGATAATGTATGAAAGGTGCTTAGCACAGTGGGCAGATATCAGATCACCAGTAGTAGTAGGTTATTCATTCACATCCAATTCATTCACTCACTCATCCGTCTATTCATTTATTAAAATAAACATTTATTAAAAAGCCTTCTGTATGTTAAGGCTCTTTAGTGGCTGTGAATGGGATATGAAGATTTTGCCATCATGGAACTTTCTTTCTCATCAGGGGAGATAAATAATAAAGAGGGAAACAAAAATTCAGTGAGTTGTCTGTGTTGGGAAGCAAATAATCACTGTAATGGGATAGACAGTGATGAAGCTCATTCTCAGTGGTTATTCTGAGTGGTCAGGGGATTCCCCGAGGACTTGACATCTGCATGGAGACCAGGGTAATGAGAAGTCAGGCATGCAAAGATGTGGGAGAATGGTGTTCCAGGTACTTAAAAATCCGACTGGAATTCACTGGGAAATTCAGAATTTTAGGGAGAACTTCATGAATTAAAAAACCTGTGGCCAATTCTGCCCTCCTAGTTTTTTAGGCTCTAGGGCCCCGGGCCTGACTAAAGGCCTCAGATGTCAGATGTGGGCTGTGTTTCATGAGCTCACCATCCCTAAAGTTGCCAGCTTCTGGCTCAGCTCTTGCTCCAACAGCAGGCTCTGTGTTGCAGCTGTCTTTTGGGAAGTTGAAATGCATTCTTGTACCTTGGGAGATATGTAGCCATGGCTCTGGAGAGAAGAATAGCAAACAATACTGTGGTTGATGTCAGCAGACAGAACCCTGCTTTCTCTATATTTCCTTCTAGCCAGAGCCGATGCTGTGGCTTTGGTGCACTATCTGTAACAGTAAAGGAAGGAACCCAAATCAGTGAAGGAGCAGTGTTGGCAAACCAGGGGCCAAGGCAGGATGGCGGGATTCGTGCAGCAGGTCAGAAACAGGAAAAGCACACGACAGCTTGTGTTCAAAGCTGGGGTAAGGGGAGCTTAAGAGGCTGGGTAGATGAATTATTTGAGCCACAGTAACATATAGCTCTGCATCCTCTAACTAGGGTACCTGATGCCTTGGTCTTGGGTAGGGAAGTTGCTTGTTCAGTCACTGAATGGAGCTGTCTGTGAGGGAAATCTTGGGTCTCTACCAGGTTAGACTCTGAATCATCACAGGGAGGAGAAGAATGAGGTGAAATTGTTTACTTGTTGGGTGTGTGAAGGCTCTTGGGAATAATCCAGGTAATTCAGAGACTGTTGACTAAATGCAAATACTATTTGTTCAAGATTATGCCAGATATTGTCGGAGACACATTTTGGGGTACTCTGTAGGAGTAATGGAATCCCATAATTTCAGAGACTTAAAAGGACTTGTGGTCTAACCCATTCTTGGGATTCCCCTCTAGAAAGATTCTAGATGAGGTTGTCTCACTTACCAGTAATGTAAACCGTGAGGCTGTTACTTAACCCCTCATAAATAATGTCTTCCTTTGAGAATCATAAATAATCTCTGCCTTGTCTGACAATATGTATGTAGGTACCTTATAAATCATGCAAAGCTGTACAAATGCAAGGTTTTGTTTGTTGTGGTTGAAACAGGGGTAAAGGCACCATGGGAGTAATGGGCAGGGGTGTATGATACAGCTTGAATCTGGTCACCAGGGCAGAGTTTTCATTGGTAACAGGACCTTGAAGGGGTTGGATTCTCACTCCTATTTAGAAGTTTGGAGTCCTCAGGTTAGGGGGTGCTCAGATTGAGTTTTGTCATTGAATTCAGAATGATGAGGTCCTGGGGTGACTGATGTAACCAAACCACCAATAGGTTTATGCCCTTCCAGTATTAACTGCTCAGATCCTTTGATACTCTAATCATCTTCATGTTGTGACCTAATGCATTTTATCTATAGCCTAGTTTTGGATTAAAACAGGTAATTTACATTTTGTATTTTTTAGGTTTGGGAACTTAAGCACAGCACCTCCTTTTGATTATGGAGAAGAGAGACAACATAGTTTAACATAGGTTAAATACCTCCCTACAGGTTACATAATGTTTCAGGGTTGTGGAGGTAGAGACCTCCCGCATAGTGGGCTTTACCACTTGTTGGGGGGGCCCTGTATAAGAAACTAATTTTAGACCTCTTTTACTGGTCATTGTTCTCTCATTAAGTGGCTTCAAAAAATGCTCTTACACAGCCTTAATTCAGACATTTATAAGGTGTTGGTACATTTTTTAAAAGAATACAATTGGAGGAATAAATTTGGCTTGCCTGTTAATACTAATATTAGACTCTTGGTGCATTATGTTGTATAAACTCTCCCATCTACCTTTGTTGCCATTTGGATGCCTACCTGCTCACCACATTCCCATTTCTCCACCAATCAAGAGGGAAAAATAAAATCTAAAAAATTTAGCAATTACTTCTTTACTATAGAAAATGTGCATAGGAATCCCTGGAGTAAAAGAAATGAAATACTAAAATGTTATAAACATGCAGCTAGATTTTCCTTCATTTGCCCTAGAAAACACAAGAGACTCCTTCGTGTGCTAATTTAATAATGTACCAGAGGTCTGCATCTAAGTGTGTATCCAGAGACTCGTTGCATTTTCAGAGGGCGTCTCCAGACAAACTGGTTTTTGATAAGACATTTAAAGGGAATATTGGGGTCAGGAGAATGACCTTCACAGGCCGTATCAAGCCAAGAATGTCATTCCTAGTGGGGATTGAAGGATCAGGTTGGCAATATGAATCCTCCTGTGGTTGCTTTGATGACCATCCAGCACTATTGTCTTTCATACCCTGACCGTAATTGTTATTTTGTCTATGTCTGTGTCTGTGTCTTTGTCTATGTCTATAGAACATATGTCTATGTTGTATAGACAGCACTTACAATCTATAATAGTATAAAAAATGCCCTTACATTTGACTTTATTTATTTAATTATTTTTCATCCTCACCTGAGGACATTTTTTCCATTGCTTTTAAGAGAGAGAGGAAGGAAGTGAAAGAGAAACATGGATTGGTTGCCTCTTGTACTCACCCCGATAGGGGATTCTACACACCTGGACTGGGGATTGAACCCACAACCTAGGTACATGCCCTGACTGGGAGGAATTGAATACTCAACCCTTTGGTTATGGGTGATGCTCCAACCAAACTGAGCCATACTGGCCAGGGCCACCTTTGTATTTTAAAAGAATTTTATTTACTTCCATGAAGACTCTGGAAAGTAAAAATGATCCTTATCCTCCCTTCATAAATGATACAGCTGAGGTCCAGAGAGGTTCAGCAATTTTTCCATGGTAATCTGGCAGGGTACAAAAAGAGCTAGACCAAGTAAGACCCAATTTTTCTGACTATGGGCCTTCCTTTCTTGATCATATTTCATCTTTTGGGGGTGGTGAAAACACATTTTTAAACATATATATTACTTAAAGGAAACCTAATCCAAATTCACAGAAAAGGTAAATTAAGGTATTAATCACTTTATAAAAAGATTCACAACAAAGTTCTTTAAACTCAGGGTCTCCAATGTGCTTAAAATCTTATCTGATGTATAAGCCACCATTCATATCACATGAAGCTGTGTTCAGACAAGAGGCTGGAGGATGAGGGACGGAAGCCATTTTTGTGTTCCTTAAATGGCGGGGAAAACTGGGCAGATCTCTAAATAACCTTTGGGTGGCACCATTTGACCAATTCCCTTTTTGGGAGGGTGTGGTCCGCGTTCAAGACAGAAAGTATTTAACTGCCCAGATGCTGAGAACTTCAGTACTCCAGGGAGTTGTTTATCTTGTTTTAGGAATGATGGGAAAATTCAGTTAAGGATTTGGGCCCCTTTATTATTGCTGTTGCTAATGCTACCTTTTGAATGCTGATGAAAGAGAGCATTTCAATTGCTCAAGTTGGACTGGATCAGAGGAGACATTTGAAAAAAAAATCAGGCAAAATCATTCTATTAACAAGATTAGTCCAGAGGTTGATGACTAAAGAAAACAGAGAAAACCTAAAAGGAAAGACTCAAAGAACTTTCATTAGAGTAAGCCCATCTTATTAAAAGCTCAACCCTGTGGTCTGGCTACACAGTCACATCAGTGGAACTGGCTGCTTGCAGGGTGTGATGAAAGCTTTGTCTATACAATAGCAAAATACCAAGTTGAAAAGTAAAAGATTCAATTAATACACTGTTTTGTTTTTTTTTAAAGATGCTGGAAACTGGTTCTGTAGCATTCTCCTCGTTAAACTGACTGAACCAACCAGTTGTTCTGGTATCATGAGAATACGGTCCATGAAGTCTTTTTGAAGGCTTCTTTCCTTTGCTTTTAAACCTTCATTTGTAAATTTATGTCCTTTGTAGCTTTTACCTGGAGTTCTACAATAGCCCCTAGGACTTTGGAGACTACCATGCAAAGGTTTCTGTGGATTTCAGGGCAGCTTAATTAAGTGCACCCCAAGTGTCCTGACATAAATAACTTTATTTGGTGATTATCACAATTTCTTCATTTCCCAATTCTTGCTTAAAGTGATCCCATCTGTGTGTTGGAGGATCAATGTGGGTGGGAAATCCAATTATATCAATATTTTATTTTCAGAAAAATAGCAGGCAGGAAGGTCCACTGAGACCCATTATGTTTTCAGAGTTGAGTACAATTGAGTGCTGTTAAATAAACCATTGGCAGGTAACCAACTGCCATTTATTTTAGTGCAGAATGATCTGTTACAGTAGATAGAAACCATTCAATACCATCGACAAACAGATACTTCATAGCCTTAAATTAGTTAGCCTATTTTTGTAATGAATAGAGACTTAATTCCAGTTTCCTCATCCTGGGAACATGAAACAAAATTATATCATACAGTGAGTAACGGTTTGAAAAATCTTAATTTAGTTTGGCACCGCGAGTTCTTCTAATTACTGCTGACTCTTCACACAGCGGAGACAGTGACCCCGGGCCCAGGAGCAAAACAGCTGCTTCTCACCTGCAGACTCATTATCGAACTAATTATTCTTCAAATAATTTTACAATATTTGCACTGAACCTCATTCCGGACCTGTAAACACAGGTTTGAGTCATTCATAAGGTGCTCTCCTGCATTTTCCTGCACAACCGCTGGCCCCAAACTCCACCAACACACACAACACACACACCCTATACATACCCTATGTTGGAGAACTTGCGCATCCCAACTGCCTGGGAAATACATTTCTTTTGTTTTCTATCTTGGGTATGAATTAGCATTCTGAACCCAAGCTTCCAAAACTAGTGTAGCCAGTTTTGCTTGTGGTCCAAAGAGTGTTTGTTAAAACTTGTATCAGTTGTTAAACACTTGGAAATTGGGGATTTGACATAAGAATCAGGATTCCCGACTTTTCTCAGAAATCAGACTGTCAGGCAACACTGAACCCTCTTTTCTGAGAGACAACAATTAGCTAGAGCTACATAACAAGCTCCCCTTTTGGAAAGGACATGGGCTTGCCACATCCAATATTTATCATGGGGTCTGGGTATCAGGGGCTGATCATCATTCTGTGCCTGTCTCCATTCATTTGATTTCCTGCCTGGTTCTAAGGGCTTTAAGAATGTCATGGGCTTTAGGCATTCTTACTTTTAGAGGTCCCATTTCACGTCATATCAAACATATTTAACCTATATCCCAAATTAAATTACGAAAGAAGAGAGCCACAGAGACCATACGCTAGAAGTTTCTGTAATATTCCAGGAGAGAGGAGACAGGGACTTTGATTGAAGGGAAGTTATGGAGATGGAGAGATGTGAATGGATTTGGGGCCTCTATGTTTTAGTGGTGGAGTTGTTAAGATTTGTTGGTAGAGTGGATAGGGATAGTGGGGGAAAGGGATATCCTAGAGTCAGAGCCGGTTGGTCTCCTTGTGTGGTGCCATCTTGCTCTATGCATCTGTCATTCTATAGCTGAGTGGGCTATGAAAATATCCAACTGTGTTATTTGGGCTGTAGTGGCTGGTTCATGGAACAGGGTATGTAGGAAATCAAAGTCCAATTATATGTCTGATGGTTGATATAGTATTTACTTTGCTAGAAGACAAAGGGAAGTGTCTGGGATTCAGTAAGAATAATGTCTCTGAATTTTCTCTTTCGTTCTGAAAAAGTTGGCTATTTGCAGGGCTCTTGAAGAATAATAACCACTTCAGTCCAAAATGTTCCTATATAGGTCAAAATCATCTTTCTTTCTCATAAGCATTTCCTCTGAGTGTTGAGGGTCCGCTTTCAAGTTTAAAGCAGCTTTTTAGTGGTATCATCTCTTTTAAAACTGGATCAGAAGGTGAATGTTCTGGAGAGACTAAAATCACCTGGGTAGCCATTATAAAAGACACATGCTCATTTAAAGACCACAGTGCTACTGGGATGTGAAACTGGCAGTGTAAATTCAGCCCAAGCTGAGACCATTTATTTTTTTCCTCCTCATTTTTCTGATGAGAAATAAGAACAGATATGTGAAGTGGGGGACTTTCATATCCAAAGAGGTTTTTTTTTCCCATCAGAATGCAGCTCTAACATTATTACCAAAAGGCTTGTGAAATGCATGGCCACCCTGGAAGAAGATGCTGGCTTTGCTAAAAGTGACAAATTGCCATCCAGCATCCTCGTTTTATATCAGAAAACTCATGTGTATAGCCAGAGGTCCTGGAGACAGAGCAAACTGCAGGTTCCTACAAAAGAAAGTAAAGCTGCCTGGGCTATGGAAGTCTTTTACTCCCTGGGAACCACTAGCAAAGCAAGAGAGTAAACTTCCTTAGAAGATGGACTGTCCCCTGGTCTGAATGCAGTATTTGAATCAGTACCCTCAGCCCTTTTAGATTCAGGTGAAGATAGGCTAGAAGGGAAAAGGAAAGAAGCATCGTCTCTCCTGACAGACCAAGTTGCCTGAACACTTAATCAATGAAAGGCAGTATAGCCTTGTGGTTATGAGCACTAGCTCTTTGACCAGAATGCTTGGATTTAAATCCCAAGTTCACTGCTTATAATTTGATTATAATCTTCATTTATAATTATGTCATAAAGCAAATTATATAACTGTTCTGTGCTTTAGCGTTTATATCTTACAGGGCAGACCACACTACCTAACTCCTAGGGTTGCTTTGAGGTTTAAATGAGCATAGGCATGCGTAAAGTGCTCTGAACAGTGCCACGGCTCTGTGAATGCAATCCATGCTCAGGGAATGTTAGCTATTATCATTTATTGAGCACTTATTTTGTGCCAGGAGATGTATAAGATGCTGGGGATGTATAAATAGACAAGATGGACAAGGTCCCTGTACTTAGAAACACAGTTAATTGGAGTCTTATTTGCACAAATATCCTCATGGCAGACATGGTCCAGAGGCAGCAGATACTCTTTCAGAGCTGTCCCAACCTCCACTTCCCCTGTGATGATGGGGAGGTTATTTATGACAAAGATGTGAAGTCTGAATGCACGCACATAAAAGTCAGAAAGTGATTCTCAAATGTGGGCAGAATCATAGCTGCCTCAATAAATCACTGTTACTGATGGGAGTCGTTAGGGTTGGAAATAAGTCTATAAATCACTGATTCTGACCTCAGGAGGTGATGAGTGTGCCCAGATCTTTGTTCCTGGCTTGGGAGTGGCTGTTCTAGGACAGGGAAGGAATGAGATGGGAGTCAGGCTTTCCAAAGGGAATTATAGTTGTGGCAATAAGGGGTTCTCCATCTGCTCTCAGTCCCATTGTTTCTTTCTCCTTTAATCCCTGCTAGAAATGGGGGGCTGGCATCCAGATGCATTATTAATATTTATCATGAGAGGGTACCAGTATAGCAAGAGGGAGATTTAATGATCTGAAAGGCCGGAAAGACCTACATCTGCTCCTCTGAGGGGCTGAGTTACTACCATTAGCGCAGAGTCCACCATTACCTCCCATTTTGGAGCTCAGATTGACAGTTTCCTTGATCTTGACTAGTAGACCTCTGGTTGAAGGACTAAAAGGTCACTCAATAGAGAAAGTAATTCTTATTTGCTGTCTTCTAGACTCCACATATACTTTTCAACAACTACTGGTACAATTCCTTTCTTTAGGATACTATCCTCTGCCTTCACACCCCTGTTATGTTGGAAGAAGAATGAAATGGTCAATTCAAGCCTCGATTAAAATTCTACTGGCTGCAACCAGTTCAATTTAGAGAGGTCAAGTCAATTACCTATGATTGTTCTTAGCACCCTAAGGAGCTAGAATCTGCCTTGACAGGAGTAGTTAAAAATAAACAACAAGCCCATGCCTAGTAGAGTATACATTCTGAAATACTCCAATGTACATGTATGTGGGAATCCCTACACTGTTTCTCTAGCTACTGGAAATTCAACTTTCTGGGGGATCAATTTATCCTCAGACACAATTGGGAAAAGAAAACTATCTTATTAAGTTCAGCAGTAAACAGATTGCTGGGTTTAATTCTTACTCATATGGCCTTGGACATATTTTATCACCTTCCGAGACTCAGTTTTTTCATCTGGAAAATGGGGATTCGAATATTTTGGTTGGCCAAAAAGTTTGTTTAGTATTTCTTTGTACAATGGCTCTAGTAGTGCGTAGTTGTCTTTAACATTATTCAAAACAATTTCGTTAGATTTTATTGTGATAGCTGCCATATCAGCATGCATTACAAAATAAAAACAATCAAAATTGGTGAATTCTTGTGCAGCCATTTAAAAGGCAGAAGATTTATACAATCTGAAGAGAAGCCAGAGTATTAGTGCAGCCATTTAAACATTTAATATGGAAGAAAATATGCAACATTTTGGTGTATTATGCTTTATTATTTCAAGAAAGGTAAAGATACAACTGAAACACAAAAAAGATTTGTGCAGTGTATGGAGAAGGTGCTGTGAGTAATCGAATGTGTGAAAAGTGGTTTGTGAAGCTTCTTGGTACTATTGACATTTTGGCCAAATAATTCTTTTCTGTGGGCTGTCTTATTCATTGGAAGATGTTAGCAGCACCCCTGGCCTCTACCTACTAGAAGCCAATAGCAGGAGATAGCTGACATGCTCAAAATATCCAAATCAATAAAGTTATTGCTGAAAATGAAAAATGTGCTTTTATTTTACAGAAAAAAATGAACGGACCTTTTGGCCAACCTAATACCTAACTCATGGAGGTTTTAAGAAAATCCTAAGATGTATTTAAGTTGGTGAACTATAAAGGAGCACGAAACGTAAGGATAGCTATGTGTCTTGCACAATTTCCCACCCTTCTGCTCCCCACGCGCTGGCTGGCCCCCAGGGACTCTACAGTATTAGGTTGAATTGAATGATTAGTTTGATTTAGTTCAAGTACTTTTTTCCCTCCTCTCTCTTACCTCTTATTAAAAATTTTAAACATTTATTTTAATTATAGTGTATAATCAATGTTATTTTGTATTAGTTTTAGGTGTACAGCATAGTGTTTAGACAGTTCTACACTTTACAAAGTGTTCCCCCTGATATTTCTAGTATTCAACTTGTAATAACTATGTATGGTGCCAGGTGGGTATCTTGACTTTTTAGAGCTACCATTTATTACAGGGTAGCCCAAGTGATCCATCTAGATTATAAATTGTAAATGTGACCATGCTGTTCCACCAATTTAAAACTCATCAATTTCTCCTAGCTGTGCACTGAAGAGACTTCAAGCCCTTTACCTACCTTTTGTCTCATACCACCTTTCCTATTCTCCGGTCTCACACCTGATGTCTAGTGATGCTACCTTGCTTCCATTCTGTTCCAGCCCCATCTTTCCAGATCTTGGCACTAACCCCAGAAACACAGGTCCTTTCAGTGTCTTTCAGCTGGTTGTCTCTCATCAATTAAGGTTCAGCTCAACCATCACCTCCTCTACGAAGCCTTTTCTGAGGCCCAGACCCAGCAAAGGAGCCAGTCTCAGTGTTTCTGGGGCTCCCTGGCCTCAGCCCCTCATGATGCTTGTCACACAATCTTGAAATGCCTTGTTCACTAGATTCAGACCTTCTCAGTGGTAGACACAACATCTTTTGCATCATAGCATAGTGCTTGGTATATGGTAGTGCTCGGTATGAACTGAATTGAATTCTTGAGATCTCTCTGTATCAATTAGTATACACCCCCCCCCCAAAAAAAAAAGGAAAAGAGAGAAAAACCAAGAAACTACTCTGATTCTTAAAAACAGAGGACTTTTAATATGGGGAATTCCTCGCACAGATGACTGGAGAGCTGAGAACAGGGAACAATGAGGCAACACTGGAAGTAGCATCATTTGATGTTGCTACAGGTAGAAGTTGGAATCAAGGAGGGTCTGGTGGCAGAGAGCTGGAACCTCTACTGCCAAAGATGGTGCCTAAGGCAGAGAGGCAGGGAGAGATATGCCTGGTTTCTCCCTGACCTCTGCCCTCCATTATTCTGTCATTTGCTCTCATTGGCTGACTCCAGTTGGAAGACAGCTTAGTGATGCAGCTGGTGGAGGACAGCCCCCCTGTGATGCAGAGCAGAGCAGGGGAAGGGTGATGAAAGGGTCTGAGGATGAACAGGCCTGTGGGACCACCTCACTCAGGGAAGAAGTGGGAGGTAGAAAGAAAAACTACCTAAAGTACCATATGTGTAACCATTTATTCCTTTGATCAGTATTTACTTAGTGCAGTTGTTTGTGACTGTTTTTTTGCTCTAACATGCATAAGAGATGATGGTGGTTTTGCAGATCATGTCCCCATGAATGTCACAAACATGCCCAGGTTGTTAGCCATGGCCAGTGCACAGCTCTTCTGTCCCACTTGAGAAGGACACGGAGGTTTGCTGGAGCGACAGTGGCATTGTTATGGGACACAAAAAAAGAGTAAGTCAGTGCAGATAAATGACCTGTAACGGGCACACTTCATAACCAGTCCAGCCATCCTATTTTACCCCCATGAAGGGGTTCAGAACCACAACACCTGGTTAGAATATTCTTACATCATGTATAGATGGGGCAAGGTGCTGTCTGAAATTAGAGCGAATAATGGAAGGAAGATTCCAGAGAATTCTTGAAGGGGGGAACTTTTGTCTAAACTATTTATGTATTTCAACTTAAAGAAATTTTTTATGGACAATTGCCTTACATATAAACCTAAATTTGTCTGTAGAGACATCATCTATAGCACTGTATAAGAGATAAAAACTTTTGAGGCAATAAAATGTTGTGTGGACCTTATGTTTTGTAAATGACTCAACCTACCCGAATATAGCATATTAGTCATACTATGATTCTAATGTGGCCTGACATTTTTTCCATATTATAACTAGTGCCTTAAAAATATGGGAGAATCTCTGTTTTTTTTTAGTTTTGTACATTTTTAAGTATTGGGCAATTCACTTTTTTTTCTTTTGGTTAATCTGGGCTCTTGTGGGTTCAACAATAATTATTTTTTAAAAAGTTAAATCTTTTAAAATGATTAAGTTACAAAAAGTACCCATTCCTCTCCAGACTGGCATTATATTTTTAAAACTTAGGGAAGAAAAAGTATAAAAGTAACAGCATCTTTTTTACATTGTTGATTATTTAATCACATGGATACTGAATACATAAAATATCTCCTATTGTTGAAATCCCTATTTGCCATTTAAAAATACATGGATTCAGGAGCGCTCTATTTTATCTTCAGCATGCTACCCATCAGAATTTTAAAAGTGTCTATTTGTTTATATGCATGTTGTCATTTTCCACCCCTGAAGTGAGGAGGGGGCTCCTTCTGTCTTCTTTGCTCTAGAACAGTACCTGGCAAACAGAAGTGGCCCAATAAATACTTGTTGGCGACTCATCGCTTTCCTTGTTGCATTCCTCTGGAGTGAAATACGTGATAGATGAAGAAGTGGTTGATCTTTCTGGCAAACACTTTTCTGTGAAGATGTTGTCTAGACTTTGCTCCACTCAGCTGAGCTGGGCCAAGTCTTGGACAACCAACCTCTGATGTGTGCGGGCACTCAAAGGAGAGGCAGCCAGTTAATTGCAAGCTGTTTTTCAGTATTGCCAAAAGGTCACCAGTATTAATTATGACATATATTTGAAGAGAAGAAAGTCCTGACTATATGGCAATATATTCCATGATGTTGAATTTGTTTGCTGTAATAAGGCCAGGCTCAGTTATTGACGAATCAATCATCCATGTCTTGAATGCTGATGACACCACCTAAGTTTCTCTCTCAAGATAATGGTATTGCCTACAGAGATTGGTGTGGGGCTGTATATTATTAAACCCCATAAACATGTTGAACATTAATTGCTACTGCTGTGCAAGAAAACAATTTTTTTCTCTTTGTGGTGGAGAGTTAAGTAATTTATACAGGATGACTCAAGCCGCGTCTCCAGGCAGCCAGCGAAATGCTGCTAAATCAATCCATATGGCTGGTCTCTGCGAGAGAATCAATTCTATGACCCGCATGGGTGAATGACACAGGGTATCTTAGCCTCGCTGAATTCTTTCTTACTATAAATGGACTAGCCCTTGAGGTTATGTCTCTATATACCTCATGGGGGGAAAAAGTAGAAACAATTACAGGGTCAATTTAAACAAAAAATAAATGCTCATCTCAATTAATTCAAATGAATGGAATTTTCCTAGGTTTTCCTTTCTGCATGTGTTCCCCCTCTAGTATCCAAATAATGGTCTTAATGCTCCATTTCACTCTTCTGGCACCAACACAGGCTCGGTTCATAGGACTAAACAGCTTCTTATAAAGGCAGGGGCGAGGCCTGGGACAGGAGGCCTGGGCTGTTAGTTCTCTGGAGACCGTTATATTAAGTCGATGCTAGCTTTGATCACTTTCTTTGTGTCTTAGGGCTTGCTTTAACTCTTTGACTTTATTTTCATCATAGTCTTATAACTAATTTATTACCTTTAAAATTGTTTCAAAGGGCAGCTTATGGAGAATGTGATCAAGGAAAGCAAGTGCCCTTTAACTTCCTCTCTGTGCACCCCCCACCCACCCACCAAAGCCTCAGATTTGCCTCCAGCTTGGTTTGTTTGTACTGCATGAGCAAATGATAACACTCCCTTAATTATAAGGGCTCACTTACACTTTCTAAACAAAAACACGCATCTTAAATGGTAGTTTCAGAGTTCAGTCTTCCCAATGCATCCACAAGCATTTATGAGGACTTGTAGACTACAGAATAATCTGATTTACAGAGATTTATTAAAATATGCTGACTTTTAGTTTTCAACAGAAGTTGAATTGAACAATATCTTGGATTTTTCTTAGTGGGCAGTGAAAGAAATGGGTCATATGAACATAGTGGATGCTGAAGCCACATGAGCTTATTGGTCCTTGATTTTCCAATAGCAAGTGTGAATTGCATAGTCAGGGTGACCCACATTTTGACTACCTTGTAGAGGATACTTGTTTTCCTTTGAATTCCTTTATTCAACTCTTATTCTAATACCAACATTTTCTCTTTTGAATGGGAGGGTGGAGGAAGTTTTTGTTATGCTATGTTATTTGGTTGGATAGACAACTGAGTAACCATGGTGCATAGAGGTGGTCATGTGACCTAGACCTGATTAATCATTCCCTTGGCTTTGGCGATTAGCCCAGAGATGGGTTTGAGACTCACCCTAAGTCAATGAGAATTTTTCCATGAAAATCTATGTATGGACACACTTTCTCCTCCTCTCAGGTTGTTAGCTGAGACGCTATAAGCCTGGAGTTGTCTAACTGTGCCTTCCCTAGGATTCTCTGGGCCCTCATTCATGGAGAAGTCAGGCTATAAGGAGAGAATGAGAGCAGCCCATGATGAGGAGTAGTGGTGAGGTAGGGGATAGAGATAGAGAGAGAGAGATAGAGCTAATGAAAATGTTTAAGTGCTGTGCTCATATTCCATGAGCCGGTCCCTCCTCTGGACTCCCCTTGGTCAGTGTGTCCATTGCATTTTAGCTGGTTTTGAGTTAGTGGTTAGGTTTTTCTCATAAGCAGAGCATTTCAGACTAATCTATTCATATGATATTAAACATTAACTACTGTTCTATTCGCATATGGAGTACCACAAAGTCCCAGATTGTTGGGAGAGCCAGGATTCAGAGAAAATAGAATAACTCTGGGGTTTAGCCTGACTATGGAGAATTCCTGGCAGCTCTGAAGCAGATGGTGAAGAAGAAAACAGCAGGAAGTTGCATTTACACATCAACCTTAGACTCAAGTGACTTGTCATCTCAGCTGACACCCTGATATTCTTCTGTCATCCCCTCAGTATTTTAGGACATGACTTTTCTTTCCCACAATTCATTTTTATCCCTTTCTGTCCATATGTAGCTGTCAACAGTTGCTTCTTTAGTTTTTGATGCTATCTCTTATTTCTATGTACCATATTTGGTACCATGTATGCATAAATGGTACTTATTACCAAGCTGCATTGACTATTACCTTTGACATATGGGTAAAGAGCAGGGGAAATACATCTTTCCTACCTCTCTAAAAATGTGGAGAGCTATTCAGCCATGCTCATTTGATAATTTAGTGATCAAAACCTTTGTTTTTTCCCCCTGATCTTTGACTTCTATAGATTTATAACCTGCTTTGGAAAGAAGATGAGCAGTCTTCTCTGCAGGTGGCTTGAGGTCTGATCTTAGGCTTGTGACATGGCCTTGGGAATGTGAATCATGGCTGGGAGGACCTGAGAGGTGAGAAGGTAAGTCACGCCTCTTCACTGCACCTCTGTAACTGTGGCAACATCTTTCAGATGGTACAAGGTCCTCTCTGCTGGATCATTTCTGGGATGTGTGGCCATTCTTGAGAGTGGGTGAGAAGAAAGGCAGAAGAAAGAGCCTTGAAGCTGGAGGTGGCCCACTTATCACTCTTGTTGCCAGAAGCTCTGTTTCATCACAATGTTTATTCATAGGGGTGTGGCGGAGGGTGGAAGGGGGTGCTGGACCAGGAGTCAGAGAGACTGGGATGTGATATTAGCTTTGTCCTCACTAGTTCTGAGCCTCTAGGCATGTGCCCTACATTTTTGCAACTCTCAGATTAAGTGTCTGTGAAATGAAGGAGGTGGCAGTACCTGCTTGTTGTGTGGGTCAAAATAATAATGAGGTAATAAATATGAAAGTAGTTTGTGGATGGAAGTGGAAGGCTCAAATGCAAGGCATTGTTCTCATTAGGATGCCACATGTAGAAATAGCACCTTTTAGGACTGTAACAAAAAATCAACTCTGCTTGTTGCAGGATGTATATTTGGAATTTTTTTTAACTAGGAGACAGCAATTTGAGAGGGTAGAAAATGCTGCATTCAAAATCTTTGAGAAGTTTTAGAATGAAAAACTATATGGCTATAATAGTGAGACAGGTGAAAACTATAGATTGAATTAGCGTGTGCATTTATTTTAAGAAGTGATCATTCTGCTGGAAATTGGTCAGTATGTATTTATTTGATGCTTTTTGAATGATTGATTCAGATTGAAAATTCAGACAACTCAGTGTCGACCTGCAGACATTTGCAGTTCTGCTGGTTATTGCGGCCATGCTTAAAAGTCTTCCCCAGGAGAATCAGGCTATCGGTTTCCCTGTTTGCTGTCTGTGGATCTTTATACCACATTCGCATGCACATGTGCACACAAATACACACGTGCACACTTGACAAATGATTGAGAACCGAAGTTTCTGTTATGGGTGAGGGTTGGGAATCTCCTCAGATTCATTGCATAGCCTGGAGTTTAACTTTGCCTGTCCCATGAAGATTGCCACTGCCCGTGGCCGGGAGGTCAGATGATGCAGTCTGTCCTGGGCGCTATAACTAGACATCTTCAAACCCTCAGGGACAATGAAGCTAGGAAAAGATCGCAACACTCAGGTTCAAAACGTCACAGGACAAAGGCCTGCTGTCTTTCCCAGTCCTACTGATCTGTCACAGAACTGCGTGGAGGTCATAAGCACAGGAGGAAATGTCTGTGATGATACACTAGGATTCCCTTCCTCTTTTCATGGATGATTTTGAAAAATAGCTCCAGAACAGATATTTAAAACAAAAAATTCTTCATGCCAGAAGAGTTCTGAAAACAAAAATAATGTTCCTTTTACTCAGCTTCCTTTCCAGCTAAGCCAAAGGCAAAGAGATAACTGCCCGAGAGCAGGTTATAAGGGGAAATCTGAAAACATTTTAGATCTAGAATCAACTTTTTTTTTATGTGTAAAAGATGATTCTATCAATGTGCAGAGGCTAGACATTCATTAAGACAGAAGAATTTTAACTAGCCAATTACTGAGAATTCTGTGGAATTATTTGGCAAAAATAAACAGATAAATACAGGGTAGGCCACACAAATTAAATGTGCACTGCAGCACAAGATCTTTAAGTACTTCCCTAGGAAAGGAAAACAGTGAGACAAATGTATAATCTCCTGGCTGAATCTGGTTAAGAAGGAATAAACAACAGAATTCCACAGCAGACAAAAGCTCCTGTTGCAAATTAGTTTGTTTTCTAAGCATTTAATCCTTATTAAAACCACCAAGGCTTCAGATACAGGCTCATCAGCTCCCTTGGTGGGGAAAAGAAACACAGGAAGGAAGGGCTGAGAAAGGCCTTAGAAAGAGGGGAAATAAGAAGAAAATGGGGAAAGGTGAAGGAATACTGAGGAGAAGATGGGAGAGAAAGAGAAATGTGGAAGATGTAGAAGACAGGCATCAGGAGGAAAGGACCCGAGGCAAGCTTGCCTTTCACCCCAGATAAGACCTCTTTGGAGGCAAGGGTTGATGTTTCTATGGGTTTGGTATGTTTCCTCTCGGCACATATGTCTCCCTCTCAAGCTTCTGGGCAAAGCCTGGGCCTCAGGTAGAACCGCATCAACTTCCCTCAAATCTCTGCCCTGTACTCCCTGGGGAAGGTTTTGTTCAGGGAGAATCTCCCCTTTCTAAGGGGTGAAGGTGGGGAGGGCGTCTTACCAAGTGCAGTCTCTTGAGGACCGCTTTTAGAACATTTTTTGGAAGCAAGATAATCCAGAGCTCTTGACTGCAGGTCTGAGCCTAGTGGAAATCTAGAGCAGAAGCAAATATACAAGTTTCGTCACGAAGATCTTCTGGCTGTAAAGCACGCTGGGGACAGAGAGCTCAGAGCACAGGCTCCAGTCAGTTTACTCAGCTGTCTCACAGAGTCGCAGGTGAAGCGAGACACCCACACTCATAAGCCCTTTAACAGGCTACGGTGCTTGAGAAATGTGGGATATTGTTCTTACTATTTGGTGTGGAAGATGTGCTTCTGTTTTCACCTGGTTTAATCCACGTCATCTGATTTGACTGCTGACTTTTAGGTTCATAAACAGGCTCCTATAAGGTCTTCACACAAAATGTAGAAATTCCTATTTTCCCCACTATTCTACTTTGTTATCATGGGATATCAGGGCTCAGGATTGGAAATTTTTGTTCTCATGTGGCCCAATCTGAAGAAACTGAGCTCGGAGTTCAGAACTAAGGTCTAGAGAGGCTAAGCGACCTGTCCAAGCCCAGCCGTTGCACAGGCCTGAGTCTCTGCTAAGTGTTCTGACATCATACCTTTGTGCTCCTCCACAGTGATGCTGGGTGCATAGGACTCTGCACTTGGTGATGCTCACTCTCTGCACCCCGTCTCTGCTCTGTCAGGGTGTCCAGGGTGGGTCACAAATGGGTTGGGCCTTAGGAACCACTTAGCCTTTTCTGAGAGTATGTCTGTGAACAGCAGATCCTAAAGGATTTGGGAAGATGAGTTGAGTCAACTTTTTCATGAACCCAAAGAGTTAAGGTCCAGCTTAAAAGCAGTCATTGAGGTTATTGATGGTGTCCACAGGCAGGTGGCTGTGGAGGGGAGTTCCAGAGATCCCAGAGTGACCACGGAGCTGGGTGGCCAATTCTGTGCCTGTCCAGTTGGAAGACTCCTAACAGTCCTGTAACCAGGAATCTGGAGGAATGTTCCGTGAAGAAATGGAAAACCTGGAAAAAGTCTCTTTTTTTCTTTAAAGATTTTGTTTATTTATCTTCAGAGGGGAAGGGAAGGACAGAGGGAGAGAAACATCAATGTATGGTTGCCTTTCGTGCGTCCCCTGCTGGGAACTGGCCTGCAGGGAACCAGCCTGCAACCCAGGCATGTGCCCAGCTGGGAATCGAACCTCGTGGAAAAAGTTTTAATCGAGGGCTGAAAATTAAGCCTGGAGGAGTTTAGAGCAGTGGCAATAATCTTGAGCCTCCACAGTATTCCAAGTTCCAGGCACAGGGCATAAGGGTGGCTTTATGGAGATCCAAACCCTCTGAGCCTTCACTTGCAGGTTCCCCAGCAGCTCCCATGCACACAGAGCTTCTGGAGGTGCTCAAGGACCTCACGGGGACTAACAGAGTGGCTGCCGGCTGGATGAAGAGCAACAGTGGCCCTTTGGCTTGGCCTGGCCAGTGCTCTCCTTTGTTTCAGAGGCAGCTTTTCCAGGCAGAGCTGTGCTTTCAGCTGGATGAGGAAGAATGCACCCTACCAATCTCATTTAAAAAGTCCTGGGGAATCAGAAATGAAGAGATTACTTTATGGAAACCGTTACACTATTTCCTTGGCAGATTGCAAATGGGGACTAGAACTCTCATATGATTACAGTCTTGTGGATATCACCCCCGGTTGTTCACTGTCACTAGCACGGGAACAGCAGCTTTTTTCAGTCCTCTCATGACTCCTACGTGCTCTGTTCAATCTCACTGAGGACATTAATCTATGGGACACTGGCTGGCACTTCTGTTTCTATGGGCCATGGGGTCTGGACCCTTGATATCTCCTGTGGCCTCAGGACCCCAGTGTGGCCCTGCACCAGTGTCCTATCTGAGTGTTTTCCTCTTAGTTTTGAGTCTGTGTGGCTCCATCTTTGGCACAGGCTGGTTCTTAGAGACAGTGCTCCTCGTTGGCCATTTGCTAGTATTTCTGCCATTCCTGTATATTCTCAGCTTTCTTTTTATTTATTTATTTATTTATTTATTTATTTATTATTATTATTTTTTTAGCTTTCTTTTTAAAGACAAAAATTAGATGGCCATCGTCCCCAGTGACAAAAATCCATGCTCCATTTTGGGGGGTCCTCTCATTTCAGGATGTATTAATATCCAACTGAGATTAATATCTAAGAGCGTGAGAAAGGTACTTCCTGGTAACTGTGGTTAACGACCCTTGAATGGACTCACAGTGGGGCTGGGTATCTAGGACACATGCTCCTTAGTTTCCCGTCTCACCCTGCCCACCCTGCTCCCTTTCCAGGTGGGTGGGGAGTTTTTCTGGAGCCATGCCTCGGGAGATCCTTCTTCTCACTTCTTCACAACCCAGTGAGGCCCTTCCTTGATCATGTTTCTTGATGGAATAAGAGCAGATCTCTGAGATCTGAGGTTGGCCCCCGAGGTGGCCCAGGACACCTTTCAGGAGCCAATCCCATTTTGTTTATTGTCCTCCACACACTGGGAGTTTGAGGTTAAGAAGGTTCAGGAAGGCTTACAATCGTTTAAGCAGTGAATTAAGCAGAGACTGCGATAGGTATTTTAAATAGGAGGGCAATTTATAGAGGGAATGAAGCGATTATAAAGGCCCCTGAGCCGGTACTCCTAGGCTGGATTCTCAGAAATGATTCCCAGATAAACATGGAACTGACCCACCAGGGAGGATGAGCTCATCACTGTAGCCACAGCTGTTGGTATATTCAGGAGCACATTGCAAGTTTACGCTCCAGGCATTAGGAAGCTGGAATCAGGGAGCTGCCATCACTGCCTCTTGATGATGTCTAGTAAGCTGGAGGATGGATCCGCCAGTGCCACTGTAGAAAAACTTCTTGTTTCCTGGACCACATTTGCCAGAAGGAAAGCAGCTGAGAGAGCAGGAAGCTGGTTGCCACCTCCCTCCTGACTTTAAAACCTTGTAGATGTGCAACCATGCTTCCTGCAGAAGCCTCACTGGGGGGGACTGTGAGGACACCGTTTTCAGTTTGTAACCCCTCTAACCGAACACATGGTGGCCCAGCAGTCCAGGGAGCAGAATCCCCACATCCACCTCTACTGCTGGCAGGCTTTTATCATGTGCTGCATAAATTTTCCAGATCCTTTGACATTGGGATCTGATCATCTTATTTTACAGCTGGGCAAACTGAGGCGGAGAGAAGTAAAGTGACCCTTCTGAAGGCCACACAGATCATTCTTAGCAAAGTCAGGGCCATAGTGTGTGCCTCTCAGTTCCAGATTACTTCCAATTCAGTGCTCCCCACAGATGAATCTGTGGACCTGCAGGGAGCATGCAAAGTTATGCTAAGGGTACACGAAATCAGGGACAAATGAGGTTAATTCAGTATTTTTACTTGAAGGTTATGGAAGGAATGGTATTATTTGTATTAAAACAAAGAGCTGTGTAAGGTACATGTATCTGTGGTATGAACACAGGAATTCACATGGAGGGTAAAATGGGTGAGGCAGCTTCAGGATTTCCCCTCACTCCCTCTGTTGTTGGGGGCCATCTGGGGGAGAAATTGGGGAGCTCTACAGCACCCCACGTTGCCTTTCTTTTCTTAGCTATTGTCCTGATGTACTTTGTTGAGTGACATTTAAAAATCAGTTTCATTTCCACTCTAATACCACCTCTTCTGTTAAATCTTCTCTTAGTCCCTGTTGTAATTAATTGTTCCTTCATTGGCATTCCCTAAACCCCAAATTTATTGCTGAATTAGAGTACAAATCATTGTGTGCCTTGTTGCATGGCCAACTCTGTAAATCTGGTCTCCTCTATAAGGATGTGAGCCCTTCATGAGTGGGGGCTGGGTCTAATTTATCCTCAAATCCCAGCACCTAGCACACACACTGCCTTTGCATAGGAATAATATGGAACAATATAGACAGTGCTCCCACTGGCTCCCCCCTCCTCCTTTGGGAGAATGAGAAACTTCTCCGCCCCTTGCAGTTAGGAAGGGCCGTGTAACTTGGTCCCACTGGTGAAAGAAATAAAAGCAACATGTGTCATTTCTTGACTAAGCTAATGCCAAAGTCTGTATGACCTTGCACCTTTCTTCTTTGCTGTGTTGCACTCTGTGGATGTTGAAATGGCAAAGCCACCAAAAAAATAATAATATAATAATAATAATATAATAGCTGCCTTGGAGAGATGCTCCAACCAGAGGAGAACGTTGCGTAAACAGGAAATACACATTTCTGTATTCAGCCGCTGAGACTTTAGGGTGTGTTTGTTTCCCCAACATTAGGTAGACCATCTAATACAGATGGTCAGCAATCCATGGAATTACATGGAGCACCTAGATATCTACAGATGCATCTCTGGAATGATACAATTTACTTGCATCTTCCATTTTCTTTCTGATCTAAATTCACTTAGACCTTGAGAGTTCTGAAAGTGAAAGTACAACAAGTTGTTAAACTCTACAGGGACCATGGAAATAACTGGGCAGAAGTCATCACCCAATTCAATTGTGCTGTTACCCAGCCTAGAAAGGACTGAGCACATTTGAAAAGTAATGAATATCCCCAGTAGATGGGAAGGTACCATATATCACCCAGGAGTTGCTGTCCCTTTGACATCTTAGGGTAATTTACAACCCCAGTAGCTCACTTTCTTGACCTTGGCACATGCTAATTTTACTTAATCAGGCTCTACAGGCTCTTGGAGCATTGGGAGATACAAATGTACTCAATGCCTTTTCACTCCCTAGGCACCAATTTTACTTTGTTTATGTGTGATTGGCAGCTTAATGTATTTCTTACAACATACATTGATTTTATATATACATATTAGGATTACATATATGTAACATTTGAGGATTATTTCCAGCAAATAATTTTAAAGTAAATTATATAATTTTAAAATAATTTTCAAATAAAATAGGAAGACAATAGGTGTTGCTACTCAAATTTATCTTTTGCTGGTGTAATCTCTGAGAATATTTTGTCAAATATGATTCCACCTAAACCTCCAGCAAGATATTTCTCCTCTTTACTCATCCATTTTCTTATCTGGAAAGTGGGGATGATACTTATCAGGCTGTGTGGGGACTAGAGATAATATTTGTAAAGGATCTACCTCACTACTTGGGAATTGTAGGTGTTTCATAATAATTGATAATGATTACATACCATACTTATGTATAACTCTATTGTTTACAATTGCTTTATATTTTAAAAAATTTCCATTCACCCCCACCATGGCTTTTTGAGGTAGGTTTTATATTCTCCATTTTGTAGCAGAAGAAAGTGAGGCTCAGAGAGGGCACCGTGACCCGTGCAGAGTCACAGACTGGGAAGTGACAGAGCTGGGACTGAAACCTGGGTTCCTGACTCCAGTCCTGGAGCTGTGAGCTGCAGGAGCTCACAGGGAAAACAGTCTGGGGTCAATGGCACGGTGTCTGGCAGAAAGTAGGAGTTCAACAAGGGTCCACTTTTATTGTGTTGCAGGTACCAGTGACCCTTGGTTAGGTCTCCAAGTTAATCAATTTCCAGGTGATTCCCCAGGGGCTCCTTGGCTTTATGCAAGTGACTTCTGTAGAAATAAGGCTGATTTTTTGTTCAGACTATGTAAACCGCTGAGGATAGTCAAAGTGTTGGAACATAAGAGGAACATGTTATTGAAAAGTCTTCAGTTTAGATACGTGTAGTTTTTGTAAAGTCACCCACTGGACCAGAAGGCCATTCATTCTCTGTCTCTGAAGATGCTAGAACTAAAATATGTCTCCTCTCTGGGATGTCATAGGAGAACTACAGGTTTGTTTCTTGAATATGCATCCCATCTCACTCACATGCCTCTGTCCCCCCAAGATGCCAGAGAAGAGAGACAAGATGCTGGCTCAGCTCAGGATGGAGAACAATTGTGCATGTCAATATTTATCCCATCCCAACACTCAGTTAGCTCCTCTAATAATTAAGCTGAAAAACACACCCTCCTTGTTACCTGCTCTTTCACATACAGCATCCTTCTGATATAGTTATTCACTGCAATCAATGCCAAAGCAGAGGGATTTGAGTTGCCCATCGATTTGGCAAGGGATTTGGGAATAGGATCAAAGTTGGTTTTATTTCAATAGGGTCCCTAGTGAGCTGTTAATTACTTGGGTTCCAAATCAGATGGCATTTGAAATAGAGTATTGAATTACACCTGTTTGGGGGTCAGTTTATCTTCTGATATGAAGGTAGATTTGTGGCAGAAAGGAACAGGAGGAAATGAAGTTAGTTTTCTTCCTGTGTTTGATGGGGAAGGTCTTTGTTGCTGAAATATTCCTCAGGGCTTTGCGTATTGGGTTAAACCCATAGGGAAAATTATGTTTCAGGTACTTCGAGCAAGAGCAGACCTCCAATTATCCCTCAAAAATGTAATCTTAGACTTGTTAATATGAAATATGACTTGCATACTTATACATATTTGGTTTTGAGTACTTAAGATGATTCGAATACCAGTTTAGTGGCAAATTGAATAGTGGAATTAATGTTTCTGACCTCTGTACTCTGATATTTATCTCCAACATTTAGAGCTTAATTTTATTAGAAATAAACATTTTGTTTGTTTGCTCATTTATACTTGTCAGAAGATGGTATCTTTCTTCTGGAATATTTTACTCACTGATGTCTGGACACGCCCACCTCCTTTCTTTCTGTTCTCTAAGTGTCCTTCTCTGTCTATCTGTTCGCTCTGCCTGTGGAGCTCGTTTCCTAGCGCTGTGTGTCTTACCCTTCAGGTCTCAACTCCCATTTCACTTCCTCCCAGAGGCTTTGCCTCCCACTAACTCCGCCTCATTACCGAATTATTTCTTCAAACCATTGATCCCAGTTGGCATGTATCTTATGTATTTGTCATACATGCATGGCCTTCTTGCCTCTGAGAACAGGCAGAGGCTTGGGTTGTCCCACATACCCCCATTTCTTCAGTACTTAGCCCTGTACCTGGCACACCGAATGTCTCATATTTATGTATGAATGAGTGAACAAATGAACGACTGAACAAACCATGGCCAAACTCTCCTCTGAGAGTATTGGCCATTAGGAGAGTGTATTATTCAAATTCAGTTTTTAGAACTTAAGATACAACTTTATGAAGCCGGACAGTAACTGAAAAACTGTAACAGAGCTGTGGGGTTAGATTCCACTGTTTTGATAACAGCATGCACTGAGCTGTTAACACAATATAACTGCTATAGCATCTCTCTGGGTTTTGCTTACTGTGGATCTTTGTTTACATTGCCTGTGAGTCTCTTGCTTGCCTCATCTCTCTCCCTTGTTTATATCCTGCTTTTTTTCCTGGATTTCTGTCTAACAAAAACTGTTGACAATTTTCTCATGGGTTAGCTAAGAAATAACACAAGCTACCTTTCTTTTATCAAATTCATAATGACTCTTACTAGTAGAAGAGATCTCAACAAAATAAAACTGACAACAACTAAAGCGGCTCACGGTAGAAATTGTTATTGGCTAGGAAATTGATGGCAAAATTAAATCTTCTTGACAAAATTTAGATGTGCAAAATCTGATCTGGGAAAATTGAACTTTGCAGAAATAAAGAAAACTCAAGATGGCAGAAGTCATAACTGTTAAAATTAGATATGGCCAAAAAAAAAAACCAAACCAAACTCCACCTGACTTAAACAATATTTTTATAAAATTTCTAAGGAAAAGGATTGGTGCTGACCAAATAATATCAGTGAAATTAAAATAATGATAAGTTAAAGCATTTCTATTATTTAACCAGGGAAGATACAGCTGGGAAACTTAGTCAATATGTTCAGAAAAGGCGATTTACTGAAGAATGGACAGCTGTTCTCTTTTTCCCCTGATAAAAAGGGAAGATCTGAGAATACTGAAGGGAGTTTTGAAAGAACTTCCTGTCCCAAGGGGGACAAGGGAGACTGGAGTGCATTACCAGAAGGCAGGGTGGTGAGGGAGTGGGGTGGGAGGTGGAGTGTAGGGATGTGTGTGTATTTGTGTGTGTGTGGTAGAGGTGTCTGAGGAGCTCTTTCCAAAGTTTCTGGATGAAGGTGTAGAAGAGTTATTATTCTATGGTAGTTTAAGTATATTCCTTTCTGACTGAAGACAGGAGGATGAATTAGGAGATTTTCTCTCTGGAATACCCGTTTAGGCCCATATTTCTATGATCCTTTGTTCTTTGATAAGAATGTGAAATTACGCAGTTTGGAAAATAGAATGATAAGGCCTCATTGGGAAGTCACTTTATATCTCAATATTAAAATTTTTAGTTTTGTTTAAATATTTAAAAAATTGTTGTGTTCTTATGATACAGGTTTTGTGGCACCAGTTTCTGTGAATAAAATGGTCATTTTGATGGCTACTAAGGATCATTATTTTAAATTTAGAATAACAGAAATTCCCATTTTATAGGGCAGAGAATGATCCATTGTCATGCCAAAAATGTAACTATTGGTTTTATGAGAGAAAACATATAGGCTGTGTAGGCAAAGAATCTTTGAGGAGAACATTGTATATGGTAAAAGAAAGATGCAGAAAATCATTTTACCGATTGTGATTGCTAGGGCCACAAGTCTGTAATAGAGGGTTGGAGAGGGAGACAAAATAGGAAGACAGGACCCCCAGAGCATCCCAGAGGACAGGAAGTGGCTCTAATCAGGATGGGAAGAGTCAGTGTAAATGAAAACAAGATGGCGGCTGTCAACAATAGGTTGTGGTTGACCTCCCTTGATGAATGCGGGCGTTACTTGGATTTCTCTGCTCCTAGTGTGTAGGCATCATGTGAGAAGCACTGATGTAAGAAAGAGACCATAGCATCCCAGAAGAAAGAGGCAAAAATATCTAGTAAGTGGGAGAATGCTGTTGATTAAAGAAGACTTGAAAGGGAATTTTGGTCTTTTCTAAGTCACAGAGTTCATTGAATCCTAAGAAATGCTAGCAGACTGAATGTAGCAGTAAGTGTATCCCAAGTTAACCTCTTAGAAAAGTGATAGTAGACCATTAATGGATGGTTGTGAGTGATTTAATGGATTTTTCAGACCGAAATACCAAAAATTCTAAGCTGCTAGTGGCTATATCTTGGCCTACAGTTAGATACAGGTCCTAGAGCATATCTTTTTTTCTTTTGTTCTTCTTCTTCTTCTTCTTTTTTTTTTTTTACTAAACTTAATTACAGAATATTTTTTCTTGTAATGAGAGCTTTTAAGCTCTCTTTGAAGAATATTTGATAATATTCTCTTATCAAGTCCCAAATATACAATATAGCATTATTACTTATAGTTGCATATTACTTCCCTGTGTTTCATCTGTTTTACAAGCAGAAGTTTGCACTCCGTGACTCTCCTCACCTACTTTGCCCACCTCCCCCTCCCTGCCTCCAGCAACCACCACTTTGTTCTTCCTATCTATGTGCCTGTGTTTTCCCTTAGTTTTTACATTATTATTATTATTTATTATTTAGATTCCATACATAAGTGAACTTACAGTTTTTGTCTTTTTCTGTCTGACTTATTTCAGTTAAACACCCTTAAGGTCCATCCATGTTGTTGGAAATGGCAAGGTTTTGTTTTGTTTTACATATATATTTTAAAAGATTTTATTTATTTATCTTTAGAGAGGAAGGGAAGGAGAGAAGGAGAGAAATATCAATGTATGGTTACCTCTTGTGAGTCCCCTGCTGGGAAATGGCCTGCAACCCAGGCATGTGCCCTGACTGGGAGTTGAACCACGATCCTGTGGTTCTCAGGCCCGCGCTCAATCTACTGAGCTACACCAGCCAGGGCTTGTTTTACATACTTCATTACATATAGCACATTTTCTTTACCCTCTGATAGACACTCAGTTTATTTACATATCTTGGCTATTGCAAATGAGGCTGTGATGAACATGGGGGTGCAGGTAACTTTTCAAGTTAGTTTTTCCTTTTCTTCAGATAACACCCCAGAGGCAGAATTACTGGATCACATGGCAGTTCTTAAAATTTTTGAGGAACCTCCAAATTGTTTTCCATAGTGGCTGTACCAATTGACATTCATACCAGCAGTGCACACAAGTTCCTCTTCTCCACATCCTTGCCAGCATTTGTTATCTCTTGTCTTTTTGATAATAGTTCTTTTAATAAATGTGAAATGATATCTCATTGTGGTTTTGATTTGTATTTTTCTGATTATTAGTGATGTAAGCATCTTTGCGTATAGTTGTTGGCCATCTGTATGTTGTCTTTGTGAAAATGTCTATTCAAATCCTCTGTCCATTTTAAAAATCAGATTTGTTTGTGCTATTGGGTCCTATAAGTTCTTTATATACCATGGATATTAATCCCTTATCAGATATATGATTTGCAAATGTTTTTTCGATTTAGTAGGTTGCCTTTTTATTTTGTTGATGGTTTCCTTAGTTGTGCAGAAGATTTAAGTGTGATATAGTCTCACTTATTTATTTTCACTTTTGGTGTCAAATCTAAAAAATAATTGTCAAGACCAATGTCAAGGAGTTTAACCACCTGTTTTCTTCTAAAAGTTTCGTGGTTTCAGGTCTTAATTCAAGTCTTCAATCTATTTTGAGTTAATTTTTGTGTATGGTGGGACATATCATGTATTAGTCTTCCTATTTCTTTAATATAACTTTGTTGTAAGAATATACTTGCCTTGTGTTTTAAAACAAGGAATGCAGGAGAATTACTTATGTGTTAGTTGTTGAATTCTGTGAAATAGACTACCTGGTGAAATCATAAGGCTCTGCACATGTTATGTTACCACACTGGGAAGGCAATCAATGTGTTTTCCTGTGCTTAGCTTAGAAAATAGTGACATATCTCACTTAAAAAATAGCAACTATCATGGTGATGATGCTGATAGACAAGAAAAATCTACCAGGACTGGATTAAGCTATTCATGCTATTTATTGAGACTTAGGAACTACCAAAAGAACCTATGGATATATTTATTCACACACACACACACACACACACACACACACACACACACACACACACACACAGTATGTTTTTTCTTTCCACGTAATTCTGAGTTTCCTATAGTGATTAGTAATAAATGAGTATTTTTATGTGTTATTAAATAAAAGGGAGTAATGATGATAAGTTTATATTTAAAGGCATACTTGAGTATATTAGACTTTTATTTGATAACATTGCTGTTTAGACCTCAGGGTCATAGCCATGACCTCATCCGTCTGGTAGGAATACACTATATCAGGCAAAGTATCAGTGTTGCAGATCTGGATTGCTAAACTGACAGTTAATGCTATGGCATCTCTTTTTTCCAGTGGTCTTTGAATAATTAGCGTTTGATCTGGAGGGAAAAAATGGAGAAGTGACCTTAAACAAGATGCTTTGGTACTATGCATTCTTGTATTAATTATGTGTCTAGCAGTGGCTGTGCTCATCAAGCTAGTTCTCTGTAACATTGGGAAAGTGGCGTTCTAAAAGGTTAGTTTGTTATGGGCACCTAGACTGGAAATGAGTTTCCAAGCTATTTATATCGGTCAGATTAAATTGCATTATCTGTAGTTCTTGCTAAATAGATTTTTTTCTTATCTTTATTTGTAAATTGTTTGAAGGGAGTTTCTTTTGCATATGAAAAACAATGTTGAGAGGTCAATCTGATATTGATAGGATTGTAGTCAGTGAATATTTTTGAAAACTGGCACCCTTATATGAACTTCCTGTTGTCTTCTAAAATACTCTACTCTCTGGGAAATTTCAGACATGAAAGAAAGAAAGTTTTACCATGAGTTCTGTGTCTGAAACATAAGATGAGATGAATAGATGTCTGCTGCATTAAAAAAGGACATAGGCATGCATTAAACCCCTTATGTCTTACTTTTTAATGATGCAATTGTGAGTTATGTTCTTGTTGCATTTGTAATTAGAGGCTGAAGCAGATGGTGAAGACTTATTTCAAAGTGATGTGCCTATTAAAATAAGCCACACTGCCAAATGATTGTTCACTGTAACAGCATCTTTACGCTCCTAAAACACTCCGGTTCTTTGTTGATGTGCAGTTGATTACCACAGCTGATTACATATGTGCACATATTTGCTCGAAAATGTATCAGGGATATTTGATATGTGCAATACTTTATTTTAAAGTGTGTGTTATCACAATTATAGATAATGAAGCTCTCAATGAATTATTCAGTCACACCATCTACAAAGGGAATGCACTGATTTTACTCTTCAATAAAATTAGGCATGAATCTTTCTAAACTATTGAGGCTAATTCATCCTACACAGTGGGAGAAGCCTTGAATGGAGAGTGGGGAGTTTTTGAGTGTTGAAAGATTCTCTTATGCACATTCTTATAAAGAGAGGTTTTGTTTAGGGTGAACTCAGTCCATGGGTGGTGGTAGAACCTCAGAGGATTGGGGAGAAATAGGCACTGGACCAGGTAAAAATGAAATGATGTAGGTATTCAAATTGGTAGGATGTATTAGAATCATTTAGGTGGTGATAAAAACAACTCCCAAATCTCACTGGATTACAATAACAAAGATTCATTTCTCTCTCTGGCTGCATGTCTATCATGACTTATAAAAGGGACTCTGCTCATCATAGTCCATGAAGACCAGGCCGATGGAGGCTGCATCTCAACATGGGCTTCCACAATCACCTTGATAATACAAAAAGAATGTGGTCACTTAAATACTAGCTTTTAAAATTTCTTTCTGGAAGAGTTACTTGATACTTCCACTCATTTAATTGGTCACATGAATAACATTAAGAGGGCAGAGAATTGCAACCCTACTGTGTGTGTGAAATACTTGGTGAACCACAGTCATGATGTAATTTTCTGCAAGGCTCTGTGTGCCTAAGGTAGTTTCTCTACCTGGTTACTCTGACTACTTCATTTCTATCATCTAGGTCCTGAAATATCATTAGATTGACTCTTTTGTGTTCAATAATCTGTGTAAATACTTTTAGAAAAGGGTGTGTGTTATCTGGATGGGGAGAGGAATCTTCCAGTCAAGTATAATTTTAAAAGGTATTAATGAGAAGTAAGGATTCTCTAGTCAGTTTAGTGCAGGAATCTTTGGGTAATTTTTTCAAATTTCTTTACTTTTCTGAGCCATTGTATGTTAATGTGAATATCTATGAGGCCAGCACAACAGAATTCCTCAATTCTGCAGAATCTTTTTTTGAGGGGAACTTCCCATGGGATTGTATTTTGTGGGAACAAAATTTGGGAAATGCTGCTCCTGTTTCTCCCATTGGTACCTGGTTGTATGTCTGGTTATCATTTAGCTTCTGGGTTGGTGAACAGATCAAAGCACTAGGAGGGTGACACACCCAGAAGGGACAGGGAAGCTCCTTGCCACCCCCACCCCCATTCCTTGATCTGTTCATCTTTTCCACTTGACTATTTCTGAGTTGTATCTTTTATAAATACAGCAGCAAACATAAGTAAAGCATTTTCCTCAGTTCCATGAGCTGTTTTAACAAGTTATCAAAACTGAGGATGAAGTTGTGTGGATTCTCAATTTATAGCAATTGGTCAGGAGTACAGGTAGCTCAGGACTTGTGACTCACCTCTGCTGTGGGACCAAGGCCCTCTAACTTGTGGAATCTGATGCTAACTCCTGGTAGACAGTATCAGTATTGAACTGAACTGTTGGACACCCAGTCAATGTGTGGAACATCAGAGAATTAGTTGTTGGTGCTGGGAAACACTGCAGAATTGGTGGTTATCATCTGGAAAGTCCAGAGGGCTTCTGTAGCCTCAACTTCTCCCTGAGCTCTCAATCTCTCATTAGCCTAGAAAAGAAGGAGCATAATTTTGATGGATGTGAGGAAAGAGGGTAAATTTTATGATAGGAAAATACAGGGGTGGGCAAAAGTAGATTTACAGTAATGCAAATTAATACAATAATGAATAAATAATAATAGAAGAATAAACTGTGTTTTGTGTACTCATAAGTGTAAATCTACTTTGGCCCACCCTGTGTGTGTTTCTCATGAAGACATGAGTCAGCACAAGAGAACTGAGCCAAGACTGGCAGTTCTAGGGTGGGGAGAGCCCTGGGCTGGGACTCCACACCCAAGAGATAATTATGATCTTTTCTGCCACTTGGTAATCTGTATCTATGTTTTTATCTGTACCTATGTCTATATCTGTGTCTGTATCTGTATCTATACATAGTACATGTAGAATCGGGCACATGGTAAGCACTGTTAAAGCTTTTGTCATCATCATCATCATCATCATAGTCATTATTATTATTAAAATACTAGATTAATAACAATGAGAAGAATAGTTAACAGTTTTGAATATTTTCTAAGTATTTCTAAGCACTGTGCTAGGTTTACAAATTATCTAATGTTGTCCTTAAAAAAACTTATGACAAATGGCTACTATAATTCCCACTTTATAGATGAGGATACTCAGATTCATCTAGAACAGGGGCGTCAAACTCATTTTCACAGGGGGCCACGTGAGCCTCGTGGTTGCCTCCAAAGGGCTAAATGTAATTTTAGGACTCTATAAATGTCACTGATCCTTAACTAGGGGCAAGGAGCTTGGCACTGCTGCCGGGTACAAACAAGGCTCCGGGCTGGGTAGAAACAAGGTGGAGGGCTGGATTTGGCCCATGGGCCTTGTGTTTGCCACCTGTGATCTGGGTTAACAAATCTGTCCAAAGGTACACAGCTAATAAAAAGCCAAGCTACAATTAGAGGGACACAGGCAGTTTGACCATGCCCTTAGCCACTGTAACAAGTATTGCTTACGTTTGTTAGGGTTTTGTGCCATTCGAAGCACTTACGAATGGACTATGCCATTTGTCCTCCACTCCGCCAGTCAGCAGCCAGGCTCTCCATTTTTAGAGGACATTTAATCTCAAGGACTTAGTTAAATCTTCTGTGAAAAACAGGAGAGAAAGAGTTCCAGTCCATGCTCTCCTTTCCTATGTCTAATTTGTTTCTTTTATTTTACCTAGCTCTATTCTTTTCTCTGATTTTCTTCTCCCATCCCTCTCTATCCTACAATCCAAATTTGAAGCATATGAACAACCAGGAAATGATTTCTTGGGATAGTCACAAAAAAGTCCAGAGAAATATTAATATAAGCTGAAAATGATGAATCTGTCACCTGAGCCCAGAATAAATTAATGAACATCCCACTGCATTCATTCAATTTAATTAAAATTCACCCAATATACTCCGTGTGTCGAGTATTGGGGAAAATCAAACCATGTCCCAAACACACATGCATACACACCAACACCTCCACCACCAACAACAACATAGTGACCTAAGTGGAACAAACCCCATCAGAAGAGCATTACAGAGGGCTCGGACAGCTATAATCGCCGTCGTCCCTGCATCTTCTCTGTTCTGCTACATGACTTTCCCTTTATCACCTTTTCCAAGAAATAAACAGGGGGCTACAGGGAGATGGGACTGGGGAAAAGGAACTAGAGATCACGGAAAAGTGTGAAAAGGATGGGCTGTTCACCCATATAAACGTGGCTTCCTGAGTGGAATTTGAGTCTCTTTCACCTACGCAGGCCAAATGCTAGTCATGCTGGAGGGACAGCATGCAGCCATAAGGGAATGACTTTACCACATTCTCCACGTAGATGAAGGGTATCCCGAGTGTAATGGTGAGCAGCTGTTTTACTACTAAAGGACAACTTGAAAGGTAACGTCTTGAAATTTCAGCATTTGCCACCACTGTTTAATGCAGGGTTAACTGACACGCTGGTCCTGGGTCAGGAAGAGTGTGTGAGGAGCTGGGCAGCACCAGAGAGCTCAGGAAACCTGACCTCCAATAGCTCTGGTTCTGCAGAGTTGCATCCTTCTACTGGAGTAATGAAGTCGTTCTTTTGTCATAGACTGAATTACCTAAGCACTGAAGAATTATTTTATAAATGCTGTGCCTGGGGTCACGAGCCATCAGATGATTCTGAAGACAGCTTTTGTCTGAACTGATCAGTGGTTGTATAAATTAGTTCTGAATACCTGCTTTAGTGTGCATGTATTCTCCAGGTAGCTCCTTTGTCCGAGAGATGCCTGGCGTAAATCCATGGCTCTCTAGAAGTTTGTGAGTGTTTCCTGGCCAGGGTATGGAGGGAACCCGTAGGTGGCTTCTTTCATAATATTATTCTTTATATAAAGTAAATCTGCTTATGTTTTTGGCAGGAACGAATAACTTTAGATAGTAAAAGGCACTTGTGCCTTCATGAACAGAAACAGTCAAACCATGAATCTAGGGGATATTGGGGTTTGGTGGGGTTTTCCTAAGACTGAGGCAGCTTTCAGCCAGTGGGTCCTTTGTCAGTGGCCCCCCTGCGTTATCCCCAGAGATGGTGTCTCAAGGTGGCTTCTAGCTAATAGGAGGAAGGCAGCAGAATACATCTGAATATACACGAGTCTGAAGACCTGTATTTTTAACTCTGACTTTGCCTGTAGGACTATGTCACCTCGTAAAAACTGCTGAATATCTCTGATTTTGGCTCTTCATCTGGAAGTGTAGAGGGTGCAGAAATGATCTCCAGTGTCCTGTCTAGCTTTAAAATTCTATGATGCCATGAATGTGAAAAGTCACTGAGCCGAACTTGGAAAGTGCTTCATGCCAATTAGTCTCTTTCCTTCCCCTATGAAAAAAGATCAGAAAAAATGGTTTTATATTATAAAGCATAAATATGTTTCCTTGGAACCTCTCCTCCACTGCTTTACAAAAACCAAGTGTCTTAAAGCCATCTGTGTATGAGACAAGTGCTAAAAACCAATTACTTCCATAAAGTTAACTCTTGAAATTGAGGTTCCTGTGTGAGTAACCTGTTTGGTAACTTATTACCAAGAGGTGCGGGCAGGGGAGAAGGAAGAGGAGGTGCGTACTAAGAACCTTGTTCACTTCTGCAATGCTTTTCAAAGCTTCCCTACTGGGAAATTACTTGGACTGGCACAAAAAGGACCCATTCGGGCCCTTCTTATATTGTAAAGCCCCCGATGGTATTCTAGCATCTTTGAGAATGAGAGCTGCTAGCTGGACACATAACCTCTGCGTTATCCTTACTGACTTCCCCACACAACCCCAGTCCCCACTCCTACTCCCTATCAGTGGTTATTTCCCATTCATTGAAGCTCTGAACTTGGTTCTAGTTGTTCCCTTGGCTGGCTCTGGTTCCACTCTCAGACAGTCTCAAGTTTCTTTGGCATTTGGCTAATTTTGATGGGGTGCCAGAAAGTCATTCCAAAAGACTGACACACTTTCAAAGAGGCTGGGTCAGAGACAGGGAGTAAGCAAATCTGAGTGCTTCATTCACTCATCTTAGAACCCAATTTACCATTTACCTGGCTTACTTTCCAGGTGACCATGGTTTCTAGCACTGCAAGAATTACAGGAATTAGACAGGGTTTCTTTGTTCTTGACATGTAGTAATCATATGCCTAATCATATGCCCTTGACTTTTTGAAATATTTCAATTAATATAGCTTTATTCTTGTGTAGAAAAATGATTTGCTTAATATAAAATAAAGTGAACTTACTTTGTTATTACTAGGGTACTTATCACATTAATTTATCAGTAGGAAAAATTCCCTTGTCAGACTGTGCCACTGAATTCTGATTTCAGATTTTGGGGTTCCTGTGATTCTAAGCCTATGTCTCAATTGTACAGAAAGAAGATTCAAGTGAAGTTAAAAAATCAAGAAATGATGTGACAGAACATAGTTTACATATTTCCAAGAACAACAGCAAAAACTGAGTCACTTGAGTTTGCTCCTCACTGGTGGATTAGTGACCGAAATTAGATGATGAGCTTGATTGTGTGTTGAACTTGTTAGTAATTGGATTAGCTTGTTTCTATGTGTACCTGATCCATGCACTTTGGCCCAGACAGATGGGCAGGGTGCCTTTTGGTTTCTGGCACCACCAGGGCTCAGTGCTGGAGACTGAGGATGTCTAGTAAAGCGCCCTTGGTGGGGTGTGTGTAGAGGGGAGACCCCCTGAGGAGGCATGAGATATTCACTAATAAACACACGGTAAAATGACAACTCAGCCAGTGTCAGAGGAATGGGCAGCCACTCGGGGGAGTCGGTTAAAGGTGCTGCTGTAGAGGGTGGTAGAAATGTCTGTAAAGTTTTCTTTGTGGAGATGAACTGGAATGTGCCGGCTTTAGGAGCAGAAAGGCTGATTAGCAGAGCTGTGGGTGGGGGCTGGGCAGGGAGAGAAGGGGGAAATCCAGGCAGGAGCAACCGGTTTGGAGCAGAGGATGTGAACCTGGATTCTGAAGGAGGCGAGAGCACTCAGAAGGTTTGGAAGGGCAGACGAAAACGATGAAATGCCGAGGAGTCAAACTTTGAGATCAAGTTAAAAACTGGCTAACTCGCTTTCTTGGCTGAAAAGGTGGAGGAAGAGTGGGGAAGATGCCCAAAATACCTCCTAGCCCCAAGGAAAATCAGACAAACCCGATAAAAGTGGACTCCGTTTCAAGCTTTCCTTTTGCTGCTTCTGGGTATGGTTTTTAGTGTAAGCTCCTACTCTCTGACACTAAAACCCTAATTTCCCTTTTCTTCCCTCATTTCTTTTACTAAACTCTGCTTAGGGATTAGAACCTGTAGCCAGAGGTCGTTCCTCACAAGGTGCCTCTTGCGGCTGGTTGGGAGCAGTGGCAGTGGGTTCTCCCCACCCTTTCACCTCAGTGGGGGGACTGTCCGACACCAGTGGTCCAATTAGCCTGAAACCAACCGCCTGTTCCCAGGGGAACATTCACGTGTGTCGACTTGCTTGGGAAGACTTCCTCTGGGGACACACCCCAGTTCCCATACCTGAATTTTGTCATTGGACTCTCCCCAATAGGGTGTGTTTCACTTGTACTGACACTGGGAAGGTGTTCTTGTCCTTTTGAGTAAACAGTCCTTCAGAGTAGAAGGTGGGGCCAGATCTGAAACAAAAGCCTGGGATTATGTTGTTTCCCTAGCACCTGCCTCCCCAGGGTGAGCTCACTGCATTTAATGACACCATTCCAGTCCAGCCTGGCCTCCCCTTCTTCCCAACGCTGTGTGGTGCGTAACCTTCTTTGCTCGCAAATAGCTGGAAACCTACTTCTTTTCATACCACTCAAAATCAGGTGGTATCCCTTTAAGATCCCCAGATGAAACATGTGTAGATCTGTCCGTTGTTAACCTGCATTCGATGGATGCATGATTTTCATTTTTAATTAGACCTGTTTGCTCAAGAAGTGCAGATGAAACCAATGTGTGCATCCTCATGCTGTTGGAGCTAGTGGTGAGGTAGCCTCTATTGTCTTCTTGATAGTTTTTAAAAAAAATTCGAACTATAAATGTGAATTACTTTTCTGTTTGACTCCTCTGTTATAGGTTATTGTTATGCTAATTCAGGTGTAAGTCTTCCTAGACCTTATAAGTATATAAATCTTGTGTTCTTTTGAACAAATTGGACGGTTAATCCTTTAATCAGTTATTTAGAGATTGCTACAAGCACAGAGCAAAGGCCAGACCTCTATGCTCAGCTCTTTGAAGGTCATCATTGTTATGCATTTGGTGTTTCTCCTTTGTTTTCCCTTTTTCTTCTATTAAATAAGAAAGTTGGCCTAATCCTAGAGCAAGCATTTCCTTTAAAGTGAAAAGATGGGACCATGGGTGGAAAAAGAGGTCTAAGGATTCAAATAAAAGGCAGGCCACTGATGGGAGCCTCTCTCCCTCCCTCTTTCTCTTCCCCCTCCCTGTTCCCTTCTTAGGTATTTTCTGAGGCTTGAGATATGTCTCCAGCAGGCTGGCTATATTTGTTGTCTGGCTTTTCTGTTTTCTTAACTATGTATTTATATGTATCCTGTGGATACCCTTTTGTTAGCATAAGTAGGCTGTTTTTCCTTCATCTGTCCTTGAAAAAATTAGTGGGCACTCCATCAACTGCTCAGAAATAATAGGTTAAATTCAAACACATTATCATCCATTCATTGACAGCTGTTTCTGACTGTAATGGGGAAGAAGGTTTATGCTCACATGCATGGTTAACACTAACAACAGAAGGACAATGGGAGGATCTGCCATCAACTCCTCTTTGTGTGGAGGGCCTGGCTTGAGCCCTGTCCTACCTGGGTGGATATGGACCTATGGCTAGTCATATCCATGGACATTTGTGCTACCTTGGGTCTATAGGATGCATTCAGATTTATGTTTACAATTATGTTTGCCTTTCTGGCTCTCCAGGTGACTAAAGCACATCATTTTATAGTCTCTCTTCTACTCAGGCCTTGTTCCAACAGAGCTGGGGGAGAATCTTTTGGGAAGTGCTCATGCAGTGAAAGCCCCACGTGGAGATGCTGTCAAGGAGGTTCAATGCCAGTATCCACCTGGACAAATGAAAACAAGGTGCAGAAATAGGAAGGAGTGATAGAAATTGTGATCCTGACCTCAGAGCAGAAAATATCCTCTGTAAACCTTCTGCTATGCAGCAGGGTCAGGATCCGAATCAGAATCTAAAGTGCCTGTGGCAGTCACAGACGGATGATGCTTTAAATCTCTGTGGCCCTAAGGGCTTGTAATTTTTCTTCTTTTTTAAAGTTATCTAAAATCTGTCAAAAATGTTAAGTGGCCATAGATGGTGTTCTTTCTGTGGCTCTTGTCACTCACCCTGGGTCAGTAGGTATGATAACAGCCCTTTCTCTCAGAACCAGTGTTGAGCAGATACAGGTGTGTGTAAATGTTGTGTAAGCAGGGAAGATTGCTTAGAAAACAAAAATAGCAGTTCCCCATATTGAACAATGAAGTCAGTCCTTTGGGAATAAGACCCCTAGGGATGATGATGATGTCAGTCATCAGTTAGTGAGGGTCCAGTGCCTTTGCTAGTGCAGACTGGGCATTCCTGTCTGCCATTCTCTGGAGCACAACACTGAGGCTCACTCTCAAGCTCCTAATAGCAAGTGGGGATTCAAGTCTAGATCTGTCAGCCACAGTGATTGGTTTGGAGATGATCATGTGACACAAGCCAGGCCAGTGGAGGTTTTTAGGAATAATCGGGGGCCTCTGGGAACTTTGAAAAGCTGATGTAAGCCTGAACATTTTGTGATCAACTCCTAAAGGGAACTCATCTAAGAATAAAGCCATAGCAGAGGAAAGCATTTTCTCCAAAAAATGGAGAAAACGAGGACATGATTTTAGCACTATATCATTTCGTTACATGAAACAATATATTTCCCCTTTTTTTGGGGGGGGGGATTTAAGGCTTTTTGATGGAAAAGGTAGTCTCATGTGCTGATGCAGGCAGTCTTTTGTTGGGAACCGCCCTGCCTGGTTTCAGAAGCTGTAACCTCCCCCATGGCTAAGGCTGAGTGAGAGACTGTGGGACCATAAGCCACTAAAGGAGACAAAGCTTATCTTCCTGGCAGGGATGCTGCCTCTGCCCACTTTACTTTACTCTGCCTGGCCCCTAGTGCATGATCGGTTTGCCAATGATGGGTAAGATTCCTCAAGGGAGGGATGACCTAAGACAGGTATGATCACAAGGGGGGGGCTATAGCAAAAGAGGGTAATGGACCCTCACCCCTCAGCTTTGACATAGCCTGAGTCCCCATTCTGTCTGCAAGAAGTCTCCTAATGTCTTGACTACCGTACTTCCCCTGCCTGACTTAAACCTGAAACAATAACAGAGGGTCGTGCAGTCCTGTGCTGGAAGGGCGGGTTCTCCAGGGTGATCAGGCCTAAGAAAAAATACATAAAATCCTGTGAAAACTGCTTTGCTAAGAATTCTCTCAATTTTCTGATAAGGGTCTGATCAGGATATGAGTTTGTTTCCCGAAGTTTTGTAGCCCCTTAGCTAACTGACCCTGACTCAGAATAAGCCCTTGGAGTTCTTTGTATATTATGTATTGTTTGATCCTTACTGCCTGACAATGACTGATGAGCTTTACCTGTATTCCTATGCAAATTGAACCCAATACAAGCCCATTGAGGAAAAGGTTCTTGGCCCTTCTCCTTTGAGAGATTGGCTACCTTCCCTCCCCAAGCAGATCATGTCTTGGTAGACCTATTCTCATCCATGGTGGTTGGTAGACTTATTCTCATCCATGGCAGACTGGCAGGCGGGGCCCTATGGGTGGAGCCCCCACTACAGTCTTTCCACAGCCACTTGGCTATATAAGAATGGGCCTTGGGCCCAGGACATTTCCTTGCCAAGAGTAGGGCTCTTACAGCCTCTACTGGCTTATCACCTTGTGTGGGAACACCTTTCTCTGTTTCTAATTTAATGTGTACTCCTTTGTTCTCCTTGAGTGTGGATGTCTTATGGCACCTGGCCAACCCTACTACTGTATCTGTCTTCTTCAGGGAGGAGAATGGGTCCATCCAGAGGGTTGCATGCTGGCCCACTGCCCTGCATCTGCTGCTGGGAGGGACCTGCTAGCCATGGGGGGACTGAGGCCCACCATTGTAGCTGATCTTTCCCTGCTCTGTGTGAGTGAGGTGGCATTCTGTCCAGTGATTACCTGTGTTGTGTTTCCCTGGCGACTCTGATACCCAGACCCACTGGATGGAAGTGTTTGGGCTTCTGCTCTGGGTGATAGGCAACAGGTGCCATTTGCTTGACACTCTTTGAAATAGTTTTCTCTCTTGAAACTTAAAACTGAAAGGCTCTTGACAATTGTCTCTATTGCCAAACTTCCTCTGAGTCCCCCAGGTAAATCCAGTAATTTTCCCTATCCTTCCCTCACGCCTGCATCCAGCACTGTTACAATGTCATCATAATGAATGGTGGTTGCTGTTTTCACACATATGCCCTTCACTATACCACAAAATCCTGCAGAATGGAGATAATGCTTCTGTGTCTATGTGTGTGCATGTGTGTGTATGTCCATGTATGGATGTGTGTATTTATTTCTTGCTTCTAGTCCCTAACTGACTCGAAAAATGCAAAAGAATCTTCATGATTTAAACAGAAAGTTATTTAGGCAGCTTTATGTATCAAGTTTTTTCACCCCTCCTCAATACATGATAAAAACCCCTCCCAGGCTTTATACTGTGAGAAGCCAAATATTGGGTATATGTCATTAGTGCTCTCAGGGAAGATGCCAGTTCGGAGTATGTAGAAACATTCTGATGAATCTCTGACTTGTTAGGTGGTGAAGGTGTATTTTTCAAGTGCTAATCTCACATTCCAACTTTATTCCAACAGAGATTAACTTGATAAATTAAAATTTAAGGCACACAGAGCCATTATTTTCCTAGTGAACCTACAAATACTTTTTGAACACTGAATTGAGCCTCGTGTTTGTCTACCTATAATTAGGGATGGAAGAAATATGGGGCCTACTCAGTGGTAGTAATTCTGGACTTGGAGAGAAATGAGAATTGCTGGTTTTAGAAGTGCTACCCAAGTTTGTCTTTCTTTCCTCATTGCTTTTACAATTTTTTTTTCCTTGACAGTGTGGAACAAGAGAAGCCCCTGGAGCTCATTATCCATTCACACTTTGACATAAATTAGTTTACAGTGCTTTCCTTTCTCTTTTTTACAGAGATCCACCAAATAAGGCAATGGGGATTTTGCTCTGGTGGCTCAGCTAATCCTTGAGCAAGGGGCTAATTCTAGGGGAAGGCAGTGGGGATCCCTATAAAGCAGAGTTCTTATTGCTAGATTTATTTATTTTTAATGTATTTTATTGATTATGCCGTTACAGTTATCCTATTCCCCCCTTCATTCCCCTTCACCCTGCACACCCTCCCCCAACATACCCCCTTTAGTTTATGTCCACGTGTCTCAAGTTCTTTAGATTCTATATTTCCAATACTATTCTTGCCCTCCCCCCTATCTATTTTCTACCTACCATCTATGCTACTTATTCCCTGTACCTTCTCCCCCCTTCTCCTCCTCCCACTCCTCTGTTGCTAACCATCCATGTGATCTTCATTTCCATGGTTCTGCTCCTGATCTAGCTGTCCTCTTAGTTTGCTTTTGTTTTAGGTGTGGTTGTTAATAAGTGCGAGTCTGCTGTCCTTTCACTGTTCATATTTTTTATCTTCTTTTTCTTAGATAAGTCTCTTTAACATTTCATATAATAAGGGCTTGGTGATGATGAACTCCTTGAATTTGATCTTATCTGAGAAGCACCAGATTTCTTAAGAGGATACTGTATACTCAACCACGTTACTCAATAAAAATGCCACGTGTTTCCTGGGAGCCAAATTGCTCTCAGTTGAGAATGTTTGGCTTAGGCCTTCCTTAGTCCTGTTGATTTTATTCTCTTTTGGTCAAACCAGAGTGGACTCAGGGCACAGAATAAGGACTTAATTGGCTCCCAGTCTCCACACAGAGATTCTATTCCACTCCCCCCACCTTCCTCAAGAAAAAAAATCTACTTGGGCCTCAGTTTACCTGCACTAGCCACTCTCCTATGATAGGAGAAGGGTGTTATCTTCTGGGTGGAGGTAGCCAGCTGAAAACACAGTAAGCTCTCCCAGGTGGAGGACAGGTTGACCCCTTGATGCCCACTACCCTCATTGTTAGCAGGGGTCACTGAGTGTGACAGGCAGATAGAATCACTTCAACTCCTATTTCCCTGAACAATGGAAGCCCGCTTTCTTCAGAAATGCATGCCCTCTTCCTCACCCTGTATTTTTTGAAAATCCCTAGAACTTTCATTTTTGCCCTGGGGTCCTCTGATCATGCACAGTTTTCCCAGGCTAAATAGACCAGGACATAAAACTTAAGTCTCTTTTTTTATTTCCTGCCCAAAAAGTTCACTTGTGTAACAACAGTAGTTTCTGAAGCCTTTTCAGAGCAGTCAGAAATGGTCTGTATAACAAAGCCTACCCCCCAAACCTTGAAAACATAAATTAGAGGCATCTCTTTCCCCAACTCCCTTTCAGCGTTTCTACCACTTGCTGGGCTAAGGGTATTTGGGTATGCTTTCTCTTAAGACCTTCCCCCAGGCTGTTATTCTTGACTCTCTCCCAGATTTCTATCTGAAACAGATTGTTTTTGTTTTTCTATGTTGCTTTAAAGTAGCAGTTTTCAAAGTGTGGTCTTGGGAACACCCTAGTCCCCAAGACCCCTTCACGGGGTCTTCAAGGTCAAAACTATATAATAATAATAATACAAAGTGACTACTTCCCCTTTTCACTCATTCTCTCACAAGAGTACAGTGGAGTATTCCAGAAGCTACATGTTTTGTGATGACATTCCATCCGGGAATGTGTCCACATTCATTCAAACCAGTATTTTCCAAGTGACCAATGCACAGTGTTACAAAATCACACATAAATGAAAAAGATCCATTCAAAGCTTATTCCAAGAAATAAATTTATTTGTATGGTTTTAGGTTCTTCATTGCAACTGGCCTTAAAGAAACGCCCACTTGCAGAATTTTAGTATTGTACCAAAGAAGGTGATCCACAATTTTCTGAAAAGACTAATAAAGTAATTATTTCTTTTCCAGCTACACATCTGTGTGAGGCTGGATTTTCTTCATCTACTTTAATGAAAACAACATATCATGACGGATCATATGTGGAAGCAGATATTGAGAATCCAGCTGGTTCTATTAAGGCAAACAAGACAGAGCTTTGCAAAAATGTAAAAACAATGCCAGTCTTCTCACCAAATTATTTGTTTTGGAAAGTATATTTTTCATAAAAATATGTTATAAAACATATTTTTGATTTATTATTGTTATTTTTAAGTAAGTTAGTTTATAAATGTTTAAGGGTGTTTTCAGTCTTAATTTCTAATGTAGCAGCTACTAGCAGATATAATCTACATAAACAAATACTCTTTGAGTATTTCAAATAATTTAAAAAAATATGAAGGGGTCCTGAGACCACACTTTTGAGAGCTGCTACTTTACAGCAACTTATCTTGTTGATTCCTAGCCTCAATCTGCCATACAAATGGCTACCATTGCTTAAGCATTGACCAAATTCTAGACACCTTAGTGTTTTACATAATACTTAATTATTGTTAACTTTGGGAAGTAATTATAATTATTATTCACATTGATAGCCAAGGAAACTGAGGCTTAGAGGGGTTTGGAAACTTGCCCAGATTCACACAGGAATTAGTAAAGAAAAACTTTAAATTTAGGTGTCTGACTCCAGAAGTCTCACTCTTAACTTTATCACCCAGCTCAGCTGGGGAAAAAGACCTTAACCCAGAAAATAAATTCTTTTTCATGAACATACTCAATCTTCCTTGGAGACCAGTGAGTGCTATAGTTTTACGTTGCAGACGTTGTTGTGGTTAGATTCCTTTCTACACTCACTGGGTCCATCTCTGGGAGGTGACGCTGAGTCCACTGCCCCCAGGGCTTAAGCCTGGGAAATAAAGGTGCCAGGTGGGTCCTCCTTGATCTTCAACCCACAGACACGCATGGGCTTTGTTCCCCAACTGCACGGGCGGCCTCCCTCTGTGCTTCTTTCTCAGTGCTTTGCGGTCTTCAACTCTCTTCCTAGTGTGTGTTTCTGGCCTTTCCAGGGGATGCTCATCAGTGGCTGAATCTGAATGAACACCTGGAGTGCAGGGATTTGATCCTGTAAATGCCTTTGCTTTTGGCAGCAAAGCCAGGCTCAGAGAGGGGCTCCCGACACAGTCCACATCACAGCCCAGAAACTCAGGCGGGAGGTGCTCTGCTCTGGGACCTTCCAGCGGCAACAGTCATTGCCCACGTGGGGTGCATGGAACAGGAATCCCTGGTGTCATGCAATCATTGGCAATCACCTGATCACGGCTGTTTTAAGTTGTGAAAATAAAGTTGGAGATGCACTTTACTGGGGAACAGGGCATGTTTCACTTTGTGTGACGGAAATCAGTATTTCAAGAAGCACCATCTGGAAAATTCTCTTATAATATGAATACTGTAAATATTTATTTAAGCTTCCTCCAACCCCCGCTGTCATTTCAGAAGCAAGAAAAGTGTTCCAGAGGCCAGGTTTTTATACATAGTTTTCATAACGTATACTGTGGGCAGAGAGAGTGTAAACATTCCTGCCTTGCTATTTAACTCTCAGCAGAAATTAGTTCTTTATGACTGAGATGGCGTTTCATATTAGAAATGGATAGTTATGGCATTTAATTAATTTGCCCAAAGTCACACAGTTAGTAAGTGACTTTGGAATCATACAGAAGTTGGTTTAAATTTCAGCCCTGATTGCAATTATTTGTGCCATTTTAGCATGCTGCTTCATGTCTCCAAGCCTTTATTTCTCTGTCTGTAATCTGAGGATAGGGTTGTCTTGGTGGTTAAATAAAATAAGGAATATCAAGTTCCAAGCAGAGTGTCTGGTTCATGATGTGGGCTCAATAAACTCAGCTATGATGATAATTATACTGTTACTTAGATTATTGTTTTATAGCTTTTATCTTTTATTACCACTTTCTTTTTTAAAAATATATTTTATTGATTATGCCATTACAGTTGTCCCATTTCCCTCCCTTTATTCCCCTCCACCCTGCACAACCCTCCCCCGGTATTCCCTCATTTACTTCATGTCCATGTGTCGTAAGTTCTTTAGCTTCTACATTTCCCATACTACTCTTGCCCTTCCCTTGTCTATTTTCTCCCCACCATCTATGCTACTTATTCTCTGTACCTTCTCTCTCCTCCTCCTCCCACTCCCCTATTGATAACCCTCCATGTGATCTCCATTTCTGTGGCTCCGCTCCTGATCTAACTGTCCACTTAGTTTGCTTTTGTTTTAGGTGTGGTTGTTAATAACTGTGAGTTTGCTGTCCTTTCGCTGTTCATATTTTTTATCTTCTTTTTCTTAGATAAGTCTCTCTAATATTTCATATAATAAGGGCTTGCTGATGATGAACTCCTTGAACTTGACCTTCTCTGAGAAGCGCTTTATCTGCCCGTCCATTCTAAGTGAAAGCTTTGCTGGATAGAGCACTCTTGGATGTATGTCTTTGGATTTCATGACTTGGAATACTTCTTTCCAGCCCCTTCTTGCCTGTAAGGTCTGTTTTGAGAAATCAGCTGCCAGTCTGGTGGAAACTCCTTTGTAGGTGACTGTCCCCTTATCTCTTGCTGCTTCTAGGATTCTCTCCTTCATTTTAATCTTGGCTAATGTAAATATGCTGTGCCTTGGTGTGTTCCTCCTTGGGTCCACCTTCTTTGGGACTCTCTGAGCTGCCTGGACTTCCTGGAAATCTATTTCATTTGCCAGATTGGGGAAGTTCTCCTTTATTTTTTGTTCAAATCAGTTTTCCACTTGTTGCTCTTCCTCTTCCCCTTCTGGTACCCCTATAATTTGGATGTTGGAATGTTTAAAGATGTCCTGGAGGTTCCTAAGCCTCTCCTCATTTTTTTGTATTCTTGTTTCTTTATTCTTTTCTGTTTGGTTGTTTTTTTCTTCCTTCTGGTCCATTCCATTGATTTGAGTCCCAGTTTTCTTTCCATCCCTACTGGTTCCCTGTACATTTTCCTTTATTTTTCTTAGTGTAGCCTTCATTTTTTAAATCTTATTTATGACCAAAATCAACCAGTTCTGTGAGCATCCTGATCACTAGTGTTTTGAACTGTGAATCTGATAGGTTGGCTATCTCTTGGTTGCTTAGAAATATTGGCTCTGGGGCTTTAATTTGTTCTTCTGTTTGAGCCTTAATTTTATGGTCTGGTTGCTCCTGTTAAGTATGAGGGGCGGAGCCTTAGGTGTTCACCAGGGCGAGTCAACCCAGTTGCTTGGTTGTGACGCTGTATGTGGGGGTGGGGTCAGAGAGGGAGCAATGGTGTTCTGCTCTCTCTCAGATTTCTGTCCCCTCTGTCGCTTCCCACAAGCAAATTGGGCCCTTCTGGTGCTGGTTCCTGGGTGTGTGGGCTTGTGTATGTTCTAGGACCCTGTGGGTCTCTCCAGCGAACTCTCCTGTGAGGCTGGGAGCCTCTCCTGGAACCTCAACCCCCAAAAGTTTTTCAGTTGGTGCTTTTAGGCTTTATTTCCTGTCACTGGCGCCCTGGGTTGTGTGGTCTGTCTCACTGCCCATTTTTTGCCTGGTTTATCTGCACGTGAATATGTGACCACGGTCAGCCAACTGCCTTGTGCGCCTCACTGGGTTTTCCCTTTTCCTTCCTGTACCTGGGTCCACTAACCACCGCCTTTTCCTGCCAGGACCCCTCTCTGCTGGTCTCAGACTGTGCCCCTTTTACTGGTCTGGATGAATGATTCATTGTTGTCAGACTTTGGTACAGTTCAATTTTCTTTCTGTTCTGGTTGTGTTTTTGTTTCTAAATTTTTGTTGTCCTTAAATTTGGTTGTGTGAGGAGGTACAGTGTTTCTACCTATGTCTCCATCTGGGCTGGAAGTCATTGTTACCACTTTCTTAATAACTGACAACAATGGACTGTAAGCTGTGTTCAGCCAATGCCTAGCACAGTACTTGATATTTGGGCTATTAAATGTGTAGGATGAATGAATGCATGAACAATGAACAATTGATGAGGTTATGACAGACAATTTCATAAACTGAAATTGGTTATGATCAGTGAATTTCTAAACTGAAATGCTGAGAAAACTTATTGGAAATATCTTAGACCCAACAATAACTACTGAGTACAGTGGTAAACTAGGTTGAAGAAGGCTGTTGGACAGGAAGGCAGCCGGAGGTCAGTGTCCCTAACTGAGACACATGGAAACCCATGCACAAGTGACTGACTGTGACCCTTGCTGGAAGAAACTGTCTGTAGGTAGGTAACTTTTATAAGGGGTGGTATGGGGAATTTATAATGGGAATTGGGAAATTTCTTCCACCCTCTAATGTGTCTGTTTTTGTCATTAGAGAATGATTCACTTGAATTAGAGAGAGAGAGAGAGAGAAAGAGAGAAGAGAAAGAGAGAGAGGAGGGAGAGTGAGTCAAACATGCATTTATTGCTCTTCAACCACATTGGAAGGACATATATGAGCATGGGGTGGCCCTCTACCCTTAACTCACTCAGGGACTCAGGTTAGTAGAAGTTTGCCCAGTCACCCTGGGGGTTATCTTCCTACCAGCTGGCTGAATGGGGTAGAGAGCATGGAGAAGAGCTCTATGGGAGGTGTTCAAGGGCATCAGTTTTGTCTCTATTGCATTGGTTACAACTCAGTCATATGGCCACAGTCATCTGCAAAAAAAAAAAAAAAGAAAGGAAACTGTGTTTCTGGCTGAACAATTCCTTTCCTTCTAGTCACAACTGCATAACGTAGGCTAAAGAACCTAAACATTTGGCAAACCGTCAACTCTATTTGCCATATGCTTGAAGTGGGCAATACCTCCAGGAAGGATGGTTCCTTGTAAATTGGTTTGTCCCCAGTGGGTGTAGGACTTCCTTAATAGGAAGGCTGGGCTGCCGAACAAGGATGGGGAGAAAGGTCCTGCACTACCAAAGTTGCACTACTTGGTGCTGGCCGTGGGCTAGAGAACTGGGGCAGGCTTGTGGTCCTCGTAGACTCCTGGGAAGGAGGAGTGGGGCTTTGGGAGGGGACAGGAGAAATGTAAGACAGAAACAAAAAGGCTCTGAAGTCACAGGTTTGTGGAGAGTCAGAAATGCTGCCCTACAGAGAAGCAAAATGATGCTTGTGGGCGGCCTTTGCAGTAAAGCACTTACAAGCCATTTGGGGGCTCCAGTCAGGTGCCACAGACTGGAGAGTGAGGACATGCTCCGCCCACTCACTGCTTTTCCTTCTCCAAGCAAGAGAGTCAGGCTCATTATGTCTCTAGGTGGATTTTATAGTTCTGGATTGGAGCCTAAAAGTTGCATGTGGTTTTCAAATACTTATTTTATCACACTCCATGATTACGTCTATTATGTGTGGCTAACATTTGAGTCTTTTCAGATTTAGTAGGGATATAAAAGGTTTAAATAAGCCCAATATCAGATGTGTCTGGGATTCCATTTCTTGCGTGCACACTGTAAATAAACGCTGATGAAAAATATTTGAGTTCCAAATTCTGCCACCCCAAATCCTGCAAATATGCACATTAAAGCCCCATAATCCCCTAAAAGCCTTTTTACTTGTAAATAACACTATCTTGTTTTTCCATCTCAAATTTCTTCTCCTGTAATTACACAATATTCGGTTTCCCCTTTTTAGGCAATTCAAATTAAAACTTATTTCATTTCATAATTACAAACATTCATTTTGAGTAAAGACTAATCTGACGAGAATTTGGTTCCAGTGATATTATAACCCAGACTTGTAAGAGCAAAGCAATCCATCTCCTGACTAATGTCTTGGAATCTTTTAAGGCTCTACTCCAGTTAAACATTTGCATTTGGAAAGTTTTATCCTTTCCCCAGAAATAATAATGCTTCGTTAAGGGTACTGTGTGATTTGATTTTTGTAAAAAAAAATAATGATCGAAATCAAAGACTCCAAGATATAAAGAATTTAAAGGGGGGGAGGCACTTCACCCTCTGAGTTTTGACTTGTTTTATAAATCCCCCAAGTTTTGGAGCAGAAGGTTGCTTGAAAAATATTCATTATTAAGTGCATTTTCCACCTTTTCATGAAAAAGGAGAAAGAGACTATTCTTTGTCTGGTATCATGATAGGTGGTAATTTTGAAGTATTAGGTAAAGTGTATGTTATTATGATTCTGAGTATGGATAGAGGGGAAAAAGCACCCTGACTGGACATTTAGGGATGATTAGTTAATATCTAGAGAAACATAGTGTTTGTTAACTAAAAAACACATTGAGAAAATGCCCAGTGGAGCGCTTGCAGGGCAGTTATTGTTTATTCATTGCAATGTAAGAATCATTTTAAAACATAGTGATTTAAAACAATGATGTATTGTGATCGCTCATGGTTCTCATGGGTTCAGTGGGGTAACTGTTGCTTGTTGGAGTCCCTGGTTCCATTGCAGTCTGATGGTGGCTGAGGCTGGAGGCATCTGAAGGCTCTTGGGCAGGAACACCCAGGGGTGGGTTGGCCTCTCTTTCCCCAGCAGCTACAAGACATGGCCACCTATGGCTTCATCCCAGCATGGTGGTCTTGGGGTAGTCAGACTTCTCCTAAGGCAGCTGATTTCCCCCAAAGGGAGTGCTCCCAGAGACCAAGGCACAGGTGGGAAAACTTTTTCTGATTTGCCTTTTGAAGTCCTTCAGGGTCAGTTATGCCTCAGTCTGTGGGTTGTGAGTGAGTCACAGGGACAGTCTAGGTTCATCGGGAGGTGACTCTCCAAGATCGTGAGTAGAGGGAGGTGTGGTTCATCGTGGCACCGTCCTTGAACACTGCCTGCCATGATCCCCAAGCCAGAGATCAGTTTGCCGACCTGGGTCATTTTGATGGGTGAAATTACCACACCACATCAGTGGGTGTTTGTCTTCTGAAGAACTGGGTTTGGTAAGAGCTAGGAGGGAAGGGAGCTGATAAAGGCTCTTTTGTTAGGACAACCTCAGGCTGTTTGAATGACACCCAGGGACACATGTGTGTGCATGGGCAGTGTTTTGGCTTATGTGTATGACCCCTGCAGTTTGATTTAGGCTGGGGTGAGGAGGAGCGAAATATTAAGTGCCCACTCTGTGCCGGGTTCTGTGCCACACACTAAACATTTCACATCATGGCTGGGAGGCTATTTGTGCATTTGTCACATTCAGATCCGCAGGGGCTTTGCTGCTCCCTAGATGTGGGGCTTGAGTAAGTTATTAATTTTCCTGGGCCCCAGTTTTTTCCCACATAGCATGTGTGAGGGGCTTTTGTTCATGGAGAGAAACATTCCGTTCTCTTGGTGTGTTTTTAGTGCCCAATGTATTAATCTTAGGAATTTATTAGTCAATGAATATTTAAAAAAATAAAAACTTAACATTTCTTTTTATATACTATTTGTACAACAAATAAATAAAAACATTAATTTAGTAAAGGACACTTTAGAAAACATGCACACATTAATTACTGGTTAAATGTAAGATTTCTAATTATTTGATTAAAATTATGTCTAATCTATCATATTCTTGTAAATGTTTTAAAAACTTTAAAAGGCAGACAATACTCATATAATATTAATGTGTTTACAGTACTGACCCTTATACCAAAATCTGGTATAAAAATGGTAATGTACCTATTTGTTTCCTCATTATCTATTTTCTGTCTATTTCCTCCTTGGCAGAATGGTTTGGTGCATTTACTCACCTGGAGGTTCAGAGTGCCCTTCTCTGGCCTCTTCCAGTTGTAGGTAATGTTGATCTCTCCTTGTCTCCTGCCCTAACCAGAGCTTCTAATTCCCACCTTGCATAGCACTTTTTAGCAATGAAAATTTTACTTATTTACTTGTTTAATGTCTCTAAATCCAAGCAAGAATGTAAGAATGTAGGCAGATGTTATTTGCTTGTTCACTGCTGTATTCTCAGTGTCCAGAAGATACCTGGTTCATAGGAGATGCTACAAAGATTTGTTGAATGAACAGACGATCAATTCTGGACCTGGCTGTTAGCTCATGCGATTCAGGTGTGTCTTCTGTTGGGTAGGTTCTATCTAAGGTGTTGTTTATTTATGGGGAACTATTCAAATTATTGGCTTTGCCGAAGGTAGCAGTTTTTATTTTTCTTAATCAAGCATGCCTTTGAGTCACACTGATTTATATCCTACCTTTACAGAACTTGGTAATGACTCTGAACTGTGGCCCAGTGTATGCCAGCCACATCAAAAGCTTTGGGTCAATTCGGTGCCTTGAAATAACAAGTTTCTTTCTAAATGACTGTTATGACCTACAATATTAAAATCTGGACCACAGGGTTGAAAAGATTGAATGGGATAATCCGTAGGAGGGAAATAAAAGAGGACCTGGCATGTGCTAAACTCTCAATACTATCACTTTTATCAGTAGAGCTATTTTCAGTTATTACCCTTGCTAAAAAGAGAACCACTGCTTCCTGCATAGGTGTTTAAGAGGAATTCCTCTGTCCCAGGCTCAATGACAGGACATGTGTGTGGTGTATTTGCACCTAAGAAACAAGGGCTATCTCTCTCACAACGAGGTACTGAGCAAATACAGGAAAGTGATTAATGAATGAATCATGGAACAATGAAGAGTTGTCTGCTCTGAACTTTCCTTTCCTCGCTGTGCTGCCCCTTGATTACAGGCTGGAGAAGCACAAATGAAGAGGAAACTATTTGTCGAGCATTTGTTGAGACTAATATTTGTTGTAGTGTGTACATAGATTTTGCTAGGTAATATACAACTATTACTCATTTATTCCAATGATAGCCAACCAAGTTTTGAGTATTGTTTTTAGAGACTAGTTTTGGTTTTTTTTTACGTGCATTTTACGGAAACAGACACAAAGGCTTGGAAAAGTAAAGTCACAGAGTCAGTGAGTATCAGAGGTTGAATTAGAACTCACATGTGACTGACTCTGAAATGACTGTTTTTTCCATCAAACCTTGTTTTCAGGGGAGGAGAACGTGATAATGACCTCATTATAGTTTGTTTCATCAGTTGTGTTATCTTTTCAATCCTATCCAGTAAGAGTTCATTGTTGAGTCTCCACTCAGTTCTTACTGTTTTCCAAATAAGAACTTGCATCCAGTATAGCCAGATACCTAATGCCAAATACGTGAGTGCAAATGGCATTTATTTGTTGAACTGACTGTAAATTATTTGCATATCGTAGTCTATTATGCTAACACATAATTTTGCTAGCATTTCAATAAGATATAGTACTAGAAGTGGAAGTCATAAGTATACATTTTAAAATTAAATGGATATTGTAAAATTTCCCTTCAAAATGATTGCAATAATTTATATACTTCAAAATGTTTTTGCTTATACAGATGCCTTTAGGTTTTAAAGTTTCTGCCAATATTTTCTGTAACTACTGCTCTAGTGTGTATTAATTTGTCAATGAGGTTGTGTCTTTTTTGTTATTTATTAGCTATATAATTTCATGAGTGCTCTGAACTCTTATTCCTATTTTTTGTCCATTTTTATATTAAGTTATTTTTTATTTATTGGTAGAAGGTTTATTTTTAAGGATTTCATTTATTTATTTTTAAAGAGGGGAAGGAAGAGAGAGAGGGAGAGAAACATCAATGTGTGGCTGCCTCTTGGTTGTCTCATACTGGGTACTTGGCCCACAATCCAGTCATGTGTCCTAAACTGGGAATCGAACCAGCGACCCTTTGGTTTGCAGGCCAGCACTCAATCCACTGAGCCACACCAGCCAGGGCTGTAGAAGTTTTTTTAATACTAGAGATATTAACCTTGACCATTATATATCACATTTTTTCTGCATATTCTGTCATTTGTCTTTCAACTTTGACCACAGAATCCATTTTCCTAGCAAAATTATTTTGTAAATGTCATCTCAAGAGAGAATATAATCTATTATAAGTGTTGGTCTGATAATAACAAAATAATAAGTAACTTTAATGAGTGAAATAATAATCACAAAACTAAATTATCCCCTGGAAAAAAATACTTAATTCAGCATATGGGATCACTAACCCTACAAAAAATAACAATATAATTTTTCATCTGTCAAAAGTGTAATACTATATTACAGCAAAATAATTTGGGGGGAACTTTGCCTCAAAAAGAATGAAGACAGGAATATTTTAGGCTGTAGTAGCAGTCTAAAATAGAGAATATATATATATATATATATATATATATATATATATATATATATAAAGGAAAAAAATACAGTAGATGGCAAACTCCTCCCTTAGTGGCTCAGAAAAGCATATTCTAAGCAAACTTCTTTTCTTCTTCAAGACAAACCTATTTCCTCTTTCACGAGCATGAGCCCTCCCACCCTTTTCTGTCATTTGTCACCATGGGTCCAGGAGGGACAATTACAAAGCAGTTCAATTGAGACAGCAGCAGCAGGGTAGTAGGAAGTCTTGATTCTACCACTTAGTATCTCTGTGAACTTAGTTTACTTGGCTCCTCTGCCTCAGTTTCTCCCTCTACATAATGGGAATAAGAATATCTATTCACAGCGAATTTGTGAAGATTAACATGCACTCAGATATATGAAACTATTTTTAGAACCCAAACATTGCTATAAATCATAATTTACTCCATATGAGAGCCCATTAATAGCATCATTGTCAAATAATGAGTAAATTAATCAATGCAGTTGCCTTTTACTCAGGAAATGAGGTATCAGAAGAAAAGAAGATGCAGGTTCTGCTTTCATAGGCCTTAAAATCTATTAATTATGCTTTGTACTTATATAACACCTTGGAGTTTACAAAGTGCTTTCACCCAGTGTGTTATTTATCCATCCATTCATTCAATGGAACTATAATGATGATAAGTAAGACAGAGTCCTTGACCTCATGGTTAGGGAAAAACTAAGTACGCAGAAGACTAAATGAAAGAAGTAAGTAAGTAAGTAAGTAAGTAAATAAATAAATAACATATGATGTTATAATACTTGCTGTGGAGGAATTAAGCATGGGGGAGGGTGGGGAATGACAGGCTTGGTATGGGAATGGTGGGTATTTTTGGAGGGTGGCTGGAGACTGTCTCTGTGGAGGTCACGGTCGAGGCATGGCAAGAGGTCCTACAGTAGGATAGAGCGCAGTGAGTTCAAAGAGCAGGAAGTGCTGGGAGGTGTGTGTGCAAGACAGAAAGTGCCTGGAGCTCAGGGTGGGAGAAGCATGGGGCTGGCTCCTGGAGGGCTCTCTAGGCCCCACTAATGGGTTTGGCTTTTATTCTAAGTGCAACGTAAAACCACCGGAGGCTTTTAAACCAGAGAATTTCCAAATACTGAAAAGACCACTTTCTTGCTCTGAGAATGACCGGGAGGGATAAGAATGGAGGAGGGAAAAACCACTAAGGAGGCTGTGTGTTAAGGGTGAAAGAATCTTCATTTAATTATGACCAAAGGACTTTGTTAGGTACGAGGGCAGACACATAAACTCCGCCTACCTAATGCCATCTTGTCCCTGTGGTCTCAGGGCTTCGGAGGAGGAGACGTTATTTCAGACAGTTTCAGGACGGCCATGTTCTTAATTCCAGTGGTTTTTGAGAGTTGAATGGAAATGATTGTGGGAAGCAGGCCATTGTACTGTAGATTTATTTCTGCTGAACTGCCCCAATCAAACACCTGCAATTGCGTATTCTGTATTAGTTTGTGAGGGCTGCCATAACAAAGTACCTTGGACTGGGTAGCTTAAAGAACAGAAATTTATTTTCCCACAATTCTGGGAGCTAGAAGTCTGGGTTCAAAGTGCCAGGAGGGTTGTTTTTATCTGACATCTCTCTTCTTGGCTTACAGATGGCTGCCTTCTCCCTGTCTTCACAGGGTCTTTCTCTGTGGGAGCCTGTCCTAATCTCTTGTTCACATAAGGACACCAGTCTTATGGTATGAGGGCCCACCCCGATGACCTAGTTTGAACTGATTGACCTCTTTAAAGTCCCAATCACCAAAGATAGTCACACTTCCAGCGAGGTGCTGGGGCAGTCAGGACTCCAACATATAAATTTTCCAGGGACACATTTGAGTCCATAATCGATTCTTAGACGAAATCTGTGTTTGGGGAATCAGGCAGGGTAATAAAAGTCAGGGTCTAGTTAACTTATTTCTGGCATGTGCCACAATAGTTGCATTTCTTATAAGCCTTAAAGAAAAAACCATGGTTTCCTTTTATAATTAGTGCCAACTGGGATAACTTAACTACTTTCTCCAAGGGTTGTTTAGCATGTTCACTAAGCCGTTGTTAGACCACCGGGTTACCTCTTGTTAATGTTCCTGTGAATTTTGCTTTCTTTAAAAGTAACAATTTCACTTCTCTCTATCGAAGTAAATTTGGAGAAAATGCAATAAAAATAAATACGAACTATTGTTGATACTCCGCAGTTCGCAGTTATGTGCTTTCTCCACTTTCTCCTTGATATCTAATTGCAGGAGTCCATTTCCACATGCAGCTAGTAGCTGTGATGGTTGGAGGCACTGCCTCTGTGGCTGAAGCAGCCAGGGCCTAAGCCACTAAATTGGAAAGGGATTAGCACGGTGCTCTCTGGACTCAGCTAGAGCATGTGAAAAGATGAAAGTTGGGGAAGGGGAAGAGGCGATCGAGGAGAGAAGTGGCCCAGGTTCTGTAGAACAGGGAAGCCCCAGTAGTCTTCCAGTGGGCACTACAGGCTCACTCACAGTAGCAGCGTGGACTTTTCTCTACCTTGTTGGGAAGAAAAAATTACTGCCATGTGAAAGTTTGTTGACATTTTGATATTAATATTGCTGGTTACCAAGCTTTGAGACTAACAAGGTATATGTGTGTTAATGAGTTTGTGTGTCACATGGAGTCCCAGCCTGTAAAAAAGCTCTCTGTCCCCCATATAAATTACCATGATTAGGACTAGGATGGACTATGGACAGCTTCAGGAATCAAATTCTAAAGCCATAAAAGAAATAAAAACATAAAAGTGGTAAATGATAAATGAAAATGTGAAAGTAAAAATAATTCTTTTTTTTTTTTCCTGATCTTGGAACCAAGATCTGGTTGGACCAAGACCTGTGGAACTGGGCAGATCCATAGATGATATGGTCTTGGCATTCTATCAGAGAATTTTTTCTGCTTACTTATGAAGTCACAGGGCTTCCACTACCCCAGGCTAAGCAGAAAGAGAACTGACTTTGGCCTCAGATGTTGGCTAGACCACTATTGAGTGAATGTCCTGAGCCTCAAGTTTCCACACTTGAAAATAGGAATAATAGTTCTTAAATAGCTCAGGTCACAGAAGAGCTCAATGAATACTTGTGGACTGAATGTGTATTTTTTTTTTCCTTTCTCAGATCAGCCTACCTCTATTCCACTTCCTAATCCTCTTTATCACCATGTCTTAATCAAAAACACTTCTTAGAGATGGTTTTTGATACTTTAATCTAAATAAACTCAAGTAAACTTAGGACATTGTTACTTGTATTAGGGAAATCTTTAATCTTTGCTTCTAACCACGAGGAGAAAGTTCTTTGATCTTTCATAGGGGTTTTAAGTTGGAATGGGCGGCAAGGCATTGGTGGTACAAATTATGCTGAAGTATGCTCCGTAGATGACCATATAGCTCTGCCAGAACATGAGGATGATTCTGGCTGCTATAATCATTGGCATCATCATAATTTTCATTATCACAGTTATCATCTCCTCCTCTTTCTTCTTGTTCTGGATCATGATCATCATTTGCAGTCATATGTGTCCAAGTAGTTATCTGCTCATGGGTCACTTGGAACAAATGAATGGTTATGAGCGTAACTGCTTTCATAACCTCAAAACTGTTGAGCTTAATGGACTGTCACTTAAATATTTCATATCATACCTATTAGTCTTCTTGTCCCATTGTCTGTATCATCATTCGATCTTCAGAAATAGCTTGGTTTTTTTATTCAGACAAAAGCAGAGGAAGAGAATGGGGGGAAGGTACAGGGAATAAGAAGCATAAATGGTACTTACAAAATAGACAGGGGAAGGTTAAGAATAGTATAGGAAATGGAGAAGCCAAAGAACTTATATGTACAACCCACGGACATGAACTAAGGTGGGGGAATGCTGGTGAGAGTTGGGGTACAGGGTGGAGAGGATTAAAGGGGAGAAAAATGGGACAACTATAATAGCGTAATCAATAAAAATATATGAAATAAAATGCTGGCTCTGCTCTTATAAGCTCTGTGAACTTAGATAAGTGTCTTTACTTTTCTAAGCCTCAGTTTCTCATCTGTAAAATATGAATAATAAATAAATAATATTACTGATGTATGGGATGAAATAAAAAGAATGTGTTTAGAGCACTTAACACAATCTGGGAAGATATAAATACATAATGAATGGTAGTTATTATTATCGGTGTTATTAACATTGGTTCTATGTAATAATGTTAATGGGAATCCCTGAGATAATTTCTAGCATAGAGTAATGCTCAGTGCGTAGTAGTGATGTTTGTTATTTTTATTATTTTATTGTCATAAGAAGCCTTCGAAACTTAACGTAAATCTTCTACCCATTCCTATATATTTAAAGAAGGCTTGAGTAAGCCCCAAGCTGTTGACACCAAATAAAAACAAACCCTTGACCCTCAGCTGTAATGTCAGCAATTGCCTAGGACTTGTTCTTTTCCTCCCTTCTCTTAACTGCCCTACATCTGCATTGTTCCTTGGCTTCTGGCTTCTGATTTCTCAGTCTGGCCCTGCATTCCCAGTGCTGTGCTCACCCCCAAGACCTGCTTTCACATGGGGACACTCTGTACTTGGCTCACCCAAACCACCCCCAAGGCTTCTGCCTTCCCTGGTTCATCTTGAGCTCTAGGCTTCTGAAGGATACCCTGGAAAAATTCTAGCTATGGTCTGGGTTTGGTCATTAGGAGGTCCTTGATCAATCAAATTGTCTTGTGTTTATTATCTCAAGATGTTTATTTGGCACAAAATTCCATCCTGGATAATAATTTCTGCTCCTAATATCCCTTCTTCTGTACTAGTTTACTTGGCTTGTAGGAGGATGCTAAGAGCAGTTCACCTTTTCCTCATGATGAGAAAGTTGCTAACAATCTCCTATTCTTATAGTATTGGCAATATTTTGTCCATGCTGCCTCTGTCTCCTATTTTTATGAAGATTGCTTTACAATACCCAGCCTAACAGTTAGGAGAATCATTAGTCCAATGGGTAGAGCCCAGTGAAACACAGTTGGCATAACTGCCCTTTTTCTTATGCCAAAACATCTAGAGGAGATCATGGTTCTTACCAAAGCCCTCAGTCCCAATGCTGGCCCATGAATCCTGCTAGTTAAAGGGTTTATCCAGCCCTAATTTTAATTAAAAGTTGTACAGTGCAGTTGCTTGATGCTTAGACTATTTCTTACTAGCTTGAATTCAACAAATTTCTATCACCTACTACCAAGCACTATTTAATGTATGTACATTAGTAAATCTTTTTTTTTTCCTTCAAAATAAGCTCAGTAACCATACAAGCAGGTTTAGCTTTCTAAACTATGGTTTTCTTCTCCTCCAGGAGCTTCATGAAAACAATTAGTAAACCATGGTCTTGCTGTAGTGTCTCTTAGGATCTGAATAGACTTCATTCCATGCAGAGTAGTGAAAAGGTAGAGAAAGCTTAAAAAGAAAACACACACCCACACACACAGTTCAGTAAAAACAACCCTCGGTTTGTTTCAGGGTCATTTCACCGGGCAAAAAAGCTGCCTTTTAGCTGTTTCAATGCTTTCTGAAACCTTTTAAGCTACAAAGAGAGTGATTCTGGGTTTTGTGGCTAAAATGCTAGAGAGGATGATTGGTTTCATTAGCCAGGGAGGAGTGATAATATGCTACAATACTTCTCCAGTTATTGGGCACATTATATTAATAACTCATGATGGCTGGAGTGTTTAGGTGTATATTTTAAACTCAGTGTAAAATACCATGCCATTAAGAATTTAAACACATTCTAATTTAATTATGGCCAAGAACTGGTTCCAAGAGATCTCGTGTTTTTGTTGGCAAGTTTCAATATTGCACATTTTGAATATGGAAGGATTTATTTTCTTTTACTCTTTGCTCCTTTAATTCTGGATTGTTAAAAACCTTAATCATTTAAAAGCACATACATTTGGAAAATGAAGTGCAACTGAAGTTATGGAAAATTCTAGTTTTCTTCATACTATTTTGTTTTCCATTTTGAAATGTGCCAGTTTCTTCCTACCCACACTCACAAGTTCAGTAAATCACTCACAAGTGATTGATCACTCACAAGTTCTTTTTACCTTCATTTTGTCCTTAAATGACTTTTCCACTCCTTAAATATCTATGCTTTCTCACATATTTTTCTATCAATCATGGCCAAAAATGAGAGAAAAAATTTACCAATTGAATACTTCATCAGAAACTATCATTCAGTTACCATTCAAGTCAACTTTGGGTATGTGAAATACAGATGATGATTCCCCAGGGCCTGCCTTTTGGGGGCCCCTGTGCAGAGCCTTAGCCAAGCAGCTAAAAGGGAAGGGTTAAGAATTAGCACAGGACAACTGGTAGTGAATAATATTTGGAATCATGTCTAAACTCAACCACATCTAGCATAAAGCATTCTACATCCTGCATCCATCATTCATCCACACACTCTTCAAGGTAACCTGTTTTTATGTCCTTTGATAATCAATTTAAGTAGACCTAGCTGATATAGAATCATTAAAAAAATAAGGTGAGGAGAGAAGGGAAAATTCAAGAATTTTCCTTGAATCTTGAACACCTTGAATTTTTTGGGCTATGTGTCTTCAACTTTTAGGAATGAGCTCAGTGATCAGTGATGTCTGGGGAACCAGTGGAAGATGTGACTCCAAGGCTTATGCATAGTTTATGAACCTGATGGCACTGTTAGAGCCAATTCTCATGAATCCCTGCCTTCTCCAGCCATGAAGATCTCATAGCCTCCAAATATTGGAGGCAGTGGGCTCTCTCAGTGTAAATCTCAGGTTTCAGAGTCCTTTATAACACTCAATTATTAAAGAACAATGAGATGATGACCCCCCAAATGGGGTAGTGTGTCCTAGTAATTTTGTATTATAATAATTAACTTGGAAACCATATGTAATTTGGAAAAGAAATAGTCCAGTATTTTTATATCAACTGCAGAATGAAGAAAAATTATTTGGTTGGGATATGACAATGAAACAATCTAAAGGATTTAGATGTGGGTTTAGGGGAAGAGTGAGTTTAGCTTTTTGGATTCATAATTTTTATAATATAATATATATTAAAGTTCCATAGTTTTGAAACTCTCTCTTGCTTCAATGGTTTTGAGTGCCAAGGCATCATTTTCAGGAATTGTGTAGCCAAAAGGACTGTCCCTCAGGAAACAAAGGCTCTGTGTCTGTAGTCCTTGGCTGCCCTTTCATTTCAGAGGTTCCCCTCTGCCTGGCCTGCCAGAAGGGGACTGGAGTCGGGCACTACACACACTACAGGCTGCACTACACACTTCCACTGCTGAGAAGACCTGTAGCATTTTTGTCACGTTACTTTCCAAAAATTCGAAGATAGTAAAATAATAATATTAAATTCATATTTAAGAATTATTTATTGACATGTCTCCCTACCCCATTAGCCCGTGAGAGTCCTTCGAAGATAGGCATTCCAAGCTAATGCCTGGCTTGGAGTAAGCTCATAATGAAAATTGAATAAACAACTTGGTTTTAAAGGAGAGATACATGAACCTGATGAAACTGCTTATCCATTGACATTACAATGCTGGTGGTGAGGCATCAGCCCTGTGAGTAATGCAGTGTCAAATCCTGAGTGGACAAGTTCTATTCTTATAGAACACCACTCACTACCCACCTGTATTTTACCTATTTGTACCATTAACGTATAGGGATTTTAGCTTCTTTTTTTCTAGTTAGCCATTTATTATAACTATTTTTTCATGTGGCCTCAAAAGCCTCACTCATATTTTATACTTTAAATATATTTTTATCTTGTTATCTATTATATATTTTATATATAGTACATATATATTTTAATGGAATAATATTCCATTGAGTTGCTATAAAACAATTTTCTTAAACATCATGTCCTGTTGAATTGTTGGTGTGAGTTTACTGAGCAAAGGAAAATGGACATTGTGGTGACTTTGGCTATTAATGGCCCTTTGTGATAAAGAGAAAAGCTAGCACAAATCTGCATGGCCATTGGCAGAGAGAAGTGAACCAATTTTCAATTCAACTTCACCAGCATACCCCTCCCAGAAGCCACTTTCAATATGCTACCTCCCACATTGCACACACCTCTCACCACAGACGCCCATGGCCATTTCCTGAGGCTTGCCTCTCTAGGACACCAGAACGGTCAAGGGAAAGAAAACAATGCTCCAAATGTTTCCCAGATGTCAGAGTGTGTGGCATAATTTGGCATCGGAATGATTGGAGTTTTCATTTTTCACCTAGATGTTTTGGCAACCTGCAAATGCAACCTTAATATAAGTAAATTTCTTCGTTGTCCCACAAACAAACTTAAATTTATAAAGTATTTAATGAGCACATACTATGTGTCAGTCACTGTGGTACAGATTAGAGAATGCAAGGTTTCAGTAAATTACAGAGATGAGATGAAGAATTTTAGGCTTTTATGCAATTTAAGTATGGCCCGTTTGGGCAAGTGTCTTATAACAGGTACTCATACTTTCTACTGAGGAGATTGTATTTCTCACACACCTGTTTAATTTGCAAATTTTGTATGATAATGAACACTCTGGACATTGTGTCACTTGTCTGCCAAAACCTTGTTCACAAGTTGGAGGCAAGAGAATGGAGACACAGCTAAACTCATGATGAGAGGGCAAGACAGAAATATGCTGACCCTTCTCAGGGCTGCTCTGCATGGTCTGGGCAGTGGGAATGTCCTGCTGCTGTAGACCTGTGTGGAAGAGACACAGAAGGAAGTCATATCAACCAAATCCAGTGGTCAAAGTTGTCTTTAAGATGTCTAGTTGTTTCAATCTCATAAGTCCAGGAGTAGGAGCAGACCCAGGATAATGAACGATTAAGAATTTTTCAGTGCTACTCTGAAGGAGGCATGGCTGCCCATCTGTACCTTTAACACAATGCTTTGTAGGTGACTAGTCAGAAAGGTCTACAGGGAATAATTTAATCTGAATTCAGAACATCCAAGTGATAAGAACCATTAAGATAAAGTAGCCTCTCATACTTCTTTTTTGGGACAAGAAAAACCAGAGACTCAAAGGAGGAAAATGATTGGTTCAAAGTGACACAGCTTGTTGTTGCCAAGGTGACAAGCAAAACTTAGTTTTTCCTGCTCTTGGCTGCTTGGAACACTTCTGTTTTCTTTTCCATGGCCCAGTATTCTATGTTTATTCCTTAGCAAGGAAAAGGCAATGAATACAGGGGAAGAAGTGAACGACTGTCTGGAGCTCATCCATTATTGAATAACCACTATTTCCCAGATTTCACTCCTGGAAAAGATGGCAAATATGGCCATGGTTCTTATACTTTCCTGTATCCATATCATTTACTATGTAACTGGCAGCATCTCCTAACAAGTGGTGGAGTCTATTTCCATACCCTTGGAATCTGGCCTGGCCCCGAGACTGGCTTTCACTAATAGAGGTAGATGAAGTCTCAGTGAGCCAGTACTTAACTTAAGCCTCGAAATGTTTGTGTGCTTCTGCTTTCTTGGAAACAACTTGAGAATACACCTGAGCTAGGCACAGAAGGTTGAAAACCACCCCAGTTAGCACAGATGACAACTAGACAGCTGTCAGCTCTGTGACTGAGGCCGTCTTAGACTTAGTCATTCTCTAGCTTACCTGCTGTGTAACCGTAGATGTGTGAGCAAGCCCAGAGGAAGCCAGGCAGGTCTTCCCTAGGCCAACATGCCTAGTCAATGATAAATACTAAGTTTTAAGCCAGTGAGTTTTGGAGCTATTTGTTACTAAACAGATACAACTACAATGGTGTCTAGTTATGGGATCCTGCCTTTGCTCTGGAATCCTGAGCTACACGTTTCTCAAGTTTCTGCAATTGGAACGGCAGAAAGTATCCCGCACACTTTCATCCTAGCTCATTCCGTCTGGATTTATGCTGAGAACAGGGAAAGCTCTCGGATGCACAGAGCCTGTGGCACCGACGTGGGCACTCTTGGTGTGACTCCCTCATCAGAAGGCTCCTAGGGGGACGTGGTTAGTGGTAACAAGGACCACGAGGGAGCTGGGAACATGCTGTCTCTGGTGCTCTGACCCACTGAACCTTTGCCTAGGGCATCTCCACAGACACCCAATGCTGGTCCACTTACTGCTGGAGGTGAAGCTTGCTATGGGCTGAATTGTCTCCCCTGTGATGGTATTTGGGGTCAGGGCCTTTGGGAGATAATCAGGTTTAGATGAGGTTATGAGGGGTGGGATCATTATGATGGTGTCAATACTCTTATAAAGAGACAACAGAGAGATACCCTCATCCCCACCCCTCATCTCAGCCACATAAAGATGCAACCGGAAGGTGGCCATCCACAAGCCGGGAAGACAGTCCTCCCCAGAGCGAGATCACACTGGCACCCTGATCTGGGACTCCCAGCCTCCGTAACTATGAGATAATAAATTTCTGTTGTTTAAGCCACCCCGCCTGTGGTATTTTGTTATGGCATCCCCAAACTAAGACACAGCTGTTTCTAGTTAGACAGATGTTTGGCATTGCTTCAGGGGAAAATAATCGGCATGATTAAATGCCTTTTTCACTCCAGATGTTTTGGCAATGTGAATATGCGGCCCACATGTGCTTGCGGGGCGGCCCCATCGCTGTCCTGGGGAGTAGCTTCTGGACAACAGGGGGGATTCTGGGAGGGGTCGGAGGAAGCGCCCGTGTTTCTTCCCTGCCAGAGAAGCATATGTTCTTTTTTGGAAAGGGGGCACAAAACTCCATATGGAAACCTGCGGTCCTTGGAGATTTGTGAAATACAGCCTCCTTTTCTTACTTGCAAACAGACTTCACTAAACAAGCGCCCCAGTGGGTATGTCATCCTCCTCCAACCAGGTTCTTCTGGTAACCACTGTTAAATTTGTGGTTGAACATTGTAAGAGGTAAAGTCTGGACAAGGCCAAATGACCGAGAAACAGAATAGGAAAGGATGAACGCCATGACTAGGACTTGAACTGACACGGACTCCCACTACCAACCATGATAAAAGGCAGGTTTTAATGCAGGAGTATTAGGTATAGACAATTGTGCCATTATTTAAACTTCCTCCCTCTCCCCAAACCCAAGAATTCTGTTAATAATAACTCTAATTTTCTGACCTGTGCTCTGGAGAGTCTGGTTTTTGCTGAGCACACAGAGGGCAGTTCTCTACTTCCGTGCGGGGAAACTGTTTCTGTAAACCCTGGAGAGTGCACAGTGTTGGTCTTGCTAGCTGTATGCATTGCCACCACTCAACTTGGCTGTTGTCATGCAAACACAGCCACAGCTAGCTGCTCCTAAAGCACTTTATTACCCAAGGAGGTGGCCGACTAGATTTGGTTGATGGGCCATAGTTTGCTAATGTCTCCTCTACTGGGCTAAATGCATCAAGGTTTCCTTGGTGCTTTAAGCGGTGCCTGAAATATGGTAATATCTTTTAAACTATTAACTGTTAGTTTTCTTTGCCTGGTGAGGAACAAGGCAGCAGGAGGCACACACTAAGGGGAAGTGGGTTAGTATACAGTGAATCTGGGACTCAGTCGGATGAAATAAAGACACAGGGTCTGTTGAGGGCAAGAACACATTAGCCCAGTACTTGGCAGAGGATTGCTTTAAAGACTGTATGTCTTAGTTCTGGCTGCTAGCACAAGGTGCCATCCACTGGGTGGCCTAAAAACAACAGAAATTGGGGGGGGAATGGGAGGGAGGGGGGAGATCGGGCGGGGGGGGGGGAGAGAAAAAAAATGTACTTGAAAAGTAACTAAAAAAAAAATTCTCATAAGCAAAAAAGTAAAAAAAAAAAAACAAACAAAAAACCAACAACAGAAATTTACTTCTCACAGTTTTGGAGCCTGGAAGTCCAAGATCTGAGTGCCGGCATGGTGGCAGGGAAAGGGCTAGAGAGCCCTCTGGGATGCCTTTTGTCAGGGAACTAATACCATTCACGAGGGCTCTAACCTCCCGATGTAATTACCTCCTAAAGGCTTCACTTCTGGATACCATCACGTTGGGGGTTAGGAGTTCAACATAAGAATTTGGGAGGGACACGAACATTTAGTCCATTGTGTTGTGATTCTCATGTGGTGCCAGGAAATCCACGTCACTTCCCTGTCGTTGTAGGCTGTCCCTTCCTCTGCTGCATCAGCTTTAGGAACTGGTAGTCTGTAGACATCTGCGTGTATAAGCTACCTTGATGTCCTGTACCCCACAGTGCCCAGCAGAATGGGAGACGATCACTGTGACAAGACAAAGCAAACACAACTCCAACCCCCAAGGCAAAGTGTTGTCTCGCAGGATTCAGACTAAGTGTCCACACTAGCAACATTCCTGCCCGATTTCCAGATCTGTGCACTCAGTCCTGCTCGCGTTGGCTTTCCTTTTGCCGTAGTAGCTCAGTGCAGGTGTGTGAAAACATTTGAGCATGATGAATTGTTTCTCCAAGAGCCAAAGGTAAATGATGAAAGAATTGGACAGAAAACATGTTAACAAGATATTTTATATTAGCTCCAAGGAGCTAGATCAATTACTATGATGTGTTACATGTTCAGAAGTCAGGAAATTCTAAATTATGGTTCCCAGTATGAACGTAACTCAGCCCCTTTACACATGTAATATTTTATACGACTGTATATGGTGTTAACTTTAATGCTTTAACATCTATGCTTAATGTGGCAACTATAAATTTGAATTTTTGACTTCAGAGGTTAGAATACTTAACCATACAGCTGCATTGACATACTTATTGCATTCAAATGTTTCTTGGTGTAATATTTTGAAAAATATACCCCTACATGGATAGGTCTGGTCTTTTTGTTATCATGCAGAAAAAAAATGGGTAAAGAGTATAGTTCTGCCACTCTTTAGCTCTGTGGCCCTCCCTGGATCATCTGAACTGAGGAGAATGTTACTGAATAATTTTAATTTTCTAGCGGCTGAAGAAAGATTTTCTAAATGTTGTTGTGTCATTTATTTCAAGAAGTTGGGCCATCCTGGAGACAGTTTAGAAATTGTAAGACAAGTTCAGATTTTAATTGCAGGTTGCACTATTCACATAGTAATAACTATCTTTTTAGGCTTTGAATCTAACATGAGAGTCAGCAGATTTATATGTGAAAAATTCCATGCCTGGGGTATAAACAACTTTTTCTGAAACTAGTATCAGGACCATTTTTTTTTAATAGAATGTAGATATAGTTCTCGGCTACCGTGTACACATTGTTTTAGGCAAAGAGATTTCTCTAGTTACAGAGAGAGCTATCTCCTCCCCCAGCCCCATCCCACTCAAGGCTACATTTTCTCTGATTTCTGCAAAAAAGTTTGTAGAATTGCTGTCCAGGCCGCTGCTGGCAGGAAGCTGGAAGGGCCAGGAGGGAGTCTGTGCTCTGAACCCCTTTGCTGTTGTAATGAGTCCCAAGTTCCTTGTACTTGGGCCAGGTACTCACCATACACACACCTACATGGAGGTACAGTGAGTTTGGATTTTATTTTATAAGCTCAGGTGTACAGGAAATGTAGCTTTAAAATTGTTTTCTTTAAATCAACTTAATTTTCACTCTTTAGTGTTAACCCTTCCTACCAGTATGGTATGCTGTTCACAAGAGCCATGTTTTAAATATAAGGACACAGCAAGTTTAAAAGCAAAATAATGGAAAAATATACTCTACAAACACTAAACAAAAGTAATAACAGACAAAATAGATGTTAAGGTAAAAAGTATTATTAGAAATAAAGGGGAAACTTTAATAGTGCGTAAGGGACCAAGTCAACAGAAATATAATAATAACCTGCAACATAAACTCAAAAACATAAAGGGAAATCTAGCTGAAGTAAAAAAGAGTTATTGACAGATCTATAATCATAATTCAACTTGTTATAATAAGTAGCCAAAAGTGTTATAATAAGCAGTTAGTATAATAGAGGTTATTCTAACACAATTGGTAGAATCTGTAGACAAAAATATATTGGAGATGTAGATGAATTGATTGATATTATCTACCTACTTGACATAATTGAAAATTATAAGACTCTATACTCAACATCTATATAGTACAAACATTTATTTACTGATAGATCCATATGCTGGGTATAAAGCAAGTCTCAAAAATTTTAAGAGATTATGATAACCATGGTATGAAAACAATCCAGGTGTCTCTCAATAGATGAGTGGATAAAGACGATTTAGTTTATATACAAAGGCATATTACTCAGCCATGAAATGTGAATGAAATCTTGCCATTTGCAACAACATGGATGGGCCTAGAGGGTAGTAGCTATGTGAAATAAGTTGGACAGAGAAAAACAAATACCATATGATTTCACTTACACGTGAAATCTAAAATGAACATGTCTGAAGGGTAGGAAAGAAGGAAAACTAACACTTATCAGGAATGCTGTGTGCTAGGCACTCAATTTTCTGCAGTACACTGGGCTTGTTGTGGTCAGACAGTGAAAACCCTGATCTGTTTTGGTCCTAAAGTTCTCTAAAAATTGAGTAGATTTGACCACGTGGTCATCTGAGCACCGGTGGCCGGGAGAGGAGAAATGCAGTGTGTAGATTAGTATATGTCTGTGTGCCTTAGGCTAGGGTAAGCCCTACTCAGGTCCCGTAACATGAGATCAGGGAAGGGCAAAACTCCCAAAGGAAAAGGTGATTTCATGAAGATGGAGATACAGATACTAGGGTTAAAAGTCATCAATATTCACTAGAATTGTGTAGAAATTATTATAATGTTTTGTTCAAGAAGGTAGCATTTTTTTTCTGCTTGGATGCCAATGAAAAATTGTTCTTTATGCTTACCCCATAGAATTATAAGTCTGCTCTATTATGCTCTGGAGAGGCAGAATAAGGAACAAAGGAATAAAAAGCCAGCCAGAAAGACAGAAACTTCGAGGCCATGTAAATAGAGAAAGACGCAATTTTCTTGGTGGTAAGCAGCCAATTGAATACACTATACTTAAGTGAATTTTGAGTAACTGTGATATAAACTAGGGATGGGTTTTTATTTTGGAAAGTAGTATGAAGGACTCAAAAATACAAAATTGGCATATCTCCATAGCTGGTCTAAATTACTTTGGTAAAATTGGAAATTACTGTTTGAAACTCATTGAAACAGCAGTTAGTTATATTTAATTTAGCATTTTCCTAAATTGTATGCAGTTCATTTTAATATGTGGATTATACCCATTTAAAATTGTTCCATCATGTTTAGCATGCCCAAAGTCTACTTGAGGGACATTCTATCATGATACTCCTTATCAGGTAAGTTTTCATATCAGCATCTACTTTTTGTGTGGAAAAAATGTCAGATGTTGATTTTTTTAATTCAAATTGAAGACACTATGAACATCACATTTAAATCCTCATGTTATAGAAAAAGCAACAGGAAATTGCTTTGAATAATGGAAAATATGTCTGTCTGAATAACTTAGAGATACTGAACCTATTTTCATTTGCATGTTATACGTGTATACCAGCCATCCTACAAAGCGCTGAACTGGTAAGAGAATCAATAGCTACATGTATTTTGGTTTTTTTGCACAGAATTTCAAAAGCTGGTAGAAATAGAGGATCAGAAGAAGGATCTTGTCTCATCTCATGCACTATTATACCATCAACTCAAATATGAAATTAATGTGCAGTTTCTTGTTTCTTTTAAGAAATGTATTTTAAAAGTGTGTGTGGTTTTTTTTTCCTTGAAAATTTAAGTTTTCCTTGATGGGGCTCGTTATGACTTTTCGATTAGATGTTTTGTTTCTGATATTTCATGTGTTTTTTGTTGTTTTTCTTTGGCTAATAGTGGAGGTTAAAGACCCTGTGTTTTATAGTCTTTCACCTTATTGATCTGGTTTTGATGGCCACTCTCTTGTTCTCTCTGTGCTGCCTGCCACTCTCCTCGGGCTGATGAATCCTTATTAGAGCTTTTCATTATGGTCCCCTTTGCGTGTGTGTGTGTATGTGCTTTGCTTTACTACTGACGTCTTTCCCATGATATCCTCTTGAAATCTTGGGATTATTTTTTCATAACCCTTGCTTTTAAGTATTTTTCTGTTTCAAGTGCTTCTTTATGTTACACTTGCATCATTTCCTCTAATGTGTAGTTATTAACAATCATGAAATAGAATGCAGAGTCAAACAGCTCTCCTCTGCATTCCCACTTTTGCATCGCTGCTAGGGGGGCTTCTCATGTTCTGCCTTTGGTAAAACAGGTGGGTGCCTTTATTAACCTATGCTTTTAAAGGAAGCATGGCTGATCCTTAACTTTTTAGGGGGAAACTTTAAAAATAATGTTTAGTAGCATAATAGATTAAAATTAAAGCCTTCACTTATTGAGTGCTTTCCTGGGTATGAAGCATTTATGTAAGCTTTTTATGTATGATCAAACTTAATCTTGGGACAATGCAAAATATAAACTTACAATTTTAATACCTCACAGGGCTGCTTAAAGAAAGTTAACCTTGTAGGGATCATCAGTGAATAAATGTTGCAGTGCTGGAGAATGGCTGAAAAAAAGTTCAAACTGAAATAAAATATAGGTCTATATAATCTTGAAGCATAAGCTCTTTCCCCTCAGGTAAACATTTTTGGACAATTCAAAATCATTAATTTAAAGGATAACAAGTCCATGCAGATTGACCAAAATGCCTGGGGCATGCAAAGCACCCGCTCCTTGTTTGTTTTGGAATGGATGACTAATGCATGAATGAATAAATCAATGATTTAGAAGATGAACTATTTCTTGGAGTCTTTTTTGGAGGCAGGTGACTGACGAGTCAGGTGGGTTCTTTTTCTGATGCATTTCCCATGTCAGGTGGTCAGTGGTACAGAGATGTCTCAGTTGGGTGAGGAGATTCATTGTGTGTGTAGGTGACTGTGACTTGACTAAAGAAGCATTGTGCCCCTCCCCCTGTGTGTCTTGCTTTGGCTCCCACACCAACCAAGCTAAAGGCCAGGGCACCTGCAGTCTGCTCTCTGCAGTCTCAGCAATTGCTTTCGGGGCTGACAGCAGCTGTCAGCTGAGGGCCCAGGGGTTTCTCTCCACCAGGGATCAGATGGTCTCATCACAAAGAGGGCATTGGCACTTGGTCCACTTCCTGGGTAAAGAAGAGCTCTTTCTGGTAGGATGTAATCAGGCGCCCTCTTCTAATCAAACTGCACATGGGTCCTTTCAGTTCCTTTGAGCTGGTGTCTATTCGAACCCATCAGCTCGTTGATTGGATAAAAGCCCAAGAGGTAAGGGCCTGCCTTGCTCATTGAGGACAGCAGGATTGGTTTCCAGGGGGCAAAGCAACATTTTTCATTTTTATTTCACAGACTAGTTTATAAGATTCTGCATCAGTGGGGAAGACTAACTAGACAAGTTGGGAGGGTTACCTACAGACGGGTAGGCATCTGAACCAGTACTGTGGGCCACATCGGCAAGTTTTCGTTTGTGGGAGAGCAGACAGCAGCCATACATGTGAATCCTGGCCAATCAGCCAAACCCTGGAAGAATGGGAGCCTGGCTCTCTTCCTGTATTGTCCTGTCTGTTCTGTGTCCATTTGTACTCAAACGAATGGTATCTATACAACAGTGATAAGGAGCCAATCCCAGTGCTGAATGATGCAGACGGTTTAAAAGAGGGACATTTCATGCAGTTAGTGAGATCATACAAGCAGAAATTTTTACACAAATGAAACATATAACAATGTGAGATGGCATAAGCCGGAGAGACTGATCATGAGGCAGGCAGCTGACAACAGCGGCAAGCTGCGATGGACTCCAGGCTCATGGAGAACAGCCACTTCGGAGCTTCGCTGCTGTGTCTCCAACTTCTAGAACAGTGCAGAGCTCATAATATGGGCACACAAATTTATTAAATGAATGACTGAATCTGGGCTTAGAGGAAGGAGAGGCAGGTAAGAGATTGGACTCTGGCTTTTCAATCATGGGTCTGCCTCTCACTGTGAGACATGGGGCTGGTTTCTTAATTTCTCCAGGCATGAGTATCCCTGTTTGTAAAACAGGTTGAACATGAACACCTAACTCACAATGTTGTTATGAGAATGGAATGGGGTCACCTGTTAAAGGAGATTAGCACCGTGCCAGGTTTATATTCAGGGCTTGATACATTTTAGTTGTATTTGGTATTAATGGCCAGAGTGTCAGTTGGGATTAATTTTATTTGGAGATGATGGATTGAGCGAAGACCTGGAATATACTCCCAGCTCTGCTACCGGCAAGATGTGTGATTGGGGACAAGTCAGGTTCCTCTCCAGCTCTCCCATTCTCATTTGTAGAAGGAGGCATTCAGAGACTATGGATTTTGAGACTGCATCCAGTTTTTTTCAGTTTGGGGTGGAGTTGTAGAATCAAATGCCCACAGAGGTCAGGCAGGAAATAGAAACAAATCAAGTGAGCCAAGAGTAAGAAAAACTTGACCCCAGGCCAAGAAGGGGGGTGGGGAGGCACTGGGGGAATGTGAGCTCCGAAGTATCACATATTCTGAATTTTTCTGACAAGCTGAAGATACACATTTGCTGTGAATTCTCACAGTTTTTGAAAGCTCACAACTAGTTAAGTTTGTTGTTGTGTTTTAAATATTGTCTGGGCCACTACTTCATGAGCCAAACAAAACATGTGGGTGGGCCACTGGTGTGAGTTGCTTCTGGTTTGGGTCCAGGAAGACAAGAAGCCAGGGTTTGAAAAATGAGTCTTCAGAGCAAGTTCTAACAAAAGCAGCATCACTCACAGACTTGGACATAGTGGCTTTCCCTCTGCTTTGCTAGTAAAGGTTTCTAGGCATGGGTAGTCCTGTGCCCACCAGTCCAGAAAATTACCTATGGGGAGTAATGTGACTGAAACTGAATTTTGTTCTTAAGTGGGTCAGAAATATTTTCCCCTTTCTATGATATTTCCAGCCACTTTCAAACTGTTGTTAGTCATTTGCAAGTATGTTGAGAATGGCTTAGGAATCCTCAGAGGAAACTAAAGCTAACACTCTCGTGTGGCACTTTCCCTGAGTACCCCAAAGCCAACTCTAAATGATGGGTTCTCAATCTAGGAAGGGGCTCACCTCTCACAATTGGTGGTAGGTGTGGTACAAAAATGTCCCTAGCCCAGGATTTCCCCAAATTGCTGATAGTCACAGTTGTGGATCTGAGGTCTTAGGAAAGACAGAAAATCTCACGGAGTTCATCAGTGAAGCTGGGGCCAATCAAGGACTCTGTGAGACCTGGGCTGCCGATCCAGCAAGAATGTCCTTCTGGAAGGGTGGCGGTCAATTTCCGCAGTTGGAAAATTCATCTTGATTCAAATGGTTGGCCGTGTGTAGGTCTCAGCGAAGTCAGACTGAACAAAATGTGGTCTTTAGATCTTCCAGCCACTGACCAAATTAATTGATTTTTAGTAACCACAGCTTTTCATCTGGCATCGTAAAGACACAACCTAAATAAAGCATCAGCCTCCAGAATGTCTTTAAATTGAATTTCTAGATACTTTGGCAAGTGTCCAGTTTTAAATAAGTTCTGATCTAACTGTATCTAATCTCTAATCAAAGGATCCTAGTGTATGGAACATTCCCGTTAATAATGATACCTTAGACATCCATTAAGTCTGGACATTAATTTTATGGAAATTCCCTAATACATCTCCATTAAAACTTTTTTCTAGGCAAAATTAGTAATAAAAGCTTTTAATAAATGTCATAAATATCTATGTTCAATCAGACTATTACCCAAATTAAAGCCAGACCAAAAATAGAGAAGAGTTACTTCTGCTAAAAGTCATGACCTTCCAAAGACATTTTGAAGAAGGAACTCATGTGCTCTGTTGTTACTCGAGATTCTTTTGTTATGAAGGATAATTAGTAGGAGAAGCAAATTACTAGTTATGTGCCCATTGTGTGGATTTCATAGTTTTACACACCTAGTGGCTCATGCCTTCAACTCCATGGTCTGTCCTTATTGAGAAAACAGGCTTTGCAGGCAGGAAGGTCAAGGTTTGAGCACCCTTCTCTGAGTAGTTCTGAGATCCTAAGAAAGTAACTTACATTCCCTTAGTTTTGTTTTTATAATTTTAAAACGGATCAACAATACCTAGTAGGCGTGTGCTGAGAATCAGATGAGTGTGCATGAGGAGCATGTAGTACTGTACTTGGCCCACAGGTGGCAGGCTGTAAGTGGCAGCCATTACTACTAATACCCAGCATTGAGGTGGAGTTCAATGTACAGGTTTTCAGAGGGTGGGAACGAAGGGCAATAAGGAGCAAGTGCTGCCTTTAATTCTCATCGATACATCTAAGTGAATACAAATCCTTTCCTGCCCTTCTTTGGCTTTTTCTTTTCCATACTCTTGGTAATTAACTAAACCAGAGGTGACAATAAGATATAAATAAATAAGTATGCGCTCCAGTCCTTTTCTTTCCTTTTGAAGCTTTGGATGTAGAGGGTAATTACAATACAATATTTGACCCAGTTGGCCTGGCCTATATAACAACAAGAAAGCAAATGCACCACTTAAGAAATGCAGGTGGCAGAGGTTTACCTGGAAAAAGTGGGAAGATAAGATGTAGAACCAGACTTGCTGGCTTCCCAGCTGCCTGGGTGTTCACCTGGATCTGGTCTCTGTTGCAGGGCCAGCACCTTTGTCCTCAAGCTTCAGGCGCCTGGCTCTGCAATCCTTTGTTTCTTGACTTCTTTGGCTCCCATTCGAAGTCCTTCTAGGTAAATGGTTACATTTTGGGAATACATCAGAGGTCATCTAGTTGAGGAATTTTCAAATTGTTTTATAAAGACAGTGGAACTGTTTCCTTATACAAAAATCTTATGAGAAAAATGTAAAGGAATAAAAGAGGTAAAAATGGTGACAGCTCTGGTTTTAAGCAGGAGTGAAAGGGGTGAGGGGTTTTCCATTCACCCCTCGCTCCATCCTTGTGCTGTTTCCAAAAATAATAGTTAGAAAACAAGTCTAGTTTGATCTTCTCTGGAAATCAACTCTCAGAGCATAATTGATCTGCTCAAGGTCACATAGTTAATTAATGGAATAGCAAGTCTAGGGCACAAGTGTACTTACTCGAGGTGCTGCATGAGGATCCTGTTATTTGTACTTCTTTTGTTGGGCTGTATCATCAGAGCAGTCTTCCCTCTGGGTCTCTTGTGCCCCTGCTTATCATGTCTCTGAGATAATCTCAGGTCAATACTGAATGCAGCAGAAAGCACTGTTTACACATGTAAATAGAGGAGTGGAGAATGAATGCTAATGTAACAATGATGCAACATAGAATAAGTAGTCGAGGCTTTTGTTCTGAGACTCCTTCATGTTGGATGTCTCGCTCTAACCACTCAGGTTCAACCTGCACCCAACTCAGGATATACGTTTTCTTTAGCCTCTTCCATTACCCAGAACCTCTGATCATCCAAGACCTTCCTCTGGCATCTGCTTGCTTTTGTGTCTGACTTAAATGCAGCTCTTGGGCTTCTGAGAAATGGGGAAGCTCTAGCTCTTGGCTGACTCCTAAGTTCCTAGAACCACTGGTTCATCTGCAGGGCAGGTCTACTCAGGCGGAGTCCTAACTGAACTTGCTCATTCTGTGTTGCAATGTAAAACCAACAAACTCTACAGAGGAATAGACACTGGATTTATCCTATTACAAAATAGTAAACTAGAAAATTTAGAACATAAAGCTAAGCAAATAGAAGAAAATTAAAATTATCCACAATTAACTCTAACTCTACACTTTTAACATTTTGGTATGTTTCTTCTCTCTTTTTCTTCTTCCTTGTTTTCCTTTAAAAACAAATATAGGCTTAATTTATTAAAAGTTTTCTACATACAACTATTTAATGTGCACACTTTTCTCTGTTTATAAGCTGTGCAGTTATAAACACCATGCAGTTGAATCTTTGTCCATATCCCTTGGATATGCTCCTGGGTGTTTGCTCTCTGAGTCATTGCAAATGTGCAGTTTTAAGGCTTTTTATATGTATTTTCTAGTCCACAATTTTGATTTTTCTTTTGAGGTAAGGTAAGTTTCATTTAATCTTTTCTATTAGGCCCCCTCTTTAACCTTCCTACTACTAATGCTCTAAGTAATCCTTCTGTTTTATGACATAAATTCCTGATCATAGCTTAAAAAATCATGGCTTTTACATTTCAATGTGATCATAAAGATGTCTTACAATCACAGGCAATGGAAATATGAAAATCCTTTGAATTATAAAACTCTCAGGGTACTTGCATCATTCTTTTGTTCTTTAAGTTTTGTCTTAGTATCATTATGAGTTGCAGTCATTGAACATTTACCCTGTGATCCCGGGCCTTTGCTGAATACTCTGCAGTCATGATTTGATTCAATCCTCATAAACTAAAAATCCCCACTTGACAGGTAAGGGAATTGAGCTTCGTCAGGATTGCACTTTGCCAAATGTCACACAGCTAGTGTGGCTGGCAGAATAGTGTTTCCCTAACAGGCCTGTGTCCTGATTCCTGGAACCTGTGACTATATGGCAAGAGAGATTTAGCAGGTACACTTCAATTGAAGACCTGGAGATGGGAAGATTATTTTGGATTATCTGGGTGGGGCTAATGCAATCATAAAGGTCCTCATAAGTAAAGGAGGGAGGCAGGAGGATTAGAGTAAGAGTGAAACATGTGAGGAGGGAAGCAGAGTTCAGAGTGATGCAGTTGCTGAGCGGGGCCGCGGGCCAAGGAGTACAGGTGGCAAGGAACATGGGCTGGGAAAGACAAGGAAGGAATCAGATTCTTTTTGGGAAGATCCAGGAGCAGAAGTTAAGCACCTTTCCCAGGATCATATAACCGGTGTAACTGTCACCTGGATGACTCCAAAGCCCATGTTCTTTATTTTCAACGTGCTACCTTCCCAGCACATTTCAGTTCCATGTGGAGAATCAAGAATGATTTTAGACAAAGCTGCTGCTTAAAACAAAGTTATGAACTCTTCAGGTGAAACTGGTTTGGATATAAAGGCTTTGCTTCCCACACTTGTTGAAGCTGATCTGTTCCTTAGAAATGCGTCACGGAGAGTGGGTGCACAACTGTCAAGCTAGCTTGCTGAAGTGACAAGTGGATAGGATTGGCATTCTGTGTCTTCCTGGATGATTCAAATTGTTCTTTTGGTTGGCGTGAATACAACTTTTGTTCTAAAGTTGATAATGATAGCCTCCTATTGCCCCTTTTATTTCCATAAGAGATATAGCTACATTCAAAAAATTCCATTACGTACACATCTGTGGTTACTCTCTTATTTTTCTAAATGTAATTATCCAGCTAAGCTAAATTATGGAAAAGAAATTATAAAAATCTTTTCCTGCCAACAAGCAATCTGGCCAGCACATTCTTGGTGGTTTGTATGTTGGGTACAGTTTCTTTTCAATCTTTCTCACCCTCCCCCCGCCCCGCAATCTTTTTAAACTCCATCATGCTTTTTAGTGGGAATGACATTCCTTAAGATGGTTTCTTGAGCAGAGTACTATAGCCAACTGGTATGTTTGTACAAAATTTGTAGGGATAGGTATATTTTAACTTTTATTTTAATTTTGAATTATTGTTACACAGAAAACAAAAACATACATGATAGCTTTTTTATTACATGTTATACACAGAATGAAGTCATATTTAAAATCATAACTGAAGTGTGATTTGAAGTGTGATATTCTTGAGCCTATGCAATGTACACTTAATCTATTTTTAGTGAGAATAAAAATAATTGCAACAATGCTTAAGAAAGTTGGCTTGAGCTAAAAAGGGTTTAGGTAGAAGCCTGGCAATGAAAGAATAAGAGACTACAAGTGGTTTTGAGTTACCCATTTTTGCCTGGTCATGGGCCCTGGCCAGCACTCTTCTCGCTCACGTACCTTCTGCATGAACTGGTTTAAGGGTTCTTGGAGAATAAACTGACAATGATTAGTTTACTAAAACTGCATGATTACTTATACCTCAGAAGTTTCACTCCTTCTTGGATACCACAGAGACTCTTGCAAAAGTTCACAAGCGATAAATACAAGGGTGCATCCCGTTTGCTGTTGTAGCAAGAGTTGGAAGTAGTCCAGGTGTCGGTCACTGGAGGAACGGCTTTGTACATTTGCTCTGTGCTTCTGACAGAACACAGTGGTCAGAAACCATGTGTTTATTTCCATATAGCAATGTGGAGACCTTGGAAATAACGTTGGGTGGAACAAGCAACAAATTAGAAAGTATGTGGTCTAAAGGAAGACATGCTCAATAGCAAGGAAAAGGCTTCACTGTTCACTCAGTCTCCACAAAGAAGAAGATGCTGGAGCCAGCAGGCCTGGGGTGAAACATGGCTTTTCCAGTCTGTGATTTCTTTCTAGCTCTGTGGTGCTGATCAGATGATCTAACTAACCTCTCTGCTCCAGTATCCTGTACTGTGGAATGAACCTACTACTAGTACTCCCTCTGTAGGGCTTAATGAGGCTTAAGTGAGTTAATACATGTAAAGTGCTTGAAACAATGCCTGGTCCATAACAAATGCCATGTTATTAAGAGCTATTGCCATTCACCTATTCATCGTATATATATATTAAGTATTAAATGTATAATCCTCTGAGTAATATGCAGTGTTTATAGCATCCAAACAAGAAGGGAGGAACCAGAAGAATGAAAAAGTAGAAAAGGAGCTAGAAACTAGGGTCACACAGTCCAAGATTCCTCAAACTTTGGGATTGTCACTAAGCAGCAAGATATTAAAGCAAATTCGTCAGTAACCTCCCTTTGATTGTATGGATAAGTAACACTGAGCAGAACACACAACATTGAAGTAAATCTTACTAGGCAGTTAGAGTGTATGGCAAAATATTTCCTGGGGTTTCATAGAAAAAGGGCAGATGCCCATTTCTGCATCCTGGCTGCATTCACACACCTGGTTCTCAGACATCAAAGCTTGTTTGTACAGGACTGTGCTCCCAGGTGCCTGATATCCAAGGAAAACCTGCAAACTGAGGCAGTGAAGGAACACGAGTGCTCGGGAGGACCTAGAGAAACTGAAAAGAGTGTCCTGTTCCTGGGGTCTGTCTCATACTACAGAGGTCGCTTTATAGACCTCGATGGCATGTTCTATGTTGTTTTCGGCTTTAAGCCTGGTTTACTCAACCCTGCCCCACCCACATAGGGAACTACAGAATCCTGCACACAAAAATTATAGCAGTAAACGGGCCTCTATTTAAAGTGTAGAAGGTCCTTTCATCTCCTCCCCAATTCTCGGGAGTGAATGGCTCCAAAATGTCATTGAGGGTTAGTTGGGCCCATTCCAACCAGTCCCAGTAATGAAATGTTTACTGGCCTTTGTTGTTTTATTTTTTCCTTTTACCCTAAACCAGTCGTTCTCAAACTTGGCGGTACATTAGAATTATTTGGGAGCTGTCAAAAGTACTGATGCTTGGGTCTGCTGATAGACATTCTGATTCAAGTGGTCTGGGGGTCTGGGTAGGGATCTTGTAGCAGGACTTTTTTTTTAAACAGTCTTCCGATGATTGTAATATGCAGCAAAGTGTGAGAACCAACCACTTAAACAGTGACTTACATAAGCTACTCAGTGGAGGGGATTGTAGTCTCCTTTACATCCTAATTTAAAGGGGTGTACCCCCTGAGATGCAGGTGACTGAATGTGAGCAAGCCCATGGAGATCAAGCCCCTCAGATGCCCACGTTGACCCTCAGAGAGCTGCTGGGAACCTTGGCAACCTTTACAAAGTTCACTGTTTCCACTGTCAATGTCAGAAATGTCCAAACCTGTACAGAATTTTTATGAGTTGATTTGAGCCAAACTAACTGCAATTGCCAGCAAACAAAATCTCAGCATACTGAGAAAATAAAAGTATGTCAGTTTTGAGGCTTATGTTATACATTCATGTGAAAGGAGGAGATAGAGGGAGGGTTATGTGAAATCCATTGGTGGTGGATTAAGGGGGGTGGGAGAAAGCAAAACTGAATAATCTCTGGGATTGGATAATAAGGCAAAACAGAGAGACACATACTCCTTTTACATTGGTGGGTACAGGACAGTTAGTAAAGAACATTTACAGCAGGTAGAAATGATATATGGGGACAATATGAGGGGTTCTGTGGTCTCATGTTCCGGGGGATGGCTGTAGAAAAGGAGACTACTCTGATATTTCAAAGGTATCTATTTTAGATGCAAAAAATACAATAGGCAGGCTCACTTAAGGTAAAGATTGACCTTTGTCAAGGAAGCTGCAAGCCTAGGATGTGACTCCCTGCCATGACCTGCTTTCAATTAGGAATTTTTATGTTCAGAACATCCTGTGTGGTTACTTTTGGTCTCTGAGTTTGTCAGGCCACCGTGCAGGCCTCCCCTGAGCTTGTCAGGTTTGGTGTGTGGTGCCTTTTTTATCCACACTGTCACTGGGGACTGAAGAGACAAGATGAGTCATGGAATCTCGGAGTTCCTTTTGAGGTCCAAATAACAGTGATGGAACCTGAACCCCGGGAAAGTCTAGCTAGTCCATAGTTGCATGATTTGTTCTTTCCACAAAAACTCTGTTCAGAGAAGGTCTTATGAAATTTCTCCTTGAGAGGGAAAAATATTCCTTTGCTTTTTCTTAACATAAAAATTGCAGTGAGTATAAGATTCTATGTATATTATATTTATATATATGAGTTATTATATTTATACACATGCACTCACAGACACCCATCTTAAAGCAAAGCCTGGAAACAAATGGCTGAAATGGGTGGGGGCCAAGTACATTTCTATTTATTCCTGGTAATACGTTGTTTCCCCAAGGAGAAAGTTTTAAATAAAACAACGGAAGTTATCTCAGGATCTGTTGGCATGGTGCTGGTTTACAACCTTTTGGGTGATCTTTGCAGTTCTGTTGAACTCTTGTAGGAAGTTCAGTTCAGTTCAGTTCAGAAGAGCAAATGGCTCTTCTTTTACTGTTTTTAATTTTCCTGGCTTGGTATGTTCAAATACCCCTTCTCCACCAAAGGCCAGGGATCCCCCCAGGTACCAGGAAGATTTCCACTTGAGAAACCAAGTTATTGATGTCCTTCACAGAAGGTGCCACCTCTGATATGGCAAAGCCACTTACTGAAACCAACGCCAGAGTCACTAGTTCATCATTCTATAGCCCAGGAATGCTGCTGCAACTTACAAAAATTTTGTGGGGGGCTCCTCAGATATTGGTAGCCCTGCATGATGTCTCAGACCCATTTGGTCTAAGCGTGCACCCCAGGAAATCTAGACATGCAGGGTGGAGAGGCCATGTGCCTCAGCATGTGCTATTGAAACTCTTTTCAGTATTATCCAGTTTCCTGTCTTACAAATGCTTAGTGGAATGGGTACCAATTAACCAGTGTGGACTGTGGGTTTGGCATCACTAGTGAGGTCTGTGTGGGCAAGATAAGTTTTTTTTTGTTTTTGGTTTTTTTTTGGTATAAGAACATTAAAAAAAAATAAACCCAGAGTACACACTCTGGGATGAGCAGGTGCTCTATTTGAGAAATGGGAGTTACACCGTCTGAAGGCAGAAAGGTCCCATATCATCTGAAATGCATTTTCTCCCCACCTGTATAAACCGATTTCCTCCTAAATATTATTTCTACACTTTCAAAAGGTAAACGGCAGTCCCTCAATCATGCATAGACTGTTGAGAGGTTAAACAGTTCAGTCACTTCATCTCCTGACTTAATTCAATTTTTCATAAGCTATTAAAATAGACCAATAGCTGTTATTTCAAGTACAAACCAGTTCTGTGTTTAAAATAAGGTACTATTTGGAACAAGGTTTCATAACGGCACAGAGCTGGGCAATACACAAGGTGCTACTGCGTCTGGCCCAGCTTCATCTCTTCACAAATCTGCCCCAGCAGTGAGTGCTCCGGGTCTGTGCGTGCGTGGAGATGCCTGGTAGAAGCTCCCCATTCCAGGAGCCGTTCCCCAGCCGTCTGGTGTCACCTGCTCGTCCGTCTGTGGCTCTCCCCTGTCATCCCCAAAGTCAATACCTTTGACTGTTGTCTGGCTCACTTTCCTAGAGCTTTAGCTTTATGGATTGACTCTGTGCCTTTCAATAGCTTCCAGCCTGGGGCCTCCTTTTCTGGCCTCTGAGCTAATTACTTATCCCTCGAGTTAATTATTTTCATCATGATGAGAAAGACAAGTGCAGCCCCTGACTGCTGTCGGCGTAGAGCTGTCTGGCTCTGACAGCTGGACCATGGAGCTTTATGAGACATAAACAATTTCACAGAATAGCAGTGTCAGACAGTGCCACTCTCCGATCACGGATGGGGCAGGACACAAACGAAACCGCTCTGTAAACATGTCTGCACACAATCGAAAACAAGGACACTGTCCGAACAGAAATCGCCAAACCTTCCCCTCTCTGGGCCCACACAGGTGACTTCTTCTTGTTTACAATGTTGCAGCTGTAACCCACCCCTGTATCTGCTGTCCAGTAGAAAAAAATGGTTAAGATCCTTAATGATAGAGTTGTCCCTGCTTTGTGAGACTGCCTGATTCAACACAATACCATGCTTCCTCGAGCCTTTCTTAAAATTGTATGCAACCTCCAGTGTTAATACAAGCTCATCCTGAAATCCTCTCCCTGAGACGCCAGCCCTTTCATTCTCCAGAGTATGGTTCTCTCTCATTGCAAAGAGCCCACTGAACTAACTTGTTGAGTGTAAGTGTATTTCTGGTGGTTTGTGGCTGGAGGGCATTGGTGCTGGAGACTTCATCTCCATGAAATATTCATTCCATAGGCAACACGTTTCTTTTTTAATATATTTTATTGATTATGACATTACAGTTGTCCCATTTCCCCCCCTTCATTCCCCTCCACCCTGCATACCCCTCCCCCTCGTTCCCCCCTTTAGTTCATGTCCAAGTGTCACAAGTTCTTTAGATTCTATATTTCCCCTACTATTCTTGCCCTGCCCCCATCTATTTTCTACCCACCGTCTATGCTACTTATTTTCTGTACCTTCTCCCTCCTTCTCCTCCTCCCACTCCCCTGTTGCTAACCCTCCATGTGATCTCCATTTCTGTGGCTCTGCTCCTAATGTAGCTGTCTGCTTAGTTTGCTTTTGTTTTAGGTGTGGTTGTTAATAACTGTGAGTTTGCTGTCCTTTCACTGTTCATCTTTTTTATCTTCTTTTTCTTAGATAAGTCCCTTTAACATTTCATATAATAAGGGCTTGGTGATGATGAACTCAACATGCTTCCTAACGTCATCTACAAACCTGCCAAACACCAAGGACCAGCCTCCTCGGCAGCCCTGCCCACATGGCTCTGTCCTGTGAGCAGACTTAAGCAATCTTAACTGAATTCCCTCCATTTTCAGACTAAAATAAACCCATCAAAAAAGCAAAGTTGTGATTTATCCTCTCTAAGGGCATCAGGTAGTCAGTGGCAGAGTCATGAGTGGTTCCCAATCTTCTCATGCCCCTGGTTTAGTGCCTTTTCTGCTCTGCTGTGCTATTCAGAGAAGTACAACTCCCAAGTATTAATTCGGTTTCCATTCTCCCCTTAGAAAACAATTTAGCCTTCAAATGCAGGGCTCTGTCCAATATTTGGATGAGCCATAAGTCAATTTTAGCTTTGATTTTGAGCACTCCTATGGGCACTTTTGATGGGGCCAATTATTTATTACATATGAGAATCTTATTTAGTTGCTAAATCCTGTCAAAGCTGTTTTCTTTTATGCTCAGATTTGGCAGTTAGCTCTGCAGAGAGCAGTATCCAAAAAGAGGAGTTAATTTTTTTTTAAATCTCTCACCTTCCATAGTTAGATGAGAGAAACCTTCAGACAGGAAAAACTGAAACAAAATTCAGTAAATCTCCTCACCTGGATTTCCTGTGCCATTCACCTTGTGGAAGACATGATTACTGTGACATGGGCATCTCCCAGCCACTAGTCCTACCCCAGTCTTTTCCCGTCTCTTTATTTTTAATCTCCAAATTGTCTATATTGAAAGAGAATTCTTTTAAATGCATTGTAGTGTTGCCGTCTGAATTTATATCAGAGCCACAGTGCCTCTTGAAGAGCCTTTTTTAGAAAACATACATTTGAAGAGACAGAATAATTTTTTTGCTTATTAAGATCACAAAAATAAAGTGGAGTTCTTAAATAAGAAAAAACTGAACCCCACTCCTAGAATAAAACTGCTTTCATGTTACAAGGGAACATTTGCAATGTGTTTGTGGCAGAGAGCGGGTACGAATCAGTGCCCCGCTGCTCCATTTAGCGCCGTGCAGTACAGCAGCCCCTTGCTTTCGGGTGTTCGCATCACAAAGAATTTCAAGGAGGCAGAATATTGTGTTAATGTGGAGTAAACCTACTTTGGACAGTTAGTTCTTTCCAGCTTTTTAAAAAAATATATAGACAAGACTGCAGTAAATATCTTTGTATACATAGCTGTTTGCTTTTCTGAATTTCTCTCTGCTCTTCAGAGAACAAGGCCACTTCTGTGGCTCTGGTTAGATTTCACTGCATTGCTTACCGCCGGGCCGTCGGCCACTAGCAGCGAAGGCCCAGAGGCCAGTGAAACCTCATCAGACTTGCATATTATCATCAAAACTAGCTGCCCCCTGACTTTGGAACTGTGAAATAATGCCTCTGCTTTACTTTGTTTTGTATTTTTCCATTAAAAGGGAAAGTGACCTTTCATTGTGTTAACTACATTTTGCAATGGTAATCTCAAGTTTTGGTGCCAACCTAAGGTAAATAGGTGACTTGTTCGAGTTGTGCCGTATGGTCACGCAGACCTATGCTCGGACTGGAAAGAAAGCCAGACTCCTCTGGGATTTGGGAAAAAGCTGAGGAACGAGAAGCAGGGATGGTGTGGTCTTTGCCTAGGAAAGGAGTGGGGTTCTCTAACATGCTTCTTTGTCCCCAGAATCCTTGTTGTAGGACCTATTCTGCCCTCCCAGCCTTTGTGGGCATTTTACTTTTTGATCCTACACATGTTTCTTTTTGGATTTCTTTGGCTATAACATTTACACCGGGCACTCGCTGCCTCTTTGTAAGTTGGGAATAGTTGTACGTAGCATGAAGGCTTTCTTTTTGTTGGAGAGGAGACCAAAGTAAAAGTTCCTTTCACCAAAGCAAGTGGGAGCAAGCTCTTGAAGTTTCACTTACTGTTAGAAGCCTATGTTGTATTTTCGAGGTATTTAATAATGTTTTATTCAGGAAGAGTGTGATGATTCTTAGAGAAATTAATTTCTGAAATGATAATAGTCTCTGGGTAATACACTTTATTTCCTAAGTGAAAATAAAAGTTATGTAGACAATGAAATAGAAAATTTATTTTATTAATTTTTAATTAAATTTATTGGCATGACATTGGTTCAGTAACATTTTGTGTTTCGAGTGCACAGTTCCAGGATACATCATCTGTATATTGCACTGTGTACCCACCACCCAAAGTCGGGTCTCCTTCCATCACCATATATTTGACCCCTTTATCCTCTTAGTGCTTCTCCCAAACCCTCCCACCCTGGGTACCCATCCTATTGTTATCTGTGTCTATGGATTTGTTTTATAGGCAATGCAGGCTGTCTCCAGATACCCTGTCACTGTAACTTTGGCTGTCTACATGTGAGCTTCAACTAGGTCTGTAAAAAATAGGGTAATTTTATTTTTCATAATTAGCCTCATCCTCAGTTTTGTTGGTAGTGGAATGGGAAACTTGATCCCAACAATTAATAATGATTCCGTATGGCATTTCTAAGCATTTCTTTCAAATAGTCACTTGGAAGTTCAAACTCCCAACTGGAGCCATTTTTTTCCCATGCGGAGATTCCCTCCTCCTCCTTCCTGGGGCACATTGTGTGTGGGCCTATGAGGGGTGGGGAGGCAGCGGTGCTGCTGCTGGGTCCTTGCTGGATTCCTCCAAGAGGTCCTTTAGTCCTCTGGTCACTGGCGTCCTATGCCTGCTGGATGTAGCTGGACTTGCCTGGCTTGACGGCACTTCATTGATACATGTTGCTGAAAACTACCACCCATGTCATGGCTTATGTACGGTCTTGGTAATCCCATGCTGGTCTATCCATGCTCATAGTACCCTCCCCACCTGGGCTTGCTGAGATTTCTGGGACACCAAAAGCCACACTAAGCCACAGAAAACTGCCTGGACACTCACTTCATCCATTTGGCTTCCTGCACATATCTGTTCTTCTCAAGGAAGCTAATGCTTTCTGTGGTGTGTGGCCAGAACAACAAAAAGCAGGCCCGCTCCCCTGTGGGATTCCAGTCACTGAACACAGTCTGAGAGCTTCCACTACTTCCACCCCCCCGCCCCCTAGGGTTTACCCTCAAGGTGAAACACGTCACTGGGATTTTGCTTTTTACTGCCCCCAAACCCCCACTGGCATAATCTTTCCCAGAGGGTTAGAATGCTTCCACCCAGTGCTTTTTCCAGTGCTAAGCACAGAGCCGAGACACCCAGAAAAAGTCTGTCAAAGTTAGATAAAACAAAGGCATACTTATCCGATACTTTGGCTGGATTTCAGAGAAATCATCCAGTGTAGGAAGATGAAAAATAAAAAAGGGTTCAAGGGTTATACTCCCTGAGAGTGATAAACTGAGAAGTGAGATACAAGTCTGCGTCACATTTGAGAGCAAATTGGGAAGACATGCAGCTCGGGAGCCTGTTTCTCCGGGTCTGGGATGCGGTGCTCAAGTCCTTGTCCACTGCCCTCACCTACAGTGGACCCCTTCTTTCCCGAACTCCTGTCTCATATTGCCTTCTTTGTTTTGTATCGGTCTCCTGTCCTATGGCACTAACTATATTTTCAAATGTTTGTGTTTTCTCCCTCCAGCTTGATCAGAAGCCCTTTAAAGGAGATTATGTTTGGGCTTTCTTATGTCTTCCTTTCACACAGCCTTAGGAGCCAGCTCAGGTGGCAGGTACTTCATAGGAAGCCTCAGGCAGGGTCCTCATCCTCCGCATCTTCTCCCCGCCGTTGTGTTTGGGACCGCTGGCTCCTGTCTTGTTAATATGGAGTTTTTTTGGACTGTAAGATGCACCAGACCATAGACACACTTAGGTTTTAGAGGAGGAAAATAGGAAAAAATATTTTGAAGCAGAAAATGTGGTAAAATATTTAATAACATAAATAATATAGGCTACTGCCCTCTCTGCCCCCCACAGTGAGCCAGGTAAGCCACATTCGGACTATAAGATGCTCCCCCTTTCCTCCCAAATTGGGGAGGAGGAGTGCATCTTATAGTCTGAAAAATACGGTACTTAGCTTCTCCCTGCCTTTTCTGCTTCTTCTGGCTGAAGCTTTGGTTCCATAACATGCTCATGCCTAGTCTCCAGCTTTGCCTTGGATGAAATCCTTTGGATTTCCATCTCCTAAAACTCTGGTCACAAGCCAGTCCCAGCTTCCCCCCATTTCTCCATCCAGTCCACCTCTGATGGCTTTTCCCAGCTCCATGATCATGGACCCTGGCTTGTCTTGAAGGAGATTTCGCACAAAATAAAACACTAAGTAAATATTCATTAACTGATGAAGTATTCTCTCCATGCCTCTTTCTCCCATTAAATAGCTGTTATTATTATTTTTTTTAATCAGAGAAATATCTTCATTATCCTTTAAAAAATATAAATATTTATTAGGTGATTTGATTCAGTCTGAACGTTAAGGAGAACACAGGTTTCTTATGTTTATAGATGGGTGCAATATTTTGTTGCCTCTTCATTAATCACAACTTGAAAGGAGAAAAGTCACTTAGATGACCCTGACTGTTATCTTGGGCAGGCCATTAATGTCTCTGAGGTTGATTCTTTCCTGTAAAATGAGACTAAAACAGAGGTTGTAGATGTGGCATAGCAATTTTGAAGGGCTCATTTGACTTAACATTTGTGAAAAAATTGAGAAACATTAAAGTATTTGCACATATGAAGCATTATTACTATTCTATGTGATTTGAAGTACAGCCAAGTACTCTGAAAGGAAAATTTTCCACTTGCCCAAGAGATACCAAAGTGGAATGCATCGCTTTATTACAACTACCTAAAATAGCTAAAGAACCATGAACTTGAGTGTCTCCCTCATGCCAGTTCTTATTGAACATCACTGAAAACTCTTTCTTTAATCCAGAGACAGTAGGACGTGTTTGAAAATCCTGTACACTGCACAGATCTATCAATCATTCCACACTGCCCATCAAGATAGTTTAACATAACCACTATCAACATCTCTGCTACAACTTAAAACCTCCTGACTTTGACCTCTGTGCTAATTTGGTGCCTTTCTTCTCTGGTGTGTGTTCTCTTGCCTGCAACTAAATAGACTCATGTGGCTTTTTATATTATATTTATTATTATTGAACGCTAGTGGACTTACATTCTTTATTAATGATATCTCCCCCCTCCTAGCCTTACCTCTTAGTGCATTAGTTGAGGGTCTCATCTTGTTTTTACACGTTTACCATCTAGTGAAGTGCTGTGAGCATTCAAGTCTAGTCTCAAGTCTCACCTCCTCCAGAATTCCTCACATTTGTGTTCAGGGATTTCCCTGTCTGCTGAGTTCCTTTCACAGGAATTTTTGGTAAAGAGCATTTTCCATCTTCTGGAAGACCTTTGGCATTCTTCCCTTCTGAGAGCACCTCAGTGCCCCTCTGGGAAAGAACTCACTGGGGAGAGTCACAGAGGAATGATAAATCACAGGTCTCCGCCCTTCCAGGTAAGAGGCTGAGAGGTCCGTAGGGGCTTTCCCCACTAGATCCTTCCTATTATGTCTCCAATATAGTCAAGGTCACAGTATTATTCTGAACTTAGCCAATTGTATTCTCTCTCCTGGGACTTTGAATTTGGAATGAACCCATAGAGAGACAGAAAGAAATGGTTGACAATACTTATCCATATATTTAAAAAAAAAGAATGAAATCTTACTATTTGCGACAATACTGGTGAACTATATCAGAGAGAGACAAATGCTGTATGATTTCACTTATATGAGGAATCTAAGAAACAAAATAAATGGACAACAACAAGATGGAAACAGAGAACAGAGAACACTGTTATAGAGATACAGAGAACACTGAAAGGTTTTCTTAGACTCCGCCGAGGAAGAAATGCCAATCAGCCACAAAGTTAGGCAATATAGAGCTTTGTTGGGGTCTGTGTACCTGGGCAAGGTTCTCTGGTCCACAGAGTGGGGCTAGGGAAGTTGCACCCAAGCAGGGAATGTGGCGGGGTTTTATTTTGGTTGGCTCTCCATGGGAGCTGGGGATTGGTCCCCTTTGAACAAAGCGGCAATATATCATTGGTGGCTCAGGTTGCTACTTGGATATCCATTTTGGCAAAGCCCGCCCTTTCGGCTCTCTGGTTTGACGTCAGCCATCTTTTCTGGGTTGTAGTTCAGCTGCCATTTTGGATTGTAGTTCAGCCGCCATTTTGTCCTACCCTGCTCATCCTGACAAACACATTGATGGTTATCAGGTGGGAGAAGGTTGGGAAGGTGGGTGCATAAGGTGAAGGGGTTAAGAAGTACAGATTGGCAGTTAAAAAATAGTCACAGGGATGTAAAGCACAGCAGAGGGAATATAGTTAATAATATTAAAAACAAATTAAAAAAAGAAAGAAATAGATGACAACTGTGTCTGCACTGCAGCAGCAGTGGCTGGGCTAGATGTTCAAGAAGCTCTTCAGCACTTCCTGCTCTTGCAAGCTTCTTTTCTCCCCTCTGGCTGTTCATACGCCTTCATTATATTTCTTTTTCTGCTTCAGTCACTGTTGCGTGCAACAAAAGAACCCTAAATGACACATTATTTCTTCCACTCAATTACACCTGCCATTTAGTGCTATGCATTAAGATTTAAGGGTTTCCTGGGTTTTTGTCTTATGTCCTCAATTGATTCCTCCACAAGGAGAGGGACTATATGTTATTTTTCTTCACATACCTCTCACTGCCAAGTCTTCCATGGTGCTTAAGCTCCGTGGATTTTTGTTTATTGGTGGATTATCGACAGCTGGAGCTTCCTCATGCCAGACTTGCTAGACTAAACCTTTTGAGCAATGTGCTGTCAGGGTTGTAGAGAGGAAGCTGAGCTCACTGCTGCCTCTTTGTGATGTTGGTGTGCCTCTGGGAAAACCATTACACATTTCCCTTTAATTTGCCTTTGCTCCCTCCAAGGGCAAAATGAGGGGAATAAGTGGCCCCCATCAGCCACGCTGGGGCAGTTTCATGCAAAATTTAATGTGCTATTGTTGGTTATGCTTTGAGCTTCTTAGAGGTATGTATTATGTAAATACTATATAGGTATAACCAGGAATGTTTTTTAAAAAATCCTGAGTAGCATTTATTTTTTAAAAAATATACTCTTTATTCTCCTCACAAAGCTTCATTAAAGTGTGTACCTATTAATTGTCCCTAAAGCAATGTTTCAATGAGAAAAGGGGAGCTGTCATTTGGTACACCCCCTGTTTTTTTCTGTCTTTTCTCTCCATTTCACATATTGCATATACCTTCACCACACATAGATACCATGCCTGATAAGATTTATTTAGCTACTCTAAATATTTTTACTGAGCATCTACTCTGTGTGCCAGGTTCTGAGGACACAATGAATAAAAATAGTATCCCTAATCTCTGGGAAGGTCATTCATTCATTCAGCAAATATTTATGCAACTATGTGGCAGGCAGCCTTCTGGCTTCCATGATGCAGTGGTGAATAAATAACATAAAAGCGAGTACTTTGATTCCCTGGGACAGATGCTGAAATGCAGGCCTGCGCAGGGTTTACTGAGGGCAGTTTCCCAGGGGGGCAATGCTGGGGCTGCATCTCAAAAGGAATACATGATAGGAAATAGCAGAAGTGGAGGAAACATAGATGAATTTGGGTGGGTTGTGGGGACTAGAGTTTTATATAATTCTAGGAGAACAGAGAGATGGGGAAAGGAACAGATTGAGGACCAGAACTCTGCAGGCAGGATGGATTGATTATTCTGTGAGTTATCTGAAAAAAAAAAAAAAAAAAGCTGATCAGGTTGAAGCTTCCTACTCAAAGGTTTGGCCCACTGTTGGGTGTGAGAAAACTTTACCTCTTCTGTCTATAAGAGGCATTTGATGTTTTTAATCCAGTCTTTCCGTGGGAGCCCCCATTGCTGGGTTAGAGACTGCATTAAAATCAACAGGTACAAGACATGGTTTTTCTACATTTCTGTCTTAGGCGGAGGGTATTTTATTGCTTCAAGATGCATGCCAAAGATTATCAGAAGGTATAGGAGCTTGGGAGTTACCAAAATTTCAGATGAGTCTCAAGCAGTCTGTTATGGACTATGACATCTTGATTTAACACTCTCTTGGCCCAGAAACAAAGCCTGCAATCTAAAACCCTGTATCCATGACTATGTCGGGTGACTTTTGCACCATTTGTATGTGATTTAGGATTTATTGAATTTCTTTGAACAGGCATATGTAATTCCAGGCTTTACAGTTGCTCTGTGAATAATCAAATATTTATATAATTTTTCAAATGTATTTATTATTTACTGTAGAGCCTATGAAATATTTACACTGATTTTTGAAGAAAATTTATACATTATTTACATTGCCTTGACTTTTCTCTTGATGCAGGTAGAGTGACAAATAGAAGGTTGAAAGGCTCCCAAGGGTGCATCTCAGGCTTTTCAGTGACCACATGAGACTCTGTCCCCCAGGAAAACACCTGGTGATGAAGTTATGCAATTAAGACCTATGTTGGGGGCCACCCCAATTTCTCTGGAGCCCCTGCTTCCTCTTAGTTTTTGGGTCTCAAATGGCAAGAGGAAAAGTTGGAACAGTTTCTACCAACTTTTCCCCTTCATCCTCCCAGGTTCCCAGGTGCCTTTCTCTATAGGATGGATAGCACCTGGATTTTCTCTCTGGGACCCAGAACATCCCCCGCTGCCAAAGGAGTGATTCTTTTCTAGGAAAATAGAGTAGAATTGAGGTCCCTGGACTCAATTTCTAATTATTAAAGTGGAAATATATTAAACTAAATAGTCTTTGAAAGTATTTGGTTAGGACCCTAAAACCAATATTTAGACTTCTTTCCGGGCAGACCCTACGGGTAACTGATGGCAAATCCCAGAAACCAGCATTGGCAGAGCTGTGATAGTGGCTGTAAATAAGCCTCGTGTAGGTCATGTGACACGGAGAAGCACAGACCTAAAATCTTATTATCAGGAAATAAGGGTTAATAGCAGTTTTACAACCCTTAAGAGATCATTTTGTGAAATTGACTAGTCACAAGAACATCTGCTCAAGAATATGGCTATTTGCTTGTTCTTCCAATGGTGTTTCTAATGCCATTCAGATGCCTACAAAATAATTATGTTTAACCCAAAGAAAATATGCCTGTCCTAGAAAAATTGCATGACAATTATGGGTAAAGTAGAGCTGTTCATATAACCCAGAGAACAGTCTACTGTGTCTTGTTGAATTATGTGCTAATGGTGGACCTGGAAATGTATTCTTGGCCTTCACCTTATCCCAGGAAGTTCTGAATAAGGAAGTCTGAGGTGCTCACTGGTCATCTGTATTCTTAGAAATGTGTATACTGATTCTGATTATCAGTGAAGGACTGATTGTCAGTGAAGGACTGTAGTCTTTATTTATGTTTCTTCATTTGAAACACATTTGGATGATGTTAAGTCAAGTACAAGATACTATGTATCCAGGCCTGTGATTGGTGTATGGGGTAAAAAGAAGGGTGAGACTTCGCTTCTTTTCCTCATTTAGTTTGTATTCTAGTGGAGGAGACAAAACCAACATGTGGTATTAGCCAGGATAGATGCAGTAACAAACAACCTCCTATTGCAGAGAAGCTTAAAACAAGATTTATTTCTTATTAAACTACAGACAAAGCATGGCTATTAGGGCATTCTGCTCATTATCATCATTCAGCTCTAAGCTGATAGAGACCTTGTCTCAATACATACTTCCAGGATCAGTGACTGGGGGTGGGGAAAAAAACTCTAGAATATCTCTCACCAGCATTAAACACTGTGACCTGAAAATAATATGTCATCTACTTCTATACATACCTCATTGGCCAGACTGCTCATGTGGGCTCCCCCTATCTGGAACAGCAAGGGGATAGTGGGTACAATTGTCCTTTGTGCCTAAAAGAGTTGATTATTGGCATGTACCATAGGATGAAGAGTGATGTATCTGTATCTATATCTCTATCATCTATCTATATCTGCTAAGACCTAAGAATATATATATATGGGTGTGTGTGTGTATATACATATATATCACATGACCACATGTTTTTATATTATATATAATGTGTATAATCCCAAATGCTGTGTATATTATATATAATCATGTACCATGGTATAAAGAGTTTTAAATTTATGTAATTAAGGAAAGAATGGAATCCATATAAGAGAGAGAACAGTGAAGGGCAGAACTGTCTAGGAAAGCTATAGGGTAAACTGGACCATTGTTGGTGGGTAGGATAGTCAGAATAATAACAGAATAATAACAAATACCTATTTGTCATGAAGTATATACCATAAAAAGCTAAAAATGAGCAAAAATCAAATCATTAAATCATTGTCTAACTTAATTTTTAGAGCAATTCTCTGAGATGGATACTATTTTCATCCCTATTTTATAGATGAGGAAATTGAGATTAAGGGAGGGGTGAAGTATTTTTTCAAAGGTCTCAGAACTAATGGGCAGTGGAGCCAAGATTTGAACCAAGAAAGTAGTAGACTATTATAGAGGATGGAGAAAATGTGAGTAAGCGCAAGAAGATGGAAATGAGCATGACATATTTGTGGTACAAGGAGGAGACCGCCCTGACTCGAGCAACAGGGTGGTCTGCAATTAGCCAAGCGCTAAAGTTAACTTCATTTCCAATTCTACTTACAGTACAAGCAAATCTCCAAAACCTTTAGGGAAATAAGTATGTTTGTGGTCTTAAAACAAATAAAATAAGATTACTGCCCTTGGAAAATAACTTTTGACTTTTGGAGATTTGACCTTTAGTTTTTAACATGCTTTAAGGCATTGCTGACCTATGGGATTATGCAGAATTGACTCCTGTCACCAATTTATAAACTTCCCCTTCTCTTGCCAACTTTGATAGGAGTGAAAATGACTAAAACTGATGTATGTAGAAGTTTGGATTCACTGCTCTCTTTTTCCAAGAACATCATGAAGCTTCTTTGTGAATGGAAACAGATTTGAGTGATGGACATGTATGGTAATCTGCAATAGTGAAAACAGCCATGCCCATCAATTTTTGAAATATTTACAGAGAATGATGTCTGCTGATGTGGTTCTAAATTGGAGTCCCTGCTGACTCGACATGTGTGTGTTACCCAGGCCTGAATTACTGGGCACCTGAATTACTGGCTATTTCTTCTCACACAGAGAAGAGGAAAATTGAAGGCAGGATCAGCATAATTCAGATAAAAGAGCAACACAATACGATAAAACCATCAGAAAGAGACCAAAACAATTCCCCAAGAACAAATACCAGTAATTCTGAAAATTTAACCCTTGAAAAATATGGATAGTAGAAGACAAAAGATTAGGGTTGATTTCACTTTAGTTACTTGATTAATAATAATACTTAACATTTATTTAATTATTATTATATATTAGAAAGTTGGTTAAGCAACTTGATAGGCATCTTCTTCTTTAGTTGCCCTTCCAATTCTGTGTGTTAGGTGATAGTATGCTCTTTGTGAAGGTGAGAAAATTAGGACTTTGATGGAAAAGTAACTTGCTCAAGGTTACAGAGCAAAGAAATAATTAGATTTACTTTATATGTTTCAGTTTTTCCCTCTAAAGATGAGCCTTTCAGGATCATTCACTTATTCAACCCATCTTCATGAGGTTCCTTGTATGTTCCAGAGGCTAAGCGGGACTTCAGGACAAATGGATGAATAAGCCACAGTGCTTCAGGGAAATATACAAATAAGTGATGATAATAAATTAACCCAGCTAGACTGAGAGAACCATATGCAAGGTGTTATGGGAACAAAGAGTAGGCGAGGACATCTTTCAGGAGGACACAAGTGTTACAGGACTAGAAAGTAGCCTGAGAAAGGAAGGGAAGGGGATTCTAGGCAGACGGGAGAACCTAGACAAAGGCCCAGAAGTGGAAACCACTTGGAGCACTTGGGTTCCCGAAGACAAACTTTAGTGCACAAAAGGCCAGGGCAGTTGCAAGAAACACAGAGTTGAGCCAGCTCGCGGATGCCCTGTGCACCATGCTAAGGTCCTTGACTCTCATCCTGGGGATGAGAGAACCTCTGAGGGGTTTGAAACGGGGGCAACCTTAGTGTTCATGGTTGAGAGCTACAGATTTGAGTCTATAAGAGACATCATTTGGAGTTTCCTGATTGCTATCTTCAACAATTTATCCTTTCTCATGTTCTGTGGTGTTTGAGTAATGTCAGCATTGGTACTCCCTTTCTTCCTTACTCAAAAATGGGGTCTGCCATCTTCCTTTTGTGCTTTCTTGCCCATGAGAACGTGCATGTGGGAAAACACTGCACTTGCTTTTAACGTAGTGTCCTGATGTAGGAGGATGAGTTGAGCAGCTGTGTGACAGGACGAGGGAGGGGAAGCTTGGTTGTGGTTACACCATTCTAAAGAGCAGTCCTGCCTCTGCATGATAGCAAGGTACCCATTGTCTATTGACATGAAATTCAGGGGAGGATAAGCAACAGGATTGATGAGAAGGGGCCATTTCTGAAACCCAAATACATTCTGCAAAGTCATATATCTATGTTTTAATGAAAAATAAGCATAGCAACACTTCCTATTCAGATTTAAGGGATACAGGGCATAGCATGTCCAAAAAAGGGGAAAGCCATTGATATGTTTAATAGAGTTAACTAAAGTAGGACTGCTTATTTTTTTCATGAGGGAACATAGTTTTTAATCCCTAAATGAGCTATTTTTTCATACAAATACAATAAAATGCTTAGTGAGTTTGCAAAGAAAAATCATTGTCCTGCACTTGCATCCACAAGGTCACAGAAACCATTTCTGGAAACTGATTCTGAAGGAACAGAGGCTACTCAACTGCAAGTTTGCTAGAATGTAGGTGTAGACTAGGCTCACATAATAAAATCTATTACTACATCAAAGCTGTCCAGAAAAACAGAAATTCAACAAACCAAAAAGAGACGTCAGAACTGTAGTTCTGAGAACTGCAGGTACTTTAAATTTTAGTTGAGAAGAAACTCCAATGTACATCCTGTGATGTTAAGGTGAAATTTTGTTTTTCAAATTCACACATTTTCAACTGTAAAAAGTCTTCATATAGTCGAGCCTTGGATAAAAGTTCTTGGTAATGATCATAAAACGAGCAGTTTGCTTTTTTGTGCATGGAAAGCACACCCACATAGACACACACTCACACAAGCGCTCTTCCTCCTTTCCTTTTATACAAAGTCACTTGTTTTAATAATCATGCTGTGTGCTATTTACAGAGCAAACGCCTGTCCTATTGTCCTTGCATGCTGAGTTGGTCCAAATTCTCCTGAGTGCAGTGGTCGTGTGAAGAGAAACACAGATGCTGAGCGCTGAAAAGCTGGCCTGCTCTGAACACAAGAGAGGCTGCCTGGCTGACCCAGAAGTTTGCATTGTAAGGCCATGAATCCAGGACTCCAAATTAGGAGTCACAAAATTGTTGATAGTGACTTACCACCATGGGCACATAACTCTTGAGGCCGCCTAAAACTGTGCTGCCCTGGCACTGGTGCCATATGCTTCTTCCTGCTCTGCTGCCTTGAAATACAGAGAGAGTTCAAGGGCAATCATTTTATTGAATCAAACTTCAGCAGCAATGACTAGTGGAGGCAAAATGAGACTCACCAAGGTGAACATACACACACATACATATATTTAAAGTGAAAATACACCACAGAAAAATTTTTAAAAATTTGTAAATTACTTTGAATGAGTCTGACATGCAAAGGCACACAAAATCTTCCCCAGACTGTGCTAGGTTTGCTGTTTCTTAGATTGTTTAGTTTAGTTTGCATGAATCTTAGAACAAGGCTCCTGCCCTTTTCTCCTTTCTTTCTGTCTCCCTTGCTTTTGCCTGGTTTTCTGTATAAATCATTACAATGATTTTTATTTACAAACTCACTAAGCCTTTTCTTATACTTGTATAAGAAAAAAAAGCTCATCAGGGATAAAAAAGTATGTTTTCTTGTTGAAGAAATATGGGGTCCTATTTTTTAGATAATTTTATTAATTTTCATTTGTGTTTTATAGAAAGCTAGTATGTGTTTGTGGAACACATAATCTGGCCTAGTATATAGATGTTTCTGACTAATTTTGCTTTCTGCAAACATTGTCACCTTGTGGTATGGATTATGAGGTTAGAGAGGACTTAAATCATGCCTGAATTGTGGAACATATGAGAATGTATATTTCTGGCCTTTTTAATTTCATAAAACTAATACCTTGGCCAGGTATAAAATTATTGGGTCATGCTTTTCTCTCAGAACTTTGCAGACAGGTTAGTACTGCCTTTTGGCATTGATTGTGGTTGTGGGCAAACCTGAAGTCAGCCTGATAACTTTTTTACTTTCATAGTTGATTTGACGTTCTTGACGTGATGCCCAGAAGTCTGGTAGATTAACGAGGGCAACTCTGCATCGATCTTCCAGAAACATTCCTCCAGGATCAGCATATGGTCTTTTAACCTATAGATGTTGGTCCTGTTATATTTTAGGATTTATTTTTTGCCTTTTAGACCTTTGTAGAAAAATATTTCTGTTTCAGATTTTCTAATCATTTCAAACACCAATTGTGTGTATGTTGGATCTTTGCTTATCTTCTAAATTTGTCACTGCCTACTTTTATTTTAATAATCCCCATTTTCTTTTCCATTTCATTTTGCTTCCTTTTTCTGATTTCTTCTCTGATAGTCCTCCATGTTTCTGCTCTTTTTAGCAGGATTCCTTGAAAGTTTGAAGGGATTTGCTTGAAAAACGTCTTGAGGTCTATTTTGTTTTTAGTGGTCATTGCATTTTGATGTCTATTTTTGAGAACCATATGAATCTATAAAAGGGGAAACACCTGTGGCACTCAGCTCTGCTATTTCCTCCATTCAGAGTTATTCTGTTACAAATACCTCTACTTTCCATATAGATGAAGCATCTGATAAATTTTAGTACAATGTCTTAAATATCTATCTCATGAAAATTGGTCAAGTGATGGCAGTGGTTTCCTCCTCTATACCCCAGGGTATAGAAAATTTATGGTTGTTTAATATGAATGAAAGGAAAAGTACATTTTACCTGTTCTAAATGATTAAACATTGATGAAAAAAGGCCAGTTTAGCAGTGCAGGTTCCGTTTTACTCTACAACAGATAACATGAGGGGAGATACACTTCTTTTTATCATTGCTCTTACATGTCATTTCATAGAACTTCTATAGCTCAAGCCCTTTGAAAGTAGTTGCACTTAGTTTTTCTTGTCTGTGTGTCTACTATCAATGGAAAGAAAAGCTGTGAACTTCCATGAGAAATAGCTGGTAGTTTCTTTTCTTGGATTCTTAAAAATGAACATTGCTGAAGAATGCTTAAGCTCATTTAATAATCAGATTTCATATGTTGTTTTTAACATAACAAGTAGTAATTAGACTATTTGTCAGCCTAGTTTTTGTCATTATTAAAGTAACTAAACCAATCACCAAGTTATACTGAATGACAACTTTGTGGAATATATTGTCATGCAACATAACTAAAACTGTTGTTTTCCAGAACCCGTTATTTTTATCCCTGGAAGTGGTCATTGGCTTATTTTTAAACAATTGATTGGCTGTGTGGTTGACCTGACTTAGTCAATAAGACAACAGAAAAGTCAAGCAATGACGTTGGGAAGAAGTGGGCACACAAAGGCAGGCGTAAACTCCCCCAGACTGTCAGTAGGTTTTGCTATTTCTTCTCCTTTGTATTTTCTTTCAAATATTTTTTCACATTAAAAAATTGTTGTTCCAGTGCAGCTGTCTCCGTTTTCCCACCACCATCCCCCACCCCACCCACCCCCACCTTCCACCCTCGATCCTTCCTCCCTTTGGCTTTGTCCAGGGGTCGGTCCTTTATACCTTTCTTAGACTCTTTACTTTTTGTTTGATTTAATTTTAGGACTAGGCTTCTGCTCTTCTTCCATCTCTCCCTCCTTTCTTCCTCCCTTGCCTTTTATCAGGTTTGCTCTATAATTCTAGATGGTGGTGTTATGATGTTTATGTATCAGTAAAATATAAATTAATGCTCTAGTTCAATCTGACTGATGAGTTAATTCTGCTAACTGAAAAATACTGATGCGGATGTATTTTTTGTTTGTTTGTTTAATGAGGTTATGATCTTTATTTGGCCTTTCTCTGCTGAGCTTTACCCCTGTGGGGCATATTTTGTCTTTAGTTTCAATGGCGAGGCAGCAGTCAAGTGAGTATATCACCCACCGTACTATTGAATATATTCTGGATTGAGTTTGGCTAAAATCTCTGGTGTGGGTTGATAACGCCCAGTTCTGGAGACACTAGTGTCTGGTACCAGCACTCTGGTTAGTTTTAAAGTCCTCTTGGGACGATGGTTTTGGTCCAACGTTGCCAGACGTACAGCCGGCTGCAAGTAGAGTCACACCCTCAGGAACACTAAACGGCTTGGTTGTATTTAGCACCAGGAATATATTGGAATATGTAAAAAAAAACTCAGAGCACGGCTGCTTGTGGAAATATTCTTTCTGCAATTCAGGATGGAACCTTCTTAATAAAACCAAAATTTGGGGTATAACCTATTCATGCATACGGTCTCCATATAGACTCCCCAGTCTGAGTCTACATTTGCATTCCTTGTGAGCCATTTCAAAGAAGGTACCTGTATGGATACAAATGAAATCTGACATAAATAGACATAGAAGTGGAACTGAAACCAAGCAATAAAGTAACAGAAGCCGCTCCATTTATTCACTTGCCTTCCCCTTGCTCTATTCAAGCAGGGGTGTCCAACCTTCTGGTGTCTCTGGGCCACATCAGAAGAATAAGAGTTGTCTTGGGCCACACATTAAATGCACTGAGACACATAATCACAAAAAAATCTCATTATGTTTTAAGTAAATTTGTGATTTTGCGTTGGGCCACATTTATAACCGTTCTGAGCTGTGTGCACCCTGAGGGCCACAGGTTGGATACCCCTGATTCTTTACTTATCCTTGTATTCTCTCTTTCTTCTGTAAAGTACCCCTTTAAAATCTATTTTCAGTAAGTTGATAGAGAAAGGGGTAAAAGTTATTTATAGCAGTCTATGAATTCAAATTGGTGTTCTACTGTTCTCCTTTGATACTACAAAAGAAATGTCAACATCAGCAAGCAGTGGTCACTGGTTTTATGGAAAAAGGGGTCTCCTTCATACCCCGAGAAATCCCTAGACTTTGACAGGGATGCCTCTGATCCACAGGGGTAGTAGATTCTGCGGAGAAAGTACCTTCTCCCACCACTAGAAGTTAGTACACATCGTATCAGCAAACATTTGTTGCATGTTCACTATGTAGCAGATACTGTAACAAGGGTTTTAGATAGATTATTTTATTTAATCCCAGGAACTGTCTGAGACACAGGTACTATTAATATCCCCATGGAACAAAGGAAGAAGCTGAGGCACAGAGAGCTTAGGTAATTTGCTCAAAGTCACACAGCTGACTGAGGTGAGACTGGACCGGGACAGTCTAATAGGAGAGCTGTACTCTCCACTACCACCACTCCTTCCACAGAAAACCCAGCACATATTAGCAATGGTCCCCAGCCCCTTCTTAGGGAGGAAGATGGAAATTTGAGAAGAATGATAGAGTCTGAAGTTCAGAGTAGACAGGGTCTCAGCGATTATTCAATCCCTCCACCTTGTGCAACCTAAGAAGCCGAAGAGGATCAGGGATGCTCGTTTTTCTGTTCAAGTCCACCCAGGCTTCATGGGTGACTAGAATCCATTTCTGTAAGTCTCTCTGTACTGTAAGAGTTATGGGGTTGAAGGCTCATTAAAGATTCATGCTCTATAGATAAATTTCCCTGCAGTCCTTTATTTAATTTGGCCTAGTGCATCTGGGAATTGACTAATGTCACTGTAAACATAGAAGGCTCAGGACTCCAATTATGGGCAAAAGGAAATCATTATGGATGAGAAGTTGGAAGAACTGAGCCCCGAATTGGATAATGACACCCCAAATTGGATAGTGACACCCCTTCAATATTTCAGCTGAATTTGTGACATTCTTTAAAAGCAAAAGCATCCTTAATGAAGATGCAGATTTCCTGGATTGAGTTACAGAAGCAGTTAATGCCCGGGTGCCAGAATGCGGCCGTTGTAAACCCTGCAGTTCCGGGGAGCCCCGAGTCCTGCCTCTCAGCTGAGATCTCTTGTCTTGCAGAGACGTGAGCTTCCTTCTTTTCTTTCCTCCCCGAAGCCTCTTATGATGGGCATTTTTAATTAGGACACTTCTGATGCACAAACGGGATCTACCCTTGACAGCTTCCTTCTCAACACATGTTTTTCCTCTCATTCATCCATCTTACTTGTCAGCCTCCTTTCTCCTCTGTGACTGTGTTTGAAATGCTGTCCCTCACATCCTTCTATTACAGGGAGGAAATCTGACACCGGGGAGGCAACATTTCCTCTGACTCTGTAACGGTGCGGAGGGCATGCTGGCTACTTCTGAAAACAGCACCGTCAGCGCTATTGAGAACATTAGTGCTTTGTGGAGGAGACCAAATAATTTTTTTCCCTGATGAGATGCACACTGTACATTCTATACCTCCCATCAGTGAGAACATCATTTTGCCTTGAATGGTCACTGAAGCACCTTTAAATCAGTTAAGGGGCTGCTATGACACTGCTTTGACATCCCATTAGCCCTTGCCTTTAGTTACGGGTCTATGAGGAGCAGAAATACAAGTGATTTTGCCAGTCAGAGGTGGAATTTCAAGTATCTTGGTGTCCCAGGTCAGATAAAGAGTCATGAATTTCTGTGTTTTGTTTGCTCTATGGCTGTCCTACCAGCTAATACTGGGTTAAATTTTGGGTTCTTGCAGGGCAGGGATCACATCTCAGTTGTTACTTGGATACTGTGGACCTCAGGGCAGTATCTTTCTCACAGTAGAATCAGAGATGATAACTGTTCTATTGCTCATTCGTGTGTGTATCAAATATTTAATGGGTGGTGCACCACGTGGACCCTGTGCCGTATACTCTCCCTGCTGAGGAGGACTTTGGAGTTTATCTAGTGTGATTCTTCCCCATGGAGCCATTCGTCCAACAGAAAATTATGGAGCACTCAACTCTGTGTCAGAACTGCGGTGAGCAGAGATTAAAAGGCATGGTTTTAGCTTTAGTGGGATTCTAGTCTAGTGGGGAGCCTGAGATCCAGGAACTGAGTTCTGGAAATGTCCAGTGGTGTGTATAAAGTTCCACACGTCATTCATACAGAGAGAGGTGCCACACTTGGGTCTCCTTCCTGAAATACTTACTGCTCATTTGAAGCTTAGTATGACAGAATCATGGGGCTAGAGGGTCATCCCACTTAATCTGGGATTCAAACTCTTCAGCAACTGCTATAATATGTGTTTGCCAAATTGCATATTCATGGTATATTGGACAAGGGCTAAAGCGATTCAATTTATGCTTATAAACATTTATCTTATGAATTGGTCTTAGTTTTCTGCTTATTAAAGAAAATTGCATCTGTTTTGGTATGGTTTAAGTAGAGTGGAGGTCTTAAATGCAGAATCAAATGGTTTCTGTGGTGGACTTTGAAAGGTTCTCTAAGTCTAAAAATAATCTCCTTACCAGTAGCATACCAGTGTCCCTCGAGTTCTACCACTAATGGATTGCTTCGGTTGTCAGCTTGAGGACAGGCTGGGCATAAATCGTAATGTGTAGCAAGAGTGGGTAGGGGAAGGGCCATAGAGAAAGGGTAGACACCGTTCACATTTATAGAAGTCACTCAATGATTGTTCCCCAAGTGATTGAGTATTTTAAATGTAAGTCGTGGTACAAAGTCCTACAGAACTGCAAAAGAGGAAGGCATCTTTACTAGTCATGGAAGAAGGTAAAAAAAAAGTGGCACTTTGACCATTGATGGATGGGTGAAGTCTGCATAAAAAGAAATTAAAGGGGGAGAACACTTTAAAAAGAAGGAATATCACAAGCAGTGGTTCACAGAGTGTGGGCCAGGGACCCGCTGGGGGTTTTCCCAACCTTTTCATGGAGTCTATGAGATCAAAACTCTTTTCATGATAACACAAATATTATTTTTCTAAAGAAAGTAAAACGATTTAAGGCATTGATGAACTTGTTGGTTGCTTGAATATAAGGTTGAAGGAATAATCAAAGATGACTCAAAATTTTCTTGCTATGTTATCAAACGCATTATTTGAGTTCTTAAGGGCAAAGTCCGGGGCCAGGTGCTATTGTTAAATTGCAACGATGCCTGACTTAAAATCCTGGCTCTGACGGTCCCTACCTGCATCAGGCAAGTCACCTTTTGGTGCCTCACTCTCCTCACCTGTAACGTGGTGATACTATTAGTGCCTATTTTGTAAGGTTGGTGGGAACTGAATCATGCTCAGTAAGCTCTCTGTGTTTGTCAGGGAAAATATGGGGTGTAGGAGAGAGGAGGATAAAGACATGGAGCGTGTGTGCACAAACAGGTCACTGGCATTCACTGAGTTGTTTCTTTAATTGTGGGTGGGTTCCCCCGAACCCAGCCTCCAATTTCCATACTTACTTGTATGCTGGAGGGCGGGGTTGGTGAGATTGGCTGTTAGACATCTTAGGTAAGTTTTCCAGAAGAAGTTTGCTTTTGCGGGTGAAATTTTGCTGGCAAGTTAGGCAGGTGTTTCAATTAATCCAGGACTTCAAAGAGCGGAGGACAGTGACCACCTGTGGGCTGTGGGGGTGGGAGGTCAGGAGGAGAGGGTGCGCTGACTGGTGGCGTTCCTTATGTTTGTTCTTTAAGTTCAAGTGAAATTTTCGTTTTATTCTGTAATGTATATGAATCCCTATTGGTATACACAGATGTTTTAAATCCCTTATCATCAAGAAAACAACTGATGCTTAGGAAAGAGGCCCCGTGTTTAGTGAGTACCCCCAGCACACTGCCACCCTCCCTCCAGAGGTACTCTGACTTGAGCAGTGCTGATTCAACCCGAATACACAGCCCCATTAGGGAAAAAAAATCAACCCTGTAGATGCTTTAGTTCTGTGCAGGAGAAACCGTGAATCATGAAGATTAATTGTGTCTTTTCTTAATAAATACTATCAGTTTACAGGAAGGATGAAAAGTTGATATATGTAATTAGTGCTGAGTGAAAAATGCTATAGTCAAAGGTTTGTACAAAATGCCGTCTTTTAAAACATATGTTGGGGGCGCTTTTATTTTGAAATTCATGAAGCCTGGAGTTTAAGCTCAGCAACACTTTCTACAAAGGTAATTGATGACCTCCCCCATGCAATCCCTCCACCCCTGCCAAAAGGAAAGGAATAAAGAAATTCTACAAATAAACTAAGCTTTTTGACTAAAGTAGTATTAAGTTCTAGGGAAAGAAATTTAACCTGGATCTCAATTATAAATAGATTTTCAAAAATTTGCTTGAATAAGATCCTGCTCATAGGAAGGAAAAATGCACCAATACGTATCAGACAGTCAGCTGGTCCTTGTTTTGATCATGAGGTTAATCCTGGCACCCGAATGATGGGCAAGCTGATGTGTGTGCCTCCTGATAGGGTGCAAGGTGCCGTGAGAAGCATTGCCTGTCGGTCGTTCTCAGAAAGCGCATTTACCTGCATCTAATCGAGTCTTTACACCTAACTTCTACATAGTTTCTAGGCTATACAGGAGCTGGAAGAACAAGTTAATTGACATCAAAAGGAAATGAGCAGACAAATCCAGATGTGGAAACTTTTCTATGACAATTGAATTAGTTCTTCAAGACTCCAGTGCATATTGCAATGAGTCACAAAGAAAAACAAGGGCGGTGTCGTGAGAAGAGAGTGACAAAAGGAACATACCTTGGATGAGGTTAGAGTGAGTGACTGGAAAGGCCTTTCTGTAGAAGTGTCTTTTTGGTTTTTTTTAAGAGTCCATTGGAGATGCTTTGGCCCTTAAGCCACCTGTCTGACCCACAGGTTCCTGTGTCTCTGCACTGCTCCTTCAGCACTTCTGTGGGCAAACTAGTAACATTTTACACCCTGTGCTCTTAATCTTGGCATCTCGATTAGATGCTGAGCAATTCGAAGGCAGGCCTTTTGTTTTATTCATGTCCAGCTTCCTCAAAGCCTCAAGTAACACAATGGTTATTAAGATACTAAGATCTGTGTAGCTCTTCATGCCTCTGAAATTCCTTTCCCAGGTCTGACCTCATCTAATGTGAGCTTTAAGATAGTCTGTGATTTTATGTGTCCACTTGATGACGTATGGTTCCCAGTTGTTTGGTCAAACACTAGTCTCGATGTTACTGTGAAGGTATTTGTGGACATGATTAATTTACAATTAGTTGACCTTTAAGTAAAGCAGAATACAAGGGGGAGACCCAAAACAAAATAGAATTATCTTCTGGAGGGTGGGCTCCTTGTAGCCCACTGGAGGAGCTCCTTGTAGCTCCTTCTGGAGGGTGGGCTCCGTGTAGCCCACTGGAGGAGCTCCTTGTAGCTCCTTCTGGAGGGTGGGCTCCTTGTAGTACAGGCTTCCCCACACTAAATGAATGTTCTAAGAACATGAATGTATCAATGTACCAGCTGATGTTGTTGTGAAAGATTGCTTCAGCTTCAGTGAATTTTTTTAAAACTCTTTCAATGGTTTGTCCATTTCATGATAGATAATTTACAAGCCCACCTGCCCACACCATGATGAGTGTTCAGCAGTTTTTGACTAAAAACCGCATGACCCCTATGCCCCACCCTCTCTATTCCCCTGATTTCACCCTGTGACCTTTTTTTTGTTTGTTTCTCTGGATAAAAAAAGTCCTCAAAGTGAAACATTTTGCTGACATGAAAGAAGTGAAACAAAAAAACAGCAGAAGCACAATGAGTTCAAAAACTGTTTTGAGCAGTGGAAAAAAACTCGATATGTATATTGCATCAGATGGAGAGTACTTTGAAAGCAATTAAAGTTTAAACATGTAAAAATAAGTACCAAAATTTTTATAAATAAATTCCACGTGTTTCTATGTTCCTCCTAATTGGTGGGCCGCATCCAATCAGTCGAAGAACAATGACTTAGGTTTCCTGAAGAAGCAATTCTGCTGCAACACTGCACCACAGAAATCTCGCCTGAGTTTCCAGTTGGCTCCCTGGCGAATCTGGTCTGAAGACTGAAACGTCAACTCCTACCTGAATTTCCAGACTGCCGGCTGGCCCTCCAGATTTTAGACTTGCCAGCTTCCACAATTGTGTGAGCCAATTTTTGAATAAATTTCTCTCCTTGCATATGTCTGTATGTGTGTGTATATAGAAAATGGTTTGTCCAGAAGGTAGCCATCCATGTAATATGAAAAATAGAAACATTTATTGAAGAAGATACAAGATACAAGAAACTTGGTACGTAGGACAATGGCTCCTCAGTCCCAATCAAACTTATGGCCTTCTTGAGGAAGTCTGGTTCATTGGTAGTGGTTTGAATCAAGTCATTAGCAACTGCAGCACAATGTTCCTTCTGCTGTGGTAGCAGAAGCCACAGAATAAATTTTTCCATGACACGTTTCATGCCGAGATCCTGCACCAAAACCTCAGACACAGCAGTTCTTGGAACCCCCAGATCAGCTTCTAGCTCTCACAGTGTCAGTCACGATCTTTATTGATTGCAGCCCATTTCCATTATTCTCAGGTGTTCTGCTTGTTTCAGGCAGGTGATGGAGTTAGTTATGCCTAGATCTACCCTTGGGTTGGTCTACCAGGACATGGATCTCTTTCAACAGATTCTTGCCCATCTTTGAAGCTTTTGTGCCACACTTTAAAAAAATATTTATTCGTTTTTAGAGAGGGGAAGGAAAGGAGAGAGAGAGAAACATCAATGTGTGGTTGCCTCTCACGTACCCCCCACTGGGGACCTGGCCTGCAACCCAGGCGTGTGCCCTGACTGGGAATCAAACCGTGATCCTCTGGTTCGCAGGCCGGTGCTCAATCCACTGAGCTCTACCAGCCAGGGCTGTGCCACACTTTTATTTGTGCTGCATTCATTGCATCATCCCTGAAAGCCTTCTGAATCATCCAGGTAGTTTCTGCAGAGGAATATTTAAGGATATCACAAAATCTGATGCAGATCCATTGCTCCACTAGCTCAGTCATTTGAGATGCCACAACCATACAGCACACATGCTCACTCAGTGGCATCTGCCGCCCCTACTGACTAGTACAGTGAAGTCCTCATTGTTCATGCAGGCACATTCCAGTCCCCTCTCCTTGGCTGCCAGGTTACATTGATGTCACACAAACCATTCTTGTTATATTAACAGTGACTAGACTTTTTCTGGATTGACCTGACAAGCACAAACCCTAAAGATAAGAAGGACAATTACTATTCCCACTTTCCAGATGGCTAACGAGAGGCACAGACAGGTAAGGCCACTAATGCAAGACTCCATGCTGAGTTTATGAGACTAGAAGGAAGTCAAGTCCCTGGCCTTCTAACTCAGCGCTTTAAAATGAAATAAGCTGTTGCTAACATGTCCATCTGTTAGGCAAGAGCTCAGATGTCTAAGAATGACCTTTAACAACATTTCCTCTTTCTGGAGTTGCAGTGGGTCTGGACACTAAGCCAGGGGATGCTGAAGGGTCTCAGAGACCTGCACACATATTTAACAGCCACTGTTTCAATGGCCTTGCTTCAGAGGACGTCTAAGCCTCCACCTGAGCAAATGTGTATGGAGACACCAAGGCATCAACGAGCTGAAAGATTTTTATCCTTTTCAGTCAGTAATAAAAGCTTGAAAGGGATTTCTCTAGAGAGATTCTGTTTTTGATGGATTTTCTTTGTTTACAATGAACTTGGGACTTAAATATTGCAGCCTATCTTTGCTTGACTGAAATACCTGAACCACAATATCTGGAACAATAACTTCAGTGTTGTTTGAAGCACCTGGCCTGAACCTTGACTCTGTTCACACTACGTGGAAAATTAAATGAGAAACAACTACAGCCTGGTGACTCCCTTTATGGGAGGTTTTGAAATCTCGCAGGGAGAAGAGGGCGTTTGCTCTACCAAGTTCATGGGTGGCAAAGCCCATTGTAGGTGGTTTGGGGAAAAACTTGATCTTCTCCCTATCAGGATTAAGGTTATTTTTTTAATGCTTGGATTGAGCTGTTCCATCCTGACAAGGGTAGACTTTGACCCCACAACTGAAGGGTAGATCTCCGCACAAATCCATCACTTGCCTCATCATATGTCAGAAAATCATTGGGAGTCTATCAAGGCTGCCACCTACAAGGGGGAGAGGGTGCCATGAATAGCAAAGCTTAGGTGGTCTTGTGCAAGCTCTGCTACAGTCTGGGCCTCATTTTGCTCATTTGTGGAATGGGAATAACACTTGCGCCACAGGATTGTCAGGAGGGTTAAAGGTCACATAACATTAACCGGTGACATTTACTGAGCAGCAGCAAGCTCGGGCTAGCTCTGGGTCAGTGATTTGACACTTCTCATTTCACTTAAATGTCACAACAATTCTAGGCAGGGAGGTGCAGTTTTGGTGCTGTTTTAAAAAAAATCAGGAAATGGTTCTTGGTGGGTTAAGTACCTTTCCTGAAGTTTGTTAGTGAGTTAACAGATAGCACCTTGCACTCAGCCAGCAACTCAGAAGAAGCTTGCCATTCACTGGGTGCTCAGGACAGGTTGGTGCTGGTCCCTATGCCCTTCCTTTCATGATCCTCTTAGGGTCCTTCAGCTGAGTTCCAACCGGAGGTAGCAGATGGGGTACAGTGTTTCTGCTGTAGCTCACGGGCTTTCCCAGAGGCTGGGTTGAAGGCAGCTGAGGCTCATGCCAGAAGTGAGAGAAGGTGACGTCTAATGCAAGGAGAAGCAAAATCGTTGTGTTCTGTAAGTGCTGCTGTTCTTCATTGTTCCTAAGGAGTTATAATCTTTTGGAGGTAGGGGAGCAAGTCTGTTAGCTTGCAGTAAACTCCTGGGTTTTATGTTAAACCAATGATTTTTGATGAGGAAGTTGCTGTTTCCTTCGACGATAATCTTCCCTGTTCATTGCTTATGTCATTGTCAGAATCAGTTGTAGGGCTTTGTGAGTTCTCACGAAAAGCTTTCTTTCCAGGCAGTGAGAAAGTTTAAGGTCAGGAGAAGGACACAGCACTGGGAATGTAAAAGCTCGTGGGATTTGTTGAGTGATGAGACCCTCTCTGGCTCACAGAAAAACAGAAAGCTCTTTCTTGCTGTCAAACTTAAAATGTATTGAGACAAGTGGAAAACAAATACAGGAAAAATTACTCCAAAAGCATTCGCCTTTCAGGCTTCCCATTGCATTGAAAAAAATATTCTATATCAGCAAGAGGTAAAAGAAGATGAATTCTGCAGTAAATGGGACAGGAAAAAAGAGCCACCCAGTGTACACAGGAGAAGATCAGACCTGAATGTAAAGTGAAGGTGCAAGGCGTGGTTGCCATCCTTGTTGAAGCCTCTGTGAAGAGTGTGCTGGAGCTCTGGGCAGTGAGGGTCTGCATAACCAGCAGTAAGCCCTCCTCTGTGTCTAGAAATCACATATAGGGAGGAACAGTCTCCCAAGGGCGTGGCTGGCTAATGGTCTGGAGCCTGGTTGAAGAGAGAGAGGAATACATGACGTGCTCCCGAGTGTTACATTCAGCTGAGTCCTGCATTCAAGGCCAGTATTTTTGTTTAGTGATACTCATTGCCCTAGACCTCTCCATGGATGAGTTTATCTCCCTAAGAAAATGTGGTTATAACTATAGAGAGAAGTTCGTAGACTTCAGAGACACCAGAGCACTTTTCTGTCCAGGTTGGTGCATCTTTTCTAGGAAAAGGGGCGCTGGACTAAGAGTCACTTAGGCTGCAGCCTAGATCTGGCACTGCCTTCGAGCAGATACTTGACTCAGGGCAAATCAGTCGCACCTACAAAGATGCCATTTCCTGACCTATAAACTGAGAGGAAAAGAAGGCCATCTTCAAATTATAACCAACCAGAAACCCCAGAAGATGCAGCAAATAAATTCAGAGCAGCTCTGGCTGGACAACATCTGAGGGAGCAGGGACCCATGGCTTACTCTGTCCTCTGCTCCTTCCCACCACCCTTCAGGCACCTTACCAGATCTTTAGGCAGCCGGAGTCCCCAGAGTAGCCTCCTGTGCTAATCTTCCTACCAGTCACATGGCAGCAATGTCAGGCTTTCATTACTGTGGTTTTAGGCTTTTGTGCATTCTCCTAAAATTTCAGTAAGGAGAATGACCCTTCAGGTGATTTTGTCAAGAGGACAGAAACATACAAGAGGATCTCCGTATCTTGCCATGTCCGGGCCCATAAAAAACCCCAGTCCCTCTCTGTTTTGTGCAGATCTGTGTTGGTTATTATTCAAATTCAACTATATCGCTCCTGTGTTGTTGTGTGGGTCATGGTTTTATGTTGTTGTTGGTTTAAAAAAATTCCCTGTGTTGGTCAGTTTCAAAAGGGACAGGGTGTGATGGAAAAGGCTTATTTGGCAGGTGTGTTGTCCTGACGGAGAGAAGAAAAGGAGCAGTGGGAGAATAATGACAAAGCAGAGGTTCATGGAAGATGTGTATTTGGCTCTTGAGTTAAGGCTCTCACTAGACCAGACCAATAGGTAAGAAAACAGGAAGCAGGGAGATGGACACATTTGAACTGCTGGTTTTTTTCTTTTGTTTAAAGAATGTGTCTAAGTTATGAATATGTTTTATAGAACCATAAAGTATTGAAAATTTAAAGCTAGAAGGGATCAAATGATTTTTTCCCCAAGAGTGGCTTTGGATTTTGAGAGAGGAGTCTTTTCTTTTTCTTTAATGAATGTTCACATACAAGCAAAGACTTTGATCTTTTGAACAGCCACTTGGGGAATAGTCTCTGCAATGTCCCTGAGGTTTTGGGATGATGGTAAGACCTTTCTGGAAAAGGAAATGTTATAGTACTTTGGAGTAAATTGAGAAATCAAAATAGTTACCCTCAATTTATCAAGATAATTTCATTGATACTGGTCATTGGGTAGAAGTGGAGGAGGTTATAAGGGGGATAATGGTAATAGAAAAATACAATAAAAATAATGTAAAAACCTGTCTTGAGGTCACAAAAACACGCTTCAATTGAACTGGAATTACTTATGTACTCTAGTGATGGTATTTTTATTAACTCTTTCTTTTGAAAAACAGAATGCAATAAATTAAACCATATGTCTGGAAAAAGGTCAAATTTTAGCAATTATTTTAATATAAAATGTATTACCTATAGAGTCACTGTCAGTTATTAGAAATAATTACATATTTTCTTGGGTAATTTCTTGGTAGTTAAAGTGTCACTGAAACATAAGATTTTTTGTTAATGAAAACATTTATAAAATTGCACATGAGTTTGTCATATTTTGTTGAAATGTGATTCAATGTTTATTATCATAATTTCTGATTGTTATTGCATAACCTTGAATGATATTAATGCACAGTAAGCCAAATAATAGCTCACTAAGTAAGAAATACATTGCATGAGGTGGTGCAATAGCAATTAAAATTATGATAATAAACACTAAACCATATTTAAACAAAGACAGAGCAAAACGCTCTTAAAATATTTTTGCTCTTGATTTTGAAAGAATTCATGACACCATTTACAAAATAATTACTGAAGAGGGGAATAAAGCCAAAATATTGCATTATTTGTTTTTAAATAATCTATACTGAAGAGCATAATCAGAAATGTAAATAGAAGTTTTATCAATAAAAGAATTTCCAAAAAGAGACTGAGTAAATTCTTTTTTAAAAAAAAATTTATTTATTTTTTATTGATTATGCCATTACAGTTGTTCTATTCCCCCCTTCATTCTCCTCCACCCTACCCCCCCGTCCCACCATTACCCCCCCTTTAGTTTATGATCATGTGTCTCAAGTTCTTTAGATTCTATATTTCCCATACTATTCTTGCCCCCCCCCCAATCTATAGCTCAGAGAGTCCCAAAGAAGTTGGACCCAAGAAGAAACACACCAAGGCACATCATCATTATATTAGCCAAGATTCAAATGAAGGAGAGAATCCTAGAAGCAGCAAGAGATAAGGGGACAGTCACCTACAAAGGAGTTCCTATCAGACTATCAGCTGATTTCTCAAAAGAGACCTTACAGGCAAGAAGGGGCTGGAAAGAGGCATTACAAGTCATGAAATCCAAAGACCTACAACCAAGATTGCTCTATCCAGTGAGACTGAGTCAATTCTTTACATCTTGTGTTTTATGGAAAAGAGAACACACTGTTTTCTGCTTTGGACCTAATAATGTTAACCTACCCTTAGCCGAGCAAGGCTTTTTCCCTGTTACTTTAGAAGGAGAAGATGGATTTAAATTGATTCATCTTTCATTTCCCATCCTTTTCATGACCAGTAAAGAGAGAGCGAATGGATCAATGTGCCCTTCTCATTTCCAGAATATAGATGTTTTCCGGGAAAAGAAGGAGAAACTAAGAACATCTGATAGGAGCACAGGCGAGTTAATTAGGATGTTCAAGCAGTCTGAATCTAGGAAGATAGGTTATAAAATAGGTCCATTTCAAAGATGGGAAAAAGTGGGAGTTGGTACAATGATGTGCTAGAACTGGCTCTTAGGGAAGATTTTGCAAGAGTTGATTTTGTGCCTCTGTTTCTAACTCTACTTTCAATGCTATCCCTCATATCAGAAGCTTGAAATCAGCCATGGCAGAAGTATTTACACCATGGAAATTGGCAAATTCTACCAATCAAAGCATTTTTTTTTCTGTAGCCAACTTCCAGCATAATACTGATGGGAATAGAAATGGATTGTGGATGTGAGAGTTATATCAATCAAAACACTGACCACTACAGAGGGCAATTAGATCATGTCAAGTAGAGGCATGGATTTACACTTATCCACCTTGTTCAAAATGACCCTGGTTTGATTCAACCTGAATAAATTTGGAGAATCGAGTCCAGAGTTTTTGATTTGACCATTTATCATTCACAAAAAGCTTCCAATAACTTTAGTCTCCCCGCCCCCCCTCAGTACACTCTTCTTTTCTTTAAAATGTCCACAAAAATGGATGTTCTGTCTAGGCATCTCTATAGGGCAGGAACTGTCACATCATTATGATGTGACAATCACTTGATTTTCTAAGGAGTCGTTACCATTCAGGAAAAGCTTATGCACTTTGTGATTTGGACACAGTCTGGATCCCATGTTTTTTTTTTTTTTTAACATTCCCACTCCCATTTCCCCATCACACTACTGCCCTGATCTGATTAGACTGCTCTCTCCCTCCCCTGTGCATGTTGCTTGCATGCACAACTAAGAGCCTTTGCCAAGAGTGCAATCCTTTTTTCTCTCTTCTTTACCACCTACCGAATCCTCCAATACTGAATTAAAATCACGCCTCCTTAGAAATACTTTTCCCCACAATCACTCATCTCATCAGCAATACTCATCAATTTACATGTCATATTGCCAAGCACGGGGACCCTTTCTTTAGTGGTAATTCAGTAGGCATTTTTGAATAACTTGAAAAGTATAGTTCCAGGTGGCCCACACATCCTACAGCCAAGGGTTTCTGTTACTCTTAGAACCAGTCTGGGGAGTCACTGTTTACTTAAGTGAAGGGATGGGGAGAAAGTGAAAAGGAAAGGTCAGCTGTTCAGGATCAGGATTGGGATGCACTTAGAGCTCATTAATTTTAGATTAATATTTGTGCTTAGATGAGTTGATGTTATAGCTTTCTGCTACAGAGAGGCTGGTCTCTGTAGCAGAGAGTCTGACCGTGAACAAATTTTCTGGTTTATAGTCAAGACTTGAGTCTCGGAGTGCCAGGTTTACTTTTTGTCCAATTATGAGGGGGCAGTAGACTAACTGAAATTGGGAGAAAGTAGGAAGGGTCTTTCAGTATATTTGCAATCCTAGTTATTTATTTTCAAGCCTTTCTCTTTGTCATCTTCAAATGACCTCATTGTGATTTATTAATAAATATTTACATTTTCAAAATGGGATACTTAAAATAGTATTCCATCATTGTGATGCTATTTTTATAAAATTGATTTTTTTTTGCTAAATGGTTTTTTCTAGAGATGTTCCCTGATTTTTTTGTTATTGTTAATTCAACTTTTGAAAATAAAGTGACCTAATTACAGACAGAGGGTTTTAGAGAGATTTTCTTGGGGTTTTGATGCACTACCTCCACATCTGAACATCTAATCACTTCCCTCTCATCTCCTTGTGTTGTCAGACTTTTCTGAAAGCCGATTTGTGTCCCTGGATGAAAGCCTTGTTTTCATTTTGCTGGGGACAGCATTGTTTTAAACATTTCTGTCTTCTCACTTTGCTCAAATGTGTTTCTCTTGGCAGGCATCCTAACTTGTCTGGATTCACTTAGGTGTGGGTGTGACCTCAGCTTTCCTTCAGCCAATATTTTGCATGGCCGTGCCAGTCTGGAGACCCAAACTCTCTCCTGACTGAAGATCACAAAGCAGCACAGACAAGTGCTCAAGGCGCTTTCCTGAGATGATGATTTAAATTATCATGCTCTCCTGGGGTCCTTGAGAAATAGGCCACTCTCTGATCCTTTTTGAGCACTTGCCAGCATGCCTGAAATATGAGGAGAGAGAGAAGATGTGTCTGCTTTTCTAATTAGTTTTTTCCTTCAGTAAGTCATATCCCCTTCCTTTCAAGTGACGGAAAACATTAGAGTTCTTAAGAGATGTCTTTTTTTTCCCACTGGGGTTTACATCATTGTTTTATCTAATTATTTCCCAATTACAAATAATAATTAAACCAAATGGTGATGCAAACTAGAGCAGTAACAATATATCATTTTAGAAGAGTTCCCCAAAGGAGTCATGGAACACCGGGGTTGAAAATTCTTTGTTCAGTCTCAACAGTCAGTCTTCAAGAATAAAGAAGTTTCAAGTTTGATTTTTAAACCACACCTGATGCCCTTCATCCCTGACTTAAGAGAGGAGACTGACAAGTTCCATCTAATGTTTTAGATACCTCAATAGTGGTTTTTAGGAGTGGCATAAACATAGGCACAACTACAAAAGTAGACCATTGTTAATTGAGTCACTATTCATGGAAGATATCTAAGGGTGACTTTTAACATGGAGTGAAGAGAACTGAATCTAGAGTGACTGTATGTCTGAATTTGCCAGCAACAGTCCTGGTTTATGCCTCTTAATCTTAGCATTATTATGCACGGTGCCTCTTTTCACTGTCAAAAGCATCCTACCTCAAATTCTTTTACAACTTGCAAGGTAGGCAAACAAAATGAGATTAGACTTCGATGCTCTTTATTGATATCTAATGGCAAGATTCTAAGTCTTAAATCATTCAAGTGGTATTTCTCAACCTCAGACATCTTATTTAAGATCAAATAAGAGAGAAACAAATAAAAATATACACTTTTCAGGACAGTTCTAAATGTGAAAGCTAAATTTGGAAAGCTTATAGAGAAAAAATACCTGAAGGAACTTGTATGTGCAAAGATTTTTAAAATGAGATGACCACTTTGTAAAGTATGTGACTATTGAACCACTATGCTGTATACCTGAAAATAGTACAAAGTAATATTGAATATAAACTACAATGAAAAAATAAAATTTAAAAATAAATGTAAAAAATAAAAAACATTCTGTCCTTAAAAAGTGAAAAGCCACAGACAAGGAGAAAACATTCACAGCACAGATAGCTAACAAAGTGTTTCTATTTGGGCTATCTTAAAAATGCCTACAAACCAATGATAAAAAGACAAGTCACCCAACTAAAAACAAGGGGCAAAAACTTGAACAAACTCCAAGAAAAGATATTGGAATAGTGAATATGCATATGAAAAGGTGTTTAACACCAAGGAAGTGCAGCTTAAAACCACATATGATAATTTGAACCCATTAAAATTGTTAAAAGTAAAAACACTGATACCACCAATGCTAATGAACAACTGAAAGTCTCCTGGTGAGCTGGTTAGCAATATAAAATGCTACAACCAGTTGGAGAAATTGAGTGTCAGTTTCTTGTAATGTTAAGCATGCACTCACACTACAGCCTAGTGATTGCACTCAGTATGTATCCAAGGGAAGTGAAAATAGATGACCACAGATGGGCTTGAACACAAATATTGATAACAACTTTATTCTTAGTAGCTCCAAATTGGAAGCAGTTCTAAAGATTGTCAACATGTGAATGGATAAGTAAATGGTGGTATATTCATGTGATGGAAAACTATGCAGCAATGAAAAAATTATCTTTGTATATCATAACCTGGATGTGTCTCATGAGTATTACATTGAGAGAAAGAAGCCAGATACAAAAAAGCACATACAGTGTGATCCCATTTGTATGGCGCTCTAGAATAGGCAAAAGAATTCCATGGTGATGGAAATCCCAGCAGTGGTTGCCCGCGGTAGGTGTGTCTGTGACTGTAAGAGAACTGTTCAGTGAATGGAGTGCAGGAAATTTCCGGGGGAGGGAAATGCTTATTATCTTTGCCTCGGTGAATGTGTGCGTGTATGTATTCACTGAGTACACACTTGAGTGTGTACATTTCCTTTATTATAACTGCATCTCAACACAATACTGTAAAAATAGGTTACATTGCTTCTCAGTTTAGCAAGAGCATTCTCACCCACTAATGTTTTTCATGTATTTCTAAGCACCAGGTCTTTATTTAAATAAAACTTTATTTGGAATTTCAACGTATAATATAGATAAAAGCAGAGCGGATAAAGTTGAAGTGAGGAGGGGGTCCCAAAGTCCCTTCATGCCACTTGTCTCTGCCTACCTCTCCACCCTGGTTCTTTCAGCAAGTCTGTGGTGGAAGCACTAAAGGTTTCTATTTTAGCATTACACAGATGAAGAAAACGAGGCTCAGAGAAGTTGTGATTTGCTTAAGCTTACATGGTTAATACATGATATAACAAAGACCTAGAAGTCATGACCTGTGACCCACAATCTATATCTTGTCCTCGTTGAAATTCTGTGAACTCTATGGCAGTGAGAAGTATAAAGTAATTTAAAAACTGCTCCCAGTTGCCAAAGTGTTTATAGTTTGTTTGGAGAGGGGAATATATGCGAAGACGTTGAGTAAACAGAGGCATGGGGACAGGCCCTTAGCATGGTGCTTAAACCTCATGCGGCTGGAGGCACCATGTTTGGTCAGTGAGAAGTGCCTGTAGAGGAGAAGCTGCCATTCCTCAGGACACAGGTGACCTTGACAGTCATTTCAATGACTCCCACAACCAGTTTGGAGCTGCCTTTTGCATTCCTGGTAATTAATTTTTACAGATTTTTAGTAAGAAAGGGAAATGGGGGAGTTGTGCAGGTTTATCCTACATTTCTTTTCACTCTCTGGTTTTGGCAAATCATCTAAATAAAGTTTTAAGTTTTATTTTGATGTGGTCATCACTCACTGTGGCTTGAAGACTGCGCCTTATTTCTCCATTTATTTTAGGGCCGTGTCAAAAACACTGACTTAGATGTTTTCAGATCGGTTAACGCTGAAATTTTCTTTCTCAAAACGTTCTACTCACATATCCCTGCATTTCCCATCCCATAGCAGCTGGTTCTGTCCATTTATTTATTTTAAAGTTCCATTTGTGATGCAGTTAGAAGAGACTGTCAGCAAGGGAAAGTCAAGTGGAAAGTTTATTTTTTTTCCCCCAGCGGGTAAAAACTAGACAAGAAGGGGGACTGCTGGCAGGGGGCTTATTGGATTTATTTGGTTTATTATTTTTTTCCTAAAAGTCCTTCCCTCTGAGAGGACAAAGTTCTTCACTTCTCTTTTAAGTGCAAAGCCCAAAGTGGGAAAATTTAAAATATGATTTAGATTTTCTTTTACATGGAAAAGACTAAAGAAAACAGTGATACTGACTGTGAATTTTCTTTAGTTTAGAAGAGGGATTGGAATTCCCGGGAGGGGACTGCTTGTTTGGATTCATATTTATTTTTTTAATCTATCACTGGGAGTATGTTAATTTTGATTGATAAAACACAGAATTGGGAGCTCAACAGACATGTGGGATCGGGCCGTGAAGGGGACGAGGAGCTGAAAGCAGTCCCGCCCCACAAACAGAGTGAGGGTGCCTCATGAGAACAATCCCCTGCCTTACCTATTGCCCTGATGGCCCTCTGTGGGGCTTTAAATTTCCTCCATTAGAGATTTTTCATGATTTGTGTACAAGTAATACAAGAACAAAAATAAACAATAACACCTAAAACCAGAAAGCAATTAAAAGAGAACTTCCATGGTTGAAGAATTTTGGGAAAACTGGGATAAACAAAGAGAGCTAAAATCTTTACTGCAGGATTTCCCAGGACCTGTAATAGCCTCATGTACATTGGGAATCTCCAAAAAGAGCTATAGCGCACAGCCAAGTGAGGGGCCTACACGTGGCTGATGGAGATTTTACCCATTTACCACCTGCGCCAACATCTCTTGAGGCTGCTCCTCACTGAGACATAATTGAGGAAATGCTCACAATGAAGCAGCATCGATGAAAACACTGAAAAAATGCTGGTTAAAATGCAAATCAGATCAGGGAGGCGATGATATCTGAAGCCATTATTAACCAACCTAAGTCTTCAATTCCAATTAGTTTATCAAATTAACTGCAAGTGCCTTGCAAAACTCCTGAGGGAAGGAGGTTGGACTGAAATAAATATGACAGGGGCCAGAGGCCGCCAACCGAGTTAACCAGGAGGCCCGGGAGAGAGGGTAGATTGATAAAAGAGAGAACATTTCTGAATTTTGAATATTTACTCTACCAGCTTTCATCCATGTAGCAAATAACCTAAAACCAAATAGGAGAAAACAGATGTTCAGTTGCTTTACTTAAACACATGAAGAATCATACAAATCAAATGATAAACCTTTCTGTATTAATTTAAGCATGTAATTAAATAAATAATTGTCAGGGATACGTGACAGCGGGGGTGCTTAAGGTTTTCCCAGCATGCAAATGCGGTTGTTGGTGTGTGAACTGACATCAAAACTCAGGGTTCAGCTGGTTCATGTTGACACCGCCAGTGGCATCGAATCTGTTTCCTGTCCTTCTTTTGCACATAGTTAAGTGATATTTCCCAGTCTCTCCTCAAGCTAAGTGGATCTACATGTTTGGGTTCTGGCCAGTGCATTCTGGGCAGAAGTGACATACACCATCTGCAGTCCTGGCATATACAGAGAGTCCATTTTTCTCAACCCTCCCACCTGCCAGGTGTATGCCACCAGGGCAAGAAGACGGCCGTCCCAGGATTAGAGCAGCCTGGGTTTCTGGGTCACTATTTGGAGGATTGACACACAAGTGTTCATACTGCACTTTGTAAAGGTTAGAAGTAAACTTCTATTTTGTTAAGCCACTGAGGTTTTGTTTTGGTTAGTACAGTTCACGTTTGTTACTCTGGCCAACACAAATTCAGAGACTAAGTTAGCTATGGAAGCTAAATCTAGACTAAGTTGCTGGTTGTAGCTCATTCTTTTTGTATTGACTATAACAGGACGTACCTTATTTTACTCCTGCCTTATCCTGTGGAAAGTGCTTTAAAATCAGATTATGTAAGATTAGCCCTAACATGTTCCAGCTTTCTAATATCCCCCACTGGTATCCTGCTCTTCTCTTCCATCTGCTGCGTTGGAAGTGACCACCCTAAATGCAAGTGCTCAAATTCCACCGCGGTATGTTTTGGGTCACATACAGCCTACGTAGCTGTGGGAGTCAGGTTCCCCAGCGATGAAGTGGAGAACTGCCCCTCAGAGGATGCAGCCTGAGCAGAACCCCGCCAGGATCTGCTGACCTGGTGACCTGGCGCATATTTGCACCTTGGCCCTTAGCCCAGCCCGGCACAGCTGGCCGCCGCAGTCCTCAATGCTTTAGGAACGTCTCCCAAGACAATTCCATGAAAGTAGGAGCTGGTAGAAAAACAAAGATGAAATTAATGTCAACCTTGCTTAGGAATTAAATGAATTTTCAGGAATAGGAACTTTGCCAGACATGCTATGATTCCATCTCCTAACACTCAGAATGAAGAGGTTAAGAGATTATTTGTGTGTGTGTGTTTACATCTGGTGAATGTCTCATTTGATAAGAATATGTATTTGATTCTAAGTGTGAATGGCTTCTTTTGGGGAGTAAATACCATAGTTCCTGCACAGAGGAACTCATAAATCTACATGTCTTTTTTTATGGCCAGTGATGAATTTCAATTGACAGGTCAGGTATTTTGAATTATGTAGAACGTAGCCCTAAAAAGAGGAATAGATCTAGGTTTTGTGAGCCCAGAACCTTATATAATTTTGATGGTCTATGAAAAAAATTACATATAAAGGTAAATATTTGTTTAGAATGAGAAATGAAATCACAGAGACTTACAAATTTAAAGTTGTCTGCCATAAAAATCTCAAAATCCAGAAACATGATAGTTCTACTAATAGGTTGACTAACATAGGCTATACTATTTTTCATATATTTTAGATTGTATACTCTTTGGGCATTTAATTATGTAAGGCTTTGTAATATTTTTTGTATAGAAAGATAAAAAGATAATTTTTTCTCTTAGTGTGTTTAGTATTATTAATGGGTTAAAAGTTCTTTAGTCTCACACCTTGTTATTGGTAATTTTATGTAAATGATTAAAACTGCTAAATTTGGGGAAACTTCTATCCTATCCCTTTCATATGTGAGATGTTATGATTGAAAAAATACCTCCCCAGACTAGCTTGTGGTTCCCTACTAGGAAACCTTGCTTCTTGTCACTACCCACTACCCACGTTTTTCTGTTTTATTATGACATGACCTATGGCCCTGCACCTTTGTAATACAATGCTGGGTGGTAGGACTATTCCTGAAAGCCATTCTTGCATTGGGATGGCTAGCAATAATTTAATTACGTGTGGGGACAATGGCAAACCAAATAAATATATTTCACAAAACTTTAACTAAATGTATCTTGTAAGTCAACATCCCTTGAACTTTATATTAAAAATGCCTATGGCTTGCATTATGCTTAAACTCCAGTACGCATGTCTGCCACCCTAGATGCTACCCTTAGGAGGTTATATGCTTTGGGGTGCCTTCTGAAAAATTGTCTAAGATTTTCTCTGGTTCCTGAGATTCTCTGGAACTGGCAGCAGCATCTGGATAAAGCATCCTGACACTGGACATGGGCTCGCAAGGCCTCTGGTCCTCATTTCAACCTTAGTATTTTTTCTGACCTGTGATTTCATGTATGGGGTTGACGAGATGCCCCAGTGATCAGTGGCACTCAGGTGTAGCGTGGCCTGGTGAGTGGGTTGCACTCACTGCCTGTATGGCATTTCTGTCATGACATTTTGCTATACTGGACTACCAGAATAGTGACAACACACTGATTTTGGGTGACTCTTAATTATGTCAGACACGGAATGAGTTTGCAGCTCACTGTTAACCAACAGGCTTGAGTTATGGGTGCGGGCCTGTGTATGAGCGCTCACCAGCTCTTGTTCTAGCTGTTCTAACTGTATCTCACATAGACCCATACATTTTCTAAAATATTTTCAAAATAAAATTGTTTATATAGACAAAGACCAGACAGAAATATTTGCCCAGGACCCTGCATATCCTATGGGTAACCTGACTGTGGCTACTTTAGCACAACCTGACAAAATAAAAATGCAAAGCAGGGTAAATTTGATGGAAGGAGATGTCCATTTAGCTGATTGAGGTAAAAAAAATTGTTTTTGGTCAATTTAAAAAATATATATGGCCACTGAATATCTTGTTAAATCCCCTTCCAGAGCCTTGGATGGAACCCATACAAGTGAAGAGCTCTGAAACTGCACTGTAAATCTTCAGCTTATTAACTTGATTCTGCAAAATGGTAGGACTCTTAGGACTATTAATGTGCTTCATCAGGACAGTGAGTTTAGGGTTTATTTAAAACTACAATCATTTTAAGAACTTTTGTTTTTGCATAATCCTCTCCACTGCATCCTACTCTAAACCCTGCAGAGAGTGGCTTTCCCCCCCACACAACTGACACTAATAGCAAATGCAGCAGAATTTGATTAATTCATCTTATATGTCCATAATTAATGTAAAAAGGCCAACAATTTCTCAACTCTCTTCTCAGAAGATATCTAATAATAAAGTTCAAGTGCGGTTTAATATGACCTAATTTTAAGAAATATAATAGCTGGAGAGTTACTTTGAAAAGTTAGAAGGATTATGCAAATGTAAAGTATCCTCATTATTATTTCTATTATTAGTGGAGCATCTATAAGCTGACATTTAGTTATTTCCTTTATTAAAAAAATAAAAAGTAAAATTGTCCCTTGACATCTACTTCTTTGTGTTCCTTGAGGAATCATATTAGTCTTATTAATTATAGCGCCTGGTACTTAGTGAGCACTCATAAGTATTTGTTGAATGAATGGGTGAATAATCTCCAATGTATATTTAATTTATTTCATTTTTCAAATTTTATGATATAAATGAACAGTTCTTTATTTTTTATCTTTATATAAATATTTTTTATTATTGTTCAAGTACAGTTATCTCCATTTTTATACTACCACACCCCCAGCCCCATTCATCCCTGCCTCTCACCTTCCAACCTACTACCCCCTTTGGCTTTGTCCATGTGTCCTTTATACATGTTCCTTGATAGCCCTTCCCCTGTTATCCCTCTCCCCTCTCCTCTCTGGTAACTGTCAGATTGTTCTTTAGTTCAGTGTCTCTGGTTGTATTTTGCTTGCTTGTTTGTTTTGTTGATTAGGCTTCACTTGCAGGTGAGATCATATGGTATTTTTCTTTTACTGCCTAGCTTATTTCACTCAGCATAATGCTTTCCAGTTCCATCCATGCTGTTGCAAAGGGTAGGGGCTCCTTCTTTCTTTCTGCTGCATTGAATTCCATTGCGTAAATGTACCATAGTTTTTTTAATCCACTCATTTACTGTTGGGCACCTAGGTTGCTTCCAGTACTTGGCTATTATAAATTGTGCTGCTATGAACATTGGGGTGCATAGGTTCTTTTGAATTGGTGTTTCAGGATCCTTAGGGTATAACCCTGACAGTAGTATTGCTGGGTCAAAAGAGAGTTCTTTAAATATTAAATTTTATTCAAATCTAAGTATTTTCTAAGAATAAATATCCAGAGTTTAAATTTCTAAACAATGAGCTTTCAACATTTTTAAAGCTTTTGGTATTCATTGTCAAACCACCTTCCAGAAATGTTCTTCCATATAACAAGTATTTATTAAGTGTTTATTAAGGGCCAGGCACTGTTCTAAGTGCTGGGGGCACAGTGATAATAAAACATTCAATATTATATTATATTATATTATATTAATTATTCAGGAAAATAGAAGATAACAGATAACCAAATAAACATATAATTTAATTTAAGATAATGATGAATATTATAAAGAAAAATATAGGAGACCAGAAAGTTTGGTTAATCTGTATTATTGTTTTCAAATACACACCTATCACCTCCACTTGCAGGAGGGACTATGGGAAAGATGATAGGAAGAGAAAAATATTGGAAAAAGGAAAATACTCAGAAAATGGAGGATTAACAGTCAATCTTTTAACTGATATGAATTTCTGAGGATCCACAACAATTCTATGGTCTACCAGTCAATCAGGAGCTTGTGATCTCAAGCAATAAGTCAAGTTTTGGCCCAAGTCTTTCTCACAATTGGGACAAATGGGTCAAAGAATCCTCCTGTAGTTATTTCTCCAGTTGTCAAAGGTATAATTGGAATATAGACACTCATCCTCATGGGCCTTGTCACCTGTGGAGTAAGGTCCATTGTGATAGGGAATTGAGGAAATTAGCTCTACCGTCAAAGATTCATTACATTCTCTACCACTCAGAAGCAACTGGTATGTTAAAATGGTAGAATGACTAAAGATTGAGTTAATTTTCCACTGATGCAAAAAAACACACTGGGGTTCTATCTTAGAAAATAGCATCAGTGAAAGGATGCTGTTTCTCCTTCTGCCAAAACACATGGGTCCCAGGATTGAGGACAGAAGCAGACATAATTCTTCTCACTGTTACTTTTGATGGCCCTCTTGCAGAATTTTTACCTCCTGTCCCTGGAATGTTGAGATGTGCAGTTTTGGTGGCTTTCGTCTTCTATAGTGTTTGTCCTTTATGGTATTCTGTATTTTGTCTTCTCTTGTGACCAGCCTTCACATGCCTGAGAGTGGCAGTGATATCTTGTTGAATTGCTTTATTTCAGTCTAAACAGTGCCACTTAGTTAATTTAGTTTGATTGCCTTGTGTTTCACATAGTTTTTAAAGAGAACATTTTAGATTTTAATTCTGACAGTTGGTTATTCTTATACTAATTATAGTAGTGGCTCCAAAGGTAAGAATATCTAGAATTTTAGAGGTACCACATGTAATTATGGGGGCGTATCATTGTATATTTGTCTCTTTTACTGCATTATTCTGAAGCTATGACTCCAGGTATGGATATTTGTAAGTGAATATTTGGCTGACCCAGTATGATTTTTCTATTTAATGAAGGAATGGAAAGTAAATTGTAAGACAAAAAGGGCAATCTTTTAAAAACAGTTATAGCTGCCTAAATATTAATATACATAGTAACCACTTATTGATCTTTGTTAAAATTCAGATTCTGAGTCAGTAGTTTGGAAATAGGACCCCAGATGCTGGTTTTCAGTGGATGCTGCTGATCTGTGGACTACTCTTTTGAGTAGTTAGGTTCCAAAAAAAACTCAAGTCAGTAGAGAATTACTCTCACTGACAAGGCAGAAGTATTCTCATTGACCCATTAGACACTTAGTGTGAGTGGATCCTTTCATTCCTTTTAGGGTGTTCCCAGATGCTAGTGGAACCACACAAGTCGCCTCAGAAAAATTGCCTACCAGCCATTTCTAGGTTCAGTACCTAGAAACTTTACAAAAAATGAATGACTTTCGAACTGCTCTTGTTCAATTTCCTGTATAACTGCACGACAGTATCTCTGGGACAATGGTGTGATTAATAGTAAGAGGCCCATAGACTCAATTATAGAATACAATGTTTCCTTAGTGGTGAGAGGTAGGGAAACTGAAGGTCATTACAGAAGCAGGAGACAACAAGATGTGCTTTCAGATGAAGTCTTCCCAGGTTCCTAGGTCTCTATAAACATATAGCAGCTTCTAATACCACCTGCATGAAGTTAGAGTTCTTGCATCGATGAGAAGTACCTTTTTTTTTTATTGTTGGGATGCAATTGTATTCTCATGTCTTTGCTAATAATATTAGGACTCAACCTGCCTGTGTGCCAGCTCATGGTAAAACAAGCAAGCAAACAAACAAACAATCTGAAGACCTTCCTGAGTGTTCTTTGCAAGACCAACTGAATCAAAGATCATTTTATTGGGTGTAGCATCTCTTAACAGGCCCACACATCAGACATGCCCAAGATCCATCTGCATTTATCATGTGGACAAAAGTGGGCAGATAATAGAGAATGATAGAAAATATCTACTCCTAAGATACCAAAAGAAAGATAAGTCAATGCCATATGTTTCCCCTTATTTCATCACTTTTGCCTTTTAAGTCACCAATATGGCAATTGATGACAGCTTAATTGTGCTTTACTTGAAAAATTCTGGTGTGCAAAATTATTTTTCTGGGGACATTTTTTTCTAAGAAATGTTAACCAAAAATAGAATGAATTCATAAGATCAGAGAATGATAGAACTGTAGATTAACCTTGAAATGTTCTATCTCAGACTTCAGGCCAAGATGGAGGAATAGGTAGATACGCTTTGCTTTCTCGCACAACCAAAAAAAAAAAAAGGACAACAAATGTAAAAACAAAAAACAACCAAAACCGCCAGAAAGACAAACTGTATGGAAATCTGACAACCAAGGAGTTAAAGAAGAAACATTCATCCAGACCGGTAGGAGGGGTAGAGAAGAGCAGCCAAGGTGAAGAGGATGTGCAGCAAGGCAGCAAACTGGGCAGGTGAGGTGGCAGCTGTCAGACTGGGAGGTCGCACATTTGTGTGCAGATAAGCTGGGAGGAACAACTGGGGAATGAGACACACCACATAACCCAGGGTTCCAACACAGAAAACTAAAGCCTCAAAACCTCTGGCTGTAAAACCTGTGGGGTTTGCAGCAGCAGCAGCAGCAGGAGAAACTTTCAGTCCCAAAGGAGAGTTCATTGGAGAAACCACAGAGTCCTAGAATGTACACAAGCCCACTCACCTGAGAATCAGCACCATAAGGGCCCAATTTGCTTGTGGGTAGTGGGGGAAGTGACTGAAAGAGGGTAGAGAGCTGAGCAAGCAGCATTGTTCCCTCTCTGACCCCTTTTCTACATACAGTGCCACAACACAGCAAAGTGGGTTGTTCTGTCCTGGCAAGCACCTAAGGCTCTTCTCCTTCCAATGTAACTGGTACACTGAGAGAAAGAAATATGGCCCAAATGAAAGAACAGATAAAAACTTCAGAAAAAGAACTAAGTGATGAGGAGATAGCCAACCTATCAGAAGCAGAGTTAGAAACACTGGTAATCAGGGTGCTCACAGAAATGATTGAGTATGGACACAAAATAGAAGAAGAAGTGAAGGCCATGCTAAGTGAAATAAAGAAAACTATACAGGGAACAAACAGTGAAGGAAAGGAAACCAGGACTCAAGTCAATGATTTGGAACAGAAGGGAGAAATAAACATTTACCAGGACAGAATGAAGAAACAAGAATTAAAAAAAATGAAGACAGGCTTAGGAACCTCTGGGACAACTTTAAATGTTCAAACATCTGAATCATAGGGGTGCCAGAAGGAGAAGAGGAAGAGCAAGAAACTGACAATTTGCTTGAAAAAATAATGGAAAAAAAACCCCTCCCCAGTCTGGCAAAGGAAATAGACTTCCAGGAAGTCCAGGAAGCTCAGAGAGTCCCAAAGAAATTGGACCCAAGGAGGAACACACCAAAATACAACATAATTAAATTACTCAATATTAAAAATAGGGAGAGAATCTTAAAAGCAGCAAGAGAAAAGGAAACTGTTACCTAAAATGGAGTTCTTATGAGACTATCAGCTGATTTCTCAAAAGAAAACTTACAGGCAAGAAGGAACTGGAAAGCAGTATTCAAAGTCATGAAAGGCAAAGACCTGTGATCTGCAACCAAGATTATTCTCTCCAAGCCCTTATTATATGAAATGTTAAAGGGACTTATGTAAGAAAAAGAAGATCAAAACTATGAACAGTAAAATGAGAGCAAACAAGTGTCAACAACTGAACCTAAAATACAAAAACAAACTAAGCCAACTAAAACAGAAACAGAATCACAGAAATGGAGATCACATGGAGGGTTATCAGCAGGGAGGGGAGGAATGGTGGGAAAGGTACAGGAAAAAGCATAAATGATAGGCACAAAATAGACAGGGGGAGGTTAGGAATAGTTATGGGAAATGGAGAAGCCAGGGAATTTATAAGTATGACCCAACCGATGGACATTAACTAAGGAGGGGGGGAATGCTGGAAGAAGGGGGTGCAGGGTGGAGGGGGATAAAGGAAAGAAAAAAAATGGGACAAGTGCAATAGCATAATCAATAAATATACAAAAATGTTCTAATTCATAAAATTTCTGATGAAGTCATTATGACATGATTATTCTGAAGACAGAATTTAAAACTTGGTTTCTCTGTAAGCCTACAGCCATTTCCAGATCAAAATACTATAGTGGATGATCTGATTGACTCTCGAATATCATTCTATCCCAGATGACCCATCTACCTCTCAGTTGGTGTCACTCTCTTGGTGGCTGTTTTGGTCTTGGGTTGGGTATGTGTCCTAAATTGGTCCCATTAGACCAAAATGGAGGGTCTATTCCAATCAACATTGAGGGCCAAGTTTTCTCTCTCTTCTCTTTTTCCAAATGCTAACAAAGACGATCTGTATCCACAAAGGGAACCTGGCTTTGGATGAACCAACAATCTGTGTGATGGGGCAGATAGATCAAAGGAGCTTGAGTCCTTTTTAAGTACAAATATTAATCACTAATACTACCTACCTATGAACTTCCCATGCTTTTCTTCATTATTTAAGTGAATTGGACTGAGGTTTTCAGAAAATTGGTGGTTAGAGCATGGACTCTGGCACTAGACTGCCTGGGTCCAAATCCTTGCTCTGCTACTTACTAGTCATGTGGTCTTGGGCTAGTTACTTAAAGTCTTGTGTCTCAGTTTTCTTATTTGTAAAATGGAAATAGAAATAGCACTTCAGATCCTAGAGTTATTCTGAGGTTAAATGAATGAATGCTTATCAAGTGCTTGAAATAGTGACTGGTGAATACATGGACTACTGCTATTAATATTAGTGGTAATAATCTGAGGCTCTTAATCCATTTACTCAAGTATAAGTTAAATATATATCGAGTGAGCACAGTATGCATTGTTTGAGATTTGAATATATGTTTATGTTCACCATTTAGACAGTTAAACTCCTTTCCTACCTTCCTTCCTCCCTTCTTCCCTCCCTCTCTCATTTCTTTACTTTGGGATTATGATATAGAAATGGTAATTTTCTGGCAATCAGAAGAAGAAAACATTGTAGGAATTTGATGATTGAATTTTGCTGTTTGTTAATTGTCTAGAAGCATAGTTTTTGTGAGCCAAATGGAAAGTTTTCTCTAGTTCAGATCAGTAAAGACTTAGCCAATATGATTCACTCCCCAAATGGCCATATGAAATACATTCTTTACCATCTAGGGCAAGTTGGATATGGAATTATTAGGTAAAGGCTCATGAATAAAAAAACAGACTCTTGGGCTCTAGAGAACTTTAAAAGAAGCAGCACAGGGAATTTTAGTTAATGAAATACTTTTTGTGTTGATGTAATGTCTTATAAATGAAGTTAAGTTCACTGTCTTCTCTTCCTGGTCTGTTGATAGGCATTATTACTCTGAAGTGTACTTCCTTGTATATTGATCTGTGATGTAATCAAAGTGTTTGCTCTCTGGTGGCCTGGTGATTGACTGTCTTGGACGAATCAGGGAAATTCTACAAAGGGGGCTCCTAGAATCATTAACATAAAATACATTCCACCATGGAGTTAAAGCATTTAACATATGTGGTAGTAGGTAACTTACTCTCACTCCCTATTAGATAACATGCCAAGTTTCCCCAGATTTAGAGAAGATAATATGAGTTCTGTGAAGAAACTTCCTCTGGATTCCCACAGGCAATGTGGAGAACAGTTCTTGGGCTGGGATCTCGTGACTGTAGGTATGTCTTTTTCAGAGCTGTGGTGAACCCATTTGAGTTCAGTGCACATGGTTTACACACCCTCTGCCTTTGTGAATAAGCTCTTTGAACTAGAACTCCTCATGCCATAGCAATAAGGGAATGCTATTTTTGAGGGTGGAAAAGTACTGAGTTAGAACCTGGAAATGATGACCTCCTAAGTCCTGAATCCAGCTTCAGCATTTCCCATTATTCCTAGACATCTGCTCACAGGTACTGAAGCCCATGTGGCAAAAGTGGGTGCTGCAGTGCTGGAATTTCCTCCTTATTTCTTGTGGTGCTGAAACAGTGGGAACAATATTGGCAGAACCAAACGAGATACCATATGTCACAGTGGCTAGTATTGTGCAACTAGGACTCGGTGATAAGAACCAAGAAATCGTCACTTTTTAATCTGTTTATCATGGAATTTTCTATCTTGGAATTAAAAAATCTCAGATGTAATTTTTTCATATTATAGTAGAAATGCTGGAAAAATAATTTCTATGAAAATTTCTCTTTGTCTTTTTCTATGGGGGATAAAACACAGAAAACTTTTTCGTTTTCTATATTCCATAAAAATAGTTGAAGTTGACCCCTAGGAAAACTTGTAACTGTTGTGTTTCTTTCCTCCTACTATTCATTCCTCAGAAGCACAGCAAATGTTAGAATTAATCATAATTTTTACTGGTAGTGTTTCTGGTAGTGTTACTGGTAACTTGTTGGAAAGCTTTAAAATGGCTTGGAGGAATCAGGGAACAATGCTGCAACTGATTACATAGTTTAGTGGATAGGAGCCCAAGTTCAGTATCTTCTATTCATGTTCCAGAGACAAAAGGCCATAAAATAATTTTTTGTGATTATTTATTTAGTGCATACCATTTCTCCTTTATTGTGCTAATCTCATAAATGTATATTTTATTCATACACTGAATGATTATGTGAGTTTTAATATTATAAACTATTTGTTATTAACATTTTGGAAATGAGGAAACTCAGATCTGGTGAGACTATACGACTCCCACAACACTCACAGCTAATAAATGCTGGAGTTGGAATTTCTAAAGCCTCTGATATTCTGAACCAGTAGGACATGCCACTCCCCAGTACAGAAACAACTGATAATTTTGCTACCCAGTGTAAAATGTTAAGGAAAAGAATAGATAGCACTTTTCCATTGGTTGGTTCCTTCATTCACTTGGTGTTTGTTTCTTTTTTGGAGTGACTTGAGCAAGAGAAGGAAATCATTAGCACATGCCTCCATAAAGAGATGTCACAAATTAATAATTTTCATATTACTGGGTCAGTCAACCTTGAAATTTCCAATCTGACCAATGAATGTTTTGGAGATAAGTATTGTCTCATTTTGTTAGCATAAGCTTTAAGTCAGCCAACTTGGGTTCCAGTCATACAATCAGCATGTTTCACCTGCACATAAAACAGATGTTTAAAGCATAACAGAGAATCATTGAAACAGAGGTGAGGTGAGTGGCTATTTACTGGAGCACATGGGGGTGTAAGAAAGCATCAAGTGGTGGTGGAAGAGCAGAGAGGACTTAAATCAGAACCAGGTTCCAGTCATGACTCACACTGACCAGCTGTTCTCTGGCTATGTGTTTTAGCCTCGGTATGTCTTAATGTCATTGCCAATAGAGACATTAATAGTAATTACTTGATAGGGTTATTGTAAGTGCTAAATAAAATGCCATACAGCACGTGGCTAATAGTGAGCAATTAGAATTGAAGAAATAAAATTGGAATCTGCACTTTGGAACATTTAGACAGTCATGAGTTGATTGGTAACTTTTCTTCTTGAAAGGCCATTTTTAGTCACTGCATTAAATTTGTCTATTTTTTGTACTGAGATATAGATGAGACTTGAAATGAAAGATAAAGATCATTTTGTAGTTAGTGGTATTAAACTCATATTCCAGAAAATAATTCTTGGTCAGATGCAATGTTTAATGACGATAACAAAAATACTCATAATAAAGCCCATAATGATAGGTTTTGGCAGCCTGACAGTCTGTTTTTATAAACTGTGATTGAACACAATTTTCTCAGGATAATAAACTGTTTGAACCAGGCACCAGCAGAATTCTCTGAAAATCTGGAGTCAAAGGGAGCTAATTTTTCATAATTTAAGAAGGTGAGGAATACAGGGAACTGTATCTGGAACTCACTGCATAACTCTCCATTCCATTAGATGCCTAATGGATGTTGGTGATGATGGTAAACAAGTTGTCCCTTTGCATGTGAAAAATCAGGTGGTGAGAGAGAAGCCCCACCTGCCACATGCAAAGTGCACCATGTTTTGTGGTTGATCAGAGCTGGTCTGTTTCCTTCTCAAAAAAGGAGCTACTAGTTTTTTAAACTTGTTTTTTTAAAAAAATTAAACTGGAAGTTTACACCTAAGGAAATTGAGTTTGATTTATTCCAGAATAAAAAAAATTAAAAACAAATCCTTCTGGGCTAAAAAATACTTCATTAATTCAACAAAAGCTGAAGTCCCTTAACTCAGGGCTTAAGTCTGTATTCCAGCATTAGGAGACCAATCCATTGTCAGCATTCTCTTGTGATCCTTCACTCACTCACTACTCAGTGGGTTGCTTTGGAGTCCACAAATGGAAACGTCACATTTTCTTCATTAAATGAGATGCATGTGAAAGTGCTCAGTAAGGTCATGGGATAGAGCAGAACAAATGAAAGCTTAGTTTCCCTTCCTGTTTTAGTTTTTCCCTCTTTCTTCCTCTAACCAATATGAAAAACATTTATGGTGATATGCAACCGATTCTTGATGTTATTTTGGAAGCAGTACTTTGAGCAAACATGAAATCGGCAGCAGCAGTTTCTTTCACTCTGCGAGCTATTTTTGTAGACCCAGAAGATGCATTGGGTCACTTAGGGCTTCCTGGGGAGTCCTTCTTAATTGGATGTCAATGAGGTTCTGTTTTGTTCAATCAACACCTTAGAGAGAAAATTATTTGTATCAATTTGTGGCCTATTTTTGCTAGTTGTTTTGATCATCATAAGCCATTTACAATTGAAAATGTATCATTGATTGATGTAGAACATTCATAAAAAGCTAAAATTTAATTATAAAACACAATAAAACATATTTATTTTTGTTTCTGTTCTCCTGGGAAGAATTTTATGAAACAATTTTTCTTTTGTATCTGGACTGGCAGAATATTTTAAAATGGTACAATGGAAAACACTGCCTGCAAAATGATAAATTTATTAAACTTCAACTTCGTTTTCCTGCTTTTTTTCTTCCTTCCTTCCCTTCTCCCACCTGGTTTACTGTGTGCTTAGAACTTGGTATGAAAAAGTAAAAATTTTAAAAAATAACATTGACTACCCACAATATACTGGCAGAAATAAGGCAAATTTGCACATAGCAATAACTAAAGAATGAATGTGTTAAAGGAATAGAGGGAATAATTGTTAAATATTTAATGAGTGTCTATTGTGTGCCAGACATACTATCTTGGGCCTTAAATATATAAAAAATTATAATTTAATCATCACAACAACCCATGAGGTAAGCATTCCTCCCCCCACAACATTTCATAGATTAGATAATTGAGGTATAAAAAAGTGAAAAACAAAAACATGTTTAGGTATCACATTGTTAATGGCAGACCTGGAATAAAAATCCAGGCATATTTACTCTTTCCACCGCACTTTGACACATCCTGTATTAGTTTCTTAGTGGTGCTATAACAAACTACCACATACTTAATGGCTTAAAGCAACATGAATTTATTATTTTACATTTCTGGAGGTCAGAAGTCCAAAATGAGCATCATGGGGTTAAAATCAAGGTCTTTTGTGGAACTCAATGGAAAAATCAGTTTTCTTGTCTTTTCCAGCTTCCAAAGGCTTCCTTAGTCCTTGGCTAGTGACCCCTTCCATCTTCAAAGCCAACAATGCCCAATCATATTTTTCACTTAAATGACGTTGACTCCCAGATGAAGAGGTTTGGGCTTTATTTCACAGTGAGTATGGATCCTCTGAAGGACTTTTAGTGCAGACCAGCATGATCAGATTACTATGGCAGCAAGGTGGAGGAAGCTGAAAAAGGAAGAAGAAGGTCTGTTGGGTCATCATGGCAATGGCATTAGCCAGAAAGAAGGGAGCCTGTCTGTTACGTTGATGACAGGTGACAGTAGGTATGCAAAAGAAAGCAGGACCAAAAGATATTCTGGAGGAAATGTCATAGGAGTTTGCCTTTGTTTGCCACTGAAGGCAGGGAAGCAGAATGAGTGAATGAGCAGGTGAATATTAAGTGTACATGGCTGACATGGTTCTTGGCACCGAGAGACAGGAAGTCAGAAGGAGTTACACTCAGTTTTCTGAAGCTTTAGTTTGAAACACCAGCTTGGTAGATATTAATAGGAAAAAGAATAAGTAAATTTTTTTTTATTATCACCTCAAGGTTTAAGGGAAGGTAGGTAGGGCTTTTCCTTCTGAAAACCAACATACAACATCCATACACTGCAGTGGCTCGTGAGATGCTTCAGACTTCCAGAGGGCAGTTCAGCAAGGTATGTTAAGACCTTTGAACTTGCATGAGCTCTGCAATCCCCTGATTCCACATCACCATTTATAACAATCTAAATTTGGTAAATAACCTACTTACCCTATAGGGAGAATTGTTAAAGAACTTGTAATAAGTGCAAATCATGGACTATTATGCAGACATTTAAGTTATATTTAGACAACCAAAATGTCCTTCGGTAGATGATTTTCAATTGAATATTAACTTTTGTCACTGTTTGTTCTGTGTCTCTCCCCCACTGGTCTTCCAGAATCTTCACACTTTCTCCAAAACTGAGAAGAAACCTCCTGGATTTTAGCCCCTAGTAAAATGTATTCCGTTACCAAAAATGATCTACTGGAAGGACAGGATAATGGTACATATACTTACATAGGTCAGCATTACAGGGGCTGGCCCAGAGTCAGTGCTTGATTAATATTATTGAGTTAATCAGTGAATTTTTAAAAAATTAAAGCACACCTCTTAGTCCAAGGTCATCATATCTTCAACTGTGATTCTTTATGTTTTTTGGTTGCTGTCTTTTTGCAAGACAGGCAGTTCCTCCCTCCTTTGTGTGTCTTCAGCTGGTGGCTCATGTTATTTCTCTCCAGTGAAACTCTCCTTCACGTACCCTTTTCATGTTCAATTCTCCTTGTTTCTGAACATTCTTCAAATATGCAGGGGCATTTAATCTTCCAATGCGTAGTGCCAGCCACTCCAGATTTGTGTCACCTGCAAAGCTTAATGTTCTACTAACTATTCCATCATGCAGATCACTGGCAGAAACATGGAATACCAATATTTTCAAGTCAAAGTGAAGAAAAAAATCCACTAGTGATGCTCCCCCTCTGCTCCTAAGGTTGACACCAATCTATTGATTATCCTTCTGAGTACAGCCTCTGTAATAACACAGTGTATCACTCCCACTATCTATCAAGCATTGTGGCCTCCCAAGGAGCCACAGATGATACATTAAAATAGTTTATTGGCATAGAACATCTTTAGTCTCAGGAGAACAAGATGTTTTACACGATAAGTGGGTGGTAAATCACATTTTTTAAAATAGAATTATTTTTAAATGCTCTTAGGTACTGTTTACAGGAGACCTATAATAAAAACCTATTGTCAAATGAAAAATCTCCAAGAAAACTTAATAATTATCCCCTAATGTATTTCCTTGAGATTGGCTATTTTACAGCAAATTTTCTCAGAGGAGACTGCCTATACTCATTTTTCCCCCATGAGCTTTATAAAATCCGCAAGGCCTAATAGTTCTTGGAGCTGTATGTGACTTATCTGAGGATTAATGAGTCAACCTCCATGCTCCTTTGCTGGTGTCCTGTCTCCCCTCTTAGACCTCACAGCCACGGATGCCTTGAAGAAAAATTGCTCATCTACCCAAATCATCCATTACTGAGGCTGTAGCTTTCCAGTTTGCTTACCTTTCTCATGCTGAGGCTTTCTTTAAATAGAGCAGAGCCTGAGAAGTTGCTGTTGGAATTAGTTCTAATTCTGTGCCCTGCTACCGGAAAACAAAAACTCACTGCCCATGTTCCATCAAGCAGGGTAGCAGTGTGGTGAGTCTGGTTGTTCACTGAGCACTCATTTAAGGCAGACCCCTCTGTGGTCAGAGGGGTCTCCCCCCCTTAATGGTGACATATCTAATGAGCTATAAAGCTCATAGATAGGAGACATATGAAATCACAGGCAACATTTTGTTAGTATGTGTGCTTCCCGGTCACCCCCAAGAGTTTTCACCAGATCCTTGGTTTTTAGCCAGTCAGGATCCAGATAACTTTAAGAACCACTACATTATGAGTACTTTTAGTTTTTAGCCCCTTATTCATATACTCTCTGTATAACATTTAAAGACAATGTTTAAATTTTATTAGTAATCAAAGAGATGTGAATATACTTATACTACATTTTATTTATCGCTAACGTGCAGTTGCAAGAATGGAACTTCTCAGTGTTGACAATGTGGAGGCTAATTCTGCTGGTGGAAATTTATGCTCTTGGCAGGAATTTGGCAAAAGTCTTGGAATACATGCGTGATTGAATCAGCAATTCTGTTTTGAGGAATTTAGCCTAAGGGAGAGAATTGGACAAGTATACAAAGATACTTATCTCAAGATGTTTATTACAATCTTGTTTATAATAGAAGTTTATGACTACAGTTACAAGGGTTGATTAAAGTCAGTTATGGTGTATTCATAAAGTAAAATTCTACAAAATAATACAGTTGTAGTTATCCATATGGCAAGATACTTACATCATATATGCACAAATGTTGGTTAAAATAATATGTGTAGCATTGAATAGAAACTAGATTTATTTGGCAGAAATGGGAAAGCAGTCTGAGAATACACTGAAAAAATTAGTCATCAAAATGACATTTGATTGACTCCTAATTAGATTTTAGGAGGTTTTTATTTTTGCCTGTTTTAAAAATACATATTTTGTCAATGAAGATAGTTAACATATAATATAAACATATAGCAATCACTATAAATGTTTATGAAATATCTGATGAAAACATTATATTTTAAGAATGTCCAAAGGTTTTTCTGCAGTGATCTAATGAGTAAAACTTTATCTTCTCATTATAGGCAAGAATCACTCATTTATTGACACTTATTTAACTATTGATTTGCAGAAGGCAGAACATTTCTTTCTGGAGAGATCAATTCGTGCATATATTTTGTATTCAGGTTCTATGTGCTCCATCTAGAATCACCAAATGCTTCACTAGATGTGTGAAGTATGACTTGAGCTTCTTATAGTTTATACTCATTTCTTCCTCCTAGCCCCCAGCCCAGGGATGAGGATAGTTTTCATGGCATTAGAGTTTGATACATGTCAAAATAGTAAGAGCTGCAATGCACATTTATTCACTTCTTCATCAAAACTTTATGGTACCTAATAGATTCCAGGTACCATTCTGAGAAACTTGCAAATGTCAACTCCTTAGTACTCTAAGCCACCCTAGAAGTGAAGGCTCATTATTGTTACCATTTTATAGATAGAGGAAAAGATGATTTACATAAAGGTCAAGGAACTAGTCTGAGATGGGATGCTGCCGAGTCTAAGTGAACATTTATCTTCAAGCTGGTAATTAAAGAGGTAATATAATATAAGGAACTGAAATAACCTGGGTGTCTTACAACAGGGAAGAAATATCATACAGTCACTGAAAGTGATTTTGGATACTTTTTAAAAGGGTGAGAAATGTTTCCAATAAAATCTACATCAAGAATTCAGATATAATAGCAATATCACAAGTCTGAGCAAAAATGTCTAAATATATTAAGTAGGGGGAAAAGTAAGTAAAAGTAACTGTATGTTAGTGGTAACCACTTCAAGGAGGAGTGAGATTATGGATGATTTTAATTTATTTTTAATCACTTTCTGATTTTCCAAAGTGAGTGGACATTACTACTTTAAAATGAGAGTTGTGATTTTTCTCCCTTTAAGTTACTAGCTAGCAAGAAAAGTAACACAACTAAGGAGAAGAGGCACTAAAATTTAAAATCTGGCAATTTGATGTCTGGTTTTATGGTGATACCAATATATATGACCCTGAGCATATCTTAGGGATATTGATGGACTGTCAGTAAATTTATCGACATTCATTGAATTGTGCCAAAACTCCAGCCTCAGGGGAAGATGGCCCACTTGTTTTTCTTCAGTGCCAGGTTCCTCACTTAGTAGAAGTGCAAAAACTGAGAAGTACAAAGTAAGTATATGAAGGGCTGGATTAAACTCTCTAAGTAGAGGGCTAAGGGGTCTGCTGGAAAAATCTGTATAAAAAATAGTGTATAATTTCACTGTTAAATGTAAATTTGCTTTATTGTTTTTCCTTATCTATTCAAAATTTTGATGTGTGCAACTAAACCACAATAATGTTTTCATGGGAAGGGTAACATGTCAAACATGTTCCCACTAAGGAATTGGATCTGCTTTTCTTTAGCCAGAAGCACAGACAGCTGGAAATAGCAAAATTGAGAATGGGTGTTTTGCCTGAAAGAAAATCACTCATTCTGAGACAGAAATGGAGGTTGACCTGGGGATTGAGATGTGAGTGGCTTGCTTTGCTCTAGCAATGGGATAAGAAGGTTAAGAGAAGTATTTTAGGTGTGTAGCATGGGTAAGAGTGTGGTGTGTACGTGTGAACATGTGGCTAAAACAGAGTAACAGTGGAAACACTGGGCCCACGGGAAGAATGGAACTTCGAGAGTGGAGTGTAATTTGGCAGGAGAGAGAGAATTTATGTTTGCCCTTGAGTGAAGTGAATGCTACTGCAAGATAGCGGCGGTGATGGACCAGTACGCTGAGTTAGTAGGTTTCACTGATGCTGCGCAAACATGCCTGTCAGTTATCAGCCTGTGGAGGTACCTGGGAGTATTGGCATGGTCCTGTCTGGCACTGGTCTTGCCTTCATACTGCCTTGGAGTTATCATGGAAGGAAGACTTCAGAGAAAAAGGAACATAGATATTTCTAGAGTTACTGGCATGAGAACTGTTAAAAGAAAGTGGTTTTATTTTGTACCTTAAGCTCTTGAAAGGGTGCCAGCTGCCATGGTAATTAAGTTGTGGACCATTCTTTACTGTGTTCCTTCACACCCCTGATTTATACTTGTTGACGCGTTTTAGTGATTCTACTGTTCTTTCAAAAATCTGTTCTCCCTTATCTTTTCCCTTTTCCCTGGAGAACTTACCCAGATTTACAGCCTCGGCAACCTTGACTTTGGTCCCAAGATTCAACACTCACTCTCAATGCCCTTATAAATATTTACTCTTAGGTGTTCTGCAAACTTCGGATTAATAACACTCGTTATGCAGTCTGACAACCCTGTCGCAGCTCCATCCAGTGTTCTCAACCTTACTGTAGTTCATTCTGTAAGGCACCCAGACATGAAAACTCAGAATTTCTTTTGCCTCCTCTTCTCTTCTTTTATAACCAGCCAGTTCCCAAGCCTCTTATTTTATTTCTTTGAGCTACTTTGGTGAATTAAGGTAATATTTTCTACCTAAACCAATAGTTAGGGTAGTTATATGTCTTATTAGTTTTCATTTGGAATTAGAGTTTAGATATTATGTTCCATTTAGATATGCCACATGATAACATATCTAATAGTATAATAGTATGTTAGCATTAGCTATAGCAGGAGGTAATGATCTACCCATTTACCAACTTACCAGCCTAGCTGGTGTTTTTCATTCCTTCTTGAACACATATCTAATAATACCTGTGGCCTGCTGAAGGCTCAAAGTTTATTGCTGTGTTTTCCAAGAGTCAATTGCATTTCTTCAAAAAATCTACTTATGTCCATTAAAACTTACTATATAATTTTGTGAACCAAGCAAATATGAGCACCCATCAAAAGTGACTTGGTTTTGGAAAACTTAGTTGAAAATTAGTTTATATTAAAGAACATATTTTATTTATTTGAAATTTGAAACATTTTTTCCCTGTGAAGCAACAGATATATAAAATAGGAAAAAGCTTTAACATAAAATATATTTATCATAAATTCTTAAATAATTCCATTTTACAAAAATTACAAAAACTTTAATACCATTCTTTTTATTGTTCCCTCAGGATCAATTTAAAAAGTTTTCAAATGTCCCTGAAGTAGAAAAAAACTCAACTAAAATATCTCCAGCAAAACATTTATTATAAATTTTATTATATCCTGTAAAAACTTCTGAGGATTTCCAACTTCTGCAAAAACCAGAAAATGGCTACATGATAGTGAGCATTGACATGATTTAATCAATTGCTTTAGAACGTTACATAATTGAACTAACTCGAGTTCTATTTCTTTTCTTTTTTTATTGAGGTATACTTGACATAATATTATATTAGTTTCAGGTGCACAATGTAATGATTCAATACTTGTGCATATTGCAAACCGATCACCACAGTAAGGCCAGTGACTGGTTTTAAAAGACTTGAAAGCAATGTGTTGCTAGAAAAAAAATACCAGTTTAAATTAAATAAATGCATAGAATATATGTAGGTATATATTTCTCTTTTTAATGACTTCCTGCTTGAGCTAAATTTTTCAATTAATTAAGCTACTGAACCTGCTCATATGATCTGAGGACTTACAGTCTGTGCCTTGAGGGAGAACAGCCCAGTGATTCCTGGCGTGGGTTCTGGTACCAATCTAGGTTCAAATCCTGTCTCTATTTCTAACTAATTGTGCTTTTGTTGGAAGTAACAATATCCGTGTACCTCAAGAAGGATAGGTTAGTAAGGGCACAGAGAAGAAGGTAGGAGAGAATGAATTAAGAAGAGGCTAGGGTCCTGGAGTAAGAATTAAGCCACCACATGACAGCTATGAAAAGCTGGGGGCTTTGGGGGCGGCTGAAATGTAAGATGTATTCATTTTTTTCCATAGGTCATATAACTATTCACATCTTAAGCTCTGTAATTCACATTTATTATATAAAAGGGAATGGTTTCAGCTTAAGTGACGGGATATAGGGCAGAAAACACACGGGATCTGGACATGCTCTGCATATCTGTGGAATGTCTATGTGTGGTATAGCTCCTCCGCCATCTTGGGCTGGGACTGCTTCGGGTTTGAAGGTGTTGAGAAGCCTGGCTGCCCATTGTTCAAATAAGGTGTATGTCAGTGATATCAACACAATGTGTTGAGGAAATGTCACATCTGTCTGCAATTGGCTACCTCTCAATAGGAGAAACACCGCTGGAAGCCTGCAGACCAGATGTTGCTTTCAATCAAATAGAGGTCAAGCAGCTTTAGACAAAGAATGTCTGCACCTCCCCATCCCTGGCCCTAAGAGAAACATGTAAGGCAATTTTAGTGGAATCGTGATTGTTTTAGCTCATGTTTCTATGTTTCCTAGTGTATGACATTGCAGCCACTAGAAGAGAGCAACCCACACGGTGGCCCTTGGTCCGGGAACTGTGAAGAAGACAACACAGGCACCAGATTGTTGTTCACAGGGTCGCCTTGGCTTAGGCTGTAGCCTGGGTTTGACCACTGCAGATGTGGAGGGAACCTGGAAATATCACTTGTGTTTGCTAGCCTTCAATTTTTAAAGCCGAGTAATGAGATCATTATTATAGATGATTTGTGTCATCCTATCCAGTTCAATATTCTGCAATTATGCAGATAGGAGGGAAGCCTGATCTTGGCTGAGCTTTGGGACAGCCACCTGGAAAATCAGCATAGTGATGTTTCCAGGACGAAAGGCTCTTCTGGTATTTCCTACTAGTGCACATGGGGAAACCGGGTTAACGCAGCTGGTTGAAAACATGTCCTGAGCCAGACAGTGAGAAATGACTGATTGTGAACTTAATTTTAAAGGACTCTCTAATTAAACCTCTTAGAGTCAATAAAATATCCCATCCCTTGACTAACCCTATATACTAGGGGGATTTAGGAATTAATGTGCATTTCAGGAGGCTTTGCTTCTTTCACATTCGGGAAGGGTTTCTGTTAGGGTGACAGTAAAACAGAACAGGAAAAACATCCAGCTTTTTTCCTAATTCAGTTTCATGCCAACAACTAACTACACATGTATTGAGCATCCATTAAATGAGACTTTTTTGCAAGGTGCTGCTTGGGATAAACAGGACATCGTGAAGGGAGAAATGGTTTGCCTCCACTCCTGACGTTTTCTTCCATGTCCAAGTATATCTGCTAGCTCCTCACTATCTTGTAACTCACTACCCACCAGTGAATGTGGGGGATTCATTGTTTTATAAATTTGGAAAGAGTGCCTGTCTTGATTCTGCCCTTCTTCCTAGCAGCCTCTCTGCATGGAGCATTTGCCCTGGGTAACATTGTCCTGCATGGCCCTTCTGCTGCTAAGTGGCAAAGAGGAGGAGGGAGGTTGTGGCTTTCAGGTATTAATTTTAAAATCCTCCAATATTTTTTGCATTGGCCAGTGACACTGAAAAATTAAAACAAGGAGCAAAATTGGGGGGAGCATTATACTTGTGATAAGGCTTTTAGTGGGCAAAAATGTATGGTTTGGAGCCACAGACTTAGGGTGGTGAAAGGTCTTTTAATTTGGGTCAGTTGAGGTTTTTATTAGTCCAAGTGAGTTTTTATAGTAATGTGGTTGGCATTTAGCTACTGTGCCAACCACAGTAGACTCTCTGAATGAGAGTCTTTAAGACAGACACATGATATTTTGCTCTTGGTGAATGACAGCGTTTGGAGGTTCTGATCATGGACAAGAGATTATTTTTATGGAGAGGACTACACATGTGGAGGAACTCCAAGTAATCCACAAGGGTGTCAGGGAGTGCATGCCTTGGGCTCTTGCATGGTCTGGCTGATGGGCACAACACTCAGACAAATATCCAATGACAGAGGAAAGAGATTCTCTGCTGGCCTTGTAGGAGTTATTGAGCAGAACAATACCAGCTGCATTTAAAAGACAAGGCAAACCGAGTTCTGTGTGTCCTATGAAGCACTGGTGCGATTCCAGCTTCAAATCATGACTGCCAGGCCTGAGAAGCAGTGCTAAATCATTTATTTTGAATCCTATTTTGTGTTTACAAGCAAGGAGGACACTGGAAATACTAACTCTGAATTTATGTGAGTATTTCACACGTTCTTAGTGTGGAAAATATTTGAAGAACTCCTGGGCAAGTTTCAAGGTGAATTGGTTTTTATAGGTAGGCATGCATCCTGCAAGATTATGCCAGGGCATGTGTGTATTCAAGTAGGGGGAAGTCAGTGTCTTGAGGAAGATATGAGGCAAAGGGTCTGGGTGTCACTAGGCCCCTGGATATCCAGGCATGAAAGTAGCAAGAGCTTTAGGATTAAAGACAAGACAGTCAAGATATGTCAGGTGAACGAGCAATATTTAAAGAAAGGAATGATAAGATGACCAGAGCTGTTTAAGGTTGAGTAATCAAGGCACACTTCAAGGAGTAGCGGGTATTTATAATGGATCTTGGCAAAAGAGAAGATTTTTAGGCTTCTTGTTTTCCTGTGGAAGGAAGAGCCTTGGAGTCTTAGAGCTCTTAGTAGCATCTCTGGTTCCTGGTTTCCACCCTCTGTGGATTCACTTAGATGTGCATATGCTGTGGGCAGGCTTTCACACAAGCCCCCTAAAGGTAAACAACAGCTGTAAAAGGTGATATGGTAGAAATCTTTCTTTCTACCTCTTCTTCCTATTCTTCCACTATACACTTAGGAATCTGAGACTTTTCAGGTGTGAATCCCACTAAAACAGAGATAGAATGCAATGGAATGGAGCTCTTTTGGCCAATTTAAGATTCTTGGCTTATTGCCCATCAGAATTTGTTAAAAGAATGGTTAGGTCTCAGCATGTGTGTTTGGGGTCAATGGAGAAATCCCCTTGATAATGTCCCAAATATTTTGCATGGCTCAGAATTTTGATGTCCTCGATGTTTTGATTTCCAATGCCAGAGGTGAGGACAGGTGTAAATCCTGTGACATTTTTTTTAACCTTGGAATGTGTTTTTCCTTGACAGGTTGATCTGAGAAATCCCCTAGTTACTATCCGCCCCTCAAACAGACTCTAGGACTTTTGTTCTGTTTGCCCACAGTGGAACTTTGAACATGTTGCTTGATATGAAACACCTGAAGCATTTTGATGTGCGTTGGTTAATGTTCGTCCACACATGCTACCTATGTTGTGCTTAAATATGAAATAAATCCTGTTAAGAAAGATGTGAGCAGATGCTAATCTGTACTTAGAGATAAAAGACAAGGTTATCTTGCTCAATAACAAAGAGACAATTTTAAAAAAATGAGAGAAAAAGGGGTGCCATAAGCAAAGGAATGCATGTTTAGTAAACAGTGAGAAGTCTCCTTTGGCTAAAGAGTTGACTCTGAGCAGTAGAGATAAAACCCAAAAGGTGGCAGGAATTGAACTTTTGAGCTGAGAGTGCTCTTTGTGGTCCTCTGCTCAGGTCTTAAAGTGAAGTCAGGATACCTGTGTTCAAACCAACATCATGGTTGAAGTGAGACTTAAATAAAATACATATTGGAATAGAGTAAATGACTAGTGCTATTCACATTTATATGAGCTGTTCAGAGAATAATTTTAAAAATTGTTGAATCCAAATCTATTTTCTGTCCCAATTTAATACACGAGGTAGCTGGGGCTCAAAGAAATTAACTTTAAGTTTCCAGAGTTAATAGTGGCAGAGATGAGATTCAAATCTACTTTTCCCTGCTTGTCCAGTGGGCTTTCTACTACATCATGTGTCAAGTGTCATGATTGTTTCAGTACTGGCCTGAGAGATAGCTAGTTACATTGGGGAGATAGCTTAGGATCACACCTGGGGCCCTGACAGATAAAGAGAATAATTATATTGTCTTTGTAAAATCACTGACGATTTTGGAGCTGAGGGGCAACATGAGTCAGGGGGTCCACAGGATGGATCGGGGAAAGGAAGTTTTCTGGAAAACATTGATTTCTGTTCTATTGCAGGTTCCAGAAATATAGGGGGCTAGGCTGGCTCATTTCTCATAATGTTATCAGCTTCAGTCAGTGTCTAAGTCCATAGACATACAATAAATATGTTAAGTAAAAGAAAAATAAGAAAGAATTAATGAAATAAATCAAATGAATAAAGAAACAATGGAATACATGGATGAGTGGATGAAATGGTGATTTGGTTACAAACTGGCTTTCCACTTCCTTTTCCTAGCTGAACAGTGGAATATTCAAGCTAAGGCCTAAAACTCATAAGAACATGGTCAATGTCTTCTGGATCGTTACTGTTAGAAAAACACTAATTTGACCAAGATTCATTCTTTCTTGGGAGTAGTTAATGAGAATCCAATCTGGTTAAGAGTATTAGATTCAGAGTCAGACAAAATTGAATTTGAGTCTTGGCTGGTCTCTTCCACTTATTAGTGGTGTGATTTGGAGAAGGACTCAAGGGGAGGAAGCAGAGTGGAAGATGAAAAAAATGACCAGCATAAAATGACTGACAGGGATTTAGAAATATGTATGTTTGCCAAACCTTGGGGATTCCCAGAAATGCTGTTGCTAAAGGTTGGGCTGTATTTCAACTGATGAGACAAGAACCAGTCAAATACAATCGTTCATAGACACAGAGCTCTGGGATGTGAATGTGACAATACATTTATTCGTCCATATACACTGGGAAGCAGGAATGTAGTCAGTTCCACACTTTTCAATTTGTAGATTATTCATTTACTCTGTTTCACCTTTATACCTTCCATTTGTGGAGAAAAAGCAGAAATAATATCTAAATAGCACTACTTATTACTGTGTTCTCGAAGAAAAATGTTCAGCAGGGAGAGGTGCTCTCTCCTTTGACTTCTCAGAGTACATTGATTGCAACTCCCTCATCACACTGTACCTTCTGCCTGTCAGTGCAGTTGTTTGCTTGTGTTTATTCACCTTGTTTTAACCTCAGCCTTCTCTTCCTCATAGTAGCCAGATCAAAGGAGGCATGAGCATCAGTTCCATTGCTGGATTGAAGGAGAGCCTTCTGAAGCCTCAATTTAATTACCTGAAAATTGTTTTTATTTACATCTCTTAAATTTATTATTGTAGACACTTAAGAGTCCATGGTGTTTGCTTGGCACACCTAAACTCCTTATGTTGAAGGATTTGAGCATCTAAATGTGTGACTTGGAGCAAGAGCTGACTGAAAGCCTTTTGTAAGTCAAAGTCCAAGGCACACCAGGAAGATGAGGTGCCCCCTTTGCTCAGTATTTGGCTGACTGCATTGAAAAGTATACCATGTCTGGTGGTGGGGGGAAGAATGGGTATTAGGTGGTGTCCTCTCTTGGAAATGTCCCAATGACCTTAAGTGAGGGAGTTCTGTTGAACCAGCAGTACACCATAATCTCAATTCCACAATTTTTTTTCCAAACAGGATGTAGAGTGGGAAAATTTCTTATGGCTGAAGGCATCCTTGTGACTCCTAATTGCCAGAATTCTGTGCTATTTCCGCCATGGAGAACTCTGAGTTACTCAAGCAATTGCTGCTGTAGCTTAAGTCAAGTACATCTGCCCCAGAGAGGGAGGGCACCTATGCTTTAGTGCTCACATTCTACAATGTTGGCAATTAATTAGCTGAGCAAAACAGAGCAGGAAAGGAACCTGAAAGTGGGGACATCCATTTCTTTGTGCTGTAAATATTATGGGGAATAAAGGGAAAATTCTTCAACTATTCTATGCCGTCTAATGAATTTATTTCAAACTCTCGATAAGGCTTTTCCAGATATAATTCTTGTCTAATTTTCTTGCCCTTTCCCCAAAGGATTTCTCCCTTATTGAATCCTGAGTACACCAAACTACTGATTATTTCTCTAATTCTTCTTGCTTTTCCACACACAATGCCTGTACACATGTTTCTCCCTGTCTGACATCCCCTTTGGGCAAGTTACTCACCTTTCTGAGCCTGTTTTGTTACCTGGTAGATGAAGATAATAAAGCATCTACCTCATTGGGGCTATTGTGAGGGTTAAATATGAGCCATAGAAAGGGCTCAGCACAATTCCTGGTACATACAAGATTGATAATTGTAACTTGGCATTATTTGTGTTTCTTCCTTTGCCTGCCTGATGAATTTCTACTCAGCCTCCAATAATCATCTCTAATATACACTTTTCTTTGAAACCTCCCTGTATGTTCAGGCAAACCACTGTTTTTTTTCTTCTAAGCTTCCCCATGATTCTGCACATGTTTACATCACATTCAGCTGGAATTTATTTAGATGTCTGTCTTCCCTGAGGGACCATGACCTTTAGAAGATGGAGACTGTGTCTAGGTCATATTTTTTCAACATCTGACACAGTTTCTCTACAAATAAAAACTTCATTAATATTTGTCAAGTAAAATTTTGAGAGAGTGAGTGAAAGAATCGATGAAAGAAAGGTTCTTAAAAAGATATACCATGGTAGAGTAAATTAAATTTCCTTAAAGCCTAACTGAGAAATAGTAGGTTTTGAAACTAGCTGATATTTAATTTTGCTGAGAAAGTTTAAGGTCACACAAGCATTTGTTTTGCAAGAATGTAAATGGAGTAAGTTAAGAGAGTCAAGTGAGTGAAGCTCAATTTCCTTGATAAGAAGTAGAGGAGATGCACTGGGATGGATCCAAACATCTTTGCTCATGAGGAAGAGGATTAGAGAAAGTGGGCAGAGAAAGACAGACAATAGAGAGGGAGTTGGAGGAGTTTAGGTAGAAAAATTTTGGAATAGCTGCTGAAAAGAAGAGATTTGAAAGAAAATCAGAGAGAATACAAAGATAATTTGTAAGACATTTTAAGATCGGTCTCTTTTTCATCTACCCATTCTTAAACCCAGCCCCAGTTTAGCTGGCTCCCCTGTTATCCAGCTCTCTCCTTCCCTCTGGACAATGGGAATATTGCTGCTGGTAATTGGATATTATGTGTTGGGTGGTTGGAGACATGGTATATGCTGTTTGGTCTCTATCTTCCTGGAAACCTATCAAGCATTTAACTTCAGTTGGCCTGTCATGTAAAGCAGTATGGTAAATGTCTTTTTACTTCCAGTCTATTTTTGCTTCATGACATAGGAAGTAAAAAAAAGAAAGTGTTATTGTTTGCTTACATACCAACATGTTATGTTGAATATAAGTGAGCTTTGAAGATGATGACTAAAATGTGATATACTTGGTTAGAAACTGATTCTGTAAATTGGTCCTATGGCAGCAGGTATAATAAAATGGGTAATTTTCCCATAAGTAGAAAGAGAATCACTACAGAAATATCAAAGGGCAAACAAAGCCACTGGATTAACAGCTATAAACACTTCTGAGTTTATCAGACCATTAATTTTTTTCAGAGACCTAGGAAAGAATTACTGATTTAATAGATTACTTTATAAAAAGTACAAAAACAGCTTTTCATCACACTAGGATGTTTACAAGCTAACATTTACAGGCTAAAAGTAGAATAGAGGGGTGATAGTATGAAAATGAATTCATTGTCTTATTTTTGTATCATATTCTGTGATATTCCAAAGGCTGTCTCAACACATGACATGCATTTTCACTAGCACTATTTGCTAGAGAGGAAAAATTTGGTGTTCTGGTACATTTGTCTTGGATTTAGTTCCTGTGGCTCAGTAAATAGAAGCTCTTTGTTTTATTTGGTGTGATTCCAGAGACAACAGGACAATCCTTCTTCTTGTGATACCTGAGCTTGAAGTATTAAAGACTCATCCCTTTAGAGTTGACTTCTTCATGTGGCTAGTTTAAAAATATCCCGGAAAAGGCATTAGTTCCTTAACCCCTTACTTACTTTATTAAGGGATTTTTGTTTAAGATCTAGCAAATACTAGATCTTAAAGGCTTTATGTGTATGGTAGTAAAGTTCAAAAGGACAGAGATTGAATAAAAAATTGCATTTTTATCTTAATATGAAGTAATTTTGGGCATTGATTCTTAAATGTAACATTTGAGCTGTCAGTCCTAATCATTTAGGATATGTTTGATAAATTTGATCTCATGAAATGGCTGGAGACAATATGAAATCAAAGATGCTTTTCAGTTCAAAGAAAAGATTGGCTCTACAATAGAACAGGAGTGATGAGTGGGGTCCTTCCTGGACTGTTCAATACCTTTTGCTCTTGGGCAAGACACTTCCATCTAAATGGAAACTCTAAACTTTGCCTGAACATGGAAGTTGAGTAAGAAAAAGAAAGGAGGTTGGGTTAGGAGTTGTTGGGTCATATAAAATGACAGCTTATTCCCACATGGCTGGCTCCATAGGGCTGACTTTGACACTCAGTTGAAACATCTGCAGAGAATATGAGGAAAACACACCCACATACCATGCAAAAGAGGACTCTTCACATGTGGCTGTTGGAATTGTTAACCAAAGAGTCAAGGCAAGTCATAGGCCAAAAGTTCATCATAAACATGAAATAGTAGATCTAGCTGAGACATGGTCAAATAACAACCCATGATTCTTTTCAGTGTCAACTAATCCTCATAAGAAACAAAAATAACAGCTCGCTCTTTCTGGTACTTTAGCGTTTACAAAGTTTGACCTTTCATGGATGTAAAGTACAAAATTTGTCTTTTTCAAAGTTCGTCCTCTCCTCATTTCTCAGATGCAGAAGCTGAGGCTTCGCGAAGCTCAGTCTTCTCTCAAAGTCATAGAGGAGAGCCCAAGTTTATATGCAAATTTTCTGATCACAAAGCCTCACTAATTGCACTAATTTTTAGAATCCAATTAAACATTGTCATGGTATGTCGAGTTTTAAAAATTATTTCCTAGAGGTATCTTCTAAAGTTTTCTTTTATAGGACGTCAAAACTGCTTTAGCTAGCCTAAGTACTACTGGGTTCAGTTTAAAAAATAAACATACCTTGCTCTCCATTTGTCAGTTCTGCGGGAATGAATGGGGCTAGGGCTTTAATGTCCATCTGGAAGATATCTACTTTGCAACATTGCGGCACATCACCATATGGGCCAGAGAACCAGCCTCATCATCTAAATAAATATTGTTGTTAAATCATTTCCCATTGTGAGGGTTGGAGCCTCATTAGATCTCGAGTAGAAAGAACACCATTAGCTCAGTGTTTACAACTAACTACTGTTCTCCATTTTAGAGTTGGTGTGAGACATTTAGCAAATGACCCTGAAAACAGCTCTTACTCTCTTGAAAGATGTGATTGAATTGCATTATGGCATTAAAATATTACAACCAGATACAAACTTTATTACCAGTCCATTTTCATTTACAGAAGTTCTTAGTTTGTTAATTTTTCTTGTGAAAAATCTGCACAATCACCACAGATAACTTTACTGAGGAATCTTTACTTTTTCTGTTGTCTACTCTCCAGCTCATTTTTTGCCAGCACCAACGCTGGCCTTTGCAGTCCCCCTAATTTTCTTCAGCCTGTTCTTCTCCTTTCCCTGTTTTCTTGCGCTCTTCTTATTTTTATACAGGCCAGGTCTTGCAAGTCTAAGTTTGGGTTTACTTTTCTTTGTGTAATCCAAGGAATCATAAATCTTGCCAAAGACAGTCGTCATGCCACCACCGAAATGGGTTCTGAACCCACAAAGGTGTTGTAGCTTGGTAAGTGGAGGTAATGAAATCATTAAGTAGGTAAATGGCAGTGATCATTTTTGTTTGTGATTTTTTAAAAGAGAATTGCAGAAGGTTGTAGAGTCAGTTTTAAGAGGATGGCCTCTGCCACTTGTAATATTTAAGTTATAACTGGGCACCAGATTGAATATGTTGGAGGTCTGCTGATTGCATAAGCAATGGGCCACTTGCTTTTGTAATTAACCACTCACACCCTTGTTTTTCTTTGCAACCCAAGAGGTTGATTATGTGATTTGAGGTATAATAATTAGCACAGATGAAAAGAAAAACACAGCAGAAGTCTCATAAGAGTGTTCTTTTACCAAAAGCCTCAAATGTGAACTAATTAGGTTAGAAGGTACAGGAGATGGTCCCCAACATGCGCTATATCAAAACACTTTCCCTGTAGTCTAGTTACTCTGACTGTATAATAAACTGATGAGAACAGATACTATACTTGATCTTAGCCAAAAGGCTGAGAAGCGATTGACTGTATAATAGAAATTGTTTTCCCACCAGTCCAGTGTGGGCCTGGTTCTCTATTTTAGCACAGAGAATGGAAAACTTGACATGTGGAATGGGGAGATTCTTTAGTCTCAGATACATCCTCACAGCACAGGCTGATGTGGAATTTTTAAAATGCCCGTAGAAAAGAGAACCTAGAGGAGTATTTATAATCTGTCTATGATTCAGAATGTCTTCTTTCCTTCCTTCCTTCCTTCCTCCCTTCTCTTCCTCTCTTTTCTCCTCCCCTTCCCTCCCCTCCCCTCCCCCTTCCTTCCCTTCCCTTACCTTACCTTACCTTTTCTTCTCTTTCTTTGTATTACATTCTGCTTTTGTAAGTATGGCAAATGAAAACAAAAACCAAAAGCAAACCTTAACAAACTTTTTGGTACAACTACTTAGAAAAGTTAGATGAAATATTAAAAATATTACAAGTATATAGTTGTGCTTATAAGAAAGATAAGGAAATATTTATGAAATAATACCAAAGTTGATTCTTTGAAAGACTAACAGTAGAAAAGAATAACAATAAACAAAACAAATGTAAAAGATAAAACATATTATATTAAATTAAATAATATTAATGAAGAAAATAAAGAATTATTAGAGATTGAAGGAGTCATAAGATTATATAGAATTACTATGATAGCAAATTTGAAAATGTAAACTTAATGGACAATTTCTTAGAACATTATAATTTTCCATAATTTACTAAAGAAATAAAAAGCTTAAAGAAATATGTAAGTATTAAACATATCAAATTGATATTAAAACTTCTAGAACCCCAAATTTATTAGGCCAAGATAGTTTTCAGGTGATATTTACCAAAATGTCAAGAAGAGCAGTAATTGAAAGAACTGTTTCAGGAAACAGAAAAAGAAGAAGAACTCCTCAACTTATTTAAGAAGCAATTTTACTTATATTACAACACCAGTCAAGAACAATACAAGAAAAACTATAGACTGATCTTATTGAAGTATAGCTTAAAAATGATAAATAAAATTTGGTGAATTAAATTTAGCAGTATATATAAAAAAATTAATCATCCTGATGAAGAAGATTTTATGTAATGACTACAAGGAATTTTCAACCTCAAAAAATTTATTGTAATAAAATATAACATTAAAAAAACTTTATGATCATTGCAATATATAAAATTTTAGAAGTATTGGGTAAGATCCAACCTGTGTTAATTAGAAAGCACTCTTTTTTAAAAAAATTATTTATTTATTTTTTAGAGAGAGGGGAAAGGAAGGAGAAAGAGGGGGAGAGAAACATTAATGTGTGGTTACCTCTCATGTGTCCCCTACTGGGGACCCAGCCTGCAACCCAGGCCTGTGCCCTGATTGGGAATTGAGCCAGCGACTCTTTGCTTCACAGGCTCGTGATCAATCCACTGAGCTACACCAGCCAGGGCAGAAAGTACTCTTAAGTAAATTGTGAGTAGTGGTGAAACTTCTCAACTTGGGCAAGGGCACCTATCAGAACTCTGCAGCAATTATCATCACGGATGATGAGTTGTCAGTCAAGGCTGGACTTAGTGGCTGCTTAAAGTCTATTTTCATAGACTTTTGGAGGGAGGAATTTGGGGAAGGACAGATATTAAAGGATTTTTCAACTCAAAGTGCTGATTTCTGAAATTCTAAAGTCAGCGCATTAGCTCAAGGGGCCAATCACCACTAAAATGCAGGTATCCATCAACTCCTATGGGTTCTGCATAGTGTACATTGCCGGTGCTCTGCCCTGACCTCCATGGGTCACTTCTATGCTTTCTGAGCTTTCCTTTTCTGGTTTTGATGTCTTTGCTTCCAGTGGTTAAAACCTAATTCTATAGGAGCTTCTTTGCCACCTTGAATGTGTAGAGGCAGGGCCTTTAGGTCCCCTCCTATTCATCTCCTCACCGATGCTGCTTAGCTAATGCTGGCTAAGGATGCAACCTTGAAAGGCCAACCACCAGCTTCAGATAGAATTAGGATGACTCTGAAGAAGCATCCTCTTCAGAATTACTCCGTGGAATCAGGCTTTTCCCTTGTTGCTGTCCTTTTTTCCTTATTTCTTTGGTGGCTTCTTGGGAGAACTTCCTTAATAGGACACTTGCATTATATTTATGTCAGTTCTTTTGGGGAACACAATGGAATATGTGGATGGTTTATGAGGGCTTTTAAGATACAGGAAGACAACCGTGGGGCCCCAGCCCTTGAGATGGCTAAAAGTGAAGCCACGAGAGGGCAGGGGCAGGATAGGAGCTTGAGGAAGGTAGTTCTTAGAGAGTGTGGATGTCTGAAGAGAAGACAGAGCCACTTTCCAGTCTGCCTGGACAATTGTGATTTGCTACTAGATGGCTTCCTCTGTGATTGGGGTTTATTTTGCTTGTGAAGACAGTGTTGGTGTTCCTTGCTTTCAACTATGCCTTTCCATCCCTCTGCTCTCCCTCGGAATGATCTTCATATGTGAGTTTAAATAAATACAACTTTGCTGTTTCCCCCAGAGACAGACTTTACAACCCCTGGTGTGGTAGGCTACTTGAAAACATGTCTCAGGAATCATCTGGTTTGGGGAAACATCCATGTTTTATAAGGATGTAAACTTTCTCCCATTTAAGAGTCCAGTCATCTGAGGGGCACATTATGGGCTTTGGCTCAAGAATTCTGTCTTTGTTTATGGGTACACATATAGTAAAAGTTAAAAGCATGACTGGAAGTGATAAACACCAAGTCAAGATGGTGTTTTCTTCTTGGAAAGGAGGGAGAGAAATGCAACTGGAGAAAGGTTCACAGAAATCTAGTTATACAAGCATATTCAGTTGAAGCTGGCGGATAGAAACACAAATGTTAAAAAAATTTAAAAAAAAAGAATTTCCTCCAAATATATTCAAGTGAAGAGGGGGAGTAGAATGAAGGAGATTGGAGAATTCCATTGACTTAAAAAGTCAGCCAGGCCGGAGGCAAGATCTACTCCCCCCCTTCTGCATGTATAGCCTCTGCATTGATGAAAATGCTCTGTGTCTGTGCTGTCTGATATGGTAGCCATTAGCTTCAGGTTGTTGTATATTTAAGTAAAACTTAAAAGGTTTGAAACTTTAGTTTCTTACTTGCACTGGACATATTTGAAGTGTTCAGAGCTGTTTGGGGCAGCCAGCTCCATCATGGATCCTGGTAAGACCAACTCATGGAATCACAGGTAGGGACACTGAGGCCCAGGTATTTTTTTTTTAAAGGAATGATTAAGATCAGAGCTAATGAGGAGACCATGGCCTATTTTTCTGATTCTCAGTTTATGCTGTAGCCTCTAGCACCCACTACGTAGCTGGGGACTGGGAAGGAAGGTGAATAGGGTGGTGGTGGTACAGAAATGGGTGCTTTTCTGCTTCTGCATGAGAAAGACTCCAAGAGGAAGGAATATCTCCCCATTTCCCATTGGGTTCTCTTTCTGCCCTTCTCAGTCCACAGGCTTCTTGGCCCCCTGGCTTCCAGTTGGGTTACGGAGAACACCGACAGAATTTGGGTGAAGGGAGGAGATGGAAAGTAGGACATGTGTTCTCTCCATTCCCTCTCTGAGGATTTCTGCAGACTCAATGACTGCCGTGAGTCAGGTCTCTCTATGGTATCCCTCCCTCCCAGCAGGAAACAACTAACACTCTCAACTTGGATGATTTGAAGAGAGTTTAATAAGCAGCTATTTACAAGTAACAGTGGGAGCTGAAAGGAGAGATAAGAAAGAGATTTCGCAACATAAATACAGAATCACATTTCCCCCTTCTCTTCTTCTAAGATATATGCATGTTTTGTTGGTGACCAGAGAATTCTGCCTGGCTCAGGGGTAGAGAAAAGGGTTTATTATATTTTCTTCCAGCCTCCAAATATGTGTTTCTACAATGTGTAGTTACTCAGAATTAAATCAACTGTTACAGGGTATCTACAATTGATAAGGTATTGTATTATGCATCTTTGGGGATATAGAATTGAATACATTTTGGTCCCTGCTCCTGAGGCCCTTACTATCTGTTGGGCCTATATACTATGTGAGGCCCTTACTCACATATTAGATATGTGAGACACATGTGCACGAAATCATCAGACTATAAATAAACCTCACATGAAATGCCTAATTAATATATATAAAATAGATCTGCACATGTAGTATGCTGATATAATATATGCTGTACTCTAGCTATATGGTCTTTGGACAGATTGTTTTATTTCTGAGTTTTCATTCACCTGAAAACTTAGCTTTTCTTTAGGATTACTAAGATTAAAACGATATTTGTAAAGTGTGTCTGCTTGTGTAGTGAATGAACATTTCTACTCGGATAGACATCTCTAGTAGTCATCTCAACTCTTAAATTTAATGTATTCTAACTGAATTCCTGATTTACTTTGCAAATCTGCTTCCCTTAGTGTCTTCTTGTCTGTGTGATAAGGTCAAAAGCCCCACCTTCCTACTTTCTCTTCCATCCCCCATTCCAGTCATCAAGAGATACTCTTGGATCTACCTTTCAGAATATGTGGAATCCACCCACTTCTTACCACATTTCCTGTAATTATGTGATCCAAACAATCATAATCTCTGGTCTGGATCGCTGGAAAACATCCAAACTGGTCTTTCTGTTTTCATCTAAATCTCCTAGCATGTGGCGTGGTTGGTTCTTTTCTTAATTTTGTTTAGATTGTTTAGAATTGTTAAAATTTAGATTCCTGAACTTGACTGGTTCTTTGTGTGTGTATGTGTGTGTGTGTGTGTGTGTGTGTGTGTGTGATGATTTCTCTTTGGAGACTCTTTTGTGGCCATTTTTCCTGGTTGGTGACTTTTATATCTTTTGGTGAGGAAAACATACACTCTCATTAGACATTATCTTTCTTTGTGGAAAACCCATTAAGAATCAGGCGCTGAGGACTTCCGCCAAGATGGAGCCATAGGTGGACACACTGTGCCTTCTTGCACAACCAAGTTTAAAAACAACAAAGTTTTAGCAACAAAAATGCAGCCAAACCATAGAAAATTGAACTATATGGAAGTCTGACACCAACAAACCCTTCAGCCAAACCAGTAAGAGAGGCAGAGCCAGCAGCAGAGTGGGGGTGGGCAGGAAAGATCCACCGGACCGACCCAGCTGTGCGACCCTGGCGTGTGACCCAGGCATGCCGGCAGCCGTGGGCAGATCCCAGGTGTGGAGTAGCAGGCAGACCCATTGAGGGTTGACCGTGGTCACACATTCGTGCACAGATAAACCAGAGAAGGACCAAGCAGTTTGACAGACCGTGCAGGCCCCAGTGGCAGGAAGCAGCAGAGAGGACTGCCATTGTCACTCTCTGACCCTGCCCCCACATACAGTGTCACAAACTAGTGACCTGGGTGGCCCCGCCCTGGTGAACACCTAAGGCTCCACTCCTCATACCTAACAGGCACGAACAGATCAAAACATGGCTCAAGAACAACTCAGAGCCCCAGAGCTAATAAATCTAAGCAATGAAGAAATAGCCAAACTTTCAGATGCACAGTTCAAAACACTGGTGATCAGGATGCTCACAGAACTGGTTGATTTTAGTCACAAATTAGAGGAACATATGAAGGCTAAACTAATTGAAATGAAGGGAAATGCACAGGAAACCAATAGTAATGGAAAGGAAACTGGGACTCAAATCAAAGAAGTGGACCAGAAGGAGGAAAAAAAATGACCAAACAGAAAAGGATGAAGAAACAAGAATTCAGAAAAAATGAGGAGAGGCTTAGGAACCACCAGAACATCTTTAAATGTTCCAACATCCGAATTATAGGGGTACTAGAAGGGGAAGAGGAACAGCCATGAGTGGAAAACTTATTTGAACAAATAATAAAGGAGAACTTCCCCAGTTTGGCAAAGGAAATAGACTTCCAGGAAGTCCAGGAAGCTCAGAGAGTCCCAAAGAAGTTGGACCCAAGAAGGAACATACCAAGGCACATCATCATTATATTAGCCAAGATTAAAATGAAGGAGAGAATCCTAGAAGCAGAAAGAGATAAGGGGACTGTCACCTACAAAGGAGTTCCCATCAGACTGTCAGCTGATTTCTCAAAAGAGACCTTACAGGCAAGAAGGGGCTGGAAAGAGGTATTCCAAGTCATGAAATCCAAAGAGCTACAACCAAGATTACTCTATCCAGCAAAGCTTTCATTTAGAATGGAAGGACAGATGAAGTGCTTCTCAGATAAGATCAAATTCAAGGAGTTCATCATCACCAAGCCCTATTATATGAAATGTTAAAGGGACTTACCTAAGAAAAAGAAGATAAAAAAGATAAACAGTGAAAGGACAGCAAACTCACAGTTATTAACAACCACACCTAAAAGAAAAGCAAACTAACAGGACAGCTAGATCAGGAGCAGAAGCATAGAAATGCAGATCACATGGAGGGTTAGCAACAGGGGAGTAGGAGGAGGAGAAGGGGAGAGAAGGTACAGAAAATAAGTAGCATAGATGGTAGGTAGAAAATAGATGGGGGGAGGGCAAGAATAGTATGGGAAATATAGAATCTAAAGAACTTGAGACACGTGGTCATAAACTAAAGGGAATGGTGGGGGAGGGGGTGTGCAGGGTGGAGGGGAATGAAGGGGGAAATAGAACAACTGTAATGGCATAATCAATAAAGTATATTAAAAAATCAGGCATTGAGCTATAAACATTTAATGATCATGTTAATCTGGGCAGGTAGGTATTCTAACCCTATTTTACTGAGAAATCTCTAAGTTATGGTCCCCCCTTCCCCAATTCAGAAATTTGCTTAGTGATCTTTGGCTTAAGGTATTCTTTTTCCTTTCAAATATAAATGATTGAGAGGCTTCTGTCTCCAAGTGATTATGAACCAAAAGTCAGCCATAGAACATCAATCAAACAAATCTTTATTCACCTTTGAACTATATATGTATCACTTGGTGAGCATTTATTGAGAACCATCTTTGTTCAAGGTGCACACATGCACACGGAGTTAATTCATAGAAGATAAGGTTGACTTTGTCCTTGAAAAATTATGTTCCAGTAGGCAGAGATAGAATATACACAACTTACTTTTATACACTGCATAAAGATAAGTGTGTATTTAGGCCATGTTAGAAGACTGAACAGCTATTAATGTCCACAGTATAAAAAAAATAGAAAAATGATTCTAAATCAGAGTTCATTTACACTCTCATTGTGGAAGAGAATTATTTGCCAGTTTAACTAAAATGTTATGATTTGATAACAGGTGTTGAAACAGAAAACTGTTAATAGGCTTTGGGTCCCTGCCATAAAATATAGAGGTTATGGAAATCCAAACACAGTTTACATTTTTTCCATGGCACTAAAACATTTTGAAGGCAAGAAAATCCTTTCTCTTAAAACAACTAGTCATTTGCCTAAGAAGTGACATGCGAATAAAATCCTTATCCTAAACTTGTCTTTGCTGTATAGATATGAGTGTGAACATTTATATTTAATTTTTGATTAATATAATTTAGTTCTACTGGTAGACATTTCCACCCTTCACTTCTGTCTTTGTCTTTTAATATAAACTCCCCCATTGGTCCCAGTTTTTTAATTTAAGGAATATTTTTTATGCCGAAGCTAATGCTTCCAGTTACACTGTCTATTTCCCACATCCCTTCCATAGGCACATTTCAGGTATTCCCATGCTTTTCCCCTTTCCCCTGCTTCAGCCTAGAATTTCTCAAGTGTTCTCTGGAGCTCAGGTCTTTGCTGAGATCAATGTGTAGTACTTGCTTTTGGGATTTGTTGATCCATTTCCATCAAGCCCACTGATAAATGCTAGTTTAAAACTTGTTTTCAGCTCTATACAAGGAGAATGAGTTCAATTAGTTATTTCCAAAGTGAGAGTTGGTATCAGCGCACATATTATCTCATGTTATAAAGATGGCTCATAATAAGTTCTGTGTCCTTAGAGGCCATTCATAGGACTTGTCAATGCTTTCATTAATTTTATGGTTTTTCTCTTTCTGTATCAAGAGACTCACTGTATATATATATATATATATATATATATATATATATATACATACACACACACATGTATGTATATACATATATGTATATGTGTATATATATGTGTGTGTGTGTATATATATATATATATATACACAAATATATAAAATTTGAAAAAAATCTCACAAAATTCAAGAGAGGTAACCATTAGGAAAATAAGTAATTTTTGTGACCGATATGTAAATTCACAAAACTGAACTTAATAAGATACACAATGTTTGGTAATGTGTAAAGAGACGGCATTGCCTCCCAACACAATATATCCTGTCAAAGGAGATAATTGATTTGGGTTTTATAGCCCACAGATGGAAAAAAGCACTGTGACAGCTACAGAATGTTCACCAAATATTTAATTGCTTCCTTCCCTAGCCTCCCTAAGTTGGTGTGGGGCAAGATGACCAGTTCTGTCCAATGATCTGTGATGGAATGTGCTCCTAGTCACTGCACATTTAAGGAACTGAGGGCGGGCATGAGTTCCTCATGCTCTTTTCTCCTGATGTGTCAATCCTGAATATCATGTGTCAACATGGTGATGTTATAAGACAGTAGAGTGTGGCCATACCTGGGGCTTTTGGTGAATGTGGACCAAAACCTCCTGCTGACCTCTGTAGAATACATAATTTGAGAAAGTGCCTGAGTCCTCATGAGCTGATATAGTAAATGCCGTAGACTTGTGACTTAAACAACATTTATTTCTCACAGTTCTGGAGGATGTTAAGTTCAAGATAAAGTTGGCGGCATATGTGGTGTCTAGTAAGGGTGCACTGTCTGGTTTCCATATGGCTGTTTTTTCCTTGTATCCTCACCTTTCCATAAGGGATATCTCTTATAAGGGCACTAATCTCATTCATGGGAGCTCTACCTTTGTGACCCAGTTATCTCCCAAAGACTATACATCACACTGGGGACTTGAACATATAAATTTAGGGGAAACACATCACAGCAATATATGAACATAAATTTTCTATTTGTTCCCAGCAGTACCTTGACTAGTACAAGTACCTTCTACAGAGAAATAATGCTCATTGTCTGACTTCTTTCAACATACTTTCTAAAGGTAAATGTAGATATTTACCATAGAACCAGGATACATGTTCTTTTTTCATGGACAGGGAGGACCTGTGACATCTAACCTTACAAATAATGTCCTTGCTGAAAGAGCTGTCTTCATTTGCATATCTTACAATGATAATGAAATTAATAAGGAAAAACCTAAAATAAGGAATAGTAAGAATGTAACATACTTTCTATCTGATCTTCCTTCCTTTCTAAATATACTACACAGATGTAAGGGCACCTGGCTGTGCTAGGACTCAAAACTGTGACTGTCTAATGTGGAACTTCAGCATATTAACATGTAAAAATGCAGCGGGATCCATTTTTCTGCAGCTGTTTCCGACACAGAGTTCATTGTCTATCTCAATTAGAAACTCATCTTTTGCAATACCATTTCCTTCTCTGTGGTTGATTTGATCAAACATCCTATTGTTGAAGCCAAAAACATAGCTTTACCAAATCAGCTATAGTATTGTTCAGAACTCATCATTCATTACATTATTCTTCATCAATGCTTATGATACTAATATCTGCAAAGAGAAACTGAATCTTAAATGAAGCTTTTTCAAATCCACTTGACTAGAAGCAGTTGTCTGTGAACAGAGAATTTTTTCCCTTTTTATTTTTTTAAAGGAAAGCAAAATGATCCAGTCTTATATGGATCATGACAATACCAAACAGATGCAAATAAATATTAAAGTAATATATTTTAGTGTTGGATCATAGCCCAAATTCTTTGCCCCAGAAAATTGCATAAAAGCTCTAGTGTGCATGTGGTTTATATTTAAGGTGTAATGAGCTGTTCAAATAGAGAAGGGCAGGCAAGCATATTAAAAATAAACATCAAATTTTAACAAAGACTCATCCGCTTAGTTTGCAAATAGTCCTAATGGTTTCAGTTTATTGTAGCTACTCCAGCATATGACATCTTTGGTTGAAACCCAATTTGCAATTTCTAAGTCTCCCAGTGAATCTGGAAAGGTTGCTGTGTATAATTATTTTATGGAACAATTGTTCAACTGTGATTATATTGCCCAAATGAGCATAGTCTGGATGAGAGGGTAAACATAAAAGTAAAACAGGGGAGCAAATGCTAAATGAATACTTAAGAATGCCTCACCAAACCACTGAATCAGGAGTCAGTCTCAATCTTTCTGTTGTCTGCATCACAATGGCACCTGACTGGCTACAGCTGGGACACCCGCTCTGGGGTTGGATACCAGCATGTTATACATTATTTAGAAATCCTGAGAAGACACAATAGGTACACTCTGCCCTGATTACTTCATGTGTAAAACCACCTGCAAGATGCTTATAACACACACATACACACACACCCTTAGCATTTGCCATCTTCTCTGGTTATCGTGACAAATTCATTCTGCTTTCTCCCTTCATAAATGTGTCTTTGTAACCAGCGAAATGATTCTGATTCTCAGCCCCCCAAAGTGCTGGGGTATTACTTTGCAAAGGATCAAAAAGTGAGATCTATTTTCTAATAAATCCTTATGTTCTAGTTTATAGTTTATAAACTATAAAATGTTAGCTCTTCTTGGGTTCTCTTGAGTTTCACCCAATAAAATGCCAAATGATTTTGAAATTTTGAAACAGAATGTCTAACCTCAGGTTTCTACATTGCCAAGGCTCAGTCATTGATGACAACATCTTCCTTTTTGCTTGCCGGAGGCTGGGGCGGGGGTCACTGTGTCACCCACTTGGGCTGACAAATAAGTAGGCAAGTAGTACTTTGAATGGCAGGTTTCCAAGTCTGCAGAAACAATATGATGAACTTGAACAAAGAATTAGTTGGAATTACACTCTCAAGGTCATCTGACACCAGTCAGTGCATTAATTCGATCTTGAAATTAGTTGCCAACCCCAATATTTCTTTCTGTTGGTATGGTTATCAAGGTCAGCCTGGATTTCTCATAATATCATAGTGATTTCAAATCCATTCTCAGATTCTTATACAATACTTCCAGTAAATTTTTCTTTCTAAAAATCAAATGTTATTTTTACTTATCCATCAGGTGAGACTTATCCCAACTGTCTAAACTTCTCTGCTTTCCAAAAACTACAATGGAAAACTCATAAAAACAGATCTACAAAAAAGAAGATAACATAAAATAAAGTTTAGTCAGTGGCCTAAGATAAATTTAACACTTGAGAGTGATGGACCCACTTCCTGCAGGCTGACCTAGGTCACTGAAGGGCTTTGCAGAGAAATGGAGTTGACCATCCTGTGGTGATTCCACAGCATACATGACTCTCAGGTGTCCTGTGATAGTTTTATCGTCTCGGGCAGGAAATTTCATTATTCATCTCAAACAGAGAGGAGCCCAGGACCTTTGGAGGGCTTTCACATTTTACAAAGAGAAGGCAGCTGTGGGGGTTTTATAAGGCACTGGGCTGGATGCAGGGTGAGGCCACTACACAGGTGGTTGGGGAAAAAGATGAAAGAGGCCATTTTAAAGTAGAGGCAAGAAAAGAGAAACATAAAAATCTTTCTAGAAAATTTGCAGTAATATTAAAAAACTCATTTACACTGGAGAGAATGAGAGAAATCCACCTGATTATTACTGGGAAGAAAGAGTATTTTTACATACTTGCTAATTATTAAAATGGTCTTATTGCTTGTGTTGTCTATTTTTTAATTACTAAAATAATATTTGCACTAAAACAAATTCCAAAAATACATAAATCAGTGTGAGAAATTAGAAGTTTTGTTCTCCTTTGCTCTTCTATTTTTAACTTTTAACCTTTTCCTCTTTTTCAAAATGATCAAAATTTTGATCATTTTTGATCAAATTTGCTGCTCAAAAAATGATCCATGAACCAGCAACATGAGCATGCTAAGAACTTGTTACAAATGCAGAATTTCTGGCCACATCTTGGACCCACTTAGTCAGAATCTGTATTTTAACAAGAACCCTGGTGATTATTCATATGCCTCTTAAAGTTAGGAAGCCTTGTCTTGGAACATTGAAACCTCACGTGCTGAAATTTATTCTACAGAAACACTAATGCATATGTATCTGTCTGTCTATCTGTCTAATATACATTTGTAATGAACATTTTATACTTATATCTGAAATATTACACATACATATAAATTTGTAATAACAAAAAATTAGACACAACAAAAATGTCCATTGTAGGGAACACGTAAATCAATCATAGTGCAGTCGTAATGTGGACCACAATGCAGAGCAAATTCTTTCTTATAGTTTCACCCATTTATCATCCAGCTGATGCTCTGGAGCTTTTCTTTTTATAACCGAGAGGCCCAACAATATGTTTTACTAAATGGAAGAAGATCTACAGAGATGCTATTTGTATCCTGTAGGGATAGAAGCATGTAGAGTCAACTTTTTGAATAACTTTGCTCACATTATAGACTATATACTTATATGTAATAATTTTCAGATTGTGTAATATGTAATAATGTGTCACATAATAAATTTTAAGAGTGGTAAATTAGCAGGAAATGCAGTATCTCTCTTGGGTTTCTCCTTTGCTCTCACCCCAGTCCCAGCCCCTTGGTTGACTAAGCACCATGGTGTTTGCTTAGTTGGAAGGACACAGATCTGCTCCCAAAGGCCAAGATGAGAAATAATCAGAGCATATGATCAGTCCAATAGTGGAGCCGTTTTCTCCCATCCTTGCTTCAGTTGTTTCTACGCCAAGTCATTGTTGGACCAGGTGGTCCTGTGCAGTCTAATCTATCTTGTCTATAACTGCAAGGCTCCTCCCGCTGGGCCCTGTTCTTGTCTGGGCCACAGGGATATTTGCTGGGCATGTGACCCACTTCCAAACGTACCTAATCCAGGGAGGTTCTTCAGGTTTCCTTCACAGGCTCAGCCATCATTCCCGAAGGGCCTGGTGACTGAGTTAGGAGGAGCTTCTTGCCAAACCTCATGGTGTGCTGTGGCTGTTGATTTGTCCATAAACTTCTCCTAGAGAGAACAGAGACTTTAACTCCCGGGTGCTGAACCTGGCATCATTCAGGGAGCTTTACAGAGGCTGTCACCCAGGCCCTGCCTCCTGAGATCCAGGTCTAATTGGGCTACATGTGCAAGTCTGTCATGGGAACTTCATTTAATAGTAGCATCACAATCACTGCAGAGGGGCAGGGATGATGAACTTTAAAAGCCTGGGAATGAAAACCCAGGGCTCCTTACTGAAGGCCCCTTACTGCTCACTACTTTCTTTCTTTTTCTTTTTTTTTCCTTTTGGAATGAGGCTAGAAGTTTGAACTCTAGAATGCTACTGAATTGTGGCTCTTCAGTTTGGATTTGATCACCTGACTGTGTCTGCTGTGTAGTGGGGCTCTGAAGTGTGGGTGAGAGACAATATACCTAGTGAGCGGGAGGGGTTTGGGTTCACCATTCAGGGCAGAATCTGAGACCATCAGACACTCGTGCTGGGAAGGAGGAAAAGGACTGCAGCATTCGGTATCTTTTCCTAAAATGTAAAGTGAAGGGAGCACCCTGGCTAATGTAATGTATTTATTTTGATCTATAACATACTGTTTGATATGTTAGGATGAATTTTAAATTAGCTACAGTAAACAACAGAGAAATGTTCCCAGATCATCTGGGAAAGGCTTTTTTTTTAAGACACAGAATAATTTTTCAATTTGATGTGGAATTCAGATACCAGTAGAAGGAGCTATTGTTGGATCATTCGGACGTATGAATAGATGCTTTTTTGGACAGGATCTGTGAATGCTGGAGGTGGATTACTAAGCCATTTACAATTCATTACTGCATTGTAGGTATTCATATCCCTTCCATTTTTATCACATCTTGAGGCCAAGAATTTTTTTTAAAAGGTCATTTAGCTTTCAGAAAACTATGAATTATGGTGAAAGCATTGTTCTTTCTCTGACTTTAATGTGCTCATTTGGAGAAAAGTTTCAGGAAAATACTTTTGCTTAAGCTCTGAATCTGACCTGCCTGCAATCCCTCACATAAAATAACTTGTCACTAATGGCTTCTTGGATTCTCTGTGCTCATTGCTGATTGCATAAATATTTTCTTAACCTCCAATAGCATCCAGAATAAGAGGTTGTTTGTCATTTTTAGAATTGTAATCAAATTTTTCAAACTCAGGTACTGACTCACCAGGACAATTTAAGACTGCTGTGGAATTCTTGCATCAACCAGGGAAAGTAGGGAGAATTTCACCTGGTAAATCTCAAGCAGAGAAAACGAAGCCACTTGGTTTTCATTCTAACAAGAATGGAATAAAATGTTGACCTGTTGTCTTATTGGGTGACTTTTGAAAGACTTCAAAGTTGAGGGGTAGCTAATGGTCAATATAACTTAATAGTAATACAAAGAAAAACTTATTTTAAAAATGTGCAGGATTTAAGTACATTTCTCTAACTAGCTGCTAAATATATGTTTTCCTTTGTATTTTTTCAATTCCATAGGGAGTAAAGGCAGGGATTGGACATGGGAGGGGATTGAGGATGAATTGACTTCACCAACATTCAACTTTGTTTCAACATTGTGGACAACTTTGTTCTTAGTAGTGATTACAAAATTATTTGGTTGCCATTATGTGAAATTCTAGAATTTGATCTTATGAATATCATGATCATAATTGCATTAAAGAGAACATTAATAAAGAGAGGTTGATAGAATAATATTTATTAAACATTGAGTCCAAACCAGGACCTTCTGGTGAAATGATGGTACTTAGGCAGAAGTTATGATCTGTGGTTATCTTGGCTCAAGGCTGTTACATTTGATAAAATGAGCATCTAAGGACATTTTGCTTATGATGAACACTTGCACTGGAATACATATTATGGCAAACATTTTTTTTGCATTATAAATCAATACTGAAATAGCTTAATTTCCATTGATCTGTGGCTAAATGGAAAGTGGGCCATCGCTGAAAACATTCACAGAGAATAGCCCTGCAGGCTCCCTGATCCACCGGTGGGCAGTTCACGCAGACGGGTTTCTGGGCACCAGCTCGCTCCCGTTTCCGGGGCTCCTGAATCCCTCCAAGTGTGAGATGTGCTCAGAGAACCTCTATTGCTCTTACAATTTTAAAGATCGGAGGTCGGTGGATTCAATAACCTATAGTGAAGGAGAACGATAAAGCCTAACCAAGTTTCTATTATTTAGTAATTAAGAATAATTAATAAACTCTCGGGTGTTAGGTGTGTGAATGTTTTAAAATGAAATTTATCTTTCTGGAAGCATCTGGTGATGAGTAAGAAAGTAGTTCCTTTAAATAATCTATTTAATGACATGGAAGCAAACTAAAACTCAACAAAGTAGAATTCTGTCGAGAGGCAAGACAAGTTACATATGCTAAGATGTCAGAGAATGACTAAACAGAAGAAGTTATAGAAAAGCTAGTCCCCGAACCCATAGTCAGTCCCTGAGACTCACTCCAAAAGCCACTTTGCAGGACTACAGCTAGCCTGTAGGGGGCAGAGCACAAGCCTCAGCCCCAGGCAGAGCTTCAGCAGTCCAGATCCTGCTTCTCTTGTGTATCAGCCTGGTGACCTTAGGCTAGTCGTTTCTCTTAAGTCTTGGTTTCTACTCGTGGAAAATAGGGATAGTAGTGAAATTAAAATAATGTATGCTTCATCTTAATTACTTATGGATGCTATATTTGTGAATTTGCCTACTTACCAAAATTTATTTTTAATCCCCAAATGCATACTCAACCACATGTCAGTGGTCATTTCTGGACATGGGCATATACAGACTAGCAAAATATTTCAGTTACCAGTGTGCATATTCCCAGCTGATATGAACAAGATGAGGAGATGCTCTGTTTTCTTGTTTCAGCAGTCACACTGTAAACAACTATCCTTTTCAGGGCATATTTAGCACCATGTTGTTCTCATTTTTGTGCTTTTGTTGATGATTTTGCTGTTTTAAGTAGCCCTCAAGCAGAGCTGACCTGCTGAGTGTCCTAAGCACAAGAAGGGGGCGATGTCTCTTAGGAGGACATATGTGTGTTCCATCTGCCCAGCTCCATGCTCTAACCACTGTCACACAGTAGAATGCATCATATTTTTTAGGGCGTGTTTATTAAGTACAGAGTGTATGCCAAGCATTTTGCTAAGATGTAGATGTCCTAAAGGTGCTTAGAGATTTTCTGAGAAGGTAGAGACATAAATATTAATTCACAGAAGAGCATGGTATTGGGATGGATTATGGACAAAATGAAATGGTGGCACAGGGGAATGTGCTGGCCGAGTCCCTTTGGAAGGGAGGGGGACAGAGGAACCAGGGGCGACTTAGCATGCATGGGATGAGGCATTTTATCTGGGCCTCAGTGAATGTGATAATGTCCACCAGCCAAAAAAGGTAATAGCAGACCAAGCAGATAGAATTTCACGTGCAAAGATGCAAAGGTGTAAAAGGAAATTTTATGATCAGTGAGACTGGAACAGGTAATGTGAGGGTGGTGGTGGTGAGGAGGACTGGGGGTGGCCAAGGAATCCCTAGAGGTGAGATTGGCAAAAGAAACCGGGGCTCTCTTGTGAGGACCAGGTAGCCAGAGTAATATAATATAACAGGGACTTTTAGACAGGTTATCAAGATCTTTTCTTTAATGTGAAATAAACACATTAAAAATGAAAAAATATGTAAATATATGCCTTAAAATGTTCTTTTAAAGTGAATACTTACATAACCACCAACTGCTTAAGGAAATAGAACATTTCTAGCCCTCTACAAGCCTGTTTCTGCATGCCTCTTCCTAACCACCACCCTTTCTCCCATGTAGATAAATGCTTTGATTCCATGGCCATTCCTTTCTCCAGCTTCTGTATAATTTTGCCACCTGCGGTAGCAGAATAATGCCTGCCCCGCAATTCTTATCCCAACCCCTAGTTTGGGTGGATATCCTTGTCCTAATTCCCAGAATTAGTTAGCAGATTACTTTATGTGGCAAAAGGAACTTTAAACATTCAATTAAGGTAAAGAACTTGAGGTGGAAAGATTATCCTGAATATCTGGGTGGGCCCAACAGAATCACAAGTGTCCTTATACGTGAAAGAGGGAGGCAGAGAATGAGATATGAGGACAGAAGCAGAGGGCAGAGTGGTGTGATTTCGGATAGGAGGCCACAATCAAAGGAATGCAGGCAGTTTCTAAAAACTGGAGAAGCAAAAAATGGATTCTCCCCTACAACACAGCTCTTCTGATACCTTAATTTTAGCCTCAAAGAATCCATTGCAGGCTTCTGATCTCCAGAACTGTGAGATAATGAACTTGTGTTCTTTTTATAGCCACTGCATTTCAGGTAATTTGTTACAGCAGTAACAGGGTACAGATCAACCACTCAAGTGTGCATCCATTAATAATCACTTTCTATAAGTTGAATCCTTGAGAATGTTCTTTCTTTTCTGGCTTCTTCTTCTGAACACTCTGCTGTTCAGAAGAAGAGTTGAGGCCATTTCTGAGGCAGGAAAGCTCTACATTTTGGAAGCTTATCTTGCCATCAGTGCTCTGCCAGTAGTCTGGGGAGTCTCAGGGCTGGGGGTGGCGAGAAGAAAATACAACAAACATACAAGAAATGTCCAGAACCTAATACAAGATGGCGGATCTAGAGAATGGAAGAGAACACTCAGAACTAATAGGCATTTAGAACATAGAACTGTAAAAATCTGATGTCCCAATAGGTGTCAGGGAGGAGGGGGTAGCTAAGAGTAATTCCAAGTATTCTAGCTCAAGCAACTGCTAGGCTAGAGGTGGTAAACACAGGAGGGAAGGCCAGGATGAGGAGAAAGATAAGATTTTGAGGCTGAGACATTTGGAGCTCCTACTAGTGTATGTTTTCAGATGTCAGGAAGTTTTACCTGTGGATAACACTTTTGCTGCTGGGTTGACCTTCCTTTTAGGTCACGAAGGTGTAGATAGAGCAACAGAAACATTGATGAATAAGTGCAGTTGTAAAATACAATAGAAATGTCCTACCTTATCTTCCATAATGGACAGTCACTTGTTATTCAATAGGAGTTAATTTCTGATCCCTTTTTCCTCCTATCACATAATAGGTGCAATTATATCAAGCTCACAGGGTGATAGAATTAAATATTAACCTTGGTGGAGGTGCATTTTCAGAAAGTCTTCTTAGGCAGCTGATTTAGTTCTTGTCAAGTTTATCACACAATAGATAAATGCTTTCTTCATGTAGCTTAATATAACAGGATATCTGACTCTGAATGTGAGTGTTTCTAGATAATCCAGGCAAACAGTCTGATGGCTTTATTGTTTTATCACTTATTTGCTTAGGGAGGATTTTATTATATGTAAAATATTGACATAAATTATGGGAAGGAGAATTGATTTTTTTACATAGATTTGTTTCATTTATCATTGTCTGATGTGCCAAGTTTGATACTGCTCCTTTTCTCCTAGTGTATTTATTTAGTTTACAAGTTATTTCCTTGGTATTGAGTGTCAGTTCTTTTATTCCCATGCCTCCTCATGTCCTCATGTCCACAGGTATAGTTAGTAAACAAAATATAGTTACATACACAGTTATAAATAAAATACATAACCAGTAAAAATAATTAAAATTACTCTTTTGAGGAGTTCTGGATAGTTCTAAGAATTCTGCTCTTCAGACTTATGAGTGATATGATACCAGCTGGGAGAGAAGCAGGAATAGAACCTGGTTCGGGTAGTGCATGTGGATTATCAAGGTTAGGTTGATCTAGGTGTTTTCAACATAGAAAGGAGCATGAGAGCCATTTCTATGGACACTGGAAGATACTTCCTGATTTCAAGCCCAAGAGAGCTAGGAATAGGTAAAACATGGTCAGTTGGCTGAAAGATTCAAACAGGCAGATAATTAGCATGGCTAGTTGGCAACAGATTGCACAAATTTAGCTGTAGAAAGTTGTAGCAGGCAGTTATCAGCCTTCCCAAAGCCCCTCAAATCTTGTTTACCAGCTTTGTGGACTTCTGCTTTTCTCTTACAACCTTCAAAAAATTACTTTCAGGCTCCTGGAGTTGCTTCACACTTTGAAGAGCCTAAAGTTTTCATAAGTTATAGCTCCTAAGGGCAGTTACCCATCCCCTCCTGACCCTTAACTGATAACAAACAGGTATGCCCAGCATCTTGGGCTTGAGATAGACCAAACTGAGGTACACTTTACATTCCATAGTGCCTTCTGAGTTCAGGCAGAGGCTAGGTTTCACCTGAAGTTACACAATATCTTAACTTTTTTCCCTGTCTGATTATGCTCCCCTAACTCCTGTGCTGGATTCTCCTAAGAACAGTCAGTCCCTTAATAAGTCACATGCATTTGAATCCTTAGCTCAGGGTCTGCTTCTTGGAGAACTTGCTCTAGGACAGTCCATCAACCAATAGTCAAGACAATAGAGTTATAAGAGCAAGGGTAAATTTATAGTGATAATAATAGCTAACCTTGACTGATCCTCTTTTCCAGGCATGGTTATAATTGTTCTATATACAGTTTTTAGTTGATTTTTTTTCAAAATAAAACAGGTAGACATCATTATTATTTCAATTTTTCATTTGAAAAAAATTGAAGTTTAGAGATAGTAAGCAACTTGTTCAAAATTTTGTATCTAAAAAATAAGGCTTTAGGGAGAAGTCCTGAAGACCGTTATAGCATATTAAGTGTTGTTGATAAAGACTACTCATCTTTACTTCTCCCACCAACTCCCCCCACCCTAGTCAGGGTGTGTATGGCTCTGAGTCTGTATGTGAAGTGTTGTTGATTTACCTGGTGACTAGAAGAACTCTTGGGATGGGAAGCAAGTGTCTTGTGATAAAATCAGTTCAGTGATTTCTATAAGCAGTCATATAAATTAATACTCTTTTGGTTATTAGAAAGCTTAATAAGAGAGTCTGGATAGTTTAGGGCAAATCCAATATTATTGTTGGAACAAAACAAGTAGAAACATTGCTTGGTTCCTTGTAGGCAGATATTAATTGTATCAAATGACCACATTCAATGTGTGGACATGTTCAAGTGATTGATAGAATTAGTGTGGGTAGTACATGGAGAGTGAGGAAGGAGCAGGGGCTGGATGGAAACTTTGAATTTTTCAGCCAGGATCGACCACTTAACTCTGTAGGCAGCCTAGATGCTTGGGACACTGGAATGCTTATGGTCCAGAAGTGTCATAACCAGGAGCTTTTATTACACACAGATTTTTGAATTTTTATATACCTAGTAGAAGAGTGATAAATTGATTTTAAAAAGCCTAGTCTATTTTATGGAGAACTTCAAGATTTTTTTTTATCCAAAGGAATGATGTGTGGTCAAAGAATACCAGACTGAGTCGTGTATCTGGTTTCTAGTCTAATTCTACCTCCAAATATATTGTTAACCTTAAAAAAATTATTCTTTATTCTCTTCAGGATCTGGATTCCAGGGTTGCTTTCTGTAAAAGCACATTGATAGATGACATTTGGAAAAGTTGCCTCAGCCCCTGTAACTCTCAACCTTTTTTCCTTCATGAGAATTTTATGTTTTGGTATTAATATATGTGATGCAGTACCATCGATAAAAATTTATGTAAGCACATCACTCATTTGTATAAATTCATTCAACTAATTCAGTGAATTGTACAGTAATTGTGAAAAGTACATAAATCATAAGAATACAGCTTAGCTCAGTGAATATTCACAATATAAACACACCTATGTAACCGTTAGCACTCAGACCAAGAAATAGAACTTGACCAAAATCTGGGAAGGGTTCCCATACCCTTCCCAGTCTCTAGCCAATCTCTTTCCTCAAGAGTAACCACCACTCCAGTAGAATGGAATCACAAAAAAATGAAACTAGACCACTTTCTTATGCCACACACAAGAATAAATTTAAAATAAAGACTTACATGTTAGACTCAAAACCATAAAAATCCTAGGAGAAAAAGGCAGTAAAATCTCAGACATTTCTCATAGCAACATTTTTTTCACCATATATCTCCTTGGGCAAGGGAAACAAAAGAAAAAGCAAACAAATGGGACTATATCAAAGTAAAAGTTTTGCATAGCAGAAAGAACCATCAACAAAATGAAAAGACAACCCACTTAATGGAAGAACATCTTTGCCTATATGGGGTTAATATCCAAAATTTATAAAGAACTTTTAGAACTCAACACCAAAAAACCCAAATAAATAAATAGTCCAATTAAAAAATAGGCAAAGGAACTGAATAGACACTTCTCCAAAGAGGACGTATGATGGCCAATAGACATAGGGATGACCAATTGATATATGATGTTGAGCATCAAGTAGTGATCACTCACCATCAGAGAAATGTGAATTAAAACCACAAAGAGATATCATCTCACACCTGTTAGAATGTCTATCATTAATGAATCAACAAACAAGTGCTAACAAGGATGTGGAGAAAGGGGAACCCTTGTGCACTGTTGATGGGAATGCAGATTGATGCATCTGTTGTGCAAAGCAGTATGAAGTTACCTCAAAAAATTTAAAATAGAACTGCCTTATGACCCAGTGATTCCACTTATAGGAATTTATCTGAGGAAATCTGAAACACTAATTTGAAAGAACATATGCACCCTTATGCTCATTACAGAATCATTTCGAATAGCCAAGATTTGGAAGCAGCCTAAGTGTCCACCAGTAGAGGAGTGGATAAAACAGCTATGGTACATTTACACAATGGAATACTACTTAGTCATAAAAAAGAAGAAAATGTACCCTTTGTGACAGCATGGATGGACCTGTAGAACACTATGCTGAGTGAAATAAGCCAGTTAGAAAAAGATAAGTATCATATGATTTCACACATATATGGGAACTAATGAACAAATTGAACTAACAAGCAAAATATAGAAAGACTCATAGATGGAGAGCAGGCTGAGAGGTCTTGGTGTGGGGCTGGGGTGGTACAGGAATTGAGCAAAAAAACCCCAAAACTCATGGATATGGACAATAGTGTGGTAATTGCATTGGAAAGGGGGTGGGTGGAGTTAGAAGATGGTGTAGGAAGAATAAATGGTAATGGAAAATACTGTAAAATAGACTGTGCAATAAAGTAAAATAAGATGGAGTCAAACTACATGCGTTTTCTTATGTCAGGTTTCTTTTACTCAGTTTTGTTTGTGAGATTTCTCTACATTGTGTGTGATTTTAGTTTGTACATTCTTTTTGCTATATAATAATTCCATTGAAATGAACATACTTCGTACCTCAATTTATCCATTCTCTTGTAGGGAAACATTAGGTTTGTTTCCTGTTTTTTTTATAATACCAAGAGTGTAACTATAAACATTATTTACTTCTTTTGCTGGACATTTGTGAGGAGTCTATACTTAAGAGTTGAAAGGCTGGGCCCTAACCCATGCATACAGTTCGCTTTGTGCATGCTGCCAAGTAGGTTTCCACAGTGACTGTACAGGGAGAATCAATTTTAATACATAAAAGAAGAAACAGAAAGTCCCAGGTACAGCACAACATCTCACAGTTGGTGAGCTGGTGGATGTGAACCAGGGGTGATTAGTATGTATTAAACTAAAGATGAGTGTCAGACAACAGAAATGACAAAAGTATGCTTACTAGTAAAAAAAAAAATCAGTTGCTTAGGGAAGGCAGGATTGTTTGCCAGACTAAGAACAGGCAAGAGGAACAGCTTCTTATAGGTAACCAAGAACAAATACTCACGAAGGAGGATGTTATCTGGTTTGCATGGGTACCTAGAAGTCGGGTCTTCTGCGTTAGTAATGAATATTACTCTAGGAGCCCTGCCTTCCCCTGGTAAGGAGAATTAGCTGGAAGTGGCTAGTGAGCATGACAAAAACAAGCTCTAGCAGGGGGAGACAGGTGATTCAGGCCAAAGATTGCACATTAAGAATCTTGGGTTGGCCGTAATCCAGTAGGTCTGAGAATAAGAGATGTGGTTAAGAAACAATTTGTAACAAAGAGTAGATAAAACCACTGTGGTTGTAATTGTACAAGAATGTTCCTTATATTTCATTCTCCCCACAACTGCCTTTGCTTAATGTTTTTAAACACATGGATGGATTTTTGTGTGGTTTCTGGAGTATTGAAAGTAGAGCAAGTAATTTGCTGACAGAGCCAAAACAATCACCGGGGAGACGCTGGCCACAAAGAGTCTTGGTCCACCTACTGTCAACCCTGCATTTCTAGGACTCTGAAGACAAGAAAAGATGGAGAGAGCTGGATGACTCTTAGAGAGAAAACATTAGCAAGTAGCAGAAACAAGGCAGAGAGACCAGAACTAGCACCTCCTGGGTCCTCTTCTGCCCATGCTCAGTTCAAACTCTTAACTTTCAGAGTGTGTTACTTACGTATTTGTAATAGACTTGTTTCATTGACCCTCTAGTAAACCTATTAATTTGGGGGTGGCCAAAGAGTCCATTTAGCTTTTCCCATAAAATGAAAGATGCATTTTCACCAATAACTTTGTTGATTTGAACATTTTGAGTATGTTGACTATTTCCCACATGATATACTTTCGATTGTTCTCAGTTAGTGTCTTGATTTGATTGTTACCAGCTTTAACTGGTCTACCTGACGGTGGAGCATTGTCCAGTGAGAAATCTCCAGCATAAAACTTCTCAAACCACTATTGACATGTTTGCTCAGTCGTGGCACCTTCTCCATACACTGCACAAATAATTTCTTTTTGCATTTCAGTTGCATTTTTACCTTTTTGTGAAATAATAAAGCATAATATGCAAAAATGTTGCATATTTTCATCCATCTTCAACATTAAAATGGCTACACAAAAATTCATCAATTTCGATATGTTTTTTAATGCACACTGATATGACAGCTGTCACAATACAATCTAACAAAACAGTTTCAAATGAAGTTCAAGACAACTAAGTGCTATTGGAGCCATCCTGCAGAAAAAAACAAATAAACTTTTTGGCCAACTCAGTATCAGTGAGTTTCTACTGATCAATGGCAACATTAAAGTTGACAACTGCTGTATGTTTACAGTTTAATATATAAATATATGTAAGTATATATTTATAAATATAAGTAAATATATATAAATATATATATACTAAACTGTAAACACACACACACAGAATTTTGTTTGAATGTTACCACTATTAATTCTGAGTTTTTGACTGTTGAAAAGATTTGACCAGTTTCCTGATACTGTCTTCAAAGACCTATGTTAGCAGGTCCTTCTCACCTGTTATCCTGTCCTGGTCCCACATGGGTATTGTGAGTTGGGTATGTCTCATATTAAGGTGAAAAACAGCAGAAGATTTTCTGTTCTAGCCATAGGAGAGGAAGGAGAACTCCTCTTAAGGAAGGTAGGAACAATGACCTCTTTGCTCCATCCAACAGAGTTTTCCAGCCAAGGCCATGTCCTTACTGTGAATTTTCCATACACCCTCGACAAATGCCAGGGGCTAGGGTAAGAAGGAAAATATGTGGAAAGAGGCTGAGGAGATTCTGACAAAATTCCTCTGGCTTTGCAATCATCTCTGTGGGGAGAAAGATGTTAGAAATGCTGGCTTCTCTGCATGAAAGACTATCTCAAAAGCCATGGGAAAATGGGCAAGAATTGATTATCTAGGTACACTTATGTGATAGATACATGAAAAGACTCCTTGATATTCTGAGCATGTTTTAGAAAGGGATTTGTGCAGCCAAATAATGATAAAATAGATGTCCTAAATATGTCATGAGCATAACGTTGAAAAACTGTTTTTTTCCCAAAGAACACAGTTCTTATCTCTACAGTCAATATTTGATGCATGCTCTTGGCTGTTTCCTCATATTGAGTCAAGGAGGGGAAGGGTCGATTCATCTCTAAGTGATCGATCATTACAGCTTTACTCTGCAACATTAGGAGAAAGATAAATTATGGAGGGTGCACACTTACAACAGCCGTTCTGTAGGAAGAGGCCTCCCGATGAAGTCCGAGGGTCAAAGCAGCGGGGTTTTCAGAAGCATTGTTGTTTCTTCAGGAGTGTTAGCGGTCACTGATGCAACTTGCGAAAAATAAAAATGCCACCAGTTAGTCTAAAAATGCCACCAGTTAAGCAAAAAGTGGCTTATTATTTATTTGCCTTTTTAAAGAAATACCAATTACAAAGTCCATTGTAGTTTTATGGGTGGGTGTTTATTGACTGGATTAGAAATTTAATAAATTATGGTACCGAATGAGTAGAGAAATTAGAATGAACACGTATAGACCATGATTAATGGCAGGTAAACACAACCAAATGCCTTGGCAGAAATAAGACTTAGAGGGTGTTTCTACCAAAGCCACAACAGTTTCTCTCAAGGAGCATTTTCCAGGGTCCATATTAACATATTACTAGCATGAGGCATTCTTGTTGAGAAGCCCCGTCTAGTTAGGGATGTTGGAAAAAGATAAATAATCTCAAATGTGAGCCTGAGGTATTCTGGGAAGGTATGATTAAAGAGCTGATTCTAGAAAAAAGAATAATATTTGTGTTCTTACTATGTCTTAACTGGATCTACTGACAACTAACTATTAAGCTACTGCCATGTGTTAAATAATACTCTAATAGCTGGTAACACCGCAATTAGGAAAACAATGACCTTCTCTAATAAAATTTAATTTCAGTGGAGTTAATTGAACAGCTAGAACCTTATTTACTACAGGCAGAACTGAGCAGAATAAATGTTGAAAACAGAGTAGAACAAAACATACTTCTACCAAAAATATTTTTACAGATAAAACACTAATTCAGTACCTTGAACATAGTTGTGGTTTATACACAAGATACTTTATGTCCATTGTGCCCCTTCCTCTTCAAACATGTCCCTTTCTCCCTCTTGCAAATGAGAAAATAAAGGTTTAGGCAACTTCTGTTGTTTAGCTAAGATGAGAAAGCTTGAAATCAAACCCAAATCTATTCGAGGCCCACGCCTGTCTTCTCAGGGCACTATGCTGCCTCTCTCCTTGCAATCCTTCTTATTGGGTCATCCTTCATGGCTATTGCAGCCAGTTTACCTTCATTTTGGTTCACTGTGCCCGTGAGAGTCTTGTTACTCAGGGTCCTTTGAAATGACACATTGATCTTAAAAGTTTTGATCTTCTTGTACTGTGGGCTGAAGATGCAAAACAAGGGAGTAAGGAAACATGGAACAAAGATAACAGACACAAGTCCTCAGATCATCCATAGACCAAGGATATCCAGGATGTGAATGATTACAGGCACTGAGTGCCCTGAGAACTTGGCCTTGGCACCTTTGCCCCAGGAGGCGCTCCAGGATCAGTTGGGATGATTCATCGGGAAATGAAGCTCCCTCCTGGCAGTGGTTTGCAGAAGCAGGGGATGATTGGAACCTTGCCCATTGCTTCCAGAATGGGAGAAGTTACTGTGCTCCTATTAAAAACTCAAATGTAGGGCACAGGCCAGGGAATATTTTAAGCTTGCTCTCTATACAGAGTGCTATATTATAGATTGATTTAATTGCCCTCAGGCCTGCTTGGGATGTATTTAAGCACATTTTCCAGGAAACTGGTGAACACTTTCAGTGGGCGCTGTTGCACTCTGTGGGGAAGGTGGAGGAACTTTGTGGTGCAATGCTGGGGGTCTTCAATCCAAACGGTCCCTGTCTCTACACTCCAGCTCCAATTCAGGCGGCTGCAGGGCATCTTTCAAGGAGCCATGCTTCAAAGCACCCAGGAGGCTCCATGGACTGAAAGAAGTCCCAGGATCAGTAGGAATCTCTTTAAGAAACTGTAAATGTGTGACCCTGGGGAAAGGTGCACTTTCATGGAGAAAGAAAACCCCCCTGTGTGTCGCTGGCAGATACGGAAGCCAGAAGAGTCTGATAGTGGCATCCAGCTGCGCAGCAAATCCCAGACTTTCACGGCCCGGGGCTGCAGGATCTCTCCCAAGCTTTGCTTTGTTTCCCATCAATGGTGTTAACAGCTCTGCCAGTGTCCCGCAATTGTGTGGAGAGGACAATGCCCAGAGAGAAAAATCAGTACAGTATTGTTTTATTTTTATGCCACATCCAGACATAAAAATCTCATCTATTCATTGTGATATGTTGGTTGTTTAAGTCCGAATAAATGCAAGGCTATGAGAAAATGCTGATACCAGTCGTCGGAGAAAACTATTTACAATTGTCCCTCCCTTCTTTTTTTAGGCGTTTTCATTATAATCTTTTCAGCTTCACAGAGAGATGAACAAAACTCGCGCACTGAGTACAGAGTGGGCCGCTGAACTGCACTGATTGCGACCTTCACTTTTAAGGTTATCAGAAAAACAAACTGTTGACTTCAGTAGTTTGGTTACTATTTTCTGGGAGAAGAGGTACTTTCTTCTTTCCTCTTACTGTATCTCTCACTAGATTGAGGCCTATATAAAGATCTTAAATTCATTTGCTCATTCATTCACTCACTCATTCAATAGTTATGAGTGTCAGCTCTGGGCAGACATGAATTATTCCCTAGAGATACAGCAATGATCACAACCTCTAGGTTCTGGCGACTAGAGAGTCTGACTTCATAAGGAAAGAGAAAATTCTATTATCCAAGTTAGGGTCTTTCAAAGCAAAAGAACAGAAATTCACCAAGCTGTAGGCATCTCCATCAGACAGTTTTATACACCTCCTTCCACTGAGTGTCAAGTGAACTTAAAAGAAATTGCTGATTTTTGACCTTACATTTCCAGTCAGAATACACTTATTTTCATAAGTTTCAGTGTGAGTCGCTTTGAATACAATGCATGAAAGGCAAAAAAGTCAAATATTGTTAGCTCCTTATTTGGTTAATTTTGTTGAACATCTTTTTTTTTAAGTAAAGAGAATGGATATGTTTAATTAGTAATAGGCATTAAGAAACACCCTAAAAATAGTTGTTGAAACATCAGGCAATTTTTTCCCCTTGGGCTTGATACTGATTCATTTTAGCATTTCTTTTTTTTTCTGATATTTTTATCACCACAGTAAAGACTTACTTCAGTCCTTTGTGTGGTTTTTGACACAAATCCCTGCTAAGCCAGCATTTCCCAAACTTTGATCATTTGTGCAAACCTTAACATTTTTTTCACATATTAATTTCATGACTTCTCTTCTTCAATTATTTTGTTACATCTGGATATCATGTCTATTCTATCCATGCAATATTTTATTCGAATCAATTTACCTTAAAAAATTAAACTATTTAAAAAGTCAATGCCACAAGACTACCATAAGTGACAGACCAGCCATGCTTATAATAAGTAGAAGGGGATTGCAAGAACAAATAAAATGTAAACTGATATTTCTAAATTCTATTCAGGTGCTGGTAGAAGGTTCATGGTCTTCTCTGTGTTAAAAAGGAAGATTAGCCTGTGATGTGTGATGTTAAAGGAAGACTGGAACAACCTGAGTCCGACTCTTAGGTAAAGGAAGAAAGGTTAAAAACAAAAACGATGATTTCCTCACTGTAGGATTCAGGGTACTTGAGGCTGTGTCTGGGCATCTCCTCAGGTTGTCCCCTGAGCTGCTGGCCATTTCAAAGGGCCACAATATGACCCCACTCCAGGCTCTGGTGGGAAATTCTTCAGCAGGCTTGTGAAAACCTACCTTCCCCATTGCCAAAGGTGTAGTAAAGAGGGGTAGTTCTTATTCCAAACAACTGTTTCTTTCACTTCAGATTTATAATAATTCACTATACTCACCTATTCCGAGATATGGATAATTTAAGGGAATCCACGCATCCCCTCAATAGACTTTAGCACCTGCAGCCTGTGACATCTGTCACCACCTTTCTATGCGTGCTTCCTGGCTTCATTATTCTTCTCTTTAATTAACAGTTTAATTCTTAAAAATAAACTTTACAGTATGTGGTTATGAGTGATCGTTTCCAGTCACCGTAACAGCAGGCAATAACACTAGATCATGCCGAACTCCTTCCAATAATATACTGCTCAGCAATAATGACAACAGGAAGTCATTTATCAGGCCTAGGTTTCTTCCATTTCATCTAGAAATATAAATATCTTATTTTTAATAGAGAGAAAGATGAGCTGAGAAGATGATGATGGATAAAGTGGGTGACACTGCGGGCCAGCCAAAGCTTTTAAATGAGACATTTTTCAAGTCGCACGGAGAAGGGCCCGGTGAAGGGAGGAAGGGGAGAGCACGTCTGGTGGCGTGGCCAGCAGCAGGCCAGGCTGCAGCGCCTGCCCATCAGGTTCTTCCCCGGCTCTGACAGTGAACCTGAAGTTTCTCCAGGTCTATCCATCTCATGATAGTGTCACGTTGTGAAGAAATTGACTTTGAATTTGAAAGGACTGTTAACGGTGAAGGGAAATGGGCAATTCCTTATTGCAAATTTATCATGTGGTATCTTCACAGAAGAGTTTTTGTTTCAGGGAAATAGTGCAGAGAGATAAATTGCTAAGGATGAACAAGGTCAGGAAAGAGAAAGACTATGCAGGTATGCACTAGTAAAATATCAAACAGGTTCTGAATAGAATATTTCAAGCTTTAATGATTTTTTGGTGAGTGAGCTCATGCTACTAAGCTGGGGTTTGGATCATAGCTTAAAAAAATAAGATCACTTAATAAAAACTATTTTTCTAAAGAAAGATTACTTTGAGAAACGTGAGTGGAGAAGAAATAAGTTCAGAGCTGGGCTCATGTTTGCAGTAATTTTCTTTTCCCTTCCAGAATAAACATTCCTGTGGGTAGAGTAATATCTTTCCAAGTGTCTCAGCTGTCTTTTTGCCTTTTCAGGACTCTTGCACTTAGAACAACAAAGAACACAAAAGATGAAAAACTACGAGGGCCCCTGAGAATAATCAAAGAACATTTTAAGAATGAGTCTCATTCTACCATTTGCCATATTGTATCTGTTCCCAGTTTGCAAATAACAGAATCATGGTAGAGGCCGATTCTTAACAGTTGTACATGATCTGAGAACTCAGCAAGCCATAGAGGATACAGGAGGATGTATAACCAGTTACAGACAGTCTTCATTTGTACAAGAGGTGGGGGCTGCTGCTGAACAGTCTACTGATTTCTTAAACATGCTATGCAAAGCTCTTGGTCAGATAAACGGCTTCTTACAAGCAATGCGTGTTACATAAAGGAAACCTTCCCAGGAAAGATGGCTATGAATTTAATTATAAGCTCTTCTTTTTGCATACATTTAGCTCAGTCTAAATAAGACTTGAAACATGGAACAATGTCCATGAAGTACAATTCACCGATTGTTACTTTTAATTATGTTCACATGCATAATTCATAAATACACTGCATGGACAAGAGGGAAGAAAAGATAAGAAGGAACAAAAGAGATGAATTTTCTATCAAACAATTACAATATAAATAGACAACATATTTAATACATTAGTTAGAAAAGTGATTCTTTGTTCTTGACAGTCTGGGCTTAGAAATGTTAACAGAATCCCCAAACATAACATTGCTACATTTTACTAATGTCTCTCTTGAATGAAAGAAATAAGGACCACCATTCTTTACATAAAAAGAATTATTGAAAAATTTCTCCCCAAATGTGAAGGTGTAGATGTGGTTGACATAGCATAATATTGTAACATATAAATATTAGAATAGATTCCAGCGTGACTTCTTAACCTGGAAGCTTTTAAGAATGGCATTATTTTCTGGTTTGAGGAGAAAAAACAATTTTGGTGCTAGGTTTGTCACTGCATGTCACTGTGAAGTGTCAGCTTTGTAGAATCTTCTGGGCAGTATAAGCCTCTTGCTGGAGAAGAAAGAGGTGTTACAAGCAGGTGTGGATGCAGTGCCAGAGAGTCCAAACTATTTCCTCAGTGATGGAACTTCTATGACAGCATTTGACAGCATTGATTCAATGACAGTTTCATTCCTGGGTCATCGGTATTAAATAAAATATTACTAGTGAATTTTTATGTTAAACACAATTAAAGCTTTGTGCTTAAATACAAAATTGCATTCTTATTGAGTACCCTCTGTCCTGTAGGTTCTGGTGCATGGTGCCGTGTTTTGAGAGTCCAGTAAGCAGCACTAACCTTCCGCAATTGTTGCGGAGCTGTTGAGAGCAAGACAAGAGACAGAGGTGTAGCAACCAAAATGTTGGTTTCACTTCCAGCAGAGCTGCTGGTTGTGGTGTGTGGCAACAGGGTGCTATTCACACCAGACTTCAACATCAGACAGGCTCTCCCACTCTCTCATAAGCACAGTGTTAACTTAGGTGCTAGAGGAGCTAAGTGTGTACGGTTTGCAGGTACCAGATTATTAAAAGAAGGAGGAAGGTCTCAAGGCACACACACTCAGATCCTTCTCCTCAAGCTTTCAGTTAGATACATCACCCTCTCACCCAGGGGCAGGGGGCTGCGGGGTGAGACAGAGTGGCAATCTGATGGGAGGCCCCTCTGCACAGATCTTACCAGATCTATATCTATAGTTGCAAGCCAAATATCTATAATATCTATAAGCCAAATATCTATAGTTAAAGGCTGATATCCCTGCCTTATGCATTGTTAAAATGTGAAGTACTTCACTTGCTTTCATATGGAAGGAAACAACATTAAGTTTAGAATAACTGTTTAAACAAGGCAAATAATATTTAACTCCAATTATTTTACAAAAATATGAATTTATTTAAAATACAAATCAGTCAATATGCTCCAGCCATGGAAGAAAACTATGCATAGAAAATGTTTGGCTTTTTATGATCAAATGCATTTGGTACCTAATTTTCATCTACTACAAAATGGTGGTAATATCAATGTATATCTGATAAAATCATGTCACGTGTGAAATAGAATAACATATTAGTGCTTCGATAGTGTCTAGCTGGCATACTGAAAGTGCTAAAAAGGGAACTGCCATTGTTATTGTCATCATCCTTACCACCACCACCACCATCACCATCCTCCTCACCATCATTATCATCATCACCATCGTCATTCTATAGAGCAGGTGAAGACCTCTGGATAACTGATAAGGATTTAGTGACAAGTGCACAGTCTATTGGAAGAATGGCTTCCATTCATTATTTGGCCAATGATCTATTATTAAGAGTCCACCACACACCAGCAATTACTGTGAGCATGCAGGCAAGATCCCTATCTCTTTAAAACTTACAGTCTACATAATTGCATGAATGTTTCAGCCAGTACTCATCAAAGTTCAGAACATGGAGCTGTACATGGGCCGGGGGATTGGGGACATTCTAAGGAAGCTGGAAGATGGTTTTCCATTTGGACTTGACAGTCAGGTAGGGTGGATCCTGGAAGAATCTGTGTGAGTGAGCAAAGACGCGAGTTTAGGAAGAAACATGGGTGTTTAGAGCCCAATGAGGGGACTGGACTGACTGTCAGGTGTTGGCCTTAATCCCTGGAGAGAATTCTAAATCCAAGATTTGTTCTTGGGGATGTTAGAGGGAAAGTGTTTTATGTTTCCATTCCCACTGCCCTTACATGAGTTCTCTCCAGCTCTGACTCGATGCCCCCCACCCCCACCCCGTGGACACCACCAGGTCCCAAGCATGGCTCCGCCTCCCCATCTAAGCCTGAGCTCGGGCTCTTCACCCAGCCCATGCCCTTCCTTTCTGCAGTTTGAAGTTCTACCTCCTCTTCAAGGCCTGGTGGTGTTGTTTACTTGCTTGTCTTTTTCTTTTTTCTTCTTTTTTAACTTGTTAAGTCAAACTTTTCGGATCTGGTATTTTACACAGTCACTTCTCTCTCTGATGAACTTGTAAAGCTATCTTTTACATTATTATTTGATGTTTTATTCTGGAGGGCAGTGTGGTACACTGGTAAGGACATAAGATCTGAGTTCTGGGCCAGACTCTCTGGCCATTTATGTGGCCACAGGGAAGTGGATTAATCTTTCTGGGCCTGAGTTTTCTCACCTACAAAATAGAGGGTTTGGTTTGGATGATCTCTAACAGCTTACCTAACTTGGTTGTTTTTTTTTTGTCCTAGAGTTTTTCTATTGAATTTTCCATGCTATTTTTCTTCAGTTTTATGATGAATCTATATTGTTTTCCCCATATCAGTTTTAGACTCATTGAGGGCAGAAACTTTGATACCAGTTCATCCCCTAACTCAGAGCCTTACAATGTTATTATTAACTAAATACCTGAAATTCACTGCCACATATTCTTACTTATCTGCTAATGTGAACCTCATCTCCCTGCCCCTCCCACTGCTCCCCAAATGTTTTTAATCTCTGGTCTCCGCGTTTCCCAAGCATCAAGTATTTCATATTGACTTATAGTGAGTGTTGATATCAATAGTTCACAAACAGTGGGTATTAATTAGCTATCACAAAGGCAGGCAGCAAGGGAAGGGGCTGCCAAGGTGAGTGTATCATTGCCCTCGTTCAGCAGGTATGACGGTTCTGTGAAACACTGTGCAAGCAAAGTCAAGTTCCTCGAATCTACATGAGACCCCCACAGGCCACCTGCTATCGTCGCTGATGTATTTATTTCTGCACCATTTCTCCATTGGGAGCTGCCTCACCCTTTGGGCACAGAACATTGTCAGAGTTTCAGAGAGTTTTGTTTTTAATGCCATGTCCTTTTTATGCCAATTAGAGATAATCTCCTTGGGCTCTTAAGTAATTTGTCTGTGTAATTTCAGTCACACTGGAAAGAGTCACCAATCCTTTGCTGATTGGAAGACAATGCAGAAACTCCTCAGGCAGTTAGAAATTCATCAAAACTTTTAAATAAGTGGGATGACTTTCCCCTCCATTCTTTTATCAAATAAGAAGGCTCCCTACACAGATAAATGCACAAATTAATTTGAAACAGGGGACTTTTTTGATCTTATAAAACACACAAACACACGCTGCCTACAATCGAACAGTTTTGATGAACTTAAGAATTAGAAATTTTTCCCGAGGAATCAACATGTTTGTTTGAATTTTGAGAGGTTTATACTTTCTCATGGTTCTTCAAAGTCCTGGGTATTTAATGGAATCAATGGCCTTGAGTTCATTAGGAATTCTCTTTACTGTATTGGTCGGCAAACTTCTACCACAGGAGCAGAGGGGCTTAATTAATTCCTAGCTGATTATAATAATTGTCTTTTCACCCCGCCTTTACTTACTATTTTAGAGCACCTGAACATAATCCTATTGCTGAAGCATCAACCCTCAGAGGGAGGAATGTAACTTTGTGTTAAGAAACTGCCAGCTTTGACCATCTCGGAAAGGCCACTTTGAGTGGCTGTGCGCCTAAGAGGAGGGGGGTGGGCTGCCATCTAGGTGACACCCACTGCAGGTCCCAGTGCCGCATCAGAGAGCTTTGCCCTGTTTCCTAGTGACCCCTGGTCCCAGAACACCCGTTTTTGGCAGGTTTGTTTGAGCAGAACTTCTTTATTCACAATGTGTATTTATCTTGCCTTTGAGTCTTGATTTGATGTATATCACCATGTACAAATCCCAAATCTGTCAACTGCACCAGACAGAATTCATGGATTAATGGCCTAGATTGATCAATTCAGCATTCTTTTGCCTTTCATGGGGATAGCTTCCCCTTCGTCACTCTTTTGTGTAAAAATAAAACAAATAATTTTGTGCATACAATATGGGTAATATTTCTATTTATTCAAATTCTGCTTTGCAATTTATTCCTTTAAAAACATAATTTGAGAACTTATATGAAATATGCCCACAATATAAATAGGCATCTGGGAGCCACGTAGAAATAGCAGGTTCAGAACATTATTTGACTTTTCTCCATTCACGCACACACAGGCCAGGAAGCTCTCCTGTTACCTGCAATTTTTTTCTTTGCTTTTGTCTTGTCTTGCATTTTTTGAGTCCATAGGGGATCCTTACTCTCATCTTGCAAAAACGTGGATCTGACTGAAGAGTTATTAGCACTAATTAGAGTTTAGTAAGAAATTAATAGATGAAACATAGTAGGTGTTTAATACACCATCCATAACTGGTCTAAAAAAATAAAAACATCAAATTCCACTCACAAGAGCAACAACTATACAGAGACAGAAAAATAGTTTAAATAGAAGAGTATGAAAACTTTTAAATTTTATTAAGAAAACTATAAAACTTCACTGAGGTACTTAAATCAAACAAACAGTTCTAGGTGTAAAGACTGAATATTTTCAGTATACAAAATTTTCCCAGGTGTGATTATAGAATTGCTGGAATTCTTGTTCATTGCATGGGGACATATTGAACTGCATAGGAACTTGACAAAGTGATCTATGTACCTTTTTTAGAAAGATAAACTGGAAATCCACCAATATCTGTACAATGATATCCTCTTAATATTTTTAAGCCTCAAGTTTCCTAAAGTAAATATCTTTGCTTACCATTTGTTGTTTTCTAATTACAAAAGCATTTTTGGGGAAGCAACTAAATGTAGCAGTCTACATACCTTTCCAGATTTTAAATTCCTGCAGCCATGGCATGATATAATGAAAGTAGATGTATCTTGGATGGTGTTATAGATGTGATACGGGAAGAGTGTGCAGAGTGATTTGAAGTCAATGGGTACAGAAAACAAATATTTTCAGATAACATAAAAGGGGAGGCAAATCAGCAAGGGACAAGAGAAGTCGATAAGGGCAGGGGAGAGACATGAATCATAGAAAACTTTTCTAGGAGATATTCAGTGGCACTAACAGGGAGGTGGAATTGGTGGTTCTTTCCCCAAACTAATTGGCATTGGTTACTATGCTCTGGACAGTCCTTGTGAAATAGAAGCCGAGTAATGGCAGCGACAGCACATCGTCTCCCACACCTGCTGCTGCTGCTTGTAGACGAAGGACTTGTGTGCAGAGGGTGGAATGAGGTCTGCAGGGCTTATGATGCGCAGGTTGGGCTGTGTGAAAAGAACAGGTGAGAACTTGTCTGTTTTTTCCAGAAGACTTTTAATCACTATAAGATGTTCAGATTGATTATTATTCTACGAACCTGCCACTGTTTGTCCCATGTAAACAGGGCTTTGATTCTTTTCAATCTCAAGTGTCATTTAAAAAAAGGACATAATAAAAATTCCAGCAGCAATTAATTAAAGGGAGAAAAACGGTTTGTTCTGAGATGTTCTACTCGAGAGAGCATATCACTAATATTATTTGGGAAGACAAAAAGTGAATCAATTTTTCTTTCCAAATGAATTAAACAAAAACAATTTCACTCATGGGTTGAGATGCTAACTGCCTGCTCCCCATGTGAAGGTGAGTTATAGCAGCGATGATGTCACTTCTGAGAACTGAGGCTCCAGTAGAAACACTCCCAGAACTTCAATGTCTCCATTCCAAGCTATCTCTAATATTTCATGTACGAATTTGCAGGCCATCCGAAAGAATAAGACATTGTGCTGACTTCTTTCTCTGCAGCTTCCCAGAAGGCCACTCAGGTTTATGCAATGCAAGAACACTGCTGTTTGGAATGGGGAGTCTTCATGGCTGCAACAGACCACCTCTTTGGGATTTGTAGCACTGTTTTAGATTTGGGCTTCCTGCTTTACATCGCTGCTTTGGTTTCCTGATGTTTCACCATCACACCAAATGGCTTTTCAGAACAGAGTTCTGTTTAAACACTTTTTCTTATTGAATGTGGTGCCCTGAGCATGGCTGGGTGACGTTACATAATGCTATGTGGGCAAATTAATTACCAAGCATCATCTTGTCACGGCAAACTCACGTGAGCACACATACAAGTGTAATGAATCATTGGTGTGGAGTAAAGGACTTGCTCTGCAATATGTATTTCTGCTGTGGCAGGAGTTGTAATTCCTGTGTCGTCATGGACCCCTTAGGTCTATGCAATAAGTGCCAGCTGTCTGGACAGCCTCATAAGGAGACAGGCAGATAAGTGTGTTGATATGCACAAAATATGAACATCAGACTGGATTATTCTACACTCACCTTCTCCAGCCTATTGGGTCCCCTGTTACTATGCAGAAATTACAGAGGGCTGAGGTCTGGTTCTCTTTACATGAAGCGTTTGTCATTTTTTTCCCCCAAGGTAATAATTTCCCTGAATTTCTATTCACCTCTCAAATAGGGCCATGGTTTTCATGTTTATTTTTAATAGTTTGTTTTCAATGATTTCTAGAAACTAAAAATAATTTTATATGTAAGTTATATATTAATAGCAATTGCTTGTTAATATGTTTATAATATCAATTAAAATTACACACATTTCTAATACAGATTAAGTCACTTAACAAAATTAATAAAACAATATTAATTCTTTTTTTCTCCATAAATTTTTTCTACTTTCTTAGTGAAGTATAACCTACATGTCATAAAATATGAAAATCTTAACTATACATCTAGATGCAAGTTTAGGAATGTATAAACCCATTACATTACAAAATATAACAACTACCCAGGTTAAGGTATAGAATATTCATAACCCAGAAACCTCCCTCTTGCTTACTCTCTAGTCACAACTTGCTCCACTATACTGACTTGTTTTTAAAAAAAATTCATTGAATTTATTGCAGTGACATTGGTTAATGAAATTATATAGGTTTCAAGTGTACAACTGTATAACACATCATCTGTATGTTGTGTTGTGTGTTCACCACCCAAAGTCAAGTCTCCTTCCATCATCATTCATCTCCCCTTTACACTCTTCTACTTCCCCCCCAGCCCCCTTTCTCTCTGGTAACCACCATAGAACAGTATTAATTGTTACACATTTTTACTATGTCTGGTACTTTCAATAGCCTAACTGTCAATAGGATTCTTCAGATGGGAAGACTGAGGTACAGTGAGATTAAGTAGATTACCTGGGCCACACAGCCAGTGAGTGATGAGGAGAGAATTCAGTCTTAGTCTGCTGCAGAGCCCTGCTCCTAGCTACTGTGCTGGGCTCTCACATGTCTCTGGTCCTCCCTGATCCTAAGGCTCTTCATACTACCTTCCTTGTTTATGACTTCCCAGCAGATCACCAGCTCTGGACACAGTGGCTTGTACTGTGTACCTATGTAAGTCCATCCCCTAGAACTGGGCCAGACAGATATCAAGCTCTTAATAAGTGATAGATTGAAGTGTTATGTCTCTATTAAAAATTGCCTTGAGGCTACATGTTTCCACGAATCTGTACTTGAGCCCTGCAAAGAGAGATATGTAGAAAAATGAAAAGGAATCTGAGATTTGGGGAGTGTTGCTTGGAGCCCCTTGATATCACCACTGGTGATAACAAGATGGTTAAAAAAGGTCAGAGAACACAGCCAGCCTTTTTAATACCACAGTTATGACTCTCCCTGCAGTCTGCTGACTTTGGTCCCAGAGGGGTGCAGGACCACAGTGCTGGCACAGAAGGCAGGGCAACAATGAGGTACTCAGAATGTTTCCAGTCTATCAAATTAAGTCCCAGAGCTGTTGCTGTCAAGATATCAGTGGTGCAGGTGACATGGTACTAAGGCATGACCTTGGCAGTCCTTCCTGATAGTCCTGGAGTGGGGACACCCTTCTGTCTACACCCTGTGTAGACAGGGTTAGAGACTCTGTGAGTGGTCATTTATGCAGGAAGATGGAACTGGAGGAGGGAAAGCATAAATGCCAAGCACTGGTAGAGTGGGCTATGTTTGTATCACATGGGATATATCTCCCAAGGACTCCCAGAAAAGTCTAGAGGAGTGAAGAGAATGGAGGTTTTGTTTTAACAGGTCAAGGCAGAATTAGATAAATAGTAACCTCATTTTTTACACCTGGGCTGGTGTTGCCTGAGGATAAAAAGATTATACTTGACTGTATTCAGAGACAAAGGGCCTGGGGACAAGCCTGGGGACAAGCTGACTCACCAATGTACAGGGTAGTGTAGGGAGAGTGGGTAGAGGTGGCGGGACCACAGAATAAAACAAAAAAGGGTCTCAGCGCAAAGTCCAAAGAGCCTTGGGCCTTGGACATGCTCTGTGTCACATGCCTGTGTGTGCTGTGTAGGAGACTTGGTGGCAGCTACAAGTTACCTAGATACTGTGATTTACACAAATCAATACCCTGCAATAAGTGAGAGCTTAAACTACGCAACCATAGTTCTGGGAAATACATCAAGTTTATCTTTTTAATAAAAGTTGAGAAATTGCTTTCCCTTAATTAAAGCAAGAGGGGGAGAGAGTGTATAGGAAATGAAACAACAGCGTTGGCTTGTGCGGCTGGGGGTGTGAATTTTAGAGCCTTCAGGGACCCCCTTTCCCTGGGGTTCCGTGTGGGGCTCTTTAGAGAACAAACACAGCCTGGGAGAGGCTGTTTGGATACCCCTTCGCCTAGCAGAAGGTTTCCTCAGAATGAAGTCTGATCAAGAGTGCAGAACTTTATTTGGCCAGGTAACTATGTTTATGGGAGGCAGAATGTTTTTGTTGCAAAGGCAAGGGTGGAGGGTCAGGAAAGAAGAGAAACATTTCAAAGGTATTATATACTTCATTGGAAAAAAGGGAATATTTCGGAGGGTGTTCTGAACCTCAAGCAAAGGAGGAAGGTGAACCCTTCTGATTCTCTTGTTCCAACTCTGTCTCGTGCCCGTGTGACTTTCTACACAATTGCCACTACCTTCCTGAAGTTGGAGCAGCACCTGGTGAAAGCCTCCTGCCTTAGGTAGCTGCACAACCTTCTTTCTTCTCTAGGCTACTGCTTTGGCTGTTCTCTGTTTCTGATCTCTGTTGTTGACACTCTGCAGGGCTGCCCGCAACCCTGTTCTTGTCCTCCACCCCCCACTGTTCCTTATGTGAGTCCGTAAGTATCTAGGGAAGCATCCGGGTGCTAGAACTGGTTGGAGGCGGGGAGTAAGGCAAAAGCCTCCCCCCATGTCCTTGTCTCACATCAGCAGCTTTCCTAATCCCACCCCATAAATTCAACCTTTCTGCTCATATTCTAGGACCCTACCCATGCACCTGGCCTTGCCTTCTACAATTATGTATCTGGAACAGCTAGGTCCATAAAATGAGAACAAACCTTACCCTTCTCTTTAATATACTCTGGCAGGACCTCTGTCCCCAGTAAAGACCCTTTCTGTTCCAATCCCTTTCCTTTGTACTACCACTAGCACCAGATATAAAAAGGCAAAAAGTACTATCACAATGGGAATGGGAAAAGAGAGACTGGGATAATGCCTTGTCTCCCATTGGCCATGGAAGGAGGGGAGCCCAGGCTGGTTGTAGAAGGTGGCAAGAGGGGGAAGAGAGAGACTTCATTCTGAGAGCACCTTAAGGAAGAGAAGGACAGACCACATCCTGCCACTTTCTTAAGAGAAGGACAGTTCGTACTCTGGGACTTTCTTAAGGAAGAATGATTTCTGTGAAATGCAAATAGTTTATACTCTGCTTTGGAGCAGAGTATATTCCTTTTCATGATAAGTTACCAATTAGAACTACTTTCAAAATTGTTCTCTTCTTCCTAGTCTACTCTGTAGCCATCCAGTCTGCAATCCTTTCTTTGTGCACTCAGTATATTCTTAAAGTTTTTCTTTAAATCTTTGCTACCCAAAGTGTGGTCTGGGATTCAGCCAGCATCAGCATCTTCCGGGATCTGCTGCCGGTAGAAATTCAGAATCTCCCAACTTCAACTCTGTTGAATCAGAATCTGTATTGTAACAAGATTTTCAGGTGTCTCTTACAGAGATTAAACATTGCTTGGAATGCCTGCTGCAGTTTTGAATGACAAAGAGTATTTGAAAATTGATTATTTCTTTGAATTTAGATGAACGTGGTAATCCTGCTATTGGAAAACATCATAAAAGTTATCCCAGAGGTCTGAACCTGTTGTGTTTATTAGATTAAATTGGAAATTTTGTGAGCTCTAGCTAAAACTTGCTTTCCCCTTAAAATGCTGCTTTCCTCTGCTTTCTCTCCGGTTTTCAGCACAAACAAGAACGTCTCTTGGTGTCGGTTTCTCAGAGAAACTTCCTCACAGATGGATAACAAACAAATCCCGTGGAAGGAACAGCTTGTGTCTGGTCCTTCTTCTGTGGCTCCTGCTTCTGACTGCTGATAAACGGTGGCCATGGCCTCTCTAGGGGCTTCCTCATTGTTCTCCAAGTTGCCATTTTCACATCGCAGGGAAGGCTGCAGTTAGGTAAGGCATGGGAGCAAGTGGGACATCTGACTTACTCTGAAATACCCACCCCAGCATCTGCTGTGGCCCTGTACCATATTGCTTATTCCTCTATAGCAGCACTTATTTTGTGCTGTCTTTTAGTATATTGGTTATACCCCTGCCTCTCCAGCTGGATTATAAACTCCTTGGAGAGAGTAAGAATCCATCTTCATTTTTATCCCTGCCCCTAACACATCTACATTCAGCACAAGGCCTCTCAGTGCCACATGCGTGGTAAATTCACATGTCAGAAATTCACTAGATATATCTGTGTATGATTGCCAGTACCTCTCTTTCTAAAATTTGATTTGTTGTCATGGAGACATCAATGATTATGACTTGCAGATCAGAGATAGGAATTGAACAATAAGCCTCGGTTATTGACTAGCAGAGTGCAAATGTTGTATTTCCCAGGCCCAGTTATAACAGATGGACTATAGCTCTCTAAAATTTGATCTAGTAACATTCATTAAAATCTGTGAATGAACCAGATGGTAAAGAGTTGTAGTGGGGAGAGTGGGCTTAGATGTGGTAGGACAATTTTATTATAATTTTTTATTCTTTTTACATTTTTGACCTTTCGAGGAATTTCTTCCATCCTTAACTATTTATGTCATCCATACATAATAAGAGACAGTGGGCTCTCTAGTTTGAATTCCGACTCCATCACTTACTAGACTGAAAATGTCTCTGTGTTTCCATTCTTCTTGTAAAATGGCCATGACAAAAGTTTTAAAAAACTGATTGATTTATAAAATCCTATCTGATACGTAATAGGTGATACATATCTTTTACATTATTATCAGTCTTCTAAAAAGAATAATAACAATAAGCCTTGGCTTGGAAGTGCAAACACTTCCTGCGGATTTGGCATATCTGTAGGTTTCAGGGAAGCCTGAGGGCCCACGCCCACGTATATTCCCAGCCATTCAGTCAACACTTTAGCCAGTGGACTGCATGCTCTTCCGCATAGATCTGAAGTTTCTCCATGAGGCTTTGCGTTCTGGGGTCTCCTGTTCTTGTTCGTGCTGTTCTCTAGTCGGCACATGCAATAGGCCCCAGGTGACTTCCAGTGAGCCCACCTCCGGGTGTCCACACCTCTGTGCAATCCCCTTTCCTGAGTGTGTGCAGGGCCTGTGACTTGTTTCTAGCCAATAGAATGTGATGATGGTGACAGGATATCACTCTGAGAGTACTCTGTGCTGCCTGACCGCCTCTCAGCTGAATGCAGACAGATTCTCCTGGCTGGCCATGTTGAAGAAGCAAGAGACTGTGGGAGTCCCTCTGGGACCTGAGGATGCTCTCCAGCCAGTAGCCAGCAAAGAGCCTTCAGTCGTATACCACGAGAACATTTAATAGGCAGCAACCTAAGTGATCTTGGAAGCAGATTTTTACCCTGCTAAGCTTCCAGATGAAATGCAACCCAGTTGAGATCTTGACTGTAGCCTGCGATACTCTGCACAGAGGACTCACCTCCGCCCTGTCTGGAGTCCTGACCCACAGAAATTGTAACACAATAAATGTGTACAATTTTCACTCACCAAGTTGATGGTGATTTGCTACACAATCATAGAAAACTAGTATAGTATGGCTACCAGCACATAAGTAAGTGGGACTCATATTTGGCGATGGGTCCGGTAATCTAAGACCTCCACTGTGTCCTCTCAGGTATTTTGTGATACCTGGGGGCTTTTAAGGTAGGCTTGCATGAGTTGGTTCAAACTATTGTCAAGACAAATTTCTTTTTTTTTTTTAACTTTTTTTATTGATTATGCCATTACATTTGCTCTATTCCCCCCTCCATTCCCCTCTACCCTGCATACCCCTCCCCCACCATTTCCCCCTTTAGTTCATGAACATGTGTCTCAAATTCTTTAGATTCTGTATTTCCCCTACTATTCTTACGCTCCCCCCTATCTATTTTCTATCTACTGTCTATGCTACTTATTTTCTGCACCTTCTCCCCCCTTCCCCTCCTCCCACTCCCCTGTTGCTAACCCTCCATGAGATCTTCATTTCTATGGTTCTGCTCCTGATCTAGCTGTCCTCTTAGTTTGCTTTTGTTTTAGGTGTGGTTCTTAATAACTGTGAGTTTGCTGTCCTTTCACTGTTCATCTTTTTTATCTTTTCTTAGATAAGTCCCTTTAACATTTCATATAATAAGGGCTTGGTGATGATGAACTCCTTGAATTTGGTCTTATCTGAGAAGCACTTTATCTGTCCTTCCATTCTAAATGAAAGTTTTGCTGGGTAGAGCAATCTTGGTTGTAGATCTTTGGTTTTCATGACTTGGAATACCTCTTTCCAGCCCCTTCTTGCCTGTAAGGTCTCTTTTGAGAAATCAGCTGACAGTCTGATGGGAACTCCTTTGTAGGTGACTGTCCCCTTAGCTCTTGCTGCTTCTAGGATTCTCTCCTTCATTTTAATCTTGGCTAATGTAATTATGATGTGCCTTGGTGTGTTCCTTCTTGAGTCCAACTTCTTTGGGACTCTCTGAGCTTCCTGGATTTCTTGGAAGTCTATTTCCTTTGCCAGATTGGGGAAATTCTCCTTTATTATTTGTTCAAATAAGTTTTCCACTGGTGGCTGTGCCTTTCCCCCTTCTGGTACCCCTATAATTCGGATGTTGGAACGTTTAAAGATGTCCTGGAGGTTCCTAAGCTTCTCCTCATTTTTCTGAATTCTTATTTCTTCATTCCTTTCTGTTTGATCATTTTTTTCTTCCTTCTGGACCACTCCCCTTGATTTGAGTCCCAATTTTCTTTCCATTACTATTGGTATCCTTTGTATCACCATTCATTTCAATTAGTTTAGCTTCCATATGTTTCTCTAATTTGTGACTAAAATCAACCAGTTCTGTAAGGATCCTGATAACCAGTGTTTTGAATTGTGCATCTGAAAGACTGGCTATTTCTTCATCACTTAGGTCTATCAGTTCTGGGGCTCTGAGTTGTCCTAGAGCCATTTTTGGTCTATTCGTGCTGTTAAGTGAGCGGAGCGAAGCCTTAGTTGTTTACCAGGACGGGGAGACCCAGGTCGCTGGTTTGTGACGCTGTGTGTGGGGGCGTGGTCAGAGAGGGAGCAATGGCGTTCCTCTCCGCTAGCCCAGCGCATCCAGTCACTCACACGCCTGGGGCTTGTTTATCCGATCGGAATTGTGCGAGCCTGCTGCCCTGCGCAGGCTTCCCTTCCCACTGGTTTCTCCGCACGTAAATGCGCGCGACCGACCGACCCACCGCGCCTCTTCCCTGTGCTCTCTGGCAGCCAGCTCGCTCGCGATCAGCGCCCTCGGTTGCCTGCGCGCACCACGCACCACCCTGGGAATTTTTTCTTGCTAACCTGCTCCGCTGCTGGCCTCGTTCCTCATACCAGTACAGCTGAGTATCTAGTTGTCCTTTGGACTCCGTATTGTCGATTTTCTGTGTGGCTTGGTTGTGACTGCTGTTAAAAATAGTTGTTCTTAGATTTGGTTGTGCACAGAGGCGAGGTGGTTCCTCCACCTACTTCTCCATCTTGGCGGAAGTCCAAGACAAATTTCATTTTACATTAAGGAGATAGCTTGGAGTTGTTCTGGAGCTAAAAATAGTCTTTTCTTAATTACATCATTCTTTCAGTTCCTATTGTTTTAAAACAAATAATAGCTTTTATTTTTTAGAACAGTTTCAGAATCACAGAAGAATTGAACAGATAGTGTGGAGAACTCCCATAACCACTCCTCCTCTCATTCTTCTATTATTTACATCTTTCATTAATGTGGTACATATGTTACAATTAATGAATCAATATGGACCTATTAATAACTGTTCATTAACTAAGCATAATGTAATGTATCCACATTATAGTATCCTACAGAGGAGTTTCTATACCATAAAGATTCACTGTGCTCTACCTGCTCATTCCTTCACCCCTTGGCCCCCAAACATATGACTGCCACTGATGTTGTTTTCTGTCTCTATGATTTTGTCTTTTTCAGATGTCATGTGATTGGAATCATAAAGTCTGTAACCTTTTAAGACTAGCTTCATTCATTTAGCAATACATATTAAGGTTCTCCCTGTCTTTTTATGGCTTAAGAGCTCATTTCAATTTTTTTCATTTCTTTTTATTGCTAAATAATATTCTATTGTAAGAATGCGGCACAGTTTGTCTATCTACTGAAGGACATCTTGGTTTCCACCAGTTTTGGGTAATTTTTAATAAAGCTACCTGCTGTATTCATTCATGTGAAGGTTTTTGTATGGACCTGTTTTCAGTTCAGTTAGGTAAGAGCTAAAAATTTGATTGCTGAGAGTATTTTAGTTCTGTAGTAACTGCCACACTTTCTTTCAAAATGGCTGTACTATTTTGCATTCCCACTGACAATGAATGAGAATCCCTGTTGCTCCACCTTCTTGTCAGCACTTGAGGTTGTCAGTTTTTTGTTTTTTTTTTTTAAATTTTGGCCATTCTAATAGGTGTGTAGTGCTATCTTGTGATTTTAATTTGCAGTTTCCTAATGACATATAATGTTGAGCATCCTTTCACATGTTTATTTGTTATATTTAAATCTTCTTTGGTGAGATTTCAGACCTTTTGCTTATTTTTAAAATCAGGTTGTTCTGTTTTAACAGTTATTTATATATTTTGAATAATAATCTTGTATCAAATATGTATTTTGCAAATATTTTTCATGTTCTGTGGGTTGTCTTTTAATCATCTTAACAGCATCTTTTGCAGAGTAGAAGTTTAAAAATCTTGATTAAAACCGAGCTGTTTTCCAGTGTCATGATTAAGTTGAGATAAACTTCAGTAAGAGAAAGCTTCTTGTTTCGATGGCTATGAGAAAAAATATGGCAATATGTTGTGACCCATACTCATTCCTGTTGGTTTGCTTCAGAACCTACATTTTAAGTAAATGGAAAAATGGAATATTTTCTTAAAACTTATGTTTGAAGCTCAGCATGACACATATGTAAGTCCCTAAATGGCAAATATCTGAGAAGCAGTTATTATTTTCCCTTCTCAAGGATATTTGATCCTAATAATTTAACTGTAATATAATCATATGTAGTAAAATCACAGATAATTTCATTTGTGTTCTCAAAACTTAAATCACATTCCTTTTAAAGTAGTTTTAGAGAGGAACTAAGTAACTGATTATACAACCTTTTCTTTTAGAACAATTATAAATAAATAGTAACAATAGAATGTAGTAGTTGTTTGAGAATTGGACTTGAAGGTTTTTTTTTTTTAACTCAAGAAGATTGGTATAGGTTCACCATGCAGCCCCTTGATGCGAGTCCCAAAATTCTTTGATGCATCAGTTCCCTTAACTCTTCCATTTTCAGTTCATATTGTCCCACTTGATAATAGTCTGATATGTCCTACTCTAAAACCCTGTGCTTTCATGTCTCTGCCTGATGGGAGAGAAACAGGGACTCATCTGCACAGAGCAAGGTAAGGAATTGGAGCCTTCGATCTTTAACAGACTTTCAACAAATCCTCTGTACTTTTCAGATTAATTTCAGTTGTCCTTCTAGAGGAACTTGTTTTGCCAATTCTGGAGGCTGTGGAGAAATCTTTGGTGGCAATCTGGTTGCTTCTCAGCTTTCCTAGGGTTCAGTTTCTTAGGTCTGCTATTGTTGGCATGATCTCCTCTGCTATCATTCCTATTCTTGTAGGGTTATAACAGTAAAAAAGTCTTTTCATCATCATTTTGGTTGGTTTTGAGAGCATGTAAAGATAGTCGATGATCATTTAATTAATTAAGGTTATTTAATCATTTATCTTTATGCACATCTTTAAATGGTCAATTTTACAGATTTTATTTCCAAAGTGCAATAATATGGAACATATAGCCTTCAAAGAGAAATAAACACTTTTAAAATTCTAGTCAATGTTCAACTCACTAGTATAATATATAGAAAAATGCCAAATATTTAGTCAGTGTCACAGAATTAAAATATATTTCATGAAATTATATAATGGAATTATGCAAATTTCATTGAATAGAGGACTTGGAATGGCCATGTTTGTCAACTGCAGCACTACTGACATTTTGGGCTGAATAATTTATTCTTTGGTGTGGAGGGTTGCTTTGTGCATTGTGGGATGTTTAGTAGCATCTGTGGCCTCCTCCCACCAAGATGGCGGTAGCAACCCCAAGTTTAGGCAAAGAGTGTGTCTCTGGACATGGCCAGATGTCTTCTGGGGGACAAAATTGCTCTTGATTGAGAATCACTGTGATAGGTATACTACACAAGTCAGGAAACACTTTCTGTAAAGAGTCAGTAAATGTTTCTAGTTTTGTGAATGAGATTATCTTTGCTGTGGCTGTTCAACGTTGCTATAGTAAAGTGAAAACAACCAGAGAAAACATGAAAACTCATGGAAATCACTATGTTCTAACAAAACTTTATTTATAAAACTGGGAAGCAGACCAGACTTGGCTCATGGACCAGACAGGTTGCCAACTCCTTGTGTTATTGTACAAAGAATGGAGACTTTGGGCACAGACTTGGGCTTAAGCCACTTACAAGCTATGTGGTCTCAGGTTAACCTAATATAAATGGTAATGCCTATTTCATAAGATTGTTGTGAGAATCAGATGGAAGCTTAACTGAAAAAATTTCTAAAATATAGTACTACTATTTACTGTTCTTGGTCCTTGTCCAGAGGTTCGTAACTATAAGTGTTAATGCCTATTAGTAACCACTTGCATGATTGAATGTGCCTTTCCCCTGCACTAGATGGAGAACTTCTGGAAGTGAGCAAATAGATCATTGGCATTTTCTTATGTTTTTTACTCTGTGCCTGGCACAGTGTTGCTGATTATTAAATGTTTGATGAAGAAACAAATAAATCAGTCCATTCTACTGTACTCAATACAGTTTTATTTCATATTTATATTTGTACTATATCTTAAAGAAAACACATTTTCAACAAAACCATCACAAAATACTTTCTGCTTCAACTACTAATAGACATGATAAAATATTTCATCCAACAATTTATAGATAAAATGATTTCACACATACTTATAAGAAACATTTTATACTTTGTTATAGCATCCAAAAGAGCTAAAATGAAATATTGTTCTATTTAAGTATGCTATTAGGAGCACAAAAACATAATGGCATAATTTTTATAATATTAGGCTTGATTATCTTTTAGCATAGTAAAACAAAAATCATATATTGCTTATTGTTTCTACCTAAATTACAAAACTGACCCTGCTTTTAGGGTTTAATAATTTATTGCAAGTATTTGTGGGACTTTCTCCCTGCTGAAATATACTCAATAAATCCTAATTCTTTAGCAGAATTGAGATATTGAAGCAGACTTAACATGCTGTTTGCTAAGGTACACCGAATGACTTGAACCTAAAAGAACCAGGTCTAGGACTAGAGGACTGGGATTCCAGGACCATAACTTGACTTTAATACATTCTCCTATGTCTGATGAAGGTGTGAATGTAAAGAATTTAGGAAACAACTTTGGAGAACAGTTTTAGGGGGTGCTTGCCAATTCTAGGAAGTAGTAGGGGAATGGGGTCCTGTCTTGGGAACAAAGGAAAAATGTTGGGTGCTCAAAAAAAAAGACCCTCAGATACCTCTAACTTTCTAAAAGTGGAAACACATTTTGATGTTGTTCACTTTTGTTCTTTGCTTTCTTAAGGTCTGTGCAAAAGGAAAAGAGTAAGCAACTCTAGGTGTGAGAATGTAACTTATCAAAGCCCAACTCATAGCAGAAGTGCTACTGCTGTGTGGGGAGGGTCCAGATCCAGGTTTTGGGGTGGGGAAGCCAGACAGCTGCTTGAGGCAACACTCTGCTAGGCACACTACAATAATAATGAAAGAAAAGCAGAAATATGGTGTCCTATTTCCTTATCATAGAGAGATAGAGGTATAATCTAGTAAAATTTATCTTCTCTTCTGCCCTTTCCTCTTCCTATTCCTCTTTCTTTTTTCCTCCTTCTCCTCTTTTTCCTCCACCACAGTATTTTCTTCTCCTTCTCCTTTCCCTTCTTCTTCCACCTCTTCTCCTCCCTCTCTCCTCCTCCTCCTTCTTCTTCTATCTCTTTCCCCCTCCCTTTCACCCTGCCTCCTGTCTTTCCTCTCTCCTTCCCTCCTTCCTTCCCTCATCAGTATAGCCATGATCATATTTGGGGGATTGGAGTGGCAGTGTGACTTGTTAGGTAGAAGTAGGAGTCATTTCCTTTGCTTTACTAAAAGAATGCCTTTGTGATCCTAATGCCCAGGACTGCCAAACATTTCCTAGGAGACCTAAGGTTTCATTATGGTCAACAAGAGTAGGATGGCCACTTTCAGCTGGGTAACATGTGGCATGCCTCAGGAGGTGGACCAACAGAGAGTGATGCAGCACAAAGGTACCACCCAGAGCCCTCACTCCCACCTCAGGACCAAGGGTATTGACAGATCACAGTTGAATCACTCTCCAGGAATGACCTTTTACTGAAGAAAACTGCTTCTCTCAAGGTTTCATGTCTTTTTGGGAGAAGCCTGAATCTGATGCCTGATCAGTGGAAGGGGAAAAAGTTCTGGCTTCTTTGTCTCAGTTACGGCAATTTTAGTTCTAGAAGCTCCTCCTATACCTGTATTACAGTTTAACTTCTTCCTTTGTCCCTTTGTCTTTCCTCATGCCCTGCAAGTTTGGTTTCCAAGAACATTTTTCAGTGAACCTTCTGCACGAAAATCTCAGAATTTTATAATCTTAATCCTGTTGAACTTGACTTATGACAGTTGACAATAAATGTGGTCCTAGGGAGAATGTAAAATGGGATTTTAGAACTTGGTCATACACCAGCAGGAGCAATTACATTTGTGAAATTTAGGGGAAATAGTAATTATAGGGACTATGGTGTTGGGTGATTGCTCCTGATTGTTCAAGAGTAATTATAGAGCTTAATCACCAGCATCCCCACCCCTTGTCTTCCCAGGGCAGGTGGGTGGGGTTGAAAGTTTCAATCCTCTAATAATTTGGTCTTTCTGGCGAGCAATACCATCTTGGGCTAGCTGGAGACCCCTCGCTCAGTCACCTTTATTAGCTTAAATTCAGAGCTTATCAGCATACATTTAAAAAAGGCTCCTTATGAGAAACAAAAAAATACTCCTATCATTCAGAACTTCTGTGTCTGAAACAAGGGACGAAGACAAAATACATTCCTTATTATATCACCCCAGGGCAGAACATAAATTCGGATAATAGCAATGAATATAGTAGCACTCTCCCAGATGCACTATTTAATTATCAGGCAAGTACTCAGTATTATGAACTAAGTGTTCATGTCCCTAAAATGTATGTGTTGAAGCCCTAATCACCAATGTGACCCTTTTTAGAGACAGGACCTGCGAAGAAGCAATAAAGTTTAAATGAGGTCATAAGGATAGGGCCCTAAATCTGATTGGGCTGGTGCCCTTACAAGAGAAAAAGACATCTGAGAACATAGCAAGAAGCAGCCATCTGCAAGCCAGGAAGAAAGTTCTCACCCAGAACAGAATTTGCTAATCTTGAACTTTCCAGGCTCCAGAACTGTGAGAAAATAAATGTCTGTTGTTTAAACACCCAATCTGTGGAATTCTATTATGGCAGGTTATGCTGATTATATTTCCAGGGAGGGTGTGAACCTCCTGCTTGGAAGAACACATGATGGGCTGGATCTTGATGGTGCTGGGTCAAGGAAGAAAGAATTCAAAGTTAGAGAATGGAGAGTTTATTGCTGTGGGCACACTGCTGCGATACAGGATTTACTACTGGCTTGGTCCCAGGAGATATTCATCTAACACTGGGTTGACCCTTGAAAGTATAGATTAAGGGTTGGCCCACAGTAAGTGAATCAGAAATGCCAAACTTTTGTTTGGAAGAAGAGATCAAAGGCCTCAGGGACTTCGGCCTGCTATAGTGTATTTACACCCTGTGACTGGGAACCCACTAGTTGACTATGCTTAGTGAGAGAGCCTTGGGGCACTTTATCTACCAAAACAATAGGCAATGTGCTAGTGAGAAGGGACCAGCATTCTTAAGAAATACAAAGAAGGCTATTCTTTGTAGACAAGCATTGATTTAGGGACACACTGTCAAAGATGTGGGCTCCTGGATAACAATGCAGATGACAGGGTTCTGTAATAATAGAGGCTACCTGGTAGTGCATAACTGGCAGAAGTAAAGTGGGCGCATTCATTATAATGAGAAGCAAGGTCCCAGTGGAAACAAAGGGCTTGACCTAAAAAGACCTGGTGAACAGATCTGGGTGTTGCCTGGGGTAGAAAAAATGGTCAGCCATCAGGGGTATTAGCCAGTCTACACAACCAAAGAAAATAAGGGTGAATGATCAGCAGATAGAAGGCACGTGCTCTAATCAATAATCATTATCTTTTGACCAGTTTCCTAAACTGAGCCAGTTGTCAGACCCAGAACCTGCTGAAAAAAGGGAGATGGGGAGTTATCACAAGGAAAGACCCTGTGACACCATGGCAAGTGTATGTTCAGTAATGATGACTGCAAGGCTTCCTCAGAGGCAACTATAATCACACAATTTCTAATGTAATAAGTACAGGAGAGTATCAGCATCTGAGTTGACAGGATAGGGTGAGGACTTAGGGAGTTTGAGTCCATGACCCTAAAAAACCATGACCCTAGAAAACCAAAACTTAGGTTTCCTGAGTCCATGACCAGCGAGTCATTTACCTTTGGTCCCTGAATGGCTAATTGGTATGGATACACTTGGTGGTCTGAAGAACTCCCAGAGCAGTTCCTTAGTATGCGCTCTGATTGACTGAACAAGTAACAGAAAAAGCTACCTGCTTTGAGTGTGACAGAGCAGTCTGGATAGGGCTCTGCCACAGGTCCAGCCTGTGACCAAAAGATATCATCCAGCAAATATTATGGTATTAGAGGTGTGTGTAGCAAGAAAAAAATGTTTGTAATGCTTGCTTGGTTGGCCTAGGGCCAGAAAGGGGAAAGTGAGGGATAGTGATCTGAGGTGGAAGCATTATTCCTTGAGGAAACCAACTTGCTATGTGGTAGAAATTTGATTAGACTGAACCTCTTCTATCCTGGAAATAGAAGATATTTATTTTGATAGAAATAAACTGATATTTTGGGTGTAGGTTTGCCTTTCCTGCCAGGACCACTGAGGACTTAGGCAGTTTGATCCAATGATACAAAATCTTGCAAAACATTGCATTGGACCAAGGGACCTGCTCTACATCACAGGGGGTGTGGTGGTAGGTATGTGGCCATGGAATTCACTAGTCCTATTAAACTGTACCACCCCAAACCCAATGTCTTGATAAAGTGGTGGAATGAGCCTTTGAAGGCCACGTTGAGGTACCAGATGAGAGATGGTTTTCTGCAAGAAAGGGAAGCCCTCCTCCAGGCTCTAAATCAGTGACTATTATAAGGTGCTGTATCCCAAGGAGAAGGAATAGTTGGTCTGGGAACCAAGAGGTGGAAGTAGGAGTGGCCCTACTAACGTTGCACTCAGTGACCCCTGGGGGGAATGTGTTGCTCCCACAACTCTAGGCCCTGAAACTCCTGAGCCATAGAGGCACTGAGAACAGGGGACAGTGAATGTCCCATTAAGCTTTATGGTCTGGCTGCCCATCAGTCACTTTGAGATCCTTGTGCCAGAAGACCAACAAGGAATGCAGTAAACAGCGTGGCAGAGATAACTGAACCTTATCATCCAGAAAAGATGAGATGGGTGTCATACAGTGAGGGCAGAGAAAAATTTGGCACTGGTTAATCCACTCAGGCATGAATTGTCACACTCTCATCCACTTTGATGGTACCTGGACAAGTGCCCAGGCATGAGAAAAGCCTGATGATAGGAGCTGAGTCCCCTCAAGGATGAGAGTTTTGGTTATCCCACCAAGGTTACCAAGCCCAGAACAGGGACTAATCAAGGATAAGAGGGATGTAGGACGAGAGGAAGGAGTACCAGTTGCAGTTTTAAAACCAGCTGTAGTGGTGTGGGCTTTAGTTAGTTTGTTCTATTAATCTTCCTCTTGGAAGTTTTTCTAGGAAAAGGGACCAACACAATCTCTGATCAGCCATTTTCAGATAGGAAGTGCTCTCCATAACAGGCAAATAGCTAGCAAAGAATAGAATGTAGTATCATAACTGGCAGAAATATTAGCTACTGAAGGACCACAGCTGAGTCCCTCTTCAAGGACTGTCCTCCACTTGAGGGAAGTCTCTTTGTCCAAGGACACATTCTGTCTATGGAGGAAGTCTGCGTCTCTCAGTGGGCTGATGTAGGGATGGTGGTACAAAAACCAGAACCTTTGCCTTAGGTGGAACAACTCTGAAGGCCATTCCGGTGCCTGAGCTCCTAATAAGACTGGCCGAGGTCCTTCCTGCGGCTGGATCCCAGTTCCACCCTTCTCTCTGCTGGGCCCAGCCTCCCTCACTTTTTGCCAGTGCTATTCCTGAGTGCACTACCCCATAAACCTCCTGATGCAAACCTCAGAGTCTGCTTTCCAGGGAAGGTGGCCCATGATGGCTAGTAAAGGAAGCTTTTAAATGCGTTTGAAAGAAGCTTTTGGAAGTATACTCATATTAGTTACCTCTATTCTAAGTCAGTGGGAGTGACTAATCCCATTTAATAAAAAGAAAGAAAAAATTAGGTGAAGTGAAGAAAAACTGTGCCATAAAATGTCATTCCAAATTTAGTTTAAATATATTACTTTTAGGAAAACCTCTTCATATAAGCATTAAGAAAGAAGAATATAATTTTAAAGAATACAAAGGCCAAACAATCAGAAATAAAAGTTGAGTAACTATTAGAGAATCCCACTTGCCAGGAGGGAACTCCAGAAAAGGAAGACTAGAAGTGGCCGGATGACAGACCTGGTCCCAAGGTACCCGGAGCTTGACCAGCATTGTTTCCTCCCTGCTAGAACCTATATTTCTCTGTGGGTCATTACTCCTCTGTCACTGGGTGTTTGTACCGGAAAGGAGAGGATTCCCAGCACTAGGAGGCAGATTCTTCTGCAGGACAGAACTCAGCCTTTAGTTCATGGTATAATTCAGGGCAGAGAGCAACACATGAGGTCTGTCCAGAAAACGTCCAGCTATTGTTAACATAACGAGAATGGTTTTCACAACATTGAAGTAACCTGGCAGCCAAGGAGAAGGGTCTGGAATGTGCATGTATGAATAATGACAACTTCACTGTACTAGTCAGTGGGGGCGGTAGATGCCACTGAGGTTGAGTGGGCATGTGTACTGTGTGGCCATTACATTAAAAATGACGGAGCAAGTAGAGCAACAAAGCTGCATCAAATTTTGTATTACGCTTGAACATTCCTCCACGGAAACTATTCAGATGATTCAAAAGGCTGCAGCTATGGGCACCTGGTGACTGACAGTTTCATCACAACAACAGCCCTGCTCATGCATCACATCTCCTGCAGAGTTTTTTGGCCAAACATCAAATCACCCAGGTGACTCAGAGCCCCTACATACCAGATTTGCTGCCCTGGAACTTCTGGCCTTTTCCAAAACTAAAATCACCTTTGAAAGGGAAGAGATTTAAGGCTTTTGATGAGATTCAGGAAAATACAGTGGGGCAGCTGATGGTGATTCCAACAAAGGATTTTGCAGAGTGTTTTGAACAGTGGAAGAGACACTGGGAGAACTGTGTGAGGTCCCAAGGTGCCTACTTTGAAGGGGACTGAGGCATCATTATTCTGTGTACAATGTTTCTTGTACCTTGTATCTTCTTCAACAAATGCCTCTATTGTACATGGCTGGGTATGTTGTGGACAGACCTTTGTAGGTCTGATAGGCCAGACCTATCAGAAGGTTATACTTACTTACGTGGACTTCCAAATTTCAAAGATTTTAAAAATAAACACTAAAATTGTTCTGCATATATTGAATCTGAGGTTCAGAAGAACCCAAGGTCCGGGACACCGAACATAGACTCATTGCAGAATAATAAGAAACCAAGATCACTCAGAAGATGGGACTCCCATCTCTGGAGAACTGAGGCCTTCTCTGGACATGGACTGCCTCCTTGATGACAGCGTCTTCACTTGTCATGTTTCTCTTTCTCAGAAAATAAGGCAAAAGCTGCAAAACGGCTTTGGCTTCTGTTTTTGTAATTGTTTGCAAGCAGCTCAGCAGTAATTTATGTATTTTATTTGCTGCTTGGAGATGCTACAGCTTCTTTGAAACATTCTATGTTTCTTCAATTGTTGTCCTAATACTAGGAAGTAATGCACATTCCAAAGCCTGCATTTTCATCGCATTCGGGTCTATGTCCTAGGAGACTGTTTCCTAAAGAAGGAGGCAAAGATGGGAAGTAGGCGGAATGTGCTAAGAAACATGTTCCAGAGTGTGTTTCACCCACACAAATGGGAGTGGAATCAGTGCTGTCTACCAGAGAAGCAGCCAGCATAGTTTTATCCTGATCCACTCCATGCTTCCAAGTTCCACAAGTGAGAAAATAGGGTGTGTAGTATTTTTAATATGGATCATGTAAAGTAAGGTTATTTTTAGTTTCAGTGATGATATCTGGCCCAGGGACTTCAGAGACCAATATTGTCAAATGACTTCCTTCCCCTTTTGGTTTCTATATTTAGCTTCCATCATTAGTAATCTGGGGATAAGTATGAGAACGGTCAGTCTCAGTAATTGTGTATAGTTTTTACTCTGTGTGAGCATTAGAGGAAGCCATTGGATCTTCCTGGATGTCATGGAGCAACAATAATTTCACAGAACCTTTGCCAGGATTATTTTTAAAATGATTTTGATATGATGCTCTTTGCCTGTCCTGTGATGATCAGGAATCACTGCACCTCTATTATGACTGATTTTTTGATGTCAGGTGCTTTAATTGGTCTGCGTGTCTAATATTCCTATCCCGGCCTAAAAAGTATGGTTCTATACACCTTCAGCTGAAACCACAAGGGAACACAAATCTCTTGTGTGCAGAGAGTTTCCAAAGCCCTGCCCCTATTACCTTTGAGAAAGAAGACTGGCTCTTTAGTATAAGATCACTTCTGCAATCCATGCAAAAATAGTTGCAATAGAGGTACCACACTGATTTGAGAGAGAGACAGATGAGGTTTTTCTCTCATTCTTCTGCATGAATTTCATTAGCCTCACTGAGTAGGGTGATAGAGTCGTTTAGCAGGCCACTTCTTTACAAATGAAATATGACCGTTTACAAGTAAGGGAGAAGCAGACCTTCTGGGGCGGCGCTAGGCCCCACACTGCTGCGCCCTGTCTCCTTCCTCTTCCCAGACTGTTTTTTAACAAGCCTAAGATCCTTGGCCACTGCGAAACCATGGATACTTTGCAGAACTGTTGGGAGAATTTTGCTCTAACTGGGTAATAATGAAATATGTTTGTGGTCCCAATAGCCTCATTCTACGAAAAGTTTAGATGCAGGGAGCCTCCTGGGATGTGTGACCGAAGAGGTGCTGACAATTTTCTGCCTCATGGGGTCCTACTGGGCACCTACCCTCCCAACATTATTTTCATTTTCATCTTGGAATCACTTATTTGGTTTAAGGTGCTGTTACGATACTGGGTTCCTGTTAGAAAAATCGTAATAAAATTTATCTGAAGATATTACCATATTCTGCTGGAATCCATTGTTAAGTGCTGAATGGGGTTTTTCTGTGACCATACAGAGCTCAGATAGACCAGTTCCATCAGCAAAGCTGAGTGTAGATGAGAGGCCCTGTTTAGACTGTGGCTTTGTGAGGTCAGACACTGAGCACTGAGGTGTTGATGTGGAGAGAGGCATGGGGACGGGCTGCAGGTGCTGCAGCCCTGATGGGGGGGTCCCGTGTCCCCGTGTGGCTAAGGGAAAAATGGGCATTTCTGCTAGTGAAGAAATGGAAGAAAAGTGCCATAAAGAGAGGAAGATAGTGGGACATAGACCAGGATTTGATGGTTATGCCTTGGTGAGGACTGGCTGATTGTCATTTCCAAGTGCCAGATGGAATGCATGGACATTAGTGAGCCGATTTGTCACTGGTGCCTGAGTAGCATGGTGTCGTGTGTGGAATGTGGGCAAACGTGAATGAGAAGCTGCCCTGCGTATGCAGAAGGAGGCTGGATGACATGACAGATACTTAATCAAACATTTCAAACTACAAATCTATTAGATTTGGGGTAAGGGCACTTCTTTTGAATCCCGTTTTAATATTCTATCCCTATTCCTTAAAACACTTATCAAATTTGTTTGCTTGTGTTTGCCTTTATTGATTACAAATGTTCCCAAATGTCAAGACCATGGAAAATGGCAACAAACTATCAATTCCTCATGTGAACAAGCACCACATTTATTCCAAAAGATTGTGAATAGGGGGGAAAAATGGACTCACCACACAGATGATTTAAATCATGTTGTTAAAAAAGATGGAGAGAAACAGACTTTGGTTAGGGTGCAAGCTGCTTGGATTTGAATTTAATGTAAAGATGGACAGTTTTTCTACAATGTTGGCATTTCATCTTCCTGCAGCCAGAATAGATTCCATCCAGATGCTTCATGTGTTTTGCCCTGAGAGCAAATATTTACATGGGAACTGAGCTGCAGGAGCTGAACAAAGCAACCTTATAAATTCTAAATTTGGGTGATTGCATCATTGAAGTCCTAAACATACTAACAGTCAAACCCAGCTTTCATTTTTATTGAGCTTTCGCAACTAATTCCCACTGATCAAAGGCAATTTAGACTCTCCTTCCCAGTGCCCCCACCCTGAATTTTTCCTTTGGCAAATAAATAGTGTTCTGTAGGGATGGCATGGGAATCCCTCTTCTTTTCAAAAGACACGCAATTTCGCTGTTGCAAGGGGAAAGTAAGTGGAAGGGGGAAAGGCAGTGCATTTGGGGAATTCATTAAGTGGCTGAATTCATTGAATGCTGCAAGGAGATAATTTAGACTTTTTTTGTTAACACAATAATTTGCAACTGTATAATTATCAGGGTTTGCTTTAGTCTGAGGCAAAATTTTATATTTGTACTTAAGTGAAAATTATCTACCACTTATACTGACAAAAATATGAGCTTTTTAGTCATGGTTATTGGTAAGATGTGGACCTTCCAAATCCCCAGTTCGCTTTTTCCTAATTAGGTTTTGCAGGCTGGGCAGTGGGCAGAGAGGGGAGATGAGACCCAGGGTGAATGGAGATGGTGCCTCTGGTGAAGCCTGTGACTGACGTAGAAGCTTATGCCTGAGGCTGGAGCTAAGAAGCTCAGAGCTTCTTCTCCATGACCTCAGGTCCTTCATTTCTTTAACTGTGAAGTCATGAAGACACTGTCATTATGGTGAAACCAAGGGCAGGTCTTTATTTTTGAGGGCCCAGAGTATATGCTAGTTGGGAGGCCCTCTTTACAAAGAAGAATATTAATACTATAAATTCAAAGTTGTTATGAGGCACTGGAATGGGCAATTGCAGTTAAAGGGCCCTAAAGTTTAAGCCCTATGAACAGCATGGTAACTTCACTTCTGGGTGTGCTAACACCACTGGGGGAAAGAATAAGGATTGTCTTCGTTGCTCTGATAATCCATGAAAGGGCTGCCATTTGTGCGGCAGGACTGCCTTGCAGAAGCAGGTGGTAATGTCTTCTCTAGAACCTGAGATGACAGAAGCAGGATGTTGCTGTCTGCTGACAACTGAAGGTTGTTACAGGGACTCTAAGGTGTGGCTCCATGGTGAGGCCCCACTGATAAGGCGACCTCTCTTTTATAAACATGATCACTCCTAGGTGCAAACACCCAGGGTGGAAGTAGTTATGTTTGAACTTTGGTGTTTCAGAGCATCATATCATGCAGTTTTCACAGCCGTGCTAGGAGTACCTTCCACCTTATTCTGTAGGTGTTGACCTGGTCAGCATCGCAGAGTCAGTGAGGGAACAGGGCAGTAAGCTCAGACGTGCCTAGCCCTGAAGTTCGCACTGAAGCGTGCTTAGGGACTGCTGCCGGGGGCAGTTCTGGAGGTGGTCTGACCCCTCTGAGTGGCTGCATGGGCAAGCTGTTTGGCCAGGCAAAGGGACACATTCCCTGCCTTGGGAAGATGAACCAGACTTCCTTCTACCATGGAGGGTTGTGTTCTCCCTTCTGGTTTGACAGCCAGTTCCTGGAATAAGATTACTTAGTGTGCTTTGGCCTTAGCAAAGTCCTGACCTAAAAAGATGCCACTTAACAAGGACTGATTCTGTATCCCTTAGGGTAGTAAATAACCATAAAGTAGGTACATTCACTTTCTTGTAGAGACGTATTCTACAGTATACCCTCGTTTTGATTCTGCTTACGAAGAGTTCATTTTGTGGATTTCCAAACAGGCCAGCATCTCTGAGTAAAAATCCCGAATTCTGGGCCCCATGAGACATGGGCATGTCTTCTCTCTCACAGTATGAAGCAGTATGGCTAAGGAGACAAAACATTTTAACTGAGCATAGGACTGGTTTACAAAGCAATCCTCCTTTTCACAGCTGCTGTACCTTCCCTTCTGCCCTCAACGCCTTTCTATCACGCACACGTGCACACACTCACTCCCTGTGGAAAGTGATAAAATGGTTAATGCGGATCCAGTAGCGTTGGGATGGTTATGTTTCTGAAAAGCCTCCTCAAACCTTCTGGCAAGAATTGAATTCTCTTCCTCACAGATTAATGTCTCCCGATTTTGTATTTAGACATGAGATCTATGGAGGCTAGTAGGTGTCCATTATTTTCTGGATCTACAGTGGTCGGACACATATTTCTTTTTTGAAAGCAGTAAGAACCATCATTACTTTCCCCGGAGGAGGGGCACTTCCAAAGGCAATTATGTGGAGGCCTTGGGCGGGAAGGCTTATGGAAAGGGAGCCGCTCTGGCTCCTGCGAAGCTTTCCAGCCCGGTAATCAAACCAAACTCACCCCCTTTCTTCTGACTGCTCTTAGAAGCTTAGAAACAATAATTGTGCTGGTGCAGGCTCTGCGTATATTGAAATCGGCCTGTCAAGTGTCATTTTATACAGCAGGTGATGGAGTGTGCGCTGACATCATGTAATCAAAAGGAAAAAAATCCCACCACGTGCCTTGCCTGGGAAAACTCGAGTGTAGCTTACTTAGCGAGTTGCGTTTCAGCCTCCCACTTCAGAGCTGCACTTTTCTCTGTATTCATGCAGTGCCCATTTAACGACATGGTGGCGGTTCACGGACAGTCAGTGTGTGGGGAGGTTTGAGGTGTTTTTAAAGACATCAGCTCTGGTAGATCCGATCAAATCCAACCCATCTCAGCAGGTACTCACTTGTTTAAGAAAACCAGCTGTCAACAGGCAAGAGATACTCTGAAGGTCCACTAAGTTAATCATGCTTTTGGCAGGGCCTGAGAAACTCGCTGAATGATTTAAAAAAATTTTTTTTGGTAACATGTTGGCCAAAGGCAGAAAGATGGCACCTTCCATCAATTGAGAATCAGTTATTAAGCTCGATTGGGGTGTTTGTTTTTTAAATTACCCAAATAGATTGAGATTCAGGGAATGGCAGTAACTTTGGGGTCCTCACTGAAGGAGCCCACGCAGTAGGAATAAAGGAAAGAGGAGTTTGGGGCAGGTGTGCAGGGCTGCAGATGATATAATTTTGCCCGTGGGTTATCTCCTCTCAGACTGTAAGTCGAACAGGGTCCCCTCCTGACCTGCCTCCCTGAAGACGTTCATCTTCTGGTGGATGCCACTGAGTTTTCCTCTTGGGAGTCACCTGGCAGGGTCATGGGCAAAGCCATCATGGAAATTTCCTCTCTCCTTTGCCCTGACCTGGAACTTCCAGCCTCTCTCAGAAAAATACCTTTTCTGAAATACTGCTAATGGTAGATATGCAAAGCAAATGCCAAATGCATATTCCATAGGATGGTGTTGGTATTTTTTCTAACCAGATTTTCCCTTCCTTGAAATTCACAAGGCATTTGTCTGTTAGACCCCAATATTAGGAGCCTGGTGTTAGGTTGCCCAAGAGTCAGAGTTTTCCCAGAAGGAATTCTGAGAGCACACCCACTCTGTCAGCACAAAGCATTATTTTTATATGACAGATATAGTTTCTGAGTGCCTTAATTTTGTGAAATATAACATACCTACTACAAACAGGTAAGACAATGTGATAGACCTTCGTAGTTAATTTTGGAAGATGAAATAGAGTCATAATAAATATACCAATCTAGGGCTGTTTTGCATTTTGTCTTAGTTAAGGAGGGAGTTGGTAGAAAGGGGTCAGAAGATGATATAATTTTGACTACTGATCTGCTCTGTGAGTAAAAATCAGGTCCTTCTTAAGCGTGACATTTCCCTAATTTGCAGGATGTTGTCTAGTAACTAAACCAGGATGGCAGGCTTTTCATCAAGGAAGAGAACTAGACCAAAGACAACTAGGCCAAACACAGCAGCTAGACAGGATAACTCCCAGCACACAGGGTTCATGCTGAATTCAACAGGTGGCTTTATTTGGTCAGAGGGAAGATACTGGTAACAAGGAGGAACAAGGTAGATATGTTACGTATGGTTCAAAAGGTGCGCATAAAAATGTTAAAAAAAACTTTTAGTGGGATGCAGTAATAGTGTGGCATGTATGGGCATATACTATGAGGTCATGGTACTTGGTTTAAAATCTAAATCCTATCACTTTCTAGCTGCCTGACATTGATGATTAGTTTATTATCCAAGCCTTGGTTTTCTTAGGTATCAACTGGGGTAGTAATACACAAATCACATAAGGGATGTTATATAAAGGGTTCCACGCAAAGTGTTAGCACTGTGGCTGGCACATAGTGAGAACTCAATAAACGTAAGTAGCTGCTGCGATTCTATTAGTTTGCAGTGCTGCTACTACTGTGGGGCTTCTCACGGCCTTCAATGTGCTCATGAGAGCTATGAGTTTGTAGAGGAGGCCTGAATAGTTCAGCCTGTCCAAGACTTACTTAACCACTAACTCTTGCTTTCCACAGAACATCTGGCTGGATTCATGTTTTCTGGCATACACCCTAGAAAATATTGTGACAGACATATCCCCAAGAGATCTTGGCTCATATACTTTAACATTCGATAAAAAATCTCTTTCACTGCTTTCTACTTACTCAAACTCTGTGTATTCTGTTCTGCTCAACTCCAGTCCCCTCTCCAAGAGCCGATCCAGATGTCCCCAGCCAGTACTCAGTTTCTTTCCCTCAATTCATTTGATCCATGTCACTTGTCTTGTATTGTTGCTTGGACTTTTTGTCTTGGTGTCATCACTGTTTTGATGGATTTCTTGTCACATTTAACTGTCTTCTTTGATTTTATTTTACATAGTAAGTCTTCAGCTTGGAAATCCTTCATTTGATGTAGTGTGCTCCCTCAAGACATAATAGTGTAGGTTCATTCCGTAAACCATTGAAACCTTGAATTGGAACTTGACTTTCCCTTGGGTAAGGGTGAAGCCTCGGTCACCACCCTCTCCAAATTCTTCCAGAGTCAGTGTTGTTATTCTCTAGTTCAGTACAGTAAACTATTCCTCCTTCTGGTGTCCTTTCTCACCCACAGGACAATACATTCTATACAACTACCTGGATTTGCCGAGAAAAACCACACTTCATTTTTTATTTCATTTCTTCTCTCTGAAGTCAATGTTTCATTCTGTTTCTTGGTAATCTATTTTTCTCTCTCTTTACACCGTTTTATGCTTTTCTTTATATTGCCTAGTGAGGCTTTGGTTTAACCATATCTTACTGACCATTACTTGATCCACTGACCTAAAAATTGTGCCTGTTGGTGGAGAGCTGGCTGCACAAGGAGATGTAATGTAGTTGACTGAAGTGCTCTGAAGGCTCTTGAATGGATAACATGGCTTTCATGCCATCATTTACTAGCTGTGTGACCTGGAGCAAGTTAATTGAACTTTCTCTGCTGCAGTTTCCCAGGTATAAAATGGGCTACTTTGGGGGCGGTTGTCAATATTAAATAAGACAAGAAAAGTATATCCTTTAGCATGGTGCTTTGCATCCAGCAAGGCTCACTGATGCTGTCTAGAATTAAGACACATTCTCTGTTTTCCTGAATCGCTCCATCTGGGGCATAAGCAGCAGGGGCTTTCTGAAGGAGGATGGGTTTGAGCAGGGACTGTACATATTTAAAGGAGAGTTGGAATGGCTGCTTTTCCAGGGGGCAGAGTGAGAGGTGTGGTTGGCATAATAGACTGGACACAAATAACGCAGGGTTTTGAATTCCAAATTTTAGAATTTTATGGGCAACGGGGAGTCACTGAACATTTTAAATGAAATACTGATACATTTGGCTCCGTGTTTCAGAAGTTAACTCTGAGAACAGTGGGGCAATGAAATGGAGCAGAGACATAATTGAAGCAGAGAGACCAATTAAGAGATTAAGTCCTGGTATTCATTTTTTTTTTGTTTTTTCTATTCTCCCTGGGTCAGTTCCTTTTTTTTTTTTTACATGATAGGAATAAGTTTTAAATGCAACTTTCATCGGTAATCCATGATGAGACTCTCCTTGGACTTTTTACTTTTTCTCTATCTCACTAAGCCTATTTGGCTTACTGGACCCCTCAACGAATGTATTCAGGAACAAAATAGTTTATATATTTTGTGTTTTATTTATAAGCCTCAACTCTCATAGCTTCTGACCACTATTGTAATACCACCACTGTAATATAGCTTCAGATAACCCTGCCCCTTTTTGCTCCTAGTTTGTGCTTTGTTTTCTCATTTCAGTGCCCAATCCCAAGGATGAGTGCTACACAGTAAGTCTTCACTTAATGTCTTTAAGCAAAACAACTTATAACAATACCAATTCAGGCTAATGGTTATAAACAAGGGTTAAGTTCTTACATCATCAACATTATAATGAAACGCTTCAGTGAAAAAGATGTTATTCAGAGAAATTGCTATATTTATATTCAAAAGAGAAAAATATATATAATAAGAGAGATTTAGATAACTATCAACCTCTGGTTACAATAGATGCAAAACAGAGCAGGCGTTCTGTTCTGGAATTATCTGAAACAGTAAACGTATTTGTGCCGGATGCAATTTCAGGGTGCAAACTTTCAATTCCGTTAGATGCACAGTAGTGTCTACTAATGACCTTTCATCTGCTCATCAGCACCTTCCTATTAAACTCTCGGTCTGCTTAAAATAGAGCACCAATACCTCTGGGCATCTCATTTTTCGAAAACAAACTAAAGCATCAGATAAGACCATGGGGACTTGGGCTTTATCTAATGCTACACACTCTTTCTAAAATTGATTCACTTTTTTTGCCAACCCAATATGTCCATGAAATAGCCTAGCTGCTGCTACAAGAACAATTATTATTCCGCCTGAGGTGACTCGTAGAGTCTCAAGGCCTTGCAAACATCCATTTATACTCAGATGGATTGGAGATAAAGCAGACACAAGTTGGCATTTTAGGCAGACATTGATGGTCAGACATGCCACATTGGGACAGCTGGAGAACCGCCCCATGGCCCGATGGGACAACACACGTCTGTGTTTTCCACAGACAGGTGTGAGTGGGATTGTGCTCAGTTTTGTCCAAAGACAAATACCGTAAAGGTCCAGAGGCCTTCAGATCTGAATTGTTCAAATTTTCAAACTGACACCTGAAGTCTGTAAGCGTACGGGGAAGTCCTTATGGAAATTTCAATTCCCCTGTGCTGTAGCTTTCCCTAGAATCAATGTCAAGTTGCAATCCAATGTAATTCAAGATGTACATAACTGCAACTTATCCTGAAGAGATTATTTTCTGAGAGCTTCAAAATGAGGCATTGTGCATATTTCTTTATAGGTTTCCTTGAAGCAAAGTTAACTTAAATAAACCCACATACATATATCCTGTAGCAACTGATTGATCCAAAACAAAGTGTGCTGTTGCCATCTGTAGCAGTACACATCCTGCTTCTCAAATCCATATTAGTGATGTCATTACCCGAGAGTGGGAATATCACTTCAGCAGCTCTTTGGTAATTTCTATATAAAATTCCACTTCATGTTTGGCTTCATACGACAGAATAAGCGATTTTTAAAAAATTCTGAACTAGAAGTGTTTGTACTGTGCAGTCATATGTTAGTTGCAATGACTCATGAGGTCATCTCAGGCACATGCACAAGATCCCCGAGGGGCATCATAATACACTTCCTAACAGGGAAATAAGTATTAACATCTGAAGCCATGAGAACAGGCACATCTATATTTAAAAAAAATTGACACAGGAAATTTCAACCTGATCATAAAAATGAACTGCAACAAAATTACACCCCATTATTTTCCAGTCACTGAAGGATATCTATGTGGGAAAACTGTATTAACCACTCTAAAAATTAAAGGTGAAGGTGGATCTTGAATTCAATTAAAGCGTTTATTTTGTTTATTAGTTAAACTGAACACTTTGGTGAAATAAAAAAAACATAAATGTTTGAACAGAATTTTAATTCAGTCAGAATTATCAATCTCATTGGCATATATTTTTACACACAAACCATAAACATGTTATGTTTTGTATATAGGGGTTTAGGTACAAAAGGTAAGAACAAAACTATGTCACACCAAGACTTTGATTTTAATTTCAGTGCATCACACAAATCTCTCTTTGTCACAACATGGACAATTGTGTAAATAAACTAACTAGTTTCACCCCAGGTAGATAATTAAGACCAGCAAATACTCACTTTGTTCAAACCACTCAGTTCTCAGATTATTTGGAGCTTTGATAGTGATCCTGAGAGTCTACTTGGGTCTCAAAAGAGGGGGTAGACCTCCCACAATAGTGGAAGAGAAGCCCAGTCAGTTGGTTTAGATTCAGGTCTTCTTGAAGACTTCAAAAGTCTTTGGTGGTATTGAAGGAACTCCTGGTCTATTCTAGATGTGAACTTTCCAAGGGTTTAAGGCAGCTGCGGTGACTTGGGTGAGAGCCATGGGAACTTACAGCCCAATGCTACTGGGAAGTACCCCCAAAACCCAAGCTTTGCTTTTTACCAATGTGAACCTAAGCAACCTGTCCTCTATTTTCAGCATTGAAAGTTGACCAAATTAGAATGTTATTACTAGCAATAAAAACAGTTTTCTTTTTTTAAATAACATCTTGGACTTGGTTTCTGCCAGGAATTTACTTCTGAAATGGAATTAACCTCTCCCTGGCTCATGATCCAAGGATACTTTATTTCTACCACTTTTAAACTGCTTATTACATGGCACAGTCATTAATTTAGAGATTCTAATCTGACCATGTAATTCTTCTTCAAACCTTCGATATCTCTTGGCTTGTTATTTAATATACTTTATCCCATATTTCTTGGCTTATTATTTAAATAGACTTCCTAATCTGGCGTAGCCATGCACTTTTGCTATCTCTGTCCACCTACCCCAATGCACTTGATTTCTTAGCCATGTTGAGTTATTGGCTGTTTCCGACTTTGACATCATATTATGGCTTCACTCACACTGTTTCCTCTGTGTGGCATGCTCTCCTGCCATCATTCATTTTGTCACCAATACTCATCTTTCAAGGTCTATCACAAATGTTAGCCACTCTCATGTGTACTTTCTCAACTTCATGAGACAGAATTAACACAATCCCTAGCTTTGTTTCTTTAGTACTTTATACTTCTTATATTGTAGAACTTACCATGTTATAACTAGTGAGATAGAAGATTTTATTGCTTCCTGTGCTAAAACTTCCATTCTTTGACATCGCATGGGTAGGAGTAGATCTAGGATCTAAGATGTCATGGCTTTTGATAATTTGTCCATGTTCCTAAGTCATGAAAAGCAGTGAGATGTGGAGGAAGCCTGGAACTAGGGGCTGAAGTCCTCATTGAATGAGGAGGACAGTAATCAGGAGGTTGGTAGGTTATCACAACAATTAGAGAGCATGGTGGTATATTTGCATGATTTGAGCCTCAAGAGTTCAGGGGTTTTGGCACAAAGTGGGGGTATAGTGCTGGACTAGAAGAAGCAAGAAGAATTATAGAGGATGCTCTTACACATGAGTGAGAAATGTAAAAGTTTCTTTCAATTGAGCAGTCTTCGAAGAAGTAGAGGACAACTGAGTTTTAGTTAAGACAAAAGGTGAGGAGAATATTCTGAGAAAGAATGGAGTCTAGAGAGGAGTCTGAAATTGACCAAGTGGAAGAGTTTCAGAGGGAGAGGGAAGGAGAGGAAGTGAGTCAGATTAAGTGCACAGAGCAGAATGCAGATGGTGCCAAGTGAGGGGGTAGATTTTGAATGGTACTCAAGAGAAGGGTGGTATCAGGCATAGTGTGTTGGAATTGATGGTCTCTGCTATGTGGCCAGTCAACTGGACCAGTTACCATGGTCTCAGTGTTTCTCTTTGTGATGCAGTGGCTCACACACCTGGGTCACTCTGAGACTTCTTGGAGTATTGAAGGTTCCTGTGAGCTAGGACCTATTCCAAGCTCTGTCTTTGGTGTGTGCAACTTCAGCAAGAGGGTTTCTCCAACTAGACTTGTACTTTCTTGCTTATAATACAAGGAAATTAAATTTAATAATTCTGAAGATTGTTTCTATGTATTATTCTATCAAAAGTTTTGTTTATCTTTTCAGTGAGTTCCGGCAATTTATATTTCCTGAGTTTTTGCTAACCTAAAGAGAATTTCTAAAAAATAAAAGAAGAATCTAGTGTATTATACTTTCATGCAAGAAGAATTTATTGAGCCCTTACTCTGGGTCTCTGATGGGTTATAAAAGAAGTGGAAAAACTCTGTGCTCTCTCAGACCCTCCGAACCATTGGGAGAGGCAATGTGTAATCAGGAATGGATGGGTGTCCATTGAAGTCATATGCCATCACACCAACTTTTCAACTGAGACTCCCTTCAGCACCTGCAGGCCCCTCCTTTAACATTTACCATTTTTTACTTGGTCCCCAATACATTGTAGGGGCGACTTAGGCAGTTTATGTCCTTATGTCTCGAGTTCTTGAAGATTTTAATGTCTTGGCCTCAAGATAATACCACTTTACTTGCCCTTGAGAAAGTTCAGAAATAAGAAGTAAAAAAATATTCCTTGGCCCCTGTTCACAGGAAGGGAAAAAACGTCTACACAGCTTCGAACCTACTGATCCCAGAAATTGTTGCTTACGTGAGCAGGCACCTTCTTCCTCTGCAATCATAATAGGGAAGACCTAAACAGGTCAGGGAACTTCTGTTTTTAGGTTTTGCTCAGACATTAATTCATTACATGACCTATAAAATGTTACTTCTTGTCCCTGGGCCTTCCTCTTTGGGAAAAGTGAGAGGTTCCAATTAGAGGATCTATATTTCCTTCCAACTTGAACATCTGTGGCTCCAAAAGTCCACCTCTGAAGTGCTGTGACCCACAGAGAAGCACTGATTAGGTCTTTGAACGATTTGGTGTTTTGAGGATCACTGATACATTGGGTCCTTCTATTCAAATTGCAAATTGTGTTTTTCAACTGTTCAGATATTTTTCAGACTTAGTCTGGTTCTTATGCCGAGACATATGTGTCTAGAAATGGAGAGAGATGAGAAAGGGAGCAAGATACAGAATTTAACACTACCAATAATTTATGTGTAAGGTTGTTTTGTTTTGTTGAAAGCACTTCCTCGAGTTCCTGGAAACCTGAGAAGGAAAGTATTATATGTGTTTCAGAGCTGGCCGTGGATAAATTCAGGACCAGTGGGCTACGAGGAAGTATGTGTCAGCATTTGTTATCCAGGAGTGTCTAGTCCTTGGAGTGTCCTCCATCACCTGGTGGTTTGCCGTGTCCCTCAGGCCACCAATTGGTCCTCATTGAGTAGCAAAACACTGCCAGCAAATGAGGTTGTCTATTTGCATCACAAAGAATGAGACTGTGCCACAATCTGGCTGTTTTCAATGAATGTCCATTTTTATGTATTTATTTTGTACTTTCAGCTGCTTGTACACTCACATTTCTGTGTGTGAATTTAAGGAAGTTATTTAATTGTTCAGAGCTCCCAGTCCTCTATCTGCCAAAGTAAGCACATCAGCTTCACGGGGTTGTTGTGAGCATTTTACAGGATGTTTGTGGAAACATTTTAAACTGTTAAAACACAATGGCCATGTTGGTTTGCAATCTCCCAGAAGCTTTCTGGGTGAAATCTGAAACCAGTCTTTGTAAATGGAGGGCAGTGAGAGAACAAAGAAAGAGGCAGACCACTCTGAACTGGCGAACTGGCGGCAGGTCTAAAGAGCAAGGGAACCTATCATGCATATCTCGGGAGTCACATGAGGAATCATTTTCTGTACCTGCCCACCAAATCTTAAAAGTTGATATACAGGACTTAACTGGGGTTAGTCATGAGTCCAGCACAGATGGTCCTATCACCAGTTATTGTCTCAGGGCTGTGGCCTGGGAAACCTTCAAGCACAGAAAAGGCTGCCTGACAGCGAGTTTCAAACACCGTGGAGGGAGCACCTGCAGATTATTACCTCTGGTTGGAGATGTAATGGCTGATAAAGTGACTTTTCTTTTCTAACCCCCCTGAAAACAATTATTTTCTGTGCAGCAGAATTTTTGTCGTCTTTGTCTTGTGAAGTGCAGTTAACTCCATCTACTTCTAGTAAGTTTGCCAGTTTGGTAGCCGTGGATCAGATTGGCTGTAGTTTCTGTAAATCTGTTCAGAGCAGGACTGTGTTAGTGTTGGACGCCAGGTCATTCACTGATGTTCGCAGCTGCCAAGACTTTGCCACAGTTGGAGAAATAACAGTGAACTTCAGACTTATACCTGAGTTCCTTTACATTTGTTCGCTTAAATCTGATCCTTGAAGTATTTGTTTTACTCGTTATACCACCTAATTTGCCTAAAATAAATCAGGACCCAGTCAGCACTCAATTCCTGGGGTAATTGGAGTTTCTGGTGTCAACAGTAGCCCTCACAGTTGTTCCAACCTGAGTGGCTGCAATGTGTGAGTGTATAGTTGGAGATGGTTTTAGTCCACCTACCCATGAATGGATTGAAGGATGTGATCTAGTAAAGAATAGAGGCTTTCTTTATATATCAGTCTTAACTGAAAAAAACAAACAAACAACCCAAAACAGGATGGGAAATGAATTTGATGAATATATTCCAATTTACCACCATGGAAATGTACAGGGTCTATCACAAATAATACCCTTTTTTTGCTACAGAATCTTTTATTACAAAACCATAAGCATGTGATTCTGTAACACAACAGTATCCCACTCAAGCACAGCATATGATATTTTAGGTGAAGTGTTCAAATTAAAACTATAAATTATCACACCCATATTATTAGCTTACCAACCACACTCAAGCAGGCTTTATTTCTGCTGGACCCTGTATATAGTCTCTTTAGAAACTAACCTAAGATTTTTAAAATGTTTTATAGTATCTTTATTTTACATTTACATTTAAATGATAACTTAGGTGACTATATAAGTCACTAACCTAAGATTTTGATGCAACAACCCCGGGGGACAAGTAAGCATATGGATGCAGCTGTAGACAAGTTAATATCTATTCTGACATTTATTAATTAATAATTCATTATAAGAGCAAGGAAAAGAATGCATATAGGACAGAAGACAGATTTGGTCATGTCGACTTGATAGTTAGCAATGGTATCCTGTTAGCTCAAAGTCTGTACAGTATTTGATTGTGAATAATAATGGTTGGTAAACAAAGGCAGGGATTCAGACAAGAAGAACTTTTGTTTACGCAATATAATTGTTAAGGTGAATGCTAGGGAGCTCTCGTCTTCTTTAGGGTTTTGAACAGAGGGGACTTCACACAAAAAAATACTAGGCAAGGGGACCCCATCTACTGTATTCCTGGTCAATACTTTGGGATTGGGGTCTATACCTAGGGCCTCTGCTCACTCACCCACTCAGTCCCCAGCAGAAACATGTGAGGCTGGCTAGCATTTCTGCACCCTAATTCCTATGTGTGGGTTCCACCCCGCACCACCAAGCAGTTCTCAGACACCAGCTGAAGGTTTCAAGCCAGTAAACGGTCAATGCGAAGGCACTGAATAACTTCTACATAATCCAGAACTACAGGTTGGTTTTCCAGATGCATGAAAATCATCTCCAAATTCTATCCCCCAAACCTAGGCAAATTCAATAACTCTTGCAGGCTTTGACCCAGTAAATTTGGGGTGGTCACTGGAAATTGTTATTTCATGAAATGGGAGAGCATTTTAGATTTCCCATGTACCTCTTTTTGGGAGCCACTCATCTAAATCACAGTAAGAATGCCCTCCAAATATGCTGAAAGTCATGCACCCTCTGCTCAAACATCACCAGTAGGGAGGCCATGAACTCTTTTAGAGAGTTCACGTCATAAAGTACAACACTTAATTAACTTGTTAATTTATTCAACAAAAAACTGTGTAGTCTTTCTACTGTGTTAAGTACTAGAAATGCAAAAACACATGTTCTAAGCCTTCTTTGTTTTTTTTTTATTTGTGGTTGTAAATGTACATATTTTTACTTTAGACAGATGAAAACACAACAGTAAGGAAACACACTCATAAGGAAAAATCTTGCAGGCAGCAATGCTAATATCTTGGCCTATTTCATTTTATTTTCTCTCTCTCCCTCTGTAAAGTTTTCTATTTTTAAGATAGAAAGCTTGATATCTCTTTTCAACTAATAGTGTATTATAAATATTTGTTTCCACAATTTTTCCCTACTATGGGTTTTTTAAATAACAGCTTAGTATTCTATTTTACATGCTTCCTATAGATATAATGTCATATATAGTGGCGATTTAGGTTATCTCAAAATACATATTACAAAAATGCTGCAGTTAATCTTTTTTTTTTTTAAATGGTTTTTTAAAAAAATATTTTATTTATTTATTTTTTGAGAGAGGGGAAGGGAAGGAGAAAGAGTGGGAGAGAAATATCAATGTATGGTTGCCTCTCATGCGTCCCCTGCCGGGAACTGGCCTGCAACCCAGGCATGTGCCCTGACTGGGAATCGAACTGCGATACTTTGGTTCGCAGGCCTGCGCTCAATCCACTGAGCTACGCCAGCCAGGGCTGCAGTTAATCTTTTTATAAACTTTTTCCAGCATTTCTAATTATGTAGGTAAATGTCTATAAGAGGAATTTCTGAAATAAAAGATATGTGCTTTTAAGTCTGTTTGAGTAGTACATTGCCAAATTGCCTCTTCAGGAAGAATTATCCAATTTCCATTCCCATTTCAGCTTTATAAAAATATTCATGCTTTCATACCCTTGGTGATACTGGTGTTTCATTCTTTTTATTAAAAAGCCATAATTACTAGAAAATTCTCCCTTGCACTGAGCTCAGTTTTGCCTCTTCAAATTTTCAACCTATTGATCTGACTTTTGTCTTCTGGAGCTTTGTGGGATAAATTCAGTCCCCCTTGGTTAAAATGGAATTTCAAATATTTGAAAATAATTATTATGTCTCCACTGGTCTCTGTCCCCAGTTATCTTTCTTTTCTCCAGTAATTACTCTGATAACCTACTTCCTAGAGACGCCACAGTTCTGGTCTCACAGTTCTAGATAACCCTCAGTCATGCCAAGTGTTTTTCTTTTTTTAAATTTTTTTATTGATTATGCTGTTACAGTTGTTCTATTCCCCCCTTCATTCCCCTCCACCCTACCCCCCCATCCCCACCATTACCCCCCCTTTAGTTTATGACCATGTGTCTCAATTCCTTTAGATTCTATATTTCCCATGCTTTCTTGCCCCCCCATCTATTTTCTATCTACTGTCTATGCTACTTATTTTCTGTACCTTCTCCCCCCTTCTCCTCCTCCCACTCCCCTGTTGCTAACCCTCCTTGAGATCTTCATTTCTATGTTTCCACTCCTGATCTAGCTGTCCTTTTAGTTTGCTTTTGTTTTAGGTGTGGTTGAGTGGCCCGGTCCAGGTGAACCACCTAACACGCTAATCCTCACCCAGCTGTGAGAAACAGCAGAGGGGGTCGCCATTTCCCCGCTCTGACCACGCCCCCACATACAGCCTCACAACCCAGTGACCTGGGAGTCCAAGGCACCGCTTCTCACACTTAAAGGGCCAGAACAGACCAAAAATGTCACAAGAATATCTCAAAGCCCCAGAGCCCAAGATCTAAGCGATGAAGAAATAGCAAAACTCTCAGATGCACAGTTTAAAACACTGGTCATCAGGATCCTCACAGAACTGGTTGATTATACCGACAAATTAGACAAATATATGAAGGCGAAACTAATTGAAATGAATGGAATTGCACAGGACACCAATAGCAATGAAAAGGAAACTGGGACTCAAATCAATGGAGTGGACCAGAAGAAAGCAAATAATGGCCAAGTCTTTTTCTTAAAATATGGTGGCAAGGATTAAACTAAGGACCGTCAGGCCAAGAACACTGTTCTTTGTAAACAAAGAACACTTCGTTTACACAGGATACTTCCAGCTTGTGCATGATAGGTAGGCATTAGCTTTTCTTGGCAACTATAGCACACTGTGGGCTCTTAAATGAATACCAACCAAAACTCCAAAGCAATTTTATAGACAATTTCATGGTCTTATCTGGCATCTTGGCAATTCACTGGGGTAGTTGTTTTCTGAAGCCCAAGTGCAGGACTTGAATAAAAATCAACGCAATCGTTAATTCTAACTTGGCAAGTTCTTTTTGATAACTGATTTTATCACTGAATGTGTATCTTATACAGACTCAATAAGGATATCTCTTGGCTTGCAGTCATGAAGCAACAGACTAGATGGTGACTGTTGTAGAGCCCTGCTACACCCTAGACTGTTATTGACTCATTAATCAACCCGTGTCAGGTTTGTCATGTGTGTGTGTGTGTGTTTCTGTTGCTAAGGGTATAGAGGGAAACTTTGAAAAATAAACCACAAATGAAATATTGTATTTTAAACTTCCTGAAATCAATATATATTCTTTGTATGGTGTTTTTTGACCTTCCTGCCTATGATTCTTTTTTTTTAAGATATAAATTAGCTTGTCATGACAAGTTGATTGTCTGTGTTGGTTCCTTTGCTTCAACTTTGTTCCAGAATATGGCCAGAGTCAATATCAAGGTCAGCTTGATGTAGCTTCTAGTTTATAACTTCATTTTTCTATTTTGAAATATTGGGCTGTTTGCCCAAATCTCATCTATTGGAACACGTTGCTTTTTATGGTGAATTAAGTGTTGTTGTTGTTTTAACTAAGTGTATATATAAAATTTGAATCTGATAACTTCTACTCATTTCAAACTAAGACATCTTTTTTTTCCCCCTAAACTATCTGCTAGCATCTTTAACTAAATTTCCTGGAGAACTAGGTTGTTATCTACATTTTCCAATTTGAAAGTCATTCTACTTGATGTAGAAGATGATCTTAAATAAGAGTCAAGGACTTTGTTTTTGCAGTATTTGCTAATACGTTATTCATCTTAGTTTGTAGATTTAAGTCTTCTTCATTGGTAAAAACTAGACCCGATCATAAGATTAGATGGATCATAAGTCTAAGTTAATTCCTGGATATAAGGTGGTAAAGAGTAATGTGGATAAAAGTACATTTTCTTTTTTTTTTCAGAGTTCATGTCAGATGGGTAATGTGCCGATGCCATAATGAGGTTTGTGGGAGGCACATGTCACACAAGAGTGTGAACACCCAATCATCACACTTATGAACTAGAAAAGGATCAAAAGTACTGTACATTTTCTTAAGAACAAGAAATGTATGTGTATATGGGAGAAAATTTCACCATTTTTATGTAAGGGTCATCTTAAAATAAAACAATATGATATTTGGGTATAGTCTTTTTACTAGGGTTGACCACCCATCCCCACTTTGGGGAGACTGGGGGATTTCCCAAGGTGCAGAACTTTCAGTGCCTAAAATGGGAAAGATCTTGATAAACTGGGATAATTTGGTCATCTTATATTTCTCCCAATTTCCCCCAGATGACCCTTTCATTCCTGTCCTTTTAAACCTAAAATGGTTGACTATTTTCCAATTCTTACGTGACCAGTTTTTCTTTGGTCAATTTTATTTTTTATGGATTTCAGATATTGTTGCTGGCTAGTCTACAGACTATATATTCTTTCTTATAACTACCCTCCCTTCTCTCTCTCTCTCTTCTCTACCCCTTTTCCTTATTTTCTTCTCTCATGAGAGAGCATCTAGGACACAGAGTTCAACTTTAATCTCATTGCAGTGTTTAGTCACCATGAAAGGATCATTAATACCTGTAGATAATTTGCATCTCTATTTTCATAGAAAATTATGGTATCTCCAAGCCAACATCATATGTTTTTGTGATTAGAATCGTAAATTGAAGCAATAAGAGAGGAATATGTGTTTGAGGCCTTACTTTTGAAGGCCTGAAGTAACCAGCACACCAGGCTTTCCTAGAAGTGGCAATATGATTTTGATGTTGAAACAGCTAAAAAAGTGGTGGGTACTTCATTGTGTCCACAGAATCAAGGTTTACACAGGGCCCAGTTTTATGTGTTGACTCTACCTATTCTTACTTACATGCTACTGGATATAACAATCAATGTTGGCAGATTGGGGGTTTCTGTGCCCAAAGTAGTCCATTAGATCATCTTTTTGCATAATGTTTATAACGTAAAAAAGACTTTTGAAGTGATCAGCTGTAACTTCCTCATTTTTCACTAGTGAAAACTGAGATCCAGAGAGATTAAGGGAATTTATGAATATTGAAACTTCTGCTAGTGGCGGAGTTGGGATTTCCATCCCTCAAGGTCTCATTTTCCACTCCAGACTGTTAATGGAGAGGGGAGAAAACAAAACAGATGAGAGTTGTCCGTGAGCTAGCCTCCCCATGGCATATCTAAAGGCAAATGGCTTGAACCAACTTTGTAAAGTATCTCCTTCCACCTTGTCCCTCTTTAGGCACCTTGGGGCCTGAGTGTCCTATCAGTGACCAATGTTGGGGTCAGTTTCATGTTTTTATTCTTGCTCATTATTATCCAGAGTTGGCTCCTAATCTACGCCTTATTTTTCCCATGTCCATTCCCTTGAGCACAAATGATTCATTTATGAAACTCCCACCTTATCTAGGTTTAATGACTATCTAGAGTGCAATTTACCTAATTGGCCAATGCAAAGCAGGAGATGGCTGATGTGGGAGCCATCATTTTGAAATGCCTTTACCTTTTTTACCTTTATCTGTGGCTTTTACCTTTATTGCTAGCCATATACCCTTTTATCTCTGTTTCTCATAAAGCCTCTATAAACGAATAATCACTAGTGTTTTTTTAAACACAATATACTTAAAGCTCAACCACTCTGAGTCTGTATTTTTTTCATTTTCTTTATACCATAGAAAATTACATATCTTCTTTAAAATATGCACTGGGGGGAAATACTTATGCTATAATCCTTTTAATAAGATAAAAGAGTAACCCACATTATTTTTAAATTAACTTTTTTTTGAATAAGCATACATTTTAAAAAATGTTTCAAAGATAGCACAGAGTGTGCCCAATACTTGTCATCCCATTTTTCCCTAATAGGAACATCTTGTATAACTGTGTTGCATATGTTAAAACTAAAAATTGACATTGTCTCATTACTATTAACCAATAGTAATTGTGATTATATATACTATCAACTAAACTTCAGACTTTCTTTGGATTTCATCAGTTTTTCCAGTGATGTCTTTTTGTTCATGCAAAGATGTAATCGTGTTTCCACATTGCATTTAGTCATCACTTCTTAGTCTCTTATCTGTGACAGTTTCAGCATGTTCCCTTATTTGTCATGTTCTTGACAGTTTTGAAAAGCACTCATCAAGTATTTTGTAGAATGGCCCTCAATTTGGGTTTACCTGATATTTTTCTCATGATCAGACTGAGTTGTGGGTTTATGGGAAAATGTCCCAGAGGGGACATGCTCTTCTCATCATGTCATATCAGGGCCGAATGATATCAACAAGACTTATCACTGAGGATGGTAAGCATAATCACTTGCTTAAGGTTGTGTTTATCAGGCTTTTCCACTGTAAACTTACTGTTTCCCCCTTCCATGCTCTATTTGTTGGAAGCAAGTCACAAAGTCCATCCTACATTCAAAAGGAGAGAGAATTATAATATTTTAACGTAGTTCATCTCTGCCTGTCGAGTCTCTTCATTTTGGACCCTACGTGGCTCCACCACTGGACAGACCACATTCATTCTAACAGATTCCAACTCCTCTTCTAAACACTCTCCTTTGTCTCTCATCTTGGGACCAGCTCTCTCAAGCCTCCCGATTTTCCTACATTCTTTTTCTCTTTTCTGCAGCATCAATATGATTTTAATGGTCTTCATCTGAAACTCAGCAGAGTCCATGATGGCTACTTTTCTCTTACCCTGGTTTCGCCAAACTTTGAGTTGAAACAGGTGTGTTGGGTTAGCAAGCTATTCATGAAAGCAAATAAAGCTAAATTTAAGCTGAATAGATAAAGAGTTAAAATAACTCATTGCTAGTCAATAATGGATGGAATGGATTAGCTACTCAGTTGTGATTTGAGCACCACTGAGATACAGAGGTCCTTGGGGGAGCAGCCCCCCTTTTTGCTGATCTTCTTAATGCATTGAATGGCACCACCTACACACCCAGTGCATTTTTGTTGTTTGTAGAGATGTGTCAATGTAGGTTGATATATACCAATTTCTATGTATTAAATACGTCTAGAAAAAGCAAAGCACCAGGAAAACCAAAGCACTTCTTTTGCATCAGGACCTCCCAGCAGATGTGATAATTCAATTACCATCTGTTACCATTGATGAATCTACCTGAATACATCAAAATTACCCAAAGTCCATAGTTTACTGAAGTGTTTACCCCTGGTGGTGTACATTCTACAGGTTTGGTCAAATGTATATTGACACATGGCCATCATTATAAATATAAATAAATGTTCTATAACAACTAAATATGAAAATAAGATCATGGCCAAAAGTTTTGGCTTGCTTTCCCTTGTTATGTGATAACTCCAGGCAGAGGGTGCTCCCTGATCTTGGTGTCCTGGTTTGGGAAATCCAGGGCAAGGAAGAGGCCCTACTCAAGGTTAGATTATGCAGATAACATGAGCAGAGTTTAAACCTTTATCAGTGGTGATTTTTATCTATGCATTAATTTGAGATTTTCCAAAAGATAGATTAATTAAACCATACATCTTTACCAATTAGGTTTCTTCACCATTGGTAAATATAGTTATGAATTATTTGTAGACATAGTTTTGATATTAGCAACCAACAATTCTTCCACAAAGTAATTTAGTTAGTGAATTAAAAATACCATGTGTGACTACAAGTAGCTGATCCCAAAGAACTGCTGAGTTGTGTTGCAATGTATTAGCTTCATTATGCAAATAGGCGTCCCAAGAGGGTCATCCCAAAGACTATTAGCCTCCCTCACCCTTAATAACCTAAAATCTCTGGTTCCTGATGTGTGCAGATGAAAATATGTTCTGCCTGTGGGTAAAGGTGTTATTAATGCATAATTCTTTAGCTTCTTTCCCCCTACACTGGAATTCTATTTTGGCAAACCTCTTGGGTTTGGTTGTCAAAGAGATAAAAGCCTGTGAATACAGCAATAGAATCTTGAGTGAATCTTGGTAAATGTAGAGGGCCAGGTTACTGTTCTGGGCCTGCTATCTTTATCTGTGAGCAATATCATGTCTCCTCTACCCTTCTGTACAGCTGACCATGTGGCAAATGTTCTAATACTGGTGCTCCTTGGGTTGGAAACCTTTTAAATGTGCCCCTTTGTTTCCATCTGTAGATGTGTCAAAATTGCCAGTTAGATTTCAGAGTCAGCCTCTGGTGCAGGATCTGCTGATTTATAGGGAAGGTTAGTCTCAGGCAGATAGTAGCCTTATCTGGAAGGAAGTCAGCCACAGTTCTTGGCAGGCTCAAGGACAGCATCACCATTTGATGGCTAGAATGGTCCCTTCCAAAAATGTAATGCAATCTTACAGCCTTTTGAAGAGGTATTCACTTGACGTGGGTGTCTGTTGACATTGAGAAGGTGTGATAATTCACAGGTCTGAAATAGTTACCACGGGTCTTCCCAGAAGTTAATCATCAGTAGTTTCAACCTTGGAAAATTCAAGAACGCTACCAATATTAATGACAGTTAATCCCGATAAGCAGGATTTTCCAGCTTTGCTGATATGGAAGTTTAATTAAGTAGTAACTTATAAAAGAAATAAATTTAAAATGTTGTTGGTTTTCCATCCTTTCTTTCTGGTCCCCCTCCTTCTCCCTGAGTTCTGCTACACGTTCCCTGTCACAAGGAGGGTTTGAGGATAAGAAGGCAGACTGTCCTAGAAGGGCCCAATAGGGAGAGCCTCAGTGTTAAGCTCTAGTGCATTTGGAATTTCCCCAACAACTTGGTTCATCTCCTGTTGGTAGAGATACATAGCGGAACAATGACTGAAAAGTGCGTTACCTGTGTGTGGCCTTGGTACTTAAAAAATGCCAAAAGGCCAACAAGAAAATTTCATTCAAAATTTATCCAGCTTTTAAAAAAATGTTTTATTTACTCATTTTTAGAGAGAGGGGAAGGGAAGGAGAAAAAGTGGGAGAGAAACTTCAATGTGTGGTTGCCTTTCATGTGTCCCCTACTGGGGACCTGGCCCAACCCCAGGCATGTGCCCTGACTGGTAATAGAACCAGTGATCCTTTGCTTCACAGGCCCATGCTCAGTCCACTGAGCTACATGAGCCAGGGCTTATCCAGCGTTTTGAAGAAAGAAGTGATTTGTTTCTTTTATTGTCTACTCTCAATAATTTGTTGTATTTCATCCAAAATTTTTCTCATTCTTTCAAAATATATGCTGAAGCATCTTTTTTTTCCCCACCTGTCTCCAATGATCTGTTCTTTGTAAATCTCTGTGGTCATAATTCTTTAAATATTAAGGAATACAGTGCTTTCACATTATCCTCTATTTCTTTGTCCTGAAGTCTGACTTTACTTCAAATGACTCTTTTCGTGATTCTTTGCTCTTTTTTGTCTTTCATTCATACTTTCTTCTTATTCTTTTGCTTGCAGTTCTGCCTTCCAGTAGGGCCCGTTTGTTTGTTGTGCTTTGGCTTCTCAGCCTGTAAGACTCATTTCTTCACTTTTCTGATGCTTTTCATGCCCTGGAACATGTTTGCTCGGCCAAACATGCTCACAGGACATCTTTAATTCTCTTTAAGGTTTCATATCCATGGGACCTCCTTAACCTTTGTACGTCTTCTTCATAGATGAGAAACCAAGGCACTAGTCAGTCTCACAGTTTTTCTATGATTATACAGTGGATTACTGAGAGGATAATGGTAACTCAGGTTTTTCAGTTTCCGGGAGATACTACAAGCCAAGTGAACTGCCACAGTTATTACTATGTGGCCCCCAGATCAGCAGCATTGCCCTCACTTGGGAATGGTTAGAAGAGTGGTTCCCAGGCTCTGCCCCAGACCTTCTGAGTCAGCATCTGCCTTTTATCAAGATCTCAGATGATTTATATACGCATCAAAGTTTGAGCAGCCTTGAACTAGATCTCTCTATATTGAAGGACAGCTCTCAAACAACGCTGATAAGTTAATAATGTTGTTAAGTTTATTTTGCATTTGTAAGTTTCTCTGTGTCCTGCCTGGCCTGATTGAAGTACATGAGAGACAGAAGCCTTGGCCTTGGTTTCAGTACCTGTCTGATCTCTATTCTGGAATTTGGGTTCAGATAAGTGCACTTGTAGAGAGTTTTAAGTAGCTAATGACAAAACAAGTGAGACATTCTTTTCTAGGCAATGAGTTTTCTCTGTGTTTATTTGTAGTTTGCTGATTCAATTTAATAGCTGCAAACTTGTTGGTGACTATGGAAGTATCATCGCTTTAACTGTATTTAGTAGACACTCATTTCTTTGAATATATTGTCTGCAATTTTCTTTGTACAGAGTGAAATATACCCAGGTGCTTTGTGAGATATTTCAATATCCAAAATGATTTTTATTGTTTTCCCACACTGTAATAAAAGAGGTGTTATCTCCTTCATTCCCCTGACTGGATTTTAAATTTAGAGCGAGACCAGCACACGCATTTGACAGCCAGAGGTGTAAAGCAAAAGCTATTTGATATCAGGATTGAGATGAATCATAGGAAACAGTTATGCATATTTTCTCAGGGAGAGAAAGTATTGTTGGATTTAACCACTGTCATATCAGTTTATGTATAAGGTACACATCCAGCTTAGGATTTCACAGGATAAGAACAGAGTAATTGTGTAAAATGGGTTACAAAGCAATTTCCAGGTAGAAAAGAATGAAGGAAATGAAAATGAACCTTGAGGGATCAAAAAACACTTTTGAATATATTTTTTCTTTTCTTCCATTTCCAAATAAACAACCTTTTGAATTGAAATCTCTAGAAGGAACTATAATTTGAGGCATGCCAGGTGCCTCAAGTTCATGCATATCTCTGTGGTTTGACATTGAATCTACTTCATGTTCCTGAATGCTTGTATGAGCTGACAGCAGACCCTGGAACGTAAATTTTTAAGAGGATATGAGACAATCTAGGGGTACTTTACAGATTGGCAGCCTCTGCCCCACATGGTCTGAACCCAGAATCGGTGTAACCATTGCTAACCACCACGACAAGTCTCAGCAAGTCTATTCCTGAAGCTCATCTTCTGTGATTCTTCTAACTCCACAGGCCTAAAAATTAGTGTTAAGTGGTAAAATTATAACTCCACCCACATAATATTCATTAAGCCCACCAATTCTATCTCTAATATGGTAGAGAGCCTGAATATGACTCAGGCCTTCAGACAAAGGTCACAAATATGAGTCTTTAATGACTAGAAATGTGCAGAAAATCTATCCCCCCAAACCTGACATAAAATACACAGGTATTTTCTTAGTCACACAAGTTGAACCTTCGCTGGCTCAGAGACAATTAAGAAGCAGATGAGCAAAATAACCCAGCAACACCATGCCTGGCTGTATGGGGACAAGAAATGATGGTTAATGTGATTCCCCACTCCCATACCCTCCTGGACTCATTACTCCATGTCCACAAACATGAAGCTAATAGTCAGTCATTCAGAGACAATTTCAGACTCTGGCCATGAGCTAGGCTCGCAGCTGACCTCACAAACATTCTTACTGTTGTGGCCTTCTAGACGGAGACCTTCTCCTTCTCCACCCTTCCTTCCACCACTGAAGATTTATTGCCTGAGTTTGCTAAAATCTTTTGCAGTTATCCATGATAATAGCCTTGCAATTACAGAAAGTTATGCAATTTCTGGAAGGTGAGATAAAAATGAATCGTATTTCCGCTTTGCTATGTTGATGCGTTTACCTTAACTTCAATTTGGGAATTCCTGAGCTGTGAGGAGAAGCACATTCTTTGACATTTGTGGTCGTGCTGTCCACAGCACGGGCTGTCCAAAGCTCAGGCTTTATTGTTTAGAAAGTGCAAATTGATGCAATTTCAGAGAAAAATTTAAAATTCCATGGCTTTCATGCTAAGTATATATATTCGTATTAGAAAAAATAGGATTGTCTTAGTACCTGAAGTGATATTTCTATTTAAAATATAAGTCAAAAATTCACAGTGATTCCCAGCAATATACAAATTATAAGCTTTCTATATATTTCACATTGGAGATAGCCTAGAATATGTTTTCTTCTTAGACTTACCTGCTACTGACTTTTGAAAATCGAAGAAGTCATTGGTGCTTAACTGCAAAACAGTTCAGATGCAGTTTTAAGGCTTGCTAAGCAAAAGGCATTTTAGAAGACTTCATGTTTCTATCTTGTACATATTATTTCTCTTTCAAAGACTTCTGTACACCTTTGAAATCTCCAAGTCCTGGGTTCCAGTGAGAGAAATGTTTCATGTTCACTTAAGTTTCAATGTGGTGGAGATGTTTAAACGCTGGATTATGAAAGAATCATAGGGTTTACAAACAGAAATTGTCCATGCTATGCTATCATTGAGTATTGGTGACTTATTTCATTCATTCATTCTTCAAGAAATATTAAGTAGGTGCTTACATACCTCATTTTCTTTCTAGGCCTTGGGAATAAAGCATTGAACAAGAAAGAAGGCCCGGTTCTTATGAGGCTTACTCTCTCGTATGGGAGTTACAGAATAAGCAAATAGATGTAGGGATGAGAGTTATGTAGAAAAATTAAAGCAGGAGAAGAGAGAGAGGCTGAAGGCTTTTGGATAGTGTGGTCAGGGAAAGTAAAACTGATCTTGATATGGTTTATCATTTAAACAGATTCAAATAAAAATTATGAATATAGTAGTTTACATTCTTTTCATTTGTTTTTTTTCAAAATCTGATGCATATTTTATACATAAATTGTGTCCCAACTTAGAAGCTAAATTTTCATCAGAAATAATGGATTTTCATTTTGACTTTATAAAATTTATAATTGATAAGAAAGATTAATATATCCATGTTGTCCAAGCATACTTCAGAGTTTTTGATAATTAAATTAGTACCTATTTTAAAATTTAATAAATTGGTGAAAGTTAAATAAAATGGGAAATTCAGTTCCTAAACCTGAGTGGCCACCATTGAAATGTTGATAGGCCTGTGCAGCTCATGAGTGGCTGCTGTGCTGGACAGCAAGAAACTGAAAGTGGATGGAAGAGAAGAAAGTAATTGGAGAGCTGGACAGAGACGAGAAGGCCGAGAGCTTAAAGTCATGAGAAAACACTCAAATTTCATTCAGTTTGCGATAGGAAATTTTTGAAAGCCTGTGAACAGGCGAGTGACAAGCTCTGATTTGGGCTCGAAAGAAATCCACTCTAGCTTAAGCAGGGAAGAGAGTAAAATTGTGTAGATCTTGTAGGAGACCATTAGGTAGTTAGGAGAAGGATGAAAGAGGGGTGCCCTTGGACACTGATGGTGCAAGAGTGAGAAGCTGTTGGTTCAGGGTGTACCCTGATGGTAGAGTTGATAGTATTTGTGACTGGATTGTTTGCAGGGTAGGCATCAAAGAGGGGTCCAAGGTGACTCTCAGGATTTTGGTCTGAGCAACTATATGAGTGGCAGTGTTGCTGATGAGATGGAAATGATCAAGCTAGAAGGGATTTGGGGGGCAGGGAAATGATTTGGACAAATTAAGTTTTATTTGACTCTTAGCCCTTTAAGCGAATAGCTGAGTTTGAAACTCAGTGGGAAAGGTTGGAGGTGGTTACTACATAGATGGTGTTTGAAGTCATCTGGGTGAGATCATGCAGACAGGGAAAAGAACAAGTCTGAGAAGTGAGTACCAGGACACTCTAGGGGTTAAATGTGAGGAAGATGAGGAGAAGCCAGTGGAGGATAGTAAGGTGGATGGACACTGAAACAGGAGGAAAACTGGGAGAGTGTGACATCTTAAAACCAGCTTTAGCAGTCTCTTTTGGCAAGAAAAAGGGGATGCACTCAAGTGGCATATTCAAGGAGAGCTTAAGAAAGGGACTTTTTATGACAGTATGATCGCAGCAGAGAGAAGGTCCAAGGAAATGGTTGAGGGACACAAGGAATGGAAATGGGGTTACCACAGCTAGGCCTGAAAGGCCAAGAAGAGAAAAGAGAGCAAGACTGACAACAAGAGTGAGAGAGAGTGAGACAATTACTGAGGGGTCATCTATCAAAAATTGTGACATTGGATTGAAGGATACCAGTCCATAGCAACGCTGCAGGCAGTAATTAAGAAACTGATAATCCAACTTCTATTGTCTGTCATCTTCCAGTATTCTGCCACTGGCCAGATTGACCCAGAAGCCAATTAGGAGAGACACTATGGGGTGAGCACATGTGGTAAACAAAGAAAAGAATTACTGGAGTCCTGTGTATTTCAGTAGGACGAATACATCCCAAACAACTGGCACCTCAGGGGACATAAATGCATCAAGGGAAATTCATTTTGAATGCCTGTGATCTGCTTGTATTTTCCACGCACTGCCTACTAGACATCTCTAGTTGAATGCCTCATAGGCAATTTAAAGTCAACCTGTCTGAAAGTCTTATTATCTATTACCTCCCCTTGACCCCTAAACTTCTTCTCCCTCCTGTATTTGCGATCTGCAACAGTGACCCCACAAACAGAGTCATTATGCCAGGAGTCTAAGAGTCAGTCCCAGCTACAATATTTCTCTCAATGTGTCTTCATTTTTAACTTGCAAACTTATCTTCTGTTTTCCTCATCTCCTTCTAACCCTGTCTCAGGTCAAGCTCTCGACATTTCTCACCTGGAAATAGACTTCTGCCTCTAATTTATTCCTCCTTGGATTCTTCAACCATGCTTTCAGGACAGTTATGATCTAAAATACAGATCTGATCTGCTTACCCCTTTCTAGTCCCTCTCCCACGAGGCTTCCCACGGTGCAGACGGCCTTCATGAAGGGACACCTGCTTAACCTCCTCAGGCCCCCTTGCTCTTCCTGTTTCCTCAGCCTCCTCCTCAAACTCATTTTTTGAGCAATAACAAATCATGCCCGAGTCCTCCAGCACGCCCCATTTCGACAAGCCCATGTGGTTTGCGTGGACTGTCTCTTATCTACAAGACTTTCTACACCCATTTTCTTTTTCCTTTCTAGCTTTGTTAAATTTACCTCCAAATGGAAATCTGCCCCAAGACAAAAGTGCCCTCCTTTTATGTGCTCTCTCTGTTCTTTGGGCAAACTTTGATTTTTTTTGCCCTTAGACTATTACTGATTTATGTGTCTGTAATCATTTTCTAGGAAATCCATTGCTTGAAAGATGAAGCTGTACCAGGGGTGTACAACCTTTTGGTATGTCTGAGCCACACTGGAAAAAGAGTTGTCTTGGGCCACACATTAAATACACAAACAATAATAAAAACTGATGAGCAAAAAAAAAAAAGGTCCATGCATAATGTACAATTTTGTGTTGGAATGCATTTATAGCCATCCTAGGCTTTATGCAGCCTGTGGGCCATGGGTTAGACACCTGGGCTTGTAGACCCTTCATCTTGGTTTCTTCAGAGTCTGGCAGCTTGGTAAAATTTGAGCTGTGGAATTATTTCAGGACACTGAGCACACTACTTCTAGATTTGGATTTAAGTAATGATGAACTGGAAATTGAGAGGAGAAAGAATGCCCAGACCATCTGATCTTGATATGAAGTTTGCCAAGCTCAGCAGAAGGCCAAAATCTGGGTAGGAGATGCAGACACAGGCTAATGCAGCTAAGAGACCTTCTGTCTGGAGGATGGGCTTTGAAATCTCTCAACACACTTTTCACTTTTCATAACTTCCCTTTTATAGTGTAACATTCTAGTTTGTGATCTTTACTTGAGACAGAAAAGTCTGCCAGCTATCTTCTCCATGTGGTTGATTATCTACTGAGGTTCTTCTAAACACCATATTCCAAGGGCTATACTACACACTGGGCTTATATTACCTCATTTAATCCTTCTAACAAGCAAACCATTACCCATAGAGGCAGCAAGCATCTCTAGAACCGTGGACTCTAGTCAGGTTGCCAGATCCTTGGGCAGGTTATCTAAACTTTTTGGGCCTCAGTGTTTGCATCTTTAAAATGGGATTACTATTAACAGTACCTGCCTTATTTCCATGATTTTTATGAGCAACAGTGAGTCAATATTTATAATGTACCTAAGACTGCCTGGAATATGCCAAGTGCTATGCAAGGAATTATTAAAGAAAGTATAGCATTTTTTTCTTCATAATTCATCTATTCTCCTTTCACATCTTCCTTCCACCCAACCATGTATCTCTTTTCACAGCTTCTCTCATGAGTGATTCCCTCCCCCACCCCCAGAGGTTGTGCAGTTTGTATGAAAATATGGGACTGGATACCAGAGAGACTGGGATCTGTTTTAGGGTCTGTCACTGGTCCCTGTGTCATCTTTGGCATGCCATTAACCTCTTTGGTCCTTGGATTACTCATAGTGGTTTGATAATAATATCACCATCTTTGGAGACTTGTGGAAAGGTCTAATCAGATTACATATATATACATACATACATACATACATACATATAAATTATAAGTTGCAAGAGGCTATTGCAATGTTAAGTGAACAGTAGTGACTGCAATACTAGCAAATGTAGCTTCTGTACCTTGCCCAGTCTCCAAGTTACTCTCTAGTAACCTCCGTAGGAGGGCCATAACCACCACCGTCTGACTCTTGGGTTAAGGTGTCCCTAGAGCCACATCTGAAATTCTCTCCATTCCCAAATATGAAGAAGTATAGACAACGAAGGTCTGGAATCCATTTAAGGTCTGGAATTCTTCAGTCATCTCCCTTTCATGATTGAATACATCCAAGCATTACATGACATACTAGCTAGTAAGACCACATGTTAAATCACGGCTTTTGTCCACATACATGTTGGCTCCTGGGAGCTTATTGATGGCTACATCGCTCCCCTCTTCTTCCTTCTGTCCCACCTACACCTGCCCACCCCTCCGCTTTGCTCAGCTACATCTCAGGACTCTAAATAATTCCACATTGTTTTACATTGTAGGAGTTTGCTTTCCCTCTGGCTAATCCTATACCTGCCACAAGGAAAGTAGGCAAACACCTGGGTAATTTTTAATCCTACCCAACTCATACCTAATATGTAGTTTTAGAATGTACTTATGATTTTAACAGTTAATTGATAGTTTAATAATCTGAATAATCTGAAATTTGAAAATCGTTATCTTGACATTCTTGAAGTTTTTTTCTCTGGAAACAGGAGGTGGAATTTAATTTTATTTGTCAAGTTATATTTTCCTTTTATTCTAAAGAACACTCCGACTTTTTTTTTGCATCACTCTGCAGTTTGCATGGAGTCTCTTCATTTAAGTGATATTGTAGCAGAAAGAGAAAAGGTCAGAGACCAGAAGGAGAGCGACTGGCAAATATCACTCAGGATAATGTTCAGACACATTTTCTATGGGTTTAACAGCTTTTAATTCTGAATATATTCAACAGTGAGTTTTTTAAAAGTCTGTCACCCATTTTAATGACTGTGATATACTGACAAATAAATCACAGTTGAATTCATAGACCCAAATTATTTATTGTAAAGAAATGACATGGCAATATGCTTTCTATGCCTTTCCAATTAGAGTTCAGATCAATTTATCTTTGTGGAGATATTGCCTAGTGGAATTTAAAAAAATATATTATGACATGTTATTGGAGCCAACTAGCTGGAACACAAGGTCCCTGAGACTCAGCATTCATTATTTATCCATTTGTACTAATAAACCTTTATGTCCCACATGTCCCCTGCTTGGATTTGAATGGGGCTTCAGAAGCACAACCTGTTTTAAATTTATGACACAACAGCAATTGCTTATGATGAAGAAGAATGCCCCAAAAGTGCATCCATTCCCCCCGAGGGAAGACAAATGATAAGATTTTTTAAAGAGATGGCATTCCTCTCTCTTCTTAGAAGACAAATTATCTTAAGAAAAAGAAACTCAAAGATCATAAACCATAAAAAAAGAGAGAAAAATTGTTTGGGGGTTGCAAGATGGGATTGAGTTGTAACATAGAAGTTGCTGGTCTTTTCCTACGGAAAGGCAGAACCAATTGATTTATGAGTCACAGCTCAAAGTTAGCTCTCTTCCTCCTCCTCCTTCTTTGTCCCTCCCTGTGCTGCTTGGGAAGGGAATGTAGATACTAGGTGGCCTGTCTCTTTTGATTTGCCACACTGTGTCTTAATTATCAGTGCTGGAAGATCAGGCGGTGGTATTTTCTAACTTCAAAGGCTTCGGCAGCTCGAGCAGCATGAGGGGGATCAGATGTACCAGGATGCAGAGTGACAACAATATGGTGTCTTCATATTTTAGGACTGTCAGCTCATTTTTTATTTGTGGCACGTCAAAGTGAAAATGAGGACACAGGGAGGGTTTTGCTTTTTGTCACTCTCTCCTTAAGTCTTCCAATTCAGTGCTCAGGCCAGTGTGCTTAGAGAACAATTCTTTTGATTTTAATTTGTCTCATCGTTGAAGAACTTGGAAAAAGTAGCTACTGACAATGGTTGGAAGACGAAAGCAACTTGCTTATGGAGAAACGTAATTAGAGGTTCCAGGCTGTTTGCAGTATTGCTGGAGGGAGATCAGTGAGCAACAGTGATGATAAGAAAAATAATAGTAGCAGCGACAGCAGGAGTGGCTAATATTTATTGAGTGTTTACAGGATGCCAGGCATCGTGTTAATCGCTTTCATACATGATGGACCTGAGGCTCAGAAAGGTGAAACAACTTGCCTGATATTACACAGCGTGGCCTGGAGTTAGGATTCCAACTCAGCCCCTGGGACTCCGAGCCTACTCTTGAGACTGCAACTAGTGTAGTGGAGACGTACGTAATTAGAAATTAGGTTCTGAGTTTAGTATATGGGGAAAACATCATGAAGAGTCAAAATCACTCTCAGGTACTATCAAATTGATCATGAAAAACACCATGCTTTTAAATGTCTGAGTGTGTATATGCAAGTTCCTAGTAATATTTATAAGAATACTTTATATATAAAAGGGCAATAGCAAGGTGCAGTTTTAGATTCATTTTTAAGGTAGAAAAAGAGCAAACATTTAGGTGCATTTGCATATGTAATATTGGTGTATCACATGACTTCAGTGTAACATGAAGAAGATGGTATGGAATGTGAGTTTTGCTGTGTGAAAGGAGGCTACATTATACATGGGCTAGAATCATTGCATTTGAATGGATTTTCACCCCCCTTTTACCAAGGAATTGCATTCCCCACTCTAGGCCAGCGATGGTGTAACCTGGGGATGTAAAGCCTGGGTATGGCTCAGGGGCAAGGGCTGGGGGTGGGGTACAGACACTGCAGTCTGCTTGGCTTCATCCCCGCAGTGCCTTGGTTTACTCTCACAGCAACTATGTGTGCTTAGAAATGTATCAGATTTGTTTAGTGTAAACAGACATTGAAAGATGTTATATAGCTTGCTCAAAGCCACACAGCCACTAAGTTTCAGGGAGTTGCTAGGAAGTCTTTGGAAAATCTCATTCCTGCTGTCCTTCTGTCAGGTGACAGTCACTCCTTCATCCCTGGAAAAGAGGAGCTTGATAAATTGCTACCAGGAGAGTGCCTGCCACCAGGATTGGCCTCGGGTTCTCTAGGGATTCCCTGTGTGTACCAGAAAGGGGAGGGGATAAAGTCAGGGCTTGTTCAGCAAAACATTTCTCTCTCGTTCTACGTCGTGATAAATTATGTATGCTGGCCGCCTTGAATATTTCTGTTTGAGAAGGGACGACACTCGGCTCTCAGCGTCCAAATTGAGAAAAGAATAGTCGCTCTTGGATGTCATCACTGCCAGTCACCCCTGAAATAAAAGAGGGAGTCCATTTCCATTTACTCTCCAAGGAAGCAGTGAATGGGGTGGTCCACAGGCTTGACAGATTTCTCTTTCTGTCCCTCCTAATTGTGAGCAAGAGAAAGGGTCCCTATCTAGGCTTTTGAAACAATATGAAAGAAACCTCACAAGCAGAGGGCTGAGAAACGTAAGGAGATAATATCTGATTATTTCTCAACACACTCTTGGAAAATCAAAGACTTTGTAGACAAATCCTTGTTATAAAGGATAGAGTTTTGAATACTTCACTCATGATCTGATAAAAAGAACCACTTAGTTATTTCTTAGAAAAAGGGGAATGTTACCTACAAAGTGTCTAGCTCCTGGTACATTAATCTTTCAGCTGATCTGTCTCCTGCAAACCATTGGAGATGTCTCCCAGGAGGGATTGCGATAGATGTCCATGTTTACTGGCATGCCCTTGTGGAGGCGGCTCAGTAGTCATGTTAACCAACATAGGTTTGTGTGTAGACCAGTGGTCTCTAACCTCCTGGCCACGGGCTAGTACTGGTTCAGGACTGTTAGGAGGTGGACCCCCTCTTGCTCTGTGGTCCCAACATCAGGAGGTGAGCTTGAGTGTAATGCGCTTAAATCATCCCCAAATCATTCCTCAACCCTGGTCCATGGAAAAAATTATCTTCTATGAAATCAGTCTCCGGGACCAAAAAGGTTGGAGACAGATGGTATAGACAACTCTCGGGACCTGTGCATTAGAATACCTGAGGTGACACATTTCTAGGGGAGGGCATGGATGCGTGTCAGTGTTTGTAATACACAGAAACACAGACACAATTTATTTTCTCAAATTAATTGACTACTTGGTACTTTTCATTAGCCTAATTTTCCCAGGGTTCTGTTAGTCACATCACCCTTAGTTCCTGGCACATTATCATCAGTGGTCCAAGCAAGAGCCTCTTCCTATTTTATTTATTCATTCTTTATCTCCATCCTCTTTCCTATGTTCCTTACCATAACCATCCATTCCAATGTGTTATTATTGTATTTTGTATGCATGTATTTTTAATTTTTATAAGCAGCATTGGATAATAGATGTCATTCTCTTTTTCGCCAGTTTTTCACTTCACACCATGCTGGTTGGATTCATCTGTCTTCCTTGTAACTGCATCTTGGTCCCCCATGGTGCCCATGCTTTACCTATTCATCATTGCCTCCAGTTCCCACCACCATTAAGAGTCATCATAATCATATTCCTACCTGTTCATCTGTGGCCCTACTTGGCAATTTCCTTGACGTATCCACTTGGGAGTAGAATTTCTGAGTCGAAGGGTAACTCTATACTTACTGAAACCAACTACTGTCAGATTGCTACCTAGAATAGCTGCACAAATCTATACTCCCACTATAATAGAACTTATCTTAAAATTCACAATTTTCTGATTATTTATGATATTTCATATTTTTTACGCATGCTTTGGTGCCCTTTATGGACATCATCTTCTCTAACTGGTCATTTATATTTGCCCAAATCTTCCTCGTGATTCTCAATTTTTTCTTTTTGCTTATCTATATTTGTCAAAGTTCTCTGTTAATTAAAAAAATCATTTCTGTGCCACCTCAATCTGCTATCTATCCTTTGAAGTTGTTCAGGAATTCCTCTCTCGCATCCACCAAACTGCAGGAGAAGTGAAATGCATATTCTCCCTGCTTTCCTTGCAGACACAGAGCACAAGGTGACCCAGTTCCAGACAATGAAATATAGGCAAACACTTTTCCTGGTACAGGGGGTGGAAGTCAGTGCTGGACCCTGTTTGCCCTTCTTTCTCCTTGGAGCCTTGTGCCGCGTTATCTGTTGTTAACTCAGTACCGTTTTCTTCCTTCCCTGTCCTTCTTGCACTACAGGCACTGGCAGCTTGGAAACCGCCTTTGTCAGAGAGAATTCCTGCCACCAGGGTTTCTGTTTAGGGTCAGTACTCACATGGGATTTGGAAAGGAGATGAGAAACAGAAGTGATTTTGTTGGTCCTTTAACAGCGAGTAGATACATGAACTTCAGCAGAGAAGGAATTTTTGCAGTGGTTTCCGGTCATACTCAGGGTCTGGCAGAAATGAGTCCTGCTTGAGTGTGGTTGGTAGGGTAATAATAAGGGTGTGATAATTTATAGTTTTAATTTGAACAATGTACCTAAAATGTCATATGGTGTGCTTGAGTGTGATATGGTTATGCTACAGAATTACTTGCTTAGGATTTTTTAATAAAAGATTCTGTAATAAAAGGGGGCATTATTTGGGCCAGACTCTGTGTATATATGTATACACATATACATACACACACACACACACACACACACACATATATATATATATATATATATATATATATATATATATATATATATTTTTTTTAAGAAGTACTGGCACTGATGCTGAGAAGTACAACCCTGGTCAGCATTTTTCTGTTGCTCCTGTGGCTTCTCAACCCCCAAAGCCAGCGACAAACCCAGAATCAGCAATCACTTGTGCGGACTTCTACTGTTCCAGACCACCCTCCCAACAATTCCATAAGCACTAAACTCCTTGTACTAAAATCTCTTTTCTGTTGAAAACACCTGTGCAGACTTATTTTCCCAGTCAGTCTTTCTGGATACAAACAGGAAAGGCGAAGCCAGGCCCTGGGACCGCCACCTAGTAACAACACTGCAGTACTACTCCAATGTGCTGAGGGGCTGAGATGGAAAAGATGGCTCTTGACGCCAGTGTTGAGCTGCTGCACCAGTTCTACCCTGCGTCCCACGTTCACTGCTTTGTACGTGAAGAACAATAAACTATAACTATGTTAGCCACAGTAGTCAACTTTTCTTTAAGTTCAGCCCAAACGTCCCTGATGTTTACCCTCAATTTCTCATCTGTAAAATGGGTCTCTAGTGAGGTTTCGTGTGTATAACACATACAGGACGGTTGGCATATAGTGACCACTTAAATGTTGATGATTAATCCTGAATCACTTTACTAGTCCTCAGGTTAGAAATAAGATACATTTCTTCCTCCAAAATGAAAATCCCAAGTAGAAGAATTCATTTAAGTGGACTATGCTTTCTAAGTTCAAGCCTAGATACTCAGTTACATTAGTGAGTGCCAAGCAATACTATTTTGGGGTGACTACTTACTATTGCATCGATAAATAGAATTAATGAGCATTATGTAGAGGCCTGTGTGGGAATTCTGCCCCAGATCTTGAAAACATAAGGAAGACCCTGGGCTTGAGAGAGCCCTCTGCAGTGTAAAAAAAAGAAATGTTAATGTTATGGGTATAAATATCTTTCCTAATGGAATGTTCTGTAAATATTTCCCATTTTATAATAACTTTAAAAAAAATAAGGTGACCATTTATAAACACTCTATTGGAGACAAAAAGAAAGAAAGAAAATGTTGATTATATTTCATCCACAGGGGACAACTGGGAGGTTGTTATATTCTACACCGTTCTATGAAACCAATACTATGGTCAGTCTTTGAATGGGGGAAAAATCTATTTTCTTCACCCAATGGTTTTACATACTTAGTATCTTTAATATGGAAAGGTATTTGGCTTGTCCAGCTTTTCTAGCTGTGTTCATAAATCAAGATAATCAGTATCAGCAGAACAAACAAAAGATAAATATTATGATAAAACATAAGAGATATGTGAAAGGGTGTTTTCAAAGATACAGTACTAATGAAAAACATAAAACCATTATTTTTTTCCAAAGTGATTTGTATGCTCATGAAGAATCTTTCCAAATTGGTTTCACTCTTGTGATACTTCAGGATTACAAAGGTATATTCATATTTTGCCTCTGAACTCTTAAAGTTAACCTATATCTTCAAATCAAGCCTTACCTTGTTTGAGGTCTATAAAAATAAAATTGATTTGTTAAGTGCCACTGCAGAGATATCACAATTAACTTTGCATCTGTACTTTAATCTGTAATTTCTTCAAAATCTTTAAGCTTTTAAAGCATGATTTAAATATATTCTAATAGCAATAGAAAAGGCACTTATAAATGGCTCTCTTTTTTATTCTTACCACCTTGAATAATATTCTGGTCTCAGTGGACTGACACCACACTGACAAACCACAGCAAAATTGCTCTCCACTGAACCTGGGAGATAAAGCGTCTGAGTGGCAGGTAGGCCTTTAATCAGTTCATAGGTAAAAATCAAGATTGGATTTGATGAGGGGATTTCTCGGTCCGTGGTGGATTCAATCCTCTTTTCAATATACTGAAAAGCCATTTATTTTTTTGCCAAGTTTGATTTTCATTATCCCCCAACCCTAGGACTGTCAGTGTTTTCTACAAGCGATGTCTCCTCACTGGTTTTCCCCTAATTCTATGCCTAACCCAATGGTTCAAGGGGAAAATTCAGAATTAAAAGGGTCAGGGGGAAATTAAATGCCTCGGCCCTGGTGAAATTTTATTTTGAAGACCTGTTGTTAGTTATGCCAGTGGTTCTTTGCAAAGAAAAATAAGATAAAAACACTGTACCCAGACAGTTCCAAGCGATGGATTGCAGGTTTATTTACCTCCAGTTTAGTCCCAGTTCTTTCTTGCCTGATCACCACAAGAGGTGATTATTTTAACATTCAATTTAACTTTATTATATTGTTGGAATTCCTGTACCAATAACATTTCCTTTATTTTCTAGATCAGAAATCTCAACAAAAGGGTGTTTCCAGGTCCCTGGGGAAGAATGTACTGAAAAATACAATGAATTTTTTCTCTCTTTAAGGGGAGTTAAGGGCATTTTGTGAAAGAGAAATCCCTTACCAAATCTTGACTCACGACTCTCTCTTTTCTTCATGTCTCCTTAGTGTGAGTCTGAAAGGCATTCAGTGGTCTGCTGTGTATTGTGGGGATGAAATTTGTATGTTGAAGTTCTAACCCCCCAATACCTCAGATTGTGGCTGTATTTGGAGACAGAGTCTTTAGAGAGGTAATTGAGCTAAAATGTGGGCCCATATACAATATGGCTGGTGCCCTTATAAGAATAGATTAGGATGCAAACACAGAGGCAAGACTATGTCAAGACACAGGAGGAAGACAACCATCTATAGGCCAAGGAGGGAGGTCTCAGGAGAAATCAACCCTGAAGCTTTGATCTAGGACCATGAAGAAAATAATTTCTGTTCTTAAACCACAGCATCTATGGTACTTTTTTATGGCAGCCCCAGCAAACTGATATACTCTAGGCAGCTCCACTGGTAGTGTGGGTACAGAGAGCTTCATGGGGGATGGCGAGACCAGAGTGATAGGCAAGTCTGGGGAGATATACATCGTGTTGCCTCTACAGACGTGAGAGGGTGGGGACCACGCATCTCGGTGCATTCAGTGGAGAGTGAGAAATCAAAAGGCATCCTGGCATCGCTGATACAAAATGCAGAAGTGTAGGTGCCAGGGATGAATCTGCCTTAGTTCATGAGGTTAATTTATGAACTGACAGCTGGTTTTTAAGAGTAAGCTAATACTAGCATGCTTGTGATAGGAACGGTCATCCCCTGTCCAACCCTAGTTCTTCCCGCTGCCCTGTGGCAACCACCTTGGAGTCTTCTAGCGCTGCTCTCTACTATTAACTTCATATTTTAAATAACATGTTTATATTCTTATTGTATTCAATAAATATTTAATGAGGTGCAGTTCTAGTTGTAGGTACCCAGCAGTGAACAAAATAGTAAAATTTCACTGTCCCTATAGCACTGACATTTTTTGGGGGGAAGAACACAATGAGCACAATATACAGTAAATTGCAGAAGATGTGATAGTGTTTAGGTGAAAAAATAAAGCAGGACAGAGGGATAGGGAGCATTGAAGTGAGGGAAGCAATGTTCAATAGAGTAGCAAGAATGGCCAAAATATGAACAGGCTGTGTGAATCAGAAAACACACAAAAAATAGAGGTAGACTGGGGAGGGACTCATGTAGATATCAGAAGGTAGAGATTGCGGGTAGAGAAAATGCAAAATGCAAAGCCTTGTAGGGTGGAGAGCTTGATGTGTTCCGGAAGCAAGAATAGTGAGTAAGCAGGGTGACTGGGGCCAGTAGCTGACCACGTGGCCAGAGAGGACAGGGTTTTGCATGGGGGCAGATGGTGTGGGACTTTGTTGCCCATCAAGGCCTCCAGCCCCCTAGGCATGGGAGCTTTGGGAAGGTAATCAGCCAGGGAGTGACAAGATTCAAGATCAGACATTGACTTCCAAGGAGCCTCTCTGGCTGCTGGAATGAAAATAGATGAAAGGAGGCGGGGCTAAAAAGAAGCCACTGCAGCGACGTGGCCTCCAGGGAGAGAAATGGTGCCATTTGGGGTGTATTTGAAGGGAGAAGTTGGTAGGATTAGCTGATGGATTAGGTGTGGGGTGCTTGAAAAAGAAGAGTCAAGGATTACTTTTGGGTCTTAGCTAACTGGGAGGATGAGATTTCCACTAGCAAAATGGGGTAAGATTTTAGAAAAAGCAAATTTAAGAGAGAAGAGCAAGAGCTCAATTTGCACGTTAGTTGCTTTGGGCAGTTTTAGCTTATTCTGCCCTCATGACATAGTTATTACCAGCTTCCTTTCACTCCCAATGCATCCCTGTTTGGCTGATGTGTGGCCACCTTGCTTTTGGACATGTGACAGGGGATGTCAGGGAGGCAGAAGAGTGGGGGGGGGGCGGAGACAGGCTGTGCTGTGCACAGACCGTCAGATTCTTCAATATCTCCATCATGTGCTCTTCAAAATAGGTTTAAAGTACTTACACACACCACTCATCTCTGCTGGAGATTTCACTGCCTTGGTACTCCGTTTTTAAATGAACTTAATGTAATAAGCATCTTTATGTGCCAGGCTCTGTCGTAGGGAGGTTGTGAATGTTAACTTACTTTATCATCATAACAGTTTTACAGAGGAGAAAACTGGCTCTGGAAACTTACACTGAAAAAAATATGTATTTCCGTGAATGTCAAAGATATTTTCCCACTGTCCGACCCCAGATTCCAGTGTTGCTGTTCAGAAATGAATGCTCATTGTTAATATTCAGCATGTGACCTGCTTTTCTTCCCTTAACTTCTTGTCCCACGATTTCTAAAATTTCAGAAGATGGTCCTCAGTGCGAGGCAGTTTAGTCCCTGTGATGCATCTGCACAATTTGAAGGCTTGAGTCTTTCAGTTCCGGGAAGTTCTGTATTACTTCTTTGATAATTTCTTCCTCAGAATGTTTTTTTTTCTTACACTGGACCTCCTATTACTGAATTTCTTGGATTGATATAATTTTATCATTTTTATTTTATGTTCTATCTTTTGCTCTCATTTCTGGCACATTTCTTAACTTCCAACTTTTCTAACCAACCGTTTTTCTCTGGCTATTTTTAACTTTTCAAAATTGTTACTTCTTCTCTGACTGGCTTCTTTTCTTAGCAATTTGTTAATGTTTTGTTGTTACAATACTTTGTTTTGTCTCTCTGGGGATGTTCATTTATTTTCGCATTTTCTTCGGCCTGCTGAATCATTTTGGCTGCTTTCAAAAGTGGCCTGTGCTTTGTGCTTTGACGTGTTTATTTGACTTAGCTTCTCCACGCCCGTTTGCAGGCTTGTCACAAACGTCTGATGACCCCTGGATTTTCTGTTCACATCAAGGTATGAGATTAAAAGGGTACGGAGAGCCCTCCGCGCCTGCGTGGATCTCATCCACCTCTACGGGGTCATCAGGCAGCAGGCCAGCTTTGCGTGAGGGCACAACTGCTATCCCACACTTGCCAGTTCTTGGAAATCTCTGTCCAGGGGTGCTTCCATTTCTCCAGAGAAAAATTCCTCCCTGGGAACGCTGGACTGGAGAATGGGCCGGCTCCCCACCCTCCAGCATAGCTTCAAATCTTTGTCTCCCATTTCGATCTGTGTCCTGCTCTCCACTTCATCCTACCTCACTGTGCTTGGGGCACCGGGATCCCAGCCTCTCAGGTTCCTTTTCTGCCACAGTTAGATCGCTGGGCTCTGGGGGCGAGGCTGGCTTTGAGGGCCAGGAAGGGTCCCCGAGGTCCAAATGCATGTGCGGTTTCATCTAGTCCCGGTGGTGCAGTCCCCGGCTGACACCCCACCTCCTGCACGGTGTTCCCTCTCTGCCTCTGTTCTCCCAAACCTTTACTGCAGTCTCTCATCCACTGGCCTCCTCTTTCCTGTTCTCTTTGCCTTTTTATATTGGATGTTTTTAAGTTTATTTATGCCAGTTTTTTCGAAGTTTGGGGAGAGCCAGGAATAGATTTGTGTTTGGCATGGAGCTGCTTGACCTTTGGTCCAAAGCCTGTCTTCCCAAAGGAGGGGCAGCGGAAATCCTGTTTTGTCTGCATCTTTGAGTCAGACGACTGCGTGTTGAGTTAGACTCAGATTTATGCCTCTGCATCTTATACATTTCAACCTTCCCTTTGAGAAAAAAATCATACTTCAACTAAGTCAATATCTTTAGAGTTAGTTTTGAAATGCATTGAATAGAAAAAGAAATAAGTAATTTAATTTTTGTTTGTCTTGAAAACATTCAAGAATTTATGAATTTTGATGAATTATTTAGGAGACGCTCGTCACCCTGAATGGTAGGAAGACTAGTCTTTATCTACCTTGTTAACAGTACTTTAAAAAAATATTTTTATCGATTATGCCATTACAGTTGTCCCATTTCCCCCCCTTCATTCCCCTCCACCCTGCACACCCCTCCCCCACCTTCCCCCTCTTTAGTTCATGTCCATGTATCATAAGTTCTTTAGCTTCTACATTTTCCATGCTACTCTTGCCCTCTCCCTATTTTCTCCCTATCGTCTATGCTACTTATTCTCTTGTTAACAGTACTTTGCTCTCTTCCTGGCTGCTGTGGCTCAATGGGTTGAGTGCTGGACTATGAACCGAAAGGTGGCCAGTTCGGTTCCCAGTCCAGGCACATGCCTGGGTTGAGGGCCAGGTCCGTGTTTTGGGGCATGCAAGAGGCATTGAGATGGTGGGACAGTCCATCTCTTGGCCAAGAGAGCAGGCCAAGAGGATAATTCAGAGTTTCAGGGGCCATTCAAGCCACAGTGGGTAAACATAGTTTGCCTGGGTCGAGATCCTGGTCCCTCTACTTTCCATCTGTCTATTCACTTGGGCAGAAAATGTCACCCTAGGGCAGTGCTTACCTCTCACCTCTTCTGCAAGACGGATGTAATGCTAGTGCCTGCCTCGTGGGCTTGTGTGATGATACAATTAGTTAAAGCATGCAAAGCATTTGGAAGAGGGCCTGGCTTACAAGAGGACTCAGTACGTGTTAGCTATGGTTTTTACTATATGCCATTTTATATACTTTTCTTTTTATAATTTTATTAATCATTCATTATATGGATAGCTTCTTGGGCAATCAGCTCTAATCCTCCCCTCAAGTTCACCATCTCTGATAAATATTGTTTATATTCTTTTAGTTCGTTGAAAGATTATATATGGATATAAAATGCTGCGTCATATGTATATATAATATACATTTATATATGTTTTATATACATATTTGAGTACGTATGTGCAAAACAAAAGCTAACATTTAACCAGTTGACTTATTTTTAAACTCTATTAAAGTAATAGATTTCCTGCCCTGACTGGTGTGGCTCAGCTGGTTGGGCATGGTCCTGCAAAGTGAAATGTTGCTTGCTTGATTCCTGGTCAGAATACATGGCCGGGTTGCAGGTTTGGTCCCAGTTGGGATGCGTATGAGAAGGAAGCATTCAAAATATTGGTATTTTCCTCTCACATCAATGTTTCTCTCCCTCTCTTTCTCCTCTCTAAAAATAAAATGAGTAAATAAATAAGTAAACAAGATCTTTAAAATATATATATTTCCTAAGATATTTATTTTTCCTTTACAATAACCCTAAATGTTTTGTGAAAGAATTCAAATTGATATGCATAAAAACCACTTTTTCATTGTTTACACATGTCTATTTGCATACTCAGAAAATAAAATGGTTTTCATATGTGTGAACATGCTGTTTTTTTTGTTTTTTTTACACAACTGGTATCATATTATATATGCTGCTCTGGAAGTTGAGTTTTTGCTCAATGATTTGTTTTTGAGATTTTTTTTTCATGTTGATTCACGTCAACTTAATTCATTGCTTTTAACGTCTGAATACCATTCCAGCGATGAGCAATGCCACACTTTATGCACTGGCAAGTTTTCCATGTCCTCTAGCTGTCTCTCAGCTGGAAAGCTTGTGCAAGGATATCTGAGTCATGCCCAGAGAGTGGCTACTCCCTGAAACCGAGGTTTCCCACATTGTAGCAAGCAGTTCAGTTCCCCATTCTCTGCTGGACTAGGTGTGTTCAGCTAGAAGAGAGGCACCTGGACAGGTGCCCTTAGACTGCTACGTCCTGCTTATTAATTGATGGGATTAGCAGGCAGTCAAAGCCAAGGTCCTATGCATCCAGATGTCTGTCCCATTACTCATACTGTGGCAGGGCCATGCAGTCCTAAAAAAAAGAGGGGTTTGTTGCCAGAGACGGGTTCCTCCCACTGTTTGCTCTGCATCCTCATTGTTGAACGAGTGTGAAATCAGACACCAAGAGATTGTTCAGGGCACGTTTTGAGCAAGTTAATGCAATCATAAAATACAAATAACCGTCATCTGAATTGCTGGAATGGTTGTGAGCAATAGCTAATTAAATAGATTGTAAAGCAATTTTATTTGCAGAGTGCCCCATCGAAGAGACAGAGGCTTCAGGGCTGGCATCAGGTCGGCACAAAACCTCCTTCTCAGGAAATCAGACTTCATCTTGAGATTCACGATGCTGTAAAATTTCTAATTTGAGGATTTGTGAAAAGATGCCCAATCTGTTGCTTCATACAGTCCAGGGCTGGGTACGATGGGGCCCATCTGCCATCTGCTTGTTGGGAAATGACTCGAGTATGCCTTCTCTTTAGTATTTCAATTTCAGGTGTAAGTGTTTTAGAACAGGCAATTTCTAAAATAAATCATATGGAGCCATGACACGTAAACTTATGCAGTTAAGCCATTTGCTTAGGCAATGCTGAACAATAATTCCATCCAGGGATCTGTGCAGAAAGTTCCCTCAGCATAGATATTTAAGACAGAGCTCCAGGGGCTGCCTCTCCACTGGACCAAAGGGTGGAGCGAGGCTGATGGGGCCCGTGGGTCTAGGGGCTATTGGAAGAGAAAGTTCTCCTTCAAGTTCCTGTGGCCGGTTTCTGACTTTGGCTCTGTGCATTCTTACCCACCACAAACAAGTGTTTCTGTGCACAGCAGTTCGAATTCTCTAAGGAAACATCTTGTGACTAAGTAGGAAAAACATAAAAAACATGAACTCTCTGGGGCAATGTATTTTTTTTTAGTAGCTTGGGAATAAGTCAAGCAGCTAAATTTTATCTTTTTGTTTTTGTTGTTATTGTAGGAAAAACGCGAGAGAAACCGGTAAGGCAATTTTACCTGAAGCTTATTGTCATGTTTTTATTTATATTATCTAATATCTAATATATATTATATATTAACCACCCTGATATTAAGAAGGGAAGACACATTAAAAATGTCTTTTATAATTAGCTCAGAATTTGATGAAGAACGAGGGGAGTATGTAGAGGATAAGGTGGAGTTTTATGTATTTAATTAACAATTTTTGTTTGCCTCCTTCATGTCAGACTCTGTATTGGATTCAGGATTAGGGAAAACAAACATGGTCTTTGCCTTTCTGGAACATTCAGTCTCCTGGGAGGCTGAAAAATAAACAATCATGCTAATGCCTATGTAATTTTAAGTCCCGGAAATGCCGTCGGTTGCTAAGTGATGTACCACACTAAGGGGTGACCTCGCCTGTGGGTCTAGGGAGTGCAGCCCCCCTAGGACGTGTCTTTTGCTTTGAGATGTGAAGAGTGAATAGGATTTAAATGGGTCAGAGGAGGGAGACAAGCCTGCAGAGGGGAAGAACTTTACTTGAAAGGTACAGCACCAGTAATGGTCTTGTGGAGGAAGCTTCCTCCCTTGGGGAACTGAAAGCCCCAGTCACCTGAGGGCAGAGAGAAAGGGCGTGTGGGAAGAGGGGAGGCCAGAGGTGTAAGGAGGGCAGAAGAGGTGGGCCTGCTGGCCTGTGCTGATGGTGCTCAAGGCGAAGGGAAAGCAGTGAAGCATTTAAACAAGGCCGTTCTGGCTGCCGAGCAAACAGGGAGATGAGAAGGGCTGGGGAGATGCGTTTGTCCAGGTGAGGAATTTTTCTTAGGACACGCTATGCACCATACGCGTGAGGATGAGGAAAGAATGTAGCTGAAAGAGAGAGAGCAACGCACTGTTGGTGTGTGTGCGTGTGTGTGTGAAAGAGGGAAAACTGAGCTAAAAGCTTGATGGGGTTGGATTTTAAAGTTAGAGCAAATTATGCAATTCTGAGATCACAATAGTATAAATTTAAAAATGTATCCTCCCTTCTTAATACCAGGGTGGTTAATTTAACCAACTACAGAGAGAAACACCATCCGCTTCAGCTAAAATTGCTTATTGCCTTTTCTACCATGTTTTATACAAGAACAACAGAACCAGAAAATGGAATTTAGCTGGTTCAAATCCCGCCTCTGCCACTCTCCACCCACGTAAACTAGAGCAGTTTCTCAAAGCTCTGAGCCTCAGTTTCTCCATTACTGTTAACTGGTGCTACAAATATTCTGTGGGAGCTGAGTGAGGTGAGGTAATGTGTGTAATGTGCGTGCGTGTATGTGAGTCCGCACCCTGCCTCCCCTTTCTCCTATGCCGTCACAAAGGAAACATTCCTCAAGTACCTCTCAGTGTTGACTCTCTTCTTTGCTCTTCCTTGGTGACTCAGCCTGGGCCCACAACTTCTCTTGTGCCCTTTTGATGAGTGACCCCACAGTTATTTCCAAATAGACTTGGTTTGGAATGAGAGCCTGTACTCTGACCGGAATTTTCAAGTGTCCGGAGCACCTTCCTTCTGATGCGTAGTAAATGCTTTGAACTCAAACAAGTCTCTGTTGAAAAGCCACAGACACTGGAGAAGAAGGCCTGAGTAGCTTCGGGAAATGACTGAACTGTTTAGGGTCTCCTTTTCTAGAGTTATAGGGCGGTAAGGAGCTTGGCCTAGAATCAGGGTCAAACACTGTCTGGTTTATAGATGAAGTTTTATTAAAACAGCCCTATCCATCTGTCCACAGAGACCAATGGACTGTAAATTCTAAAATTAATATCTGGTTCTTTCCTGAAAAAGTCTGCCAACTATTAGATTAAGAACATTAGTTCCCAAACTTCCTTCTCCCTCCCCCCTTTTCCTCTCTCCCTCCGTCCCTCCCTTCCTTGTTTCCTTTCTTCCTTCTTCTCTTCATGCTCTGTTTTTCCTTTTTTCTTAACATCTGAATCCTTTCTCCAAACTATTGATTACACAAAAACCCAGTACAGAACACAGATAAAAGCAGGCTTCCTCTATTTCCAAGGTGTGGATGTGGGAGTAGTTTTCAGTTACTTTAAATTGAATGTCTTTGGACTAAGGCATTTTAATAATAATGATGATGTATGTAAACACATTGGATCCTGAGAGCTGCAATACTTGACATCTTTAGCAAAATAGTCAAGTGGTAAAAGGTATCTTGGTGCATCCTGCTACCAAGTTCCTCCCCTCACCCAGCCCCGACATCCCTTCCTGGATTTGTTCTCATCTTCTATTCTCCGGGGTTCGCCACCACCCCTGCAGGTCGGTCTGAGGTTGCCGTGCCCCTGAGGGCACACTGCCTCGGTGCCTGATTGGGCACTGCCCGGGGGCACACACTTGGCTCTGCCCCTGGCAGCAGTGTCCGCAGATCCAGACCAGTCTGGATCTCCTTCCTGAAGAAGAAACTTCAACTTCATATTCTTCCCCTGGAATCTACATTCTACTGAATGACAGCTGGCTAATCAGATAAATTCAGGCTGTTAATTTTATAAAGCCTGTTAATTTTCACTAATGGCTTAATGAGTTTATTCCTCCCAGGTAACACATTTGTCTTTTAATCAGGGCTTTCCGGAGATGGTGCATTTGTCAACCCCGAGGAAGGACCTTAGTGGAACGAATGCAACATCCTGGTAGACTGAATTTAGGGGGTGCTCAGAGTAACAGAAGCCCTTAGATGCTGCTCAGATCACATACAGGAGTGGCTGTGGCGATCATTGGCGCAGTTCACCATTTTATGGCCATTTTGGTCCTGCAAATGGGCAGCCTCATGTGCTGTGTTGTGTCTCTCCTACTTATGAGTTATGTCACCATGGGCACGTGGCATGGTGTTTTGAGGGATCACACCCTTCATTTATATGTTGCAGGGTTACTGGGGAATCAATGCATAAGAAGCCTTTTACATATTAGAGTCTCAGTGAATGCTCCTGTAGTTTCCCATCAGAATGCAATTAGACCTCATGTGCTTAAGAGTAAGACATTCTCATCTTAATCTTGTGCAGAATGTGTCTACCGATTTAGAGAGAAGACTTCTATTTTGTATTTTTAGTCTCATTCTCAATACATTAGTTCAGAGAGACAATCACTGGAATCCAAGAAGTAAATAAGTATAAGGGGCCTTAGAAAACATTGGTTTGCTTCTTTTATTTCCTGGAGGTTAAATGATTCATTCAGGGTCCCTAGAGGTCTGGGTGGTGGCAGGTCTGGAGGGAGAAGCCAGGCCTTTGAACTCCCAGTCTTCCCTGGTCTCAGAACATGCAGCATATTTTCTCCCCTGAAGTTTCTACCTGATATTGAAGAAAAAGCTGCATCAAAAACTTGCATTTGCAAGAAAGCACATAGAGATTTGCTCAGAATACCTCCAAGACTGGTGAGGTTGCATATTTCATCTTATTTGGACCAGGGAAAAAGTCAAGCTCTCAAATCCACTTAATGAAGCAAGAAAATAGGTTCTTTTACCTTGACCATCCTTTAGCGTCTGCTTTTCAAGTCTGTTTCTATAACCGGCAATGCAACCTGGCTTTATCACGTTTATTACGGGATGAAAAAGGAGCTTCTGCATTTGGATGACATAGCTCCAGGGAGTCACCCTGCCCACTTGAACTTTAAACAGGCCTCTTACCGCTTATGCCGTATTTGTTCCTCCATACAAAGTGCTTTCTCCTCATTGCTGGAGAGCCTAACAAGAAAGTAGCCAGGCGAAGCTGCTTCATTCATTCTGCCCGTTACTGGGGGTAATGACAACCTGGCAGGCTTCAGGTCACCCCTCCCGCCCCTCTTTCCAATCCCCGTGCAACTGTCGGAGCCTCTCCTTGTACCAGCTGCCCCACCCTCCATTTCAAAAAAATTACTTTCAGTAATTACTACAGCTCAAGGATGCAGTCCAATCTGGAAGAGCTAATGAAAACTAGTCCTTCAATCTGCACTGTAATCAGCTTATAACAAGCTCCCTTTTCCTGTGCTTCATTACTGTGACACAGTCTATTTTTCATACCTCAAAATGATAGGGCCGAGTTGTGGAGAAGAGAGTTTGTCTGGGTCGCCAGGCTTGCGTGAAAGACAGATGGACTTAAACAGGCAGGGCTGAGTTATTTGCATTCTTCTATTGCTTTGGTGTCTGCATCTTTGTGAGAAGTTAATATCATATTTTTGAATTGGTCCTAAGAACAGCAGGGCCTGACAATCAAGCAAGCTTTTATGACCACCAGGAAGAAAACAAAACAAAACAAAACAAAACAAAAGTAGCCCAGCAGAGCTCAAGTGCACTGTGATTTATTTGGACGTGTGTAGACTTGGAGCAGAAAGTAGGAGAACCTGCCAGTGCTCCCTTGATCTGAATGTTTGTCTTCCTTGAAGTGTGTGTGGTGTTACCTACAACCCTATTATCTACTTAACTGCCTTACTTTGGATGTGCCTGTGTAAACTGTTGTTTATTTTTGAAGAAAGAACACAGAGCGTAGCAACCAAGGGGGGCTTGCTAGGGGCTGGGGAAATCTGGTAGCTAATATTGTACAATCTGTTGATAAACGCCCAGGCTATTTTAATCTCCTTTCCAAGTCTATCCTCCTGAGTTCATTTCCAGACTGTCATGTTTTACCTGGTGTGATTAAAGCTTGGCCCTTTGAAGCATCCGCATTCTGGTGGCGTGATTTCCTCAGCACCAAGGCGGTGGCAGAGCATGCCTATTAATCCCACCCTGATGATGAAAGCGGCCTAGGGGCTGCAACTTCTGATGGGTTAAGACCTCTGGTAGCTGAGTCCTTGGGTTTAATCCAGCTCAGTCATCACTTTAAATGACAGTTTGATGAGCTTCTGTGAGGCCGGCACTGCTGTCATTGTCCATTTTGGACTCCAAATACTCAGAAAAGATAAAAGCCAGCCTCAAATGGCCGGGCAGCTCCTAGGAATGTAGATGTCAATAGCATAAAGGTGTAACATGCAGATTGGAGAATCTTTGTTAAATAAGTGTTAATGGGTGGAAAGACCTTACAGAGAACTCCCTGCGGTATTCTCCTTATGTTCCTGCAAAAACAAAACAAAACCAAAAAAACCCAGAAAAAAATAGATTCCACTAGCCAGTTTATAAGTTGTTTTTCAACCAATGTTATCCCAATAGATTGAATTTAAAAACTTGCTTTTTCCAACTTTGTCTAAAAATGTGTAAAAAATGAGGCTAAATTAGAAAATCCTTTACCAGATTTCTTTGTTTGTAGAAAACAAACGCACACAACTCATTTAGAGAGGGAGGCTTGCAAATTCACTCATTAGACACAATAACCAGTGAGCTGGTATCTCCTCTCAAGTGGAATTTTGATCAGACAATCAGGGAAGGTGGCTGCTGGCTGCCTCTCCATCCTCAAGAGCGCTGGGATCCAACTTGCTTTTAAAATAGCAAGTCTGCCAGCGGACTCAGATTGAGTGTCTGCACTTCGAGCGGGTCCATAAATTAACTTCCAGCACTTATGGCATTCTGAAGGAATGAAGCGTACATTGGAATCATGGTTCACCTGTTTCAGGAATGTTCTGTAACAGTGCCTGTTACACAGGGAGAATTTTCTACCTCCAGCGTTGGCAGGAAGGAATGTTTCTTGCCAGAGCAAGATATGGTATTATCACTCTCCCTGTCCCTCGGCCACCCGCTCTTCCTTTCCTTCTCTCTCTCATTGGAGGTGACCATCTGAAAACATGTACAGAAAAATGCCTTTACAACCGGTGGCCGGGGACGGAATTCACAGCCTCCTCTGGGCTGTTCCATCGGGCTTTTCTTGTTTGAGTGTTCAGTTTAAGGGGACTTGAGCCAGCTGACAGAGTACCTGGATTAATACATTACTGTATTATTTTTGAAGGGACATTGATTTCCAATACACGGAGTGCCTCCCATGCTGTATTTACCTGCCAGTGAGCACCACACTTTTGAACTGCACTGGAAGCAAAACGCCAATTTGATGTTATATATAGATCTTTGCTAAAGATGAAAATGAAAGCGCCAAATTGTTTCAGAAATAATATAAATGATCAATCCCATATACTTACCTTTATCTCAGCTAACATGTACATAGTATAATATTAAGGCTTTACATTTCTTCCATTGTATGGTATGTATTTATTGAACACCTTTCACGCTTAGTGCATGTTGGACACACAGAACTAGTATCAGACACGGCCTCCATCTCATGAGTTTGTACTTTTCAGCTTTCAAATTTAAAAAAATTTTTACTGAATTTATTAGGGGCGACATTGGTTATTGAAATTATGTAGCTCTCAGGTGGACAGTTCTAGGACACATCATCCGTACAATATATTGTGAGTCTCCTTCCATCACCATTTATCCCTCTCTGGAAATCTCCATGTTGATGCTGAAAGGGTGGAGAAGAATGACCTTAAAGAAGTTTTACTTGTTGCCAAGTCTCTACTCTGGGCATTAAGTTCACATGGAGACCAACGGTGGCAAAGAGCCACTGGTATAGTCCTCGGCAGTGACACCAGGGCGCCTTATATTTGTCTTCCCATTTGGCACTGCAGGTCTCAGAGTGGTCCCCAAACGTGAGTGACAAGAGGTGGTGCAATGGGAATAAATGGGGAGAAAGTGGGAAGGTCCCAAGTACCTAAGTTAATGTCTTAGAATTCTGCTTCCGGGCAGAATTCAAACTGGAGGTACATATTGATAATAAATAGTGTTAACCATGCTCAGGTCTGATGAGGGAGGCGCCTGGGAGGACTTCATGGAAGTGGTGGCCTGTGAGCTGGGAAACAAAGCACAGCAATGTTTGAACACTGGCAGATGGAATAAGGACATTGACGCTGGAGTCAGCAGTGCATAATGAAGAAATGCTTCTGAGTAGCATTCAAATTACAAACTGTGGAAATCTCAATGCACTTTACATGTCTACAGCTGATCGATGTGGCAAAAGGTTGTTTTTTTTAATTTAGGAAAAAATTAGCCCAAGGAAGTATATTAAGGTACCTATAATATTTATTCCTACTTAACTTTCTACTGTGGGTCTCGATCTGTACAAACAGTATCACCACTGAGTATCACAGCATCAAGAAGCATGGTGGGTAATTAGATCAAAATCTATGGACTAGAGGGTGTCGGGACAAACAACAAAATCACGATGTGTTGGCTTCACCATAACCAGTATTTCACTGGTAAAAAGTATACCAAAAATAAATAAACAAAGAAATAAATAACATAGAATCACTGACTGTTAATTTAAAAAATTTTAAAAAAAGAAAAGTGAATCTAAGTCAGCTAGAAACATCACACAGCCTTGCAGATTTTCTATTTTTAGACCCAAGAAACTCCTTCTCTAAAAGGGGACATTCTCTGAGTCAGTGATAAGACTATTGAACAGAGACAGGATGATGATAGCCGAACAAATTCTACCCTCTGGGGATGATCAGAATGGCAAAGAAAGAAAATCATGTTTTAAAGTGTCTAACCTCGTTTTTGAATTAAAATAAACCTTCAATACTTGGCAAGCTGTCTTTTGCACTAAAAACATGTTTTCTCATAACGTAATGGCTTTTAACCTCCCTTTTACTCATTACATTTGAAATGTTTTTAAGCATACTTTTGGTTTGCAGTGACTTTTGCCTTCCTCTATTGTTCCTGGTGAGACATGTAATCATCTGGTGATTAACACATGCTTATTGAATGTGCAAAATAATGTGCTAAATATTAAGAGGATTTCAACAAATTATTTCACTTTCAAAATACTATCCTAATCTTCCAGGGCTGTGAAATTTGTACATGAGGAGGGTGATGAGTTATTGCACAAATTATGCAGAAGGAAGCTGATGTAGTAAGTGCTAGGAGAGTGGGAGATCAGGATTCATTGGTTCTGGCTCCTGGATCTGAGAAGGCTTCTAGCGGGAAGCTTCTTTTTGTGTTGAGGGTATTATGTTCTAAGAGGTTCATTTGCACTCCCACCTTCATCTTGCCTTTGACCCTGGAAAGCTAAAGTTGTGTTCTCTGTGGCTTTTATCTTCTGAGTAGATAGGAGCGGTTGCTTCTTCTATCAATACATAATCAGAATATCTGGATTTTGATGCAATTGCTTGTCATCTAGATCTGTATTTTACAACTAAGGAAAGGCACACAGGCATGTGAATTTAATGTATTCATTCTAAATCCATAGTGAGATTCATTTCTCTCTTTCTTTTCCTTCCTCTCAGCATTCATCTCTTTCATTTCATTTTTCACTTGCTCACCTGCCATTTTCATAATGTGTTGGAGAGTAGCTACCAATTTACTAAGCTTGAATGTCTCAAGCTTGCTATGTGTATGTTTTAAAAGTAATTATTTGTGGATCTGCATTCTTTTGTGTATCAGTAACAGATTCCACCTTAGGTGGATCTCTTTGCTGGGCTTCTGAAAGTGCTGGATGCTTTCAGGGGGACAATGTTGAATAGTGATGAGGCGTGTAGACTCTTGAGACCCCCTGGCCTTGCAATCACTTGTGTCACTTGCGAACCCCCGTGTTTTAATCTCAGGGGAGCAGCTTAACAGCTCTGAGCCTGAGTTTCCAAATTTCCATTTAATAAAATGAAGATGTTATAAAGGTGAAATTAGGTAATCCATTAACATTTTTAGTGTAGTACCTGATACATACTAGTGTTTGGTAGAGTTGATTATTCATCATCATCATCACAGAGGCGCCAGGTGGTGCGGTGAATCTTTTTAGAACACCAGTTACACTTAAGGATCTAAGGGAAAGAGTTAACTGACTTCACTCAGAATTTATTTTTTACATCAAAACAAATATGACCCTTTTACGGAAGACAAAAGTCACATGGATTGTTTTCAAGGTAAAATAAGACAATAGGTGGTTTGTTGTACTTGTAGCAGGAAGTCCCTGTAGGAGGACATTCACTTTCTTTTGCCACCAGAGGTGGTCCAGGGCCCATCTGGAGAGGCGCCCCTGTCGGTTCACACAATGGGAGAGAAAAGAGCCTCAGTCCTCTTACCCAAGAATCATGGCTCATTTGCTTCACTTGCTTAATTGTCTACGTGTTCTACTCAGGAGGAGGTACCTTAGGCTGGACCAAAGCAGGCAGTGGTTGAAGTTTGCCACCCCTTTCTAGAGGCAAACATCTTTGATTGTTAAGTTTGCCTAAATCTGGCTCGGCCACTAGGCCAGCGTGGTTGTAGTGGCTCACAAAACACTAGAATCATTAGGGACATTATGACAATGCAGAATCCTGGGCCTTAGATATCAGTATATTTCACCAGGACTCCAAATCAATTATATGTACAATTAAATTTTAAAAAATATTTATTTAGAATTTAATGGGTCTTTTCTCTGACTTCCTCTCTCTGCTTGTGAGAAAAGTTTAGTGGAAGACATCATCTTGATTCTAAAGACTGAGACAAAACTACACACATAAACATACTTGGATATATATCTGCACATTCATGTTTTCCTTATATCCATCCAGGTACACAAATGCATGTGCATATTGATATATATACACCTTTATTTTTATGTATATGAACATGTATAAACATGGATTTATCAGTGCAAGCCCATGCACTAGTACATAGACAAAATCTGGTTTAGTTAGCTCCTCCTTATAGTGATAAAAATCCAAATGATCATTTGAGAATAATTACTGCTTCCATACCATGCACATATTTTGACATACAAATTAAGACACTCACCTCTCCTGAAGTTGGATGTTGGGAAAACAAATGCTATTTATTCTAGGCTTTAAGCCTCATTAATATGTGTTGATGAAATCCTTCATCACATCAAAGTAGTGCCATCTTTTAGAGGTGGTTTCTTTGAATAAAAGGCTTAAAGTATAGGTACAAAGTTAAATTGCTTAAAATATCTATCTGAACAAAGAAGTTCCAGTATTATTATTAAAAATATTATTCACTAATTGACTTTATTGTGATCTGTTTGATTTAGAATGGTCTTCAGATGAAGAGCAAAACCATCTAATATCTTTTTATTGCCATTATTTTATTTTAGCATACATTTTTATTTATTTAATTTGTATAGTTTATTTTTAAACTTGACTTTTCTTTTCCCATTTAGAGAGATTTTCCAAAACACAAGAATAATTCCTGCTGGTAATGTTGCTTATTAGAAACATTCCCAGCAAGAGAGGTGAATGGTGAAGCAAATATCTGTTCATTTCTAACATGGCGAATAATCTGTCAAGACCACGCCCTAGCCAATGGTTTGTGCATCAGGTTTAGGTGACAGACCTTGGATATGACATTACAGAAGAGCTTAGGAAGACCTATCCGTCTTCCTTCCCTCTAGAGCAGCAGGGTCTTCAGTAAAGACATCTGTTAAGTCTATTTCCTAAGGCAAACAGAACCAGCCTTCTTACCTTTCAATTAGTAATGGAAGAACTTCAACAAGGTAAGGTTTCATTTTCATTTTTGCTATTGCTGGCAGGTTTCAGATACTTGGAGACTTTTATGGATTCTATCCCCTCCTCTTCTCTGTTTCTTTCTGTTCATACCTGCAGGATTTTTTTCTATACTCCTATTAGCTGGAAGTTCATTAGTTTCATTTTCTTATTTGCATTCATTTGATAATTTTTGAGATATTACCAGGAGAAAAAAATCTTTTTGCAGAGATGACTTTGTTGTTGTTGTTGTTCTTCTTCTTCTTCTTCATAGTCACCTTTTAGAGCTGTTGAATAAATCCATTTAAGCATGCCTTTACTCATAATTACTTGCAAATAAATCCTTTATGACTTCAGTTTTCCTACAATTATCAAATTAAAATGTGCCCTAAATTAAAAAGGATGTTTTTGCATTAATCTGATTTTTATTTTAAGGTTTGATGAATTTTTGGACACTCTTCCTTTTCAGAGTTATTAAACTGGTTTGTCTCAAACCACAGGCCAAGATTTCCAAATTATTCTTCTTAATCTAAGGACATTTGGATACCTGGACAGTGGTGCTAGATGTTATTACTTGCTGTAAATAATGTCTTGGATTCTTCCCTTCTATATGTATTAGCTCTTCAGTTTCTATGTTATGTAAAAAGACTCAAAGTATCATTTCCCTCTAACTTTAACCTGTCCCTGATTATTCCCTATACTAATTCAGTTCCCCATGAATCTTTCCATCCACTCATCCACCCACCCATCCACCCACCCATCCACCTGCCATGTATTACTGGGTATCCACTCTGGGCCTAATACTTACGTGGCCTGTTGCCGGAGAAATAATGGTGGGAACAAAACTTAGACATAGTCTCTGCCCCAAAGAACTTACAGTCTATTGAGGAGTAATATGATAATTTAGAAAATCACACAAATAATTGTGTGAGATGCACATGATATCATGACAATTTTTAATAGGGCAAATTAAACTAGTTAGGATGGGCAAGAAAGCTGACCTTTAGCAAATGATAATAGAGCTTTGAAATGGAGAAGGAGGAGGGAGAGAAGGAGAAAGAGGAGGAGGAGGAGAAAAAGGAGTAGAAGGATAGAAACCAGATAGGCAACAGTTTAACCCTCCCCAAAATCTCACACTAAAACAAAAACGCTATAATTTTATATCATGTACAGTAAAGACATGCACTTTTATCATATTCTAGTCATACACAATTTCACACTTTTACATTGTCTATAAACAGCTAATGAAGAAAGCTTTGTCATTTTAAGTGAAGGTCCCACCTTCTGAAAGTGGTAATCAATATATATCTATAGGTGATAGTAATTATGTCATAACTTAGGTAAGATCTGAATCACTAGTAGAATTGAACTAAGGGGTAGTGCCTAGGGATGCACAGTTTATTAGCTACAGGTCTGAAGACTAAAAACAAAACAATTTTTTGTAACTAAGCCACTGAAACTTATTTGGTAAAACTTGACATGCGCTGATGTGAGGATACTTATGATTTTTATTTATCACATTTCAGATGGACATTTATATGTGTTACTGCAAAGATGTAAATGTGTTTGAGGGGTAAGGTGCTTGTGAGGTTATGTAATACATGGAACTTGTATTACTTTATCCTTTTGAAATCTGAAAAATTGTGCATTCAAAAAACTCTGGCTCAAGGAATTTCAGATATGTATTATCAGTGTCTCTGCCTTTTCAATGTTTTTTTTTTTAAATGATGTGTGACTTGTATGTGCATAGCCATGCACCTGTGCTTGGTGAAGAGTGGGATCTTTAGTGAGGACCATGAAGGTTTTGAACCCTAATGAGAAGATAATATAGAATAAAATATTGGTGGGTGAATTATGTTGGAGAGAGCATGGCTCTTCCTAACACATTTGCAAGTACTGTATTTTTAGGACTATAAGATGCACCAGACCATAAGACACACCTGGGCCTTAGAGGAGGAACATAGAAGAAATTTTGAAGCAAAAAACGTGGTAAAATATTTAATAATATAAATAACATAGGTCACCCCCCCCCATAGCAAGCCAGGTAAGCAACATTCAGACCATAAGGCATACCCCCATTTCCTCTCAAAGTTGAGGAAAAAGTGTACCTTATAGTCTGAAAAATACAGTAGATCTCTATTTCTCCTCCTACCCTCTCAGTCTTTCACATGTGAATTATCTGTAGGAGAGATGTTCGACCACTTTCATTCTCAGACAATTAGGTAAAAATATTCCCACATCCCATCTTACATTATCTCATCAACTCCTGCTGTTCTGCTCTTGGAAGAGGTAGTAAGTGACATGTCTAGAATGCTGGTCAGATTCATACCACATAAGTGAGTATAGGAGTTGAGACCACACAATATGCTTATGTGAGAGCCTGGCTTAAAATCCAGGTTTAGTCATTTCCACTTCAGTGTTCTTTCCATCACATCGGTGTAACGTGTCCTCAAAGATTTTTTTTTTTAATTAAAAAAAAAGAAAAAGAAAAACCTTAGCTTATCTCAGCATTACTAATCCTAGAAAGGCATCAGGTAAAAAGACCCAGAAATGAGGGTTTTCCTGTTGTATAATTTTCTCCTTCCCATTTTGTCTTATTTCCCAACCTCCATTTCAGTGCCTTTTGAAAATCTATCCAACCGACTTTGCTGATTGCGTGCCCAGGGCTCGCCAGGGACGTGACTACTCACCGCCTGCTGACCCTTCACCATTCAGTAGCTTGCACTCCCTGCCGAGCCAGAAGGCCTGGGCCAGATTGGGAAGGAACGCGAGTGAGCGGTTGTCCTTTGTTCTTCTCTTGGCTCCTGCTCTGGCCATGTGCTTTAGGCGGGACTTCCAATTAGGACGCCTGACAGAAAAGAGCAGATTGGAGAAGACTTGTCCTCCTCCGCTGCCAGCAGGACCGAGGGTGGCATAATATGCCACCCAAAAGCTCATTGGGAAAGACTTGTTTCCATAAGAAGAAACTGTGGCTTTTCAGCATCACAGGTAAAGAATGGGAGAGACAAATGCAAGTGCGGCAGAAGGGGCATAGCTCTGCCCAGGGCGATCCGTGTAGCCATATTCTTGCACTAAGACCAACATGGCCCAAAGCTGAGTGTAATCCTTGCTTCTAATGGTCACTCATGTTTCAGTGCTGTGTCTCTTGAGCTGGAAAGGCGTTAAGCCTTATTTAACCTTTGGTATATATTTAGCATGGATACAATATCTTTTATACATGTACTTGTTGGCCAGGATAAAAGTACTATAAATGCAAGAATTTGATGTTTTTTCACTGCTAGATTCCAGTGTCAGAATAGAACTTAGCATACGATACATATCAGGGTGATACTTACAATATTTAACTACGAGTTCAGCATGGGTGGCAACCAATCAGAAGACTTTAAACACCCAGGGTGCTGGTGTGAGTATCAGTTTTGGTAAGAACTTGATGAATGCTGATTGAATGATTTAGTAAAAGGGCATTGTTCCCACATAAGGGATGAATATAAAGCTTTGAATTGGCTTTTAAAACTTTCCTACTTAAAATAGTTCTTGGGCAATTCACATACATTCACTAAAATGTGTACATGAAAATACATGTATGTATATGAAAATACATGCAAGTACATGAAAAATGGTCAGCCTCTCTAATAATCAAAGAGATACATATTAACATAGATTTTTGTTGTTGCTTATATAAACTTCCAAAAATAAGACAAATTATGTTCCTTTAACATAAGGAATTTCTTATGTTAAAGGAATTATGATGAGTTAAGATGGTGAGTATGTAGTTCTATAGCCCAGTTATCCACTGGTCACTCTTGCTAGCTTAGAAAACAGTTTCATTCATGTTGACCTGTACGGGGATAACCTTATTACAGGATTGCAATTATGTTGCAGTTTGGTGACACATTTGCCAAATATTTCATGTATGTTTAAGAACATTTGGCTGAGTTATTCATTACCTCTTTAAAATCCCATTCTAATATTAATTTCATAAATGCACAAGAGTGTATATATGGAGTTGCTCATCACAGTACAGTAGAAAACGGGAGCTGCGTAAAGGTTCAACCACAGAGAATTGTTGAAGTACGTACTCCTGCGTCCAGGCCAGGCTGTCCCGGGAAGCCCTGGTCAGTGTTCATGTGGTGCCTGACAGGGCAGACCTTGTGCATTATGATAACTCACGAAGGTGGTATAAATTGGTAGTTATTTACCAAATTACTTTTAAAAAGGTGATATCTAGCTACCAAAAGGACACACTCTGGTCAGAACTTATTAAGAGAGAAATACAACCCCCCAAAAATCCACAAGACAGCATTTATAATATTTTTTCATTTTGGGGTTTAAAAATACTTACAGAGTGAGATTTAGAAGAGATCAGGTGACTCGAAATCTAAAGTCTAGCCACTGTGTAGTATTTCTAGTGAAGGAATCACAGCAGCATCTATATACATCCACATGGGTACAGAAGTAAGAAAGATCTGAAGAAGTATATTCCCATATGTTCATGGTGGTGATTTACTGGGAATGTGGGTATTTTCCTTTCTCTATTTGTCTTTGTTCATCTGTATCTCCTAACTTTTCCACCATGCGCCCCTTGTGATGTTAAAAGCAAATAATAACGAACGAATAAAAAGCAGCCCTTGGAGGTGCTTGTGAGAGAGGGCGGTCCTGCCTCGGGGAGCCTGCGGGGGCGGGGAGGGGGTTGGGACCTGCAGAGCCCCCGCGTGATCCCTGGTCCTTCCATGTGACCCAACTAACCCCTTCACCTTCAGTGTAATGCCTGACATGCAGGACCGCTTTAAGGGCTAGAGGTAATGTGTGTACAGGTTCCAACATGCTACCAGCCCATGGCGGACTCTCAGCAAATTGTTATTTATTGGTACTGTTATTGCGGGACTATCCCTTTTCAATCTGAAACCAGATGTGAACTTGTCATCATTCCCACGTGCCCAGATTGGAAACCTGTCGGTTAGGAAACTGATATTGTCTGGGGTGCTGCACATGCAGCGAGGCCTTGAGATCGGAGCCCTGTGATAAAAAGCCAAGCCCTGGGACAGTGAAGAAATTAGTTGAGAATTTTGAATTCTTCTCCTGAGGTTTGGGGTAGAGTACCTGTCTGCTTAAGAAGTACATTGAATTTTGAGAGTAATACCTGTTCCTCAGCACATACACATTAGGTAGCACAGACCAATGGGTTTGTAAACCGAGAGGTAGCTTTTGCATTGAGTTCTTTTAAAACTAAAGGGATTAGCTGACGCACAGACCTTGGCCTAGAAACACGCACGTCCGCACAGACCCAGGCACACACCCCGCTGCCTGGGCCAGGCTCTCTCCTGCCTTCACTGCCGAGTCAGCTCGGTGATAAAGGAAGTCTTGCCCTCATCGTCTCTTCTCTCCATTCTTTCCCATGTTTTCTTGCTTCTGGGAACTATAAGGATTTTCCAAGAATGTTTTCTAGGGACTAAGTGCATAATCCAGTAGGGACAAGTCTCTGAGAGTTTCTCTGTGGATGTGAACTTGAGGTTGTTCTAACAAAGGTATTTGGTGGGGGGACCCTCCCCTCCCCTCACTTTATCACCTGTTCCTTTGTGGCCAGTGACACCCATTCATTACTGCAGAACAGAGTTGGTGTCAGTGTGACATACTTGGCAATGAACTTTTTCACATACAGGTAGTTAGAGTAGCCAACCTAACTAAAATACAAAACAGCAAACATCTCTCTAGATTTTTTTTTTTAAAGTGCTGTGGTGTAGGCAAGATTATTATGTAGATTGCAAGGTTGCAACCCTTCCTGGTTATTCATCTTTTTAAAGCTGTGTCTAAAAAGAATTGTTAATACCCTAGGGGGAGGGGTCTTGCCAATTTCCTAGGCACAGTAAATTTAATTCTGCGCTGAAACTTAATACTGGCAAGAAACACCTGCGTTAAATCTGCTTTTTATGGCATGATTATTAAAAGTTAAGTATCATTGGAGGAAATGAGTCTATCACTGCTTAACTTTCCTCATAAAAAAGTCTTCCTTGTTTATAACTTGTATTGTGGGCTCCTGCAAAAAAATAGTAATACTTCTGGACAAATAAGGATGCAATTCTTAAAACAACTCATAATATATTTTGGGGGGAGAAGGTGGATTTTATTGTTGAGTTAGGCTTCAGATGTTTTGGGGTAATATGGCTGAATTAAAAAAACCAAAATAAAATCACTTTTTTTCCTATCAAACTTCTGTGCATGCAGTCCTAGGTCACAATGATATTGGTATTTGGTTAAAGTGTAAATTATGACAAAATATGTCTAACTCTTCCCTTCATCCCCAGTGTTGTTGCCTGTACCCCACATTCCCAATGTGTCCTCAATTTCTGATTGGTCTAGTCCTTAGGTAATTGGAATAACTTCCTACGACAAACTACTCTTTCCTCAAGAGAAACATGGAACAGGGAATCAGAAGGCTTAGGTTCAAGGTTTAACTCTGACACTTGCCAGCTGTGGAAACACTAGTAAATAAACTATGCTTTCCGAGTCTGAACTTCTCATCTTAACAGAGATACAGTATAATACTGTTATGAGAGAGCTGCAGTGATGAGTAATTTAGACAACTCAGCAAAACTGTACAGCATCATATAATGGAAGGCCTGATTATAATTTGGCAAAGATCGGCCAGTTGCCTAGATTACATATTTCACTTGATCAATTGTGTAGCTAATTGAATCAATGTAAATAGCTAGTCATACAGTCAAGTCTTCAAACTATTACCTGGAAGTGAGTAATTCAGAGTCTACATTTTACCTTTCTAGATGATTTTAGTTTCCTCGTTTGAGAGAAGTCATCGCACTGGAAGATTTAAGGACTTTTCCAGCACTGAGTTCTATGACGATGGAAACTATTTTTTAAAAAGGTTATTGTTTAAATCATTTTAAAGTAAGACATTTTTCACAGCTCCAATTTCTGTCATTTGATCCTTTGTGCACTGGAACAAAAATATGCCGCTGAGATCTGTGGTCTTGGCATCACGACATCCAAAAATGTTCAATAACAGATGAATAGAAAATAAAAACAAAAAGGTCGGAGTTTCGTTTGGGAAGTTGGAAATCAGCACGGTGCCAACCAGATTTCAGGCCGATCTGGAGGTTGAAATGCATTGGTTTCATCTAACTCACGAGGAGCTGGGTGGCTACCACAGCCCAACAGCTTCCTGAACTGCCTGCTTCGTAGCGTCCAGGGCTTCCTGCTTCATTCTGAGATGGAGTGCATCAGCTCTGGGCTGTAACTGGACATTCCTGAAGGCTTGTGCGTTACCAGATGGTCCCACAGGGTGACTGTGGAATTTTCACACTGCTGCCCCACGGTGAAGCAGGCCAGCGAGAAGGAGATATGAATGCTCTCACAGACCAGTGGGGATTCACTGCAAATTGTCCTGAAGGAATCCCTGGAAAAAATGACATAATTAGGATGGATGGCTAAAAACAAGGGACTGGTTAGTACAGCTAAGATTTATTGAGTACTTACTATGTATCAAGCACTATCCTGTGTTTCACATGCATCATATGATTTGATCTTCTCAACATCTACTTAAGGAAGGTACCGTTCACCCAGTCCCCATCCACACATGAAGGGGCTGAAGCATGGGGTCGGTAAATAACTTGCCCACAGCCACACATTTCCAGGCCGGTTTCTCCACAGTGAATGAAGAGGCTGCACAGCATCTAATTGCAGACACGAACCAAAGCTCAAGTTTAATGTGCCCAGTGTTAGAGGGTGATGAATTATGTGTAGTGTTTTCACTACTATCTGCATACTCCTGTGAACTGTAACTCTTTAACATCATTAAATCCCCACACAGAGAACACCTTATTCCTCCATAGCAGGTATTCAATGCCCTGGACCTCAGCTGGCACCTGTAAGTTGTTTTTTTTCTTACATAGGAAAGAAACAAGAATGACCATTTCAAGTTAATTTCATCCTGAAGAAACATGCTAAAGGATGATTGATTCTTTTAGTTTGTGCTCTTCGGTACCATTTCAAAATTTAATACATACTGAATGGAAATTGATTATAGCACACTTTAATAGTTCAACCATTTCTCCCGTGTGTGTGTGTGTGTGTGTGTGTGTGTGTGTGTGTGTGTGAAAGAGAGAGAGAAGGAAATTGTAGCATGTGCCTGGGACTATGGGGTTATTTAAGGGAAGAGCCCACTTGAGAAAAAAAAGATGCATGAACAGAATTGAATAGATTTCCAGGAATGTCTCAGAAGTTTTGCAGTTATATTCATATTGCTATTTAGTGCAGAAAAGTGGGACATTCTTGCAATATGTTCAGCACTTCTATGCAGAGTGGAGATGCCGGCTATCAAGCCTTAACTGTAACAGTTACTGTGTGTCATGGAAAATTATGTCAGTACAGCTTGAGGCAGGTATGTGTGAACAGGATGTAATCTTTCAAGCAGCAATAGTTGAGGTATTACCCACTTGAAAAGCTAAACAAGTTCAACATGGGACATATTTTAACTCTCTAACGTATTATTTCCAGCTATATGTAAAATAAAAGCTTTATGAAAAGTTACTATCAGCATTTGTATACCACTATGTTTTCACCCTGGTAGGAATTAGAATCTAAGCTTAGAGCAGGAAAGAACCTTAACTGAACCCGTTTAGCATTGGAACTGCTGCGGGTGGCCCTGTGGGGTACCAGTGTGCATTGCCCCAGGCTGTGCGTTCCCACTGCTGTCCTTGTGGCTGCCATCGCACAACTCCAGGGGGCACCCCTCACCTAGAATGTGCTTCCTCTAACTGCAGTAGGTGGAGCCTTGGACAGGGTGGGGAGTGAGGAACATTAGGAGAAAGGAACGTGTAGCACAATGGAAAAATAATGGTGGTAACATTTTAAATTACAATACAGACTATGAAAGTGTGGCCAATATGTAAAAATTGAATGTGTAGTTGCTCAAGGACTAGAACACGTCATACGAATAAAAACGATGATTTGGTTAAATGAGAGGATTGTGGACAATTTGGGATTTATCTTCTAATTTTAATATTACTTAAGTAAAATAATATTTTGCAATGGCTGCAGCCTCCCATTCTCTGTGCACTTATTTAAATGAAGTGCACACTTCACATTTTCTGCTTGAGAGAAAAATTGTGTAGTTGAGCCTTGTCATCTGACAGAGGAGAAAATGAAATCCAAAGTGCTAGACCACACGGTTAGGTCCACAGAAGAGCAGCAAAGTGGGATTTGAACTCACGGGGCTTCTTCCGCTTCTCCAGGATGGCTTCCTGCCATCTCTCACCCTTGACATTTCACCTCTTCCCTCCCCAATCTTTCATATTCTGATGACTCCTATAGTAGGATGCATAATAGCCATCCAGATTTGCAGGTCCTAATCCCTGGAACCTGTAAATGTTACTTAATTTGGAAAAAGGGTCTTTGCAGATGTGATTAAATTAAGAACATTGAGGTAAGATGAGAATCTTAAATTATTTGGATGGGCCCTGAATGACATCACACGTGTTCTTATAAAAAGAGGTAGAAGGAGAATCAACTTATGCTTCTGAAGACAGAGGCATCGGTTTGCAGTGGTTTGGCCACAAACCGAAGAACGCCAGCAATCCCCAGGGTTGGAAAGAGCCACTCAGTGAATAATTCTTCGGAGAACAGTGGCTCTGCCCACACCTTGATTTTGGTCCCCCAGCCTCCAGGACTGGGAGAGAACACACGTGTGTTGTGTCAGCCACTGCACTCGTGGTGCGTTGTTACGGCAGCTGTAGAACATTACCATAACTCCCAAATTTACTGCTCTAATCCTGACTTCTAACTTGAGATTCCAATTTCTGTTTGTGGACGTCTCAATTTTCATTTTTAAATCCCCACAAGCTGTCCTCTTTCCTCCCCTCAACATGCTTCCTAGCTCAGGTAATCATTCACCAATTGCTAATCGCACTGATTTTTACCTCTTTTCTCTTACTCCCAACGTTTGCTCAATTGCCACATCCTGACGATACTATCTCATAAACCCTTTTCTCAGATCAGCACCTACGCTCCATTCATAGCCCTCCAGGCCGGATACTTGTCGCTGTGTCTCATCTTATTTTCTACAACTTTTGTACTTTTTCTTCTTTTGTTAGCTCCATATTATACTAACGGAATCATCTTTCTAAAATGGCAAGTGTGATATATATCATTGTACTTGAGAATACCTATAGAATGAAGTTCAATATCAGAGCATCACTAAAGCAGTAATAAAGTGCAAACTCTGGAGATGTGACTGCCTGGGTTCCATTCAGGGCTTTTTCACTTACTAGCTCTACAAGTTTAGGAAATGACTTCATGGTGCATCATTTCTGCCTCTGTAAATTGAGGGCAATAATAGAGCCTGCCTCATAAAGGGGCTGTCAGAAACAAATGAGTTGGTACCTGTAAAGCATTCAGAAGAGTGTCCTGGCCATCCAAGAAGTAAGCAGCAACTTTACAGCTTGTCAACAATAACAATTATAATATTGAAAAGAAATATTGGCTGTTTTTAACATGCGTAGAACGATCTACAGATTATTTACATTCTACTTATGTTTAATGTTACAACCTCATCTTAGGCTGCCCCCTTTGTGTATTAGTCAGGTTTCTCTAGAGAACAGAACTGATAGACTGTGTGTTTGTGTGTATATATAAAATTTATTATAAGGAATTGGCTCGTGTGATTGTGGAGGCTGACTAGTCCCCAGATCTGCAGTTGCCAAGCCCCGGAGCCCCGGGAGAGCTCATGGTACAGCTCCAGTCTGAATGCTGGCAGGCTCCAGACCCAGACAGCAGATGTTTTAGTTTAAGTCCAAAGGCAGGAATGAACCAATGTCCCAGCTCACAGGCAGTATGCAGGAGGTGTTCTCTCTTAGTCAGGGGCATTCTTTTGGGGCCTTCCACTGATTGGACGGGACCCACCCACATTAGGGAGGGGAATCTGAGTAACTCAAGCATGCTGATTTAAAGGTTAATCATCCAAAGGTGCCCTCATAGAAACACCCAGAATAAATTTTGCCAAAATATCTGGGCTTCCCATTGCCCAGTCAAGTCGAAACGTAAAATTAACCATCAGATTTTCCTAACTACCCTCTTGGTAGTTTCCTGAACAAGCCTGGTCATCTCTTGTCTTCCTGCCTTGGCTGATACCGCCTTTTTTTCTTCTTCTTAGATTTATGTTCATCCTTTGTTCACTCCAGCCTGGACAAGCCCTAGCTATTCTTCAGAACTAAGGTCAATTATCACCTATTTCTCTACTTGGCAACTCAGTTCTTTCCTCCCTCACAGTGAGATTGAACTCTTCCTGCCTCTGTGCTATGCGATAGAACTCAATTCATAGAATTGATCATGTGGTGTTGAAACTAGATATGTAGCCATCTACTCAAAGTCAAGCCTTGTGGAAACAGAAATGTGGCTTCACTTCTTCATTTCCTTACTAGTTCAGTGCCTGGCCCAGTGCCTGGCACATCGTGGGTGCTCAATGAATGCTTGTTGAATTCCTTCTTGGCCCTTTGGGCAAATAGAAATGATGAGCCCCTCTCATGAGCAAGGATAGGTCAGCAAATTGGAATTGTAGCTATCAGCAGTTTCCCCACTCCCTAAGCGAAGTTTTCCCAGAAGGCATTCTGCTCTTCCCTGCCGAGGGAATTTGGGGACTGCCAGCAGGGGTGCCCTGGCTGAGCTGAATTACTGTGATGGTGCCCAGGGAGAGAGGCAATCTTTGAAGCACCCAGGCGGTAACCTTTATTTAATTGGCAAGATGGAAATCAATGGCACATATGGCATTAACAATTTTAGATTCTGGATTAGTTTGCAGTGATATCTGCTCATCAAACAAAAAAAAATAGATTCAAATAATCTTCAGATCTTTTTGGTACAGGAAAAATCACAGTGTATTTGTTGCCTTTCAAAATAAGAATTTAGATATTTAAACTTGCATGCAGACAAAAACCCTGCAATTGCATAAACAGTTATCTAAAAATATATATATGTGAAATAAGGGATAGGCTGTAAAATATGGCAGATTGTTCCCTGTCTTTTTATTTTCTGCCTGGCCAAGAGATATGTCTATTATTACCTATTATTTGTATTTTAAATTTTAAAAAATCTTAAAGGTAGACAAAGCATTGGTGCACACAAATGAAGAAGCTGAGAGAAACATCTCCACACTAAAATGGGGCAATTATTTGGTATAGTAATGAACTATATCATTCAGAATTCAGTACAGGAAAGAGAAACCACTTTAGATATTTTAAGCGTAAAGGGGTTTAATGACTAAAATTAAGGGCCTGGAAGACTGTTGGTTAGACTGGTGGAGTGGACATCAAGGGCCCCCACTGGACCTACAGAGAAGCCAGCCCAGTGACCGTGACACCACAGTGACGCTGCTGCTGCTGTGGCTGCACCACCCACTTCTGACACTCAGACGCTGGTGAGTCAACACAGGAATGTGCCCCCGTCACTCTCATCTCCATGACCTCTCTTCCCAGAGAAAGAGCAGCAGTAGTAGAGCCTTAGCTATACAGTCAGCACCATCCACACATCAGAGGCCATCCTAACCAAGTCGTGTTTCAGCAGGTGAAAGGCCAAACAAACTGTGGTCTGTCCTGACAGTGGAATATTATTCAGCACTAAAAAGAAGTAAACTATTTATCCATGAAGAGATGTGGAGGAAAGTTAAATGCTATTGCTATGTGCAAGAGGCCAATATGCAAAGGCTACATGCTCTATGAGTCCACTACATGACATTCTGGGAAAGGCAAAATTATGGAAACAGTGAAAAGATGAGTGGTTGGTTGGCAGGAGTTAGATGAGAAAGGGTGGGAGGACCAGGAGGAGCACAAAAGACTTTAGGTCAGTGAAACGACTCTGTGTGATGCTACAATGGGAGATATGTGTCATTCTACATTTGCCTTCACCCATAGGATGTGTGAAACCAAGCGTGAACATTAGTATAAACTGTGGACTCTGAGTGACAATGATGTGCCCATGCGAGTCGAGCAGCTATGACAAATGTACCGCTCTCGTGTGAGCTGTTGCTGATGGGGGAGGCTGTTCATGTGTGTGGGCCAGGAAGTAGAGGAAACCTCTGTATCTTCTGCCTAATTTTGCTGTGAATTCCGAACTCTAAAAATTACTCTATTTTTGTATAAGACCAACCTCTGGCATTTGCATACTTTGTTGTACAAACTTAGAGGAGAAACTTAGAGATCCAGTCCAAATCCTATATGTGAGAAATTAAGAAACAGACATCATGTGTTGTCCGAAGAAACTTTTCACTTGAAAAAATAGTAGAGTTAACACAAAGGATCATATTCTCAGGTCTGGTTTTTTTTTTACCACTGGGAATCTTTTTCAGAACCAATCTTCACGTTAATTTCATGATTTAGGCACCAAAAGGCCCAGGTGCAGCACAGAGGAGCTCAGGGGCACCGAGGCTCGCTCCCCAGGTCCTTCCCGCCCTCTCACACGTACACTCTGACCCTGATTAGATGAGCTCTCTAACTGAGGCACATGGGTTACCCCACACAGCAGAGAGCATTTTGGTTATGAAATATCTCAGTTTTGTATCCCAGATAGTTACCGAACTTTTGCAATATTTTCTTGGGGGCATCTGGCCCATAAATCCAAAGGTTGCAGGTGTGTTTATGTGAAACCTAAACCAGAGACAGCCTCCTAAGAAGATTCCCAGATACGAACTCCTTTCCTAGGAAATATCAGTAGTCTATTTACCAGGAGGTCCAGTTATCAGTGTATATATTAAAAGATAAGACCAGGTGCCCTGTCTTTTCTCTTTCTCCAGAATTGTACCTCCGTATAGAGGGAGAAATGAAGTGTAGGTTAGTTGCTTTAAGCCCTTCCTCTCCATTATCATACCTGCCAAAATGTTGAAAGAAGAGTCATATAAACCCACCTAGACCCATTAGAGGTCACATTTTACATTCTCTCTCTCTCTCTCCCCTTCCTTCGTGCACCTATATGTCTGGAATTAGGCTCCCCTAAAATAGTCTGCAGGATGAGAATTTAGGGAAAATAATTTATTAAAAATATGCTCACATAGGGAGTAAGGAAAGAAAATTGAGGGAACAGGGAGAAGTTGAGGGTGTGATTTCAGATTAAATCCAAGCCTCGCTCTAATCCTACTTGGAATTCTTGACACTACAAAACCTTAGATGTGAGATATTGGAAGAAAAAACACATGAAAGTTGGTAGAGGTTAGAGTAAAATAGTGAAATAGCTCCAGGGGGATTAGGACAGAGTACCAACAATGTCACAAACTGGTTGTGTGTGTGTGTGTGTGTGTGTGTGTGTGTGTGTGGTACACACACAAAAGTACTCCTGTACACTCACTTGTGTTTTTTAATGTATCACTTGAAAGTTGCAGGCATTTTTGACAATTTACTGTTAGATGCATCAGAATTTATCTCCTAAACAGCCTATATAACTGATACCATTACCACATTCAAGAAATTTAACATTGATCTCATGTTATTCTGTAATACAGAGTCCATATTTAAATTATCCCAATAAGATCTTTTAAAACTTTTTTTTCTTGATTTCGGATCTACTGCAGGATCACACATTCCATTTAGTTAACTATCTCTTTAGAGTCCTCTAATCTAGATTAGTTCCACCAACTCATTTTGACTTTTATGAAATTAATATTTTTGAAAAGCACAGGTTTTATAGAAAGTCCAATAGTTTGTATTTGTCTGATTGTTTTCTCATAACTTGCTGCAGGTGAAATCATTTTTAAAATATACAAATAGATTTTGTTTTTTTAAGAGTAGTGTATCAGAAGACACATAATATCTGTTGTTCGTTCCACTGTTGGGGGTATTAAATTCTTTCACTTGGTTAGATGTCTACCAGAACTGACACTATGAAAGTGTGCTATGAATCCACCTATCGTAAACTTTCTCACTTCATACTACAATTCTTTCTGAATTCTCTCGTTGACAATGTCTTTAGCAATGTCTGATTCTCCAACTGCATAGTTTTGAAGTCATGAAAAAGCAAATAATATTTTTTATCCAATCCTACACATTAATAATCCATTTTCTCACCAATTTTCATATTCTTCCTTTATGCCACTCAGATATATTCATTTATCTCCACTGTGCAACCATCATCCTAGTTTGGTCTTTAAAATTCTGTTCTGTCAACTCTTGGAACAAATGTTAGTCAACTTGGATCAGCGCTTTCCTTTTCCATTTTGACTCTTTTCCATACCATAGAATTTTTAATCTGTAAACATCCTTAGACTTTGTATTAGTTTTCTAGGGCTGCTGAACCAAGTTACTCACAACTGGGAGAGCTTAGTAGGCTGAATTTTATTATCTTACTGTTCAAGAGGTTAGAAGTCCAAGGTCAAGGTGTCAGTAGCGTTGGTTCCATCTGAGGGCTCTGAGGGAGAATGTGTTCCATACCTCTCCCCTAGTGTGTATTGCTTTGCTGGCAATCCTTGGTGGTCCTTGTCTTCTAGAAGCATTGCCTCATCTCTGCCTTCTTCTTCATGTGGTGTCCTCCCTATGTGTGCCTGTGTCTAAATGTCTCCTTTAAAAAGAAAGAAGGATACAAGTCATATCAATTAGTGGTTCACTCGACTCCAATGTGACCTCATCTTAAGTGATTAGATATGCAACAACCCTATTTCCAAACCCAGGCACATTGTGAGGTGCTGGATGTTAGGGCTTCAAGAAATCAATTCTGGCAGGGAGGGCACTAGTACATTCATAACAAATCCTTATGTAAACTTCTGTGTGCTAGGTTCTGAGCTATTTATAATTATTTGATCTAGTCAAAGCATAATTTATAATGTCTTGCCTGAAGCCTTTGTTAACTTAATCCTACCCAGTTATTTTCATTTAAAATATTCTATTAAAATCTTCATCATGCTTACTATCTGTTATGGTGAAATGGGATCCTTACTCATGTGTATAGCCATCAATTGTGCTTATGCACTAATCGGGCACCGCTCATTTTCCAGTGAAATGAGCTCATTTCTCATGATCAGAGGTGGGACTGGATCCAGGACTGCAGGTGATGGCTTCAGGGTATTGTCTCTCTCTGTTTTTTTTTTTTTTTTTTTGCATCAGATTTATCCCTGCTTTGACTATATTTTCAAACTAATTTTTTTCCTCTGGTAGTGATTTTTGACATGGCCAGGTCCATATTGATATCCTACCCGCTAAGCAATCCAACTGGAAAAAAGATACATATCTTTTTCCAAAAGAGCTCTTGCAGGCTCCTGATTCTGCATCCCACTCGCCAAGGCCTGATCATATGTCCATCCATGACCATCACTGTAACTATCTAATTGGTCATGCTCTAAACTATAGGAAAAGTGTTGAGTGAAACCCAGGTTTTAGATTTTTATTTTTTCCCCACAGAAATAATAGATGCAGAGAAGGCAAAACAAACAAACAAAAAACAGTAACGGGCACCATATGTTTTTCACTACAGCTTATGTTTATACTTCTGTTTGGATTGGCATTTTAAATAAATAAAAATGTGTGCATTTACACAAGTGTATTTGTGTTTCATAATTTTCTACAGGAAACAAAGTGGATGGGACTCTCCAAATCTTGATTAAGAGAGTTTTCAGAAACACATCTCTCTAGGGAAAATTGCAGCATGCTTTCATCTTGTATGGCTAAAGTGAGGATTAACTAGTACTTTGAATATAAAAACTACAATATAAATGTATCTTTTAATTATGCTTCTGAAAGTAATCACTGTTTTCCCTATCTATTAGGAATAACATCAGGTAACAGAAGTGAAATGTAATGAAAGATACCAAAATTAATCATTCTGGGACCAAACAGATGGAAGCAAAATAGCTAGGCAGAGACTCTTTCTTCCTGTGTACAAAAGTAAATCCAAACTTCAACTGGCTAAAAAAAAAATACATCATGTCCACTTTCTTCACCAGCTTCTTTATGTATTGAAAAAAATGACCTTTAAAGTACCTTGAGAGATAGCAGCTGACTAGAAAATTACAGTTATTAGCAGGATAACCAGATATTAGAGTATTTAGAGTATTGTAAAAAATACTAAGAGACAGATGTTAACAATTTGCAATCTCAAATGATGGCTACAATAAACCCTGTATTGCAGTGCTTTTAAAGGATGATTGGGGGATCCATGATAATACAATGTACTATAAATCTGAATGTGGGTGAGTCAAACTTCCTTATTTTGAGAAATTTATTCATAAATTTTAATTTGTAAAGCTATGGAAAATCACTAATTATATTTATCAAGTATTCACCTCTGCCCTGAAGATGTTTTAGTGTAATGTTTCCTTTATTATAAATAACTAAAATACACACTATATTTTTTGAAAGACATGGCTGAAATAAGGACTCTGTAATGATTATAGTCTGTTCACTGCTCACCCTTGGGTAGAAGGGCAACATGAACCTAAACTGGGTGTTAGGAATCATGAGTTACAGACATCACTATTAATTTCCATTTGATCCTGGACCAATTATTCAATAATCATTTTTTTTTCTTCTCAGAAGAAAGCTCCAGCAAAGTTTTCTCTGCAAAAAAGTGGAAAGAAAACATGAGCTCTGGCACCAACTTGACTAAAGTCCCTACCTCACTGCCCCACTGAGGCCGGCAGGGCTGGGGAAGGTGACAGTTAAGCTCACAGACTCCAGCACTGGCCTGCTTGGGTTCAAGTCTTAGAGATGACTCTTGCTTGCTGTGTGACATTGCTCGAACTACATAACTTTCTATGCCAGGGTTTCCTCACACCTCAAATGGAGAATGATAATATCTGTCCATGGAGTTATAAGAAGTACAAGTTCTAGTATGTGTGAAGGATTTGCTGTTACCTGCTGTTTGAAAGTTCTTAGATAACCAAACACCACTGCCTCTTTAGAGAAATGGAGTTGAGACAATGTAGTGAGATACAGTTCATAAAATACCTAAATTCCTTACTACAATGGCCACCCACTAAATGACAGCTGCTTTTTAACTGATGAGAATTTTCCAAGGTGATAGCTGGACATGTGACCAGGAGATATTCTATACAATGGCATTCTTGTCTTATGTGATGGCAAATTCAAGTTTTAGTGATGTCTCTGGAACATTTTATTTCTCCCACAGTCACCATATAGTTCTAAAGTTTATTATAGATTTATATCAATTTAGTAAGCATTTATGAACTAATTTTTATGTGGTTCTATCAGGTGCTGATCTGGAAGGGCAGTGTAAAGAGAAAAAAACATTTACTTGACATTTCTTGTTGGAATCATGTTTGCCCTCATCCAATCTCTTAAATCCTCATATGTTCCTTGCTTTGGTCAATGGAACGACCATCTGCCTGGTTCTTTCTTTCTTTTTTTTTCATTTTTTATTTTTTAAAGGGTTTAATTTACAAAATATTTTTTTAATTTTTATTTTATTGATTATGCCATTACAGTTGTTCTATTCCCTCCCTTCATTCCCCTCCACCCTGGGGGGCCACCCCTAACATTACCCACCTTTAGTTTATGACCATGTGTCTCAAGTTCTTTGGATTCTATATTTCCCATACTATTCTTGCCCTCCCCCTATCTATTTTCTACCTGCCGTCTATACTACTTATTTTCTGTACCTTCTCCCCCCTTCTCCTCCCACTCCCCTGTTGCTAACCCTCCATGTGATCTTCATTTCTATGGTTCTGCTCCTGATCTAGCTGTTCTTTTAGCTTGCTTTTGTTTTAGATATGGTTGTTAATAACTGTGAGTTTGCTGTCCTTTCACTGTTCATATTTTTTATCTTCTTTTTCAATTGTTATTGTCAGACTTTTGAAAAGTTCTATTTTCTGTGTTCTGACTATGTTTTCTGTTGCTAATATTTTATTGTCTCTAAACTTGGTTGTGTGAGAAAGCATAGTGTCTCCACCTATGCCTCCATCTGGGCGGAATTCCTCTACAAAATCTATTTTCATTTTTTGAAAAGTATAGTTTGTTGATTATGCTATTACAGTTGTCCCATTTCCCACCTTCACTCCCCTCCACCCTGCACACCCTCTCCCACCCACATTCCCTCCCCTTTAGTTCATGTCCGTAAGTTCTTCAGCTTCTACATTTCCCACACTACTCTTGCCCTCCCCCTGTCTATTTTCTCCCTACCGTCTATGCTACTTATTCTCTGCACCTTCTCCCCCCTTCTCCTCCCACTCCCCTGTTGATAACCCTCCATCTGCTTTCCATTTCTGTGGCTGTACTCCTGTTTTAGATGTTTGCTTAGTTTGCTTTTGTTTTAGATGTGGTTGTTAATAACTGTAAGTTTGCTGTCCTTTCTCTGTTCATATTTTTATCTTCTTTTTCTTAGATCATATAATATAATACTTGATATTTCATACAATAAGGGCTTGGTGATGATGAACTCCTTTAACTTGACCTGATCTGAGAAGCACTTTATCTGCCCTTCCAATCTAAATGAAAGCTTTGCTGGATAGAGCAATCTTGAATGTAGGTCCTTGACTTTCATGACTTAGAATACTTCTTTCCAGCTCCTTCTTGCCTGTAAGGTCTTGAGCGGATTTTGAGAAATCCGCTGACAGTCTGATGGGAACTCCTTTGTAGGTGACTGTCTCCTTATCTCTCATTGCTTCTAGGATTCTCTCCTTCATTTTAGTCTTGGCTAATGTAATTATGATGTGCCTTGGTGTGTTCCTCCTTGGGTCCAACTTTTTTGGGAGTCTTTGAGTTTCCCGGACTTCCTGGAAGTCTATTTCCTTTTCCAGAATGGGGAAGTTCTCCTTAATTATTTGTTCAAATAACTTTTCCCCTTGTTACTCTTCCTCTTCTCCTTCTGGCACCCCTTTATTTTGGATTTTGGAATGTTTAGAGATGTCTGGGAGGTTCCTAAGCCTCTCCTCATTTTTTTGAATTCTTATTTCTTCATTCTTTTCTGTTTGGTTGTTTCTTTCTTCCTTCTGGTCTACTTTGTTGATTTGAATCTCAATTTCCTTCACATCCTGTACATTTTTCTTTATTTTACTTAGTGTAACCTTCATTTGTTCATCTAATTTGTGACCAAATTCAACCAGTTCTGTGAGCATCCTGATGACCAGTGCTTTGAACTGTGCATCTGATAGGTTGGCTATATCTTTGTTCCTTAGTTGTATTATTTCTGGAGCTGTGATCTGTTCTTTTGTTTGGGCCATTTTTTTTTGGGTCTGGTCATGCCTGTTACACATGAGGGGCAGAGCCTTAGGTGTTCAACTGGGTGGGGCAGTCCAGGTTGCTGGGTTGTGATGCTGTATGTGGGAGAGGGGTTTGAGAGGGAACAATGGCATTTGCCCTCTGCCAGGTTTCAGTCACTTACACTGCTTTCCCCAAGCAAACTGGGCCCTTCTGGTGCTCATTCCTGTGTGGGTGGGCTTGTGCACATTCTAGGACCCTGTGGGTTTCTCCAAGGAACTCTCCTGTGAGGCTGAGAGTCTTCCCTGGCATCTCAATCCCCACAGGTGTTTTCAATCAGTGTTTTGAGGCTTTATTTCCCTGTGCTGGAACCCTGGGTTGCAGTCTGTCTTGCTCCCCAGTTTCTCCTGGTTTATCTGAGCATGAATGTGCACCAAGCCCCTCCACAATCTGCCACCTTGATGGGTCCGCTCGCTGCTGCTTTGAGGTAAGTCCTCTCCACCTGGCTGCCCAACTCAGCCCCTCCTACCAGTTTGGATGAATGTTTCTTCTTTTACTCCTTTGTTGTTAGACTTCCATACAGTTCCATTTTCTGTCAGTACTGTTTTTTTTCCCCTATATTTTTGTTGTCCTTATTTTGGTTGTGCGAGGATGCACAGTGTGTCTGCCTGTGCCTCCATCTGGGCTGGAAGTCTGCCTGGTTTTTGAAAACCCCTTTCTTTCTTTCCCTTGCCCTCGATGTGCAACCAGCAGCCAAGCCTTGTCAGAGGCCTTCTGTGTGAGGCCTTCTCTCCCCTGCCACTGTCTCGGTCTTGGGACTCATCCTCCTTTGCTTACACTCTTAATGAAGCTTGATGGGCGCCCCCTCACACACTCAACTTCTTCTTCTATGCACCTCTTCTGTGGGTCCAGACTGATGAGAAGATACTGTTCAGATTCCTCAGAATGAGATTAGTTTCCTACCTACCATTCCAACACTTTCTTACTGTTCTCATTATGTGCCACATAATCTCTTTGAATCTACCTCCCTGCTTTCCTGCTCTTGCCTTTACTCACACTGCTTCCCTTACTTGAGGAAATGTACGTACCCACACATCCACACATTACCCATCCTCAGTGGACAGTTTCAAAACCTGTCCTGTTCCATGAAGGCTTTTCTGGTTTTCCCTTTCCCTCCCTCTCTGCCTCACTGTTGAGCTTCATTTTCTTGAAAAGCTCATAATGTTTCATCTTTACCTCTCTTATGTCACTTATGTGTATCTTGTATTATATTTATGTTCTTACTGTCTTTTATTCCCTACATTGTAAATTTTATTGAATAAAATATAATCTGATTTACCTGAATATGGTCATAATATATACCAGGAAATAAAAAACCTCAAAAGTACTTATTTAATGATGAAAGACATAGATGGGAAATACAAAAGAATTGTGGCAGCTAACCTCCAGGAGCCTCAGCATCTAGTGGAGTCTGGATATCTCTCTCTTTATCTATCTATCTATCTATCTATCTATCTACTTATCTGTCATCTATCTCTCCATCCATCCATCCATCCATCCATCCATCCATCCATTTATCATCTATCTATCAATAATCTATACACACACATGAAAACTATGATGCAAGGTTGATTCTGGAGAGGCAAATATATGTCTAAACATTTTATTAAGCAAGTGTAATCAAAAGAATACTTTAGACTCACTAGAGAATTTGGGGGAAGTGTGGCTTCTTCAAGGAGGTAGAATTTTAATTGAACTTTGAAGATAAGAGAGCATACATAAACAGATTGGAAACAAAGACACTTCAGACTGAGCCAACAATTTGAGCCAAGACCCGGAGGCAGGTGATGCAGCATCATGCTCAGGAAACAGCGTTTAGACCAGTCTCATTGGACGTGTTATCCATGAACTCTGAGAAGTCTTATGATTAGAGGACTCTCAGGTCTATTCTCCTGGGATGGGTTGCTCTCTTCAATACAGTCTGAGCTGATTGAAAGTGAGAGACTCTTTCCTCCATTTTATGTGGGGACAACTGTATTATTTAATACTACATATTTTTTTTGTGAACTACAGACCTTTCCCTTTACTGAATATAATTGATAATTACTAAAAATTGTGAGGTGATATGCGTTCATTCAATGTATTTATTACTTGCCATTTTGTTCCATGGTAGCAGAATGAGCTGCAAATCAAACTTAGTATGTATCAGTATTTTTTTAGTGGCACACCACATTTCACTGTAAAAGAGTTAATCCATTTAGGTATTATGAAAGACCATGTGGATTGATAAGCATGAAAAGATGAGCGGTGAAATGCCTTACACATAAAAAGGGTGCTTAATGAGTATTGGCTAAATTAAACTGGTATAGTGACCACCCATGAGATTGTGTACACATCACTTCCCCCTCTTACCCATCCACCTGGCTACAATGAGAGACTCCGTATTTTAAGGTCACATACACATTCCTGACCTTGAGTTCCATGAAACATTCCATTATTGAAAAAACAAAAACAAAATTCCCTTTTTTGTTTGGTATTTTTTTCCATCGTCTTTTCGTTTTTATCTACCCAAACTTGGAAGAAAGATAATTTACTACAGCTTTCTTCCTTATATGTGACTATCTTGAGATTTAGTGAGCTTTTATATAACACTTAAAAAAATCCAAAATGAATTGTTTCCTATAGTAATAACTTCCAACTTGTCATAGACTTCAAAGACTGGATATATCTTAGCTATATGGTAAAGATTGTTATGTTATAAACCAAACATTAGAAGGTGAAGACTTTTTCTCTGGACAATAGAAAGAATTCATCAAATGGCTGTGCTGTTTCAGTACTTGGCTGATTGCATCAGATGCCCCAAATATTTTTTTCAGGAATAAAATACTAGTCTTTAATCTTTTACCTCTGTTGTGGGGAAAAAGATGTCTACAATATATTTATCTCCCAACATTTATTTTCTATTCTGGATACTATTCCCTTCTACATAACCAACCTTATGACTGGTATAGAATCTGGTTACACTAATGAATTATTTCACTAGGATTTCTGAACATGTGTCTACAGAGTTAGAACTAATCCCATTTAGTGGCAGAAGCCATGACATATAAAACTCAGATGCACTGTGCTGCTATATTCCTTGTAAAATGGAGAAAAATTGTGAGAGACAATAAACTTGATACCCAGAGTAATCATAAACAAGAGGTGAAAAGAGATGGCCTTAAAACACCAGGTCACATTTGGCCTTGGGTCCAGCTACATCTTTGCCTTGCCACTGAATCCTATCTAACTCTGGGTTCTACTACTCAATATATTCCCCTTTCTACTTAAGTGTGATCAAGGGGTGTCTTTGCATTTGTGACTAAAATTCTATAAAATCTCTGACTCATCCTAGGAGTCAGGAAGCTAGAATTAGCTACATGGGTGGGGAAGCACTGGCCTAGTGCCTTGACTATGGGGCAAATGACAACTGGTGGCAGTACTTAGGCTTGAAAGAGGCAGAACAAAAGCAAATACCTGACCTGAAGCAAAAGATCTAGAAGGGTTGGCCATCAGGATTGGTTAATCAGAAAGCAGACACAGGGAAAGAGTCCCCTGTGTAGGAAGGAGGAGCCTATTCTCAAATGCCTATGAATTCACCCAGGGGTGGGAAGAGGATGTAGAAATCCTGAGCTAAGGGCTGATTTCAATGTGGGACCTTTCTTATAGAAGTGTGTGAAAGAGCAAGAGTGGGAAATTAAATGTAGGTTATGGTTTGGGGAATGATAGGACCGAGCAACAGGTCCTCTGTCCTGTCATACCTGGGGAATGAATCAGCATCATGCACTATCAATAATAGATCCACATGGCCCTGAACATTAGCAACTACATAACTGTAAGAGAGCCAAGTAAAGCTCTATGCCATTTTAGTGATGCAATTGGCATTCGCTTAGAACACTGATATTTCAGAATATGTTTACATGAAAGAGAGAATTTGGAAAAGAACATTCCAGGCCAGAATATTGAAACCATATACTCTGAAGTAGACTCTTGGCCTGAGTTCTTTACTGAGAGGTTCAAATAGCAGTAATTGTAGGGTTCTAAGGGGTCCAGCTGGACACTTAGTTTTTGATGCTGGCTGCAAAGCAGATAAATGTATCACAGGGCCGAGTTAGTTGCTTTATATGTGTGAGGAAAATAAAAGCTGCCCAGTTGCACAATGTACTGTCACAGAATTATGAAACACCTTATGATTTAGTTCCATGGAAACTGCCAGAAACCTCTCTCCTAAAATTCCTATCTTACCTTGAGAAATGAGGCAATACAAAGCTTTTTCAGATGACATGCCTTAACTCTCCAAATTAGTTTACTGCAAGTCTATAAATCAATACTCTTTCACTCTTCTCTCTGGTGGGCACCCTTCTGTTTGACTACATCCTGGGGCTGGGAGAAGACCTTCCCTCTTCCCCAGATGTTGCGGAATGTTGTGGAATGTTGTCATTCTCTCACTCTTCTCTATTGTTAATTGCCTTGTCTCTGAAGCAGGCAGTTGCAGGTGGAGTGCATGGGAGGATGTGATGATGAGGCGTCATTAAATCAGGGCCAGTCAGGTTAGAAGCTGTGGCATAACTTATGTCTACGTTTCTGACTCTGAACTTGTTTTTCCAGATTCCTGACCCTGAACTTGCTTTACGGTCCATTGCATTAATTATGATTGTGTAAAAATTGTTTTAAAAAGAAAATAAAAACTTTTAAATAGTTTACAAAAAAGTGTTTGGGAACTTTACTGGGTTTCCCTGATTTGGTTCATGTTCAAATGGTGAAGCATTCAATTAGGCCACTTTTTTTCAGTCCCCCATTACTCACTTATCAGGAGAACATAACTTCCCCATAATTTTTAGAGTCCTTCTTCTCATAATATACTGAGGTCAAGAACATGCTAATTTAAAATAAGTGGTAATTTAAATTATGTAACATTTGTATATGATTAGCACACAAAGCCCTACACATATATTTTTCTCGCAGCCACCCTGTGTGGTAAGAATTAGCGTGTGAGGTGAGCAGGCTGCTTTATCGTGGTGGCCTCAGATGGGAATTATAGGGGTTCTATCCATCTGAAATTCTTTTCTGCAAGGAGCAATGTGATAGGGCTTAAAATTATATGTAAATAAATATGGAGCAAGTTTGAAATGCATAAGCCTTCCTTCTACATAGGTAGTTCTATACTAGGCAGGCAGAGGGATTGTATTTCTACTTTTATTAATCACAAAGGAGGCACATGCTTAGCCAGCCAAAACTGCCTTTATTAATGAATGTACATTCCTTGTGCCTAGGTTTATAGTCTGCATTCTAAAAGTGTTTTATATTCTTTCTTCTACTTATGGCTGTTCTGAGTGATTGGGCTTGAAACTAATCCTTGTGAATTCACCAAATAACCCAATTAACTGAAGAGGAGAGTAATGCTAGTCTTTCTGAATGAATTTGTAGGATGTCACACACATCTAGGTAAAAGCAAAACCCAAATAGCGAATATTTCTGAGGATCTGATCACTTTATACCACTAAGCATCCGTGTGGTTGCTTGGATTTTGCACTCCTCTGGTACAGGGTTCCTTGGTTTGTTTTAGATGAAGTAACAGAACAGGAGTTCTGAACCCCTGGAGGCTGCTTTCCTTGATCTTACCCCAAATTCCATTGCAGGGACACATGGTGAATGATGAGACTTGCCTGTCTGTCATAAATCTTAACAAATCGAGAAGGGAGAGACCAGACAGACATATTACCTCTGAGGACTGGGCTGCAGACTCCCAGCTGATTTATCTGCCCATTTCTCCTCATTTGGAAAGATGGAGATGGTTTAGCTCAAACATTTTACAGAGACGTTTTGGGGAGGGTGGGCCTATTTCTGGGGGAAGAAACTCCTGTTTTCATCCCGTTGATTGTTCTCCAAAGTCTTTGCTCTAATCTAGATAGAGCCACCAGTCCTCCATCAACAGATTTTATTTTTCTTCTTAGAAATAACAAGTAAAATCCCAGCCCCTTGCTAAGGCCTGCTTGCTTTAGGAGTAACTTGGATTTTGAAAGTTCCATCTTTCCTGACACCAAGTGATGGTTCAAATGAGTAATGTGAGGAATCAGGCAGCTGTGGTGTGGTCTAAATTTGCACCAGCCACTTTCCAGCTGCATGCCTCCACACCCATCACTCACCTTCTGACACTCAGTTCTTCATCTGCTAAATGGCGTTAATCATAATGTCTATCTCCCAGATTTAAGTGAGATTACGTTTGCCATGTAGTAAGTGCTAAATAAATACCTGCTATCACACATTAGCATCATCCTCTTCATTCCCACAGTGTGCACATCAATACTATACTAGGAAGGAGGCATCCTAATTTTTAGACTTGATGTCTCTTTTTCATTAGATTCTGAGGCTTCAGTTACCAAGGAAGCTGGAAATGGTATCCTTGAGTTAGTCTTGCATTAAATCTTGTAATTATACCCATTTACCCCCAGAATGAAGTCCAGTCTCCTTAGCCTCACATACATATATATAGCACAATTTTTCCTGAACTTGGATTCCTATGAACTTTTTCAGTAGCTTGTACTTCTCCCATGAGATTATCAAATTGCTACATTTTTTTTGAAATTATGGGCATATAAATCTATCTTCCCCATTAGATTGGAAGCTCCTCAGGGGCAGGAATTTTCATACTGGTGCCTGACACAATGAGATGCTTGCTCCAAATATGATTTTAAAGGTATTTTAAGCTTAGTATTGTAATGGGAGGAGATATAAAAATTATTTTCTTTGTGAAAAGAATGAGACTACAATAAAAGCAAGTGACTAATATAGTTGCATGTGGTTCTATATAGAAATATTTACAAATTTATATACCCACACATATTTCTTTGTTTTGTCAGGCAAGGAGGCATAAGGAAAGGGCGACCCATTATAAATGAGCTCATATAGTACCCAGATGTTTGTGTCTTTTTTTTTGCAGTTAGCAAGAAAGGGTTCTTTTTTTTTTTAATTATTTTTCAATTACAGTTGGTATACAATATTATATTAGTTTCAGGCATATAGCATAGTGATTAGACATTTGTATACCTTACAAAGAGATCACTCTGATAAACCTCATATCCATCTGACACCATACATAATCAATTACAACATTATTGACTATATTCCCTATGATGTACTTTACTACAACCCCATGACTGTTTGTAAAACAATTTGTATTTCTGAATCCTCTTTATCTTTATTTATTTTCATTGTTGTTCAAGTACAGTTTTCTGTCTTTTACTCCCATCCAAGCCCACCCCCTCAGTGCTCCCCACCTCCCTCCCATTTCCACCCCCCCCTTAGTTTTTGTCCATGTGTCCTTTATACTTGTTCCTGTGAATCCTTCCCATTTTCCCCTAAAATTCTCTCCCCTCTCCCCTCTGGTCACTGTCAGCCTGTTCTCTATTTCAGTGTCTTTGGTCATATTTTGCTTGCTTGTTAGTTTTGTTGTTTAGGTTCCTGTTAAAGATGAAATGATATGGTATTTGTCTTTCACTGCCTGGCTTATTTCACTCAGCATAATGCTTTCCAGTTCCATCCATGCGGTTGCAAAGGGTAGGAGCTTCTTCTTTCTTTCTGCTGCATAGAATTCCATTGTGTAAATGTACTATAGTTTTTGGATCCATTCATTTACGGATGGGCACCTAGGTTGCTTCCAGCACTTGGCTATTGTAAATTGTGCTGCGATGAACATTGTGGTGCATAGGTTCTTTTGGATTGGTGATTCAGGGTTCTTAGGATATAATCCTAGCAGTGGAATTGCTGGGTCAAAGGGCAGATCCATTTTTCGTTTTCTGGGAAAATTCTGTACTGTTTTCCATAGTGGTTGTACCAGTCTGCAGTCCCACCAACAGCGAACTAGGGTCCCCTTTTCTCCACATCCTTTCCAATAGTTGTTGTTTGTTGTTTTGTTTATGATGGCCATTCTGACCGATGTAAAGTGGTATCACTGTGGTTTTAATTTGCATCTCTCTGATAGCTAGCGATATTGAGCATCTTTTCATGTGTTTCTGGATCCTTTGTATGTCCTCTTTGGAGAAGGTCCTGTTCAAGTCCTTTGCCCCCTTTTTAATTGGATTGCTTATCTTCTTAGAGTCACTGTCAGCCTGTTCTTTATTTTAGTGTCTTTGGTTATAATATCATTCTCAATAGAAGGAACAGGGCTACTTATAGAAATGACTGATTCTAGAATTGGGGCAGAAAATATATAAGAAGAGCTTGAGACAATTCATAGAGTCTGAAAATGAACAGTCTCTTGTACATCTAACACACATGTAAACACACACACAAGCACAAGAGGAGTGTGTTGGGCCATAAGTACCAACTGAAAGAACTCTCAATGGTCAGAAGATGAAATAATTTGACTAAAAATTTACTAAGGTAGAATTAGATTATAACTCAAACTATAAAATAAATATCTATAAATTTATACTGATATAAATAAATAAATAACTGAATAAATAATTAGGGAGAAGAAGCAAATCTCCTGAGCCCAAAAACTTATACAGAACCACCACTCTAAAGGAGTAAGTTGGCATAACTCAACATTTTTTAAGTGTGGGCTGTGCATAGAGACTTTCTTTCAAAGAATAGAGTGTGGAAAGGGAGGGAAAAATAGTGTAATGACAGTGGAGAAACCTAACAAATACTACTTTAGCCAGGTTCACGATCAACACTTATGACTTCATATGATAATGTATAGCCTTGATATGTGTACACTTCATATGCTATGATAAAAATGGCACTTTTTTGTCTGAAATCTTCCTTTCTATAATTCAGAATACAAGTCTAATCTTGAGAAAAACATTGGACAGATTCCAATAGAAGAGCATCTTATGAAATATCTGACCAGTATTATCCAAAGTGGTCCAGAAATATCTAAGAAATTAGCATAGCCAAAGGAGCCTAAGACTACATGAAGGTTAAACATGTGATGTCCTCGGTGGGATCCTGGAGTAGAGCAAGGACATTAGCCAAAAACTGAGGGAATCTGAGTAACGTGTGGGCTTTAGTTAATAATGTGTCAATATTAATTCATTAATTATAACAAATGTACTATGCTAATATGAAATATTAATAACAGGGACATATGGGAACTCTCTGAACTACCTTCAAAATTTTTAGAGTTCAACCTGCTCCTAAAATAGTCTATTAAATTACTAAATTAAAAAACAAGTGAGAAATAAAATTAGTATTAATTAAATATAATAGAAGAGAGACTACTTCTTTCTTAATACAGATACCCCTTTTCCTGTTATAGCTGGATGATTCAGGAGAATGGGTTTATGTCACAAGTCAGCTCAACAGTTGCCTCCATTTTCTGTTTAATGATGTGTATGTGAACAGGAGTGGAATGGAAATACTTCACATGGCATTTTTCTGGCAATACTATGTTTCGACAGCAATTAAGTTTTCTTTTAAAATCAGTAACCTTGTGACTTAAAGACAGTTCACTCTACTCCTTGTTTAGTCCAGACTGGTGTCCTGGTCATGGGAGGTGAATATCCCAATTTTCTGTAAGTGCCGACTCAGCACTTGTTAGATACTCTTGGTCAGAAGTGTTGAAAGAATTGGAATGGTTCCTGTGGAATTGTGGAAAACAGTAAGTAGGTGGGAGAAGGCTCAGTCCCAACCAACTTTCAGTGACTTTACACAGAGCGAGCTGTTTTGTTAGACTCAGGCCAACAAGAACAGAACATATATGCGTAACATTCCATATGAGAAGCTCTATTTTGCTCTGTTGCTATACCCACAGCCAGTGACTTATTTCCTGGACAATAAATGTTGTTCAAGCAGAAATTGCTGAAGTTTGTGCATTTAACCAACTTGACCAAAAAAAAAATCCCACAAAAAACCCAAACTGTTAAAGAGTTAGTTTGTTCTTCTCAAATAACTGTATTCCTAAACTCATGCTTACCATATTTTTCAGACCATTAGACACACCTAGGTTTTAGAGGAGGAAAATAGAAAAAAATTTTTGAAGCAAAAAATGTGGTAAAATATTTAATAACATAAATAACATAATATTTCACCAATGTAAATGTAAACAGAACTCAACAGCAGCATTAACCATTATTCCTCCCAAATTTGGGGGGGTGCATCTTATAGTCTGAAAAATACAGTATTTTATATATATGGTTCTGTGCCCTGGCTGAGACAGAGCTCCAGCTAAGTCCTTTTGATAAACAGTGGTGTGGGAGAAAGGCAGAGGATGTCTGCATGACAGGGTGGCCCAGGTCAGAAAATTAATGTTCCTCCTTGGGGGCCAGAGCTGGTCAGGAGAAGGATTGGCTTTGACCTTGAGGGTTTTACCCTGGAGGCCTGCAAAGGTGGTCCAACATGGAGGTGGGGGATAAAAAGAGGAAACCATAACAATTTTGATAGAGTTATTGGATGAATTCAGTCCCCCATTTAAGCCCTGAAACTTTTTTCTAGTCATGTAGACAAAACATACAGGCAATTGGGTGAATGCCTTTAATTTTCGAACATTTGTAGAGATTTCAGGTAAACACAGGTTGAAGTGCAAGGACCTTTGGTTAAGATTTCATTCAGAAATGAGCCAGACTTGGGAATGATAATACAGCATCATCTCACTTAGACGTGGAATTTAAAAAGATACAAACTAATAGAAGCAAAGAGTAGAATGATGGAGGGTAGGAAAATAGGCAGGTATTGGATCAAGGGAACAAACATTTTTTTATATGTTCTGGAGATTTAATGCAGAGCATGATGTGTATAGTTAACAATACTGTGTTGTGTATTTGAACCTTGCCACAAAGTGGATCTTCAGTGGCATCTCTGCTCACAAAAAACGGAGATGGGAAATATGTGAGGTGATTAATGCATATGTTATTAACTTGATTGTGGTGAGTTCACAATCTATACATATATCAAATGATCAAGTTGTGCATCTTGAATAGAAACAATTTTTAACTGTCAGTTATATCTCAATAAGGCTAAACAATGATTTCATTAATAATTTCTCATACCTACTCAGTGCCTTCAGCTTTTCAAAGTGCTTTTGCAAAGCTGAAGCAGTTATTCTCTTGCTCCAGCCAGTATCTTCTCTCTTGTTCCTCGGGGAAAATAATAATAACAATAACAACAACAAGAACAATAGATTAAATGGTTTTATATTACCTGGGGAAGTCAACTTTCCACAATTTTGTAAATCTCTGAGAGCAGGTGGTGGTGGCAGAGCCCTGAGGTGGGGTAAACAGCCCGGGATCTGAGTAGCACGGGTCACATAAATTGTCAAGCTCTATAGAAAATGAAAATGGAGGGGTCATTGTCAAAAATTATTTAAAAACTTGAGATGGTGACAGCAGAATACAAAATCAAGCATGTGTTTTGTGGCTGCCCAGGCTATACATGCATGAAGCTACCCCTGGTCTGGAGTAGCACAGAAATGCTCTGTAATCTTGCCCCTTCCTTTCAACAACTGTAACTTGGGGCAAGTTTCTTGTACTCTTTGACTCAAGGTTCTTTACCTGTTAAAATGATAATAAAAGTATTGACTTCATTTTTAGAATGTTAAATGAGACAATGAGTTCAAAGAACAAAATACATTGCACTGTAAAGTCAATATTCAAAAAGGAATAATAGTGATAATGACATTAATAATAATACCTCAAGCAAAAAGGGGGAGAGGCATTGAGGGTTGGAATGGCGCCCCTCCCTGCAGGCAGGAGAGCTGCTGCCTCTCTTCAGCTGTGCACACCCAGCTCAGCTGGCCACCAGTTGCCGGCCCCCACCTGCAGGCCTCAGAAGGGACCGTCTGGACCTGGCATTTGACACCACTCACAGCATTGAAGAGACCAGAAAGAGAGGTCAGCAAACTGCCACAGCGGTCATCTCCTTGACAAGGGCATGTGTTTCCATTTACTACAGTCTTGTTCCTCTAGAATCCTAGTCCCTTATGACGCTGGAAATTTCCTGAGGGCTTTGGGGTTGACCTCCACACCTGGGTCTGTTGAGTTGGCTTCCTGCTGTCGCTGCCTGCCCTCTGGCCTGCCCGTGCACCCACTTATTGACCTCCAGAGGGCCAGACCTCATAGCGTGTGTGCCCTGTGGCCTTCTTGTCTCTACACTTTCTCTGACCTGACGCCATGACGTCTGTATTTGCCCTCGGGCTGCCTGCTAACTCTGTTTGTAGCGCTTTGCATCAATTGAACGCCCTCCAGTTTTGGCCGTTTTCCCAGAACAGTGACCCTAAGCTGCCTGAGGCCTGTCCACCAATGCTCCACAACATATTGGAAAAATGTAGTTCATTTATCTACCCAGCCTGGCCATGCTCTCGTAAGGACACAGGACCGTCTAGCGGGAGCTTTTCCTCCTGCCTTGATATGGGTGGTACCCAAGCACGCGATTCATTCAGTTTAAACAGCTTTAGTCAATGACCCTGGAGAGAGCTGTTCTCCCTCTGAGGAGTCCTCCTCCCTTTTCCTTGCTTGTGGGAAGGCAGAATGGTTGGGGCATTCTTTCCTCTGGGGTCAGCAAGAGTTCTCCATGAACATGCTTCTTTGTTCTTCGTGGGTTGATTATATGCTTTAAAAAAATCAAGTAGACTTAGTGCAGAATTAACCCTTTGAGATTATATATTAGTTGACAATCCTTAATACCAAAGCATTTATTTTTCATTTGGTAGGTATTGTGGCAGTGATCCAAACTGCAGTGGAAAGATTAATGGTCAATCTGCCCGTGCTTTTCCTGTGCTCATACTGTGCTGGAGCAGAGTCAGCTGTGCTCACTCACCAATAGGTGCTTCCAGTCCCACTCAGGGGATTCAGTGTGCTTCAAAATGTGTGTCTTTGAATCCTGGAAAATGACTCCAAGATTCCAAGGTAAAGGCTTTTCTGAGAGGTAAGTGGTAGCTACAACAGGGTGTGGGCAACTCGATAGTTTGCAGGTGTCTGTGAGTGGTCTTCAACTCCAGCGTCCCCCCCAAAGGAGTGACAAGGTTAAAACAATCTTCCTTCACTCATCAGCAGTGTTTGGTACGGTGGTCACAGTGAACACCCCTTCTTGGAACACTTCCTTCACTCTTGGGGACATCTCATTCTTAATTCTCCTACCTCACAAGCTCCTTCCTTCCTGCCTTTTTGTGGTTCCTCCTCATCTTTAAGACTGCTAAATGCTGGAATTCCCCTTCACTCTGTGCTGGGGAAAATCTTCCATTTGCCCTTTGGGTTCTTACTTTACTACCCTCCTCACCCTTTCTCCAAGCAGCTCTGTGTTGTGGGAGGTTGACCTTTGTAGGTTACATCATGGACTTCAGTGTCTGTTATGACTTAAGTTGTGAACCTTTCCAAAATCATATGTGGAAGTTTTAACCCCCAGTATCTCAGAAATTGACCTTTCTTGGAAATAGGGTCACTGCAGGTATAAACAGTTAAAATGAATTTTTAGTAGGATAAAGTGGTACCCTAATCCAAAGTGACTGATACTCTTATTTTAAAAAGGGATTTTTAGACACAAACATGCACACAGAGTGTCTGCCATGTACACAGGAAGGCAGAGATCAGGATGATGCACCTACAAGCCAAGGGATACCACAATTGTCAGCAAATCACCAAAAGTTGGGAGAAAGGCAGGGGGAGGAGTCTCTCCCTCAGCCCTTAGAAGAAGCCAATCCTGCTGATACCTTGATCTTGGACCTCTATTTTCTAAAACTGCATTACACTACTGTTCTGTTATTTAAGCTGCTTAGTTTGGGGTACTTGGTTATAGCACCCCTAGAAAACTGACCCAGCATCTCTGCTTCTGGCTGGGTTTGGCCAGCATGGATCTGGCAGGAGACTAGAGAGGGCAGGAGGGTGAAACAGGCTAGGTGGTCCCTGGCACCCTCCATGAAACAGTACTTATACCCTAACCCAGTACTCCCTATCTTCACTCCATGCTCTATTTTTTATCATAGAAAATAAAAATAGAGCATAGAACATAGAGTGTATAGCATTGCATACTTGTTTATTATCTGCATTTCTCCCTCCCATTGCCATTCTCGAAGGGAGGGATTTTGTTCACTGGTATCTCCTGTACAACTACAGTGATGCCAGCCTGGCCCATGGTAGGCACTTGATAAATATTTGTTAAATAAATGAATAAAGGCAAAATCTATGCTTTTGATCCTGACCAGGATGAATGATTTATAAAATAATAAATAAAAATGAGACATTTCCTCCTTGTCTTCTATTTCTGACATTCAGTTTATCATTTTTGATGAGTATTTTTTTTTGTCATTTCCTCTGCATGGGAAGTAGAAGCATGTGGACAGGGTGAGCTACAGAGACATGAGCCAAACTCTGTCTCATTCTCCCTGGTCTGTCCTGCTTAGATCTTCAGCTTCACAGTTTTCCTTTACCCACTTACCTGGATGCCAGCAGGACTAGATTATACCTGAAATTCCTGCAGGGCATTGAGCTCTCCCCAACTCCTGCCCTTTACTCAGTATTTACTCAGGGTCCTCCAGAGACACAATATGTGTATGTGTAAGTAAAAAGAAATCTATTATAAAGAATTGGCTCATGTGATTATGGGTGTTGAGAAATTCCAAGATCTGCAGTTGGCAAGCTGGGGACCCAGGAGGGCTGATAGCGTAAATTCCAGTCTGAAATCCAGCCCCATGACAAGTCCTAAAGCAGGAAAAGATTGATGACCCAGCTCAAACAGCCAAGGGAGGAGAAATTCCTTGTTACTTGCAGTAGGAACAACCTTTTAGTTCTATTTACTCATAGTCCTTCAGTGGATCGAATGAGGCCAGTCACACTGGGAGGGCAATTGGCTTTGCTCAGTCTACTGATTCAGATATTAATCTCATCCAGAGACACCCACACAAATGAATCCAGAATAATGTTTGACCAAATAGTAGGGAACCCTGTGGTCCAGTTAGGCTGACACATAAAAATTAACTACCACACTCAATGTTAGCTTCCTCTTTACCTAGCTAACTTTCACTCTTAGGAATCAGGATGCCCCTTCTGGGAGACAAACTCCAAGCCCCTGTGCTCATGACGAACTCTGTCCAATGTACTCATGGAGCAAATTCTTTCTTCCTATTATTTTACACCTGTGGGTTACAGTTTTATGTTGGTTTAGGGAGTGGCTATTTCTTGGGCTTTTTCTGCTATAATTGCATCCTATAGCCTGGCATAATTCCTAGAGCAGAGGAAGTGCTCCATATTTTTCCAAATGTGCAAATGAACAATGGTCCAGTGAAGACTTATAATCTCACATGTCTTTCAGCTGGGAACATGAATCAGGAATTCTGAGTAAAATAAAAGGGGGGAGTTGGTGTCGTTGCATAGTGTGACAGAATCTTGCAAACTCTAAGGCAAAATGGGAGAGATAATTTAAATTCCATAGCAGTTTTGAGCAACTATTACAAAGTTCACTGTACTGGGAACACTTCAAAGAACCCGGACAGCCTTCAACTTGGACTTGCAGGACCCTCATAGTTCAATGGGCTGGGCAGTTCAATGTCACAGGAACTCTTTTAGAATCTCAGGACACACTCGGATCTACTGAATCAAATCTGCACTTTAATGTGTAGATCCCCCAAGGGATATGATAAGCTGGAGACACTCATGAGCTATGTTACAAACCAGTCACATGAATTGAGGGAAGTTATTTAACTTCTACACCAAAACACCTATCTGTAAAGTAGGGAGAGTGATACTTGGGGGTGTTGTAACAACTAATGACATCCTTCCTGCTGGTTGTGGTACCTGGGGTAGGGTAGAAACTCAATGATTTTGAGTTCTCCTTTCAACATGGAAGCTGTGCATAAGTGGCACTGAGCAGAATGGATCTGTGTTTGATTCTGTAGATGCTACTACAGTATTGCACTCATAATTGTATTGATGGTCTTGGGTTTTTAAGGTCATCTCTGTTCAGTTCCCAGTGGACTATATGAAGAGAATACAATCAGTACCACAGGGTTTGCCTATGCTACCTATAACTTCTTTACTCTGAATATTGCTTTTGTTTACTTTCTAGGGTCCACTTTGTATATTTCATTGGGTATTTAACAATATTTATTGGATACTAATTATATGTAAAGCTCTGTGCTTGATGCTATTGTAGACTCAGAAGATTAAAAAACCAAACAAACAAAACCAAGGACCTTGTCCTGGCTGAATTTATAGTATCTCAGAGGAATATAAACGTATATAAATGAAGCCAGAAATTTAGAAATACAAGTCAAGATGCTAAGAAAGTGAGAGAGTGGAAACATTTCTTATTAGTATGTATTTTATGTTTCTATAGTAGCTGTTATCACAACTTATTTCTCATTATCGATATGAATATTTACTAAAAGACACCTAGGCTCACCCTGTAGAATTAATGTTCACTTGTTACTGTGCTTTTGTTTTGAGCAAGATTTAGTCTATTTCATATTTAAAAAATTGGAATTAATATGCTCTTTCTGAACAGTTCAATTTAATTACTACTTTAAAATTCAAAGAGAAACATCATTAAATATTAATAAGCCAATCTGAAAAAACAAATTTCCCTGCAAGTTTGGTAAATGAGAATTTGAGAACATATGACAGAGCTTAAGAAATAATAGGACTAAGAAGGGGCTGCATTTTTTAGACCTTCTTTTTCTTATTTATAAAAAAAAATGAATCTTAAGAGTTCTATAAGTTTATGCTAGTGAATGTAAGAAAAAGCTATAAAAGACACTCAGGTCACATTAGTGAGAGAGAGGGGTCTAGTATGCTCTGTAAAAGGGAGTGATGGGAACTGGGGCAAAGTGGAGAAGCCCTTCTTTGTGTAAGGGTGGAGACATCACTGAGGTGCCACTGAATGTCCGAGATGGAGTTCCTGGAACTTCTTTTTCTAGGGAATTAGACACTGTGTTTTTATGTAAAATATCCTGTTTTTACAGGAAATACTGTTTTGATTTAAAAAATAATACATGCCAAACTAACATGTCTTCATGTTAGGTAAGGTCTTCAGGTTTTATGTTTGCACCTTCTCACCTCTAGCAAAGGTGCACGGGCAGTCAGTCAGCAATCCCAATTGACCAAGAGAGTCAACTCCAGTGCATTGGTCCTCAACACAGCCAAAGCATGAGTGAGGCTCATTCGGAGGATGCTTCACAACAGAGCCCAACAAGGCCTGGACTCCACCTGCTGAGATTCTGATTCCATCCGTTTGGGTTGGTGTCTGGTATTAGCAGTTTTTAAAATTCCACTTAATTCTAACTCTAATCTGGTGAGTCTAATGTGCAACTAGGTTTGACAATAGCTGTGTCAAGGTAACTTTCCATTCCTACCATGGATGCCACCCTCTCCCATGACTCCTGGGTTCCCCAGGGCTACCTGAAGCCTTCCTCCAGCCATGCTTGCCTTTGTCATCATTCTGAAGCCTGTGCTAGTGACTAGAGACTATGAAGACCTTGCGAATCACTTCCTTTCTCAAGAATGTCATTGATGTTGACTCTAGTGTAGTTCAGGCAAGTCTGCTCCCAGCCTCCTTCCCCACTCCATTATTGCAAGTTCACACTTTCCTACCAGCTGTAGAGTGGGAAGGAGAGAATCAGGAGAGAGATTCTCTTGCTGTTTTTCAGTTTTATGCTGCTTAAACAATATTCATAACAAGCTCTGTGGCAAATCTCTCCTTTACTGTCACTGTTTTTCTACTGTTTTGATGCACTTTTATATTTCTACTCCCTCAAAGTATTGAAAACAAATTAAATTCAGCAAAACAGAAGATCCAGGAAATACAGCAAATAATTATTCCTGCAAGCACGAGTATTTAGCACCTGCATGTTTGGGAAACATTCAAATGTGTTTGCTTTGTATATGCTCTAAAAGTATTCTCTGGAGCTGGGGAAATCTCTCTTAGGCTTACTTGTTATTTATGTATTTATTTGATTTTGAAAATGTAGGCAATAGGTGAATTAGGTTAGGTTGCAAAGTCTCTGGGCACAGCCATGAGATTTCAGAATGTCACATTTGGTCTGGATTTCATATTGGGGTCAGGCTTGGGTTATTAATCTGTGGACCTGGGGCTGGATGCATTATATTAAAGTAAGACTTTGTACATTTTCATATAACTCATTTTTGTCATGCAGCATTATATTTCTCAGTGGCTAGAGGTGCACAAATGGCTCATAAATATTTTGTGAGTGAAGGTACAGGGATGAGAGCTGGTTGTAGCCAGAATGAATTGATGTGAGAGAGTAGAAAAGTGAGCTTCAGACTTTCCATTGTTCCTACACTTCTTGGAGGCCTGATTTAGAGGCCTGTGTAGTTTCTCCTTAATTACTGCAGAGATAGTTTTGGAAAATGCAACTCTAAATGGAGCATGGGATGATTTATGATCCTGTTTTATGAGATGGAATTAAAAATTCAAACCAGAATGTGTAACGGCGGCAGCGTGGGGCTACTCATTAAGCGGCAGTGAGCCGCTGCCATTCATTTGACTGCACCTGCTCGCCGAGGACCACGCTGGTACCTGCCCATTTGACAGGGCCCTGAAGGATTGAAAGAGACAGTCCCAGATCAGTGACGGGAGAAAGGTTCTTTGTAAGGAATTGGGAGAAACTTTCCAATTTCTGAAATGAGAACAGCCGGTAACATACATAGTGCGGGATAGTCTGGGGATTCTGTGCAGTTTGGAATCCAGACACTCTGCCCTGAAAATTAAGAGCAGGTGACTCAGCTTTGATATCTATGCAATGGGGCCAGTGACAGCTACAGGCTGTTTTTTGAGGGTGAAACAAAATCATATTTGGAGAAGCCCTTGGTGAACTTGATAATGGAGTATAAATATGAATTATAGTGTGTTTTTCTAAATCTCCCAAGGAAATAGTCTCAAGATACTTTCATGCATTATTAGCACGAAGCAAAACAGTTGCATCACAGTTTGATATATATCTAGGGGTTGTGTCAGGGGCCAAAAGAACACTGCTTTGAGAAAATTCTCTGGCTTTTGCCCATTAACATCCATTTATCCTGCAAGGAGCTCTGGCCATGTGCATGGGCTGTTTTGTTGGACCAGTACTGACAGTCTACTTGGATGTGCCTAAAAGGTGCATTTTCTCCATCACATGTGTAACTGACCTGTCTGTTTTTATGCCCACCCTCTTGCAAAGTTGTGGGAATAGATCAGCTTGGTAACTTGAGTCTGATACAGTCACTGAGATTATTCCTTTCGGTTTCTCAGCTTATAGATAAAGTGCTAAGCCTCCCAATTTCCATAATTTGCTCCCTCATACCCATCAAAAATGCCTTATGTGACCTTAATGAAGCTGATTGATGGGATTCTAAGGCCCAGCCTGAATCCTCTGGCTCCTCGGCTCTCTGAGCAATAATGTCCTTCTCTACCCGGTCCCTCCTAGCATTCGTGGCCAGCATAACTTGCGATGTGTTTGCCCTTGCCCTGTTAGGTTTAGTCACTACCACTGCAATTTGGCCTATCCTGTTTTTTTGTGGTCCTCTTTCAGTATCAGCTGTATTCCCCTTTCACCCATGGCTTAGCCCTGATCTAGGGCTCTCCCCACCTCCTCAGAGAGGCCCATTGTTTCATAACTCAACTGCCTTGTAGTTATACTTCATGAATTGGGAGAAAATTTTAGGTCTCATTGACACTATACCAGAACTAAGAAAGACCCAATAAAACTTCACGCTGGCCACTCCTCCGATTACAGTGTTAAGATTATTAATTATTTTTGATGTTACCACCTCCCTTTTCCTTCTCACTGGGCTGGTGAGTTCTAGAGTTCTTTATTATTGGATTTTTCATCTACTTACCTAAAATACTTCCTTATCTTTGAGTCCAAGTCTGGAGAGAGATTGGACCTTCTTGCCTCTCAGCTGCCTCAGTCCCCAGGAGCCACATGAGGGCTGCTTGGACTTTCCTTTGTTGCACATCTTCCTCCTGTTTGGGAAACAAGCCTGTGGCCTGGTTGTCATGGCAGAAGAGGCATCTTCAATACACCGTGAAGGGCACTTCAAGGTCTGAGTCCTCTAGGTTTGGTTCTTGATATGAAAAATTGCTTTAAATTTGTAGATAAATATTTCACAACGAAGTCTGGCTTCAAAGTGTATTAGGTTACTCAAAAATTTTATTTTGAATGACAGACTCAAGTGTAACAATTCAAATACACCACCCCCAAGACATATACATGTACACATGTACACAGGCCACATATGAAATGCTGTTTTAGGTGCTAAGGAAACATGAAGTTCCTGCTTACAAGGAGTTGTCATTCTAGCAGGAGCTGACAGATAATAAGCCAAATGAATAAGTAAAATAAACATATGAAGTGATCATATATGGTATGAAGAAAAATAAAATAAAGCAAGAAAAGATAATAGTAAGTGTGAGGAGGAGGCTAGGCTTTGTTTTAAAAGTGACATTTGAACAATATCTGGCATAAGCTAAAGAGCAAGTTGTATGGATTATCTGGGAGAATGTTATGCTTGGGAAGGTCATGTAAGAAACTAGAAATAGAAATGCATGTTAATATTTTTAAAAATATCCTTTATCATCACTGATGCCAAAAGGTGATGTTTTGTTTTAGGCAGATATATCCAGGTTAAATATTGTTAACAAATTATGCTACCACAAAGATGCTACATCCATGTTCAAAAATCACTGGAGAGATTATTATTACTTATATAACAAAGTCATTCATTTATTCATGCAGAATACTTTAAGAACTGGGGATAAAACAGGAATGTGATGTAGTTCTTGCTTTTGAGGGGCTCCTGATCAATTAGGACAGATGGACTTAATTAATTTTAAGAGCATGTGAGAGGATCAGTGCCAGAAATGTGAATGGGGTCTTTTGGAAACACAGTCAGGGCATCTAATATGCCCTGGATGGATGCAGGAGGTCAGGGAAAGCTTCTTAGAGAAAGCAATGTCTGAGTTGGGACTTAAGGATTAGTAAATGCATGAAATGCATGAAAGAGGGCCAACTTAGCAGAAAGGGCAGCATCAGTTAAAGCATGCAGGTGGGAACACGCAGGTGAACTAAAGGTAGTTAGCTCATAACTGCTGGGAGGAAGGTACAGGACAGGCAATGGAAGGAAATTGGCTGGAGATGTGAACAGATCAGGGAAAGTCATATTAAGTTCAACTTCATTCACAGGCACGTCTTCCACATCTTTCTTTCCAGGCACATCTCCGGGAGCTCAGTCACTCCAGCCTCTGCTTTACTTACGCTCTCCTGGGTGTCAGGAGGATCCTCCCCCTACTGTCCACTCCTGCAAAATGTATTCATCTCCTAAGTCCTGATTACAGCTTGTCATAGCCAAGCAGCCCTCCTTCATTATAGCTGTCAAGGGTGATTGAACTAGTTTTGCCATATACCTTCACTTTCCACTCATTGTGGTTCAGTCACTGCTGCCTCTTGTCTTTTAAATGTCTCATGCATGTCTAGTTTCCTTTCACAGATTATAATTTTGAGGATAAACCTGCCTTGTGTTTCTCCTATGTGGTACCATACAACACTCTGCATATACAGTCTTGTTGAAAAAATGCATCTCATTATTTTTAGACCTGCAGTATCCTATATTGATAGTCACTAGCCAAATGTGTGTATTTAAACTGTAGTCAATTAATTTTTTTAAAAGATTAAAACTTCAGTTTGTTAATATCATTAGTCACATTTCAAGTGCTCAATAGCCCATATGGGACTAGTGGCTACTCTATTGGGAAGCACAGAAAACATTTCTGTCATTACAGGAAGTTCTTTGGCCATCCCTGCTTTCGAATACTTTTTAAAGAAATTTCCAGACGAGAACTGCTTTAGGTTACTTTAAAATCATATCTATAAATTTTCAAAAGACCACCATTCAGTTCTACTGCTATTGATAAAATGTTATAATTTGACTCTAGGTAATTTATTTTTATAAGCTTGGCAATACACAACATGCAAATATTTATTGAAGAAATAAAAATAGTAGCACTTTATTGATGTCTACTCTGTGCCAGACATTATGCTAACATGCTATATATATTTTATGCTATATATATTTTTAATTTAATCTTTAGAACAACCCTTGGAAATATGTATTATTAAAGAAGAAGAAACTGAAGTCATTCTGGTGAAAAACTTACTTGTGATATACAGGCAGAAAGAGATAGAATCAATGTTACAACCCAAAACCTGTCCAGAGAATAGTCCATGTTTCACATATAAATATACATACAGTTTATCAACATCAGCAGTTCAGAGCTAAGAAATGCTATCATTTGCTATATTGTCTTCTTTTTATAAAATAAAGACTTAGAAATTTAAAGTCATAGATAACAGACCCCATTCATTTTTCTCCCCTTGAAAAAGATAACTCCCATCCTGAAGTTAACACATACCTTTCCATGCAGGACTTAGTATTTTTAATAAATACCTGTACCTAAAAACAGTATATTGTTTTGTTTTGAACATCTAATTTTAAAAACAGAAATGTAATGTTCTGCAATTTACATTTCGATTTAACACTTTAAAAAATTAAATCCAGTTGATGTATGAATCTGCGATTTATTTATCTCCACTGTTCCATATTTTTATTTTATTATGTGGATGTAGTAGGAGTTATTCACTCTCCTACTGGTAGCCATTTACGTTGTCCCTAATTTTTTTCTCCAAACTTTTACACAGCGCTGTAGGGAAGATCTACATGTATGTTTCCTTAACCATACTGCAAACATTTCTCTGAGATATATATCTTGGGAGGGAATTGCAGGGTGCTTGTTTTATATGCGTCCATATGTTATTGGAGAGCAGTAAATTGTTCTCAAAATGGCAATTTCAATTTATATTTCCATTGTCAGTACTTGAAATTTCCCATTTTCACACATTCCTGCAGTACTTAGAGATTTGTACTTTTTAATTTCTGCCATTCTGATGAGTGTGAAATAGTAGTATTTCATTTTTGTTTCAATTTTTATTTCCTTGGTCACAGTGAAGCTGAACCTATTTTCTTAAATGGAGTAGCCATAACCGTAAATACTGACCAGATTTCCATTTGATTATTATTTTTTATTTTGATTTGTGAGAGCTCTTGGTACATTCTGATTAGTAATCCTTTTTTCTCCATGTGGGTTGCAAATAATTTTCCAGGTTATCTTTTCATTGTCTCTTCTCTCTGTTGAAAGAAGGTTGTTTTTTAAACTAAGTTTATTGGGGTGACATTGGTTAATAACATCATATAAGTTTCAACTGTATGATTCTATATTACAACATCTGTATATTGCGTTGTATGCTCACCACCCAAAGAACTTCAGTGTAGTCAGATTTTTAATTTCCTTTTTTCAGGGCATTTACTCTTACTGTATTACTTAAGATATATTTTTTCTTATTTCATCACCATAAAATAATCCATTTCCTTATAAAATTTTTAAAGCTTTATTTTTAAAAAAGAATAATAAATCTTGGACAAATTTTGGATTTTAAAAAATCCAAATCTTACACAATTTGGATTTTATTTTTGTGTATATGATATGATATAGGTATCTGATCTATTATTAGTTTTTACTGGTCACCCCCTCACTATGTCTAATGAAGTTATCATTTATCCCCATATATGCAGTGTGGGCCTGGGCCTGGTTGCTCTTCTCTGCCATTGCTTTCTTTGTTTAAGCCATTGTTCACAATCTTGTAATTTTTTATATTTTATAAACCACTTATTGGGCCTCTTTATTCTTTTTTTTGAAATTGCCTTGGCTAGTCTTGGTCTTTTTTCTTTCTTTCTGAAGTTTAAAAACAGCTTTGTCCATTCTGCAAAACTACCTGTATTTTAAGTCCCAGGTTGGTAGTAAAAAAGTCAGAAAAATCATTTTATGCTCTCTGTACAGGACAAGGTCTGTCTCAGGAAGGATGATGCGTTAAATCAGAAGGTGACATGACATGGCAGAGGAGAGCATGGTTGTCCTTGACCAGACATCTGGACTTTCTTCACAATCAGATGGGGAGATAGAGGTAAGAACTGGTTGCTGGCTGTGCAGGACTAAGGCTAGTTGTACTGTTTTCCCGAATTAAGATGCCAGGCCCATCATACACAGGGTGATAGTCAAGGATCTAGGCAGGAGGAGTGCATAGGATGATGGAATGGCCAGGGTCTATGAGGATTTCCTGGATACCTTGGAGAATCAGTTACTTAGCAAAAAGTTGAGTTGAATAAGGTCATTCCAACTGGAGGCAGCCTTGCTCTAGTCACCATCCCTTTCCCAGAAAAAGATTTCCTCCCATTTCATAATAATGCAGTATGGTACAATGGTACAAGCAGGCCTATCAAATTCAACAGGTGGCTTCCAGCTCCATACCACCACCAAGTAGGTGAATGACTTTGAGTGAGGGTTCTTGGTCTTCGCTATTGTGAAATGAAGATGATTCCTAATTTCTATCTCACAATTGAGAAAAACACCAAGAAAGGGCCTGGCAAACAGTAAGTGCTTAAGTACTGTTGTTTTATTCCCTTAAAAACAACAAACACCATTATAAATGATCAGGTCCCCAAATGCTAGAAACTGTGCCTACATCCATTCAGCATCCTCCTGGTCCTCTTTATTTGGGGATCCACATTTTTCTCATGCCTGTGTATTTCCACCTTCTGCACATGGTGGCCCATCATGACATGATGAGCCCAGCTGACGGACACTCTTGTCTCAGGCATCTAATTCTTTCTCTTTCAGGTCTTAACCTGGGCTCAAAACTCAGCCACTCTTTACTTCCTACATTGGGAAAGTGACTTAACTTTTCTATGCCTCAGTTTCCTCATCTGTAAGTAGGGAATCTCATAGATAGGGTTACTACCATTATTAAATGAATTAATATGTAAAAATTCTTAGTATGGTGCTAAGCACATACAAAGTGGGGCAAGAGCAGGTTTGCAGTTGTGAGTATGCAAAACAGTGTGTTCTTGGTTTGTTATTTATTATTATATTACTTTCCATACAAAAAACTCTAAACTTACTTTCATGCCACGCTGTATAGGTCCTCTCTAAAAATTGGTTAAATAATAATAAATGAATGTACTGCGCTAGAAAATGCAGTGTTCGAGAGTTTATTCACTGGTGCCAGACTATCTAGGTCAAATACACACTCTGCCATTTGTTAGCTGCATGCCTTTGGGAAAGATGCTTAAATTATCTGAGCCTCAGGTCCTCTCTGGTTAACTCGAAAAATAACGTCCATCTCAGAGGGTCATTCTGAGGAATAGTGGGAATGATGTATGTCAACTGCCTGGCACATTGAAACTGCTCAGCAAATACAAGGTTTTATTATCACCCCACTCCTAGCATAAGGTCACTTGCTCAAGGCTTTTTTATATTTGGAATAATATTTAGGTCAAGTATGAGGGAGATGGCTAATCCAAGGTAATGGAAGTTCTATGTCAAGTAGATGTGGGGAGCAAAGCTTGCTCACAGGCCTGTGGGAGAACCACCCCATATGCCTTCACACCACCCAATTTACCAAAGACAGGACTCTTCACATCCACACGCAGCCGGTCCCAGTGGTGGTATGGGCATGGGACGTGATCTGGAGCTTTCCTGGCTTCTGTTCGAAGAGTGCTTGGCTTAAAGGGTAGTGTCATGAGGAGAGAGGAGGGTGTCTACTTTCCATCCTAAGTCACTGTAGGTGACACTGAAACACCTGGTTGCATCCCTTCTTCTTTATACATCTTAGGAAGGACATCCCGAGCTCCCATTAGATGTGACAGGAAGACGGAATGGATTGAGATCACGTGTGTGCTTGCCACTAAAGTAGGTATGCAAGACGAGAAAAAAGACTTGAGAAAGGGAATAGAATGAGGCTTTAAAATTACTTTCATCTTGAAGAAGTCAGATGTAATTACAAAATAAAACCCCAGTATCACAGCTGTGGTTATCCACCCAAATGCAATCTTCACAGTTTGTGAATTTGGCTTTCTATTCATTAGTGGCTCTCCCTCAGTTAGCGGATCTGTTCTAATCATAAATGAATTCTTAATAGCTTCAAACCAAAAGAATTATAGCACAAAGGTCACTGTTTATTTTCTAAATGGCTTTTTGTAATGTAATATCAAATATCTATGATAAAAAAATTATTCCCTCTGAAATTAGTTGGGCATAAAGAGGCCACTTTCTTCAAAGCTCCAGGGTGACAATATCACATGAAAGACACTGCAGTAAGTAAATGCCCCCAAAGCAGTCCTGTGCCTGGATACATATACTCCCAGAAAGTGTTTCAGAAAAAGTAAACTGTAGCTCAGCCTCTGAGGGCTGAGTGGTAAGCCTAGGGTGTAAGACTGAGTATTGTAAGAAGGGCCAAATTCACAGTAACTTAAGTAGGAACAGTTTATTGTTGTCTTGAGAAGCCAGACTAATATGGAAGCTCTGTTATAGTACACGGTCCTCAGAAGTCCAAGTTCCTTCATGGTGCTCCTCCATCCTTGGTCAGTGCACATCTGGATTCCAGCCATTATAAAGAGAAAAGAGCAAGGGAAGATCACAAACCTTGTTTCTAAGTCCATGACCAGCAGTCTCAGATGGCATTTGTGCTCACAGGCCATTGCTCAAAAGGTAGTCACATGGTGCTCATTCTGCAAGGGAAGCTGGGATATGTAGTCCTTATTCTGGGCAGTCATAATCCCAGTTTAAAAACCAACAGCTGCAGAAATTTTTTTAAAAAAGGAAGACTCCATTGAGAGCTCAGATAAATTCTGTATTCTTAAGGCCTGATGATTTTTGACCTGAATATACCCCAGGGGCTTATGAGAAGTTCACATGCTGAGCCAGCCCTCAAAACCTTGATCCATACCAGTCGAACTAATCACCCCATCCGTACCCAGAATTTTATGCTTCAGCAACAGGTTTTTCTGACAGTGCCCATATTTTAGATCCTTTAATTCTGTGTAGTCTAGTAGAAGAGATAAGAGATAAGTAAGAACAATGCAAGTAAAAAGTTAGGCATGCCATAAGAGAGATTCTAATCAGGGCTAGAGAATCCAGGAGGTGAAGGTATTCCAGCATTTGTATAGAATATTTTCCATACAAATGCTGCTTCTTCCCTGAGCACTCATTTGCCACTCCTTATCCATTCACAAAGCCCAGGGACATAAGTACTGGGCTTTTCGTGACCAGCAAACATGGCAGTGAAGGAGAGGATGTTCTAAGCTGAGCAAACAGGTGAGTGGAGCTCTCACTTTGGCTTAGTACACAGGCAGCCAGGGGAAGCTGGGGCCCGATCTGACCGGAGAGGTTGTTACTGTGTCTTCCCAAACAGCTTTGCTAACATTGGACGAGTATGTGAATTCCGTTTACTAAAGATGCTCACTGACAGGGGAGAAAGTAAAACTACAGGTACAGACTATCCTACATGGAGCAGAAGGTGAGCTGATATGAACTGTGGCCAGCAGTGTTGTTGGACCACGTTCTGACAGAAATCATAAGACCAGTGAACATTTGACTGGTGTTTGAGGTGCTCCAGTATAGGGCTTTCCTTTTTCCATAGGTTTAGAGGAGAACTTCATGAAACAGAAAATAGACAAAGAGACATAATGAAAACCAATTTGATGAAGGAGTTCAGGAAGCTGAATGAAGGTACCACAATATTCGAAACAGATGTGGTTAAAAATATGTGATAATTTTTTTAATTTATTGGATCTAAAAGATATTAACACTGTCCTTGGAAAGTTTCTTATTTGTTTGTTTGGTCATTTGGTTGGTTTGTAATTTTTTTGGGGGGGAAGGGGGAGATGGTGTTTTTAAATGTCTGTGCGGCCCTGGCTGCTGTGGCTCAGTGGGTTGAGTGCTGGCCTGTGAAGCAAAGGGTGGCTGGTTCGGTTCCCAGTTAGGGCACATGCCTGGGTTGCAGGCCAGGTCCCCAGTAGGGGGTCCATGAGAGGTAACCACATATTAATTTCTCTCCCTCTCTTTCTCCCTCCCTTCTCTTCTGTCCAAAGGTAAATGAATACAGTCTTTTAAAAAATAAATGTATGTGTGACATAGTAGACTATGAAATTGTTTACTTAATCTCTGAACTTCAGTTTTCTTATCTGTAAACAGGAAATAATACTACTTATAATCTAGGATTATTGTTAGGATTAACTAGGTAATACATAGTGCCTAGCACCTGGTGAACTAGGTTATGATAGAGATGATGATGATAATGATGATAATGATGGAAGAGAAGAAGGAGATAAAAGTGATAATAAAATGGAGGCCTCCACATTTTTAACAATGGGCATATTCTGATGTTTATACTGATTTTAATAAGATTGTATTTGTATAAGTGTACATAATTCAGAATAAAGACATTCCATCCCTCTGAAGTAAATCACTAACTTCACAACTGAATGGAGGGCTAACAATGCCCCCATCAAGCAAACGTGTGCTGAGTCCCTAAACCACACTTTCAATAAATAAGTATTTTTCTATCTATAAGGACCTGTTATTGAGATGCGCGTCTAAATGTCGATTAGAAAAATTTGTAATATATCAACAGTTCCTCTTGCTTCTTATAATTATGTTCTCCTCCACTTCTTCCTCCTGCTCCGCCCCTTCTTCTCCTCCTCCTTGTTCTATTCTTTTCTCTCCCTTTCTATAGTCGCATCATTGTAATAATCAATAACAGTAAACAAATCTTTTTCTTCAGAATTCCTTCTTCCTCTGTTTCACAACCTCCGTGCTTTCTCCTTATATAGTTCAGAGGGCTATGATCTCCCCATTCTTCCCTAGCACACAGGGAAGGCTCATGTAGAGACCTGGCCAAGCACAACATCCCTGGACGTGGGGACCAGTGTGGAGCTGGCCTACAGCCCAAGCAAAGCCCAGTGGAAACATGTCCTATATTTGAGATTTGATGTATGGAAGCTGTGACAGAAGAAGGTTTCCTTCTTTTTGATAAAAAATACATGCAGAGTTTTCTTGTGGCTTTCTTCCCCATAGTCACTTGGAAGATTTTGTTTACAGTAGAGAAAAGAGTCCAAGACAAAAATAGAAGAACTGAAGGCAAGTGGGACAGGGAGACTGAAGACTGAGGGAGAGAATTAGGAGTGATTGAATGACAAGTTTTAATACCTAAATTCAGAATTTCTCTAGCCATTTCTGTGCATAAGTTTTTAGCTACATGAAAAAAACCCACATTTTCCAAACTTGAATCAGTTTGAATTGGATTTCTGTCATTTCTACACCAAATATCTATTAAATAAACATTTGAGGGAATGAGCTTATTAAGATTCAAAGTATAAGTAGTAGCATTTAAAATTTTTATCAAAAGAATACATGCATATATATATGTATATATTATATATAAAATGTTTTTAGAACACTCTTGTTATACATAAGTAGTTAGATCAATGAAACTTTATGGTCTGGTCTTAATAAGTCATTACAGCAGACAACTCAATTGGAGATAAAACCTCTTACTTAAAAGTTTTCAAACTTAAAGGCATCTTTCTCATTGTATGGTTTGCTTTGCAATCATTAGTGTATTTATATTTGCTTGTGAAATTTGTGGGGTTTACAAACAGTAGCATTAGACAAAGACTTGCATTTCTGCTGAGTGGCATGACTGTCTGCCTTGGGATAGGCAGCATGTTTGAAGAAAATAAAGAAAATCAATAAAATCTGCTATTTTTCATTTGCTTTTGGCTTCATATTTAAATAGAACAAAGTAAATATGGTAAATATTTCACATATGTGAATACTGGTACCGCATTCCTATTAATCATGTAGTACAACATTTGATATTCTCAATTAAACCCCTTAATTTGCCTGCGATAGTGCTTGCAATCCCTCGAGTAATTGCACTCTTATTTTCCTGGATAACTTATTTAGGGAAAAATACAATAATGAAATGATCTTAAAATGAAAAGGCCTGAAAATAGTGCTCTTATTTAAATTACAATACTTCACACTCATCTGAGATTTCTTCATCTCTGCAATAACGCAGCTGTTTTCCTCAGGGTGTTCTCACAAGTTCATAAAGAAAAAAATTGTTATGAGCCTTCCGAAACCCCAAGGAAGGCAGCTGTGTTTTTGATAAAATGGGCTACGGTTTCAACACTTCAAGCTATAGAAAAATTTACACGGGAATTTTCTGCATTATATATCCATGAGCAATATATTTTTGACAGTAACAACGTGCACTGTATTTAGTCAGAGTTTACACAGCGAAGCGGTCAGACTGAACACTGCAAAATTAGAAACCTGACCTTCAGCAGAAGTCTCTGCTCTAGACACACAGGACGTCACTCACTCTAACCTGTTAAAAAACGCAAGGGAAATTAAGGAAGGGTGAAGAGATGCTTTGGCTGACCCCCATCCCATCAGATGTCCGAGCGTCACGTTTTTCTCCATATTCAGTAGAGGGAAAATGTCAAAAGTCAGCGGCATTATCCAAAGATCTCAGTAAAGAAGAAGTCTACCAGGGCTCGAGTGATAGGGGAGTTGGGACGCTGCCAATCCCAGATTCTCTTGGTTCACGAAGCTGTGCTGAATCTTCCCTGCTCTCCCACCTTGGCCGTCAAAGCCCTTAACCCTGATGATTTTGGACAGGAAGAGACACTTTCCCAGGTTGAACATATTTGAACGTTTTCTGCATACTTTTGTGAGAGGTGACCTACGCTGTGTTTACCCAATTGCAAGAAAATGTGCAATGAAAATACTGATCAGTGTGTTCAGTGGTGGAAAGTATGAACTTGTTTTTCCTGGTCCTGCCTTCGCAGTTCCTTGGTGTCACATGGCACGGTTCTTGTATCCTTCAGGAAGAGCCATAGTTCATGGTGAGATCGGCTCCCTGTCAAAGCCATCTTTCATTTATCCCAGGCCAGTTTCTTCCCTAGTGCATCAGTTATTCTACTGACTTTTCTTTTACTTCCTGCTACCGTATTAACTTCCTACACCAAGATCTTGTCATCACAGGAGCCTGTTTAACAAAGTTAAACTTCAGTGTATTCTGTGAGCTGTGTTTCTTTTAAGAGCTCCGTATCACTTGTTTGCCTGTTTCATAGGGTAGTGGCCTTGGTATTGCGAATACTCCCCCAGCTAATTTAATCAGCACCTGCAGTTTCTGAGCTCCTGTTATGGGTTGTGCATTAAGTTATGTGTAGTGTTTCCTGATGAAGAGGACAGAGAGACAGACGAGGAAACAAGTAACTGTTTTAGATGATGATGCATGCAATCAGAGAAGTATGCAATAACATGGTATTGGAAATAAGGGTATTTTTGTGGGTTGAAATAAGCACTTTAATCATTCCTGAACACCGATTATCCCATGAGCAGCCAGCATGCGCAGTGTGCTAACAGTTTCGCTGAGTTGTGTCATTGAATCAACTGGCTGTCTCATGTTGGTCTCCATTCATAGGTAAGGCCCAATAGGTAAAATAGTTTTCCAAAGATCTCAGAACTAGTCCATAGTAAAGGATTCATGGGTGTGTCTTTTTCCTAAGCTCATCTTTCTTTCTTCTCCATACGCTTGATTTTGTATCTGTCATATAGCCCTGGAATCAAGGATATAAGCTCCTATTTGTTGCATATTAGAATAATGGTCACCCCTTAATATAGATAAAAGTAAATTATGTTTTGATGAATTTGCCATGTTAATACTCTCACTACCACCTTTCATTAGGGCTACAGTAGGCATAACATCACATACATCAAAACAACTCCTCATGTCTCCTGGTAGACATTATTGATCAAGTAGCTTCCTCTGAGCTGCTTATCACAGGCAGCGTCAGGGAGGCCCTCTACACACAGCACTCTAGACGGCTGCTTCTACAAATCAGCCACCCTTGACAAGTGTTATGGGTTAAATGGTGTTCCCCCAAGTCCGTATGTTGAAGTCCTAACTCCCAGTACCACAGAATATGACCTTATTTAGAGATAGGGGTAATCAGGCAAAAATGAGGTCATTAGGGTGGAATCTAACCCAATATGACTGGTTTCCTCATAAAAAAAAGACAATTTGGCTCTGGCTGGACTCAGTGGACTGAGTACAGGCCTGTGAATCAAAGGGTTGCTGGTTTGATTCCCAGGCAGGACACATGCCTGGGTTGTGGGCCAGGTCTCCAGTAGGGGGCATGTGAAAGGTAACCACACATTGATGTTTCTCTCCTGTGGGGGCAACTACTCCGCGAGTCCCCCCGGTGCCACGGACACGTATGAATGAGTAAATATGTGGCTGAGGCAAGACGAGATCTGTTTGAGGATGGAGGAGTGGGCTGTGGCCAGTTTCTCTGGGGAGAAAAAGGCCCCAAGTGCCCTCTCCCGTAGCCTTTTATTGGGTTGTAATACACAGGAATACAGGGCGGCAAGGATCAAACAGTAGATAACATTACAAAGAAATCTGAGGGCTTACTATGAGTCAGTGTCTGTCAGGAAGAGAGTTGCAGAAACTTTGGGAGACGTACTCATTTCCTCTCGGACCCTTATCATATGAATGAAAGCACTCTTAGCAGAGCAGATTTCTCAGGTTTATCAGCAAGTCTTTGTGATGCCAGATTTTTCCCAGGACACGCTCTAGCAAGGCAAGGAGCTGCACCTCTCCCCAACAGGTATTCAGGCTTAGGGGGATTAGAGCCAGGAAGTGCTTCTCCCAGAGAACATGGGGACTTGGGCTATGTCAAAGCCAGGGGGCGAGAGTCCATTGCTCCTTATTACAGCCCCCGAGTCCTTCAATGAAGACCTCCCAAGTGATCCAGTCTGGCTTAGGTTGCCCCCCACTGTGAGGGATCTTACCCGTCATTGACTTCTGACCAAGCTCTGGGGGCAGGGAGAGGAACTGAGGCAGCATTTGCTACCAGAGACAGGCTTTGTCTCCTGCAACTGGCATTCCAAAGGTCATCTCTCACCCTTAGCCACAAGGGGTAGAGATATAATTCCTAAAACTAGGCAGAGCGTCTACTACAATCTCCCTCTCTTTCTCCCTCCCTTTCTGTCTCTCTAAAAATAAATAAATAAAATCTTTAAAACAATTTGGAGGCAGTCATGAACACAGAGAGGAGAATGCCATATGAAGATAAAGGCAGGAACCTACAAGTTAAGAAATATACAAACCAAGTATGGAATTTTCTCAGAAAAATAAAAATCGACCTGCCTTTTGACCCAGCAATTCCACTGCTAGGATTATATCCTAAGAATCCTAAAACATCAATTTCAAAGAACCTATGCACCACAATGTTCATAGCAGCACAATTTACAATAGCCAAGTGCTGGAAGCAACCTAGGTGCCCATCAGTAAATGAATGGATCAAAAAATTGTGGTACATATACACAATGGAATTCTATGCTGCAGAGAGAAAGAAGGAGCTACTACCTTTTGCAACAACATGGATGGAACTGGAAAGCATTATGCTGAGTGAAATAGGCCAGATGCTGAAAGATAAATACCACATGATCTCACCTTTAACAGGAACCTAAACAACAAAACAAACAAGCAAGCAGAAAAAAAACCCAAAAAACAAAGATACTGAAATAGAGAACAAGGGGACAGTGACCAGAGGGGAGTAGGAAGGGAAGTTAAGGGGAAAAAGGGGGAGGGATTTGGAGAAACAAATAGGAAGGACACAGGGGCGAGAACTAAGGGGGGTGGAAATGGGAGGGAGGTGGGGAGCAAGGGGCGGGGGAGACTGGGATGGGAGAAATAGACAAAAAACTGTACTTGAACAATAACTAGATAAAATTAATTAAAATAAAAAAAAGAAATATACAAACCAGTAGAAGCTAGGAGAGTAGGATGGAACATACTCTCTCTCATAGCCCTCAGAAGGAACCAACTCTGCTAACACTTTGAGCTCAGACTTGTAGCATCCAGAGCTCTGAGATAGTATATGTATGTTGTTAAGCACCCAGTTTGAGGCCCTTTGTCATGGCAACCCAGGAAAATTAATATAGCAGGTAAGTAAAAAGCTACTTTTCATTGTTGTACATGGGCAAGTAAGCAACAAGGAAACAAAAAGAAAATAATAGAAGAATCGGCCCCTTTTCTGTCTTTTGTAACTATGATAGCATCCACTGTTAAAACAGATTATTCTTGTCCAAATTCAGTTTTTTCATGAAAGTCAATATAATGTAGGGCCTTATGTGGCAGAATAAATTAGCAATTGGTAACACTGGGTGCCATCAACCTCAAATTTCCTTTAGGCTAAGCAAGGTGAGCATCTCATTTAAATCATGGCCACACTCATATGCAGAGAACTAACCACATTCTATGGGAGTGTGCATTTGGGAGAAGTGGAAGGCCTTTTCTGGCCTATACTCCGCAGCATCTGTGCTAGTAAGAAAAGGTACCTGGGGGAGGGTACAGTCATGCCAATAACTCCAGTATCCATCATTGTGATGTTTACCCAAGTCGTTTCAACAAATGTTTAACTATCATAAGTAGAAGGATACAAGTCAAGGGATGTGTGGCTGAATGTGTCTGTGTATGTATGTTTCATTGTATTGGAACATGAAGTATCTTGTATACTCTCTTGTTAAATGAATGAATGAATGAGTGAATGAATAATTCATGACATGGTGCCAAAGGAAGAGCATGGGCTTTGGAATGAGACAGAACTGGGTTACAAGTATTACAAGAGATAACCTTTGGAGACGCATGGATACAGAAATGTTCCTTTCTTCCACGCTCCTTGATTTCATCACCACGCCTGTGCAGGTGCTGTAGCCTCCCTCTCGGTGGACCTCTCGACTTTGTGTTTCTATTTCTAGCTTTAGAAAAGCATTATCTAAGGAGAGCTAGATGATCTCAGTTGAATACATCCCACTTCTGGTACAATAACAATTTCCTCTTTTTTTTTTTTTAGAAAGAATATCTCTATTTAAGAACCAATCCTTTGGGAATTAAGTATTATTAGTCAATTAACATTATGGAGCAGACGAGTGCATCTGCAGACATCAAGCATCATATACTGTGGAAGTGACCTGAGAATTTACGACAGTGACAGGCACATTCATTTATGTCCCTCAGGGCGCACGTTACTGTCATAGCCCCACCTTTCTAACTCGTCAGTGCTGAATGTTGCCTGATTCTGTTCTCCACCTTTCTAAATTGCCCTAGTAACCAGCTCTGAAGACACGTTCAGCAGTTAGATAACTTGTGATAAGGTAGTAACTATAGCTTGTGCCTTGTGGATTTCCTCTCTGTGGCACTGGGGTTCTCCCTGGTGTCGTACTTGGGTCTTTTCAGCTGCTGAAGAGCATGAATACTGCTGTAGAATTAAAGAAATGCCCCTTGTCTTCCTCTAAATCATAGCTTATGCTCTTTTAAATCAATAAGTCGCTCAAGCCCAGCCTGAGAAGATATAGCAGGCACGCTGTTTTACCAGAGAGCAACCCAGACTCAGCATTTCCTTGACACAAGGATGTGACCCTCTCTAAATTGTGCTGGTTGACTTAGCTGTCATTTCCTTGCCAAAATTATAGGTAACAATGCTCTATAAAAGCTTTCCGCTGGTCAAGAAATATCTTCCATTTGCTCCCAGATCCTGCTTCTGAATTCTCCCCTCTTGAAACTGAAGCTCTAATTTAATTCCAGCACAAATGGGTATGTTTGTGCAATATTGGAAACATATGCTGAAAAATTATTCCTTGTTTGTCTGAAATTCAAAATTAACTGGCTATCCTGTATTTTTATTTGCCAAACTTGGCTCCTCTCAGTTACATTAGCTTTCGAAGTAATGAACTTCCCTTTTCAAAAGAAATTAACATCAACTTAATAAGTTTGTCTTGTGATTATATTTTTGCTTATACATTCACCTTATTAATAAAAGTAATTAAAACAAATAGAGAATTGCTGCACCATGGGTTTAACTGATTTTTTTCACTCTCAGCTTTGTCTTTTAAATAGTTGAGAAACATTTGATAGAAGTGTGGCCTCTACAAACCATGGTCTCTTCTCAGAATTGGAAAGAGTCGTATAAGAGGAATATTTGTGGTTAAGCACAAATATTTGTGCTTCAAGAGAAAAAATTATAAAGCTGAAGATATAAATGACTATGCTGATATAATGCTTCGTGTGTGTGTTTGCTTCTGAAGATGCCGTAAGAAGATAGCACCGCTTTTCCCAAAATAGAGAGGATGTCTCTCCACATTTAATTCAATGGCGCCTTCTCAGTACAGGCTGGAATGGCCAGCCAGCAAAGCCCTTGGCTTCACATTGAAGTGAGATGTGGACTGAACTCTCTTGGAAGTAGAGCTGGGATATGGGAGAAATGTCATAGCTGCCCATGACAGCTTTTCCTGCTCTCTAACAAAGGAGCCAACCGGAAGCTCACCTGGAAGTCTGCTATAGAGCATAGTGGTGAAATAATAGGTTAACATGTGTATTTTGCAAATGACTTGGTTTTGTCTATACAATTCCTTTCTCTCAGTGACATCACCAGGCAGTGACAGAGTGACCAGGGGAAAGGTGATTATAATTGTCTTATTAGAAAGCAATTCAGCACATATCCGGTAAAACTAGATATGTGGATATAGAACAAGCATTTGCATCTGAGGATAATAGAGTTCAGATTTTTCCACCTTACCTAATTTGTAATGCAGATACAGTGTTTGCTGCAAAATATGGTGTAACATATGGAGAGGGGAATTGAAGTGAGCTCACTGGCAAACCAAATACAATATTATTTGCCTTTTCTTTCCAATGTAAGTGATAAATTGCTAAAAAAAAAGGATGCAGGGTATTTCAAACTTAAATATAAGATGACATCCTTTCTGAAACATAGTGACTGACATTGAATACAAAAAAAGGAGAATTTTTAATGGTGTCTGCATTTAGTCAAGGGTACAAACATCATTTCCTCGTGGTTTGGAGCATACGCAGAATACAAATTGTCAAGCCAAGAAATTTAAAAATAAAGCAAACTCTTCTGTTCTCAGATAAACTGTAAAAATAAATGAAGTCATCAATAATATAAAGTGTAATTTAATAATATTTTTTCAACATTTAATAGTTTCCAGATGGTTCAATATTTGTCCAAAAATAAAGATGGTTATACATATATATAATAAAAACAAACAGTTAATTATTTTCTGAGAAAAGAAGCAAAAATGTGGTAAAGTATGTCATTTAAATATATCAATTACATTTAACTAGGATCATAAGTATCCCACAGAGGAATTTTTATCAAGATATTTATTCAATTATCTTCTGAAATTTTACCTCATTCAGAAAGTGTTTATTTTTCTTCACTTAATTTTCTCCTTTCCATTAATGATTTTATATGCGCAGTGTTTCTATTTTGTATTAGTATTTTTGTATTATTAATCTCATTTTTATTTTTCTCCTTCAACACAAGTACAGAAATGGCTTTAAATAATTATATGTAAGAACTTAGTAAATGTTTATCTTTCTACTGACCCCTGTAGCATTGGTAGCATAAATGTGATTAGTGGCATTGATTTTCATCTGTACCTGTCTGTAAAGTTCTTTCTTTTAATGAAAAGAATGTGTGTTTAGAGTTAAAACTGGTTTTGACACTTAACAGCTTTGTAACCTTGAGCAGGGGACTATCATCTAGAACTCAGGTTTCTCTTCATCTAAACTAGACTAACAGGCCTGCAGTGAGGTGAAGATCGTGGCAGAGAATATAAAGTCTCGCATGTAGCATCTTCTCGGCTAAAGTTGGTCAATCGCTACTTCTCTCCTCCCCTTTCTCTGATTTCTCTAAGACTATAGTCTGCCCATTTTGTTGTTGTTGTTGTCCTTGAGTCCCAAGAACAGTAGAGGTTTAGGAGAATACGTTTGGGAAGAAATAGAAATTTGTGATCTATTTGATAAGTTGTGAGAGTTGATACCGTATTAAGTGATGACTAAAGGCTGTGCTATGCAGGAATGTTACTGATGTGATAGGAGACGATTCTGGAAAGAAATCAAATCAGTTTATCGGAGACTGAGTGGCCCCTGAATTGTATAAAACCCATATATTACGTGTATACTTGGAAACACAAATATGAACAAGGCCTAGTTCTTGCCCTAAAGGTACAAGTGATTTCATGAAGATATAAAATAAATCATAAGGTGTCCACAAAACAGAGCAAAATAAAAGAAATGCTGGGTTGAGGTATAAACAGTGTGCTGTGACTCAGGAGAAAAGGAAACTTTGCTTTGATAGGAATTTCAGGGATATTCCAAGCAATTAGGAAAAAAAAAACAAAGTGTCAAAACCAGGACAATTTTTCTCCTTCCTCATGACTTTGGAGTTCACCTACTGTGTGTATATTATATATGTGTGTCAAGTTTCAGGCTAAAAGATAGTAGGGTGAAAAACAAAGGGCAAAAGTGCCTCTGTCCAAGAACTTGTTATTGCACTGAGAAGGAGGCCATGTGGATGAGCTGGCATACCGGTCATAAATTATTAATTAATTTGAGGAACTCTGTGCCAAAGTGATTCAGAGGTGATTTAGCCTGTCGAATACAGCAGAGTTACAGTAGTAGCAGCAGTAGTAGAGATAGTGGTAGATTGCTGCTTTAGAAGTAAATCACTGCAGTTTGTTGTTCTATGCAGCCAGCTATACTACTTATCTGTCTTATTTATGTTTTAGGAAGTGTTCCAACATATGCTTTATTTGCATTATATGTGTATGGAGATAATTTGCATATGCTAAAATGCACAGATATTAAGTGTACTGTAAATGCATTTTTTAACCATAGACATTGAAATAAAGAACAAACTGACAGTAATCAGAGGGCTGAGGGGAGGAGGATAGCAGGGGAAAGAAGTGGGAGGGTCGTCAATGAACATGTAGACAAAGCCAAAGGGGGTTAGAATTGAGGGTGGGTGGGGTGGTTGGGGTGGGGGAAAGTGGTGGTAGGAAAATGAAGACAACTGTATTTGAACAATAATAAAAAATAAACTTAAAAAATAAAAAATATAAATACATCCATACTACAAAAAAAAAAAGACAATCTTATTGTAGAGCAGTTGTAGGTTCACAGTAAAATTGAGAGGAAGGTAATCAATGCATTTTGACAAATGCATGCCTGCGTCACTCACATCTGCATTGAGAGCAGTACAGTCCCATCACCCCGAAAAGTCCCTGCAGCAGCTCCATACACAGCCACTGTCCTGGTCTTCATGCCCACACATCCGTCGTTCCTATTCTGGAACTCCTTATATGGATCAAAAAGTGAAGAAAATTTGTGCTCTTTTGTGTCCAGCTTTCTTTCCTAGGCATAGTGCTTCTGAGATTCACTGGTAGCTATTTCTTTTTAATTATTAAATTATATTCAGCAATGTGCTGATAAGTGTTAGACAACTGGCTCTCAAAAAAAAAACAAATGAAAAGTGAAATAAAACATTCTGAGCAGTAGGGTTTGCCAATTTTCCAGATCATCAGGAATACTCCACAAGTAGCAAGTTTTCAGTGACTAATGTATTGTCATTCATTTTGAAATATTCCTGAGAAGTCAACAGTCCGTTCTTGTGACCAGGTGTGAGCTGGCCCCAGGACACCACCGGTCATCTCCCATCATGTGACGCCAGCACAAGTTGTTCATCAATTCTACTTGTGACATGAACATGCGAGTTTTTCCCACTTTTACATATTGTGATTTAAACTCCTATCAGTATTCTTAAACAAGTCTCTGATTGAACATACACTTTCATTACTCCTTGGTAAATACGGGGGAGTAGAAGCTTTGTCATGTGTATTTTACGTGCCAGAAGTTGCCTCCGACTCCTATGATGAGTAATATCCATAGGATAAATGTGCTTTTAACTCTATGGAAAAAATAGCCAAACACCTGTCCAAAGATATGGTAACGTTTTATACCCTCAACAGCAAAGTAGAGTTGCACTGTATCCTTGCCAATATTTGCTATTGTTGGTCTTTTTATTTATAGCCATTTTAATGGAAGTCATGCCTCATTGTGTGTGTTTGTGTGTGTGTTTCCTCTTATGAGTCATGGTGGCGATTAGTGTTTTATGTGCTTTTTGCCATCTGTATGTTTTCCTTGGTGAACTCTCTGTTTAAGTATTTGGGCAATTTGGGGGGTCCACTTATTATTGAGTTGTAATTCTTTACATACTATTAGCATACATCCTTTGTTGTATATCTGTGTATATATAAACATTACATATAATAATTTATATATAAAATATAAATATTTTCTCCTGGGTTGTGACTTGATTAATCATTTTATTGATGGTGCTCCTCGAAAAAATTAATGAAAGCCAACTTTTAGGACAGTTTATGTTGACAGCAACATTGGGTGTTGAATTTCCACATAACCCCTCCCCCACCTGATGAATACACATCACAGCCCCTCTAATGGCAGCCCACGAGTGGCCAGTTTTGCTAATCAAAAGAAATGTTTTAAATTCCATTTATATATTTTTTAGATAGTACTTTCTGTGTCTTAAGAAACTTTTGCCTGTTTCTAACAAACATAGATAGTTTATGTTTTCTCTGTGGAAGTTTTGTTGTTTTGGATTCTATATTTAGATCTAGTAATTATTTCAATCTAGTGATTGTGTAGGGTAAGAATTAGAGGTTGAGATCTGATTGATTCCATACAGATATCTCATTGTTTCAGCATGACTTGTAAGACAAGTTTCTTTATCCTATTGAATTGCTTTGACACCTTTGTTGAAAAACAATTGAGCACAGAAGTCTAGGTCTAATTCTGGACTCTACGGTATTCAATTATTCATTAGTTCAGCCTTAAATCTACATCTAATTCCCTTAATTTTTGTAGATTTATAAGCAGTCTTGAAATCAGGTATTATGGTTCATTCAACTTCAGTGTTTTTTTAAAATTGGCTATTTAATGTTGTTTATATTTTAAGTCATTTCCTGTTTTGATTTTATAATCAATTAGTTGATGCTATAAAATGATCTGTGATTTTGTTTGGGAATGTGATCAATATTTAAATCAATTTTTGGAGAATGACCTTATAACAATATTGACTCGACTCTTCCAATCTCTTTTAAAGATATTTTATATTTCTCAGTATATACTGCTAAATGTATACATTTTGTCTCTAAATATTTTTTATGCTATTATAAATTACATTGTTTTAAATTTTTGTTTTTAGTTGTTAATGACTATTATATAGATTTAGAATTGATTATTGACTCTATAGTTTCTGATCTATCTACATATACTTATTAGTTTAATCATTTTTAAAGGTTCTTTAACATTATTTGCAACTACAATCATGTTGTCTGTGAATGAAAATAATTTTACTGCTTTTTTCTAATGCTTATGTGCTTTTATTTTGCTCTTGTCTTTAGCATAGTGGTTAATATAAGTAGTGAGAACCTTGTCTTGTTTTCTATTTTAAGAAAAGAGGGCTAAATTTATTTTTTAGTAGAAAAACTGGTGACAAATTCCCTCAGCATTTGTTTACTTGCACAAGTCTCCAGTATAAAAATATTCTTTCAAGAATATTTTTAAAGACTATAGAATTTTAGTGTGATAGTTTTTGGTATTCTTTTAGCACTTGAATGATGTTTTACTACCTCTTGGCTTTTGTTATTTCTGAAGAAAAATTAATTATATTATATATTGTTTTACCCATTTATGTAATGTCTTGTTCCTTCCTGGTTTTAAGTTTTTTTTCTTCATTTTGGATTTCAGAGATTTTGCTATGACATCTAGTTGTGTTTTTCTTTGTGATTCTTCTGCTCAGGGTTTGTTGAGTCTTTCAAATTTGTGGTTTGGTACTTTTTATTTCCAATTTAAGAAAAGTTTAGCTGTTGATTCCTTAAATAGTTTTTTTCTGGTCTCATCTCTCTCTCTCTCTTTTTTAGTTAATTCTAATATTTCAGTTATAAACAAGGTAGACCAATCGATATTTTTCTACATTTACTGATGCTCTATTTTTTCTGTATTTTTTCTCTTGCCTAAGTGCAGATATTTTCTATTGCACTGTCTTCAAGTCTAATTTTTTTCAGAGTTTTTAGTCTGCTATTCAGCACATTTATTGAATTTTAAATTTAAGTATTAATTTTCCATTTCTAGAATAATCACATGGTTCTTTTGTCCTGACCTGGAATTGAACTGGCACCTCTTTGGTTTGTAGGTTGGATCTCAATCCATTGAGCCACACCAGCCTGGGCTTACACATGGTTCTTTTCATTACTTTCATTACTTAGCTGACATTCTTTATCTGTTCACGCATTGTGACCATTATTTTCTTTAAATTCTTGAAAATATGAGAGTAAGTGCTATTACATACTGCATTAATCATGTTTTTAAATTATCTGTCTTGTGGGCCTTGACTCTAGACAGATGGCTGTCTCAGGGCTAGTCAATTACCACAAATAGTAAACAATTTGCCTGTGGGCATGCCTTTCATATGCAAACCAACCAATTCATAGCCCACATCCTGAACCAACTCCTAATTTCAGTTCTTATTCTCTGAGTCACTCTCCATCTACCCTAATAACTCCACAGCCAGGTATCAGTCAAATAGGGACAGCCTCAATGCCCCAGAGATCACTGAAATTATTCAAGTTAGGAAAACCTAGGCTTATATGATCTGCTTTGTCCACCCTCTCTACGGAAACCGTGACGGATTGTGTTATTATTTCTCCTTCTGCCTCCTGGTCAGCTGTGGTCCTTTCCTGTGTGAGTCCCCATGGCTTGGCTTGCCCCTGTCCCTTGGGATCTGTGAGCACAACAACTGTCTTTTCAATGGCAGTGATCTCCTGCGTTATTGATCTTGTCATAACCAATTAATAATACAGCTTGCATTTTAAAGTACACATACATATATACTTGCATAAGTATATCAACATATTTACATAATATATATTGACATTATTATCCATGCAATTTTTTCTTCAGTTGAGGGTCACATTTTTATGCCTCTTTATATGTTTGGTATTTTTTTAATTGAATGTTAGAAATCATTGATGATATTTCATGGCAATTCTGAGCTTTGTTTTCTTTAGTAAGTATTAAGTTTTCTTTCATGAGGCAGTTAGTTTACTGTTTAATTACCTTGATCCAATGAATCACCTCAATGACCATTGTCTTAATAAGGTTGCTCTACTCTGGCTAGGTGGAACTCCACTATTTTCCTGTACCATGTGTGTGCTAAAATAGCCTTTCTGCTTACAGTGCTCAGTAGCCCTTACAGATTTTTTTGCATGGTTAATACAACTTAGTATTTGACTAAAGGTAGAAGGGGAAGCCTAGGATAACTATAGCTTTCTCTCAGTATAGCATTTTTCTCTGATAGTCTACTCCATGAATTCTGACTTCTTTGATAACCTTCAAACTGTAGTTTCGGCTTTCTCTGAGCAGTTAGACCGCTGCTACCTGTTTAATTTCACTTCCTTATAGACAAGTTTGGAGTGGTCCAAGTCAGAAAGTTCTGATGAACAGGACACTCATTCTCTGTGGATATTTTCTCTCAAAGGTAACAGACCTGCACTCTTTGTTTTTCTAATGCATAAAAGCAATTGCTTCATATATTTTTTGTGCAGTTTTGTAAGTATTTACAGTGGAAGGTCAAACGTGATACCCTCTCCTCTGTCAAAGGGAGAGCCAGAAATACCAATACATGCTTTTTTTTTTAATGGTTTTCTGAGGGGAAACAAAATGTAAAAATTTTTTATAGTTTCTCTATCACTCATTCTGGTATGACTTCAAGTGACATCTGTGAATTTTTTGTTCTCTTTTTTATTTTAAATCTTCCATATACGCTATAATGCTTTTACAGATTACTTTTTTACACAATGAATTTCTCTATGAACTTGCTGTGTCTTATGCATTCAGGTTTTAGAGAGCTCAATTGTTCATTGTATTATGATGAGTACAGTAGGGACTATGTGGAGAATTCATGATTTTAGTGCTTCCACAGAACTATGATGATAAAATACTTTCAGAAAAAGTAGCTAATAAAGTGTATTTTACAATTCCTAACTTTATGAAGCTATAACAGGATATACTGCAAAGTTCCATGAAATATGGCGGATTCTAGTCTGCACAGACCTAATAATTATATGAGATAGATTTTGTTGATTTCCTGTCATTTGGTTGAGTGTACGTAGGATCTGCTTGATTTAACTATTAATAGAATTTAAAACAATTTGACCATATTTCAGAATCAGAAGTTAAGGTTGGTTACATGTAGGTATAATCATGATTCAGAGATCACTAAATTGAGATATAACTGCTCTGTTTTGGGCCATCCTAATAGTTAATTGAAGTCACTATATAGTCAATTCCATTGAATGATGGGTGCTCAATAAACATGGATTAAACCCACACCCTACAAACAGGCTGAACTCAGACATGAGCAAACAAGGAAATCACAGTGACACTCACTATCGGTATATTAGTCTTCTAGGGCTGCCATGATAATATAACATAAACTTAGTGCGTTAGACAACATAATGTTGCTTCTCATGGTTCTGGAAGCTGAAAGTCCAAGATCAAGATTTCAGCACACTTGATTTCTCCTGAGGCTTCTTTCCTTGTCTTGAAGTCTTCTGGCTATGTCCTCGCATGACCTTTGTTCTATACATGCATATCCCTGGTCTCTCTCTTATAAGGACACAGGTCATTTTGGATTAAGTTTTGGACCATACTTATGATCTTTGTTAGTTGACACCCCCTTAAAGGTGCTGTCTTCTAATTTAGTCACATGGGGGTGGGGACTTGTACATACGCATTTTGGGGGGACATAGTACAGTCTATGAAAGTCTTCGTATTACAGTATATTTGTATATAAATATGCATTAATAATATGAAAAATAACAAGCTATACAATTTCTGCTCTTATATTTTGTAAACAAGATTAAAGATATTTTTGCGGAGAGAACATTAAAATCCCATGACCATATGATAACGATTTGAGGACCAACTGAGGTGAGACAGAAAATATGTGAACATGCTTTGAAATTTGGAAAGCATGATAAGAACATGCAATGTTTATCATTATAGGCATTCACATTCAGGTATCCTAAGATCTCTCTTATTTTTCTTGCTGGTTATGTGCTTTTGGGCAAAGCCTTTATCTTAGTATGGGTCTAAGTCCACATTTTTTTCTTTCAAGATGATTTCTTAGTCCAAATTATAAACCTTTGTCATCTGGTGATGGGTTTTGGGAACAGGAAAATGTCTAAATTCATATAAATGTATTTTCCTATGGATATGTATAGTCCATGGAGCAGAAACTTCCAGGGCAGGGAGTGATGGCTGGGAAAGAAAACCCAGATTTACAGAGGCCCTGATTAGTAGAAAGGTGTAGTCAGAAAATACGTTTAAAAGTTAAGCAAAAAAATGAGAGAGCACATAAATGTAGATTTTTTTGAATCTCCCTCTTGAGAGAAACAGTGAAATCTAGTTCACTCACTCAACGCATGCCTGAATATTCCCTCATATAGATTTTAATCTTTTCAAGAAGTTATGAGTCAGTTACCTGCAGGTACTACATGGTCTATAGCCATGGTATACTGCCCCAGGTTTAAAATTCCTTTCATTTTTCTCCCCTACTCTTGAAAAAATGTAGACTGTCTGGCCATACCACAGGCTCAAGCATCTAGAACTGAGTGGCAGTTGTGCCTTTAAATCACACGTGCCCCCCTGTTCATCATTGTTCCAATACTCCTATTTCTGTCATGCGTGTTATCCACTCAGACCCAATAACCATTTGGATTCCAAAGCCCTTAGTGTCTTAGTGATAAGGATTTGCCATATTTGAACACGAAGTTCTTCTCTGAATCATTTTTCTAAGATGTGTCATTTTTTTCTCAGAGCCAAGCACATTACTTGTTATTTGTGGGTAACAAGTTCTTGCACACTTTCACCAAGGTATAGAGTACTGGACCTGGTAGGGTCCGTGCCAGTGTCACCATGGATCTGATATGAAGTGTCCATTCTAGCCTTTCTCCAGTCACAGGTTCTGCCACTGGGAAAGAGGTCTTCAGGGTCAAGGAGACATGGCTACCCATAGCCCAGGCCTCCTCCTTTCTCTGCTATCCTAGATCATGCTCCTAGAATTGATTGCCCCAGTGACCCAGAGCCTAGTTCCCAGGCCTAAACAGGTTCATTCTCTGGATTGTGATCTGAGGGAACAGTAAGCCATCACTGTGAATACTCCCAGGGGGATAGTCACTGTGAATATACCCTGACAGGTGTCAAGGGTTAAATATTTGGGAGGGGGCTGTGCACCCGTGTTCTGGGGTATCCACACACATATGATAAGTTGCCTCATGGAGTGAGACCAAAAAATTAAAAAATAAAAAAGGGATTGCTGGTTGGGGCCAAGGATCTCCAGTTGTGGTCTTTCCCTAGACCTGCAAATATTAGGGATGGCACCTATCTTTTCTTACTTTTCCAATCTCAACTCCCTCCTCCCTGCCTCCACTACACTCAGTTGCACAAGTTTTCTTCCTGTCCCACAAGCAGATCAAACTTGCTGCCTTTGTACATGTTCCTTCCTTTGCTTGGATTATGCTTTCCGTGATTAGTTCTGTGATGGGCTCCTTCTAGTTATTCAAACCTGAGCTTAAAAACCATCTCTGCTCCTAGACCTTCCACCTCATTCCCAGTCATTTTCCTTCATTTTATCCTGTTTTCTTACAGGCCATTTTATAATCTGAAATGGCCTTCTAGAGGCATTTGCCTATGCATTGTTCACATCCTCCTTGTAGAATGCAAACTCCACAAGACATGAGAATTTGTCTTGCCTATGGTGGTTTCCCCAGGATTTACCAGAGTAGTGCTTGATGATATTTGGTTAACAAGTGATTGAGTCAATAGATGTCTGTTGGCTCCATGTGATCTACAGACAACCATATGTAAAGCTAAAAATGAATTATGTTGTCAGTTTTAATCAGGATAGGCTAGGTTAAGCTGCAATAAGTCTCTGGTTTAAAACATGACTTACTTCTCATTCATACTACATCACCGTTGAGGGTTAGGTGAGGGCTTGATCCTGTGTTGTTATTATTCTGGGATGCTGATTGACAGATTCTTCCATGTCTGGAGCAATGCTGGGAACCACGGCACAGGGAAAGAGGAGGGCCTCAAAGCTCTAGCTGGCTCTTCAAATATTGACCTGGAAGTAACATACATAGGCTTTGCTCAAATTTTGTTGGTCATGAGACTGTGCCTCATTTTAAAAGGGGTGCTTTGTTGGAGGACAAGAAACATGTGGTGAACAGCTCCAGTTGTGTCTACTGGACAGGTTGTTTCTCTCCCCATTTTACAGATTATATAAAATATTATATTTATAGGATATTTTGCTTAGCATAAGGATCTTATGTTGTGATACAAATGAACATATCATTTGTGAGTGGTCATTTGTCTTATACCATATATTTTTAACAGAACTAGATCTCATTAAAAGCATAATACTACATACCCATTTTATTTTAAAAATTTACATTTAAAAAACTGATAATAACTTTGCATCCCTTTTGGATTGTTCCTGACATATGCACTGATATGTTTAAAATAACATGACAGAAAATCAAGTGGGCTATTCTCCTGCATGTATATGGTTCCATAATGGAATTATTCCTGCTGTGAAGAGCAAGTTTGCCTTTTGCAGCTGGTCACAGTTGGTGAGAACAGACGGTCTATACATCTATAATAGAGTGTGCTTCTCAAACTCTTCTCAAACAAGTGCAGCGTCTCTCACTCTCCCCCACAACTAAGTCAGCAGTCCTTGATTTCAAGCTTTCATTAGGGAGATGTGATACATTGCACACAAAAACAGCAACTTGCATGCTGCCTTTTAATATATTCTCTCTTGCTCTTCATTTTTCTTCCCTGCCTGTTTCTTCCTAACTTCCAATTACCTGTTCATCAGATTCCGTGTAAACACTTTGGGTGTCTGCAAGAGATTTAGATACATTGCAATATAATTTCTGCGTGTTTTGCAAAATAAAAGAATTAAATCCGCACTGAAAAGTTTGCCAATTTGAGATCTTTATTTTCTATCTTTTTAAGATTTAGGACATAGTTTACTTATTTTAGAGTTCATACAAGCCTTTGAGTCCAAGAGAACAAAGATTTTCTTGGAAGGAGTATCCTTTGACATTTCTCTGCTTCATCAGAGAAGTGGTTGTCTTTCCATGACCAGCTGCCACACGGTTCCAAGAAGCAGCTAAACTATTGTTTTGGGTCAAACTGTGGGATGTAGCCTATTCTATGGGTAATGGTCAGTGGATCCCACAGCTATCTTTATCCTAACCAAGACTTGGAGAGATAGACACAATGAAAGAGTTGCCATAAAATGTGTAAAGCAAGGTAATTCTTCATAATGTTCTTAGGAAAATGGCTGTCCACAGCAAATCAAATGTTTGCAAGTATGTTTCACACATTTCTATGGAAACCATTCCCTGTATGTGCTAATCACCATACTATATGCTTTACCTGATACATCTCATTTAACCTCTGTCTCAACAACCCATGAGATACAGATTATTCTCATTTATCTTTTGTCTCATTGAAGGAATAAGTGTATTACAGAGCCTTGAGAAATAGCAAGACACAGAGAACCCATTTTATATTTAAGAAGAGGGATGATGCTTCTGGTAGCTTCTAAACAGTTAGGACACCCAGGCTTGTGCCATTGTAATTAAATCTTGTCCTTAATTAATCAAGGAGTTCTGACATAACTCAAATTACATCATCATGTATAAGTTTCATGCTAGTTGTATAAAACTGTAGCTAAGAAAACACAAATATTTTAATTTAATTTTTCCATTAATTTATTTTTATTGATAACAATTTAAATATTTAATTTAGAAGATTTACAAATATTAAAAATACAATGAAGAAGCAGTCTCAGTTATGAACCCACCACTTTCTTTCAGAGTAAGAAAGAACTGACTTTCACCTATTGAGGTATTTGCTTCCAGTCTAATTTTATGTATAATATATATAGCATTGGTGTTATGTATATCTTAGTTTTCACACAATGTAGATTTTACCATAAATACAGTTTGTGCTCTCCTTTCTTTACTTAAAATTCAGTTTGAGAGTTTTAATAAAAAATATAATTTTAATAGCTGTATGTTCTTACATTTATGGATATGCAGTACTAAATACTGCTTTTTTTAATTAGTTCAGAGAGGCAGGTATGCATGTGTGTGTGTGTGTGTGTGAGAGAGAGAGAGAGAGAGAGAGAGAGACTTAGCCAAAGGAAATGTTCTCTACCTGTTCTTCTAGATTTTCTCGCTTTCAGTCCTGTAACAAGTAAGGTTACCAAACCACATATTTTCATTTCTCATGAAGGTGTCATCATTTCCAAATCATGGTTTAGTGTTCTTCCTATAGCAATGATTAGTACCAGTCTACATAAAAAATAGCAACATGAATAACATTGCTGTGTCCTCAATAAAACCATCACAACCAGAAATTATTCACTGTGTGGATAAGGTCTATGAAATATATTTCTGTTAGACGTTGGGAATTAATGAGAGACTACTTCTCCTGGATAACAAGGGTACTTTCTTTCACCAACTTGTTTTGCTCTGAGCATCTTTATTTTCCTGCAGGCAGACCTAAGTTTAGTGCACAGCTGTAAAAAATATTCACAGTCTAGGTCTTCACTGTCAAGTATGGTAGCCACCAACCATGTGTGACTCTTAATTTAAATAAAGATTAAATAAAATTAAAATTTCAGTTCTTAAGTCACACTAGCTACATTTCAATTGCTCAGTAGCCACATGTCTCCATTGTCCATCATACTAGAAGCCACAGACATGGAATATTTCCATCACTGCAGGAAGTTCTATTGGACAGCACTGCCCTAGATTATGGATCAAATTATAAATTTTTTTGCATTCCATACCTCTTTATATTTTACATTAACTTAAATGAGCTATATGATCGGTTACTTATCACTTCATTGTACCTTCTATTATTTTTAAAATTAGGTAATATACAAACAGAAAATATGTGATTAAATCTATCCTATCATAATAGGATATTTTCATCTTTGTTATAAGTTCTTGTAATGTCGACACTTAACCATTAGGAGATGATTGGATAGGCCATCAGGCTTACAAAAGAGATTTATAAGTTTTATTATACCCAGGTTACTTAGATTTACGTGGTCACATTTGAACAGGCCTTGCCTATTATGGTGATCCTCCCACCCCCCCCTCTGCCCATCCGGTTCTATTTTTTATACCATTTGTCCTCAGTGTGACTGAGTATAGGCTTTACTCAGGATCATTAAGGGAGGGCTGGAAATTGTGCAGGTGCAATGATTCTGTGCTTCTCCTTCTGCCACACTACCTGTGTCATGGTCTCCACCAATAGGAATAACTGCAGGCAGGTGAACACCAGAGAGAGCTTCAGGAAAAAAGCAGTGTCAGTGTCCGCGGGATAACGTGGACACTTAAACTCACACTGAAACTCTGAGAGCAAGATTCATATTTTAAAGTTTAAAAACACTCATACTTATGATTTCCACTGATTTGAGATGGATTAGAGATAAACAAGTCAATCGTTTTAGGGCTGGTGATGGCATCTTCTAAACCCTTGTGTATAAATAAGCAAACATGGCTTGCCTAGGCCTGACTATATAGTCATAGGATGCTTAGCGATAAGTCAGTAAGGACCACTTTAATTTCATTCTTTACCTACATAATAAAAATATAGAGCTCCCTTTCCTGTAACACATCATTCTTCTCAACCATTCGATAAATTGCCATATTTATTTATAAGAAAATAAGCGTCCAGTTCAGCTATGGTTTACAGATTGTGTAAATTATTAGCCATATGGTTGTTACATGCCATTCTGCTTGCAAAATATGTGTTTTAAGTAAATATATCTCTGACTATAAGAGAGATGATTATTCAGTACTACTTAGATGTTTTAAATATCTCTTGTATAGCAAGGTAAACACTTCTAGCTGGGTATGTTATTTGTCTTGAACACTTATTTTTTTTAGTTTTATTATTCCTACTTATAAAAGTAGCCAAGGATGGGCCTTCATAAGAATAATTTAGGACCACATCTATCACTTACTATGAAAATATAAAAAAAAATTTTTGTTGCCACTTCTTTCCACTCTCAGAAAAGTTATTTGACTGAATTTTTAATTTGTTTTATATTCTGGGTGCTAAGATGTCATTGATTGTTTGATACACTACAAGTTTAATAATAATCTTCATGAGGGTTGAAGAGGGATCGATTTCAATAAAAGTGATGTTGATTAGTAATGAGATGGCAAACATGTTCTTCAATTATAAACTCCTGGCATCAGAATTTTACTGAGCTGTTTTGGGTGGTAAACTACTGTGTTGAAGGCTTAGAGTTGCTGTTAAACAATCCAACTTACATGGGTCTTAAAAGACACTGGGCCTCTTGCATGAAGGGGGGGGTAGCTAAACGAAGGGGCAATGAAGACTTGCAGAGAGCCAAACAAGACTTGCATACAGCCATACAATTTGGAGCTTGAGGTAGGGCAATGCTGGAGACAGTGAAGAAAGAGAGAGAGATGCCAAGAAGGGCATATGAAATGGGAATAGGCCCAAGACTTCTAATTTGACTCCTTTGTGTCTCCCCAAAACCTTCAGCAAATCCTGTATGCTCTTGAAAGTCCTAGTAGGAGAAAAATGTTTGTGGAAGTTGGTAGAGAGGCTGAAGAGATTTTTATGAACCTCAGTAGACTTGGGGTACAACTGAATAGTGCCTAGACATGCAAAAGCCAGAGTTAGGAGAGCTATGAGTATAAGCCCAAGATTCAGTCCAGGTTGACACATATATTGTACATTTAAACTATTCAGTGCCTTAATATATCTATAAGTTTAGTTATCTATGCCCTTTTGAAGGGAACTCGGTTCTTGCCGGTATTTATCTAACACACTCAGTACTGAGAACACCTATATACGTCTCTTTGAGCACAAAAAACTTCTCTGAGAATGTTTTTGGTTAATGGGGGACATATGAGATATTTTTAAATTGTGCTCCAAAGGAACAGTGTACAGTAAGTTCCAAAATAATATAAATGAATGCTTTGATTTTCAGTAAAGGAAAGTTCACCTTTACTGTCATTTGGGGACACATAACATTATCATTCTGATTGAGTATGAAATGTTGTCTTCTTATTTTAATTAATTAATAATTTGCTGATTACTAGGGAGACCAGGAGAATTTTCTAATGTGTATTGACCATTAAGTTTCCTCTTTTGTGTATTGCCTCAATTTTTTGTGGGCACTGTTAATAATTTCTACTTCCTGTCTATTATTCACCTCTTTACCAGCAAATTCTGATTTTATTTGAGATCTCAATGTATGCAGTTAAACTTATTTCCTGTTTTCCTTTGAGAATAGAGGTAATTGCATGAGCCAAATCTGGCCAATGGGAAATGAGTGGAGATCATTAGGACTTTCAGATAAACTCTTTAAAAGGTGTGTCTTTTATTTTTTGTCCACAAAGTCTCCTTCTTTTCCCCCTGGAATACAGACTAGACACCTGTAGCAAAATAAAGATTCTGTGACATGCAAGGAGAAAGACTGTTGAACAGGAAAGAACCCGAATCCTTGGTGATTTTCTCAGGTGGCTGTGCCCACCTGGACAGTCTCCTCCCTTACCTCTGGTTTTGTGAGGACAACCAGACTGTATTGGCTTAAGCTTCCCTAACTAAATTTCTGTAAGTAGCAACATTCCAGCCTAAGCAAATGTCTTGTTCTCATTTTTAATTCTCTTGTTTCATATTCTTACTGATTTCTTAGTGTTCTTTATGTATGATAGGTACAAATACTTTGTCAGTTATATTTTCCACAAATATCTTCTTCCAAGGACTGTTTTTTTTGTTGTTGTTGTTCTGGCTCTTTTTCTAACTTCACCATGACTGTTGGGAAAATCACTTTTTCTTTCTAGGTTGTAAGTTCATCTTCTCTAAGAACTGGCCTTGCCCTATATTCTGTAAGTCCATGAGTTTGTGCTTAATAAACACACCTCTGGACTCCAAGGTAGAGCAGTATGGTCTGCCCCAATCCTTTGTCTTGTTAAAGCCTTTTCTGCCTTGGCAGATAGATCACACAATCCAGACTGATTACTTAAGAGACTATTTATAAACCATTCTGGTTAGCTTTAGAATGTTCCATCTTATAGACTTGAGGTTAAAATTTGTATTATGCTACTCAAGACAAAAATATGGGAAAAGTAAAGGACAACATTATAATATTTCAGCATATATCTTGTGAAACTAAATGGATATAAGTTTTTAACAGAACCTGAAAATAGCATAGGCAATTCGTAAGTGATAGAAAAAAATGGGGAGTAATTCTCAATATGTTTCAATAATACTCATGAAGTTATTATAAAAAGGAAATGTATTGAAGTAAAGCAGTTTGCTAGATGTTAAGTTTGGATTTGATTTAAAACAGACGGTCTGTGCAGGAATCTCAAAAGACAAACAAACAAATAAAAACCCAAACTTAACAACAAATACAGCAGATAGGCCTTACTGAGCACTCCGTTACAATAGCTCCTTCTTCATTATTCCTGTGAACATAAAGTGTTGGTTTTTTAAAATTGAATACTTCCTTCTATAGTTTATTTTCTTCTTTTTGTGCTTGCATAAAAGCTGAGGCAGAAAGGATGAAAACAAACAGTTGGGATAAAAGTAAGAGAACACTTTTTCTGCAGACAAGACCATGCTGGACATTAGTCTAAAAAGGCCAGCACTTCCCTGAGTTTTTAGTCTGCCAAAGAGTCTACACGATTCTTTCCTCATCGCAGCTCTCTGAAACAGAGAAACCTGCCAAGTGGTCCAGAGCTGGTTGGTAACAGTTATATGAGAACCTACTGCATAAGTCTACTGAGTTGAGTCAAGCAAATGATATGTATGACTGAACCAAGTCTTGGACTCACTGAGGGAGGAAAAACAACCACCACCAAACAAACTTGTTAATCATGCCTGTTCTTTGCTTACAGCTCTGCCTATGGCAATCTTCTAAGAGGTTCCTGCTTTATCTCCTCCTTCCTCCTTACTTTTCTTGATTGCAACTCAAAAGTCCTCTGGACCCTAAAGTTTTGTGGAGCCTAATTAAGAAGTTACTAACATCGATGCCAAGTGAACTGAATGAGGAGTCCTTGATTTTTAAGTACAAAGACTTGGGCCTTCTGCTTCCTCTTTCCTCAATGTAATATGTAGAGAAGGGCTCTCTGGGTGTCTTCCTTAACTGACTGCAGACTCCTGTCATCTCCCTAGTTGCTCCAATACTGAGTCACTTCACAAACTTGATCCTACCTCTCCAGCGATATCCACGGACAGCAGCCGCACCCAGAAGAACCATAACCCAAGATGCTTCTTGATGTTACTCTCTATGTGGCCACTTGGAGCTACTCACCTGTCCTACTTGGTTCTGGTTTTCATGTACTTACTCTCATTGCTAGAGAATGACTTTTCTGATCTAGAAACACCTCACTTCTTTGTTTTTATGAGAGGTAGCAATAGGTTGGGGAGATCTGATGTTAACATATTGGTATCTCTAATAATATAGTTAAATCCATATTCCTTTATTTCATAGGACCAGCCTGGGGGTAGCTGGGTCTAGACCTGGAGCAACCCTCCCTGCAAGATCTCAGGCCCTGGTGCTGCTCTGGCCCTCATCACAGATTCTTTCCTCGCTGATGAGGAGGGTTGTATCACTATACCCTACCTATTGTATGCTCCAGGAATCTGTGTATGTTTAAAGTTCACTTTTTAAAAAAATTTTATTTAGTCATTTTTCAAGTACAGTTTTTTGTCTACAAAGTTCACTTCTTATTATTCATATTATTGTTTGCTCTTATCAGTTAGGATTACTTCCTTACAATATGTTTTTTAAGTAGGATATTCTGGCATAAGTAATGTGTGTAACACTAGTAGCAGAATGCTGGCTCATGGAATGTGCATAATGAATGCTCTTGATATGTACATTTATTTTATTTTTTAAACATTACTTTTTTATTTATTGGTTTGAGAGTGAGGAAGAAAGAGAAAGAGAGAGAGACAAAATTCCTGTTGTGCCATTTATTTATGCTTTCATTGGTTGCTTCTTATATGTGCCCTGACTGGAGATCTAACCCACAACCCTGGAGTAGGGGGACGATGTTCTAACCAACTCAGCTACCCAGCCAGGGTCATTGATATGGACATTTATTTTGTACCTAGGCAACTCAGTACTTGTGTTCTAGTTTTAAAACTAGTTTTTGTTAAATCTTTTATTTTATCTTTATAAATAATTTTATACTTCACTCATCTTTTCAAAAATGTGTTATTTTTATTTCTTTACTTATTGCTTTGGTTGGCTCCTCCAAAATAAATTTACATAATATTAATGAGGAAAGGCATCTTGGTCTTATTCTCAAAAGTAAAAGAGACCCCTTCTCAAATTGTTATAATTTTCTTTTTCTCCTAAGTTACCTTTGTTTTCTTTAGAGACAGGTTTTCTCATTAATATGGCTTTTTAATATATATTTTACATTTTTCCATTACTAGGTGAACCTTAGTTACTGATTTTTAGGAAGGTGAAAATGAATAGCTCCCTGGTAACTCTGCCCATGGATGGGGCTTTTGACTGATGGACTTTATTGTATCATGATTCAGATGGGAAATTTTCATGAGGCTGTGGGATCTTTGGATATCAGAAATTAGGACCACTAATGTATCCAGTTTTCTAATCTTTTGTATTCCTTTATTTAGAAGCATCATCCAGTCTTCCAGGAGCTTTGCATGTAGTATGTATGTGAAATTAACTATATAAAGTTCCAGCTACTGTCTTATTGCCATTCTCAGATCTTGTTCCTTTGAGACACTGCACCTAGTGTTTCTGAGACACATTTTTCTGAGATCCTGAAAAGTAGAATGGTACTTCCTTATTATATTTTTGTAGTTAAATATTTTCAGCTTTACAGCTCTTACCCTTGCTTCAAGATGTCACATCTCTATACCAATGATTTCATTCTTCCAGAAATCTATTAATTTCTACCAAAGCTTCTTCTTCTTTAAACTTTATTTTAAAAATTGGTTTTATTTCAGTATGGTCTTATGAAGTAAGACAATAAATCATATTGAATGAGACTATCATTTTAATTGCTAGTTAAGACAGATTATTTAAGATATATTCTTTTATTTCTATTTTCTTAAGTTTTTAAAATTAGAAATGTCAACATCTTCAGAAAAAATTTCAGAATATTTAATTGTTTTACTATATGTCCTACTAATGTGATATACCAAGTTATTAGATTTTATTCCCCATTTTCTTAATTCCTCAAACCAATTCATCATTTAGTATTCTCTAGAGACTTCTTAGAGAATTTATAAATAACTATAAAACATCTTGGACTATCATGATGTCATTAACATAATTGGAATCTATTTAAACAAGAAAGTATAATAAAGTATAAAATGCATGTAAGAAAAATGGGTTAAGAATAAGCAGCAATTAGTTAGAACTGAGAATATAGGGAAAGTTCCACAGAGCTTGTTGCCATTTGAGTTGGAATTAGAAGGATGAGATTGTATTTCCCACTCTAGTAACAGAGAATAATGGTGGCCTTGCAGTGCTATCCTGGGCTAAAGACACAGGGGACAAAAAAGAAAAGTGTGAGAAAAAAGTGGGATACACAAAAATGGCAAATAACCTTCTCTGTCTTTCTCCAAGATGCATGGAATAAAAGGTGTGTTACAAAGGTGAATGGGAGTCAGGGAACAAAAGCCTTAAATGTTTTTAGTTTATGACCATGGACATGGACATTTAGATTTTTCAAATATTTTTTAAGTAAAACCATGATCAAATTCTGCTTTACGAAGATAAACCTAGGGAAAGGATAGAGGGTGAACTGGCAAAGTGAGAGATCATAGGAAGGGTGCTTGTTAAAAAGCCATTGCAAAAGTTTATAAAGAGATCAAAAGACCAAATTAGGCATCCAATAAAGTAATTAAAAAAAAGAGATAGCTAGGAGAGTCACTTTGAATATATATTTGATCGAAATCAAAAACTGATTAGAGATAAGGATTAAGAACAATGCCGGAATAAGGGCTACATCAAATTTTTTAGCTTGAGTAACTTGGATAGGGCTGCAGAGTTATTTTCTGGAAATGACACAAGAAGTGAACAGAAAATAATATGGGAAAGGTTATAGGGTGTTTGTGGCAAACACAGTGTCAGAAAGTACCACTCAAAGCTTCTCTGCTCACAGGAAGAAATATCATTCCTATTATTTGGAGTAGTCAAAAAGTTTTTTTATGGGCAACAGTGACCATACTGTACACAACTGAGTAATGGAATGCAGTCAGAAGCGGTGGCTCTCCAACAAAGTTGGCGAAGCCGGAAGATGAGATGTGCGTGCACACACACACAGCCACGTGTTGTGGAAAAAGTGAATCATCAAGAGTCTTGATGTTCTTCAGCCCAGGCCCAAGAGACATGAAATTTGCTTTGCCTCGGAGTCAACCACTGCTTTAAAGTCATTCTGGGATAAAACTGTGATGATGTGACTTACCTTTGTGCTAAGAAAAGGGAGTCCCAGCTTCTTTCTTCCATTTATTCACAGAGACACCTACCCAATTCCTTTGGATGCTTTAGTAATGTCCTCTGTCCTGACTCCTCTGGGCCCCTGGACAGTGACCCTCTCTGTCATGGAAGCAGCAGTCGAATATCAATTAACGAAAGTGCTGCTCTGACTGTCTAGTGAACAGCTGCTTTCTGGTTTCTCCCAGGGGTGTGGTCTCTGGAGAAACAAGGGAAAGTGCTTCTCCTTTTGGAACTGGGATTTTTACAGAAGTTAAGTTTTGCCACTTTAATTGAAAAAAAAAAAAACCTACCCACTTTCCGAGGGCAGTAATGTGGTCCCTACAGAAAATAAGCAAGGGCAGAAATGTGTTTTTTCTAGAAAGAAGAATTTCTAATTCTCTGTACTGATTTAAGCATCTGTTTTCACCAAGCAGTTCATTTGCCTTATCTAGATTGAGTTGATACAACGAAAGCCATTACTTTGCTAATTTCCTTTTTCTTGATCAGAATGGCCATCCCCCTTCACTGAAAATACTCAAGCCACGTGGTGCTCTTTGGATGTATCAACTTGCTTTCTTCCTAACTTCTCTCTACACTGTTCTTGTAAATTTCAATCCCTAATTGCATTCATTGGTCAAGAATCTCCTTGATGTTCATTTTATAGCCACATTATAATGTTAAGACTTTCTTGTGTAATATAAGTTCCTCTGGGTTATACAGTGGCTCGGGGCAGACCCTGGAATGAAGAGATTCTGAGTGAGGATAACAGCAGAATTTTGCCAGTTGGTTCAAAGACTTATGGGTCAGTAATTTCAAACAATACACATGGTTTCTTGTGGCATTAGGCAAAATACATGTTCTTCGGAGCTCTCTGAACTTTAGGTGGTGGACTATTAGGGCCGGGCAGTTGTGACCCTGCCAAGTAGTGCTGAAGCCTAGTTTTTGAGGGGGGCCCTCATCCTTTACTTAAGTCCCCAACAGATACTAGGACTCAGAGAACTGATGTGGTCTGTTGGGAAGGTGGCAGATTACAGTTACCTTAATGATACGCAATTTTATTTCACCAGAGCACAGTCTATATTCTAAAAGAATCAGTCACTATAATTTTTATAATCCTTCACTTTTATATATTACTTCTCAGTTTATAAATCTCAGCACACACTTGATCTCATTTAATCCTCCTATACCCCTATGCAGTAGGCTTTGTGCACCTCACTTTGCAGCGGTGGGGTCCCAGCACCTTGCAGACTAAAGCAACTTCCCCAGGTGTTCTCATCAAGTACTTTGTCCACTGAACCGCAGCTACCATGTGATCAAGGTCCTACATAGTTGGTGCGAGCCCCCAGGACTGGATTCCAAATTACCTTTCACATAGACTGAGTAGCTGCGGGTATTTGTTTAGAACCAGGTGTGTGTTCCTGGGTCGTGATGTTCCTTTCTCATCATGCTTGCACTTTGTTCCCCTCCTTGCTGTAATTGGAAACTGCTAAACCCTATGGTCCTGGCATGGGTGTTGGTGGCTCTCAGAAGCTTTCCCTGATTTCACTGTCCCCACCCCAGTTTACACTCCCCTAGTGTAATGAACTCCTCTTCTGTGTGATGATAAGATTAATGTTTCTATACCCTCGGAAGCCCCTATATATCTATTGAGCAAGGAAAATATGTTTTTGCTCATCATTTTGTCCAAGTGCCCAGCAGCTTTTAGCCCATAGTAAGTGTTCAATATATATTTGTTGAATGGATGAATGAATAATTAAGTCTTACTTGAACAAGTTGGCCTATTTGTGAGAAGAAGCAATGATTTTATAATCCAGTGCTGGCAATATCTTTAAAGATTTTTTTCCCTACTAAGCACATTTTCTTATTGTGAAACAGACCATGAATCTAATTCCCCTGGTACTTACACTATTCCATGGAAGAAATGGAGCTACATCAAATTAGTTAAGTCAAGCAGAGGAGTGTTTAAGAAGTTTCTTTTCAAGCACATAAGACTAGTTTCATCCAGAATGAATTAATGAATCTATCAAAGATGTCAAGTTTTTATTTTAGTTTTCAAGAAGGTCAGCAGAGAAAAAAAAACTTGTACCAGGTGGATCAAATTCATTTCCAAGTATACATTTCAGCTCCAGCTAAGGTAACAGTATCTCAGCTGGCCCAAAACATAAATGTCAACTTGTGAGGCATTTATATAACATGTATAAACTTTTCTCATGAGGATGCTAAATTATGAACTGACAATCTGATTTTTCCATTTTGTCTTTGTTGCTAATGCTGTGACAGAAATGCACCCACCCACATATTGCTGTTTGCAGGAAATCTGTCATAAAGTAGCTCAGGTGGTGAGGATGAATTTCTTATCGTGGTCCATGCTTCCGATAATGCTAAGCAACCATTCAATGACCTTCTTGCATTGACCTGTGATAAGCTTTCCTCGAAATTTTGTTCTCATAAAAAGGGGGATTTGCAATGACAGAGTCTTTGTGGAATCAGTGAAGAGTTGTAAGAAGCTGCAGAGAGACGGCTGCGTGGGGGACCCCATTTTGCTCTAGTGCAGACGGCCCCACAGGGAAGGGAGAGCTGAGTCTGGAGACTTGGGTTCCAGTCCTGGCTTCCAGCAACTTCCACATGAGCATTGGCAAAATATTTTACTGCTCCGGGTCTCAGTTTTCACAACTGTAAAACAAGGAGAATAAATTCTGGGTGATTCTAAATGTGGGCTTGCTGCTTGGGTTGCAACAGAATGACCAGGGACTGATTAAATTGCAGGTTCCTGGCTCTTCTCCAAGATTTAACAAATAAGAACCTTTGGGAGAGGAGTTAGAACCTGGGAATCCAAATTTTTAATAGCTCCATAGATGATTCCTGTAAATTAATGAAACACAGATGGAATACTCCCAGCCATGAATTGTAAGCTTTGGCTCCCACGTTTAACAACCCAATCGTAATCTATGTCTCCAGGGCAGCGATGGGGCTGCTGGAGGTATCTCTGCATTTGATACAACACAACTGTTCATCAGAAAGTACTGCCTGTATTTTCTCAGCAATGTGTGATTTGAAAGAGACTAAAATATACATTATTAGTCTTCTCAAGCTCCATGAATGCCGCAGAATAGCAATGGGACATAATTCTGCCAACGAGGAGACCCGTGTGGGGCGTCTAAGGAGAGGGCCACTATAAACAACTTGCATATTAAGAAATCATCTTTTGCAGTGGGCTGGTGGAGCAGCTGGAGTGAAGAGAGACCAGAACATTGCTATTGTCCAGGCAACAGGTGATGAGCACCAGACCCGGGGAGTAACTTATTACATAAACTGAGCCAGATGCTGTTAAATTGAAGCCTGGCCATTTGGAGAATGAATGGTGGTACTTCATTCTCCATTGGTCCAAACGAGCACCATTGTCTTTCTATAGATCTTTGTATTTTGTGTACTACTGGGTTTTTTATTTACACACTTAAGAACATTTGTGCTCTCTCAGTATACCTCCATGTGGTGTGTGTCTGTCCATGTGTACAAGCAGTTTAGTGGTGTTTTGAGGAGGATACAGAATTGCTAGGAATTTTAAAGGAAATTTAGAATTGGAAAAGTGACACATTGAAACTTGTATTTCTTCCATTTAAACAACAGATTCGTAGTTAACACATACTTTTAAGCAGACTGTGTATAATTAGCTTTGTTTCTTCTGACAAGCTTTAAATTTAGAACCAAGATAATGCTTTTTAGTTAAGACCTTTAGGCATAGCATTTTAAAAAATCAAAGTGATAATTTGCAGTTTAAAGTCTTTAGAGCTGCAAAGGAGTAAGAGTTATATATTGAGATTAGAACTTTAAAAAGCCAATTAAGCTTGGGTTATTTTGCTCATTTTCACTCTTTTTCTCTTTGTATCCCTAATTGGTAGCTTATTCTGATACAAAAGAATAGCTTCATAAGTTTATATTAATTTGTATATTTTCATCTTAAGTTATCTTCTCAAAATTTTGTTTGTGAAACTTTGTGGCTTGTGGAAATTTTTGTCGGGTGCCTTTAGCCAACATACTTGGCCACCAAGATGCCAAGTTCAAGATGCTGTAAGTTCAAGAACTTGTGACAATCGATACTTAGGACTGTACTCTTTTTAGGCAATAGAATCCTTAAAGGTGTTCCAAACGGTAGTGTTTTAGGCAGCACTGAGCACTTGGTCAGAATGTCCCTCTGAGGACCCCTTGCTTTACCCTTTGGTTCTGAGACACTTATTGAGGTACCATTGTGAGCTCACTGCTGTACCCAGTGCTTTCAGACAAAGAGCTTCGAGCTGCTTGGGAACACAAAGGCAAGTGCAGGATTGATGTAAAATTCTCTAGTTGAAATACATGGTATATTCAAGTTCACCTTTCAGGTCGTGAGCATTCAGATCGCCCACACTCTGACCTCTCTGTGTGGAAGGGACCTGCTTCAAGGAGAAGCTTACAAATAAGCAGCATGGGCCCCACATTCCGCTAAAATCAAATAGAACGTTTCCCCTTTGTTGGATGCCTTAATACATGAGATAGAAGCCTGCAGGATGCCCGGGTTGAGTTACTTATTCTTTTCACCATGCTCAAAGAGAACCCGTTCTCATCACTTTTATTCATCAAGAAAAAGTCCACCGCAAGGCAGCTTGTTTTGTCAAGAGGAAGTAAAATCTTATATAACTTAAGGGACTAAAATGTAAAGTTTTCATGCATTTTAATGAGGGTTTCGTATTAAAACAATCATTGCTTTCACTAGCAGGTGCCCCAGTATAGGAGAAATAATATGGATTTTGTTGTCAGATTTCAATTTTAGTCCCTAACCCATAGCATACTAGCTCGTGCTTCTTACATTACTTACACCATGGCCTTCATTTACTTCATTTATGAAATAGAGATAATGGTAGTACCTCACAGGACTCTCGAGGATTCCATGAAGAAGCTACCATGCTTCGGTTGTGTAAGCTTGTGAGGTCCCCCCAATCAAATCCCCCAATTGTCTCATACAGTTGTGTATATGTGAGTGTGCACATGTGTGCACCTGACCTTTTAGTAGCAAGGTAAGTAAATATGGGCTGAGAAGTTGGAGATCTGGGTCCAGGCTCTCTCTACCTTTTCCTGGTCAGGTGACTTTCTGCGGGATTCCAACTCTCATGCTCTTTCTCTCTGAGCCTCAGTTTCCTTATCATTAAAATGGACAGAATGCCTCCGTCCCCAAGTGGGTATTATGATGACTCATTGAGATAATCTACGTGAAGCACCTGAAAGAGACACATTTTCTGAGAACACCAGTATCCTTCACCTTCTCCCTTAGTGCCTTTGAGTAGAGAGAGGAAGAGAGAAAAGGGGGAGATTAAATGTAGTATATTTCATACTTGCAAAATTATGTCCTGAGTATACCAATGATGACTATACTAAATATCTACTGATTGCATTGTCTGAATAGTTCGAAGCACTTACATGTATTATCTCATGTAACCTTCCCTGCAGCCCTTTCTGAGAGATACGCTTATGTTCCCATTTTCATCGAGAGCAAGGCTCAGAGATTGGGTCTCTCACCTAAGATTAAACATGGGTCTCCCAGGTTCCAGAGAAATGTGTTCAATCATTCACCTTCTGCTTCCCTAACCAATTTTACTTGCTCTTTAATCACGAGTGCTCTTGGATGCTTCAGGTTGTTTTTCATCTTTGGATTTAGATTGGGGGTGGTACTAGCTTAAAAAAAACACAGGCAGGCCTGACTTAAATTGTACTCTAGAAAGGCTTTAGTGGAGAAGGTATCATTTTTCAGCCTGAGGATTTGATTGTTCCTTTTATAAGTACATAATGGAGGTGCACTTTCTCATTTGCTTTTCAACAAAGGTGTGTGGTTTGAAGAAGCCTCACCCTTGCATGATTAGATAGCTTTTTTGACCAGTAAGAATGTTGTCCTTAAAGGAAAGTGGAATATCTTGCAAATACAAAAGTGCTCAATTAGAGTCTTAAATTAGAATGTAATTATGTTTTTAGTTTCCTTCTTTTTTTATGAAAAAAAATAAAGAGAGCTTTTAATCTCTTAGGTATCCTTAAATTTAAGAAGCTGTTCTGCATCCTGCCTAATTTTGGAACTTGTCCAGTGTCTGAAGGACTAGAAGCAGATAAGTTTGCTTATGCCCACCTTTTTAAATAACTGCATTTTATAATTCAAAATAGGGATAAACTGCTGATGTGGATTATTGCACTCAGCGTAATGAAATGGTCAATATGCTTAGAGATGCTTGGTGTGTAATCAGGCATGGAGGGAAATAGCCCATTCAACCTCTGAAACAAAGGGTTTGTCTTTGACACCGTCACTGAACAAAAGCAACCACGTCCTTTATTTAGGGAATAAACTGCAATATGTGTGATTGTCTTAACCTGGAGCCCAGTGTGCCCTTCATTCCCGAACACTCTTCTTTGTGGAGGAGAATGACACGGATGGTGAAGACAAGGGGGTTGTCTGTTAATCTGCGCATTTTGAAGTTCTCCATTTATCTACCACCTGAACTGGAGGGAAAATAACTACTCGGGGTTCAGATCTTGTAAACAGTGATGTAAGTCTGAAAAGGAGATGAATTGGGACCATTCCTCTCCTTTGGGGAAGTCTCTGTTTTTGTATTGTGGATTTCTTGTTCTAGGCTGTCATTTGACCTCAGATGCTTTCCCCTAGGGGCACTAGAAAGAGCTATCTTTGCATTCTGCAACGCACTGGATATGTTTGCAAATACTTTACATTTAGGTTTTATCTAACGGTCTCAGGATTATGAAGATGAGTCTTGTGTCTCTACTCTATGAGGTAAAGTGACTTTTAGACCCCATTGCTGTGATGTAGTAGAGGCAGGATTTACCTACCTGTACTCTTCATCTTGGAGGTGTACTTATTATGGCTTCCTTTTAATCATACAGGTGTGTTCACTGACTGAGGGAGACAAGGAGTCGGGCACACTCTGCCAGTGTTCCTTGCATCAGATGGATTGCCCATCTCTAGCTGTGCCTTTTTAAAACTATTCCTGCCAACTTTCATTTGGTTGGAGTGAGTTTCCTAGCATCCTAGAGATTCAGAGTTTGAAAAAAATGCTGGGAGGCACTGGAGAACCCAGTTTCTGAAATATTACTTATGAGAGACTGAGGACCAGGGAGACAAACACACAAACGGAACAGTCTGACCAGCAAAATGCATCGCCTGGAGGTAGAGGCTTAGCAGCCACACTGGGATTGATGCTTCTTCCTGCTGAGTCTGGATCACTCTGTCACCCTACTGCAAGGGTGATATTTTTATCTTCACTTGTTTCTAGGACATATTACAGAACTTTTCAGATAAGAAAAGATAAATTGCGTTTTAACTGTTTTTTTTCTTTAAAAACTACATAGGGATTTAAAAGAACGCTTGTTGAGAAAATAATTATAGACAGAAACACAAATAGCTATTGTAGAATGCTATTTAGAGACATCTGAAACAAGACCAGGAGCTTGAAGATAGCAGAATAAACAAGTCACTGGATGCAGGAGCTGAAAATGGCATTAAAAATGGCGCTGTTCTTTGTTTTCCAAAGGGTGACATGCAGAATGCTCAGGCAGTGGGGTGATCACTGGTACATGCCATGGTTTTGATGCCATAAATAAAATTAGAATATCTACTTCAATGGTATTAGCTTATGTGGTGGCATATATGTATGTCTATAGGTCTATTTATGTGTATACATATTTTGAGCTCTTACTGTGTGACAGATACTGTCCTGAGAAACACAGAAAAACAGAAAGACAAGTTGCCTGCCCTCATGAAGTTGACATTGGCCTGTGAGGCTTGTCCACACAATGGAAGGACTTTAAAATTTGAAATCTTCAGGTCCTAACCACACTGGCCATTGTCACTGTTGCCTTAACTAGAGAAGCCAGGTTCTCTCCACGGCCTTGGTGAATCCAGGCCTCGGCTGGGGAGTGAAAAACGTCTTTAGCGTAGCTGAGGTTCTATCACAATAGATGGGCCTCATTAGCCATTCACAGCTTCATAGATTATGCCGTCGAGGTTGATGTCATTTTGTCCAGTGAAGAATCACCCAGGAGATTGTGTTGACATCTGAGATTTATTCTAATCTCTTTTTTGCAGATTTTATAATGAGCATTGCAACAAAGGCCACCAAAGAATCATTACATATCTTATAAAATGTTAATAATACAAAAATTAGAAACGTTTTTCATGCATGTGTTCAATTTTTTTCAGAATCTGCAGATTTTATTTTGCTGATGAGCACATAATGCCCTGGAAGGGGACACTGCCTTGAAGAAGTCCTGATTCCTGAATTGCTGTTCACACTTTGGTTATACATATTGTTTATGTTTATAGACTAGTACAGTCAAAGTTTGCTGTTTAGACAAAAGAAGATATAGAATGAACATATCCTATGTATGAGGGTTTCTTTCTCACTTATTCATTAAATGTCTAATGACTACCTACCTCAATTATAGTATTAAACATAAAGAAGGTAAAAAAAAGAAGACTTAAGAAATGAGGACACATTTTCAGCGTTTGAAGCAGATGTATTGTGAGGATCTGTCTAGAAATACCAAGGACTCCCACAAAAGGCAAGATGCAGGGATAGAGCTGAAGTTGAACATGGGCCTAGAGTTAGGAGCTTGTCTTATTCTTTTCCAAGGTCCATCATTTGATGGGGACATGATCCTGGGAGCTAGGGACTAAAGATTCCCTCTTAAAATTTATATATTAAAACAATCCCCGGAATAATGCTATTTGGAGGTGGGGTCTTTGGGAGGTGACTTGGTCACAAAGACGGAGCTCCCATGAATGAGAGTAGTGCTCTTGGAAAAGAAACCCGAGTTCCCACAGCTCCTTTGCCAGAGGAAGACACAGGAAACCCACGTGTGAGCCAGGATACAGGAATTTACTAGGCACTGAATCTGCTGGTGCCTTGACCTTGGACTTCCCAAGCTCCAGAGCTGTGAGAAATGAATCTGTGCTGTTTATGAGCCACCCAGTTTATGGCATTTTATTACTGCAGCCTGAATGGAATCAGGGAGTAGGGAAGGTGTTCAGTTTTTTTCTGAGTCTGGTTCCTCACCTGGAAAATAAGATTAAAACCACTTATTTTTGTTGTGCTCCTGTGAAAATCAAAGGGAATATTATATGCAGAATTATTTACACAGAGGAGATACCCAATTAAAATTGGTTTTGCCCCTCTTTTATTTAGTTGTAAGATCTCAAACAACTCAGTTATCCTCTGAAAGTAGTTGTTCATTTCAAGACATATACGTCCTCCTTGAAACTGTGTGGCCTTGAAGTGACATCTCATGCTGTATGCTGTCCTAGTTCCCACTGCCAACCCAGAATTTGGGCTGTTTTGTTATTCTTGTCTCCGATTTCTGTTTTCTTGGTGCTCTAGGCTTTCTTTTTACTCAAGAATCTATTTGCTTCCCTTTCCTTTCCAGAGCTTTCTGTTACTCTATTTCTTAAAGGTTCCATTACTCTCAAGACCTGTTATAGAGAGTATTTCTAAGTTTCTCATTTTTGTCCACCAAAATAGAAATAGGCAAGTGTTTTTATTTTTATTTTTAAATCCTTTTTATTGTTATTCTGTTACAGTTGTCCCAGTTTGACCCCCTTTGCCCTCCAAGGGTCATTCATCCATGGTCTTTGTCTAGTCCCTTCCCCTTCTTTCCACCATCATCCCCCACTTCTCTCCCCTCTGTCACTTTCAGTTTGTTTCATGTTTCCATGCTTGTGGTTCTATTTTGTTTGTTAGTTTATTTTGTTCATTAGATTCTTCTTACGGGTGAGATCATATGGTATTTGTCTTTCATCAAATGGCTTATTTCACTTACCATAATACTCTCCAGTTCCATCCATGCTGTTACAAAAGGTAGGAATTCCTTCTTTTTTTTCCTGCTGTGTAGTATTCCATCATGTAAATGTGTCACAGTTTTTTGATCCACTCATTTACCGATGAGCACTTAGGCTGCTTCCAGCACTTGGCTATTGTAAATAATGCTGCTCTGAACATTGGGGTGCATAAGCTCTTTTGAATTGATGATTTGGGATTCTTAGGGTATATTCCCAGCAGTGGAATTGCTGGGTCAAAAGGCAGTTCCATTTTTAGTTTTTTAAGGAAAAAATTTCCTTCACATGAATCATAAAACATATTGAAAATACTCAGAAATCTCCCAAAATTCTTATTATGGTTGTGTCAGTACTTCACTGCAATAGCCAATCATGTGATCACTGTACTTTCACTCCCATCTCTCTCCACCCAGTCAGGCTTTTGGCTCATGAGTTTCTGTTGGAAGACTTGCCCATAATCCTGCTCCACCCCCAGCATGACCACCTCGGCCCAACCCTTGAACTCCTGCAAGCATTCAGGGTTTTGTTTCCTAGAAATTAAGATCACTTATATTAAGATGAAGTGAGACAGGAAAATGCCAGGTGTAATGGGAGCAAAGTGAAAGAGAAAGAAAAGTTGTAGAACTTCACCATCTAATATTGCAGCCGTTGGCCACTTGTGGCTATAAAACACTTGAAATGTAGCTCGTCTGAGTTGAGGTGAATTGTAAGCATAAAATACACACTAGATTTTAAAAGCCTACATGAAAAGACAAGTGTAAAATATCTTAAACATAAATTTTTATTGCACATTGAAATGATAATATCTCAGATATATTGTGTCAAATAAAATAGATTATTAAGATTAATTTCATCTGCTTCTTTTAACTTTTTAATGTGGCCTCTAGAAATTTTTAAATTGCACTTGTGGTTTTTGTGTGGCTCATGTTATATTCTGCTGCAGGTGTTACTGTAGCAGATGAGGTATGAAGATGATAGAAGTCCTTCTTTTTCATGTTCTCTAGGCCATTGTAAGACCATTTTCCTTTGCTCTAAGTGAGAGGGAAGCCAGTGGAAAGTCTTGAGCAGAAAATGAACATAATCTGCTATTTTTATAATAGAATCACTCTGGCTACTCCTTTATAGGCTGTAGGAGGATGCAATCAAGAAGGTTTTTTGAGGAGCATTGGAATAATCCAGGTGAGAGATGTCTCTGGTGGGAAGCATGGATGGTGAGAAGTGGTCAGCAACCAGAGGATTCTCTAATACATTCAAAATGGAATTTGAGAGAGAGAGAGAGAGGAACTGAGAATTATTCCTCAGAGTGTTGTCTTGAGGAGACTTGTCTATGAGGGTTCTGTCATCTTTCACTGGGATGGAGAAGATGGCGGAGGGTGGATTTGAGCAGAAGCTCAGGGATTTAGCCTCACGCATGTCAAGTCTGAGATGCTTATTTGGCGTCCAAGTGGAAGTTTAAGGAGGCAGTTTGACATAAAAGTCAGGCAGAGGTCTTGGCAGAAGATGCATTTTGGAGAGTCTTCAATATGAAACTGGCATCAGGACCAGGAGATTGAGTGGCATCACCAAGGGAGTGAGCAAGTATGAAGTCCTGGAGGAGGGAGCCTGGGGCCTCAGAGAATTCGTGAGTGGACTCACCGCTGCGGCTACCCTGCAGCGCGCTCTCTGGCATTCCTAGTGTGGTGCACACAGGTGCAGACAATTCAAAAGGAGAAATACAATTGTACATTTAAAAAGGCTGTTTCTTTTGGATTGGATAGTTGGAATAAAATGCAGGCTTATGGTAAGTATCAGTATTAAAAAGTGTTGTAAAGTGTGTTTTTTCATATATAGATGTGAGTTATTATTTAAATAAATTGCATTAAATGAAGTCCTACAGATCTTTGAATTTTAACAAGTCATTTAAAATTTCAGTTTTCCAATACCATAATGTGCCATCGACTATCTCAAATGGTACCCCCCATATTTAGGAAAATTTAAAATTGTATATTGCTTTAATTTTTTAATGCTACATAGTGCTCTGAAATGAGCCCTTGCAAAATTCAAATAAAATGGTAGTGTCTTAGAACTCTAAAATAGCAGGAATCACCACGGCATAGACTTTCTGAACACACATTATAAAGACATTTTCAGGCACTCTTGACCTTGTCTTTTAGAAAATATGCTCCTTGTATGTCCACTAACTGCTACATTTAGAATCATCATCTCTGAATTTTTGGAGTCTTTTTCCTGCTTCAAACCTGATCAGTATGTCCATTTCTGAAAAGTCAAATTCCACAAAGGGGTAGGAAGTAGAGGTTGAGTGACCAAAAGCAGAATAATATTATCATCCTGCAGACTATGTAGGCTGTGATGTAGAAAATTGGGTTTTTCTTCAGGACATGGAAACTGCATGTTTTTATTTTCTCTGTGCATCTAGCTATGGCATGAGTAGAGTACAGGGAGCTGAGGATTCAGGCTCTAGAGCTGTCACCCCTAAGTTCACATTCAGGTTCTTTATTTGATAGTCATGTGAACTTTGGCAAAATTTTAATCTTGTCTGTGGATCAGAATTCTCATATGTACAGTTGTAATAATATTAGTCCCTATATAGAGGGTTGTTGAAAAGGTTAAATGAATCAATACTTGTTATACACTAATAATGCCTAGCTAAGCACTTTATAGGAGCATCTATCATCTATCTATCTATCTATCTATCTATCTATCTATCTATCTATCTATCATCTATCATCTATCTGTATCACTTATCTATCAGGTTTCATACTAGGAAAGTGCTATCATCAGATTTTGTGGAGCTTTTCCTACTACCTACACTCAACATGCCACTCATCATACATCTATATGAGTTAAATTCAAAGCCACCCTTCATCATAGTCCTTCTGATACCTTTATGTCCCTAACTGCTGCTGCTGCTCTTGTGCTAGGTTCCATACTGGCTTTCCCTCTGGGGACTTCTGTGCCTTCCAGGAACAATAAAAAACTAATTTAATGGCCAGAGATAAAGTAACAGATCAAATCTACCCTCCTGCTAACAACAACAACAAAATGAATACAATATATAGAAACAACGCTTTGTGCGACCCTGGACAGCAGGCAATGAAGTTAAGTGGTCCCTGAGAGACAGGAAACAACGAGTCCTGTGACTGTCCAGCCCACAGGAGTTTCCAGTCCACAGTGCAGGGATGGGGGTGCATGCTGAGCCTGGTATCCTCCCTGAGCTGTGGATGTGGGTCCGGGCGTCTGAGAAACCCAAAACAGTTCGAATTCACAGGACAACGTGGAGGAGAGGAGAGGCTGCAGAGAGAGACCTGCAAGTACTTACAGACGGGTCTGGTGTGTTACTGAGCACTGATGTGCACGGCTCGTGAGGGAACTGCCCCAAGCTGGGGGAGAAGAGGATGAGCAGCAATATTACTGCTCAGCAGTTAAACAGGTCTAGAACTTGTGCCTGTCCCCATCAGCCATACTAGAGAAGCTCAAGGTTCATGGGGACTGGGTAGGGCACTAGGGAGATTTCTCCTCAGCAGTGGGAAAATTAGTCCTGGACAGAGCGCTGCTCTGGTCCCATGTACAAAATGTGAGACGCAAGAGCCAAAAATATCAAACGTTTGCCAGATCACTTAATTGAATTCTGAAACAAAGCTCCAGAATATTTATAGTATTTAGAATATATACATGATATAAATCATCTAAGTCCAACAAGGTAATGTTCAAAATATTTGGCACCCAATCAAAAATTACTGATTGTAAAAGAAGTAGGTGTGTCCATTAACCAAACTAACCCAGCACTGGCAGGGATATTAAAATGAGCATATTAGCATATAAAATGAGTTATTATGTCTTTCATATATTCAAAAAGTTAGCACAGTAAAAGTAAAGGAAAAATCCAAATAAAACTTTTACAGCTGAACACTATAATGTTTCAGATAAAAAATATACTGGAGGGGCTAATGGAAGATGAGACACTTTAAAAAATAGATTCATGAAGCTGAAGTCATAAAAATAAAAACTGAACAAAATGAAACAGAAAATAAGAATAAAAGGAAAAAGGGGGAAGAACACTAGTGTGCAATGGGGGAACTTTCAGTGGTCTAATATGCATATGTTTATGTGTGCACACGCACGTTTATATGCATGTGTATGCTTATGGACACACATGTTTGTGCATGTGCACACATGTGTAAATACATGCATGCATGTATGTATGTGTATAGGACTGGAGTCTCCAAAGAAATGAGAGGGCAAAAAACACACCTATGCCAAGAAATGGGAAGCACCAAAGACAGTAAGTATGCAGGAATAAACTTAATACAAGCTTCTTCTTATGTAAATCTCTTTAAAGACAATGACCTATTTAATAAAAAATAAGGTATTATCAGTTTCATAACATGTGAAAGTGAGATATATGACAACAGTACCCCAGTGTTGGTAGGGAGTGATGAAAAATTACAGTCCAGTCAGGTTTCTGTACAAGATGTGCAGTGCTGTTTCTTGAAGGAAGGCTGTGACCAGTGAAAACGCGTAGTATTCACCCAAAGCAACCTCTAAGTTAAAGGGTTACGGACAACAAGGTAACAGAGGAGATAAAATAGAATCATAAAGAAAAGTGTACTAATACATGTTTTACTTTAAATAAATGTCAGAATTGCACATTAGACACGTGTAATCCATCACTTTTAGAACAGAAGAGTTAATTTTGAGGAAAGAATAAAAAAGCATTTGGAAGAGCTCAATCTTACACTGATTTCAGGGTATGTCAATCATATTGTTACTGCAAATAACCTGAGAAGAAGAAGCCAATCCGAGGACAGTTATAGGAATTAGTTAAAACTTCAGAGGAAAATACAAGACTTGAATCCAGAAGCAACTCACATCCTTCACTGCATTTGACAAGCTGCAAACTTAGATGTGTGTGTGGGGGGGCTCTTTACACACATCTCAGTGTTGACCATCCGCTTAGAGGTCAACACTGAGACCACTGTGGTGGGAGAGGAGACTGACCCACCTGACAGAGAGCCACGATTATTGTGGACCTGAGTGAGAAGGAGGACAGAAATCAGAAGTATCACCTGGTGTGTGTACCTAACAGCTGACAGTCCTCTTTCCTATTCCTGTTTGAAAGATGCCTGACTGCTGTGTTCGTTCATACCCCAGTTAAAACAAAGCTAATGGAATGCAATAGCTATTTTTCTGTAGAACTAGAAGTAGTGCTATTAGAAAATAATGTCGATACTGTGAATGTTGGTTACTTAGAGGACAACTCTCAAAATTGTAGCATTTGAGGGAGGGTATCTCCAGTGTAACAGTGAGCTCATGCCACCTTATACTGAATAAATCTCCCAGCAAATCGACTTCACCTCAGCCTGCAGAGTCCTCATAAGCCTTTCTACTGCTTTGTGGCTAAATGTAAAAAGACGACCAAGAATCAGCAGGCATTTAAGAAAATAATTCACACAAATAGAAAAACTGATCAAAAAGGAAATGAGGTAATTCAGTAATAAAGAAGTTAACAATGTCTAGTTAATGTTTACAGAAACGTAAGGAAATTGTATACCTGTAAAATAAAATAAAGATGCTATTAGAAAAGAGTCATCAGGAAACGACAAGGAACTCTTAGACATATAGTACGTGTCTGTCAAAAAGGAAAGAACTCAACAGAAAGGCTGGAGGAAAATGTTGAAAATCCAACAAGTAAAAATTCCAAACTGTAGAATAAAGAGTTGAGTCAGAAGATATGAGAGGTAAACTGAGACATAAATTGAAGATCAGTTGGCTAGTTCCGGAATAAGTGAATGAAGGGAAGAAATAAGCAATGTGCCTGGAAGGGCGTGGTAAATATTGGAAAAATAAGGAAATCAGCAGAATCTTGGCTGTTTATGAGCTATAGGCGAGGTCAGGCAAGTTGCTTGCTCTGTCTGTATTTCAAAACTTATTTTGCATTTATTATAACGGATCTTTTAAATTCAAGGATTGTTACAAAATAGGACATTAGACACTATGAAGCATTCTCATCGCTGTAATAATTAGTATTAATTATTAAAACTCATGCCACTAAAATTATTTTCTAGATGGCTGAAATTCTCCTCTTATCATTCTATTCTTCTGCTACTTCTCTTCTGAGCGCATTAAGAAATACATGGAATTTACTATATTACAAACCACTAAATTTTAGGTAGCTTTAGCTAGTTAACAATATAATAAATTCACCTGGATAATTTTATAATGCTAACCATGGCATTTTATGTTTTCCAACTTTAGCAACTCTGAGGGCAGGTTCAAATAATAGCACCCAACTAGCTTTAACCCAAAGCATGTGTTTTTTTTTTTTTGAGGGGGGAACTAGAAGGGACTTAGAGATTATATAATGTATTTAAACATCCTTATTTTAGTAACTAAAGCCAAGATTGATAATATTCATTCTTAATGGCAGAGTCAACTCTTTTAAACACCTGCCAGAATGTGCTTTCTGATAATTTTTAAATTGAATGTCCTGTGCGTTTTAAGAGGAAAAGAACCCTATACATTTATAACAAAAACAGGTATTTCAAGAGAACTACAGTCTCAGCAGGTGAGCTAATGTGTACAGAAGGTGTCAAGTACAGAGAAAAGCAATTAACAAAACTGAAATGCATACTTTAGTTATTTAAATCAGATAAGTGAGGATGTATGTTCTTACATGATATCATAAAGCCATTCTATTTTCTAATCTTGTTATGGCATCATCAAAGGGTAGTTTATTTTCTGTCTTACTTTCTGCTTTTATCAGTTTAGTAATTCTTTAAAAGGAAAAAAAGTCTTGCTGAAATTGAAGTGAATACGTTTAATGCAACATAATCAGCTTCTAAATCTACTTAACTGAAGCCCCATCATGCATTTAGCGCGCTGAATGAACGGCGCAAGTGGGAAACGTGTTGCAGTGAGGACTGGCTGAATTTTGTGAGACTAAAACTTCACTCTCCTGAAGTGTTTTTAAGCATCTGATTTTGTAGTCAAGTGTAGCTCAATTTGCATACTCCTTTATTTGCATTTGACCTAGACACCTGCATTACTTTTTTTGAGAATTCCACTTTTATGGTGCTTTTGAACACTTCACTGCCACCCCACTATGACAAAAATGCATTTTGCTTGCTGGGGCTCTTTGAGGGGTGCACAGCGTGATTATGTTTAACCTTTCTCTTGTTCTTATTTAAGTTAGAGCAAGTTGTTTACTTATATTACAAGGGTGCTTGGATTTTCATAAGTTTACAGTGTCATCTAATTTTTTATAAAGTACATGCAGTTCAGGACACGTGGGCATTTTCTGAAAATAGGCTGCACATGTTACCTATCGGTATTGTGATTGCTCGTGTTAACATAAAGGGCTCCCCACATTTTCTGTACTAATATTAGAGAACATGTTCTTGCCTTCATGGTTCGGGAGGAAATACGTATTCAAAACTCAGATGTCCCAAACTGAACCCATCAGCTTTTTACTTCACTTTGCTGCAAAACATTGTACCACTGAGTGCTTTCGTTGTTGCCCTTTCTGTCCAACTTGAAAACCTGGACGTTGTACTTGATTCTTTTCCTCCCCACTGTCCCATGTCCAGATCGTGAAGTTTGGTTGATGTCGCTCTGTCAGGTATTGAGTCTGGTGCTTCTCAATTCCAAGAGCCACTGCTTCATTCAGGCTCCTGCCATCTCTTAGCATTTCAGCATCCTCATCACTGTACTTCCTGCGTGCTATTCAACTTTTCAGTGTAGCAACATTTCCAAACTTAAAACTTCAATATCACACTGCCTTGCTCCAACTGTAAGAGTCAAAACACCCCATTGCTTTTAGGGTAAAAATTCAACACCCTTCATGCTGTGGATCACGCCTACACAATCTGACTGCCTCTTCCTTGTGTTATTCCTCCCGAGCCATGTGGAATTCCTTCTTGTTGCACTGGCTTTCACAGACTGCTGAACTTGTACATGGATTGCGCTTACAATTCCCATTTCCTCTATGCATGGCTGGTGGTGCTTGTCAAAAAGATTAACGGGTTCTAAAGTATAGGTGACAATATAAGGTCTATATTCCAGTCCTCTCAGCTATTAACTCACTGTGGGACTTAGGCCAAATTACTTAGTTTCTCCAAGTCTCAGTTTTCTCATCTGTATGTAGTATTAATAACACAGTCTGCCTCATTAAATTCATGTGAGGTTTATATGTAGAGTAAAGCATAGTGTCTGGTTTGTGGTGATCAGTGAATGCTCACTATTATCAATGCTAATAATTAGAATCATTATGTCATGACCGTCGAAGGAAATCAAAGCTATGACGTATGCCGTGTTGTATCTCACATATACTGCCTAAAGCTATACTCGATAGTGATGGCAAAAAGAAAAAAAAAAACTATGCCTTTTCTCCACAATGCCTTAAATAATCATCTAATTTTTAAGTCATATCTGGGTAATTATATGTATAACGTAATTCATCTTCTATGGATGTGCATAGATAGTGCTGAGAAATTACAGTCATCAAGAAAATATTGATTGCTAGATATTATTATTGTATTAATAAGTCATAACCTTCTGAGGCTCACTGTCTAGGACTTTCTTTGGCAAAAGAAAGGACCATTAGCAATTTCCTGGTCCCATAAGGTGGTTTCACAGAGAGCATCTTCTGAGGGGCACAGGTGCAATTGCAGCTTTAGTCTGGAAACCTGCTGCTGGTTCCACGTTCTGCTTTTTTCTCCCTGGCTAGCCTTTCCTGTTATTTTTATTTTGCCTCTGGCTTCAGACCCAAAGCCTGCCTAGAGAGTAGTGAGGATGACCAAGAGGCACCCCTGATTTTCCAAATTCTTCAAACCCTCCCTCCAGGGCTTGCCCAAAGGGCTGCGCTGCTTCCTCCCAGTCCTTCTCTTCTTTCTGACAACCTGAGAGTCAGTTCATGTTGCCACTTTCTTTGTGGTCAGAGCTACCTCTGCAAGTGAAGTGACCCCTTTATTCCATCTCCCAGAACAGCCATCAGCACCTCCTCCTCACCAGGCCGGAGACCAGGAGAAGGTCTCCACTGCACTCGTGTTTGAAAAATGGAATGATTACAGCTCCGAAAAGCAAACAGCCAAAATGTAAGTGGAGCAGGAGGCTTCACTGGGCAATGCCAAGTGAAGTGATTTCTGCGCTAGAATCTTACAAATCTGGGTTTAGAGACATTTTATTTTAGAATCACTTATTGACAAGAAAAGTTAGAAAATAAAAATAAAAGACACATACATGCTATCTCTTGTTTACTGCAGCAAGCAGGCTTCCTGCCGCAGTGAGAAGGAGGAAGTGAGGTTCTAGCCCTTTAACAGGGTCCCAGGCTCTGCATCCTCTTCTACCCAGAGCTGGACGCTGCCTTGGAGCCCTGCCTCAAAGGACAATCGGGATTTCAAGAGGGGGGTGGGATTTGTAGGCGCTCTCACCATATGCCCTAGGACAGTTCCTGGGAGTCCTGGGGTCCCACTTAAAATTCCTAGTGGTCACAGAAGAGTACAGTGTGGAGAGATGGAAGAGGGCTGAGCTTTGGGCCTGGAAGCTTCCAGCAGAGCTTTGCATTGACCATTCATTCATCTGACATATGTTTATGGAGCCCCTCCACGTGCCAGGGCTGTGCCAGATGCTAGCAGTGCCGGAGGTGATGGACATGTTCCCTAACCTCTCGGACAAGGACAGGGGAATGCAGGTGAAGGGTGAGGGTGAGAGGGAATGGCATGATAATTCCAGTAAGTGATAATTCTATGAGGATATCAATAAAACATGTATAGAAGAGTGACTTGAAGGGCTGCCTTAGCTGGGTGCTGCACAGGGGAGCAGCAGTGACTCTGCCAGGAAGAACAGCAAGAGCGTTTTCCAGGTAGATGGTCTGACCACTGTGCTGGGCTAAGGCAGGAAGAGAAGTTGACGTATCTAGGAACCAAGGGGAGGTCAGAGTGTGTCAGAAGGGAAGGAAAGATCCAGGGCCCATGCACCTGGTAGATACAGGTTTGGATGTTATTCTAACAACTTTGTGTGGACACAGGGATGTAGCCAATTGGGTCCAGTCAGGAGACAGAAACCACACAGTAGGTTGAATGGGGCAGTTTAATACATAGACTTATGAACTATGATAAAGAAGTGCCTGCACACTTACTGAGGGACTGCTGCTGGTCCAGAACATCTGATGGGCGTCCTCTTTCTTCCCACCTGCCAGCCGGCACCACAAATTGCAAGATACCTCTTCCTCCTACAAGTCCCTGCAGCAACTTTTACTGAGAGAGCTTAACATCATGCTCACCGTTCCTTTATTTTTTTGCCTAACTGCAGTTGACATACAATATTATGTTACTTTCAGGTGTATGACATAGCGACTAGATATTTAAATAAGCTCCAGAGTGGTAAGTGTTGTGAGGATGTGGAGGGAAGAGAGCTCTTACACACTGTTGGTGAGGTTGCAACTACTGTGGAAACAGCAGGGAGGTTCTCCAAAAATTAAAAATAGAATTACCATATGACCAGCAATTTCACTTCTGAGTATGTATTCAAAGAAATCTAAAGCACTAATTCAAAAAAATATATGCAGCCTTACGTTTATGGAAGCATTATTTACAACAGCCAAAATATGGAAGCAGCCCAAGTGTCCATCAATAGACGTTGGGATAAAGAAGGTAAGGTACATACATACTATGGATTACTATTCAGCCATAACGATGAAAAAACATTGCCATCTGCAACAACAGGGATGGACCCAGAGGGTATTATGCTCACTTTAAATGGAAATATTTAAAGGGGTTCCATTGTTTTTCTCAGAGCATATATGGAGGGGTACAGAGATGAGAGACAATCAATCGATAACTCACAAAGGGGTCCCATGGCTGAAAGTAAAATATAATGAAAACTCTGCTCAGTGGTATCCAGTTGAGTTGGTAATGTCCTTGCTAATGTTCTGCGCTCTCAATTCTGACATCTGTGCTGAGCAGAAGACACATTGTCCCTTGCCCTTGTATCTTGCCATCCTTGGATTTCTCTCTAATTTCCTCCATCTGAGTGTCAACTTTCACATTCTTCCTAAGCCTCTAATCTTGGGACGAGGGTCCTGTTCTGTTGCTTTGGCCTTCCTCTCCTGAGCCTTCCTGAGCTCCAGCTCTGAGCTCTCTGGAGCTGGACTCCCTGCCTGCCAGCCTGGTTCCGGAGAACCACGTCCTGGCTGCTCCTCCTGCGCACAGCACCACCAAGGCGGGGGGCCTCCCTCTCAGTGGCACCCGACCCTCTGCAGCAGAAGCCACATGTTTCAGAGGAAAGAGCCTTGGATATTAGCTCTGTTTGCTCCGTTGCAGGGTTACTGTGAGGAGTAAGTGGAAAACAAGTTAAAATCCAAAGCGTACAGTACAGTCATGTGCTACCTAGTGACATTTTGGTCAAGGATGAACTGTAATATACCATGGCAGTCCCATTAGGTTATAAAGGTGCTGAAAAGTTTCTATCACCTGGTGATGTTGTAGAGGTCATATTGCAACACAGTGTGTGCTTGTGGTGATGCCAGTGTAAACAAAAGTCCTGCCCTGCCAGCCATGCAAAAGTGTACACATACAGTTATGTACAGTACGCAATACCTGAGAAGGATAAAAACCGACTGTCACTGGTTTATGCATTTACTACCTTATACTTTTTATCATTATTTTAAAGTGTACTCATTCTACTTATAAAAAGGAAGTTTGTTATAAAACAGTATGTCGTGTTCCTCGGTAGCAGCCTCGTATATCTTGTGTTTACTTCACCACTTGACTGCATCATTTTCTCTTGTGCTTGATTTAATCTTGTGTTCTTTTATAAATGTAGTGTAGCCTGAGTGGATAGTAGACGCCGATGTCCTGGGACTCACTCACTGACTCACCCAGAGCAGCGTCCAGTCCTCTGAGTGCCTTGCACAGTTGTACCATTTTTATCTTTTATACCACACTTTTACTGTACTTTTTCTATATTTAGATATGTTTAGATACACAAATACTTAGCATTGTGTTGCAATTACCTACAATATACAGTACATGCTGTATACATGCTGTGTAAGCTTATAACGTAGGAATAATATTATATACCATGTAGCTTAGGTGTGTAGTAGGTTATACTATCTAAGTTTGTGTAAGAACACTCACTGTATGATGTTAGCACAACAAAAATGTGCCTAATGACACATTTTTCAGGGTGTGTCTATTGTTAAGCAATGCATGACTGTGCTGAGCACAATGTCTGACACATAGTAAGAACTCAAGTCATAGAAGTTTCCTTCTGTCTCCTGGGGGCAGCTCCCAAACCTGCTCTAAGCCCCTTCTTGCTGGTCTCATCCTTTGGTACCTACCCACAAAATGGCCAGTGTCCTCAAAAATAAATATAACAACGGTAAAAACAACGATTATGGTTGCTGTTTATCTAGACCTTATTATTTTACAAGGGCTTAATTTAAGATTATTAATTTATTACAACTTTAAAACAATTTTTTAGGGAAGTGCATTAACATCTTTGAATAAATGAGAAAATCGAAACCTGAAGAACTTAAGTAGGTCATGCAAGGTTATGCAGATATAAAGAATGGAGCATCACTAGCCATCAGAGAGATGCAAATTAAAACCACAATGAGGTACCACTTCACACCAGTGAGAATGGCCATCATAAACAAAGCAACAAACAAGTGTTGGAGAGGATGTGGAGGAGAGGGGATCCTTGTGCACCATGGGTGGGATTGCAGACTGGTGCAGCCCCTACCACCCCAGTAAAGCAAATATCACAATAAAGGGAGTCACACAAGTGTTTTTGGTTCTCCAATGCATATGCAAGTTACATTTATGCTACACTGTAGTCTGTTATGTGTGCAATTGCATTATGTCTACAAAATGTACACACTTTAATTAAAAATACTTTAATGCTAAAAAAACGTTGACCATCATCCGAGTCTTCAGTGAGTCCTAATTTTTTTTCTGGAGGAGCATCTTGCCTGTATGTGGACAGCTGCTGACTGATCAGGGTGGTGGCTCCTGAAGGCCGGGGTGGCTGTGGCGATTTCTTCGTCTAAGACCACGGTGAAGCTTACTGCGTCAATTAACTCCTTGTTTAATGAATGATTTCTCTATCACACAATGTAGTTTGATAGCATTTTACCTAAGTAGAACTTCTTTCAAAATTAGAGTTAACCGCCCTGGCTGGTGTAGCTCAGTGGATTGAGCGCGAGCCTGCGAACCAGACAATCGTGGTTCGATTCCCAGTCAGGGCACATGCCTGGGTTGCAGGCCGGTTCCCTGCAGGCCAGTTCCCAGCAGGGGACGCACAAGGCAACCATACATTGATGTTTCTCTCCCTCTCTCCTTCCCTTCCTCTCTAAAGATAAATAAATAAAATCTTAAAAAAAAAAAATTAGAGTTAACCATCCCCAAACCTGTTACTGCCAAGTTTATGTAATATTCTAAATCCTTTGTTGTTATTTCACAAATTTTACAGCAATTTAAGAAGCAGTAGATTCCATCTCAAGAAATAGAAGTAACTCCTTGTATGTTCAAGGTCAATCATGAGATTGCAGCAATTCAATCACATCTTTGGACTCTACTTATAATTCTATATCTTTTTTGTTATTTGCACTACATTTGCAGTTAGCTTCCTTCACTGAAGTCTTGAACCCCTTTAAGTCATCTATGAGGGTTGGAATTAACTTCTTCCAAACTCTTTTTAATGTTGATATTTTGAACTCTTTCTAAGAATCATGAATGTTCTTAATGCCATCTATATAATCTATAATAGTTAATCCTTCCCTGAAGGCTTTCAATTTTGGCTAGATTCATCAGGAGAATCATTGATATAGGGTGCAGCCGGGGTGGGGGGGGCAAAAAAAGATTTGGAATGGTGTCCAGAATTCAAAGTGTATAGGAATATTGGAGAGACATATGAGATGTCCTCACCCCTCCCCAAGGGACCAATAGAGCAGGGCCATTGAGAGCTGTTTTGCATAACAACAGTTTTGCAGCTAACCTCTGAAATTATTTAACATATCTATAACCTTTAACTGGTTTCATAGATATGCTAAATAGCTGTGGCCAAGTTTTGAGCCAGGGAGAAGGGAGTGGCTGGGACCCAGGATGTAACTAGGGGCTGCCCCCCTGAGGGAGAGGTGCCTGCGAGGGAGCTTGGAAAAGACTGGCTCCGGGACATGAGGGGATAACTGCCCAGGTGAAAGGGAAAACCATTCAGCTTTGCCAGAATGGAGATCCCTGCAGCCAGGTGAAGAAGAAAGCCACATGCTTTTGGTGGAGTGCGAACCCCTGCAGCTTTGGTAGAAGAGGCCCACGCGGCTTTGGGGTGCCCTCTTTGGCGGCGGGGCCTGAAAAGCAACAGAGACTTTGACTGGAACTGGGTACAAAGGACTCTTGCCAGTGGACCATGAGAGGGTACCACAGTACTTTGGATTAACTCGAGATCCTGCACAGTGACACAGCTGACGGTGCCAGCGGCCTGAAACACAGACGTGTGCTCTTTTCCTGATTTACGGTACCCGGAGTAGGGACAGTGGGAGAAGGGAGCGCTGTGTGGTTGTAGGTGTATACCCTAAAGGACTTTGATATTTTAGTGGAGGCATTAGGCTTGAATAGCATTAAATAAACATTTTGTTTCCTTTTCACAAATCTCTGGCATTGAGAGATGTCTTTCCAATTGGTGGCGGACAGAAGAGCCCAGTAGATATTAGTATTCCGTCCTTGGGAGGGGCCCCTGTTATGTAGCAATATTTGGCATCCCTAGGTGGGCCAGATATTGTATTGCCCCCCCTCTTGGGGTCCTTAACAAGAGGCTATTGTATAGCCTTATAAAATGTTTTTCTTACATAATAAGACTTGAAAGTCAACATTACTACTTGATACGTGGGCCTTAGAAAGCAAGTTGTATTAGCAGACATGAGAATCTCAATCTCATTGTATATCTCCATCAGAGCTCTTAGGTGACAAGATGCATGCAAGTGTGTCAAAGAAATATACGAAAAAATTTTCCTCCTCAGAGTGCACCAAGCATGCATCTTATAAGTCATCCTCAGAGTTCCAAATTCTTAAGTGATTCTAAGACCCCAGCCTCCCCTCACCAAAAGAAGCGAGTCAAACTTAAGTAGGGGGAGAAAGAGTGAACGGATCTGGAGAGATATTGGCTACTTAGTTCCAAAACGACCCCAGTGTTGGGAATACCTTGGCATTTCTTTTGTTGCTGCGAGATAAAATGCAAAAGTGATCACAGCAACTTTTGTACCTCCTTCAAGTCACATAAGCTTAAATTGGCCTACGTGGTACCAGTGCATTTTAGGCTCTAAAAGATGACCCAAATAGATGGTAGCAGTAAAAGTATTTGAAATAAAGACTAAGTTAAGCCACTGCCAAAACGGATTAAATGACGATGATATTATTTTCCTTTATTCTACTTTTCATGACTTGAACCCTTGCATGGGTACCCCCTCCAGCTCCAGAATTGCCCGGCAGATTGTTAAAGGGCGGTTTCGATGGCTGCAGATGGTGCCACCGACAGTGGGTTCCTCAGTCCTTGTTTGCTCTGTCAGTGGTCTTTGTCCTGATCTTTTAACAGCTCATTTAGGAGAAGAGAGGGAGCCAGTAGGCTTTTCTGTTCACAGTTCTCTCACATTCAGCAGCCAGTGTTACATTGTCGTGGTTACAATGGTACAAGGGGGGGTGGGCAGCTGCTCATAATGCCAACCCCATCTCCAAATTTTTATTCAGGATATATTGTGGAGATTGTAGTTCTTTGTGGTAAAAAAAATGTTAAGCTGATTACAACAAATACCAGCTTATGAAATATTCAAGGCTGCAATAATTATTGATCTATAGGCTAGCTTAATACCATAGGGAAAAAAAAAACCCCTGTTAAGATGGTGTGAAAGCTAAACTCAGTTGAAATGTCTGAAAGTGGCAGTTAATGATTCTGGGCTACTGTTTTTCTCCTTATGTGCTATGAATGAATGAATAGATCTTTCCTTACTGTTTCCTTACTCCTTTATACAACATTTAAATCTCAAAAATTTCTTGGGGGGGGGTCTATGGGGTACTCCATTTGAAAGCCCTTTAAATATAATGAAGAGTTGTTCAAACACACTTAATGAAATTAACAATCATCATTGTTCTCTTCCTCCTCCTCCTCCTCCACTTCTTTCTCCTTCTTGAAACAATAGGGATATATTTTAGAAGAGTCATGGGTTTATTCCTAGGTATTTTATTCTTTTTGCAGCAACTGTGAATGGGATTGTTTTCTTAATTTCCCTTTGTGTTAGTTCATTATTGGCATATAAAAATGCAACTGATTTCTGAATATTAATTTTGTCTCTTACAACTTTGCTGAATTAATTTATCAGTTCTAGTTGGTTCTTCATGGAATTTTGGTGTTTTCTATGTATACATCATGCCACCTGTGGATAATGACATTTTACTTCTTCCTTTCCAATTGAACGACTTTTATTTCTTCTCCTTGTTCCCGATCTAAAGGGGAATGCTTGTAGGTTTTGTCCATTGAGTGAGTGCTAGCAGTGGGTTTGTCATATACGGCCTTTACTATGTTGGGGTATGTTTCCTCTATTCTCACTTTGCTAAGAGTTTTAATAATAAATGGGTGCTGTATTTTATCAAATGCTTTTTCTACATCTATTAATATGATTATGTGGTGTTTATTCTTCATTTTGTTTATGTGGTAAATCACATTTATTGATTTGCAAATGTACCAACCTTAAATTCCTGGGATAAATCCTACTTGATCATCATGTATGATCTTTTTGAAGGATTGCTGTATTTGGTTATGTAATATTTTGTTGAGGATATTAGCATTTATGTTTATGAGGGACATTGGCCTAAAATTTTCTTTTCTTTCATTTTTCATTTAAAAAATATATTTGATTGATTATGCTATCATGGTTGTTCCATTTTCCCTTCTTCACATCCCCTACCAGCCACATTGCCCCTCTTTAGTTCATGTCCATGGGTCATACATATAAGTTCTTTGGCTTCTACATTTCCTATACTTTTCTTACCCACCCCTGTTTATTTTCTAGTTACCTTCTATGCTACTTATTCTTTGTACCTTTTCCCCCTCTCTCCTCCTCCCACTCCCCTGTTGCTAACCCTCCCTGTGATCTCCATTTCTGTGGTTCTGTTTCTGTTTTAGTTGTTTGCTTTTGTTTCCGTTTTAGGTGTGGTTGTTAATAACTATGAGTTTGTTGTCCTTTCACTGTTCACATTTTTATCTTCTTTTTCTTAGATCAGTCCCTTTAACATTTCATATAATAAGGGCTTGGTGATGATGAATTCCTTGAACTTGACCTTATCTGAGAAGCACTTTATCTGCCCTTGTATTCTAAATGAAAGCTTTGCTGGATAGAGCAATCTTGGATGTAGGTCTTTGGATTTCATGACTTGGAATATTTCTTTCCAGCCTCTTCTTGCCTGCAAAGTTTCTTCGGAGAAATCAGCTGACAGTCTTATGGAAAATCCTTTGTAGGTAACTGTCTTCTTTTCTCTTGCTGCTTCTAGGATTCTCCCCTTATTTTTAATCTTGGCTAATGTAATTATGATGTGCCTTGGATCCAACTTCTCTGGGACTCTCTGAGCTTCCTGGACTTCCTGGAAGTCTATTTCCTTTGCCAGCTTGGGGAAGTTCTCCTTTATTATTTGTTCAAATAACTTTTCCACCTGTTGCTCTTCCTCTTCTCCTTCTGGCACCCCTAAAATTCAGATGTTGGAACGTTTAAAGATGTCCTGGAGGTTCCTAAGCCTCTCCTCATTTTTTTGAATTCTTGTTTCTTCATTCTTTTCTAGTTGGATGTTTCTTTCTCCCTTCTGGTCCACACGATTGGTTTGAGTCCATGTTTCCTTCCCATCACTATTGGTTCCCTGTACGTTTTCCTTTATTTCACTTAGTGTAGCCTTCATTTTTTTCATCTAATTTGTGACCAAATTCAACCAGTTCTGTGAGCATCCTGATCACCAGTGTTTTGAACTGTGCATCTGATAGGTCGGCTATCTCTTCATCAGTTAGTTTTATTTTTTCTGGAACTTTGATCTGTTCTTTCATTTGGGCCATTTTTTTGTCTTGCTGCACCTGTTACTTAGTGAGGGGCGGAGCCTTAGGTGCTCACCCAGGTGAGGTAACTCCTGTTGCTGCATTGTGATGTTATATGTGGGGAGAGATCCAAAAGGGAACAATGGCACTTGCTCCGCTCTCTGCCAAATTTCAGTCACTTCCTCCACCTCCCTCAAGCAAATTGGGCCCTTCTGGTGCAGATTCCTGGGTGGGTTGGCTTGTGTACATTCTAGGACCCTGTGGGTCTCTCCAGTGAACTCTTGTGTGAGGCTGGGAGTTTCTCTCACTGCTGCCTCAATACCCACAGGTATTTTCAATTGGTTTGAGGCTTTATTTCCCTGTTACATGATTTCCCTGTTACTGGAGCTCTGGGTTACATGATCTGTGTGGTTCCCCAGTTGTTCTTCCCGGTTTATCTGCATATGAATGTGGGACCACCTGCTCCACCAGCCACCGCTGTAGCCTTGCTGGCCAGCTGCAGCCTTGCATGCCCCATTCCACAATCCAGTGCTGGGTCTGCAGGCTGCCGTCTTGCTGGAAGTCCTCTCCTCGTGCCGCTCTCTACCCTTCCAGCTGGTCTAGGTTAGTATTTTTTCTTTAACTCTTTGGTTGTCGGTCTTCCATACAGTTCAATTTTCTGTCATTCGTGATTGTTTTTTTGTTTTTAAATTGCTGTTGTCCTTCTTTTGGTTGTGCGAGGAGGCACAGCATGTCTATCTATGCCTCCACGTTGGTGGGAAGTCCCATTGGCCTAAAATTTTCTTTCCTGTCGTGTCTTTATTTGGTTTTGGAATTAGAATAATGCTGGCCTTATAAAACGAGTTTGGGAAATTTCCCTCCTCTTGAATTTTATAAAATAGTTTTTAAAATATATTTTATTGATTATACTATTACAATTGTCCCATTTTTCCCCTCACTGTGTACCAGCCTCCCACCATCATTCCCCTACCTTAGTGTATGTCCATGGCTCATAAATATAAGTTATTTGGCTTCTCCATTTCCCATACTATTCTTAACCTCCCTGTGTCTATTTTATACCTACCATTTATGCTTCTTATTCCTTGTAACTTTTTTCTCATTCTCCCCCTCCCCAGAGATTACTTCATGTAATCCCTATTTTTGTGAATCTGTTCTTGTAGTTGTTTGCTTAGTTTATTTTTGTTTTTATGTTTGTTTTTTAGGTTCGGCTGTTGATAGTTGTGAGTTTGTTGTCATTTTACTGTTTATATGTGAGTTTGTTGTCATTTTACTGTCTATATTTTTTATCTTTTTCTTGAGAAGAAGAAATGTTAGCTCTTCTTGGAAAGTTTGGTAAAATTTACTTGTGAGACCATCTGGTCCAGGGCTTTTGTTTGTTGACAGTTTTTTGATTACTGCTTCAATTTCTCTGGGTATACTCAGTCTATTCAGAGTCTCTGATTTTTCCTGATTTAGTTTTAGAAGATTGTATTTTTCTAGGAATTTATCCATTTTCTCCAGGTTGTCCAGTTTGTTGGCATATAGTTGTTCATAATATTTTCTTACAATCCTTTCTATTTCTTTGGTGTCAGTAGTTATTTCTCCTCTTTTATTTCTGATTTGATTTATTTGGGTCCATTCTCTCTCACTCTTGATGAGTCTGGTTAAAGGTTTGCAGTCTTAGTTATTTTTTCAAAGAACCAGCTTTTGAATTCATTGATCATTTGTATTTTTTAGACTCTTTCATTTATTTCTGCTCTGATCTTTATTGTTTCTTTCTTTCTACTCACTTTGGGCTTTGTTTGTTTTTCTTTGTCAAGTTCCTTTAAGTGTGAAGTTAGATTGTTTATTTGAGCTTTTACTTGTTTTTTGAGCTAGGCCTGTAATACTATGAATTTCTGCCTTTGGATTGCTTTGCTGTATCTTACAGATTTTGGGTTATTGTGTCCTCATTTTCATTTGTTTTGATGTATCTTTGATTTGTTCCTTGATTTCATTGTTGACCCATTCATTGTTTAATGAAATGTTATTTAGCTTCCATGTGTTTGCATGTTATTCAGTGTTCTTGTGATTGATTTCTAGTTTCATAGCATTGTGGTCAGAGAAGATGCTTGATATGATTTCAATCTTCTTAAATTTATTGAGACTTGTTTGGTGTCCTAACATGTGATCTATCCTAGAAAATGTTCCATGAGTACTTGAAAAGTATGTATAATCTGCTGCTTTGGGTTGAAATGCTCTTAAGATATCAAATACCTTTTGTCTATTGTGTCATTTAAAGCCACTGTCTCCTTGTTGATTTTCTGTCTGGAAGATCTATCCATTGAAGTCAATGGGGTGTTAAAATTCCTGACTATAGCAGTATTTCTATCAGTCTTTCCCTTTACATCCATCAAGATTTGCTTCACATGTCTAGGTGCTCCTATATTGGGTGTGTAAAGGTTTACGAGGGTCATATACTCATGTTATATTGCTCCCTTTATCATTATGTAGTGTCTTTCTTTGTCTCTTACTATATATAGCCTTGGTTTTAAAGTCTATTTTGTTAAATATGAATACTGCTGCCCAAGTTTCTATTTTCTTTCTATTCACATGAAATATCTTTTTCTATCCCTTTACTTTTAGTCTATGTGTATCTTTAGGTTTGAGGTTGGTCTCTCAGAGGCAACATATATATGGGTCTTGTTTTCTCATCCATTTAGCTACCCTGTGTCATCCTTTCAGCTACCCTGTTTCTTTGTTTGTAGCATTTAAGCCATTTACATTTAAGATGCTTATTGATAGATACATACTTAGTGCCATTTTATTGTTTGATTATTTACCTCTGTATTTTTTCTTTCTCTTTTTCTTCTTCTTCTTAAAGCAAGTCCTTCAACATTTGTTGCAGTATTAGTTTGGTGTTAATAAACTGCTTTAGCTCTTTCTTGTCTGGGAACTTCTTATTTCTCCTTCAATTTTAAATGATATTTGCAGGTCCTTGCTTTTCATCACCTTGAATATTTCACACCATGCCCTTCTGGCATGAAATGTTTCTGTTGAATAATCAGATGCCAGACTAATTGATGCTCCCTTGTAGGTAACTACATACTTTTCTCTTATGGCTTTTAGGATTCTCTCCTTATCTTCAAGCCTTGTCATTTTAATTATGGTGTGTCTTGGTGTAGGCCTCTTTGGATCCAACTTGTTTGGGACTCTCTGAGCTTCCTGGACCTGTGGGTCTAGGAATAAACCTAACCAGGGATGTAAATTACCTGTATTGAAAAATTATAAAACACTGAAGAAAGAAATAGAAGATACAAATAAGTGGAAGCACATACCATGTTCGTGGATAGGAAGAATAAACATTATTAAAATATCCATACTACCCAAAGCAATTTATAGATTCAACCCAGTTCCTATTAAGATTCCAATGATGATTTCACAGAGCTAAAACAAATATTTCAACAATTTGTGTGGAACCACAAAAGACCTGAATAGCAACAGCAATCATGAGAAAGAAAAACAAAGTTGGAGGAATAGCACTACTTAATATGAAACTATACTATAAGGCCATAGTAATCAAAACAGCATGCTACTGGCATATATATATATATATATATATATATATATATATATATATATATATATAAACGGATCAAGGGAACAGAATAGAAAGCCCAGAAATAAACCCATACCTTTATAGTCAATTAAAATTCTACAGAAGAAGCAGGCACATACAATAGGCTAAAGATAGCTTATTCAATAAATGGTGTTGAGAAAACGGAACAGATACATTCAGAAAAATGAAACTAGACCTCCTTCTTACAATATATATGAAAATAAATTTAAAATGGACCAAAGAGTTAAATGTTATATCCAAAACAAAAATCATAGAAGAAAACATAGGCAGCAAAATCTCAGATGCTGCTCATAGCAATATTTCATTGGATATATCTTCCCAGGCCAGGGAAACAAAAGAAAAAAACAAATGTCTCAAAAAATTAAAAATAGATCTGCCTTTTGTCCCAGAGATCTCACTTCTGAGAATATATATGAAGAAACCTAAAACATTAATTTGAAAAAAATAAGCACCCCTATGCATTATTTACAATCACAAAGATATGGAAGTATCCCAAGTGTCCATCAGGAGATGAGTGAACAGAACAACTATGGGACACTTACATAATGGAATCTACTTGGCCGTAAAAAAGAAAATTTTACCCTTTGTGACAGTATGGATGGACATGGAGCACTTTATACTAAGTGAAATAAGCCAGTCAGAGAAAGACAAATACTGTATAATTTCACTCATATGTGGACTCTAATGAACAAACTGAATTAACATGAAAATGGAATTGACTCATAGATGGAGAGCAGGATGACAGCTGTCAGTGGGGGAAGGTTAAGGTTTGGAGGGATTGAGTGAAAAGGAAAAAAGGACTCATGGGCATGGACAACAGTGTGGCAATTGCTGGGGGGACTAGGTATATAAGGGGACTAAATAGTCATGGAAAAATACAATAAATATTAAATCAAAGAAATAAGAAAACAGAGAAAGCTTCCAAAACAAAGTCTTGGGGAGACAATAGCAAAGAACACTACTCTTTGCAACCTTCTTCCAAAGAAATATTTGACATCTCAGAGGGACAAAGACATGACATCTGGCTATTTAGATGTTAAGCACAGTACAGTGTTGGTCTCTGCCAAATTGCAGGTTTCACTCTTTGTGTGTCTACATTAGCAGAACAGTGGAGGACTTAGGCAATTACTCGGTTGATTCAACCTCTGATTTTTTTCAGATAATTGGAGAAAATACATAGGCAATATGGCATAATACTGGATAATTATGGATGTTTGGTGCATCATCCCATCATGAGAGTACAATCCTTGATTATATTATAACTATAAAGTTTCTTAAATGATTCTAAAAATTACTGAAAGTGAGAGGGTAAGACTAAGAGAGAGATAAGGTGAGAGGAAGTGAGAGAGAGAGAGGGAGAGAGGAAGGGCACACATGCGGGAACATGTTAGAAAGATTAAAAAGTGTGTTGGCATTTTTTCCTTTGAAATATGACCAAAGGAACTATAATAGTTGGACCTCATGTGTTTTTTTTTGATGTTCTTATCGAAATGTACTCCCTATGAAGACTTTGTTCATTACAAAAGGAACACCGAAAGCCATCATCACTTGAAGCTTAGTCTCCCTTGGAACTTAACATGGCCAAAAAAAACCACACAGGGATTTCATAAAGAGGAAGATGTACCTAAATAAGGTTAAAGTATTTGGATAAAGATCCAATATTCTATTTAAGATTTAAGAATTCATTAGAATATACAATTGAATATATAAAAATTAATATTTAATAAATTTAATCCCTAGAATAAACATCTCAGATAAAATAGTTTTATTAAAATCACCTTCAAGAATGTATCAAAATTAAGATATGATACCAAGGTATTATGCAAAGAAATTTAGATTCTTTTTTAAACTGCACAGTCAAAATCCTAAAGCAATTCTAACTTTTGTGGCTGACAAATCAGTAGTTTATCAGAAAAAAAAATTGGGGCAAAATTTTGTCTGTGAAACAAAAAGTCTGTGATATTTTAATGTATGTCCATGAAGCTGGCCAACTCTGATTTTTTTCATATTTTTTTCTTGTCTTACAGAATGTTGCCGAAGTCTTTATCCATGTCTTTCTTTTTTAAAATGCTATTTATTTAGAAGAAAGAGAGGGAGAACCTATTCTACAGCTAAAGGATATAAATTAATCAACTTCAAATAAATTTTAAGATGGAAAGAGCAAACGAGGAATTATGAGCTACACTAACCTCCATTTTTTTAACTTGGCATGTTTTTTTTATATTTACCATTTATGCTCAAGGTAAAGTTAGAAAAATGACAATGACAATGTAGGTCATGAGAAGGGGATGGTCAATTGCTTGTCTAGACACTGTCTTTGATAACAAGGAGCATTTTCAGATACCCAGGGAAAGCGTATCCTTTTCAGAGAGGTAACTAGATAGGGTATGTGTCCTTATATTACCAATAATTGGGCCTAGAATTGACAGTCGAGAATTTTCTCTCTCCTAACTGGCTCATGCCTCAAACTAGATTCTGCCTGCTCTTTTCTAAATGAAATTCAGAGAGTGGAGAAAAATTCTGGTTTTAATGAAGGTGATACAACGTTAGAGACAATGTGAATATTCTTCAAACTGATTATCATGCTAGATACCATCTGAATTTTTATAGTGACCTATTTTTATAGATAATGTGATTCTACATGGATTAAACCATATTCGCTCAGTTTTAGCTCATTTCTTAGCATCCTCCTTTCATTCTTGGTTATTATGGTTTCTTATGGGATTTGCAGTCATTTTTTTCCTACCTACACCTTTATTATCAAGAATGAATATGGTGTTCATATATTTTTTAAAAAGCATTTCTTTCCCTTTTGGTTTTTTCTTATTGCAAAGGTAAGCTTTGCTGTGACTTTGAGTAAAATTTAACCTGCAGAAGCATGCTGGAACTAGCTAAATTTAAACTTCATCAGGTTGCAATGCAAAAATATCATGACAAAAGTGTGTGTTTCATCTTGTCTTTTGATGAGTACAGCACAAAGTAGAAAATGTTTCCTTTTAACACATACTGCCAAATTTCTATACTGGCGCCCTAATTACACCCTTGCAATGTGAAGGCTTGTCCATTTGCACATCAGTGGAGAGCAAATTCTGCCACACATTGGAGCACTGGTGCCGTCAAGTGAACTAGGAGAGTGCGTAAATGACTCTTTTTCTTTTAATGTTTTCCCCCAACATTTTATTATGAAGATTTTCAAACACACAGCAAGTTTGAAAGAATTTTTCAGTGAACATCTCGATACCTTTCACCCGGATTCTACCATTAACATTTTACAACGTTTTCTATAACACATAATTATCCCCCCATCCATTTCTCTATCTGTGCATCAATCCATCTTATTTTTGTGATGCATTTCAAAGTGAATTGCAGAACTGCTCCCCTAAGTACTTCAGCCTGTTATAATGGTTTTGATGAAGAAAATGGATGCATTTCTCCCAAGCAACTTTGAAAGAGCAATTTTAGAGAGACGAATAAAGGTAGAGGAAATTATTTTCCAGGAACAAAGATATGAAGGAAAATAAGTTTTGAGACCTCACACAGGGTCATTTTATAGAATGCTATTCTAGTCCCGCTGGAATTTAAATCAATATTGCCTTTTTTTTTTGCTCTCAGTAGCAAGAGAGAATTGTTTCATCAGATCATCAGATTTATATGACACTTTTGAATCAGTAACACATTGGTATTAACTTGGTACCAAGTGATGCTTAAAATATGAGAATTGCTACTGGATTTAGTTTTTATATCACTAAGCAGACCTAGGACAAGTATTTTCCTCTATGTTATTGAAACCAAATAGTACAGATAAGATGACCTGAGCATAGTATGGGATAAAATCATCCTTTCTTTAGGATATTGGTTTCCTAGATGAGGGGCATTAAATGCATAACAAAGTAACGAAGGCATCTTCTCTGCATGTTATTGTGTTGCTCTTTAGCTATGTGATGACTTAAACTTACTTGGCAGGAGAGGGGTGAGTAAGTTACCAGGCAGTGTTGGGGTATGAAAAAGAAGTGAAGTGAAATAAGGAGTTCTGAACAGGAGTTTCTAGAGTGATCCACTTAATAAGAGTTCTTAAATTGGAAGCAAAATCATAGAGAACAATCTTTAATTTGCCATCTACATGAAATGAGAGATGATTTAACTTTAAGATGCCTTATGTGTCCGTGATTCACGAATTGATAACACAAGGTAGGACAGTGAATAATTTGAAATGAATGTAATGTGCAACCTTGTGGCCACAAGAAAAAGTTGCAGGCTTATTGCCTGGGGCTGAAGGGTGATTGGAGGGTGGAAAACAATTATGGATACATAAGAGTTTGTCTGGGCCTGACCCAAGGATGAGCCAAAGAGGACAACTTAAAATTCCACTGGGGTTACACAAAAAAGAAGAGATTTTTAAAAAGGAAAATGGTGGCAAAAGAAAGTTGACTGTGATAGTTGAAGGTAGGGAGGGGAAATGATTGCTGGGTATAGAAGCTGATAGAGGGAGAGATGTACTTACTCCCCTTTTCCTTTAAACACCAGGGAATGTGGTCTGTACTATGCTCTAGAGCTAGGGCCCCTGATGCCTCCTTTTGCCTAGAGTTGTAAATATACATCTTTATTGTGAGTAGAGGGCAGATGATAGCCTTCTGTCAGTGCTCTTCAGTTCCTCCATCCGTCTAGATCTTGTGACAGTGATATACCACGGTCCACCGGAGGAAGCTCACGGAGGGCCTCTGGAGGGAAGGAAAGGCCAGTGCTTATCAATGATAGATTAGTTCGCTTAAACAGGAGAACATCCCACAGTGAGAGGTCTGGAGGAAAGTCAGTCTCCTAACATAATAGAAAGGCGAGGTGATTCACCTAAGTTCACACGGCAAATTAATTGAAAACATTGGGTTTTATCCTGAATCCCAGTCCATCGTCGTGTAGGGGAAATGGGAGAAGAAAAAGAAGGGAGAGAAGAGTGTAATGGAAGAGGGGTGAGAAAGGAAGAAGGGAAAGTGGAGAAAAGGAAGAAAAATGGAGATAAAGCATCTCATAGTCCCCCCAAATGTTTAAAAAATCCTAAGATTTCAAGATGCCCACAAGTTTGGATATTATATCTCTATTTTCCCCACCTTGTTTCGGTTTTGGGTACTCTGCCATCATCTGGCCTAAACTCATGTCAGAGGGTGAGTGCTCAGCTCACTGAGGTTGAAACCGTGATGGGAACCTGCTGAGAGCGGTCCTAGACTAATGCAGTCATTGTGTTCTTCCCCCAGTCTCTCTCTTTTAAATACACTATATATCTGAACAGTTCAATATGGAAATCTTTGTGATTTCACTCATATGGGTAATTTAACTCAAAATATCCGTGGGAGAGGAAAGAGATTTACTTGAAAAATTCTGGAGGTTGCAGAGATCCTTAACAGAGTAGCTCTGTCTTGTCACCCAAGGACGACTGCCCCTCCTTCCCACCCCCCATTCCCCCTTTTGTAACCTGTCCTGAAACACGTCAACTACTTGTTCACCGGATGTTCTCTACTTTTTGATAAAAAAAAGGTTTTAAATTTATTATATGTTAGTGCATTGTTTTTTTTCTTCTAAAATAGAGGTCAATGGTAATCCATAGTCACTTTTACTAGAACTCATCTATTGTCTACTTGATAATGGAAGAATTTGAATTTTAGCAAGGCATAGTTGGTTATAGATACAATTAATAAATAGTACAGCCCACAGAGATTTTGAGAATACAAATATTTTCTACATTATGCATGCTAAAAGAACAAAAAGACCCCTTTTATATCCAGAGAAAAGGATGAAGGAGTCAAATGAGACTTAGAAGCTTTCTATTGGGTCTTAGAAGAGGGTCATGTGAGTGCACTTTTTATTTTCAGATTCTATTTGGGATTTTGATACTCATGTCCACAAAAGTCACACATTGTGTAAAAGACAAAGAGATCCAAATGTGAATTCTACAATCTCTTTTTAGAAATAATAAATAATTGACACTGGTTTTCCTTTGTATCTTCCATAGCTTTGATATAATTCACTCATTCACCCATTCTTCTTCCATCTACCTGTGTGCTTCTGTCTAACCATCCATCCAAGCATCCATTTAGAAAACATATAGTATACTTGAGGCATTTGCTTGGGTTATGAAGAGGAATGAGCCATTCCGTACCTGGAGGAAGCTCCCAGGGTAATAAAATGCCCTTTTGTCAGTCTGGGGTTCACTCCCAAGCTTTCATGTAGGGCTCTCCCCAAAGGCAGAAGACCAACATGGCACCTCCCTCCACAACTTCGATTTTACTTTAAGGCTAACCTATGGGGAAAATTAATTTACAGGTTATTTACATCTTTTTATGGATTACATATAGATATTTTATGGGGTGGAGACAAAATCGGTTTGTATTTTAAAATGTTTAAGAGGCAAGAGAAACCCTGACTGACCTTCCATGATTCTGAAGATGGAACGGCAGTGTGTGTGTAAATCTGGGAAGCAAACCGCAGGTACAGGAGGCCTGGGGACGGCTGTGGAGAATGGTGCTGCCCAGCAGGAAGAGCTGGCTTGGGAAGGGCCTTGAGCCAATGACTTTGAACTTTAGGCCTGAGGCTCCAGGAAGTTGCTATGAATGAATCAACAAACTGAACCTCCCAGAATGGTTTGGCTCGTCTTGGTAAACTGATATCAGATATTGTCTAAAGCTAGCTCAGGCAGCATGATAAACTAAATATTGCGCTATAGTCTGTGAGTCAGAAAAGCACCCTTTTGGTTCCACTAATTGTGTGAATGAACTTGTATAAGTACCTTGGTCTGTCAGGGACTCAGTCCTCTCTTCTAACAAAGGGAGGGAAAACCATCCTCCTGTGTGTCCCACAGGTGATCATGCCACAGTGTCTTCCTGCATAAACAGTGAACAATACGCATACTGTTTATTAATGTGAGTCACTGCAACTGTGATGTAAAATCACTCAATAAATATTTTCATAATTTTTTACAAGTGAGTTTCCAAATACTCTTTTTTTTCAAACTCATGTAGCAGCCCTTCATCAGAGGATTAAGAGTCTCTGTCCCTTGAAGGTGGTTGTTTTTCTGTTTTTACAGAATCTGAGCATAGCCCCCACTGCAATAATTCTGTAGCTAAACCAACATTTCTTGCAGGACTCCACTCCCATAGCCAGGTGCCCCACTTCTGGTCTCATCTCTTGCCCAAACAGAAAAACTTCTCTCCTTTTTTCTTCTTGTTTCTCAACTCCACATCCAAAATGAAATCTTTATCCTAAGCTCACTCTTCAGACTTGAGAGTATGGAGATATCTAGATGTTTCTACAGAGACATTCACCTTGAGGGTTCCTGACCACCGATTTCTTGGTGTTCTTTTACTTCACTCCCTGATCTTTTTGGAGGCAAGTTTAACTCAAGTTTCTTTCCTTTTTTAATCGTTATTTGTTCATTTATTTATTCATACACCAAGCATTACATGTGTTTTTTCATTGCATGGCACCGGACTTTGGGAAAATGAAAGGGAAATGAAAACTTTTGTTCCTGATTTGAAGGGTCTTCTGAAGGGGTGGGATAAACAAACCTGGGGAAGGTATGGATAAATACTGCAGGAGGCGCAGCAGGAAGGTAGGAACCAAGAGCTGTGAGAAGTCTGAGCAGGCAGGGAGTAATTCTACCTGGGAACCTCTGGCCAGGCTTCGCAAGAGGGGAGTCACTTAAGAATCTTGAAGAATGATAACTTGTTTACTTATTTATTTAGTCATTTGTACTCCAAGTTGTGGGATTTGGGATGGATCTCAAAATTATAGGTGATCTCTATAAAAGTAAGTGAAAAAAATCGAGATATTGAAAAAAATTAGAAAGAAAATGAAATGAAGGCAGGGTGAAATTAGGCCGTGAATGTATGGACTTAGACTTATCGGAGGTGGGTCACAGAGTTGAGCTAAGCAGAGAGAAGAGGCCTCTTTTCACACGAATCAGTGTGCTGAAGATGATGAACACTAAGCAGCTCTCAGAAAACCTCAACTCTCCCGGGTCCGGAGAGACATTTCCTTAGTGCCCACAGAAAGAGACCCCCAGTGAAACCAGACGATACTTTCGAACACCATCCCTACAGTCAACAGACCAGCAGGGTTCATGGGTTTATTCTCACAACATGTGTTAAGGGGGGAGGCAGTCAATGGCATAACGTCCATGTCAAGCTGAGTGAAAGCAATTCTAAGTTGTCAAGCATACAGCTGAGAACAATGAATACAATTTTGCCAGGTGAGGCTGGCATTTGGAGCTGAAGTAATACGATGAACAATAGCAGAAAGTTGTGAAAGTGACTGGAGTGGCTGAGCAACCATGCAGAGTTGGCATGGCCGTAGCACGGGGTGTGTCTGGGAGCTCTGCTACCTACAGTGAAGGGCTTGGTTGCCTGCCTACATTTTCCAACTTCAGCATAGCCGCGCCTCAATTCCACCCTCAAGTCATAAGATTCAATTTGACTTAATTTTTTTTATTTTTCACTTTCAAGATATCCGATGCTCTTTCATGGCCAGATAGCTGTGTCCAGACAATTTCTTCAGGCTAGACTGCCATCATCTACCTCACCTATCTTGGTGTACCAGGTTATGTCTCCACCACCTTCTGTTGGCTCTGGAAAAATTCTCCCAGGCTGGCCCTGGCTGGTGTGGCTCAGTAGACTGAGTGCCGGTCTCCAAACCAAAGGGTCACCAGTTTGATTCCCAGTCAGGGCACATGCCTAGATTGTGGTCCTGGTCCCTGCTGGGGGTGCACAAGAGGCAACCACGCAGTGAAGTTTCTCTCCTTGTATTTCTCCCTCCTTTCCCTTCTCTCTAAAAGGAGATAAATAAAGTCTTTAAAAATTTAAAATAATAAAAGTTCTCCCAGGATGAATCTAACATTCCTCCTTTGAATTTCATAATGCATTTTGTTTATCTCTTCTATGCCCTTCATTAGCTTTGTAATTCTATGTGGGTATTTTTGCTTTTTCTTTGGTCTGCAACAAAACAAGATTTCTTCTCATTCATTTTACTTTCTCTACCACCTGGCAGAGTGGCTTAACTAAATAGGTATTTAATGAATATTTACTGACTAAGAAAGGGAGAAAGATGAATGGGGTGATAGGCAGGAGGTGATACTGGAATAGTTAGGTGGAAGAAAATTGCAAAGACCCCATGCTAATGATGTAGACTTTTTCTAAATTGAAAAAATTTTGCTAGAAAGTGGAGAACAATAGGAAGTGTGTACGTACACAAGGGAGTTGATGGGCCAAGCCAGCATTTCGGAAGGGAAACTGGCAGACAGGGGTACAGACAGACCAGTTGATGCTTATTGCAGTATCCTTGGCGTGAATCAGTACAGCTTGGAGCCAAGACAGAGCAATGAGCAAGAGGATACACGGGAGGTAAAAACATCAAGACCATGTGAACAGTTTTGTTCTGAAACTGTTCTGAAGGCACTGCCTGACATATATACTTCACCAGTTCGAGTTATTTCCTGCTCATTATTTATTATTTTTAAATTGTGATATAATGTACCAAAAGGGCACCAATTTTAAATATATACAATATAATTCAATAAATTTAATGTATTTCTATAGCTGTAACTGTCACCATGATTAAAACAGAGGGCTCCTTGTGTTCCCTCCTAGTTGGTATCACTCCCCAAACATAGCTGCAATTCTGATTTTTATCACCATTAATTTGTTTCGCCTCTTCTTTAACTATATGTAAATAGAATTGCACAGTACACATTCTTTTGTGTCTGCTGTCTGTTGTTGGTGTGTGATTATCGTCCTTTCATTTTCATTGATGCATAGTATTCCATGTTATGAATATATCCATCCCATTGATGGATATTGGGGTTGTTTCCAACTTGGGACTATCATGAATCAAGTTTCATCACTTTTAATACCTCAAATTGTTCTGTGAGGACTACACTGTCTATAAAAGGCTGTTACATTGCAAAAAGCCTTGGACTTGGAGTCCAGCCCTGTCTCTGACAGTTATTAACTTTATAACATGGGCAATTTATTTCACAACTCTGTCTCAGTTATGTTTTCTGTAAAATTGGGGTAACTCTCTGAACTCACCCAATCTTGAAAACCAAGTCAGGCCTGACCTGGTAAGTAGGATGTGTGTCTTTGTGAGCTATCAGGAGTTGACTGATTTGCTCACTCTTAGAGCCCCTGAGCCTGGCACTCATTAAATGCTCACAAATTGTTGAACCAGTCAATGACGATTAATAATAGTTGGTAATTTTACCCTTAATCTTTCCTGTCTAAACAATAATCCTTCTCAGTGGACTTTTTAGTAATATATCAACCCATTATGTGACTCATGGATAAGTAATTAAAATACATGTAGCACATAAGCCTGTTCTTGAGGCTCCTATGTTTATTTTAGCTGAAACTTGCAACATGGACGTTGTCCAAACGTTACTGTTGTCTTGGTCTTTGTTTCTTTAATGCGATACTCCGCAAGCGGAGGAATGGGTGTTTGACCAGGCTCTGTGCCCCGTGGAGCCTGGCTCACGCTGAGTTCTGCGTGCGAGCAGATGTTCCATGGCCTGTGCTCACCTTTAAGGACTGCTTTAATCTCCATTCCATCAAATACACTTAGCCCTTTTTATTACTTTATATTACTGTAAATACTAGTAATATTTATCTAATAGATGCATTGGTTTAATATGAGTCGATGTGTGATTATACCCTTGAGCAGTACACTGTTACTATGATCTTTGCTTGGAGCTTCTGGGGAGAGGCCCTGCTCTGGGTCATCCATCCAGCACTGAAACAACTATTGACTGATTAGACAATTAAACAGCCCATTGTGGGGGCTTCCTATTATCAAAACAACGGGGTTGATTCCTACAGAAATAGTGACAGTTTTTGGTTTTGTTTGTTTTTGAGGGACACGCACCGTGAATGCAACTGATTTTTACACAGTGGGTTAGTCAAAAGGGAATATTTATGGTGATGAGCGATGAAAATTTGTTAAATTTGGTTACAGTTTCTTCTGCCCCTTAATTTGGGGGCTCTAATGTGATATCTGAGAAATGCAATCCAATGAATTGTGAGGCTCTTATGAACAGTTAAGGGGGGATTTCAGCTTTCTCTACTGAACACCAGACTCTTCTCTCTGAATATTAATTGGGCATCTGCCCTTGGGTATTCTATGGAACATAAAAATTCAACCCCTCAGCAACAAGCTTCTCCTTTTTTTTCTCTAACTTTGCCCCATCCCTGTTAGTTCCTTCATGGTGACTGACAACAGTCACTTGTACAAACTAGAGAGTTCTCTCCTATACCCAGTCCAACTGTACAAAGGGGTGGCATATTAAATCCATCATTCAGTTCTTTGACCCCCACCTCTTTATCCCTCTTATCTAATCCCCATCTTTCTCTCCTTTCACTATAATAACTCAGGTCCTTAGCATTATTCTCCTGTAGTATCATCTCCTGGATTCTCTCTTTTCAACATAAATCACCTACTACTCTTCCTGTGCTTTTTTCCCCAAATAATTTTATTAAAATTCAACTTAAACAATGACATGTTCTCTTTAAAGTCTTTCACTGTCTTGTTGAAACTTTTAAGAAACATTTAGAGATGTTTTCCACAGGCAGGTAAGGTCTCCTGACACATGGTGGCCATGGCTTTGTGTTCCAGGTTTAGTTCCCTCCTTCCCTGGCATGTGTTTGTCACTTAATAATGACAGAAGTACTCAAAGGTGTCATGCTGTTTGTGGGATTTCCTTTCTTTCCTTTCTTAAAACTTGTACACAACTTACATGCAAGCACAGTTTTCTTATGCAAGATACAAGTCTCCTACACTTTGCAAAGCCTCGCATGCAAAGTTCTTCTTCCCTCAATGCTGTGTTTTTTCAAACCTCTGCACACACATATTCTCCCCCTTCTCTGGGAGGTCTTCTTTTCATGTCTTCAAGGAAACTCCATCACATCCTTTAATAATGAGGTAGGACATCAACGGCTCCGAGAATCCTTTTCTGACTCCTCTCTAAAATAATGATGTTGTTCTGGGCTGGTTTTCAAAGTGTGCAGCCCTGATTGGCAGAATTTGCACTTGTTCTGTAATTACTGATCTCCTACTCCTTCTCCCCAGCTAGAAGGTAGGCTCCTGAAGAGAAGGGAAGGCTGTTTTACTTGACTTTGTACTCCACAATCACGGTCAGTAAGTGTTTGTTGAAAGATGAATGAGAAAATTGTTTAACTTATCAGAGTGTTCATTTGAAGTATGAGGCAGGAAATAACCATGGAGAAAAGGACTTTTGAGTAATGGAAAACAATCTCCTCTGCCCTGATAAGCTCAGAATGCTTCCTTTCTATCCTGAAGTTAGAGATATAAAAACTTCTCTCATAGCAGAAAGAATAGAGGATATTTGCAGAGATTTAAAGGGTGTCAAACTGTAGGGCTCTTCAGTATGGACTAATGAACTAACAATTTGGAGATGCATTAGAAGCAACAAATTATTTAATTATATGTATGACTCTGTCTATGTAGCCTTTATATCAGAGTTTGAACTCTGAAGCTGACATATGAAGACTTTGAGATATGTCTACAATAAGAATATCACATTAAATGCCAGGTGCAGTCAGTATGGCTTGGACTGGCCTGGGGCACTAAGGATCAGGCTGATCAGAGGATGAAAAGAAGAGAAGACGTAGGGACAGTCCGAGATGGCACCAAGAGCACTCCCATCTATGGGTTTCAACAACACCCTTACATCACTGCAGTGAAGTGTGGGATCAGAGCAAGATCACTATTGACTATTCTTTGTAAGCTGCTAAACCTGTTTGTGTTTAAGTTGTCTTAGTTGTAATATGCTGAATTTATTCTATGATGTAAAGTTCTTCTTTACAAATAATATTTTGGTTGTTCTTTTTAAAATTATGAAATCTAATGGGGTGACACTGGTTAATAAAATGTATAGGTTTTATGTGTACAACATCACCAGCCAAAGTCAAGTCTCCTTCTCTCACCATGTACTTGACCCCTGTCCCCTTTTCATCCCCCCCACATATCCTCCCCCCACTGGTAAACCACCATGCTGTTGTCTGTGACTATGAGGGGTTTTGTTTTTTGCTAATTTTGTTTGTTCATTTGTTATCTTCTGTTTTATATCACACATGAGTGAAATCATATGGTTCTTGTCCTTTTCTGTCTGATTTATTTTGCTTTGCGTGATATTCTCAAGATCCTTTCATGTTGTTGCAAATGCCAGTCTTTCATCTTTTCTTATGGACAAGTGTGTTTCCATTGTTCTTATAAAGACTCAAGTGAATACATTTTAAGGTATTATCAGTGATACCTAAACCAAATAGATATACATCCTAATGTCTTGCTTTGCTGGTGACTTGATTGGGTAGCACAACCAAGTCATCCCAATATAGGCCTATATTTTTGTCTATACAGTACATGGTTGAAAAGGAATGAAAAATTATGTTAGTAAAATGCTCTGTGTGTTTCTGCATGACAATGCATAAATGGTGTTTTATTTCAAAGGTGTATTACTCTCTTCACTGAATAAAATCAGATGATTATATGTATCATAGTAGTATATTATAATGTCATTGAAAGTAAAAAGAAAACAGAGTGCATAAACAAGAAGTGCTTGGAATAAGTGATCAGAAGTTTCGGGTGAATTGTTTTATGGATTGTGTTGAAACTGGGACCAGGACTGGGGGGGACATCAAGCAGGATTTTATAAGAGTATCAAAGAAATTTCACAAACCAGTTAGAATCATAGAAATTTTCATAGAGTCCTAACTACAGAATAATGGCAATTAGGATAAAATAAATATCAAAAAATCAATAAAAGTGATAGAATTTGAAGAAGGAATTTGGATATTGCACCTGCATATTTCATTTCCTTGAGGATGTAATTTAAAAGCTTATGCACTGAAAAATGAATAAAAGCTCATTGATGTCAATGAAAATATATTAACAAGAGGAAATTATTGAACTAAAATATAAATAACGTAGTTACTTGCTTATGACATGAGAAATGTTTTAAATGTAAAGTCTTGTAAAAACGGAGTTGTATAAAACTTGTTTCAGTTTTCTGACTGAAAGACATAGTCTCCATCCACCTTCCCATTTCCTCCCCCTTTTTCAGAGCTCAAACTGCTACCACCACAGAGCCAGTAACATCATCTTCCTCACGTTCCTCAGGGGTCTCTGCTCATTCAAACTCCAATGCAGGTTTTATTCCTTTTATCAGGTGACCCACCTGAGGTATTTGACACAGCTGACAATTTTCAATAGAAAATTCCTCTTCTCCTGACTTATCGGAGGCCATTCTTAGTGGTTTTCTTATTTCATTGGTTTTCTTCAGTGGTTTTCTCAAGCTGCTTATTTCCACCCTCTCCCTGGTCTTTTCACCTTGAAATAGCTGTTGAAGTTTCATGTAGCCTAGCTTCCTTTTCAATTCCCTTTCTCCATCACCCCTCAGGCTCTTGGAGAACCTTACCACCCAAGGCTTGAACCATCAATGACACAGCAGTGATGCCCAGAGTGTTACATTTTGCCCCCTTGTCCTTCCCGTTTTCTACTCTGACCTAGTCTCCTGCCTGCTTCTAAGATTCTCTACACGAGCATCTCCTTGTATTGTTAACATGAAAACCTTTTCCCCAGCCCAACTTCTGGTCTTTCTCATTCATTTCCCATCAGAAATAGCCTCAGAGTCCATACAGTTGCTCAGGTAAGCCAACTTGTGTTTGTCTTTGAAATCAGCCCCCTTTCTTCTATTGGTCAGCAAGCTCTATCAATGCCACATTCTAAGACTCATTTTAAAATAGATTTTCTTCCTTTTCCCTCCCCAACAGAATTTTAGCTCAGGCTTTGTGGCCTCTCTTACCTGCACTAGTATCTACAGGTCACTTAGAATCATCTTCTCCTTTATGATTTTCTTGTCTTCTGTCTCTCTCTTCATTCATTCATCTCTGATATATTGTCTAGAATAATTGTGCAGAGATGCAATTAGGATCACATCATTCCCCAAATTTAAGTACTTAAACAGTTCCCAATTACTCTGTAGGTTAAGATCCAAATCACTCAGCTGGGCAAAAACAAGAACAAACAGCAACAACTATTCACCTTTAATTGTCCCCGAGTCGACCTGATTACACACGTTACCATGCTGTTCCCCACCCCGACTGCCCAGCGTATTCCTGTCTAGTATTTCTTGCCCTCTGTGTTGCTGCTTTTCCACCCACCCATTGCCTGGTGAACCCTTCTTCTAAGATATAACCCAAGAGTTTTCTCCTTTAAGAAAACTTCCTTGTGGGCACCCTTATCTCGGCTGTCTCATGATCCCGCACGCATGCTCCTATCATAGCGCTTACCAGACAGATGGTATTGTGACCATCTGTTTACCACCCGTTTTTCCCATTAGGCTGAGATCTCAACATTTTTTCAGATGTGACACGTTTCACAGATGACATTCAATAGTGCAACATATTTCCACCAGTTTTCCCAATGAGGTGGCTGTAACTGGACCATTTTTTTTCCCTCTCAGTCAAGAAAGCATATTCTAATAGCAGTGGGAGTGGCAGACAAGAATGACCATGCCTCTCTCTCTACACACACGCACATGTGAATTTATTTATATTTGAAAGTCATTTAGAGGTCACATACTGATTCTGGGGTTCAGACCGCCTAGATTTAAATCCTGGCTTTTTCGCTTACTGCCCAAAGTCCAAAATGAATTATCTAACTCTATAAGCCCCAGCTGCTTTCTTTGTAAAACAAGAATTATAATAGGAAAAAGACCTAAGTACATAAAAAAATCAAATTAATTAATTCAGGTAACTCACTTAGTATGGTAGTGGGTACATGAAGTGTTTCCAGTAAATCTTAGCTATTGCTGTTATGATTGTCACTACCATTTGATATAAATTGATTGATTTCTCCTCAGTGGATTCTAGTAACTCATTCTTATTTTGCTGCTACAGAATCTGACTTTACATCAGCACTTTCGTGAAAAGACAGAAATAGTTATCCCTCAGACTACTCTGAACTTCAGTTACTCATGAAATTGGAAAAATAACACCCACGACACTGGGCAAAACAGAAAAACAGCACTAGTTGGGAGCATCAAATATACAGTGTTCATACAGTAGACACGCAGGTGCTCCTTCCCCTCCTCGAGTCAAATGTGCCAGCCAAGGGTAAAGGAGAGGGCAGAGCTCTTCAAATTTTCTGGGGCAGAACTATGATGAGATCTGCTTGGTTCCATTATACAAAGAGAAAACCGCTTCACCAAGAGAGGGGCTATCAACCTGAACACTGAAGAGAAAGAAACACGCCTGTGATTGGAAAGGAAATTCTTTAAGTGTGAATTGCTCCGAGTACAATATAAACCTTGTCAGTTATGGCATTCCAGCTGGTGTTTTATTGCCTTTAATTCCCCATTAGTGGTTCGGTGTCTGGGAAAAAGATCCGGCCTCCAGGAGGGGAGCCACGGTTGGAGCTATTGTCCCTGCCTCTGCCCACGTTTTGCGTGGTGTTTATACGAAGTCGTTCAAAAGATTATCTTAGGCCTAATTTTTGTAAGGAGTGTTCGTGACCGAAATAAGCTCTTCCAGGGCCCCCTCTCCCTCTCCTGTCTCTGCCTCTCCTCTCTTCCCACCTTCACGAGGAAATAAATGTTGGGATAACACAGAAGAATCATTTTGATGTAGAATTTGGGTATAGCTGCTCATTACATGGGAGAAGGGCATGGAGAGTGTTGATAGTGGAGTGCGGGCCTCATCGGTTGACCTTAACTCTTCTGCTTTATGGATTGAATGTCCTATATGTATCTATTGCCAGAAAGGACCATGTTCCAATTGGGTGCACACTGATTCTAACATTTACCCAACATATGATTAGGTATCTTGCTGGGGGAATTCAGTTTGTTTACTGACATGATAGGGTAAGGTATTTCCTTCTTGATCATTATTAAGATTACTGGTGTCCGGACTACTACTAGCTGTAAACTGGAGGATGATGAAAACCAGCATTTATTCTAAGGTAGATAGATAGACAAATAGATAGATAGACAGATATTTTGGGGCTCACAATTAAATGCCTTTAATTTATATCATCACACTAATTTCTATAGTACAATGTGAAGCATATAAGCATTTAAGCATTTCCATTTGAAATCAGGGTTCAAAGATTCAGAGAAATGGAGAATATATAACTTTTAGGTGGAAAGGCTAGAATTTGTAACCACATTTAATTAAATCAAAACTCTAAACAAAATGTGCTGTTGTGTCCAAACAACTTTTTTAAAAAGAACAAGGTAGGATTTTTTTCTTTTCTGGACCTAAGAGTTCACACTGCTGAGGAACTTCATGTAGGAATAGGAAGATCTGTGCCCCATCACTGTTTCTTCTGGGGCTGGGTCTTCCAGGCTGTTTACTATGTGTGTCCAGAGGCAGTCACCCCTGAACGTTGTGAGGCTGAGCTGGACGTCCTTATTATCTGTACCAGCTCCCATCAAAGACATTGAGATGTCTGTACAAAAGGCCAAAAAGGCTCTCTTCTCCATGTGCCTGATTTTCAAGTCTTTCTGAGGAGTTTCTGGGGGTCAGGTAATGAAATGCAGGTGCATTCCTTTGACAGCCAGAATGTGAAGGCTACAAACATTTGGTTAGAATATGCAGCACTTGTAAATGCTAACCTTGTAATAGCAGTGTTCTCACTACTCCAAACCCTGGAGTCGGCATTTCCTGGCCCTGAGCACTAATCTGAGCCATATTTTTTTTCTATGTAACCACAGACACAGTGGTCACGTTAAAGGGCCTAAGGGTTAAATCAAGTCCAGTAAAATGATACAACATATACATGAAAACTCACAATAGCAGCTAACACCTGAAAGCCCAACTGAAATCTGTGAAAACTTTTATTTGAATCTGTGGTTAAAGAACAATCATCTGTCAGCTTCTGGCCATGGCCTATATTTGAGGTGAGCAATCAGCAACTCTTAAGACACCTTGTTTTCCATTAACCAATACACAAATATTGTTGATTCTGTGTATATTGTTCACCCCTGCTTAACGCCACGTATTTCAGCCATTTCCAGTTCATGGCTGGGTTATTATGGTGTTTTGTTTCTAGTCTTGCAATTGATATTAATGATATTTCCATTATAATTTCATTCCCCAGCTGTCTTTTTTAAAAAGTAATATACAAAAAGTTACATTTGGGGCAATATTTCCCCCATACTATTACAGAGCAGATATCAAGAGTCAACCTGGTGCAGCTTTTCAGAGATTACTGTCACATATGGCTCCCGTAGCACAACTAAGGCAGATGGTGGTACAGAAGGGGTGGGAGACCTCGCTGCCCGTGTTCTCAAAATGCAGAGCAAAGCTGGCACTCCTCTGCCAAAGTCTTGCAGAATTTGGCCCCAAATAAAGTTGGACCATGTCTTTCTGTTTCTCTCTCTTTTCCCCACCTTCTGTCTGGAGACCATGACTGTCTCAGTCACCACACTGCTATGCAGACTCTGCCAATATGGGTCTGTGACCACGGCTGAAAACTTCGACTCATGTGTGATGGAAATCCCCAAGACGTTCTCCCCGCTCAGCCAGAGCAGAAGTCGTTGAAGGTGCTTCCACATGATGAATTCAAGATTTCTCCCAAGATGGAAATTCTAAAATTCTCTTCATCAGTAATTTTCACTGATTAGTCACCTATCAGAGAATGTTCTTTTATGTCTAACTGATAGTCATGTCTACATGATAGGTAATTATTGAGTTATATAAAAATTAATTGAGTCATCTAAGTGGTTGACTCTTGCGATGCCAATCAACCTGAGGCATGGAATTTGGGGGGCATGATAAAGTATGTATCATCAGCTCTAAACATGGATTTTCTTAAAGTCAAGCCTTCGGTCTTAGTTATAGTGTCTGTTACTTTCAGACATGTAACTAAGGCATAACACTTTCTGGAAGCAAACCTCATGGTGGTCCTTACAATAGAAACATGAATGGAAGCTTTAATTTATAAATATTAAGGGTACTGTTCTTGTCTCAGCCATCAGCCTCAATTTTTGTTAATTGTATGTTTCTGTTCTTTCAAAGGACTCAAAGGGTACAACTTAAGGAAAAGTGTTAATTTGATGTATTTCTGCTAATTTCAGTTATTTTAGGGAACAAGTTTGGGTAGGATGTGCAGGTTTTTTATTCCTCGGACTAGACTTATGGTGTGATGGGAAAGTAAAAAACAACCATGGTTAACCCACCCTTAGTCAACATTTTGAACTGGTGAAAGAGTCCATCACCTTGGAGTTTTCTTTATAGAACTGATTTATTTTCTACTTATTTCCTCTTTGCCTTTCAGTGATGCCACACTCATTATATATTGCAACCCTATCAGAACTTGGTATTAAGATGATGTCCATATCAAGCTGGAGTTATACATTTTTCACTTAGTTTATTTTTTAATGTTTATGATGTGTTATTGTTTATGCTGTGAGAGTTGTCAAAATAATGCATCGTGCATTTTGTGTCTTATTTATAGATATTAATAAATAAGCTTTGAAATTGTTTTAGAACCAGCAAATGAAGAGTTGTAATGAACTTTAAAATGTTTGGTACATACCTATAATTCATCAAGTCATCTGTTTTTTAATTATTTTTTAAAATAGTTTTGAATGTCTCTGTTCTGTGGGTGCTAGAGTAGCTATTAGAAATCAGTAATACATAGTTTTTCCTGAAATTGAATTACCCTAACAAAGTAGCAAATGAGGAAGTAAGTAATGTAATTAAAATAAAAATTATAAATGCAATGCTGTCACCTCTAGAGAGTACAGTGTAAATCGAAAAGAAAGAGAGAAGAATCTAGGCCATTTGATGAAACAAGTGAGGCAAGTCTTCATGAACAAAGTCATATTTGAGCAGAGCATTAAAGTATGTTTCTTCCAAGAAAGGCAAAAGGGTTGGTTGGGAGGATGAAGGAGGAGACAGTATCACGAGGATGGAAAAGCCACAGGAGCATGAGGTAGGGTTGTACATTTAAGAATCTGCAAAGAGTTCACAGAGCTAGACTGTAAGGTGCACAAAAAAAGAGGCTTTATGGCAATGGATGAAGCTGAAAAAGAAGTTAGTGGCAATATGTGATACATGGGTGTTATTTGCTCTGAATTTATTTGGCCTTTGCCCCACCCTATGTATGTCCATTTAATAAGAGCTGTTATGATAGAGATTATAGCCCAGATATAATGACGTTCCCATTTTCCTGGTGTACCATGGCCAAAAGTTTGAGCTATGCCTTCTGGGTAATTAATAAAGAGCCCTCACAAGACTTTAGACAGAGGAGGATTGTGGCCAGAATTGCTATGTCAGCAGGAAGGTAAAGAATAGATCAGATCAAACAAGCCTGAGGGCACAGAGTACAGGGTGTAAAGACTTGAAAGATCCCAGCGTAGCCCTCAGCAGAGGCCAAATAAGGTTAGTGACAAAGAAGAAAACTACAAGAAATCTTTTTTTACATTTAATTTTTTCCAATTTACATTTAATACTATTTAATATTTTGCCTTAGGTTCAGGTACACAGCATACTGTTAGACAATCATATACTTTACAAAGTGTGAGTAGATAAGATCAACTGGAGTTGGCTACCAATTAAACATGGATGATGAGAAAGCATTCTGGGTAAAATCCCAGGTTTCTGATGAGAATGGTTGGCGTTTCAGTGAGAAAGAGAACAGAACAGAAAGATGAAGTCTGTGGGAAAAGAAGGGCTAGGCTGAGCGCATATTGAATTAGACTTACGAGTGAGATATTTAGGAAAACTGCCTTGCAGACATTGGGTAACAGGGGTCTGGTGCTCAGGAGAAGGCCTGAGGCCAGGGGTACCAATGTGGTTGTCACCAGCACCAAAGCATCAAGTCGCTCCATAAAAGTGATCACCCAGGCAACACCTGGAGAGTGAGAAGAGTGTGTACCAGTGTTGGAACACTGCAAGTGTGTGTGTTTACAAAAGAAGAGTAATCACCTGAGGAAGGAATACTCAGAGATACGGAAGGAGAACAAAGTGTAGGGGAGAGGGAGGGGAGTTATGGAAATAGCCGAGGAGAGACAGTAGGGTATAAAATTGTTAAATCAGAGTTGTAGTGACACAAGGAAATGCCTATGTGGAAAGAGAGAAAGGAGAGAGAGAGGAGAAGGAGGAAGAGGGATAAGAAGGGGAAGGAGAAGGGGAAAAACACACAAAAAAGGTTTCTTTGTTGATTTTTCCCCATAGAAACATATGGGCTGGAAGCACATGTTGAAGTGACAATGACAGGGAAGCACTGCATGAGCACGAACAGAGAGACTAGAAAGGACATACTCACATTTGAATTTGGAGCTTGGTGTGTGTGAAAGAGGGTGTGAGAAGATGAAGTCAGCATATAGTCCCCTAAGGGGCTTGGCTTTATCTCAAAGGCAACATCAAAGCGTTTCAACCAGGGCAGAGATCATTTCAGAGCTGTGTTTCAGAAAGAAGGCTCTGACAGCTGTGTGGAGGAAGGTTGGACAAATGCCATCAGTCAAGAGGTTGGTGAAATCCTGGCCAGCAAGGATAAGAGTCTTCATGAGGGTATGTGAAGTGGGCTCCGACCCGTGACGCTCTCAGAGATCCAGTTATCTGTCTTTGATAGAGTGTTGCTTTTGCCTGTATCCCGATGTTTCTAACAATAGGCATCAGTGTGCGCAACCAACCACTTGTCTAAATGAGCTCAGAAGGCGAGGCACACTGCTGCAACTTTGCGTGGTCATCCTGACCTTCAAAGGGAAAGTGTTTCTATTTTCCACTTCACCATGGTCCCAACTTTAGTCTTGAAGAAGGATTCTGGTTCCAGAGACAGAGCTTTGCTCAGCCCCAGGAGGTACGTTCCCCTGTGAGCTCCGTGAATGGCACCCACCAGAGGCCTGCAGCACACAACCTCTAGACCATGAAGGAAGGTTCTATTTTTCCTTGTTCCTCATATGGAGAATTACCAACAGTTTCCTGCATGCTCCTCCTTTCTGTCATCATGGGTTCAAACAGTGAACCTATATTTTAAAGCAGTGGTTGTCAACCAAGTGTGGTCTCCTGCCCAGGAGATGCCCAGGGGACATTTGACAATGCCTGGAGATGTTTTGGTTGCCACAGCTAGGAAGAGGGGCTGGCTTGCTATTGGCACCTATGGGTAGAGGCCAGACTGTTGCTAAATATTCTACAATGCACAGGGCATCCCTGACAAACAAACCAAAAACAAGTAATTTTCTGGCTCAAAATGTCAACTGCACAAAGGATGAGAAGTTATGCTTTAAAGACTGGGATGTTTTTTCTTAAGATAAGCTTTTTATTTCTTCACTGATTATAAAAGTTTACTTTTCAAGTGATCTCCTTCCAGTCATCTATGAATCTACTATACAGTGAATTGGATAATTGAATAAATCGTTTTGGTTATGGCAAACCAACATTCAAAGATAATTTTTACTCAATTATTAAGTATTGCTCTAACTAATTTTTTAATTTAATTGCTCAAATATGGGTGCTAAAATCTCTTCTTCTGTAGTTGTGTCTCAAACCATGAATAGTTAAACAAAAATGAAGGTGGGTTATCTTAATAGATTTTGGCCTGAAATATTAGTATTTTTGAGTGTTCTGTAAATGTTTTCATATATGTCCTCAAGCTCCAGTAAATCACGGAGGATAAATGTTCTCTGTTGGAAGACAATGCAAAATGCCAGTGCCCTCACCTTTCTCTGTGGACACTGAGATTTAGGCTAAAATTTTGGGACGCTGACTATTTGGAGAAATAGCGATTACCCAATAGCTGCCTCTAGAATATTACCTTTACTTCCTTTTAGTTGATGAGGAAGATATTATATTTATGCTGCAATCCTCTCTTCCAAGATACTTTGAAGGAAAAACAAATACTAGCAGAATACGGTAGATCTATGCTTTCATAAGCTGGGACACAATTCACGCATCTCACAGTGACTAAAAATGTACTAAGTTCACATTAGAAAGACAATCTGTCTTCTTACCAAAATTCCACTTAATATTTGTTACATTTTTATTTTCATTTTTTCCCCACATTTATTTATGATGTCAAAATCAAAACTCAAAGAAAGACATTGCATTTATCAACTAAAACATATGTCAATAAGGCGGATATTTGAACGTTTAATAATTAAAGCAAATGGTTGAGAGAGGGTTCTGACATAGTCGGTGGTCTATGCTGAAATAAGCCACCTCCTTAGAATTAGCATGAAGTACCCATGGGAGGCTTAGAGTGTCCTCCTGGGTGGCAGTCTGAGCCCCCTGTGTTCCTCCTCATGGCAGTGAGAACTGAAGTTCCTGTTTCTAATTGGCATCTGAATCTCATCTTGGACTTTCTAGAAGGGTACACCAGCACCATATTTTTTCCTTTTGAATTTGAGTAGAATTACTAATGAGAAGTAATGTCCTAAAAAGTACTAACACTCAGTTGTTCTAGGGTTGAAAGTTTTCTAAATAAAGTGAACAGTTAATATAATTTCAGAGAAAACTCTGTTGTTTGTTGTTGTTGTTGTTATTGTTTTGGAACATATTTTTAATCCTTCATGGTTATACGACTTAAAAGTATGGGGTGTCTGGCCATTTAGATAATAGTCTGTATTGTTAAGGTCCCCCTTCTCTGAGATTCTGTAATAGTCCACGCATATACCTGTCATTGCATTCATCACACTGCACTTGAGTTGTTTCTTTATGTGAAACAACTGTGTCCCTCATGACTGTCTCCCCCATTAGACTGCAGGACCTTGAGCTAAGGACTAAACATTCATTTATCATTTGGTTCCCAGTGTCTAGTTCAACTACAAAAATGAGCAAATAAATAGATAGTCAGATGGATGGACAGATGAAGATGTAACACCGAGTGAGGGCATTGAAAATAGGTTAAAGGCAGTAGTAACTCTGGCCCAGAGAGAGCTGGAGTATATATTATTCATGGATTTTCAGAGAAAAAAATTAAAAGCTTCAGGGTAAAATATGTTTAGGGAATTCTGAGTTTGTGTCTTATAGACTAGAAGACTTCTCAGAGCTTGTAAATTGTCCATAGGCGGTGTAAGATTTTGAGAAAGAATAGAATGTTTAACATTTCAGAAATTTATCTGAGAAGAGGATATTTCATGTCTTTTTCAGAAATGACATTCAGGGAATATCTTTTGGAAAAGGCTGATTCAGCTTCAGTGGTCTTCAAACCCTACCTTCAAAAGGAAGTGCAGAGCTATGAGAAAAAAGAGAAGAAAATAGAAACTTGAAAGGAGGTGACATTTTTGAATACTTAACTCTTAGAGTAGGTAGCAGGGGTTCGTGTAAAAGATAAATTTTCTTAGAAAGCTCTAAAATGGGTTGAAAGATTTTATAGCAAGAAAAAAAAAGAATATAGAGAGGTTTAGAGTAGAGTTCTGAAGCTAAGCAAGTGCGAAAATACCCAATTTACTTGCTTTTTCATTATTTTACTTCCACAGTTATATATGAAAGTGGATCTAATGACATTTTGTGTTGCCTAATCAATGCCCTAAATGAGATACCTGCCCTTCCAACCATTACCTCTATGTTTTCATCTCTTAAGGCTCCTTGCCTCTTTCCTTCCACTCCAGCCCCAGGAGTCCTTGCTGTCCTTCAAACAGGCTGAGTTCGCTCTGGCCTCGGCCTCTGTGGCATTGCTTCCTGTGTCTGGAAAACTCTTCCCCAAATATCACTTCTTACTCAGCTCTACCAAATGGCACCTCCTCAAGACTTTCTTCTCTATCTAAAATATTCTGCCTCTTCTTCTCTCTTGATTTCTTTTTCATTTTTCTTCTTGGTGCTTACTGCTGCATGTCATATAACTAGCTGTGTATTTTTTTTTCATTCTGGAGCATAACTTTAGTAAAACACTGGGTCAGATGTTAAGGATACGAGGGTGAAGAAGGTGGAGATGGCCCCTGCCCTCAGGGGGCTTCCAAACTCATATGAACTTAGGTCCCTGTTCTCTGCTCCCTAACAGAGACTCCTTAGTACCACTGATAGAGTGAGAATATCAAGGAAAACTCAATAACTACTAAATTTTCTACAAGTTTTCCAAAGGTGTGAGTAAATCCTGGCCCAAGAACTTCTTCACAATGTTATTGAGAGTTAAATGTAATGATGTGTATACACTAGCTCTTTGTAGAAGGTACAATGCGTTAGAATCACATATTATGATTAGTGTTTCACCAATTCTTACTTTTTATTTAAGTTTATATTTCTGAGTCAAGTTAATAAAATGGACCCATCTTTCAAATGTGCAAATTGTCTCCAGGCATATATGCATTACATTCCGAAACCTATTATCAAGTTCAGGCTCACCAACTTCTAGAATTCTAATGTGGGAAGGTACCATAGAGACCACTAGTGCAACCCCCTCATTTTGGTACTTGTGCTTATGGCGCTAATTATTACAATCTACTGCAATAAGCAGTGGTCGAGAGGCATTAAGAGACCCAGAAGAGTACTCCATGTACTTGGTCTCTAATTTGGCAGTTACAACTCAACCTTGGCATAAGAGGAGGGCTTTTTTCCTCTTACTATGAACACATAACCTTGGTCTACATAGTGTGTCTTTTCATACTGAAGAGTGAAACAGAAAGGAGAAATTTATAGTAAGAATTGTTGAACTGAACTTGTCTTTGTTTGCTGAAGTACCTTTTGTTGTTTGGAGAAAAATAAACTACTGAAAATTGTTGATTGTGAGGTTTTGAAGCATTCCAATGTCAATGTTCTGGTGTTAAAATTCAGGGGACTCCATGACCTAATTGAACATTCAAACAGAAAATAATTCAGTGGTTGTACCAGAGAAATAGAATTGGTGCCATTTTGTTAATACATTTCAAGGGCTGGAGTGTGGTCTTCCCTGATGGACCAAAAGTCAACCTGTACTTGGAGATAGAGTCATGAACAAGGGGGCTTGGTCTCTGCTCTGTGAAGACCAATGTAGTGTGCGAATAAAAAGGCAATGGAAAATAGTAGAGCAAGTTAATGTTTTTGTCCCTCGGCCAGTGCTCAGAACCCTTTTTTAATTTAGAGAAACATGAAGGTGTTCTTATCACTCAAGTGGTGGACTTGTTTGCTCCAGTCTTTTAGAGTATTTCCCCATTTCTTTCTATGGTCTACATTTTCTCGGAGGGTGGATTTCTGATTTTGCCGTACCCTCCTTATGCACACTGGTGTCCCACACTATGTGGGTTCTGTGATGTTCTATGATGTGGGTTCTATGATGTTTTCCCAATTTTGGTCTTTTTGCTCTTTTTGAAGACTGCATTCAGTCATCTTGTGTTACCATTCAAATTAAGGACTTGGGTGTCATTTTCTTATAAAGCTACCATGTTTCTGAAAGGAAACGTGATTTGTCATCACTCAAGACTAACCATTTTGGGAACTTTCCCCTTGTGAACAGATTAAAAATGCACTTTTACTTTTAAACAAATGCCTTGCTGTTTTTTGTTATTTTAGATAAGTAAACTAATCATCCTTAAAGAGGCATTTAATGGGAAATTATTAAATTGCCTTGGAAGCTATGAGAGGTGGTTCAGGAAGTTAGAGCTGAGGGCCTTTGTCTGTGCTGGTGTGTGTCAGTCAGTGGCACGTGCGGAGTAGGGCGTCCAGGGTTCATATGGGGGCTTCCTGCCACCAGGAGCCCATGTTTCTATCTCTGTCCTTCACAGCCTTAAAACGTAGCCTCAGTTTCACATAGTGTAATCAAATCTGCACTCTAGGCAGGAAGGAGGAAGGAGTGAAAAAGAATATGCTTCCAGTTGACATAGACTCTTTGAAGTGTCTTTCCTGGAAGCTCTACTCAGTTATTTAATACCTACACTTGGGTGAAAGGAAGTCCGGGAAATGTAGTCTTTTAGCTGGGTACGTTGCCACTAATAATCAAATGAGAGTTCTGCTAGCAAGGAACGAGAGAATGGTTGTTAGGAAAGCAACTTGCACTCTCTGCCACACTTAACTGTGCATCTCGGCCAGGAAACAGATGAAATTTCATTCACCTAATGGAATTAAGCCATCGGCACCAGCAGTCGGTGCAACCTTTCACCTGCCCTGATATATTATTAGGCAGAGTGTGTCAGCTCACTGACATACCGCCAGCTGCATTTCCTGGGCCCTGGTGGCATTTGTGTTGGAAGCAGGAGCCTTGGCCCGACTTCAGACAGGACCCTGCTCTCCTCTTGTTCTAGAACATGCACTTTCCCATTTGTTTGATGTCACAGTAGGCAGCGACCTTTATTTTCTATCGTCGGCTGCACAGGTAAAAAATGTCTTTGATTCTGAAGTGCTTATAGATTTTTAGAGAATTAAAAATCTTTTATCCAACAAATTAAAAAATTAAAAACTGACTGTCACATACTCAGTCTAGCAGAGCAAAACAAGAGCCAGTGTGGGCTAGGAGGTTGTGGAGGACAAGGGGTCCACAGGCTCAGCGCGCCAAGCTCAGGGGCCTACATGGTGGGCTTCCCAAACCAGGACACCGGACCACACAGGCGGTCTTAATGGAAAAATTTCTAACTCAAAGTGGGTCGGGTGGGTAGTCATGTCCTTGGCCTGTAGCTTTCTTGACAAAGGTCAATTTTTAATCTTTGAAATTGTCTGTTGTCTTGTGCATCTAAAATAATGTATCTTCGCAATGTCAAAGTACTTGTCTTCTCCAGGCCCCTTGGAGCAGAAGCCCATAGAAACCTCATTGTCCTCCTGTCCCCTGGGTACCATCTCTGCGTGCTGTAAAGGCTCATTATTAGCTCTCCTGTACCCACCACACAAAAGGAGTATGTGTCAGTCCGTTTGCTTTTTATCTAACACCAGAGATGCCCTGCTTGGCTCTCTCCCATCTCCTTAATCCGCCTCCAATAGATTTCATGTAATCTCTTTACCTCTCTTCCTTTGGTTCTGATGTGTAAAATAAGCTGCAAAGCTGCCATCCTCTGGAGCATTTTCTCTATCCATTAAAATTTTGCTTCCTGGCAATTGTTTCCATTTGGCTCAAATAAATTCTTCTAAAAAAATCAACTTGTATAGATGATTGTAGGCATTTGTCAAGACTAAGAAATCTTTATGCAGGCTTATAAGTCCACTATAAACTTTTAAAAATACATTGCCATGAATTATAATGTGATTAAAGAGTCTTTTTGTTTAAAACAACTTGGTGGGGGTGGAAATGGGAGGACATATTATCCCATTTTTTATTCTTGATAAAATGTTTTAATTAATTAAATTTGAGGTGATTAAACTACTCTTTAGCCAAAGTTATTACACATAATCTACATTTTTGACCTACTTTTCATTATAATTGGCTTAAAATATTTGTATGCATTGGCAAGAGCAGGATTGATAAAGTAAACATAAAAGAAATAGCAAAATAACACTTTACTTAGATATGCATCATATTATGTTATAGTTAATATAAATTTATATGTACTGTTTACTTAAAACATCTTTCCAAAATTGTGCTGTACGTAAGTGGCTTTTTAATTCTACCACACACAACATCTGGTTTAACTAACTCTTTCACATGTGTTCACTCATCGCTTTGGAATTGAGGACATAGACTAGACTCTTTACCAAATGTGGTTTCAAATTAAGCTCCACTGTTAAAATTGAACAAGGAAAACAGTATTGGAGCATCATACCAGCACATGACAAATAACTCCAAGCGATACACTGCCCTAGATATAGATCTGCGTTGGTAATGAAGATGTAATCATGAAAGCGTAACCTGGGGTTTCTGTCCTGCTGGGCCAAGTTACCATCAACAGACATGCTGATGCCTGACAGCATATTTCAGCACCTTAATGTCAGAAAATAAGAAAAATGCCTATTTTATTCAGCCTTCAACAGATCCCACTTACTTAGGCATCTCCCAACTTGTGGCTTGAATGTAACTTTAAAATCCTGGTTGCTCGATAACTGATAATCATTTTTCAGGGACTGTGTCTCTTCTTCAAGTAGTAATGTGTAGCAGAGATGGTTTTTGAAGTGAACTGTTTCTAAAGCTTGACAGTTTTTAATACACTTTGACTTTTTAAAGAGAGCATTTTATGACAGAATTACTTTTTTTTCCTCTCTTGTGCTCTGGTGTACCTTACCTCACAGGTCAAGATGGATGTTTTCTACATCAAGACTATTTTCTATTTTTATTTTTAGTCATTCACAACACAAGCATTTATTGCACTTATTGTGCATTTTTTCCCTAGGGGAGACAACACTACGTTAGGTGCTAAGGATACAAAACCAAATAGAACAAGCAGTCCTCCACACTAGAAAAACACAGGGTAGCAGGGCAGACATTCATGTAAATAGGGACCAGTGAAACATTTTCATGAATAATGTAGTCAAGACATGAACAAAGGCAGAAGGAACTCAGTTGCAAGGCAACTTGTGACCTTGCAAAAAAGGAAAAAAAAAAGCCTGTAAAGAGGAGACATTACTTTTTAATTGAAAAAAGAAATCAAAAGTTTCCAGAAAATAAGAGGCACAAGTTCATTCCAGGAATATTGGATAGTGTTTCTAAGGCAAAGAGTGACTTGTGAAGGGACAACTACATCTAAGGGATGGTGAGAATGTGAGTGCACCTGGACCAGAGAAGACAGTTAAGAATGATGCAGAAGAAATAGCTGGACAATGTTTTACAAAGCCTCATATAGGCCATGCCAAGGAATTTGAGTTTTATCCCTCTGCCCAAATACAATGTTACATGGCATTAAAATACTAATTTAGAATTAGAAGATTGTTTCCTAATTTTCACCTGTCGGTTAAAATCAGCATTTTGGTTGGCTTCACTTACCTGGCCCACATTCTCAGGAAATGCTTTGGCACAGGAAGGGCACAGGCGTGGAGAACACTCTGAGCACAGGCCCAGAGTGGAAGTGCATAAGGCTACTCTGCACAACGGCATCCAGGAGGTCTGTGCAAAGCCCTGGCTCCAATCCCTTGGAGATCAATGTCCGGAGCGAGTTTGGAGGATCGGTTTTGGAATTTAAGGACAAGGACTCCCATGGCCATGGCTGTGCCTATACATGTGTAGAATAGGTAGGTGGCAGCGTGTTGAAGTTTAAGGCACATTAAAAGAAATAAATGCCTCAAGATATCCAACATCTACCATTGAATCCATTTCACTAAGGAAGGCATTGTCCCCTGAAATTCTTATTCAAATATAAGCACTGTGCCCAGAAGTTATCACATGAGCATATCATCATGGCGTCTTTGGTCCTGGCCCCATAAAAGGCATCAGGTGCTCAATGACATCTCAGTTTGAAGAGTGTGGTAAATAAATTTGAATCTAAGTTTTGCTGTATGATACACTGGCCCAGAAAAGGACATAGTGGAAAGTTAGGAGGCAGAGCAAGAATTTGGATGGGATTTGGGAGAGGTGTGGAAAAGCTTTGCTTTCTTCTGACATAACTATCATTTCTATCATTATTCTGAAGGTTTAGAAGCCTGACTCACTAAAAGTCATGGAAATAAAAGAAAAAACCTAACTGCAGTAGCAAACACTTATGGCTAGATAAAGTACAGGTGTCTGTGGTATTGAGTGTTATATTTAATTCCTCTTCCAAGACTTAAAGCCTCCTTATCCCTCTGTAGATTCTTCTCACTTTGTTTGGGTTCTATCAGGCTCTTGGTACTACCTTGGTTCTGCTTGTCCCCCTAGAGTGAAAACTTCTTTCTTGTATAAACACAACAGTTTATCTTCCTGAATTTAAACCGATTTTGCATGTGTCTTCTTCTCTGCTGTCCTAGAAAATGTCAGAGTCTGAACAGTCCCTGTTATCCTTTATTTTGTGCTGGTCATGCTTCTGGTACTCATCAGTAGCCAGCTTCAGGCTGATTGTCCCTAACATCCTGGGATCAGCCTTAGTGGTGGCCTGTCTTCACCTTGAACCTTGAACTGTGCTCCACAGTGACATGCCTCCGTGACTGCTTAAGATAGAGACCATCACAACCCCATGGACCCTTCTCTTCACTGTTTCATATTTGAAAACTGCCCTCTGTTCCAGTTACATGTACAATGCATCAAGGACTGAACTCACTGAATGATCAAGCATTGGGTCCCAACCACTCTGTCCATGACTGTGCCTGTGGTGTGTCCATGCACAGGAGGGAGGGGTGGGAAGGCAGTTGAGTGGCAGTGTTTCAAGACCCCATTATCACTGGATGTATTGACATAGACAAAATGTGTGCTAGAATAGTGATTGCTGTGCATAGATACTATTTATTGAATGTTCCCTATGTGCCAAGCAGGTGTACATATTATACATAATTTTAAATGTTTTAGCTCTAAACACTACACTACCTTTAGAACCAATAGAAGACCAGTTCTCCACATTCACACAGTGTAAGTCTTGGTGGGGTCATGTTCTCAGAGTTCTTTTGTTGGTTTTCTCAGGAGGCAGCATCTCTGCTCTCTTCTGGCTGAAAGCGGAAACACTCTTCCCCCCACACATGTGTACACGTGTCTCTACACACACACACACACACACACCATTTCAGTCTCCTCCTGCGTAGAGCTTCATCTGGGTTGTGGCTGTTGCAACTCTCATGCTGGACTCTTACTTACGTTGTTAGCATTCTAATGCTCATGTATGAGTCAGGGAATCAAGAACAACACATTCCAAGGTAATCTGGGAGTTTAAAAAGTATATTAGCAATACAACAAAAATGCACAGAAGATATTACACACCAGAGAGTGCAGCTTTTGAGCAATGTCATAAATAAGCATTTTTAAGCATTTATCACTTAAAATGGCAAGGTTGGATGACAAACAGAAATTCCATGAGCCCTCTAGATATTCCAGCATTTAAAGAAACTGAAAAGAAACATAGATCTGAATAGCTTTGATCCATTTTTCAAGAAAACAAGCCAATAATTATTCTCTGACAAAACAAAACAAAACAAAACATGCTGTAAGGGATTCTTCATTATTATGTCCACATTTGCCAATATCCCATTATCAATTCTCCCATGGAGAAGGAATTTCTGTCTGGTTAAAAAGAACATAAAAATGCTGTATGGATATAATTCTACTAAATACCCATGATTTCATATTAAAGCACTCAATTTACAAGGCAGTTCTTCAGAGCAATGGTTAGGGTGTTTCTTCCCAAAACTCCACAAAATTTTTGCCCTCCTTCACAGGTAAGTGCCAAATCTTAGACACAGCAGCCTGCTTTTATACAGTATTTCCTGAGCAACAAGACACCAAATCTGTAATATGCAATCTTACAACTAGTACTGTTGCTATTGGCAGTTAGGTAATTATTAATGAGAAGGGGGACAAGGGGAATTAAACATTGAGCTTAATACACTGGGTAGCATGAGCCTGTTTGCTTCACCAGGAAGCTACGATGTTGTACCCCAGGGGCTTACAGCATTGCTCCTTCAAGAAGATTGACATCCCTGACTTTCCCCCACCAGTACCAGATTGCCAGGGAGAGCAGGGACAGACAGGCACATGTGCAATAGAAGCCAAAATGGCGCAAGGGGGAGGTGCCTGACCATAGAGACCTGACGATCTAGCCTGGGGAACAATGGATTGGCCTGGGTATGAATCCATTGAAAAGCCTGTGAAAGTTTGGGAAGTTGATTTGTTCTTTTGAAAAATCACCTGGACCATCTCAAACACAGACTAGGATAGCACAAGAGGAATAAAGAAGCTCTCTCTCTCTCTCTCTCTCTCTCTCACTCTAGACCCCCACTTGCCCACTTGTTTGTGCACTCTTTATCACCAGGGAGAACGAGACCATGTGGACCTGGTAGCTGCAGGGCCTGCAGCAGATGGTGTGGGCTCCAAAGGACTCAGATTTAATATGAAACAGAAACTCTGGACCTTGGCTTTTAGTTTTTTGGCCTTGCCGAGGGCAGGTTGGACTTTTTCCATGGAAGGGTGGCAGGAGATAGGATTTTGGAAATCCAGGGGCAGATTTGCACATCAGTAAAACATCTTACTATGCTACTATATCCCCTGAGTGGGTCCTTGGGATGCTCCCCTCACAATCCCAGGGAAGAGCCTGATTTCCACTGCAACAGCGTTTCGGTTTATACTCAGAATCTAAATTATGTTTCCAGTCAGTATCAGGAGGGACATTACTAAAGATCTCTAAGAGTTAAACAGATCATATAATATTGCACACAAACTGGTAGATTGTTCTTGTGTACATAGTTAATTATGTTTAATCAGATTAACCACAGATTTAAGGCTTTTCAAATTTACTAATTTTCTTTATTAAGAGCCAATTAAAATATTATTGTTACCTTAATGATACTCTTTTACATGAGAGAGATTTTAAAGAATCTCAAATATTATAAATTGCTCAGGTTTATAAACATTTGAGATTTTGAAAGTATTCTATAAATAGGTCATTATTCTGATAATGCCTATTGTCAGAATTCTCCGAATACTTTAATTTAAGCCCCTCTCTAGAGATGATTAGGACCTAGGATAGGCGATGTCTATAAATTCAATATTTTCCTTTTGCTATTTTTCACTTTCCCATTAGTGTAACCTTTAATGCCTGGTGCCTACACCTCATGAAGTACATCTTAGTGTATGTACTAGTCATGATGGGTTGTTATTAAAATGTCATAACCGACATCCCCCAAATTGCAGGGGATTAGAATGAGAAAAGTTTATGTCTCCCTTATGGCACACTTTGATGTGGAGTCAGCAGAAGGTTCTGCCCGGCATTGGTCTCTCTCAGGGGCCCAGCCCTCCCCAACCTGGACAATCTGAAATACTACAGGTGGCAGTGGTGTGGTGAGTCGCACACTGACTGTTAGAGATTTCCACCCCAAAGTGACACGCATCACTATTGCTGTCATCCTAATGGCCACAGCAAGTCATGTGAAAACTCGCAACCTCAAAGAGGTGGAGCAGTGTGATCGTATTTTGTGCCAGGAGGAAGGAGACCTGGACATTATGGAGAAGAGCATTAAGAACCTCTCCAATTCTTAAACACTTATTTTACTTCTGACATGCGAAATATGCTAGTTTTAGTTTCAGGTGAGTCAACCCAAAAGTGCCATTCAGTCACGGTATCATACTCAGAGAGCTGGACCCCTCGGTGATGGGACGGACCAGGGATCTCCACCAAGGGGGGAGGTTGGCAATAGTCTGAAAGTGCAGGCCAGCTGTCCTCCGCACACACCCTGGGCCTGACCCTGCAGCAGGGACACAACACGGGCACAGGGCTGGCTGTCACAGTGCCACACATTGACGTAGTTTGAAGACTGACTTCAGGTAAACACTGGTTTTTCATCCTGGGAGCAGCTCCTGGTCTTTCATTCTCTGTGGTCCCCTATTCAGCCCGTGGGAGAGTCTTCTCCTTCTCTCGTTCTCTTTCACACCCAAAGTGAAACCCAAAGAGCACGTCCTCCCTGACAACTGGGCAGCCCCCCCTCAGCTCTTGTCTTGCCCACAGATGACTAGAGGTCCATCAGCCACACCAAGTTTCTGTCTGTCCCCTTCAATCCAGGTCAATAGTCAGGCGCTACAACTTCCCTGGAAAATTAGTTGGCTTTTAGTCTCTCCCTTTGTGAACTCCATCTTCTAATGGTCATACTCACAATATTTTGATACTCAATTCCTTGGCTTTGTCCCCCCCCATGCCTTTCTCTTCCCTTCATTGTAACTGTGTTGAGCCCCTCAAGCTTTAGTGGGTCACACATTTTACTGAATCTGTTTGTACAATTGAACAGAGTAAATGGATACAAGTGAGATCTTTAATCTGAGACCCTTTAATTCTTTGTGATTTTAATAATTGCCATAACAGCCACTTCCTAAAACATGCCTTTGTAGAAAAGAGAACTTTTATTGATTTTTGTGGTTCTACAATTTTTTTTAAGTTTTATCTTTAGCTGTTAAGAAGTTAAAAACAGTTGCTACTTTGAATCCTAAGCATTCTTTAATTTATGGGCTCCCTGGATTCCCTTTATATGTGATGGTACACTTGCCAGCTGTCTTCTGGGCTCATCATCTTCTCTCGTAATACCCCTGGCCCCTTGAGGCCAACAGCAACCAGCACACACAAACCTAACAGTTTCTAGTCTCTTTCCATAGAGCTGCAAATGTGCAGGAGGCATAGTCTGCTGCCCACGTTACTGCAGCTTTGAAGATAATTTTGCTGGAGTGTTCACTGCTGCATTGGCTTCTCATTGTCTTTCTTGCTGAAGAGTAATAGCTTGTTTGTCACTCACTGCTTGAACAGTAGCCATTGCCATAAAATTCCGAGTTTTGTCCTCATGGTACGCCAAGTTTCCATTTTCTGTATGAGTCCAGAGGATCCGAGTGGGGCTGTGGTAAGAAGCAATCCCGGAAATCTCAGGGGCTTAAAACAATAAGAGTTTATTTCTCACTCATTCTATATATCTGTCTTGGGGTCTCAGAAAACTGTGTTCAAACGTATCTTAGCCAGAGACTCAAGCTATGGAACTTTCACTAACTACCGTACCACAGGTCCTCAGAGAACAGGGAGGAGAATGTTGAGTCAAGGATTGGCTTTTAACGTCTTCTTCTCAAAAGTGACCCATATCCTCCTGAAACGTAGCCCATTGTCCGAATGAGGTGACATTGTGATGCTGACTTTCAAACCCCTGAGTACTCCACAGATGCTTGCATGCTGACCTGCCCTTGTCTGCCCCTGCACATCTGCGCATGCTCTGCCCTCTTCTAGAATGTTTTCCCTTCCCTGCCTTGTGCAGTCTCAGTTCAAAGCACAGTGTACATTCCCACCCACAATGCATGAGGGTTCTCTTTCCTCCACATCCTCTCTGGCACTTGTTGTCTTTTGATTTGTTGATGACAGCCATTCTGACAGGTGTGAGGTGATACCTCACTCATGCACTATTGGTAGGAATGCAGACGGCTGTGGCCACTGTGGAAAACATTTTGGAGTTTCTTAAAAAAAAAAAAACCCTGAAAATGAAACTGCTTTTTGACCGAGAGATTCCCACATCTGGGACTATATCCTCAGCACCCGTAAACACCAATCAGAAAGACTGTATACACCCCTATGTTCATAGCAGCATTGTTTGCAATAACCAAGATCTGGAAACAGCCCAAATGCCCACCAGTAGGTGAGTAGATAAAAAATATATGGTACATTTATACAATAGAATACCACATGGCTGTAAAAAAAAGGAACTCATACACTGTGCAACAGCATGGGTAGACCTGGAGAACACTATACTAAGTGAAATAAGTCAGTCAGAGAAAGACGAATGCTATATGATCTCACTCATATGTAAAATCTAATGCAAAACACAGTCTGACAAAATAAAACCAGAGGCATGGATATATGGAACAGATTGACAGATCTGGGAAGGGAGGGGGAACTGGAAGAGATTAGCCAAAGGACGTATATGAGTGTGTGCATAAGCCAGGGACAGAGACAGCAATGTAGTAAAGGCCTTGGGGTGGGGAGGGGGGTGGGCGGAAGAGGGAAGGGGGAGTGGGGAACATCTGTAATAATCTCAACAATAAAAAATAAAGAAAAGAAAATACAATTCATACACCCCCTGTTCTGGGAAATATTCCTCAATATGTCACTGAGGAATAAACCACGTTCTCTCATATTCTTACCGAAGTTTTCTCCTGCATTTGCAAGACTACATTGTGATTATGTATTCAGCTGATTGCTTCACTAGACTTTGAACTCTAAGGATATGATTGAAATTTTATTAATTTTAAAATTCTAAGCACCTATACTGTTCCAGGCACATAATAGATGCTAAAGAAATTATTAAGGAGTGAATCCTACCTTGAGAAATTGATTATAAAATCCACAGTCAATTTTTTCTTTAGATTGAGTTTTAGTTATACATTTTGACATAACTTGGTGAAGAATTTCACCTTGTAATTATTTTTTTTGAAATATTTTTTTCTTTCCTCTTGTTCCATTTTCTATTAATTATCATAGTCCAGGCTATTCAAAAACAGCACACTTGGACTATTCCAACAATTTCTTAGCTAATATGATGAACTCTTCTTCTTCCCATGCACCCCAAAACCAAGGCAGTCACTTTCCGTCATTAAAACTTTGTCGCTTTAAGCATGCCACGTCCAAGGACTCCCTGTGTTTTTCTGTGATTTGTGAATTCAAGCTCTTTAATACCAGTTAATGGAGCTTCTTTTCTTTCTCACAACCAATTTTGTGGTGTCATTATCCATCCTCCCCTATGATTTGTTTATTTATGAACAGCTTATTCTCGGACCCCAGAATCCTGGTTGCAATTCAATCCGAGCAACTGCTAACTGAACAGTGTAACTCTGACTGGTAACACTGCAGCTGCCTCTGCAGCTGTGAAAAGTGACAGCATGACTGTCCCAGAGGTGTTTCCGGACTTGTGGAGAGCCTTACTCTCCCAGTGGCATGGACACTGTCTCCTTCAAACTAACCTTCAGAGCCAGAGTGCTTTTCCAGCACGTTTGCCTGTCCCCATCCCTGCCAGGGTCAGCTCTGCTGAGCAGGGCCTGAGATTTTTTTTTTTATTTCTTCCATTAAAAAAAAAAAATCTAAAGTATGCAAATCATTAGCCCAGAGGAAGATCTGGTGCTTTCATCTTCCAGAAAGTAAAGGAAGCAGTGCTGAAAACTGCTAGTCTGGATTTAATTCTAACCTACAAAGAAGGACATGATATAGGGAGGGGAGCTCTGAAAAACAGGAAACTTAGAAGAAAGAAATGATCTCACCTTGGGGTTGGTAATTATCAATAAGAACATAATGAGTATATCAGATTCGGGTGCAGACTTTATAAAAGCAGATTTCAAAAGATTCTAAAATATATATGTATATATATGTTTCAACTAGCTGGAGATTCTAAAGTAATGGGAGAGAGTAAAAGTAATTCTTAAAATAAGCAAATCAGGAACAAAGAAACAGAAAAACACAAGACATCACTACAACTGTAAATGTTAAGGAAGAAATCTGAAGGAGTCTGGAATGGTAGGCAAAGTAAAAAGAAATGTGGTTTTTTGACCCACTCAGATTTTAAAATGCTGCGCATGCAAGATGAATGAAAAACCACGTGGCATAACACAGATAAACACGAGCGACAAAACTCAGCAGGTGTAATGGCAAGGAAGTCGGTGCGTTAGAGTAAATTAAGGTTAATAGAAATGTTTCTGACAACTCAGGCACCTCTGGATGGATTTAGAGAATGAAAGGTAGGAAACACCCTTAGGGACAATCATTAACAAATGACAGAAAAGAACATAAAATAACAAATAAACAGATATTTGCTTCAGTAATTTCTATAAATAAAAAGGCATTCAAATGTTACAAGCTGAACAAACTGTATTTAAATAAAATGGTGCCTGAACTAAATGAAAGGACCCTACAAAACAGCTCAGGTCCTTTTTAACTGGTCCCTTCTCTGAGCCCAGGCAAACTGCCCTCCAAAGAACTGCACTGGAAAAGAAACGGCCAATCTGAGGAAAGATGGAGAAGGCCAGGCGCAGGGCTTCGCTACCAGAAGTGTGTTCTGTAGACCAGCGGCCTGAACATCACCTTGGACCCTGAGAGAGATACTAATTCACAGGCTCCCCGGCCAACCTGCGGACCCTGCCTTTCAACCAGATATCCTGCGGTCCACATACACACTAAAATTTGAAAAGCTCTGTGCTAGAAAAATGCAGATGGGCAAAAAAGTTTGATGTTCAACATGTCAATTCTGCGTACTAAGGCATGCTGGGTTTTGACAGTAACTAATCTCAGCAGAGCGGGAGAAGGAATTATTCAAGAAATGGTTGTGCACACACAGAAGGGCTTTGGCAATCCCTGACTGAGAGGTCCACTAGTACAAAACACACACACTAAGGCCCCTTTAAGAGCTGGAATTACGGTGCGGTAGCAGGGAATGCTGGGTGTTGTTTTTTCAGTGGCAGCACAGAATGAGGACTAAGGACAAAGGCTCTGGAGTCCAGCTCTTGAGTTTGGATCTCAGTTTTTGCTATTTTCTGTGCGACTTTAACCAATTGCTTAACTTCTTTATGTCTTAGTTTTTTCATCTGTAAAATGGGGAAATGGTGCCTATCTCACACGTGATCAAAGCATTTCTAAACGCAGGGTGGCCCCTGGATAGGATCCTGGAACAGAAAGAGGTCATTGGTGGAAAAACTGGTAAATTCCAAATGCAGCCTGTAGCTTAGTTACTAGCAATGCACTGGTGTTAATTTCTTAGTTGGGACAAATGTACATGATTATGTAAAATGCTAAGATTTGGGAAGTGGGCAAAGGGAATTTGAAACTCTCTATACCATTCTTGCAACTCTTCTAATAGAATTAGATTTTTCTAATTAAAATTATTTCAAAATATACTTTATCTAAAAAGTAAAGGACCTAATATGCAATGAACACTCAATAAATGGGAGCTATTGTAATTAGTTTAAAGTTTTGCAGCAAGTATATCCAAATGTAAGGACTCTAATATTGGCATAGTAATCCTGCTCCAGCAATGTATTTTGGTTGAAGATATAATGATCATATTTTGAGATAGTACAAAACTGAGAGAGAGCAACATATGTAAAACTTGTATCCACTAGGTTTAAAAAGATGCCATCCTTCGCTTTAGTGCAGCTTGTAAAATCAAATGAGACACAGAATAATGAGCATTGAAAAGGAAGAGGGCCAGAGGGACCCTGGCAATCTGAGCAGCGGTGAGGAATGGATGTTGTAATCAGTGTCCAGCTCAGGGGCATGTAACCCACAGTAGTTTCGTCTTTGGGACACTCAAAGACTCACGTTCTGAGGGCCAAGAACAATTAGTCCAGCAAGAGTTCTGTGTCCTTTCTGGCACCCATGATGTGAACAGATCAGTGAGAAGGTGGCTGGAATAAAAAGGGAGGGGCATGGGTGCTGGGCAGGTAAAAGGAGCAGAAGTCTAGTGCCACCATAAATACAGTTCTGAAAAGGTCTTAATAAACTAGGGAAGCGTCTAAGGATATGAAGTCTGGCTTCAAGGTTAAGGTTGTGCTCTAAAGGAGGACAGATCAGCGAAGAGTCTGTATCTGCAAGCACAGTGTGAACCAGCCTGTCATCTACCTGCCTGACACTGCAGTGTGAGGAGGTTGGGGTACAAATACAGGGGGTGGGGGTTCTCTGGACCCTCTCACTAATTAGAAGCACTCCGTGTTCTAGTTTTGGTTCTTTATTTTCATGGGATTTTTCCAATCTGAGATAAAGAGAGTCATGCTCCTGGAAGACCTGTGACTGTGTCCAGTGGTCTCCAAAGTGGGACCTATGCTTCCCAGGGAGGAGCAAAATCATCTACTTTGGGGTGAAGGTAAAATATCAGAGCTGCTCTTAACATTTACATTGTATATGGAGAAAAAATTTGAACGTGATATTTATTCTATGGACTGCCATAAATGTGTTCCCTGGGACCAGAAGTTAGATGTCCCGTGTCACATACCCTGGGACACACAGGGGCTGGAGCACAAGTTCCATCCTTGTGCCCAGTCTCATGTCCGTCGGGTGGGCTGTGACATACTTCAATTTAAACGGACCCAGTTGAATGGTTTTGAGAAGTAATGTGAAAAAGTTTTCCCAAAGAGACACCAGACTTAAAGGGTACTAATGATGGATGAACCAGGAACCCTCCCCCCAAAATGGAGGGGCTTACACTTCGGTCCCCAGCATGAACTGCTCACTAGCTTTAAGAGATAACGGGGGATACTGATTTACACAAATCTGCAAGAAGCTGGTGAATGAGTTCAGAATCATCCAGAAGAATATCTAAACTGGATTTATACCTACAACATTGAGTGATAAATTTTGCCCTAAATCAGCACTTTTTTTCTTTGTTTATTGAAGTTATTAGGGTGACATTGAGAGAAAGACAAATACCAAATGACTTCACTCATATGTGGAATCTAATGAACAAAACACACTAATGAACAAAATAGAAACAGATTCATAGGTAGAACAGATTGACAGCTGTCAGAGGGGAGAAGGCTTGTAGGGCTGAGTGAAAAAATGGAAGAAATTAAGAAAAACATCTCATAGAAGAGACGACAGTGTGCTGATGACCAGAGGGGAAGGGGTGGGGGAGGTAGAAGAGGGGACGGGGGGACAAATTGTGATGGAAGGAGACTTAACTCGGGGTGGTAAACACACAATATAAGATACAGATGATGTATTATAGAACTGGACACCTGAAACCTATATAATTTTATTAAATTAATAGTTTTTTTAACAGGAAGCCACTTTGCCCCTAAGAGGACATTTGCAATGTCTGCAGGTATTTGTGGCTGTAAAAACTGGGAGATGTCACCGCCTTCTGTGTGTAACAGGGAGCAACCAGGAGGATTTGGAATGGGGGTCAGAATTCAAGGTGCCCAGGAAATATTTAGATGTCCTTGCCCCCCACAGGTGTCAGTTGGGGGAAGGGACAAATGGAGAGGGCCAAGGAGAGTTGTTTTGAATACAACAGTTTTGCAGCTAATCTCTGGAATGGTCATTTAACGTATCTATAACCTTTAAGTGGTTTCACAGATATGTTAAATAGCTGTGGCCATGCTTTGAGTCAGGGAGAAGGGAGTGACTTCCACCCAGCATGAAATTGGGAGGCAACACCCCCTGGTTACAGCACCTGAGTGAGAGGTGATTGACTCCATGCCATGGGGCCTCACCTGCCCAGACTCACTATGGCAGCCCAGTAAAGCTGGGAGGATATGAGAGTCCTGGCAGGTGTAACCGATTGTAGGAGGAGTCAGAAATGGGGCTGCAAAGGAAGACTGGCGCAGGGATTTAAATGAAGACGTGGCAGCCATTGAGAGACAGAGCTATGTGGTTTTGGCAGAGTGAGGACCTCCGCAGCATGTGAGGGAGAGAACCACATGCTTTTGGCCAGAATGGGGACTCCCGCAGTCATGTGAGAGAGAATCACCATGTGGCTTTAGCAGAGAACCACCACTTGGCTTTGCCAGAGTGGTGACCCTACCTCTCCGCAGCCAAGTGAAGGGCAGAACCATGCGGTTTTGGCCAGAGTGCAGACCCCTGCAGCTCTGGTAGAAGAGGCCCATGAGGCTTTGGTGTGCTCCATTGGCTGTGTGGCCTGGGAAGCAGGAGAGACTTTGTCTGGAAAAATGGGTACAAAGAACTCTTGCCAGTGGACCGTGAGAAGGTGCTGCATAACTTTGGATTAATTGGAGATCCTGCCTCAGTGGCGACACAGCTGATGGTGCCAGTGCCCTGGAAAAATGGAAGTGTGCTCTTTTCCTGAGTTACGGTACCCGAATTAGGGCAGGGGGAGAAGGGAGTGCTGTACGTGTAGGTGGATATCCTAAAGGACTCTGATATTTTAATGAAGACGTTAAGTTACTACATTAGACCTGTATAGCACTAAATAAACCTTTCCTTTCCTTTTCACAAATCTATGGCATTGAGAGATGCATTTCCTCTAGTGGCGGACAGACAAGCCCAGTAGGTATTAGTATACCATACCATCCTTGGGAGGGGCCCCTGTTTTCTGTAACAGTTTTTGGCGTCCCTCGGTGGGCCAAATATTGCCTGCCCTTGGACTCTGTTCTGTAACATGTGGACAGAGTGGAGGGATGCTGTTGCTAACCCTCCCACGATGCACGGGACAGTCCCCTCCCCCAACAAAGAATTTCCTGGCCCAAAATGTTAGGAATACCGAGGTTAAAAAAACCTGTGCTTTGTTAAAGATATTTGAAAATTATAGTGCTATACTTATAAAATTTATAAAACAACACACATAATCTGTTATAAATATATAAAATACATATCAACATGCATGTGTTATACATGTGTGTTAAGTAACATTATATATGGCAATATATACTCAGAGTACTTTTATGATCTGGGATTATGCATCAGGAAAAGAATTTGGACCATCAGAAGAGCACATAACAGCTGCCTGATAAAGGTGGTGATTTGTCTTTATTTAAAGACTAGCTAACGGTGTTGAAAACACGTTACAGAAATTATTGAAGGATGTGTGACTGTGCACCTTGAAACAGAAGATAAAGCAGCTATGTTAGTTGTCTTCAAAAATCTAAGCACATTTTGTAGAAGAAAGACTCTCCTTAGCGAGCTATCTACAGAGCGCAGAACTAAGATCCCTGGAATCAAACAGTAAAAGGATTTCTTGATACAAGAGCAGGAAGACTTTCCTCCTCTTTAGTAACATTTTAGTAATTGGGCAATGAGATGAGCTGGTAGGCCATCGGAAATTCTCACATGGGGTAGGGCCTTGGCCAGGAGGAGTGTGGGCCTCGCCTTGGCAATTCTGCAATTTGTTCTTAAAATGTATGAAAAGCATTTTAAAAGAAAGAGACATCGCAAACAATCCTGGCTTCAGATTTTTCTGGCAACATGAGGAGATGTGACACCACCAGAAGTGTTTGCCATGTGTCTACATGGCAAAAATAACCAGGAGTTGTCCACTGCACTCATTTCTATGACCTGTGTCTGCTTTAGAGATCTTGTCTCAGAGCTGAGCAGTGGCTGATCGAGTTAACTCCGGAGCTACACAACGTGGCTACAAATGCCTCTGCCATTATTTCCTAGTGATCTTGAGTATTTCCTAACGTTCTCTTTGCTTTAATTTTCTTGTCTCTGATGTGACGATAACGACACCCACCTTGTAAAGGTATATGAAGATTAATTGTATTCACTGCAGGCAAAGTCCTTGGAACAGTTCCTGGCACACAGCACGTGCTTAGTGAGTGTCATTATTTCAGTCTGGGGCTCCTGGTGGAAAGGCTGCCTGTGCGCTTTTCTCTTGCAATTCTTAGCAGAGCGGCTGAGTCAACAGGGTTTCTCCTTGACCTGACATTACCATCTGAATGCAAGAAACAAAAGCCCTGTTTCCATTCAGGCTTTGAAACAACTGTCAGATTCTATGACTGGTTAATATCAAATAAAAGTGTGGTTAGCAAGGCTGGAAAAGGGCTGCTTACTCTTTGTTATATGACTGATAATTTCATGTCAGAAGTTCATCCTGGAAACATGAATCAACACAACTCCTCTGTGGGGGGAGCCGTAGTCACCATCATTGTAATTTATCAGCACAGTGCCACTGGCAACTCGGAGGGACCTGGAAACTTCAGACAGACTGTAGAGTGGATGGAAAGGATAATATTGAAAAACATCCAGTAGTGCACTGAAGAATATTTCAGTCCCAGGGACCACTAAACCACCAATGTCACCTAGACTATTCCTATCTGTTAGTCTTAAAGGGAGTTTGAGTTAAAATTGCATTATCTTGCCTAATGGGACTTAAAGGTTTGTTATTATTATTTGAAATTTTATAGAAACATTTAAAAACAGGTAGAGCCCATTAAGAGATGCATTGGATTTAGTGAAATTTAATCCAGTGGGGGGAACACTGGCTTTGACATTGGTTGAATAACCTTCTTATTTGGATCAGAGTGAACAGAGATGGCACACATACCTTTTGACATTGGTTTCTACTGAGAGCAAAACCATAAAGCCCAGAAATTTCAGTTCTGATCACTCTCCAGTGCTTAACAGCCCCCCAAGGAAGTGTTTAATAGCCTCCCAAGGAAGGCAGATGCATTCTGCCAAGACAGTGGTTTCACTGAAGAACCGCGATAATGACAGATAAAGACAGCCCGGTGGCGTCTGGTTACGTCTTCTTCAAGGATTTGCTGAATGCTAATAGGACACAGCTTTTGTCTGAAAAGAGGCCTTTGTGACCAATGATGGTCTCGTGTCATTAAACCTGCTCACCAATTGTGCCCCACAGGGCCTGCTGTACCACACCAAGAAAAAGGAAGGATGATGAGGTATTTTTTAATGACAAAAAAGCTGGATTTTGAAATATGCACATGTTTACACAATGGCGAAGAAAGATTTCTGTGCTTGACGGGTGGTTCCTGTTTCATGTCTATCGTTAAAGAGTAAAGTTTCTCAAAATTAGGTCCTAGTAAAGGGAACCCGACACCCAGCCGGGCTTCATGTAAGTGTATTTTAACTGGCCATCTTGTTCACATTCCACGTTATACGGAAATGCGGGCTAATGTGTGTTAATATAAACATTGATATTTGTTGCCTTATATATTCTCTCATTATTGATGATACGCATTGGTCTCGGCTCTTCAACTCTAATTAATACACATTCCATGAGGTCATGGGTCCTTCTAATATTTTCGTTTCTCTCTGTGGCTTCTGAACCTGAGCACATAACACAGGTTCAGAAATACATGTTGATGGGTTGAGCGGCAAAGATTATGGTTACAGAAAGTGATGGGTCAAAATTTCCAAAGTTCCAACGCGGGCTGAGTTTTCAAAGGTGGAAATTGTGTCTTACTTAGAAAGGGACTTAACTGAAGACTGAAGAAATGAAACTATGTGAAGGTGGCTTGTCCCAACACTCTGTTGAGACAGGAGCTTCAAAACAGAAATGGCTGGTTTTGAATGATGAAGAGAAAATTTTAGCTCTGCCAAAATACTGTATTTTCCCGTGTATAATGCACACCCGTGTTTTTTGCCCAGACTTTCAAGAAGAGTCTTTTGTTTTACTTTTTAAATCAAATTTTTATTTATTTATATTTAGACACTTGTTTTTTGGATTATAAAGAAATGTTGGCATTTATTTTTGAAAATCGTGGTATAAGAAATTTTATGGGACAAATAATGACAAAACACAAGAACAGATACAAGGTATTTAGCTACTACACATGTAAAATGTGCATCTCTATTTTTCCCTCTAAAATTTTGGGCAAAAAAGTGTGCATTATACACAAAATATGGGTGGATGTAGTCTTCAAACCATACTTGTTACCTTCTGACACTATGGAGCAAGATAATGTAGAACCAGGTTAAGTATTTGGTCCTTTGAAATATTTCAGAAAAGTTTCCCCCTCCCTTTGCATTGCTTTTATTCATCATCATTGTTGGCTTATATTTATCTATTAAAAATGGTAATGGTAGTGGTATATGGAACCTTATTTGTTGTCATTAGTCATAGAAAATATGTTAACTATTCTTCCAGAGCCAATGGCCTTACCCTCATTCACATGTAGTATCAATGAAAGGTATTGAGGAATCTATCTGGAAGTTAGCATTCCTTAAAAATTTCAGCCCAATATCTTCTTTTTACTTTATTTTTATTGTTGACACTATTACAGATATCCCCTTTTCCCCCCATTTACGCACCTCCCCTCAGCCTCTACCGCCCCTCCCTCTGGCCATCACCACCCTGTTCTCTGTGTCTTTGGTTTATGCATATTTATTCTTTGGCTAATCCCTTCTCCTTCTTTCATCCAGTCCCCCCCCCCCAGACCCCTCCCAATCCTCCTCTGGTCTGACAGCTGTCCATTGTTCCATGTATCAATGCCTCTGTTCCTAATGTGCTAACAAACAAATATCTAGACTGAGGTCGTGAATAGCCACGGAGTGGAGAAGGTGCCCATGGCACTTTTTCTGAACTTGTTTAAGGGAGAGTGGATGTCGTGTTCCCTGTTCCATCACCTGGACAAGAGGTGCAGTGACTTTTATGTAAATATCACGTTCTTTGATATGCTCGATTAATCTTCATACGAGTGGAAATGCTGTCTTCCTTGTAATGGCTGATTGATGCATTTCAATTGCAACAGGGTGTACTTGGAATAGAATCCACTATTATAGAATAGTGTTATAGAATCCACTGAAGTCCTTCCTAGAGAAGTTAAATTAATGGAAGCAACCAGATCGTGAGTCACCACCTCAGTAAATTTTTTTAAAGATTTTATTTATTTATCTTTAGAGGGGAAGGAGAGAGGGAGAGAAACATCAATGTATGGTTGCCTCTAGTGTATCCCCTGCTGGAAACTGGCCTGCAGAGAACTGGCCTGCAACCCAGGTATGTGCCCTGACTGGGAATCGAACTGCGATCCTCTGGTTCGCAGTCCTGTGCTCAATCCACTGAGCTACACCAGCCAGGGCACCACCTCAGTAAATTTTTATGGGGCAGGTCACCAGGTATGTATCCTTTACTTTTATATTTATTTCAGAAGAGAAAAAAGGTACTGACCTATCATGTGTTGAACAACTCTCATGGGTCAGGCTTTGAATGGGGCCTTCACATCATTATGTCATTGATTCTTCAGCAGCATCCTGAGTCAGGTGTGGTTATCCTCACTTATACAAGGAGGAAAATGAATCACAGAGAGGTTGAGTAACCTGTCCAGGTACACACAACAACTGAGTGTGAGAGTTGGGATACAGATCCAAGTACATCTTAAAGCAAAGCTCATGATATTTATCATTTTTCTTAATCTCTCAATAAAAAATATAGATTTCCATTTTCTGCAATTCCACTACCCTAGTTACAAAACTTTAAAAATCTTTAGAACTGACATTTTTGTGTATTCGACTACACTCTATAGCTTTATGTACTAAGTGCTTGAAATTTATTCTTTTTAAAGACTCATAGCCCTGCAAATTAGGTGTGATTATTCTTATAATTCCTATATTGTACATGTGCTATCTAATTGTTCAAGGTCATGTGACTGTAAGTGGCAAACCGGGATTTGAACTCAGAAATTATGGTTGGCTCTGTGGTCTGTTCTATCATCACTATCCTTAACTGATACAGCCTGTATTCCTTACCGTAGTATTAAACATAAACACAGACTTAGCTTTGACCTTGATGTGTGCCGCTTAGTACATTTATATGTAATTACCTAATAGGGAATCTTCTCCTGATGTCTGCATTCAAAATGGTTTATGCACTAACTAAATCAGGCTGAATAAATAATATTTTACTCACTGTAAGTTTTACATGTATGAGGCCATTTTCCTGAGTAATAACATTATATCTCTGAAGGACAATTTTATCTTTTCTATTAAAAACAGAGGTGATTTGATTCTTCAATAAAAATATAATACATGTGATATTTGTTACTAAATCAAGTTTTCTATTTAATATAAATTAATTACAGATGGTATATAACTGAAAATTGGTTACAAATATTCAAGAATTCACATTATTTTAGATAGGGGACCTAATATAGCATCTTAGTGTTGCTTTGAGTTTTAAAATAAAATAAATGTACATCTTGCTTGCCTTTGAAGATTCTTTTGCTAATCTCAGATTGCCATCTGAAATTTTAATTAGTGATTTAAAATGTGCTTACACAAAGAACTTTGTCCAAGTTGTCTGTTTTGGCCAAATTAAACTATTAAACTAAGTAACCTAATTAAAATCCTTTTAGCTTTTAATCAATATTTTATTTACATTCATATTTCCTGGGATACTTGATTAGCTTTCTGGATGTGATAGTGGTTTCTCCCCCATTTATCGTTTAGTGGTTTTTAAAGAGCAAAGTCTCTGCTCCAAGGCCATGGAGCCAGAGGGAAGGAGTGAGGACAACTGGGGTGCAGGCCTCTGCCTTGGCCGCCTACCCTGGGTGCACAGGGAAGCCTGGCAGGGCGCCGGGGGTGGTGTGGTTGTCCCTCACAGGGACTTCCCCTGCTCTTCCTCCCAGAGACCCGGCAACACACATGGCAGTCACTGCAGGCAGAGAAGGCCACGATGTGCTGTCCAAGCCTAAAAGTAGATTCCCTCCCTACTCCTTATTCTCAAGAATCAAGTAGTTTTACAAAACTTCTGAAAAAAAAAAGTCCATTTTGCTCCCTATCACCATTGTAAACAGGTTGCTCATTTCTCAGATGCAGTATCTTTTAGAATTTTTTAAATAAATGTGAGTATTAGTATCTCTAGAAAGCACATTTCCTATTCCTTGATTAAAAAAACAAACTTAAACACACCTATTAATATTCTACTGCGAGGATGGTGATTCTTCTTTCATCTCCCCTCAGTGCCCATCCACGTACACCTACACACCTGTCTGCACTGCCCGTTTTTACAATAGGCTTAGAGCAAAAGTTTGGTTATGGAACTATTTCATGTGGACAATTTCATGACCATATATACATTATTGCCTACTAAGTCATGTAGTATACTATGATGTATACATCATAGTGTATTTCCTTGGAACATACTATGTTTCCTTGAATTTGATGTGGTCAAATTTCTTGAAATTTGAAAACTCCTTGTTCCCTTGAATTTGATTATACTATTTTTTTGTTTACTTACTTTGTGTGTGTGTGTTCATGTAGTTTAGCCTCAAATTCTCCCTTAGTGGGTTAACCCTCCATTAATACAATCAAACATATTACAATGTAAAGTTCAGTATTGGAGATCTCACACCAAGCGCCTACTGACTATTTTAATCTAGGCTAGTTGGTTTTTATGGGTGTATGCAACTCTCATTATGAGATCACCCTTCACCATTCTGGGAAGTCCTTCATGTCTCCATGGAGTCAGGTTTCCCCACATTTTAGTTGATCATATGTGTTGGTAAAGAACATTCTGTTGTAGTTTCCCAAAAGTGAGTACATAAGAGGTAAACTGACATCTAACATGTCTAAAAATTGTTTTCATTCAACCCTTATACTTAATAGTTTCTCCAGATATGGCATTCTAGGTTGATGTGGAAGATTCCATTTTCTAAAAATAGCTAAAGTGATATCTCCCATCTCATACTCTCTTCGTATGTGGCTTTAATGACCCTCTCATAGGAAGGTGAGGTCTCTCTTTTCTTCCCTTCAGTCTGGACAGATTTATGACTATGGTGGTAGAGATGCTATGTAATCTTCAAAACTAGGATACACAAGATTACACAGGTTTTGTTTTATTTGTTTGTTTGGGGGCGGTGGGGGGGGGTGTCTGAAACTCTTGGGACCCAGGCAGTATTCTGTGAGGATACACAATCTACCCACATCTAGAGAAATTTATAGCCAGCATCAGCTCACTAGCTATGTGGGTGAGATAATTTGGAACTGGGTTCTCCTGGCCAGTCAAGGAACCTACTCAGGCTACCAAGAGCAGAACCTGCTGAGTCTTATGCAAATTGCAGATTTGTGACCAAAATACATAATTTGAGGGTTTGAGATTATTTATTATTGAACAAAACATAAATGTAACACTCGAGGGAAAATTCCCTAGGAATTTGGAAGGTATCACTCCTGACTCTTGGCTTCCCATATTGCTGCAACAAGAATGAAGTCATTCTAATTTCAGATTAACTTATCATTTTAAATTTTTTAGGGAGGTTTTTAGGTATTACTCTGTAGTCCTATGCAGAAATTTTACAGTGTTGAGTCCTGATATGAGTCTTTTTTCCTCAGGTTGTTTGATGTTTTCTTCTCTTACTTCTCTCTTTTCTTTCTGTGTCTATATGAATTGAATTTCTGGAACTGATTCCAAAAATCTCCTAGCTTCTATTTTTTTTATCTGTCCTTTTTTTCTATCTTTCATGTTTTCTTCTGCTTTCTGAGTTATTTTCAATACTTATCAACCATTCTCTTAAGATTTTTATTCTTTTAGCATATTTTGAATTCCTCATCATTTTTGCTTTGTTCTCTGACTTTTAATACTGTTTTTCCATAATTATACCATCTTTACTTATGCCTAAGATGGAATTAATGATAAACATAGTTTTAAAAAATTCCTTTTTGGCACTGACTGGTGTAACTCAGTGGATTGAGCACGGGCCTGTGAACCAAAGGATCGGGGTTCAATTCCCAGTCAGGGCACATGCCTGGGTTGCAGGCCAGTTCCCAGCAGGGGACCCATGAGAGGCAACCATACATTGCTATTTCTCTCCCTCTCTCCTTCCCTTTCCTTCTAAAGATAAATAAATAAAAATCTTTTTAAAAATTCCTTTTTGTTCTTATATGTTTTTAAAGGTGTTCTAGGGAATCAAGCCTAGAAAAATAAGCATGTGCATAAATATACCATTTTTACTATGGTCTTTATTGACCAAAAAAACAAATACAAACAACAAAAGAGGTAATTATAATATAATATTCTACATGTTTCTACATGGAAATCTTCCAGGTCACTGGTCAAAATTAAGTAAAAAAAATTTCCCTGTCTGATTTTTTATACTTTTAATCCATCATTAAATTCTATCGATCATTTTATATACATCTTCTTGCATCCCTTACTTTTTTCCTACCCAGGCTAAGATTTTTACAACAGTATAAAGTGACTTTTCATTTTCTGCCTTGGTATTCTGGGGGAATGCAGCCCCCCCCTGCCACTGGTGAGGTTTGGCGAGGTCTGCAGTAATTAAGAAACAAGGTTTGAAAATGAGCATCAGGGTCTGAAATCACACAAGTAAACCTGAGATGTTTCCACAGGTAGGGGCGGGGCAGTCATACTTCCATGGCTCCATCACTTAGAGGAGTGTCACTTAATACCTACATGAAAAAGACACAGGTGTGCCTGTTCCAGAGAAGCACTGCATGCTTGAAGAACTTCAGTAGAACCTGTGGGTCCACTTCCCTGGGCCCCTCTTTGTCTTCCTGATCCAGTTCTCTCTCCTCCACAGTGGCAAGCTGGGCCAAGAGAAACAGTAAGCAGTTTCTCTGTCTTCTTTAAACTGCTAGTCTGTGAAAGGGCACAGCAGCAAGTTGACATCTGCCTCAATCTTGTCTTCAAGTTTTTCCTTTCCCAACAAGTGCTGTTCCTGACCAGCAGCGTTTATGTTTAGGTGGGTGTTTGCTGTGTTTTACATCACATCACAACATGTTTTAGAGTCAAATGCATTTTAGAGATTAGTCAATCCAAAAACAATATTATAAGAGATAAAGTCCAGACATCATTTGACTTGCTCCAAATTACATAGTGAGTAATGTAGAATTGAAGTTTGGGATTTCTGACTCATACTCTGCATCTGTACTGTGATATCAATGTTCACATCATGAAAATGTAGGATTTGAAACAAATCGTTGGCTAAGTTCTTTCTCTATTAACTTGTGTGTGTTTGGTTAGCAAGAATTCATTATCTTTTCACTGTCCCTATGTCCAAGGCAATTTTACAACATATGCTTTATAAATTCTTTTGGTCTCTCCTGAAACAATTTTCAATGTCCTCATTACCTACAGACTGAAAAAAATAACCACACTTAGGAGCTATTCTTGAAGACTATCCTCTGATGCTCCTCTGCTGTACATTGCAATGTTGTTTTTTTTAATTTGGTATATAACTTTAATTGCAGACCTCCCAAAAACAAATAGTAAGGGGGTCTTCTCTGGTTAGCTGTTCTCAGAAACACTTTCGAAATTGTTCCTCAACAGTATCCTTCTTTGGTAGTTCCCAAAGATCACAGAAAATCATCACATAACAGCTTCTTCCATTCTTCATCTAACCAGTACAAGGTAGTCACTGATACACATTATTTGTCTTGTTCTGACTCTCAAAAACACCTTTAAAGCTTCCTTAAATCATTGACTGTACTGACATAAAAATGGAATGCATAAAGCTAATCAAATGGTTTTACACTCTGTATAGTGTCATGATCAAAATTAAACTATAGTATTCATAACCAATCGATTCCATTTGCTTTAGAGTTACATACGGCATAACAAAGTGTGCTGTTTCTCTTATTCCTGAACCAGGAGAGACATTACTAATCAATTACAGACCCCTATAGTGAAGACTCAGAATCTTTCTTAGACTCTTGGTACCCACTACCCAACAATCATATTATCTATATCTATGTGAATTTGAAATCCATTCAGCTAATCTATTACCTAGTTATTCTGTGTATACTGAAAAAGAACAAACACAAAAATCCAAACATAAATAAAGTTGTTAACATTCTATAATGTTATTGTTGTCATTTCCCTTCCATTAGTGTAAAAAACAAACAAACAAATGAATAAACAAACAAAAATGCCTGTTAGAGCCTTAATATTCTCAGGGGTAAAGTAAAAGAATGACCTGGGTTAGGTTTTAGTTTTAAAAACCTGTGAGTCTGCTCTTTATGCCAGAGTATTAACTAAGAAAACACATCCTCACTGTCATAGAAGATTAACATTTAAATTGGAGAAATACTGCCAGTTAAAAATTTCCCAAAAGAAGAATTATGAAAGTATTGTTCATAAGGTGATAAGAAAAATGACATTTTTGTTACATAATTATTTTTATAAATGATATTTAAGTAGAATTAGTGCATAATCTATATTTCTATCATTAATAAAACAGAACTAGTGCCTTTCTGCAACATGTTTGGGGATAATTTAGTCACTCAAACAGCATTTAACTTAAACATACAAATAAACAAAAAACACAAAAGAGCAAACAAACAAAGCTGGAAAAAACTGTGGCTGAATACGGCTTATGAAAAAAAAACATTTGAGTATTAGAGTCAGGCAATAATGACAGTTTTAGAATTATGCCTTTAATTTTTCCCCACCCCAGTTAGGTCCTTCTCTGCTCTTACTTGATCAGCAGTGAAGAAAATGCTTTTCTGTTGGGACGAAATGGAGAACATGATCCATTACAATCTACAAATCTCAATTTGTGGGGAGTCTGTTATGTTGAGGAGAGGTGGAGATTAGGCTGACCTCCCCCGGTCATTTTTTAGACAGGGAAAATAATTAAAATACCTCAAGATAGGCCACTGTAGGGTCACTACCTTACAAGACCCCAGGAAGCCCTACACCAATAGAAAGTCAAAAGGAGGGAAAGTGAACTGCTGCGCCCCACGGCAGAAATGAGCTGCAGAGAGCTCCCAGCCAGCTGTGTGATGGGCGGGGTTTCACCCCAGTCTCAGTAATAATCAAGTGAGCATGAAAGAGAAATGGAACTATGTCGAATGAAAGAGGATAAGCTTTCTCATAGAGATACAGTTTAGGAACGCCTCACCTATGAAATGGTCGTGTTTCTAGTTTTTTTAAATACATTTTTTAACCGATTTTGTAGTATGTATTGTTGCTTTATCAGAAAAAACATATATTGTGTGTGTGTGTGTGTGTGTATGACACAAAGTAATTACATTTGGTAATAGATAGTGTTATGATGTAAATTTCAAATTTTTACCCTTGGGGTTAGTAATCAATTCCAGTTCTGGTGGGAGTGCACATCATTTGTGCTATGTGACTTGCGTGACCTGACGTAATGTGAGGCAGGAAATGAGAAGGGGGGAGGTGTTCACTGATGGGCAGGACCTTGGAGAGCCAGGACGTGGTGAACCACGCTCCTTTCTCCCTTCTAGAATGACATAATAGATGTGGAGTTTCTGTCATTCTGAGTCCCTGAGTGAGAGTGACAGCGGACAGAGTTGCTGCCAATCTCAGAGACTGATAGAGGAAGAGTGAGAAACACATTTGTTATTAGTGTAAGTCACCCAGGTCTGGTCATTGCTCGTCCTGCAACGGCATGTAGCCCACTCCAGCAGTCAAGGCAGTAGCAGAATTATAAGATGAAAAGCAGTAATGACAACTTAGCTGGGAAAAACATTTGATTAAAAAGTCACTTAACTGTAAGATAACCCCTTCTTAATACTCTGCAGTCGGGTGGGTGCAGATTAGGATCTGTCATTTCCTTACAGTGTGGCTTACTCCAGTCATTTCAACTCTTTGGATAAATGAACATTTGAAATAGATTTAATGACCCTTATATACCATCATAATGACCCTTATATACCATCATGTACTAATAAATGTTTATCAACTGTTTTTGTGAGAAAAAAGCCCTACTTTGTAGAGGTTGCCAATGTCTGTGGTGTAAATATTCCTAATGCGGATACTTTCATGCTGTTCATGTAACATCACTGAAAACATTGTTAGGAAGGGTTGACAGTGATTAAGTTTTACAACCAGTACAGGGTGGCTCCAGCACATCCCGCTACATCTTCACTGTTACAACCCTTGCAAATAAGATGCCAACTGGCACCTTCATGAATTATTCCAATTCCTTGCCTCCTGATCCTTCCCCAAAGTTTTAGAATTTATGATGTGTGCCATTCATTGGACATTTAACTGCATCCTTATTTTAGACACCTTTTCTATTTATACCTTATTATTTCTTCAATTCAATAATTATTTTGTAACTGTTTGATGTTTATGTCTTATTTTTCCAGCTAGAGTGCAAGTTATAGGAGAGGTAGTTCTCAACGTCTCCTCTGCATCTTGCTTTTCCTTCTGTTGGTGCCTGTGAAATAGTTTGTTAGCATATAAATAATATGCAAACATGTCCCCCAATTTCCTGCTGGATACATTGAGCTTCATATTTTTATTTACATCTATAGATGGCAAAAAATGAACCTAAGTGGCTGTTTCGCTTGTAAGGTGCTATTCTAAATGACACGTGGGTTTCATTTACAGGTATTGTAAATAAGGACTTCAGACACAATAATAATTAACAGGGGAAGAAGTTGATAAAAAGGAATACTTGGGAGAGTTTTATAACAAGATAAGTTTTCAGTTAACAAGTTCATAATATAGCCTACTTCCCATGTAAGTGATCAGATTGTAAAACATTGACGGAAAGGCAGGTTTAAAGAATAGTTTGGCTTTTCATTGTTTATGGGCTCAATCTGATTATTAAATATGCTTCAAAGAGCTGTTAGAACATCTTTGGTCCATTTTTGTGTTTAGGACAGGGGAAATTAATATTGCTACATGTTTGCATTATGCAAGTGGCATTCACTGTAGAGCATTGCATTAATTACTAGCTGAATCATTGAGAGGAAGAAAAACACTTGTTTAATTCAAGATACGAGGTTAAAGAAGTGTATATGTATGTATATGTATTATTTTCTGTTTCTCTAATATCCTGCATCAAGAGATAAACTGGTTTGCATCAAAATGAGCTCGTGTTTTTGGAAACCAGTACAACTCAGCCTCTTTACTCAATTAGAATAATTTAGATAGAGATAAATGATAACAGTGCATATCTCAGGCCTCTAAGCATGTGCCAAAAATGCTCATTAGCTTTCTCCAGAGAGGATCAGTGTACTAAGAAGAACTGTACCCGGGTGGGGACAAAGAGCCACAGCATTGTCACAAATGCCATTGATAAGAGGACTCATATTTTCAATACCAAGAAAACTAAAAAAAATACTCAAGTTAAAATTATTTTACTTGAGTATGGATGCTCTGAAAAATTTATAAATACATTTTTTTCTTTAATGGCTCCATTTACATAGAATTTCGGTGTCTTTGTTGTTATTTCTCAAAAAGAGAAAAAGTAAAACACCAGAAATATTGTATCTAGGAAACAGGTTGAAATCAGTCTAGGGTGAGTAAATTCTAAGCTCTAGCATAGTTCTTAGTGCTGTGTCTGACCTTAAAAATGATTAATAAAATGTAAGAGCAGTAATAAAAGGTAAGTACATTTTTTTTAAAGAGAGAAAGTCCTGGGGAGGAGAAGTTAATGGGTCCTGTAAGAACTGGGAACCTGTACTCTAATTCCAAACAGTAAATTTGGGAGGCAGAAAATTATCAGAAGACGTTCTTAGCCTTATCAAATACCTCTATTCCCAAAAGATGGTGTAGCAGTTGGAAAGAAATGAAGGGACCCTCTGAGCAGGAAAAATGGCAGTCTTGGTGGTAACCAGAAGAGATTACCTATTGCTTAATTTCATGGTAATTTTCCATAGGGAATGCCTGGAACTTTTGATGAGTATCTCTAAGAAGTGACAGGGTTGTATGGTGAGACAGGGCTCACTCTTTATTAACAACTGTAGTGCAGTTTTGTCAAGCCAAGTTCCTTTGTTAGTTCTAGATAAAAAAAAGAGTAAAGAGCTTCTTATACTGTATATATTTACTTATTATATAATGCTCATATTTATGCTATATAAATATACACATGTCTATATTTTAATATTTACAATAGTTAGTCTTTACTAAAAGTTTGTATTAGATTACCACAATGCAAGTCTTAATTTTGTACTAGTTGTTGATTTTTTAAACATCTACCATGGGAAGAGAACTTTATTAAGTAAAGGGCATATCAAGTGCTTAATAATCAACAAATGGTCTGCTGTTTAATGTGACTGGAAGGAGATTATAAAGAAATGTATTCATTTGAACTGGTCTTAAATTTCTTTACACATCTTTATCGTTACCTCTAGCTCAAGCTCTATTTCTATATCTGCCTACCTATTATAATACTCTTTTTTAAAGGTCTCTTTTTGATTTCCTGATCCTACTTTAACTCTCTCTTTAAAATTAAACAGAGACTGAAAAAGTTATATTTCCATACACACTTGTTAAATCCTTTGTCAGTCAAAGTGAGCTAATTGTCAACTCTTCTCTTGAACAGAGGCAAGTAACCTGCCCATGCTTTCTGAAATTGGAGCTAGAATACACAGAAATTTAAATACAGCTTCCACTTACACATGAGCCATGAGTCCCTTCTCCACTAGCTCCCTTCGTGCTGGAGGCCTGCTAGGAAAGATCCAGAGAGTCTGTCTACTCAAGATGGCTTAATGCAAGAACTTCTCAAAGCGGTTTTTGAAAGATTTCAAGCACCAAACATAAATAAGCCAGGTTTAAAGATAAAAATAACAAATATTTTCCATGCATTTTGGGAAAGGATGCATGGAAATGGACAACAGTGCAGTGATTATGGGGGGAAGGGGAGTGTAAGGGGAAATAAATGGTAACAGAAAAATACAATAAAAAATTGAAACTAAAACAGGTTTTTTAGGGTGAACCACATTCACAATGATCAGGATTTTAATTGGGTTGATGTTACTGTCTTAACATTCTTTTAACACCTATTTGATGAAATAAAGACATATTATTCTTCAAAAATACCTTTTCCCATTAAAACAAATCTCTTTATTTGAGAGAAAGAGAGAGAGGTTGAGAGAGAGAAGAGAGACTGAAAGAGAAAGAAAGGGAGAGGGGGGAAGAGAGAGACAGAGGCCTCAAGGAATGGCAGCCAAGTATTTGTTCTTTGGTGGAGGAACCAAGTCGTATTTTGGCCTTATTCTAGATATACAAGCAAATCATCAAGCTGCTGGCTAAGTGATGTATCACTTACCAGCTGGCCCCATATGATCATAAGTCAATCAAATATTGATCCCTATGTATTTGAACCAGCTGGATTGGTCAATGAAAATGGCCTCGTAAAAGTCTATCATAATTATTTAAGAAGTAAATTACTTGTGCTTGACCAAATGTATCAACTGGTAAGCTGAGAGTCTTGTTGACTAAATCTTATTTCTTTATCCAAAATTCATAGACATAAGTTTTGACATTCACTCTCTAAGCAAGAAAAGCATGATCAGAAACATTAAAAAGCAGTCAATGCAATGCTGAAGATACCTGTTTCTTGGTCTGGGTGGATGGGTTTTGATGCCTCTAACATAATTATTTTCTGGTTCATGCCTAAGGCCTCGATGTTTTCCAACCAGATTTGTTATTGAATACAACTGTGACATCATCTATATAGTTTTACATCCCATAGCCTCCTGAAATTTTTTTCTTTAGCATTGCAAAATTAATACATGGAGTGGCTATTGTGATTGCTTTGAGTGTGACTTTTAATTTCCAGTTCATGAGACTTAACCTCATTCTTAGAAATCATTGTTTTCCAAGAAAGCACATGGGAGAGGTAAACGAAATGAATTTCAACCAAATAAAATTTCAACCATTTCCACAGATTGAAAACTTTGCCTTAGGTAGAAAGTTTGGCTCACGAGCTCTGAAATGTTTGAAACAATTTTCCGATGAATAAAAACTTTCTGGTGAATCCAGTTTTATTCCCATAAATTCTGATATTCACAAGAAATTTTTGTTTCCCAAAATTCTACAGAATCCTGAATCCTCCCCAGAAATATGTGCATACTTATGGGAATCTTTTGTTTCAGATAACTATTATTTTATGTCTACCCAATATTAAAAACAAAGAAAACCAAACCAAACCTAAGGTACAGAGAGGTTCAGTAGGGCTTGTGTCAGTACCCACTATGCAGTGCTGCCTCTTACACTCCTGTTGGTGTGTCCATAATTTAAATGTGTACAAGTTTAGACACTTTGATACAGAATAGGTAATGCATTATAAACATGGTGCTTTTATAATAGGCACCTTATCAAAGGACTACACTGATTCTTGTTTATTAGAAGCTAGGGACCAGAAAGAACCTGTGTAGTTCTCAGGAAGCTGAGGTTCAGTAATCTACATGATGTAGACCAAAGTTGAAGAATTTAATTAAATTGAGGAAGTGAAATAAATAAAACTTACCTTGGAGACAGGACCAAGGATTTTAGATGAAGCAAAGGTTAGTCGTGGGTGGGGATAGGTAAGATGAAGGGAAATCTCCAAGATGAAATATTTTAACTGACTTTGAGTCTAGACAGGTTAGTTATACATTTAAAATATTTAACAAACCAGCATATTAGAAGGGGACTAAAACAGAGATCTTCAAGTAATTTTTTTTAACTCTGCCTCTATTCACCTTGAAAAAAAAACAGGTGTTAAATTAATAAAACATGAGCATCTTCCCTGGCTATTTGACTAACTAAAATAATATCAATCTGAACACATATGAAGAACACTGTAAATAATTCAAAAGTATACTAATGAGAGAAAAACTAAAGTCCAATTTGATAAACTATTCGGTATGTGAGCCAACAGATTTATAAGTGCTTATAAAAATGTTGTATCAGTTTTTCTTATTGTTAGCCATGCAAGAAATCAGGACACATTTGTAATCTCCCTTCTGCAGGTGTCTCATCTGTAAACAGTTGAATTACATGTACACCCTTAGCCTCTATGCTGGGGTCAGTAGAGAGAGCCTGGAAATAAATAAATGTCTCTGGTCAGATTTAGCCTGATCCCAGGAGGAAAAAGTAGAAAAAGCTTTTGCTGAAGCAGGTTCTGGGGCTGTGTCAAGTAAGTTGTCCTATAATTACAGCTGTGATTAATATTTTCAGTACAGCATAAGTTTGGGTTCAATAATCCCATTCTAAGCCTCATGGTTACCTCAATCTTATCCCCAATCAGTTCAGAATATTTCAGAATGTTCTATTTTAATTGAAAATTTTTTATGGTTTCTGTGAAGAGGAGTTCTTTTTATCACTTAAAGAAATGCTGTGAAAAGTGTTTATAGTACTGGGAAAAATTCCATGGGCTGTTTTAGAGCTTCACACATATTTTTCAAATAATTTGATTGGAGAAATTATTTTTACTGACTGGGATTGTTTCCACTGAGTCAGAAGAGTAAAGAAAAGTCTGTTGAAAAAGGGCAAACACAAATTCAATGGATTCTTACCCAACTAAACAGTAAGCAGAAATAATAGCACCAAAAGCAATAATGCACTATTCACTATATAGCTCATTATTTTCTGCCTGTGAAATCTGATAATGAGTCTCTCTTGGATTTTAATTAACATTTAATATTTCAATTAGATTATAAGAGTAGTGATGTGTACACTGTAGTCTATAATCCTGGAATCAAAATTGCCTAATTAAACTGTATCTATACTAATCCAAAATATTTATCTAGCTCATCTACAGAGCAATTAATATACTTGTATTTAAATAGATTAGTGATCATAATTAATATTTAAGGGCAAGAAATATACAAAGGTGACAGGGGATTTAGGAGACATTAATTTCCGAATTGTTTGGCTAAGTTAACAGAGACTAAAGGAAGGTGGCTGGAACGAGTTCAGTTTATTTCTTCCTCATGTAAAGTCTGAGTTGGTAGGTGGTCCAGGGAGCTTCAGCATCATTGCTTTTTGTGTAGTCTCTCAGGGCCTCAGTTTCCTTCTCCTCATGTGCGGTCCTCATGGGAATGGTCAAAGCTGGCTCACTTTCCCATATCTTCCATCCATCGCCTTTATACATCCACATTATACAAAGAAAAGAGAGAAAGAATAAATACCTTCCTTTCGGGAACATAGTCCAGAAGATTCACACATCAATTCCATTCAACCATTGGCTGAAACTTGGTCACATGACAATAGATGCTACAAGGAAGGATGGGAAATATAGTCTCTGAGAAAGGGCCATATATCCAGTACAGAGTAGGTGGCTCTTTGTCCAAAAGGAAGAAAGAGAAAAGATATTAAGGACAAATTATCAGTTTCATCAAAAAGGCAGGCTAACTCTTGAAAAGAACTTTAGATTCTTCATCTAGGAAATTAACTCTATTATTTGATAATACTATATATAATTTTTCTGTGACCTAACATTAGCCTCAGATTCTCCTTTGGAAAAGTCATTTTTTACTTCCCAACACAACATCTACAACATAGTCATTACCTGGTATATCTGCAGGAACCCCACCTATTCCCAAATATCTCTCCACAACTTGGCTTTTATATTTCTTGAAATTTCCATTTATACTTAAAAGAAAGAAATTAACTTTTTGACTCAGATAGACCCAAATCTCAAACCTACTAGCAGGTTGACCTTAAGCAAATGCTTTAATATATTTGAACCTCCATTTTCTTAATGGAGTGGTATTACTTTCTTGCATGAAATTTAAGGGTAATATATGTAAAATACCTTTGAGTACAGACATAGTAACTTCAGACAGTCCTCATTTAAATACTGAAACATGTAATTAAATGAAGGTAACATCCATAAAATAGACTAAGGTGTGCCAGCTTCATTAAAAGTACATTTTAAATGGTGAGTTATATGAGAACAGCAATTTTACTGAGTTTCTGCCTTTACAGACATCTCCAGAGTTTTTAGATTTATGTCATTCAACTCTTTTGGGAACATAAGCTGCTTCCAAATTTTCAAATTTCATTTTAACTTCTTATATGTTAACAAATATCACTTACTTATTTTTAAGTGAGTCACCATGACAGCAGCATGTTTTTCACTCTTCAACTGTTTTTTAATTAATAGAATTTATTTTTAGAGCCATTTTAGTTTACAGAAAAGTCGAATGGAAAATACAGAGATCTCATAAACCCCCTCACATCCCAGTTCCTCCAATGTTATATCTAACATTACTATGCTATATATGTTTGAACTGATACAGCATCATTAACTGAAGTCCATAGTCAATTTAGGATACATTCTTTTACATTCCCATCAACAATGAATGAAAGTTCAGTTACTCCATATCTGTGCCGGCATTTGATGCTGTCATTGTTCTGGATTTCAGCTATTCTAATAGGCATGTGATATTATATTATTGTTGTTTTAATTTGCAATTCCCTAAGGACATAAAAGGTTGAGCAATTTTTATGTGCTTGCCATCTGTATATCTTCTTTGGTATTAATATATATTTTTTGCTCAGTTAAAAAATGGGTTATTTTCTTATTGTCAAGTTTTAGAAGTTCTTTATATATTTTAGACAGCAGTTCTTTATCAGATATACGCTCTTCAAAGATTTTCTCTCGATCTACGGCTTACCTTTTCATTCTCTTAAAAGTGTTTATTACAGAGCAAGACAATTTTAATGAAGTTCAGGTTACAAGCTTTTTTCATTCTTGTATTATGGTTTTGGTGCTGTATCTTAAATGACATCACCAACCTAAGATCATCTAAATTTCATTCTTCTAGGTTATCTTCTAAAAGCTTTCTGGTTTTTATTTATCAGCATGCTTTTTCCAAGTCTCTTTTCCTGTATGAACATGCATGGTCGATGACATTTTTACGGTGGACACCTATAGCAGAAATATTTCTGAATGGTGCAGAAACTACAGTGCAGTGAAGACATGAATGTGTAAAGTGTGGTCAAAGTTACTTTTCCAAACATGTTCTTTCTCAATATTGTTTTGGCTACTCTACATCCTTTGCATTTTTATACCAATAAAAATTTTTAGAGGTCATCCTGGAAGCTGGACACCACAAAACTGAATGATAAATTCAGTGTAAAAGACTAGTTTGGTAAACATTTGTTTCTTCATCTCCTCTTTCTCCTCCTCCTCCCCTTTCTTCTTCTTCTTTTCATTAACACACAAACATTGTAACGATTATCAGTGAAGCATTAACCATAAACCTAAGGACACATACACATCCATGCCCATATATGTAAATGGGTGAATAGACAAATGGACCCATTCACCTGCAGTTATCATATGAAATTTCCCCATGTGTAAAACAATTAAAAAGAAAACTTTATTTGAAGCCTTAAAAAATTTACACCTAAACAAATCACTTACTACTGTATCAAAAATAATCAGTGCATAAACCATTTTTAAATTAATAATGATTTATTCTTAACTGCACTATTTTCTTTGATTTAATAGTTTCTAAACATTATAAAATAGTTTAATTTTAAGAAAATAATGACTCTCCATAATTTGAGCAAGTTTTTTCTGCTACTTTTCATAAAAGTAGGCTCATAGTAGGTGATGAATAAATAAATAATTAGATGGAGTCCCTATATAGAAACTTTCATATGTGTGTGTTTTTGGATGGTGCATAGTGAAAGGGTCTTTTCAGGTATTTTTCAAAGAGTGATTCATGAATCACCAACGTCTGAATCACTAGCTAGTAAAGTTTATGAGGAATGTGTGTCCTTGGGCCCCACCCAAAACCTACTGAATCAGAATTTCTGGGGTTGGGTTTGGAATCTCCATTTCAGCAAGGTCTTGGGTGGTTTGTACGCATGTTAAGGCAGTCAAGCTATGGATTTACGATACTTTCCAAATTTAACAAATCCCTATTCTGCATATTTGCTTTAGCCATATCCCTTGGAGGACAAGGTTTCCTGGCATGGGCTTGGACTCCCTCTTACTGGGTGTCCGTAATGTGGAATTGTAGTGGAGAGAGGGCGTGATTCTCTCCTGGGCATGATCTCAGGCCTCTGTGTCGGTGTGAGCCTTTGACAGCCGCCTAATTTTCTGTGGGAGGAGAAGAATCTGAAAGCTAAGAGTACGATGCAAATCTGACAAGTTGATGCAAGCCTCAGGTACCATGTGCTCTTGGTAAATGCTCTTCAACTGTAAGTGTTTTCCATTTTCCTTTAGTGAAAATAATGAAGTGTCTTTGAATAAATGGTTTCCTCTGTTTCAGAAAGTTGTTATGTTTATCTCAGTGTGACCAGTCCATGAATTCCAAAAGATTTATCATTTTTATTTTCCTTTTAAGGGGCAATCAAAGTCTAAATTCTAAAGGATTTGGAAATGTCAACTAGTAATATAAACTGGGTTAGCCCCAGGGCCTGAGATCAGAACCATAACTCACCGTGTTTACAAATTATATCATTTGGTCTAGTGCGCTAACTGTAAACTCACCTATAATTATAGTAGAGAATGAATTACAGTTGGCCTTCCCCTTTTTTCCCCTTGGTGTCTGAACTGTTATGACATATGGATTCTTCATCAGCCCTCAAATTACACAGCAGACTACCCTGTAAGCTAGTCTTGAAATCAATGCAGCTAGGATTTCAGATGAAATATGAAATTACTATAGACTTTTTAAAGGGGAGAGCAAATGATTTCACTAAATGAATCCCCTGTAAATCTAGGCAGATATACACACATCTGTGATCTTCAATAGAAAGAATAAAATATGCCATTCTCTTAGGTAACTTGCACATTTAAAAAGTTACTCTTCTCTTTAGTCTGTTTTCCTTTCACTGTTCTTCTCAACCAGTTCTCCCCCTTTGTGTTTAAAAAGGCACAATTAAAGACAGAATGATGATACTTTGTTTTTTCTTTCAAACTCCTCTTTTCTCTTCTTTCTCCACTTGTATCTCTTTTTAAAAAAAATTGTCCCTCTACTTTCCACAGTAATTTGTCTTCCAAAGTAATGGTATCTTTTTAATTTGGTCTAAAGAAGATGTTCTCACTTTAGGTCTGTGCAAACAAGAGGAAAGGAAATAGTTTGTGGAACTTGTGGGCAGGTCGCCCCCCATTGCCAAGCTGCACAGTCTGGGGACCACATAAATCCTGAGCTGTCCAACATTGCCATCAAATTTGGAGTAAAACATGGCAATTTAGGCTACTTGATCATAGTAAAGAAACACCCACTATCCACTAATTGCCTAGAATATGTAGTAAATATGTTTTTAGAACTTTGCATTGTCTCTATTATATTGATATAAATCAGATACAGATGTAAGTATCTTCATTTTTGGAAGAGTTTATAAAAGTGTGAAAAATAAAGGACAGAAGAGTAGTGATAAACCAGATGATATATTTTATTCTAATGGATATATTAGCTGACACACTAGGAAGTACCAGAGCTTGTGTGTGTGTTTACCTGTTATGAATATGCTTTCATGCCAATACATTCTTAAGAACTATGAGCAGACGTTTTTGTGGGTTGTTGCCATTGATCTATGCCTGACATTGTGGGCAAGGTCCTGGTAAAGACTGCAAGTCCAGCAGAGAAAGCACAACAGGATGGGGAAATAAAAAAATAACAGTTAGAAGAAAATGTTATATGTTTTAAGATAAAAATGGTGAGCCACTGTTAAAAAGTTCTTGAATAATAATATGTTTTTTTTTAATCTTTTATGTAATAATCAATAGTGAGAGACTGAGAAAACAAGTTATTACAAGGAAAAAAATTTATCTTCCTCCTGTTCCAAAATGCTGTGGACTAACTCATTGATTGGCAAGACTGGGCAGAACCATCTAGGAAAAGTCAATAGTGAGGGCGGCCGTTATTAGAACCTAGCGAGTCAGATCTCCCAGAGTGCCTTCTGTCTCCATCCAGCTGCTAGAGCTAAATAAAATCTTTGCAGGGACCCAGGGAAGCAGCCTGATGGGTATAAAACAGCTCCTTCCAGGTGTTCTTTTGGATCTTAAATTTATAGTCAGTCCCTGTGCACCCAACATTTGCCAAAGCCAAGGACTTTGTTCCTGCCTTCTATGCGCACATTTCATAATCTATTTTCTTTTTCAGGGGCCAACTGAGTGTTCATTATAATTTAATATAGTGTATAAAAATTATGATTTTTTATCACAAAACACTTTTCTAAAAGTATGGTAATTGCCTTGTTTTAAATCATCAGTTTAATAACAGGAGCTTCATCATATTTTATTGTGTCATTTATTTATGTGATTTATTTATCTGCTGACTTGTGTTTTTAAAATAATTTATCTCAAGGTTACACACTTGTGAATTTTTGTTCTCAGATCGATAGTATTTCGTATTTTATTATCAGCTTGGTTTTTTAAAATACCACAAATCTCACAGAATTCAATATTGCTCTATTAGTTTGGCTTCCTTTTTTATCTATGGAAATAAAAAATGAGATAACAATACCCTATCAGTACATTATATTAATATGCTGTTATTCTTCAGGCCTACTCTCATAAAAATATGGGAAGAGCTTCTGGTTCCTTTGAGAAGAAAATCAATGAAAATATCAAACCGAGGCATAATGTCAAGTGAATCCAATAATCAGAACACAGCTAAGGCTAAAAAAAATCATGAGGTGGCAAAAATGAAGTTTTATGTCTGCTCAGGTTACTAAACAAAGCTCTGACTGATCTCCAACCAAAGGGAAAATAATGTAGAATTTATCATACACCCTATCAGGTTTTCTGAAAGGTCATATAATTAACACTTTGCATTAACTGGACTCTTCACCTTGACCCCAGAACACCAAACATATGTTGCAGCCTATTAGCTGAAATTCATAGTGATTGTGAATACAAATCAACAGAAATCTGGAAAGCACTGCATGCGGGAGAGTGCTTTCATCACCCGTGGGGACATCAGAAGAGAGAAAAACATTGAGCAAACAGCTGGGCATTCAGTTGAGGACAACATGGAAGCTGTGGCGTGACCCACATATGACTGTAAAGATAAAAGCAAATTAGTTCTGGATTTATTTTTCTGCTTTTATTTGCTTATTTTTTGTTTTATTTTTTGGTTCCAGAACTCTTCAGTGGGAATCATCAGAGACCCAGAGCTGGACCATGCTCAGAACAAAGATAGTCCTGAGTATTGATTTTATTAAAGCATTTTAGGTGTGTTGGCAAAGTTGGCTTCACAAATAAGTGAAGAAGATGCTTGTATTTGGGGATATAGTTATCAAAGAAGATATGTTTCCTGTTCTGCTTGTCATGATAGAGTAAATTCCATCCCTATTGGTCTCTCTCTCTGAAATGCTGAGTTGTTATATACAGTAAGGGGCTGAACAGCACAGAAGGAACAAGACACAGAAGAGGAGGATTAAACATTCAATGAAATATTTAAGGCACCTACTACTTCAACATATTTGTGTTGGAGGTCGGGAGGAGTAGAAGGTTGAATTTTTAAATCAAATAAATATTTACAGCACATCCAGTATGCAACACGCATTCTGTTAACAGAAAGATCAAATGATCAAACACTAACAAGTCCTGCCCTTGATAAGCTTACACTTTGGTAGTTCATTCCTAACTCTGATATTAAAGAGACAATCTACAGAGTATATAATTTTCTGTGTTCACTTACTGTTATCTTAAATATCAGCATAAATGCCTCATCTGCCCCCACTCAATAACACCTTCCACACACATACCCTTTGCGCCTGAACCCATTTAAGACTTTCATCAAGCTTTCTTTCACGATCTGCATCTATCTTTATTACTGAAGGAGAGACAGGGTTGAATGGGGATGGATCAAGAGCACTGCAAGTTCTTTCAGAATCTCCTCCCCAATGATTGCTGTCATCTAGCCCTTCTGCCCCTGTTACTGTGTTGTTTTCTTTTGCTTGTTTTTAAGATTTTATTTTTAAAGCAGTTGTACATTTGAAATGAAATGGAGAAGGAGGTATGGAAATTTCCCCTATACTCCATCCCCACCCACCTTCATACAGGCAGCGCCTCCCCCATTATGTACATCACTCAACAGGATGGTACTTTCTTTTCTTTTTTGCAAGGATGAAACTACATCGACACATCACAATTACCCAAAGTCCATAGGCTACCTTATGGTTCACTCTTGATGTTGTACTTTCTATGACTCTGGGCAAATGTATAATGACATATAGCCATCATTATAACACCACACGGACTATTTTAACTGCCTTAAAAATCCTGTGTGCTCTGCCCACTCATCTGTCCCTGCCTCTCAAACTCCTGGAAGTCACTGATTTTTTAAATTGTCTCCATAGTTTTCCTTTTCCAGAATGTCACATCATTGGAATCCTATGGCATGTAGGCTTTTCAGATGAGCTTCTTGCACTTTGTAATATGCATTTAAGCTTCTTCTCTGTCTTTTTGTAGCTTGATAATTCACTTCTGTTAAGTACTGAATAACGTTCCATTGTCTGGGTGTAACAGTTTATCCACTTACCTACTGAAGGACATCTTGGTTGTGTTCAAGTTTTTTCTTTTTTTTTTTACTTATTTTTTAATTGCAGTTGACATGCAATATTTTATTAGTTTCAGGTGTAATAAGTAGTGATTATATATTTATATATCTTACAAAATGATCACTCTAGTAAGTCTAGTACCCATCTGATCATACATAGTTATTACAATATTATTGACTATGTTCCCTGCGCTGTACTTACATCCCCATGTCTGTGATTATTTTTATAACTGGTGATTTGTAATTCTCGATCCTTTTCACCTTTTACATTAATCCCTTCAAAGCTCTCCCATCTTATGATCCTTAACTTTGTTTTCTGTATCTATGAGTTCATTTCTGGGTTTTTTTTTTTTTTTGCTTGTTTTTCAGATTCCACATACATATGGTAATTATAAATAAAGCTGCTCATAAACATCCTTGTACAGGTTTTTGTGTGGACATGAGTTTCTAACTCTTTTGTGAAAGCACCAGAGTGTGATTGCTGGATCATATGGTGAGACTATGTTTGGTTCTGTAAGAAAGTGCCATGCCATCTTCCAAAGTGGTTATGTCACTTTCATTCCCACGAGAAATTTATGAGGATTCTGGTAGCCCTGCCTCCTCACCAGCATTTGATGTTGTCAGTGTCCTGGATTTGGGCCATTCTAATTGGCATGGAGCTGTAGCCCATTGTTTTAACGACTTCTGGTTTTACATGGAAATATCCATCCACTGCTTTCAGTGTGGAAGAAGCTTCACCGACGAGAATGTGTTCTGAGCCAGAGTCTATGGTGTAAACACTTAGAAAGTAGAATTGGTATCATGCCTCCATTTTCCAACACACACACTGTATCACTTGGGCAATGATTTTGCTGACAGCTGCTTGAAGTTCCAGAGGACAGACAGGCTAATGACAGCAGCCAACAGCAAGTTGCTGTTGTCCCAGATGGAAAGTAGAAAATTACGTGTCTTATTGAATATAACAGCTGAAGTGTTGATTTGAGGGTCTAAATATGGCTAATTGATCAGCATTTTTTTCATAAGTAATCATGCTATTTTTCTTATTATTCTCTTTGCTCAAGCCTCATAAATCTCTATCATGGAGAGGATGACTCATACTATATATAAGTGCAAGTTACCAAAAAGCCGTGGGCACTAGGACAATAAAAGTGCTTTGTAAATTGTAAAGTGGTACCAAAATATTACACGATTATTAAATTCACAAACAGGGCAGAAAAAGAAGAATAGTTTTACCTTCTTGGGGGGAGACATCACCACTTCAGAGCCAAAGCAAGAAAAACTCATATATGTAATTGTTCTTTTCTAAATAATAGAATATAGTGTTGAAGATACAATATAATCAATTCCATTTAAATAAAATAACACATAAAAAACAATATCCATGTGCCAACATCATTAAGGTCAAGGTGACCAGAGTTCTGCCCTCCAGGTGATAATTCTCACTCATACTTTAACCTCCACAACAAAACCATTGTGCTATTCTGTCTGGGCTAGTCTCCATCCCTTATACTGAAGGTCCTTAAACCCAATTACAGTTAAGATTTATCTGAGAAAGTGAAACTCCTGTACCTATTAGCAGTGAGTTAAACTGAACGGGAAGAGCGAGTCTGACTGAGAAAGTGAACTGAGAAGTGAAGGCATGAAAGGACCACACTAGGGCCGGCACCCTTCCGTGGAGAAGGGCCAATGTGAATAATAGAGAGATGTGAGCATTTTGGCTAATTTTTCTTGAATCACTTTAGAACATGTATGTATTCAAACAGTATAGGGTCAGGGCAAAAGTAGGTTTATAGTTGTTGGAAAATAGTACAATAATGAATAATAATGCAAGAATAAACTCTGTGTTTCACATGGAACTGTAAAACTACTTTTTCCTCACCTGTATGTGCAGGCTCGTATAAGGACATGCACAGAGGTGTCTGTGGCATGACAAGTTCAGGGGAAAATGTCAAGACTTAAAAGGCACAGAGGTACATGGAAGATAAGGCAGTTGGGTATAAATTGGAAAATTTTGTCAATGAATGTTAACATTTATATACTTTCTTGGTCCCTTAAATTTTTCCTCTCGAAGTTACATAAGTCCATGTGTTAAATATTTTGGCAAACTTTTTAATTGCTTCTTTTTCATGTTTAAATACTGCAGCTGGTGAGTTTTTCTACAAAACCCCATGTAAAAACTGCCAGCTGCTAATGGAGATCACCCCTTCCTAGTGAATAGTTGTTGCTGGGACACAGCTGTCCCACCAATGTCTACATGTCCAAGTTCCCTCACATTTAAGTTAGACCAAGAAACTGAGTTCTGCTCAATGGATGGCGGGTAGAATTAATGATCACACTTAGAAGCATCATCACATAACACAAAGTCACATACACAGTCCTCTACTCTCTTCCCCCAGGCCAGCTGGATACTGTCTCCCAGGAAAACCTCTGGAACCCTGTGTTGAAGGTTTGGTCAGTCTGGATCCCTCTGTTTCTCATTAGAGCTGTGGGTTGGACTTCGTTTAAAATCTCTTGGGGCCTGAATATATTGTACTAGGACTTTGTGTCTTTTCTTATGCAATCAGATATCCTTTTGCTTTACAATGGAATTCCCTGCTAATTCTTTTATGTTTTAGGATGATGGGAGGAAAATCTTTAGTGTGTAAGTCTTCTCTCCCCAAACATTCAGTCTTAACCTTATGGATCCCAAGAGCTCACACATTGCACCCTTGTCTGCTAAGAGACTTGTGAATAGTGTCTAGTCAATTATATGCAACTGATCTCAGATTCCTTAACAGAGCAGCTCCTGACAGCCTTTAAACAATAATCCTGGCCAACTTGGCAGTCATGGGATAAGACTGGCAATTCATCAACAGAGAAATGACATTTCCCTTCGAGAAGATCCTGACTGCGATGGTTGTTCTCCAAAGGTCATCCAGAGAAAGCAGTGACAACCCTTAGACAACGTTAATGGGATTCTAAAACATGCAAACAAAGCAAGGAAGATGCTTTTTGTTTGTTTGTGTTGGACTTTTTTTAGATTATGTCTTTTTTTTTCCTTCTTAGCTCTAGAGAAATGACAGAGCAAGGAGAGAAGTGGATTCTAATGGTGTTCTGCTCTGGAAGCTATGGGACACAGTTAGCAGCTGGAAGAGTGGGGCTGAACAAGAAAAGCTTTTTCTCAAATAAGTATCTATAGGAAAAGGAACACCACCAACAAATAGTTCTGCCAGCCACGGCCAGTTTTCCAGTCAGGAATCTTGAGACATATTTAATAGAAGTGATCTAAATGATTAACTTCATAGTGAATCAATGATAATGTTCAGTCACATAGAATAAACTTAAACTGAGGGGCAGAGAAAATGCTCAAATCAAGAAGTAATTGCAAAAACCACTGCTGTGCTTCTATTTTTGCAGGATAATTAAACTGATTTAGGGAAATGATGGGATTAAGAGACAGAAATTGAGAGGTCATCTAATCCACCAGTTTTCCAGAAGCCAATCCTCTGATTGGTGCTGGTCCCACATAGTGTTTTCACAGTTAATGGCCAAATGAAACAAATTAGAAAAGCGAATGAGTTTCTTAATAAAGTATTCAACACAAATTGGTCTTTATCCCACAATCATGTTGTTTCTGATTTTATGCTAAAATATTCTTTCTCTAAAGGAATTTCAACCATAATATTTTTACTGATTGTTGGTTTTGTTTTTTAGTATCTTTGGCCCCCCCCAAAACTAAGCTTTTATTCCTTTTTTTAAAAAATTGCATTGGTTTCTGAAATTCTAGGAGCCATTCATCCAATTCATGACCTTCATTCAGGAAAGACTAAACTCTAAAACAGAATCCTACATCATATTTTCTCAGAAATGAAGGAAATGTTATAATGTTCCTGTATAATACCTGTCTGCTAAAGATATTTCGCCATGAGAAATGCTTTTTCACTTCTAATATTAATCCCTTAAAAGAAGGTTAAATTACAGTTTCTTTTCCTGCCCGGTATCATCCAAATTTAGAACTGGATAAGACATTTAAAAACATCTAGCTGAACGACTCCCTTTGATGTAGAGATGGAGATTGAAGCCCCAACAGTGGAGACCGGACCTGGGATCTACGGGGCTGGGTAATCTTATACACAGGTCCATGTAAGCCTCATCCACACTCTCTCCTACAGGCATGTTCCTTAAATAGCAGTCTGCTCTTGCCAAGCAAAACCTTTTACAATTTTGGCATGCTGTGATTTAATGAGTTTCACCTAGGCCTTTCCTCTATTATAAAAATAATAATGCTTAATAGAAATTACATGCCATTTGAATATTAAATTAATTATATACTCCCATGCATAACCCATGTACATAAAGCCTTCATATGGGAAATGCTTGCCAATGGCAGGATCAGCATGCCAGTGGAGACTGCCAGAGCTGTGACAGCTGGGTTTCCTTCAAGTGTAGAGAAAAGAGAAGACAAGATAGAAATATTTTATTCTTCAAATAGCTTATATTTTGGAAAACATCAACCTGTGTTTACAACTGATACACAAATTAGAGCAAGATATGGAGAAAATAATTGTGTATAATTCCTAAACAACCCAAACTCTTGCACATTTCATATTGTGATAGAATTCCAAGATTTTGCAGGAAATTGAGTTCTTCTAAACTACGATCCAACTCAGATCTGTGTCACTGACGGTTTTGACTCTTTCAAGACAGGCATTTTTACTCGAGATTTCTGGGACCCGATTGTCTTATGACTGTATATGAATAAACACAGAACTGTTGTAGAAATATTCACCTAACAGAGTTGATGTTTACAAATTAGAAAGAGGCCTAAGTTTAAATATGAAATGGGAGAGATAAAAATGGCTCAGGAAATAGGGTGGGCTTTTGCCACTGAAATGTTAGCACCATTACTTCATAGCCCAGCAACCACAGAGAATGAACAATTCTCCCCTCGGCTGCCCAGCTCTGAGGGCAGCCGGGGAGCCTGGGAAGAGGAATGGGCCGTATCCAGTGTGGATGCCAACAAAGCTTTGTCTCCTTTGAAAACTTGTGCACAGGCTTCTGGTAGGTCACCCTTCGACACCTCTGACATTTATAAAACTGGCCTCAGTGGAGCACCGTATGAGCATTAAGCGAGCATTATGTAAATGAAGGCATTTATCATGCTAAATTTTACATGTATGTGGGTATACAAATATATAACAAGTACATGTATATAGTTGTTCCTGTAATTCATCTGTATAACTATATATTTAACTGAATAAATCTTTGTTTTGATTTCACTATCTCATTATACACACATGTAGGTGTTAGGGATGATGTACAACCTCTGGCCTCTCCACTGCTGCCCCAGTTATTTCCACTGCCTGGCAACAAAGGCTCTAGCTGTGCTCACTCTGTCTCCTCTCTCCATGGTACGCACCTCCCTGTGGGTGCTCACTGCCATAAAACGATGCTTCCTGATGTACAAAATTTAACCCATTCCCTGCACCTAGCCTAGCAAGTTCAAAACTCCTAGTTCTGTCTGCACCTGCTCACTTTTCCACCTCAACCCCTTGAGGTGGAAAATCTCAACCCCAGAGTTGAGATTTTCTCTTTTTCTCAATAGTTGAACCCATTTTTCTGTTCACCCCAATTATGTTGCTCAGAAGGTGTGGCTTAATTTTTTTTTTGCCCCTTTAAACATTAACAAAAGTATGAGATTTGGACAAAAAAGTATGTGTGTATTATTATTCTCTGCAAAATGTTGTTCACGGTTGGATTTTTAATTGATATGTATTTCTCTATATAATCTTAGCTAAGAGTAAAACGGGAATTATGCACAAGTAAAATTACAGGGAGACTGAAATAATGATACACAGCTTTGGCATTGTATTCTTTGGCCCTGAAAATGTCTGCTCTCAGCTGACTCATTTGTCAAGCAAGGTAAAAGAATAAAAACTGAGTGTTTGTTTTGTTTGGTTTTGTTTAGCAGACAGTCTTTCTATGGACAAACACATTTTGACATAATGGGAAGATGGGTAGCATTATTTCAAGTACTAGTTCAATTCCCCTGCACGGAAATGCTTAGTAAATAACTAATTGTAGGAAGTTCGAAAGGCATGCTTTCCACAATGAAATTCATTATATTTAAGGGAAAAATATATCAGTTGCCAAAATTAATTTATAAAAAAGTAAATATTATTCAGACACACATACCATCTCTTAACATGTAGACATGAGCATCTGTTACAATGTTTTAATGTTTCTGTTTAAAATAGACTGCTTGGTTGGCAGCCATGATTCTGCGGCATTGCCATCACTGGGACAGTCACTGAATTGAGGGGAGTCGTGGACGGCATGTGTGCATTTCTCTGCCATTTGTAATTACATTTTAAGAAATAGACCAGCATTCTTGTTACCGGTCAATGGGCGAAGAGAATTCTGTTGCTGCTCTGAAATGTTTTGAGCAAAGAGAAGAGCACACGCATTCATGGCTCAGCATACTCCAGCAGGTGGTATTTGCAGATAAGATAGCTGACTACTTGGTGTAATGCGATAGATAGGCTCTGCAACAAACCTTTGCCAATTTCTCCTCTCTTGGCTTCTTACTTTATTGTAAAAGGCACCAGCCAAGTACCGGCCTGTGGGGGAAGGCCATGCAATCTAGTGGTTAAAAGCCTGGACTCTGGAGCTGGATTACTGAGTCCAAAGTTTAGCTCCAGTATAGCTACCAGCTGTGTGACTTTGATCATGTAGCTAACCTCTCTGAGCTTTAATTTTCTTTTTATAATGAAGAAAATAATAGTGCCTGATTATTGTTGTGGAGTTAAAAATATCAATATATAAAAAGATTTTAGAATACTACCTTTTATATGCTATGTGCCTTGTAGCTACTTCTACTGAGCTTTTTTTCTGCAGATAGGAAACACTAAGCTAAAAAACAGAAATTAGTAACCGTATAAAACTAATACAATATTACATGCCAACTCTAAATAAAAACAAAATAAGAAAAAGGAAATAGTAACTATCTAGCATTTGTGAAGTCTAGTGGGTAGAGAAACATCCAAGAAATGACCACCACAATCAAGCTAAACACATCTGATCACACCCGAGGAGTTTTTGCTTCTTCCCTGTTCATGTCTCCCTCCACTCTATCCTCAAACCCTGATTTTCTTTCTGTCACCAGCTTATCAGATATTTTCTAGAATTTTATATAATGGAATTACCATAGTATATGCTCTTTTTTGTCATTTATAACTGTCAATACGATTGATAATGGGGTTCAAATCTTTTACATCTTTGCTGATATTTTTGTTCGGTGTGCTACTAATTGCTGGGAAAGAGTTGCAAACATTTCTGCTATAATTGGAGACTTGTGTGTTTGCCCCTTTTATTTTGTCAGTTTTTGCTTTATGTATTTTAAGGTTGATACAGAGAGATCTGATCAGGTCACTGGCGAGGAGAAAGGAGAGGCTGGCTGGAGGAGGAAGTTGCCTGGGGCAATGGTGAACAGCCTGGCTGGGACTGGCTGAGAAGCTGGATGCTTCTGGAGTGCATGAAATCACAGGACAGGATATTTAAAATAAAAGGAGGGCAGAGACCGGCTTCTGGCTCTCTTCCTCAGGGATGCCTGGGTGAACCTACTGCAGCTTTTTGCATTGCCCAGAGGACAATACTCTGGATGGGAGAAGGAGCTCTGGGCGCAGCCTAGGATGGGGCCGGCCTGGCAGAGCAGGGCAGGGTTATCCTTCTTTGGGTGTTCTAGAGAGGACAGGATCTAAGGCAGAAGTCTGCTATTCTTTCAAAATTGGCTTTTGTATCTTATGTTGTTTTAGTTTGTAAATTAATCCTATAGAAATAAGATAAATAAAAACTGATAGGGGGGAAGATAAGGGAACTCAGGGGCTAAAGACTTTAGCCTTAATCGACAGGCTTAAGTGACTGATGCATGCGGAAAGCTGTTATTCCAAAATGGTGTAGCTTTTGAATAAAGTCTCCTTTCCTTTATCACCAAATCTTTGCCCCCAGAATTTGGTCTCTACGTGGCAGGTAGCAGCTGGCAGCAGGACCTGGCTTGCTGTTCAGTAGCAGGGCCCTTATCAGGCACGCACACATTCGTAACTGCTATTTTCCTTTTATTGTCATCAAAAATCCTCTGTAGCTATAGTCAAACTGCTGAAGTACATTTATCTGATATCAAAATAGTCACTCTGACTTTTCAATGTTTACATTGTTTACTGTTTACATGGTATGTATCTTTTTCTATCCATTCACTTTCAACTTATCCATTTTTTTAATATTTAAAGTATATATGTAATAGGAAACTTCTAATAGAGTCTTGGTTTAATTTTTACTGTTAATTTCTACTGTTTTAATTAGGATACTTTAGACAATTAACATTTAATGTAATTATTGATATTGTTCAATTTAGATCTACCGTTTTACTGTTTTCTGTTTCCATCATCTGTGTTTTGTTTTTTCTCTCTTCTTCATTCCTCTGAATTGCTTGAATATTTTTTTTGCATTCTATTTTAAAATAATCATGTTTGGCTCTATATCTTTCTTTGTTGTGGTTGTTTTAGGGATTAAAATATATGTATCTAACCCAATGTCTACATAGAGTTAATATCCTACCACCTCCTGTAAATATTTATAGCTTTATGCTACATTTGTTATAATTATTACTTGTTTATATGTACTTACAAAAGTATATTATACATAGTTATATATGTATTACCCCATCTAATAACTTCCTATTAACGATCAAATATATTTTAAAGAACTTAAAATGATAACACATTCTGTTATTCACCCATATAGTTATCATTTACATTGTTATTTCTTTATTCCTGACCAAACAAGTTTCCCTGTGATGTTTCCCCATCAGCTGTACAACTTCTCTTAACATATTTACATAGCAGTAGATAGATTATAAAATAACATTAAATATAACACAATCCATCACGGAAAATCTGGGCTGTGATGTATATATATAGAACTATATATATATAAATACATATATGTATATATATATATATATATATATATATATATAGGCACCCAGTATATATCTATTGAAGACATGAGGAACACCACCATCTTTACCATCCTCACCTTCGCTAACATTTATGAAACATTTGCTCTGTGTCAGGTACTGTTCCAAACTCTTCACATGCGTTTTCTCTGTTGGATGACAGCCAAACAAGTCTTTGATTAATGTAGCGAATGTGGAAATTGAGGCACCAGACAAGTCAGTAACCTTCCCAAGTTTGTGAAGTTAGTGAGTAGCGGAGCTGGAGCAGAAGCCCACGCTGTTCTGCAAACAGTGCATGTAACCAATACACAACAGAAGAGCGTATGTCAGTACTTTTTCACTCAGGAAATACCTATAAGTATCGATTTCATGGAGTAACACGTCGTTATGTGCCATTTGACATTTGTTATCACTTCAGTATTTATTTCTGCAACTTCAGCACCCCCACCCCTACCATCTTAGCTACTTTTCCCAAAGTGGAAGCTGTTTGGAAGGGGTCCATCTCACTTTCAAGCCCTCTTCACTTCATCACACATATTTTCCTCTTCTTTAAAAAGACCAAGTGAAAACAGAACTATTTAGAAGACGCATAAAATAAACATATAAAAAGTATTTTTAAAGAAAGTTCAGAAAAACTTTTCAAAGACAAAATACAGGGTAATTTTTTGCCTCTACCGAAAGCATTCTCCCTTTCTTTTCCCAGTTTATCCCTACTTCCTCCCTGGTGGCCAGCATGGAGTCCGGCTCAACCAAAGCTTTTCCTTCAATAGCTAGAATCTCTGCTATAGTTATTTTAAAAATAACTCACCTATATTTTTTGAATTGGCCTTTCCAGTTATTTCATTGTTAGAAGGTCTATGTCATTCTTCAAAATGATCAAAGAGGGCCACTTTGAGCGAAGAATAATCACGTCGCATTTCTCTGTATGTATATTCATTGTGTGTCTTACCCTCAAACTGTTCGGGAAGCCTGGCTTAATGAGTGGCTGAGGAAAGCACCAGGCAGGGTTCTTACAAGCAGAGATAAATGCTAAACTGAAATAAAAAGAACTAAAAAGCTACATATAATATCCCACCTTCCTTTTCTCACTCTTCTAAATTATTTTTCTACTAACAAAAAATACTTTAATTCTTTTATTTCTAGTCCTCAGTGTGCTCCCTTTACCTTATTTTTTTTTAATTTAGGTAGATGACAAAATGAACCCTTGCTTTTTTCACTGACTATCTTCTTTTGGTTTCTCTTCATCAGATATTTCTTTGAAATAATTTTCTCAAAGAACCACTTTCTTTGCCAAAACAAAATATTCTAAATAAATTTAAACATGGCTGTTGAAGGGATGTTTAATTTAATGTTACTATATCTAGAACAACTTTTTGGAAAGCAATGCCTTAATGAGAAAGCTTAAGCATGAAATATCTAAGGAATTTCCATTCCAGAAGCAAAAGGTTTTGGAAAGTGAAAACACAAATTTGCTGATCATGGTGTTAATAGATGTAAGAAAGATTAATCACTAGAATAACATATGAATTAATTATCTTGCTAAGATAAAAGACTATTTCATTAGCATCAGATGAAGAGATAACAAAGACTTGGGTTCTGAAAGCTTCCATGTTTGTTATACTAGGGAAGAAAAACCATTTAAACTATCATTTGGTGATTTACAAGACATTGCCACAGTTTAAGCTCTGTGCTGCTCTCCTGGGGACTTGTTTGGTAACATGCGTGTGTTAGGGATGGATGTATTGTAAATGAACCCCTCCAGGTTTCATGAAATGATTTCCACTCAGCTCTACCTTTCTCTATAAAACTCCAGTCAGGGTTGTGGGTCCTTGGACATGAAAGCAGCGACTTTTCGACAAGGTTGTGACCCACTGTGGTGGGCTTCGTGAGACAATAGAAAGGCTAAGTCTCTAGCTGTGTACATGTCAACTAGCAGACCTCAAAAGTAGGGTCACTGACCAGAGAAAAAGTCTTAATTTTGTATAGGTTTTTTTTAAAAAGGGAGCACAAGATAGAGTAGGGAGATGGTTAAACCTGGAATAAGAAATAGACTTCCAGGTGTCAGGGAGGATGGAAACTAGTGGTTTGCTTGCCTCTCAAACAGAAAAAGGAGAAAGCAATAAGCAAGAGAAGATTCTTAATGATCATAATATGGCCACAGATGCCTGAGGCTGGGCCTATTTCAGGGCAATAATGAGCTTTGGGGCTTGTGGAATCATTTATTTGGCTCTGCAGTCTGGAGCCCAAGGGCGCTGTTCATTAGGAAGCAGAAGTTTTACCTGAGGGTTGTTTGTGTTGGTCTTTCTTGCCAATATGAATTGTTCATTAGCATCTGAGGGGGAAAAAGTCTTCTCTCTCTCTCAACAAATGGTTTAAAATACAACTCGTTATTCGGGTTGGGGTAAGCAAAAAGAAAAGATGGGTATTGAATAGAGATTTTTAAACTTCTTTGATGGTAACTGAATGATTCCAAATCACTGGAAGACTAACCCAATTTTGTCATTAAAATAACAGATTAACTTGGCCTTATGTTTAGTCCAGTTCTTTGGGTTAACTTGAGGTAATTGAATAAACCAATAATGTAAGCTATGAACTATTAGTCCTGTTGTATAGTTATTGCACCTGCCCACTACCATCAATCACTCCAGGATTTTTTTTTCAATATGGAAACACCTACCAGGTGACTGAGTAGATGGGGGGTCCTGGGACTTGGAATCCAAAAAGCCTGGCGACTAGACCAGCTATGTAGGCACTTGTGTCTTATTCTGCGTCATGTTAGCATGTAGAGGTCTTCTGCTTTCTGCTGGGGCATTGGGGCTGAACAGCATTTTAGGAGCAAGGAGATTTTCTTTCTTTGTGTAACCTTTGTCAGTAATGGTGTGGAAGGTAATATTAACACATTTCTCTGTGTCTCCTTTTAGCGAAATTCTCCAGAAAGTAATTTGGAGAGTTAAAAATATATGTAGCCTGGAGACTAAAATAAGATAATTTGAAAAAAAAATAACATGAAACTAAATAAACCAAAAAGAAGCTTTTTTCCCAGATGGAGGTTTTCAAAGCTTAGGACAAAGAGCACTTAAGTAAAGGCTTCTGTAACTAACAGGTTAGTGACAGGAAGGCTCAGAAACATAGCCCAAGGGACGTGAAGTTTGCATCCCCTGACAGGGACCATTCGAATTTGCCTAACATCCTGGTAAAGGGCAGAAGCCACCGACTGCTGCAAGTCAGAACCCGCTTTGTCCTGGAGGTTTCTTTTAATTGAGGGTAACTGTTATGTTGCCTTAATTACTTCACATTTCCCTAGTACTTCCAGCAAATATTCCATTGGCCCTAGCTCTGGCACTATCCACTGAATTATTGTAAAATTACTAATGCCTGAAAGGGCTGGTGATTTCTCAGCGAGCTGTTCCATAGTGACATAAGCAGAACACATCTTTTTCATAGTCTATGTGGCTGTGGAGACATACAGACGCTCTCACAGACCCACATGACAATTTAAGAGCCCATCTGGTATAGGTGCCCTTTGTTTCTTGCCCCTGATTACTTATCACACCTTCTCTTTTTAGTTAGAAAAGTTCTCTCACCAACAAATCTTTCAGGACCAAGAACCTCAAACCCCTTAAGCTATTTATAATATTAATGGTATTTGGATTTACCAAGCAATCGGTAATGCCAACCCGAAAATGTATCATTCACCAGGTGCCTGGAGATGCTTTTTTCAGGAGCACCTTCTGCTACTGTTTTGATGTTCACATATTTCCAGTGCCTTCCTTCGAGTGGAAATTCCCTTATGTCTCTCTGCCCTGCGTTCATATACATCTTTTCTAATGAACAATAGAGCTATTATATACCCTGGCTGGCATAGGTCAGTGGATTGAGTGCAGGCCTGTGAACCAAAGGATCGGGGTTCAGTTCCCAGTCAGGGCACATGCCTGGGTTGCAGGCCAGTTCTCAGCAGGGGACGCATGAGAGGCAACCATGCCTTGCTATTTCTTTCCCTTCCCCTCTAAAGATAAATAAATAAAATCTTTAAAAATATACAGCTATCATAACTCTTGGGGAGTATGAAATTTTGTGAATGTACTATAGTACATTATTTTTTGTCAATTTGGCTCTCTGTCTGTATAACTTGGCTTAAAAAGGAACTAAACCACCAGTGCCAAGCTTAGCTATTGGAACTGGCCATCCACAGAATTAGATTAAAGAAATGAAAAAAGGGTATGCATTGTCTCCAAAGCAAATGTGTGCCATTTTGTCCACATTTAGTATTGGCTTACACTTAGATAAAATAATAAGCTATCATTCAGCAAAATTCGCTTTATTATTTAACCTTGTAACTATTTTAAATGTCATATTTCCTCGGCGATGTCACTCCTTCTTGATACTGGCAGTTCATAAACTTCATTTTGGAATTCCATCATAAAAGACCATATTTGGGTCACTGGAAGGTGTTACAGACTGAAGATTCAAATGGATTTCTTATCACCGGGGACATTCTCCTGGAACACTGATTTCTCCGCGGCTTCGTGTGGTCTCTGGGTAACCACCATTCATCGATTTCATACCATGTGTTCAGTAACCGAAAGCTTAGTTATGAATCAATGAGGCATCTCCGTGAGAAACGCAGTGTTGAGTTACTGACTCTCCATTCATGGGTGTCGCTTTAACACCAATGGAAGGGAATGGCGGGCAGAAATGACATTTTTTCCATTTTTAAAAAATTTAGTGAATATGGTAAAGTGCCAAGAATTATGAAAATGAATCAAAATTCTCATGTACCCAGTAACTAATGTTAAAAAATAAGATATTGCCATTATTGCTCATGCTACATGTTATTTTGTAAAGAATGGCTACCCCTTTCTTCTCTAAATCACTTCAAATAAGATAGAAATTATGTGTTTCTTAAAAGTTCTGTAAGACTTGACAACAAAAGTCTGAAACTCATATTTTATTGTAATATGTATGTGTTATAAAAAGTATCCACAATGTGGTAGGTGATAATTTACTATAAATTCAATTTTTTTCTAATGTTGTCTAATTAATTTGTATATTACATAAACTAAATTACAGCTAAATATGATTTCCTAAAAAATGGTACATTTACCTTAGTTCGCAAGTTTGTTGACTAATTATTTTCATAAAATCATCTTAAGAATCTAAATCTCTACTCATTATTTATTCTCTTAATTTTTTTTGAATGAATACATTTTACATTTTAGAATCTCTATTTGACTATGTAAAAAATGTCCCTGTCCTTTCACATACAGTTCTTTTTTTTTTAAATTTTAATTTTAATTTTTAATTTAATTTTAATTTTTATTTTTATTTTATTTAGTTAGTTTTCAAGTACATTTTTTTTTTATCTATTTCTCCCATCCCACCCCACCCCCCGCCTGGTCTCCCCCCTCCCTCCCATTCCCCCCCCCCCCCAGTCCTCATCTCTGTGTCTTTCATACTTGTTCCTCAAAATCCCTCCCCCCTTTTTCCCCCTTAAGTTCCCTTCCCTCTCCCCTCTGGTCGCTGCCCACTTGTTCTCTATTTCAGTGTCTTTGTTTTTATTCTGTTTGCTTGTTTGTTTTATTCTTTAGCTTCCTGTCAAAGGTGAGATCATATGGTATTTGTCCTTCAATGCCTGGCCTATTTCACTAAGCATAATGCTTTCCAGTTCCATCCATGTTGTTGCAAAAGGTAGTAGCTCCTTCTTTCTCTCTGCTGCATAGAATTCCATTGTGTATATGTACCACAATTTTTTGATCCATTCGTTTACTGATGGGCACCTAGGTTGCTTCCAACTCTTGGCAATTGTAAATTGTGCTGCTATGAACATTGTGGTGCATAGGTTCTTTGAAATTGATGTTTTAGGATTCTTGGGGTATAATCCTAGCAGTAGAATTGCTGGGTCAATTTTTATTTTTCTGAGAAAATTCCATACTGTTTTCCATAATGGTTGTACCAGTCTGCAGTCCCACCAACAGTGAACTAAGGACCCCTTTTCCCGACACCCTCTCCAACATTTGTTGTTTGTTGCTTTGTTTATGATGGCCATCCTGACTGGTGTAAAGTGGTATCTCATTGTGGTTTTAATTTGCATCTCTCTGATAGCTAATGATATTGAGCATCTCTTCATGTGTCTCTGGATATTCTGTATGTCCTCTTTAGAGAAGTGTCTGTTCAAGTCCTTTTCCCATTTTTTAATTGGGTTCAATGTCTTCCTAGAGTGGAGTCGTGTAAGTTCTTTGTATATTTTGGAGATTAAACCTTTCACATACAGTTCTTAATGTATCATTTATATCTCTCCCTCTATTGCTTTTAACCTTTCAAATACAAATTACCTTTAAATTTCTGTTCGATTCTCCTGTGGTTTGCACTTATCAGAGTGTAAATTTCCCTATTGTGTCTTTTGTCTCCTGTGGCCTTTCTCTTGTTTGTGGCTCCCTGCGCCTTCCGGTTTCTTGTAGGAATCTCAGTCCCTTTTTCCTCTGGGCTTAAGCCCTGAGGCCTGGCCTCTCCTTCCTGCACCAGAATCTCAACTTTATTTGCTAAGGCTTCCAGCTCATGCTATTATCATCACAAGCAAGTCTTTGTAGGTTTTAAAAGGTTATTACATAAAATATTACTATTCTTAGAAGAGGTGAAAAGCAAAAGAGTTGGAAAGAGAGGATTTGGGGAAGTTTCCATAGTATGGTAACCTGCTGTATAAATCTAAGATCAGAGAACTGATTTATAATTTGAAAATTAAGAAGATACTGAAATAGGGAAACACAGTTCCAAAAGTTATCTTCCATTGTACTTGTGAGGAAAGTACAATTACCAGAAAAAACATAATAGACTTTAAATTATTTAAATATATAGTATAAATATAAAGGTTTCCATAGCGCTTATATTTGATGCATTTTTTCTGTAAATGATAAATGACATGCTGATGAATGACATGTGAGACACATGTTTTGCATTCTTGGATTTCATTTTCGTAATTGTTTTTAGGGAAAACTTTGTTTTTGCTATTTATTTTCAAGGGTCCCTTCTCTCTTCTTTTTCAAAACATGAAAGGTTATAGGGATACTTCTTTTTGACATTTCTGGTTTTGATAAATGATTGATGGGGTTTAAAGCAATGAATTTTTCCTAGGGATATTTACAGCTCAATGAGACAAAAGAAGGTGGGATAAAAGAATGGGTCTGGAGTGGTAGGAATCCTCTGTCACTGAGATAGAGGACATTTGTGGGGTCAGGCTCATCTCAGTGACTCCTCTAAAATCACGTCATTCCGAGGATTGACCTTGAGCAAAGCCCAGCTCTGCCACTGACGAAAATCAAACATAGTACATGGATCTGTGATAGTATGTATTGGTGAAGTTTGAGAATATCGTTGAAATATATGACAAGTATATTTAAATAATTCAATATTTTGGAGTCTCTCATATTTAGAATTGTTACATCTTCTTTAATTTGTGAGCTTTTCATTGTAAGCTTAAACCATACTAAAAAATGTTAGTAAATTTTATTAAAACATCATTGTGTATCATCTAAGGAATCAAGTATGTAATAAAGATACATGAATACTGAATTATATGATGCAATCATATGCCAGAGATTCTTCCATTTTGTTTAGTTGCTTACTGCTTTGGGGAATTGAGAGAAGATTTCAATCATTTTCCCAGAAAAAATTTTGCATAATCTTTAAAGATACAGTGACCCTAAATCCCAAATCATGGCTTGGGTCATATTCTCTGATTCTAGAATATTCTGTTGTTTATAGCACACAGGTGAAGCGAATTCTTACCTACCCCAGCAATAGGACCGTTGAGTTTTATTTTAAGATGATGGTGTCTTTTCCAGTGTTTCCATGTTCTCTGAAATCAGATGTGTGAAGTCAGAGATATCATTTAAATTCTGGGGCTCTCAGCAGACTAACCAAATACAAATAGTGGATACCTTCCTTATATAAAACACCAAATGGCTGATTTACAGCAGGGTTTCCGCACCTTGGTGTGCCTCACACACATTCCTATGCTGCTCACTTGGGTTGGAAGACACTGTTTTCCCAAGGGTTAGATCCGACATTCTCACAAGGTTTTCCCCCGAGTCCCAAGGGAAATATAGTGCAAATCTTATCTGCACTGTAAGATTCATGCAATTTTAGGATAAACTAGACCTCATGGACATAAAGCTCTTTATACAATAGAATTTAAATCTGTTTCTGGTTACTATTTTGTGACTACTAACTTGAATATATCTGTTTCTCTCTGTCTCCACCCACCACAAAAGCCCTATTTGGCATATACTTATTTTTCAAAGTTAATGGAGTGAGGTGTGTATTAGGTTTTTTTTTAAAGAGTATTTTGGAAGAGTATCTTGAAAGCTTTTAACATAATTAAGATAACCCATCTTAATTATAGGTTTTGAGAATTACTATTTTTCATATGTATATAGTCTTCTTGGACCAACTCTTCTAGAACATTGTTGTTGTGAATTAATGTCATTTTGCACTCTTCTAATGCTTTCAGAAGTATGGCATTTTACAAAATCAGAATAACTCATCTCTAAGTAGTGTGTAATTTATATTATCCATTAAAAGGTATCTGTTAGATTAAAAGTCATGTTCACTACAATCTAAATGAATCACTTGTCTTTTTACAGATGACACTTATTAAAACTTTCATGATAAATGAAAAAAAAATTGAAGTTTCCAAACAAACTTTATTTCAGTTAACAAATAAAGGAACATTAACATTATTATTCATGAGCCTTATTCTTGAAGGATATTCTCATTAAAAGACATGCTAGATGTCATGAGTTGCAAGTTTGCAGGGAGAAGCTCTACTTTCTGTATAAATATCTTGATACTCATTAGGAATAATCATTGAAATGATTTCCTAAATTGAAGGATTGTGTTATAATTAATGAAGCTTGCATTCAACAGAGCATCATTAAGAAAAGGCACATTTTCTCATATAAAATTTTCTAGGTTGTTAAAGGATATAGCATTGATCATCCTGCTGTGGTTGTGTGGATGGAGTCTGGCTTACTCCGTGGCCAGTTCACAAGTGGAGAATTTATGTAAATGATGCCAGTGCTGATTCTGGAAGATGGTGGACAGTCCTTCTGGAGGATCTCCATAAACCGAGATTGAGCTCTGCCTTTGAGTGAGGCAAACAGACAGCCTATAATCTTTCTTTTATACACACAAAGTGTACCTTAGTTCTGCCACAGAGCACTTGGGCTTTTGCATTTTCTATGTCATGTGAGTGTGTGCGTGTGTGTGTTTGTCTCATCTTTTATGATCTTCTTTGCACTCATGGCTAATCTTTTCTGCTGAAGAATGGAAGGCTTGACCCCTGTGGTGGTGAGACTCCCAGTCTCCATGTAATTAAACTCCTGGCTCCTGAAAGCAGTTGCCTTGCTCACTACCTCTGGGATCCTGGGCAGAATTCCTAAACCTTTAAGTCTCAGTTGACCTCCCGTGTGCAAAGGGTAGGGTGACCAACAATCCCAGTTTTCCTGGGACGGAAGTGCTCCTTAGATGCAGATCTTTCAATACAAAGATGATGAAAGTCTCAGGAAAACTGAGGTGAAGTGATTGCCCTAACAAAGAGGGCAATAGAAGGGCCCGCCAGCAATGCTGTGCTGGAACCACCACCTCCTAGCCATGGAGGCAACTGTTACAGTCAGGAAGTTTGTGGGGCAATTCTGATACATTCAGAAGTCTTGGTTGGTAGCTTGTTTCCATCATGGTGACCAGAAAATGCTACAAATCAGGGCATTTTTTTCTCTTTTCAGAGTCAGTTAAGTAGCATACCACTGCCTACCAAACAAGGGTGATGCAATTACTGATTGAAATAATGTATGTAAAAGGCTTAGTAGAGAGCATGATACAGAGTAATTCAGTGTCACTAATTAGTCATTTATTATTATCATTATTAATTTTGCATTGGCTGTCAATAAATATATGTTAAACTTAACTGAACTCTGCCACGAGTCACTTCCTATAAATAATTTCAGTGGATTGTTTTAAATGTATCCGGAAGGTAGGCCAAGTACATCTTCTAGGTCTTCACACTGCCTAGAAATGTGAAGCTGGTGGTTTTCTCCTTCTCTCTTTTTCATAAATTCCCTGTTGTGAACCTAGAAAGGTCTATCTTTCCCCTGCTCTGCTCTGGCCAGTTCTCAGACACTGGATGTCTGTCTGTCTGGGGCAGTGAGTCCAGTTCCATGAAGAATTACACACTGGTGCTGTGCAGGGAGCACAGCAAGTGAAATTATGCTAATTAGGTCAATTAGGAGAGGACACCAAGAAGATGGCCTCCTGTGTGTGACTGAGGCCACCCCACATGGCTTGCCTTTCCCCAGTACCAAAATCATCTCCATATTTCTCTGAACTCCAGTGCTGCTAGAAATTCTTACTTTTCCTCTCTGAGATACAGCATTTTAGATACCTCTTTAAATGCAAATCCGTTACTTGGGAAAGGTAACATATTAGGTTATCAGTGTAGTGCTAATTAGTTTATTGAGTTAGCTCCAGCAAGAATCATTGCTTTAGAAAGATTGACTCAGGAAGGTTGTGAAAATTCTGAAGTTGGGGAGATTACAAGGGAGAGGTGGAGCGGGTGGGGAAGGCTCAAGGCGCACAGTAGGCAGCCCTGGTGCACAGTGGTTCCTTGGATGAAGGAGTGAACAGTGAAGGAAGGGGAGGGGAACTAGTATGAGATGAAGGAAAAGAAAGGCAAATGCAGATCTTTGATTTTTGATTCCTTAGAGCTAAGAGGGATTACCCTCATGATCCTCTGAAACTTCAGATTTTAGAATGAAGTTGGAGTCTATGCAGGTAAAATGATATTAAACTCGTAACAGTTGGGTTGGGGCCCGACTAGATCTTTGGGCATAAAAATGCATGCCTAAGAGTAAATATGCCAGGGCAATTCCATCTCCAGTTCCTGAGGAAGTCTAAGGTACATAAAATGAAGACACTCTGCCTGGACCAATGCAAGATGAAAGCATCCTAATCCCAATGTCTCAGATCGTCATTTAAGGGTTTTGTCCTCCCTCTGGCTCATTTAGCAGAAGCCACAGGCGCTTCCTTCTTAGGAGGAGCAGATCAATCTCTTAGGATGGGAATGCTAATTCATGCTGAAGAGCCTACTGCTCTCCCAGCACGACACTGCGAGGGGGCAGCGTGTGGCCCCTGGTTCCGCCCCAGCATTGGGGGACATCCAGCTGATCTCTCTGATTGCTCTCACGTAGCTAATGGAACATCATAAAAGGGGAGTTTCTGTAGCAGCTCACTTGCAACGAAAGGCTGCCCCTGGCTACCCAGCATTTCCTGGTGTGAGAACCAGGTTCAGTGTTCTGTACTGAGAGGAAGGGAAGGGGTGACTGATGGGCTCGGGGGGATTTCTGGACAGATCTAGGTCTTCAGAAGTGCTGGAGTAGAAAGCAGAAGCCTCTGGGAACAGCATTCCGAATCTACAGACATGCATTAGATAGTTCAACTCTCATTTTGTTTTTTTTTTTTTAAAGATTCAATCTCCGTATTGAACCAGTTGTTCTTTCATGTATTTGCTTTTTCTCTCTCTCCTCAGTGGCCCCTGGGCTTTTAAAACTATTGACTGAAAGCTTTTTCCTTCCTCAGGTCAATTCACTTTGGACAGGATCCACTCGTGTGTACCCAGCAGGAGGCTCCATCCACACCATGGAGCAAACAGAAGGGGATCTAATACTTGCTCTCTGTACTCTAGCTTCTGTTAGAGGCAAGGACTAAGGGTTCTTTTTAAAAAAAAAAAACAATGTGGATAATTACATAATGTCACAAAGTCGTGACTTCAAGAAAGAAAGAGCTCGTTGCAGGTAAAGAACAAAATTTTAAGCACAGGAGACCAGATCTGCAAGAGCACAGTTTCGGACAAACAGCGTGCCACGTTCCTGCAGTGTTTGGTCCTGCACACGACCAATGCTCGCTGAGCCTCCGGCACCCGCCCAGCCTGGTTCCCGGGAGCTGGGGGCTCGTCCTGGAAAAGAAGTCTTTGTTTTCCTAGGAGTTGAGAGTCTAGTGGAGCCAATCAGCAAGTGCGTGATTAAACAACGCAGTTTTAACCAGAGATTTTTAGGATTAAGAAAATGTTGAAGAAGAAAGTGCTCTTGGAGTAAAGATGGCCAGAAAAGGCCTCTGTGAGCAGGTGACAATTTTATTGTCACCTGAAGGATGAAAAAGAGCAAACTCTGTGAGGCACAGGGAAGAGCTTTGTAGACAGCTTTGTAGACTCGGAATACCTGTTTACCAGTTGAGGAAAACAGAGGCTCCAAATCAGAGCCGGAAAACGAAATTTGGAAAAGTCATGTATTGGAAAAGTCATTTATGTCCCTCTGAAAATCAATCTTGTCTTTACAAAATGAAGACTCTACACATAACTTGGAAGTTTGCTGGGAGGCTCATTATCACATGAGCATCTCCATGCGAACTGCCTGGTGAATTATTAAATGCAGATATCTATGCAAAAATGCATGTGAATCCATGATATAGACCTTCTGCCACTTTTCTCTGGTCGTCTAGGTAGAGAGATAGAAGAAGGTATCCTGTGGTTACGGAGTGGACAGCAATTTAAAATCTTTCCTACTTCTGTGTCATGCCCTGGAAATCACGAAAAGAAGAATTAAAAGGATGCACAGCTATGCAGATTTAATATTTCAAAATAAAGCCTATCATGGGATGAGCAACTGTCTCTATGTGAGACCTTGCAATTTACATATTAAAAGTAGGAAAGCAGAAAATAATAATATTTATGTATTTTAAAGCAATAGTCAGCCAAATGGTTCTTTATCTTTAAAGTATCTGATTAATCTGATTTTTAAATCTAAAAATACAAGTTATATCTTATGTCTTCTAGTAAGAGTGGTTGTGTAGTAGTGTTAACTTACAAATTCATCTTAATTAAAATCAACCAACTCTTCACTGGGTCTTTATTGAGTTTGTATGTTTCAATAAATAAAGCCATGCTTCCTCTTGCAGATACACAAAGACTTTCACCAAGTTCCTTGGCAAATGAGTTCTCATTTTGTTGTATTTACATATAAACTAGAATAGTTATTCAAAGAAAGGTTTGAGTGCTCGCTTCGGCAGCACATATACTAAAAATTGGAACGATACAGAGAAGATTAGCATGGCCCCTGAGCAAGGATGACACGCAAATTCATGAAGCGTTCCATATTTTTAGATAGCCTCTTCAGCAAATGGTGTTGGGAGAACTGGACAGCTACGTGCAAAAAAATGAAACTTGAGCACCAACTTACACCATACACCAAAATAAATTCAAGGTGGATAAAAGACTTAATTATAAGCCGTGACACCATTAAAGTCCTAGAGGAGAACATTGGCAAGAAAATCTCAGATATTCCACGCAGCAACATTTTTACGGATATGTCCCCTAGAGCAAGGAATATAAAGGAAAGAATAAACAAATGAGATCTCATCAAAATAAAAAGCTTCTGCAGGGCTAAAGAAAACAGTATTAAATTAAAAAGACAACCAACTGTATGGGAAAACATATTTGCCAATGATACCTCAGACAAAGGTTTAATCTCCAAAATATACAAAGAACTTACACGACTGCACTCTAGGAAGACATTGAACCCAATTAAAAAATGGGAAAAGGACTTGAACAGACACTTCTCTAAAGAGGACATACAGAATATCCAGAGACACATGAAGAGATGCTCAATATCATTAGCTATCAGAGAGATGCAAATTAAAACCACAACAAGATACCACTTTACACCAGTCAGGATGGCTATCATAAACAAAGCAACAAACAACAAATGTTGGAGAGGTTGTGGGGAAAGGGGACCTTAGTTCACTGTTGGTGAGATTGCAGACTGGTACAACCATTATGGAAAACAGTATGGAATTTTCTCAGAAAAATAAAAATTGACCTGCCTTTTGACCCAGCAATTCCACTGCTAGGATTATACCCCAAGAATCCTAAAACATCAATTTCAAAGAACCTATGCACCACAATGTTCATAGCAGCACAATTTACAATAGCCAAGAGCTGGAAGCAACCTAGGTGCCCATCAGTAAATGAATGGATCAAAAAACTATGGTACATTTACACAATGGAATTCTATGCAGCAGAGAGAAAGAAGGAGCTACTACCCTTTGCAACAACATGGATGGAACTGGAAAGCATTATGCTGAGTGAAATAGGTCAGGCATTGAAAGACAAATACCATATGATCTCACCTTTGACAGGAAGCTAAAGAATAAAACAAACAAGCAAACAGAATAAAAACAAAGACACTGAAATAGAGAACAAGTGGGCAGCGACCAGAGGGGAGAGGGAAAGGAATTTAAGGGGAAAAAGGGGGAGGGATTTTGAGGAACAAGTATGAAAGACACAGAGATGAGGACTGGGGGAGGGGAAATTGGAGGGAGGGGGGAGACAGGGCGGGGGGTGGGATGGGAGAAATAGATAAAAAATGTACTTGAAAAGTAACTAAATAAAATTTATTATAAAAAAAAAGAAAGGTTTGAGCCCTGACCAGCGTGGCTCAGTTGGTTGGGCAGAGCAAAAGGTTGCTGGTTTGTTTGCAGGTGAGGGCATATGCCTGGGTCGCAAGTTCAGTGCCTGGCTGGGGTATGTATGAAAGGCAGCCAATTGGTATATTTCTTTGGTATTCATGTTTCTCTCTGTCTCCCTCCCTGTCCCCTTTTAAAACATTTCTTTTAAAAGAATGAAGTGTTTGAGAGTCCACATATCTAGCTGGCAATGTAAACAAAATTAGTAGGTTTCTCTTAATGTTCTTATGTTTTGGAACTCAGTGTATTATTAGCATATATTAGGATACTCAGAGTAACTGGATGTATTTATCAAGCAGTTTCTTCTGAGATATGCTTATTCTTCCTCTTTCTGCCCCTTTATTTATATTATTTATCTCCATTTTAACATTTTGTCTTCTTTCAAACCAATCCATGGGTTAGTCCAACTGGGTTGGTTGGAGCCCATGAAGTCTGCCTCAAATACAGGAGTTTGATTCTGTTTTTATTTTTATAATAGTTACTGCCAATACTACCTACCAAGCCACCGACTGTGACAGAGTGGAACTCAGCTGTATTTTCCTTTACCAGCTACTGAGAGAGAAGCCTTATGTGGATGCTAATATGTGAGACAGGGATGAGTTTAGCATCTTTCTGCTAGGACCCAGGCTTTCAGGCTTGACTTGACTTTTCTGACCTGACCTACCAAAACCCTATCAGAACTCCTAAGAGTCCACATTGAATAATTTGAAAACCATGAGGGGAGAAGTTGCAAACCCCGATTTCCACAGGGAAAGGCAGGTGATATCAAAGAAGGAAATGGACATGTGGGAGCTGGACTTCACAGAGGGACATAATTAATCTACAGGGATGGCCATAACTCTCTCTAGATTATTGATGTCAGGTGGAACTAAAAGCTTAGTTTTTTCAGGCCAATAGTCCTTCAAGAGAAGCCAGACTGCCAGATTATCTTTAATGTAATTCTCTCAACTTTTGAATGTTGAAAATAAATATATATATTAATGAACAGGCCAAAAAAAAAGGCATATCCACTGGCCAAATGTGGACTGCAAGCTGCCAGATAGTGCCTTCTGCCTCCTCCAATGTGGAGCCTCAGAAGAAAAAGGTCGGGCTCATTACACTTATTGTTTTATCTTCAGTATCAAAGCAGGTGTCCAAGTTTGATGAATGAAAGAATAAATGATGAGTCAATAGATTAAATAGACCACTATCATCATGTCTCCCACTGATTTCATGAATTATTTCCTGAATTAAATAAAGGCAATGCAGCATCACAGGAAGAACACCTGTTTAAAAGGGAGATGTGGGCTGTAGGTCTCCATCTGCCTACCACCAGGTGTGGGTTCCTAGGCAATTCACGTTACCTATGAGTCTCAGTTTTCTTATTGGTGAAATGCTGAGATTGGATTATAGTGTTGGAGTATATAGTTTTCCAAACAATGTTTCAGGGAATCTTTATGATTTGGGGGAATGTGATTTAGGAGTAATCTGAAGGGGTGAGGTGGGTGCCTAATACAAAGGAATTCTTCAGGATTTAGAAACTAAGAATAAGATTACATTGTCTTTTGATACATCATGGTCAAATAAACACAATTATTCGATTGCTTCTTCCCAGTACTCCAACATGACAAGAAAGAGAATTTTTTTGAAGGCATGAAAACATGCAGACCAAGAGGATAAAGAGCAACACAGGAGCAAAAAGAAATTAGACACTGGCGATTTAGCAGATTCAAGAATGCCTACTTGTAAATCAGCCTTCTATTTTTATCCTAAGCACGGTAGCACTATTTGACTCTTTAGACTGTGTCCATATATAGCCTTTAAAATGTATTTTAAAAAGATCTATTTTAACAAAAATCTTAACATTAAAAAATATCGTAAACCCTTTGAGTAGATGAAAGCCCACTTGGTGTTTCTCTTTAATGGTTATTCTTTGGACAAAAGGATGTACAGTGCAGAATTGTGCATTTCTTCAAGCCCTAACAAAACACGTTAGAAGGGCACACAGCAGCAAACCCATAAATGTTTCCTGCCAAGACCACATTTCTCCTGGTTTCTTTACTCACCAAAGTCAAAGTGGAGTCTGAGGAAAGAAATAGAGCACTCTCTCTGGTAATGAGTACCATGAAATTCTATGCTCATCAAAGTCCATTGTCAAGTCTTCCATTTATAAAATATCTGTAAGAATAGGAAACCCAAGTCATTTGTTATATAATTCATTAATTGGCATTTCAGAGCCAAGACAACAAGTACGACCAGAGAATCATTTCTGATGAGATCAGCAGTGGAAAAACGGAAGCAATCTCATTTCAGAAAAGTTCTAAATGCAGCTCACTCGTCAATGTGTTTCAAATTTCTTCACAGCTTCACATCTAATGGGCAGAGTGGAGTTTTTCCTTGAGATAGCATTTTAGTGAAACACTTTTTAATTCATTTTACACAGCTCTTATTAGATTTGTAAGGAGATACACGTTGTATAAGCACTCCATGGTCACTTGAGAGGAGAGTAGTTACCTGACTCATTTAACAGGCAATTACCTGTTTAAAAAAGAGACAAATATCCTGTGTCTGACAGAGGCTAGGTCTGTATGACATGAACCAAATGTGTGAGCCTGTTAAAAAAAAATTCCACACTGATGTTGATTCTGAGCTCCTTTGCAGAATTCATTAATCTTAGGCCAGTAGTTAAAAATGAATGCTTGATAGAACTGTTCCACATCTTGACATCTTGACAGTGGCCGTGGTTCCACAAATCTGCACAGGTGATAAAAATGCATTAAACTAAAAACAACACACACACTAATGCAGGTAAAACTGGTGAGACATGAATGAAGTGGATGGATTGCATCAATGTCAATATCCTGGTGGTGATATGATCCTGTAGATTTTAGAGATGTTGCCATTGGAGGGAAGTGGGTGAAAGGCAACTGTATGTGAATCTACAGTTATCTCAAAATAAAAAGTTAAACAATAAAGCATTTCCTAACCGCACATGTTAATTTGGTCCGTCCTGCAAGCTCAGCTTACTGTTAACACTCCAGTTATGTGTAATATGAGAGAAGGATGAGGCTCTGATGGGCCTGTGGGTTTTAACAGAAGAACGTCTTCCAAAAAGCTTGCGTGTTTCAAGAATGTCACTGTCAATGATAGAATTTGGGTTAAGGTGTTACTCTCCTTTTCATTTCCCATGCATGGCTTGGAATTAGGGATCAAAGGAGTGGGAATGGCACCCTGCATTGATTTCCTTGGAGTGCACTGTGGTGCACTAGGCCAGTATTTTTGTGTGGCTCTAGATCAGTTTGATGGAGCTATTTTTCAGACGGGCCATTTGACTCTTCTCTTGAGAGCATCCTTATGGTAGATTGCATTGATGGTCATTTTCATGCCTTTTGCAAGTAACTCTATAGACCTCCCAGTGTGCATTGGCTTTGGCAATAGTTTGTTAGCAGACGTAAGTAAAGAGAGCTTAAAAAGTACTTGTGTGTTTGAGCTTGCTCTCTTGCACTTAGGCCATTATAAGGACAAGCACATGCCTAGACTAGCCTACTGATCCTAGTAAAAGATGAGAGCAATATGGATCAGAGCTGCCCAGTTAAACTACTCAGGCCAGTCCCATCCTGAAGGAGAATCCCTGGCTGACCTGCAGACTCCCAAGTAAGTCCACAGCAACTGCCCCATGGACACATATGTTCTAATAATGGTTATTGTCTGAAGCCATGGGTTTTTAGTTGGTTTTATGTGCAGCAGAAGTTGCTAACCACTAGAGTTACCTACCAGATAGGTGGCTGGTTTGTAGAAAATTGGAATAGAGAGGCAGTGGGAGGGAGAGGTGTTAATACTCCACACTATTCCAAATTGGAATAAGAAGTAGCAACTTGGTTACATAAAATGGACAGGTGTCAATTAGTAAAGGTGAGGATATAAGGTCTGCCAAGGTTGTGTTCAAGGTCATGTTGAGGACCTGTTTGAGGTTATGAATTATCCTGATGCTGATACACCTAAGCTTTTGAATGACATTCGTTTGACTAAAGACTAGGTGGGGCTAAGCCAGCAGGAGATGATTAAGTGGCCTAGTGCTAAGGTCTAGGAGGAAGGAGTAAAGTGGGGGTCTTGTCTTTCATCTAGATCAGGAGGTAACATGTTTTTCAATAAAGCAATATATATGTATACACACATGTTTATACACATATATGTATGTACCCACATGTATATACATATGTGCACACATGTGCACACATGTACACACACCTACACATATACATACACCTGTGTGTGGCAGGTATAGTAATTTTTATGGACCATACAATCTCTATCACAAATATTGAATTTGTTGTAGCACAAAAGTAGCTATAGTCAACATGTAAACAAATGTGATTGTGTTCCAATTACATTTTATTTATAGAAACAGGGACTTGTTGGAATTGGCTTTCAAGATATATATATACACATAACCATACATATGTGTGTGTATATATATAATTGAATATTGTCATATACTACCTAGTGAACACCTGTTATGAAACAAAAACAGAGATTTGACTTCCTGTGCCATCAAAAGCCAAATTCATAAGGCAGCTGGGGAAGAAAGAAAGCGGTTTTTATTCAGATACTATGTGACCTGGGAGAAGGCGGACTCCCTGTCTCAAAGCTCAGCTCTTCCACAGAACCCAGAAAAAGTCCAACCATTCTCAGCAAGACCAAAAGAAAAGCAAGTGCCCAGAGTTCCAGCTCCATGTCAAATAAAGTACTGTCCTTGGAGCCCACAGACAGATGCTAGGTGGTCATCCAGGTAGCTTGGCTTGTTCCCAGTTGCTGCCTATTTCAGGCTTCCTCCAGGAGGCTTTGGCCATGTGGCTGCTAAGGCCAAGGAAGATACTCTCTCCTGGATGCCGTGGGCCACATGGATGCCAAGACCACATGGCTCAAGGAGAGAACAGGTGAAAACACCATGCGAGTGCAGGTCCTGAGCCAGAACATGGAGCAACAGCATGTTTCTTTGTTCCCCTCTGTGTGTATTAGTTTGGGTGTGGGATGGACCAGACGCTTCCTCAAAGTGACATTTCAACTTCCCAAACTTTTATATGCTCTGGGTGGGTCCACCTCCCAACCAATCCCTTCTTTCCCCAGGCTACATTGACAGGCCTCTTTGGTCTGACGCCTCCCCCTATGACATTTTGACTGCTATGGCACATGTGCCTGCCTTCCTCTGGTGACATCCCCAGTATGGTACAAGAGGGGCAGGGAGAAGGGTTTGTCCCATACTCAGTGTAAGAGCCTCCCTCTGCCGCCAACTTGTCTGATGAGCAGAGAGTCCCCAGGCTCCACCTGACCATCCACCATCAACCACCCTTAACAGCCTAGTTACGATCATCACCACACAATTAACTCCCTGCACACCTTTAGTGCACAACCCCCCTCTGATAACTAGCAATCTGCTCTCTGTATCTCTAATTTTGTTTTTTGTTTTATTCTTTTTAATTAATTTATTTTTTAGATTCTATATATGAGTTAAATCATATGGTATTCGTCTTTGTGTATGGGGAAGAAAACCATCATACCATCATGAAAATGAAAACTCAATCGCCCTGGCTGCTGTGGCTCAGTGGATTGAGCACCAGTCTGCAAATCAAAAGGTTTTTGGTTCGATTCCCAGTCAGGATATATTGCCTGGGTTGTAGGTCAGGTCCCCAGTTGGGGGCATATGAGAAGCAACTGATCAATGTTTCTCTCACACATTAATATTTATCTCCCTTTCTTTCTGCCTCCCTTACCCCTCTGTCTAAAAACTAAGTAAGTAAAATCTTTAAAAAATAAATAGAAAGATGGTCTACTAAATGGGAGAAGATATTTGTAAATCACATATCTGATATGAGGTTAATACCAAAATATATAAAAAACGTATACAACTCAATAACACAAAATAAACTTCCTAATTAAAAAATAAGCCAAGATCTGAGTAGATATTTCTCCAAAAAAAACAAACCATACAGGTGCATTCAAAGATGTTCAACATTACTAATTGTTAGGGAAATACAAATAAAAACCACAATGTGATATCACTTTATACCTGTTAGAATGGCTATTATAAAAAACAAACAAACAAAGTGAATATTGAAGAGAATGTGGAGAAAAGGAAACCTCATGATCTGTTGGTGAGAATGTAAATCTGTGTGCCCACTATGGAAAGCAGTATAGATTCCTCACAAACTTAAGAAGTACTATATGATCTGTACTTGAAGTCAACTCAAAATGGATTACAGACTTGAATGCCTGACCTACAACCATAAAATATCTAGAAGAAAACTTAGACAGCAAGCTCCTTGGCATTGGTCTTAGTGGTGTTTCTTGAACCTGACTCCAAAAGCAAGGAAAACAAAAGCAAATAGAAACAAATGGTACTACACCAAGCTAAAAATCTTTGGCACAGTAGCCATGCTTGATGCTGCCATTATCCCTTGGTAATGGCTTGTGAACAAACAGCTTGAACCCTCCAGGCGATTCTCAACCAACCTCTCCCTCTGCAAGCTCTCCAGTAAAGAAAGCCAGCCAGGAAGCTTGCAATTAATCACAGGATTTGAGCAGTCTGCAGTGAGGACTCGGGGATACTGACGCTGACACCTGAGAAGAGGGGGCAGTCCTGGATACAATCTGGCAGGTGGTGAAGACATCAGTACTGCAGGCTGCTTTAATGGCACAAACTTGGAAATACCGAGCAAAAGTCTGGGGGAGATTTTTGGTGATGAAATAATTAAATGTGTAAAGCTATTCTTGTGAGTTTCCCTAAATATTATGAAGGATAGTAAAAAGTTAGGACTATGACTTTTGAATGAGTTAATGAAACTTTGGGATCCCTGCAATAACAGAAAGGCTTTAAAAACAAGTTGGGTGAGGTTCCTTTTGGAGGGAAGACTTTCTGATGCCTTAGCTTATTGGGCAGGAAAGTTGTGACTTGATTTGCATTCCTCCTACCTATGGATAATTGAAAGGCAGATTTTTTAGAAGAAATTATGCTAATTGCCTTGACCAAGGATTAACTGGCATTCCTGTTGCCTCCACTCTTTCTTTGACATCGCTCCCACTGACACTTTTCCCACCACTATGGCCCTGCTGTGATGCTTTGAGCATGAGAATATGAAGAAGCAAAGGACCAATTCTTTCTTGTCTTTCTGCTCCAAACTCTGATCATCCCATCCACAATGGCTGGTCAGAGTAGTCACACATGAGATTGAATCTACCAGTGAGAGCTGTCTGTAAATTACTGTTGTCTTGTTTACTGAATCTTAGGCAGAAAATATCTATCCAAGGTAAAGATACCTCTAGTATGTTAGACAGAACTTGGAGGGGTCTCTAGGATGAATCCTATTTAAGACTCCCTATTGGCAGTAGGGTTTACAACCTCCAAGTCGGATCAGGACCTCCCAATGGTGCAGTCACTATTAATGGTTCATTTGTTCAATGATTAAAGACTTTGTTGACCCAATTTTCCAGCTCATTTCTTTCTAATATTCTTCTCCCTGGACTGAATCCCCTGAGAGAAGGACCAAAAAAGAGGGGGAATTTCAGGTCTGTGGAACCACAAGTTAGATGAAGAATTAAGAAAAGAAAGGGGGAGAAGACCATGCATGTACAAGGCTTCTGGAGGAGTCCTCACAAGACGAAAGCTGGACCTTAAACATCACGAAGTCTTTCAGTAGTGATGACCACATATGGCAGGTAGTCAGGTCCACTCATGGAGCATGTTTATAGAAAAGTGGTGAAATAGGCAAAGTATGACTATTAATTGTGTTTCTATTCTACCCCTTTCATTTGCTTTCTGGACTGGAAGCTCAGAAACTTTCCTTTTTTTTTTTTATTAAGAAGATAATAAGAAACAAGTTAAGGATGTGAAATCCACTAAGTCTGATGAAATGCAAGAACTTATTATTGTGAAATAGTCTACCTGAGAAAGAATATTGCTAAAAGAAATTACAGTGTCTAGTTGACCGCTGACTTGATATAACCTAAATACAAAACAATAAAGCTTGTCTAGGGAAAGTCATCTTAAAGTTTCTTAATACTTGTTTTCCTCAGTCTGCACACCTGCTGGTAAATCACTTATTTTCAGTGATGGAGCCCTTATACACTGAGTTGTCCACATTATGGTCTTTCTGTGTTACTGTGGGAGTGACACGCAGATGTCCCCACTGGAGAAATCATGTGAAATCATGTGATTGAGTAGACGAGAGAGCCGCTTTCTCTAAAGTGAAGCTTATTGCACAGAAATGTGGTGAGAAACTATTCTGTACATGTTGAAATGCAGACTATTTACATATTTTTAATGATTATCTGTCTTTATCTCTCAGAAATCTTGTAACTGTACATTTTAACAGAGCTGGAAGCACAGGGTACATGCCTGGCTTTGTGTTCTCACTTTCTTCACCTAATATTTCCACAATGAAATACACAATTGCCCATAGACAGTTTACTGTATTGATATATTTACTGAATTTTAGTTCTTTTTCATTCTGAGGCTAACACACTAACGAGTGCCAGTTGGAAATTATTTTTAACTGGATTAAATATGTAGGTACTTGTTTCCGAGAGCACACAAGCCCGAAAGATGCAGGCAGTGTTCACACTGCTCAGTACCAGCTACAGGCGACACCACTGCAACTCCAGACCCCAAACTCCAGGTCCCTCCCTTGTGAAGGTAGACTCTTGTGGACGGTTCAAACGTCTTCTTGGAGAGCCATTATCATTTCCCCTTTGCCCCCTTAAAACTGTCTGCTACACTTAATATCTTTCTATCGCCCCTTCACCCCCTTTCCAGCGTTCTGAATGTTGATATTTTTGAGTTTGTTGTGGTCCTACTGGTGCTAACACGTGGGAAGCTACCATCCTGAGAGTAAAAAAGGAATGTCTTTCACTTGTGATAAAACAATTCTCATGGTCCTCAGCATAGAACAGGTTACTGTCCATTCACTCACTTACCCAACAAACAGTAATGAGCACCTCCAATGGCTTTGGCCCCACTGGAGACACTGGGGTTACAGTGGTGGCCATGCAGATACAGTCTCTCCCTCATGGAGCTGACAGCCTTGTGATTGTGTTTCACTGGTTCACATTGCTGCGGTTGTGTTTCGCATCTCACTTTTTCTTTTTTTTTTTTTTAATTTTATTTAGTTATTTTTCAAGTACAGTTTTTTGTCTATTTTTCCCATCCCAGCCTCCCCCTGCCCCTTGCTCCCCACCTCCCTCCCATTTCCTCCCCCCCCCCTTAGTTCTCGTCCCTGTGTCCTTCCTATTTGTTCCTCCAAATCCCTCCCCCTTTTTCCCCTTAACTTCCCTTCCTTCTCCCCTCTGGTCACTATCCCCTTGTTCTCTATTTCAGTGTCTTTGTTTTTTGGGTTTTTTTTTCCTGCTTACTTGTTTGTTTTGTTGTTTAGCTTCCTGTTAAAGGTGAGATCATATGGTATTTGTCTTTCAGCACCTGGCCTATTTCACTCAGCATAATGCTTTCCAGTTCCATCCATGTTGTTGCAAAGGGTAGTAGCTCCTTCTTTCTCTCTGCAGCATAGAATTCCATTGTGTATATGTACCACCATTTTTGGATCCATTCACTTACTGATGGGCACCTAGGTTGCTTCCAACTCTTGGCTATTGTAAATTGTGCTGCTATGAACATTGTGGTGCATAGGTTCTTTGATATTGATGTTTTAGGATTCTTAGGATATAATCCTAGCAGTGGAATTGCTGGGTCAAAAGGCAGGTCGATTTTTATTTTTCTGAGAAAAATCCATACTGTTTTCCATAATGGTTGTACCAGTCTGCACTCCCACCAACAGTGAACTAAGGACCCCGTTTCCCCACAACCCCTCCAACATTTGTTGTTTGTTGCTTTGTTTATGATAGCCATCCTGACTGGTGTAAAGTGGTATCTCATTGTGGTTTTAATTTGCATCTCTCTGATAGCTAATGATATTGAGCATCTCTTCATGTGTCTCTGAATGTTCTGTATGTCCTCCTTGGAGAAGTGTTTGTTCAAGTCCTTTTCCCATTTTCTAACTGGGTTGGGTGTCTTCTTAGAGTGGAGTCGTGTAAGTTCTTTGTATATTTTAGAGATTAAACCTTTGTCTGAGGTATCATTGGCAAATATGTTTTCCCATACAGTTGGTTGTCTTGCTAATTTAATACTGTTTTCTTTAGCCATGCAGAAGCTTTTTATTTTGATGAGATCCCATTTGTTTATTCTTTCCTTTACATTCCTTGCTCTAGGGGACATATCAGTAAAAAAGTTGCTGCGTGAAATATCTGAGATTTTCTTGCCAATGTTCTCCTCTAGGACTTTAATGGTGTTATGACTTACATTTAAGTCTTTTATCCACCTTGAATTTATTTTGGTGTATGGTGTAAGTCTGTGCTCAAGTTTCATTTTTTTGCATATAGCTGTCCAGTTCTCCCAACACCATTTGTTGAAGAGGCTATCTTTACTCCATTTTATGTTACTGCCCCCTTTGTCGAATATTAATTGACTGTAGAGAGTTGGGTTGATTTCTGGGCTCTCTGTTCTGTTCCATTGGTCTATGTGCCTGTTTTTATGCCAGTACCAGGCTGTTTTGATTACAGTGGCCTTGTAATACAGTTTGATATCAGGTATTGTGATCCCCCCTACTTTGTTCTTCTTTCTCAAAAGAGCAGCTGCTATTCGAGCTCGTTTATGGTTCCATATAAATTTTCGAAGTGTTTGTTCTATGTCTGTGAAATATGCCATTGGTACTTTAATAGGTATTGCATTGAATCTGTATATTGCTTTGGGTAGTATGGACATTTTGATAATGTTAATTCTTCCAATCCATGAACAAGGTATATGTTTCCATTTGTTTGTGTCTTCCTTGATTTCGTTCTTCAGGGCTGTGTAGTTTTCTGCATACAGGTTTTTTACCTCCTTGGTTAGGTTTATTCCCAGATATTTTATTTTTCTTTTTGCTATATCAAATGGGATTTTTCTCTTTATTTCTGCTTCTGCTGATTCACTGTTGGTATACAAAAATGCCTTTGATTTCTGGATATTGACTTTATAACCAGCTGTTTTGCCAAACTCATCAATTAGTTTGAGGAGTTTTTGGGTAGAGTCTATAGGATTTTCCATGTACACTATCATGTCATCTGCAAACAGTGACAGTTTTGTTTCCTCCTTTCCTATTTGGATGCCTTTTATTTCCTTTTCTTGCCTGATCGCTGTGGCTAAAACTTCCAATACTATATTGAATAGAAGTGGTGAAAGTGGACAACCTTGTCTTGTTCCTGATCTTAGTGGAAAAGCTTTTAGTTTTTTCCCGTTGAGTATGATATTGGCTGTAGGTCTCTCATATATGGCCTTTATTATTTTGAGAAATGCTCCTTGTATTCCCACTTTGCTGAGTGTTTTTATCATAAATGGGTGTTGTACCTTATCGAAAGCTTTTTCTGCATCTATTGATATGATCATGTGATTTTTGTCTTTGCTTTTGTTTATATGATGTATTACATTTACTGATTTGCGAATATTGAACCATCCTTGCATTCCTGGGATGAATCCTACTTGATCATGGTATATGATCTTTTTGATATGTTGTTGGATGCGATTTGCTAATATTTTGTTGAGGATTTTAGCATCTATGTTCATCAGCGATATTGGCCTGAAGTTTTCTTTCTTTGTTGTGTCTCTATCTGGTTTTGGAATTAAGATGATGCTGGCTTCATAAAAAGAATTTGGGAGTATTCCATTCTTCTGAATTTTTTGAAATAGTCTGTGGAGAATAGGGGTTAGCTCTTCCTTAAATGCTTTGTAGAATTCTCCTGTGAAACCATCTGGTCCGGGGCTTTTGTGTGATGGGAGTTTTTTGATTACTGCTTCAATTTCTTTTGCTGTTATTGGTGAATTTAGATTTTCTGCTTCTTTTTCACTGAGTTTTGGAAGATTGTATTTTTCTAGAAATGTGTCCATTTCCCCTAGGTTTTCAAATTTCTTGGCATACAGTTCTTCATAGTAATTTCTTACAATCTCTTCTATTTCTGTGGTATCAGTTGTAATCTCTCCTTTTTCATTTCTGATTGTGTTTATTTGTGTCCTCTCTCTTCTTTTCTTGATGAGCCTACTTAAAGGCTTGTCTATTTTGTTTATCTTCTCAAAGAACCAACTCCTGGATTCATTGATCCTTAAAATTGTGCTTTTAGTTTCTATGTCATTTAATTCTGCTCTAATCTTGGTTATTTCCTTCCTTCTGCTTGCTCTGGGCTGTCTTTGTTGTTGTTCCTCAAGTTCTTGCAGGCGTAGGGGTTAGGTTGTTTGTTTGAAATGTTTCTATATTCTTTAGGTAGGCCTGTATTGCTATAAACTTCCCTCTCAGGACTGCCTTCGCTGTGTCCCATAAGTTTTGGGTTGTTGTGCGATCATTTTCATTTGTTTCCAGAAATGTTTTGATTTCTTCCCTAATTTCATTCTTGACCCATTCATTGTTTAATAGCATACCATTCAGTCTCCATGTTTTTGGGTGCTTTGGGTTTTTTTCTTTGGGGTTGGTTTCTAATTTCAGTGCCTTGTGGTCAGAGAAGATGCTTGGTATGATTTCAATTTTCTTGAATTTGTTGAGGCTCCTTTTTGTGTCCTATCATGTGGTCTATCTTTGAGAATGTTCCATGTACATTTGAAAAGAATGTGTATTTAGCTTCTTTGGGATGAAGGGCTCTATATATATCAGTTAAGTCCATTTCATCTAGGGTGTTGTTTAATGCCACAATATCTTTTTTGATAATTTGTTTGGAAGATCTGTCCATTTTTGATAGTGGGGTGTTCAAATCCCCTACTATGATTGTGTTGCTGTCAATATCTTTCTTGGAGTCCTCTAAGATTTTCTTGATATATTTGGGTGCCCCTATGTTTGGTGCATATATGTTTACAATGTTAATGTCTTCTTGGTGGATTCTTCCCTTGAGTATAATGAAATGACCTTCTGGGTCTCTCTTTACAGCCTTTTTTTTGAAGTCTATTTTGTCTGATATGAGAATTGCTACCCCAGCTTTTTTTTCTTGTCCGTTTGCTTGGAAAACTTGTTTCCAGCCTTTCACTTTTAGTCTGTGATGGTCTTTTGTCCTGAGGTGAGTCTCTTGTAGGCAGCATATGTGTGGGTCATGCTTTCTTATCCATTGAGCTATTCTGTGTCTTTTGATTGGAGAATTTAATCCATTTACGTTTAAGGTTATTATTGATAGGTACTTATTCATTGCCATTTTTGTACCTGTGTTCCTCTCTGTCTCCCTCTTATCCTTCCTTCCCTTAAAGCAGTCCTTTTAGTATTTCTTGTAGCGCTGGTTTGGTGGAGGCATATTCTTTTAGACTTCTTTTGTCTTGGAAGCTCTTTATTTGGCCTTCTATCTTGATTGAGAGCCTTGCTGGGTAAAGTAGCCTTGGTTGTAGGCCTCTGGTTCTCATTACTTGAAATATTTCTTGCCATTCTCTTCTTGCTTGAAGTGTTTCCATTGAGAAGTCGGTAGCTAACCTTATTGGGGCTCCCTTGTATGTTATTTCTTTTTTCTCCCTTACTGCCTTTAAGATTCTCTCTTTGTCTTGGAATTTTGCCATTTTGATGATGATGTGTCTTGAGGTGGGCCTCCTTGGGTTCCTCTTGATTGGGACTCTCTGTGATTCCTGGATTTGTGAGACTTTTTCTCTTATCAAATTAGGAAAATTTTCTCTCATTACTCGTTCAAATACGTTTTCTATCCCTTGTTCTTCTTCTTCTCCTTCTGGTATTCCTATTATTCGTATATTATTACGTTTCATATTGTCTTGCATTTCTCTTAATCCCTCTTCATTCTTTCTGAGCCTCTTTTCATTTTCTTGCTCTTTCTGTGAGATGCTTTCTACCCTGTCCTCCAACTCACTAATCCTATCCTCCGCTTCATCTATCCTACTTTGGAAACTTTCTACTGTGTACTTCAATTCGGAAATTGTATTCTTCATTTCCTCTTGTCTCTTGCTGATGGTTTCCATTTCCTTTTTGATGTTGCTGTAGTTTGCAGAGAGATCATTATAATTTCCCTGTAGTTTCTGGTAGCTCACTGTGAGCTCTTTGAGCTCTTTGAACTTCGTAATAACCAGTGCTTTGAATTCACTGTCTGATAGTTGATCAGCGTCTATTTCATCTAACATTCTTTCTGAAGTTTCTGCTTTTCTTTCATTTGGGGATTGTTTCTTTGTCTTCCCATTGTTTGAGACTCTTCTTGTTAGTCTCTGCTTCCAAAATTGATCTGTTCTGAAACACTGGTTTTATGGTGTAAACTTCTGTGGTATGTTCCTTGTGAAGTTCAGTGGTACAGACTCCTTGAAGTTTCTTGATGTTCTTCGTCTCCACCTACACTCACGCTGGTCCTCGCACTGGTCTCTGCGTTGGTCGCCTACCACTGCTGAATGTCCCGGCTCTAGTAGCCGCCTCCTCAAGCACCCAGGCCCGTTACTAGGGCAGTGGCACAGAGGCTGGGAATGTCCTGGCTCCCGTATCTGGCTCTCTCTGCCGCCCAGGGCCGTCACAGGGGCTTGGAGTGTCCTGGTTTCCGTACCTGACTCCCCGAGCGTCTAGTCCTGACTCTATGGCAGTGGCACAGAGGCTTAGAAAGTCCCAACTCCCGTACCTGATTCCCCAGTGTCCAATCCCCCTTGCTATGGCAGCAGCACAGGGGTTGTGACCCTCCCAGTTCCCGTAGAGGGATCCTCTGCCACCCCGGGCTGTCTCAGGGGTTTGGAGTGTCCAGGCTTCCGTACCTGACTCCCCGACGTCCAGTCCCGTCGCTGTGGCAGTGGCACAGGATTTGAGAGCTTCCTGGCTCCCGTAGCTGGCTCCTCAGCTGCGTCACAGGGGCTTGGAGAGTCCTGGCTTCCGTACCTGACTCCCCGACGTCCAGTCCCGTCGCTACGGCAGCGGCACAGGATTTGAGATCTTCTCGGCTCCCGCATCTCACTTTTTCTTATTTTAAGTTTAGTATTACCTCACCCACCCACCTTCTCCAAACATGGTGAACTTCTATGGAAATAACCTTATCCACTCCACTGATATCCAGACTATAGCCTCCCCAGGGCAACATAGTACACTTTCTCCCCTGCCAAATAAAATGTTTCCTCATGCAACATATTTATTAAGAGGTTAAGGATGTTTTTAGCACTTCCTCTCAACCTTGTTTATGAAAGTATCAACGTACCGTGTCCCTTGCTCTCTCTCTTGGATCAGAAACTAAAAAGGCGTGCCTCTGGAGACACACAGAATAATCTTTTGGAATTTCATTACTCGTGTATAAATTTTTGTACCTAAAAATGTACATGAGGTACCTCAATTTGGGTATAAGTAATATAGATCCATGTTTCTCATAGACTAATGTGCATGCCCTATGCTAAAAAGAAGTGCCACAGAAATAAAATAGTTGTTCATATTCAGGCCATCTGAGGCTGGTGACGGTATCCCAGCAACTGGCATCTATTACTGGAAGCATCTAAGTTAACATGCTGTTTGTTCAGCGAGGAGGCAGAAGGAGGCGGGGCGGGGGGGAGTGAAGTGGGAAATCGACCACTGAAAACCCTAGGGAGGAAAGCATTCTGTGGGCTTTCAATAATGCATTGGGTACCTCACACCCATGAATGTTGGGAGAGTAAAACAAGGCAGGAGTCGGGAAAGTTCTTTCACTCTAATAGTTCTCATTAACATCCCATATAATTTCCTGAGGGCATGAGAAAAGCCCAAATCCTACTCTCCTTCAGAGAGCTGTTTCCCTTGGTGTGTTTACTCAGTAGACCCCATTACACGAGCTATTGCAGGGATACAAAGATCTTCTGCTGTGAGTCAGATGGGGCTGGATTTCTGGCTTTTTAAAAACGAGCAGATGACCTTCTTAATGTCAGTTTCTTCAATAGTGGAGAGTAGCAGAATATGCCAACCCAAAATGTAACTGTCACAGTTTAAGACATGCCACACCCAAATGCCCCACTTTGGCGTATTGATTATTTTGAGCTGTAGGCACTTGGAATGCAGCAAGTGCAGAAGAAGACTTCTCTGAATTTCCCTTATCTGCCTAAAGACAGATCCGCCTAAAGGAATTTGACTGTCATAAATCCTCTCCTGGGAGTCTCGTCAATCAGGGAAGATTGATTTTTGTCACTAGAGAGGAAACTAGAAGTTGACACCACACCCAGATAAACTTTTCACAAACTATTGTATTTCCCATCTATGATTCTAAGGGTCCACTTATCTTTCGTAAAAACCATTCACTCTCTCCTAAGAGGCCTATACACACCCTCACCTTTTCCCTATTAATATAGTAGTTAAGTCCAAATTCTAAGCCACCTTGGGGGTTATTTATATTTCCCTGAGCATCTCCTACATATGGATGAGGTATACATGTTAATAAACTTGTTTCTTTTTCTCTGGTTAATCTACCTTTTATTGCAGGATTCTCCCTTAAGAACTCAAGGGAAGAAGAAAATTATTTTTTCTTCTCTACAACAATCACAAGAGATAAAATTGTGACCTTTCGGGTTATTACAAACATATTTAAAAGTGTCTTGCACATTGTCCTAAAATCAGGTTAACCAGTTAATTTAAGGTGATTATCTTTTTCCTGTTTCTTTTCCTCCTTCTTTTGCCACAAGCATTTATTCTTCTCTACCACTATTAAGGAGCTAAAGTGAAAACACATATTAGTGGTAAACAGATTAAATATCCTAACATCAAAATAAAAATTACATGATTTCCTAAAATAGCCTGGCTTCTCGGAATCCAGTAGAGAAAGTTAAGGTGATATTCGGGATGAAAAGAAAATGATGTTTATGATAGTAACAATAAAAAACATTATTTATAGTGGTTTACACATTTATAATCTCCTCTGATTTTTACTATAATTTCATGAAATAGGTTTTATTATCACTTTCATGAATACTTAAAATTTTAAGGTAGTTTTCAGTATAAAGTAGTTGTGAAGTGAAAGAAGGAAGGGTTGAACTCACTTCTGATTCTAAATCCTACATCCATTCTTCTTTACTTTGTGGCTCATGTTTGGAAGTAATTAGAGCGTGTTTGGAGGTTGTAGCAGGAGTGCAGCTACTCTTATGCCCTTGACCAAAGGCCAGTCCTCCCCTCTAGTTGGGAAGGTCATCCTCTACCAGGGTGCAGCTTCCGGAGGGACGCACATGGATCGATGAGGGAGGAAGGGGACACCCGCCTAGGCAGCTAGATCAGCGGAATAACCTTGGTGATCAATGGGGTGACAGATGTTGCAGCCAGATCACCCTCACATCCTGAAAGTAATTAGATATACAATAAGTTTTACCTTGTAGAAGTTACAGAAGTTTATGCCCAAGCTTATGGGAAAAAGCAGATTTTCTTCACTGTCCTTCCTCACTCACTTTACATCTGAAAACACATTTGCACATATGTTATTGTAGTCAATTGAAGCCTTCATACCTTTTGTTAGAGTTACATGTTGTTACATATTTTTGTGCCTATATATATATATATATATATAAAATCCTGTGACATTCCTATTTTAGTCTAGCAGGCTTTTCTAAAATGACGGCTTCTAAAAGAATATACTAGATTTTTTACGTTGATTTTAAACTTTCATTTTGAAGAAATGATTTAATCATGAACAACATTTGTTGAAAAACCATTCTTGGAATTTTATGGCATTGGCCACATACATTAATCCCTTTGGCTTTTAGCACTCTGAAGAAAGCCACCATTAATGTTGTGGCATCTCAAACTGCCTCTCAGCAAGGACACTCTGCCACTGACTATGGCAACAGATGGCTACGTGAGTGGATACAATGAGGACTGTGATGAAAAAGTGCATTCTGGAATCAGCTATGGATCTTGAATGGGGTCTCACCATTGGTAGGTAAAAAAACGTGATGATGTGTATTAGTTGTAACTGAACAGAGACTCCATGGAACAGGTGAAAATCCTAGTTTAACAGGAAGATCATCAAAGATCATGAGCAAGAGATGGGCTGAGACAGTGATGTGGGAACCTCTGTATTGGCAGCTTTAGAAACATCTATTCTTGACCAGGACTCTGCCAAGGTTGGAGCTGGAGTTCTAAAGGTTACAGTACAAGGGTCCCCAAGATCAAGACTAACATTACTATGAGCTACATATATTCTATTACTGAAAAAGATTAAACCCTAATTGTAGTAGCTTTCCTTTATCTCTGACTTGAATGTTCCCAGACCCCCAGTGAATGCCTGAAACTATAGATAGTACTGAATCTTATATATCCTACTTTTTAAAAATCCATACGTAACTATTGGGTTGCACAAAAAGATCGTTTAGTTTTTTCTGTGTGGATGGCTCTAGTAGTGCTTAGTTGTCTTTAACTTCATTCAAAACAGTTTTGTTAAATTGTGACAGCTGTCATATCAGCGTGCATTTAAAAACATGAAAATTGCTGAATTTTTGTGCAGCTATTTTAATATTAAAGATGAAAGAAAATATGCAACATTTTCAGTGTATTATGCTTTATTATTTCAAGAAAGGTAAAAAGGCAACTGAAACACAAAGAAAGATTTGTGCAGTGTGTGCAGAAGGTTCTGTGACTGATCGAATGTATCAAAAGTGGTTTGCAAAGTTTCTTGCTACTGTTGACATTTTAGCCAAATAATTCTTTGCTGTGGGGCAGTTTTATGCATTGGAATACGTTTAGCAGCATCCCTGGCCTCTATTTATTAGAAGCCAATGGTGGGAGATAGTGAGGTACTCGAAATATCCAAATCAACAAAGTTATTGGTGAAAATGAAAAATGTGTCTTTTATTTTATAGGAAAATCCTAAACACACTTTTTGGCCAATCCAATATGATAAAGTTTAATTTATAAACTAGGCACAATAATAGATCAGCCACAAGTATTAATGAAATAAAACAATTATAACAATATTCTGAGTTGTGTAAATGTGGCCTCACGGCCCAAATATCTCAGTGTACACTTCTCGCACTTCTCGGGATGATCTCAGATGATTCAGTGTGTAGGGGATGAAAGGAAGGGAGGTGAATGACATAGGCCCTGAGACAAGTGTTAGGCTGCTATTGACTCTCTGACAATATGGCTACTGCATGACTAGGGGTAGGTAGAATATACAGCAGGGAGATGCTGGGCAAAGGGACGGTCCATGTTCCAGGTGGGACAGTGTGTGGGGCAAGTGCATGACCTTGTCACATACTAAGAGTAGCATGCAATTCAGAACTTATAAATTGTTTACTTCTGGAACTGTTCATGCAGTGTTTTTAGATCATAGTTGACCGTACATAACTGCAATAGTGGACGGCTTTAAAAGCAAGAGCAATGAAACCGAGGAAAAGTGGAGCCACTGGGGTCAGGCTGCAGTGGGTGAAACAGTTCTATTGTGTGTCCTCCCAGCTACGCCATCATGTGAAATTGCAGATGAGAATGAAAACAAGGCTTTATCTGAGACTCATTCTGTGTATCCAAAGGCATCTCTCCTGAACTGTGATACAAATAAAAGTATAACATATATTAAAAGAATATTCTTCAGAGATTGGGAAAACGAATTCAATTTGTATGAACTGATAAAAAATGAAGCCATCCAAATAGCAGTGTTCTCATTCTTCTCTGAGGCATAAAACGCACAGCATAATAGTAAAGTTACACATGAGTTAGAAGGGAGAAGAGAAGAAGGTCTTCAGAGATAGAGAGCACACTCTTCCTTTATTGTTACCCTGATACAATGGTAATCTAGGAAGAAAAACGATCATTATCATAAATTCTGATCATCTATTTCACAACCAGTGATGAGAAAGTAATGGCTAAGGACAAAATAAAAAGATTTTCCTCAAATCATTACCACCACTATTGCATTTTGATGTACAAATACAAAATAACAAATTACTTGACAATTGTTTATACATTCTAAATTGCACCAAATAGTACATGCTCTAAGGCACAAAGACAAAACATCAAGGAATACTGTTAGTTAGCGAGTGCCTCTGTCTCCATGCTGGCCTTTATTTCCTCTTGCCTGTTATGTTGTAATATATCTAGAATATCTCCATGGTAACTTCTAGACACATCTATCTGTGTAACTGAATGTTTTCCATTTGTCTCAAATATTTATTTTACGTTATACATGGACTTGTCTTGTCACTTCACTTTATTTATGTGAAAATTATATATACACATACCCCCATGTGTACACATATATATACACCCAAATTTCCAAAGAATTTCAAGTCATTTAGAAGAAATGAGTACAGTTAACACAGGTCAGGTACAGTTAAGATATTCCATTGAAAGAATTAGGTGGGGAAAGACAATTGCACAAGCAAGATAGGATACAATATGTTACAGATTCTGATAGTCCAGCAGCCTGAGCAGAAATATAAATATATTTCATCATTATATAGTTCTCATTTGATATAAGAAGTCAAAGACAAATTATCTTCATCCTTAATTGACACAGGTATCTGCTGAGTTGTATCTTTTATAAAGGCATCAATATTGTGATTTAAAAGAATCCTACCATAATGGAAAAAAAGATCTGAATATAGAACATACAGAAACATGTTCCCCTTTCTGTCACAGTCTTTGGTGAAACCCAGAGGATTAAGCTGGCCACATGCAAGTCCTGAGTCCCTTTCATGGAGGTGACGTGTCAGAAGCTGCTCTGACAGACCAAGCAGAGGGGACCCGGGTACCTGCTGAACTAGATAAAACCCTTCTCTTTCCGTATTTGTTCATTTAAATTTGTTTTCTCTCCTGCCACCCAGTCACATTAGCCTGCCTTCTACCCTTGGAAATCTGCCCCCAGCAGGAATGTGACCATGCCCGTAGTCCATATTTCAGAATTCTGTGGTTTTTGCATTTTCATATTTACCTCCAGAATGAAATGAGAAGATTTGGCTTTTGTTGCTCAGTCTTGGGGCAAGAGGAAGAGATTCATTCGTGGTGGGGTGAGTGGCCTCATCCATGGCTGCCTGTTTTTCAGGTTACCTCTGTGTCCCCAGGTAACGAGCTCAATGATGTCAAGTAGGAGGTACGTGAGCCAGTGATGTGAAGACAAGCCAGTGAGACATTTGCCTCCTCCCCACTGATTAAATACTCCCCCTGGAAACATCAGAAAAGTATACTTAGTAAAGACGGCTGAGGACAATAATTTCTATAATATGTTTTGGTGATGCTGCATGGATGATCAACGCTGGAACAAAATCAAACTCATGGAACCATATCTGGCAGATTTTATCTGCTGAAGACATTGGACATGATGTCTGTAGGTACACTATGAAACAGAGTTTCTGCATCAACAGGATTTTTAGTGCTGGCAGATGGACCACGGGGTGGTTAAAATGGGCATTGGAGCAGATGGCCCCAAGTTCTCGTCCATGTGGTATCATTTATACCCTCTGTGGTCGTGGGCACATTAATCTTATCCCAAAGCCTTGATTTCTTCAGCTGCAAGCTACAATAAAGTTTAACGTTCTGTATGAGATTGTTGTGGTAAATACTTTAGATAATGCATACACATGATTAGCACTGTGCTGTGAGTAGTAATTGCTTCAAAAATATTAATTACTGTCACCACCACCCTCCTAACAGCACAGTTGTCATTACTACATGTACTTGCTCAAAAACACAATAGAATGTAAGCATGGGAACCTTTTGATGTACAGTAGAACAGATAAAAATGAGCACAATATTTCTTTTTTAATGAGTTTGGCACAGAAATCACCTGCTAATGAGTGTGGGGACAATGAAATGTAAAATTTATATGGCATTGATGTTATTTTCCTGTTATTTGACAGTTAAAAACAATGAGATAATTTAAAAATTATTTAGAGCACTTCCTTCAATAAAATGCCTTGAAATATTTTATTTTTAAAAATGCTAATTTAAAGATCTCAAAAATATAAAAGGTATCAGATAGAAGACCAATAGAAAACTGTGCATAGTCTTTAGAAAAATATTTTATATTCTATTCTTCATTTTCCTTTATTTTGGGGTAAGTTCCCATGGCGTTCTCTCCTTGTAAGGTAATTGGATTATGCCAGTGTCTTAAGAAGCAAGAAAATATTCTAAAAAAATGAATCCTGAAAACTAACATAATTGTCTCTTATGAAGCATTCAAATGAGTCAGAGTTTCTCAAGTTGATTTTCAAAAATAGTTTGAATAATCACCTGGAACACTTGTAAAAATGCAGATTACTAAATCCCTGAGAAAGCCACGCTAAGCCAGAATAGTGTCCCAATAATGTGTAACTTTTATTAGTCTCCTTACATTGTTTAAAAACTGCCATGGCTGGTGTAGCTCAGTGAACTGAGCATGGGCCTGTGAATCAAATGGTCACTGGTTTGATTCCCAGTCAGGGCACATGCCTGGGTTGCAGGCTAGGTCCCCAGTGGGGGGTACATGAGAGGCAACCATACATTGATGTTTCTCTCTCTCTCTCTCCTTTCCTTTCCCTTTCTCTAAAAATAAACAAATAAAATATTTTTAAAAAGTAAAAACCATTGAGGTAAATATTAAATAAATAAATGTCTCCTTTAGATATTTTAGAAGGTACTTTGACTACTGTTATTTTTAGATATAAGATAATTATGACCAAGTTGTTTTATCATTGTTATTCATTCTGGACTTTCACTATACTGCTGAATAGGGGCCTCACATCTGGTAACACCTAAGTGATAAAAATGAGTCACTGCAGCTTTACATGTTGGGCACAAGCAACTCTGGGAACACATTGAGGCAGGTTTCCTGTGCAGGGTCTGTGTGGTTATGTGCCCGTTTGTTGTGTGTTCATTTACAGCTCCTGGGCATTTAGACTCAATTGAAATTGATGTAACTCAGTCTATAGAACACCTAAAGCAGGAATATATATATATATATATATATATATATATATATATATATATATATATATATATGAATTTCAGGTAATAGACAGAATGAGACAGGGGAACATTGGCTCTCTCCACTATACATTTTTAAATGAATTATTAAATGATACATTAAAACTAGTCTTCAAAGGAAGGAATTTTTTCAAGCTCCTCCTGGCTGTATCTCTTTTGCCATAGAACTATTCATGAGAATTGAAAAACATATTCTGTGAAATCTGTGAATAGCATTATCAAATGCGGTGTTAGAAGAATCATTGAAAGAGAGACAAGATTTCAGAAAGATAAAAAGCATATATAGACATTAAAAATGGCCTAACATAATTTAAATTTCTAGAACATGCTTTCCTGCATTTTCATCTGGGCATAAATTTGATAGATCACCACCGAGATATAGTTGGAGTTGCTGCCAAATCTCTTTAATTTCTTTGCAACAGTAATCATAAAAGCAGAGGAGGGGGGATGAATGTGTGTGTAAAACAGTCGAAAGATATAAATTCTCCTTTGAGGTAACTTAAGTCTACTTGAAATTTTCTAATATGATAATGAAAAACCAGACCTAAAATAAGGCTTGAAAATGAAAAAAGAATTGCTAGGACATGAGGTAAATTTATGCATTTCAACATTTTTAAGCTATGCCATTAAAAATAGGACTCAGAGCACCATTTGTTAGCATCACCAAACAAAACATCCCCTTACACTACAACACACACCTTTCTGCTAAGAAATATGTATCTTAAAAAAAAAAAAGACAAGCATTTCAGGAGATGGAGCCAGGTTCCTCTTATTCAAACCTCCTGTTACACTTTTCTTACTGAATTCTAAAAGTTTCTTTGCCTGATATTCCATGATTTCTCTCCTTCTAATACTGTTTTCCAGCCCTTGGACAAGCATTGAGGTGGCAGCCAACCATCACTTTATAAATGAGGAAGCTTAAAAATACTGAAAATTGATTGTCATTAGCACCAAACACCTACTCCTTATCACCAGAAAGTGAGAGTGCTTTCACTGTCCGCCCCACCCTTGATTGTAGACCCCAGAACTGGATTTGGGGTTTGCCTGCTGAATCCAAAGCCACCTGAGCCTTCTGACCCTCTGTGTGCCACTCTTTTCTGGAAGATTCCATCTTGAGATCAATATTCCATTTCCTTTCTAGATCTCACTGCTCCTTGGCAGTCAGTCCTAAGACCTCTCCCATCATCTGGGAGGCATGTGGTCTGCATGACGGTTTATCCTTAATGGACAAGTGAGGATCTCCATTTCTCCTAAAGCAATTCCCTTGGCTGGGTTTTACACAGTCCCACTCCTTGTCACCTCACCAACCTGGAATTATTAACTTGTCCCATTCTTCTCTTCTAGTTGCAGGTGCCGAGGCATTAACCTGTCTGTGTTTTCTCTCTTGTACAAGTTCTCCAGGACCATCGGTTACTTTCACACACCACAGCCAAGTCTTTGGGAGCCCACGCCCATCTCCAACTGCTTTCCACACTTCCTCATTGTCATCTTTAATCTCTGAGCTGATTGGATTCTGGTGAAGCTCTGCCGCAAGTATTCTCCAGGATGTATGTCATAGATGTGTGAAAATGTGAGCATTCCAAAGGAGACAGATCACTTCTCCATGCAAAAGAAAACCAAACATAACAGTTATTAGGTGGGAAGGATCCATCACGGTTTCTCATTAGAGAAATGTCACTGTTCTCTTGCACACGGGGCTCCCAGGGTGTCCTGTTACCACCACCACGACCATTACAGCTCCAAAGGTTTCCCTCCCCTCTTTCTCACTTCACCTCACAACCACTCACCAGCTCCAGCATTTGCTGGAGGGGGGCCTTTCCTAAAATGGTATTACAACTGAAATCAGCACATCAGGCAAGAATTGTGTAGAGTCAGAATTGCCCTTTAAAAGTCTCTTTGCAAGTTCATGAAAGGTAGCATAAGTTATTTGGTTTCCTTCACCTTCCTCATGAGGCCAATCCAACTAGTTTCTCGTACTATTGTACATTGAAAAAAATCACCATTGCTTTGGTTGAGTGTCAAATGAAGCACTTTATATTCATTTGAGACCCATGCGCAGGAAAACTATTATTATTATTGTTCTTTTTATATGCTCAATATATGGAGTTGAATTCGCACAATGCAAATGTTCATATGACATAATTTTAGTAAAGTCTTTTCCTTTAAAGACAACAAATATAAACCAAATGAGATTAAGTAATTTGCCTCGAGTCACTGCTACATACTAAAAGAAATAAATTGATAACTTAGGATGGTTTTCCAACTATCCTAAATCAGGTTATTTTTCTATTAGTTTAAAGTCGGTTAATTACTTCGGCCAATGGGAATTGACTGATTACCAGTGTTTTCCTGGTTTCCTGTGTCAAGTAGGATTCTGAAGCTGAGTCCAGGCTCAGCAAGAAAGATCACAGTAATCATCAGTCTGGCATGGGCCAGGGTGGACAAAAATGGCATGCTTGTCTCATGTTACAAATCAGGAACAGTTCTTTCCTTTCTTGACCTATCTGTATAATCACATGAGGATTTTAAATCTTATAATTAATCATATATCTTCCATATAGTCTTAGTTAAATGAGGACACTTAAAAAACAGGAGGAAATGTTACTAGAATAGAGAATTGACTGACTAATCTTAAGTGTATTTTTACAATGGACGATTCCTAAAGCATTCATCAACTAATGGAATCACAGCAGTGTGTGATTGCTGTCTCTACGGAACAGGTTAGAAAGCGCCCCATCACAACGGCCCCTTGTCTGTCAAAGAGCTGGAGACAGCCCCTTCCCCTTGCCTTCCCGGAGAAGGATCAAGGGTCTTATTGATATTCATGGTTCTCTTTGCCTCAAGCTCAGAAAGCTGTTCCACTTACAGGCTGCCCTAGAGGACGAGGGGAAAAGAGAAAAAGAAAAATCTGCCACCGCTTTTGGCAAACAGCCATTCAGACCCAGTGTGGAATCAGGTTCATGATTCCTGGGAGACTCACCTTAACAAAATCTTTTACCCTACCTGCTTCAAAGCCGCCAAGAACCAGTCGGTTCTCTAGAGGTCAATGGTGTGTGCCCTGTGTGGTGGCCAATAGCTAGGCAACACGTGGGGACAGCATGACAATAATTTTGTATCCTGCCTTTGAGGAATCTGCTTTTGGGAAACTAGCAGAATTGGACTCTCTCTCTCTGACTTGAAAGGTCACTTTCCTCTAGCTTGGTGAGAAATGCTGAGCACCTGTCTTCTCCAGGACAGTCCACATGGAAGCTAGATTTTCTGCCATCACTAAGTCCCGGATTTTCACTCTTAGCTCTAGGGCATCGTTTTTCTTCGATGTATTTCCTTTTACACACAGGGGCAGCCCTTCCTCCTTGATGCCCCGGGGAAAACTCTAATTGCCTAAAGCCTTCACTTGTGACTCATCTTACTCTAGGCTCCCATATCAGACAGTGGCAGGATGCCATCACTGATTCAGAGTTGGAGACAACTTTGTCTTGAATAATAGACATTAACTCTCACAAAGTGCTCCTTGGTTATTCCGATTCCCTGGATTTTCTGTAGGCCCAGTTTTCCCCCTTAGTGGTCACTGCCTTCTTTGCCACTCTCCCTGCTTTGCCTTGGACAGAGTCACACACGGCCCCCCTCTCCTGGCGTATTCTGCAGAGGTTCTCATCCCACCCTCCTTGGTTGCCATCTGGAGCTTCCAAATTTTGAAATCTACTACAGACAAATTTAACTCTGAATCCCCATCAGGAATCAGGCCCTGTACTTATTTTGTATGTCCAAATTACACACAGAAAGCCTTTCTATGCTGAAGCACCTGCCTTTGAATTGCACATATCTCGTGAATGTGGAAGTGTGGCAAGTTTTTATTTGTTTTAATAGCATTTGTTTCCCACCCTGAGAGAGAAAGAAAGATAGAGACAGATAGAGAGAGAGAGACTGGGAGAAAACTAACATTCAGGGAGTAGCTAATAAATGTTGGGCACGATACTGAGGACATTTAAATAGTTATATCATTTATGTGATAAGCTAGCTACTCCTACCTCTTCTGTACCTGGGTCATCCGTGTTCAGCACATGGGGACTGAATTCAGATGGACCAGGTTCAAACTCTAGTCCCACTCTTCTGTGAGATTTTAATCAACTTCTTTAATACTTCAGATTGTTATCTATAAATTGGGAATGGTAAAATCCCTGGGAACAAATGTTCCTTGTGAGAATTAAATGAGATACTCTGTGAAAATAATGCATGCAGAGCCTCCATGAACACTACTACTGCTGTTGCTGATGCTTCCCCATGATGGTGATTGATGACGGTGACAGTGATGATGATGGTGATGATGATGGTGATGATGGTGATATTAGTTTCATCAGTCCTGTTGAGGAGACAAATACACACTTAAGTCCATTTTCACAAAATGATCATTCCCTGGAAGATCAAACCCAAAGATTCCAAAGATGACCCTGACCAAAACACCTTCCTATTACATTGACTTTGGAGGGTGCCAAGTTCCCTGCGGGCTCGTCAAGAAGGAGACAATGTGCACAGCACTGGTCTCAAGAGTCACACCCCAGGGCAACCTTGCCCTTTTCCAGAGGCCCACTGTCATAGAAAATCCCTCTCTATCTTTCACATCTGTTCATGTATCTACCACAACGTACTGCTTGGTCATTACTAATAGAGTGGGATGGGAGGGTGGTTAGAGTTAGAAAAACAAAAACCATACAAGTTCCTTAGCTGGGCCTGTGAGGAGCTCCTGACTTGCCTCTCTCTGCCTGTCGTTCCCCATAGGTCACTCAGTCCCTGGTAAGGTCTTACAGCAGTGGAGCAGAGTTCTGTTTATCATCAACCACAAGACCTGAGAGCTTTTCTCCTCCAGTTAACCCTTTCTGTGCCAGCTAGACTCACAGCAATAAAGCAGAATGGAATTTAACATAAAACACCCTCCCCCCAACACACATAAAACCAAGAGCTTTTCTAGAGACTGGCAATAACTAATTATCACTTATGTGCCCAAGAATTATATTTATCATCCCCAAAGAAATAATTATAATACTTAAGAATATATTAACCCTGAAAAATATGGGAGATGTTTTGAAAGATATATAAAATATTTTATTGAAGGTCTTAAACAAGAGAGAGAAGTGGGTTTGGCTGGGGTGGGGGAAGTGAGGGGGTGGAAATGCAGACAACTGTAATTAAACAACAATAAAATAATTTAAAAAGTACAAATTGGTAAGTACAGAATAGATGACTGGGAGACTGTTAAGAATAATGTAGGAAATGGGGTAGCCAAAGTACTTACATGCATGACCCACGGACATGAACTAAAGGGGGGATTGCCAGAGGGGATGGGTGTTACCAGGTGGAGGGGAACAAAGGGGAAAAATTGGGACAATTGTAATAGCATAATCAATACAATATATTAAAAATAAAAAAGAAAGTCCTAAAGAGCAGGTATTAGAAATCTCTGCATTTCTAAATTGCATCATTTTTCAAGATTTCACCCAAATGCTTATTTTAAGTGAAACATTGCCTTGTAACCTCCATAATACCTTGCGTTTTTCTTAGAAAAGGTTTTGCTTATCATTTATTTATTTATTGCTGCCAAACATTGCCCCAAAACTTACTGACTTAAAATGACAAAAATGTTTATCATCTCACATTTTCTATGGGTCAGGGCTCTGGAGTGGCTGGAGGAGATTCTGTCCGGGCGTTTCCTATGCAGCTGCAGTCAGGAAGTCGGCTCAAAGGGACCCAGAGGGTGGGCTCCCACACTGGCTGCCCAGCATGGCTGGCAGGTCCTTGTTGACCGTTGGCAGGAGGCCTCAGTTTCTCTCTACAGGACACTGCTCTGGGGCTGCTTCAGTGTTTTCACAACAGGTAGCTGGTTTCTTCCAGAGCAAGTGGTCCAAAAAAGAATGAGGTAGAACCTGCCATGCCCTTCACAACTAAGCCTTGGAAGTCACACACCGTTACCTTTTTTGTATCCCGTTGGTAACACACATATCCACCATTCAGTACAGGCTGGGCAGGGACTACAATAAGGTCTGAACACCCAGAGGGGGAGATCACTGGGGACCCTTCTGAAAACTGACTACATTTATTGTCTTGTGTTAAGATTATTTCTTAAAAATTTTATGTAACTGCTTTTAGAGAGGAGGGAAAGGGAGGGAGAAAGAGAGGGAAAGAAACATCATTATGAAAGAGGAACATCGATTAGTCACCTCTGGTATGTGCACCAATCAAGGATGTAACCTGTGGCTCAGGCATGTGTCCTGACCAGGAATCGAACCAGTAACCCTTGACTTTGCAGGACAATACCTAACCAACTGAGCCACACCTGTTAGAACAATTGTTTTGCATTATGATTATTTTTGTTTGTATCATAACAGTCTGGGGAGTAGTTCATTTGGGGGCTTTATTTTTCATGTGTTTATCTTTTGCATAATCAGCATACTACAGATCACATAATACATGTTTAAAGACAACAAATAAATAAAAACAGATGGTAGGATAGTCAGGTGGGCATTCTAGAGATCGTCCATACTTCCATTGAGTGGTATCACCTAGATACATATCTTATTCATAGGTTCTAAAGCATAAGCGGACATATTTGTCTGGAAACTATTGCACCTGCAAAACCAAAGAAACCTACCTTTGGTATTCATTTCTCTTTAATATGTTTTATATATTTTATTCAAAAATATGTGTGTTTGTGGGAGGGGGCTTATTCCTTGAAATAGGACATGCTTAGAAATGTTTCTGTCTTATAGAGGTATCTACCATCATAAGATAAAATACTTCCCTTTGAAAGTACTTTCAAAGGTAAATACTGGTGGAAAGTATGAAAAAGATTGATGTCAAGCTAGTTTAATATGCCACATTTTTATTTTGTACCTATTGTATGCCAGTTTTTGTGCTTAGTGCCAGAATTTAAAAACTCCCTAAAAGTAGAACATCAACTCATTTTTCTTGCTCTAAAGTAATTCACAATACACTCCAGTACCTATAAAATGAAAATGATGCAGAATTTATAGAGTTAAGCCATGGGAGAAAAGCACTGTAGTTTTAACAAATTCAATTATCCAGAAAAGCAAAATCCATTTTGTTTTTGTTAATAGCACTGAAATTTGCATGCCACTCTTTTAATTAAAGCAGTTGAGCACACATGTTGTTGTTCACTTTATATCTGTATATTTCCCCTGGGAACAAGTCAAGCTTTATGATAAAGCATAATGAAAATAATTTATATGTAAAGCAATAAACCCAATTCTCTAACCTAGAATTTTTCAAATGAGGTATTTTCAGATCACCTGTCTCAGAGAGAGTCTATTAGCTAAGTAATTGATACCAAGACTCCCCTCAAACCTACAAATGTAATCTCCTAGGTCCTGGTCGGGGAATAGTTTAGACACTGCTCAGGAAGTATTTATATAGACTAACTTCAGAAACCAGTCCTCCAACTGCAAAAGTCAGTGCGTGATCTACACCCACGGCAAACCTCAGAGGTTTACGGGTTTGTACGTGGTATCACCTTTCTGTGAGCTACGTTTCAGTGAGTGCTCATGTGTTGCTTCCCTAGTCGAGGTACATAAAGGTAACCCATGGGAAAATATACCCCCAGATCTCAGTGACATAACAGTTTTATTTTCTCACATCACCATCCACACAGGAATGAATATATGTGTAGACAGACTCTGTTTCCAAGTTTCCATGATTATCAAGGCAGGAAAAGGGAACAAGAAGGAACAAGTACTATACTTTCAAGTGTCCACCCAAACGTGAAATGTATTTTATTGGCCAAGGTGTCATGGGGCCACACCTAACTTACAGATGGCAGGGGAATACAATAAAACTATTTTCCAGAGGGAGAAAATGAGAGATTTGGTAACCAACACTTATAATTACACCAAACCCCAAATTTAACCTCCTCCTACACCAAGAAATTGGAGTTCAGTTTGAAATACTTTTATTTGCCTTTTTTCCTGCTTTAATTTTTCTTAGGTCATAACCCATTTAGAGGCCTCTGTTCAGTTTTTATTAATATAACACACTCAGATATCCTACTGTTCTTTTCCTATTTTGCTCGCCTTTTTAGGGCTATGTATGTCAATATTTCCTACTACCATTGTGCTTTTGTTAAATATTCCTTTTATTTCTTTTTCACGTTTGTACCATCTCTATGTGTTTTTATAATCAAGTTTCCTCTCCAGTTGTTTATTATGTAATGGTTCATAGTTATTGCAGCTTTGCTTGTGAACTGAGCCCTCGCTGTAGACGGAGCAGGTGATTCATCCTGTGAAAGCAGGTGAAGGGGTGCATCACAGACAAAGAGGAAGTCTGCACTCGAGCACATTGGCTACAAACAACTGCCCTGGAAACAGACGGCCGCTGGGTCATAGTGTATCTTTCATGTCTGTCTTATTTCTGAGATAATTATGATGAAGAAAAAGAAAATTTAATGCAGTAACTCTCAACAAAAATGTTTTGAAAAGGATGTGATGATTAAAGTCATCTTGAGTTGAGAGAAAAGAAAGAGCATGTTTAATCAAAATGACTTTAATCTCAGTTACGGAGTCACTGATATTGCAAAAACTAGGATGTACATGGGGCTATGTTATCCAAGAAGTGCTGATGCTGTGCTTTGGTGGAAAGAACTCTCAACTGGGAACTTGAAAATTCATGCCTTGTACCGGCTTTTTGTCATTAAGGTAGTTCTGTAGCTTTAGGTAGCTCAGATAGCCTTTGCGTTTGAGTTTCTTCATAACTAAGATTGATAGTTTCATAGTTTTCTTATTTAATGCATAAGGTTATAACATAATGGGTATATAAAGGTCACATAAAAATAAAATTAAAATTAGCATAAATAATCAAGATATTCTTGATCCCTATAATAAAAGTTCATATGACATGTCATCCATATTCAAAGTAATAAAAATTTGACATTTAGTTCAGGCCTTTGGTTCTGGTGGAATAGTCTCTTAGGTTTTTTAAAAAATAAACTCCATCAAGACCAGAATGACTTTGTTAATTGAAAATATAATATTTAAAGATTAAGCCTCTTAGAACTTAAACATGTAAAATAAGCAGACCAAATTTTAAATGTATACATGTGCATATGGTTTATATAAGTGTCTCATCATTACCGGTTGCTTGGGCTTTCATTTAAAATCTCTTCAAAATAATGAGAATGATCGCTTTTGATTCTGGAATATGTCAGTTTGTAAACTATTATAATTTTCCATTAATTATAAATGTTGACCCCTTGACCAATTAGAACATTTCTATCAGTTTAATTATTCTTCAAGAATCCCAATTACTTTGTCAATAACCAAAATAAATGCCAGTAGTCATGAACTTTTCTGTGCCATTTAACAAAGGTTATGTTAATTTGAAAGTGAAATCACTTCTGCACACCCCTTTTGAAGATGATGATGATGTCGATGGTATGTCCAGGTGCACAGGAGTCTCAAGGACCAAACGCACAAAGAAGTGCAGACGTGTATACAAACCCTAAGAACATGAAATCATCAGATCTCTCTGTGGATTCCAATATAGGATAAAGATTAGCCAGCCTTCTTTCTTAAAAAAAATTTCACTCAACATATATCTATTAGGTACTTAATATATTTCAAGTACTATGAACACTCTTGAACTTTCAGAGAAGAAGCAAGGTAAGACAATCTGTCTGACCACAAACAACACACATTCAGAAATAGTTTCCATTATTTCACAAAGTTTTCACCTGCGTCCTAATCAGCCTCCATTCCTCACGGCCTCCCCCTGTCCTGATTTCTAGCAACAGATCATTAAGCCTGTCATAGAGTTTCATTGAGATGGACTCATACAATGTGCATTCTTTTGTATAGTAACTTTTGCTTTCACTTAGTGTAATGTTCTCAAGATTCATTCATAGTTTGTTGTTTTTATTACTCACATGGTATTTCATTGGATGAGTAGGATACTATTTGTCACCCTCATAGATACTACAGATACCACGCATAGTATCCACAAATAGTATCTATTTTTGAATATTTGAGTTATTTCCTTTTCTGGATATCATTAATAATATCGCTATAAACATTCTATAAAATTTTGTAGATATATGTTTATTTCCTTGGGTAAATACCTAGGAGAAAATGGGTGGGTTGTGTAATAGGCATATGCCTCCCTTTACGGGAAATTGCTAAATAGTTTTCCAACGCGCTGTAACATTTGACACTTCAACAAGTTGATTTGTATCCTCAAGCAACATTTGGCGCCGTAAGTGGAGTGGCGTCTCCTTGTGTTGTGGTTTTATGTTACATTTGTTTCTCTTGTCATGTGCTTATTAACCATGCCCATGTCTACATTTGTAAAACATCTGTTCAAGTCTTATTTACAACTTTTCAAATTCAGTAGTTGTGTTCTTATTGAGTTTTAGGAGTTGGTAGAACTCCTTACCAGTGTCAGGCACAAATATCACCTATTTTTATTGCAAAATCTTTTATTACAAAATCAAAAGCATGTGATTCTGTAATATAGCAATATCACACTCAAGCACACTATATGACATTCTAGGTGAAACGTTCAAGTTGCTGTCCATCTTGTGCGAGATATTCACGTACCCTTCTGATCACTCTTGAACAAGCCTACTTCTGGCAGACCCTGCATTTTCTGAAATAAGTATTTTGTTAAATTTAAGTATTGCAAACATTTCTTCAGCTTTAAGTTTGTCTTTTGCCTTTTCTTAATACTGCTTTGTGATGTAGATAATTTTTAATTTTGTCAAATTCTGATTATGATCTTTATTTTTTTAAAGGTAGTAACCTATGTGTCTTCTCCTAAAATTATTTTCTTACTATAAGATTGTAAAGATAATCTCACATATTTCTAAACAAATTTGACAATATTAGCTTTCCCATTTAGACGTATGATGCACTTTAAATAAATTTTATATTTCACGTGAGGTAGAGATCAATGTCCACACTTTTTCATTCATTCATCTAGTCATTCCAGTACCTTTGCTGAAAATAGAAATTTTACCATGTGAACCTGCTTTGAAGCCTTATTGGAAATCAGTTGACTTTATACTACTGAATCTGTTTCTGGATTCTCTTTTCTGTCATTGACCTGCAGATCTTTCCACATGCCAATGACAATGATCACTGTGACTTTATGGTTACCATGACGGCCTTGAAATCTGGTGGTGTAGCTCTCCATTTTCCTCCTTCTACTTCCATACCGTTTTTTGTCTTTTCTAGGTTCTTTGTGTTTCCATGTAAGTCTTAGAATTAGCTTGCCAATTTCACTAAAATCGCCTTCTGGGTTTTCAATTAGGATTGAAGTGAACCTACAGATAAATTTGGTAAGAGCTGATATATGAACTCTTCACAATATCGAGTCTCCCGATCCATGAACGCACTGATCGGACCAGTCCTCTACCTTTGTCCAGTCCTACACAGACTTTCATTTCTCAGTTAAGCAGGTAGTTCTGTAGGCCTCGTGGGTTGTCTCTGCATTGGAAAAGCCCAACCCTCAGCCAAGAACTCACTGGAAACTTCCATGCAGAAACTGGTTCATGTCTTTTCTTTAGCTCTTCTCTCTCTGACAGCACGCTCCAATATCTCCATTTCCTTCAGCAAAACCACACACAGTCCCAGACTTTTCAGCTCACCGAGACTCTCAGCACTGCTTGGAATCCACCTTTGTGTGCACCAGGTTGGAAGGCGCTCCTAGGAGGAAACCCAGGGCAAACAACACCGCACTAGCCTTATATTTTCCCTTTGCTCAAAGATACAATCCTACGTTACCTCTTGTCTAGTGTATGGAGACAGCTGCTTCAGATTTTGTGCAATTTTATGGTTGTTTATAGTGAGAAAGCTGGGCTGGTATCAGCAGCATTGTCATCATGGCAAGTACCAGAAGTACTGCAACTTAGAGTTTAATGAATCACATAAACACTGAAAATGCAAGTATGAATTTCAAATGGAAATAATGTGTGTGAGAGAGAGAGAGAGAGAGAGAGGGAGAAAGAAAGAGAGAGTGTTTCCCTAGTTTAGAGGTTGAGAAAAGGCCTCTTGGCACAATGATTTTAGTGTACACCTGAAAGTCAAAGTGGAGTCCAGCAATAAAAAGAACGGGAGAAAGTTTAAGTCTTCTTACTTTAATTACGAAGCATGAAGGGTTTAATCAGATGCTCTTGCCAGGGAATTACTGGATAAGGCTCAAGTATGTGTGAAAACACCATTATATTCCTCGAAAGCCTTCCCTCTAGGGGCCTATACTGTTGCCACTTGTTTGAGGATAAAGGACACGACCCGGACTGCTAGGACTCCAGGTTACTGAAATGTAACTAGCATGACTATTGATAGATACTTTCTATCTCAAACAATTTCATGCCAAATTATCTAGGTAATTCAGTACTTCTTTTTAAAATGTTATTTTCTCTGATAAAGGAATAAATTAGTAATTTTCAACTAGGGTTAAATAAATGTCCTTTCTATGTTCAAAATTTATTAGAGAACTTCCATATTTAATTTGTTTGAGAAACACAAGAATCTCATGACAATCTTTATGTCTACTGAAAAGGAGGGGACTTCAGAATATATTCATAAACTCAACTGCACGCATCACTTATTTAAAAATTACAGCATCTTATTGTCTAAATGACAAATGAGCTGGCTTGTTATCTCTTTTTGGATGTTCTACTGGAAGCTGTTCCAAGAGGAGCAGGAGAAAGGCCTTCTCCATCACCTTGGTTCCGGTTATGCTTTGCGGTAGCTCCCTGGGCATCTGAGACTTGTACATAATGTACCTGGGGTTTACTTTTTTTGTGTTTAGTAACATAAAAGATTAGTGCAATTTTCCTGCTATATCTACTCATCTATTGAGAATTTAAATCACATTAGGAATTCCCATTTTCAATTAAATTTCATTTCCTATGCCTTTCAAATATCAGGAGGGAAAGTGCCAGGCGAAAGGAGAAGTTATTAGGCTGGAATGTAATCTCGATGTGTCTTATTATTTTGTAGATTTTACTGTCTTTCCCTCTTCTGTGCCTTAGAGACCGTCGTCAAACCACATTTATACTTGAAATCTTGTGGTCTATTTTAGATTTGTAGTGAGACCAGCTTTTAAAAATATTCTGTTCATTCTACAGTCACATATATTTATAGTGTCCTGGAGAAGAGCTTCTACCTAATGGGCTGAATGCAGAGTCCGGTTATACCACAGCCTGTGTTGTCTGAGGGTCAGGTATGTACAAAAGTAGTCAGTCATTTTGCTTTGTTTTTGAACATGCCTTCTTTGCTTAAAATGTCCGCAAACCTGTTCTCAAGCTGAAAGGTGAAAAATAGGATGGATTCTCTCCTTAGTGATATACACATTCATAATAAATTAAAAAAGAAACTTCCAGGGTGGAAATTTGATAAGAAATAACTTTTGTTGTTTAGACAAGTTCAGTGTAATTTTTGAAACTAAGTAAAGTTCTTTTTAACTTTTTAAGTAAACCTTACATACGAGGCTATATTTAGATTTACAGAAATGTTGCAAAAGTTACAAGAGTTCCCATATACCTCATACCCAGTTTCTCTTTTATTAACAGGTTGCATTATTGTGATACATTTGTCACAATTAATGGACCAGTAACTATACGCTATTATTAATCTTCATGGTTTTTAGTATCTTGCATTGTAAACAGTGTCTCTCTTTTTCTTCAAGCAGAGTGACATGCATAATTTTCTACCCAGATAGAGATGGGGAACAACAAGAATTATTTTTTAAAACAGTGACTATTGAAAACAAAGCTTGTGTTTTATTTAGGTTTCCTTAGACTTTGCCTCATGTCCTTTTTATGCTCCAGGATTCCGCACAGGACACCATATCAGTCATCATGTCTAATTAGGGTTTGTTTGCTTGTTTGTTTGCAATGTCTGCTTCTCGGAGTTGTTTTGTTGTAGATGACCTCGATGTTTTGAGGGGGTGTTTGTCAAGTATTTTGTAGACTGTCCGCTCCACTGCCTCTTGCATGGTGTGTATGGATAAAATACTCATCGGCTGATTTCTATGGAATTTGATATGACAAAAGACTTTACGTGCAAGGTATTATGGGAGCTCTTAGAGGAGGTGATTTGTGTTACATCTTGAAGGTAGAGTAGAAGTTTATTACGTGGAGGGGGTTTCTGAGTTACATCATTTAGGCAGATTAGAGTGTTAGCTGCACCTGAGCGGCACAAGCTGAGGAACGGGCGTGAGGCCGCTGGCGTGCCCAAGCAACCGCAGGCATTCCTTTGTTCAGTGGGGAGCTGCTCTTCTCCCTTTCAGTGAAAAGCAGATTTTTCATTTTTTGGTACAGATTTAGGATTAATTTTCCTTCCAATATCTGCAGTTTTAATTCATTCTATTAGATCTGCACCAATAGTTTAAGAAGGAGAAGTCATCTTCATGATCCTTAGTAATAAATATAAACCATGTATATAGTATGAGATGGTTCTAGACATGTTTTCTGAAGAGAGACTTTAAACGGGTTGATGTTCTTGGGTATTTGTGACAAAAATGGAAACTGATGGGGCAGGTGTGGCTCCTGATACAACGTGGCCATTTGGTAGCAGCTCGATAAACACATTGACTCACATATATTCCAGGTGTGATGAAAGATCACGTGGTTCCCTTAACAGCGCAGAAGCAGGTAAGCGGCAACGAGTCAGCAGAGCTAGCTGCTCCAGCTAGGAGGGTGCATCCTTGAGCACCTCGTATCCAGGGCAGCTCTGCAGCCGTCACTGGTGTCTGTTGAGGCTACTTTTCCCTTTGCTCAACATGAGCATGTCAACCTTTACGCCATTTTCTCCAAGTCTCACTAGTTCCCTTTGGTTTCACCCTCATCTTTGCAGCTCTACCTGTAGAGGTTCTGATACTTCTGTTTACCATTTCCCTCTTCGTGTATCCCAGTGGAATGCTCACCTGCCCTTGACCCAAAGTGAACATCTCTGCCTGTGTTCTTGGGCCCTTGGGAGGAGTAGCCCTCTCCTTAGAGTTTCCTGTGCTCATGGCGTGTTAAACTCAGCACGGGCCTGGCCTTCCAGAGCCCTCAGAGCACAGCAGACCCAGGGCCCTGCCATTCCACTTCCCCGTCCCCGGAGGCTGGTTTCTTCACTGGACTGTTAGCAGCTCCAGTGAGGAAGTGCATCTTGTTTACTGGAGTCTGCATGCTGGGTGAATGCTTCTGAAACTTTTCATATTTGTCTTAATACTTGCTATTAAAAGTATAATAAATCTTCGCTGTGCAAAGTTTAGAAAGTAGAAGTGTGTGCGAAGGACATACAAAACAACTGCCTCTCCCCCACTTCAGAAAGTGAGTCTCTTCAGTTCCATGAGCTTTCTGCATGTTACTTTCCTTTATCAAATGTATAGAAATAACATTTCCTTTATACATTAGTAAAATATGTATAATCTCATATTCTCTTATTTTGGCTCAGCATTATATCATAAGCAGTTCTTCATAGAATAAAAAAGCCTTCAAAAATATAATATTTCTTTCCGTATCTGTTTTAATCATTTTATACTTTTTAGAGAATTTTTGCATATATGCAAAATTATGGTAAATATTATCAATATACACGTGTATATTTTACATCTCTTAGGTTGTATTCTTTGAAGTAGCATTACTGACTCAAAAGTACATAATTCAGAATATATTATTAAAAATATTTATGATTCTTAACTATACTTTGCCAAATTGATTTCTACAAGTTAGCACCAATTCACACTTTCATCTATATCATACAAAAAGATCAGTGGCAGTGGCTACTAGTTACTATTAATGACTATTCAAGAATCTTTGCTAATATGATTAGAAGAAATTTAGTACAGGTATTGGACTTTTAAAATGTGATTTTATTAATAATAAGCTGAATGTCATATATTTTTAATTATTTACATATGCTTCTGTAAATTATCTATGCTAGGTTTTTTTTATTTGCCTATTGGTGTCTTGGTAATGAACCCTTTCTAAATTTATAGATCTAAACATTTATTGTTTGCATTTTAAAAAATTGATGAACTTTTAATATAATTTTTAAATATAAAATGTATTCTTTTGGCTTATAATAGATTTTGCTTCTACTTTTGTAGATTTATTAAATACTTCACCTAGACAAAATAAACACAAAAATGAACATGTGAGAGTTTTAGGATTTAATTGGTTTCATTTAACAAGAATTCTTTTTAGACAGTGGTATTAGAATTTTAAACAGTTTGCTTTGATGAGACCTAAATTTTAATAGTGTCTATGAAGTAGCCAAATTTTTACCAATGGTTGATATTTTGTTATTATATATTTACCAAATTTAAAAACCTCTTTAGATAAATTCCTCATATGCTTACTATTTTATTTATTATATGAATTTACATAACATACACGTATGAAAAAATATATATACCTATATGCATGCTTACATAAATTATAACTATAAGTATTGCCATACATATGAAGTGTGTAGCAACGTGTATAATATGTAGCTATTGTAACTGATATGCGTGGCTGCGCTAATTGGTGAGTGCCTGTGCGCATGTGCATATGTGTGTGTTTTCTGGGCTATCCATTTAATTTTGACCTGCTGATCTATTTTTTCATATCAACAGATTGTTTTTTCCATTTTTATTTAATTATTTTTCAAGTACAGTTTTCTGTCTGTTACTCCCATCCCAGCCCACCCTGCCCCATGCTCCACACCTCCCTTCCATTTCAACAGATTGTTTTAATTATTGCAGTTTGAAAATATCTGGTGAGAAAAGCCTTACTTTATTGTTCTTTCCCAATTCTATAGGAATGGCTTATCCCTTTACAAAAATAAATGTGGAGAATAGTTGTATTATGATATCTCTGGTACTTACTCATTATCTAGCACTAGTGTCCCATCAATTCACCCGGGATTTTGTGCATTTTATAGATTACTTTGAGCAAATTGCAGTGTTCATTATATTCACTTTTGTCTTTGAGAATATGACCCTTATCTCCAATTCTTCATATCTTCTTAATATATACTTTTTAAAGTTTTATAGTTCATGTAGGTCTAGTCTAATTTGAGACCGTTAACAGATCCTTTCCTAATTTTATTTTATAAATGGTTATTTTGACATAGAAACTTATTTGTATACTTATATACAATATGATTTCTGGATTTTTATTAACCCAGTTTCCACAGTTGATTTTTGCCTATTATGAAAAGTTATAAACCTGTAGATAATTTTACATATTTTGAATAATAAATATCTATTCTAAGGAAAAGATACACACACACATATATTATATTATCTCAGAAAAATGCTATTCATTGTTTTATTTATTTATTTATTTATTTATTTATTTATTTATTTGAGCATGTTCAATACCTTCTTAAGCACTTGGTAGAAAAAGTTAGATATATTAAAATAAAGGAATAGGCAACAGAAAGAAATAGGGAGCTCCTAGCCTTCATGACAGCATGGACGGAACTGGAGACCATTGTGCTAAGTGGAAGAAGCCAGGCAGTGAAACACAAATGCCATATGATCTCACCTATAAGTGGAACCTAATCAACAAAACAAACAAGCCAACAAAATATAATCAGAGATGTGGAAATAAAGAACAAATTCACAGTAATCAGAGGGGAGGGAGAAAGGGATAATGGGGTAAAATAGGGGGAGGGCCATCAAGGAACATGTATAAAGGACACATAGACAAAACTGAACGGAGTAAGTTCAAGGGTGGGAGGTGAGGATAGGTGGGGCAGGGGATGTGGTGGGGGGAAAATGGAGACAACTGTACTTGAACAGCAATATAAATAAATAAATAAATAAATAAATAAATAAATAAATAAATAAATAAAAGGATAGATATTAATTATAGTTTTACCCTGTGAAGTTAGTCTAACGTCTTTTCTGTTATATACATTGTTTAAATACATGTGTACATTTTAAATATTTGAACACAATTTAAAGCTGTTAAGTTTCAGTTTCTTCCTAAAAGCAGCCGTATTTTCTGTCCCCCTGAACAGCACTGTAGTCCTTAAGCAAAGTGCAGTTTCTTCTGTTTTCTTAAACTTGGCTCAAGTGCACCTGTTCTATTGGCCTTTGTAACTATAAAAGAAATATCTTTCATAAACACATTTCATTGTCAGTACTGTAGGAAATGCAAATGCACCACATCGTATCTGTTTTGCAATTAATTGGTAATAAGAAGAAACAACAGCTTTATTATTATTTCTCCAATAGCTATTCGCTAAGACAAGGCATGCCCTTTTACTCACCGTTGTATCGTTCTCCATTAAGCACTCTGCCACTAGAACTAAAGTCAACATTTACATTTCCTGTCTCTCTCCATTGAAGGAGAACGGATACCATTACATCACACATATTTCATCATTTCTATAGCCTAGGAGTTGGTTCACACAGTGAAATATTAAGGAATGATATTTGGAATTATTGTGGCACAGTACGAACCCTTATAAGCATATATTATCTCTACCCATTATTTTGATGAAAGGGACTAAATACATACTAATTATTATACCAGCTTCCTTGGTGGGTTGACTTGTGTTAATAAACACTAAGGTTAATTCAGATTTAACTTTGAGATTACTTGAGTTGTTTACAATTGGTGAAAACTGAGAAATGTCAAATCAAAAAATTTACCCTATGGGTTGGTCCATCAAAATGGTCTTATACTACGTGATCCTCTTATATGGCAAAAACAAATCTGTAGTTGCACTGCAAATATGCTCTGTGGGATAAATGAGTGAAAGTGAGGAAGGGCCAAGTCCTTTAACCCCTCAGCACTTTCTAAACACAAAGTATTTGTGTTCACACAAAAGTGTTCATTTTTTACTGAACGAAGACTATCTTTCTGGCAACAAATGAAGTGTCATAATTTTATTTCCCTTTGTATAAAATCAGCTAAGAGCTTATTTGAAATGCATGTTTTCCAGAGACAGATTCATAGATGGAGAAGAGGTGACAGCTATTGAGGGGAGGTTAGTGGGTGGAGGGATTGAGAAAAAAAGAAAAAGGGCTCATGGACACAGACAACAGTGTGGTGATTGCTGGTGGGGAGGAGATGTAAGGAGACTCAATGGTAATGCAAAAATAAAATAATTATATATTTTAAAATAAATAAAATGCATATTTTTGCCTCAATATTACATTTAATGTTACAATGAAGACAATTAAAAATACAAACAAGAAACCTACTACTTCGTTGTTTTTATATTTTCATGTATTTTGGTTTGTGAAGAGTCTGGTCTTGCTCCTTAAGAGTACTTAAGAATAAAAAATAGCAAGTACTTTTGTCATTTCATCATATTCAATAACTGTGCATTGACTCAATAGGAGAAATTTAAAGAGCTTTCTACATGTTATTAATGGGGACAGAATGTCAAAACCACTAACAGGAGAACATATTTTAAATGTTTCATTTTGATTTGTCACGCATCTACTTTTTCACAGTTTTCTATTTTTGCGTTATAAAAATTATACTATGGTCTGAAACTTGACATTCAGGTTACCAGGCTGTAAGAATTTTTGAGACAACAGTTTAAATAGTCTGTTAGCTAATATTAGTTTTATTCTTTAGTCAAATGCCACTGGTATATTTAGAATGATTTATTTCCCTTCAGCACTGCAGAAGTTGAAGATTATATGCTCTGGCAGCCACATTCTGTGATAAATCTGAGTAAATTTACATAACATTTCATAACTTTGTAATGGAGGAAGGGAGTTTACAAAGGAATTAAAGTTTCTTAGGAAAAAGGTGCTGCACAGTGCAAATGCTCGCATAAATTAGGTTTTTGGAGTAATCACATTTGGGGAAGATTTAATTGAACTTTGTAGAAGGGAGTCAGTTCAGAGGAATGGAAGGACTGAGGAATTTAGCACTTCATTTGTATTCAGCTCAGAAGGAAAATTTAAAACTCCAAAGAAACTAATGGATGGTGGTTGTTTTTATATTCCCTGCCCTTTATGGCACTGAGAGAGCTTGTGGATATCCAATTGACTAGAAAGCAGTGAATGGACCTTTACTTACCTACATCACTGAAGCTCAAGATTAGTGATGCCAGCACCTAATGTCCAAAGTTCGGTCATGAAATTTATGGTGCCTCATGACAGAGCAGGATGCTTGGACATGGCACCTCTGGAACTGCAGGTTTTCTGGGGTCCTTCCTACCAGATCTGCACTTGTTCCCCGACCTCAGCTACTTTCCTGAGCTTGAACTTAATCCTTAACCTTGTCTCTTATGCTGACTTTTACCTTTTCTTCATTCCCCTTTATCTTTACCCTTCCTTTATTCTCACCAACCCTGAAATGACTCCTCTCCTGTGCTTCATCCTAGAGTTGAGAGAAGCAGCTGTCAAGGACAGTTGTCTGGCTCAGTGACGGGGTGAATGGTACATTGTACTTGATTGAAAAAAACAAAACTAGTAACATGAAAGGGAAATGCTTGCTTTTTTAAGCCTTGTGCGGACCAGATATAAGAATACAAATGACCCTCCTATTAAAAGATCTAGTGTCAAAATGTTGTCCACCTATTTTTAGACATACTGCCTGGGCCAGTGGGTTGGCCTTGGGAGCTGAGTAATAAATGTACCATGAATTCTGATTGGTTGCAGCCAAATGGATCTTATTCAATATCTGGGAGCTACTGGGGCTTTATGCAATTACCACTGCTGGTTGGACTCTAAGGAGACCTAACTCTAAATTTATCAGGTAATATCTGCTCAAGTGTGGTGTGTTTAGAATTTGTCTATGTGACTTATACAAAGTCAGCATTATTGTAAGACAAAGTAGATGACATTTTCATAAATAGACCATATCCTTTACTTAACAATTTGATGTTGATAGTGTAGGATTGTAAATTGCATAATCTGAAGAACTCAGAGCGATCATTTGCCTTGTTGTTCTTTATTTTTTGAGTTGGTATGCTGAGGTTGAATGACATACATAAGGCATGCACAAAAGACTTCTGGTGTTACTTAGTGCTTCTTTATTTACCCTCACGTAGGTAGATGCCCAACAGCTGGTGGATTTGACAAAGTCAACATTGTTGAGACTCTGTAACTGGACTACGGAGTTAGGACAGAGTGACAAAGCCAGTTTCTGGGCCCATAATCTCCCCTTTGTTCCCTGTGAAAACCTGGTAATTTATTCATTTCTTAGGTCACCTCCTTTACTGTGGGCTTTGAAATAATGTCCCACATCATATTACAAGTTGTAAAAAAACAACTTCCTGATAAAACTCTAAATGATCTGTCTGAATTAGATGTTAAAGGGAAGGGTGGAGAGTAGAGGGGTGAAGCAGAGAGGCAGGTGAGGAGCGAGACAGGGAAACACATCTGCACTGGCGGTGGCACCTTCCCCAGGTAAAGCCGAGTTCTCCACCATTTTCCTTTCCCTTCTTTCTGCCCTGCTTACAAAAGACTTCACATCCTTAATCATGTTTGATTCTCCAGCCCTGCTGTGGAGGATTGAAAGTGTCCTTCAAATGCAGCTCAGTTCACCACACCCAGCATCTCGTCAAACATAAAAAGGGTTCGGGGCAGCCCTGGAGAGAGTGTATGGTCTACACCATAGCAACCCAGCACGTTCCCCAAACCTTCCGGCTGTAAGTGATCAGGTTCAGCCATGCTGTTCAGCAGGTGAGGTGTATTAAATGCATTTTGTACTTACGGTATTTTGAATTTATGAGGTGCTTATTGGGATGTAACTGGTAAGTTGAGGAGTATCTCTCTATATCCATCTCTCTCTATATATGTGCTTCTAAAATAGTTAATTCTGGGCGTAGTAATGCATACAAATGTTGTTAGCTTTCACAGGTAAACAAAAAGGATACAAAGTCAATCTTTCCCCTCATTTTCTCCCATCACTCTAACTCACTTAAACTGAATACCTTATTCAGTGTCCCAGCTACCCATGAGGCCACAATGGCCCAGGGGAAAAAGGAACAGAATAAAGCTAATATTTAGCTCAGCTTTGTTTTGGAGACAGTGACATCTCTTTAATGACACTTTCACTGGCATCTAAAAAATCAGGAGCCTGCACCCTGGTGCCTTGAGGACTCATTCACTGGAACCTTCTTAACTTCAACACCTCTGCAAATGCTCCGGATATCTTTGTCTGAAAAACAGACAAAGTTTTCTTCACAATGCTCAATTTTCATCTACAATGAATACTAGCTCTTTTTATCTACTTATAAGTCCGACTGCATGGCTTTAAATAAATATTTCAATCAGAAGAAAAACAACTTCAGTTCATCCTTTAAGACAAGGTTCTTTCTCCCTGGTTGGTACTCACTCCCTGAAAATAAACATGGGAAGAAGGACAAATAAAAAAAGAAGGCAGAGGAGAAACAGGAAAAAAGATGCAGTTATCCCTCATTCTAAGTAACTGTGGGTTTTGTAAGAAACAAATTTATCCTGCATAATTCAACGTTTTAAATGAGATTTTCAGACTGGATTAATGGTGCTACCACTTTTTGGTAGACACTGTGATGGGAAATATAACCCTAAAGATAAGAAAGGAGGGGCAAATACTCATTATTACTTTTGTAACATTGTCATGGTCCAGAGAGAGCAGTGAACCTGTGAATATTAGTAGAAAGGAAGATCCTGGAGAGGCAACTTTTGCCCAAGACAATGAAGAATGACTTGCTGGGCAAGTCTTAAAACATAAGCCAGAATAATAGTTCTAGTATTAAAAAATCACCACAACTGAACATATTTCTACCACACCTAAATTTTCAGCTTGGTCTACTTTTTCTTCCTTTTCTCTCTAGAACAAGACCAAATCAGATATCTATTGTATAATGGGATCCAATGAAAAATTTGATGCATTCTACATCTAACTGCTTAACCGAACCTAACGTGTCATGTAGGGAAAAGATCTGGAAAATAAGTATTATTAAGAGGGTATGCCTTCAAAAATAGAATAATCATAAAAGTAAAAATGCCTTTAAGCCTAAAAGTTATAGCTTGTACATGAGGTGAACTTTAACAGTTAAACCAGTATAAAATTTTTGAGAGAGCATTTGCCTTAGTTTACATTTAAACTTCCAGAAGAAAAATAATTTTTAAAAAGTCCCAAACATTTGGAGTACTTTTGAATTAGGGTTCTTTGAAGCATGAAGACAAATTGATTCCAGGATGATTCCACAAAGGCACCCAACAAGTCATAAAGCAGCTGAGTGCATGCAACTGCCGAATGTTTAGTCTATGTGCTCAACACATTCTCTAGGCTCTGGATGATGGAGCCTTTATTGCAAATGGGCAAGAAGGTTTGAGTTAGGGGAAGGCTGTCATTTTGATATACTTGCAAAGCTTAATGTCTCTAATCTTTGAAAAATCCTTAAAATGCAAATGTCAAACAGGCGTAATTGGTTTTGAAGTTGTAGTTCATTGTGAAGGATTTCTTACCCACTATGCTGTATTAACCAAGTGAGTTGGTTGTATATAAACATATGTTAAACTTCTTAGTATAATACAGTCTTATTAAACAACTTAAGAATTTCAAAAGCATAATGTATGGTCTTATATAGCAATTCATTAACATAAATTTTCAGGCATCATCTTTTTTTTCTTCAAGAATTTGTTTTGGATTAAATAAAGAGAACTGCACAATAAACTATTAATGGTTACTCAGAATCAGTACTTCAGATAGTTTAAATAGTCACAATGTTATTTTGGAGCTCCATTTTATCAAGATAGTGATTGGTGCTATCAGCTGTATCCAGAAATTTAAAATAAACTTGGCATTCTACCACGTAGAATCTCGGTCCCTGAGTGAGTTCCAAAGGAGCTGCTCGTGTTTAACTGCATTCTCGGACCACAGGTGTGTTCCCGCTCATTTACAAGTCTCCTCTCGCCACCTCCCCTGATTTTTTTCCCAGTCTTCCATTCATCCTTTTAATCATCTCAGGCCTCAGTGCCTTCTTCCTATAGAGAAAACAGAACAGCTTGTGTGCTTCCCACAGTTCTTTACAAGATTCCATTTCTTGATGGTTGCAAGGTAGCTCCTCAAGCTGCTCTCATGGAAAGTCCGAGAAGCTGAAGAACAGGTGAGGAGGTGTCACTGACAAAGGAAGTGATTATTCATGGGTCCCACGAGCGTGTGTATCTCTCTGATCATCAGCTCGTCTGATAAAAAGGGAGAGAAGTCTGCCCTTTTTCATGTTAGCTCCACTCTTTCCTTTTTGGAAGGACAAGCTTTATAAGTCTGCTTTGATGAGTAAAAGAACAGGAGCTCAGAACCAGATCTGAACTGTGATTCAGATCTTATCACTGCTGCGCTCAGTCACTATGGCATTGGGTGAGTTGCTCAAATCCTCTATGTTGCAGTTTCTGTAACTGTAAAATGTGGATGAAGCTCCTAACTTAAAGTTGTACAGACTATAAGAAAATGCAAATAATTTTACTTGTACATTTCATAGTTAAAATTCAATAAACTGTAGCAATTATTGTTGTTATTATTATTCTGCTGAATGGTTCAGAAAACAGTCTGGCTACCTGTTTGCTCACATACTAACTGCTTATGCAACCCTGAGGCCAAGAATAGCCTCAGTTACCTTCCAAGAATGACCCAGTTTTGTTGGCTCAAGTCCAGAATGTGAGAATACACCTCTTCAATGATCTAATCTCAATCTGATGTTACTTCTACTGGTGCAAAAATGCTATTCACTGTGTTATCAATATCAGTTTTATGGAAACAAAAGCCCAATAACCACAACCCAAAGAAAAAGCACAGAACTGAAACTCCCTTAGATTGTTTTATTTTTAATTAAAAATTATTGTCATTTTTGCATTACCATTTAACCCTTTTATATCCCCTTCTCCCTGCAATTACCATACTGTTGTCTATGTCCAGGATTCCTTTTTCCTCCTTCACTCCACCCCTTAACTTTGCCTGCCCAATAGCTGTCATCCTGCTCTCTATCTATGAGTCTGTCTCTCTTTTGCTAGTTAATTCAGCTTATTCATTAGATTCCACATACAAGTGAAATCATATAATATTTGTCTTTCTCTGACTGGCTTATTTCACTTAGCGTTTCACTGGCTTATTTCACTTATTTCCCCAGGTCCATCCATACTGTCACAAAGGGTAACATTTTCTTCTTCTTTACTGTCAAATGGTATTCTATTGTGTAAGTGTCCCATAGTTGTTTCATTCACTCATCTACTGATGGACACTTGGGCTGCTTCCAGATCTTGGCAATTGTAAATAATGCTGCAGTGAACATAGGGCTGCTTATGTTCTTTTGAATTAGTTTTTTTTTGTTTGTTTCTTTGGATAAATTCCCAGAAGTGAGGTTGCTGGGCCAAAAAGTAGATCCATTTTTAATCTTTTGAAGTATCTCCATTCTGCTCTCCACAGTGGCTGCACCAGTCTGCATTCCCACCAGGAATGCAAAAAGATTGCCTTTTTCCACATCCTCGCCAGCACTCGTTTATTGATTTATTGATGGGAGCCATTCTGACAGGTGTGAGATGGTATCTCACTATGGTTTTAATTTGCCTTCCTCTGATAATTATTGACATTGAGAATCTCTTCAAATATCTGTCGACCATCTGTTATGCCCTCTTTGGAGAAGTGTCTATTCAGGTCCTTTGCCCATTTTTTAATTGGGTTGTTTGGTTTTTTGGTGTTGAGTTTTGTAAGCTATTTATGAATTTTTATATTGACCCCTTATCAGGAATATTGGTGCATATGTTCTCCCATCCCATGGATTATCTTTTTATTTTGTTGGTGGTCACCTTTGCTGTGCAAAAACTTCTTAGTTTGATGTAGTCCTATTTATTTATTTTTTTCTTTTGTTTCTCTTGCATGGAGAGGTATTATAGCAGATAAAATACTGGTATGAGCAATGTTCAAGATTTTACTGCCTATGTTTTCTTCTAGGATTTTTATAATTTTGGGTCTAATATTTGAGTCTTTAGTCCATTTAAATTTATTCTTGTGTGGTATAGGAAGGGTCTAGTTTCATTTGTCTATGGCCATACTGCCCTGAATGTACCAGATCTTGTCTTATTTTTAATTTTTGTTTTCAAAGTATCCACATGTACTCAGAGAACCTAGCACATACTCTGTTTGCTGGTGCCATATCACCTTATGCTTCTCACTTGCGTTGGGTTCTTTCTACTGCTACTCTTAATATGGAGAACATGACTTCTCTAAAAAGAAAGATTATTTCATGTTATTTAAGGTATTCACTCAAAATTAATGCCCAAATGAGCTTTCTCCATTTATAGCCTGAAGAAAAGAAAGTGTGCAAAAACAAAAAGAGAGAAAGTGAACATCGGACTTGAGTACTTGATATCCATACCAAATATTTTAGAATTTGTCCACACTCATCAGTCTCTCAAACCTCTCTCCCAGCATCACCCATCCTCATCCACCTGCTGTGGGCTGAGACCCCAGGATGAGCATTCTCCAATGTCACTTAACGTTTTTGGATAAAGGACCCATGCCTACTGATTCTCTTTCCTGACAGTTGCTGCTGCTTTGTTCCCTCAAACACCTTCTTCAGAGAAATTCATCAGTTCAACAATTAGTCACGTATTTGGAAATCACTTAGATTTTGGATTCTGAAGTTAATACCCCAGAATTCCTTATATCTCTGCTGTCTCTTGGCAGAAAATGATCCTTGGCCCCTTTTTCATGCCTCCAGGTTATGGGGAATGAGAAAAGTAGAGGACTGTAGTGATTCTTAATTGTATCACCTTGGAAAGAAACTTATGATCAACTCTGATTACATGGCCCAAACCTAACTACAAAGAAAGAGAAAATATAGAGGAACACATGAATATTTAGTGAGTATTACCTCATTTGCCAGAGTGTTTATGCATACCCTTAATATGTATATGCATATATGTGGGTGTTCATTCATGTATTAAGTATAGGTATAAAAATGCATTAAACTACTCTGAAAGTTTTACAATCTATCATTAATCAGTAACCATAGGGAAGTTAGCGAGATGGGATGGTTGGTGAATGGGGATTTTTATGTTTTATCTTATGTATTCAGCATATTTCATTTATTTTTCAAGTATATTTGTTGTATTATTTTTTAATTTTTATTCTTAAAGAGTAGTACTGATTTCTTTTTCAATTCGTCTTCCATGTACTTACTAACATACTGAAACTCAATTTCTTCCCACCAGTCCATAGAAACAACACCCACAAATGTCATCAATGACCTATATTTGTTCAATTCAACAACCCCACTTGACTTTTGACTGTACTTGACCTCTTGCAGCATTTGACACTATTAAGCATATGAGACTTTTACCTTATATGACACTACACTCTATTGCTTCACTTCCTGTTTTTGGTTATTCTTTATTCTCTTTAATTATACCCTCTCCCTTGTTGGTTTTTAAATTGTGAGCATCCACACAAATTTCCTGAAGCCATACTCTCTTCCTGATAAATTTTAACAATAGGCAGAGGGTCAATGCTTACATTTTTAGGCAGAAGACTCAGAAATGTGCATTCCAGTCTCTAAAAATTTTCTGCACTGAATTTTTAATTACATTCTAGAGAGCTTATGCCAATACACAATGGGAAACTCAAACCACTATATATACAGTGCTGATCACATAACTGCCTTCCTCACAACCTTCTATGTATCATGGCTCACTTATACCACCTCTTGGGGTGAGCTCACCTGATCTTCAGTCAAAATGGAGTTGAAGTGTTAAGTCCCCACATTTCTCAGCTATATGTCTGAGAAGTTATTAAAACTCTGAAAATGTAGGTTCATTATCTAAAAGGGAACTATGAGTAATAATAATGCCCTCAAATGTTTGTCGTGAGGTAATATATAGATCATACATATAGAAAACTCAGCAAGCTGTTAAAATGATTTTTATTACAATCTTACTAAACATGGAGACTAGAACCTTTGTGCAAGAATGTATATCTTTTGCTTCTCATGGTTTCTTGCCCCACAACACTAAGTTAAAGTGTTATTAGGGCCCATCAATCACTGTGCTAAGTTGTCTTCTTATATCACTCTCTTTTTTCAAGGACCTCTTTTTCTTCTAAGTTGTGTGAAGACAATACCCCTTATTAGTCTCCTTGACCCATGTCTCAGGAGCATTTATTGGCTCCTATGGCCATCGCGATACTTTCCAAATCCATTAACGCATTAGGCAAGGACTTCTACAATCAAGACCCAACCTCCCCATCCACGCTGATTCTTCCCCACCCACTCCATGCTCTAATTGGTTTAAGCAACATGCTTCTTCTTTTGTATCTTGTATGCCCTTACTCATATCTGTCCCTTGGTCACCTCTTCTTTCCTCCTTTTTTATTTATTAAAACACTTCTCGACAAAGTTCATCTTAAAACCTTCCCTCACTATTGGGCCTGTTCTGGTGACCTCTCATTCCGGAAAGAATTTATTATCTCCTTATTTTCACTTCCAAAGTCATTGAGTTTCACATCTTTGTTATCCTTATACCACACCTACTTATTTTCATTCACTTATTTATTTATTCATTCAATCCTTTCAGAGTGAACTACTCTGTTGGGCACCGCAAAGTACTCTGAAGTCACAGGGGTGAGCAACCTGTGTACAAATGTCTTTCTTATCCTATTTAAGTTCCTTGAAGGCCCTTCTGATTTTTTCACCTGCCCCTCTTCCTACAGTCCAGTTCATCCTTTGCACAGAGTAGTTCACTATCAAATGCTTATTTATCAAAGCAGACCAGCATTTACAAATCTTTCTTCAGAGTCTGTATATAGAAATAAAATGTTGACTCAAAGATACCTTATTCAGAAGGATAGCTTGCCTATTTGTCATCTAATTCTCTTTTTTAATATATTTTATTGATTATGCCACTACAGTTGTTCTATTCCCCCCTTCATTCCCCTCCACCCTGCACACCCCCTCCCCCACCGTTCCCCCCCTTTAGTTTATGACCATGTGTCTCAAGTTCTTTAGATTCTATATCTCCCCTACTATTCTTGCCCTCCCCCCTATCTATTTTCATCTAATTCTTTTTGAACATAAAAAGAAACCCAAAGTAGGTTTCTTTTTCTCAGGGAGTCCTAACCTTCCCCTTTGATTCTATTTCTGCTGGAAGGATGCCTATAATCAAGTGTTTTCATGGAATTATATATCTTATCAGACCTGGAATTTTCAAGACTCTCCAATGAATATTGCCTTGGATATATTTGCTCATTGAGCTTCTGAGGAAAAACTTAAGGCCACTTGGGACCTCCAGAAAAGATAACAGTCCCATATGCCCAGTCCTAGATGAAGTTATTCCTGACTTTTGAAACTCGAATGGCTACAGTCTTGCCTTAAATCTTTTTAAGGAGTGTGAGAAAAGGAAATGAGGGAGTGGAGGGGAGTGATGTTAGTCAAGTCGGAGAGTGAGCGTGCGGAGGAGGCAGGGGCCAAGTCGAGAGCTTGGACTCCTTGTTCTAACTCAGCAGAGCCCGAAAGGAAGGAGGCTTAGTGGCAATTTGTGTTTCACAGCCTGTAAATCATGTCTGCGCTCCACCCGGTCAAGATGCTTTTCAAGATTTCTTTCAGTATCATGTTGCACCTCACACTCACCTTTCCCATGCAAAATGTTAGGAGTGTGCTATTTTTCTCTATTTGTACATGCTTAAGATGTAAAAAGTCTCCAAAGTTATTTCTGAAATATCCTATGAATGATTTAAAAATTGTTTTATATTCAAATCCTTGTTCTGTTTCTGAACCTTTTAAATATGCAATTCCCTGTGCTATAATAATTCATAACTTTGTAACTTTATTAGAAAACCTGAGCAAATGCTTTTTAAAATAATAATCTTTCTTTTGTTTAAATTTTTTATTGATTATGCTGTTACAGTTGTTCTATTCCCCCTTCATTCCCCTCCACCCTATCCCCCCATCCCCACCATTACCCCCCCTTAGTTTATGACCATGTGTCTCAAGTTCTTTAGATTCTATATTTCCCATGCTATTCTTGCTCCCCCATCTATTTTCTATCTACTGTCTATGCTAATTATTTTCTGTACCTTCTCCCCCCTTCTCCTCCTCCCACTCCCCTGTTGCTAACCCTCCTTGAGATCTTCATTTCTATGTTTCCACTCCTGATCTAGCTGTCCTTTTAGTTTGCTTTCGTTTTAGGTGTGGTTGTTAATAACTGACCTACAACCAAGATTGCTCTATCCAGCAAAACTTTCATTTAGAATGGAAGGACAGATAAGGTACTTCTCAGATAAGATCAAATTCAAGGAGTTCATCATCACCAAGCCCTTATTATATGAAATGTTAAAAGGACTTATCTAAGAAAAAGAAGTTAAAGAAACATGAACAGTGAAAGGATAATCTTTCTTTTGCAAAGTTAAGTGCTGATATTTTTAAAGGGATAGATGAAATTATTTAAATAACTGAATTTTGGGGGTCTATGACTCTGTTGATTGCTTATGTGAATTTTTATACTTACTCTTCATATACATATATGATATAAATAAAAGGGCTTATTTTTAACCAACAAAAGAGAAATAATGCTGAATCTGTAATCTCCAGAGGAAGAGAACAATTTTGTAGCTGTCGCGGCAAAGGCACACATGTAGAAGTATTTCTGGGGGGAAAGAAAGTTTTAATCTTGGAACAAGATTATCAGAGTTTCCAAACCTGGAAATGGACACTAGATTTTACTTTCATAGAGAGAAAACATCGTTAAAAATAAGGTTTAATAATAACTAAAAATTAGATTAATTTTGGGTAATTAGGTGTAGTTATTTCAGAATTTACCATTTGAATAATTACTTCAAAGCTATTAAAATTAACAGATTAAAATCATTTGTAAACAAACTTGATGATTTTGTGAAAATATCTTGTCTAGATAAGCTGAAACAAAAAGACCAGCTTAGGAAGTAGGAAGAGAGGGTGAAAGAGAGAAACAGAAGAGAGAGATGAGAGGAAGAGGAAGTAAGAGAGGAGAGAAAGGAGAGGAGGAAAGAGGAGAGGAGAAGGGAGGGGAGGGGAGGGAGGAAGGGAGAAGAATGTTCTTAAGGAATGAAAGGAGTATCCCTTCTCCTCCCCCCCCCCCGCTCCCCTCCCTCAGTTATTAACAACCACACCTAAAAACAAAGCAAACTTAGAGGACAGCTAGATCAGGAGCAGAACCATAGAAATGAAGATCTCATGGAGGGTTAGCAACAGGGGAGTGGGAGAAGGAGAAGGGGGGAGGAGATACAGAAAATAAGTAGCATAGACAGTAGATAGAAAATAGATAGGGGGAGGGCAAGAATAGCATGGGAAATATAGAATCTAAAGGACTTGAGACACATGATCATGAACTAAAGGGGGGATGGTGGGGGAGGGGATGTGCAGGGTGGAGGGGAATGAAGGGGGAAAATGGGACAACTGTAATGGCATAATCAATCAAATATATCTAAAAATAATAAATAAATAAATCTGAAAAAAAATAAAGTGTTGCTGCAGCTCCTGGAACAGTGTGCTTTACTGAGTATATGTCTATGGTCTGACCTACAAATTACAGAATATTTGAATTAATTAACACAAAGTCTGGCAAATGCTACTTGATTTCTAACTGGCCAGGTGTCTGATAATGAAATCGGTTTCTTCAAATATTTATATAAAATGACAGTAGTTAACCTTTATTAAACACTTATCATATGCCAAGCATTGTTTTAGTTGTTTACAAGAATCAACTTCTTTGAATAAGTAACTCAAGTACTCTGTGAGGTGAGTGTTATTCTCATCCCCATTTCACAAGTGGGAAAAATTAAGGCTCTGAGAAATTAGGTAATTTGCACCAGTTCTTATGGTTAGGAAATGGTACTCATTGTCATTTAAACCAGGTGCTCTGATTCCCAAACCCACACCATTAATCATGGCTCTTATACACACGAAAAAGCACTTTCTACTCAGAAACAGTCATTGCTAACTTTTAGTTTTGGGAGACCTCCTGCAGCAGTGGTTCGCAAGAAGCGTGGAACAGACACAGCCATATTTTCCAACACCGTGTTATTTTTCCCAGCACTTCATCTAAAATCTTTTGCCATTTTAAGAAACTCCATCTCAGCAGATTACTTGGCAAAGAGCTGTTAAGGTACAATTGTGGACAGAAGATTTGTGTTCAGGCAGATGAAGTATGCCTGCTGTTAACTTTCCTCTCTGCCGCCCCTACCAGCTACTCTCTGAACTTTGGCTGCATCCCTGCCAATGTGTTTGTTCCAGCGTCAAACCTGTGAGCATTTACCGCAGGAGAGTAAAATATTGGTGAGCTGTGTTTTAGAAGCTGCCTTGGTGCTCCCTTCTGGTCTTGGTGAAGTTATGTTGGCTCCCGAAAGTGACTGAGCTCAGCATAAAGTGGACCATGTATCCAAACGCTCTTTTAATATTTTTTTTGCTGTGAAAAGACACCTCTTAGCAAGGCTTCCTTTATGTTCACTCCTAATGCTGGAAACGTTTTGCAGATTTTATAGAATTCCCCGCTGAGAAAAATAAAATGCTGCCTTTAGACAACCCACATTTTAATGATTGAATAGGCACTCAGCACATTGTAGTTGCTCAATAAAGGCTTGTTGAAAGGAATTAACTTTTATCGATGGCTGAATTCCAAGAAGAACATCTGTTAGGATGATGCAAGTTCAATGTCAGGTGCTCCCTGTGTGGCATAGTTAGGCCAGGTGTTGAGTAAAGGGACTTTAAAGGGGAAACGTTAAAAAGAAGGGGGGAAGCACTGAAAGCCAGCTCCGTCAGAGGGACACCGTATTATGTTCTTTGTCCCAAACGCCAGTTTTCTATCACCCTGTGAGGCGGGCAGAGACACTGCCTCCCTGCTGCAGGTGAGACTTGGGACAGCAAGAGAGACACCTGTAAGATTAGCCAGTGAGCACAGGATCCAACCTAGACAAGGGTGGAGGAGATGAGTCCAGGCGGCCACACCGCACTGCCGTGCAGAAGAAAACGCCACTGCAACCAGAATGTGCTGTTTCCGTGCCCTTTACGGCCACAGAGCTTTGCTCCCCACAAGTCTTAATTACTCAGTGCTAGCACCACGCACATGCAAGGATCGTGTGTGTGGCACGTTAAAAGAGAAATATAACATTAAAAAAGGCTCCAAGGTGTAGCAGTTCCCTCAGAGGGTGAAATGACCCCCACCACAGCAGGCAGATGGTGGAGACGAGTGAGAGCCAAAGGAGGCGCTGTGGAGCAGGAGTCTCAGCGGGTGGGGTGAATACGGACTTGAGCTCCTCGCCTCCCTGGACGTCATTACTCACCAGTGGGCAACAGTGACGCCTGTGTCCCTGATATTCCCATGGACAAGTTGGCACACAGTATTGCTAACTTCTTTCATAGGCTTTTGGGGGGCTGAGGCTTCCACAGGTTTTTGGTAGAGAGGGATTTATCATGCATGATTCTCACAAGGCAAATCAAACCTAACTTGAGTATTATAGCTGACGGTTGGTACTGTTGCGTGGTGGCCAGCCCGGTGTTAATAACGCTGAATTTCACATTGCAGTCAGCCGTGCAGGGGCTTTGAGGTGTGTGAATAAATGACCAAGGTACTATATTCATAACTCAGCAAAGGAATAATCCCATACTCTGATCCAATATATGCATAAACCTGATTTTTTTATTTTTCCAAATTTGTTGGGCCTCCATTTAGGAGTTAAGGAGGTGAAGAAAAAAACCTTAACATCTAGGAATTTGGCTGTACCTATGATAAGAAACATTGAAAATGAAGTTGAGCACCTTTTAAAAATATAAAATCTTCTTTGGGTAGCCAAACAATTGTGGTGAAAATAATTTATTGATTTACAGACTTCCGGAAACCTCCAGATCTAATATATATTATTTGTTACTTTTCCTCACTGTAAGCCTCTACTGGTAACAGAACACCGAAGACCTCGCTGTCATAGGGACGAACCAGTTCCAGGGAATGGAAACCATATTCCAGCACCTGAAGACACGGTATCAGCCAAGTCGATTCTAGAAATACTTCAGTGATTAGTCCTTCTTCAGCCTCCCTCCACGGTACAGCAACAGCACTCTTTCCAGGGCAAACACGTATTTTTGCAGGTGAAATGACTATGCACTGGACACAGTGTAATCACAGACCCCACACATCCCAGCTCTGAGTCAGCGAGTAGAACACTGTGGAACACTAGAAGATAGCCAATGACTGGGGCCAAGCTGAAGCCCCGGTTAGGATAGCTCTCAGTATGTTGTCAAAGAATAAGTATCAGAAGTTCTGCTTGTCTGCCAATCAAATCAGCCCAGATCATTCCCGTCACTGGTAGTGAGGAAGGAAACCCCAAGGGGCCATAGGGCTACAGGGGAGAGTGAGGAAAAGTGGCCTGGTTATTCTGGGTGAAATAATGCTCATTCTTTTTTTTGTTTTCAATAGAAAAATACATATGGAATATCTACAGGGTACAAGTGTAGCCTACTTCAGCACTTTGGCTTCAATGGATGCTTTACTCTCACCAGATGTAATATATCTCCATAAATACTCTTAGTAAATGGCAGAAAGTAATACATCTTAAAAAAATGTAGTAACAAATGTACACTCGAAGGAGTCTAAAATCACGCCTAATATGAAGAGCACAACGAGACTTTTATTCTAGAATTAAACAAATGATATGGGGCACATGGAGGTGAAGGCCATTTCAGATAAAATAAACATTATACTAACAAATATATCACATTATAAACAAATAATATTAACAAAGGCACAAAACTAAGAAAGTGTAAAATCAGCACACGAAGCCACCTGCTTGGCTAAAGGGGTATAGTGAGGAATAAAGTTGAAATTTATGTCAGGACAGTTGGTTTAGAATTCTTTCTTTAGGTAATGAGTGAATGTGTTACATACCCACTCATCAAAAAGGGAAGCTATACAAGGGCTGTATGTAGAAATAATATGGCAGCTGAGTGTGCGGTGCATTGCTGGGGAGACTAGTGCTATAAATTGAATTAGAAGTAATAGATCTCACCTTTAACAGGAACTAAACAACAAAATATACTAGCAAGCAAAATATAACCAAAGACACTGAAATAGAGAACGGGCTGACAGTGACCAGAGGGGAGAGGGGAGGGAATTTCAGGGGAAAGGGGGAAGGGTTTACAGGAACAAGTATGAAGGACACAGGGACGAAAACTAAGGGGGGTGGAAATGGGAGTGGAGGTGGGGAGCATTGGGGGCGGGTAGGCTGGGATGGGAGTAAAAGAAAGAAAATTGTACTTGAACAACAATGAAAATAAATCTTAAAAAAGAAGTAATAGGGCAAAAACTTGCTTCATAGTCCTGGGCAAAGGAAAGAAACCATGGCACCCAGCATGTGGGGCAAGTTCCCAGTGAAATTGGTGGCATCATTTACAGAATTGGGAAATCAAAAAAAAAAGGCAAGCTTTGGGAGAGAAAATGAATGAGTTCAGCTTCAGATAATGCCTTAGAGATCGCAATGCTGATAATCTAACTCCAACAGGAGTTAGAAATCCAATCTTGAAACCCAGAAGAGACTGAGATGGTAAATATAGATTCAAGAGTCATCTGCTGCCTGGATGCAATCACGACGGACAGATTAGATGGGGGTGTTAGGGGAGTGATTGCAAAGGGAAAAGGGCGAGTCAAGGACAAAGACCCAGACGTCTTTCTTTTGGGAGTGAAGATGTTGGATTTCGAAATAGCCTCTGCTTCAGCAGCTGAATTTCTTTCTTTTTTTTTTAAACTTACAAGATATAGCAGGACTGTTGGCAGCATGCTTAAGACAGGAGTTGTTGATATGTTGCTTAGCAGTAGTTAACATTTTATTTTTTTAGAGACGAGTTTCTAGTATGGCCCCAGTGTGTACTGTATGGCATTAGTGATGGGGTTGATGGTGGTGGTTATGCATCTGTGTGTGTGTGTGTTTTGGGAGGAGGGTAATAGCCCAATTTCCCTTATTAGAAAAGCACTAAGTAGAAAAATGTATGCAGCCATTTATACCATAATGTTGCAGTGTTACTAAAGGCATTGATAGTTAAGTGCTATGCATCCGCATTTACCCTGACAACAACTTGCTCTATAGGGGTGGGAATTATTACCATCTACACTTGCTATATAGGTCATGAGTATCGGCTTAGTTAAATGTCTTTCCAACCTCATAAAACTGTTAAGCAGCAGAAAAGGATTCTAATGATTGACTCTAAAGCAGATCTTAGTCATTATATTTTCCTGTCTTGAGGTTGTTTTTGAATCAATGGTCTGCTGACTTATCTTAATATCATTATTTGTTTATTTATACCTTGATTGATTTAATTTCACTTTTAAATAAACATACAGGAAAATTGTTTTGTTGGACAGTTGTATGAATTTTTATTTATTTATTTTAAATGTTATTTATTTATTTTTACAGAGAGGGGAAGGGATGGAGAAAGAGAGGGAGAGAAACATCAATGTGTGGTTGCCTCTTGTGCGACCCCTACTGGGGAGCTGGCCTACAACTCAGGCAGGTGCCATGACTGGGAACCGAACTGGTGACCCTTTGGTTTGCAGGCTGACACTCAGTTCACTGAGCCACACGGATTTTTAACACAGGTGAAAATTAATGTGACACTCACCAAAATCAGGGCATAGGACAGTTTTGTCATTCAAAAGCTCCATGGTGTCTCCCTTATAGTCAAACATTCCCCCATGCCCAGAGCCTTGGCAAACACTGGTCTGTTCTCCATCACTGTGGTTTTCTCTTTTTGAGAGTGTCTAACCTGAATGGAACCCTAAGGTATGTGGTCTTTGGAGACTGGCTTCTTTCACTCAGCATCCTGTTCATGAGATTCATCCAAGTTATTAAATCTATCACTAGTTTTTTTAGTTTTTCATTATATGAAATCAAATTACCCTATCCACTCACTGGTGGAAGGAGTTTTTCCTGTTTTTAGCAATTATGCATAGAACTTCTATAGATATTCACATACATGTTACTGTGTAAACATAAGTTCTCATTTCTCTCAGGTAAATGACCAGAAGTTGGATTACCGAGCCACGTGGTAAATGCATGTATGTGTTTGTTTGTTTTTTAAAGGATTTGAATTGAGTGACCAGTTGTGACAGTTGCAGCAAGCCATCCTGGTTATCTGTGAAGAAGCTCTTTCAAAACCACGCTGCAAGTGAAGAAAAGAGGCACCTGGGGATACAACTGCTGCGGCAGGTAAAATCCAGGAAAAAGTCAATGGAGTCTCCTGAAGTCGACAGAGATCAGCCAGACCATTCTCCGCGGTCCACTGGGACAGAAACTGAGGCCCCATCCATTGTGATTTGTTACATTGGGAGTTTTCACACAACTGAGGCTTAACTCCCAGGCCCCAGGACATAACTGCTCCAGAAAGAAAAATAGAACGTTTCTCTCAGGGGAAGCCAAACCTTCACGAGGGTGAAGCAAGCACTGGCACTTAGAATGGTTTAAAGATGAAGATGTATACGTTCTCTTTGGGACTGTGAGGAGATCTCCAATGGCAAACATGAGTATGTGTACTGAAAATTTCTCTATTTCAATGTTCTGAAGATATAAACACTAATTTAAAGTCTATAAATATTTAAATATGCATGATATCCTTTTGTAAATATAACATCATGTAAAGAAGTTGTGAAGTGTTGGTCCCATTTGGGGCATTTGGAGGTCATTATACGTAAAACAAATGTTTCGTGCTAACCAAATATCTCGCTATGTTAATAGCTGTGCCTTGAGTTACGCTAAACAACATAAACTACAAGAGACTATGAAGTCTGTATAATGAAGAGCAATGTCCATTTGTTATACATCTAGTAATTATTGTAACATATTTGCTCATTAGTTGATGTCATGAAATGCTTTGTTTTAAGATCTGCTGCATTTGGTAGATTTAAAAAAATACTGAAAACTCTAGTACTTTCCCAAGGACGAAGACAAGCATAAAGAAATGCAGTGGTTCACAAAGGTGTATTTAAAGATAAAGTTCATTTCTATCTCAAATATAATATCATAGAAGAGAAATGCTTACCTTGGAAGTATGAATTTAATAGAAGAAAGAATGGCCAAAAAAGAATAAAAATGATGAAGCTATTGTCTATTTTACCTAAAGATGATTGATGTAATTACAGAGAAAGCAACTGAGGCCTACCTCTCTCAGGTTCTGCATGGAAACAGCTTGGGCGTTGCCGCTCTGTCTTAGCAAAGGTAAATGCTGAACAGGCTAAAGAATCAACTCCTTTTAGATCCAAAAGAGAGGAGAAGACATGGGGATAACTGTTGCCCCCAAGACTGGAGAGATAGAAAGGGGGATACACGGGGCACGGCTTTCTGGAGCAGAGACTCGGGGTGGGAAGAAAGAGCTACGGGAAATGAGCAGGAAGGAAAATCTGTAATTGAGGAATTGCTGGAGGCTCAGGGAGGGCCACTCACAGAGTTAAAATCTTCTTTAATCTAATGTAGTAAAAAACTATGACCCCATCATACCTAGTCCTCTACCTCACAATAATCCCAAAAAACGACATAGCCAAGAAGACCTCTAAAGAGTTATGACCTCTGAGAATCTTTGCTTTTTAGGCATGGGCTGATATCCAGCTCTGTCTAGCTAGTGAAAGTGACAAAAACAGCTCAACTCGGCAGTAATGACAGAGGATATTCTGCACAGATTGTTTATTTCTTTTACAGTAACAAAAATTATTAGTTGTTTTATAAGAGTGGAGGAGAATGATGAAAGCACTAGAGAAAAAAACCAGACAAGTGATCCTGGATGAATAGTAGGGACCCTCACAAGGAGGAGAGGAAGGCCTGCCCAGCACACAGGATGGTACCCTGGGAAAAGCCAGTTTTCTGTGATCCCTCTGGTGACAGCTGGTAATCTTGATGTTTCTTGAGAAACAACTTCTTTGCACATTTTTGATAATCATGTGAAATCTATTAATTTAATGTTTAATGCTATTTTATTGCAAAGAAAAACATACTTTGAATGTTCTGAGCAACTGCTCCCTGATCTCATAGACACTATTTCAATTCCAGTGTCTTATCAGGTCCTGGGAAACTCTTCCACTGAAGACAGTGATCTGGCCACCTGGTCACCTGGCCACCTGGTCACCTGCGACCTATCCTCTTGGTGATCTCTGTCTGCAGTTTAAAAGGCAGGCAGAATGTGGAAATTTCCTTTTATTGAACAGTAATATAATGTTAATGGAATGAGATTGGAAGATGGTACGATAGAACAAACCATAATTTACAGCAAGGAAGTGGAGGGGAAGTAAAGCAAGTCAGAGTGGGTAATGCAGGGGTTGGGGATAAAGTGCGGAAGTTCTGGGTTCATCTTCTGCCATTTATAAACTACTTCCTGTCCCAATGTTATCATCCATTTGTATGGCTTTGGAAAGACCCCACTCATTTCTGAGTAGAGGCCAAGCCCTTATCATGAAGCCAAAGATCAGAACGAGGGCCCTTAGTCAAAAATAAGAGAGTGAAGAACAGTAGACTTAGCTGAGTGTGGAGGTTTGAAGGAGTGTTGACCACGGGAAGACCTTGAAGGGCCACCGATCTGAAGGGATCAGAGTAAAATCAAATTTAGGATGCCAGAGCAAGTGCTTATTAGCTGAGTACTAATAGTATTAATATTGTTTTTGATAATAATAAGCTGTTTAGAGGTGATTTTTTCCATCTGCCTCCATTATAACATTAGTTTTAAGCCAGATGTTTTAGGAATGGATGCCTGGTTTTAATTAACTGAGGATTAATATCTGTTAACACTAACAGGGAAAATTGTATATATGGTCTAGAGAGCTATGAGCAGCAATCTGCTCTGGAACATAACCCTCTCTACCCTCTGGTAGCACTGAGCCGTAGGAACTGAGGGGTCAGTGTGAAAGCGTAGGGTCCTGATCACTATGCACTTATACCAGACACGCTAACAAGAGAACTGTTTGCCATGTGACACTCATTCTTGTCAAGAGCCTTATTTCTCATTGCTGGAGGTGCTTTACTGGCCTTAAGAGATACACTACCTCATTCACAGCGGAACACACACACAAACAACTGGAACACAACACACACACACACACACAACTGCCCATTTATCTGGCACACACACACCAGCATGAGGAGGGTAAGTACGGCTGTACTCAGAACCAGATGTAACCTATATGGAATGCTTTTTTATCATAGGTAGTTATGCTGGTCATCTTTGGCACTGAACTGAATAAGGAGAGTGTTTTTAATCCATTGTACCTATAATACACCCAGATCCTCTTTAAACTCCCACATTTCTGGAAGCCACCTTTTACTTTTTCTAAAGGAAAGTATGCTGCACTAATCATATTAAAGAAAACTATGACATAAAAATCTAAGCATTTCTAAACCCTAAAATGCCAAATATTTATTTTTCAAAATACTTTTTATTGTTGTCCAAGTAAATATGTATTTTCACAATTATAACCATCACAGATTCTATTTATTCCCTATAGTACTATTTCTGCATAGTTTTCAGATTATAATTTCAATAGCTAGTAATTAATGGTTTAAAACTTACGATGTTTCCTACTTGATTTAAGATAAAGAGTATGTGGTATTTATTTACATAGGAGAGTAAATACAGGTATTATAAAGCTTAGATGTTCTTGCTAAGGCCATGTTGAAACAATAGAGATTCTTGGCTCTATCACTATAACCAAGGTGAAGTCCTTGATTTAAAGTAATTGAAAATTGATTTCGTTTTTATGGTGCTGGATATTGAATATAGTCATAATTTTCTAGTAGATAGGAATAATGTTAGAATATCTAAAATAATGTGAAAATCTATCATAAGTGGCCATCCATGTTATTAAATATGAGAAGGAAAACATATCTAAATATGTTTGTGGTTCATCCATTACTATTTATTACCTAACACTGAGTGGCAAGACACCTCTGAGTGACCCAAGAAATGTTTGAAGAGTCAGTAGGTCTTTGTACTTGATTCTTCAGCTAACTGTTGGGGTCGATGACAGCTGCTTTTGCAATTAGCCCTTCCCTTGACCTTATGGTAAACCACGATAGCCTTGGAGATTTGGGGAAGGGAAACTATTACTTTTAAGGTATCTGGACAAGAGCTGCATGTGTGCCAATTAATAAGGGAACTGTTTTCTGTGCTTTAGTCTCCTTTTCCTTTCTTGGTTACAAATTGTCCCCATCCATATGTGACAGGCACATCTGGTTACATGCTGTACTGGGTGAAGAAATGGATCTAACAGGAAGGAAAAGCCATCTAATACTCCCCAGGAATGTTTAAAAGAGGATTCTTCAGGCTTCCTTCAAAAACAGGAGCCTTAGGGCACATTCCTGGCTGAAAAATAATTCATTTGCTCAACTTACCTCTCTTAGATCAGGAGAAAGAGATATGTAGTGTATGATGATTATTACTAGGATGAATCAAGAATATATTAACACACTACAAGAAACACAGTTTTGAACAGATTGAAATGATAGGTGTGTAATGAGCTGACTTCCTTTCTTCTCCTTATTCCCCTCAAATGTCCCCATCTCATGGAGGTGTTGCAGGCCATGAATACCCACTCTCTTTAGGTCTCTGTCTGCTTAGTAGTCCAGGAGGCAGAGTATAGCTCAGAATCTAGTTTGGAGTCATTTTAGAGATGGTAAAACAGTCCCCATCTCTCTCTATCCTCCATGCTGTTTTTTATTTCAGTCAGGTAGAGATGTCTACAAGTGGGTGAAACAGAGTTGAACTGGAGGTCAATCATTCAATGATGCATGTCTGCATAAACCTCATGCGTAAGAGACCTGAGAGTGAAGAGCAGAGTTGGAACGGTGAGAAAATAGTGGCTGGAGAAGGTGATGGGAGGAGCACAGCAGATGGAGATGCGGCGCCGGGAGCTGTGGGAGAGACCTAAGCGATTCAGAGTGGAGCTTCGGGACAAGTGAGTGGTGAGCTCTTAGCGGAGCTGACCTGGCCAGGGACATGGTCCAGGTTTAGGTGCACTGAATTGGAATACCACAGAAAAGCATTGTTCTAAACCTTTTTCATGGGGTGACATGTACAAATTCACCTAAACAGGGTAAGAAGAATGGGAACGACAAAACAAAATGATAGTCTCAAAGCAAATGAGCACATGAACTCTCATGATTCTCCTAAAAGCCTGTGAAAACAACATTCAAATGCTGCCCAGTCTTTGTGGCCAAATTACCAGAATCTTTCCTAATAAAGAGATATACACAGCTACATCTGTAAATTATAGTTTGTGTATTATAAAAAGCCTGCCTTAATTATTTTCTAGAAAATATTAAAATACAAATTAATATATATCGGGGGAAGATCAATTATGAAATAAGGACCTTTTTATATAGCCCTGGCCAAATAACCTGGTAATTTGTTATAATCAAGTGATCATAGCAAAAATATCCTTTGGAATGTTAACTTTCATCTATTTCTACCCATAGGAGTTGTATTTGACAATTCATTAAAATACAGAACATGCTTTTCATTTTACTGTTTGAGATTCCTTAGTTTCTAGGGCACATACAGAAACCCATGGCAAGAAGAATATGGCTTTTATTTTATTAACTACACATTTAGATGACAATGTACCTAATGACAAGTGGAGCTACCATGCCACACAGAAAATGTGCCATAAATGTTTATCAAATGAACAAAGTAAAAAAACCAAACCAAAACAAAGGGGGTTGCAGCAAATATTTATATAGCACAAACAACTGCCAAATAAATGGGAAATTTAAAAACAGTTCGGAGGGGGGAAATGTCCTCCTCTGGGTATGTGCCAAGAAATTCAGACACAGACGAGGAGTAAGTCATTAGTGACAGTGGTCATTCCAGGAATTCTTGATGAAGTTAGCATTTAAAAATGTTTCCAGTAGAATTAAAATGTAAATCTTTCTGTGAAACATCATTTGGCAATGGGCTGAATGGCCTCTACCCATGGAGGTCAGAGAGCCCTCTCCAGAGGACACTATGAATAATAACTCTTTTATCTCAACTCTCTCGCACACTGCCCAGCCCTCAGCACCCTTCTCTAAGCTGCACTGGAGCAGTGCCCGACAGATCGGGGATTGCCTGGAGTCGCTGCTTCCACCTTGTTAATAAATTAAACTAATCAGTACACGGATTATTCAAATTGGTGTCCTTGGATGACCCAAGACCTTAAAGCAGGTAATTGCTAAGTGCCAAGGAACTTGACTTAATTAATGCTGATGGCATTGATTTTTCATGAGAACTTTTCCATAAACCAGTTAGCTGTTAGTTTCTTTAATGTTGAGCTGTAACAGGTATGTCTTTAACACAGAACTGTAATGGGTATGTCAGTGGCTCTCACTAGGGGTCAGTTTTGCCCTCTGACCACATGGCACATGTGGCAATGCTGGAGCTGTATTTGGTTGTCACAACTGGGCAGAGGTCAGAGATGCTGCTAGACATCCCATAATGTCTAGGTCAGTTCACTTCCGAGCAATAAGGTAGGTCCGCTTTTAGTGCCACTGTTGAGGACTTGTGTGTTTAAGTACGAAGACCATGCCTCATGCAATTTGAGAAAGCACACAGCTAAAGACACTTTGAAATTTTGATTTATGATCATACCAGTTTCTGACACAATACATTTTTCCTATGCTCAAATTACTCCCTAATAATAAATTAGGCTTCTTCTGACACTGCATTACTGTTTAAAACCACTAGGGAGCTATTCCGTCTGTTACTGCTGTGGTATATTAAATACAGCCTTAGGGTATTTAAAAAGTTAACGGAACTTTCAAAGTACTTAATTTACAACTGAGACTTAAGAGAACCAACACATGTGAAAAAGACATAAATGCACTCCAAAGAAACGCATAAACAAGCTTGAATGTTCAGAGGACATAAAGTGATCCAAGTTAGGTGTGTGAATATGCCTTGAAGGGAGGGGGTCATTAGTTAGAAATGGCCAGAGGTAAGTTCAATCGGGGTTTAAAGAAAAAGAAAACCGTAGATAGTTAGAAGGACATTCTAATAATCTAGTAGCTCTTGTTCATGTAAAACGGGAAGTGGTTAGTTGCTAATTCAATTCCCTGACAGTTTTCAACAAATGAGAGTTGAAGAAAGTGCTTAGTATCTACTGAGTAAAAACTGTTAAAATGAATCCATCTTTTGATTAACTTTAAACAAATTTTTATGATAGTGTTTAAATATCATGGGTACCTAGAATGTGGCTGATTAGCTGGAGGAAAATCTGCTCATTTGAAAGCGTTGTAACATTTCACCACGTCACACATTTAGCAGCACACTAATCCTAGGGGAGAAGGAGACTCCAATCTACGCAGATACTGTGCACTAAAAAGAACTGACAAGTTTTCAAGGTAGTCCCTTCAAACAGGGGTTTTAAAGAGAGTGAGGACAATTTTTATATTTGCATTCCACACATAATTCTGGGTAAAAGAAGAAGTTATAGCTCTGATTGTTGAATTCTTTCCCTTTCTTGAATATCCAGTGCAGTGCTCTCTGCACAAGCAAAGGCAGATGGGAGGCAGGATCAGACAGGTGCATGAAAATCGGAGATGTACCATTGATAAAATAGTACTGTGAAGGGCAAATATTTCATTCTCTAAACATGCTTCATACATGAACCTTGGCAGGTATAATATTCATCATTTTTGAGAAACTGAGGAGTGCAAATAATTTCACGACTGAGTGATAATTAGGGATAATTAGGGCTAACGAGGAATTTTGAAGTGTTACCTCCTACCCCCGGGTCCTTGCTGTCTTCTGACCTCCCTGGCAACTAGAAACCCAAGGATGCATACTGGCCATCAAAGCCCTCAACAGACTGGTGCTGCTCAGTTTGATGTGTCACCTGGACTAGGCCACAGTGCTCAGATAGTTGGTCAAATATTGTGGATATTTTAGAATATTTTAAAGATGAGAATAATGTTCAAATCAGTAGGCTTTGAGAGAAGCACATTATCCTCTCTTCCATGGGTGGACATCATCCAATCTGCTGAAAGTATGAATAGAAAAAAAAAGACTGACCTTTCTAGAGGAAAGTCAAACTCTGCCCGCAGACTGCCTCTGGACTCAAACTGCAGAGCAGTTCCTTAGAATAGAGCTCAATCTCTTTCTCTCTCTCTTTCTATGGATACATCTATATTTGGATATATATATATGATACATTTATATACACATGTTAGAGTAATTGTATATCATTCATATTTATATATCATATACATTTATGAATATACACATACATAGGCATATGCACACATGTCCTATTACGTCCTACTGGTTCTGTTTCTCTGGAGAGTCCTGACCAACACAAGATCACAAATCTGGACTACAGGGAAATCCTTCACCCTCTCCTCCCTTCCACAAATGTTTTGTATATTTGTCTGTGTACCGGGTACTGACACATGACTGGAGATACTGCTGCTAAGCCAAATCAGACTTTATTCTTGTGGTTAGAGGTGTATCACACCTATATTAGACTAGCTAAAGGTAGATATTTATGACAAGAATAAATAATAAAAATAAGAAGGGATACTTCATGATTATTAAAGGTAAAAAGGGACATTTGAAACAAATCATAAGCCCAATTTAAATATATATAATGCCTGGACTTCTAAGTATATAAATGGAGATTACAGAGCCAAAAAGATAGGTAGATGGATCTACAAAAATGGTGAAAAACATTAACACAATTTTTATTAGCTGACCAGATATAAAATGAGTAAGAATATAGAAGATCTGAATAATTAACAAGGATCAGAAGACTAGCAAAGTTGACTTAATTCTTATATATATGATTGAAATAATCTTTTTATGAGCACGTGAGACATTTACAAAAATTAACATAAGTTTGGTCCAAAATAAAGCTTCTGGATTTTTTCCCCAAAATTTGAGATAATTCAGGATATGTTTCTAGAAATTTTGAGAGTAAGCAATAACTAAATAATTAAAAGTCCTTGATGGTTTTAACATGAACTAAAACATTAAACAACAAATTTTATGTTAACACATGAGTTAATGCTAAAAACAAACTAAAAATAAGAAGATATTTGAAATGAGCAGCATATCCAGTGAAAAATGCAGCTCAGGCAATGCTTTGGAATAGCTACACCTGTCATGCACATGTTAGATAGGAAGACAGAAATAAATAGTTCAGCTTCCATCTCAAGATGTGACCATAAGAATAGTTAATAAAATGTAAGTAAATAGAAGAAAGTAAATGACAAAGAATAAAAAGCGAATAAACTTTTAAGAATTTTAGATGTATCACAGACACCTCAATGAAGCAAAAGGTTGTACAAAAAAATAAATAGATAAAACTGTAATATGAAAAGTAGGCAATTAGTATCATGACTAAAAGGGATCACCCTGCAGGTAGTACGAGACACCAAAAAGTTATTAGTAACATACTGTGAGCACCAGTAAATATAACAATTTGCACTAAGCTTTTTAAAAAATCTTCAAAAAGTGGCTTACCAAAACTGAAAAACAAAACCCAAATCTGAATAATTTAGGAACTCATAAAGAAATTGAAGCTATTCCTGCCTCACCTAAAATATCCGGGCATATTTGGCTTCACTGGGTGATGCCTAGAAACCTACTACATAGAATTAACACCGAAAAATGAACAGTTACTCAGGACATTCACTCTGAGAACTCAAAATATTACTGAGAAAAATTTTAGAAGACTTAAATAAAGAGAAGGCATGGTATATTCATAAATTGGAAGCTTCAATGTGGTGAAAATTTTAATTCTTCCCCCAATAGTCTATAGATTCAATAAAACCTTAATAAAAATTTGTCAGCTCTTCCTGAAGTGAATGTGGGAATGGCCAGGGCGACATGAAGCTGCAGAGTCGGGAGACGTAAGGCGTGTCAAGAGATAATCACGCTGTGATCATTAAGGTGGTGCCATGCTGGTTCCGGGAAGGACCAAATGACAAACGGTGGAGAACAGAGCCCAGAAATCAGTCCGCACATCCAAACATCTGATCTGAAGGATGCTGGAGTGCAGCCGGAGAAAAACGATCTTTTCAATAAGCAATGCCGGGTCAATTTGTTATTCGTATGTATTTTAAAAAGTGTTCCTTGGCCCCCATTTTGTATCATAAACAAACACAATTCCAGATGGATCGCAGATCTAAATGCGAAGGGAAAAGCAGTAAAGCTTTTAGAGAAAAAGAAAGAACATCCCTTTGACCCTGGCACCGGCAACAGTTTCGTAAACAAGTCGTGAACGGGCCGAACTATAAACAAAGAGACTAAAGATAAATTTGTTTTTAAATTAGGAACTTGAAGTCATCAAAAGACACCATTAAGAGAACAAAAATACAACTCAAATTTGGTAGAAGTTATTCTCCGTACTTATATTTGTTAGTGAGTCGCTTCCAGAATAGTGTATAAACAACCCTGACAAATTCATGAGAAAAAGTCAGACTGCCAAAGAGGGAAAAAGACAAAAGACCTGAGCAGAACCCTAAAAACATAGGGTATTAAGTGGCTGATAAATATGTGAAAAGCTGCTTTTATTAAATAGCCATCACAAAAATATCTATTGAAACCACAATGTGATAAAATTATGCATACATCAAAATAATCACAATGAAAAAGACATTCAATACCAAGTGTGACAAGGACAAGTTTACGTTGTTTGGAAAACTGTTTAATAGAATCGGCTACAGGTGAGCACACCCAGGTGCTATGACACAGCAATTCCCCTAAGTGGATATGCAGCAGAAAGGAGCTATACATGTACCAGGCCCAAAGTGGAATCTACTCAAATGCCCATCAACAGTAGAATAAATGAGAAAATGGTCATATATTTACTTAATGAAATTACACAACAATGAGAATAAATAATATACACCTGCATGGAAAATGTAAGTGAATATCACGTATAAAATACTGAACAATTAAAAAAAGCCAAATGCGGAAGAGCACAAGCTCCCATCCTCTATGTCTCTCTCTACTGTGAAGGTAACCTACGGGTAGGAGTCATTGCAGTGGCTGACCGTCAGGAGAGAGTTTCAGCTTTGGCGGGCAGGGTATGGGTGGACTTAAAGGGAGCACCAGGGCTACTTTTAGGGTGCTGATAACATTATGTTTCTCAAACTGAATGTTGGTTACCTATGTGGGTTCATTTTGTAAAAAATTATCAAGCTGTATACTTATCACATATCCATATTTTTGTGTATATTTTTCTTTAATTGAAAGGAATAAACAAGGGCCTGCGCTTTGGCGGTAAAGTGCTTGGGTTGAGGTCATGGCTCCCTCACTTAGTAACTAATTAAGCACGGGCAGGTTATTTACCTGTGCGAAGTCTATTCACTCATGTTGCAAACAGCCATAAAAGAGTACTTAGTTTCAAAGAATCATTGTGAGGATTAACCAACTGAGTGCATTTAAAACACATAAAACACTTCCCAGAGCAAAGTTACCACACTCAATTAGTGGTTGCCAAAATATGGCTCATAGCTGAGTTCAGCTAGAACTTGGCTGAAGTTCAGTTGCATGAAAAAGAGCTCAGTCATATAGAGATTGTCTCTCTGAAAGGCAGGTTCTAAAAAGGCAGATCCACAGACAGTTTATGAAACAGAGCATCTTATTTTATTCTATCTTAGGGTAAGATACCAAGATCAGTTTTCCCCCTGAGCAGACCGAAAGAGTTACAGGGGAGAGAAGTGTGGTTATTTGTGGGTTTTCTATGAATCTGTGGTCTCTAGATGCAAGGGTACGGTCCTAGTGGGTGCCTTCACCTTAAGCTAGAGCTACAGCGTCTGTCTCTCCTGCTTTGATCCTCAAACTCCTGGTCCACCTCAGCTCTCAGAGAAACTGAGTTGAACTGGCGTCATCAGCTGATGTCAGCTCATAATAATGGCTGTGCAGTATCTCTTGAAGTATCTGCACATCAGAGAAAGAGGCAAGAGTATGAAGAGCATTGCATTTTATAAGAAATGGTTAAAACTTATTTTGTTTCAAGCTTTCTTATCGGGTCAGACCTAACCAGAAGAGTAGTAGTCTCAAGGATCAGTTTGGCTGACCTCAGATAACCAGGTGACTTTTTATCTCAATTGATTAATGATTGTTTTACTTTTCCTGAATTGCTTTCCCAGATGAAACAAGATATTTTATTAATTGCATAGACTTTACCTTTGATGGTCAGTAAATGGTTGAGGGAAAGTCTATTGCCTAGAACTATTTTAATGGATTAATGTGTGATGGTCCATTAGGCTTCTAACACTCATGTCATTTTATTTCTTATCTGGGCCATATCAGGAATAAATTGCAGAACACACCGTTTACTTAGACACTTCTAGCCAAGGTAGAATTTTGTACAAGCCAGTGAAATCCAGTGTCTCAGACCCTTCTAATAAAGGAATGTAGCTTTACTTTAATCAAATACAAGCACCCTGGAAGTTTGTATTTAAAAAAGGCCAGATGGCCACACGTAAAGCATAGGTCTAATTTATACATGATGAGCACAAGAGGGCATCTGATTTCACAGGAAGAACAGCCCCATGGTGTAAAATGAGAGGACACAAATGTATCGTTCACAGTAACTGTCACAAATTATTGTCAGGACTTCATCGGTCTTATAACAGAAGACTAATACTCTGGGTGGAGTTAAATCCTATAATAATGTGTACATAGCTCAAGGAGGAAATAATTTAACCATAGGTCCAGTTCAGACATGTAGGTATGTTGGGGTTAATGATGATTATTATTCTATTTTACAAAACATAAGATGCGATTATTACCAAGGGCTGCATTAGACTTATATGTCCGGTTATAACATTCTTATGATGACAAAGCCAAGAGTTGGAAAGACTGGAAATGACTGCAAATGTTTGGGAAAGGAAAATTAGAAAGTCTAAGGGTTTATAGAAAATAAGATAGTTGAGAAAAGGAGAAAAAGATCACATTGTCACTTTAATTATGTAGTATTGAACTAACACGCACACAAAAAATATATATCAGGCAACTAAAGAAATAAGAAAATAAAGAAAATAAGAACATATGAGATAGCTACTATAATTACAGGTTTTTTAAAAAAATTATTTATTTATCTTTAGAGGAAAATGGAAGGAGAGAGGGAGAGAAATATCAATGTATGGTTGCCTCTCGTGCATCTCCTGCTGGGAACTGGCCTGCAACCCAGGCATGTGCCTTGATTGGGATTCAAACCACAATCCTCTGGTTCACAGGGCCGCGCTCAATCCACTGAGGTAACACCAGCCAGGCTGTAATTACAGGTTTTAACTCAAAGGTCTGTCTCAGAAGGAAGTTATTTACACTTGATGGGATGTTCTTGATCAAGCCATAGCTGAGATACCTGTCGACTTCTGGACTGGAACTATTTTGAGGCACTTTAACGCATTTTAACCTCAGAGCTAGATCTCCAGGTGGGACGGACATAGAGGTCATAGGGGCTGTAGCACATTTATACTGGGGATTCTGGATCCATGAAAAATATGCTCTGGAGTTGAAAAAAACATTAAAGTAACAGAAACGATCATTTCCAGGGACTCCAATTTGCCTTTTTTCTATGTAGATTTTCCTGAATAGCTAATCTCTAAGTCGTATATCAGGTAGGAATGCGTTTAGTGGTGTCACTTTTAAAATGGTAGCTTCTACCTGTTGGGCATAAGACTGTGCATGTGTCAATCGTTTTTTATGATAACTAACAGAATAAAAATAAAGCAAGCTTGGTTCTGCCACTGCTGTGAGAAAAAAGCCAATGCACTGTACACAGTTCTGAATTCCTCCCATTTTCATTTGGTAGCAGGAACTTATTTTTCCAAATGCTTGCCTTCAGTATACATTTCGTGTCCAATGACCAAGGTAGTAACTTAATAGCTGTTTCACTACCACCTGCCATGTTGATCCCAATTCTTGCATAACTGGATTTTCAGTGCCTTGGCTTCCACTGGACCAGAGAACCAATCCCAGATTCTTCCCATTTTCTTAACCGTTGCTTTGTTGCCTGTTGTCTGCTCCCAGTTCCAACCTCTCTAACAATTACAGTCCGTGACTGCAAATGCCTGAGTCCGACCAACACAATCCCTAAAGGAACGTGTTGGGGAGTTCACAGCAATCACAGGAAACAGGAGAGCACTGTTCTCAAAATGAGCAGAAAGAAAAGGCAGCCAGAAATGTGAAAAAATCCATAAATAAAAAGCTGATTAATGCCATGGCCACGGCTTCAGGAAGATGCCCACAGTGTGGTACCATCACTACCCCTGCTAGACAACAGCCACTGTGGCTACCACCACTGCTACTGTAGAAAACCAGTGGGCACAGAATAAGTGGATTTCTGTTCCTGTATCTGTGCGTCACTCCATTTAAACCCCAGTTGAGGACGGGAACTTAGAGTGGCTGAGCACAGATGGTGCATTTGTGTTCGGGATGGCAGGAATCTGGGTGTGCTGGAGGAACAAAACACTTTCCCGCAATACCAGAGGAACTTCAGATCCCTGTAGGAAAAAATGACAGATTTTCACTGCAACCTACTACAGAATGTCCTGCTAGACTTTATGCTAGATAAGTAAATAGATACATGCAGGCATACACGCATTCTCATGTGCATACAAGGGAAGATTTTTTCAGGGTTTCAGGTATATACTCTCCTTTTATTTATATCTTTCATGCTCCTTGTCTTTTTCATATGTTTACTATGACATATAGTCCTAACAACATGGTAAGGACCATGAGGAGAGAAAATCTATCTTATGAATCTAGCCTCTACACTCCAAATGAAAGTTGTTGTACATAATACACCACTGATAAGTAACTACTGATTTATTGATTCATTCTGTCAATTTCTCCTTAGGCACTAATTGATTCATGAGCAAAAACAAAGGCTGGGATACCAGAAGTAACTCACAGCTATGAAGATAACTATGGATATCAAGCCATGGACAAGTTAGAAAGTGTGGAATTCAATAGAGTGGGTATGAAAAGGACTCGTGGATTGTTTTATCTTTGAAATCCAAGTAAAGCCCATGGAAATGACAATTGTTAAAGACTTAGAATTGAACCTATGTGAGTGAATTTTTAAGAGCAAACTCAATGCAAGTAGAAAATCTACTCATTAAAATGCCACATTTAACTATCTTAATGTGCAGATGCCATTTTATCCCAGGCTAAAACTAGATTCATCTGCTGTTAGATATTTATAAGTTTATAATGTAAATCTAGACATCTGAAGTAGAAAAATAACCTTGTAAAATGTGTTACACCAGCCCACTTCATGGCCTCAATTTTTGCACATGCCATTTTGCACTAATTATTACTGGCCAACAAAATTATACAGATTACATGGACCCCAAATGATAAGTCGGACCTAAACAACTAGTCTAAAACAATGGCAAGTTAATTCAGTAGCTGCTCCACTTGGGTTTTCCAAGCAAATTCTGAGGGGGGCAAATTATCACAAAGAAATATGCTGAACTCTTTCAAAGCCCAAGAACATTTCTTAATTAAAATGTCATTGCTGAAAAATTCAATTATGCTTTAATGTTTACTCAGCTGGTATTGACATATAGAGATGCATTTCAACATGATAGCAGTGTTGAATGGTCTAGAATTTTAATATGCAGGACTTATTAGTGATAGTGGAAAACAACTGAGGCAGATCCGCAAAGGTCTAAGTAAGCTTGGTTATGGGTAAAAATTTTAAGTGAGAAACACAAAGATAAAAATAATAACTTAGATCCTTATCTTATTAACCGAAAAGAAAAAAAATAAGTACTCTGACAGGAAGGTCTAAAAGTAAGCATGCTAATATTCATACCTTTCAAGACAAATTTGCATATGCATGCAAAGAAGTTTAAACCCAAAGCTGGTATGTGAAGTTGAAGGTGGCATTGGGGAGCAGAGCGAGGTTGTGCAGCCTTGTGCCTTTAGGAAGAACGTGGTGGGGTTACCCACAGGGGAAGCATATCCTGGAGAACAGACATGGGAATGTTGTCATGGTCAGTGACGGAGGAGATCAGGACCAGATATTCTTATGCGGTTCCTTCTCCCCATACGAGGTCCCTGGAGGATAGATGCACAGAAGAGTCTCTGAGGATATGGGACGGCATCTATCACTAGACAGCATTTTGTGCTGACATCACTAGAGACCTCTTACCCCGAGAAGCTGGAATGAACCCATTGAGCCACAAGGCTCTCCTAGTCTCAGTACTGCCAGTGCCAGCCCAAAGGGAGATGTAAACAGCCTTTGTCATTGTTCCTTTTATTCAGACCAGCACCTGGATATCAGTCCTTTGGGTCTCTGCACACTGTGAAAAGAGACATGAAAAAGAAAGCAAAGGGAGACTTCAACTCAGACTTGAAACAGATATGGCCTTCTGCTCTGATCCTTTCCAATGTACCTTTCCAAGTTTTGTTATTTCTTGGCTGAATAACAATCCACTTCCTACTAATCCGATGACCTAATCTATTTTTTAACTCTGTTTTGAAGTTGGCAATGAATGATTCCACCCCAATTAGATTTCTCCAAATGCATGAAGTTTAGCTTTTTGGTCTATTTGCCTTTATTCAAAGATACAAGTACTCAAAATAATTTATTACCATCCTTCTCTTCAAACAAATTGGGGCTTGGTTAATATAAATAAAACAAGAAGAGTCTATCTCTTGAAAGAGCATCTTTAACAATTTCTGTAGGCCATCAAGTTAATCAGAACAACAAAAAGTGACTTCCACAAGCATATTAAACAGGAGCTGGATTTTTTTTATCAAGAAATGCATACAAAATTAGAAAGCACCATGAGAGGGAGGAGCTATACACACGTTAATGTACTTGGGTGGCAGGGAATGCAACTCAAGTCAAATGGGCCTAAACAACAAAGGAGATGTATTAGGGTACATAAAATAAAAAACAATCCAGAGGTTGGGCAGTTTGTGGCTGCAGTTCAATCAGAATTCCAACTGTACTTCTCTGCCATCCTCTGAGTTTTGCCTTCTTTGTACTGGCTATATCCTATGGCAGGGAAATGGCAACCAGCTGCTCTAGGACCTGGTACACAGATCGCTTCATGGTCCTTTCCCTTTGCAACAGGAAGAAATCTTATCTTCTGATTGTGTTCTTGCAAGAGTTGGGAAAGAAACAATATTTTTACTATAATTGCCAGCAAACAGCTCCTAGAAGTTATTGTCCCACATTGGACCAAATGTTCCCCTCTAAATCCATCACCATGGATGAGGGAATGAAATCAACAGAATGGTTTGAGAAAGTCAAGAAGTCAAGGCCACTGCTGAATCTGGGGGTGAGACTAGTCTTTCTAGAATCACATGAGTCCCTAAGATGTCAAAATTTATAAATAGAGGGAAATTATTCCACAACAAATTAAATCCTCATTTTGACTTCTCAAAATATACATATGGAAAAGAAATGAGAAAGAGAGAGAGAGAGGAATGGGAATAGGTAACAAACACATGTACAACAGAAGCTTCTAACAGGAAACTCATGGAGGGACCATGGTAGCTAGGTCCCAGTTCAATTTCCCCAATTAGATTTGTGTCCCTGCTTGAACAAGTCAGTTACATTGTTAACGTGTGTTTGACAAAACTATCTCATTTCTAAGATCCGTCCAAACCTACAATCCTTTCCTTAAGTTTTTATCTCTAAAACACACCATACCTGAGCGGTTGGTTTTCAGTCCCTTGTCTTAAGAAACATCTAAAAGAATAGATCTGACTTATGGTCTTGGGAAAAATTGTCAACAGGAATTAAAGAATGCTTCTACTTTTCTTTGCTAACATAGGTACCGCTGTTCTCTTTAGCATCTACCAGCAGATCCAGCTCCTTCTTTCACTTGTCCTGCTTCCCTGGGTGACTGATAAATCAGAGCAATTGCTGTGACTTGTATAAGAGAGGATTTTCCTGTATTTGTTTTTAAGACTTCCTAGAACGATTCACTTTGCTACCGTAATTCCCTTGCACTTCCAAAGTGTTATGTGGCGCTGCTAAGGCAAATTTACTGAGTCTCTCAATTTTAATTAGTTTTTTCTCATATTTTCTCTGAAAAGTTAATCCCCTTTTAATGAAATTGTAAAATATAAGCAAATCTTACATGACACTTTTATCTCCTGCTCATCTGAGATCAAAAGTTTAACTGTAAACTTCTAAAGTTTTGCCTTCTAAAATTATACCAAAATTTAAGTGCATATTAAAATGGTAATTTTCATCTCAGATCAATGGTTGAGCTTTCATTTATTTGAGCAAAATAAAACAATGCAGATAATGATTTAGTGCTGTATTTCAATATGTTTTATAGTACTAAGATATTATTATAGTGATTTTATCAGTGTTTGAAATGAGTAGGAAGTGAATTCTTCACTCGAAAACGCAATGAATAGGATTAAACTTCTTATCAGGAAAGAATCTGCCAAATTACTTCTCTGCAGTGAAAGGGGAGATGCTTCATGTCACAACCAAGTTGGACGATGATGTAAAATAATACCTGCTTTTACATTCTGATGATTGTAAAAGTCTAGTGCATGTGTGTGAGTTCGCCAGTTTAACATTGTTATTCCTTCCCTTCAGTGATAAAGAAAATATTTGTACTCTAATCTCTCTTCCAAATTTTCCAGCGGTCTTCCAATGAAGATCGGAGATGGCATTTTGGATCCATGAACAGCACTATTGTGGCCTCCGTTTAATTGGGGCAGCTCAGTTCTATATTGTTTTAGCTTTCTTCTTTATTTATGATCAAAGTATAGGCTCACTTCACAGCATTACGCTGACAATTTACAACCGGCTTATAAATGCTCCTAGCCTTGTGATTTATGGTGGGCCTCGTACTTTCTGTCTATGACCTCTCTCTCCCAGGGCCCCACTCATTGCTCATCTAAGGCAACCAGTTGAAATTCATTAGCTTAGGTACCTGTTGAAAAAGGAAAGCCAGTATTTAAACAATGTCTCCACTATCTCCAGGCTGTTGGTGCCAGCATGTTAAAGGGATGGAAGATGATTATTTGTAATGGCGTGGCCTGAGAATGGCTGAGAACATAACTGAACTTTGTTGACAATTCAAGATAACACTCTCCAGAGGAAAAATAAAAGGCAAAACAAGTTTTAGTAATGAAATTAATTGAGAAAAACCAGTCTAACTGTCAAAAGAGAAGAACCTTGAGAAGAAAGGCAGCTTCTAAAGGTCAATACACAGTGTGCTGTAATCTTTACCATCTGTGTTCAGGCTGGTAAGATTCTGAGACTGTCATATGCAGCCTCTTTTTTCTTCCCTGAAAATAACAGACAAGGAAAAAAAAGAGGCTTGTCCAACAGGGAGCCTGGATGTACTTAGCTGTATAGAAAACAAAACACGAGATGGTATAAAACAAAACACTAGATGGTATAAACTTAGGATGACCCTTAATTTTCCTTCCCCTTGACCCACATGGATCCACAGATAATTTCAGAAAAGTAGTGCCGCGGAGAATTGAAATAATTCCATCACCAACAGAATGGAATGTTACATTTACTAGGTGAGAACTAGGCAACTCCAGTCAGTGTGAGCCTGTGTATTTTGATGAAGGCCAACCAAGCCTTCTCCCTTTTTTCTCCCGATAGAAAAAAAAAATTAGGTAAGTACAAAATGAAATTGGGTTTTCTTTATCTAAAAGGTTTGAAAGGGCTATTGGAAATCTAGAAGGTTATGATTCCATCTACAGAAATAGAAGTTTCTCCTGTTAGAACAACATTTGTTACATAGGTTTATTTGACAATTTATAGTAAATATAATAAATGTCGTTGTTACTAAAAATGATAATTTTCTGCTCTCTCATTTCTGTGAATCTGTAGTATTTTTACACAAATAAGAAATGATTGAAAAAGAAAAAGTAAATTATATATAATATTTACACATGCATCATAGTGTTTATATATGTGTATGTATATATTCATATGTATATTTAAGTATTACATAACTATTTCTTAGATAAATTATTATGCATAAACTTTAAGGGACTTTATTGAAATTTTGTGTTTTCTAATTCATTAAAGTGCAAAATGCTCTGTCTCCCACTATTTTATACAAAGCGAAATGTTTTCAATAATGTTCTTAGAATAACAGTTTCTATATTTTTTTAAAAATCCAGTCTTTTACAGATGTTCTGTTCTAATCGTAACTTACTCTGTAGTATAGCCTCCATCTATCTGCTGCCTCATCTGAAGAGATCATTTTTATGCATATTACTTCATTTATACTCACAAATTGGGAGATTCAGGAATACACATGTGATTCTAGAGATTCACGATCCCCGTGTAGCATCATATACTAAAGCATCTTCTTCGTGTTTGTCGGTGCCGTTTTAACCAGGGTAGGAGTGGAAGCTTCCACAACTGTGCTGACATCTAAACTTCATAGATACAGCCAAAGCTTACCCGGTTCATTCCTCTCTCCTGTGAATTCCTTGCTTCCTTTTAGAAACACAAAACAGGAGGTTAGGCTCTGCAAAATTTGTCACTGCATCTACAGTCTCCGAGGAAAATAGGATCCATAAAATCTTAGACATAAAAAATAATAACACTCTCCAAATGCTAGTTAATAAAAAGCTCCACCTCTTCAGGAGAGAGAGATATTTTATTTGTATTCATTAGGGTGACCTAACCACTCACTAGGACGCTTTATTACACTTCTCCCGGCGCGATGTGAGTGCGTGCACTATTGAAAACATAGCATGCGGATCTTACTGTCTTCTCGCTCCGCGTATCTGAAACCCCAATACCCTTTGTTTCTCCCTTTCCCACCCCCTTTTTATTTTCTCCTTTCCCCTTCCTCTCCTTCTTTCTCCTCTTCCTCCCCCTTGCTCTGCCCACCAGTGACTCCCCTAGAGCTATTTCATTTTACATCCTAGAGGCAGTCTTGTGGGTTAAAGCCCCTGTGAGATCACACGGGTGGCTTAGGTTTATTTTCTTGTTGTTGCTTTGACATCTTGAGTTACATATTACTCACCTCTGCTGGTTTATATTGACCTAAAGACTTTTTCTTTTCTTTTTTGAGGGGAGGGGTGGAGAATACAGTGTTTTATAACCAATAAATAATAAAGAAACAATCTCAGTTAATGAAAATATAACCACAGAACAAAAATCTGGTTGTAGGAAAAGAAAAATGGAGAAAGAAGCTGTTTACACATAGCCTGTAAAATAAATGTTTTTTTTTCCTTAGTTTTGGAGAACGGAATCTCACCATTAACAAATGATAGAGCGCTGAGCCCATTAGGTTGGATGTTATATGTCATTGCCAATCACTTTGCAATGCACAGAGCAATAATTCTCCATTATAACTGCCAAATCCAGTCAATATGTTTGCATCATTTTACTTTAGAGACTTATGAAATGCAAATGAAAATTCTAATAGTAATGCTTCTTACTTAATTAGTTCTGCCTGATGGATATTCTCTTTCTTCAGCTCAGCCTTAAGAATAAAATTCCCCATTCCAAGCCTGATGTGGCCATTTGCCCATTCTTTGTTAGTATTGCCGACCTAGCTTTGAAGTTGCTGAGCAAGAAGACAAGAGTCATAATATGAGAAATGAGACCCTTTTTTTGGGAAAACAGTGTACTTTACAGAAATCTTTTATTCACCGTATTATTTTAAACCCAGGAAAAAGTATCACAGCCACATTATATTCTTAACTCGTTTAAAAAGAAATCTTTGCAAAAGTGAAACTGTACTTTCACCAGAGGTCAGAGGCATCCACTGTGAATGTCCCGCTGTGCTACTATGCTGGGTCTGTGTACACACCCCAAACTGTACCAACCCCGCTCATTTTAGAAAAATACTGCTCTCCCTCACTGCACAGTAATTCTGCTCATGCATATGTTGGATAAGAGACATGGCCCTTGCTGGTGAGAATACTCCATTACCCTAAGCACATTTAGGGTGAAGGCTTGGAAGCTGCTGTGTTCTGTGGAAAGGACTCCCTGGCTCACCGCATCCCCATGCTTTTTCCACAACCTTCAGTCCCGGCCTCCCATCAGGATGGCAAAGGAGGCCTGGCTGTGGAACTGCACTCAGGAATCTAGGTTTAAACCATGAGGCTGATATGTTCACCAGCAACTGGGGGCAATACGTGCCCACAGTGTGATGTGAAGAGCCTTTTTTTATAGGACATTCCAACCCATCTTTCTCACTGATGCGGCACAGTCTTAAATGGATTCAGTCTTTGGGTTCAGATAGTGGTATTTTTTGTCTTTTCTTTTTCTTTTATAACCCATTTATAATTGAAAATCTCATATGAATCCAACAGTATAATTTTGCCAAGAAGTGAAGCTGCTTCGGTAGAGCAAACTAGGATTCTTCTATTTTATTATTTTTTATTTTTGCTGCATCTTCACTTTTCTGATCTCTTGTACTGATCTCTTGGGACACGAGTCCCAAGATTATTCTATGGAAGCAGAAGTCTCCACAGGAAAAAAAAACCCTAAAATTTTTTTAAAATTAAGACACTGAGTTATTGAATGTGTAAGAGTCATCTCTCCAGGCTCAGTTACTCCACGTAAAACATTCCTGTGGCATCAACACTGCGGCAGACATTCACTGCATTAAAAGGGATATGCAAAACTAGGAGGCTGAGAGGGAGGGTGGATAGATAGCTGAAGGCAGGTAAATATGGATGAAAGAAAGTATGGGAATAGATCATTGTAGAATCCTGTTGATGACAATGTTACTGTACGATCAAGGGGAACCCTGGTGTATCAGCAACATTATAGTGGGTCCCTAAAGAAAAGCGGTGAACTAAGAGAAAAGTAAGGATAACAGACGACTTTGCTGAGGGACAGGTCTGGCACAACCAATTTCTTCCTTGACTTCGTATTACACAGGCACAGCCATTGCTGAAAATAAGGGTGGACCCATTTGGGGCATTAACAAACTGCCACCCACACCCGTATGTGCTCATCTCTTTCCTGCCAAAACATGACTTTTGAGTCATGTGGGCTTGTGCTAAGGGAAAAATCAGGCAGCATGTTCAATGGGATGTAGAGAAATATTCATAAACTCATGGGTCTGTGACTTCCCACAGGAAGTTTTGGGTTCTGCTTTTGAATTAACCTGTCCAGGTGTTGCTCAGAGGCTTACAGATTATGGACAGCAGTCCAAAATGCTCACACTGTTTTTCTTAGTTAAGATTTTGAATTTCTATTAGAAAATTCCTAAACTCTTAGCAGAAAAATAGGCAGAAAATTTTTATCCATGTGCTCAAAACATTTTTTGGCTCCAGAGGTCAGGATAGATTGTTCCAGTGTCGGGGAGAGACAAACAAAACAAAAACAAAACCTGTAGATCACATTTAAACCCTCAGGGTAAATATGAACAAAGAATAGACTATATTTTTCTAAGGCATCTGGGTGTAAACCTTTTTTTCCCTCTTTGCCAGAAACCATAGTGTTTATAGGCATGTTTTACTGGAAATCTGCTGCTTCTCACAATGTTTCCTGCACAACTGTCTTAGTAAAACTACATCTGGAAATGACAAGCACACAGTTGTAAATCTGGAAGTCAGTGTGTTGTTGTAATAGCTTGCAGCTACAATATGGCCGTCTTGCTGAATGCCAAAGAGAGTTACAAAGACAGAGGCCAGCTGTAGCTACTGAAATGGATATTATTTTTCTGAGGGGATAGAAGGAGTTTTAATAGGCTAATAATATTTCTTGTCAAACTGCCAAATGAGGCAAGGTAGCATTGAACTTATTGTCTGTTGGACAAATCGAATATTTTCAGTTTTTGACCACCAGATTGGATTGAGCAAGCATGATTTGTTGGATGGTATAAAAACAGGTAGAGATCCATTGATTTTAGTTTCCTAGAGTGAGGTTGCATCCTAGGGGCCATCTAAGTCACATTTCCCTTTGGAACACGAGCCTCTCTTCCCAAGAGCCACAGAAAGCCATCCTCAATGATCAGCTTGAACATTTCAGCAGTTCTCGGTCCTTGATGACTGATGTAATCCACTTAGGTTCCAAACAAAGCATTCCGTGTGGTAAGGCTGAAACTCGCCCCTTATATGTATTTCTTCCAGTCTTTTAAAATAACCTGGGGAATCGAAGAATGATTCATCGCTATGGGCGGTTCATCAAATTCTATTTTGAGGTAAACGCCACCAGTGAGAATGACAGTGATAAATGAAATAAGCGCTATTTAGTAATGAAAAAACAAAGAAATCAGGCAACTTCTTAATTTTCTTTTTATAAATGTAATACTTGAGTAGTACTAGTATATTTAGCTATCACAGGCTTTGTTTATAACACATAAGTATTTGAGTTTTGTTTATATTTTAAAATGGCTTACATTTTCAGTAATATGTTTTTAAAAATATATTTTATTAATTATGCTATTACAATTGTCCCATTTCCCCCCTTCACTCCCCTCCACCCTGCACACCCTCTCCCACCCACATTCCCCCCTTTAGTTCATGTCTATGTGTCATACTTATAAGTTCTTTAGTTCCTACATTTCCCATACTATTCTTACCCACCCCTGTCTATTTTCTACCTACCATCTATCCTACATATTCTTTGTACCTTCTCCTCCTTTCTCATCCTCCCACTCCCCTGTTGATAACCCTCTGTGTGGTCTCCATTTCTGTGGTTCTGTTCCTGTTCTAGTTGTTTGCTTAGTTTGGTTTTGTTTTTGTTTTAAGTGTGGTTTTTAATAGTTATGAGTTTGCTGTTATTTTACCATTCATATTTTTGATTTTCTTTTTCTTAGATAAGTCTCCTTAACTTTTCATATAATAAGGTCTTGGTGATGATGAAGGTCTTTAATTTGACCTTATCTAGGAAGCACTTTATCTACCCTTCCATTCTAAATGATAGCTTTGCTGGATAGAGCAATCTTGGATGTAGGTCCTTGCCTTTCATGACTTGGAATACTTCTTTCCAGCCCCTTGCCTGTAAGGTCTCTTTTGAGAAATCATCTGACAGTCTGATGGGAACTCCTTTGTAGGTGACTGTCCCCTCATCTCTTGATGCTTCTAGGATTCTCTCCTTCATTTTAATCTTGGCTATTGTAATCACGATGTGCCTTAGTGTGTTTCTTCTTAGGTCCAAGTTCTTTGAAATTCTCTGAGCTTCCTGGACTTCCTGGAAGTCTATTTCCTTTGCCAGATTGGGGAAGTTCTCCTGTATTATTTGTTCAAATAACTTTTCTACTTGTTGCCCTTCCTCTTCTCCTTCTAGTACCCCTATAATTCCGATGTTGGAATGTTTAAAGATACCATGGAGCTTCCTAAGCCTCTCCTCACTTTTTTGAATTCTTGTTTCTTCATTCTTTTCTGTTTGGTTGTCTCTTTCTTTCTTCTGGTTTATTCCGTTGACTTGAGTCCCAGTTTCCTTCCCATCACTATTGGCTCCCTGTACATTTTCCTTTATTTTACTTAGTGTAGCCTTCATTTTTTCATATAATTTGTAGCCAAAATCAACCAGTTCTGAGAGCATCCTGATCACCAATGCTTTGAACTGTGTATCTGATAGGTTAGCTATCTCTTTGTCTCTTAGTTATATTTTTCCTGGAGCTTTGATCTGTTCTTTCATTTGGGCCGTTGCTCCACTCTCTGCTAGATTTCAGTCAATCCCCCCACTTCCCCCAAGCAAACCTTCTGGTGCTGATTCCTAGGTGGGCGGGCTTGTGTACGTTCTAGGACCCTGTGGGTTTCTGCGAGGAACTCTCCTGTGAGGCTGGGAGTTTCTCCTGACACTTCAACCCCCACAGGTGTTTTTAATCAGTGTTTTGAGGCTTTATTTCCCCATGCTGGGATCCTGGGTTGCTCCGTCCATCTCACTCCCCAGTTTCTTCTGGTTTATCTGTGCACGAATGTGGAACCACCTGGTTTGCCAGCCACCTTGAACACCAAGCCCCTCCACAATCCACCTCCTAGCTGGGCCCGCCTGCTGCCACTTTGTGCACCCGAGGTCTGCCAGCTGCTGCCTGTGCGCCCGGGGTCCGCCAGCCAAGGCTTTTTTTGCTGTGACCCTCCCTCCGCCCAGCCGACTGACTCCACCCCTCTTACTGGTCTGGATGAATGTGTCTACCTTAACTCCTTGGTTGTCGGACTTCCATACAGTTCAATTTTCCTTAGTACTGGTTGTTTTTTTGTTTCTAAATTTTTGTTGTCTTTATTTTGGTTGTGTGAGTAGGCACTGTGTGTCTACCTACTCCTCCATATTGGCCAGAAGCTCAGTAATGTCTTTAAACCTGTGTTTAAAAGGTGCATATTTAAAATATATAATATCTTGCCTCTTCTCTACCTATACTCTGTTTTTAGCATGTTCTTTTTCCTTTTATTTTGTCTCAGAGGAAGAGCAGATCATCTCTCTTTATTGAGCCAAACTCCCTCTTCCTATTTCCTCTATTCCATCTCATTACACTTCTAAAGGGAATTTTGCCTTTCATTATTTTTTGTATCCTCTATCTTTAATATTTACATTTCCTTTATAATTCTTTTCTTCTTGCTTTTGATCATAAGTAATATTTTCTATATAAAAATGAAGGTTGCTCAAATATATAAATTTCAAGTTACTAGATCAATATTTTCTGTCTACAGTTAACCATGCTGTACTTGATGTTTATATTTTAAATATATATATTTGAAAATGTGTTGAGTTTTCATCACAAGTAAAATATGTGATTATGTAAGGTGATGAATGTTAACTAAACTTATTGTAATTATTTTGAAATATCTATCTCTCTATATATTAAATCATTATTTTGTGTAATAAAATTAAACTTACACAGTGTAATATGCCAATGATATCTCAATAAAACTGAGAGAAAAAAGAATTTACAAATGAACTAAAAAATCTACTGAATCTGTCAGAAACCAAAGGGGAAAAAGTCTTGAAATAATCACTCTTATAAGACCCATGAGGCTTGATGGTGGGGCCAGTTTTATGGTTCATCCATATTTCCTTTGTCTACAAGAATGCCCAGGTATAGTAAATGCTCAATAAAGATTTGCCATAAGTCAATGGAAAGTATATAAGTAAATATATAGTAAATGTATGTATTCTAGCTGTCTCAGTGCCCTCACAGTTTACTGCCTATTTCCTTTCCCTCAATGCCGAATTTCTGAAAAATCATCTTGATCTGCTAGATGTTCAATCACTATTCCAACAGCTTTTCCCACCTTTATTTTCTCATTTTTCCTATACATTTGACACCATGGACTCCCCCATCACCATTACCTTCTCAACACACACATGTGCACACATGCACACACACAACACACACATACTCATTTTAATGGATTTCTCTCTCTTGGATTTCATGATGGGACATCAGCCAGTTCTAATCCAGACTCCGTTTATGCAACTCCTTCTCCGTCTCAGACTTTTCTTGAGACACTTTCCCCTTGGTTCCAGCTCTCTAGGATCTGAGCTTGGATTCGTCTCACTTCACTTCTTGGTGATTTAATGGCCCCTCTTTCCTGAGACAGTGGAGAAGGGTGCACAGTGGAGGAGAAATCAGAAGAATGGGAAGACTTCAGTAAGAGTTTGTAGCTGGAGACTCCTTTTTCTAGGGACCCAACGCTTTTTCCATTCCTACCTCCTCTCTCTTTCTCCTACTGTAGCCCTTGTATGGTATACATCAGAACTGTTAAAACACTGATTTCCAGGTTCTCCTTTAGTCCCTTAGTCCTATTAAAACAGAATTCTAGGGATGGAACATGCAGAATCTACTCAAAAACAAAAAATGCCTGGATGATTCTAATTTTCCACCGAGTTTGGGGACCATTGAACTGCATAACACCACCAAGAAGATAAGTTTAAGGGGAAAAAACTGAAGGATGGAAACTTAATCCGTTCCCAGGCAGTGGCTGCTGGGTCATCCATCACGACCTACAACACTGTGGGCCACTTTCTTCATTTCCAGTTTCACAGCAGTGCTGTGCTGGACTGAGCTATCTTCAGTGTTTCGAAGATTATTTATCAGCTTCTTACCTTCACTATGTGCTGATACCTACTTTGTATAAGACAACTCCAGCAAAGGGCTTTCTGTTCAGCTGGTAAAAATATGATGATGGTTTTTCAGAGGTATTTCCTCAAGTAAATACAATACAGTAGACATTCAGATTATATGATTTGCTAAGACTCTAGTACTTCTATTCCATTCCTGAAATGGATTGAAGAGTCCCTTTGCCCTTCACTTTATTTTTCCTTGAGCCTGTGTCTTAATGGTTCTGGTAATGGCCACCATTCCTAATCACCTATGACATGATACACTACAGACATTTTCTTATGGAATCTTCCTGTGCCTGTGAATTCTCATAGGTACAATGTTAAATTACATACTATAGATGAAGCAAGTGAGGCTTTCAGGGTCTCTGTAATGTGCCCATTTTATACTTTCAACATAATTTCACCCGTATGAAGAGAAGCAGGCCAGGAGGGTGGGTGTGAAATGTTCAGAGAGCCATAACTTTTATGTGGCAAGGTATCTTGAGATAGTGCTCTCCTCTTGATGCTTCATATACTTTCTTTCCATCTGTCTCCAACCAGAAAAGATCCTTCCAGGCCAACAATGCAGAGCTAGATTTGTGCCAGTTCTGCTATAGACGATGGATTGAGGCCTGATGCATGTGAACATTCTTCAGGGAAGTAAGTACAGATATTGAGAGGAAGCATTTAGAAATATTTATAACAAACGAACAGTAATTGCATGGCTGTTAAGTATTAGATGGGTGTCTATGTTTTAACCTTGACATTTCGAATATGTGATCCAACCCCAATGGCACATGAGTTGTTTGCACCTCGGTGATCTCTGAGGTTTGGGAGTTGTTACCTATCTAGATGTAACTCGATCTCCTTCTGCCCACCTGGGAGAAGCTGTGTTCTTGTTACCACCTTTACTTCATATTCTCTACCTTCTTTTACTAGTTTGGGATGACGCTCTTTCCAAATATAATGTTTAAAAAAAACTATACAAAATTCTCATGTAAATAATTACTCACAATATCATACTACTCATAATAACATCACTCAGAGGTATCTACTGTTAACATTTTAATGCATCTCCTACCCAGACCTTTTCCCTCTCTGCCTCTTTAGAGTTGAAATCATAATGTATATTTTTCTAGCTTGATTTATTTTCCTCTGAGTTTTACTATAAGTGTCTCCTATTTAGTTAAAAACACTTGGTAAATGCCATTTTGATGGTGGTATGATATTCAGCAAATTGACAATAACACAGTTTATTTGAATATTTTCCTAATTGTGAAAATTTAGGCCATTTCCAAGAGTATGAATTGCATGCATTTGAGAAATGAACATGCAGACAGATATTTTCTATTAGGCTTTTAACTGATTTCTTTTCCTAGGACAGATTGATGATGAATGGATGGATTGGAGAATGTACTTTTATCGCTCTTGATCCATATGGCTCTTACCCATTTTCAAACCTGATTTTAGATTTTACCTAACTTCAGATTAGTGTGACTATTGGCAATCAATATTTATTTACAGGAATTGTTAACTAGAGGTAATTGGGAAGTAATTGAAGGGAAATATAAAAATGAGGAGGAGTCGTTTTTTAAAAATATCTTTTGAGGAGACATTTCATCCTTAATTAAATCACATACATTTTAAATCTATATTTCTAAACGTAGTACGGAGCATGCCAGTCCTTTCCTTGTTGCTTTATATATAGTCTTCAGGGTTCTTCTTGCCTACTCTCCCTTCTTCCCAGACGAGTTTAGACTCACTCTTCCCTTGTTCTGATGCAAACGTCCATGTGGTTCGGGGAAAGGAGAAGCATTCCTTTTTCTGCTATTTGTGACATTTGCATTGCTTTCACCTGTAGCACAAAACAAGCTGTCGCTCTGACTTCTAAACATTTTTGTGCCTAAGTTCTACTCTTTCCTCCACGTAGTTTTGGCTGCCTACACTTTCTCAGCTCATTCACTCCCCAGCACTTCAGCGGGATACTTATCGGTTCAGGTTTATAACTTCATTCAACCTGCAGTCGGGGAATGATATACTCAGACGGTTGTCCAGTGTCACCATTCCACAACCTTTCAGCAAAATTCCTTTACAATGTGCTGAAATGTTATTCACAGTCTGACATAATTCCCTATCTTTTCTCTCCTCGTGAATCAGAGCTGAGTCCTTCAGTGGAAGCCCTATCTTGGAGCAGATCTTCCTCTCTTGAGTCAGAACTGTGGAAGCTAAAGAACAGACCAATGCCGCAATGGTGATTTCCCCCAAGGAGCTGCCTGTTGAACGGGGAACGGGAAGATAGGGAGACACAGCTGCTGTTTAACTTTTGGATCTTGTGTGAGCCTGGGTGGCTGATGGCAGGGAGATGGGTCAGGGCCAAAGAAGCTACTCCTTTTATATTCAAACTGAGGAAAAAAAGCCCTTTACTGATGCAAATCTGCATGTAGCAACATTTCTTAGGTGAGCTAAGAAAAAAAATTCAGTAGCGAGTCACTGCTGTTCTGCCGGTGGACCTCGCCAATCGCCTTTGAAAATGACAGACTGGTGGAATGTAAAGCATTTGGTATTTTACAAATGCTTTTACTTGTGTTGGAACTTGTGATCTATGTTTCAGGTCAAAGGCAAGAACACACTTTTCCCTATCTGTTTCCTGTCTCCAAGCGATCAATCATTTACGTCCCAAAGGAATTGTAGTTCTTAGGCATGTGGCCTGTTTTCCATTGGCTTCTATTATCATTTGCTAATTAGATTACAACCGAGTATTTACTTTACTCTGTGGCTTTGAGACCTTCCCCTGCAGTGTTTTTCTGTTAGCTTTGCAAATGCTGCAGATCAGGCCTTTCCTCGGCCTATTGTCTTGAACCTGGCACAGTGGAGAAATTTACATTCACCCCTGATTGTTCTTGGGGCAAGGGAGGGAAAGGTAAAACATTAAAACTAAATCAATTCTACTTTATGTTCAGACGTGATTCAACTTTCAGGATATGCACTTAGGAGTTTTGGAGATTTTGCTATCCCTGGACTACTTCAGGTTCTACACTAACTCTTAGCCTGAACTGACATCTTGCTGAAGCTTAATAACATTTTTTTTCTTTGACGTGAAATACTCTCATGTCCCATTGCGATGATTAATTTGATGTGGCAACCTGCTAGGCTAGGCTGCCCTGTTGCTTAGTCAAACATTGGTTTAGATATTGCTGTGAAGGCATTTTTTAGGTGTGATTAATATTTAAATTAGTAGACTTTGAGTAAAGCTGATTACTCTCATAAGGTGGGTGGGACTCATCACTTCAAAATTTCACTTAAAGGGGCAGTCTGTGTTTATTTTAGGATTTGTAAAATACTCCGGACTCCAATTAAGACTGTCCTTGAAGGATCAGTTTTGCACATTTCTTTCCAGGAGCCCTGGCAGGACTGACCCTTCCTGTCTAACTCCCGAACCCCCCAAACTCTCTCCAATCCAGTGTGAACTGTGGGGTGGAAGACTTTAGAAGCAGACGGGTACAATATTCTTTATATGGCTTATTAGTTTCTTGGTTCTTATGGAGCCTTTCATTGTAAGTGGTGTGCTGGGTGAGGGTGTGCGGGGCGAAGGTGAAGCATAAGGGAGAGCTGCACCGGCGGACATTTCACATGGTTGAGGACTCTAGTAACAAGAGCTTTTCACAAGGACATTTCACAAGAATGAGGACTCTAGAAAACGAGAATGTGGTGCACTCTCTACCCTCGGCAAGATTCTAGTTTAGTTGAAAACAGAGGACAAGAGACTGAAAAACATAATGATAGTACCCCAGGACTGCAGTTTTCCCAGACAAAGGTCTGTTAGTGCTAAAACCAGAAGCACTCCAGGCAAACTGGGCTGAATTAATCAGTCTAAGTATCAGACTGGAATTAATATAACGGATACTGAAAGTGAAGAGGAAGTACCCAGGAGGGGCAGAACCCAGGAGAGGCTTCAGAATGGTAAGAGAAGAAACTCCTGGGGTAGGGAGAAAATCTCTAGGAATTTAAGAAGGTGGAATTTGCCTAGGCAGGGGGAAGGAGGTGGTCTAACCAAAAGCTCAGCAAGAACCCAGCAAAGAGGCACGATTAAGCTAATGTGTCCAGAAGACAGACAGCAGGCAGCACGAACTGGTGGGGCACAGAGGGAAGTAGAAGGATAATAAGACCGGAAAGTCTGGCTATGGCCAAATTCAGAAATTCAGGTTTCATTCTGTAAACAGTAACCAATGGATTCCAAACAGCGCCCTGCTAGGATCTAGACCAGCAATTTTCAACCGCTGTGCCACAGGAATTTTTAAAGCATGCTGCACTGAGTCTTCAATCAGGGGCACTGATCTCTTTTCCCTCTGATTGTCAAATTTAAAAAAATACAAACTATGGTGTGAATAAATCAACATTATACCTATTTTTTTCAGATTATATATATATGTATAATTTTAAAATTACTAATTTTAGTAATTAGTTTATGTGTGCCATGCAATAAAAAAGGTTGAAAATCATTGCTCTAAACAAAGTTTTAGTTTTCGACTACAAAAAATGTTGGGTAGAGCATAGGACAGATTACAGTCTGGAAGATCAGGTATTTCACTAATTAAAGTTGGAGGAAGCGATAAGATTCATTAGTCTAATTGGAGTAGAAATATGAAAGTAAGAACGAATATGAGAAACATGGCACAGAAAAAGCCATCAGCATCCTGTAACTGATTAGGGACAGTAGTTCATAAAGCAGATGGAGTCGACGATACCACCAGACCTTCTGGGGCCTGAATCCCTGAAAATCCGGGCAGCCTGAAAGCTCACCCCCTTTGGGCCAACTGGCTAATGGAAGGTTCCCGCTCAAAAAATCCAAAAACAAAAAAATAAAGTAAAAAACTCACTCCCTTCCTGGGAAAGCTGATGCCTCTGACTCCTAAAATGATATCTTCTTTTGGAGCAAGTAAAGAAATTTAGCCTACTATGGCTAAAGCCTTAGACCATTTAGTCACTAGTAGTGAGTGTATATTTGTTTGAGGTATGTATCATTGGCTGACAAAATATATTATAAGTATATTTCAACTTAATTTTATTTTTAGCTCGCATGAGCCAAGGTGGCAAAAGATGAAGCTCAGGCTTTTGAACTTCCAAAGTTCTTTCTTTGGAAATGTACCTAAATTCTGAGTTTTAAGGGCAAAAATATAGTGTGGGAGAGAGACAGCCACAATCTGGGCTTCAGATGTTCTCTCCAGGTGGTGTATCAGTCATATTCTGGGATTCCGTTTGCAGCAGACCTCATTCCTTTCTGAGTAAGCTGAGCATTCATGGCCAGTGTCTTCTGCCTTGTCTACTTTGCTTGAAGATTCACATTCTGCATCCTCTACAACATGGGAGGGGGGTGTGCAGAAATTTCTGCCCATTGATCTAGGGTTGCAACTACCTTATTTCACTGTGTGGTCACCAATTTTTGTGGATATATTTGCTTCCATGATGCTCCGTCTCCTTCCCAAAAGAAGACAAGGCTCCATTAGTGAGGGTCCATGAAATATTCATGCATTCTTTGCCTGCCAGCCATCTAGCTCAGGGTCTCTCAAACCTGTGTGTAAAGTGTCAGTCTCCCCATCCTTTCAGTTTTTAATGAATCAATAATTTTATAAATAAAAATAAATAAAAGGGAAATTTGAAAAACACAAGCCTATATACTTTGTTATATCAGAGTCAACAGACATGCCATGAACTGTTATAAGTATTTCTTAATGCTTCTTCTCAATATCTGTACTTACTTCACTGAAGAAGGTTCACATGCATCAGGCCTCAATCTATCGTCTACTGCAGAACTGGCACTTATCTAGCTCTGCAATGTTGGCCTGGAAGGATCTTTTCTGGTTGGAGACAGAGTGGAAAGAAAGCTCATGAAGCATCTAGAGGAGAGCAATATCTCATGATATCCTGCAACATAGAAGTTATGCTTCTATAAACATTTCACATCCATCCCTCCAACCTGCTTCCCTTCATACATGTGAAATTATTCTGAAAGTATAAAATGGGCAAATTACTGAGACCCTGTGAGCCTCACTCACTTCATCTATAGTATGTAATTAAACATCATACCTATGAGAATTCACAAGTACAGGAAGATTCCATCAGAAAATGTCTGTAGCGCATCATGTCATAGGTGATTAGGAATGGTGGCCATTACCAGAATCATGAAGACACAGGTGGAAGGAAAAATAAAGTGAAGGGCAAAGGGACTTTGTCAACCCTTTCAGGAAATAGGGTCACAAAAACCAGAAGGATTAGACCTGGTTGGAATAACTTTGGGACTTTATTGTGGACCTCTAAATTCTTGCTAAGTGTAATGTAATTAATCTTCCCATACTTAGGAGGGTGTCAAGTACTGAAGTATAGTGTAAACTATTGGATCATTAACCACTGGGAACCTCACCACTTCTGTGACTCAGTCACCTATCTCCTAGATGGCTTTGCACGGGAAAGTTAATGAGTCTCTTGTATTTATGGTTTCTAAAGCAGCTTTGAATACTGGAGGATTAAACACACTGTAAGAATGTCTAGATTACAGTAATAATATGGTCATTTATTCTTGCAGTCTTAAATACCTCAGCATACAGTATATTCAATATAATCTAATGCAAACAAATCTTTAAGCTATCTTTCTTGTTAACCAAAAATGACACAAATTTAAATTAATAACTGATACAGCAATAAAGCTGCTAGAAGATAGGATTCATTGTGCATTAGCTCTAGGTTCTTTATTTAGGCTGAAACTGATTATGTGATAATAGGATAAATGCTTTGCTAAGTATATAAAAACTAAAATGCTCTGTATATCACAGAGGCACATTACATTTGCAGGGCATTAATTTATCTCGTTATGCAATAAAATGCTTTTTTATTCTTTTTAAGTAAAATATCAAGGAAAAAATTACTTTGCTGAATAAAAGTCAAGATGTGTTAACCCTGGATAAAAATTAGCATTTGACATACATTTCATGTCATCTAAATGGTTTTCTCTTGACCTTTAAAAAAAGAAGATTCGAGAGGAATCCAAACACACTTTGGCAAAAAAACAAGCATTCTATACTTACTGAAGAATTTTTCCTTATGCCTAAACCCTAATACCTACCGGCAATTAATCAATCATCAATTTGTACCCAGGTACTGAAAAGTCAGAATAGTTTATCACCATATTGAAAAAACCAAGTGAGTAAACAGTTACAATCTAGTAATGATTGGAAAGTTAATCATTAAACAGACAAAAAGTCTGTGGTGCTGTTTGGGTCAAATTTTTCTGCTTTCATATTTTTAAGCCTTTTATTTCATTTATTTTTAAGCAGAGTCATTCTTTTTTATGTACTCATTTCTAGCTTCATTCCACTAGGATCAGAAAATATACTCTATAATTTTAAAAATCTGTAACAAGATTTGGCCCATGGTGTTTAATCTTGGTAAATTGTATACTTGGAAATATTATATAGTTATTGACTGACAAGTTCTATAAATATCATATTGCTGACTACTAAAGAAAATATGTCTGTTGACTACTGAAGAAAATAATCTATTTTGATTCACAACAAAATCCAAAGAGTTAGCTCATCCTCTCTTTCTTACCTTCACTCTCCCCATATCTAGTCCATGATTCGATTCTTTGTTCAACTACCAAACTGCAGGGTGGGCAAAAAGTAGGTTTATAGTCATGAGAGTGTATAAAAGGCAGAGTTCATTCTTGCATTTTTATTTATTAATTATTGTATTATTTTCCATACAAACAGCTGTACACCTAGTTTGGCCCCACCTTGTATAGCTCAAGCCCATGTACTTTATCTTCACCGAGGTCTCAGTGCAAACCATCAACCTCTGTTGCTTGAACTCTGCAATTGGATTTTCTATTGGACTCCCAGCTTTGTTTCTTGCCCCAAAGTCTATTCTCCATATAGCAGTCCGAGCAATAGTTTTAAAAATGTGAACTGTATCATACCTCTCCACCGATCAAGTCTCCAGTGACATTCTAGTGGAGTGGAATAAAATGCAAGTCCTTTTCTGGGCCCAGGCTACTTCTCTGCTCTGGTCTCATCCCACATTCTTCCCTTTCACTCTGGTCTATTTGTGTTGGCCTAGTTTCTTTTCTTCAGATTCCCCAAAGTAGTTCCCGATTTAGGGCTGTTATACATACTATTCGCTTTGCTGGAATGTTTCCCCAAAGTGTTTCCAAGGCTGGCTCCCTCTCATAAATCATATCTTACCTTCTCAGAAGTGCCTTCCCTAATCACCCTATAGAATGTGACCATGCCCATATTCTACACTATTATTTTGTTTGTACCACACCTCGCTCTCTGAAATAACTTGTGCCTTGGTCGGTTTGTTTGTGGTCTATTTCCCTGGACCAGATGGGCTTCATCTTGTCACTCTTATGTCCCCAAAGCCAGCACTGTGCTTGGCACACGTCAAGCCTTAGGAAATCTCTGCTGGATGTATTCATTGCCTGGTGTGAGTGGATTCTGATAGGCGTGCTGCCTGGTGAAAGGGCTTTCTGGCCTGTCCAAGATAGAAAAATGAAAGGACAAGTATCCAACCTATCAGCATCATCTTAACAAGCCTTCGTCAAAGACATTTTCAAACAAGCAAATTCATTTAGAAATGATTAGGTTGTTAAGCCCTTTGGACCATCTCTAGAGGTTTCTGATTGACTGATGACATTTTCTGCACATTTTGAGAGGAGTTTTTAATGTTACTACATTCTCTCGTGGACTATTTCAGAATTTGTGTTAATATTTGCCATTTTTACTTTCACCCCATAGAGTACATACCTCGAAAAGGATGTTGTTATAGTGGATGATAGATATTTTATCAATTCTTGCTGCCAACATTAAAAATAATGTTTAGACTGTTCCCCTGGGATTATAGTCAATTCTCTCGATAAATTAATGACTGGCCTTGGCTTCTGACAGAATAAATGAAACTCCTCTTAGTTTCTGTAATTAACGAAAGGGGCTCCTATGCATGCTGGTGTCAGGATGCTAAGAACACAAGCAGTGTACCAGCAGAAACAGATTACGTTAGAGAAGGTAGCCTGGATTACGTAAGGCCAAATCCACTCAGTGTGCTTTAAAATGTCTAAACAAAGCTGAAGGAAGGGAACGAGGTGGGGTAAAGGAATGCCTCAAGGAAAGATGACCCAGGGAAGATTTTTTTAAAAATACAAAAATAAAAACAACCCAATTTAAGGTTTTCAATAGGATTAAGTAGGAAAAAACATTTAGAATCAATATGCAAACTTCAGCTTTCCTTCATTGGTATTATTTAGATTTTATTTCACATTTTTCTTGTCCCTTTGTTTTCCTATTACTTCATCTGGGAAATACCTCCAAAGGTCAGCCTTATTGCCAGAATAGTCCACAGACTTTTTAAATGTCGGGGATCAATGGCTGAGGGTGTGAGGAGATGGAGGAAATATATAGGTGCCAATGGCACTTGTCCACCCCACAGGGGCATGGACAGATCAGAAAGGCAAGCTCAAAGAGTTGGAGTGGAGTGAAAAGAGCAGAATAGAGACATGACAACTTCCAGGCTCAGACGAAAGCACGGCCTGACCTAGAGCCAGGTCAGGAATATCCTTCATACCTAGAGAAGAGGGAGGCAGCTGAGATGTACATCACAGTGTATGAAAAAGACAGTGCCAGAAAGGGAGGCAGTACATCCAGCTGAGAAACAGAACAGGCATGGAGGTTTCCCAGCAAGGTGCCCTTGGAGTGCACTGGTTTCTAAAGTCCACTCAGGGCCTTCATGAAGTCAGGGTGGTCAAAAGAAGACTAGGAAGTGGCATACGAGACATGTAATATACCTGATACTCCTCCTCTCTTGAGTTTGGTTGTTCTCCAGAATCTCTGGCCTAAGGAGTCCTGTAAGCACTGTTATGCTATTAATATCTGTCTGATATATTCATCTCCCTACTCCATTTCCCAATGTCCCTTTGGGTTCTCTCCCCAATTGTTCTCCATGCAAACATGAGTGAAGAATGAGCAATAACTCAGTATTAGTACATGAATAAGTGTTAATGATGTTCAGACCCATTAGCTTCAAGAGATGGGGGAAAGTGAAAACCTAGTGAAAAATAGTAATACAGCTTACGTGGTTTGGCTTACCAATCCAACAGTTATTTTCAAAGCATCCACATTTAGCCAGTGTGAACCTTGCAGCCATAAAAAAGGACATGCAAATATTGTCCATTTATCTTCTCTAAACTGTATCAAATAACTAAAAGTCTCCATCCTTGTGGGGAGCTGGGAGAGTCAAACTCAGACAGCATGACTCCTGTGCCTATTCCCTGCCTGCCTGGTCAATTCAGATGAGAAAATGGGATATTTGTTTGATGCCTAGAAAGCAGGGGCCTGGATGCTGGCCTCTGGTGGCTGTTGGTGTCCTTCCTGTTCAGGCCCGCACAGGTCCCTTGACCACAGATGGATCTACTCTTCTCAGCCACATATGAGACCAGGAAATCTCTGTTGAATCCCAACTGGGTTTCTGCCACTCCTCGGGACATAACAATGGAGCTATGGGAGAAGGAAAAAATCCAGTCTGGGTCTCTCTGGAAGTGATCTCTCCATCTGTTCTGTCTTCCTTTCAGAAGTCTTCCCAGTCGGCCTTTCATTGTCCTCAAAATCCCTTGTGAAATCTCACCAATGAATTCCATTATAATTTTTTTGTTATTACCAACGATGTGACAGAGCACCCAATCACAGGTAATTATAGGAATCAAGCATTGGCTGTTGCAGAGGTCTTCCTGCTCCATCCTCAGAGGCTTCTTGCCAGTGTAAGCTGTCTGCTCTGCTTTAGAGCCGGCTGTGTGGACCCAGCTGGCTCACCAGGCCCGGGGAGCTGCTTGGCAGAATAGTCAGGATGCCTACGGCCAAAGCCCAACTAGGGACAGGCTGTCATGTAGCACTGCGAAGACCCAGGGGATCCTGATGTTTTACATGCTTTCTAACCTAATTTTAGTGATTTTGTTGGTGGACATATATGTTCTACTCAAATTTCTCTGACAATGAGCAGAGCAGCCACTTTGGTCTTTTAAAAAATCTATTAGCCGCTCTCCCGACGAGATGGACACATGCAGCTGTAGTCTCTTGTTTACCCAAAACTGTAGGATATTTAAATGTTCTCCTCCTATATATGTGTCAATGTGGGTACATGTATATGAGTATACATATGTGTGCAAACATTACATAATGTATGTACAAACATACAACAGTAGATTTATAGTTGTGAGTACAGAAACACAGAGTTTATTCTTGTGTTATTTATTCATTACTGTATTCTTTCCCATATGAACAACTGTATGCATATATATAACATTAATGTAAACTGTATGGGACTCCCTCCCCTCTACCTGTATAAATACTACGTGTGTGTTTACTCCGTAATGTGGACCATGATGCTTGCCATTTAATGAGCCAAATTATTTTTTTTCTGTCAGTTTGGAATATGAAACATTGACTCGACTTTTACTAAAATCAAATGCAGATTCTCTTTCAGCCTATTCTTGATGGAAAATAAAATTAAATTCTTGCGAATGTAATTTTCTTCATCCAAAAGTGATGCTTACATTCTAACAAGTAATGAATTTGAAGAGAAAAATGCCTCCCAGTTCTCATATCTATACCTATGGGACCCTAGTGCTATCTTGGAAGAGAGGGCACGGTATTGTACAATCCGTTCTGCAAATGACCTTACTGCGTATTGATGGGCACATATTAGTCTGCAAGAATCTAGTACATAGTCTTTTATTTCAGGTTCCACTTGGTATTTCCGCCCTTTACAGAGTCTGTGGGAACAGTTGAAAGTTAGCTAAAAGCTTTCTGCCCACTTCACTATTTTTCTTTCTCCAGCTTTATTCACTAGAGAAGGGGTTCAGTTTTTCAAGCTCTCCCACTCTGCATAGACTAAATCAACGCATGCCTCAGAACTCTAGCTTTGCCTTTTTTGTGGTCAGTGGAGAGCCCAGGCAGGACACAGAGGAATGGAAGATAGTGAGGCTGGGGTATTTATCCCTCCAGCTCCCTCTAAAAGAGTCACCTCTGGCTGGCTCATTCTTAACCAAAGTTTAAGGCTTTCTCATACCAGCCTTCTCCATAGGATTCTTAACTTTGGAAACCACTCACCAGTCTGCCTGATAACAAGTCTTTTAAGAGAATATCTTTGCATCTTTCTATGTTGGGTATGGGCTCTGTTTCCTACACTTGCCAGTCAGTCATTCTCATCCTGATACCCTGCTGGGTGCCCAAGGACCCTGGGATGAAGCAGAGGAGAAAGAGAGGAAGCCTTCACAGGAAATCTCCTCAAGGCATGGACTTGTCCAAGGCGATCAGTGTGTGTGCCACTGCACAGAATAATAAGCCTGTGTGGTATTTGGAATCATATGTGTCTCCTGCTGGCACCCTTGTCTGATTTATGCTGAAATTCAGAACTCCAAGGAAGAATAATTCTTCCTGCTCCATTTAGCTGTTTTTTATTTGACACATGTTTATTAAGCACCTATTATGGCAGGTGGAGAGTGTGGACAGAAAATAGAGAAGCAAAAAATATGTACCAGATGATGACTAAGGGCTATGGAAACAAAGTTGAAGGAAGGGGAAGTACAGTGCAGAGAGGCACAAAGGAGTTCCCCACTGGCCTCCTCTGGTCATGGGCAGCTTCCCAGGGAAGGCGCTACTTGAGCAAAGACCTGAGGGATGTGAAGTGAATTATAGGAAGAACTGGACTAAGAGCATCATAAGCCACAGGGATTTACTTGCAGTTGTGTTGGCCTGTGTTTGGTTGTCACAATGACTGAGTGGGAGGCAACTGGAAGAGGGCAGAGTACTGCTGGTAATTAGTTGATGGAACCAAGGAAGCTCAAAGTCCTGCAGTGCACAGGACAGCCACAGACAATGAAAATCGGCCCAACAGAGAAATACTGAGCAGAAATAGCAAGTGCAACAGCCTTGATGCTGGGGAACTGTCCCTCCCCACCATACACACACATATTTGTTCTTAATCTAAAGCAGTACTACTGTGATCCCCTTGTCTTCACATCTTTCTTCACTGCCCTGCAGCACAAAGGCTCTGGAACAGCTTGTCCTGCTCCGTGTGACTGCCCCTCTGTGATGGGTGCATTGTCTCCCAGGGCTTAGAGTAGAGAAGAACACAAGAGCCTCATGGTAGGAGAGTTCATGGCTGTCCTTCAAACTCGAAGGTGAATTTGCTGGTGGTAACTGATTCATTCGGAAAAGGTCTTACCAACGCTGTGCACATACAAACATTACTCTTTGCCCAAAGAGTTATTTCTTTTTTTAAAAAAGTAGTTGAAATTGTACAACAGAAAATACTCCCAAGGATTTCACTCATTTTTCTGTGAACAGTAGCAGAAATAAGCATATACTTTTCGCTGGTAATTTAGACTTAAATTGACCATTTTTGAGCTGTACTTGTGGAGGAATGATACATTTTGCATTTTCCTCTACATGTATGTATTCATAATTTCTTTGGAGATGAATTCACCTGCACAGGTGCTATACACTACATATATATTCTGTATGTCTGTTCATTCTCATTTAGTTTAAACTTCCAAGGTAGGAGGAAAAAAGTATTAGGCTATATAGTCAGGAGGACAAAATACTAGGCTATACTTAGATAAATTTAACTCTAAAAATAAATTTCTATGTATTTAAAATTTATTTAATATAGTCTTTTGTATGTTGGAGCTACTGTTTTGTCTGCTTGTAAAATACTACATGCTTAATAATAATTTTGTTGTTTTACCACTTATAAAGATGAACAGTATAGCCAGGTAAGCATCACATTTTTATTCTACATTTTTTTTTTACTGAACGGAAACCTAGAAAGAGACATCACAAAATTGGCCTCCAACTAAGGTTCAGAACTTATTGACTCATAATGATCTTTAGCTAGCAAGCCATGCTACGAGCTACCTCTAACAAGGGGTTGATTCCAGTAAATAGAGCTACGCCGGTTAACTAGACCTCTGATGTTATTCCAAGGCAAGTGGTTGTACATCAGGGAGCAAGACTAGAGTGAAAACCTAAATTGAAGTAGGACACTGATAACTTCTCTACATTCATTTCCTCACTTGGTCAAAGACATTTTCTATCCTCTGGTAATTCTGCACTCTGATAACTCTTGCAGAACTTCTTTGTCAGAACTCTCTTCTAGTTAGTTTTCTCCAGCCCATCCTAAAGAACTTAACAGTGCATCTTCTGTAACACTGAAGGTGAGACAGTTTTGCTTTTGCTTTTTGCATATTTAATCTGAGTTTATAATTAGTTCCTGGGAAGGGATTTTTTTCTCACCGACAGTCTGGGCTGCAACTGTTCTAGATATTTTCCAATACAGAAAGTACAGAGAGACACTTGTCAATATGCCAAAACATAATTTAGAGCACTATGGATCTGGAAATCTAAGCTATGGCCAAACATTTCCTCCTTGTATTGATTGTAGCCAGATGGACATGTTAATAAAGGCAAAATCCATTCAAGAATTTAAATGTTCCCATGAGAGAGAAAGAGAAAACTTAGTGCTCTACTTGGTGAAGAACCTGATTCCTTGTGGGCTCTCACACATCTCTGGGATACAATCCTCAGAGTTTGCACGGGAATTGGTAAATAAAGAGCACAGAGTAGGTCTTTCTACAGTGGTTCTGCACAATCTCACTTAGGGTGTATTTTGAGGACCTAGGTGATGTTCAGTATTTCCAAGGGGAAACTGCTAAGACTTGACACTATCATTACCCTAAACATTGAGAGAAAACTGCTTCAATGAGGTCAGAAGTTCTTCAGTAATACTATAATTATATCCATTTTTGAAGTCTCATTGCAATTAACTCAAACTTATTATTAACTCATAATATAATATAGTGCTCATTTAATTCTTTCTTACACTAAGGCTGTTTTTCTGCCTGATCTTCCCAATTGGATTATAAATTCTTTGAGTATTTTATCACCTCGGTTTTTTTAATGGCTCTTGCCATAGGTGAAAACTATTATTGATGCCCAAGAAATGGGGGTTGGAAAAATAAATTTAAAATTAGCCATGTACCTGCTCAGAATTATCGCTCTTTCAAGACTCTTGAAGGGTGATTATTGTTAATAAGTTAAGCTAGAGAAGTTTAAGTGAAACAGCTTACATTAGTAAATATAAATTTTGTTGAGTTAATCAACATTTCAGTGAAATGCAGGACAAAATATTTTCATAAGCAAGGAGCTTTTTACCCCAAATGCTCTTAAAAATCAATAAACATTATCCATTATCAAAATCAATGTGTCTGTGGCCCTAGCTACAGCATGAATCTCTTCGGAGTATGTATTGTGTCTCTTCCATCCAGAGGTTAAAGGCACAGATTATGTGTTTATGTCAGTGCTTTACACATGGTGGGTAATCAGTAACTGTCTAACTTATTTTAAAATTTTAAAAATATTTTGGCCTTAGAATATATGAAATATTTCTTTTTTCTCTCTCTCTATCTCACTTTTATACATTTAGACTTTGGGGCCCAGTATGTGACCTTTAAAGAGGTAAGTGGAACTAGATTATGCAGGTGTGATGTGCCATCTTTGTGGGGGCCAAACAACCAATCACTCTGTGACCTTGATAAAATCTTGCCTCTCCCCCAGTCCTAGGGTCTGAGTGATGTGGTTAATAGAACTATTGGAGCATCATGGAAAACTGCCAAAGCCTGATGGTTGAAATGTTCCCTGAGGAGAAGACACAATGAGACCAATCAGTCTGACCAAGATCTAAGGCCTCATCTAACCCAGTCTGACCTGCTAGGTTAATACGACTCCAGAGGTGGGGACTCAGCACCAGGAATATTTGGACCCTAAAGATAGTCCTCTTGCAATTACAGAGATCACCAGAGGTCTATTTGTGCCGAAATAGGGCCCTGGTCTGGAATCTGGAGTCCATCATTCATACCCAGATCCTAGGAGGAATTGGCTAGTAACAGCTAACACCAACCAAAGGTTATCTGGCATTCAGAATAGTGCAAAAGCACCACTGAGGTCCATGGACTCATCCCCAAAGATGAAGCTTAATAGGAGAAGCTACAGCTCAAAGTTATAGAGAATTGACTCTTAATAACATGTCAAGTGAGACTCTGAATATAGGCCTTAGTGCTTAAGTACAGATGGTCTAGTGACTGAGGCAGAAAAATCTTACTCACTCAGTCCTAGCTCTCTATATCCTGACCCTAATTCAATTTCTAATGTTTGCATTTCAGCATTGCTCTCACATCCTTAAAACAATCATTGATTGGCTATTGCTATGCTACTTCTGAATCACTAAGTCTACCTAAAATAATTATTCTCAGCAGTTAGCTTTTCAGACGACTGGTTTACTGTAGTCTCTTAGGGATATTGGCCACTGAACACCGGTAGGTTATGCTTACCATAGATACGGTCATGTTCATGACATGTGCAAGAAATTGATATACAGAAGTGATATATGACTTGTCACGGAGAAGTTAATCCCAGGGCTGGGAATACACTAGCGCCTCTATCGCCCAATGCTATTTTCTTTTCCATCTCCAAGATGATCTTTTGCTTTAACCATGTTTGACAAACTAACATTCACTCTAAACTAGGTTCTCTCATTTCTTTATTTGCTGACTTTTAAAAAAGCCTCTTGGTAGTCAGCTTCAGGTTAAGTTTTCTTGTAAAAGAGTAAAAAGAAGTAATTACAATATTGAGATTTTTAATGAAAGATTTCAACCTAATTAACGAAGGTCAATTAAACATTGCACTAAACCATCTGAAGTACAAAGAAGAATTTTCTATTTAGGAACTCAGGATACAGCAATTGCCTGGTTAATTTGACATGGAACCAGGACAGAGATTTCAAAAGCACAATCCTGTTTTCCAGACTTTCAAGTAGTTACTTCACACTGATTTTCATAAGCATTCATTAATAAGGTAACATTTCTTTTGAGGGTTGCTTTGGAAATGACTTAGTTGACTCAGATTAAAAAATCATTTAATGTAATTTGCCTCCATCCTGCTGTTATCCTCCCAGACCTATATTTTGGTCAAATCTTGATTTAGTAACCACTGGGAAGAGGCACCTAACTAATGCTCCTCTGAAGAAAGCAGTCAAGTATCACTATTCCCCATGAATTTAGAAAACCTTCATTTCCTAATGCAGTGGTTCTCAAAATGTAGGGTTAAAATATCAGCTGGAGGTCTTATAAAAATATAAATTCTCAGCCTTTCCAGAAATTCACTTGGTCAAAGTTTAGGTGCAAGTACCTGTGTTTTAATGAACACACACTAGCAATTTTTTTTAAATGGTTCCATGGACTATAGTTGGAAGTCTTCATTTTTTCCTATAAAACTAATGAAATATTAAACACCTTCCAAATCATCTCGATGTCCTTACTTGTCTCAGCCCATGGTATTAACCTAGGTTTGATGGTCTCATGTAACAGCAATTTCAAGGACCAGAAGGCTTTCCAATTCTATCTACTCTTTTGTCATTTATCTTACAGAGTTAAATAAAAGCAACAACATCTTGAAAATACATCATCTTAAGTTTATTCCTCCCTGCTCAGAAAAAAGTCCAGAACCTGTATGTTTGAAACCTAATCTCCTTAATCATGTGCTTCTCTTAACTTCAGGTTTTTATTTACTACTTTTCTACGTCCCTACAGAATTGATTCCTGGGTGAACCTTTTCTGCCTGTCTCCTAAAGTTGATTTTTGTGTGTTTTATAGATTTGGACAGGTCCATCAGGAGTCCCAAGGATATTATACAGGTGACTGCAGAACAGTCAGAGTTAACCGGGATGTGAGAGAAAAGCCCACAGGGTACATAAGATTTTTTTTTCAGAAACAGAGTACCGATGTAAACAAAACATTAGCAAAGCTTCTTCCTTTTGTTAAAGCAAGATATGACTAAAAATAGGAAGAGCTAAATTTTAGTTTGAGGTTTTCTACCTTTTCAATTGGCAATAGAGATACCTGAGAAATAAACTGATTCATTTTTAGGGTCCAACAATGGTCATTAGGAGGAAATGACTAAATGTTGCCCCAAGGAGCACTTTTCAGCTTGTAGCTCACTTCTTGTTCTGGTGATTTTGCCAGCCCTCAAAGCAGAAACCTGGGTCAGTCTTCACAAGCTGGCACAGAGTCCACGTTCATTCATTTCTTGGGCAGAGGCCAGGCCTGGCTCGGAGCATCTCAATCTCAGATTCATTATGATACCCAGATAACTCTTGTGATAAAATTCATTCATGATAGATCTACTTTAGACCCAACATCCAGTTCTGGAGTAGCTCCACACCTACTGGAAGTACAGCGTGGTCTCTGAGGTTCCCTAAGTTAAGATGTCATGGCCCCAAGGGAATTGCTTTGCTGCATTACCTGTGCATCTCTAAAACAAGTCGCGAGTCCAAAAAGCCCAGGGAATAACCCATTGTATAGAAAACCCTGGGTACTGAGCTGCTCTGAGTAACTACAGCAGAGTCTTCTTGAGTCCAAAATGGAGTTTTGGAGTGGTCCAGACCCCAAGACCTCAAGCTTCATCTAAATGTGCTCACTGAACAAAATAGGCTAGTGGCACCTCTAACTTGTCCCTGTGTTCATTGAACTGCCCATCACCAAAACCATGGACCTGTAAGACCTCAGAGAATACTAAATCCAAGAAAAAGTCATTTGCTTTTCAAACCAAGTTATGCCTATCTAAGGACTAACTGGTGGTGGGCCAGGGAGTCTTCTAACTCCATAGGATTAGAGCCTGGCATGATTTTCTTCCACACCAAATTTACCCAAAATTTGTTAAGGAAAAATCCCTTCATTTTAACATCCCATTATCATGGAGTAAAGCACCGCAGTTTGGATTCTTGAACAAAAATATGATTCCAAAGAAAATTCTTCCTTGTGCTGGACTCTCAGAGCTCTGCCTCTTAAACTTTCATTTAGAATGGAAGGGCAGATAAAGTGCTTCTCAGATAAGATCAAATTCAAGGAGTTCATCATCACCAAACCCTTATTATATGAAACGTTAAAGGGACTTACCTAAGAAAAAGAAGTTAAAAAAACATGAACAGTGAAAGGACAGCAAACTCACAGTTATTAACAACCACACCTAAAACAAAAGCAAACTAAAAGGACAGCTAGATCAGGAGTGGAAACATAGAAATGAAGATCTCATGGAGGATTAGCAACAGGGGAGTGGGAGGAGGAGAAGGGGGGAGAAGGTACAGAAAATAAGTAGCATAGACAGTAGATAGGAAATAGATGGGGGGCAAGAATAGTATGGGAAATATAGAATCTAAAGAACTTGAGACACATGGTCATAAACTAAAGGGAGGGTAATGGTGGGGATGGGGGGTAGGGTGGAGGGGAATGAAGGGGGGAATAGAACAACTGTAATGGCATAATCAATAAAAAATTTTTAAAAATTCCTTACAGAATATGTTCATTGTCTTCTGTCATTCAGGGTATATGCTTTGAAAAACTGGGAATGGCTATGCCAGTCTCCACACTCTGCAGATGAGGAAACTGAGGCCAGAGAGAGTAACTCATTTGTTCAAAATAAAAAATTAGCCAATTTAGAACTAATGATGATTTTGCTGCATAGCCTCCACTTTTCCTTTCACGTGTTCAGTCTCCCTTATTAAACCACATGAAGGGCGATTATTCAGATTATTTTAAGGTTTAAAATGCAATAGTCTAATCCTCCCAAATATACAAGACATTCATATCTTGAGTATTGATGACGGACACATCTAATCCATTTCTTCAATGTTTTTATAGAAAAAGGAGGAGGCAGAGTATATGGGTTTTTGGGGGTGAACATGATTAGGGTTTTTGGGAGTGAATATGATTGTTTTCCTAAATGCACATGTGCATTTGTGTGCACACCTCTCATGTGTGGATATATAAATGTTTATGGGTCTAGGTGTCTGAGTTTGTCAGTAGACAAGCAGCAGAATTGAAGAAATGCAGCCCAAAATGTGGGGGGAATGAAAGCACACATTTTCCAATATTGCAATTTTGCACAATGTAATAGTAGTTGATATAACCAAAGTGTTGCTTGCCTAACCTTGGCCTTTCCCTTGGAAAAATCATTACTTCTTGAACATTTCCATCACTCATGTGAAAATATAGCTAAACATCTTTCCACTTGCAGCTGCCTGAAGTAATGGATTATGCCTTTGAACTTGCCAGTAAACTTCACGGTCCCAGTATAAATATCAAACTTGTTAAACTTGCTTTCCAAGGAAGCCATATAATGAAAAGCTTATCTGTTTGGGGGGTAAGTTAATGCCTCAACTTTGCCTGAAAGCCTGGTCCTGAGAAAATTTTGGCAGTAGAACACTTCCTGCCTGCTATCGGGGTCATCTCTGGCCAGGACTGCACGCTGGTTTTACCGAGGTTTGAACTTGGCCACTCTCCTGGCTCTCTCCAGGAGCACAGTGCCTTCCAATGCTTTCGTTCTTCCCCTTAAATAGGCACATCCAAGGACAGCAGAGGTCTGGCATCATGCAGATGCCAGAGCTACCCACTGGAAGAAGTGAAAGAAGTCAGTGAGGCAAGGTGTGAGGGAATTTTGGTCGGGAATCTCTAAGGTACCTAAGGTTGTCATGTAACCTATCAAAGAAACAAGGCTTAGGTTGCTCATTCCCAGGCCTTAGGTGGCAGTCTGTGGGGACAAGGGGAATTTCTTGAATCTGGATTGCAATGGGATAGCTAGCAGTTTTCTTCTCTGTGGCGGGAGGAGAGAGAGAGGCTGAAAGTCTGCATTCAACAGACTGAGGAGTGGAAAGTCTAATAACAAAACTGCCCCTCAGTGTCAAATTTCAGAGGTCAGAGAGTTTTGGTAAGCATGGTGTTAGAACAGAAATATCATTATTACTAGTAAGAAAACTGGCTCAATAGCGATCGCCCTACAGATCTAGTCCTTGCAAATCTGTTCGTCTGAAACTCTTTTTCATAACAAAATGCTCGCTTTATCCTCACGTGGCCTGTTGAACTCTCAACAATCACCGTTAGGTGCTGGCCAATTGGGCCCCATCAAAAGTCCTCCATGGGAAGGTCAGGGAATTTTTGTTTCCCCTTTAGGTCGTCGAGAAATGATTGCTAATGAGAACCTTCTGGACTTATTTAGACACAAAATGTGTTTCCACAGTATGCCCCAGAGACAGGCTGTGGCTTTTAAAGCACTCTGTGGTACCAGGCAAAGGAGAAACTCAGCAAACAATGGCTGATAATCAGGCCAGCCCCTCAGAAGAAATGTTTCTACCTGGACCTGCTAATAAAGACACCAGACCTGTTGTTACTTTCTTGTTTTTTTTCCTAAACCACTTCTAGATCCGTGGCCAGCTGTATTGTAGTTAAATTTCAAAATACTCATTTGGCAGCTTTGTACAGTGGTACTATAATGTTTATAAAGCCCCTGTCGCTAGTTGGAAAGTGACATGCACAGATACGCACTTTAAAGGGGGCATAAAATGAACAAAATGCATTACCAAATGCAACACGCAGTATTAACCACATTCTTATGAGTTTTGTATTTGATCCAATAAACCAGCGGTGCCAGATGTAAAAGTTGCCTGTAAAACTTTCCTTCCACTCCAACCATCCGCAGTTACCACTCTCAAATACCAAGGTACAAAGGGGGCATCTTTCTTGAAAAAAATTCTGAAGGAGGTATATAATATATACCACATATAACATACATTTTCATTATATACCATATGTTCATATATAGCGTATACCGTCTCTTATACCATATATGAGAGATATAAAATAGTTATAGTAATTAAAATTATTGAGGAAATTGAATGAGGTCCTCTCATTCCCAGTTTGACTTGCTTCATGTTGGAATATTCACAAAAGCCAGGCCTGGTTGAGCAGGCCCCTTGGTCTCCGCCATCTTCAGGTATTTGGTCAGGGAATGCCATTAGAACCAAAGCAGGATCATGCAATGTAGTACAGGCTTTTGCTTGCATCTTTGGGAAGAGTAGGTGCCTGTCTCATTAAACTCAAATTTGTGAGGATGCCTGCCTAGTGCTCATGACAAACATCTTCAGAGGAGAGGCTGCTCAAGAATAGAGCTGACTCAGAGGAAAGTCAATTAAAAACAGACAGCATTATTTCTGCAGCTGGTTCCATGTGTGCCTGAAGCCTGGTCTTTCTTGGGCTTTTCAGAAAATTGAGTTAATAAATCCTTTTCTTTGCCAAAACTAGTTTGAGTTAGACTTTCTCCCTTGCAACTGAAAGTATACTGAACATATATACATATGCATCTTTATTTAATAGATACCAGTTAATCTCTCAATAATCTGTAAGATAAATAATATCTTATTTAACAGGTAAAAAATTTAAGACTCAAATGAAAAAAAACTAAGTTAACAACCTACTCAAACCATACAACTAGTTAAGTCATAGGAGAAAGATCCTAGACTTTTTTTAGGTGTTTATTGATTTTAGACATAGAAGAAAGGGAGAGAGAGAAAGAAGGAGAGAGAGAGAGAGAGAAACATCCATGTGAGAAAGTAACATCAATTGGTTGCCTCCCATAAGTGCCCTGACCAGGGATTGAACCCACAACCTAGGTATGTGCCCTGACTGGAAATCAAACCCTCAGCCTTTCAGTGTACAGGATGCCACTCCAACCAACCAAGCCACACAGGTCAGTGCCAAAGTCCTAGACTTTTAATAGAAACTCAAGGTTTTTAATGTAAGTATCTTTAAATGTAAATATCCGTGGAAGGAAAAGTAGTTTAAGCAAGTTATCAATAATTTAAATTTCAATATATGAAAACTCTTAAGTGTACTCTTAGTGGAAGAATCAAAGTAGACTTCAAAGGAAGGGGAATTTTAAAGAAGGCTGAATGTATATCGCTACTGAGTAGCGACCCTTGGAAAAGCAAATAGTAAGAACTGACATTCACTGAAGGCACATGCGTGAATGCACTTAATCCTCCACCAAACATCATAAGGTGGATACTATTATTATCCTCATTGTATAGTGTACAAAACTGAAGCACAGAGTTTATACCATCTCCAAAGCTACCCAGCTTCTAGATGTAGGCAAATCTCCGCATTCGATTTGCACCTTAATGTATGTGAAAAAACAGGAGATGAGTTCTTCAATAGAATGTGTTATCGGTGCTGACAGATACTTGTTAATTGCTTTGGCAGAATATTCCTCTAGAATCCTCCAGTTCCCAAAATATGATTTGATCCAATATGTGATCAAACAAATCATACATCTTTGAGACTTGATTCTGAAAGAAAATTGCTATGGTATAGCAGTGTATTACAAACAATTATTTTCCTGAGATATTTGGATGGGTAGCAATTATAATGATAATAGCACTCATCACTAAGCAGCTTATTTAGCAGCATCTGAAGTATTAGAATCTTCATATTCTGGGAAAGGAGGGGAAATGATGTCAGACCTTCCTTGCAGCTTACCTGCCAAGATGCCACTGGGAATTGACTGGTAACTACAGACACAGTGCTACAGAATCTGAGGTACTCAGTGGTTTTCAGTAATTAGTTAATATGGCTCTTAAAAATTCAGATTAAGTTCTGAAAATATAAGAGACAAAATTGGAGTATGAAAAGGAGTATTGATAATTGACATATCCAAGTTATTAATTAATCCCCAAACCTTCAAAGGGTTCATTGTTAAGGGAGGGATAAAAATCATGTAAAATATGTCACTTTAAGAAATAGGGATTTGAATGTTCTTGTTCTTCATCCATTTCCAGAGGGCTATGGCTTGTGGGGAGCTGCAAAAAGCAATTTTCTAAGCAAGTCTTTCAGTAGTCTTATCCAATCTTCCCCTAATTTTGCAGAAAAACTGAGCCGACTTCTCCTTTGTGGGGAAGGGCAGGCAGAGAACATCTCAAGAGAGGATACAAGAGGTGCTAAAGGAGTGAAGGGGATGCAGTTTTTTCAAAACCTACTTCCGTGTGCTAAGAATAATATCACATTGTGGATGTCTGCTACTTTCAGGTCTTTTAGGTAAAAATAGCCATTTTAGAGGAACTTATATAATGGTCACTCATTTTAACCTGCTTTAGAGGAGTCCTTCAGAACAGGCCCAGCTCTGGGACCGCGGCTCCCCTGGACAGGGCTGAGAACACAGAGCAGCTCGTGAAAATGCTCGTGACTGTATTTTTCAATAGACCCTTCTGCTTATGGGCGACGTGTGGGCGAGATGTAAAGAAACATTAACAAAGACTTTTTAAAATGTTTCCTTTAATCGTTCTGCGATAGGCTATAGTCAGTCTTCCTAAAGAAGAATTATTACTCCAGAAACGGAAGTAGACTTTTCTAGAAGACTTTTTTAAAAATGTAAAACAGCAATCTAGACTCCCGTATTATTTTTCTCTTGGCCCTGAGACATTTCTTGAATATGAAGAAATACACTACTTCAAAGTTTAGTTTATTTCTCCCTTTCATTAAGAATGGCCAAGGTTAAAAAAAGCAAATTTATAATTTAATATAAATAAAAATATTGTTTGTAAAACAGTTCACTTAAATAGGTCTTTATATGTCTAAAATATTTTATTTTTAGAAATACAATTTTCATGTCACTTACCAGGAAAATATCTCATTATGTGGAATGCATTTCAAATGTTACTTAAGCCAACTTTTATCATTATTTTTTAACTTCTATTTTACCCTATTCACTGACTGTACCAGAAAAAAAACTCCAATATTTTATTGCCACCAAACCTTGATATTTGGTAGACAAACAGTAATACAAATACCTCACAAACTATAACAGAGAATACAACTCAGAAACAGTGAGGAAAAATAGCCATAACTATCCTACCTTATACCTGTGTAAAGTTTTAGGTATTCCATGATTTGGTTCTTCTTCATTTATGTAGGTAATGGAGGAGAGACTATAATTGTCTTCAGTTCACTGGTGCTGAATTCCATCTTCAGTCCTAGATCATTAGCTGACCATTACTCATTAGCGTTATAAATGCTCTCCACTCTTATGATGGGTGTTCTCAGACTCTCTGACAGCTGGGATTGCATTAATTTGAAATTTAAGGATTTGTCTAATATCCTTAGAAAACAAAGTTTAATAAAACGCTGCCCCACAAAAGATAAATCAAGCATAGATAATTATATTCATTTTAATAATTTGCCTTAATAATGACCTTCTATTAAAAAATCAAAAGTACTTAGATTTGATTGCTAATAGATATCTCTGCCTAATACGCTGCAGATGCTTAAAGGTAATTTACTTTAGACAATAACAATATGTTAATGTGAAACAATTCTGGAACGTGAAAATAAAGGATATAACAAAAGATCAATACCCTTGGAACATTTCTTGCCACCTATATTTTTGTTAGAAAACACTTCATAAAAATTTTATTTGATTTTCCTTTTGATATTCCTTTATTCATCTAAAATGTATATTAACACTATTTGTTTTCAATTGCAAAATCAATCATCAATTTAATAATATCCTAAAACAAAAAAATTATATTAAGTGTCCACTTTTATTTACTAACTATAGTAGTACATATTTATTTCTATTATTACAAAATATGTTTTCTCATATATTATATTTAAGTCTAATCATATTTCAAATTCAAAATATTAATAAATGTTTCGTTTTGGTTTTTGTCATATGCATGTTTCAAAAATAACACTCTTTCCCCTTAACTAATAATCATCATTCTTTGTTTGAAACATTCTTAAAATTAGCAGTAGAATTTAAAGATATATAAAAAATACTAAGCTATATAGCCTGTACTTCTATCTGGTAAGCTGTGTTACAGTTTTAGATTCTTTGTTCTCAATGAAACCACCTGTTTTTAGAAGTTGTACAAGGTCTCTTCTAAGTCAGCCAGAAGATATTGACAGATGTTCAACTCCTTTAAGCTTTTAAAACTCAAAAACAGATCATATTAATATTTCCTGGCTTTGATCATTCTGTGATCTTGCCCAAGAGTTTCGGCAATTTCTTCTGTCTTTAATTACAGGTAACTGTCTTTATACACAATGCTTTTTCATTTTGATTCCTTGGCTTATCATGATTTTGAAAGATTTTTATTTGAAAAATTGAACTTTAATCCTTAGTGAAACTCAACTGCACTTGGACACACCATTGCCAAAAACCTAATTAAGGAGACAAGAGAGGGAAAGTCACCTCTACTCACAGCTGATCTCACATATGTGCAGTCAAAGATCGCAGCTTCACAATCCCTCCCTGCCTGGCATCACGGGCGACATGGGACCCAATATCATTAATAGCGAAATTTTAAAAACACAAACAAACAAGACGAAAAAATCCTGCACTTCAGGCTCAACAATTTGTGTTTTCTCAAATTCTCTTAAAACCTCGTATTCCTGTTTCAAAATGTTATGCACTTTTCAAGGCCTTTCTCTCTTCTGCCAGAAGGACCTCTCTGTCCTTCAGTGCGTTTTACTTCGTGGTTATTTATGCATCTATTTTATTTATTCTACTAGATTGTGATTGTTGAGGTCTGTGTTGGGGAGTGTGTTTCCCCAGCCACATTTAGTCTGGCTTTTCGGTGCCAACACATTCTAGCAGAGCTCTGAGAATTTCATGAAAATTTATTCAGTATGCTTTATTGGAGTAGCCAGCTTAGAGAGTTATCAAACACAGGAGTTAGTAAGAGCTCTTATCATTGTCAGGCCCCTCTACTGTATATGCAAGAGGAAATTCATTTTCTTACCTTCCAGTATAGTTTCAATGAAGATGTTTTGTGTGGCCGAAATGCCCATTCTTGCATGTGAAGTAGGATATGAAGAAGAGAAGAATCCATTTCTTTTTATGGTAGCTCATAGCTAATGTTCGACTTAGTGTCTCCTGAAGAAATGGCTATAAATTGCAACATACATGTGTTAGTTATCTATTGCTGTATAACAAATTACCACAAAATTTAGCAGCTTAAAATAACAAACATTAGCCCTGGCTGGTGTAGCTCAGTAGACTGAGTGTGGGCTTGCAAACCAAAGGATTGTGGTTCGATTCCAAGTCAAGGCACATGCCTGGGTTGCAGGCCAGTTCCCAGCAGGGGATGCAGGAGAGGCAACCATACATTGATATTTCTCTCCCTCTCTCCTTCCCTTCCCCTCCAAAGATAAGTCAATAAAATCTTTTAAAAAAACCAAAAACTCATAATTTAGTCAGCTAACTAAACTGATGCTTAGTGGGGTGTCTCTGGTTCAAGGCCCCTAATGGTGTTGCCATCTAGCAGTCTTCTGAGGGTGAAGTCACTTCAGGATGCGAGTGAGTCCAAAGAATCTGCTTCTAAGCTCACACATGTGGTTATTGGAAGGCTGCAGTTGTACTTGGGAGACTCAGTTTCTCATCATCCCTGTGGATGCTCATAACATGACTGTTTACTTCCATCAACATGAGTGACCCAAAGTGAAAAAGAGAGAGATAGAGAGGGGAAGGGAGGGAGAGAAACAGGGAGAGAGGAGAGAAGGGAGAAGAAGAGAGAGAGAGAGAAAAGGTGCCCCAGTCTTTTTTTGTAAGTTAACATCAGAAATGATAGTCATTTCCCATCATTTCTGCCATATTCTACTTCTTAGAAGGAAATCAAGATAGCTCACACTCAGGGAGAGGGGATTACACGAGGTGTCCATTAAAGGAGAAAGAGATCATTGAGGGTCTTCTCAGAGGCTTCCTACTACAACGTACATGAGACAAAACATTGGCCTGTCATGCTCTTTCCAGTGAATTTCACTTAGGAATTAAGTGCACTATAAATTCAGTTAGCCATACATAGAATGTCCCCTTTTTAAAGGTATTCATTAAATTTTATGGTGAAGGTAACCTCAGTCACACATTTGATGGAGCTGGCTGTAACCTATTTTGTCTGAGACATGTTAGCTGCTACAGCTCATCCCATGACTTTTCTTCTTCTCCAGGGTGGCCTCAGGTCATGTCCTCTAAGGTAAGAGGAGAAACTGCAAGGCTTCTTGAGGTCTAGGCTTGGAGCTTCCACAGTGCCACTTGTGCCTCAACCTACTGGTCCCAGCAAATCGTGAGACCAGTTTTTTAAGGGGTAGAGAGAAATTCCTCATCCTTATTGGAATGGCTGTGCAGACAGTGCTGGCAAGAATGTCTGCCAGAGTCTTCCCTCTAGTCACAATATTTCATATTCATTTCACATAAAAAAACATATGTACACTCTCTAGAGATGCCCTCCCCCTGCCAATCTCATACATACCGTGATGGCATCAGGCTTAAAGTCCATGATTTTGCTACTGTCTCAAGTCTGGCTGCACATGAGGGTGCAGGGGCATAGCTCCTTAGATGTGGTTGCTTAATGCTAAGACTTGTGAACCATCAAGGCAAGTCACCTGCCACTCACACAGCCAGGACACATGGTGAGGTAGTCACTGGGTTACCAGAGTAAACACAGAAGGAACAGTAGACACAAGAGCCTGAAGAGTGGGCTTGGCAGCTGATGCTGGCTGTTGGCTAAGTTACTTTTTCCAAGTGCCCTCTTTCTCAAGGAAGCCAATTTGGCTTCTTTTTCATGTCACGGTTTCAGGATTCCAAAAGGGCAAGAGAGAAAATTTCAAGTTTCTTGAGTTCTAAGTTCCAAAGGCACATATCATGATATCTGCCATGTTTTAATTAGTCAGTGCAACTCAAGGGGTAAATCTAAATGTAAGGAAATGGGAAATATTGGGGAGGAATGATCACAGCCATCTTGGCAAATCATTGACCAAAGGAGGCTACTGTCCATTTCTACCCCAGTTTAACATCTACAACATAAAACAAAAGTGAAAGATTTTACTTTAGCCATTTCTAGCAATTTACCAGTGTGTATCTTCAAAGTATTTCTACATGGGTATTAGCCTACTTCTCTTCTCCACAGGGGAGCTGGCATAATTGCATGCACAACAGAAGAGATACAAGGATTTTGGAACACAGAGCACAGGGAAAGGAAGAGTCAGAAGTGAGTGTTTCCCCGACCTCACCATTCCATCTGACCAGGTTTTAGACAGCAGTGCTTCATGATGCCTTAGACTCAGAGATGTGGGAGTAGGAGAAATCAATAGTTTTCTGGGTAAATAAACACAACAGAAATGGTTGACTGTGATTTGCAGGTCAGAAGAAACAAATGGAAAATGGCTTAGCTTCCCAAATGTGAATGATCATTCATGATAACTAGTTTCCCAACTTGATTGACTTACAGTGTATTTTTTTTCAGCTTGATTAATATGAGTGCTTGTTGAGGACCAAAATCCATGACAAACACATTACATTGATAGCATCTGCATTTTTTTGTAGCCCTGGCCAGGTGGCTCAGTTGCTTGGAGCATTGTCCCACACACCAAATGTTGGAGGTTTGATTCCCAGTCGGGGCACAGACCTAGGTTGTGGGTTCAATCCTTTGTTAGGGTGTGTGTGTGAGGGAACCAGTCCAAGTCTCCCTCTCACACCGATGTCTCTCTCTCTCTCCCTCGCTTGCTTTTCCCTCTCTAAAATCAATAAATATATCCTTGAATGAGGATTAAAAACTATTCTTACTTGGTGATTTAGTAAAAATCTAAAATACTTAGTGATATTCTCTAAGATAAATAGAAGAAACTATTGTTGTAATTATTTGTAGTTGTTAATTATGGTGAACCCTTTGATGCTGTTACTTAAAAAAATCAAGAAACCAAAAGAGTATGGTTTTTTTACTAGTTTATTTTTTAACTTTTTAAACAATGCCTTGAGGATAGCTCAATGTCATACAAAATCTTCCTACTTTGATTATTCAGTTTGCTTTCATTAATCAAAAGATCAATATAATAGAAACAACTAGAATATCCCTATAGTTAGCACATTTCTTGGTATCTTGGAATTACCCACTGTGAATTCAGGTCTGAAAATACATTTTAAACAGAACACAGAACAGCTGATGGACGGTGAGGGCATTATTCTTCCTAGAATTAGAAAAGCCTAAAACTAATTGGGAGGGACAAACACAAAGAACATGGAAGGTTCACCCTCCACATCTCCAGTCCCCACTCTCTCTACAGTATATTTTTCTGGAAAAGAATGAGGAATGTATTCAGCAAGAGCTCTGAGCTATACCCTGCAAGGGAGGGGCACTTAGAAACACAAGGCCGTATGTTACAAGCACAAAGCAAATAGAGTTTGGTAAAATCTTAAGCCATCTCTCAGAACGTGAGTAATTTCTTTAGGTGAGAAAAAAAATGGGCACCAGGAAGGTGCTTGGGATCACGTGCAAGCTAGTACTGATGCAGCCAGCAAGGTAGTAGCCCCTTCACTTGGGAGGGTTCCCTGCAGCACAGTGCCATTAAGAGCTCCCCTGAATTCCCCAGCTGTCCCTGTATCCTGTGGATCTTCTGATGGTCTCTCACCTTGTCCCAGGTTCAAATTAGAAAATCTCCAGCAGGTAATTCTGCAGGTTGGTCCCACCACACCCTGCTTCTGCTTTTACTTCTCCCAACCTTTCAAGACCTGAGAATTTATGAACTTGATGACAAAGTAATTCCTTTAAAAATGCAGAAGTTGAGCATACCTAAATTTATACCCATAGGTTATTTTTCAGCATGCAGAAACATGTAGGTGATGTCTGACAGCCCCTCCTGAGTCTGCAGACTGCTGCAGGAGATAGCCATCAGATAGCCAGCCCGATGATGGACATCGGGGAAGGGAAAGGTTATTTCCAATTCACTTCTAAGTGCACATTGCTGGCTCTTTGTTTACTTTCTTCTCTTCCCTCTTCTCTTTTTCTCTCTGTTGTTCTTTCTTTCAGTTCATTTGATATTGATTGGTCACCTGCTATGAAGACTAGGAAGGAGAGATTCCAATTCAGTTGGTTTGGAACTCAAACTTCAAGGAAATTATATAACTGAGTCTGTAAAAGCTCTGGACCCATAGTACCCAGGTTCAAATCCAGGCTCAGCCTCCTATTCACTGTGCAAAAAATAGCACTAACTCAAGTGGGCTGTTGTGAGCACTGAACAAATATATAAAAACTTCTAACAGGGTCTGTTAAAAGTTTAGCTATTCTAATTGGCCTATTACTGAACATTTTAACCTATTACTCCAAGTTTTGATAATCCCTAAGGCCAGGTAGGTACACAGACCGGTACTGAGGAGATCACTTGCTGAGATTATAAAACTAAAACACAAAAACATCATTCCTTCACTTTAAGATATCATTTTTTGTTTTTAGGTAGAAATAGAGACATGAGGTAGAACTTAAAGTGAGTCATAAGAATCTAGAAGCAGCAAGAGATAAGGGGACAGTCAGCTACAAAGGACTTCCCATCAGACTGTCAGCGGATTTCTCAAAAGAGACCTTACAGGCAAGAAGGGGCTGGAAAGAAGTATTCAAAGTCGTGAAATCCAAAGACCTGCAAACAAGATTACTCTACCCAGCAAAGCTTTCATTTAGAATGGAAGGACAGATAAAGTGCTTCTCAGATAAGATCAAATTCAAGGAGTTCATCATCACCAAACCCTTATTATATGAAATGTTAAAGGGACTTACCTAAGAAAAAGAAGATAAAAAAGATGAACAGTGAAAGGACAGCAAACTCACAGTTATTAAGAACCACACCTAAAATAAAAGCAAACTAAGAGGACAGCTAGATCAGGAGCAGAACCATAGAAATGAAGATCACATGGAGGGTTAGCAACAGGGGAGTGGGAGGAGGAGAAGGGGGGAGAAGGTACAGAAAATAAGAAGCACAGACGGTAGGTAGAAAATAGATAGGGGGAGGGCAAGAATAGTATGGGAAATATAGAATCTAAAGAACTTAAGACACGTGGTCATAAACTAAAGGGGGGAATGGTGGGGGAGGGGGTGTGCAGGGTGGAGGGGAATGAAGGGGGAAATAGAACAACTGTAATGGCATAATCAATAAAACATATTTAAAAAAGAATCTGTGTTTAAATTAGAGGGTTGTTATATATGAGTGTGTTATTGTGAAAATATTATACCCAGTACCCATATAATCAAAATAGAGTACAGTAAGATTAATTGGAGGATGAGGTAGAGAAATTCTTATACAGGGGAAACAACTATTTTGGGGGGAAAGTATGTCTTTGTTAAAGCCAAACAAGAGGAGGGAGAGATTTCTGGTGGTGATCTACACAGAATGCCCCTTTTCAGGCCAAAAGTGAGAGAGAGATTGGTAATCCCCAAGTGGGAGCATGGCAAGGCTGGAAATGGCCTGTTAAGAAACTAAGGTTGGACATGTAAGGAGAAGTCAGATCACAACAGAATTTCTAAAGTTGTATAATCAAGTTGGGGCTTCATTGAGACAGCAATGGGGAGTCTTTAAGGGTTTAAGCAGGACATTTATAAAGTTATTTTAAATATTTATTTTTTAAAAAATTTCACCATTTTTCTCAATGGAGAACTCATATCTTTAATTTTTCTAGATGATTGTATGGAGGGAGCATAAAATTAAGGAAAGAAAAAGATTCATAAGTAGTAAAGAGAAATATTTCTGTGTGCATATGAGTATATGTGTGAGTTTTAATAAGGACACAATTCTGTTTTTAAATTTTCTACCACTGCTCAACAAGTGATTTCTGTAGAAAGGTGGGCATCCTTTGATTTCTTTTTTTGCCAGAAATAATTCCAAGGGAGTTTTTACCAGTAAGGATGGAGAAGGAGAGCTCAAGTCCTCAATTAAAAAATGTAGAGAAATACAAGAGTGTAAAGAAAGAGGAGAAAGCATTCTGCCTCTATTCCCCAATGGAACCTTCCCTTCCATCTTGGATTTGCTTTGCACTCTCTCTTGTCCTTCCTTCCCAGTGCACACACATATCTTTTTTTTTAAATGAAGCATCTGTAAAACATTTGGTTACCGGGAGATTCAAACACATTGAGTCAAGTGATTGCCAAATAGCTTTATTTTTGCTCTCATATCCTATCAGAAGACCTTGTGATCATTCTGGGACGATGAAGAGAAACAGAGGATTTAGGACCCAATATGAAGATGTCTCTTCATCTTTGAGCCATCCCTTACTCTATTTCTGAAATATGCTGGTAAAGAGATGTAAATGGATCCCTTAAGAAAGGGCTAGAATGATTTGTAGCAGTGTGCAAGGAGGTAGAAATGGATATTCAAAACATATCTGTTCAGTTTACATTTCATCTGGTTTTCAAAAGGATAGGAAAAATGCTTTGAAAGAGAGAGGATCATTCAAAATGGTCAAGAGTTGTATTAATTTTATCATAAAATTTGGGTGTCTCAGAAAGTGTGGAAACCCATGAGTTGGAAGAGGAGAAGGTCAAGAGTCTTCTCTGTGTAACAAAATTGTTTCCTTGTCTTCGCTCCACATCACCACCCAGAGCAGGCAGAGACCCCATAGTCTCAAGGCAAAGACCCAGGAAAATCAATTGTGTTGCATTTAATATGTATTTAAAATGTAAATGGCACCATTGATATCATCTTAATGTTTTTTATTTTGTATTTCGATTATAAAATTACCTCTTATACCTAGTTATCTCTTTACTTATCTATTTGTGCAAATGTTTAAAGCTTCCACTTTAACCAAGCAATCCTAATCCTAAATTGTCCATAAAAATCTAACATTATTTAACCTTGGATGATCTATCATAATTGCTATGAGGTGTCTAAATTAATCTACATGGTCTTGTAAATACCCCCAAGAGTTCCAGTTAACCAGATTGTAAGTTAATTAGAAGTGAAGAGAGTTGTATAGTTTTCAAATCTGCTTTGCTCCCCTCTCTTTTTCCCCCCAGACACAGTTACATGGCATATCAATGTAATCAGTGTATCAGTAGGTAAACATATCATAGCTTGTTATGGAGAAAGGGCTGAAACCTTGCCCCTTCAGCCTCAACATCTCCATCCTCTTTTATCAAGGACTTTCTTGCAGTTTCTAGCAATACTGTGGGATGTGGGCTCCCTCGGGAAAGCAATAGTCTGTTTCAGCCCAATCATTTTACTCATGAGGAGTCTGAGTTTCAAAGAAGCAAGTGGGTCAGTGCAGTGTTGCCAGGTAGTGACTGCCAACTCAGACTGACTCAGAAATCCTGGCTCTTTCGAGTATTTGGTCCTGCCTGAAAAACTATGTTTTGTTTTCAGTTCTATTCCTCTAACAACTCAAGTTGTGAGTCTGAAGTAGGCTATTTATTAATTAGTTCAGTATATCTCAGAGCAGAGCTGAGTGAACCATTAAAGTATCAAGGATTTAAGCAAACACCAAGGGTACAGAGTAATAGAATGGGAAGATTGAACCCCAGGTGAGGAGATGGGCTAGTTGTAAAAACTGTCTACTAATAGCTCAGAATAATACCATCATTTTCTAGATTCATGAGGATCCATTAAGTTTCAAATAAAATAGTTTCTGAAACATTTTATTTCTCATTCTGAGACACTTCTTTTTATATGACTTAATTAAGCTATGTGAAATAATAATAATGTCAATAACATCAGACATGGCCATGTCCAAAAATAAATATAAAACAGCTTAAGTCAAGTACACATGCCTTTTAGGTTACCTACTAGTTTTGGATTATTCTCACATTGTTTCTCCTCATTAACACTAATGATCAAGGACTAATGGAATTAGCTGAAGGGAGATCATCGTCTGTCAAAATAAATTCTTTCCATCTTCTGTAACAAAGAGTGAACTTGAATGGCAACTCAATGAAAAGTAAAAATTATAGAAAGCCACAATTACATTTCACCCAAAAAAAGAAATGTAAATACTCATGCGTTGCACAACGAAGTCCAAATGCTTTTTTAAAAAAGTCATACATATGTATACTTAAAATTTAATTTTAAAACATAGTAATATAAATTACTTTTCCCATATAACTGTTTTTATCTAACCCTTTCAGGTATCATAATTTCAAATATTTTGCTATCACCATGGCACCGTTTTGAAATCAGTTTGGTATTCCTATCAGGGCCATGTGTTTTGGATTTTCAAGAAGAGTTCTGACTTCTAGGGCAGTCCTGATTGCCAATATCCTGTCCTATTATTAGGCCATGTGTTCTATAATTTTTCAGTTTTCACTATTTTTGGTAAGGAAAATATTCACTCTGATTCCATTTAAGTTGTTCTGATAATAACTCATCATTGCTGTTCTCCCATGTTGGAAGTCCACTCAAGCAGAGTTTATTCCAAACCTCAGAGGCTTCCCCTGGGACAGGGAGTGGGACAACCTGAACGTTCCAATCTGTATGGGGAAAATATGAGGTATCCATTTCAGACTGTAACAACCTCAGAGACTCAGAATTCCACAGGGTAAGTGGAGCAGACGCAGAGCCATTTCCAAATGAAAGTTTCCCTTGTCCAAAGGTAAGTTGTCAGTATAGCTTTGCTCTTTCACTCACCCAAATCCCTGGGATGGTGTTGGAAGTCACTGGGGTCCCCCGAGGGGAGGTTTATTAGTGTTCTCTTCCCTCCCCTCTCTTATTTAAACTGCATAAAAGGGCTGCAGATTCCAAACTCCATGGTTTGATAAATATAGTGCAGATGGAAAGCATAAGAGAGGTCAGAGTCAGTTGCCATTGGGCTAAGACTGTCCTATTTTCAGGAAAGTGAAAAAGATGACTCAGAAAATAGAAAACTATTGTTCATGCAGAACCAAAGTTAAACTAACAAAACTTCTTTAATAAATAACAGAACTTGTCAATGGTAAGAGGCTCATCTAGCAGTTCACATGACTTTAAATACTATTCAGCCACCCACATGTCATAAGCAATATCAGTAGATGTGAAAAATTGTGGCATCTGTTTTTCTTAATACACGTATGTATGTATGTCACTCTCTTGAGTCCATTTAAAAACTAACAAGTATAAATTCACTGTAAGTAAATGAATGAAAATATATCCTTCTTACTCTTATTTAAATTTACTTCCTTGTAAACTCCACCTGACTGCAAAGAGGGGAATCCACAATGCCAGACTTCAAATGCTTACTGGATTTGGAGTATTTTGCAATTGTCTTAAACCTGGTTTGGCCTGATGTACATCAGGGAGCACCAATGTCATTGGATGGGATCCTGATGGATGAATAATTATTTCCTCCAGGAGTTAGGCATTTTCAAAGGTGCTCTAACTGCTATGGCCACCTCAAGTACCCATTTAATAAGCTTCCACAAATTATCTCACGATCATGGACCCCACAAATAGGATTTATCTTGGACCATGGCTATGCAGCTGGTTACACAGCTGGGAAACTGAGCGAACAACAGTCAATCAATTCATTTTGGCCATTTCCATGATTACAAGTAATTGCTCCAGCTGCACTGATGTGCAGTGATCAATATTCATTGTAAAGATGGCAAAAATAGACAGCACGGATACCCTTTGTCTTTTTATTTTACACATGTTGACCTGGCCATGTACAAACAGAACAATTCACTCAACCAACAGTGCCTAGCTTTTCATTCTCCCATTATAGAGGGACACAGTAGCAAATGACTATTAAAAATGAGGCAAAACAAAACCCTCTAGCAACTGGATGCCTTAATTAATGCAAAAATATAGTTAGTGGAAGGGTGTGAATGGATAAATGGAGAGGATGGCCAAGTGACAGTGTTCCAACATCTGCCGTGTTTAGTTGCTCAACGTATCCCAGCAAGGTCGATTGATTCTTTGAACGTACCCCCCAAAAGAATTCCAAAAGTTGGAATTCTAAGAGAATGACTAACTAAGCCACCTCCAAGGAAGACCCCCAAGGAGTCCCCAAAGTTACAGGATAATAAGAGATGCCAATTTACCTTTATCTTTGCAGTTCAGTCAAGGTACACTCCTGAGGGACCACAGTCCCCTTTCTGTGTTCCCATTGATATGCTGCACAAAGTCCTCTGAGTTGGCATATTCATGAGTAAGATGCCCACGTGTCGATGCCAGCCTCTAAACTATGGAAGCCTGCTGAGGCCACTGCCAGACTAGAGCTTTTAGATCTTGTTGTTGTTGTTGTTTCTTTTGGTCAAAATGAGAAAAAGGATCCTCGTTGGCCTCCTTGACAACTGCCTTGAGCACACTTTTTTTATCTTGCATTTTTAATTGTACTTTTTCCATTACCATTTAGTCCCCTTTTACGTACCCCTCTGTAATCACCACACTGTTGTCCATGTCCCTGAGTCCTTTTTTTGGGCTCACTCCCTCCACCCCCTAACTTTCCCACTTAGCTGTCATCCTTCTATTTCTGAGTCTGTTTCTGTTTTACTTGTTAGTTCAGTTTGTTCATTAGATTCCACATATGAGTGAAATCATATGGTATTTGTCTTTCTCCATCTTCTCTTTTAGAAAACCAGGGGGTTCTTCAAACACAACTCATTGTCTCTGATTTAAGAACTCTATGGTGTGTTGATGGGACATTGAATTTCTAACAGCAGATTTTTAAAAGTTAGATGAATGGTAGAATGAATGAGTGATAGCACAAATGTGACAAAGAAAGAGTCTACTGTCTACAGGAATAAATAGTATAACTAAAGCCTCTTTTTAACATAAAATGTAGATTTCCGTTTGTGGTCATAATTGCATTTTAAAGAGCTAACAAGTGCTTGGCCATACCAAGCCAACCTTCTTTTTCTAAATTGCCTGTCCTTTCCAACACTTAGCTGCTAATTTGCTTCTTTTTTCCTCTGAGTAGGTTTCCCATCAGCACTAGTTTGGGGCTTTAACTGTTACCTGGACTTAATGTATAGTGTAAGAGAATCACTTTACCACCCTAGGTTTAAGTTATTTCATTAATAACAAAGATTAAGCCTGGTCTTCTCTAGATGCTGGGAGATCTTTGTCCAGAAATTGCTTATAATGTGGAGGATAGTAATTCATTTTGTGTTAAGAGCTCTTGAGACTTGGCTCTTCCCCGCTCCTTGTCTCCTGGTCATAATGGAAATTTCCTTCTACCATCAAATGGAAGTTGTATCATGCCAAGTATTCTCAGCAAATTGTTATGGGATTCAATTGAACAAGGATGCAATCGATTATAACAGAAATACATAATATTATTCTCCATTATTACATAAAACTTTCCTACGACTTTCTTTCACATATATTGTCACACTTTGGTTCTCATAAAACGTTATAACCTCCTCGCTTATCAGACAATGCTCTGCGATTCTGGCCTTCAAGTGTTCAGGCTTCTGATGTCCAGGCTGGCTGTCCCGTTTCTTCAGTTTGGCATTTTCAGAAAAGCCAATGTTTGGCTCTAGTCGTAAATCCAAAAAGGAGGAGCAGATTCTCAGGGAAGGGCAGTGGGCAGCAGGAGCTGGGGGTTGGGACTACACCTGGGTTCTAATCCCAGGACTGCCTCTGAAGAGATTTGGGGAGAAAGCAGAATCCCTCCAGGTTTTAGTTTCCTTTGCTCTGAAATGAAGGTGTCTGTTCAGTTGAGCCAGACCTCCCTTCCAGCTCTGCAGTTCTTTGGATATGAGAGCAGAGCATCATGTAAATGCTAAATACTAAATTTTCTAATCTTTTCAAATACTGATAATTTAAAATTAATGTTTATGACTCCCATTGTGTCTGAATCCTTGTTTTGCTTCATTTAACTCTAACTGGGTAAGCCACAAAAAACCAGCGAGTTCAGGCTGGTCTTGCCAGGATGTGGAAAGTTCTTTGCATCTGAAAAATCTTGGTGCTCTTAAATGTGCTTGAAACACTATATTAAAGATTCCATTCATTTTATTCCATTTAATTCTTCATGTAACTCTCTAACATGCTTATTCACATTTTTATTTACATACCAGGAAACAGAGACTCAGAGGATTGGGATTATTTCAGAAAAGTCACTCTGCTAATGGGTGAGAGATGTAGCATCTAAACTTCTGTGTGACTTATTTCAAAGCCAGTGTTATTTATAAGTACCTAACATTGCTTATAAGAAATTGAATGGAGCACACATGTGCACACACATATACAAACAAATGTGTGCCATAGAAAATGTGTCTGTGTAAAAGTGAATGAATGCATGATCAAGAGGTAGATTACACAGATACATGCAGGTGACGGCATTCTTCTGAGTGGCCAGGACCCACATTGGTTCCAAAGTGTCTGAACCAAGTTCTATGGGCAAAGTCCTGGCTTTCAATGGACAACGAGTCACTCCAAGTCAGTCTCCTTGACAAAAGAGCTTCTGATTGGCTGCCAACGTGTTTCCTGCCTGGGTATTTTTTTTTGTGTCCTTCACTTCTAAGCAATAGACCACAAATACAGAGGCAAGAATTGTTACATTTTCAAAATGCCTGCCACGCATGAGGGACCTACATCAGGGTGGACAGAATGTGGAACGTGTCACTTTTAGAGAGTTGTTTGAAGACGGTAACTGATTTGTTTACAACCTGGTGGCTTCACTAAAACAGAATCTCCCTTTCAAACGAAGACTACCTCTTCAGTAGGAAAAGGGGATTTACTTTAAAAGAGGGCCTCAGCACAAACACTGTCATCCCAGAAGTAACCAGCCCCAGGGTTTGCTCGTTCGGGCAACCAGGGCAGGGGAATCAGACAGCCTTGGAAGTCTATACATCGCACTAAAATTCCCCTAGAATATAGTCCCTCTACTGAGCAGTTATAAGCCGTACACTGACCAGAAACATATCTATCTTTCTGTCTTGTGACACGGCTACCATTTCTTTTCTTTAAGAAGAAAGCCTAGTTTCATTTGGAAGTTATTACCCCTTAGATGACCAAATCCTGCCCCAAGATGCCTAATATTTACTTTGCCTTTGAAGCATAATGGTTAAAGTTATTTCACCATCTGCATGATTTTTTTAAAGTTCTTAAACCCTGTCCAGTTATGACAGAGACCGAGATTCCACAATGTAAATGTGCCTCATTAATCAACTCTATTATTTGGGGGAGTAATGAACATTTTGCTATTTGACATCTGGTAGTGATTTATAGTAACAGAAACAGGAATTCCTAGTTTACAAAAGTGCACATGTATGATTTGATTTCTTTTGGTGTATTAAAAAAATCCCCCTGCTGCTTTTCTTGGCCAAAAAAAAAATTAGTGGGAGCAGGGAAGCTCTCTGGGTAGGGTTAGACTGTAAACTAACTAACCAGCTTAGAGGAAAATGTTGTGCGAGCTATGTAATGTGTAAAATCTGGTGTTTATGTAGCTCTTGAGCTGGCTCAAGACCAGTTACTAGTGAGTGATATCTAAACATAAAATAATTTCTACATAAACTGTGGGTTTGTAAAAATGTAAGCACTATATTTCTGTGTAGTCTGAAAGAAGGTATTCTTTGAAATAGATTATTAGTGTAAGGCATGATTCCACCCACTGTATTTTTGTGAGTTTTTCTTTTCTTTTTCTTTTTTTTTTTTTCTTGGAAGACTGATTAGGGACTTGGGCCTTTACCAAAAAGTCAACATGTACTTATAAAAATCTTGATATGCGATACACTGACTAAAGTGAAGTTTATGATTTACTTCAAGTTGACTTTGCTACTGTGCAATGAAAGCTTTAAATAAATGCATAATCATTCGGAATGTGTAGTCTCCAACTAAGCCATTAGTGCCTAGGCTGGCTTCTTGGTGGTATCCCCTTACGAACAACACTGATGCTATGTTAATGATTAAATATATATGAAAAAAATCACTCAGCTGGAGGCACAAAGAAAAATGAGATTAGAAAAGATTTTCAAATTATGGGAATTAAGCATTAATGGGTGGTTGTTTAGATTTAAGAAACGCAATACGGTCTTCTGCAGTGGGCTATAGAATTAGGTATTTATCCCTTTTAACAGATTCCACATGTAATAAATGGACACGTCAGTCGTGCCGTTATGGTGCTCTTATGAAGCACGCTTTCAAGGCTTCTTTGCATATTCAGGCCTCTTCATGATCCTCTTGTCAGAGTCACTCCTGGGCATTCAAAGATGTCTTTGACATCTAAGGAAAAGCCAATTGAAACCAGAAGGCAAAAAGTAGGGTTGGGTGATTGGGTGGCGTTGGTAACAAGACTTGCCACCCAGACAGGACCCAGGATTTGAATCTAAAGAACAAAGCCAGGGTTTCTCTCCAGTTCCTACCCACATGCTCTTAAATAAAGTCAAAGCTGGTAATATATGTCCAGCTTTAGAAATATATCAGTGTTCTGGAAACAGAATGGTTTCCTGCTGTATCAGTCGTGACTCTGTCGCACAGGACAGCATTGCGACTCAAAATGGCTTAAGAAAGAAAATTAATATACTGTCTCACCAAATAAAAATTCCAGGTGTATAGTTGGCCTCAGGTGCAATGGAATTTGGAATTCATACATTTTCCTCATGAATCAGTTTCTTGCCATCAATTTGCTGTGCCTTCTGCTGTGCTGGCTTCCTCTTCCAGCTTCACATGGAGCTTCTCGGTAGCTCCAGGCTCGAATGCAGCACATGTTTCACACCCAAGCAAGCTCGGGCTTCTGTCCTGCATGTGCACTTCGCATGGGCCCACATTTCACAACCACAGAGAAATCTAATGTTACCAAAGACACCGGTGTTTCCATCACTTGCATTCCTACACTTAGCTCTGGAACAATGCAACTTATAATCTCAACATCTGCTCTGTGACTAATTCTATTCGGGCCCCAGGGAAATGCTTCTCCCTATTACCTCAAAACAATTAGCAATTGCTTCCAAAGGCTGTGGGTTGCCAAGTTGCTGACACAGGAGGTGGGCACAGCCTTGGAGTGCAAGGAATCTTTGAGCAGTGGAAGCACTTAGGTAAGAAGAAAGAAAATTCCTTAGCTTGTCAAATCCTTCTAGAGAGCAGCAATGCAGTACTGTCTCCTATAATGAGAAGACCTGCCCAGGTGATTCTGAGTGTCCATTTTCTTGTTCCTCTTTGTATTCCAATACAGAAATGAATACAATATTCACAATACCTTAATAGAGTGGCTGAGAAAGATTTTGCAACATTAAGCAATTCAATTATTCTTAAATTTGTACATATTTAGGTCTAGATAAAATATAAATAAGCCATAATGTAAATTCTTTACATTGGCTAATGGATGGAGATTGAATGCTAGACTAGTAATCTTGTTTTTATGAAAAGATATAATAAGATTTAATTATATTTCAAAAAGTTAAACAAAAGTTAGCTTTATTTAAATGCACTTATTTAAAAATAGTTGGCAAGTTAATTGCAATAAATTTTTATTCTTTAAATTTGATAGCTAGTTGCATATTTTAGAAAAAAATTGGAAAACTTAATAAAATTGTTTTTATTATAGTTTAATTTATATTTTGAAGGAAAATATACTGATTAAATATATAAGATATACATTTTGATTAAAGTATACGTTGCTTATAATCACATTTTATACTTAGCCTTTTAAAGTATTGAAAGTAAGTGAAGACTATATTTTATTTTATAGAAAAACCATAGTACTAAACATTTTTAAACTTAATCATTCTGACAGGATATTAGTCAAGATGGATAACTATAACATATTTTATTTAACCATTTGTTATATTGAAATATAATTTTAAAATGTTTATTTATGTGAGTCTCCATTTGCATTGTTAGTGCAGGCTCCACAGGTGTTCAGGAAGGTTCCCTCCTCCAATTTCAAGGCTAAGTTTTACACACTAGAGAAAATGTGAGATTTTTTAACATATAATTTTAGAAAAAAATTAATTTGGCTGAAAGGTGATGGCATATATATTAAACTTTGCTTTTAGGTACCACTTGGAAAGATTTATTTTTGGTGAATAAAAGCTTTGCTTTTTGTTATAGAGACATAAAATAAATATTAAGAACAAAAGTGCTAAATATATTTCCTTCATCCTAACGGTTTCACTCACAACTCTTCCTACAGTTCATTCCCTGCACTTGTGTAGGCACAGCACCAACGGCTCAATGTTTGTGTTACTGCACACACAATCAGGTTGTCTCTAAGTGTAGAAATGGATAATCATCAATTAGAAATACAATTCAGCAAGATATCTGCTTGTCAGTAGTATGTAGTCAAAACAGTTTCAGAAGACTAAAAATCAAGGAGAGATTGTTTCACAATTATGATACCATTTCACATTTTAAAGAAGTTTTACATATTTTCAAAATGCTATGCTATCCTACGTAAGTCTTTATATAGCATTTATATTTCATTAGGTATGATGAGTAATCAGAGATGATTTATAGTGCAGCATTTTATATAGAGACTGGAATGTGCACAGATCCCGTGTCCTTGGCGGGTCTTGGAACAAATCCCTTGTGGATACGGAGGGAATTGAGTGTATGGGGTAAAACTTGGTCAGTGGGGAGCAGCCCTGTTCTATAGGTGTCTTACCCGCCCATTTCCAAACCCTAGTCTTGAGAAAAAGCAAAGATTTGGGCGGAAACCACTCACATAATGTTCTGTTGCAGATGAAACTTATGCGGTGGGCTTTTCACTCACATCACTCCTGTAGAGGCTTTCTCCAATTTGTTTCCCGCCTCCCATTGGATCATTCCAAAATGAGAATTCTGGGGTTGCTTCCAAATCTCGTACTGAGAAAGCATGTCGCCCGTTTTGTTCTCCTATACAGTTAGCCAACCACCAACATGGTTTAGATGGAGAAAAAACAAATGTTTATTTGGCCTTAGGCTTTAAATGTCTTTACAATTTCATTCTAAAAATATGAAAGGTGGGCACTTAATACAAGAAACATAAACTAAAATGAAAATAGGCTTTTTTTTTTGCCAGTTTATTTATATTTTGCTTAATTTTCTTGGTCTGCTATATTTTCTGCTGGTCGAGGGAACAAAGTTCTTCCCTTAGGCCTTAGTTGGTTACCATAGTTGTCGTAAAGATGAGTATCAGAATGCTCACCTCATGCATGACCATCACTCTGCTCAAGCCAGATCTGAAAGTTTGACTTTGGACTCTGTAATGGAAAGTGCTGAACTAAGTGCTCCTTATTAGACCACAGAAATGTTTATTAAGAGGATGTGGTGATCGAACAACAGAAGCCTCAAATGCAAGTTTATAAAGTAGGTGACCTCCTGCCAATGTACTTCATTTCTCAGATTGGTCTGAGCTATTCTCTAGACAGCCACCACCAGCCTCCTGCCCCCTCCTGTCTGGGGGAGTGTGGTTTTTGGATATGTGTGGGTTCAAAGCCAGTCACAGCAAGGACTGGTAAACAGCAGCTAAGCAACTGCCTGCGAGGCGCGGCCACCCCCAGTCGGTTGTGAGTGGGGTTACCCTGAAGGCTGGATCCATTGCAGTGCAAGGTTAACCTGAAACACTTCCAGAACACCCTAGTGTGTGTCCAAAGATGACTCTCTTCACTCGAGAATATTTCAGAGGGAAAACCTCCCATTAATTCATTCAATTTATTTCACAACGTAAGAATGTACCTGTGATGAATCAAAGTTCATCAGTTGCAATGCACCTACTATATCAAAAAAGCCTCTGGCGACTGCCCTGCCCACAGTACCTGTTCAATGAATGATTGCCCCTGTCATGGTTATTGTTGTTAGAGGAACACCAGGATGTCTTAACCAGTTTCAGGGAATTGGGTGGGTGCTGACTCACAAAAGTGGGTGGACGGGTATAAAATGGGCAATCTGCTTTGGCTCAAATGAATTCTTATACAGTACATCTAGGTTTATTGTTGAACTCTCAGACTTTCTTCAGTCCAGAAAATCCCTCTGCCCCTACCCCTCTGTCCACTCTGTAACAACACACACCCAGGCTGAACTCTATTAGCCTCAGTCTCGTTCATCACCCTGAAATGTCCTTGGATCTGGAACATGTTCCTGGGTCCTGCAGTCCTCTGAAATAATCTCAGAAGCATCTCACTGCCAAAGTGTGCCGAGGGTTGCACGACCCCGCCGTTGCACACTCCATCTGGTCGGGGAATCCCACTGAACCCAGCCGTGCCAGAACTACACAGAGCAAGTTTAAATCAGTGCCCTTGATTTCATACCAGATCCACACATTCTGTAAAAAACAAAACCCTTTCTTTAATGTCAGCAGGCACATAACTAGGGAATTGTTTTCTCAGGGGTGTGAACCTCTGACCTATTCAGGCAGCAGATAAGTAAACAGATGATGAAAGAAAAGTCTCCATGGCCTCTCCAGGCCCGGAGGCTATCTGGGTGAGAAGCCCCTCTGAGGGGTCTGAACTCTGTGTGCTGCCCTTGAAGAGCAGGTGGGGAAGGGGAGGGGGGAGATTGAGGGGAGGAAGGGCTACTCACCTTATACTCAGTGCTGGAGACCCAGCGTCAGCGTTGATGTTGCTCTGATGCTTTGGGTTCAGTTATGGGCCTTATTTGCCCTAGCTTGCATCAGCTGCAGATCAATTTCTAAATTGTTCTGGGAAAGCCACATAATGAAAACTTGTCAGTGAAGAAAAATGACTAGCGTCAGTTGCAGCCTGACTCGTGACCGTTTACTAGTGGGGGTTTAATGTTCTCTGGGTCTCCCTTAGTGGAGTATTATATACACCACCTTCCTAATGTGCATGGTGGTGTGAATTAGCTTTTTGAAACTGCAGGAGAGCCTATAATTTAGGGACTCATGGCCATAACCACCGCAAAGAAAAGGATTCGGGTCAAAAATAGAATAATTCAAAAATACCATTGGAAGCACTTTTACCTAGTATGAAGCTTTTGCCAAAAGAAAGAGCAGCCAGTATGTTCTTAATGCCTCCTTAGAGAACGTTAAATTCAGAAGTATGGTTTCGAATTTGTCGATATGATACATAAAACCCAACATTCTATGACTATAATTAAATCACTTTAAAACCTCAATCTAAAACATAACAATACTTTCTTCAAATAATTTTCTTCTCTGTAAAGGATATGAACACTTTAATGGTAGACATTTGGAAATTCTGTGTTTGAGGTCATGGGGAAGTTCTGCTGGTAGACAGGCAAATCTTTTAAAGGTACAATTCCATTGTATACAAATGAAGTTATTTCTAACTCCACCTAAGCAGGTGACAAAAGAAAATGTTGGAGGAGTTTATATGAATTGGGTGGGGATGTATTTCATGCATCCGCTCTCATAATTACTGAAACAGATGAAAACCAAATCAGTTGCTTGCACGGTTTGCCAATGGCAGAGTCAGCAGGCAGGGCTGGAAAATCCAAGTGCCTTCCTGAATAATAAAAAGTCATAAACCTAAGGTCTTCTACTAAAAAAAATAAACATGAAGAAGAAATATAAGGAGGTTATAAATTTGATCTTAAGCTGAATAAAAAAATAAAATCCTCTAAGTAATGGTAGACCTTGAGACTTCCGTTTCCTCAAAATTTTTTGGGCCAGGTGATTCTTACTAATTGCATCACACTAAAATTCATTGTAATTCTGTGTTTAGGAGAATTCATTGTAGTAGCTTCCAAACTGGCTTCCTAATATTTCCTCACTTCTTATAGATTTTTTCAACATAATTAAATCAGATTATACCTTTCTACTGCTCCCCATTATCCAACCTCCTTACTTTAGCCTGCAGTATCTGATCTAACCTCACCTGTCTCTCAAAGCCCATCTTCCATCCCCTTCCTCCTCAGTCTTTGGGCTAAAGCTATCCTAGCCCTTGAAATGTCCCTAACAAATGTCAAGCTACCTTACACTTGCTTTTTTTTCTCTGCCTTAAATGTTCTTCCTCAAGCATTTTTACATGGCTTCCTTAAATGAAGTGTCTACTTCATTTAAGCCTTGACCCAATTGTGAATTTCTCAGACATGCTTTCACTGATTGGCTTTCTGTAGAAAAAACCACCCCACCTTACTCTCTAACACCTCATTATTGTTGGTTCAACTACAAATATGTGTGCTCTTCAACATTGTGTTTATCTCCATCAGAATGTCAAGTTCTGGAATGGAGGAACCTTCTCAGTCTTATTTTTATACACTGCTGTTATTTCGCAGGTAGAATGGTAGTAGATCAGTAAATATTTGTTAAAATGGATAAAATGTCCATAAACAGTGGAAGAAGATCTCCAAAATAAATAGGTACAAGCAGAAATATTTAGAAGAAAATCCCTTAAACCTAATGCCTTCAAATTTCACCAGCTCATAAAAATCATTTTCATTGCTTAAAACATGAACTTATGGATTTGGGGGACCCATCTCATATTTAGTAACTTAGGACCTTAGAGGAAGGCCTCCTGTCTTAAATCTGCTAAGGCTGCCCAAATAGAACATACTAAATGGCTTAGACAACAGAAATTTACTTTCTCACAGTTTGGAGGTTAGAAGTCCCAGATCAAGGTGTCTGCAGATTCAATTTCTGGCAAAGGGTCCTTTACTGGCTTGGAGAAGACTGTGTTATCACAGGGGCTCTTTTTGTGTCTGTTCAGAAAGGGAGACCACTGATGTCTCTTTCTCTTCTTCTAAGGACACCATTCCTATCAGATTATGGTCCCACCCTTATGCTCTCATTTAATCCTAATTTCCTCCGTACAGTCCCATTCTCCAAATAGAATCACACTGTGTGGTAGGGCTTCAGCATTTGAACTCTTGTGGGACACAATTCAGTTCATAACATCTTCAGAATCTGTATTTATAGCAACATCAAGAGTTCTTAGGTAGTTCATATGGCCATAAAAGTTTGGGAAACATTACTTAGTGGTAAAAATAACTTCTGGCTACACAGAAAAAAAAAGTGTCTATGGTTCTTGGTGGTTGAATCAGATGATAATATTGGGGGGAATTCCTTAGAAAAGGATATTAATAAAAGCTAAAGTTTCGAAAAAAGCAGTGACTTCCAGCCAAGATGGAGGCAGGAAGATACACTTTGCTTCCTTGCACAACCAAAAGAATGACAGGAAATTTAAAAACAAAAAACAACCAGAACTGCCAGAAAACACAACTGTTTGGAAGTCCAACAACCAAGGAGTTAAAGAAGAAACACTCATTTAGATTGGTAGGAGGGGTGGAGACATGCAGCTGGGTCAGAGAAGACAAGTGGCAATTCCACAGACCTGGTGGGTGAGGTGGCAGCTGGCAAACCAGGAGGTCCCACATTTATGTATGGATAAGGTGGGAGGAACAGGAGGGAACGAGACAGACCATACAACCCAAGGTTCCAGTGCAGGAAAATAAAGCCTCAAAACCTCTGCCAGTAAAAACTAGTGGGGCTTGCAAAGGTAGGAGAAACTCCCAGCCTCACAGGAGAGTCCGTTAAAGAGACCTGCAGGGTCCTAGAACATTCACAAACCCACCCACCCAGGCATCAGCATCAGAAGGACTCAATTTGTTTGTGGATGGCAGGAAAGTGACAGAAAGCCAGCTGAGCATGTAGCATTGTCTCCTCTCTGACCCCTCCCCCCATATAGCACCACAACACAGCAATGTGGTTTGCCCCTACTAAGGCTCCACCCTTTGTATGTAGCAGGTGGGGCAAGGCGAAAAAAATATGGCCCAAATGAAAGAACAGATTGAAACTCTCGGAAAAAACTAAGCAATGAGGGGATAAACAACTTATCAGATGCAGAGTTTAAAATGCTGACAATCAGTATGCTCACAGAAATGATTGAGTGCAGAGGTAAAATGGAGGAAGAAGTGAAGGCTATGCAAAGTGAAATAAAGAAAAAAATACAAGGAACGAACAGTGAAGTGAAGGAAATAAAAATCTGGAACAGAATGAAGAAACAAGTATTCAAAAAAATGAAGAGAGGCTTTAAAAACCTCTGGGACAACTTTAAGCATTCCAACATCCAAATCATGGAAGTTCCAGAAGGAGAAGAGGAAGAGCAGAAAATTGAAAACTCATTTGAGAAAACAATGAAGGAGAACTTTCCCAAGTAGAAAAATAGACCTTCAGGAAATGCAGGAAGCTCAGAGAGTCTCAAAGAACTTGGATCCAAGGAGGAACACACCAAGACACAACATAGTTACATTACCCAAGATTAAAGAGAAGTAGGGAATCTTAAAAGCAGCAAGAGAAAAGAAGACAGTTACCTACAAAGCAGTTCCCATAACACTATCAGCTGATTTCTCAAAAAAAAACCCTTGCGGGTAAGAAGGGTCTGGAAAGAAGTATTCCAAGTTATGGAAGGCAAGGACCTACATCCAAGATTACTCTATCCAGCAAAGCTGTAATTTAGAATGGAAGGGCAGATAAAGTGCTTCCCAGATAAAACCAAGTTAAAGGAGTTCATCATTACCCAGAATTTATTATACGAAATGTTGAAGGGACTTATCTAAGAAAAAGAAGATTAAAAGTATTAACAGTAAAATGATAAGAAACTCACAACTATCCACAATGAACCTAAAACAAAAACAAACTGAGTAAATGACTAGAACAGGAACAGAATCACAGAAATGGAGATTGCACAGAGCGTTATCAGAGGGGAGTTGGAGGGGGGATAATGAGGGAAAAGATGGAGGGAATAGGAAGCGTAATTTGAGATACAAAATAGGTGGGGGAGCTTAGGAATAGTATAGGAAATGGAGAGACCAAAGAACTTATTTGTACAACCCATGGACAAGAACTAAGGTGGAGGAATGTTGGTGGGATGATGGGTACAGGGCAGAGGGGGATTAAGGGGAAGAAAATGGGACAACTGTAATCACATAATCAATAAAATATCCTTAAAAGAAAAAGAAACAATAAAGGTATGAAGGAAAGTAACCAAATCCTAACCAAGTATTTACTTTAATTTAGAAACCTCTGTAGAGAGTCAATTGTCCTTCAGTCTTACTGAGCTTTACCTAAATGGTCTGTCTATTGAACCATCTACATGGGGGTGCGGCCTTCAACCACGTCCTGCCAAACCCCTGTTTGCTGATTTCTGAGGCAGAGCTCAAAGCATGTAAGTCAAGTCCAGGGATTAAGGAGGCAGGTTAAGTCAAGGCAGGCTTAAAACTTAATTGCACACTATGAGCATCTGTCTTCTCAGCCTCTGGGTCTAGAGATGGAAGGTGGAGTATTTTGATTTTTTCCGCTCCTCCCTCAATTACTTTTATTATTTTTTTTAGTTTAAATAGATTGTGGGTATCAAGGCCCTGCTGGGAGGTACCAGCAGTCTTATTTGCTGGGGGAACATGAATGTATTAAGAGGTATCTTGGACAAGATCTCTATACTTAGAAGTTCTCTACAAGATAAATGTTCTTCAATATTTTCAAAGTTCCCTTAGATTCCTCACTCTGTCATTATCCTTTAAGCCTCCTGCTATTAGAATTCATTTGCCCATTTCTTACACATTATGTCAACGACCAATGGAAAATGCAGGCAAGCATAGGCCAAGTGGTGGGACTTCAGAATGTGTTGCTGCTGAATTTTCTCTCTGCTCTCTTCTTTTTCTCTCTCTCATTTCTTTTTCTACTTGATCTTAATAGACATAAGGGCATATCATGAAGCTCAAGCCCAATCAGGAAATGAGATGTCAGCTTCTTTATTTGTAGATGCTCTTCATCACCAAAACGTGGTTCTCGTAGTTCTGATCTGGAAAAATCCTCAGAACTCCATGCCAGCCACTTATGGATCTGTCTTAGAATTCCCTCTCTCCTCTGTGTCATTCAATCATGTGATGGAAGGAAGAGAGGTGGGCAGTAGTAGGAATCAGTGGCCACATCTTGAAAGGTCCATAGACTTATGGAAGTACTAGGAGTTCTATTTTTATCATAAACCTTCAGCTGCAATTCTAAAACAATGGGAAAAGTCCCATTGACAGTCACTCCCAAAATCTCTGAGATTTACATTTTTGATGCATGGTTGTAAGTTTTTGCGAAAGCAAATTGTATGTAATGGGTCATGTGTCACTGAGGTACTTTTGGAAGTTTTTGATGGTCCTCTTAACAACAGGTTGTGTTTGATTTATTTATTTTTCTCTATAGAGTAAATAAAACTCTGGTAAATAAAAATTTTAATTCATTATTCCCTTTCCCTATCTTAAAAAAAAACTTTTTCATAATTACTTTTTTTGTGTGAAATGTTAATAGTGTAGGCATACCGTATAATTCTTTATGCAACATCTAAGATTTTTTTCCACCTCTCCCTAAAGAACTGGTTTTTATTCCCTTGGGGGCAATGTTGGACCCATTTTGAATGCATAGGACCAAGTAATAGCATGAAACAGCAGATTTCAGAGTACTCTTAAAATATAATATTGCTTTATAAAAGGCTCAATTATCATAAATTTTATCCAATGTAATTGGTGCAATGATTGAAATAAACACTCCAGGTCTGTTCTGCAGCAGCCACAGAGATTGCACGGCAGTTCTCACACTGGAGAAAAGACAGTCAGCAAACTGCAGCCCAGAGCTTGAACCTTCCCTTCATCACCTGGGTGAGCTCCCTGATGGTTTTGCCCCTCGACTTCCACTTTTAGCACTCTCAAACAATTCCCAATAATCCTGAATTCTGCTTTTCAGCAGATGGCCTCTTTATAGACATTGGACTTTGTTTAAATTGAACCTCTGAAGACAAGGCCAGCTCTCTGCTTCTTTTGATATGTTAGTGTGACCCTCTGTCAAAGATTGGCTCTCACTCCGGGCTGGAGTCTCTTATGTCAGAGAGACATACTGTGTGATTTTTGGCTTTTACCTTAACTGTAAAGACGAACTTCAAGTTTCAATTAGAAGTAAGGGGGGTGGAAATGGGAGGGAGGTGGGGAGCACGGGGTGGGGTGGGGGGGCTGGGATGGGAGAAATAGACAAAAAACTGTACTTGAAAAATAACTAAATAAAAATTTTAAAAATAAATAAATAAAAATAAATTTGTGCTCCTGAAACCTACATAACTTTATTCATTAATGTCACCCCAATAAATTCAATTAATAAAAAAATAAAATAAAAGAAGTAATAGTCTCTAAAGTGCCCTATAGAAATGTACAATTTTTATTCTCAATGCTTAGACTTATTCTCTCTCATTAGAGATCCATACTGAACAATGGAGCTTTGCATGCACACATTAATGAAAGTGCCATGCAGGAAAAAAAGTCATAAAATGCAAACCCAAAACAAAAGGCTTGAGAAATGTATGTAAAGATTTTGGATTTTATTGTAATCCCCTGAACTAATGCTGCATACAGTGCCTTTTAAATCTGTGCCATGGGTATGGAGAGGAAAATTGGGAAATAATAGACCTTTCCTTTACTCATACACTCTTCTTACCTCCACTCACCCCACCACCAGCCAGCCTGATCAGCAAAGAATCAATTGTAACAATAACTACAAAATTAAGGATTAGAATTTGGACTTTTATAGAGCAGTTATATTTTCTATAAATGGAATTCCAGTGGCATAAAATACAAAAAGCTGAATAAAAGATAATAGGGAAAAAAAGAGTGACAAAGGAAAATGCCAGGAAGTAATCTTCAAAATTGTATCATAGGTCACTAAGCTCCATGTAACAGAAACCAGCAACAACCTAAGTCAAGAAGAATCCTTGAACTGTGGCATGAGTCCTCAAGGACTCGGGCACTTCATCTCTGCCACGTGTCCTCAGATGCTGCCTTCCTCATGGGTGTAGTATGGCTGCAGTGGTTCTGGACATCACATCCAGATCCATGAAAGACAAGGTCAGACTCTTTTCTCGTCATTCTGTTTTTAAACTATTATTATTTTTTTACCAGATTGTTGTCACATATCCATGTCTGGAACAGTGATTAGCCAAGGGGAGTAGGACCATAACCATAAGTGTGTTAGAAAAATGCCCTGTGGCTTCCCATGGATTTAACTGCCTGATGAAACCAAATGCAGAGCCCTGACTGTTGTGGCTCAGTCAGTTGGGCATTATCTCACAAAGGGAAGAGTTGTTGGTTTGATTCTCGGTCAGGGCACATGCCTGGGCTGTGGGTTTAGTTTCCAGTCTGGGCACCTGCTAGAGGCAACCAGCTGATGTTTCTCTCTCACATCCATGTTTCTCTTCCTCTCTTTCTCCATCCTTTCCCTCTTTCTTCCTCTCTTCTCCTCTCTAAAAATACATACATACATACATACATACATACATACATACAATCTTTTTTAAGAAGCAGAGCAGAGGAAGATAGAAACCTAAGTTGTTTGAGGGCCCTGCCAGTGTAAAGGAGGTGGGTAGGAATGGGGAATGGCTTTTAGATTGGCAGTAACTGCTTCCTGTCCCAGAGTTTAATTATATTGAAAAGAAATAGTTTCATTTCTCCTCAGAAAGATTTTGAGCTCATCCCCTGAAATAATGTTATGTGCAGTTCCATTTTTGGAGCTATTTTATCCATTTTCATTGAACACCATAAAGATGCAGCACCAACTCGCTTACTAATGAAGTTCAGTGTCAAGTGCCAGTCCATGATGAGTGTTGGGGGAAGGGTTTTGACATAGTCCTTCCAGCCAAATGTAACTGACGCCAACATCCTTGATCTCTGTAGCATTTTCCACTGCAAATGTCTTCTCTAGCCCATTCCCCTCAAACTTCTTGAAGTTCTCCTTTATCTCTGAGTTCAACACTACTTTGCTCCATCTCACATTTTTCCTCTTTTGGATTCACTACCTCATTCTGTGGCTACCTCCTCCTGGAGCCCAAGCCCTTTCATGTCTAAGTCCAATCAAGGTCCTTGTCTTTATTTTTGTGCCTTTGGAAATTTCATTTATTTTCAGGCCATGAATGGCTATCTCTGCATTGCTTAGAAATAGTTACTCCTGTGGGAAGTTGCCTCAAATGTATCATGGCTGAAAGTTATCACCAAGTCTTTCTCCCCAAATTGGCTAGCAATCTGAACTTAATGACATTATCACTGTAGCAGAATTCAGATTCAAAACTTTGTATCATGACTGATTAGATTTTATATTAGTTTTTATCTTACCAAGCAAGTCCTGTTGTTTCAATTTTTCTACTCACATGGCTCTCACATTGGCTTTTTATATAAGATAATGCATGTAAAATACTTAACAAAAATGCCAACCACAAACTAAAAAGTCAACATGTCTGCTCCTACTGTTGCTATTATAATAGTACAGAAATATCATAGTTGGGTTATTGAAAAATCTTTATAAATGTTTCTACTCTGTTTCTTCCCAAATTCTAGCTCCACATCTACTTACATAAATGCTTGCATCATCTTATTACTATGTTTAATTCTCTAATACCTATCTGATTTAACATGAATGTCGACAAGGCTCTACATAATCTAGTATTCCAAGGTTATCTCATTGACTTTTCAACAAATCTCTTCTTCCACAGAATCAATCAACTTTCATTTCTTCTTCCCTTCTTGTCCATATGGACTCAACTCTACATTCAGGGCTTAGTGTGAACTGAGAATGTTTAATTCAACTCCCTTTGGTGTTGATGGGAAAACTTAGCACTATAGACTAGTCCAAGGCCAAGTGATCACTGAGGGAGAGGCAAAGACTGGCCTCAAAGTCGGATGCTCTGTCTCCCCACTTAAAACTCTAATTTATAAAATCTAAGTTCAGCACAGTATTGCTATTTACTTATATTCATGTTCAACTAACCCTCATGTTCACTTTTTTACATAAATGAATGTAAATTCAGCTTTACTGGTGTCCTTAAACTTTGACCAAAAATAAGGAATATTTACTTAGCCTCAATGATTTTTAAAATTATTTTTAGCTCAGTGTTCTGGCCAATACAGATCACATCTTTATCTCTATTCTTCCCATTTGTACAGATCTTTGAATCAAAATGTTAAGGATGGCAATAGTTCTGGGCACCAAGTAAGACTCATTCACTACCTGAGAACCTAATACCTTCCCCATCTCGACCCAGAGCATTCATTAAGGTGTTCACATCGGTTAGCAATAGCTGATATATTTTTGCCATGTATAGTTAATCAAGCAATTTAAGGTGGCATCAGATAACTTAGCGCAATTTCTATCTGACCCTGGGGTCAGAATTGTGTTTCAGGTGGCCTGCAGTCCCATAGGCAATCCCAATGTCACTTTTACAATGACTCTATTTTATATACTGTGGAGGAGAAGGGAGAAGAGGAGAAATAATAAATACCAAAGACTTAATCTGCAAGACAGAACATGCTTATCAATAACTTCATGTTCATAATGGCTTCATGTTCAAAGCTTTTACAGCTTTGACCTTTATCTTTCCCCTATGATGCAAGGACTAATAATTAAGTTTCTGTTATCTGAATCTGTGTATCTCTTTCAACTTTTTCATTTACATAATAGTCTTCTCATGCAAAAAAAAAAAAAAAAACCCAAAAGAAAACAAAGCAGGGGTGTGGTCAGCTTAACTCAGAACCAGAGAAAAAGGAGAGAGAAAATGAGGCAAGAGAACTGGAAGGAAGAACATGTATGATCTTTGTTTTAAAGAGTTTTATGTTGTGGGACATCGAGATGAGTTCAGATCCTGTAAATGGCCCTATGTCAGACCCTGCCACCTCCAAACACGTGACAGAAAAGGTATGATATCCTGAATGTCATCAATATGCAATATGCAAGAGAGAATGAATTTAGAGATGAGAGCAGGGAGACTTAAACAGAACATCTTTGGAACTAGTTCTCTTTGGCAGTGTCTACACCACAGAGCTATTTCTCAGCAGTGTTTCATAGTTGTGCATTAATGTTAACATTGAGTACATGCTTGGGGATAAGACTCTGTGTGGCTTGGGAGGATCACTGAGGAGTGACCAGGAATTATGTGCTCAGCCATACGAATACAGTTGCCTTAGAGTGATGCCAAGTGCAAAATTGGTTTGCAGAAGAAAAATTAATCATTCTTAAATCAAGAAGAGAATACAAATTAGCCACTAGGTCACATTTTCTGATTGCATTGTACTGTTCTTCAGATGTGCTCAGTAGTGTATAGACCAGATTTTGTTATCCTTAATTCTTCATGCCTTTTTCTGACTTTCTTCATTTGTTTAGGAGTATTTGGCTACTAATGAAAATGAAACTGCCTCCCGGGACAGAAATGGTTTTCAGCCTCTAAGCTGCCTCTGAATTTTTGTAACTGCCTCTTCTGTTACTCACATCTCTGATCTATTTTGTTTAAATGCAAAATAAATACAATTATTCAATGAGTCAGTATCATCCAGGAAGCAACACATAAGTTTACTCTTTGATGGTTACTTTAGGGAGAATGTGTTAATTTTCTCTCTGAAATAGTACAATAGGCTTCTCTTATAAAAGCAATCATTTATAGCATGATTAATTTCTAGTTCAAACCCTACCTTGACATGTCATTTGTTCACTTAGTACAAAGCTGTTATTGATCAATTATTGATACGATTAAGAGCATTTCAGCTTCCCTAAATATAATGATGAGCTCTAAATAATAATTATGAACTGCTAAAATGAGTTGAATTTTATTTTTGATAGTCCTTATACTCCCTAAATACAGAGAATCAATTAACTTGTGAGTAAGTTCAACAGAAAATATCTATATTGGTCATGCTTCTTAAGACTACAATATTTGTTTTCCAACTCTAGGAAAAATAACATTATTCTGATCATATGAATGCAAGTAAATACCTAATTTTTTTCCTTCAACAACAAGAAAAACAGAAAATAAAAAAAACCTGTCTACCCCACTTATTTATTGTGCTTTGATCTCTGACCATTTAATTTTTTCATTTTAATATAGTATCTATTATTTCGTACTAACTTTCATCCCAAGATCATGTCCACTAACTAAAAAATGATTCTGTTGGAACATAATTATTTGAGAAGCTAAGAATGCCTCAATGCACACACCAAAAAGAGTAAAGGATATTTGTGAAATACTGGTTGCCTTTGAGAGATCCTGGCATTTGCAACAACATGGATGAATGCGGAGGATATTATGCTAAGTGAAATGAGCCAGGCAGAAAAATATGGCATGGTGTTACTTATTTGTGGAAACTGAAAAATATATACAATAAAAATGAAACTCCTAGAAACAGTAGAAAAGTGGTTGCTAGGGTGAGGGGTTGGGAAAGAAGAAGATGTTAAAAGTGTAAACCTTTCAGTGAATAAAATGAATAACTTCTGAAGATCTAATGTACAGTGTGGTGATTATAGTTGGCAACATTGTATATAATTAAAATTTGCTGAGAGAGAGCATACATGTTCTCATACAAAATAGTGAATGAATATGTGGAGTGAAGGATATGCTACTTACCTTGTTAGGAATGTTTCATATTTATTTATAAAACCACTTACATTACGCATTTTAACTATCTTACAATTTTATGCATCAATTCTACCCCAATAACATGGGGAAAAACACAATTTCCCAGCTCCTCTACTCTTTAAATGACTTGAGTTCCTGCTGTGTCCTGGGTTAGGGTACATGTGTCTTTGCACAGAGTCTGTGGGAGGGTTCCTATCGGGTGGTTAACCTAAGTGGGTGCCAGTCTCTCTGAGTGCTATGGGGAATTGGCAAGCTCTGGGAATGAGCAAGTGAAAAATGTTCTTCCTTTTATTTATGAGGCCAAGTGAGGAAGGGACCTAGGATTAAAGCCAAACAAAGTTTAGTTCCCTCAGTTTTGGAAATTCACTGAGTTCTCAAGCTCATGTATTGGCTCAGCAGGAATAAATTTTGATAAGCTTGAATTATGAGGTCTTCAAAACACATGTAGCTTGTAATACAGTGCTATTCAGAGATTGCTCACTCTTCTAGCTTCTGTCGATTGGTTTATGCATTGTCTTTATGTGTGTGTGTATACATGTGTATGTATATGTATATACATATATGTGCACACATAATATGTACACACATATAAATAGTGGAGCAAAATTAGATGTACAGTTGTTTATATGAACAATAATACAATGATTAATAAAGAATAAAGAATAAACTGCTTTGCATACTCCAAACTGTAAACCCACTTTTGCCAAGCACTGTATGTGTTTATATGTGTATATTTATATATATGTAATATATCTATTTTAACCACACACATAGTTCCCTGCTAAGTTTATTGGATTGGTGTGCTTAGTCTTTTGGTAGATTATTTTAATATTTTATGATAACTATGAGATTATTTATATTTCACATTAGCAATTAGACACCTGCTCATTGTAGCTTGGCCTTAGGCATGACTCACAATGCTGCACTCGGGAGTTGCTGACAGCTGGGGGAAGCCATGTTTGTCCAGGATGGTTTTTGAATTCAACCACCTGGGTCAGCAATGCAGCTCATTTCTCACCATCAACAGTGGCTTCCTGTGGGACAAAAATTCAGTACTTGTATATTGCATGAATTAATAGAGGATTATGCTTTCTTAGCATTAAAAAGAAGCAAACCAAATTGATGTCCCTTTATATGCTATTATTAGAACTCATAAAAAAGTTGAGAAATCTACCCTAATCTACCCATTAGGTTAACATTTCTTTCCATTAGCCAAATGTAACCCCCTGATAGTGAAATCCTTTGCCATGGCACCAATGGGATAGAAATCCTTTGTTTCATTGGCTTCATCTACTACAGAAATCATCTTTTCCTGGGGACACTCCAAGATAGCTGGGCCTCTTACAACATAAGTTCTTTCAAATGCAAGTATGAACACAAGCAAACAAATAAACTTGACCTGTCAGTATGTGGCCTCTTCTTACACAGAACCTGCATTTCCAGAGCATCTTGAAATATACACTGATACCACCTTTTAACATTTTCAGAGTAAATGAATTTTCACTGATAATGCAAAAATTAAAGGCCAAATGATTGGACTACTAGAAGGTGAACTGAAGTAAACCTTGTATTACTTATTCATTTCTGCCTTGTGTTCTGCCTTAAAAACTAAATGTATAACATTTTCTCATGTGAACTCCTGAATCCTCTCCAAGGAATGAACACTATGCACGATGACCAAACCAGCCACGGAAAGTGGAGATCCTGAATGAATGTACTGCCCTTAAGAAGAGTATCTTAGGAAAGACACAGAATTGCTTCTTAGACACCTATGGCAGCAATCTACTAACCTTCTGGCTCATTCCGGTGGAAAAAGATGGTACAGCAATATAAAAACAACATTACTATTAAAGTTAAATAGCTCTGAGCCTCACATTCTTAAAATAATAATATTGGCCTTTTGCCTCTGTTATAGCAATATATTAAATATTCATGTTGATATTTATTTTCTAAATGTAAAATGGAATTAGGATAACAAATAAAGTCTACCATCTGGTGATAATATTAGTTATATATTACATTTTTTTTTGTTTTGAGGGATTTTACATGTTTGATTCAAGGTAGCTTAGTGAATAATGCATAAACATCTTTAAAAATGCATTTCAATAGTTGAGGTTATAGTTGGTTGTCAGGTTCTCATCTTGAACTAATAACATGGTGATTTTCTTTTTGTACAGAACAAAACTATGGAGAAGAGAGCCATTATAAAACTAATCAGTGTTGAGCCAAAAAAAATTTGATATAGATTCTCTACCAGTGAGTTCATTTTCTAGAGAGAAACCACAATAATATTCTCTATAAATGTTAGTTTTCCTGAAGCATCTTCTTAGGATAGCAATTTCTTGTGACTGAAAGTAATCTAAAAATAGTCTAAAGGTCTAAGAAATATGCTATATTTATAAAACCTAACATAAGTAAAAGATATAAAGCAATGGAAGACAATAGCCATTTTCTACAGTTCTACATTTTGGAAGGAATCATTTATATCTTTCTAGTTGGCATAAACTGGTGGTACATGTATTAAACTTTACTTTGGAGCTAGATGGGTACTAAAGGTTTAACTCCTTTATCTATGGTTTTCTAAGTAATAATTGTCCATAATGTGGCCATATTCTGGGTTCTGTTTCTCAGTTCTGAAGGCTCAGACACTTGTATAAATCTGCCGTGAGATTTTTCATATTTAGTGGCAAACCACCTTTAATTAAACAAATTGATTGAAGATTAATTGATAATGCAAAATCCCATTTACTAATTTTCATTGAGAAACATAACCACAAATTAGAATCAGGACTGGCTACATAATCAGCAGGACCCAGTGCAACATGAAAATGAAAGCTCTTGTTCAAAATGATTAAGAATTTTAAGACAGCAACAGCGGAGCATGAAACCAAACACAGGGCCCTTCTAAGGGGCTTTGTATAACTTCATGGGTCACATGTCCAGGAAGCTGGCCCTGATTAAATGCATTTATCTGCCAAGAACTGCTTCTCAGTACAGAATTAGAGTAAAAGAATTTGGACATACACCGGCATTTCTGAGAATGCTGGTGGAATGACTCTTTCCAACATTAACGAACTGTGAGGAAACACATTAGCACTTCCCACCGAGGGCTTATCTAGTTCTCTCATTGCTCTTCTCTTGTGACAAGGCAGGAGCTTTCTCCATCACGTCACAAGCAGGTGAGCTGATGACAAGCTTTTTGCAAAACACCCCATCTTCTTAATTGGATTCTGGGGATGACCTCATGTCATCAGCTACACTTTGAAAACATACTTTAGCGTGCATTGTGTTGCACGTGTAATGGGCTGTTTTTTAGTAGTTTTCATTTCAGAGGATGGCCTTTCTCCACCCTATTCCTGAACTTTGAAGAAACAACAATCATCTCTGCACTGATCAAGCTTTATTTATACAACTCTACTGTGTGCCCACTATGTATGCGTTAGGTGGTATCATATTAAACATTCGAGCACATATTTTTCAACATGTGTTAAATGATGTATTTTCAACACATCCCATTCAATATATATTATTCCGAGCATCAACATGTATATTTTTCTGTTATGCTGAGCATGTACACGAGTCAGGACATGCTTGCATTAACAAAACCCAACTGAAACTACCCTAAAATCAAATAACTAATATATAGATAATTGATAGATACTAGACAGATAGCCAGAGTGGTTTAAAATGACTGAATTCAGGAACACGAATCATATTATTAGTACCTCTCTGTTTCTCTCCTCCTCCTCCTCCTTTTCTATCTCCTCACCCTCTTTCTCTTTCCATTATCCCCCTTCCTATAAGTTGGCTTTATTGTCAAGTAGGATCCCTCCATATGGTTGCAAAAGTAGCCTCAGGTACTTCCAAGCTCATGTGTCAGGAGGGAATATCTCCTTTGTTTGGGCATCCAAACTGCTTATGTCAAACTGCTCTGATTGAACTTACCAGGGTGGCTGTCCTATCTCAAACCAGTAACTGTGTCATGGGGTCTGGGATATTGGTACTTATCATCTATGAAACCATGATGGGTGGTCCCACTGTGAGGAGGGAGTTAGCAAAAGGAAAAAGAGGAATTCTGTTATCAAAGAAGGAAGAAGAGATCCTGTGCAGGTAAAAACAATAGATGTCTCCTCCAGCATGACACAATAAGACCCTAGAGTTGATTGGAAGGAGAGCTTAAGATTTGAAGTCCAGAGAAAAAGGTATACCTCTGACACCTGTTGTCTGTGGGAATGTGGTCAGATCAATAGAGCCAGAATAGCTAATCATTATAATTCTCAAAAAAGAACATGAAGCAAGTGAACCTACATGTTCCGTAGTCCTCAGAGGAACTAGAACTTTATAATTCAGGATAATCAAGTTATCGATTCTGTCCAATTTTGTTGCATGTATAGAGAGATGCTTTTTAATTTTTTTTTGAACTATACTATTTAACTTTTTGAACCTGATTAAAATGTTTAACCTTTAGGACCTGGAGTTTCTAGTCCATAAAATGGGATGAATACTCCTAGTGGGCAGGCTATAACTCAGGTTTTGACATTTCCAAAAGTTGCATTAATTCTTGTATGCCTCTCAGATGCTTTCTAAATTCCAAAGGGACCAAGCTCTCCTCACTTCTCCTCCTGACTCCCTGGGAGGGGCACCCAGAAGCATTTGCACAGTTCAACACTCTTCATATCTAACATTTTCCCAAGGTAATATTTCAAAGTCCTTTCAGGTCTTTTCTTAAACTTTATCTTTACAATAAACTTTGGGGGAAAGTGGTAGTAGTGTTATATATGCTTTTTTTTCTTGGCTGGATCTAAGCAACTCCTAAGTGGACTTGTACACAGGTATGATAATAATTAATCCTGTCATAATCCCATTTCTGCTTCCCTTCATGTGACACAAGGTAGAACACCCGCATACAGCGCCACAGTGCTCCACTCAAAGATGCTCTCCCTTCACCCTCAAGTACTACCCTGCATGCACACCCACACTCCAGGGGTTTGACAGTGCACTCTGACCCATAGGACAACACATTGCAAACCTGCTGTTCTCTTGTATATTTTTTATCTGTGGGGGTGATGGGATCCTCACGCTGTCTCCAAAGCTCCTCAGTTGCATCAGGGGGCACTTTCTGGGAGCCATAGAGCTTTCCGACACTGATCCCATCCAAGCGGAGGCCACTTTTTCTTCTGCACCATTGCAGGGCTTCTCCAGCAGGTCTGCAAGACAGCAGATGCCACTTGCGTCTTTTTAATTTTAAGACATTATAGTCATGGAAATGCTGAAATCAGTGAATCACTCAGAAATACTAGTGAAAACAACAACAAAACCAGCCCCAGAAAAGCCTGCCAATTGCAGCATTTTGCCAATACTGCTGTGGTCACTTCAGCACAGCCCAAATATTATTGTCCTAGCGTGGACTCCCAGCCAAGGAGGATTTTAGAGATCCGGGCTTCTGAATCCGAGGGGCGGTGCTGGCGTCAGGCGGATGGTAGGGCTTCCTGGAGAAGCAGGAGACAGCAGCGGGTTCTTAATGAGTAACACAGACACGCTCAGAGACAGAGCACTCAGGGAAGAGAAAAGACAGGGAAACTAGAGACAGGGAAACTGTCTCTAGTATGTCATCTTTTTTTACTTCAGGTGGAGGAGGGGAGAGGAGGGAAGTTAAAAAAATTATGCCGACTCAAGTGCCCTGAACAAACTAAGGAATTTTAAAAATAGCCAGTTCCCTAAACAGAGTGCAAGTCTTGCCTGCAGTGTGGGATCCCAGAGATGTCACCTCCCAGGAATCTAACAGTGCTCTCAGAAGTCTTTGGTTTTCTCTGTTAATAGATATTTCTTCCAACACTTTAACATCTTCAAATACCTCAAATGGCAGTAGCATCCCCAAAAAACCAGTCGGCAGGTGCCTGTTTTCAAAAAGCAGTTGGCGTGGTTTTTGACACAGCTTGCCCCTCACAGTCACCTGAGACCAACAGGAATATCTTTTGGGGTCCCAAAAGAAAAAAATGACAACTATGATTCTATGTCAAGTTATCATTATATTATTATTATTATCATTAGCCTTAAGTGGCTGAAACTTGGCCAAAATAGTCAATAATGAATTTATGAAATTTCAAGAAAATAATCTTATTGGCATTACATAATGACAATGGAAATAGCATATATAACACTGTCTTCAGGTTTAATTTAATACATTTAAAAAAATTTAAAACTCTCCATGCACAGATACATAATTTTTTTATAAAATTTTATCCTATTTTCAACTTGTCAAACCTGAAAATGATGCAGTCAAACATTTCTACTCTGCAAGTTCAGACACCAGCCTCTGAGCACGTTTTATTTTTCTCTCCTTGACCTGCGGCAAAATCGTGAAGTGAATGGTGTTTGCCCATGGTGACCCTTGACCCACCTGGCATCACTCTTTCAAGAGCCTTTGCCTTCCCTCCTCTTTGATATCCAGTGTTCTCGAACTTTCTGGGCTCTTCGCTTGTGAGAATACCTTCAGTAACCTACACCTGGGCCAGCTTCCCTGGCAGCCTTGGAGAGCAGGGACGATAGGAAAAACCTGTGTGGGGAAATGCTTACTGATGGTCACAGGTTGTGAGACTCTAGACCACTCGGTCACTCTGAACCTCACTTTTCCCATCCATAAAATGGAACAATACATGCTCCCGTAAGCTGGAGGCCTCCTCACACCCATCTCCTCCCAGCTCATCCTCACCTCTTCCCCGCTACAGGCTCCATTCCAGGCCAGCCCATCTCCCACGGTGCACCAAGCCTCAGTTTAAAGCTGACTTCCCAGAGATCTCCTTAGACTGGCCTACCCAAGCAGCCACTCCCCTCTCACTCTAAGAACGCTTTTGTTTGAGACAATTTGTGATTATCTGATATTATTTTATTCATCGTTTTTTTTTGGAGGGGGAAGGGCTTCTGCCTCTTTTACCAGACTCTAAGCTTGAGGACAGGGGACTCTTGACCTTCACCACTGTTGCTCCAGACCCTGGTACCAAGCAGAGGACTTGGCACCGAAAGTCTCAATAAACATTTTGTTTGCCCTCTGCTAGCACTATGGAAATAAACTGAGACCACCTCAATTAGAGCAAACAGGGCTTGTTTATTCAAACTGTGCTGTTGCTAGGGAGTCTGCCGCCTTGATTTGTGTTTGGCAGAGGTTTAAAGGTTTTTTTGAGGGGTGGGGGAAGTTTTATTGTAAATAAAAATATGCTCCGATTGGTGGTTGTTGGCATAGGGAAGCTGGAGGTGGGCCATCTAGAAGCAGGAAAATTTATGTGATTGGTTTGGTGAGTGTATTTGGCTTTCTCTGGCTGGTCCTAAGAAGAGAGAATAACAACTTAAAGTTGGCATTTATTCACCAAGTCCTAATGTTTGGGTATGAGGTTGTAGGTCAGAATGTTATTGTCATAACTGATTTGGCCATTGTCTGTTTGTATATTCCATCTTTCACGTTTTCTTCTTGTACCCAGAGCGTAACTTATACTAACAAACAAAATATGGGGGGACTATGTTAATCGAAATAAGCTGTTAATACACAGCAATATCTTAAGGTACACTCATTTCCAAGAGAATTAGAATTCATTAGAGTTACTGAGGACCCAAACGAATGAATGAATGAGAAATAAAGACCAGTGTGGGGGGTCAATGTTTGGGAACAAAATATTGCATTGCTTATTGTATTTAAATTATACTACAGGAATAGCTCTGCTTACTTTTTCTTCATTAAAATGTAGAAACAATTAAAAAGTTAAAAAATGTGAAGATATTAAGCTCATTTAAGAAGATGGAATAAGAGCCCTTGGATGCCCATGCACCAGGGGACACACCAGGCTCACTGATACCTCTGCAGCCCTCGTCTGGGAAACTCTGCCCTTCTCTGGGCCCTGACCTTCAAGATGAGCTCCAAGAGTCATCCTTCTCCAATATTGCCAACAATAGGCCCACAGCTCCACTGCTAAATTCCTAATCCTCGTATCTGTGTTACCCAATGACATTTTGTAGTGGAATATTCTTATGTTCATGTCCTTTCTTGTCAACGAAGTTAAAAGGTTCTGTGACTTCTGTGTATCCACCATGGCAACTATAACCTATACACACTCAATTCGTTCAGCTGCATAAATGCTTTCTTTCTCCATTAATAACAATAGGAAATCGATGGATGTTAAAATGTCAAGGAGAGAAATATGAGTATTTACCTTGTGTGTTTGACAACAGTGCTACACAGTGTTTAATGACATGGGCTCTGAGTTAGGCTTTGTGACTCACACCTGGGCTTGACTGCAATACAAGCACATATTCTTAGGTGAGTTTTTAAAATATCCCTAAACTTGGGTGAGGGAGGGGATGGAAGAAAAAATAAAATAAAAATATCCCTAAACTTTGGCTCCCTCCTTTATAAAATGAGGATGATAATATATGTCCTATAGAAGAAATATTGTACCTAAAGTATCAGAGAACAAGTAACTGATCATTAAATGCTAGTTCTTATGTTATTTTAAAATTAATTAAAATCATTAGGCTAAGTTAAATAAGCCAGGTGGTCAAAGACACATACCATATGATCTCATCTATAAGTGGAACATAAACAACAAAACAAACAAGCAATCAAACTATAACCAGAGATATTGAAATAAAGAGCAAACTGACAGTAACAAGAAGGGGGAAAAGGAGGGAGATAACAAGGGAAAGAAGGGGAAAGGGTCATCAAGGAACATGTGTCAAGGACCCATGGACAAAGCTAAAGGTGGATAAGATTGAAAGTGGGAGGTGGGGGTGGGTGGGGTGGGGAAAGTGGGGCCAGAAAACGGAGACAACTGTAGCAGAACAACAATAAAAAAGTGAAAAAATTATTAAAATCATATGTTAAAATTGGTTAGGAAGAATCTATGTATAAAATATATATTTCTTAAAACACATTTTAAAATGTGGGTTTTTTTGAAGATGTTTTAAGAAACATAAAGATTCAATTTACTAAATATAGAAAGAATATGTTAATATATGATTATTTACTTCAGTTGAGCATTAAACCAGTCAAGTCATGATCCATATAATTGTGGGAAGACCTTATATATTCATTAAATTTCTTACCTCATTTATAAAATAGAAATAATGGCAATTAACTCAGGATTAATAGAATATAAACATGAAAGGACCTCTGCTTCTGATTGTAACTGAAATGCTCATAGCAGACCAATATAGCACTAAGAATAACTGAAAAAGTCAGATAGAATATATATAAATATAATATGGGCATTGTAAAATTGCTAAGGCAGTTAGGCTTGGAGGGCTAAGATCCCAGGGAAAAATGATGATAGTTAAAATGAGCCTAACATATACATGCTTCTTTTCCTTTCAAAGCTTTTGATAATTTTTGGTGTGAGTAGGAGACTGTGAAGCCAAGCACAAGAAGGCTGCTAAAAGCCAGAGGAGCCAGCAGAGCCTTTGTAAATATCACAGAGTCAGAAGACAAAAACTGGGGTTCAGGCCAATAGACATCAAGGATTTGAAGAACCAAGATCGTGGAAAATAAAGAGGCAAAGAGAAGTGAGCCTGAGGTTATTTGTACTGCCCCTTAGGCATTTGCAATTCCTTATTGAGCAGCTTCAGAGGTTAACTAGCTAAGCAAAAAGCAGCTGACAAGAAGAGCCTTTGACAATCTTACAACACTGGGTAAACAAAAATTAGAATTCAGGACTGTCAAGGAAAAAAGTTCCTAGTAAACACTGAGTCTTTCAGTCGAGACTCTTGCAAGCTGCACTCCAGCTACTGGAGGTGAAAAGTATGCCACGGCCTACAGAGACTGCAAAATAATGTTGGGTTACATCGTTTTATGTTTGGATTGAGATGAATCCTTCTATTTAGCTGAAGGATGTGGTGAGCCTTCCTTCGCTGCAACAAAAAGCATCATTCAGATTTTATCATACATACTTGCCACTGACAATACCTGGCATTCCATCAAAAGTACTATGTATAAAAATAAATACTAACCCCAAGTCAAAAGACACCAGAGTCACAAGGGAAATGTATACTAGAGTTTTCAGAATAGAATTTAAATTGATTTAAATTAGCAACTTAAAAAAATAGATGGGAAAATGAAAATTTCGAGAGATCAGACATGTATGTTTAATATTCAGTTAAAAATGTCCAGGCCTAACAAGAGACCAGAGGGTGGGACTGAAACCAAGGGAAGAAGTGACAAAAGAGGTACAGATGACACAGATCTTAAAGTGTGCAGACAAGGATGTTAAGCAACTACTAATGCTTCCAAGGGAATTGAGAAAATGATGGACAAAATGGATAAAAATAAGCATTTCAACAGAGTGGTTTCACATAAAAAATTTGATATTTGATATGAGATTATATTCTTTAGAAGGGGTTCATACTTTTATTTGTTGGAAAGGTTGGCCTTATCACTTTTCTCCAATCAAGAACCAACTTGAGGCCATTTTTGCAGAGTCGTGACTTAGCCTATCTCCTGTTCTCTTTGATTCTCGGAATACAGCCTTCCGGCTCATCTGCCTGAGACGCAGGCTTTCACCAAGGTTTCATGCTCCGTGGGCTCTGCACTCTCCTCAACAGGATGGGACTGAGGAACATTCTGCTTTACTCTTCAGGAGCTGGGAATTTAGGTTTTGAATCTCCCATTTTACACAGCTTCGTAACTCAGCAGATGTGCTGAAGGAAAAGCTGGCTCTCTGTCGGAGGCCCTTGAAGTTCCCACTTCTGTCTTTACAGCTCTATAGAACTGCACAAGTTCTCATTCATTTGCCATGTCCCAGCTCTCTTTCCAGGACAGATTCTGGATTCTCCTTGGTGTCCATACCAAGAATCTACAAGCCCCCTTAGTGATGAAAGCAGCTATATATGATAAACTCGCATTTCTTCTTCCTCTGGAAGCTAAGGTTTCTGGTTCCTATTGTTTCAGCATCCCTCTGATGCCTTTAAACAAGTAATTTTTATTTCATGTAGGTTTTCAGCTGATCTCAACAGAAGCACTTGACTTCCTTAAGTTAGTTCTTCCTGCTCAGTAAGACTAACAATGCCAGGGGTTGGCAAATGTCAAGCAACTGTGACTTCTATGCAGTGCAACTGAGTGTAAATTGGTACAACCCTTTTGGAAAACTGGCATTAATATGTATAACCAATGACATAGTAATTCTCTTCCAAGAATGATACTAACATAAGAAATGCATCCATATGTTCACCAAAGGACATACACAAGAGCCTCAAAGTGGAAACATCCCAAAGGTCTATCCACAGCAGAATGGGTATATAAATCACATTACATTCATTCAAAAGGAGAGCAAAACCACAACTGCATACAGCATAATAAATCTTACAATATCTGGCAAAAAACCTAGACACAAGTAACACCTGTTTTTGAAAAAATATATATTTTTGAGAAAAAAGCATTGCAAACTGCAAAGCACCATACATATAAAGAATTATCATAGCTGAAATTACAATAAAATATAGAGTATTGCTGTAACCTGGGACTTATATTCCACAGGAATTTAACTTAATATTTTATGTAACTTCAGTGAAAGTTCATGCATTAAGATAAAAAATAAAAGATGAAAGGAAAACTAGATAAAAAACACATATCCGTCTTGAGATAAACTTAATGCAAGTATCAAGACCCTGCTAACAACACATGTTGCTTTTTATTCCATCTCTATCCTATGAAAAGCTGCCAATATGTCCAGCATCCCAGTTTTTATCTCAACTGCTCACATGCATAGCTGTACATCTGTGCCTTGCTTTGGCTTGATAGATGTCTCTCATTTTTGTCACTTATGTTTGAAAGTGTCAAATTCTAATTTAGACTGCTGTATCTTACATCTGATATTTGTGGTGTTTCAAGAATGCAGTGGGTGCATCACATGGCTTGTCTGAGTGTTTTGACAATGACAGGTACCTTTGGCAATGATTGAATGCTCCTGATCTCATCTGTGGTTAAGCTTCGTATTGTTGCAGTTTTTCCCGGCACAATATTCCTTTTCCAAAGGGAATATGTTGAGAAAGATTTGAGACAGAAAGATCTTGATTAAAGTTAAACAACGCCAGTGTTTACCAGGAGAAAAAAAGTTTAATATAAAGGACTTATTAGATATTATCCTTGAACAAGTCTCATAAGTATTATATGTAAGGCTGGTTTTTCTCAACCATAACAAATTTTTGAGTTTAGAAATGTCAACATGCTTGGTAAATGAACTTGTCTGAACCTCAGTTGGAGTCTGTTGCTCACAAAAAGTTAAATATTTTTGCAGTCATTGAACTTATTGGTTAACACATCTGGAATATCACTTCTTAGTTCAAACCAGGCTGCTGATTTTTTTTAAGAAAAGGAATATCTTTATGTCGGGTGATTTTTTTCTTCTCAAGCTTTTAAAAGTATCTCTTGATTTTTACATAATTTCTAACTTACAGAAAAGTTGCAAGAATAGTACCAAGAATTCCTGTATATCAATAAACCTACAAGGTCTGTCCAGAAGTTATCCAGACATATAATATGAAAAATAGAGACATTTATTAAAGAAGATAAAAAAACATGGACATAGGACAATGACACCTCAGTCCCCTTCAAAGTAGGCAACTTGGGAACTCATACAGTTCTCCCAATAGCCATCGGCTGCCTCGTCACATTTTCCTGAATCTCACAGACAATCTGAAATCTCTTCCCTTTCAAAGATGATGTTAGTTTTGGGAAAAGACAGAAGTTCCAAATATAAGAGGTAGGGGGCTGAGTCACCTGGGTGACTTAAAGTTTCACCCAAAAACTCTTCATGGATGTGTGAGTGGGCACATTGTTGTGATGAAGCTGCCAATCACCAATGTTCATAGCTGCAGCCTTCTGGATCATATGAATAGTTTCTGCAGAAGAATATTTCAAGCTTACCACAAAATTTGATGCAGATTTGTCGCTCTACTCATTGGTTGCTCAGTCATTTTGAAGGCGACAGCCACAGAATACACAGGCTCAGTGACAACATCCACCGCCCCCACTGACTAGTCCAGAAAAGTTGTCTTTGTTCACACATGTGCATTCCAGTCCACTTTTCTTTGCTGCCAGGTTACAGTGAGGTCCTGCAAACTGTCCTCATTATGTTAACAATGGCTGGACTTTTTCTGGACAGACCTCGTGTATTAACCAATTATTTGCAATAAACTTACTCTCTTATTTTCAATGTTCTCTCTCACTTTTTTCTCTGTCTTTCTCCCTCCCTCTCTGAAACCATTAAGAATAAGTTTAAGATATCATGTCCTTATCCTTCATTTCTAATTCCTAAAAACTTCAATGGCTATTCCCTAAGAAAAAGAAGCTCATCAGCCATTTTTTATCGTTCTGCACTTTGTTGTTTTTCAACTAGTAAAGCCAATTCGTTTGCAGAATATCTCTCAGTTCTGAATTGTCTGTTGGCATTCTGCTGTAAGGGAGGGCTTTCGCTTCTCTCCCATTAATTTATCAATTTATCTAATTACTTTATTATGGACTAGTGGCTTTATATTTTAATCAATGGGTTATAGTCCACTTTGTATTATTATTTACTTTTACACTCACATTGTTCAGCTATGACTTCAAGCTGGCTCTTGTGTGTGTGTGAATATGTGTCTGTGAGTGAGAGTATTATGTGTTTCTATATTCTCACCATTTTTTGAGAACTTTCTTAATCCTGGGTCAAAAATCAGTTCCAGACTCATTTTTCCCAGGCCCCACATGATTTGTTTATCCTCAAAGGAGCCCTCAGCACCCTAGGCACCCTCAGCAGACAAAGTTTTGAAAATGCGCACACATTTATATCTACAGCTATAAAAAAAAATCAAGAGTTTACACTGACCTCTTCAATTTAACCTACTACTACAGGGCATACTCTAGTTTCCTATCCTTTCATCTGAAACTCTCCTATTCTATCTGGAGTAAATTTGCTTTTCTCTTTCTCTTTCTTGCTCCTTTTATCCCCTCTATTCTCTTTTCTTCCATTATTTCTAAATGCATTTTTTCTTTTAAAAATTAATAGATTTAAGATTTCAAAAGTCTTAAAATGTTAAGCTGATGTTAAAGAAGACAAAATATTTTTGATGCTATCTATAATTCCATGAAATTAGTGACTCCAATTTTGAAAACTACAATTTGTCTATACATATTCTGCTTTACCTATTGTGGGTTTTAAAAAATGATTGAAAGGGAACTTTTTTCTTAATCAGGGTTATATAGAGGTAAAAAAGAAGGTAATTCACTTAGAAAATGTTTCTATTAAGTGATAGTTAGCAAATTGGATAGTTCTCTGATTTTGTAAAAGTTTGATGGGGAAGCAGCTTCTTTAACTGAAATCGTCAACCAGTATTTATTGAGTAGCCCTAGCTTGTAAGCCCTGCTATTTTAGTCTTTGTGTCCATCTAGGTTGGCAAGAATGATTGACACTGTTTTTAAGAATGACACCCTTCCACTGACTTTCTAGGAACATGGAGAAATATTATGCCCCAATTCTGTTTCCAATCCCCTTCTTGAAAGTTTAATCCACAAATCACAAAACTGAAAGTACCAAATAGAAAACTGCTAGCGGGTGAAATGGGAGGTGTGTTGCTCTACAGTTGGGAGAAGAAGACTGCGTTTGGTAAGATAATGAGGCAAAAAAATAGCACAATAACTACCCAGATAAACAAACATAGTCATAAATAAGAAAGGCAATAAATAAAACTAGAGAAAATAAACAGTTTTGTGATGGGTTGTCTTTCAAATAACATTCTAGTGGGAAGTAATAATTTATTACCCATAAACCAGGTATGAGGACCAACTGTTCCTCTGAGTGTGGAGAATTAAAAAGTAATGTTGAAACTGAAGAGAAAGGAAAGAACAGAGTGACTTCTGGACCTATGCTTCAGAACAGACTGGAGAAATGTCATGATGAATATTGAGTGTGAGACCAAAATGTCATTGAAGCAGTTGGTGAGCAGATCTAAAATGAACATTTAATCATCCTAGTCACAATCCTTGGTGCCAGTCAGATATGAGCAAAGGTGCTTAGTGTCTAGAAAGCTTGAAGTTCAGGTTTAGCATCACCGGAGAGAGAACCATGGCCTCAAGAGGTAGGGGAAAGAATGATGTGTGAGTTAATGCAGTTGCAGAAATAAGAACCTCTAGGAGCTTGGCATAGCCCACCGCACACAAAGTAACATGTATTAATGTAAAGACCACATTCATTGTTGTCATGGCTGGACTTTACTCAATTTTTAGTATTGTTCTTCTTCTTACTCAGAAGAAAAATATTGCTACATAGTCTGTATACTGCTATACAGCATTATACAGGTGAGTGGGAGAGAAACCGAGAGAGTAACAACAGGAATACAGCTGCAGGAAAGGTGGGAAGCCTCAGCTGTCGGTAACCATGAAAGCCACACCTGAGAACTCTGTGGAGAGGAATACCTGGGCTCTGGGAGGATGCCACCCACTCAGATAGATCATGAGGGTAATTCAGAGGTCACCAGAGCCAGTGACCTAACTTCAAACCCTCAGCATGACTCCTGTTATTAGATACCTGCAAGGTGCCAGGGCCTTTATTTTACCTTCACCATAAGAACGTGAACTAGGAGAAATTCATTCACATTTTATGAAAGAAAAAATTGAAGGTGCCAAGCCATGATTTGCCAATCCCAGGTCTAGTGGACTTTTCATGGAACTGTGTTGCTTTGCTGGGGGCTAGCATTATTTTCTAATTCCTTTAGGGATGCAAGGAATCAAATGAGATTATAACCATTGAGTGGCACCTGGCAGAGAATCTCCTAGAGCTTATTCTAAAACACAGTAGTCTCTATGTTGCTTAAGGAAGCATTATTAAAACAAGTTGAATGTTTTCTTTACTGCCTTTTCTATGACATTCCCTAATCCAAGGCTTTTACATGTATCGACACATTTAATCATCACAATAGCCCTTAGAGGCAGATATTATTATCCCCATTCTGCAGGTGAGGAAATTGAGGTACATGGGAACTTCTCTAAGATTACTCAGAGTATTGGGTTGCTAGCACTGCAGTAAAAAAGTATTACACACCCAATGGCTTCCACAACAGGAATGCATTGTCTCACAGTCTTAGAGGCTAAGCATTGAAATCAGAATGTCATCAGAGTTTGTTCCTCCTGAAGACTACTGGGAAGGACCCAGCCCAGCCCTCTTTCCCTTCATGGTGAATTGCCTTCTCCCTATGTCTGTTCACTTTGCCTTCATTCTGTCTTATGTATCCACATTTCCTTTTTCACACAAGAAAAAGGGACTGCAATGAGCTGAACTGTGTCTCTTCAAATTCATGTGTTGAAGCTTTAACCCCCCATTGTGACTGTATATGGACATACAGTTTTCAGGAGGGAACTCAGGTCAAATGAGGTCATAAGAATGAATCTGATCTAATAGGATTGGTGACTTTATAAGAAAAGGAGCAGAGAGATATTTCACTCTCCATGAACATGCACCAAGGAAAGGCCATGTGAAGACATAGGGAGAAGGCAGCTGTCTGTAAGCCAGGAAAAACCAGGCCCGATCATGGTGGCATCCTGACCTTGGACTTGCAACTTCCAGAAATGTGAGCAAATAAATGACTGTTTAAGCCACCCAGTCTGTGGTATTTTGCTATGGTAGCCCAAGTTTAGGTGGGAGAGGAAGAGACATCACACTCCAGTATGATCTTCTTTTAAATATTACATCTATGATGACCCTACTTATTTTTATATTGTTGTTCAGTTACAGTTGTTCCCATTTAAAACCCCATTACTCTCCCCCACGCTACCCACCCTCACCTCCCTCATTCAATCCTCCCCCACATCATCTTTGTTCATGGATCCTTTATACATGTTCTTTGATGACTCTTTCTTATTTGCCCTATTATCTCCCTCCCCTTCTCCCCTCTGGTTACTCTCAGTTTGTTCTTTGTTTCCATGTCTGTTTATATTTTGTTTGCTTGTTTGTTTTGTTGTTTAGGTTCTGCTTATAGGTGAGATCATATGGTATTTGTCTTTCACCACCTGGCTTATTTCACTCAGTATAATGCTTTCCAGTTCCATCCATGCTGTCACAAAGGGTAGGAGTTCCTTCTTTCTTTCTGCCGTGTAGTATTCCATTGTGTAAATGTACCATAGTTTCTGACCCATTCATTTACTGATGGGCACTTAAGTTGTCACCAGCACTTGGCTATTGATCCCAAAAATATATAAAGAACTCATATGACTCCACACCAGGAAGACAAACAATCCAATTAAAAAATGGGCAAAAGACCTGAATAGACACTTCTCCAAGGGGAACATACAGAAGGCCCAGAGATATATGAAAGGATACTCAGCATGACTAGTCATAAGAGAGATGCAAATCAAAACCACAGTGAGATACCACTGCACACTGGTCAGAGTGGCCATCATAAATGAATCAACCAACAACAAGTGCTGGCTAGTCTGTGGAGAAAAGGGAACCCTAGTACACTGTTGGTTGGAGTGAAGACTGGTGTAACGACTGTGGAAAACAGTATGGAATTTCCTCAAAAAACTATAAATTAAACTGTCTTTTGCCCTGGCAATTCACTGCTGGGATTATACTCTAAAAAGCCTGGAACACCAATTCCAATGAACCTATGCACCCCAATGTTCATAGCAGCATAGTTTAACCCTATTTCTAATATCACATTTTGAGGTAATAGGATTCAATATGGATATTGAAATTTGGGGGGTACAGTTGAATCCATAATACTCAGCTTTTAAAATTAATCAAGATTCAAACCCAAGTGGTCTCACTTGGGAGCTTTCTGTTACATTGCTCACTAAGTGAAGCAAGTTCCTAATGTCACAGCTATTTATTAAGCACCTGCTATATACCCCCCTTTTCTTTGCCTTTGCCTCAATAGCTCACTGATCTTTTCTAGAGAGGTTTTCCTCTGTTCATCTTCTATGTTTTTGATAAAGTGAGACCCTTTTTCCAACCACTGAAGACATTTTCTAGTTTTCAGTTAACAGTTATTTGTAGAAAATTTACCTATTACCCAAAATATGCTTAAGTCACAATTCTTTTACTTCCAAATGAATAATAGCAGGTCCCTGCTTATCTTCTGCTACAAAGTACATATTTGTCTCCCCATAACATTTATATGGTCAAGTCAAATCCTCAATGTAAAAGCATTTGGAGGTGGGACTTTGGGAGGTGATTAGGTTTGGATGAGGTCATGAGAAAACAGATGCCACAATGAGACAGGTGCTCTCCTAAGGAGATGAAGAGCCCTGAGTTCTCTCTCTGCCACTGGAGGATAGAGAGAGAAGACAGCCATCCAGGAAATGGACCCTCACTAGAAACCAAATCTGCTACCCCTAGAACTTAGACTTCCCAGCTTTCAGAACCAAGAGAAATAAATGTGGTACTTATTTTCTGTACCTTCTCCCCCCACTCCCCTGTTGCTAATCCTCCATAAGAGTAGGTAGAAAATAGATAGGGGGAGGGCAAGAACAGTATGGGAAATATAGAATCCAAATAACTTGAGACACATGGTCATAAACTAAAGGGGGGTAATGGTAGGGGTGTCAGGTGCAGGGTGGAGGGGAATGAAGGGGGGAATAGAACAACTGCAATGGCATAATCAATAAAATAAAAATTTAAAAAAAGAAATAAATGTGGGTTATTCCTTAGTCACCCGGTCAATGATATTGTTACAGCAGCCTGAATAACCTAAGATATCTTCCTTCCTACCTGAGGGCTTCTGCATATGTTAGTTTCTGTCACCATTGAAATCCTATTACCTAGCACACAGGTGGAACTCAGGAGACATTTGCTGAATATTACTAACTCAAATGATTTTAAAATGCAGACTTGTCATTGCCCATGGTCAGAAGCCAGTTTGGTTTAAATGGGCCTCATGGGGCAAACCTACAAATACTCTCCAATTAGAATTAATAGACTCCTTAGCCTCTCTAGTGAAACTTTCTCTGGACAAATTTAAATATCTTTTCTCTTTTCATAAATGCATACATGTCACAAAAATGATGTGAGCTAAAATAACCCAAGGGAAATGCCTGTCTTTGTAAGTCCCATCTCAAAGAAAGGCAGTACAATGCTTGGCTGCAAAATGTACAAATTCTGTGGCAAAATAAGTATTCTGATGTGGACCTATGGACACACACTTAATATGGTTAATATAAATGAAGGCAATGAGTAAGTGATTTAAAATTAAATTAAAATGCTACAGAAGTCATGTTTTCCCACAAATCCTATTAAAACTGCGTCCGAGTTGTTCTTTTCTTCTGCTCTTAGTCTCCTCTTTTTCTTAGTCATCCTTTTCCATTGTCCCCAAGACAACTTCATAAAACATAAAGCTGACCATGTTACTCTCCTCCTTCAAAATGGTGGCACCAGTTTCTGACAGAATAAAACACAAACTTTTTCCAGCTTATCTCTTTAGCCTTTATCTAACTCATCCCCATAGCTCAGTATTCCCACCGCACTGCTCTGTTAGGCTGATATGAGCTTCCTGGCACTCTTCTGCTCTGAGCCCCTTCGTGCCCCAGGGCACTGCCTGAAATAAATACCATCCAAGCTCTTTTTCCACCCCATCCTTGTTCATTCCCTCAAGGCTCATTTGAAACATTACCTTCTCTGTGAAGCTTTCTTTGACTATCTCCTATTGTAAGGAGAAATAACCACTCTTTCATTCACATTTTTCTAGAACATTTTCCCTCTACATATCTGTTCCACCATTTCTCTACTGCAACATGCACAACGTTAGCATAGGTGCCATTTCCAGTATCCCATGTATCCCAGGTATGCCATGTTTAAGCATCCACACACATAAGTAAGTGCTCAGTTATGTTAAAAGGCAGGAGAAAAATAACAAAAATCAGGAAGGAATGTAGGAAGAATGGGATATCAAAGGGGATATTTTACAGAAAAATGAATCACTCAATCTGATACAAGCATTTGTGGGATGAGGAAAGAGAATCATTTGCCCTTCTCTTTTTTTTTGCATAGATGTGGAGGGAAATTACAAGAAGAGAAAACTTAAGTCTGATTAATTATGAAAGAATTTCTACATAACTAGAAGTAACCAGATAAAACAGGTTTCAAAATAAGGTAATAAGTTTGTTGAGACCTGAAAACTGTGCCAGCTTTATAATCCACTTAAAAGTTGTGCATAACCAAGGTCAAACATCCAGGTGGAAAATAAAAATATGTTCCTTCATCAAATATGCCCCAATATCTAGATGTTTGGCATGGTGATGGACAAAACATCTAGATGACTGATTGAATTTTTTATTGGCCACTTATGTGTGTTGATACAATGGTGATGTTATGAGTCTGGAGTTGTATATAAAAGCCCCTGCATTTATTTATCCTATAGTTTATATAGTAAGCCATTTTCCAGGAAAAAGAGGATGCCAACATATTTCAACAGAAGGAAATATAAATATGATTTCTTTTGCGTACAGGATACTTGATGTCAGTTCTCATTGCTAGTAGGAGTATTTGTTAAGTTTCCTGGGCAAGTTTCATAACAAAGGAGGAATTTTTAGTCCAAAGGCATGCCTAATCTTCCAATACGCTGGCAGAATGGTGGGCCAGGCAGATCTCTTCAAATCGTTCATGGTTGTATAGTTTTCAAGGGTTGGTTAAATGACTATGCCAAAACTAGTTTGAATTACGATTCATGGTCATTTTTATTTTCCAGAGATGGCTACCGCATAGTCTCTGTCCCACGTGTTTTTCTCTCATTGGAATTCTGACGTTCCTCCTAAAGGGAGCTGCGGGCCATGTTCCCTTGTCTTACATACTTTGTAATTATGGTAGAAACGGAGTTTGGTGACTCTAAAGTCTAGAGCATGTGAGATAATGTGGCTTCTGATTGGATTTCTTGGGCTCTTGAAACGTTGCATAGAAGGAAGCCAGACAGCCTCTGGGGCAGCCCTCATAGAGAGAAACTAAGGCCTCCAACCCAAAGTCCTGAGCACACTCCCTGCCAACAGCGGGGACCAACATGAGTGAACTTTGTTGGAAGTAGATTCTCTGTTCCCACTTCAGCTGCTGCTGTTGATGCTGCATGGAATGAAGCTCAGCTGTCTCTGCCAAGTTCTGCTACATTTATAAATAGGTAAACAGATAAATAATTATTACTCTTTGAGAATTGTCTGCTACACAGCAGCTAATAATTGGAAAATACTCCTAGGAGGAAATAACATACTTTCTGGCTTCCACCTTCATACTATCTAATCTCTGCAACCTGCGAATATGTTACCTTCCATGGCAAAATACACTTTGTGGGTATGTTAAGAAGTCTTGAAGTGGGGAGGCTATGTTGGCTTATCCAGGTGAACCCCCAGTGTAATCACAAGTGTCCTTATTGGTTAAAGAGAAGTCAGGAGGGTCAGAGTTAGAGAGTTGAAGTTGCTACATTATTGGCTTTGAAGATGAAGGAAGAGGCTATGAGCCAAGGAATGAAGCATCTTCTAGAAGCTGAAAAAGGCAAAGGAACAAATTCTTCTCTTCCTAGAATGAATGTACCCCTTGATTTTAGACTGGTGATACTTAACTGCCTTCTGACTTCCAGAACTATAAAACAATAAATCTGCACTTTTTAAGACACTAAGTTTGTGGCAATTTGTTACAACAGCAAGCAGAACCAAGTGAAAGTAGTTGTCATCCTTTGCAGTCCATATGTTCTTCCTCTCATCTCTAAGCACCCACTAATTTGATATAATAATTTTATTAAAATATAAAAGTAATTGTGAAAAGAAATCAATCTAATCAAACATCATCTGGCAGAAACATAAGGCTATGAGCAATAAACTGATTTTCATAAGGTGATACAACTTTTTAGAGACAAAAGGAGATTAGAATCTAGTTCTCTTGACTTTCATTTTTGGTGCCTTTTCACTATACTGGGCTTTCTTCACTCTTTGACCTACTGTCCTCATCTGGTTTCTTTTTCACTTGACTCCTCTTAGACTGAATTCTGTTTGAAAGTCACCACCCAGTGTGTTAAAACAGAGTTTTCAGTTCTAACAGCAACTGACGCTGACTCAAAATAGTTGTCTTAGACAAGAGAAATACAACAAAGGTATTTCAATCTTCTCTTCTATAAATCATTTCCCATTGCATTTCACTTTTATTGTCATAAAATAACTCAATAAACTTTATGTAAACCTGAGGTTTTCAAACCTGCCAATCTTATAGCATAACAATGTTTTTCAACAAGGAAAGCATTAAGAAGTAGGACAAAACACTGAATTTTCATGTTATTGAAATCATATTACTTCATAAATTATTTTATGTTGCAGTTCTCCAGAAGTAGAGTCTGAATCAAAGCAGTTTATTACAGAGGTTATTCCAAGAGGTTCTGGGAAAGGATTGGGACGTGAAGCAGGGAAGGAACACAAGTCACTAAAGTATACACTATCAATCAGTTTATCACTCTGGGCAACTGAGGTTCAGTCTTGATGGGGAACTCTTAGGAGACTGTAGATTATACCTCAGAGATAGTTTAGCAGAAGGGCGAGGAAGCTGGGCTATCATTCAGTTCGACCAGACATTGGCTGAGTGCTTCTCCAGGGAGCACAAAGGCTCCCTGGAATTTCCTACCTGCCTTCCACACAGGTGAGGACCATTAGAAAGCCCTCAGGTGATGGAATCATGGGTACCTTTAATAGGGCACTTGTGGTACATGCTGGACCATTCTGTGACTAGGATATATGTGCAAGCCACTGATGGTGTCCACTAAATGACTCAGATAATGGTTAGTTTTTAAAGAGTATCTCAACTTGAAGAATCATGGGATTTGTATTCTTTGTAATTTCACTAATAAGGCTATAAGCAAGTAATTATGGTAACCTGAAAATCCCCTGAGAACCAGATTCATATATTGTTCACTATTGTACCTTCCAAAGTCCTGGTTATAACAAGTGATCAGTAAATATTAACAGTGACTTGCTAATCAATAGACTGAAGCACTGTGCTGTAAACCATCCAATTAGCTATGGGGTTTTACCCTGCAGTGGTGAGAAACACATGCTTTGGGGTCGCACTGTCTACATTGTAACCTGCCTCCATCTCTTATTAACTATGTGGCTTTAGATAAGTTTCTTAACCTCAATATTTGCTTTATATGTTACATGGCTATAATAATAATTGTTATGTAATTGTGTTGCTGTAGAGATTAAATGAGATAATTCATGTCAAACAATTGTATAATGCTTGACACTTATTAAATGAACAGGGCTGATTATCTATTAATATCACTAATTATTTGAGAAATGAACATTAAGACTGACCAACACATAAAGTAACATTTTATGATTGGTGAAATGAAACTTCATACATACATGTGGTTACTATAAAATGTTTGTGATCTTATCTAAGGTAGACTTGTCAAAACTGATCACTTTCCAGTAAGCAGCAGACATAACTTTACATTGACCTGCTCACTCTTCAGCATAGTGTTTTCAAATGTTTAACTTATTTGAGGAAGTAGCCCTGCATTTTGGGTTAGGTAGATATGTCAACACAACCCATTTATGTAAGCCATTTTAAGGTAGGATTTCAAATATTATTTTTAACTGTACAGATAATAGATTTTATTATGTACCTAAATACCAATTCTGCTGTCTCCTGGCTTTTATTTGTGTAGTTTCCATTTCTGTTAATGGCTCATTTATCTTAGAATTCAAGGTTAGATTTACCTTTCAGTTTTCAACTGTTTGTTAAAGTCCTGCTAGGTAAGAAGCATCATGATAGATGGTTGAGGTCATTGGGCCATTTTATGCCTTAATGTGCAATACTGAATATATCATAGGTAAAGAAGAATTTACTCTACAAAGAATTTTCATAGCATTCTCAAGAATGCACTGCCATAATAAATAATTTTCAGTATGCAGCATATAGCTTAAGCACCTTTCCTCTTCTTTCATCACCAAAGGAAATGAAAAAGCAGCAGACTTTGTGAATACACTTGAAAATTATCATTGATTATCTTTATTTTGTCTGTGCAAGATGGTCTGTGGTCTTTTTATCTTTTAAGGGAAGCAGTAAAATGTTGTAGAAAGATTACTTAATAAGGGATAAGAAAACCTGAAGTCTGGTCTTTGCTTTGCCTTCTGAGCCTTTGATTCAGTTGTATCACAGACATTGCTGATAATACTTTCATTCAGTAATATAAGACTATAGATCAGATCAGGGGTTTAGATGCACCTGAAAAAATATGGGTAAAGTCTGGGGATATAGGTTTAGAAATATAGCCACCAATTAATGATTATACAGACAAGGATCTGAAATAATAATCTAAGGCAGGCAGGGAAGATCTAAGTAGCATTATTTTATACAAAGTCCAAGATCTGAGGCTTCTATTTAAGCAAAGTTGAGCATATATTTTAGTAAATGAACACAGCAAGTAGTCACTGAGAATCCCATCTACTTAAGGGTGATCCAGTAAAAAAAGAGAAAAGAGACCAGGACTCCAGCTTGGTAGCTGGGGTTCCAGGAAGAAGACAGAGCCAAGGAAACAAGACACATGGACTGTGAAGTACAGTGAATGTGACTTGCAGAGAGAATGGTGGCAGGGGCTGGACACTTAGAAAGTGGGGGTTGAGAAACCTCTTATACTCTGTTCCAGAAGCAAATTTGGTCTCATAATTTGGGGGAGGGTTAAGGAAATGCTGATGTGAATTAGGTATCTATTACTTTATAACAAATCACCATATAACATATCAACTTAAAACAATACATGTTTATTATTTCAAAGTTTAAATGGCTCATGAACATAGGCAAAATTATTTTTTGGCTTAAAAAGGGGATCTCCCAAGTTTGTGATCAATGCGTTTTCAGGGTTGGGATCCTATCTGAATGCTCAAATGCTAAGGCCCTGCTACCAAGCTCTATGGCACAGACAGGTGTCAGTTCCCAGAAGGCTGTTGGATTGAGGGACTCATTTCTCTGTTGGTTGTTGGCTGGGGGCCACCCTCACTTCCTCATTATGTGTTCTTATCCATGAAGCAGTTCAGAATATGGCATCTTGTTCCCTCAAAGTCAGCAAGGAAGAGTGTTTCCCAGCAGGATGCAAGTCGACTTCTTATACCATCTATTAATGAAGGTGAATGTCAACACCTTTACTGAATTCTGTTTGTTAGAATCAATCACAGGTTCAGCCTATACTGAAGGAAGAAGGGGATCACACAGGTCATGATCCCTGGGAAAAGGAGAAAACTGGGGTTCTTTGTAGGGTTTTGCCCACTACAGGGAGTTAACATTTCAATGAATATTTACTTTATCAAGGTATAAAAACCTTAGGCACTGTTACATATAGTATGTATTTACCAAGACGTTCAATTTTTTATGTTATGTGAATCTTAGACCATGGGATCAGGAAGGATAATACAGTAACTAGAGTAAAAGTTTTTCCCTTTCTGCACCTCAGTTTCTTCAGTTAGGAGAAGACAGGGTGTGGATCAATGTCTAATCCAGTTCTTTGATTTCATTCCTGCAGAGGTTTCCGTAAGCCTGTCTTGAAACCTTTCCCAGTTCTCTAGATTCCTTTTTACTTGTGGAATCTGACCTTGCACTCACTCATTTATAAAGAATATGCTTTAGTGTAACGAGGTCATAAAGAATCATGAGAGTCTACAAACTGCACTTCAGGACGTACAGCATCTGAATAATAAAGTAGAAGCCACACTTTTACATACCAGATAATTTTCTATTAATTATGAAATTTGCCATAAAATAAGCCTATCAAAAATGAAAATAAAAAAGAAAGCAAAGATACAAGCAAGAAAGAAGTAAGGAAAAGGAAGAAGAAGTGAAGCAAAAGCAAGTGGTATTATTGAACCCTACTGTTCCCCAGACAGAATGCTGAAAGATATTTAACCTTATAACTTTATTTTAAAATCTGAGCAACTACTTTTTCAAAGGCTCACTTATATATTTTATATGAACTTCTTATTTTATAAAAACTCTGAACCTGTGTTTCTTCATTTTCTCCAAATTTTCAATCCATCTTATATCAACCAACTCCTGACCTTATTCCCTCAATATTAATTTTGTGGAAAATATATCACATATGCCTTTGATAGTTTATATTTGTGTGTACACTAAGTAAGAGGCAATATTCCTTCTCAAGAGCCCCATGATGACTGAGATTCAAATATCATAATGAAAACCAGCAAGGAATTTACTGTTTGCTGTGTACATGTTAATGCTGGTTGGAGCTGGAACTGAAATTCAGGTGATTGTGGTTTCTTGTCTTCCATGAATTAATGAAGGCTCCAATTTTGTTGGAATGGTCCTTCTCCACTGGGTTAGCTCCCTGGCTGGATTCAATCATAGTTTCTAACCTGGGCTTGATTCAGTAGCTCGGTATAGACACAGTTTCAGTCCATGATCTTTTACTGCTCTAAGACCAGTTTTCAAATAAATAACTGGCTAAATGGCTTCCAGATGCTAAAATAAAAACTATACATATGCAAATATATTACATTTAATTTCAAGGCTGTTTAAGGTTTTCACTGTACCTAGGGAAGATGGCTATAAAAGATGTGCATCACTTTAGCAGGGCATACTTCATCAATTACTCCATTAACAATAACAATGTGGGAAATAAAGGGTGAATTGAGTACAATAAAGCAATGAAGAAAATGAACATAAATAAGAAGTGGAAATCACCAAGCAATGAATTAATATTGAACCATGGTTTCTCAACATACTGTTTAGGTCTTTCTTGAAAATATAATGGTCCTAACCACCGAACAATAAGGTCCAGGATTTTTGAATTGTTCTTCTCATAATACTGAGGTTTTGGGACTTGCATGACCATGTTTTTTTACCTTGTCCTCCTTATGACCCACAAGAAACACTTCCAACATGGTTCTGTGGGAGTTAGTAGTTATGGTGTAAGAAACCCTCCTGTCAACCAGCCCTTAAATATTGGGCTCATTAGCACCATTCAGACTGTATCTCACCATTCATGTCATGCAAGGTGCGAATGCACTGGTCATGTCCAAGGTCACATGGCTGAACCTTGGCTGGAGGCACCAGTGGGTACTCCAAAAGGAAACAAGTTAGGATACAGAAATATTTTCATTATAGCTGAAAACCAATATTCAATCAGAAATTGCCCATGCACTGCATTATAAATAAGTAAAGCAACATCATATTAGGTGGAAATGGGGGAAAACCTATGGAGATATAACATCTCAGGGAAGAAATTAAAGGGAGGCATTTACAAAAATTAGACTGATATTTGTTTTATGAAAACCATGATCTTAAAATGATATGACCTCAATTTTGTGATGTGTGATTTTATATTAATCCATGATGTTTGTTGGAAAGGCAGAGAGAACCACGTCATTAAATAAAGCTACAAACTGTTTTTTTTTATTTTAAACTACTTTAATTTACTTTTATAGGGGAAAAACAGATCATAAACAGGAGAAAAATAATCTGGCTTTATATGAACTCATTTGATAAAGCCAAGAAGCTCGGTCAATTGTCCTTTTACAGTATCTTGTAAGGTCATGAATAGTAATAGAAACCCATTGATTCCTACTATGTCATTGGTGAATAGACTAAAATAATTGGGAAGAGAGAAGCCCACAAGGTTTAATGTGGCATGTGGGAGAGAATGGGAATCTGAGTTCCTTGGAGCTGAAGCAGAGAATCTCTGAATGGTGTTGATGTGATAATGTAGAGGAGGTACCTTCCTGAACATGCCTACAGCTGGAGGATTTCAATAAAAGGATGCTATAGCTGTCTTTTCATCCCTATGGATATTAAGCTCCAGGGACAATTGACTCATGAACTTTCTCATTGAATTTCCATCTCATTGCTTCTGCGTCTAGAGAATCCCACTTAGCCTGGCTTCAGATTGATAATTTATCATCTTGCTTTTTCATTCAGTAACTTTTATTTAACCTCCACATCTACCCAATTTTTAAAACTCTACATTCAAAGCCAGAAACCAGTGAACCCTGCCCTAGTATCCAGTACAGGCTCCTGATGCTGCTGCTCCTGACTTGCACACCCAGTCCTCAATTTGTCTAAATGGTAAGACCCTATATGTTCCTATAGGCCCACTTTATGAGTCCCAATCAAGTTTTCCTGGATACAATGTGATCCTTGAGGATTCCGTTGGTACATGTCTGTATGTGTTGTGCATGCATACTTTTCAGACAGCGTTTCCTCTGTGTCCTTGCCCTGCACATCCCCAAATTTCAGGGAAGAATTCAACTGAGGAGAGTGAGAGGAAGCCCAGAAGTATGGGGGAAAATCATTGGGCAAGGATCTAGCAGACCTGGTTCTAGACCCACAGACACTACTAATTAGCTATGTGACCTTGAGAAAGAAGTTCCTCTTGGTCAGGTGACTCACCTACAAAATCAGCAAGTGAGACTCAGTGGTCAAGACTCATTACAACTCTAACTTCCAAGGGTTTTTTTTTTAGCTGAGAAGACAGCATTATGCAATTTTTAGGAATCTGTTTACCAACTTCTAATGGGATAGAAGGAAAGTAACAGATTAGCCAAAGTTCCAGTGAAACAATTGCTGCATAGTTGCCTATAGTTTTCTGTTCCTAACTTTGCTCCCACTATACAACTTAAAAATTAAAAAAAGAAATAGCAAAGGCTTTTTTCACATCCACAAGAGAAAGAAGAAATCTCCAAGACATTTTCCATTCATGTGATAAGATTTACCATGCTGCAAAACAGTGGGATCCCACTGCATTTATTTAAACTTCTGTCACCATCATTGTGAATACAGGCAGAGTTTTCCCATGGGCTACTAGATGAAATGCTCAATAACAACAAAAGTAAACAAAGCAGCATCTCACTTTCTACCCTCCTGGCCGCACCACTGGGGCTTAATGACAGAAAGAATACCCAGAAGCTAGAGTTGAGTTAAGCATGAGCATAAATAAAGTGACAATTCAGCAAGCTAGAATGCTCACATACTAAATTAAAAAATCAGATTCCTTTCTCTCCAGGCACCCTTCAAGCTGAGATTATATTTCTTCTGCCCTCACAAAAATTGACCATGTCAGAGGGCTTTTGTAAAATTGAAACTAGCCCAGTAAACAAAGTAGAACTTGGGCAAAGTTCATGCCCACTCCCTCTGCCTCTTCTGTGCCCTTGGGTCCTGAAGTGACTCTTCCTCCTTTGTCCTCAGGACCAAGAGCATCTTTATTGTCTCTCTGGCCCCTGAGTAAGGGAAGCAACTAAGGAATACCAAGTCCTAAGTTTGGAGTATTTTTATTGACAAGTCATTTTGGGGTATACGCTACTAATCTGTTTAATGTTCAGGAGACTGGTCAGTTCTACATGTTTTAACCATCAATTTGTCACAGTGAGAACCTGGGCTTTGCAAGGTCTGAGCAAGGTGATATAAACTGTGGTGAATAGGTATCTCTAAGTTGCAATGGCAAAACACACAGATTGGCTTAGTTGAAATACACGACTTGGGCAGGTCACCTAAGGGATAGGTAAGCAATTTTGTGAAGAATTGGCTCAGAATGATGTCTTTGAGAGTTTGAATAAGGATGCTCCTGGCATATGAACAAAGGGATTGGGATCAGGAGACTGGCTTCTAATCACATCTTTAGAACTAATTAAATCCATGGCTTTAGGAGAAACACTGCATCTTTCTGAATGTTTCCTCATCTGAGAATTCATTCATTCAGTTATTTATCCAAAGGGAAAATTCCATTTAAGTTTTGTTTTAGGAAATGAGTTGCTGTAATCTCCAGGTAGAGAGATGAATGAGAGAAAAGAAATATGGAAATCTGAAAATACTCAGTAACTTCAAAACCAGCAAATCCTCAGTGGGACCCAATGACATGAGCTTAAGAATGAAGCAGATGAAGTTGGAACTGTTTGTTTACACTAGTTGTTAAGAACTTTCTTGTCATACTAAAACATCAGAACAATGTAGAATGGCACCAGAGACACACACTGATCATTTTTAACCAGAAAAATGGCATGATCAAGGCCATGCCTTGCTGTATTGCTTGGAGTGTGAATATTGCCACACCTCTTTTTAATATTGATATTCATTACTTAAGCCTCCATTGTTCAGATTAGCAGGAATTCCAGCCTCTTTCTCTAGACTTTCATCTCACTTCTCACAAAAGTCTAAAAACTGTAGCATGTAACTCAGTCCAAAGAGAATAAGCAGAGGATAAATAGACCAGGAGGCCAGCAGGAGTGGGAGAACAATTAAGAAGAGGTTATCATAAGCATGTAGGCAAGAGATGCTGAGGACTGTATGATAGTGATTGTGGTAAAAGAGGAGAGAGGGCACTCCTGAGAATCATTTCAGAGACAGATTTTAGAGGTACATTCAACCCAATGCTGTCTGAATGGCAGCATTCAGACGTTAAACAAGCTGAGCTGGCTTTATGAGTGTGTATGAAATCAACACTATTAGAACTGGTTCTCTTTGAAAATTCACTTAGCCTGTTGGCTTGCTTATTAGGCACACTGCACTTATACCCGACTGATTCAGCATTTCTCCAGCATGGGGACTTGGAAGAGGTTATGGTCACACTTTTGGTCATGCTTCAGCTACTTTATTTTACTCCTTTATGTACTAAAGATGTAGGACATACAAAGTCAAGGTGGAAAGATGTTGGGTAGACCCTGAACTGGGATCACCAACAGAAGCAACAGACTGCTAGCTACTCTAGATGTGAGCAAGCTTTGTGAAATCATTCTGGGACCATATGGCCTTGCTATCTCCTGATGGCAGCTTCCTGAAAATTCAGAAACCCTAAGTGTAGTGCCGTGAGTCTCCATGTGTTTTTAAATCTTCAATCTAAAGCCACCTGAAAACACACAGGGAATAAACAAGAACGTGGACACGAAAGAACAGGGAACCAAGTGTACTAAGGCAGTAGCCCTAAAAGTCTGTTTTAAGGAGTACTCTTAAGGGGTCAGTGGTTTTATCTCAACAGCAAACACAAAATAAACTGATTGAATGTTTTTAGAATATACAAACTTGAACAGTGTTAGCTAACTTTCTTTATTGTGCAATTCCCTGGAAACTCTAATAGAATCGCATGCATGAAAGCTGTAGTCTAATTCTTCAGAGCACATAACATGGAGCTGAAATGCTGAGGCTCAGTTCCCAGTTTGGCTTCTTACAAGGTTATCAATCTTTGTGCTCCAGTTGCCTTGTTGGTATAAGCAGGTAATAAATAATCATATCTACCTATTAGAACTGCCAGGATAATTAAATGAAATAATGAGTTCAAGGGCTTAGAGCAATGCTTGGCACCTGTTAAGTACTCAATCAAATAAGTTCAAAACAAATAAATAAGAAGACAGGTGGCATTCTGCGAACTGTCTTGACCTAGTATGATTTAGGAAGAGGAGTGGGGAACATGTATTCATGGAAGAGTATTCTTTAAGGCAAATTTTAGCAAATTATTCACCAGGAAATACTGGCATTTAGGGGGTAGGAGGAGAGAAAAATCAGTAATAGAGACTGCAAAGTGAATTAAGAAACACAAGAACTAGGGTTTGAATGGTGATTCACGGCTGCCTCTTTGGTTCTATTTCTAAACTCAGTGACCTCAGGCAATCAGCGTTTAAGACCCAAGAAGAAAATAGGGTTTTGGTTTAAAAAAATCAACATTGCTTTAGTTAATACCATCCCTGGTTGACTTTACCCTGTTGGAGGAGTTTCATGGTGGAACTCAGTGCAGAGACATCACGTCACATCAGGCTTACTGATAATAACAGAGCAGGTTGCCTTTATCTCCACTGGGAAGGTTTGGAATTTGTATCAGAATCTGTGTCTCTCTAGATTTGTTTGACTTCATCCCGATTGCTCAGCTGCTTGCTCAAGACCAGGCCTGCCCACCACCACTATCACTTTACCTCTCGGTAGTGCGGGTTCGCTCGGTCTCTGTGATGATGAGGTGGAGGCCTTGGCATGACTTCATCACACCTGCTGAGGAAGAAAGCTCAGCAGCTCCAACATCTATCCTGGCCTTTGAAGGCTCTGGATCTTTCTACTATTTCTGGACCTACAGAGGGTACTGCAGAGCAGAATGTGGGATCTCACCTACCTAGAGACTGTCAGAAGGTCCCAAGAAATATACCCTGGAAATTTAGGGATTAAAGATGGTGAGATGAACACTGACCAGAGATAGACAGAAGATGAGGAGAAAGCCAAACTCCTCTGCCTGCTTCCACCGTGAAGAACTGTTTCATGGGACAATGATTCAATATGGTCTGTATAGAAACTGGTTGTATACACTTGAAGTTATGATTATCTCAATGACATGTGACCTTATACTTGTCTTCCATCTTTCTTTACCTTGTTCGCCTTTTTCATTCACTCCTACTGCCTTAGGATTGGGTGAAAGTTTTGCCCCAGTCTTTGTGTTTAGGGAACCCAACATCACTTAATTTCCTTATTTAAAAAAGACCATATTTTCTGATATTATTTGAACTCTGTAGAAGTGACCATAAGAATTCTATAGAAATTGCTAGGATGTGGACTTGATAAATCTCACAGTAAGCTGGATTTCCAAATAATGTTTACTACCTACAGGGAACTGATGTAAAAATGAGTAATGCCTGTTAAACACCAGCCTTTTTTTCCTACTGGACAGCCAACTGTAGGAAAATAAACTGTGACAAAACTGTCTCTTAGTGAGTGTGTGGATTCTTGATTATCATGAATGTCTGGATGTCAGCAATGTAGGGAGAGGTATGTTGCATTATGCGAAGCAATTATTCTCACCTTTTCTACATTTTAGAATCACAGGGGTGGGGGTGGGGAGAAAGGGTCCTGACCTCAGAGATTCTAAATTCATTGGTTTAGTTAGGACCTGGGCTTTATATTTGTTTCTTTTTTAAAAATTTCCCGAAGTGTTCTTAATACGTAGCAAAATTTGGAATCCCTGACAAAAGGTATAGACTATTTTACAAATATCTTTATATCTAATAACTTATGAATGTCATGTTTCACAGAATATTTGTAAGAAAGTAGGCATTTTCTCTAAAGAAAACATTACCACGTGTGAAATAGAGACTACCTGAAGAAATATTAATAGAAGAGTTGGTTGAAAGGGCATATGAATACTTATGAACACCCAGTGGGTGGGTTGGAAACCACACTTCTAGAAGTGGGATCAAAAATGAAATATGGGAAGTAGTGGCATAAACAACATACTGTGCTTCTGTCTCCTGTTTCTCTCTTTCTCTCAGAAGAAAGTTGAAGGCATGAATGTTCATGACAATGAGCTCTTATAGAAGAGAATTGATAGTGATGCTGATGATAAATATGATGTAAGTTAACAATTCTCAAGCCTCTTCTATATAATGGATACTTAGTCTTTCTCATTTAATTTTCACAAAAAGGTTCTAGAAATAGATACCAAATGAGAATACTCAGTCCAGCACATAGTAGTCATTCTTATTCTTTTCCACTTTCTTCTATAGAAAATTTGGGATGCTTTGATCTTTAATAACTTTTCAAACCAGGAGTCATCAAAATGAAAAATTGACAAAGTTTCTTGTGGAATCAAAATCTGGTCCAATTATAAAATTATTTTTAAAACTACAATTCTTTGATGCCCCTGAAGATATGATTGAAACACGCACACACGCAGCCCTCCTTTGTAAACTATTGACATAGTTACTTAGGAAAGACTTCAGGAGGAAGCCAAGAGCACCTTTCAGAAGTGAAAGAATTCTTTTCTAGTTGCCTGGACTCCAGGTGTTCTCAAAATGAGAAGGATGTTCAGCTACATCAAGCATGCAAGGTTTCGACCTGTTATCATGTGGAACCTGGTGGTCAACCAGAACATTTGAAATGAGATTCAAATCCAGATGTTAAGGACTATGGCCAGAATGATTCAATCGTGACACTCTTCATTCCTGGGACAAAGGTAGTGGGAATTATTGCTCTCAAGCTCTATAGCCCTATTCCTATAACAGTTTCAGTTTAGAAAGAGCCATTTCAGTCTGTGTGTAAATTGTTAATCTCTTTACATAGTTGTCATAGTAGTCAAAAAGAGTCAGTTATTTTCTGACAAATTTGCTAGTGTAAAGGGAGTAATGCCTAAAAGTTTCATCATCGTTCTTTGAGTAGTGCAGACCTTTTAGACAACCCATTAGGAAACGTTCTTTAACTTTCTCACTTACCATTTTTGAATTATATAAAATGAATCTGTGCTCAGCGTCTGCCAAGACAATGCATAGAGGACTTCCCATGATCCCTGGAAATCATTACTTTGTTTTGGTTTGCTTGGGTTCAGACCCCTCAAGATGGCCCTTGAGTTTCAGGTTCACTTAAACTGCTGAGATGGGCCTGGTTTCCATCTGCAACCATAAAATTGCTTTGAATTTCTCCAAACTTAGCCAAACTTGGCTGAAAACTCATCTAACAGTTGGCTGGTGTGCACTAAGAGGTTGGCAGATCTGCTTGATAATTGAGCCGTTCAGGAACCCAATTTCCAAACTGCCAGGTGAGAATTTCACCTGGTTGGAAATTCTTTCATCTGGAGGCACTTTCTTGCTACACAAGCCCAAGTTTACTGGTGTCTTTGTTTTTCTTTTTCTAAGTGTTAAGGTCTCTGAAAGGTGAATACACGCCTCCAAGTCTCAAAATGCCTCTTGATTTTTCCCCCTAATAAATAGTCAAAGCATTCCTTTATCAAACCTTTCTTGTATAGAATATGTGCCTGCATTTCCTATAGCATCTCCTTTTTTATTGGGAGTTGCTAAAGTACAGTTTCCACTTGATCCTGATGTGAGTTAAAATTTAACGAATGTGAGTGAACTTGAAAATGTTCTGATTTCCAAACCCCCTAGAGAATAAGCAGTGTGTGGAAGCAGTGGTGCGAGAAGGTGAACGTGTGAGCCAGCGCCGGTACGTGGGCGCAGCGGCGTGATTACTGTGGGAAGAATGTAGAATGGCAGTTTCAGTGAAGTGATTTGTCACAGATGGAATCAGTAGAGTTCCAACATTTGAGAAGACTTAATACAATTTAAGAATTTGCCTTCTAAAATAAATTTGAGGGACAGTGACTAAGATCATTTTTTTTTACTCCTCCATCCTCCACCAAACCTTGATAAATTGAGCTTAACCTCAGATACTTCAGAATGATTGAGGTCTCATTTAGACAAATTGTTATCGTTATTTTAAAATGTATTTTTAACTTTTAATAACTTTGGAATTGCTACTGATCAGCTACTGACTATCCAAACCCGGAGCTATGCAAAAGTCTAAAATGAAACCTGTAATTAGGGTTTAAAGTTGGGTTGAAGTGATAATGGCTATTATTTTTAAAGATCATATTGGTGGAATTCTAGTAAAATTCAGGTGTGACAATTCCAAAAATACAGTTTTACACTGCCACTAAGAACTCCACTATAGGTGTCATTGCTATGGATTTCACAATTCAATAGTAATTACATGGAGAAAATGATGAAATAAGGCAAAAAAAAAAAACCCCTAGAAGGCAAGGTAGTGAATTAGATGAATAATAAATTATTTTATTTATTTTTCTTGGCACACAAAAATCACTTAGGTCATGCTAAATGTGCTGACAACATAAAATTAACATGTATACGCATTTTTAACTGTTACTGTTTGTCCTGGTGAATACTCCAAATATAATTAGAGACACCTTCTAAAAGTGTCATAATTTTGCTAATATTTGTCTTCTCCGTGGAACTTATAAGCATTTCCTGCTTACAGTGTGCATATCTCTTATGATGATTCAGATATAAAATTTAACCATCAAACCAGGGCACACTCTCTGGAGCAACAGTCTTCCATTGTAGTTGTGATTCCACAGAAAACAGTATGTATTGTGTTCTGATTATTTTCATTTATTTGGCCTCACCATGAGCTGCAAGTAGAAGCGTGAATGCTTGCATTGCATGTTTTTGTCCCACTCCAGAACAATCAACTCAAGCACTTTGAAAATTAATAGGAGTTGTCTAGAATTTTTATTCTTGATCTGAATAGTAGTCATTGCTCTTTTGGCTTACATGATGTTCTCCAAATAAATATAGAGCTAAGGTCACTTAACCCAGAGGTCCTCAAAGTTTTTGGCACCAGGGACTGGTTTCTTGGAAGACAATTTTTCCACAGACCAGGGTCGAGGAGATGGTTTTGGGATGACTCAAGCTCATTACACTCAGGCTCACCTCCTGCTGTGCAGCCTGGTTCCCAACAGGACTGAACCATTACTGGTCTGTGGCCTGGAGGTTGGGAAACCCTGATTGAAACTATTCCTGATTTAGCTCTTTCTGGGTACATGTTACCCAGGGGAAAACAACTCACAATACTTTTTTGGCCCTTTAATTTTATTTTTATTACTCCAGGAAAAAATAAGATTCATATTTTAAAAAACCTGTGTGTAAAATTTGGTGTTTCTGAATAAGCTTGTTTCATACCAATACTTCTAGAATTTCTAAGAACAAAAACAAACAAGCTTCCTCTGAGACAAAAGTTTGAATTTAAATATTTGTATTAAGTTTAGGAAATTTTGTTTGCATAGAGGAGATATCCTCTAGCTTTGCTGACCTTTTAATAGTTGTATACACTCACTTACTTATTCTTTCTCTATTCATAAACCTTTATTTCCTCCTTCACAAGGGGCTGAAATGTCCCCCCCTCAGAATTCTTATGTCGAAGTCTTCATCCCCATTACTTCACAATGTGACTGCATTTAGAGATAGATGTCTTACAGACATAATTATGTTAAAGTAAGGTCATTGAGGTGGGACACCAATATGGCTGGTGTCTACACAGTGAGACGAGGAAGTTTGGACACAGATACACACAGAGGGAAGACACTATGAGGAGACACAGGGAGAAGATGGCCATGTATAAGCCAGAGAAAGAGGCCTGGAACTGATCTGCCCCTCAGAAGAACCAACCCTGCTGATACCTGCTCTAAGACTTCTGGGCTCCAGAAGTGTGAGAAAGTAAACTTCTCTCATTTAAATCACTTAGTCTGTAATGTGTTGTATGGCAGCCTTAGTAAACAAATACGATCAATGAAAATTCATTGAACAATCAACTACATGAAGGGTGTACTACTCTAAGTTGATGAAGGAATGAAAAGAAGACTTCAGGAGACAAGTATACCAGACATATTTATATAAAAATGAGATAATGAAGAAAAAGTTATTTAGTGGGGAGTGGAAAGAAAGCAATGCTTGCAGAACATCTGTAGATGGAAGCTCTCTGTGCGTTGCCTGACATGGGTCCTCTGATGTAGAACACACCAGCAGGAAGTGACAAGGTCCCAGTAATACCTGTGAATACAGAATACCTCTTGGCTAGCACCTTAGACAAGTACAGGAATTCTTGCTAAAATATAGTTCCTGTTTACTTGAAGACAAAAAGAAATCTAGAGAGAGGAGGGAGGTGCTTATGTGTATTTGCTCCCTAAGGCCTGTGATTTCTGCATAGAAGCATCTTCTCAGTGGCTAGAAGGTCTAGGTGACCTTGAAGACTCCTATCTCTTAAGATATGCAGGCTGTGTTTCTGAGGTGCTCTCCTTTTTCAATGATTAAGTGACAATGTTTTCCTTCAGCCACAAAACAATTCCTCCATTTATTGCTGTATTTGCCCCCGAAGGTCATTTCAACAAAATAGGCAGTTGAGGTCTTGCGTCTGCTACAGGGTTTAGATTCCCTCCTAACAGATCCATTCATAGTTGATATGCAGTCTTCACACATCTCTAGCACTTCTGACACTCTTAAGATGTCTTATTTGATCTCCCCATAGCCCTCTAAGAAGTTATTATTTAGCGTTTTTATAGGTAAGATCAAGAGCATATTTTAAGTAAACAGCAGAACCTAGATTTGAACTCAATACTTCATGAATTCCCAACCCCTACCCTGCCTCTATCCCTTTTAAGCCTAAAAAGTGGATAGAATTTTCACCATTTCAATGAGTGTGAAGTTCTCATGGTAATATTTTACTCTAAGAGGATTCTGACCTCATCTCATAGGGCAGTGGGGCTCAACTTTGTTGTGCATTAGAATTACTGGAAGGACTTTGAAAAACAGATAGATATCTACTATCATGTCCCCAGAGATTTGGTTTCAGCTGGGGCGAGGTGAAGCCAGGAATCAGTGTTTTTGGAAGCTCCCTAAAAATTCTAATAAAAGGCCAGAGTTGAGAACTCCTGCCTTAAGAAGGAGCTATACACTATAGGGAAGGAGAATAACAATAGAGAATGCATTGTATGAGAACTCCAAAGCAAATGAAATCTAGTAATAGAAATTTTATAGTTAGCTGAAGAGCTTCTACTGATTTAATAGAAATACACAAAAGAAGTAGCCCTGGCTGGTGTGGCTGGGTGGACTGAGTGGTGGCCTGCAAACCAAAGGGTCACCGGTTCAATTCCCAGTCAGGGCACATGCCTGGGTTATAGGCCAGGTCTGCAGTTGGGGGTGTACAAGTGGCAACCACACATTGATATTTCTCCCTCTCTCTTTCTCCCTCCCCAACCTTCTCTCTAAAAATAAACAAATAAAATATAAAATAAAAAGAAATATAAAAGGAAGTAAAAGAAATAAATATAAATTGGCCAATTTCAGAACTTTCAATTTATAAACATTACTCATTATTATTATTATTATTTTTAAAAAGGTATTGATATACCACTTTCTGAAAAACTGGGAAAATATGCAGAAAATAAAAACATATATATGTATATGTATATATATATATATATATATATATATATATAGAGAGAGAGAGAGAGAGAGAGAGATGTACATATATATTCCACGAATAGCTAAAGTATATTTGCTCATATAAATTTTACTTCTTTGGAAATGATTAAAACCTCTTGCTGAGAATTTTTCATGGCCTGTTTTAAGGTTCTGCATCAAGCTGCAGTCCATACACTACCCAGCACTTTCTCATTGTTCCTGATCCAGACTATTAATATAATGCTTCACAGAGAACTAAATGTTTTTTTTTTCTTCCTTTGGCTGAAAAATTGAAGTCATGGTTTCAGTATTCAAAAAATCCCAAATTCAAGCTGAACATGGATTTTAGTTACTGCCATGTTTAAACATTTTTTTGATAGAAAATGCTTTATTGCCACTGATTCAAAGCCACAAACATGCTTTGAATCCAACTCAATATATTTCTTATTTGTTTCTGATTTTCTTTTTTTCCCCTTTTAATTATTATTAGAAGGTATAAATTTCCAGAAAAGGTTGGCCCTGACAAGGCTCCATTATTTGCACATGACAAGGTTTATCAAAAACAGTTGGATTTTTCTAAGAAGCCTTTTATGTTTCCTCCATAAAATATAAATAAATGAAAAGGATTAGACTGAGGAAACGGAGTATAATTCATCACCACTGTGGAACACAGTCAACCGGTTGCAGATGGATAAACCGAAGAACTTGTGATTCTGCTTGAGGCAAGCAAACCCTCTTGCCTGGGCCAGTCACATGCCTTTAACTTTCGTGCAGAAACAGGGCCTGTTTTGTGGTCTGTGATGTCATCTTAATTTATTAGCCTCCTTTTGTTTTTTAGTGTTTAGTATATACATCTAAAGCTGGTTTCGACTCTTGAAAATCTATCCTATTCTAACACTGATTTGAAATTAGAGTAAAAGCTCCTCTCTCCTCTACCTTCCTTTCTTTCTCTCTCTCTATTTCCTCCCTCTCTACTCCTCTCCTCACTACCCACCCCAAAAAAAAACAGAAAAAGAAAATAGTACAAGAACATACAAAACATTGTACACTAAAAAGACCATGGCTCTTAGCTGCACAAAACACTGTGTTTAACACATTTTACATTTCAAAACCAATAACTACTAATTGTAATGAAAACACTCACTTCTATTGTATAAATGCAATTCCCCTCTGCTCCCCCAAACAAAATAAAGGATTTTCGCTTCTTTAATTTAAAACATAATAAAACCACTTTGGCTCATATTTTCATCTCTCATTCTTCCCACACTGCTCACCATGCAAACTCATTCTTGGTGAAATAGAAATTCATGGCGCAGTTTCTCCCTAAAATCTGTCTGAACTTTCAGAAATAAGAGACTTTTCAAGTTCCATATTCTCGCCCTGAACTTCCAATTCTATCTAATAATAATAGAGTGCTTTATAATATATAAATCACATTTTCTGTTTAAAAGTGACCCTCTCTGTGACCTTTCTGTCTCTGCCTGTCAGCGCATATTCTTCTAGCAATAATAAGCTCTGGCCAGGAACAAGTATGCAAAATTAGACTGATTCCGGGAACTGCCCTTATAAAGACTGGAAGGTAGCTCAGTTTGAAGTTGAATAACTGAACAATTTTCCCCAAAAGTAGACGTGAACTTGTGGAGTCATTTTAAAAAGAGAAGAATACTGATAGTTTTGAAGAGGAGAAAAAATTAAGTCAATGAGTAGGCAGTTTGAGAAGGCCCCGTGGAGATGGTAATCCAAGTATACGTGTAGCATTTTCTGTTCAAACTGAACCAGGACTTTATTAGTGTCTTTTAATTTTAGCCTACTTCTCGGAGGCACAGGAAACTAGAACTTTCGCCTGCTATCTTTTTAACCTGGAATTCTTTTGATCTCAGAATTCTTCAAATTTAAAATACTTTACCGTAATAATTCATTTTAACAGGACACATTTTATAGTGAACTGGCACTTTTTCCTGCATATTAACATTCAATAACAAAGCTTCAATGCAAACACCACAGGCACACAATTTAAAAATTTTAATATTTTCCCAATAAAATAGTCCTGATTAATGGCTGTCACAACTATATCTTTTATTTAGAAAAAGAAAAGGAGATAAGACTGAGCTCTTAGAAGCTAGCCCAAAATATTTGAAACTGTCTGATAATAAATGAGAGGCGGTTTCCCCTCTTTCAAGTAAATGATTTCATTTCAAACAACTGGTTTAAATTTTATATGAGTTTTACTTCAGAGTAAATCGCAATAAAAAGCACCTTTCTTCTATTACGTGAATTCACATTTTAACCTATTCTACATTCAAGGTTGTCTTGTAACTGTGAGCTAATTGCTTTCACCTAAACACACACACAGGGCGTCGTGGGAAACCAAGAGTAAAGAGTCCCAGTATATAAATGACTTCCCTGCTGCAGCTTCTGCACACTCCCATCAGCAAAGGCGTAGAGGAGGAACAATGGTCCTCCAAGATCACAGAATCATAAAATGTCAGCCCAGACGCAAACCTCAGAGCTCATCCACAATAGCACGCCCAGTGTGTCCCTGGGGTGTAGAAAGATCTACCACAGTTAGGAGGAACCTGGGTCAAGAAGCTGGAGAGATCCAGCATACTGTGTCTCCTCCCGGATGGTCACGTTCCACATGAAAACCTTATGGGCACTGAGATGTTTCAAGGGAAAGCAGCCCATTTATTTACCTATGTTGAATCCATTGCTTTCTCCACTTATTGAATGTGAAAGCTTGGTGCATGGTGAACTCTCCCATTTTTCCTTGTGCTGACACTTACTTCGCTAAGAACAGTATTGCACACAATAATTTAAAACTAATTTAAAACTCATCATTCTGAATACAATAAAACAAGCCCTGGGAAAATAAAACATTAGCCTCAAGATCTCCTAGGGGAGATCAGAACCCTGGTCTAGAAAGCAGCTCTAGAACCCTGGTCTCTAATTTTCACGCGCACTTACCAGACACCTTCAAAAAAGAGACTAACTTCCATACTACCCATACAAGTGGGCTCAATGCACATGACTTGCCCATATTCTTGTTTTGACTGGTGGATATTTCCTCCTGACAGTCATTTTATCTAGGTACCCACAAGCTATCGGCCACATAAATGATCACAGAATGGTCGAAACCCGAGCTTTTCAGTACGTCCTATCCATTCACACACACAGACACATGGCTATACTCACTGGTAAGATGAGTGCGATAGAAGATAAAAGACCCAAATTCATATGCTTAGCCCCTGCCTTTAATAAATATTATCCCAACATCTGGTTCACTGGCTGAGTTCCCCTGGGTATTTTCAAGTGGACCCGGCATCTCATTTTCTTTCTCTGGTACTTACAACAGTTTGGGAAGCACAAACTGTGGGTAAGGTTCTTTTTTCTTCTCTTACTCACATCTGTGTATAACTGATTTCTCTCAAACAATAGTGAATGAGCTCACAAGTCAACCTCACTGCTCAAAGTATTGTAGAGTACAGAGATCTGGAGATGCTAACTACTCTGGCATGGGGTTTGTCTGTGAGCCAAAGTTCAAAAGGAACCGTTGATGGATTAGAAGAATCCTTAATGGTGAGCAGAGAAGCTGCCAACAATTGCTGGGCTATGATACTCACCACTGTCCTGGATGCCCCCGTTAGCAACTTTCATCTGAGACCTTTGAATGCCCACAAGAGGCCAGGTGGGAGAGGGCCAGGATCTGTGGAATCTTCAGGGTTAAGTTTAAAAGGAGGATGAATTGGCAGGTGACAGTCGAGTTACTGAGCTGTACTCTCTTGTTTGTGTCAGCAGCAAGCTATTCTTCTTTGTCTCTGTCTCAGAGACAAACTGCAGGCTCCAGGCCTATTAGAAACAGTGACGTGGAACCAACCATAAAGAACTCTGTGGAGCAAAGAGGCATGGTGCTCTTTTCCTTATGGAAGTGATTGTTGATCACATCATCGTGCTTAACCACCAAGGCAAAACAGCACAGATGCAGAGAACTTCTACAAACCCTTAATCATTTGTGGTACTGCTTCTCTTCAATAGCAGCTCTAATTTCTGCAGGATGTGATCTTTTTCTTTGTTATCTTCCCTTTAAGTGAAAACTCTAGTGAGGGCTTCTCAATGTATAGGTTGAATACTAACATCCTAGGGCTCTTGCTAAGAAGCAGCTTCTAATAATTCAAGGGGACTGAGCTGAGGTCTCATATCTGCCTTTCATACAAGCTCCCAGCTGCTGGTGATGCTACTGGTTGACCACCAACCACATTTGGAACCTGAAGGCTCCAGTGTATTATAACCATGACTGAGTTGCCACCATGGTTAGGGTTACACATTTGTAAGCCAATGATTCTGCAGCAGATTGAATTTCCAAGCAGTTGTTTTGAGTTAGCATTAAAAGCAGGGAGGGTCACTCTTCTAAAGCAGGAAGAATCTTATTGGAGATAATTGAATGAAACGAGAACATTTCAGTGCAGTCACTTCCTTTCATTTATCATCCTAGCTCATGAGCTTCTAAATGTTTCCACTGAAAATGAATGATAAAAAGAATGCCATGCCAGGCAGGTTGTAAGTGCCACTTGCCTGAACTTTTGTTCTTCCCTAGAAACTATTACAGATATTATACCCCAAGAGCAACTCCGAACTCTATTTTTTGTTAACTTCACCTTTGTCAGATGGGGCCAAATATCAGGAGGGAAAGTAGGTCGACATTACAATGCATTTTGTAGTTTTGAAATTTGAACTGGTTTTATTCACTTCAGGCAATATAAAGGTTAAGCCCTGCATTTGAAAACTACAGCTTAACTGTTTTTACTTATTTTAGCTGGTCATCCTATAAATGTATTCCAAGGGGCTCACTCAATCTCTTCACTGTGAACAACTAAACAGTTTTCAGAAACCAAATAGTGCGTATGGATGATTAAGCCTGATGATTTTGGACTTTTGTAACAAAGAATAGGAACAGTGATGGAAAGTCTCAGAACTTCTAAGGAATAGTGATAAATATAGCCTTAGTCATTGACAAGAAGTAGCATAAGACCCAAGGCCTTCTTCGTAAGTGCCAGTGCCAGACAAATGGCCCAAATCTGAGATAACTTTTAAGAGCTGCTTTTATAAGGTTTCTGATTATCTTATGTGGAATCAGTTTTCTCTTCCCACTCTTAAAGTAATATTTCTAAGTGGGGTTGGTGTGTCCATTACTGCCTCTTTTACTAGATTATAAGATGCTCCAGTCTTGAAATTATTCCTCTTCATCCAGGCATCTCTCAGAGAACCTCACACAGAATCTTACATAAAGAAAGGGCCTCAGTATGGTGACTACCAGAGAGAAAGGGGAGCGGGGAGAGGTAAAAGAGGGTATAGGGGGAATAAATGGCATTGGAAGGAGACTTGACTTGGGGTAGGAAACACACAATACAATATACAGATGATGTATTATAGAACTGTACACCTGGAACCTATATAATTTTATTAACCAATGTCAACCCAATAAATTTAATAAAAAGGAAAAAAAGAAAGAGGCTCAAAATATTTATTCAAATGAAGTTTAGCCCAAAAGCTGTTTTAAACACAATCTTTCTGATTTGGTATAGGGAGAAATGACTTTGAGTTTAACTAAATATAAAGCATTGTAAATCTAAAACAATATTCTTTGCATGAAATTCTCTTTCTTCTCTATTTCGGAAAGATCTTGGGGAAAATTTTAGTCAGGAAGAATAGTCCCCAAGCTGGTCCAAAGTGATTGAAAAACCATTAAGGAGGAGAACAGTGGAAATGCAGGAGGAGGCTCTCCCTGGAAAGGGAAATAGCAGCAATGGGGATTACAACTTACATGGGCCCCTTGAATACTTATTAAAACTGTGTAGTTTTCAAAAGCTACACTGACAACAACTTCTATGCATGCAATTAGAAGCTGTGGTGGCTTTATTTTTATTTTCATTAGCATCTTTATTAAAATATTAGATGTAATTATATACTGAGGAAGGAATAATAGCAATCCAAATACAGAATTCTTACCATTACCAAGGTGAGCTTTGCTTTAAAAATCAAACTGTGTTCAAACACAAAAATTGCATGGTGAATATTGGGTTCCGACAGAGTCAAGTTTGTTTATCTTAATGAAATGTAATATGAATCACGTGAGTGCATTTTAAACAGAAATGTTTGTGTGAGTCCTTACCTCGTCTTCTCTATTCTACTCTGCTTCTGCAAACAAGTCCCCAAGCGACCCCTAACTCTGACTATCTCCTCAAGCCTCTTCCCTCTTCCCTCTTTTCTTCTTCTTTGGGATACTCCTTCCATAATCTCCTTTATATTGCAGGAACGACCTCTTGATGGGACATAAATTCTAAAAGAGATTGCAATGCAACCTTCCTAGGAGTCCCATTGTCGAAACATAAATTATAATGATATTTAAGAGATAGTTTGGTAACAATGATAATTAATAGACCGAGAAGCACCAAATGCTATCAATTAACTATTATTGTGAGCATTTAAAAACACATTGTGATTTGTGCGTTTGTACTTGAAGAACACTGCTTGGCAATGGGGCTGATGTTTGTTGGTAGGTTTGTTGCAGTCTCTCCTAACACACACGGACTGACAGAACCCAACTGTTCAAATAAGGTGCCGCTCGCATGTTTGCGCTGCATTCCAGTTCTTTGTTCTTGGGAAACTAGGGTATACAGTTGCTCAGTCTCCAAGCTTTCTCTTCTTTCCCCCCTAATTCCACTGAGAGTTTAATGAAAGATTATTCTGCCATATTCATACAGAGCGGGTCAAAAGTAGGTTTAAAGTCATTTGTATGGGAAGTAATATAATAATTAATAAATAAGAATATAAGAATACACTCTGCTTCACACAATCACAACTGTAACCACTTTTGTCTAGCCCTGTGTAATTTCTTGAATTCACTACTAAAAGGGGGCATTTGCCTTAATAAAATGTCATTATTCTTTGGAATAAGGAGACATTTGTCTTTAATTTTCCTCATACTTTTTCAGAGTTGGGATGTGTGACATGACTAGAGATGCAAAGTGGCATGGACACTTCAAACGCCCTAAACAAACACGTCTTTAACTATTCCACAGGTTAGCTATCCATAAGGAAACTTCTGGGTAAGGTATTACCTCAGAGCTGCAAACTCTTACCTTCTAAAGGTGTAAAACAAATTATAAAAGGCTAAGCCTAAACTCTCAAGGTGTTAAAACAAGTTTATGTCCTAAGCATTGATTTTATTTCTGCACTGGATCATTAATGTAGCCTCGTTTTACCTACTGAGATAGTTCCTCAGTAAGAACTGCCTAATGACATCATCATTAACTTGGTTTTCCCTTCATCTTTTCGATATGTCAGTTTTTGTGTGGTAAAGGTTACATGCAGAAACTTGTTAGTATCAGAATACACTGATGCTCTTTCTTGGACAAACCTTGTAGTAGATTTCTTTTCACATTGAGAGAAACGAGTTACTCTTTTTACTTCACCTTTTCCCACTCAGTCTGAAGAGAATAAACAGTTGTCATTTATACAAATTTGTGATATTGAGCTTTATGGAACTTGCCTTGTAAATACACTGATTGAAATGTGTTAGAGAAGCAATAAAGCTTTGCTCTGATTGTTGAGTCTAAACCAAGACCCAGAAGATTTACAACCCACCTCAGCTGGAAGCCACTGTAGTTTTGCTCTGGTTTAAGAAATTTGTAAAGCTCATATTCATATTCAGAGCTGAATAACAAAGCTTGTTAAGGTCCTTACATGTAGAAGTTGTACTGAATAACTTATTTCAGCCACTGCCATATTTATTGCAGCACTGAAAACCTGGCATTTGTAAATATTTCTTATTTTTATGGGGTGATTATAGGGTGCTATGCCTTACACAAAATTCTCTTACAAGATTTTTCTATTCATTGGCTAATACGTAAAGTATTTGGCATCCTTATTTTTCTTTTAGAATTCAGAAGATCAAAATAAAATAAAAATAAATAAGCAGCACAAGGACATTTCCAAATGAATAATAAACTCAAAAGTTGCTGAGCTCTGTTAATATCAAAGATGATGAAATTCTCTGCAAACTGGTAGGATTACTTGTCTCTCTCAATTGAAAAAGCACATCCACCAGACAGTTTGAATAGACCCAAGTTAAAATTCAGTCAAAACATAGAAGATCACGTACTAGCCACTGTGAAATGCTGCCTGGGATTTCCATAACTAGTCACACACCTAAGTCTTGACCTCATCTCAGAGACAACATTTCCAAGATCATGGTCTTCACACTGAAGGACGAGACTTAAATAACCAGCATTCATAAAGTATCTAGCAATTTAAAGTGTTTTATGATATGAGACAAGGACAGATAGGCTCAAAATGGATCTATAACATCGCATTTCTTTCATAAAAACATTTTATCTGTTTATTTCTTCAAAATATGATTTACCTTTTGAGATAATAGTCATAGAATATGCCTTTCTCATAGTTTTTATATTTCAAAATTATGTATTCATTTTTCATACGTTTAATTGTGTATATATGCTATCCTTATTTATGTCTATACTGTATTGATTGCTCACGGGTGTATGGAGGATCACAGGATGACCAGGGAGGGAAGAAACTGGGAAGACCTTTACTCCTCCTCCCGTTCTCTGATATTCCCGCTGTGCTTCCTGATCAACCAAGCCAACTAGAAGCCAGAGGGCAGGGATATTCGTTTCCCAAGGTCCGAAGCAGAATGGGGAAGAGTGAAGAATGGATGTGGTGAACACACACTGTGGAGTATAATTGGATGAAAGATAATAGTTTCTACCCAAACTAGAGAAATCCGTAGGGAAAAGGGCAGACCAGCAGCTGCCAGAGGCAGGGGGTTGGGGTGGTGGGTGAGGATTGTGGAATGAGATTTCCTTTTTGGGGGCAATACACATGTTCTGGAACTGGACAGCAGTTTCGGTGATGGTTGCTCATCATTGTGTAAGTTAAAATAATTAAAATGGTGAATTATATGGGTTTTACCACACATTTTTAAAAAATAATAATTCCTATAGGAAAATCTGCAATAAAAAGAGGTTAGTTCTTCCACCTCAGATATAAAAGACAATTACATATGGCATTTGTTTTGAAAATTAAAAATCAAGATTGTTTGTTTTAAGTAGGACAAGGACATCCAGCTAATGAAGGGCCAATGAAATGGATACGATCCCAAGGGTAATCCTGTTGACCTGGATAAAAACCTTTGCAATTTTGTACATCTTTACAGAAAGTTCATGTGTACCTTTTATCCTTAGAAGTTTAGTGTTAAAAGATTGTGATTCTTCATAATATGTACCTTCTCTACCAGTTTTCATTGGTGGTAAAACAGTCATTTCACTGATGTGTTCTCAGAGGCTTTAGAATTCAGCTGTCTTTACTGTGGGAATAGAAAGATTAAAAATACTTGGGAACTAAGCTCCAATATACATGAACTCAATTGTGGTTTAAAGCAACTAAATAAAAGTACCTAAGTATAAGACTTTTTATGGCTCACATGAGGAAATGATTCCAAACCACTGTTTTCTCTAACAAGGCATTCCTTCAGTGTATTTTGGAAACAATTCTATAAATGTCAGTATGTTTTATGCTAATTCTTCATATACAATGCATTAATTTTATAGGGACTTAAATCACTAGGTTTTATTATTCCTTTTACATTGTGCGCTTCCTTGAGAAGAAACATGACTCCTTGATTTATCTTTATACAATGCTTTAATTGTTGAATGGTATAGGGTTTGCAATAATGGGTCAGGTTCCTTCAGAATCTAGTTTCCTGGTAAGTTGTCTAAAGGTGCCTAAACTCAGACCCCCCATCTGAGTATGTGTGCCTTAATTAGATTAATAGTGTTTTCCTGATTGGGAGACGGTTTTAAATGGCTTTAAGGTCCTTTCCTTGGCTAACATTTTGAAATGTTTAAACACACATACATAATCTTATTACATGTTTTTGTATTTTTAAAAATTATTTTATTTTTGTTCGATTACAGTTGTCTGCATTTACCAACCCCTACACCCCAGCCATCCCCACCTCTCTCCCTTAAATTTTGAATCAGTGTAATACTCCTATAGGCTGAGTGTTTTCCCTGTTTTTTAGATGTGAAACTAAGGCTTAGAAAGGTGATGATGGGACATGCTCAAGACCAAGACAGAATTTAAGGCCGGTTCTTCCAATTGTAAAATAACAAAATCATGTTATCAAATCTAAAATTGTATTCCATACAGAGGAATCAACTTTCTTTGCCTGTATTCCAGGGAGGATAAGATTATCATATCAAAAAGTTTTCTTTTAGGCTTTAGACCCTGGATCAAAAGATTAGTTTCATCTAATTTATTGCACTAAATTAAAGGAGACTAATAAGTGTAGATTTAGTTTTGCTAGCCTGTCTCTCTGATGAGCAAAGATCAACTTCAGTGGATTACAAGTTACTATCTTCTAACAGTATTTACATTAACATGATTTATTGTTTGTTAGTCATCACAAAAAATTAATGTGCTTGAATTTTAGTAGGTGGTCTCAGGCTGCTGTACCATTTTCCTTTTTACAAAATGTACATTTTGTTTTCACTTAAATATGTATTGTGAACATATTCTTTTGACAATATGGAGTCTACTGACATATTTTATGATCATGTATGTTTTATATTGTTTCATTGCAAAAATGTGCTCTAATTTCCTTAACCAATTTAGTCTTGTTGGTCCTTTTGGTTATTATTAATTTTTCTTTTTTCAGACAAATAAATGATCAAAATTTTATATAGTTTAAATAACTGTCTGAGGCTATAGCCCTGCAAAGAAAATTACTGGTAAAAAGTTTGTACGATTTTAAGACTTTTGAAAAAAACTTGCCAAGTTCTTCCCAGAAGTGCAATGAAAATTGCACTCTGAAATACAGTGCCTAAGATTTCCTATTTTTTAATCTTCTTGCCAATGTTTTCAAATTTTTAATCTAGGCCAATTTGAGAGTTGAAAATTGTTCCTTTATTGACCAGGACAATAAACATTATCCCTGTGTTTACATTTTACTTGGCTTTGTATAAACTTATTCGTTGTCTTTGAGACACAACTCTCTTTTCATTTTTTATTTGAATAGATTTGGCTTTATGTTAAAAAAAGTCCTCCACATTTTAGTATTATATAAATATTTTCTTTCTTTTAATTGTATGATTTTCTTCTAGTTGTATGATTTTATTTTGATGTACATACAATTTTCATATAGCTGGAACACATCTTAGTGTATAATACAAAAGAAAACTAAAAGAATACATGTATCCTATACCTTCCAGGGAGATTTCACTACATACCCATACTATTTGAAATTATATCTCTATGGAATATCTGAGCCATTTGTGAAAACAATGGGTCAGAAAGCTAACTGAAAAAGCTATAAACAAAACAGAAACTATGGTGAATATTTGTCTAATATTGGTTCAGGCACAGATTTTATAAACATGAGAGCAGTAAAAGAAGTCATAGAGAGAAAGTGATTTGTTTGACCACAAAAAGTTTTAAACGGTGAATACCAAAAAAGGGAAAGGAAATACAGAAATAAAGAAAAGTAAATAAACAAGCTGGAAACACAATCAGAAAATATTTGCAATATATATAACGGAGAAAATGTTGTTACCTTGTAATAGAATGCATTCATACCAATAATTTTAAAAATTCTAATGAAATGGAGAAAGGAACTATTTAGAATGTCAACAGTGAGTTTTCTCCAGATTCTGGCCAATTTTCTTTTGTGACATTTCTATATTTTTTAGCCATTATCTGTTAGTATGCATTGTTTTGACATTCTGATAAAATAGACTTTCTAAATAAGCATTTTTAAGAAAGAGTAGAAATATAAATTGGTATATAAATAAGAAATCACAGAAACAAGATTTAGCAAGCAAAGTACTTACAGAGATAAAATTAGTTCACCTACACTAACTGGAAAAGCATGAATCATGTACTAAATCTACCAAGTATGGTTTTAAAATATCCATTAATAAAATTTGTTCTGCATGAAAAATAAGGCAGATTTACAAAAAAGAAATGACATCCACATCGATGTCACTTTCATCTTTCTCTCTGCTCTTTCTCTCCCTCCCCGCCCCCAACACTGCCATGCTCCAATAGAGTAAAACATAGCTTGCTAAAGCAATTTAACAGAGCTGAAAGGCTAGTGCTGGAAGATGAGAAAATGACATGTATATATATCTCATCTGAGTCTCCTAACAAGCCTAAAAATGTGATTAGGCAATAATCAATATTATCTAATTTTGCAGATATGGACTCAGACTCAGCACCTTGACCTAGAGATGTTTTGATAAAAACGGTCCGGGAACCACCAATTAATTGAGAATCTTGGGATAGAGCCCAGGTAATTCACTTGTCTTAAAGGTATCTCATATGATTTGAATGCACAGTCAGGATTAGAAGAGAAAAGCAAAACTTTGAAGCAAAATTTTCTGATGAAATCTTGTGCTAATTTTACTACTCCTGCCAACAAGAGATATGTCATATAAATATACAAGTCTGAAAGCATAGAGTTTTCCATAGGTGGTTGCGATCTGGAACCTTTAAGATATTTTCCCATGCCTCTAGTGGTACAGATTTAAGAGCTTATGTTTCTTGTTATCACAAATATTCTTGGGAAAATGTTTATTAGTCCACAAGGGTAATAAAGAGATAAGTCTATACTTTAGGCATCAGATATAAAAAATTATCAAAAATTTTCTTTGTAGCCTTTCTGTTCAGATTTCAATAATAAAAATTTGACAAATTTGAGATTTAAAAGAAATAAAAGTCTCTTCCAAAGTTAACTTAAATGTGTTGCTTTAATATGCTTTGTGTATTCCACCCTCAATTTGAAGACATTTATTATTTTAGAGCAAAAATATTGGATATATTGTTTAGTATATTTCCTTAGGGTTAAATGTGAAAAACTGTCACTTGCTATCAGATGTTAATTTTTCAAAGTCTGTGAATAAGTTAATGACCATGTTTAATAATTAATATGCTAAATTATACATTCAAGCAAGTTTCTTCCTTATATATTTATTGGGCAAGTAATAGTAATATTCACATTATTTGAACATGTCTTGCCTGGCTAAATTAATGAAACCCATTTCTAAGTCATTTGGAAGCTTTTTCTGGAAGAGTTGATGTTGGACAATGATGCTTCTCATCTTAAATGTTCTATAGTACCAGTTAGTTAGTCTTGCAGTACAGGACCATAGAATTCCTTATAGATGCTTGGAAGACATTCATTTAATCAGCAAATTATTAAAGATGTGACCAACATCTTGTTTAAGTCATTGAAAACATTTAATATGGACTTGAACTTGAAACAGAAGTTAATATTATGAAATAAAAAGATGAGTTAAAATAAAATCCATAACAGGTCTGCTGAAAATGTATTCTCAGTTCAAAAGTTTAACAATACTAACTTTATATGGTATTTGTCTTTCACCACCTGGCTTATTTCACTCGCCATAATGCTTTCTAGTTCCATCCAAGCTGTTGCAAAGGGTAGGAGCTTCTGCTTTCTTTCTGCTACATAGAATTCCATTGTGTATATGTACCACAATTTTTGGATCCATTCATTTACTGATGGGCACCTAGGTTTCTTCCAGCTCTTGGCTATTGTAAATTGTGCTGCTATGAACATTGGGGTGCATAGGTTCTTTTGGATTGGTGTTTTAGGGTTCTTAGAATATAGTCCCAGCAATGGAATTGCTGGTCCATAATGGTTGTACCAGTCTGCATTCCCACCAACAGTGAACTAGGGATCCCTTTTCCCCACAACCTCTCCAACATTTGTTGTTTGTTGCTTTGTTTATGATAGCCATTCTGACTGGTGTAAGGTGGTATCTCATTGTGGTTTTAATCTGCATCTCTCTGATAGCCAGCGATATTGAGCATCTTTTCATATGTCTCTGAATCTTCTGTATGTCCTCCTTGGAGAAGTGTCTGTTCAAGTCCTTTTCCCATTTTTTAATTGGGTTATTTGTCTTCTTATAGTGGAGTCATGTAAGTTCTTTGTATATTTTGGAGATTAAACCTGTGTCTGAGATATCATTGGCAATTATGTTTTCCCATACAGTTGGTTATCTTTTTATTTTAATACTATTTTCTTTAGCCATGCAGAAGCTTTTTATTTTGATGAGATCCCATTTGTTTATTCTTTCCTTTATGTCCCTTGCTCTAAGGGACATATAAGTAAAAAAGTTGCTGGGTGAAATATCTGAGATTTTCTTGCCGATGTTCTCCTCTAGGATTTTAATGGTTTCACAGCTTATATTTAAGTCTTTTATACACTTTGAATTTATTTTGGTGTATGGTGTAAGTCAGTGCTCAAGTTTCGTTTTTTTGCACATAGCTGTCCAGTTCTCCCAATACCATTTGTTGAAGAGGCTATTTTTAGTCCATTTTATGTTACTGTCCCCTTTGTCAAATATTAATTGACTGTAGAGAGTTGGGCTTATTTCTCTATTCTGTTCCATTGGTCTATGTGTCTGTTTTTATGCCAGTACCAGGCTGTTTTGATTACAGTGGCCTTGTAATACAATTTGATATCAGGTATTGTGATTCCTCCTACTTTGTTCTTCTTTCTCAAAATAGCAGCTGCTATTCGGGTGCATTTATAGTTCCATATAAATTTTTGAAGTGTTTGTTCTATGTCTGTGAAATATGCCATTCGTACTTTAATAGGTATTGCATTGAATCTGTAAATTGCTTTGGGTAGTATGGACATTTTGATGATGTTAATTCTTCCAATCCATGAACACGGTATATGTTTCCATTTGTTTGTGTCTTCCTTGATTTCTTTCTTCAGTGTTGTGTAATTTTCTGCATACAGGTCTTTTACCTCCTTGGTTAGGTTTAGTCCCAGATATTTTATTTTTGTTTTTGCTATCTCAAATGGTATTTTTTTTCTTGATTTCTGCTTCTGCTGTTTCATTGTTAGTATATAAAAATGCCTTTGATTTCTGGATATTGACTTTGTAACCCGCTGTTTTACCAAATTCATTTATTAGTTCGAGCAGTTTTTGAGTAGAGTCTATAGGATTTTCCATGTACACTATCATGTCATCTGCAAACAATGACAGTTTTGTTTCCTCCTTTCCAATTTGGATGCCTTTTATTTCCTTTTCTTGTCTGATAGCTGTGGCTAAAGCTTCCAGTACTATATTGAATAGAAGGAAGCTAAACAACAAAACAAACAAGCAAGCAAAATAAAAACAGCAACACTGAAATAGAGAACAGGGGGACAGTGACTGGAGGGGAGAGGCGAAGGAATTTCAGGGGAAAAGAGGGAATTTCAGGGGATTTACAGGAACTAGTATAAAGGACACATGGACAACAACTAAGGGGGGTGGAAATGGGAGGGAGGTGGGGGCATGGGGGATGGGCTGGGATGGGAGTAAAAGACAGAATACTGTAGTTGAAAAATAATTGAGTAGAAAGGTAACAAAAAACAATACTAACTTTATTATATACTGTCAAATATATTCTATTATTTTTCTATTAAAAAGACAGTTTCATATCCTAATTTCACAATGAATCACTATGATATTAACAAATTGAGAAACAGTTCAGATCAGAAGGAGTCAATTCTGATAAATGAAAAGGAGCTGGGTTCTGAGCATAGCAAGAGCTAAATTCAAATCTGGATCAGACGTTTGACAGATGAGTAAACTTTAAGCAAGTTTCTTAAAGACTCTTGACTTTAGGTCCTTAGGTGCCAAATGTAGATAACAGCATCTACATTTTATTTTTCACAAGGATTACAAGAAATGAAAAATATGGAGCAACTGACACAGGGCTCAAAACAGAGGTTTTTTTTTTTTCCTTTGATGTCACAAAATCCTTCAGATCTTAGGTTGGATCTGATTATAGTCACATATCACCTTGCATTATATGTGACTTATTTCCCATTTTTTAATAAATATGTTGAGAGCAGGGGACACATTTTAATATATCTTTTAGTATATATGAAGATGATACCCTTATTGAACAAATAAAGAGATGAATACATTTTTTCAATAGTTATATATATATGTATTAAAAGTATTTTCTTTGCATGGTTTTATTAAGGACAAAGCAGTGAAAATAATTCTTAAATTATAGTAAAATGCTGACCTTATAAGGGAACTATAATATAAATTTTGATTTCAAACAAGAAACTTTTCTTCATTTCTACAGTCTCCGATTTTTAGCTTTGGACTCTGACTGCCTTTGATCCAGTAAACCTAGAGTAGGCTGTAGGAGACACATAGTTTAATTGTGACTTCCAGGGGACAGGCACCATGCTGTTGTGACAGATTGCAAGGTGAGCCCAGTTTCTTTCCTTTCCCCCTACCCATACCCTGTACTATGAAACTTTACATCCACTTCTTGCAGTGGATGGAATTATGTGCCACTCTTTATCGCCTGGGCCAACCACATGACTTGCTTTGACCAATAGAATACTAACAGGATGCAAATAAAGGCTTGAAATGCACTTATAGTCAGGCTTAATCTTTTGTGCCTCTGACATTGCCATGACAATAGGCTAGGGCTAACTTGTGGAAGGATGAGAGATGGGTGGGGCAAAATTAGGTTTTACTGTTGTGGGTACATGAAATGCAGAGTTTATTCTTGTATTGTTGTTTATTAATTATTGTGTTATTAATTTGTATTACAAATGTATATCTACTTTTGCCAACCCCTGTGTATGGACCAGAATAGCCCCAGTTGTTCAAATTGACAACCAACTGATACTCAGACATCTGAGAAAGCCCAGCTAGATCAGTACAGCACCTACCCAAACTTCAGCTTTCCCCAGACATGTGAACACAAAATTTATTGTTGTATGCCATTAATATTTTAAGGCTGGCTTAAATAAGATATTTTTACATGGCATATGATATTTTACTATATGGCACTATTATGGCAATAGATAATTATGACAGCTATCCTTAGAAATAATGTCTGTAAAATGTTTAAAAAGATAGTGTGACCTGAACATGCCAGCTGTGTGTGTGTGTGTGTGTGTGTGTGTGTGTTTTTACAAAAGCTTATAAAGTAAGTATAATAATGCCAGATTTTAATTAATAGTTGTTTCAATAGAGGTATTGAAAGGTGACACCTGGGACGAACATCCATTGGATGTTCAAGGTTAATCATCTACACCTGGATTTGGAGCAAGAGGCTCCCCCGTGCCCAAATAATCTCACAGTAGTAAGGCGAGCCTTTGTATAAGAACTAAATAAATATTTGCAAAGGATTAAATCACATACAGTTAAGTTTTTGGTCATGAAACTGTTGAACAGATATTGATGCTCAAGGCATTTTTCTTTCATATGGCTTTTGTAGCATTAAGTCACATTTTCTAAAAATAGTAAGCTATCAATCCATAAATGTTCACCTTCTCTCATTACTTTAAATCCCTCCATTCCCCACAAACTCCAAGTCCTGACCACTTGCCTGGACACCAGACAAATGTATTTAATTGCCGCTAGACATTTCCAACTGGAGGTCTGTCAGGCACCTCCTACTCAACATATCCAAAGAGAAATGCACTATTTTTCACTGGAAACTGACATTTGGATTTCCTGCCCCTCTGAGTGTCTCCACCCATCACCATGCCAAGACTTGAGAGTCATTCTTCATCCTTTCTTTCTGTTTGCTCCCTTAGAACTTCCAAGCCTTAAAATGACTAAGGTGGTCCACACACTTACAAAAACTATTCATCACAATTTGCTTGGCCAGCGGGAGCCCTGCTATTTGTATTTTAGTAATCCATATTGATCACTGAAATTTCAAAGCCATTCATTCTTCACAATAATCTGGTTGGAATTACAACATAGTCCCAGAGTAGAAAAATGTGCCTATTTTTAAACAATAATGTCAAAGCATTATTTGTTTTAGTGTTTCTACCTCCATGTAGGGTTTTGAGAACAGCCTTGCAGAGAACCCCAAGAAAGCAAGATTTCCCATCTTCTCTGCCCCCAAACTTATCAATCCTTAAAAAAACCCACTTTTTTAATGCAAGGGTTAAAGGAGAAAGGGGTGTGAAGAGTTAAAAGACACCTACAGTTGTCTGGCCTGAGATTTTTGAAGAAATTGGAAATGCCTAAGTGTTCCCTATTTTTCAGTGGCCTGGTGCCTGAACTTAAACAGAACTTCAATACATGTCATACAGAAAAAATAAATAGAATGGAATTTAAGGAGCTCGGCAATTATATAGAAATGTTTATCTAAGGAGAAAAAAACTAAACATCAATTTTAAATCCCTTTTTATTATAAAATATAAAGGGACTGAAAGTTTATCTCTGGATTTCACCGGGCAAATGAAACGCATGTGTGTTAAATATACACTGATTTTTCTCAAATAATGAATCTGCCATGTAGTTTATTCGGCTCTGCTCTTGGTGTGAAGGCCTGAGTGCCTCACGGAATCGAGGGAGCTGCCCATACGACGGTCTTGACCGTGACATACCTTCGAAACAGGTGCCTCTCTGCGGGTATGGAAGACTTGAGGAAACAGCTAACAGAACTAAATTTTAGTGGAAGTGTTTCGCTCTGGGGTTAGATTGAACAGCTAGCAGTCAGACGGGAACCTCCTCATCTATCGTAACGGGTGTGTGTGTGTGCGTGTGTGTATCGGGGTGTTGCATTGTGAATGCCTTGTCCATTATCTTAGTCTGCATACTAATAGTAAAAAGTTGGTGCACTTCCAACCACGTTATTGTATCGTAGACAAAACTCAGAGGATTCAGTGTGGAAGCAGTCAACACCTGGCAGAGTCACAAGAACAGTAACAGGAACTGGTCCCCCAGGCGGAAGTGGTCTGAAGCAGCAGGTGTTTGCACCGCGAATACTATAAGAAGTAAGCTTCAGACCCCTGCTCAGAAGCACAATGTGTGTTCCTAAAAATCCCGATTGTTTTCTCCCTGCAATATCGGTCCTGATGAAAAATCTCCAAGTACAATATCGGAACCATGTGAGAGCACAAGGAATACATCCAGCGAGCTTGGGTACCACAGGGAAACCAAGGATGCAGGCAAGGTCTGAATAAAAAGATCTCTAGGGAGAGCTTAAAACATTCTTCAGTGGGACAATGGAAAGGAAACATCAAGACATGACTACCACAATAAGTGTACTTTAATGAATCCAACTGCGTGTAACTAAAAAGGACCTCACAAAATTGTGAGAATTAAGTGTCAATATTCAATATAGAATATATAAATAACTTAGTATAGTGCTTGGTACATAGCAAATGCTCAGTTAATGGTAAATATTAAATATACAGTTCTTATTTCAACATGGAAAAGCATTGATTATCAACATACCCTTTGGTCGCTTAATAAAACCTTGAGTTTATCCCTCAACTCAGTGGACTGGTGTGGCTCAGTGGATTGAGCGCAGGCCATGAACCAAAGGATCGTGGATGGATACCCAGTCAGGGCACATGCCTGGCTTGTGGGCCAGTTCCCAGCAGGGGACGCATGAGAGGCAACCATACATTGATGTTTCTCTCCCTCTCTCCTTCCCTTCCCCTCTAAAGATAAATAAATAAAATATTTAAAAATAAATAAAAATTAAAAGTAAAACCTTGAGTTTAATACGAGTTTTTTGGGGGGTAAATTAAGGTGGCATATGTGAGTTATCTTTTGCTGCATAGCAAATTATCCTAAGACTTAGTGTCTTAAAACAGTATTTATTGTCTCTTAGTTTCTGTGGGTCAGTAGTCTGGACACAGCTTACCTGGGGTCCCTGGCTCAGGGTCTGTCATAAGACTATAATCAAGGTGTTGGCATGGATTGTAGCCATCTTGTCTCAGTTTGGGCTCTTCTAACAAACTATCATAAGCTGGAAACCTTATAAACAACAAAACTTTATTTTTCTCAGATCTGGAGGCTGTAAGTCCAAGGTCATGTATCAGCATGATCCGGTTCTGAGGAGCCCCTCTGGGCTGCAGGCAACTGACTTTTCATGGGATCGTCATGCATGGCAGAAAGAGTGAGGCAGTCTCTGCGGTCTGACTCTGAGGGCACTCACCCCACTTGTGAGGGTGCTACATCATGACTTCACTACATCCCAAAGCCTTGTCTCCTGATACCATCAGACCAGGGATGAGGATGTCAACCTACAAATTGCAGGAGAACACAGTTAGTCCACACGCCAGCTCAAGGCCCAGCTGGGGAGAAGCCCACCTCCTAGCTCACTCATGCAGCTGTTGGCAGGATTCAATTCATTGCTGGCTGCTAGGACGAAGCAACTGTTTCACACTGGGTGTTGGCCAGAAGCTGCCCTCTGTTCCTTGTGATGCGGGCCTCTCCACAGGGTGCTCCCAGCTTGACAGATCACTTCCTCAAAGCAAACAAGCAAGCAAGGCCTGCTGGGCAGAAAGCATGCCGGCAGGACGGGAGTTACAGTCCTGTTGACTTGTCTGATGTAAGCAAGTTACTTTACAGAGCTACAGTGTTGCAGTCCAGAGTGTGGGCTCTGGAGTAGATCCTGTGATTTCCCCACAGGTAAAAATGTGAATGATTTTACTGCGTACATCAGATTGTTGTTGTGAGAATTAACTGAACTCATACACATAAATCACTTAGAAGACTTCCAGGGAATACTACTACTACTACTACTACTACTAATACTAATAATAATAATGGTACTTAACTAGAACAGTTGTTGAGAGGATTAAATGAAATAATGAACAAAAGTTCTTAGTACAAGGCCTGACTGGCACAACTTCAACACAGGGCGTCTGCAACCATCAATGTCTTCATGCCCTGGAGAGAGGAGCCCCTCCGCTGTAGGTACTGATACCCCCTTCTCTCTTCCCCTGGGTTTCTATAGGGAGGGTTATGAGATCTATAGATGGTCAGAAGCACAGCCCAATAGGTCCCTGATGTTCATGGCAGTTAGTTTGTCTCATCGTGGCTCTCTGACTCGAAGCATTTCCATGCCACCTGTCCAAGTGCTATGAGAAAGTTGGGCAGATAGGCAGCTTCACGTAGTAGGTAGAGGAACAGAGTGCATAGGCAGTCAGAAAGATTGGAGGGACTCTGGCATCAGGCGTAAATGTGACACCAGCTGGGATCACTAACACACTTGGGCTGTGGCAAGGGGAGGCGGCCCTCCGAGTGCGGAGCAGTGGGACCTGTCCATCAAGCCCTGAGATGAATGGGGCCACTTTACAGAATTTTCCTTAGGAACACAAGTTTCAGTGGGCTCCTGTGGAGGTCCCACGGGGGAGCGCTGCTGCTGAGCAGTCTGGGTGGAAGCAAAACGGCGGCATTTTTGGAGAGAAGAAACAAACTTGCTCTGTTACTTATACCCAAGTCCTAGAATGATTACTAGGGTCTAGGGTCCTTTTAAAGTGATTTCAAAGCTGCAGAAAGAAACACAATAAAAGTTCAATAAGGATTTATGTTATATAGTCATCCTCATAAGTTGACTGACTGGTAAATAAAGTATAGTGTGGATATTATAATATTGGCCACAGAGAGTGTTCGTCTAGAGAATTCCCTGCACTAGGGAACTAAGCCTCTCAGATGAAATAGGACACACTGGACATTTCATGCTTTTTTACGACCAACATAGAGGTCTGCATATGGAAGGTGCTACATTGTGAGGTTCCATCTCACACTGAGTTCCAAGGGAACACATGTGTTCTGGTTTCTCATAAGTGACAGCAATGCGTTTCCTTGTATCTCCCCCATCTCAGTGCACCCTCATAAACTCACTGGCAACCTTTGGTTTTAGTGACCTGGCGTCGTAGGCAACAAAGACAGAGGAGAACCAAGTGACAGCTGACCAACCACAAAGAAAACTTAAATGTGACCTAATAAACAAATTTGGATAAAGAAAAATACCCCCAAAAGGGGTGTTCTTTGGGCAAAAATATACATGTATGCATGTACCATTATAAATATATGCACACTTGTAGAGATATAGAACTGCCTCCAAAAGAACAATAATATACTATATATATATATAATTTTGATTTTAAGATTAAAAGACAATGAGGTGTGATATCATAACAGAGTAAACAAAAGGTAGTCCACAACTACATTGTTTTTCATTTACTAATTTTAGAGAGAGAGGAAGGGGCGGAGAAAGAGAGAGGGAGAAACATTGATTTGTCCCACTTGTTGCCCCTGCCCTTTCTCCTTTATTGTGTGGTATCTTATTGCAACAGGTTTCTTGAGTGACTTCCAGAGGTTTCTATGGCCAGTACCTTCAACAATGGTATGGTCGTCATTGGCTGATTTTGTGTTTGCCTTTCAAATAAATCCTTGTCTTTTGTCGATAACAAGCTTATTTCTTTTTTAAAAATTTACAATGTTATATTTATTTATTTTGTAACAATATATTTTATTGATTATGCCATTACAGTTGCTCTATTTCCCCCTTCATTCCCCTCCACCCTGCACACCCCCTCTCCCACCATCCCCCCTTTAGTTTATGACCATGTGTCTCAAGTTCTTTGGATTCTATATTTCCCCTACTATTCTTGCCCTCCCCCTATCTATTTTCTACCTACCGTCTATGCTACTTATTCTCTGTACCTTCTCCCCGACTTTTCTCCTCCCACTCCCCTGTTGCTAACCCTCCATGTGATCTTCATTTCTATGGTTCTGCTCCTGATCTAGCTGTCCTCTTAATTTGCTTTTGTTTTAGGGGTGGTTGTTAATAACTGTGAGTTGGCTGTCCTTTCCCTGTTCATATTTTTATCTTCTTTTTCTTAGATAAGTCTCTTTAACATTTCATTTAATAAGGGCCTGGTGATGATGAACTCCTTGAACTTGACCTTATGTGAGAAGCACTTTATCTGTCCTTCCATTCTAAATGATAGCTTTGCTGAATAGAGCAATCTTGGATGTAGGTCTTTGAATTTCATGACTTGGAATACAAGCTTATTTCTATTTGGGTAAATCCTTCTCCACCAGAAAGGTGTTGCCTGATGGAGCTCTTGAGGGCCCTGTGTTCCCCATGAAAAGGAGACCAGCGGGCTGCTGGCCCGGCATAGACCTATAGAATGCTTCTTCTTGGAGCTGGAATTAAGAGCAGGGTGAGACCGAGTTCAAAAATGACGGGAGCCCAACCAGGCTGTCGAGCAGTTTCTGCTGCTTTGGATCCTGTGCTTGCTTCCCAATGTGTTCTTGGGGCTGCCCTGTGACCCATTTTTTCTTCTTAATTTCCCTTTTGGCTTAGGTCAGGCAGATCCAGTTTCTGCTATTTTCAATCAAAGAGTGCCCACTGCAACAGTAAATCTAGTCCGTGTAGAAGATCAAAGAGCCGTGAGCAGGAAGCCATCCCACACTTGCAGCTCCAGCGCCGTTCCGCTCAGGAGCTAAGGGAGGAAGGGGCAGTTCACTCAGGGGGAGCGCATGAGAAGGGGTGTTTAATAAAGTTCTGCAACAGTGGTTTAGGGGCGGTGGCAAATCTTTCCCAACCTGCTTAATAAAGAGAAGTATTTATAGAAAAAGTTGGATTTGAGCACAGTTTGGAATGAAGTGGTAAAAGAGAATTGATAGATGATAAGAAGTGGCTTTTCAAGTACAGGGTTTGTATGAAGTTTCTGTCAGATACATACTTTTACCAGGTACAGACAGAGGTCACCAAAATTTAACCATGTCTAATGATTGTTAACCTGGCCTGGGTTCAAACCAGATGTTCAGTTGCTTCATAATGAAATATTTTACATGTTCGCATTTATTATAAGCCGTTGGCTTTTAAAGAAACGTTTTCCCCTCAAAAATGGTATGGTTCTTCAATTACTTTAGTCTCTTCTATAATGAATTATCTCAACCCTGACCTATGAGACAATGCATTCTTCTAAGTTAACACTTGGTCTTATTGAGTGGTTATTCTTACAAATCCTAGTTTTGGAAACAAGGGACCACAGCTCCTGTGGGCATTCATTCCGATCCTGAGAACTGCCACCATGAGAGGACCTGACATTAGCCAACTCCAGTGGCTCACCCCCAGCCCCTAGCATGGCCCCACAACTTCAGGGGACCAGCCACTTGCTAGGAGAAGGCAGGGAACTGCAGGGAGTGCTTACGTTCAAGAACAGCAATGTGTGCTTCGTAGGAAGTGAGGCCTCAGCATGCACCCACCTCTGAGGAATCGCGGGCCTTTTGTCGCCACAGCTAGTTGTGTTCTCTGGAACCAGACCCTCTGCCAAAGACCTGATGGATGTGGGATGAGTCTCAGGTTCACCCTCAGAGGGCCCAGGGGCAGCTGGTCTCAGGGAGGGGTGAAATGGTCACATGAACTCAGTTTTGGGCCAGCCCGGAATTTTTGTGGTGGATTGTTTCGTTTGGAGCCACTGAATGAGTACACGGCGCTAGCTCGTCTATAGCAAATACACGGACTTGGAGACTGAGAGATGGAGTTGAGAGCGAGGGCGCCACAAAGCCCTTCAGGTGGAGGAAGAGAAAATGGAGCCGTGGATCAGGCTGGGCTAATGGGTCCCTGAGTAGTGATGCCAGATTGTGGGAATGGAACATAGGGGCTGTATAAGTATGGGACACTTGGGGCCTTCTGATACCAAAATTTTATTCATTCTTTATCTGAAATTTTGATTTAACTGGCCAACCCTACCCCTGAGACAGAAGCTGTAAGGAAGGACACCTTTGTTCTGTGAAGCAAGACTGAAGTCAAGCACTTCAGACAAGACCAAGGCTCACTGGGGCCGGAAGTCCTCTTTGTCAAACATGAAGAGGGGAGGGGCTAAAGCTAATAGGGTTCCTAGAAATATGTCCCATAAAAATAATACTCAATATTGCCACTCGAATATTTTGATCAGTAATTTGGGCCTATTTTCCATATTTTACCCCCACCCACATCCTTCTCGTTGCAGATGGAGCCTGCTAAGTGCATCCTGAAGGAGGCTGTTGGGTTGAAGGGGCTCTTGAAGAATTCTCTCTTATCTCTTTCCACCACAGATATTATTATTCTATGTTTTAGTAAACTCTTTGCTAGTTGGATCCTACCTCCCGAGGAAGGGATCAGAGAGGTAGTCCCAATCAAATTCCTCTGGGGACAGGGAAGAGAAGATGGAAAGGGGGCAATGATCTTACCCAAACCCAGCCCTGATATGGAGGATGGGAGGCAGAGAGAAGCCCCTTTCTTCCCCACACTCTGACTGGGTCAAGCATCTACCCTGTAACAGGTATGGTGTTTGGAGAAGGGAAAAAGCTTTAAGGAAACAGCAGATTTCTATGTTACCCAAAAAGAGAAACAATGAAATGGATAGTTAGTTTGTCCTAAAAAACGATTCTCACCTCTGAATAAAGAAATTAGGGCTTCTTTTCTTTCAGAGAAGATGTGGAGGCAAAACTGAGACTAAATGTTGAAGATGTACACAGCTAAGATGTACTCATTCAGGAAATATTCATTGAGGAAATCCTGTAGGGTTATTTTTTATCATTTAGGCAGCGTGAGCCCTTTTCTGAGTACCTAGAAAACATTCAGCAGCAAAGAAAATATTTTAGATACAAAGATATACATTTATTGGCTCTGAGATATAGAGCAAAACTTCAAAAATGAATAGTCAGGGCCTCATTCAATATCTAAAAATGTAACGTTGTATCAGTTATGCAACTCGACTTCTATAATTACATGAAAAATTTAAACAAAAAAACCAAGCTCAATAATTTCTTCTTTAAAATTCTCCAAAGAATAAATTAACAATCTTTTTCAATATTTCCAGTAGAAACCATATTTAATGTGAGATGTGAGTGTGTTAAAATAGAAGGTTATTTTGTTACTGTTATAAGTCTTCATATATTTTGTATTAAATCCCCAGGTTTTCAGTCACATCTCTTCTTAATGTTTCACGAATATGCGAATTAAGTCAGGTTTTTCTTTTACATATTCATTATATACGAAGTCTGTACCGTCTGTAGTTCTTTGTCATTGTCAAGTTATTCATTGGTAGACAATTTCCATTTTACGTTCTTTTCTTCATTTAAATATATATTTAATCTAATTTAATTGTATTTTCTTCATTACCATTTAGTCCCCTTACACCCCGCCCTCAGAAATCACCACACTGTTGTCCATGTCCATGAGTCCTTTCTCCTTTTTGCTGTATTCCTCCACCCGCTAACCTCCCAGCCCACACTTGATTCTCAATCTATAGTTGACATCATAAATACATTAGCACTGAAGGATCTTCGAGAAATTCTCTGGTACAATCTCCTCATTTTACAGATGAGAAAATTGAGCCCCAGATGATTGAGTTGACCTAGGTCACACACTCGGTAAGTGACAGATCTGGGCCCCCAAATTGGATTTTCTCGCCCCACTTCCAGAGTTCATTTCACCATAGCTCACTGACTTTGAAACATTTCCCAAACACTTTCTCCTCTTTCATTCAATGAAAGTTGCTGAGGTTACGTGTAAACTGTTGTTAGCTCATCCTATTGAGGTACAATAGCAATAGTATTCTTACACTTCATTCTTCTGCTCAAGCACACAATTAGCAGTCCCATCCACCTGAATGAAATTACCCGTGATAGGGTGAAGATAATCACACTGTTTATTTGCAAACCCTTCTCATTTTCATGCTAAGTTTAGAGTCATGCCAAATGAATTTGGATGTGAATACATGTATTACTTTTGTTTGCAACTATTTGAAATTATAAAAGCACACATCGAAATAAAAGTCCTTTTGGGGGTGACTTTGATACAGTGTATTAATTTTAATTACGCCATTCATGATCATAATATGAATCTATCCTTGCTTCTGAATTTTCGTACACAGCATTTTATTTGCCCAAGAATTTCTGCAAGGCCATAACCAGAGTACTTAGAAGTTCTAAAAGAAGGGCAAGATTAGCACTATAATAGCTTTTTTTCTTTATAAGAATATTAAAATGTAGATAAAATGAGAACACATTAGAATCTGAATTACACAGTGGATATTTTTTAGTCTGAGCTTCAGGGAAGACAGCTTCTACTCAGAGTCCTTAAAGTATTAAATATGAATGTCTTACAGAAAATGTGTCCGACATCATTGTGAGCCTGACACCAGCGCTATTTTCTTCCATATTTAAATTTAAATTATTTTTTTAAATGCGTGTCTGTTTCACATGTTTAGTAATGTTTAAAATGATTTGTGTTTAAGTTCTTTTTATTAATTCAGTCAGGAATAATATATTCTTATTCACAGAAAATATATGTTTTAAGATTTTAAACATTTTTTTAATTATTAAAGGTTATTATTTAAGCTCCTTGTGGCTTTCCGTATATAAGGACAAACACAAAAACTTAATTGTATGAAAAAATCTCTATTTCCTCTCATAGTGACATTTTGAATCCAAAGCAGTTTAAGAACATTATTAGAAGAGGCTTTTGGTATAATATTTGACAGATGGAGATGAATAAGGGGAAGCTGCTTTGGAAGTCTTCCACTAGCTAGTCATAAAAGAAATGTCATCCTCTTTTCCTTCATTTTCACTTCATTCCTTAAAATTTGCCTCTCATCTTATTAGGTTGTCAAATTTCATCAGTTAATCTTTATCCTAGTCCTCATTACCCATGTCTATGTTTTTTCATTATTTAGTGTGTCCAGAACATTCCTTTTGAGAATTGCTGGTGTGTCTTTATGAGGACAAATATGTGCATGCAAAGAAGATATTTTTGTCTCTTAACCAAGCAGATCTTGTGCTGCATAAAAAGTCTTTGGAAGGTTAGTCAGCACCTTTGGGAATTAGTACGTGATGTCTAACTAGTAAACTGGGGAGTAATGACTACCAGTTTTCATGTCCAAAAATCTACCAACTAGTGATAGATCCTCAGTCTAACAGACGGACCACGTCCATACACTTCTGCCTTTCCAGATGCTGCACAAATAATGGTTTATCATAAGCCACCTAGGCCAGATGTCAACATCATTTTTATCTCCTCTCTGTCCTGTCCCCCGTTGCTCTGTGCTGTTTTGTCGAAATATGTCAGGAGATGTGTTTTGGAGAAAATCCACTTTCTCTTTGACACATTCTCCTTCTCTGGGCTGTTTTCTCTCAAACCCTGTGTTGGAATGAGTTCTTTGATGTGGATGCATTGCACACGAGGTTTCTTAATGTCCCTACCAGGGGCCAGGTGGTGTAGAATGAGGGTAAACAGATACGACACTGTGTGTGCATGTGTGCACACGTGTGTGCACGCGTGTGTCGGGGGAGGAATTGTCCACTGCCGCTTCATGGAAGGATTCTTGCTATTTCCAATTAGGGCTACATATGAATTTCTTTAAACAATGGTTTCCTTCCTTAAAATAATAAAATGTTTGAAAGCCAGTGCTCTAAGAGGATAAAGACATTAGTCAAAGCACTCTGAGAATCGGGTTAAGATCACTTAATTACCTTTCAGTGCAGTCATCCGCAAAGTGAGGAGGCCAAAGAAATTATCTCTAAGTTCCTCCTAGTTTTAGCCAGAGAATCACATGAGAAGTTCAGTAATTTTCCCTTCCAGTAGATTCACTACATCCAGCTGCTATTATTTAAAGGTATAGCTTTACGAAGGCACTTCTCACATTCTCAAACCAAGTGACCCCATTTGTAGGACTGTCGTCTAGATTAAATAATTTCAAAAGCACTTCTAGGATCCAAAATTCGAGAATTTTGCAGCCTTCTTCTATGATTTTGGAAGTCTACAGGGACACAGGCGACAAACGGAGAGTATTTGCAACCTTTGCGTCTCTTTGCGTGATAATAGACTTTTATTTTAACTCTCTCATTCTTGTTTTTCTCTTCATTTTTCTAGAAAGTTCTTGGATTTGTACTAGATATATGTAGCGGAGGGACTCCCAGGAGCTCTCAGGTGAACAGAAAAGGGTTTCTTCTGGAAGCAGATCCCTGGAGCAAGATACATGATGGGAAATTCGGCCGTGTATGAGAACAGGGGAGCGGAAAGGGACAATAAAGACACCTAAAAGTATTTCTGGGATTTATACCTAGATGTCTTAAGTTACTTTAAAAAAAATTATGGCATGGGTTAATATTCTTTGCACTGATTCTTCAGGATTAAATCACAGAGTTCATAGCTTCCTAAGTGTTCTAGAAATCAGCATTGCTTAGTAAAATATGTATTAGACCAGAATCTGAACTGTAACTTTAGAAAAACTATTTTGGGGACTTCCTAAACTTTCAACAGTAGCCCTTCTGCTACTCCTCGAACTGCTCCTAGCCACTTACAGAGATGGCCATGCTAATTAGAATTGCCTGTGTCCATGAGGAACTGAGTGATTACTCTCCTGGCCTCTGCCTCCCTATCTACCATCTCTCTCTCCCTCTCTCTCCCCTTCTCCTTAATCCATCCCTGCCACTCTCTGCATATCTAATTCACTCTTCTATCTCTGCCAAGCAACTTTCACTGGGTCCACTGAGGTACAACTTTCTCCTAGCTCCTGGAGAGGGGTTTTATATACCCTTAGTTGCAGACATCGGCAGAGGTTAACCATTTTTTTTCCAGTTTGAATTTCAAATCCACAGCACAGAGAATGTGGCTAGCCCCGCCCTCTTCAGGTGTGCACACCTGGTGGTAGCCTGGGCCAGGCAGTTAAGTACACAGAAGTACCTCTTTAACAGGGAGGCTCCGAACAAACTGAGGGACCATTAATACTCCTCAATTCTTAAGTCTACTATTTCTAAAATTCGAGGATCCCATGATCTTTCCATACACAGGTTAAGCGTAGCCTGTGCTTCCACAGCCCTCCAATTTACCACATCATTAAGAATTACACATAGTCCATTATCCCATGAGCAAACAAATGCACACACTCCAATGGGGAGAATCTGGGCATTGGACCATGCATTCTCTCATTGCTTCAGCCCAACTCTGCCTGTAGATATTGCAAGCATTATTCAGCTCAGGCTTCTGTTTCTGAAAATAGGGATTTCCCAGGGGCCACAAGATTTATCATTGCCCACCTTTCCCCTAGGGCATCTTGGGTGTTTTCCACCGGTCTCCAGGTGTTTCACTGGTAACAGTGTCCATGAAGCATAGATGGTTTCTGAACAACCTATGAATGTTAACTAATAACCCCTCCAAAGGATAGCTGATGAACAGGTCTCACCGCCTCAGAGGTAATTAAGAAACATTGTCTGAAAGCCATGGTTCAGGTCACCTAACTTGCACAAGAAGCTCTCAGCAGGCCTTGTGTTATTTAGTCAGTGATGGTGATGAACTAAATTGTAAATCCCCAAAATTCATAGGGTGAAGCCCTAACCCCCAATGTGCTTAGATTGGAGCTAGGGTCTTTAGGGAGGTAATTAGGATTAAATGAGATCATAAGAGTGTGTCCCTAATCCAATAGGACTAATGTTCTTATGAGAAAAGAAGGAGATACCAGAAATCTCTTTCTTCACCAGAGCCCAGAGGAAAGATTATGTGAGAACCAGGGAAAAGACTGGCTGTCTGCAACCTCAGGGGTGAACTGTCACCACAAACGAACCATGACAGCACCTTGATATTGGACTGACAGCCTCAGAACTATGAGCAAATAAACCTATGTCTTTTAAGTCATTCAGCATGTGGCATATTGTTCAGGCAGCCCAGGCGACTCATACAGTGACACTGTTGACACTTGCTTGAAAACAAAAGAATGGATGTTGATCTGTGGCCCCAGCTGTCCCCAAGGGGGATGATTAGACTCTTTCACTAAGTCAATTTCACCAGTGATATTAACATCTGATTTTCACTTAACTGATCCGATCAACTCTGCCCTGATCTGAACGGGTCACCAAGACGAGAGAAAACCCTGAATCGACTCTGCATCGTCTGCTGTTTTGCGGTTGTCTAGACATAGTCATAAATAGCTGGATGGCTGCCCACTGTAAATTTTTAATGAGATTTTGAAATTAGAAAAGGAGGGAAGCAATAGCAATTTATGGCCTGGAGTCGTTCAAAAAGCAGGGTCCCACCCCTCAGCTCCCTCCCACCATCACCTCTCCAGGTACTGAGAACCCAGACTCTCAGTCCTCTTTTTATCCACCACCCCCCAAAAAAAATTTCCCAGAAAAATCCCCAGAGACTTCCTTCTGATTCTTAGATTATGGAATGAGAATTTTTTAATGATCCAGAAAGTACCACATTGAAAGCAAAAGAAAATGATTTGGGGATTGTCTGCTGCTCTGATTAAGTAGTGCGTAAGTAGGTGGGACTGCTTTGAAAGGTGAAGCAGATATAGGTCTTCTCCCCAGAGAATATCTGTGTATTTCGAGGGATCTTGGAAATGCACAGGTATCTTGAAGCTTGTCCCAGCACCAGTGGATACTAGGTGACTACCACGGCAAGATAGTTCTTACCGCAGATTCCTTCTCTGTGATTGACCTGGATCTTCTGAGCTCTGTTTCTCTGTAAATCTCATATTCAGAGAGAATATATCTGGACTATATTCTATTAAAATGTGCTGTACACTACAGCACCCTCATAAAAAAGATAAAACATGTTTAAATCTGCATGCAGAACGTGGGTGTGTATTTCTTTATGTGTATGTCACTTTTTTTTACTTGCAAAACTTTAGTAGAAGACATTGTCTTGATGTTACCTGGTATGTTTTCTACATAAGGATTCTGGTGACAGAATATCCTGCCCCTAGTCTCTCCCCATTGAGCTTCCTCCTAGAGGCAATGAAAATTATACAATTCAGAATGTTTGCCTTTTTTCTTGGGTCCCAGAAATCTTATAGCTAAACTTTATTGCCAAAAGCAATAACCAATCTATTCTAAGTTCCTGGAAATTGTCCTTTAATTTTAATTTTTTATTTAACTGATTTTAAACTAATTTAGCCCACAGAACAGCTTTTTTGGGGGGAATGGGCAGAACATAAATGATAAAACAGAAAAAGTTAATAAGCCAGCAGACAACAATTACCCTCAGCAGCATGATTAGAGATCATTTTTAATAGAAAAAAGATACTATTACTTCTAATATTGAATTGGTAGAGGGAATGATAATGTCTTTTGTTTGAAAGGATGGTACTAGATGTTTGACTATCAATGAGATATTATCTTATCCTACCCTCTAACATTAACTGAGAATGCAACCAGTTGACAAACCCCACTAGAAAGACATGGGAGGGCTGGGGTACAAATCAAACAAGATAAAGCTCTACCTTTAAGAGATGGGCCATTCATAACTTAGTAGACAGACAAATAAGTCAACAAATAAAGCAGTGTGACAAGTGCTATGTTGGGAGTACACATAGGATGGAACTCTTCATGTAAGTTTGTCAGTAGCAAAGTAGATATACAACCCTTCCATTGAACTCCCAGTCTTTCGTTTTGCCACGGAGTCAGTCTTCCTAAGAAGACTGTCCTGTTTTGCTGTCCTGTTTTTCTGATCAAGAAGGATAATTTGTGGGCTTCTTATAGAAATTTATCTTTGTATAAGAAAAAATATAAATGGCTAGCAAAAATATTAAGATGAAACACATACCAATATCTGAGCCCCATCTCTCAAAAACTACCAGTCAATGATCAGAAATGACAACTGGGTTTGGTATTCTTTTAAAAAAAGTCCTTATGTTAGTTTGTTATTACCTGTGAGTATACTGCTTCTAAAATCTCAATTAACTTATTTCGGTCTCTGGCTATTTTCTTCTATACTTTAGGCTCATGCCTCTTAATACCCCCAACACCAGACCGATTAGAATCTCAAATCTATTGATACCTATTATCACATGAGTACCTTCACCACCACCGCCACCACCAATATGACACACATACATCCCTCCTCACTTACCTTTCTGCCTACCTTAGGTGTCATGGACCAATATTATAAATGCTCTCTTGTGTTCATAATTTATCTCCTTGTCCCTCTCATCCTCCTCCTTTGAGTCTAGAAAAACTCCAACTCTGACTCAGTTGGACTCATTTCAGATTCTACAACTGCACTCAGATCGCTACATTTTGCTGGAGAAAAACACCAGCCATGTTGACTGGTGACTGGCCTCACTTTGTATTTATGATAGCAAATCTCAAGTGGACCCTCAGCACTGGCAGGCAGCCCTACGGCTGCTCTGCTCCCCAGTCTCCCATCTGGCTAGTCAACACTTTTTCTATACCCCTAGAACTTCAAACACCTCTTCTTCATGGTGCACTCTTAGTTGATCACTTGGCTTCTCATTTCACGGAGGAAATAATAGAAATTAAAAGAGAAGGTCCTTCCTGCTCACCACCGCCTTCCCCCTGGCCTGCCTCTACACTCTTTTCCACTGCCTTTCTTCCTGTTGCAGGGAGTGAATGGTCTGGGCTCCAGTTTAAAACTAATATTTGTATTTGCTCTCTGAATCTCTTCCTACCATCTCACTCAAGGACTTCACTCTTGTATCCTTCTCCCTTCTCTACAGTATTGTCAGTGTTCTTTCCCTTTGAATCACTGCAACTGGCAAACAAATATGCTGTAGTAGATTTATTAAAAATCTCCTTTGATCTCACATCCCTCTACAGCTTCTGAATCTTTAATCAGCTCTGCTATAGAACAAAACTTGAAAGTGTTGTCTGTATTGGCTTTCTCCATTGCCCCATGTCCCATTCTTTCTCAGAACCTTCATGAAGCTTCACTTCAACATTTCCCCTGATTTCTCTTCATGGGAACTCTGTCAAGGTTACCAGTGGTCCCTATGCTGGAAAATCTAATGGTCAGTTCTCTGTCTGCATCTTTTTAAATTTCTGAACAGCATTCAGCAAAGCTGACCATTCCCCCTTAAAACATTTTCTTCTCCTAGCTTCTGAGAAACCAAAATTTATCATTTGTTTTCACTCAGTGTCTTTTTCTTTCCAGTCTCCTTTGCTAGATCTTCCTGTCTTATAATATCTAAATTTTGAAGGGTACCAGGATCTAGACCTCCATATATATCATCTCTAGCTATACTTATTCCATATATATTTCATCTAACACCATGGCCTTAAATGCCATCTGCATGTTTGATGACTTCCCCATCTGTTTCTATGGGCCCACCCTCTTTCCTGAACTCCAGAATCCATCTCTAACCAGCTCTCTGTGTTACCTCTTGGCTATGTAAGAGGCACCTCAGATCTACCATCTCCAAAGCCAAATTCTTAGCTTTTTCACATAAATATGTTTCTCCCCAGTACTTCTCAACTTCAGGGTTGGATCATTAGCCCAGATGCCCAGACAAAACCCAAGGAGACACCACTGAATCTTCTCTTTCTCTTGCTCTCCAGATGTAAACCATGAGTAAACACTGCCCATTCTGGTTTTGAAATAAACCCCGAATCTCTTATGAACCAGGCTCATCCTAAAGGCCCAGTCTGTTCCAAAGCATCCTCTCTCCTCCACTAATACCTGACCCTGAGCAGTGAAGATGTGGTGGATTGGCATCATGAGTCCTGGCTGTGCCACTTCTAAGTGTTTGGCCTAAGATAAAACACTGTCATATCTGGAGTTCAGTTCCCAGAATTTGAATATGTAAATGTATATGTATGTGCATATATGTGTGGGGGTGTATGATAGAAGACAGACAGATAAAGAGATCTCACATATGAACCTTTTGGCCACCCTTACCACTGTCCCTCCTGTTCAGTCCATCGCCATCTTTTGCATGGATAGTGGACAACTGCTCTAAATTTGTCTCCCTGCTTCCTTCCTCTCATCCATCCCTGGCCCCATAATCTGTTTTCCATCAGCAGCCTGAGTCATCCTTTCCAAACGTAAGTCACATCATGCCGTGCCCCCACTCATATCCCTCCAGTCACTTCCCATCACACCTGGAATAGAGCCCAGAGACCTCAAGTGCTTCATGATCTTGGCCCTGCCTATCTTTTTTCTAGGACACACTAACGTATCTGAAACAGCACCTTCCTTAGCTCACTAGTGGGTTTCATTTTCCCCCATAAGATCTGTCACCATCTAACACTATATTGAGATGTAGGTAAATGTTTGTTTATTTCTCCCACTAGAATATAAGTTTCATGAAGGCAGGGACTCTGTCAATTCTGTTCACCATTATATCTTCAATGACAAGAGCACTGCATGACACAGTTGAAAATCAATAAGCCTTTGCTGAATGAACAAATGAATGAACAAATTGTGACCATAATTCCTGTACTGGAAAGGTAAATATTTTCAAGTTGCTTTTAGTTATATTATCAACCCTTTCTGTTTATTTATTTTCTTTCCCTCAGAAAATAGGCTCCCAGGATGGCATTTTCTTCTCTTCCAAAGATTCAAACTTCTTTGAATGTCAATTACTGATAAACGTTCTCCACATCACCCTTCGTATTTCTCCAGTCTAAAACATGCGATCTTGGCAACTGCTGATATTGTCACATCATTTAATTTTCTCTCCTATCTTTTTGATAGCTGATTCCCACACATCAAGTTCAGTCACAACACACTGTAGCATTATTCTTTCATCCTGTATTCTGATATAATTCTTAACTACAAGTTCATAACTCATGAAATAAATAAAATAAACCTATAAAGAGATAGAAACTAGGAGGGGTAGAGAAGATGGAGAATATAAGCTTAGTCAATTTTTTAAATTAAGTTTATAATTAAACCAGATTTCTTCCCTTGATTTTCCAACATATGACTCCCCTTTCCAAGTTTTGCTACCATCTCTCTGCCTCTCTAGGAAAAGTCCTTTTGTGGTATATAATCCATGTTTTAAAAGCTATTGACCTAAAACTGATGCTACTGAGCTGTTTGTGCTAATGGACTTAATGTGCACAGGGAAGAATGGCAAGGACACTCACGCAGCTGGGCTTGACCCCTTTGTTTCATTACAGAGGCTTGTAGACAATCAATGTGGAGGGGGGCTCAGATGTGTTAAGGTAAATAACAAGGCCTGTTTGGATGCCCTTGTATCATGTCAGCAGAGCCTGTAATTGCTGAGCTTTTCTGAAATGGACACCTACCCAGAAATGACCACACAGTCATAGAAATATAATTGTCATGGGCTAGAATGTAGATACTGGCTCAAAGAAAAGTACTATTTTATTCTGTCTTCCTGCTTTGTTCCAAAATGGTGACACATAACACATTAATCTGCTGCATTTGGTATAATTTTATAAATAATTTGCAAATATAAAGGGCAAGTTTTTTATTTTATTAATAATAATTTAACAGGAAATGCAGGGGATTAGTTTCCTCAAAACTGAATTGCGAGATGACTAATAAATTGTGCTGTCATTTCTTTCTCTAGCTGGTAATCCCTCATGTCAGGAATGATCTCATGATTGAGCAGGTGTTTTAATAATAGACTGGAATTTGCTTTCAAATATGTCGCTGAAATGTCTTTTCGAGGGGCTTACAGCTAAGACCCACAGTGTAATAACATCAAACTGCTGATGTGCAGAAGGCCTGTCTTCCGCCATGGGTAGAACAGGTGACAGCCAGGGCTTGATCACAGGAGTTCTGAGGAAGCTCTCCTTCCCCGTCCCTTCCCCTGCTGGGCTTGGTAAAGTCTCCAGTTTCCTCAGATTTAATACTTAGAGTTTATCCTTTGGCTTTGTAGTTTTCCAATATCCTAAACCTGATAATTTTCATTCCTTGGATGTGTCGGTATGTCTGTTTTCTGTCTGCATGTCGATGTGCCCGTGTGTGTATTTTGTGTGCGTGTATCTTCCCCTTTTCTAGGAGTGTTTGATGTCAGGTAACTGGATAAGGAGGCACTGAAGACTTTGAAGTCTGTGCTTAGGTCTATGCATGTATGTGTCTGTATGTGTGTGCATGCTGATGAGTCTGTGTGTTGTGTATGGGTGTGTCTGCTTACATGTGTACATGTGTTCCTGTCGGTCCTTTCTCTAGTTTTTGAACCTCCAATGGGAGGATGTGAGAACCCTGGCAGTAGGATGTGAATGAGAAAGAAAGAGAGCATCTAAATTGGGCAAAGTTTTCAAAATACGGGCCTTCAGGGAGCTGGGAAGGGCTGGGCCCTGAACGGCTTCTCCTGCTTTCTGATTTGGCTCGGACTAGCCCTGACTGGGTCTTTCAGACTCTTTAAATGCTCACTTCCTAAGTTATTATTTGCACTGTGATGGGCTGCTCTTCTTAAGACAGCAAATACCAAATGAAATAAAGAATCTTGTAAACAGTGGCTGTGCAGAAAAATTCAGGAGATTGCCTTAAAATGTTTACTTTGCATTAATTGGAATTTTATGAGACTCCCTTTCTGACCTCCCCACCTAAAACATCCCCTCACTCTTTTTCCTTCACCCTGCTTCACTTTGCCATTGTCATTATCACCGCTGGATGTCTGGTTCTTTGTTTGAGTGTATACTGGGAGTGTCTGCCCCCCAGCACGTGAGCTCCACTGAGAAGAAGTCTCCTGGAGGAGCCCCACTGGTACCTCCCAAATCGCTCAAAGTTAGTTCAACTCTCTTGCCCATTCCCCAGATTTCCTGCAGGGCCCAGGGCCATATACATGAACTAGCAGGCATAACTAAAGAAGGGGAGATGACCAGGTAGTCCAAGAGGATTTTTAGGGGCAAGAGGAAGACAGAGCATGAGGATATTCCAGAATATGCTTTCCTTTTGTGATCTAGAGGAGACAAAGAGACTGAGGCACAGAATAATTTATTTTACAGGGGGCTCTGTGGTCTGGCTCCCTGGAATTTAGTACTGATGCTTTATAGGCTAGAGGGCTTTAAAGGTAGTTCTTAAGTTTCCTATTCTTGAAATGTTCTAGTTTGTAAAATAATGTAAAATTCTATAAAAACAACGAATAACACCCTTATTTGCTTGTTCTTAGATTAAGAGAATGATTCTATATCTCTTTCTATCTATCTATCTATCTATCTATCTATCTATCTATCTATATGTAGGGAGATAGTGATTAATACCAGGGTGGAAACCTAGAGGACTCAATAAGTGTGTTTGATAGTTATTGGTATTACGATTAGTATTATTACTACTAGTGTTCAAATTTATACCCTAATCCTGCTACTACTCTCATCATGTGCCGTAGGCTGCTCAGACCAGGAGAAATGATTTATTAGCTTTATAATTTAATGTACGAAGTGTAGTGAGGCTCCACTGTGTACAAGGTACACAGCTAAAATGCTGTGGAAAAAACTGAACATGAAAAAAACATTGTATAACATCTATTTATCACTCAGGAGGGTATGTAAAGCATACAAAAATACAGACCGAATCAAGATGAGGAAACATTTGATAAATAAATATTATAAGAGAGTTGTGAACAAAAGGCTCTGGGCCTGTGCAAGGCACAGCACCTTCATCCCCTCATGTTTATTCATGAAGGCCTCAGTCAGGGCGGTGGAGGGGGCAGAGCCACAGGAGGAAAGAGGTGAATGGAAAGGGCGTTTCAGACCCAGAGTCACAGATCTGGGGCCTGGGAGAGCAGAGGAAATGTTGAGAACAACCCCCATATTTTGAACTTGGCAATCTAAGAGCACATTAATAAGTACTAATACTAATAGTAATAATAACAATAACAGCAACAAAGAAAAAGCATTTGGAGGGAGAAAAATGATGTGCTCTCATCCAGTTGTGCTCTGGACCAAGTATTTGTTATCATACATAACACTGAACTTCTGCCTTGGCTGAGTTCTCCCCCACAAGAGCATGTAACTTTGGGATCATATTTGCTTTTTATCCACTTAGGCCTCCATCTCCACTGGTCATTTTGACACTGTTTTTTGTTATTCTGATAACAAATGGGCACAGTCATCAGTGAACACACTTCCTCACTCTAAAAGTGCAAGAGCAAACCAAGCTCTACAGCTGAAAAAGCAAATTCTCTCACATCTTCTTAGCCAAACTCAAAGCCATCGACATCCCCACCAAACCCAAGGTAACAAGCAAAGCACTTTAAAGCCAGTTAAACAATTCTCATCATAGATCACTCCTGCTCCTTGGTAACAGATATGAGTGACAATGGTATATTGGGGAGAAATTCATGCTCAATGACTCATACTTCCACCCCCCCCCACTGTGTCAGGTGCTAGTGTTAGTATTTTGGTCCAGAATTTTTAAAAAATGTTGTTGAAATATCAGCTAGTTCCTGTGAAGACACTCAATTTAATTTTTCCCAGGAGAAGCCTGTATTCTTTGGTTTATCTAGACTAATTATTTTTGTGTTCAAAACAACACAAAGGGCACATTGCAGAAAATAAGTAACACTGATCTTTTGCACAAGGCTTTTGAGCCTTGGCTGAGAAACAGTGGGGCCTCGGGGGTGCTCAGCTTCTGTGTATCAGCATGATAGGATGCTAGCTCTACAGGTAAGGCCTGATCCCCACAATGTGCAGGTGGGAAGTGGGATAAAATGTTGATATGACTAGCATGAGTTATTATAAACGATTTAAGTGAATTAGAGAGAGTGCCAAGACTGGTCTAGATTTCTTGCACTTTGGGAATCTTAATACTGATAGAAAGAAACACATAGAGAGGACACTATAGAGAGTATGCACACCTATTTCCTGAGCTTGGGTATGGCTGAGACAAGATAGTTACCCCAGACCACTGGAGACTTCAGGACACATCACCTGTGCTGGGTAGCAAATCCCACCAGGATCCTCTGATAGCAGACTGTCTATCTTTATGTAGAACAGTGAGCGAAGGTTAGGAAAATTGACTAGATGACTTAATGGTGCTGCTTTTCTACCAACTTTAATAGGAATCTGTGTCCTCCCTAAGCCTGCTTTTCTGAATCCTCAGATGGGCTGAAAGCCATTGCTCACTCTGCAGTTTCACTATTAGAAAATTGAGATAGCAGATCGGGAGTTCTTGGAGCATCTGTTAAGGACCTTCACCATCCCTGAATTAAATGGATCTGAGAGAGGTCAAGTGGGGGCTCTTGGCCCTTCTCCCTAGGACATCAATGCACAGGCACACACCTGTCTGTGCAGTCAGACTTCACCCTCCATTCTTACCCTCCCCCTCACTCCTGCTCCTTCTCTTCCACTCCCTAACCCTTGCACATCTGGTTTCCAAGACTAACTTCCAGTGCCACACCTTTCCCTCGGCATAGAGAGTTGTTATGAAACCAGGGAAGAAAAGGGGAAAAGGAGGCCCAGAAATCTAAATGTTTTGTCAACATCCCAAATTTTTCCAATACCTCCTCATTAACTTTAGGGTGATCATGGAGAGGTAAGACCTGTGTGCAAATGTCTGTTGACCTTCTCTGGGGTACACACAAGCAATTAAATAGAACACAGCTGTTAAATATCAGTATCTGTAAAGACCAAAAAGACCTAACTATTTAGGTATTTGGGGTTTGGCTATAACCATTGTCTCCTGTTTTTGAGGAAGACAGCAGTTGTTGCCTTTTCTTTCAAATTAATGTCTCCTAATTGTCAGTCTATTTCAGTATAATGCACAGGAGATTTGCAGAGATATATAATTTGTAAAGACATTAACCTGCCTTAACATCTCTTCCAGTGATAAAAAATGAAATGGCCTATATCTTGACAATGATGGTCCTTTTTTTTTAGCAGAGCTGAGTAATTTACGTGGATGCAGGTTTTAGTTCTGTTTAATGAAAAAACAGACTAGCTGCTTAATTCAACATCAAGAAAACAACGAAAGTGGTTTGTTTTCTCTTAGTGGGAGCAAATCTCCTATTTATATCTGTGATTATTCTGGCTGGCCCACTTGATTACTTTCAATGATAAGAGAAGAAGCAAAAGACAGGTTACAGAACAGGCAAGCCCTCCTAATTAAAGATTAAATCAACCTATTACTCTATTCCAGGTGTAAGAGTTTTTTATATATTTTCCTTCTTTCCCACGTGTTGCTTAACTCAGCATTCAGTATTATTTGAGCCCTCTCACACTACCTACCAGGATTGCATATACTCTTTAACTATCAACTCCTCATCATGGTGCATTAACAAAGGCCACAGATTCTTTGCCATCCCTTTCATAGAAAGTGAAATCCATTCTCCTGTCTTTAAACCCAGGTAGGCCTTCTGGTTGGCTTTGGCCAATAGAGTCACTTTTAACATTCTTTCTGGGAATAGCCTTCATCAAATCCATGAATTGATTATCTTTTTAAAAATTTTTTGTTCTTCCATGTGACCACAGGCAACAATTCCACTCTTTGCTCTGCTAGTACATAACTCGGGTCTTCTTTTCTCCAGTTTGAAAAGCAATCGTCCTGTGTTCCTTCACCAACAGTCTCCTGGAGGCTCTTTCAGCTTCCATCTGCCACCATTCCCAAAGCCAGTTACCTGTTCATTTTATTGTCACAACTTCACCATACTTCCTGTACCAAATCTGTGTGAAGTATGTATTACTATGGGATAAGCTATGCTAGAACTTAGTTGCTTAAAACAGGGACTTTTTTATTCTCCCTCATAAATCTGTGGGTTGACTAGATTCCATTGGGTAGGTACTTCCACTACATGTGATCTCAAATGGGAGTTTGACTGGACTGAAAATTCCAAGATGGCCCTTATTATAGCTGGTAGGTGATGCTGCTTGTCAGTTGGGAACTCAGTTGGTGTCTCCTGTGGCATGTCCATATGGCATGGGATTCTTACGTGCTCCTGGCTGTGTTCTGAGAGGAAGTGACCCGAGAATGATTGTTTCAAGAGGGAGAAAGTGGAAGATTCCTATGCTCTTAACCCGCTAGACCCAGAATTGGCACAGCATCTCCTCCACCAAATTCTATGGGATAAGAGTTAAGCAATTGCAGTTCAGGGGATAGAAAATAAACTCCATTTATTGGTGGAGAATTGCTGGCCTTCTTTAGGGAGCTTTGACCTTAAACTATGACCTTCCCCATGTGTGGTTTTCCTAAGCCCTTTCTTTCTGTGCACGTTCTGCTTTCCTTCATTGGCAATCCAGGCATGTTTCCTCCAGGTACTTATATCATCTGGAAACACCGTCAGTTGCTAATTTTTTTCAAATATAAGATTACAGTTCAAAAATATTTAAGATAAAACAAAGTTGGCGATGATAATTATTGAAGCTAGGTGATGAGTACATGGGAGGTTATTATACTAGTTTCTCTACTATTGTCCATAGTAAAAAGTAAGATGGGGGTGATATTAGGAATAGAGATAAACTCTTAAAAATAAGTTTGTAGCAGCCCCTGGCTAACTTGCAGGTCTCTCAGCTACTTAATAACTTTTTAAATAAGATTTCAAACTCCTAGAATACATATATTCTAGACAAAGTTACAGGGAACCTGATTAAATGCAAGGATGTACAGTAATCCCCCTTATTCACAGTTTTACTTTTCAACATTTCAGTTAACCTATGGTCAACTACAGTAGAAAAATATTATGTTGAAAATTCTATAAATAAACAGTTTAAAGTCTGAAGTTGTGTGCCTTTTTGAGTGGCATGATGAAACCTCTCACTGGCCCACTGTGTCCCACTCAAAACATGAATCATCCCTTTGCCCAGCATCTCCACTGTGTATGTGCTGCCACTTGTTAGCCACTCAGTAGCCACCTCAGTTAGGAGGTTTCCTGTCATGGTATCACAGGCTTGTGTTCCATAACCCTTAGGGTATCCCTGTGCTCCATCACCATGCCTGTCATTCACCTCACTTCATCCCATCATGCAGCCATTGCATCATCTCCATCGTTATAAGAAAAAGGCAAGTGTGGTACAAGGAGAAGTGTTGAAAGAAAAAGAAAGACAACATAATTTAGTACAGCATATTTTATAATTGTTCTATTTTGTTATTATTGTTATGTTTTTACTGTGCCTAATTCATGAATTTTTCTTTATCAGTTATGTGTGTGTATGTATGTATGTATGTGTGTGTGTATGAAAAACATAGTACATATAGTGTTAGGTACTCTTCACAGTATCAGGCATCCACTGGTGATTTGGGAATAGACCCACTAGATAAAGAAGAATAACTGTATCTGGTTTTGATCATATAGGAGGAGTACACATATCTTAAAGTAATGTCATTGCCAAAACCTTAGGAAGCATAGCTGTGTAGTTACAGATAAAAACAGAAATATGTGCCATGACATGAGTGGCCTCAATGAGAACTTCATTATATAAGTTAAACTTGGAGCTATTTTTGTACATAGACACTAGGAGTGCCCTTCATAATGTGCATGACATGATAGGCATCATTTATCTCGCATACTTGAGAAATACCTACAGGGACACCATAAGTAACAAAATAGTATCATTTATTGTCATTATCAGGAGCAGCAAGAAGGGACCTGACACTGGCCATATGACTTCATGCAGGACCATAACTCTGTTTGGGTGCAGTAGTAGAATAACAGAGGACACAGAGTGAGGACAATGACTAAAGAAGACCAAACCTCCAGCAAGGACATGCGTTATCCTGGGAGTTCCATCCCAGACTCAGGAACAAAGTCTCAGTAGGTGACCCCCCATTCCACTGTCATGATGTCTACTTGCCAGTTGTGGTCTATTCAGCTCTTAAAGCTTAAAGAGTCAAGAGAAAAATTAATAGAAAAGAATCACAACAATATTGAAAGTCAGTGACCTACACCTCCAAAGAGACTGTGTCTTTAGGGGTTTTTTTTGTCCCACAAAGTCACCAAGGCCCTTCAATAGTTTTCTCTCTTGACTTTATCATCCCAGTTGGTCACTTGATGGCTATTTTATCTGTTTGTTTATTGTTTCTCTCCCCTAACGAAATACAAGTTCCATGCAGTTAGGGCCGAAGTCTGTCTCATTCTCCACTCTACCTCCAGACTTAGAATAGTGCCTGACGTATTTGCTGAAGGACTTTATGCATCATGATGCAGAGTTTATTAACATTCTGACTTCAAAGACCCTCACTGGGAATTAGGTCCCCAAACTAGATGGATGAAATCTGTGTTTATCTACCATCTTGGTTACTATTGTGGCAGATAATAGATGTCACCTTCCAAAATGTTACCTGAGTGGGGGCCATTCTGTTTGGATACACTGTACCTTACAAATAATCAAGTAGAGGGTCATCAGCTCAATGGTTTTATAATCTATGTGGGCATGAGCTTTACTTATTTTGAAAGAAAATATAATTTTATTTTAAGAGAATTCTACTTAAATCATTTGACATTAAGACTAGTAAAGATTTGTATCAGTTAACATTCACATTAGTTAATATCTAGTATATACCCCAAATTGTGTCATTAAATATATAAATAGATATGTGCATACAGATACATATATAATTTTAATACCCCTACCCTATATCTCTAGTCTCAAAACTTAATATTAATTGCTTTGTCAAGTGATTAAATACTCAATTCAGGTCTAAAATAAGAAATAGATGTGAACGTAGTTTGAAGAACTCTATCAAAAACACTAAGCATGACGTAACCTTTTGAAAACATTCTAGCAATGAATTTTTATATGATACAGTCACTGCCATTATTTAAATCTGCCCATAGTTGTTAACATTAACTGGTGGTAATATTTTTGTAGTACTTTATAGTTTGAAAAGTACTTTCATACAGTCATTGCCCTTTTGGTCTTCACAATAATGCCACGCCTAATGTATTATTTCTGTTCCAATAAAGCCACACCTAAGGTATTATTGTTTCTGTTCTTCAAATGAAAAAAAAAAAACCAAATAATAGGTTTCTTGATTGACTTGCCCTGAGTCATTAATATATAAAAATTATTGCATTTTTAAATGTAAAATATTCCAAATTGTCTTTATTTCATGCAAAGCACATTTTTGAAAGCTTCACTTTGTGCAGATTATCAGACCCTGTACATATCAAGAGAGTCAAAGGTGATCCCAAGGTCAATGCCACTTGGACTAAATAGGGTTAAACATGGCTTATAGATTAGAATGTACAGAAGAACGAAGACCTCCTATGACTCAGTTTTCTTCTTCTTTCTGAATGAGTTTTTAATCATTCCACCCGGCTAGCATTCACATCTGTTCATGACGTAATGCTGCGGGTCAGCCTGGGTTCTGTCAAAATGAAGCCGGTATTACCAAATCCCAAATTACAGTGTGTTTTACTAACCGGTTTTATAGACTAGACATTTCACTCAGGCAGAAAGGAATTCCCACTGCACTTGAGGGGTAGCAGAGTCTCCAAAACAGGCTACTGGTTCTGCTTGGCTCTGTCCTGCCCACTGCCTGCAGACACCCCAAAGACAAAAGAGCTGGAGAATCTGGTGGGAGATGAAATTATAAAGCCAGCCTTCTTGATTTTCATTTTTCCTTGTTTATGGGAAACAGCTAGTAGATGCCATGACTCTTCACTGTGTTGTAGCAAAGAATTGAAGTCTAAACACAAAACTTCTTAAAGACAGAAAAGTCAAGTCCTGACAGTGTAAGAGAGTGAGCATGCGCAGAGAGAGAGCATGCGCAGACAGAAGAGAGAAAATCACATTTCTGGCATTTTAGTGGAGGCAGGGAGTGGGGTGCAGGACTGTTATGGTTGTTGCTTTATATAATTTAATGGAACCAGTAGAAATGTTCCGAGCAGTTTAACTTACCTTTTTCCTCTGGCTTTCCTAACAAAAATCACATCAAAACATGCTATTTTACTTCTTATGTAACCCCATCTGCTCAGTCACCATTCTGGGTAAATAACTGAAAACCAGTGAATGAAACAGAAGAACATTAAGGGAAGACGCAAGACTACCAACATGATATAAAATTCAGGGCATGGTCTGAGGTCCTTCACAAACATGTTTATTCATGCATTAAAAAGATTGCCAGTTGCATTTTCGCCTGAGCATGCATTTATGTTTGTGTGTAATGAGGATCTGAGAATTATGGCCTCACACACATAGCTGCTATAATTTTGTTTGCTTGTTCATCTATTTCTTGACACTCCCAATAAATAGTTGCTACATGTCTGAAATGTGCCAGGCACTATTCTAGGCACGGGGATGCAGCAGAGAGCAAGAGGAAAAAATTCCCTGCTTTCTGCTCCTTATATTGTAGTGAGGGAAATAGAAAATTATTAAGTAAACAAACATAGGCTACATGATTTCAGGGAGAATAACTTCAGAATAGTAACCTAGAAAGTGAGGAGAGTAAGGTGGTGTTTAAGGTCAAGTCAGGAAACGCTCTCTGATCAGGTGACATTTGAGTGGGGGGGGTCAAGACCCAGTATATTTGCTAGAGAACACTGAGGAAATTCATGGGTGGGTCAATGAATACACACACACAGATGCTGACAGCCCATCTCTGGGATGGATTTTTTTTTTTAAATTTTATTTAGTTATTTTTCAAGTACAGTTTTTTGTCTATTTCTCCCATCCCAGCCCCCCCCCGCCCCGTGCTCCCCACCTCCCTCCCATTTCCACCCCCCTTAGTTCTCGTCCCTGTGTCCTTCCTATTTGTTCTTCCAAATCCCTCCCCCTTTTTCCCCTTAACTTCCCTTCCCTCTCCCCTCTGGTCACTGTACTCCTGTTCTCTATTTCAGTGTCTTTGTTTTTATTCTGCTTGCTTGTTTGTTTTGTTGTTTAGCTTCCTGTTAAAGGTGAGATCATATGGTATTTGTCTTTCAACACCTGGCCTATTTCACTCAGCATAATGCTTTCCAGTTCCATCCATGTTGTTGCAAAGGGTAGTAGCTCCTTCTTTCTCTCTGCTGCATAGAATTCCATTGCGTATATGTACCACAATTTTTTGATCCATTCATTTACTGATGGGCACCTAGGTTGCTTCCAACTCTTGGCTATTGTAAATTGTGCTGCTATGAACATTGTGGTGCATAGGTTCTTTGATATTGATGTTTTAGGATTCTTAGGATATAATCCTAGCAGTGGAATTGCTGGGTCAAAAGGCAGGTCAATTTTTATTTTTCTGAGAAAATTCCATACTGTTTTCCATAATGGTTGTACCAGTCTACAATCCCATCAACAGTGAACTAAGGACCCCTTTTCCCCACAACCTCTCCAACATTTGCTGTTTGTTGCTTTGTTTATGATAGCCATCCTGACCGGTGTAAAGTGGTATCTCATTGTGGTTTTAATTTGCATCTGGGATGGATTTCTTAATTGTAGGACCTTCCTGGGGACCTACCTTGGGAGAATGGACTTCATGCTAAGCAAAGTAACTTCAAAGTGCAAAAATGCTAAATATGGGCAGGGTTTAGGATATGGTTGTTGAGCTAGGCATGGTGTGCTCACATTCCAAGATTGTTCTCTAGCTCAGAGATTCATTTGTGTTAGAGAGCTTAGGAGATGTGCTACAGAAAAAAAGCTGCAATATTCAGGCCTCTAAAAATTTCCTGTCACAACTACAATTAGTATAGAAAGCAAAGTTGGGATAGGAAATGGGCATTTTGTTTCATTTTTTGGTACCTGGAATAAGTACCTCATTTTTCTTCAGAAGCATCAAAGAATATTACCAGAGTAACATGGTAGTGGAAACATATTTGGCCTCTTTGATACCGTTTTGCCTTGTTTTTCCACTAACAGTGCTACTTTTTCCTAAAGGAAACCAGTTTCGTGTGAGTCAGGTGGAACAAATGACCTTTTTGTAACAACAGCAATTGTCTGACCCAATCAGAATACATATGCCTCAAACAAAATAGTCAGTGAAGGATGGGCATGTGCTACAATGAGACTTGCTAGAATCCTCAGCATCATATTTCTATATGAACCATTTAAAAAATCTACTGTTTTTCTGAGACTGATAAAGCTGAAAAAAGATGAGTGGGAAGCCATTAATTGCCACTCATGATGCCTTTAGAGAGAAAGTATTAATGAGAGAAAAGTAGACAGAGTTCCAAAGACATTGGAACCCCCCAGATCCAGCTATACCTGAAAGCGTATTCACACATACACATCCCAGGTACATGGATCAGTGAATTGCTGGGTTTGTTTAAACAAGTTTGTGTTGACTTACTATTATAAAAAAATCAGGAAAGGCCCATATACTGAGAATCAGATCCAGGGAAAATGTGAGCAAGGACAAGAAATACACGAGGGCCATCAGCTGCTGACAGAGTTGCCAAAACAGACCAAAGAAATATGAGAACAAAGAAAATGCTTTGGGAATAAAGCAAGCTATGGTTATTTGTGATCACATATCATGGAAATGACAAGAAATGATGAGTGGCTTTCAGATCTTCTGCTAAGGGTCCACCACAAAGTGTCAGTGTTGGTATCGTCCCTGTGAGATTATACTGTTCAGATCGGGGTGACCTAGACAACGACAGTTTGTCACTGCTTTAAAAAACTTTACTTGGTAGTTAACATTTTCAGAGAGGAATAGCAGCAAGTCACAGGTTGCAACTTTCACTCAGGTCACATTTAGTGAGTGCCCATTTTGTCCTAGTCCGATGTGAATTGGGGACTGGAGGGACAATCATAAGATTGCTGGCTTCCTCTAAAGTTTACCAAAATGGCCACTAGGACACCACATTCCTTGGCCTACACCACAAACTCATAAAAGTGAAATCTGAGCCCCAACAGGTTGCTTTTGAGGGCATAAGATGACAAAAATATAAAATGCTTCCCAAAGAATGAACATGAAAGCAGTGAGGTAACGTTGATTAATTTTGGCTGACTTGTGTACATGTGTTTCATGGGTTATTTTTAGTATGGGCTGGAGACATCAGCTGTTTATCTCTCTTGCTCTCAATGCTGTCCTGCCTCACTTCCCATCCATTGGCAACTTGGTCTTCCCAAAATAGAGGGCCAGGGTAGGGCAGGGCTGTGACTTCCCTCTCACCCTCCCACCAGGATGGCCTTCTTTCTTTGCTGGAGAGATTGCCCCCTTCCTAAAATGTTTGAAAATAAAAGACTTTTGCTCAAACAAGAATACTCATAATAATATTATACATGCTTTACGTGATGGCACATAGATGTTTCCACAAGAAAGTGCACTAGTTATATGAAGCACTATTTGACTCCTCCTCAAATCCCCTCCATCCCCTGGTCTCCAGATTTACTACCTGGAGCTACCACCCTGCACTGAATATGTGAGGATGTGTTGTAAAATGTAAACCTGGAAAAGGGTTACAGAACAAAAGGCAAAGAAAAATGTGGGGAATAGAATGGGACAGTCCCTTTGGAGATCAGACTGATGCAGGCATTCTGGGGGCTCTGGGTACCCCAAAGTTCCCCACCCACTGTGGATTCTTGACATTGCACAGGAAAGAATTCAAACTCAAGATGGCATAAAGTTTAAGGAGGAAAAGAGTTCATTAGTGAAGCAGTGGGATGGAGAGAGAAGGTTACCCCAGGGGCAGAGCAGCCCCTCCTTAGCAGTATTTACTTTTATTTTTTTTTCAATTGAGGTTCATTTCATGGGGGAACTTAACAAGGGGGAGGGATACTCAGGAATTTGGGGGACTAAGGGTGGCAACTTCTTGTTAGAGCACAGTTGGCCATTTTGTGTCTTTATTCAGGCTTTCTGTTTCTGATCATGGTGGCTGGGGGTGTGATTTACTGGGCTAATTCATCACAGTGAGCGTATAATGAGGCTGGGGGTTACCTCAAGGTGAAATGAGTAGCCATGTTGGATGGAGTGGGTCTTCTGGTGGTTCTAAGCCATGAGTGCATTGGGGGTGGGTCTTATTATCTCCTCGACAATCCCTGTAGCCCTTATTAATTACAGCCTTTCATCACAATACCCTATCTCAAAACCATGATGGTTCTGCAGGGAAATTTTCGTGTTGAGAGGTTAATTCTAGGTGAGAAAGTAGCACATGGGGCAGTACAGGATTCCTACAAGGGGGTATGAATCTCTCTTCATCTGGATTTGCCTTGTTTAACTATATCACTCTCTCTCCCCTCTCCTCAAAAGCTTGCATTCTTCGAATACATATGTTTCACAACACTTAAAACAGGTAATTTTGCTGCTCCTATTGCAACAAAGAATGTAGTTCCTGGGGTAGTTTCAGACGCGTGACCTGCTACCACAGAGGACAGAGGAGAGAATCCACTCCCATGCACTTGGCAAAACAGGAAAAGTTCTGAATGTTGCCGAGTCTTCTCACAAGAGGACAAAAAACAGAGCTTATCAGAGTTTCCTAAGGGCCTACAAATAGTTAATTTAAACATTCAAATTAACAGACTGTGTTGACTGAAGGGTGCATTTCTCTGTTTTGGATAAAAACTAATTTAAATGTGGTGGTACCAGGCTGAGAGCACATTCCTACAATGAAGTAAACAAATGTTATTGCCTTCACTTAAAGAGTCTTGCCCAATTAAGTTGATTATAGTGATCACAGAGATGTGTCCTGAATGCACAAGAAAGTAGTGATGCTCAGATTCATTATATAATATTTATAGACACTGCAGTAAAGCTTCAGATGAATTAAAATATACAATCTTGTATTTGTACAGGCGAAGGGAATGTGATCCACGTGATTGCTGAAAGCAAGACACAGGGCCAGCAAATTCCCTGACATCTATATTAATAAGACCTTCTCTGAGAAATTGTAAAGTCCTGCTGTTTTAAACAAAAGAGAAGCATCTTCTCTCTGTCACCTGGAAGTTTAACCCTGAATCACAATTGGACCTTAGCTTGACTTTAGAAACTGTCTCTACCAATTCACAACTAGAGAGCAGGCTTTCAGCCATGGATGGGGGCGGGTAGCAATGGAAGAGGGCACAAGGAGGATAAATGGTAATGGAAAAAATACAATAAGTTTTTAAAAATTATTTATGTATAAAATAGGAAAAAGAAACTGTATATCATTTTCTCTTAAGTGGATCAACTTATGAAAGCAAACATTATATGAAAATGACCTATGCTATCTCATATTCAGTCTGATTATTTTATTATCATGCCCAAAATCTTATCGATGAGTTGATTTACTTGATATTGCCAAGATTCAATATGGACTTTACTCTATTTTTCTGACTACTACAGGATGTACCAAGATCACTAAAAAACAAAGCAATTTTTAGAACAGTTGCTTCTTGCACACGTAAAATCTATTCTTGTCATTGCTGAGTTGATGAGAAAGCCTGGAATAATGAAGGAACAGTGGAAAGCACAGCGAGGTTTGGGATGAAGAATTTGGCCTCCCTGGGCCACAGTTTTGTCATGTGATATGATAGAGCTGTTATAGGCCCTTTCATAGGTCATTTTTCCCCTTCTAAAAATGTGTGACTCGATGTGGTGTGTGGTAGCTGGGTTGGGGGGGACCAAGCATAAGAAACCTAAGCTGTGACATGCACTGGTTTAGTATGAAACTCTGCATTATTTGAAAACAAGAATAGAGTACTCTCAAGAACAGTCTAAGATGAGAATGCAGGAGTAGTAAATGAATGGTCACAGAAAAAGTATATTAAAGTATAATTATAAAACTATATATATGGAAGAAAATACTTGCTTTTAAAGTAAACCTTTACTGCAACTGCTTTGGTATGATATGTGACTTGAAAGAGACAGCTAATTGTTTGGGAAAAAACCCTCATTGAGCCTCTTTGGATATAAAAACTAGACCCAATTGTGTCTACATCCCAACTCCATGCATGTCCCTCGACATCATCTAAAATCGTGAGGAAAGAACCAGCATTGAGGCAAATGGTTTCCAGGCCAGCCTTGCCAACCTGACTTTTGTGTTCCCTCTTCACTCTCTAGCTTTATGAACTGAGACGAATGTCTTAACCTTTCTAAACCTCAGCTCTTCAAAGTAATGACTGTGTTTATTATTTTTTGTATTAGTGATGGTGCCTATTCTGTCTTTCAAATACTTGATTCTTGAAGCTGGGAAGATTCCCCTGTGTGGACTCAGACACATTCAAACACTGAGACCACAGAATGAAGCCAGACCATAAAGTGACCTTTGGTTTCTAAAGAAGGTGGAACAGGAAGAAACAGGTGGGGTATGAGAAGCCACCGACTTAAATAGCATCTGGCTTGGAATCAGAGTTCCTCTTGGTGGCATCTCACATGGATCTATTGTCTTGCATTCCTGAATTCCTAACCTGGAGGTAGATCACTAATAGACTCTGGGGTTTGGGCATCACTATCAATATATTTCTTCTGTTCAATCATTTCTTTATTCATTCGATAGTCACTTACAAGCTGCCAGACACTGGGAATATAATGAGGATCATGCATAGACTGTACTGGAAATGTTCAAAGTCTAGTACACCAGCTCTCAATTTTCAAATGCACATGAATCACCAGAGACCTTGGTAAAATATACATTTTTGGAGTTTTTCCTAAAGATTTGATTGAGCAAGGTGATGGGAGCCAAAAACTTTGGCTATAGGCTTTCCAGGTAAGTCTGCTATAGGTGATGAGAAGATTTCATTTTGAGAATTTCTGGCCTAGAATATATGCTCCTCTTTCTGTGGCTGAAGTCCACCAGCTTCTCTGGAACCAAAGTCCAGTCCTTTCTAGGGCTTACCTCCTACTGCACCTGCCCTTACTATGTCCAGGTTCTTGCTAACTGTGCTGTTTCTGTGCATGTTCCTCCAGCTGCCCACAGACTGGCCCTGAGCACTACCAAAACATTACACAAAGAGTAAATTACATGTGAGTCCAGCTACTCACATAAATGAAATATATTATAGACCTTTTGGGAATACATGTAACTAAACCCGTGGCACATCACACCACACAGTGTAGTGGAGCCTTGGTAGCAATCCGATGGATTTGATCAGTGTAGTCAGTTCACCTGGGTAACACAGACCTTCATATATTTCAGATAACTTTCTAGAATTGAATAGATCTTTACAAAAATAAAACCATTTCCACTTGCCTTCATGCTATATATTCATTTTGCATGTGAGGACATAACTAGTGTTTAATTGGGAGCCACTTATCCAGGATGGTAGAAAGAGTAAGTGCAAAAAGTCTTTCTATAACACATAGAGATCTACATTCTACTAGTTTAAAAATAAACTATCATAGCCAATTGCTACACAAATATGTGTATAAAAATATTGAGCTGGTGAAGCTAAGATAAAGATTTGCTGAAAAGTTTAATCAAATCAATGCCAGATTTTGAATTGAAATAATCAATGACTCAATGGATCAATACACCTACAAACCTGTGTTGAGCATATGCCCAGGGATGCATATATGTATGAACCTAAGTAAACTATTCCATGGATATGTAAGCACAGCTGGAAAATAAATTGAAAAAAATTCTGATCTTTGGGTATTTTGTTTGATTTATTTCTTTCCGTAATTGTAAAATGCACATGGGAGTGAAATTTATGATCCCCATGAGATAGAAAAGCATAATCTTAAGATAGGAAAATGATAGAACCAACTGCTGGTTTCTAAAATGTGGTTAGAAGGTGTATTTAAAGAGGACCCTATCAGGCTTTTACCCTATGAAATAGCTAGACAAATAAATCTGAGGCATCTGAGGGTAATGGCATCTTGAGAGATAATGGATATTCAATCTGGGAGATGAGAAGGAGATAAAACCTTGGCTAGGGTATTTTTTTAAAAATTCAGACTGCCTATTAAATTGCTGGATAAACTAGTCCCTATAAATTTTCAAAGGAGTGTCCTGGGTTTTATCCAAGAGGCTCCTGCAAATGAGACACACACTATGAAAACTCTTGAGAAAATTTTAGGCCATTTCATGTAACATACACCTGATGCCTGGGGTTAATCACCAGTAGTTCTGGGCAGCAAACCTGTAATATTCCTAAAGTAAACTCACACAAGAGTGGAAAAATTTCTGCTAGATTTTCACTGAAAGATGAAGTTGATAAAAAAAATTAGAAATTTAAGAAGGACATTTAACTTATCCTGTTAAAAAATTAGAAATAATTCTTATTAGCATTTTTGTTTATTTACTTCCAGGTAGATAGTACTGCCTTTATTCATTTGCTGAGATCAACCATTGCCAACCCACAGGATCCAGGGGTTCAGGGTGTTACTGTAAGTGACTTTTAGAATAGTCATAATCAATATCACTACATTTTGGACTTCTCACATTTATTAAAAAAAAAGGCCAATGTTTCATAAGTATCCCCTCCACAAAAAATTAGTTAGAGGTGAAGGAATGGAAAGAAGAGGCAGTATGCATATATGTTCTTTGTTACTTTATAGTTGGTAGGCAGACTAAGTGCAAAAGGTCTACTCTCCCTTCTCCCTCTGTTCATGCTATTCGTATCAACACGACTTGGCTCTTCCTCTGTTATGAGATGGAATTTATTTCCCTATTTGTTGATTCTCGGCTGGGCTTGTGACTTGCTTTGTCCCAAATGAGTCTGGTTGGAATGACAGCGTGACAGCTTGGAGCCTAGGTCTCAGGAGGCTTCCCCTCTTCCTCTTAGTCTCCTGACTCTGGCTTCAGGTTAAGAGATGGCTATTCACTTAGAAGCTGAGAGACCAAATCAAGAAGATTCCAACTGCTTCAATCAGCATCTTCCTGCTCTATAGGGAGCTGACTGCCAAAGATGTGAGAGACCCCTGACAAGATCAACAGAGGATTTATCTGACCTGCAGCTGATTAGAAACCCAAAGAACCACCCAGCTGACTTGCAGATTCATGGACAGTAATAAATGCTTATTATTTTAATACACGTTTTTAGGTATGTTTATTAGGCAATAACTCATTGGTATACTTGGTTGCACTGAAAAATAAGTGAACGGAAAGAAACAATGATATGGTTATTTTTCTCAAGAAGAAAAAGTCTATGCTGTGTTTTCAGACTATCAGTCACATTTGGTGGAGGCCATTGCTTATGTTCTCTTAGCTTTGAATTTGGAAGTACCCATGGGGACAATGACAATGGCAGTGAAGAATGACAAGCTAAAAAAAAAAAAAGAAGAGTCCTGGCTGGTGTAGATCGGTGGACTGAGTGTGGGCCTAGGAACTGAAGGGTCACCAGTTTGATTCCCCACTCAGGGCACATGCCTAAGTTGTGGTCCAGGTCCCCAGTAGGGGACACGTGAGAGACAACCACACATTGATGTTTCTCTCCTTCTCATTGTCCCTCCCATCCCCTCTCTCTAAAAATAAATAAATAAAAATACTAAAAAAAAAAAAGACCCCATTTGTAGGTGTGGCTTATGCAGATGGGGAAAAATATCGTATGCCTAGTGATATTTTCCAAAAGGACTTTGAAATCTGTACTATACAGTCAAGCTATGCATCTCATTATGCCATACATTTCATTAGGCTATAGGCTTCATTAGACACTTGAATCAAGAATCTCATTACACACTCCAGACACACATCTCATTATGCCATGCATCTCATTAAGCTCCCAGCCAGGAACAGATGTAAAATAGACAAATTTCAGCAAGCCTTTGATTCCAGCCCACATGGCATTCTCATCAACGGTAGAGTGATGGTGGACCAACAATTGGGTGATTTTTGAATGACACTTGACAAAGAGGAACCAGCTCAATCAGGCACTATTAAATTACCAAGGAGAAAAAATAGCTTGGTGTCCAATTCCACTTTGCTGTCCACTCTAGGAATGTGTTCCTACCACCAATCAGGAATCACCTATCAGTGAAGAGCCGGAGATGGAGTGTAAGAGGGCATGTGTCTGTAACATTGCAATCATCTGTCACGAGGCAGACATCCAACAAAGGAAAGCATCAATGTCACCTTGAGTTTGGCTTCAGCAATTGTATCTGTTCTGTGTCCCCACTTGTAATCAGTTGTTTGGCATCTTCATGGATGGCTCCCCTGTGATGACCCTGGTTAAGCAATACTTCTTGAGTCACAAATGATAAAAACGTAACTCACATGAATTTAAGATTAGAAAGTATTGAGGAGCCTGGAGGTGTGGCTGATTTCAAGCCCACCTATATTCAAAGGCTGAAGCAGCATCACTAAGATACTGATGTCTCCCTATCTCTTAGTTCTGTTTTCCCTTGTGTTGGCTTTGTGCTTAGCACACTTTCCTCATGAAATGGTTGAATGTTGCTCTAAACTCATCATCCTTACAGCTATCAATTAAAGCAAAAGATAGTGTCTTTTAGAAGAGATAATCAAATTCTAGCAGATGATTTTTATTGGTCAATTTGGGTCAAATGACCATTCAGAAACCAATCTCTTTGTATCAGGGGGATGGAATTATTTGAGTTTACAGACCTAGGTCATATAAATAAAGTCATGGACTGAAAGAAAGCTGGAAACCAAAGGAATTCTAAGTAAACAAAAATACCCCATGTCTACTTCCCCTTTTCTGTTCCGAAGATCCTTATAGTTCTGATAGGGATTGTATCTGTCCATGAGGAATCTGGCCATGCAATATTGAAAGTAGAGGCACTTATTGAAGAAGATATAAAATATAAAAACATTGTACATGAGACAGTGATGTCTTAGCTCCCTTCATATTAGGCACTTTAGGACCTCACACAGTTCTCCCAGCATTTCTTACACTGTTCAAAAGACTGCAAAAACCTTTGTTGGAATCACCATCAGCTGCCCCATCATATTTTCCTGAATCTCATTAATGGTTTGAGATCTCTACCCTTTCAAAGGTGGTTTTAGTTTTCAGAAAAACCAGAACTTACAGGGTGCCAAATCTGGGCTGTAGGGAGGCTGAGTCATCTGGATGATCTGATGTTTCACCAAGAAACACTGCATGAGACACAACGCATGAGCAGTCGCGTTGTCATGACGAAGCTGCCAATCACCAATTGCCCACAGCTGTGGCTGTTTTCATTGTATTGTATCTCTTATCCAATGAAGAAAGATGAGGTAGTACTTCTTATTAATTGTGTGGACTGGAGGGGTGTACTCATGATGGACAACATCTTCCCAATCAAAAAACAGTTAACATGTTCTTGATCCATCTCCAGTTATGACCTTCTTGAGGAAATCTGGTTCATTGGTGGCAGTTTGAATTAATTCATTAGCAACTGCAGCACAATGTTCCTTCTGCTTTGGTAGAAGGAACAGGTTTTGCCATTACACATTTCATACTAGGATCTTTCATCAAAACCTCAGACACAGAAGTTTTTGGAATCCCCAGATCAGCTTCTAGTTCTCACACTGTCAGTTGCTGATCTTTGTTGATTGCAGCCCAGAAATTTTCAACATTCTGAGATGTTCTGCTTGCTTCAGGCCTTCCAGAACATGGATCACTTTCAAAAGATTCTCTACCATCCTTGAAGAATTTATGTCACACTTATTTGTGCTGCACTCATTGCATCATCCACAAAAGCCTTCTGAATCACTGAATAGGTTTCACAGAGGAATGTTCAAGCAAAATTTGATGCAGATTCATTGCTCTACTCACTCAGTCACTGAGCATGTGTACTGAGCATGGACACACAGTCCACATGCTCAATCAACACCATCCATTTCTCCCACTAACTGGTATAGTGAAGCCATCATTGTTTACCCATGTACATTCCAGTCTACTCTCCTTGGCCACCAGGTTACATCAATTCATGTTATATAATAATGGCTGGAGTATTTTCAGGCCTCAACATGTGCACTTTGAGAACTTGAGGAATCTGTCCTTGGTCACCAGGAAAATACTTGTCACTAATACTCAAATAAATGGCATCCCTTAAGCAATTTAGGGGCCAGATAAATACCATAGATGTTTCTTAAGCTTTTGCGATGCCACAAAATATAAATAACTGTTATTCTGAGTAATTTAGGTTAGAGAGAGTAGGCCACCTACTGATATAATTTCTATGTGTCACCAAGTCCTCTGCTTTCAAAGGCCAAAATATTTCTCCTAACTACTGGTGCATGTCTCAATGTTTTTAGAAATGTAAATTAAGGCACCAAAACTATGAAAAAACATAGGGGAGAAAATAAAATTTAATTTCACACTCAGGTGCAAATGACATATTAAGTGCCTTTTTGAGAATATGTTTAGGGAAAGAAAAATAAAGGAAAATCTTTAGAATACCAGATATTGCTAAGGATAGAAGAACAGGTAAAAAGGTTTGTAATAAAAGATGGGGGACAGTGGGGAGTGGAGAACATCAGCCAGTATTGAAGGCAAAATTCTTTGAGTTCATGATGTGCTTAGGGTTGTCCCCAAGTATTGCTGTGCACCTCCAACTACATAAAACTTTGATCTGAGAGGATAATGATTCAGGGAGATAACATTATGGAGTAATGACCAGCCAGAACCAGTTATTAAAGAAAAACTTCACTGGGTTTTTCTAGAGTCTGAGAAGACTGGGTATCAATACAGTCTTGACTTTATGGGTCCTTGTGAAGCTCCTTACCTGTGAAAACATTACATTTTAAGTATTCCCTCTACATCCCTTTCAGATGAAGTGCTGTATCTCTGTTTGTCCAAAGTAGACAAAGTGGTTTCCTTTTCCAGCTTTGCAGAATTTTTTTCTAAAAAAAATTATTTAACTGGAAGATGTCAGAGCAAAAGAGAGGTTGGAGTAACTGTTACGGGTCAAATTCTAACTTCATGTAATAATGGGCTCCCTCTGGTACCACGTTTCACTGAAACCAAAGGAATGAACCATGTCTCATGTGCAGTTTTATCATAAGAACACCCCAGAACTAGAGGAATTTGATACACTCATATTAATAAAAGCAATGAAGTCCTCATGTAGTTAACAAGAAAACTCTATTGTTTTATTTATTAAAAATAATAAGCACAAGTCTAAGAAAGCACAAATAATAAAAATTTTAAATGACCCTTCTTTACCTTGTATTTTGTTTGACTTGTCTTATTTTTACTCTTTCAATTAAAATGCTTGAGTCTTCATCCCAGCACTCTGGGTAAATTGTTAATATCCAGCCTTCTCACACTTTCTAGGCTTTCAAAAACATATGCTCTTTCTTCTTTGCACCTGCAGGTGATTAAGAGAGAGTTTGTGTGTAGTTAAAAATAAAGAATTCATGTTCCTAATTTATACTCTACCTCAGACTCAGAGTCAGAAAGAAGCTCTCTTCCCCTTTTTGTGTTGTAAGCGCAATTTTGAAACCACAGACTGAAATTGTAATTACAAGGTACAGGGTAAAATCAATTTGTTTGCCTGTGATATCTGCCCCCAGTGGTTCTTGAATGCAAGGACATGAGATTGTAGAGTCCAAGCATCTCAGACTGCCTCCTTATCCCTTTTCTGACCAATATGGTAGATGGGCATTGAAATGAGTATCAATGACAGGAACAAAACAGCCCATGGTCCCATTTCTAAATAATGCTGAGATGACTGTTTTTAATTGTTGTAAGGACACTTAACATGAGATATATCCTTTTAAAATTTTAAGTGTGCAATACATTGTTAATAGGCACTATGTTGTTAGGAGATGATTCATATTTTTCTCTTACCATCCACTTCATGGCAGGAAAAAATGGAGTAAAGAAAAATATTAAGGACTAGGCAACCAATCGATTTCAAGACAGTAGTAAGAGAAAGATCGGTCTTGGTGTCTGGTTGTCAATCCCAAGTCTCTCAGGAGAACTTATTAGATGCTACAGTAAAGGACTATGCCTTGGAGGTATGAGAAAATGCAAGCTGTAATGTGGATCATATAAAAAATTAAAACATTTAATCACCTTGTGGTTTACATGAGAGAAAAAATATAGAAAGAAGAAAGAAAGAAAGAAAGAAAGAAAGAAAGAAAGAAAGAAAGAAAGAAAGAAAGAAAGAAAGAAAGAAAGAAGGAAGGAAGGAAGGAAGGAAGGAAGGAAGGAAGGAAAGGAGGAAGGAAGGAAGAGGAAGGAAGGAAGGAAGGAAGGAAGGAAGGAAGGAAGGAAGGAAGGAAGGAAGGAAATAAGTGGATCCTTTAAAGAAAATATGACCTATTAGCCCAGAACACAGTCACCTGGTGGTCCATGTGGCCTAAAAAAGATGAGGACCTTTAACAGAAAAATATATACAGTGAGGACTTGTGGACAGGAGTGGTGTTAACCTACAAAATGTCTTTTCTCTTCACAGCAGCCCAGGGGTAACACTTTCCTGTGTTCATTTTGTTGTGAAACTCTTGGCACTTAGATTTCATTTTACATGAACTATAAATAATATTTAGATATGCAAAGCTAAAAGGATTTGCTCACTTAGCTAAGGTGGTAGCATATGTAGACTTAAAAAAAAAGAAGTCGTTCCGACCTTTGGGTGAACAGTAGAACTTAAAATGCTATTGTTACAATGTGGAATAGGGAAAGCATGATTTAAATGTAAGTCTTTTATCTCCAAAACCATAAAAGACTATGCCTTGGAGGTATGAGAAAATGCAAGCTGTAATGTGGATCATATAAAAAAATTAAAACATTTAGCACAGCACCAAATCTGCTTTTCTGAACTGCATTTTGCTCATAAAATACTTTGAGTCTACAGTATTTTATATTTAAAATGAGCTGTTCCTTAACTATTTTGTGTCTGGCTCCTTGACTTTTGGTTCTAAAACTCAATGTGCACTCCACCTTTCTCCTCCTAACTTCCCAGCTCCTGATGCATGTTTCAACCTGCCAAGAGAGTATTCTTGGGGACAGATCTGCCCCCTGGAAACTCTTCAACCTGGTTCCCTTGTATGTGAGCTACCCAGGTAGCCAGGAAGAACAATGTCAATATTGAAGGTCATATCTCCCTTTTCACTTATCTTGCTCTGCTCCATGGCTTTGAGGGAAAATAAATAAGATTCTGTAATTTGGACCAAGCCATGGGTAGGACTGGGCTTATGACAGGTTTGTATATGGGCCACAGATTGGTCACAGTAGGAATTGAGGACTCTGCCCAGATTCTGCCCACCATTTTTCATATGGCTTTGTTGGTGCCATTTGTAGCTTTCCAAACCTAGTACACTCTTTCTTTTAGGAGTATCCCACTGTTCCCTTGTGTTTTTACCACCTGCTGGTTTGTCTGCTCCTGGCATCAGTTTCCTAGACTTTTTCTCTGATACCATATGAGGACTAGGCAGAAGCCTTCTCTCCTTGACACCAAAAGAAATGAATGTCTTGCACACCCCTAAGTGAGGTAGTTGTTTCATTTGTGGCCAACTTCTCAGGGGGCAATTTAAATTAGGAACCATGTCTTTTGTGTTTTCAGAAATGACTCATAATAGATACTTAAAAATTAATTCAATGAATGAATGTATTTCACATTCTTCAAAATTTTAGATTCATCTTTAACCCTTTACCTAGCCAAAGTATACATAACATATTTTCAAAACATTTGTTGTTCCTTTTGCCTGGAACCCTGTGGATCCTACACCTTTTTCCAGCTTCCCTACATTCCAGATTGGAAGTGGTCCCTTCAACTCTTACTTCACCCAGTGTTTTCCTTCTTAGTCCTCGTGCAACTAATTAAATGCTAATGTGTATAAATGAACTACTCCTTAGCCCAAATATTCATGTTTCATAGCTCAGGGGCACAGGTCAGTGACAAACATCTGTGGAACTCAACCTTTACATTGCAAACCACTCTGTACTCTGAAAGATACTAGCTTTCTTCATCTCACATTTCTTTATGGAATGACAATTTGTATAGAAATATGTATATGACTTTTCTTCTTGGTTCAGCCACAACAAATTTACAGAGAAACGCAACCCCCAGTGATAAAATATGAAATTTCAAAGCTTGACCAAAGACCACATATCTGAGGCTTTGTCAAAGCACTTGAAAACCTGGTAGTTATTCTCTTCAATACCAATATCCTTCTTGACTGAGAGAGAAATGAAAACAGCACAGGCAGTTAGGGGCTAAAATGCAAGGTCTGACCAAATAATATCAATCAGACTTCAAGAAAAACCTATTAACATAACCATCATTCAAGTCTGTGCACCTACTATGGAAGCTGAAGAAGATGAAATTGAAAGTTTTTATGCAATTATCCAAGAAGAAATAGATCACACACCAAGACATAATGTAGCAATAATTAAAGGTGATTGCAATGAAAAAGTCAGAAATAAAGCAGAATCAAAATGTCATTGAAAAACTTGGACTAAGGGTCAAAAATGCAGTAAAAGTTCAGCTCTTGGAATTTCTGTGAAGCCAACAACTTGTCCATCTCAAACACATGGTTTAAACAACCAAACATATGACTCTATACATAGACCTCACCAGATGGCCAATATAGAAATCAAATAGACTATGTAATTGGAAGCAGAATATGGGGAAGCTCTAGTCTTTCTGCCAAAACAAGACCAGGAGCAGATTGTGGTACTGACCACAAACTGTTAATATCAAACATTATAGTAAAGCTGAAGAGGAGTACTAAAAGAATCAGAGTGCCTAAATATAACATAAATAATTCCTGATGGATTTCAAATTCACATAAAAGCCAGGTTCACACTATTACACTTACTTGACCAAGAACCAGAAGAACTATTGACTGAAACTAAAAAAATATTTTTAGGAAAGAATGTAACAAGACAATTCAAGAAGTAAAAAGAAAGAAAAAATCCAGATGGATGACAGAATAAACACTGAGAGTTATTCAAAATAAGTGAGAGGCAAGAGTAAAAGCTGACAAAAACAAGGTTACAATTCTGAATGCAGTTTTTCAATGACTATCATGCAGAAATAAAAATTATTATAAGTCAATGTAAGGAGAAAAGACAACAAAAAATAAAAACAAGAAATCTCTACCAGAAGACTCAAGGCCTAAAATAAAAAGTCAAACCTACACTAGGAATGCTGAATAACCAACAAGAAAACACATTATTTGACCAGGGGAAAGTAAAGGGAAGGTGGAAATAGTATATTAAAAATCTATAAAGAAGACACAAAAGACTTCCAGTCAAGACAGAAGTGTAGGTAGACACATTTCACCTCCTCAGGCAAACACAGAGAGAATTACAACTAAACCTCAAAATAAATAACACCCAGAACTGTCAGAAAATTGAACTGTATGGAAGACTGACAACCAAAGATTTAAAGAAAGCACATTCATCCAGATGGGTAGGAGAGACAGAGAAGCAGTGATGCAGATACAGGCAGAGAGACAAGGAGATTCAGTGTGGTGTGGAGACTCAGCAACAGGAATGGTGTGGCAGAATGGGTGGTCCCACATTTCTGTGTGGTGGATAAAAATCAAGAGGGCTACCTTGGGAGAAAGCACTTCTAACCCCAGGCCAGACTGCACAGTCCAGTGTTCCAGTGCTGAAAGAAAAATCCTCATAACTTCTGGCTTATAAAAACCAGTGGGGGTTGAGGCAAAAGGGGAAATGCCAGATTTTCAGAAGATTCCTTAAAGGGCCCACATGGTCTTAGAGAGTATGCAAACCCACCCGTTCTGCAATTCAGTACCAGGGCAACAGCTGGAAGGGCGCCAGTCACATACAGTGAGTGGGTAAAGTACTGGAAATAGGGTAAGTGCCGGAAAAACCTCCAAAAGCCAGGCAGTGGCACTGTCCCCTTTCTTAGCCCTCCCCCACACAGAGCCACAAAACTGTGAAGTGGGTTGCCCAACCCTGGCACTTACCTAAGGCTCTGCCCCAACCAATTTACAGGTGCCTTTTCTACAATAGTCCATGTTACTAAGACACAGAATTAAAGAAGCTCTATTTAATAGACAGAAACAAACACAGAGGGCCTGCCAAGTTGAAGAGACAAAAAAAAATCTCCCAAATGAAAGAATAGAATAAAACCCCAGAAAAAGAACTGAACAAAATGAAAATAACCAACCTATCAGATGCAGAGTTCAAAATACTGGTGATCTGGATTCTCAAAGAACTCATTGAGTACAGCAACAACACAAAGGAAGAATGAAAGTTAACACTAAGTGAAATAAAGAAAAATATATAGAGAACTAACATGAAGGGGAGGAATAAAGGATTCAAATAAACAATTTGGAACATAAGGAAGAAATAAGCCTTCAATCAGAAGAGCAAAAAGAAACAAGAACTCAAAAAAATGAGGGTAGTATAAGAAGACTCTAGGACATCTCCAAATGAACCAACATCTAAGTAATAGGGGTGCCAGAAGGAAAAAGAAAGAGCAAAAAATTTAAAAGTTATTTGAAAAAATAACAAAAGAAAATCCCCTAATTTGGGGAAGGAAATAGACATACAAGTCCAGGAAGAATAGAGAGTCTCCAACAAGTTGGACCCAAAGAGGACCACACTAAGACACATCATATTTAAAATGCCAAAGGTTAAAGATAGAGAGAATCTTCCAAGCAGCAAGAGAAAAGCAGTGTTACCTACAAAGGAGTTCCCATAAGCCTATCAGCAGATTTCTCAAAACCAACTTCACAGTTAAGAAGGTGGGAGCGTTGTTCTATAACTGAAAGGTTGCAGGTTTGATCCTCAGTCCAAGCATGCATGGGAGGCAACAAATTGATGCTTCTTTCTTGCATCAATCTTTTTCTCTCTCCCTTCTTCCCTCTCTGAAAGCAATGAAGAAAATATCCTCAGGTGAATACCTATATCATGACTGTAGAAGAAATACACGACTTTAATATATAAAATGAAGACATTAACATTGTTAAAGATTCTGTTTATCTTGGTTCAGCCTGCAATTAAAATGCAGATGGTAGCCAAGGAACCAGGAGAAGTTTGGAACTCAGAAGTTCAGCAATGGAACAATTAGAAAAAATTAGGAAGAGCAAAGTTGTGTCATGAGAGACCAAGGCTAAGATTGTCCACACCCTCACATTCCTAATTACTATACAATCATGCAGAACATGGACAATAAGGAAGACTAGTAGGAAGAAATAATTCACTTGAAACACAGTGTTGGAAGAAAGCTTTGCAAATATCTGGCAGAAAGTTGAACAGGAGATTCCTAGAGCAAGTTATGCCTGAAACATCACTGGAGGCAAAAAAAAAAAATGACAGAACTGAAGTCTTTGAAATCTCCTTTAAATTTTCCCCCAAATTTCCACTACTGGGTCTGGGTGTCTTTCTCTGCTGAGTGTTCTCTATGTCTCTACTTAAAAGCCCTCATTGGAATGTTATGCCATAACATTCATACATAGATTCAGGGTGGATCTCAATACATTCTCCGTATACATCCTCACCTATCAATAAAACCTTTCCCTGTATTCTATCCTCACAACAATTATACACAACCCAGAAGTTTTCCCTTACTCTTAGCATATATAATAACATACAATCATTCTATCACTTGACACTGTGAGCCATAAACCGTGTGATGATGTGTCACCATCTATTCTGTTAAGGAAGTTAACTGAGAAGTTAAGGAAGTTAAGGAAGCTTGGGTTCCCTAATACAGAGCAGAGCAGTCACTGATTCACTACCATATTCAAAGGCCTCTTGGGTCCAACCAACACCATGATTTTCCTACAGTACATTTTTAAGTAATCACAGTCCTGTTCAAGTAATCACAGTCTTGAACCAGATCCTGATTATTTCTAACTGGGACTAAGCAACATTTTTTATTTCTTTATTGATTTCTTTTAGATCAGTGTCTCTTTTTTTTATTTTTGTATCATTATATCTGATTAATAGTTAGTTAGGACTCAAATGGAAAGAACCCACATGTTAAAAAATAAGGGAAAGGCACATTGTACTGAGATATGGTCACATGATAAAAGATAAAGAAGACGTTTAAATTTTTTACAAAAATTTTGTTAGGAAAATGGAAGAACGCTTACAGTATATAGCAAAATAAAAATATTTCAATAAAAATTCCAAACATAACTTATATTAGGTATGTAAAAACAATATAAAGATATTGATTATTGGTGGGATTCCTGTTTTTTATTTTTTGTTATACTGTTCCTTATTCATTTATTTAAAATAATAAGTACATATTAATTTTATAAATAAAGATTCCAATGTCTAGTCTCCATTTTCTATTTTGTTACTAGGAGAGAATAAATCACTCCCCTTGTCTCATGAAGCCTTTCACTAGAACAGCAAGATCAGAGTCCAATGACACAAAAACTGTGCCAGATGTTATCAGTCTGCTTTTCAGAGGCTTGTCTGCCTGCACACGTCCATTGCTGTGTTCTAATATCTCAGAGTCACATGCAGTGAGCTGCTCCTTGATAGTGGTGATATTCCTCCTCCTAGACCCTTGGCATGCAAAATATAGGAGCCCTGGCTTGGAGGCCAGCAAAACCTCAGTTTGAAACTTGACTCCTAACTAACCATATGACCTCGAGGAAATGTCTAAATATCCCTGAGCTTTAGTTTTCTCACCCATAAAATTGGAATGTTAATGCTTACCTTATACTGTAGCTGTAAAGATTAAATGGAATAACACATGCAGAGGGGGTGCCCACTGTGCTCCCCACATCGGAGACATTCATGTCACTGTTGATATGATCTCTTGATTTTTTACACCCTGGGAGGGTGATATAGAGGGCACCTCTCCTTTCCTATGACAGATGATGAAGAACCCAATGCTCTGAGACCTGCACGGATATCATGTCTCTTAGTTCTGAGTTTTTAGTCATTCAAGAAAGCACAAAGGAGGGTAAATTAGAATATCTTTATATCAATACCTTCGAGGTTTCAACAAGTCTTCTTTCTTGAAATTCAGGCCATATACATCCACCTCCATAAAAGAGCTCTCCCATGCCTTTCTTAAGGATCATGCAATAAAGAAATTTCACAAAACCAACCAAAGTATCTTTTTTTTCTTCTCTATAATGCTACTCATAAAGCGCGTCACTTATAGAAAATCTCCAGCTTGTAGATTGTCAAGTTGTCATGGTACGAAATTGTTCTCTCCAGAGCGTTATATCTGAGTTCACCAAGTTTTCCTGCCAGAACAGCAGTCTCACTGCTGAATAAGACAGGACTTGGTGGACAGAGGCCACTGGAGAACACGCAGCAGCCCCCCAGCAGTATTACTGCTCCTCTTGCACGAATTGCCTGGGCAAGGCTGAGAGCGTGTGGACAGGACAAGAATTTAAGGGACAAAAATATAAAAATTATCAGCCCTTGGATTTGTATTAATTTCTCTCTGCAAAATAATAAAAACAATTAGTATGGTTCTTAAGCAAGCAGTATAAACCATTCGGCCTACAAGAAGGCATACAGAACATTTAGTCTGCTAAAGGAAAATGTCAAGATCTTTCTTTAGTTCTTTATTATTGCCACGTCCTGAAAAGAAAATATCTTTGATCATCTAGGCATTGAGTAGATCGCTCTTGCACAGACCCGCCCAGAATCAGGTCTGGGAACGGAGTTGTTCTGGGACAGAAGCAGAACAGCTGAGTGGCTCTGGTGGTCAGGACAGACCCTGTTCTCAGCTTCCAGGGGCCTCCTCCCTGTGGAGAAAATCTAACCTCTTTCCTGGTATCCCAGGCTTACCCTACAAGCCCCCAGTTCCCGTCCTCTTGCAGAGCTCAGCTGACAGTCTGTAAACCCCCCCGTAAATATTAGCTAAGGTGAAGATGTGCTCTCCTTCTCCCCAAGGCCATTTGCATCTAAGAATAAATAAGCTTTCCTGTTCCCTGGAAATGAAGCTATAATGATGGAGTAATTAACACTGAGTTTGAGATTTAAAATTAGTGTTTATTTATTCCATGAACTTTATTCTAGGAGTATAAGTAGGCTCCGCATCTGAAAGAACATTGATATTTTTATAATGATACAAACCTTCCAGCCTAGTCAAAGAGTGTTTTATCTAGTGATAAAATACTGTAAAACTACCATCAGGGAAGGTCTGCATGGGTTGCATGTAATACAGACCAGAGGAAGGACACCTGAGATTCAGGCATCAAGAATCCCTGAGTTATATAGAGTGCTGCCACTCACCGCCTGTGTTCACAAGTCCTACGGGCATTACTAGAAGCCTGATGTAGGTGTTATGTCCATTTCACAGGTGAATATGCTGAAGTACGGAGAAGTCTGTTTGCCCTACTAGGGCAGATCCGCCAGTGATGGTGCAGCCACGATTGATACAAACCCAGACTTCTATCTACACAGCTAGAGCTTGTTTTCCTGGCCTCATTGTGTACTTAGCCCACCTTCTCTCAACCTTGGGCAATATTTACATGCAAATGGTAGGATTCAGTCTTCTTAGGAGTAGGACCAACCAACTTGGTTTAAGGGATGCAAAACTTTCAGGGAAAATTTATATGAAGTCACCATAAAGTGAAGTGTGGACTAAGTTGTCACCTTTCTCCCCTCCAGAAAAAGATAGTGAGATGGGGAATGAATACTTCTCTAAATTAGTCTGGAGTTCAGAAAGAACACTGAGTGCCTTAGCCTCCCAATTTAATCCTCATTCATGAGAAAAATCAACCGCTGACTTTTCGGAAAAACAGTGATAGGTAAGTGATGCTTAAAAATACAAATAAAGGCATGCTTTATCAAAATAAAGGAATGCTTTTTCGTTATTTCTATTGTAAAGAAAAAATTATTCTAAAAAGTTAGGTGAAGAGAAGTCTAATTTTACCCAAGCTCATAAAGCAAGGTCTTGATGATATCTTCATTCTTTAAAATTGCAAGAGTCCATTTGTTCATTCACTCATTGAACAAGAGCTTGAAGCCTACAATGATCAGGCACTGTCATTGGGTAAGTATGATACAAAGGTTAATGCCACAAGTCTTGCTTTTAAACACATCGAAAGTCAGTGGCAGACACTCCAGGGGAAAGAGAACCTCAAGTTCAATGCACGTAAGTTCTATCAGGGCACATGATGGGTCCCCTAATATGGACCTGGGAACCTGGAGCAAAGTGAGTTGCCCAGGGAAGAGCTGAGGTGCAGAGAGAACCAAGAAGTTTCTGGGCACAAGGAGCAGCAGCAGGAAAGGCAGGAGCAAGGAGGCTTTTGCAAGAAGTTGTGGGAAGGTTGGGGAAAGGTGAGGTCGGAAGGGGAAACTGAGGCCAGGAAAACAAGCCAATTTGGGGGAGCTTCTGAGAAGTTCAAAGAGGATATGTGGTATATCAGACTTTTACTTTAGACAGATTCCACTGCAGAATAAGAGAGGATAATAAATCATGACACGAAAAAAATTCACGCAATTGTTTTTTGGGGGGGCGGAGAATCTGTAAGAGGAAAAGCGGTTGAATTTCACCAGAAAGAATAAGTCCTCATTAATTTATACCCTGTTATTAAGAAAATTGCTCTGATCCAACCAAGGTTGAACTACAATTTACCTCTGCAGTGTTGCAAAAATTAAAGAAAAAAGTATTTCGAGCGAGATAATACTATGCAAACAAGATTGCTATGAGATTGTTTTTACAGAACAATTTTTTTCCTGGTTTTGTTGAACTATTAGAGTATCCATTTACTTATTTAAAAATATCCTTGGATAATTACAAATGAAATTCTTTATTCATTAAAGCAGACCTGGCAGTTCAGTGATCTTAAAATTATAGAACTGCAATTTTTTTCTAAAAACAAAACAAAACAAAACAAAAAACCTAACATTTTAGTAATTTAGACTGGACTAACTCCAATATGAGGATTTACTCTACCAGCTTTAACTGATTTGCTCTCGACATTAGCAAGCAATTTTGGAATTGTGTAATCAGAATCTAAATGGATCTTAATAACCCCAAAGAATTAACATGTCTGTTACAATGTGAGCAATTTATTCCCTTCACACCAGTAGATTCTGGTTCAGTGATTATTAAATTCTGGATTATTTGTAGGAAAAACATTATATGAACAAAGTCGTCTTTTAGATTTGGCTTTTCTTGTTTGATTTTGTTTATTTTCATTGGGTCGCTTCCATCGATAGTAAGTCATTCATTTCTCGAATATTGGGCACAGCCATGTGCCAGACACTGTGCTATTCATTGCAAAGTCCTCAGTGACGAGGACTCAGCCCCTGCCTTCAAAGGGATCACCATCTGGTGAGGGATATTGGGATATAAACAAACCCCTATTAAACGATGCAATAAATCCCATAATGGGGGTTTATTTTGGGGGTTATGGAAATACAGAAGAGCAAGAACCCAACTGTCCAGAGGGAGAGTTTAGGAAAGGTTTCTCAGAAGAGGTGACTTTAACCAGACTGAAGAAAAACTAGCAGATAAGATGCACTTCAGGCAGAAGAAATGAGGACACAAAACAATGTTGAGTGTGTCAGAAAAAGTGTGATTGGTTAAGACAGAAATGCTTTATGTAGAAAAGACAATGAGGTCGAGGGAAGGATAAGAATGCAGGTGAGGCATTTTAATTTCATGCTCAGTGTCTTCTAGGCAGCTGGCAAAGCATCAAGGCATGAGTTTCATGCTGGCCACTGATGTCTCTAGACATGGATTGCTGTTGACTTCTGTCTCATCATTCCCAGAAGGAGTTGACATCCTGGTTAACTGACAGGGAAGCCTCAGATTCCAGGATACCCAGACGTGGAGCTCTTACATAGTTTATACTGTGATAAAATCATGCTCAGCATCTCTTCTTAAATTATTTTTGTAGTTCCCTAAATGTACACTCAGATGAGCTTAAGGAAAGGCAAGTGAAATTAAATGCCAATCATTTTAATCACAGAAAAATGAACAAACATAACTTAGAAGATGAGGAAATGAGGTTGGAAAATCTATACATAATTTTGCATGTGTGTGCGTGTGTTTGTTGATTTTCTTGTGCCCCCATTCATCCATTTAAGCAGATGAAGGGTTTGGGAGATGTATTCCTCTGGAGTAAGGTATTAGCCACAAATATGCAGCACGAGAGGTTTCAAAAACTTGGTTTGAATATCAAGAGAAAACAGTGGAAACTCAGGGCAAGGCATTTGTGTTATAAATCTAAAAGTGGGGAAGAATCCAGAATAATGTAGGAACTGGTATCTGGGCACCCCATGAGGGGATTTGAATGTTCTCTTGGAAGAGAGAAGAGAGAGAGAAAACCGAAAAGAGCCTAGTTTGGGACTGATTCCTGGCCCTGACTCCGAGTTTCAGGCTGTAGAATCAAAAAAGCCCAGAATATACCTAGGGGGTTGCAGAAAACACTTCACCACAGAAATAGAAACTTTCTTCTTTAGAAAAGTCAGGCTCTTTACAGGGCAGATTTAACTGAAGGAGGGTCTGAGGGAGCCCCCGATTTCTCCATGGCCATAGAGCAGGAGGGTAAAGCAGACCAAAGCATACTATGCTTCCAAGAGAAATCAAAACAATTAGGGGAGACCAAGGGTTCATGGAGGCTTATGATGGGAAAAGAAAGGAGATAGGGCTTGAATCCTACACAGGTGCCCCCTGCAGGAGGGGTAGTAACAGTTGAAGCAAAACAAGTAAAGGATGTGGAAACAGAACCTTCAGGACTGGTTACCACTTAGAGGGAGGGAAGGCCAAAGGATTCACATGGCCTATGCAAGCTGGCCTTATACATAGAAGCAGGGGTTTGGGGGTAGGAATACTGCACTGACTGGGTAGCTACCCCACCAGTGAGTGACTTTTAAACCACAAGTGATTGAGTTACCTTGATTTGGCAAACCTATGTTATTTGAGGCAGCAGAAATGGAATCTCATGAGCTGAGTAGACATCAGGTATCTAGAAATAAATTTTGGTTTGTACACCTGAATTTATCATTACACAATTTATCTCCAAGTCACATGTATTTCACCTTAAAGGAGGCAAGTGGAGTACACAAAAATGTCTCCTCTAAACTAAGTGGAGCATCAAGGAGATTAGCTGATGGGAATAAAATCAGTGCAGACAGCTTTGCATTGGCTGTTAATCACAAGATGAGGAGAAATGAATCAGTTTATATTGGAATCAAATCAACAAGCTTGAGTTTATTGGCACTTTCCTGTAAGTCTCTTCAAACTGGATTAGCACCTAGGGTGGAAATATAAAATAAGGAGTCTTAAGCTTCTTGGGGAAAGCTGATTAACCTGCGATTCTGTCATCCTAACGGAATGGAGAAAGTTTGGGGAGCTCAAACAAACAGCCCCTGGGTTTTATGCATCATCTGGGGAATCTGGGTGAACTATTAGTTGTCCCAGCTATTTGAGAAGTCCTCTCTAGACAGGATTTCCTAATGGTCACATCCATGACGCCTGTCACCATAAAACCTGATGAGACACTTGTGAGAAATGCATGGGGGAGGCCAGTGCTGACTGAAGGGACTAAAAGAACAACCAAAATGTACAGTGATCCTAGAGGTCCTTTTATATCACACTTTTATAATAAGCCCAGACATCAACCCCATCCCAGGGGATGCAAGTAGGTATTTGGGGTGATGAAAACTAATGTGTTGTTCAAGACCAAGTGTGTCATACAAAAAAATGTCATCCTGCGTGCGTTCTAAACATCTGAGGTGTGAACCTGTTGCTGGGGGGTAGGGGGGGAAGTGTCAAAAACCCTCACATTACCCCCAAACCGTATGAGAAAATAACAAGGTCAATTGGTTGGCTCCAGGAAGATGGGTTTGTTTCAATGTAGTCATTATGTTTAACTGGAGAAAACAAAATTGATCTCTACAAGTCAGGACTTAGAAACAAGTGTGTAATTACTAATTATACACTTAAGGGTTTATTCTCCCCTAGATACACATGCCCAGCTCCCACCAAAATTAATCAGAGTCGCATTCAAGTGTGGAGGGGAGAATAGGCTCCCTGGCTCTCACTGCAGAAGTAATGAAATTCCCTTAAAAGCCCATGTTGCCTCATAATAATACTACAATATTGAAGCTCGAGTTTGTTAAGCAGCAAAGACTCAATACAACTATTCACTGGGAAGCTTTCCTAGGAAAAGACCCCAGTGTGTATTGAATATTTTAGTATTTTCTTAGAAATGATTAGTTTTTTAATTACTTTAAGTAGGGGGAGAAAAAGCCTTTCATAATGATCCGGGTGAGGGGTAAGTTATAACCCCCTTAGAGTTGGAGGGGGAATCAGGAGCTAGGTAGAAACAGGATTTAGTAAATCTGTATTTCGTCCTTTACTTTTCAAGCACATGAAGCAAATATTTCTTAATGAATTAAATCATAAAATGACATGCAGCAAAGTGTATGAGGTGCTATTATTTATAGTGCAGAGTTGGGGATCATAAACAATATAAAGTTAGAGGAACATGCTGTATTTTTAAAAATAGGAACCTGAATTGCTACTCGCTGTACTAGGGCATATTTTTCAGTTAATTATTTTTTGCTTGTAGATTAATACTCATTGGAGAAAAACTAGAAAAAATGAAAAAAAATTAAACTCCCTCATAAATTCTACCACCCAGATACTATCAACATTAATATTTTCTATTTTTGACTATTTTTTATTGATATATTTTATATTAAACTAAGATTTAGAATCTATACAGTCCTGTATTGAACTTTTTGGCATTTATTAGGCATTTTGATTTACTTTTATTAAATAATCCATGAAAACATCATTTTAATCAAATTGATCATTAGAAGCATTATATTAATTTCACTCCACTTTTATATAAATAGACAGTAAACTGAGATGTACATTTTTATACTTCATTCAAATATCTGACTATATTCCTATAAGTAAGATTCCTTATGGGCCATTTTTATAGGTTTTCCTTTTAATTTTTCCTGTTCGGAAAGAGCAATGCAAGGGCATGCTGACATCCTCAGACAGGCAGACACAGCAAACACAATGACCAGTGACAGGGCTGTCTTCTTCCTACCTTCGGCTCCCAGCTGTCTTTCCCAGACAGGACCCCATTACCAGTTTTTCAAGCATTTTCAGAAAATACTGTAGCATGAAGTTTCATTACAAAGACTTTTGGTACATTTTTACTGATTTTTTTCCAACACTTTTTTTTTTGGCCATTGGCAGTACCAAGAATGAATTACCGGTGGGTGCACAATTTAATGGTTCTGGATGGCAGCAGCCATTGTTTGTGTTTACATTGATTGCATGCTTTCTTTTTCTCCTTTCTTCTTGGGCCCAAAAAGAAAAGTTCAGGGACCAAAACTGGGCCACCCATATGCTATACCCCCAACACTGAGAATGGTTCGAGGACCTGCACACGCCCGGTGGGCAATGAGGGACCTTCATGGCATCTGTGTGTTGTAGCCGGGAAGACGAACTTGGCTACTGGCAGGCTTTGCAGCACTGCAGTGCTACATGGCTGGTGCGGGCTTTGGGGAGAAAGAGCCAGTACACAAGCGACGGGACTAAGGACCAGAAGACGGCACCTAGCGGCGTCATTGATCAGCCATACCGGTTGCGATGTCAAGTCACTAAATCTGACAAATCCACTTGCCTTCTGTAAAACGAGTTTGAAATACGGTTGTGTCACCTATAACTGAAAGAAAATCGCATTCTACCATAAAAGATGACCTTTTCATGTGTAACAACAACTTGCTGGCAGCAATCTAGAAGACCTGGACATCACTCTGATGCCAGGAAAAAGTACAGCTGGAGAGAAGCTGCCAGGATAATCGCCCCAGTGAAACAACACACAGGTGTGCTCACCAGTGACTTGGGAAACTAGACGAAATAAGGCACAGGTGCCGTGCTGTGCACCATGTGTGTGCAGCTGTCTGTGCACACTGGAAGGCAGGGAGGCACTAGCACACACCCAGGCACCACTGTTGATGCAGCCTCTGTTCATGTCAGTGAACCCTGCCTGCCTTGTTATTTTCATTTCAGATTTTTTAAATTTTTATTTATTTAATTGTTGCTCAGGGGCAGTTTTCTGTGTTTTACTCCCATCCCAGCCCACCCCCTCCGTGCTTCCCACCTCCCTCCCGTTTCCACCACCTTAGTTTTTGTCCCTGTGTCCTTTATACTTGTTCCTGTAAATCCTTCCCCTTTCCCCCTGAAATTCCCTCCCCTCTCCCCTCTGGTCACTGTCAGCCTGTTTTCTATTTCAGTGTCTTTGGTCATATTTTGCTTGCTTCTTTGTTTTGTTGTTTAGGTTCCTGTTAAAGGTGAGATTATATGGTATTTTCTCTTCACTTCAGTTTAACTGAATTAGGGTAAGAACACACAGTAACGACTCAGTAATCCTGAGCTCAAAAACCCAAGTTTCAGTATCAGACAAAGCCTGCCTTACTTGGAGGCAAGTATTCATAACTGCGCTTTACACTCATGCTCTTTGAAATTGGCTCATGGAAGGCCCATGCCCTTCAGGATAGTCATTCATCTACGGTGAGGAGCGCAGTGCCTGTCCTTGGATGGCCCCGTGACAAGCTGAATGAAGAAAATCAACCTGGCTTAACAAAGATTTAACCCTTCTGCATGGACAAGCATGCACACACCAGCATGCACACGCATACTCATCTACATGTACACACAAATGCTCCCATTTACAAACACGCCAGCCTTGATCAGTCTGCAGGCCTCCCTTGTGATAATGGTGTTCACTGTGGGAGAGGAAGAAAAGACTGGAACCCACCCTAAAGCTCCCAGTGTTTCACTTGAACTTGAGTTTACATATCAAAGAAGGAAAGTGAAAAATGTGCTGGCATTTTGTCATTTCCTGACAATTATTATTTGTAACAAATCCCCAGGTAATTTGGACTCATTAATGCTCAGATGACCATAATCTATTTGCTCTACTTAGCTGAGAGCTATTGAGTGTTCAAAGATTTTAAAATGCTCCCACCCTCTCAAGTCTCTGCTTTCTGTCTTTTTGATATGAATTGTAGGAGCAAAGTAAACAGTGGGCTCTGTTAGAATTTCCCTTTTTACAAATGAGCCATAAAATTGTCCATTAATCAGTCCTGGCTCCCAGGGGCCAGTGTGCATTGTAGAGATTTCCTTTTCCTTTTCTGATCCCCATTTTGTGGAAGAGATTACTCAGAAGAAAAGAGAAAAAAAGTCACAGAGCAATAAGCCCCAAAGAATAGGCTTAAGAAAGCCAGCTTTTCTTTCTTTCTTTTTTTTTTTTTCTTTTTCTTTTTTTGGTAAACAGCTTTTGGCTTGAGCCAGATTCTCATCATTCGGCACCATTCAGACCTTTAAAATGTACTCCGCTCACTTTAGACTGCCTTTAAAATCTAAAATATTCTTCTCCTCTTCCCAGAGAGTGTGGTGCTCCAGCAGGTACTACTGGAAAGTTTTTAGTTCTGTTCCAGTATAAAATGTTAAAATATAGAATACTTAGAGTATAAATATAAATTGTTGAAGATATAAATTATTCTTCTCTCCTTCCTAGAGGGTATGGTACTTGAACAAGTACTAAAGTACTACATGTCAGTCTTCAACTCCATAAAAAAAAAGAAAAGAAAACATTAAGATCTCTGGGGGCAGGAATGCATAAACACAAAAATAATAAAATACTGGAGGAATTCACTATGAATTTGACGGCTCGGTGCTTCCCCCACTTGATTACTATGCTTGGTGTTAGTTCTGACAGTTCTTGCATTTATCTTGAGAGTATTCCTTTTAAAGGACAGAAAGAGGAAACACATATCAAACTTTGAACTGCCTGAGAAGAGGGCAGGTCCGTATTCTGGCTGTAGCCTTCTCATTGGGCAGCTGCTTGCGAAGACCAGCCTCCTGCCTACTGGCATTTTTCCCATAACCTGGACTTCTCATCCCCAGCAAGATTCCCCCACATGCATGGACACCAGATAGGCATCATCTATATATGGTATATATATATATGCCAAATGTATATATATGCATATATATATATATATGCCAAATGTATATATATGCATTTGTCATCAGCTTTAAGTGTAACAATAAAAGAAAGAGATTCTGCAAATATTGGCTTTAATGGCATTATAGCATAAAAAAGTTTCCTTGATTTGGTTTGGAGATTCTAGTTTCATTAGGTTCCAAAGCCCGCCTTCCCTTTCCTCTACTTCACCGTTTGTACTTTATCCATTAATTACACTAAGCATAAAATGTATAAACTGTCTTAAGGAATTTCTTTATTTTCCTTTACTTCTTAAGAAGCTAATCTGTTTGTCAAACCTGGGCAGGGGTTGTTAGAAGGGAACAGAATAGCCAGCAAAGGGTTTTCTTTTTAAAGGAGAGTCACCCTGAGGTTAACCTGGAAGCCAAATGGGTTTGAAAGTTCATCTCCCAAGAGCTGAGGCTCAGTGCTGTAGTGTGGGGTCCCCTGTGTAAAACGCAGCCACATCTCCTAGAGAGAACTCGTTGTTAATCCATGAGATGATGGCTAAGCTCTTTAAAGAAGCTGAGTGTGACTAACCCGGGATCCTTCTTCCACAGTCACTAATGTTGCTTGCCTATCACCCTTGGGAATGAAATATATTGGTCTGAAGTGATTAATTGTTTCATAAACTGGCTTTTGAGAAAGTGGATGGGTCTCACCGTCCTTCTGCTTTTTGAGAGCTCCTCCAACAACATGGCACTTGGGCACATAAAACTCCGGAATGTCTGGACTTATATTTGAAGTGACTCACTCACACCTAGTGAACCATGTCTCTCTTTCGGAGGCGACAGGAGTGAGTTCCTTGAATCACTGACTTTGTTAGCACAAACATGTTGGATTTTGCTAACCTACCTTAAGACTTTATTAGCCTACCTTATTTTATATGTCCTACAGGCTTTGGCAGTTTTGCACATTTAATTGAAACGCAGTGGCTTCTATAAAAAAAAGGCCCTTGCTTAAATCAAAAAGGAATGTCTCATAATCTTTCTGATGTTAACACTGGGACGTTTGACAGTGCCGGCTGCATCCCAGGGCATTGCGTCAGTGCAGCTCGGGTCTGACTTCCTATCCGTCTGGGTCAAGCTTTCGGGAGTTAGGGGAGGAGCATGAGGCGGGCGGGAGCAGGATGCTGTATCCAGAATGAAAGCCAAGAAAGGCTTTTATAATGCATATTCCCATGGGTGGCTTTGTCACCCAGACAAACTCTCCTCATGAATAAATGAAAGGCCAACTCCTGTGACCAATGTGAACCTGCCAAATTGCTCCATTTGTGTGCCCAGGGCCTACTGGTTTAGGCTGGACCTAGGTAGCTCAACCCTGACTAAGCTCTGGGCTGGCTGGCTGCTGAAATCCCCCGCGAGGCAAATCACATCACCCTTCTTTGAAACACACAATGCATTTTAGGACTAACATATCCAGCCCTGTCCTCATTCTCTGGCAAGACATTGGAAACCAGAAGCGATTTCTTCCAGGACAAAGTGGTCTACTGAGAGTAGGTGAAAATCTTGAATACTCCACACTCCCCATGTAGCCATCCCCTAATTCTTTCCTTACTGACCTTCACAGGAGCAGTAAGGCCCTTCTTGGATAGCAAAGATGGTGGGTTGCAAACCCACTCACACTTCATTCAGATGTGCAAAAAAAAATGAGGGCCTTCATTTTTAGCCCACCCCACCATTCTTTTAACATTACTGCTGTCAATGAGGACCTGCTAACTAACATTTGACTGCAGACAGCCTGTTTGCTTAAGAATTCTAGGAACTAACTTCAAAAGAACCAAAGTGGACCTTCAGACATTCTGGCTTCAGGAGATGTGCCGACCAGTTATCTGAACACACTGTGTTCTCAACAAAGAACATTCAACCTTCTCCTTCTGATTCCTTTCTCCTGTTTTTTCCCCTCCCACCTCCCTCCTTACAAAATGCTCAGCCTCTTTCCAATTGCTAAGATGATCTTTGGGATATGAGTCCGCCATCTTCCCAAGTTGCTGGCTCTTGAATAAACCTATTTTTCTTCCACCAGCCCCAGCCTCTTGATTATCAGCTTTTGGGCAGTGGGCAGCCAAACCTGGGTTTGGCACCAATTTCTCAGTAGGTGCCCTAAACTTTCACAAACCCATTCACGTGCCTGCAGCGGTGAAGAATTCCCTAAATGTGTTTGGTGCAAGTTATCTATTCAAACTGTTTATTTAGGCACTAGGCACAAATGTTCAGTTTGTCAAGTTTCTTTTTGTTTTCTATGGCTCCTCTCAGAGATGGGTCCTAGGGTTTGGGGAAGGGGGCAGTACGTTACCTCATGGAGCAGGTATTGAGGATGGAAAATAGCAGAGAGATTTATGTTTGGTCTGCTCCTTAAGGTGGGGCTCTGAGGAGCATCCACCACCTGCTCTGGATGACTGGATCCCACTTCTGCCCAACTAGTGCCATGGTCCCCAAGGTGGGACTGTGAGTCCCACATAGTCTCTGGACTAGGTGGTCGGCACTGTGGGTCTCAGTCACTTCTCCCCACAACAGCTCCCTCCCTCCCTGATCTGACAGGCTCAGCCTCAGCACCCAAAGCACACAGGACCTTTTTCAGATGATTACCACACTTCACTAAAGCCACAGAAGACTTTGAGAACCCAACTCAGCCCCTGTGTTTGTTTAACCTTGTGGATTCTGAACAAGTGGCCTCAGGACAAGAGGGTGGCAAGAGGAGGTCCACATTTTTTGAAGCAAAGACAATTTTGAGGGCTTTCTTTAAGGAAAATAAAAGGGTTGGGGTGGGAAGTTCAGTATTATGAATAAAAAATCAGGTACAAAAGTTAATATTAATTTAAGTAAGAAAAGAATTTCATATAAAGTGTGAAATCTTTAAAGGTAAAAATTACCCTTTTAGGGTATTTCAAACTGTTCTATTCAATAACTAATCTTAAATACTTTTTAATGGTAACACTGATTAACAAGTTTATTGCTGATTTCATGAAGTAGTGACATACATGAACTTTAAATCATTGTTATTAGTATTTTATATAACATTAGAAAGAAATTTAACTTTTCAATGTGTTTGTATAATTAATTCCTAATCATCAGTTGAATTATCAAATAATTCAAGAGTCTATTTATTATTTCAATAGAAAATTCCTCTCTTTCTTTAATATGACTTTAGAGATGTATTACAATTTGTTTCTTGGTAGTGAAATAATTTATATTGAATTTAAAGAGACATATGAAAATGATTTTATTGTATAGTTCATTTATAATGATGCATACTGTGTTATTAAGCAGATTTCTCGCTGGACAGAATTTTTATTTCATTTGGGTATTAATGAAATTTGAATCTTCTATTAGAATTATACATAAATGATGATAGAGAAAATGTTTTACCAACTAACTTTAAAGGTCCTGTGCCCTTCACATATCGTTTCTCATTTACTGTCCCTACTAAGAATCAGAATACAAGGATTTTCTTGCCCTACATCCTGATGTCCCAACACTAGGTGAGTCAGCACATTATAACCCTGATCATTACAATGTAGGGCACCTGCAAACACTGAACTCACAGAAAGTACCTAAAAACTATTAAATATATTCCACTAAACCCAAACCAATACTCCCCAAATCAACTTCCTCTCAGCTAGTTCCCAACACTACTTATCAACCCTTTAATGCCACCTGATAGAAAAGGAAGCTTACCTTGTCTTTTGATTTATTCATGCCCCTTCTAGGTGCCACAGCTCAAGATTCATTAACTTAACTATTAATTCAGCTTTTGGTGGGGTCTGCAGAGGGAATCGTACCCTCAAGAGCATTCCAATGGGCAGGGGTTGGGGGAGCAACCTGGTAAGGGTATAGACGGCACAATGGATACTCTATTTGTGGAAAGTTTGAAAACAACAAGAAAAAGGTATGGTCTGCTTTTCATTATTACCATGAGACAGCAGTTCTAAACAATGCCCATTATTAAAATACTCCTTTTCTCCAGAAAATGATTTTGTTATTTAAAGTTTCAAACAATTGGTGCAATAATCTTTGTTTTAATGATACCTATTTAAGGTTCAAATTAGCACATTTTTATTATGTATCTTTCCACAAACAATTATTCCATTTGGACGATTACATAGTCAGTCCCCCAAACAGACTCAGGTACCTACATTCCTACCAGAGGTCACTATTTAGAGGTTTAATAAGCATATTAAACTCAACATATCTTCAAATGAACACCATATCTTAACCTGCAATCTGCTCCATTTACAGCCTACCCCATCTCGGGTGATGGCAGCTCTATCCTTTCAAGGGCTATGGCCAACATTTTTTAAGACAACTTTGACTGGAGACATCTTTGATTCTTCTTTTCACTTTCCACATCCAATCAGCAGATCCTGGTGGCTCCACCTGCTCAAATATATCCAGAATTCACCCTCTCTGACTTCACCCCTGCTACTCCAGTGTGGATCCCCACCGCCTCTCACCCAGACCACCCTGGGAGGTAGACTCTGTCCTGGTTTCCCTGTCTCACTGTAGCACCTCTGTGGCCAGAAGCCTCAGCGATCTTTTAAAATCATATACTGGCTTGTATTTCATTTCTCTTTGGAATATTCCAGTGGCTCCCCATTTCTCTCAAAGTGAAAGCAAAAATGTCCACCATGATCTGCAGGAAGGTGCAGATGGCTCCTTCTAGAATGTCACATGCATTGAGGGAAGCTGCACAAAATAGAAAAATGGATCTGAAAATCTTTGTTCTGCTACTGTTCTTTCAAATAATGTATCCTAAAAAGATAAGCATAAATCATATTTAAAATTTATATATATATGTATATTTCTCACAGCATTGTTTACAACAACCACAATAATAAACATAATAGCTTACATAGACTGCTTATTACATTCCACACTTTAAATGCTTTACACAAATTGACTGATCCTCACAGAACTCTATAAGCTATTTATTGCATTCTACCCACTTCATAGAAAAAGAAGATGAGGCATGGGCAAGTAAATTGATTACCCAAGATCATAGAGCCAGGGCAAGATGTACCCAGGATCTAAATTTAGGCAGCTATCTGCAAAAATCACACTCTTAGCCAATTTGCCCAAAAAAAAACCCATGAATTACAAAACATGTTAGTGTCCAACCATATAGTTTTAGTAAATAAGATAAGGTATAACTATATAATCATTAGATAATATATTTTCTAAATCTATAACAATGTAATAAAGTTATTTGTGAAAATAAGTTCAGATTATTGTGATTAACCATACATAATATTCTGAACTTAACAACTGCACATACGTAATCACATACATATACACATGCACATGTATGTATAGAAAGCAAATGTCAGAAGGAAATGCCCAGATGTTACTAAAGATTATTCCACAATGGTCTAATTACTAGATCAGTTTTGTTTTCTTCAATATACTTCCTCGTGTTTTATACCTTTTTTCTGCAATCTGGGGAAGAATTTATTTTAAAAAGCTACATTTTTATTTCAAAATTATTAATTAATTGGCTGTACAGTCATATGATAAGTTCATAATAAAATAATGATAAAGACTATGGCAAAATGCAATAATAATATAATAGAAGTTTTCCATTTTTTTCACCAACACAGATTTGCAATTTTCCCTATGTAAACTCCAAAGTTGGAAAGATCCTATTTGTTTGAAAAGAATGCTTTAATTATTTTTATCCACTCAAAGACTACTCAGAGACATAGAACTGCAAGTTTCATGCCTAGACGCGAGAACCGAGACAACCAACCTGCTTTGCTAGGTTTCCTGCACAAAGCAAAGACACATGATTATGAATTGAGTTCAACCAAACATAATAATAGTAGCGGGCTTTTAAAAATGGTGACAGTCACTTGAAGACTCTCATTTCCAGCTTCACAAAGGTTTTTTTTTTGTTTTTTAAATTTAGGACCACCTCTGAAAGTGACTTGAAAAACTTAAATGAAAAAGCCAAATAGAAAAACATGATGGGGGAAAAAAAAAGAAAAACATGATGGCACTTGAAATTCCCCATCAGTTTGGAGTGCATTCGGCTGTGAGGAATGAAAAACTCAATGAGCAGAGCTAGGCTCTACCTGACATGTGCGTACCTATGTGTCCAGACTCACTTCATGCTCACCACAGTGCCAGGAGGTTACAGAGAGAGAAATGGAAGAATACAGTGGCGAAGAAATGTATACAAAAATACACAGCTATGAAGCTACAGATCTGGGTTTCAAACCCAGGCATGGGACTCCAGGGTCTCTGCCTCCTTAACTCTCACTATTCTGTCTACAGAAATAGGAGGAACACCCATGTTACTCAGAAAACTTTCACTGTGACCTGGTTCTCTTCAGAGATTTCTGTACCTAGGGAGTTTGTGGAAAGCGTAAGAAACCCTGAAGTCAGTGTATTTTTTTTAACTTAAAGTGGGAGCCATTCAGGAGCAGTGCTAATGCAGTACTTTCTCCACTGTTCTGTCTGCATGAAGGTTGAAGGATATGCCTTCCTCCTCTCAGGAAAGAGCCAGTTACATGCATGTGAAACAAGGAGACGCTATTGCTCTCCTCCTCCTTCCTGAGCTGTTTGAAGGGCGGAAGACTCCTGGTCCATCCATTATCATGTGAATAATTAAACACCCTGACCCTGCAGCTGAGGTTGGGAGGGCTGTGGAGGCAATTTGTTGTAAATATTAGTGAGTGTAAACTTGGTCAGTCATTAGCTCCTCCTAGTGGCTCTTTGGCCTTCAATCAGGGAGGCAGCAGGGGTGCTGCCGTCCTTGAGGAATGAAAACCCTGATTGATGAACAGCCTGAAGTTTCCTCTGAAGTGACAAGACCTTTCTTCACCTCTCAAACCACAGGATGTCACTACTCAGAGAGAGCTGCTTCTCCCCTGCACAGAGAATCTGACTTGGTCAACAAACTGCATTTGCGTAACCCCCAAAGAGCATGTGGCATCCAGGAGACATGGGCAAGCAACACTTCGTGTACAACCCTAGAAATACAGCCTAATCATGGCTGTTCTCTGAAGATTTCTAGAGTCACAGGTAACCCTCAAAGAGAAATAATATGTTGAAAATTTAAATTTGACTTTTAATTATATTTTGCTCTTGTATGTAAATGAAAGTACATCTCGCATGCTCAAGTTTAGTTTAGCCATTTCAAAGATAACAAGCTTGCACATGTAGGGAAGAGAGAGAGAGAGAGAAGACTGGGAAGCTATACTTTCCCCCATCCTGCCTTCCTACTCAAATCTTCTCTATGGAAACAACACCCCAAGGTTAATCACAAATCTTCTTAGATTGACGTGAGGGCTCACAATCCCCCAAACTTTCATTGGATTAGGTGAACAGTCCAGTGTTTGAATTTGCAAGGATGTTTTGGCAATAAAAGTAAGCAAAAGGAGCTGAGATGTCAATAGAGCCCTAGTTATACAGAAGGCATCATTAATAAAGTTGAAAGCACATCCTTCCTTGGGTAAACTCAACCTAAAATAATCTACTCATAGATAATTTAGGATAGCTTCAGAGAGGTGGATCTAAAAATACTGAGAAACAATTAAAGAAATCTCTTTATTCCATCGAAATGCAAGTGTAATCAGATAGGAAGACAGACGTTCTAGATACCAGTCTTGCTGCTATGAGTCAGTCACTTAGTTCAGCCATTTTCAACCTTTTTCAGCTCATGGCACACATAAAGTAATTACTAAAGGTCTGCAGCACACCAAAAATGTATTTTTACCAATCTGTCAAAAATTGGTATAATTTTGATTCATTTACACTGGACAGCTATTGTTCTGTTGGCACTTGTCATCTTTCTTATTTGACCATGAAAAGGAAAAGATGTCAGTAGCTCTGACTAAATAGTCAAATATTACATCTTTTAAAAATTCTTGCAGCACACTGGTTGAAAATGGTTGGCCTAGTTTGATACATGATCCCTGAGCTACTCCACACTGAGTGAATACCTTATTGCTTTTATTACTGTCATCAGTAAGCGTTAAAATCCTTCCTCTTTTCTTGCACTGGAAGGTGAGATAGGTGAAATGAAAAGGTTGTTACAAATATTTGTCATGTTTACCCACCCAGCACTGCCTAGAAATACAAAAACACACTGTGCCCACATGTGCAAACTCGTACATGCACAAACTCTCCTAAGGCAGCATAAGAGATGTAGAACGATCTGAGCTCTCTCAGAATTCCAAGGCCCTAGAAAACCAGCAGCTCCACTGGGAGAGTTTCCATAAGAAAGGTGGAGTCTGGAAAAACCAAACCAAATAAAACAGAACTATGGACTCTGGAGGCTGAAATAAATCTAGGTTAGTATCCTTTCTCTCCCCAGAACAAGGTTTCCCCTTAGGCAAGTTGATGGTGTATGCAAGCTTCTGTCTAAGAAAGCAGCACTGACACCTCATTCTCAAGTCTGCCTGTGGGCGTGGAAGGACCCCATCTGCAAATGGCTTCACTGTGCCTGGAGCAATGCAAATGCTTAATGTCCTGCTTCTTTCCTCTTCCTGAAAAGTTCTTATTCTGGTGAATATCAGGGAGGGAGGTAAGAAAGGGGAGGACCCTGAAAACCCTAAGGTCCCTTAAATCCTTTCTTCCTGGCAATCAGTACTACTGACTGCTTAGGAATCTCCTGGAAAGATTTGATTTTTCTCCTGTCGTAGGGTATTCTTGATTCTTGGGCTTTATAGATTAATATTCTCCCAGAATGAGTCCACCTTTTATATATCCCAGCCTGTCTGTATCACTCAACTCTTGTTTTCTGGAAATCAAGTCTTTCTTAGGTCTAGTTTTATGTCCTTATTCACTCATCCATTCATCTGATGGATAGCAAATCCTAATCTTATACTGGGGATGAAAGGGTGGCCAAGACAGGCTTGGTTCCACTTTCATGGAGATCACGTCCTTGAGAAGGAAATAGACAGGAATAAATTAAGCAGGCACAGAAGTGGAATAATTATTACTTGGGACATTGTGTGAGTTGTACAAAGATAGAGATGGAAGTACTAGAGAAATGGTTGCCATTCAAGGCCCCTCCAACAGGGAGGTCTGTTAGGCCAAAGTAGAGAAGAGCTTCCTAGCAGAAGAACAGCTTATGTAAAGTCCTCCAGCAGGAAGAAAACCAGAGCAGCTGGGACCTTTGTAATGGAAACTCAGGTACAGGGAATGCTGTCAGATTCTCTACTCAAAATTGTAACCCCCCTTACAATTATGAACTCCTTCTCAAGGACTTAATTGCATATATAAACCTCTGATGATAGCTTCCTGTGCCTTTCCCCCTCTGTACTTTTATTTTTAGGTATTTATCAAAAGTTGTCTCTATGTCTAGAGATCTATTTTTAAGAAGCTAAGTTCTTTTTCTCTTCACGGAGGAAAGCTGCCTGACCTCCTGCTGCCTTGGAACCATGTTCTGCTTTTCTGATCTACGCAGGATTTATGTAACTTTGCTGGCCTTATCGATGCTCCTGTGGACAGAAAGCATGGGCCAACTGCGCTGGCTGCCTGCGTCCCCAGCCTCACTACAGGAGGCCCATAGCACAGTAACCTCTTGTTGATACTGTAAATATAGTCACAAGGTAGCCCCCTGAGTTGTCCTCACATGCACCCACCAGGAGATGGAGCATTGCTGTGTGCTCTGTAGGGTTCATAATACTCTGTAGGCAGAATGTCCCACAAGAGGGGCCCACATTCTGCGAAGGTCAGCTTGGGAACATGAGCTGTGTGGCTGCCAGCGCTGCCCATTTTCAGCAGAAGTCTCCAGCCAGCCTTTCCTCCTTCGGGGCAGCACAGCATTTCCTCCAGCCAACACTCTGGAAATCAGCACAAGGTCTTTCTGGCACATCTTTCACCTTCCTCTTCTCCTCCTTTTGTCCCCCTCCCTCCCACCCCACACAGATCCTGTGCTGATTGACTAGCATCCGCCCGTTTATGTACCAGGGAATCAATCAAAGATCCCTTCCTACACAGCGCAGCTTTCTCCTCCTCCACAGGGCTCTCCTGCCTCTGGCATTTTCTGCACGCCCAGACTGAGTCTGTTTGGAACACCCCTGCCTCCTCCTATCAGTCTGGACTCAGGTCTGCGTCTGGGCACTCAGCACCCCACCGGCAGCTGCCCCGGAGTTCTGACACTCGGCCATGTCAACGCCGGCCTGGCTGGTTCTCCTTCACACTCATCTGCGGAGCCCAAACTTCCCCTGTTGGCTCTCTCCCCCTGTTTGAATGGGCTCCCAGTCAGAAAGGGCTTCCTGAAGCCTTAGCTTCACAGGGCTCAACACTTGCAGCCTTTTCGGCTGAAGGATGTTGGATAAGCTCACTGGTCATTGGTGCACAAAAAAACATTCAGTTTAATGCAGTATTTACCAAATATCCTCAAACAGCCATCTTTGCAGACTGTACCTACTGGTCTTGACACTGTTCTTCTTTTTTTCTGATTTTTTAAAACTATCTTTCTTCATTTCAGTGAGAGAATGGTGGGCTCAAGGACCTGGGAGGGGTGGGAGGGGTTTGGTGCAATGTGTTTTGTTTGGACTTTGGTAAATTTTTGTTTTGTTTTGGCAAATTCTTCTCCTTCTCTCTAGAAGAAAAAGAACTCTCTCACTGTCTGTTTCCCCACATGGGTGCTCACTTGCTACTTGTCTGGTTCCAACTTACAGGCAGCTGCACACAGACACAAAGGCTGCTTATTATAGCAAAACTCAACCATCACCTGTGTGTAGTAGAGTAATGGGGAAATACAGAAAACCACAGCGTTTAAAAATTCTCCATCTGTAAGGTGCAGGGGAGATCACCATTTCAGTGGCAGGGGCATTTTTCCACTGTCCTCTCTGCTCCAAACACATGTAGAAGAACCACAGACGCAGAGATGCCCTTCTCTTTTGATACATGTACCTAAAAGGGGCTTAACTTTAAATGTCTTGAGCCTTTTCCTACTTAATATTATATGAATCTTAAATACAAGATTATTCCTTGACCCAGCTAACCTCTAGAATAAGCAAGGATATCATTATGCATATATTAGGGTTTTCACTGTGTCCAATACCTTACTAGTCCCAAATTGAAGACAATTGAAATTCCCAACAACACAGGATTGGTTAAATAAATTGCGGAATAACTGTGCAATGTAATAGATACTATGAGACTATTAAAAATGGTGACATAATACATAGGCTGAGAAGATCACAAAATAATAGGCATATTATGATAAATTGGCCCATATAAATTATATTTTGAAAGAATATCCAAAATATTTGTAACATTTATCTCTAGGTAGGTAGTTTGTAAGTAATATATGTTTTAGCTAGTCTGATTATGTTATTATTTTTACTATCAACATTTATGTTCATGTTAAAAGTTAATCAGAGAAAATATATTAGAGATAATATTTTCCATATCATTTTTTCTAAAAAAGTAACAAGGTATCACAATGTAGTTAACTTTTTCCCTACCTCAACTTCTTTTTTGTGAGGGGGGAAGGGGAGAAGTGTGGCTTATGGACAAGAAGTACCTGAGCAATTTAGGGACAAGCTGGAATTATAATTCATGTCCTCTGCTTCAAAGCCCTAAATCCTATGCTGCTTTTCAGTTGTTATATGTCCAGAAACACATATAATGGATTATAAGAGTACAGTGAGGGTGTGTGCTTGTGTATAACATAGGCATATAATTTCACATATGGTTTTTAAAAGGATGGTTGGAAGGTTGACTCGTAAAATGGCTGGTTTACATTTCTAGGTTCCTATCGCCATCCCTTTGAACTTGAAAACCATTTCTTACTCTAACCTCAGCTCCTTTTGCTCTGCACAAGTTGTTCTTAAATGGCAATCCTCAATAGGCAGCATCAGCAGCACATGGAAAGTGCAAATCCTCGGGCCTGTCGAACCAGAATCTCGGCCGTGGGCCAGCCATTGGCAGTGCCGGTGCTCGCCTAAGTTTGAGCCTCTGCTCTAATAAACCACACCAGCAGCATCAGCAGGCAAAACCAAGATTAGACAAAAACCAACCAACAGGCAAACTAGAATAGTCCTTATCATGTCTGTCCTTCCTTTCTGCCTAAATAATAGTTAAGAGTGTAAGTTCCAGAGTCAGATTGCCTTGGCTCCAATTTCATTGCATGACCTTGAGCAAACTATATTGCATCTTAGTGTCCATTCTCTCACCTATAATATGTGTTGCAAATCACAGTACTTATCTCCTAGCAGACGTGAGTGTCTGGTTATATGAAGCATATATATGTGTATTTAGCCACGTTTATTATTCCCTATCCCGACTTCTATGCTGCGTTTTGGGTCTGCTCAGCAGAACCACTATGTATGTGCCCTGAGTGCCATTCACTTACAGGTCCTGTGCTCAGTCTCCTAGATTTTCTAGGTTTGTACTATTTTTTATATTCCATTCTGTATTAATGATTATTAATTGTTGTGGGTTGAATTGTGTCTCCCTGAAAATGTATGTACAAGTTTGAATCCCCGGTGCCTGTGAATGTGAACTTGTTGGAAGTATTACATGAGGTCATGCTGGATTAGAGTAAACCTTAATTCAATGACTAGTGTCCTTCTAAGATGACAGAAATTTGAACACAAATGCCCCCAGGAAGACAGACATGTGAAGCTGAGGTTTGAGCTATGCTGCTATAAACCAAAGAAAGTCAAGGTTATCAGTAACCACAGAGTTAGCATGGGGGAGGCAGGACCTTCCCCTAGAGTCTTCAGAGACAGCAGGGCCTGCCAACATCTTATTTTGGACTTCCATTCTCTAAAGCCACAATACAGTAAATCTCTGTTGTTTTAAGCCAGTCAGTTTGTAGTAATTTGTTATTGCATCCTGAGGAAACGAACACACTAATGATTTGATATATGAGTCCTGTAGTTCACATATATCACCATCCTACTTATCCAGAAGACACCTTTTCAGCATTTTCAGTAGTATAGAGAATAGGCATGAGCCTTGGACTTGAAGTCAAAAGCCTTGGCTCTAAATCACAACCTTCATACTTCCTAACTGTACAAGTTTGTATAGGTTCCTAAGCTCTCTGAGCTTCATCTCCTAACATATAAGGCTACCAGAAAAAAATACAGAATATTCAGTGAAATACAAATTTCAGATCAATAACACATCACTTTTCCTGTAATTATGTGCCATTCAAGTAGATCTCAGGAGGCCTACTTGTACTGAACAATAAATATTTATTTATGCCAAATTCAACCTTAACTGGAAGTTCTGAAATTTTATCTGCTAAGCCTGAAAACCCTACTCACGTGAAAGTACAGGGAATAATATCTAATTTGCACTCTTACTGAAAAAATTAAAGGGAAATTATATGTGAAAATGCCTATTACTTTTTAAGTGCCCAATAAATGTAAATAATGATACATCAGCAGAAATGATCTTTGAGAGACTCAAATAGAGAGTGTAAGTTACTTCAGAGGAGAGCTCTCAGGCTATCACTCAGCTACTACTTATATCCCATTTCCAGAAGCGTGATTTATCTGGTTTAATTAGAAGAGGGTTGTTGAAGGTAGCTAGAGGTAAGATCGTGGGTAGTAGCTAATAGAAACACACATAACATATATTCATGTTACATACATAATTACGTATTTGCATCTGCTTTTTAGAGTCCTCTTTACATGCTTTACTTCCAAGTATGTATAATTAGTGTGTAATCATATTATAATGAAATGATATCAGTGAAGTGTGTAAAGAACAATTATACAAAGCAGAGACACAATACTTGCCAAGCCATAGTTTGGTGTCAGTTAGTATGGGCTGGGGGAAGCAACCTTATGCAGCAAGAATGCCCAAGCTTACCATGATTTCGTCAGTCATGGTACAGTGATGAATGACAATAATTATAACTCCATGTCACTGGATAAAGGTTAACTTGCATTTGTTATGCCATCTCTGTGACAGCAGGACTGTGGGCAGCACGTCAGAAACATTTTCTCTCTAAAACAAAAATCCCAGTAGGCTTAGGCAATAAAAGAATAATCCTCACTCATCTAGACATTCTACTACTCAGGAGGTGGAATCTCAGCATATTCCGAGAGTGGTGTTCCAGGCACAGAAGGCTTTCACCAGAAAATTCCCAAGGTCTATACTCAGAGTTTCTTACCTTAAAGAGGTGTACAATTCATTCATTCATTCATTCATTTATACATTGTTGTGTGTGTACAATTTAAAGTAAAGGGATCACTGTTCTAAAGATGCTGAGATGTCCTTTTTTATGCTATTCCCATTGCCATTCTTTCATTATGTGTAAGCCTACTCCATGAGATTACAAGTTCCCTAAAAGATCTTTGTATCCCTCTGAGCCATTAATGTATTAGGGATTCAGTGAAGGTTTGTTGAATAAATGAGTACTGAGTAAATGACTTCCCAAGCTTGGATGGTTAGCCCGAATCACATACAAAGAGAACCTGGAATAGAGAGTCACCTTTCTGCTGATTTTGATTCCCTCTGCCAAACTCATACACTACCAGCCAAATATTCCCTATCTTGCATTTGTCTGGTTTGTTTTTCAGAGGATAACTAGGCAATTTTCCCTTTATATCAATTTCTGTCTGGTCTTCAAAGCTTCCATAAATGAGAATGCGGAAGATAATCATAGCTAGAAATTATAAGCTATGGGAACATGTAAAAATTGTAATTATTTATTGAGGGAAAGATAATTAACTGACAGATGCCTTGCCCTAATTATAACACGCGGTCAATTACTTGGCCCCATTTATCAAGATCTCTAACTTTTCCAGATCATTTTGCTGCTCAAATTAGTATGCGTAAGATATTTTTTTCCACTCCCTTCATTAGACTAATGTGTTTCTCCCCTTGGAAGTTCAGAAATGATTATGGAGTCTTGTTCTACTGCATAACATTTCTTCTCCGGGCACTTTCCCATGGAAGAGAAAGGCCTGAGACAGCTGTCAAGATTTTCCATGCCTGTATAGATTCAAGTTGTTTCATATATACCTTAATTATATGTTTTTTAAAATATAAATAAAAATTACATCCAATTAAACAAAGGCCAGCAGGAGAGATTTGTGTTACAGAAGAGACTTGCTATAGACAAAACCTACTGAATATTTAAAAAGTAAGAAGTGACCTCCGCTTTGGGTAAGTCTTGCAGAATAAACAAGTCTGGGATTATTTATGAGTAAGTGATTTTTCAAGGTTCTGTTATAATGTTCAGGGATGGAACGCTGCCTCTGTATGAAGACTGCCAAGGACATAGAAGAGCCATAGTGGTGATTTATCCACTTGTTTGTATTTTATACTGTGCCACAGAGTGAAGAGAGGAGGGCTAGTTCTATCTTGAATTATGACTTAGAAAAGGCATAGAGTTGTGGGTTGGTGAAATCACACAGAGAATACCACAGTCAAGTTGGGGCATCGCAGTCACAGAATGAAGGCAGTTACATGATTTGGAAGGAGTTCAGAGACAAGCAAGAAGAACGATAAAGGTATTGGAAGACATGACATATGGCAAGATTGATGCACCAAACTATCTACGCATAAGTATAGCTTGCCAGAGGGATGACTAAGGTGACGACATGATAATACTTGAAAAGCATAAACAACCTAGGAGCAGAAAGATAACTAGGGATGGAGGTGCTCAGAGCTTAGAGATGAATAATTAATGTTCTCAAGGGTGGAAGGAAAGGTTTAGTCTGAATATCAAGAAGTGACTGCTCACAATGAGCTTAATTAAACTAAACGGGGCTCTTTTTTAACCAAAATCTCTTAATTATTTTTAGAATAGGAGCTTCACTAGACAAAGAAGAAAACAAATGGAGCTCCAGAGAGTAGAAGGTAAACCCACAATTACTATGCCTTCCTGGGACCGGAGAGTCTTTGTACGGAATCTGCCTAGTAAAGCAGAGCTATCTGGAATTACTTTTTGTAACTAGAATGTTGATGTCAAGTCATCAACAGAATAGATAAAAACATCTGACATTTTGATATAACCTTTTCTCACAGGTATATAAAAGAGTTGGAAAACATTTGAGAAAATATAGGGACTGAAGTACTATAATTCATAATTCTTTTTAGGGGTTCTCATCCCATAAAAGCATAGGAATCTCTAGTCCTCTTTTTCTTTTATTTTTCTCTTTCATTTTTTTTAACCAAATAAGTGCTTGGGATGAGAAAATCTAACAATTCTTATTTGATTAGAAAAGCTAAGTCACTTATCTTCTTGTAATAAGTACTAATGTTTAAAAACATACTTTAACCAAATATCTCTTTCTCTGTTCATCTCTTCGGATACCCTTATAGCCCCGTGGTCAGCAAACATTTCTTTGTACAGACCTGGGGAGCAAATACTCCAGGCTACTCATGTCATACCGTCTCTGTCATAAGGAGCCAACTTTGCTGCTGTAGCAGAAATCAGCTATGAATAATACATAAATGAATGGGTGTGACTGTGTCCCAATAACACTTTGTGGGCACAAATTAGAATTTCCTATCCTTTTCATAGGTCATAAAATATTGTCCTTTTTCTCCCAAATGATTTTAAAACTATAGAAAGTATATATTTTGTTAGCTCAAGAATGGTACAGAAAGTAACGGTGGGTTAGATTTTCAAACTTAGTCAATGAATAGTGTTTTCCACTTTATTTTCAGTCACATTGTTCATTATAGGACTTAGAAAATTTTGGTTCTAATGTCTGCATATTAAAATATCTGAATAAAGGGTAGTTGGAAAGAAAAGGTTCTCCAGCCATAACTAGATAGATGGAAATTTATTAAACGCAGTAATGATGACTGACGGTAACAAGGAAAATACATCATTATTACTTGGAATTACCCTGGAGCCCCTGTAAAACACCAGCTGCTTTTACTTCATTGAACTAATCAGGTAGGTTTCCCAAAAAGAGAAGAACAAGGGAATAAAAATGGAAATGTTCTCTCCCTACTCTACAGGTATGTTTTTTTTTTAAGTTTTCCTGAAAGAAAAACAAAATTCCTCCTTCTGTGCTGCAGCGAAGGAATCGGAAATGCACATTCTTCCACTGCCCCTGAGACCTACTTTTTGGATGTTTAAGCCATTGTAGGCATCCTTTCTGCAGGTTAGACAATCAGCTAACAAAGCATTAGGTATTTCCTTTTTTCTTCTGAATCACCACAATGCATATAAAACATTTCTAAAATGTGAAAAAGTAAAGCAAATACATGCAAAATCACCATTAGGATTAATTAGATATCCTTATAAATCTGAATGTTCATCAGAATGGTCATTTGGAGCACTATAAAAATAAGCTGCAATCTCAGAGAGTATCCAGAGCTCAGATGATTATCTCCATGGAATTACTTTCTTAAAATGATGTCTCTAGCTCAGATGGTGCCTCACAGGTGCCTCAGCCTAAATGTTTATTCCACTTTGTCCAGTAGAGACAGGCATGGCTTCAGTTTCTGGCACTCTCAATTCATGGGAGTAAAAAAGCTTCATATGTGAATACATGTATATCTGTGCATGTAAATGATATTTCCGTTCAGTTTTACATAGGCTTCATGGCTGCAACTTTTACTCAAATTTCTAGGAACAGTTTGTTTTTCAATGTATTTTTAATAAGTTTACAACATCAAATCTGGTAATGTTAAATAAAGTTAATGAATAATTATTTTATAAATTTAAATGTTTATCATGCTAAGAAGGTAATAATTTTATCCCTGGTGAAAAAATATTTCAGAGTACATGTATAAAATAAAAAAAAGAAGAAAAACACCTACATTTTAACAGTTATAAGTCCAGTTGAATTATTGCCATTTTCCAAATCATCTGAAGCAATAAGAATTTATAATAAAGGAATATTGTCTTTGCAAAGCAATGTAGATTTTGATCACTGCCGTTAGCTTAACTGCAATTCCATACTGCTATAGACAGTGTGTGGTGAAATGAGAAAATATTGTCTGTTCTGGAGAACACCCATAGTAATTTGGATAAATGGATATGGGTTATGAAATGAAATGTAATGAGTTTCCAGATCTAATGGAAAATATATAAAAGTGAAGACACATTGTGGTTTAAGAACAAATAGATTTGTAAAGGAGGATGGAGACCAGAGGCTTTCAAAAGAAAAAGGACCACTATATACATAAAATTTCCTTTTACATAAATCTAATGGTAACCACACACACACACACACCCCAAAACTGAAACAGCATAGAAAAAGAAAAAATGGAGGAAAAATTGTGGAATATCGCAAAACTGAAACAATAGACAGAAATAGAAAGTAAAAGAATCAACAGGGGCATAGAGGTATCAGAAAACAAAGGATAAAATAGCTGTAGGAAACCTGCATACATTGACAATTACTAAATGTAAATGAACTGAATTCACCAATTAAGAAGTTCAGAAAATCAGACAGGATCAAAAAATGAAATCCAACTGTACGCTGCCTCCAGGAGATGCATCTAAGCTGCAAAGACGAAGACAGATTAAAAGAGAAAGGGCAGAAAATGATTCTCCACACAAATACCATCCACAGAAAAGCAGGTGTAGCCATACTTGCATTTGGCAAAGCAGATTTCAAGGTAACAAGAGACAAAGATAGATATTTTCTGAATATAAAAGGAAACCTATATCAAGAAGAAAAGATATTTCTTAATATATATGCACCAAATCAGGGAACACCAAAATATATAAAGCATGGGTAGACCTGGAGAACATCATGCTAAATGAACTAAGCCAGAGAAAAACAAGTACCATATGATTTTGCTCCTAGGTGAAATCTAATGAACAAACTGTGCTCACAAACCCATAGAGATAGATTCATAGTTGGAGAACAGACTAACATCTGTCAGAGGGGCTGGGGGTGGTGGGCAGGGGGTACAGGGGGACAAATGGTGACAGAAGGAGACTTGCCTTGGGGTGGTGAACACACGATACAACAGACAATCAATATACAATGAAGTATTATAGAACTGTACACCTGAAATGGACATTAATTTTATTAACCAATGCAATCCTGATCAATTCAATTTAAATAAATAAATAAATCCTGCAGATAGGTCTTCAGGACATTTTTTATGGCTCAGAAACATTCTCTTTAAAATAAAATAAACCTATTGGCTTTCTTTTCCAAGGCACCCCAAACACACGCGCCACCTAGTTTTCTCCTGCTGCCCCTCACCTGGCGCTGCCTTCTCCCAGCACCTATGCTGGGACTTGTCATTTATCAAACACCAGTTGGTTTCACAGGCTTATCACCATAGGGGACTGAGTCCATTTTTCTAAGATTTTGCAGGTCTTTGAAGATCAGAATGCTCACATGGAGACTGAGACACATGTCTCTTTGATGCCTTTCCAGGTCACTCTGTATGGCCACCGCTGTGTCTGAACAATGCGAGTGTGAGAAGAGGGGCGAACGATAACTAGGCTAGGTAGAGACTCCGGCCCCTTGCACTGCACGCTCACCCTGGAAATGTTTTACAAACCTCTAGGCATTCTACGTTTTAAAAAAGCAGCAACTTTACTGTACATGCAGCGTTTACCTGTGGATTGTGTGAACTGAAAAATAAGTGAGCAGAGCCAGAGTTCTCTGGAGATTCAATATGGTGTGAGAATTTTTTTTAGTTAAAAACAACAAAATTCAGACTAATAAGATGTATTTAATTAGTATTCAATGTAAATGTGGGGATTGATTGGATACTGTGTTAAGCCATTTAGATAGCTAAGTATCGGCAAACAAAACATCAATATAGTCTGTCTTGCCAAAAAAAAAACAAAAGACCCATTAATATGGCTAAAAGTAGAGACCATTAATTCCATGGAGTGTCAAATTTTGAAGAGGTATAGATTATAGAAAGGCAGAATATATCTCACTGTGTCTTATTTTCATCTTATATTTGTTTTATCACTAAGTATTTTGATGAATATAACAATGGAAAATGTTAAAATAATTTTCTAAATAACTAAGAAAAGAAACCAACGCCTATCATTAATGTGCCTTACTGGTACTTTGACATTATAAATGAAAGTAGGTTTTATTTTTCTCTCCCAAACACACAACTGGATAAAAAGTGAAAATTTAATTCAACTGGGATTTAGGGACTATGTAGTTCTAAATAAACATCTGGGTTTTCTTTTAACCAAATATATTGTTTGCTTTTAAACCACATACAATGAATATATTTAAATAATTTTTCAAGAACATATAAACCAGGAGAGTTTTCTATGAAAAGACCATTAGAAAGAAATGAGACTGATTTTCTTGTGTGTTCTATAAACTTGCTCTGAAAGCAATGAAAAAAAGTTAGAAAATATATTTAGCATCCATGGAACATATGTATGTTGGGTTAAAAATTTCAGTCTCTAGCCAAGGATTGTCTCATGATCTTAAGAAACTAACTTTAGCTCTCTCAGCTCCAGTCTCCTCATTTATGAAATAAAGTTGATGATGTACCTGTCACAAAGATTTGTACAGATTGTGTAAATTACAGGTATAGAGAATCTGGCAAGAATATGACATATTGTAGGTGCATGGCATTTTCTGGCTGCTGTCATTGTTACTATCTTTATCATCATCATTGGCATCCTCTAGCATTCTGTTGGGCTTGTCAAAATCAGTATTTTTACTTGACATCACACAACATCAGATCTCGCCTTCATAATAGCATGATGGTAGTTTCTGATGCACATTAGGAAAGGTGAGCAGACTATTGAGACAGCCATAAAGCTATTTTATACACAGATAAAAGTATTTAGAAGAAGGGAAATACATGCTCAACATAAGGAAAACATATGATGGGACGTGTTAGTAATTTTATATCAAATAAGGAAAAGTTGCCACATTGTCAACATTCGTAGTAGTGTCTTGGCGTGACTACGCAGCCCCTGCAGATATTTTGATGTTCGGCTCCTTGGACTTTTTTTCTATTTATAAAAGAAGAAAAACCAAAAGAATAAATACTACTATCAACTTGTCCCTGACGAGAACGTGTCAAGCACTCAAGGAGAACCTGCAAGAGGCCTTTGAATCCGTACTTGGTTGTGTTCATTTATAAACCCTTAGGGATTAGCTTCTCATTGACAAGTAAGCCTGGGAAAGGTCTTGTACTCAGTACCAGTTCTTGTTAATAAATGTTAAAATAGTTATCAAAAAAATTTGGTGCTTATTACATACAAGTTCTGAGCAAACCAAAATCCAATTCTAAGAACAGCTTTCAAACTTGGGAGGTTTTCTATCTGTTTCATAAAAGCACAAGGAGAAGCGTAAATTGCCAAGCTCATTTAAATATAAAGACTCCACAGAGCATTCAGTACCTCCTTATGTGAGTTTTCAGCAGGGAAAAAAATAGGTCTTTCATGAAAAATAATCTTCAACTACTCCATTCCACTCAGAATTCATAATTATGCTTAATCTGCTGCTCCTTTTGGCTCACTTACAGGTTCTGTTGGCAGGTAGTGAATGCAAAAGCATTTTAATGGGGGAGTCCCCTGGGAATGGAGCAAACGTTTTGAGCATTTATCGTTTCACAATGGAGTATGGCCAGCTGTTGGGTGCCCTGAGCACCAGGGCCACAACTTCCCCAAAGCAGCCATTTGCACAGATGGTTTCAGGTCAGCAAACTGGAAAGGAAGAGACTGCCTCTGAGCAAAGGGTGGCCTCAGTGTGAGAGTGGGAAGCAAGCCATCGAGTAAGATCGCCAGCAACAAAGCCAGACAGGAAAGCCCTCGGCGTGATAGGATGCCCAGCTCAAGGTACCTCCTGTCTGCTTTCTTTCTGGCAGAGGACTGCCCCAAGGGGCAAGTGCTAATGAGAGAGGCTCTCAGAGACGGGACTTGCTGGGATCCATCAAAGGACCCATTGAAAGGGGCACTGTCTCCACTACCCACTCAGGCGATGCCAAACCAGATTAAGTTACTGTCTTCTCTGCATACCTTAAAGGTATGGTTACTTGAAGACCAAATGGATGGCCTGGGAGTAAAGGAAGACTTTTTAATTGTGTATGGGTTGCCTATGGACATTTGTGTGTGTGTTTTGTTGGTGTATGCTATTTTATATTTAAAATAAATGTAAAGGAATCCATTCCGAAGAGAATACTGTTTTTATCAAAATCATTCACTCACTTATTCATTCACTCATTCATTTAAATAGATACCCTTGAATGTTTAGGGTATTAGATTAGAAATTTAGATTATAAATCACCTGTGCCCTTTTTCAAAATAAAGCTGTTATCAAAAAAGAGAGACTACTTTAGTTATTATTTTTAAAGAAGACACTCATTCTTCAGCTGCCAGCCTTTTACAGAAACACTCCAGGTTTTGCTTTTTTTCTTTTAGGAAAAAGATTTTTACAAGCATAATGTATTATTTTCTCACACTTGATCTCTATAGTTCCTTAATCCTATATATATAACATATATGTGTGTGTACATACACACATATATATTCATTAATAAAATAATTTATTAGAACACCTTTTAAGTGCTGGAATTGGAAACAGGAGTAGAACAAGGTCCAGACCTCCTGCAACTCTACCTGAAAGTAGGAAAATGTGCAAAAGAGCAAGTCCAGTGCTGGAAGCTATTAAAGACTCTAAAAGAGTGTGTATTGGTTACAATTCCCAAAAGAAAAATGACCTTTTGTACCAGAGAAGATCTTAGAGAAAGTTTCCTGACTTGGATCCCACTTTTATTCTTAAATTTTTATTAAAAAATACCAATAACAATGAGCTCTGAATTTTTACCCAGCACCTCTATGTTATTTTGAGCAAGCTCCGTATTTAAGTCATAATTGGTCAGGTTCACAGAGTTTCAAATGTCGAATGACCACCCCGCGATCAGGGGCTGTAGAGTTCACGGCTGTTCAGACCCTGAGGCTGGAGAACCTGACTCCAATGTTTGTATTTATGTACAGGGAACCTGAGGTCTTCATAGTGAAGATGTCTAGGGTCATTGGCTTGGGTCTTTAGGCACCTCATGACTTTAGGGAGACCCAAGCAGCTCAATATACAGTTAAAAAGGGAAGAAGAAAACCTAGATCATGAGGGTTTGATTTAAATCATCTCTGGGAAACATTGAGAAAACCATACTTTATATTGCAATGCTATCTTTTCCTTTTTCATATGTGTCTCCCACTTTTTTTCCTTACCAGTCTAGGTGGGACTCAAAGCTTTCATAGCAATGACCATACTAATACTGACATGAACTTCTGGGTCCTTCTGATCTCCTGTGATGTTGTTCTCACTCTCACCCAATGCGCTTCACCACAGTGGCTCTCATTCAGAGCCTTGAACTCAGCACTATATCCCTGCCTTTGTACCTCTCAATGATTGTCCAAAATAGAATAACACACATATGTACATAATATATACATATATAAATTTATATATAAAATCTTCTGTCATTCTCCCCCATCTGGCTCAGAATCACATAACTTGCTCTTCCCTGTTCCTTGCACACTCTTACCACACTTTCCTCGTTACTCATGTCTCTATTCAAATGTCCCCTCCAAAACCAAGATCCATTTTAAAGGGCCTTCCCCTTCCTGCCCCACTTACTCTTGTTCCTTAATCTGAATCCTATGAGAGGAAGTTTTCACTTTAGCTCTAAACACTTTATCTCTTATTATCACCTGCAATATTTACCTTGTATTTATAGGCCTGTTTGTCTTCCTTTCAATAAGGTAAGCAGGGATTTTGTCACAGTGTACACACTTTACGCCCAGCCTGGGTGCATATTAAATAATTAATGTGTATGTTGTATTATGATTAATAAGAAATACATATTTGACCATTCAGATGACCCCCCAAAATTCTCACATATATTTGGTCTTCTTTTATATTCCCTGGCTCACAGCTCCCCAAACCCTTGGAATTTGCTGAGCAATAAGAATAAATTCTGTTATATTTGGTCCCTTATACAGTGTCTGAAAACTTTCAAAGCCCTAGAGGTAAGATGGGTGTTTGGTTATTTATAACAAGCCTTTCCATAACAACTTGGTTTATGTTGATGAAGGTGGCTCTTGCAAAGTATCTAAGGATGTGAACTAGATGCAAGGTGAACCAACATTCATACCCACCCTCTGATTTCCAGGGAAGTGAGAAGAACAGAGATTGAATCAATCACCAATGGCCAATGAGTTAATCAATCATGCCTACATAAGGAACTCTCTAAAACCCCACCAAAAGAGGGCTCAGAGAGCTTCCACATGCCACCAGGCCTGGGCCCCGAGCTCCACAGGGACAGAAGCTCCTTTTCAGGGGGCCTTGTCTATATCGTTCTTCATCTGGCTTTTGACTTGTATCCTTTAATATCCTTTGTAATACATTGACAATCTAGTGATTAAAATGATTTCCTGAGTATTATGAGCCATACTAGTAAATTAATCAAACCCAGGAAAGGGGACTTGGGAGTTTCTGTTTTATATCCAGTCAGTCAGAAACACAGGTTAACAACCTGGGCTTTCAGTTGGCATCCTAAGTAGAGGGTGGTCTTGGGTGTACTGAGTTCTTTACTGTGGAATCTAATACTACGTCTCAGTAGAAAGTGCGGTGTCAGAAAGGAGTTGAATTCTTGGTGTCTGAAAATTGATTGCTGGTGTGAGGAATGCTTTATATATATGGTGGAATTGGATCCAGGAGCCCAACTTATTGTATTGAATAAATGAACATTTAATACTTACTGTAAATGGTAAATATCAGAGAAGGTTTATAAATAAACATGTAATATATTTTTGTAAAGTATTTTTATATCTATCATAGGTGAGCCCAGATATTTTTGAAGAGTGGTTATAAATTAATTAGTGGCAATTAGAATTGTTCTGTGAGACCTGTCTGGTCCTGTAGTCATGGGGTCACAAAATTGCCCCTGGTTAGGTTGTCATGCTTTGAGGGTCCCGTTGATACCCTATGGCCACAGGTCTTGTTTGGTTAGAACCACTGCCCTGTATGAGTCAATGTGTACTCATACTAAGAAGAGGCCCAAAATGTAGCCATTACAATTCTGTGGTGTCCACTAAAGCTCCATCTTTCAGAATGTTCTCAATTCTGTGAGAGATTTGTTTTGTTTTGTTTTGTTTTATGGTTTGGGGATGGCAGAAATAGTTTCTGAGGAAAGCATCACAGTAATAGAACTTTCTCAGAAAATAACAGATTATTTGCTCAATAGCCTTCCTCAATTCCTCTTTCAAAAAATGTTCCCATGTTGGTGGGAACAGGACAAAACATCTGTGCTTAATATTCAAAAGCCGTGGCTCATATTCAAACTGCTGCAATCCTGGTGGGAAGAAATATAAACTGGTAGCACCTGAAATTCCTTAACTCCTTCCTTCCCCATTTGTTACTTTATTTTATGTGCAAATATATCAAGGTCTCACAGTCCCTTCAGTGACCAGGCAAGTAGACAATTACTTAAGGAGTCAGATGGCGTATTCAAAAAAGGACCGTTTTAGTGTCATGCGGATTTGGTTTCTAACAATAGTTCTACTGCTGCCTTGGACTAACAAGTGTCTTTGGGTAAAGCAACGTTACCTGATTGACTTTTCTACTTTTCAGAGGCTTGAACTTCTGCCACAGAAGGATTTGGGAGGATTCAAAGAGGAAACAGATGTATATCCCCCAGCATGGACTCTGATACACAGTCAATGCTCATTGCTTAGAACATGATTACGGTGTTAGCCCTGAACATAACAGGAACTCAACAAATATTTGCAGATAAATGGGTCAATAAATGCCTGCAAAATGTGAACCCTATGTGCCTTCCTCTGGCCACTAGTTCTAGACCCATTCCAGCTACAAAATTTCACGGTAGTGATGACAATATGCACTAAGTTTCATTAATGTGAATAATTTAAAATTGTATTGTTCTACTCATTCACAGATGAAACATTTGAGATGGATTGGCTCACAGAGATAAAACAAAGAGGAAATGATGTAACTTTTGCTGTTGGCAAAAGGCTTGATTCAATTGGAAAACTGAATTTCCCAGCCCATGGCACTTCCAAGAGAAAGAAAAAATCCATTAAAATTAATATATGAATCCGGAACCATCCATCACAGTCAATTATTTTGCTGGGTTTTTGGTATCTGAAAACAACTTTTGTAAACTAAACTGTTACAGCAGGTCATTATACCAACTAACAGGGACAATTACTCTTGCCAAACTCTCTGTTTATGGTAGAGATTTATGGATATTGTCCCAAATCTGTATTTATTCTTTATCCTGGACACATAGCTAGACTACATTGCTCAGTTTCCTTGGCAGCTGGGTATAGCTTTAGACTAAACTCCAGCCCATGGAAAGTAAGTGAGCAAAGATGAAGATGACTTTCAGTTATATCATCCCTAGAAACTTCCCACTAACCATCTTCCATGTTTCATTTCCTCTCTCTACTAGAATGGAGACAACCTCAGAGTGACCTCGTGAATTCCATGTTGAAGATGGCTGCACATCTTAGAGTCCGTGAACAGCATCATGGAGATGAGCATTGGCCAACATCCTCATTTTGTGTTATATAAGCAAGAAATAAATGATTTCATTGAGTCCCTATACATTTGGAAGTTCATTTATCATAGAACTTACCCTATTCTATCAACACACTGCAAAGAAGCAATCTTTTATCATCATCACCACCTACATAAGTGGAAAAATATGATATCAACCAAAGTGAAAGTGGGTACCCAGCACACCTACTCCTTAATTGCCTTTCTCTTAGAATTCCTTACCCTTAAGATATTTTCAGGCTTATTATAGGAATTCTGCATTAGTATTTGCTTTGCTTTCTCACATTTTATAGTGCTCCAGTCCACCTTGTACTCAGCATCACTTCAGCTAATCCTGAGATAAATTACTTTTATATTTATTTCCACATTTACATAATCAACTCTTCACTACTAAACAGTGATACTTCTTTTAAAAATTTTGTATGCGATGCACATTTTAAAAATCTGCACTTTCTTCCTTTCATTGCATATGATGAATTGCTTCAGGGCAGGGCCAAAGTCTCTTAGCTCATGAACTTCCAGGACACAGTACAATGTTTAGCATATAGAGGGCAGTCAGTAAACATTCAGCTCCTTGCAATTAGAGAAACACAGTTTTGGGAAATACATTTTTTTTAAACTCAAAGTTTCTATACTTTCATCAATCAATGATACATATTGTGTACCTAATGTTTGCACAGCAGGCTGTTTAAGAAATGGGGTAAATGGAAGAGAAACAAAAGAAATGGCTTCTGCTTTAATGAGTTCCAGGAAAGGCACGACACAACAGTGGTACTGAGTTGGAGGATGTGATCCCAGCAAGGGGCTTGTGCTGAACGGCGGAGGACTCCACGCTCTTCTGTTTCTGCCTTGTGCGTTGGCTCACCTTGCTAGTTCTGGGACTGTTCTTATAGGCTATTTTAAGACTCAGCAGCGGATAAGTCTTTTTTTTTTTTTTTTAAGAAGCTTTCCTAAGCCTTTTTGCTACACAAAGAAAAAGCTGTTTCTCTAAAAATAAAGAGTTGCTGAAAGCCACAAGCTTTTGATTTAGCAGAAAACTTCAAACTCATCGATTTTAATCAACGCCAAATTGGGAGATCTTGTGCTCTTAGATTTTGGACATTTCTTAGCATTCAGTGTTTTAGAAAATATTTAATTAAATCAGCTAACCTGAAAAAAAACTGACTTAAGGAGAAAATACAGAGAAATGTCTTAAGGCTTACATAGAGGATTCTTTTATTCATTGCAAAGGCTGTAGGTTGATAGGCCTATAATCCAAGAAAAATTAGTTCATTCATCTTTAACCATATGCATAGATGTGCCTCTCATATTTTTACCTGCCTATACTAATTCATAACTGTCAATCAACTTTTAAAAGCTTGATTATGTTTGATGATCTTGATGAAGTTAGCCAGGTATGTTATAAAATCCTTCTAAAAATCATTGTATTTTCTTCAGTCTCAAAGTTCTCCACTTAAATAACATCTTGTTTCCAAAATCATATTCTCTTACTCACCACAAGTTAATCTGAAGGGCTTTGTAACTATTAGGAAACTAAGATTCCCTTAAATGCTACATGAAAATCATTAGCTAAAAGAATTAACCAGTTTTAATCAGTATGAGGATTTAAATTTATTTTTAAGTTTTCTTATCCTTCTTGGCAGCTTTAGTAATTGTGTTTTCTTCTCTAGTATGGCAGGAAAATTATTTGCTAACATTTGAAATTCCTAAAATATTCTGACTATTGTTCAGGAGCTCAACCTTGACTACAAAGGACCTACAAATATCCCCCAGCTCTCTGACTCAGTGACTGCATGTGGATATAATCACATTTTTAGTGGTCACACATGACCTTCTACATGTAAATGTATTATTTTTATTTTTGGTTAATGAGTTTTGCATTTTATTTAGGTATTTATTGAATAAAGGTTACCATTTCATAATTCAAACATTATGAACATGTTTTAAAAGGTGTAGAAAGAAATGCTTTATCCTTATCCTTTTTCTAATCCATTGCCTCTGCCTTCTGAGTGCACACGATTAAGTATTTCTTCATATTCTTCCAGAGTTTTCTTCTGTGTGTGCAAACACATACAAAATACCTACTATGTTTCTGCACTTTCGAAACAAATGGTGCCAGGATCTACACCCTCCTCCATGTCTTCATTCTTACCCTGATCAAAGAAAACCTTGTACTACTCAGTTTCTGAAAAAAAAGTCTACTCCAGACATTTTTAGTAAGAATATCATTTGAAGAAGAAAACAAGGAAAAGCTGTACACATAATGAAAGGCAAAGAACAAAGTGGAAAAGTCCCAGCTCACAGCAGAGCAGAAAATCATTGGTAGTCCGGGCATCTGGGCAACAGTGAGCTCTTCCACTAACTGCTGCCTTGAAGGGGTCACTTACGTTCATTTGTAAAGCTAAGGTACAAACTGGAAGCATGTTTTTAAAAAGTCATTCAACAGATAATTTAGTGACACCTTCTTACCATGTGCCAGTCTGCTGCGGAAGAAATACCAGAGGGTTAGTCCCACTTCTCATGGAGCTCAGATTCCAGTGGGGGAAGTTGTGTTGCCTGGGGTGGGTGGTGAGGGAAGGTCTCTGTCTGGAGACCTGTTTTAACTGGTTTACAAAGGAAAGTGCAGGGAGAAAATGTTTGGTGAGAAGAACCATGAATATTAAGGACACGAGTGAACATGACAGAAATGTGTTGGAGATTCTCCAGGCCTGATGGGGCCTGTGGATCATGGCAAAGGGATGGATTATCCTCTAAGTGTGGTGGGAAGCATTGGAAGGTATTTTTTAATTGTTGACACTATTACAGACGTTCCCTCTTCTCCCCTTTGCCCACCTCCTCCCAGTCCCCACTGCCCCCTCTCCTGGCCTTCTCCACACTGTTGCCTGTGTCCATGGACTACGCTTCTATGCTCTTTGGTCAATCTCCTCACCTTCTTTCATCCAGAACCATTTCTGCAGAGGTGCAGAAAACACCTCTCCTCTCACAGTCCTCAGTCTGTTCCCTGTGTCCACACCTCTGGTTTTATTTTGTTAATGTATTTCGCTCCTTAAATTCTACATATTAGTGAGACCATTGGAAGTTTTTAAAAAGGGAAATGGTAGTGAACTTTTTTTCCCTCTAGAAAAGTGTTTCAAAGAATAACGCCTTCAAACACCTTTGGCGATTGACTATTTATGTCAAAGATTTTGAGATAGAAAAAGAAATCTAACCTCCCTCCTTTACATAGCAGAGGTTCTGCTGTGTGCTTTATAAAACGCTGTAATCAAATCACGTTTGAATCTTGGCATCTGCTGTGCTCAGTCTTTTTGACTATCACAGTAACACTTTCACCTTCAGTCTTTTCAAATGGAGGAAATTAAGGAGCAAAATTATACATCATAAAAATCTATCAGTTGTGCCTTATTTCCTAAGGAAATAGATATATTAGTGGTCCGAAGACAGCTCAGCAATTCTCTAAGAACCGACAGTCACATTGTTCACCAAAGATCTTTTAAAAAAATCTAAACTTTTCCATTTTGCTACAAATCTCAGCAGAGCAAATATTTTCAGGAAATAAAATGCATGTGTTTAAAATGCTTAGCTGCTAGAAATAAAAGGATTATTTTCAATTTGCTGATAAGACGCACATTACTGGAATATGCTTATCATGTTGATAACAAAGATTTGGTTTTATACATTGGCCTGGAGTTATAGAAAGCATTAGAAAATCCAGGGAAAGAAAGGAAATGAAGACATGAATTCCCCAGGAAAAAAGAAAAAATTCAAAGCATTTTAAAAACGGGAAGTTTAATTTCTTATCTGTGAATTTCTACTAATTTGATCATTAATCACAGCATTACTTTATGGTAGCAGTTTAGTAACTAGAACACTGAAATTAATATATTAAGTATATCTATAATCTTGTATACTGTTCAGAATATAAGATTATGTCTTTAAGTAGAAGATAAATATAATGCTTCATACATATATGACAATGTAGATAGAGAAACCAATAATTTCCTGCCCCTCAAATCTGTATTTATTACTTGAAGATGAATAAAAAACAATGAGGGTGTAGGTTTATGTAACTGTCAACTATTTATATATAACAATTTTCTCTCTCCCTGCATCCAATCTAGAAAAATACTTCCCCTCCCCATACATAGAAATATATCTCAAATCATCAATATATGTGAGATTTTGCTTTGTAACAGAAAGGAGAGGGGAGATTTTAGTGATGGGAAGTAAGGAGAGAGAAGTTCTGGATGTGTCCCTCACTGTATCAGGCTGAATTGTTTTGAGACTTAGAGACCAAAGTTCATAGAGCTATTCAAAGAGATTCTGTTGGAGCGGGACCTAAGCTGAGCCTCTAATAGGGCCTTTCACCAGAGCAGGGAGAAACTTAAGCCTCTCCCAACAATACACATGCTATGTGATACCCAAGTACTGGGAGTTTGGAAAGCTTTGGAGACATCTGAGCACATTAGAACTCCCACGGGCCATGGCAGTGAGGAGCTTCCTCAGGGGGATGGCCAGAGGATGGACACTTTGGAGCCTGAGACAGAGAAATTGCCTAGCCCAAGCTCACGACAAGTTCTGAACAGCCCACATTGTGAGCTCATTTGAGGCATTCTTTTCATTGCTCCCCAAAATAATGATAGAGAAGCTTTGTATTTGGGTGGGTTTGCAGCTGACTATTAGGAAGCTGGGCCTATCAAGCCAGTACATCTTTGGACTAGGAGGTGGCACATAAACGTGAACTATCACAAAAGAATTTGAGTTTGAAGAAGAATGAACAATGTGAAAGGGGGTTTATAGTCGAGGGGTACATTGGTATCCTATTGTTGCTGTAACAAATTGCCACAAACAGCACAAACATGTTACTTTAAGTGTCTAGATGTCAGAAGTCTAAAATGCATCAGGAAGAATGTGTTTCTTCCCCAGACTCTAGATGAAAATCCATTCCCTTGCCTATTCCAGGCTGAAGGCTGCCTACATGCCTTGGTCAGTGCCAGGTTCCCACGTAGCAACAGAATCACTCCATCTGATGTCACCATCTTCGTATCTCTTTTTCTTCCTCTGCTTCTGTCCCCCCGCCCTCCCTTGCTGTGAATCAATGCTTCTTGAACTTGCACGTGCATATGGATCTCCTGGGGATAGTGCTAAAATGCGGCATCAGATCCAGACATTGTGGGAGGTACCTGAGATTCTCCATTTTTCACAAGCTCTCTGGTGATCAGTGACAACAATTTAAGTACCAAGGATCCAGGTAACACAGGGTTCAGCCAAAATGTCTGTGAAACCTTGTAAATAAGACAGAGACATGTTGGCTTCCTCGGCATCTTCAACTTATTTTCTCTCTGCCCCTGGCATCACCAACCCAACGGACAGACTTTTATTCGTTTATTTACTGCACACTGTCCGTGGATCTGAAGCAGGAAGGGAATTGCATGCATTCATGACAAAGTAGATCTCACCAGTCTTCAAGGATGGGTGGAAGAGAAAACATAAGGTGATTGTACAACGTCATAAAATTTGGTTCCCAAGTCAATCTTGAGCATTTCTGACATAAACCAAAAAGCCCATAAAAGCCACAGGGTGGGACATAGCACTAGGGTTCTAATGGCAGCCTCTCTCCGACAGCCACATGGAAGCTTGCCTTCCCTGTCTCTGACCTAGTTTTATTAGGATAACATTGGTTATTAACATTATACAAAATTCGGGTAGACAATTTTTTAATACAACATCTGAATACACTATTGTGTACTCACCACCTGAAGTCTAGTCCATTTTTTTGACAGTTGCTTTTTAAGTTCTAGCAGAGGAGGCCTGTAGCATATAGAGACTTGTCAGAAAGACGAATTTTTATTATTCTTTCTTTGAGCAGCCTCAGAAAGTCTGGACCTGAAGAAGCAGCCTAACAAGCTAGTCCAGCCTAATCAACGCTGGGATCAGCGAGTGACAAACAGATGTCTCATGAAGATCACCCATACATAAATGTTCTTTCTGGAGTCACCGTGTCAGCTTATACTTTCAAAGGATCTTGTTCTTTAGCTTGTTTTACCACCCTCCCCCAATAATAATAATAATAATTCTCCTTCTCCCATTCTACCAACTCCATCAGCTTTGTGTTAACTTCCTACCCTTGTCTTCAAAAAAGCTGTCAGTATTTTATGTCTGCTCCTGGCCTGAAATAAAATCTACCTAGCTCTTTACCTAGCTTTGTGTCATTGTGATTTACCTTTCTCTATAGTTTTTTTTATTTGTTTATTTGTTTCATTTGTTTTGTAAACTTCCTTAAAGAAAGCCTGGTGCTCACATGCCTGCTATTACTCCAGGGGCTCTCAACTGACTCTCAGCGCCCCAGCATCTCTTGTTTATGCTTGGCAGCCTGGCATCTTTCTTTATCTCCAAGTGCTCACTCCTCCTTTTTGATCAGCCATAACCTGTGGCTCCTTTACTCTTTTCTATGCCTGAATATTTTATCACTAGCTTTCATCGAAGCTCTTTTGATGTAGAATTTTATAATGTAATCTATCCTTGGCTTAATGTGAGTTTTCATCACAATTTGGAAAGAAGCCTTTTTATGCCATACTTCACAGTAACCACCATCTTTATTTTATTGTCAAATTTTAACTCACAAATGAAGTGGTAGAGATATTGTCTCCGTTCCACAGAGTCTAATTAGAGAGGGGTTGGCAAATACTTTTTTCTTAAACAATATTTCAGTTTAAGCTTCAGCAAATTTCTGGATCTCTCAGACTTGGCTGAAATGAACTCAGCATCATTTCCATGCTTAAAATATTCAAGTTGAAGAGAAGTAGAGCTTGGTGGTTAGAATCATTTACTCTGGACGCAAACCATGTGGGGTTAACTCCCAGTTCTCTAGGGTTTACTAGCTATGTGACCTTGAGTAAGTACCTTAAATACTCAGTGCTTCAGTTTCCTCTTCTGTATAATGCTGGTAAAATTTGTGTCTATTTCACAGAGTTATTGTGTGCATTGTATTTATTAATATGGAAATTAGAAGATAGCCTGGCAGAGAGTAATTGCTGTGAAAGGCTTTGCTTTGACCAAATTTTCTGTGTAGTTTTGGTTATCCAGAAGGATCATTATCTCATCCCTATAATTCAGAACTGGCATCCTTGCAACTCATCCCTGTTTTGGGGGGGGGGCGGATTTCATTAGATGAAAGTTGCTCACGTGGTTCTACATGTTTCTGAGTGGAGTGAAATCCAAGACAAAAGTATTTTATCCTGAACAGTGACTTATAATGAATTACAAGAAAGGGTACCATAGAATGTGGAGGTTCTTATTCTTAACATTCAAATTACATTAAACTCATACAAATATAAATTTTTTAAAAATATTTGGCAATTTTGTAAAGACTGACAACTAGACTACATTGTCTGTTGATGTGAATCAGATGAAAATTCTTAGGTTCTTGTGGAATTTAAGATGCTGAATCAATTGGTTTATAGATCTTCGGGGGGATTATAGTCATCAAGCAACATTTTGAACTGGTGGCGAGAAGGGATGCTCAGCTGAGAATAACATGGCTCCCCAGTGGCATCAATTAGGTGGCCGTGAGCAGTGTATTCCTCCTCCTTTTGATTTATTTGTATTTCTCCTACAGTGGTACTTCTTTCTGATAAAGTAACAAGACTGGTTTTTCTGTGTTCACAAATATTTTTTAGATAACTCAAAGAAGAAACTGAATTCGGCCTTTAGAGGCAGTGAAATGAATCCTTAAAATAAATGTGAGGATTTCTGAATTCATAGTAAACTCATTGTCTCATTACCTGTGAGGATTGCTGAGACCAGGTCACATTTCACGACTGAAATATAAGCCCAAAATATTTTCACTAGATTATTAAACTTTTTATATTTTATATTCTTTAAGCTGTATTCTAGTAAAAAGAGAAAATACAATTTTAAGAAAACATATTTATTTGTTACAGCATGCAAATACCCTGTCTGGATGATGTTGTCATTGAGTCAAGCAGTTGTTTTGGCATTGTTTTGAAATGTTGTGAAGAGGCTAACATAGAACTGTGGTCAACTGTAATTGTAATTATAGTGAGATAGATTGGGTTTGATGCCACCCCCACAGCCTAATAACCTTAGGCTCGTTACTCAACCTCTATTAATACACGGTTTTCTCATCTCTGCAATGAAAATTAAAGCTACCTTCTTCACAATGTTGTTGCTGTGATAAAGTGAGTGATTCATACAGAATGCTCACCACCACCATCATTGGTCCATGGCAGGTGCTTAATGAAAACAGTCCCTACTAGGGGCTGGGAGAGCCAGCCAGCCTTAGCATCTGATAAGTGCCTCTTTAATGATCTAGTTTATTTCAGAAGTGTTCATCAGACTTTGTTTAACTCTTTGGGTTTTTTTAGAGTTCACTTGCTTAAGAAAAATAGGCAGCTCAATGTAGAAACCCTGTAAATTAATTTTTAGGAATCTGTTTGACTTCTGGAACTAAAATGTCAACTGAAAACGTTGTCATCTAGGTATGATGTGATATAGTTTCCAAACTGATTACAGTGCAATTTTGTATATTGACTGAAGCAATGGAGATGTGGGCTTGCAGGGGATGCCTTACCTATGAGACCCTGGGTGCCATGGGAAATGCAACAGAATATGACTATCGCTCTCTAAGAGCGTTCAAACAATGCTGAAAAACAACCATTGCAGGATCATATGCATGTACATAATCCTAAATAAAATATTTAGTAAAGGGGGGAAACTGTACTAGGGGTTTGATGACCATGACTGAATGGAGTCATTATGAACTGCATTGTCTGAGAGGCTCGGGAGGAGAGGGCTGAGTTTCCAAAGATTGTTGGCAGTGAGTGGAAACACACTGGAAGCTGAGGCAGAGGACATGACCATTGTCAGAAATGAGCATGAAAGGAAGGGAGGAAAGAAGGCACTTGAGGTAATTAGCTTGACAAGACCAAATCATTTGTTTGGAGGATACTTAGGGAGAAACAAAAGCCTGGACATCAGAGCTGCATATTTTAGGGTTTAAGGGCAAAACTTCTGGTGGCACATTGAAGGGCCAGCTATTGGCCCTTCAGCTTATCAGCCCCCCAAGTGACCATAATCTCACCATGCCTCAGTTTCTTCATATATAAAACAGAGAGAATAACACTGGTCATCTTATAACCACTTCAAGGGGTTGCTATGAGAATTAAATAAGGTAATATCTGAACCACTTATTATAGAGTTGGGCATCAGTTGGCACTCAGTAATGCTGGCTATGGCTGTATGTTGAGTAGCAATTGTTTCATGTTTGTACATAAAACAGTTCTGTTGTAATACTCAGAACAAAGCTACCAGGTAGGTATTTTGTCCCCATTTTAAAGTTCAGGAAATGAGGCCAAGGAGATAAAGCAGTTGCCGAGATCACATAGCTACTAAGTACTGGGCTTTCAATGAATGAAGGCTTGCCTGATTCCATGCCCCACTTTTCCCCATCATGTCACACAAAGTAAGTAAGCCAGAGCTGGTCTAGGGGAGGTCTCACGGCATCAGCATTGTCCTAAGCTAAATCAACAGACTAGTGGCATCAATATCACTTGAGAACTTGTTAGAAATGCCAATTTTCTGGCCACAAATCTGAAACCCTAGCAGTAGGAACAGCAATTCATCAGTCTGTGATTTAACAAACCTCCAAGTGATCTTTATACACCTTATATTGGAGGGCCATTTTTCTAAACAAATTTTTGTTTACAAAAAAAATCAAGAAAATAGGACAGATTATGTTTTTATGTTCTTATAGATTAATTAAATTGAGTAAGGTAGCAAAAAAAGAATTATTGTAGCAATAACTCTGAACTTTAACCTATAGGTTTCCAGTTTATACTGCCAACCAAACTGATGAATGCAAATTATCATATCAGAAGTACCAGGGCGAACTTGCCCTACTCCAAAGAGGTCACCTAAGGAATACACTGAAGAAAAATGCACACATGCATATGATATATATGCTGTTTGTAAGGCCAACAACAATATAGTAATTCCTATTTTCTCCCCCGCCTAGCACAGAGTCTAGGGAAAGCATGCATGTGTGAGCCTATGCACACACACATGCACTTGTTGAAATTGAACCAGATACAAATGCTCATGGAATCCCTCTCAAAGGTATTAAGCTCTTTGTTTTTTGCAGTGAACCTGTTTGGCAGTCTGGCAAAGTCTGCAAATCTCTTTACAGAATAGTGTTTTCATTTCTTTTCTTAAACCTAGGATAAACTTTCAAAATATGAACACTTTCTCATAAAGAGCAATTCCATTTCACATTGCCGTGGGGATTTTTAGAGTTAGCAAAATACACACACACACACACACACACACAGAACTGAGAACAATTAGCACAGTGATTTTTTTTAACCCTTAGGTTGTATTTTCTTCTGCCTTTAGAACTTCTGGAGGAATCAAAAGAATAAAACAAATTATGGACTTGTTTGTGAAACCCTTCAGTTTTTGAACTGTGTTTGTGGACATACAATGGGTGTCCTGGGCCTGTTGGGTTTCGACCCTAAGGAGAAGGATGTAGTGCTGGTCAACCAGACTCTGGGAAGCTTGACTAAATATTGCCAGTGCCCGTACCATGAAAATAAGGTAACCATAAAAGCAGTTCTTCATGCACAACTATTCATGACTAATTAGAAAAGGGATCTAATTGTTGAACAACCCAACCCTGTGTGCATTTCAAAGATCTTTCTTCTTGTTTTGCCAGATATTTTTACTTTCCAAACAAAATATACAAAGGCTGAACTATAGACTAGCAAATACAATGCCATAGTTTAATTTACTTTTACTGTGAAAAAAACTCCCATGAAAATATTCTAGATAAAAATCACATCTATCAGAAAGAGTAAAATAGGTTCTTCATTATGGCTCAGTTTTTACCATTTAGTGAATCTTTCCAGGATTTGTGGAGTAAACTCGCTTGGCTTCTTTGACTCCACTACGTTGGGTAGCATGTATTATCATTATCACTGTCACAGTAAATGACGAACCTCATGAAATAGGTATTATTGCTCCCATTTTGATAATGAATAGGTTCTGACTCAGAGATTAAGTGACATTCTGGTGTCTTGGAGTGACAAATGGTGAATTGTACAGTCATTCTGAAAACTCAGGACTTTTGATTGAGTCTAAATAGAGTGTTCTTTGGACTATATTACATTTTCCAGGGCAAAGCTGCAACTCTGTCTTCCAGAATGTTTGCTTCTGTTTCCATTTCCTTAGATATCAAAGACACATCGTGAGAGCAGAAGATAGAGCACTTGAAATAAAGGAGGGAAGCCACCCTTGAGTTTATCAATGAACTGTTTGCCTGTGCTCAAGTGCTATGAGGCTACCCCAGCAAGCATGAGTCTACCCTGGGAGAAAAAGTTTTCAAGTCACAAACATTTCTAGATATTAATTATAAAGAAACCATTGAGGCCAAATATCTGTGCTTACTATAGAATAAAGTGTGAAAAAGGAATCTGCTTTTCTATGGCAAGTTATATGACCTGTATGCACATATATAAGTGCCTAATATATATACAAATATCATATGATTTCACTTATCTGTGGAATCTAATGAACAGAATAAACTAACAAACAAAATAGAAATAGACTCATAGATACAGAGAACAGACCAACAGCTGTCAGACAGGAAGGGGTTGGGGGCTGGGTGGAAAAGGTGAAGGGCTGAAGCAAAGAAAAAATAACTCATAGACATGGACAACTGTATGATAAGGACAAAAGGGGAAAGGGGGTGGGGGAGGTAAAAAGGGTGAAGAGGGGATAAATGGTGATGGAAGAATTCCTTACAATTTAAAATACAGAGGGGGAAACCAAATCCTCAGAACAAATTATTTATCTCAGTAAATGCTATGTTTTCATTCTGCATACCTGTGTATATATGTATATATTTGTGTAGATATGCATGCATATACCAGAACAGCATTTTTAAATATACAAAGTGAAAAGTGCCTAGAATTGACTACAGAAATTCCAAATATATTGAAATATGGCCATTAAAATATGTAAAACTAATATGTGGCCATAGTAATATTGTGCTTCATGATCAATAACAAGATCTGACTACTATAATTTCAAAGCAGTGATACATTTTAAACCATATGATGAGATACCTACAACTATAATGCAATATGGGAAAAGCTGTGAAGTGCTTGGGTAACAAATTCAAAAGCACTGCTAATACTATGATGTTGTGTTGCCTGGATTCCTCATTAAAGGAAATGCTAAGTTTCCATTAAAAGTTAATGAAATGTAGCAGTAATGTCGTCCAAAGTTTCTGGATCCTCTTACACCCAACTTAAGGTCTGCAAGTTTGAAGCCTGATTGATAAAAATCCATGAAGTCTCCTAACAGAGACTGCAATGGCACTTAGATGAAACCATTGATGGTGCCTTCCTTATGAGCTTTCCAGGCAAACTCAACTCCCACGTGAGGGATGGGTGACGGCCATCCAGGATGGCTGGTGGATTTGGCTAAACCCATCGTGATGTTTCAGAGCAAAATGGCCTTTCCTGGTCTTTCCTAATGCTTTCCTTCCAATGTGGTCCAATTTAGAAATCTCCTACTTAATGGCTTAATTATTGCATTCAGAAAATGTAAATATGATACTTTGGCTTTAGTTAGAGAGGAAATATGTCCCATTTACAATGTTGGCACCGTGTCGAAGTGTGAGGCAATTTGCACTACAGAAAGCTCTTTCTCCTTTGGGCTGCAGCCAGGAATCCTGATAATATTCCTTTCCATCTGCGTGAATCCTGGGCCATTGCCCTGCTAACATATTCAACCTCTTTTAATTCTAATTCTGCCTTTTTTAATAAAACACTAAAATCAAGTAGAACCCCACATTTCTATTCCTACCTTTTAGATGTCATGAATTTACATTATTTTTGTGTAGGGAAAAGACCCAGGGAAGGGGCGAAGGACATTCAGTAATTACACCAATCGAATGGTTCATGTGCCCATAACTACATCTTTGAGGTGAATGGGAAATCATCTGGATAATTCTAAATTTATATTTGTATTTAGATCACTTAAATGAAACTAGTGTGCTTATTTAAACTAACATGGTAATAGGGCATGAAAAAAGCAGAAGACTTTGATGAGCCCCCTTTCTGGCTGGGCAACCTTGAATGTGTTTGTTCCTCTCATCTGTAAAAGTGGGGGCAGTGAGACATTCCTCACTGAGCTGTCGGGAGGATTAAACTGGCTATTTCATGAATTACAGAGCAGTGTGAAAATAGTAGCTCTTATCATTGGAATACCCACATCACGCCTTCAGCTTCACTTTGTTAGTCAGATCTATGGTCTGCAATGGTAAAAATTACATAAAATTTACAGGGTCACCTTTGAGGAAATCATTCTCTTTTTGAGAGATTGAGAATCATGACCAAGACCACAAGTGTTTAACAGGAGGAATGTTTGAGTTGCTAAATTTAAAGACACGTGTTTAAATGATAGCATAGAACTGGTAAGGATTCCGGGAATGTCCTACTCTGTGAAGCCTGGCATAGACACTCAGCCACTTACTAATCTAGAACAGAGTATCAAATGTAAAGTTTTACAAGACATGTTTCATGTTTGAGGATTGGTATTATATGTTTGGTAAATGAAAGTTTAATTTAACTCAGTTTTTTAAAAAAAATATTTCTAGAGATAGAGGAAGGGAGAGAGAAAGAGATGGAGGGAAACGTCAATGTGTGGCTGCCTCTCACACCTGCCCCACTAGGGATCAGGCAACCCAGGCATGTGCCCTGACTGGGAATAGAACCTACGACCCTTTGGTTCACAGGCTGGCACTCAAACCACTGAGCCACTGAGCAGCTGGGGCCTTGGCTGTTTTTTTTATCCAAATATTTGAAATACCAAAATGAATTGGGCATTGTTTAAAGTATTAAAAAGGTCAGTTTTCTCAGTGCTCAAAGGCTGTAAGATTCATGCAGCACTGCACAGAAAAATGCTGTATGTGAGGATTATATATTTACAAAATATATGGCTTATGGAATCCTGGACTGAAACAGAAGGGGTTCCACGTTCCCGAAATGATGAAAAGTAGAAACATGTTCTTGGTTATATTACAAATCACAGCAAAAACTCATCATTGGGCTCTCACCATTCTGTTCATTAACTTTTCATTCCACGTAACGTTTTGCACTATTAATTCAGGTCAATAAGAACAGTTCAATAATTAGTTTTGCAGTGCTATTTATCTTGTGGAGTTTTTCTTCTTCTTATTCAAAAGAGTGGGGTATTTATGAATAAACAGTGACAAGTTTAATAAAATGTACTGATGTGAGTGATCTATAAGCAGAAACCAAAAATCTGAATGTCAGATTGCTTTATGATTTTGAAAGTTCTCTTTTCTATTATGTCACAGTATTAAAACAGAATAAACATATGCAATGATAATACCATATAAAGTTCATCCTAAAATGACAATTTTAGATTGTATCTATGTGGTATAGATGTCTGAATCTATGGGATACAATTATTTTTAATTGACAAAACTTTCCAGGCTTTAGAAGGGAATCCAACCATCTAAAGATGACAGATCTTCCCAGGAAATAAAGGTTTATTTCCAAGGGACAGGATGAGGCAAACACTTTTAAAACGTTTAGTTGTTTCCTCTTAAAATGTGATCTATCTGCTTTGTCACAGATCGTCCTCAGGGCTGGGTCACATGGTCAGAGCGGAATGCAGGCCTCTTGCTGAACCAGGTGGACCTTATTTTTACAGTCTCACATCCATTTTGCTGTCTGTCATCACAGAGACTTAATGTCGGCAACTGACAGGTTTCAAATATTGATGGGCAAATGCTGGTAGATTCAGAAACTTGGAACTTGCCCAAAATACCCAAATCTCACAAGTCTGTAAAATCAGCCAGGCAAACAGACAGTTTGGTGAACTGTCTACAGCCTCATATTTTCACGTGTGATAAAAAAATATATATACCACAGGAGACTATTGCCCTTTTGATATATGAACCTATGCATTTTTTGAAATTTCATCACCTGGCTTTTGAACCTAGTTTTGAATAGGTAATGTACCAGTCCAACAGAGCCAGAATATGTTTCTTCGAATGCATGTACCACTTAAAAATGTACTTGAGAGTATATTTTATTCATTTTGCTTTCTTTAATGCTTTCTTCTATATCCAAGATGTTTAAGAGAGAATATGAAATCCAGTCTCTACTTCACAGAGTCATGATCCCTCAAATCAGCCTCTGTCTGCATGGACTCATCAGCTTTTGTGACAGTGACTCTACCTACTGTCAGCTATGCCTCAAAAAAACACATGTGGATCTTTGCTCTGCTGGCTACTACATTTTTTTCACTCGTGTAAGTTGAGGGGGGAAAAATAGAAGCTACAATTGTGTTGGTTCTGTGCATAAATGGAGTATGTGTAAGCTCTCAAGTGTATCTCACCCAGAGGGATGATTTGATTTTCTTTATTTTTCCATGCTAACAAATGGCCCCTCTTTTTGTATGTGACTAGTACTGCAGAATAGTTAAATGCAGAAGGAAATGAACATTCCATGCCATCCTTTTAAAGTTCTATTCTGTGTGTGTGGCAGTGGGGAAAGGTCTTAAAGACACAGACGCAGAAGCAAAGAGTGTATATTTGAAATTCTAATGCTGAAGGAGAAAGCAGATTCCAGGATTTGAATAATTTCATTTAGTCAATAAAGGGATAAATCATTGTGCAACAGCTATTTTTCCTCTGTGTGACTTTGGATTAGAGAGTCAGTCCATCTCAGGGAAACACTTACGCAAATGCAGGTGATGGTGATGAGGCTGATCACATTAGAGTGAGGAGGACTAGATTACCTGTGCAGCTGTGATGAAAGCGTCCGTGCGACTTCATGCTGAGAAGAAGTGAACGTGATGCATTGTATCATGTCATCAGCAAATGTCACTTTAATAGGACCACAAATCATTGTGACATCAACAACCTCAAACAAATCTTCTGGATATTTAAATATGCTGATTCTTCCCTGGGGGCCAATGAAAGATGTTCTTTTAAAAAAAGACTCAGTCATAAAGTAGCAGCATCCAGATTGTAAAATTTTCTATTAATTTTAAGCTGTAAAAGGACCTTACATGGCAGAGAACAAGTGATGCTGTGGTTGGGATGAGGCTGTGAATCACTAATCCCCAAAGAAGTAACAGTCAGCTCAACCTGTGTGCTACAGGCGTGGAGAACAGTGGTGCAGATTTTCGTTTAATGACAGAATAACTGGGAAAATGTTACAGGTGCATTTCTCATTCTTCCTGTCCCTGGAATCAGAAAGAAAGTGATAGTGCCAGGAGTGAGGGGTACTGCCAGCAACAGTTTCTGACAACTCAGCCTTCTCTAATGCACAGGTAATCAAATTTGGCACTTTCTCATCCTCCAATTACTCAAAAGTACCTGTGATGCCAATTCAATTCTTTCTTGCCCTCAATATCCCATGGATTTCTAGGGAAAAAATTAAACAGTCTAAATTATTTCTACACAAATCGAATCAACCAACAGAAATCAGATGGGAGCCCAGGATTGTCCTAGAATGCTAACTATATAATATCTGTAACTGCTTAAAGATCCATCTTCCATATGTTAGGCATAAAGATAAAGACATACAAAATACTACATTTAAAACATTATAAGCATACTTTAGATATGCTTTTATTACTTTATTTCAAGTTATTAGAGATTTAGAAGAGAAAGATGAGAGAAAGGAGTAGAGTAGAAAATCAATTGTATGTGTCCTTTGGGTGTCCTTTAGGAAAGTAAATTTAGGACAGCCTAGAAAACTGCCCGGGGATCACCATTCTACTACTTTCTTAAAAGTACAGAAGTGTCAGATAGGAAGCCACAATGCTATAATTAGAACAGGAAACTTCAGGAAAAGGAATCTTGGAAATGTACTCTGAGAATGAAGTTGCATTGCCCTGCCTGGAAGTTCAATGGGTGGGATACTGAGGGTGGCCACCAACATTATCCACCTAAGAGGGTTTCATGTCTTGATTGTTTGGAGATTTTCAGAACACAAAACATTTTTGATGTGTTCTGTCTACAGAAGAAACTCTATGGTCACACCTTAAACTATTTTAAGTGAGAATTGTTTCAGGTTTAATAACACAATGCCACATAAAATGGCAAAAGATTACTTAAAGCATAATTTTGCAGAGGTTTAAGAAGGAATAAAAGTAGCTTATTTTTTCTCCCACCTGCAATTCTCCAGATCCCCTTATTTTTTTCAGCCTAATTAGTGGTGATTACACTTACCAAAGTAAAATATTCCTGCACAACAATTACAAGTGGGATATCCCTTATACTATCTAATTTTTTTCCTGAAGAAAATATCAGCATGCTCTTCACCTATTGTTTATTTAAAAATACATCAATCTCTACAGGAAAATTCTTTTTGGCTTATCTCATACCTCCTTTTTCAAAATCATGGTCAGTTACTGTCTCATATTGGCAAAGACTGATATATTATACTGTGGAAATAACCATATAGTTTGATTACACTTCTTTTTCGATCTCAAAGCCTAATACAAGTTCTCTTCTGAGAAAGATTTCTTATTTAACCAACTCATAGGGATTGTTCAATAGTAACTTACTTCTAAAATTGTATTCTTGAAATTTTCTCAGCTATCATATATAGATGTGCATGGCCGGGCTTTCAGTAATGATTCTACATGTGAAGTGCAGTTCATAGATAATTATTGGAAGGTGGGAATTCTAAAGGACAATCATATTGATGAAAGTGCTTCCTTGGGATCTTCTTAAGGTTCCCAAAGTAAGGAGTAAAGTAGGAACATGTCTGGATTGCTCAGTGTTGTAGATTAATGAGACAAAACTTCCTCAGAAGCCACTTAGGGTAACTCAGGCTTTGGAACTCAGGACTGGAAAGTCTTTTTTTTTTTTTAACAGTATGGCTTAGATAATGTTGCCAATTTTTTATTTTAGGTAGTAAAGACCTTGATATTAAGAATTGTCATCCGCTAATATCATCCTTTCTAAAATGTTTCAGAATCAAGGACTTGCCTTTAAAGTCATCTGAATTTCTTTTTGCACCACATTGCTAAAAAACTGGTTAAAAATTTATTGTGGAATTGCTTCTTCCCCTTTGCCAGTGTTTGTGAGTCATTGAGGTAGATACACTCAGACTGTGTATTTAAACACCTGGATCTTTCTTTCATTACTTCTTTCAGTCTACACCTATGTATTTAGAGTGGTCTACATGCCAGTCCCTGGGCTAGGCACTGACAAAGCCTGAGGAACAAGAACTGACCCCAACTGCACTGTAGCTCATGGGCTAGTCGAGCACAGCTCCACCTCCCTCCACATGGGTGAACTTGTGCTAATTGCTTTTAAAAACTATGAACCTCAGTGGGTGTCCTCTTAGGAAAAACAAGAATGCAAATGTACCCATTGCAGAACTGAGAGTCTAACTGACACCAAAAATGACATTCAACTGATGAGAGTTGCTTATCATCAAATCATTAAAAGTTGAGGTGTCTGAGCAAGGTATTCTCTAGGAAGAAAAGGAGAGGGAGAATTAGCAGATCATCCTTAAGATGCTTTTAGTCTTCCAGACCCTTGGGGCACAAAAATAGATGCAGAAGAGATGACTAAAATACTAAGATACGAGCACAGACAGATACTTCCCGGTGGCACCAACATCAGAGCAGGTGTCTAAAAATCCATTAAACATGTCTGATGAATAATTTCCCCAGTGATTGGGTAGAAGTACGCAAAACTACTTCATAGAACTAGAATTCACAATTTGTCATAGAGAAATCGCCCGAAGATTTGAGATACAATCTGAATGGTACCATAATTGGGCTCTGGAATTACATTTTTGTTAAGGATCGTACAGCTTAGAAGAATCTAATAGAATATCTGACAAAAGCAATAGATTCTGGCTGACAGCGTGGCCTGGGGGCATGTGCTCCCACTGACTAGGAAGTTAAGATGTCAAAAAAGTCCTCAACCCTTCCCTTCGCTTTAGCCTCTAAGAATTGGTTGTGAAGTGGGGTAAAGGCACTGTCAAATTTAAATTGTAAATAGATACATATGGAGCGATTTTTCCAGGAAAAAAAACTCATTCCCGTGAAACCCACCCTTGATGCCAGACATATTTTCAATTACACAAAGAGCACAATCTTGCAAAAAAATTAATTCAATTCCCACTGAAAGGAGAGGCTAGGTGTTCCCCAGTGGGACTGGTTAGGGATTCATTCTGCAGTCTCTCTTGGGTCCTCCTTTCTCTTTACATTACCATACTGTCTGTGGCTCAGCTCCTCAGCCCCCTCAAAAACCTGCTTAGATTTATAGGAATCTTACTCTAAGATTCTGCATTTTTACTAAAGTGTAATAGTTTTTATTGGTTCATTTCCTTTTTTCATGTTTGCAAATAAAAAGCAAGGCAACCGAGCAAAAGTTAAGAATCACATGGACAGGCTAAGTACAGACATTTTTTAAGCTGTTCAGGAGGCAGGGGCTTGTTTCTAGGAGCAGCCCAAACTCCGTTGGGACCAATCCCACATGTATATGTTGCTCCCCAGCCTTGCTTTGCCCTGATGGCTTCTCACACAGGTCAGTTAAAGAAACCGATGCCCCTGACACTGCAGGCGAAAAGGGACAAGGCCAGTACTAAATACGTAGGCATGGAGAGCAACTTTCCTGTGATGGTTTCAGTCTTCTTCCTTCTACAGATTTCATTGCCTATCACTGAGAAAATATTTCAGCAAGGAAGACACTACAAAATAGAGTAAACTGTCTCTAGAACTCACCCTTTTCCTCTCCTCCACCAGCATGCATCTGCTTCTGTTTTAGTGCTGCCTATAGCTCGTGACCTTGGGGCTTCATGTAAGTTCAGAACCACCTGTTTCCACGTACGCTGCCCTCTGATGACTGCCTCTCCGTGACCTGCTGCACCTCTCATGACCACTTGGTCCTTACCCACTTTCTTCACGGCATTGCTCACATGGGTTTTTCTTTTCATCCCCATTGCAGTGCCCCTTACAGCTTCACAACTGGGCAGCTTCAATGGGTCCTACTTAGGTTCTCTGCTACCACACACAGTCACACACATACACACACTCCAATATGACCATAGTTTACTCAGTACCAAATAACACACTTAAGAAAGAGGCAGAAAAATCCTAAACACCATTTCATCATCTCACTTTCTTCACACCTATGGACAAATCTTAGCTTAATAACTGAGATCCAACCTTAGCTGCTACTATTCCTTGTAGAAATCTCAGGTGCGTTCCACTCTGGTCAGCTCGGCATGTCTGAACAGGCATCATCCTTCTCCCACCCTGTGTTATTGAAATTGTTACCAATTTCTCTACCTGAAATTGTCTTTCTACAACTTCTCTTATACTTGAAAGTGTTGATATCCTTTAAGGTCCCGTCAACATGAAATCAAGGAAAGGACTTCACTGGGGGTGTGACTCTGGCTGATGCTTTCCGATAGTCACTTCATATGTGCAAAGTGTTCTCCAAAACAGTTACCGAAATACCTTAATGTATGATTATTCACAACCTGATACAATGATATGTTAAGAAGTTCTATACCTCCCCGACTTTTTGATTGTTAAAGCTTAATTTTTTAAACTAATGTTGCTAAACATGAGTCTAGAAAAGAGGTTTAAAAATTAGAATATTGAAGAATAAACATATAGAAACTCTACCTCTCATAAATAATTATATTGTTATCTCTTAATTACCCCCTAGGATAGTGAGGAGCAATAAAAACAAGAAAATGGACCCCAGTGTTTGTGTATAGACCCAGTCCCTCTTCTCTGAAGAGTTGCAAGGCAACTTTGGATTATCATGCCAGTCAGAATCTAGAAGAAGCCAGGAAAAAAACCCAGAAACCCCACAACTTGAAGGCCGTGCAGGAGGACAGTTGTGCGATGCTGTTAAATTATGAAATTCATGCCCCATTTCATGAACTAATGGCAGCCTGTTGTGAATCATGATTCAGGTTTACCAGTGAGGCTGATGGAATTCTCATTTAATGGGTAGCCAATGGGGCTGGGGAGGCATTTTTAAACAATTAGAAAAGGATAAAGAGGATAACATTGAGTCATTTCACTCATTGGTTAGTTTCTGAAGATACAAAAAGGACTAAAATATACAGTTTCTGCTGTCATAAATCTTTAGGGTCTAGAAGTAGATGTATTACAGTTGAACCAGGAGGGGTGGTTTCTTTGAAAAAGAATCTGGTCATTAATTCCAGACCTGGACCCCCCCAGAGAAAAAAAAGCTCGTCAATCAGAGAAGTGAAATTTGGTTGTGCTGTATCCTCATTTGTATAATGCAATGTCTATTAATTGATCCTTCTACCCTACCTGCTATATTTCATTCTTTTATTGGTAGCATAGTCACTGAATATGAACTATTATAAGATTTTGCTTTTTCCATAAAACATAAAGAATTCTAAAAAAGCTTTGCAAACTTTGATAGATAATCTCAATGGAGTTTTTATAAATATGTTAATACAGCTATTTCACACACACATATACACACACTTATGCATGCATAGGCGTGTATATGTACACACAAACATACACATATACATGCACACATCCAGGGCATACATAATTATTATACATACATTTGGCATAGCCATCGAGGAGAAAAAACTATTCTAAATAATACTAATCTTGTCATTTTCTTTTCAAGTTAATTCTTTTTATTTATTACCTGTAATGGCTACTATATTTAATAAAGATTTTAAAACAAGATAATATTTAATGATGTCAAGGAGGTGGGAAAATGGATACTCTCATGGACTGCTGGTCAAAATAAACTTGATGAAAACTTTGTGAAGAATTCAGTAATACAAATCAAAAGTCTTCAGCATGCCATCTAATTTATTAATTCTACTACTAGATATTTACCAAAAAGTGTATCAACATACAAAGATGTATTTACAAGGATATTCATTATAATGTATTCTACAGTAGAAAAAAACTAGACCCCATAGAACAATGGTAATGTACACTCTGACAGTCACAGAAGGCACGTAATTCTATGCAGCCATTCAAAGTGAGGATGGGAATGTATATTTACTGGCCTGAAAAGATGTTTGTGATACAGTGTTAAGTGAAAAGGGGACTCCACACAAGGTAATAAAATAGCTAATGCTTGCATAGTGTTTACTACAGGAAAGGTACACACCCTCGAATTTTATGTGCAATAACTCATTTCGACCTCATTGACATTATCCCTGGTTTATCTGTGAGGAACCAAACCTACAGTCCTGAGATAGTTGGCCAAAGATAAGACAGCTGAGAAGTGACAAATGTGAACTCTACAGTGGGACAGTCTGGCTACCAAGACCACACTCAGTCTCTCCAATATAAAACCTATCTTTGTATCAACACGTGTGGGATTTTGCTCAAACATTTATATATATATATATATATATATATATATATATATATATACAGGAAATACAATATAAGACATTGCAAAATACCTTGCCTCAGTTTAGATTTCATTTTATTTTCATATTATTCAATGTGGTATGTTTGCTACCATTTTTCTGATCCAGTAAGCTATCCAGAAAAACAGCCTTGAGTTTATTTACTCTGGATGGAGTTAAACCACACTTATTGCATTTCTCAGAGAAGAGTTTCCTCACTTCTGATGGTACACACCAATAGTGACATCCAGTTTTATTAAAGTAATAAATTATTTTTGCTTTTCCATTTATTTCAGTAATGTAAACTTTAAAATTTCTACTATGGCAGAGTGAGTATGTATAAATAGAATTGCTTTCTCCTTTCCTCCTCTTCTTCCTTTCTTTCTTCCTCTTCTTCTTCTCTTCCTTCTCCTTCTCTTCTCTCTCTCCTTTCTACCTCCACTCCTTTCTTTCTTCTTAAATAACTATGCTTCAGTTTTGATGTTGTCTTACAAGAACTGTCCTACAACTGGATTACACAATCTGAGCGTAACTCCCTTAGAGTAAGTCTGTAACCCTATACGTGCTTTCAGGAAAAGCTACGTTTTCAGAGACTGAAACTTTAGCCATCACTGCATGCTGCTCTTGTCTGGGCTCTGCGATTGCTTCGTTATTTCTCCCCTGAGGATTCAATGGATTTGGTTCAAGCACCATTGAACGTGATGCTGTATTAATTGCCCTGGAGGGTAGCGAGGCCTTTGAACTGTGGCTGTGAGGGATATTTTGCTGTAAGACATGTGTCAGCACTTGGCTGGTTAACTCTGGGGCTGGACCGTGCAGCATGCTGGGACCAAGGCTCTGGAAAACTACTTTGCATCCTAATCTTACATCTGTTTTCCATCATGCAGCAAGATTGACTGGCCATTCTAACAGGGAAGCATCATTTTGGAATAGCCAGAGTCTAGTACAAATATTGTACTGTCAAAGAATATTAAGAATTTTCCATCATTTTTTCAAGTTCTCCCAAACAGCTGGCACACATAGGTGATGGGTGATGCAATGGACTAATTGCCTGACCTTTCACCCCAAGGGGACTTGTCCGTGTGTGAGTTACACATCAGCATTATGACACCAAAACTTAAACTGAAGATGATTCCTCAGCTTTCAATAAAAATAAGACCCCATTTTTCATTGGCCTAATTTTGAACCCATTCTGGGTCCCACATGCCACTCAGAGCTTATTCATACTAAGTTTGAACGCAGTTACATCTCCAATGCAATCAACACCTTTCTTTCAAAGAATACAGCCTAGTTGATTCACCTGGAAGTTTCTTTCTTCTAACCTTCCTGAGTAACTGCCATTTCCATTGCTACAGGTGGAGAAGACTAAGAAAATTTACCATTTCATGGCAAGTCGACGGCTATAATTCTAGATTCTAATTATATCCCTAGACTTCTGAATAGCAGATCCATTTTGTTTCTTCTGGATGCTGCACCCTCTCAAATAGTATCAGTCACTGTTTCTTATGTCATTGAATTTTAGGTTACAATGGTTAGGGGCACACTTCGTCAATAAAGATTTTGTAGTTAGGAAGAAAGAGGCAAAGGCTAAATTTCTATGGAAGTGTCAATTTTAACAGTAATTTGCTCTCAAAGTTCTGTAATAAAAACATAAGTGTAAAAATAATCACTGACAGTCTGTTCACATACCTCTTTAGAACCCGAGCCCCTACAACGGCTGTGCATCTCCTGCGTTGAGAAGAAAGGGGTAAAGTGCTAGAGCGCATGGCCTGGTTAGCATGTTTCCATAGTGTATGCGAGAGAACAGTGGCTGACTTGTGTGGCAGTAAAGAGTTTTATTTAGTAATCTCAAGTCGTGTATTATGCTTCTCATTTTTAATTTTTTATTATCATTTTAATTGATTGGTTGACAGATGGCATAGTAGTAATGCCACTCCATTCATGGCTGCTGTACAGTGAGCTGAGGATTCTGCTGCTTTCCTTTATTTATTTTTTAAAATCCAGGTTTGATTGTTGAGAAAACTCTTTGAAATCTGGAATCTTGTGCAGATGCGCTAGATGGTGATGAAGGAAAGTCCAGTGGGCGGTGTTTGAGCTGTTGGTGCAGGAAGTGAGCCAATGCCTGTAGAGTCTGGGGTCTGTGAGACATGCTCTTCCTCCTCTGACCTTTTGTGGGGCCCTTCTTTTCAATGTTGAGGTGATGGTTTTATTTGTTTGCTGTTTGTTAGTAATTAGGTCCACTGGTTGTGAACACAAACCCCTGCATTTGTGAAACCAGGCACCATTCCTCAACTATTTACTGAGTTCTTTCTGTGTGTATTCCTGGGAGAAAGTGGCTTTTACCTATATACTGGATCTTTATATAAAAAAAACATTATCTAGTTAAATATGAACTAGTGTCCAATTTATAAAATGAGATTTGAAATGTTAAGAGAAATAAGAGCAGATGCATATTGAAGTATTTTGTAATCTAAAGAACTTCAATGCTGTAAACCATGGTTTCAAAGAACAAAGAATTGACAAAGGAAGAACTGGAAATCGGATGAAATGTCCAGGTTGACAATAATAATCTATAATCATAAATTAGCCATCAGAGTTTCAATCTTGCCTTGTGAGCACTGCCCTGCCTTGGTGGGGAAATAAAGCATAGATTTCATTTCCTGCTTCACCATTTCTAAGGCAACTATGTCACTTAACTTTCTGAGCCTCGGTCTCTTTGTCTGTATATGAGGACAAATATGACTGACCTGTGTATTACTGGAGGCATTAAATTCTATATTTATAAAAGAACCACCAAAAATAGTTTTTTCTCAATAGATGGTTTCTTTTTTGTTACTATAATTATGATTACTATCATTATTACATTACTTGTTATATATTACTGTTACAACAAAAAAACATTATTTATACCCATAGCTTCACTTTAGAAATAAAGAACCAAGTCTACAGTGTCGTTATACTTATAATGACTAAACCAGTTGTTTTCTGTTTTAAGTAAGTGTGACTTTTTATGGGAACATAAAACCTTCTATAACAAAAAGTAGGTACAATGCAAAATGTTTGACAGATAATTTTGCTTTTAAGAATATTTAAGTGTGATGTACTAAAAGTATTTTAAAATATTTGAAAGGTGAAGATTTAGCATATTGTTCAGGTTTCTTGCTTTTTAGATAATACTTCATTATTTTGTTACTATAATATTTGTAGTCTGACATTCAAAGTATTGGAGGTGGCAACGAATTACTAAGGTAAATTAAACACATGTTAAATCAAATATAAATATTCATGTTAAATATATGTAGGATATAAAATGTATGCTAAATTAAATGCATATGCATCTCTCTGTACATACACATGCACATATATACACATATGCAGGTATTCATGAGGATATACATACATGTGTATATATATGCATACTGTTGTCCTAGTTGAGGTTTTACATGTAATCATTGAAAGCTGTGTGTATAAATGAATTATGAGTAAATGAGTTCATTCCCTGCTCTTTACTAGAGTGCCAGAGTAAGGGTTGATCTGTGATGAAAAAGGCAAAGGCAGCTACCATATTTTTTGGACTATGAGATGCATTTTTTTACCACATTTGTTGCTTCAATTTTTCCCCTATTTTCCTCCTCTAAAACCTAGGTGCATCTATTTTTTGGACCATAAGACACACCTAGGTTTTAGAAGAGGGAAATAGGAAAAAATTTTGAAGCAAAAAATGTGGTAAAAAAGTGTGTCTTACAGTTCAAAAAATATGGTATTTAGAGTATTTTTTTACCGAAAAAAAAGTTTACTAGCAAAAAAAAAATCAGAAAGCTTTTAGGCTTAATAATATAGTCATGATTTTTAAGCCAATAATGGTAGAGCCTCAGAAGACCATGTATACTTGCCTTTATCCTCCAAAATACACATTTTATTTTTTTTAATACATAGTTCAGCAGAAGTTCAACCAACATTACAAGTGATGCTAGAGCCAACCTGGGAGAATCTGTCTACTAAGAGGGGTCTGTGGATGGAGAGAACCTTTACTCTGGCTCAGACCAATAGATGGGCCCTGGCCAAAGCTGCCATCCATAGCCGGGGACATGTCCCACCATTCATTCTCATTCACACAGTGTCCCTCAGTACTTTGTAACTTTTTATTTCATGGCACACTTTTTTTTACACTGCCTTATAGATTCTTTCATCTAAATCTCACTGTAACTTTAGATAGACAAAAATAAGTCTCAGAGAAGTTACTGAGTTTCCAAGAAAGTGCCAATTTTCAAATTCAAGACTCCTTTTTTTCTTCACTACAGCTTCCTCTGAGATGGACCCAGATCTGCTTGTATTTACCCTCCTTATCACCCAAGCAAAAAATAAAAAAAGAAAGAAAGAAGCACATTGACACACTGATGGTGAGTCCCTGTGGTTGCACTATAGTAATCGTAAGTATTATAGCAAAGTAAATACAATGGATGACTGTGAGTTTTACAAAATATTTATAAAACATATAACACTGTGTCTGGCTTATAGTACTATAAAAGTATTTTTAAACAAAAATGAATAAAAAATGTTGACCAAAGAAATGAAACTTCATTTCTGTTGATGGAAAAGGCTCTTTCTTAAGACAAGAGAATAGTATGCCACAGCTTCTTAGAGAAAAACAGGGAAATATTTTCTATGCCTGACTGCACACATCCACACTGAGAACCAGGTGCTCTTTAATGAGGGATAGGTAGCATCTGATCCCACGTGGCTGACAACTCTACAAACTGTAATACTCACTTCAACTTAGCCGCATGAATTCTTACTTGCTAAGCTGTTAGTGAATCTTGTAGGATGCCTGACCTGGTTCTAATCTTCCAACTACCCCCACAACCTGGCACTCCTTTTACTGCCCATGACCCTCCTGAGAATACACTGAAACCAGTTCATCTGGAAAGACTCTTGCCACAGCCTCTGCCCAGATCTCCCAAGAACAAGGACCAAGAGCCTGTCTTCATTCCACACCTGTCTGGGAAATGTCTGCCAAGACAGGGTGCACAAATACACTGGTCCAGTGAAACTATTCTTATGAAAATTATCCTATATCCTTTATTACCTCATTCTCCAGAGTCAAAAAAAAAGTGTACTCTTCCTTGCCCACTTAAATTTCCTCTAGCTACAAAGTCTTAGGTCAAGTCTTACCCCCGCCCCTTAGGACTTGGGCATGGGGAAGCAGAAAAAAAGCAATTTTGAAATCCTTGGTTCCATCATTTACTGTCTGTGACCTCCCATTGACTGTAAGTAAATGTAAGTTTTTTCATCTGTAAATTATAACATGCTTACTTAGAATTTCTGCAATCATTGCTAAAAATGGATGTGAAGAACATGCTAGTAGTTAAATAAATGATATTTTAAAAATTATAATTCAAGAAAGAATGGATCTTTCTAGATCCATTTATTTTTAGCCTCTGGCTTCATACTGTGTTGGTTTCCAAATATGTCCACCAATTACCTGACCTTTCTTCCATCAAGACCCTGAGTATAATTCCCTTACTCCTGAATGTGGGTTGACTACAAACTGGCCGTAGTAACTGGCTTCTAGTATCTACAATGGAGTGAACACGACACTCTTTGATTTCCAAAGTCAGGCAACAAAGGATATAGAGCTCCTTGCTCTCTCTGGGAAGGCTGTTTGTTCTTGGAATGCAGCCACCAAGCTGGGAAGAAACCCACACAACTTGGAGAGGCTGAGAGGGAGGGGGACTCAGCCTCCCAACATCCAGCCCCTGCTGCACTGCCAGCTGACAGGCAAGTCTACCTGGCCACCCCTGTGAGTAGCCCCAATCTTGGACCAAACCCTCCAGCCCACAGCCAAGCTGCTCCATCTGACACCCAGTGGAACAGACCAGGCTTCCCTGATGCTGCCCACCCTGTGAATTCAAGAGCAAAAATAAGTGATTTTTATTGTTAAAGCTGCTAAATCTTGGGGTGGTTTGTTACACCACAATAGATAAAGTGAGCAGTACTTATATTCAATGCCATGGGCCAGAATTCACCATCTTACATGCAGATGCTTAAAGTCTCTAAAGAGAGACTTTAAGCATCTGCATGTAACAACATTTAGAGCTAAATAAGTACCTTGTTATTATTAATTAATTTAACTGATCTGAACATTTCATAGGACCAAAGGAATTGTTTTTATTTTGTTTGTTTGAATTAAATGGGTATTTATAACTTGAAAAAGGAAAAGTGTTACTTTGCAATTTTCTTCTTTGAAATTCTTATTTTGAAGTTGAAGTGATCAAAATGATTTTTAGGAACTGTTGCTTAAGCTAAAAGTTAGATTTTATAGGGTAGAAATTGTTTGTCAACCTAAAATATTTGAAAAGACACGCGCACACAGTAATGGAATTTGAAATAGCTAGAGGTGACATTTTCCTGTGACAAGAACTGTTCCTTTCATGCACCTGCCTTTGTTTTCACTACTGATTGTATGAGAGATTGGTGTCCAGAGTTTTTGAAATAAATCACAAAATACAATTTTCTGAGCAGATTAGTTCTGAGACATGGAACATGAGTGCAGTCCACTAAGTCGGCTTTTTGGCATCTCAGGGGTGTTATTCTCTCTCTTCAATCAAATAGGGGGTGGGAGGAAGTGAGAGCTAGTTAACACATGTAAATTTCTTAATCACTTCCTTCACCTCCAGAGAAAAAGAAATATAAAGTAAAAATAGAAATTATAATTCTTGTTTAAAAGAATAATGAAAATGTGGTCTAAGAGCCATAAGTAGTCTCGTGTAAATGTACAGTGTCCCAATGGGTAGTTAGCAGGAAGAACAGGCTCTACAGGGAAATGGTCTTTATGTCACGGGGAAAGGTTACCATTCAACTGTGACAGTCTTAGAAACCCGCAGACAGCTCTAGGAAGAGAAAGATATACTAGTGGTCCTAAGAATCTTTCACACCTCCCTACAAACCTGAGCCCAGTTTCTGAGTCATATCCTCTGTGTGCCAATTAAGTCCTATGAGTAATCTGGTTGATTCATGCAAAATCAGAATTTTGACCTGAATGACCCTGGTGACTGCATTTAACTCTATACTTCGCTACTGCTGGATAAACCTATTCTAGGTCATAATTATTTTTGTTGAAATGTAGGGCCAAGTTGATATTGATTATATCTAGGATATCTCTTTGCAAAGATGAAAACATTTATTTGTTGGAGGTCATCTATCAAAATCTGCTAACAGACCTATCCTTTGAAGTCTTGACTCTGACGTTTTTTTACTGGGTCCTGAAATTCATAGATTACTGAAATAATCTATGAGTGAAGGGTTGGCAAACAAGCAGAAGATAGAAGAAAGCATATAAAAGTCCATAATCTAATTTACAGGGTAACTGGTGCTACAAAAATAGAATTTGAGATGGCCATGAGGAAAGGTGACATTTTGTTTAGTTGTGGAGCTTTGCCTTATAAAAACAGGTGACTCAGGGACAAGGATGAGCGTGGCGCCACATTTGCTTGGGTGTCAGGTGGTTTACCTGCCCTCTCTCATCCTTCAACGATGTGGTAAAGATGTTATTAGACTCGAGACCTTAGCTTCTTCTCTGCTCAAACAGACATTTAAAACTTTACAGAGGTATACTTAATAAAGAAAAAGTTGAATATATTTGATGCATATATCTTGGTGAGTTTGAACATATTCATATACCTGGGACACCATTATTACAAACAAGGTAATAAATATCTCCGGCCCCTCCAAAAAATTTCTTGTGCCTCTTTGCTGTTTTTCCTTCCTGCGCTAAGAACACTCAGCATTAGCTCTAGCTTCTTAACAAGTTCTTAAACATAGGATGTCATGTTATTAACTACAGGTTCTGTGGTTTATGGCACACCTCTATTAATTCACCTTATATAAGGATAACGTCATAGTAATTGAGCAACTTCCCTCTTCCTTCCCCCACCCCCTGCAAGCACCATTCTCTTCTCTCCTTCTATGAGTTTGACTATTTTAAATACCTCTCCTAGGTGGAACCATGCAGTATTTGACTGACTTGTTTCATTTGCATAACGTCTTCTAGGTCCACTCATGTGGTCATTAATGGTAGAATGTCCCTCCTTTCTGAGGCCGAGTACTATTTCACTGGATGCATATACTGTGTTTTATTATCCATTCATCTGTTATGGGCATTTGGGTTGTTTCCAAATCGTGGCTATTGTGACTAATGCTGCAATTCGGTTTGAGAGTGCGAATGTCTCTTCAAGAAAAATAGACTTTACGATTTTATGTGAAATTATACACAAGAAAGTGGAAAGAAAATCCATGTAGATTTAGAAAAATAACAATAAATTAGCTGTAAATAACGACAATGCATGCCCATCCAAATTGTGGTTATTGGGTACCTACAAAATCCCGAAGGTAAAGATGGGTACTGCTAATCTGGAATTTGTTCTGCTTTTTAAAGCTAGATAGTCATTTACTGAAGCTAGTTGTTACAGAAAAAGGAACTAGCTATACTTTTCAAATTCCAACTGTTGAATGATACATTTACACCAACATTAGAAATGTACTTTGGCAACCATTTATAAAGACAGCTTATTTGAGTGACAGTTAACAAGTCCATTGCAGAATAAATCCAGCAGATGAAATACAAGTGCTCAGCCTGACTCTGTCTTATGAAGTTGACTTGTTATAGGTTTTTTAAAGCATTCTTTGAATTTTCAGACCTTGAATTGATTTCCATGTTGATATTTAATCTGATTAAGTTTAAACCATCTGTCTATAAACATTTCATAAATTTTTTTGTCTGGCTTTTAAAAAAATCAGTTATATAAGAAATAAAATGTAATAAACCAACTTGTAGTAATTTTATTATATTGTGGTATTTTAGGATCATTTATTGCTTATGGAAATTTAACCAATTTTAATAATGTTATACATATGTATATACATACATACACAGACAGACATACCATATATAGTCATTTCTGACTCAATATAATAAAATAAATCGTTTGCTATTCTACTTTATGGAAACAATAAGAACATTTATTGAAGCTTAACTTTTGAATACTTTAAATTTTTTTCATAAACTTTTTTCTTCAGTAAAACTTTTCTTAAGTAAACTTCATAATACTTAAATGTTAGAATTCTAGAACCAATGAGAACCAAATTTAATTTTAAGTTTCATTTACATTTCCTATTCTCCAGTGCAAATGCAATTTTATTTACTTCATATAAAATATGTAGATTTATGGTTATACATATTAAAAGCTTTCTAATGTACTAATTTAAAAAAATTCTAGTATAGTAAATGTTTTTGAGTTTTTATTTAAAAGATGTCCTGATATTAAATATGCCTTTTAAATTTTCTTTTAAATGTATGCCTTTTATAGGCACACATTCTTATTTGAAATTGATATGACTGTAAAAATGTGGTTTGAAAAAGCTAAAAAAAGCAAATATATTTTAGTGTTTGTGTATGTATACATGCATGGGTGTGTATAAATAATTATTTCTATACCTAATTGGTAGACAAGTATTTCAGTTAAAGACTGACAATAGGGTGTCAGAATTGTTTCCCCCTCCCCTTAAAATCTGGCTTGTGCTAAAGTCATTTTAATGGATTATAGAATGCTTTCTGGGGGAAATGAAATTGCTGGCTTCTTCTTGGCATAGAGAAAGTTATAGTTTTAGAATTCTGTTTAAACTAGTAGGAGTCTTTGGCAATGGTTAGAGTTAGTGTTTCCTAAGAAGAATGAAAGAAAAAAAGTTCTTAGATCTACTTTGCAAAATAACAACCTGCAGGCTAAGAAAAGTCATAAAATTGAAAGCATTGCCATTCAACTAAGTAAAAATCACTTCATTCTTTCCTAAGACTGTTGTTGGCATTTATGCATGTATCAGAAAGAAAAAAATAACTACCACCCTCTGTACCAATAATGCATCTTAAGTAATTCCAGTTTTTAAATGGTATTAACACCCACACAGAATTCATACTTCTACTTGTGAGAAAACATTTACAATGATCGTTACTCAGAAGCCATTTGAAATATAAAATAATAAGTAAAAAATAACACCCTCAATTTGTGTATTTTAAAAATTTTATATGGCCTTTTTTTTATATTCATTTTGCTGTGTTTCTTTGCCAACCTGCAGTACCAAGAGAAAAGAATTTTTTTCTAGTCTATTTATATAGTTTATTGGTTTGATCTTATAAGTTGTGCCCAGCCTAATTGATCCTTTTCAAACAATCCTTTTCAAAAAAGGAGATGGAAAATTACTTATAAGAACAGGAAAATGTAACCCAGGGCTTTATTGTTTGATTGTGACATCAATAAATCTCTACCTCCAGCTCTGCGCTCTCCTCTGCTTATTTGTTATTTATCTGCTGACAGTTCCCCCTAGGTCCACACTGGAGAGTCCATAGTTTTTATACTCGCTTGGAACCTGACCCTGAATTCCTGTCTCTCAGCCGAAGCAGATGGCCTTTCCTCCTGCATTTCCGGACAGTACTCAACAGTCGACTCTCTGTGCCTTCTTTCACTGACACACCATGGGTGTCCATCCTCGGTTTTAATCCCTAGTCTCCCCAGAAAGCTTGACCTCTTCCAGCCCATTGCTAATCCTTGCACCTGTGTTTTTCAGCCTCCCTTGCTGTTCTTAGCTCATTTCCATTTTGTTTTACTTATGTACATGCTCAGACACGAGCTAAGTGAGCTAAAGCAATTACAACTTCATTGTAAAAACAACACATTTCTTTCTATTCTGCTACCTCTTCAATCTAATATCTTTTCTCTTACTGCCCTTGCACTGCCTAGCTATTTGAAAGAGAATTCTGTCCTTTCTGTCTGCACCTCTTCAAATATCCATTGTTCTCTTAACAGGCGGTGTATGGCTGCAGTTGCTGTCATTCTACCGAAGATCACCAAATGACTTGAAATCACCAAATTCAGCCAAGGATTTCTCAGGCCTCATTTTTTAAGCCCTGCTTGGACATCGAACACTGAGGAAGAGAAGCCCACTGTCTACCAAAATGTATCTGTCCCTCCCACCATAAAGTTGATTGCTAGGAAGAGGCTGCCTGACTATTGTATTTACATTTGTCTGTAGCTGGTTATTTCTGATGGTGTCCAAGTAGGATGTAAGTCTCTTTCAGATCAAGGATGTTTTCAGGCTCTCTCTCTCTCCCCATCTCTCAAGCAATAACAAGAAGGTCCTTTGGGGTCCAGTGCCATGATACAGAAGGAGCATTTCTCCCTGAGAGGCCCACCAACCAGGACCACCTATCTTGGACTGTTATATGAGCAAAAAATAAACTTCTAATATGTTAAGTCACTAAAGGACTGGAATTTATTGGTAGCCATGTATAGCTTATCCTTACTGAAGCAGATGCTGCAGACCAGTATCTCATCTGTCTAACAATTTCCTCCCTAGGACTTAACAACATGTACCTTCCTGGCTCTTCCCCACTCTCTGGTATTTCTTTCTAGTTCCTTCTGATTATGCCTCTTCCATTCCAGCTCCATACATGAACTGATTCTGTGTTTAGAAGGTTTACTTTTTTACCTTTTGGGTAAGCACCACTGGGCTTTCCACCTCAGCGCTCTCTTTTATGTTCATCTGCCCATGAGTCCAGTGATCATCTCTATGAGTATCATTCTGAAACCCATTTTTCTAAGCTCCATTATTACATGTTCATGTCCTGCTTTATTAGTTAAAGTTATTTTGGTTGGTTGAGCAAACAAAGGAAAAAAGTACAATTTTTATAACAAAAAAAAAGTCAAACAATCAAACTTGGAAAACGTCAGAATCGGGACACTCTAGGCAGATACTGGAAATGTGTGGCCCTCTATATCTTCTGTTCAAAGTGTTGAATTCAATATACTTCTAAGTTTAGTAAGACTTTTCTGATAAAGAGACCAGTGGATTGATTTGTGTTTTGGAACAAGCTCCTTATTTCATTGTGGATGGTTTTAGATGAGCGTGAGTCCAGAGAACCAGCCACGCCCCAAAACTCTGGTTGGCCTGCTTGAACAAATTGGTTTAAACTAGAACGGGATCATGTTGAGTTTGAGTTAAATTATAATCCATAAAATGAGGTTCCTAATTATATTTTGTTAAAGGCTATTATCCTGAATCTTGGCCCCAATTTGCTCTACATGTGGCCTGGGACTGATCTTGAATCTGGCATTAGAACTGAAAACAAAATAAAATCTAACCAGTCTGTACTGCTGGTTAAATAAATTGATGAGAGTATTAGTAATTAATATAATTTAATACCTATTTTGGGTGTATACAGCTTATTAAAATAGCTTTCCTGCATCTCTTCATTCCATTTTTATCATTAAGGGAGAAAAGTATTCTTAATATACTTACTTTATGGAGAACACTTCAAATAATAATGTTAATTTTTTTGACCATAGATAAATAATCAAATGACATAAAAGCTCAAGAACACTCTGTTAGAATTTGCCATCACTGAAATTCAAGAAACTAGCTTTAACACAATTGAAAAAAAACCATCAATTGATATTAAATAGCTTTATTCTTTCATTCAACCAATATTTGCTTTGTGTTTGCTTTATGACAGATATTATGCTTCTCACAGAAATACAGAGATGTTAGGTTTAGTTGCAAGTGAATTTAGCATAATGAGGACCATATTCAAGCCATGGGGAGTAATAAGAGCTGTCATAAGGATCTCTTTGGAAGCACAGAGAAATATAGCAAAGGCAACTTTATAGGAGCAAGGAGAATCCCAAAAGGCCATGCTGGGTTGAATTTTCCTTTTATAAATATTTCATGATGATAAAAATAATATATATAGAATATTTGCAAAATGCAACAAGTCTAAAGAAGAAAGCACAAATCAATTATAATTTCACTATGCAGAAATAATTACTATAAATCCCCATCCAATTAATATCTATGGTTATACATACGCAGTATTTAAATAAAATTGATATCATAGTATTTATACTATATTGTCAACTTTCTTGGTAGTATGTCATAAATATTTTCCAAAGCTGTTAAAATTATTTAAGAAACCCGGTTTTTAATGGCTATATAATTTTGATGGCTATATGATGTTTCACCATACACGATGCATGAGTCAGGGTTGTTGGTTGCAAGCCATAGAAACTGACTCTGGCTGATCTAAGGAGAGAAAGATTTATTGAGAGGATATTGGACATCTCATAAAGTTACTGAGAAGACTGGAGATGCAGACTCATAAAATGGCACAAACAATGGAAGAGGAAGAACCTGTCTGGTGAGGACATAACTGCTCCACCTTTTCATGTTGGATGCTGCAGTTTTTCACCCAGCATTACAGCCACAACTGTCCCAGAAACTAGATGTTGCTTCCAACATTACCTTGTATCTCTGCCAGAAAGAATTTTCTACTGTCTATACTTCTTTGTAAAACTGATTCCTTATTCAAATTTGAGAGGGAAAGAATCTGATTGGATGAACCCAGTCAAAAACTGACATCCGATTAGGAAGAGAAGGTGGGTAATTGTTGTGAGCTCAATCGTATGCCTCCAACATATATATGTTGAAATCCTAACCCCCCAGTTAACTCATAATATGACTTTCTCTGGAGATAGAGTCTTTAAAAAGGCAAATATGTTAAAATTAGGCTAATAGGGTGGGCCCTAATCCAATTTGGACATGGACCAGTACAGAAGGGAGGCAGTGTGAAGACACAGAGAGAAGAGCATCCGAGCCAAGGAGCAAGACATCAGACAAAACCAACTGTGCTCAGGCTGTGATCTCAAACTTTGAGCTCCAGAATGGGGAAAAATTAAATTTAGGTTGTTTAAGCCACACAATCTGTGGTTCTTTGTTACAGCAGCCCCAGCAAATACAGTACAGTGTGTTACCTTTTCATTTTCTGTAACTTTCATAAAAAAAAACAAACACTGCAGAGATGTGCTATAATAGATTTACATGATGTCCTGTTAACATATGGTTAGATTACTCTTTTTCCATTTTTAATAAATTCCAGGTAGGGGAATATTTTAGTATGTAGAGTCTGAGGAAGGCCATTTCAACTTATATTCTCATGTCATGTTTAAAAGTTGTCTATCTCATCACTCTTACCAGCACCGAATGCTTTCATAGATGAAACATGCTTTATATGATATGTTTTTCTCTGCTCTGGGGACACGGAGCATCTGGACATCCACCACTGGTCATTTGCAGCTCTTTTGCCTACTTACATATTTTACCCATTTTTGGATTGTTCATTAACCTCATACTGATATGAAAAACTGTGCATTAAACAGTGCATTAAACTTATTTTTTCTGTTTTCCAAATTAATGTATAATATAGTATTTTCACCTTTAAAAAGTTTATTCTTTGTTTTAATTGTATCCAAATGTATGAAAAGTTTCCTCTATGGGTAGTTCCTTTCCTTTTACATTTAAGAAAGATATTTCTCAATACTAAAATAATTCACACTTTCCTTCACTCTTGAAATGACACGTATAGGACATTCCTCCATGACAACTTTGGAAGCCATGACTGCACCACCTCCCTCCTTCTGAAGTTACCGCAATAAGGAGAAATGGTTTGGTCTTAAAAAAGAGAGAGAAGCTACTTGATGCAACATTAACCAGTGGCAGCTTCTCCCCCTGTAGGATTCCACACGAGACTTAATTAAGATCACACAAAACGTGGGGCTTTTGTAAATGCAAACGGATAATTTACTGGCTAGAATTATTTTTAAAAAGTGTTTTTCACTCTGGACTGCACAAGAGAATGATCAAGGAGAGCTTTTAAAGACATCCAGGGCCCGACTTCCAAAGACAGGGATTCAACTGCTCTGGGTGGGGCTCGGGCTCAATTATTTTTTGAACTTCAGTAACTTTGAGATAGACCCAACACTGAGAACCACCATTTTAAAGCAATTGACAGAGGAAATGAGAGAATTCACCTTAGAAACTGGAAAAAGTTATAATAACATCTCTTCTAAATAAATGGATAGATTGTGGTCATTAATAAAAATATCAACGTCCAAGTGATACTGACCCTTCTCAAACTGATCTGTAGTTGCAGCCTATCCATAATCAAAGCAGAAAATAATTCATAAAACTTGACAAACTCATTCAAAGATTTTTATGAGAAAGGACTGAAAATAGCCAAAGTGCTCTTGGGGAAGGATGGGGAGGTGAAAATTTTCTCTTCTTGGATACCTAGATTGATAATAAGCTGTAATAACTGAAGTGCAATAATTAAAATCTGGACGCCTAGATCAGCAATTTCCAACTGGTGTGCTGCACAAATTTTTAAAACATGTAACACCTGACTGTTTAATCAGGGGCACTGACCTCTTTTCCCTGAGACTGTCGGATAAAAAATGACAACAGTCAAAACCACAATAGCCATCTGGTATGAGGGAATCAAAATTATACCTAATATTTTGTCAGATTGGTAAATGTATTTTTGGTGTGCTGCAGAATTTTAGTAGGTTATATGTGCCATGAGATGAAAAAGGTTAAAATCTCTGACTTAGGTTAATGATAAATTGTAATAATTAAGATGGCATATGACATTATCCTGCTGTATGTCTTAAATTTACAAATGTTACATATCACTAATATCTTTATAAAGCTGGAAGGAAAAAAGATGGTAGAGTGTCAAGCAGGAAAAGACAATTGACAGACACAATAAAGAGAACAGAAAGGAAACCATGTAGAAACACTGATATGCAAATACAGGTGTCACGCAGATTGCTAGGGGACTGTTATCTGTTTGAAAAAAAATGTCTCAAAGATTAGAAACATCCCTATATTATACACTACACAAAACTATTCCAGATGATAAAAGACATGTCTGAAGAATTTTAATAATTTTAGGAGAACATATAGGTGAATATTTCACGATTCTACATCAACAAAGATTTTCTTAAATAAGACCTTAAAAATGCTCATCTTTAAAGCAAAGTTACTAAGTTGATCATTTTTAAGAGTAAACAATAGCACAAGCTATACAATGAAGACTCGTTATGAACCAATGATTATGATTAATCTAATTCTATGAACCTCCCTAAACCAGGAAAAATAATATAATCAGTACAGTTTCAACTGCTGTTTTTACATCTTAACAACAACTGGGTTAATATTAAAATTACTGGCAGTTTTATTTGCATCCTTTTATTGAAAGGAAAATATATTTACATTTGCTACAAGCACCATTTAAGATGATTTTGGCTGAAAATAACAAAATGCATAACAGACAATGTCTTGAAAAACATAAAGGACATGACGCTCTTGTAACTTGAAAATTCCAGAGGTAATTAAGACTCTTGCTTTGTTTGTCAGGATTTGGCCTTTAAGGTTTTGCAATTCTTTCAGCAACAGCTTTCTCCTTTTGTTTAGCTAGTGTCATGTAAAGGTAAAATGTTTGTCACCTCCATGTTATTTCCCTGCCCACTTCCCTTTGACCTTTCACCCAGTTTCCCCAAACCCACCCGACACTGACCTGCTTAAACAAGTACAACCATGTGATACTCCTCATGAAGACATCCCAATTTCCTCCTGTCATGGCCCTTTCCTATTGACCCAGATACACTTGAATGAAGCAACACTTGTCCTTCCTACAGACCAATAAAGCCTACTGTCTAGGGATGGCGTGGCTCCATCTCCTTGCATTCAGCTGGAGAAACCCCACATACAGGACCAGCAGACCCCTGGGTAGACCCTCTGCATGTGCCTGCCTTCCTCTTCTAGGACCTGCGAGGACAGAGAAATCTTCATCACTTTCATAAGCCTCTCCATGCTGATATTCCCTGTATGCACCAGACCAACCGTTAAAATAAATAAATAATAATAATAAGTAACAGAATTACTTTTACAAAACAGCTAGTGTTGTGCTCAGGTATTCTTTTCTTAGAGTTGTAAGACTAGCATCTAGACCCAATGCCATGTAACAGAAAGAGTCCTCAAGCCATGAACTAAAGTCCCCAGCAGAAAACACAGCACACAAACTCTAGTGCATATGATCGTGGGTACGCCCGTCCCTGGGGCCAGTTGGCAGGGAATCACAGTGATCTGTTTAAAGCAATCACTGGAGTCGAGGGTTGGATGAGAGACAGGATGCCCACACAATCCTGAATAGGGGTCCTTCCTATTAGGGAGGAGGAAAGGGAACATGTCTGCCAGGAAAATAATGGAAGTACCCACTGTGCTTCACTAGAAATTAATTAAAAGTGAACTATTTAAATCCCACGTAAAAACATTAACAACGGAAACGTTTTGTATACTGTTGTCCCTCCACATCAGTGGCAGAGTGGTTCCCTGACCTGCGCAGATGCCAAAACCCAGGGGTGTCCAAGTCCCTTATGTAAAATGGCATAGTACTTGCATGTAGGCTGCGATCGCCTATGCCTACCTCTCCCTTCACTCTTGTTGATTCAGCATAGTGCTCAGTGTGTGACCAGTTCAAATTCGCTTCTTGAAACTTTCTGAGATTTTTTTTTCTGAATGTTTTTCCTTCTGCAGTTAGCTGAATTCATGGATGTGAAACCTATGGATATGGAGGACCAATGGTATGAATATCATATATTCTTCATATTTTAAGAACCTCTTTTTTACTAGTATCATGTAATCCTGATTACTGACACTATCTTTTTTACTATCCTGATTGCTATCTTTTATCTAATATTCTGCAGAAGTGAACTTGAGAATCAGAACCAGAATTCCAAGCCAGCAAAGTAATAAATATGCAATTTGCTTTCACTCGCCAATTGCAATGAAATTTTTCAAAAACCTCTTTTACTCCAAATGTTTTAATAATACTAATTTTTGAACCATAAAACTAAGTACACAATGTTAGAGGAGACAGATCATTAGTTTTACACATGATAAAAAGCTGTTCCGAAAAAAGCTATTCCATAAAAGGAAACAAAGCATCTTACATATTAGGTTTCCAGATTTCAGTGTAATTTGTCCCATCACGAATTACTTCCTTTCACTTGAGCCTCACAAATTCATGTTTGTGAACTGCTTTAATCTTGGACAAATTATTGCTTCACACTTAAATAACCACAATTCTAAGTGCCATCTACATGAAAGACAGTCATTAATGCAGTAATGTGACTGGAGGTACTATTATGTGACAAGTGGCCACTGTTCAAGGTTATTCTTGTTGCTCTGACTTCATAACATGATATGCACCATTCTTCAGATGGCTTAGTTTTCTGAAAAGACAGAGGCATTGATAATAGGAATGAAACGTCATCAGACTTGAAAATCTCTACAAATGTTTCAGTGTTTTTGTTCTGTATTGTAACACTACACTCCTTAGTTAAGGTGGTCGTCAGAAAAATTACCCCCCAAAGATGTCCCTGTGCTAATCCCTGAGACCCAGCAATATGTTACCTTATATGGCTAAAGGGACTTTTGAGTTGTGAGTAAGTTAAGGACCTAGAGGTAGAGATTATCTTGTATTACCAGGTTGGATCCAGTGTAATCACATGGGTCCTTAAACACAGAGAATCTTGCCTGTTTGTGATCAGGGGTTGATTTCTATAGAAGAATCAAAGACATGGAGTACTGCTGGCTTTAGAGATAAAGAAGGGGCTCCTTGAGCCAAGGAATGTGGGCAGCTTCTAGTAGCTGGAAACTGGTTTTCCTCTAGAGCTTCCAGAAGGAATGCAACCCTGCCAACACCTTGAATTTAGCCAGCAAGGTGATGCCAGACTTCTGAACTCCAAAACTGTAAGATAAAAAGTATGAATTGTTTTAAGCCACTAAGTTTGTAATGATATGTTCCTGAAGTGATAAAAAACTAGCACAGACACCAAGTAGACCCCAATATGTGAAGTATTTTCAAAATAGAAAAATACATTAAAATTACCTCCCCTTTAAGTGAGGTCTTGCATACTTATTGTGACATATGGTTTTTATTTCTTCCCTAAATTCTCAATTCTTTAGTTAGAAAAGATGTAGAATTCCCTTTACAGGATTTTACTGTTTTGAACATTCTTTATTTCTCAATAAATGAGACTAATCATAATTAAGTAACTTTGAAGTATTCCTTCTATATAGTTCCCCTGAGGTTTAGCGTAACACTTGGTTCTGTTTTTTCTGATATAAGTTTTGAGGTATACTGCCTAAGACTAATAGACTTCCAAAAACTATTAGTCAGTAGGCAAAGATGATCCACAGTTCTGACCTACACCATTCGCAGATTTCCCTAAATATGGTGGAAAGAACAGCCCTGTAATCAGAACTTAATCACTCTGCAGATTCTGCTCCCACCAGAAGATATAAAGTGACCTTTCCACCAAAGGACTGCCGTTGGCAAGGGTACCTCCTAGACTGAAGTTGGTGTTGACCACAATACCTGGGGTGGATGCCCTGTTGTTGTCGTTGTCCCCTGCTAAAGGGTTTCACCCCGTCACCTTGGTTCCTGCTTCATTTCTGCACCACACACTCAACACACAAGCCATGGCCTACAGTGACCTCTGTGCCCAATCTCACCCTATTCACACCCTGTTATTTCCCAACTGTCTAGTTGTCCTTCAGAAAATGTATACAGAACTCTGCAGGTGTTTTGCACACATTTGCATAATGTGAACCACGTATGTAGACGGATGCTTTCAGGAAGCCAGTTCCTGTAGGGTAACACACAGTTCTAATGCCTACCAGACTGAAGGCAGTTTTTGTACAGTTAGATTCTGGAGGAGCTGCTGTTTACCTTCTTACATGTAATAACCCAGTGGTGCACATCCAAATGTATGCATATTTATGTTCATATCCTACCAGTCAGCAATTGGAAGACACCCATAGAGACCACATACAAGTCCTGCTCTGGAGAGAGAGAAAATACATATTAATGCTGCTCTGCCAGCCGCGTTCAGCCCACTATTAGGACACAGGTGATAGCCTCACCTAAATACGATCCTACTCAGAAAAACCTGCAAATTATTGTTCATAGTGAAAAACATAAACTAGAGTTTTCTGAATCTATAAATAATGCAGTGCCCTTATAAATAAGTAGCATATAGTAATGCATAATAATATATAAAATTAGAAGACATTAGGGTATTAGAATCACAAAATCTTATCTCTCTGAGATAGCCACCAAGAACAGTTTGCCAATCATATGCCCCTTTATGCATAGTCACATGTAATTTTATGTAAGTAAGTAAATGAGATGTCAAATTTTCTGTTTTTGTTATAATAGCCTTTCAATTTTTAAATTCAATCTGTGTTATTTTGAGTTTTTATTCCCTCTGTCCTTGCTGAATTTTTCCTTTCCCCATTAAAATGTAATCATATATAAATGTGTTTGTATACGGGCCTGTGTTTTTCTACCTTTATTATTTGCTGCTAAAAATGGAGATTCAGAGGAACAAGTTCCAACATTTGCTTTAGAAAAGATTTCATTACGTTTTCAACATGCAAATGTTAGCCAGATGTCTAGTATTAATGGAGGAAGCAGAGTGGCCCTGCCTGGGGGAAGATGATTTAGGGGGACAGCTAGACCCCCCTAGGGACTAGGCTTTCAGCTAGAGAGGAAATGGGGGTTTCCAAGGGGAAGAGCGAGAACACCTGAGCAAGTGGCAGTGTGCTGGCCTAGTAGGACCGGGTGGGAAATAAACCTGGCCAATGAGAAAGTTCTCGGGCCAGGCACAGCCAATGAATAAGGAAGACTCACAGCAGGCATTGCCATCCCTGTTTTATTGTGTTGGAATTGCTCTTTGTCACCTGCAGTCTTCAGTAAAAATCTGCTACACTGTGAGTGGCCATGTGACATTAGGAGAAAGAAGGACTAAGGGATCTAAATGATAAGGAAGTACGGGAAGACAAAAGATGAGTGGTAGCAGGACTGAATCTCAAAATGGAAAGAAAGCAGGACAGTTGAGTGCAGGGTGACCTGCAGACATAGCCCTGAGACCCGCAGACATGTGGGGCAAGGACTGGTGCTGGAGAATATGGGATGGAAATGGCTTTTGAATATCTGAGGAAACGTAACCAAGAGAACTCTAGGTAGGACTCGGGAACACTAAGTAGGCAGACAATTTAGATCATAACTCCTGTCATGTCAATTTTCTTAACCTAAACTAGAGTCAATGAGCAAATATTTCTAATACTTTAAGTGCCTATTGACAAATCACTCTGCAAATTATAGTCCACTGACTTGTGTATGTAAATTCCTGTTTTATATCCAGAACCAAAGCCAGCCTCTGTATTCTCTCTTTGTCAGTCTGATTGGTAAAACAGTACATATCTTGGTTAGAGGAAATTTTCAGTTGACTTCTAATAAGGTTGAATTTTTTTATTTTTTGTATTTATTTACTGTGACTTTAGATAACACAATACTGAATATAATTTTGGGGTAATATCCACCTAATCCCATTACCTACTCATAAGAATATCCTATGATTTTTTTTAACGAACCATTTTATAAATGTAATAAAAGGAACATTTTTTTTAAAATAACCAAACTCATTTTGTAGAATTTGTAACAAGGTTCACTTTACTACATAGATAATTTAAGCAGAATTATCTACAGCAAACAATAAATGCTTTTTTAAAAAGTGGTAAATTTTCTATTACTTCCTCATGAGGCCATGCTGGAAAGCTGGAAACCCAGAGATAGACGTGACCAACGATTATCTGTGACTTGGTCAGGTGGCAATTTCTTTTCTCATACTGTCATGTTCTGTCCCATTTGGGTTCTGCATTGGAGGAAGGGATAAGAGAGACTGAATTCTCTCCTATTTGCTATAAAGAACATCTTAGTTCAGGTTTGAGCCAAAAGAAGGATCTTCCCCTGTTCAGAAACTCCTAGTAACTATTCTCCTGAGACACAGGATATATCAGTTTGCTAGGACTACCACAAGAAAACAGCTCAAATTGGGTGGCTTTAACACCAGAAATTGATTTCTTACAGTTCTGGAGGTTGGAAGTCCAAGATCAAAGCACTAGCAGGGTTGGTTTCTGCTCACGCCTCTCCTCCTGGCTTCCCGACACCCACCAACCTACTGTGCCCTCAACAAGCCTTCCCTCTGTGTATACACACTCCAGTATTTCTCCATTTTCATATAAGGACACTGGTTCTATTGGATTAGGGACCTACCCTTCTAAAACCTTATTTAACTTTAATTACCTTCTTTAAAGCCCTCTCTCCAAATATAGTCACATTCAGGTTATAGCTTCAACATATAAATTTCGGAGGGGGCACAATTCATAACCCAGAAGCTCAACTTGTACTGTTTTTGGCACAACCTGTAATGTGTGGGCTGTGCCATGATGGTAGTATATTGTTCAAACAGATGCCAAGTGGGACTTCATTACCCCAATTACTGTGTGGAAGTGGTATTTCTGGTTTTTAATGGAAAATGGATAATTCCATATTGAGACATGAATAAACCAGTGCATAGGTAATAAATGGAAGACTATAAACAAGTTATTAAGCAAAATTGGAATTACCATAAAAAGAAATTATTTCTGTATCCCAAAGCCAACTATTTAAACACTAAAACTACAGGTGAAAATGGTCTGAAAGATCGGGCCTGTGTTAATACATTGGTGTATTAAGAAAGCCAACGATCAGCAAACATTCTACCCGGGACTTTTACCTTTAGTTCTTCTGACATTTATAAAGGTCCTCTCCTCCCTCCTCTTTTTATTAATGATTTAGGGGCTTTCCAGCTGCAAGGCAGCTTTGAAGTTACATTTCTTCCTAGAAATACAGACTTCCTCCAAAGATTTTTCTCTAAATCCTCTTAGAGAATGTGGCACTCAGAGCTTTTGTTCTCTAAGCACTCTCTGACGGCACCAGTGAACTCAGAATAAGCAGGCTGGCTGGGTGCGCAAAGCCCCTCTCAGGGCAGACAGACGCCGTCAGGTGTTGCAGGATCCCGCGGAGGGAGACGCAGCCGCCCCCCCCCGCCCCGCTCTGTTCTCACCATCAGTATCTTCACTTGGGGACATCACAGCAATAATGTACACCGTGTGTGTGTGTGTGTGTGTGTAACACATGTCCTCCCAAGAGTTACATATTTACTTAATTACATATCTTTATTTTCCTCTTTGAATACCATTCAGTACCTCATAGGGCTCTTATAAAAATGTCAACAAATTGTTCTTATTATCTCTGAGTTCTTTAAACATGGAGTCCTCCTTTTGTTATCTAAAATAAGAATCGATTTGGTATTTCTGAGCACTTTCCACAAAGGTCTGGTGTGTTATCCTTTCATTTTATGAACTTTTAAGATCTCTAGACAATTCTAGAGGCTTTTAATTCTGCTATCCAGCATGACTGTGGCTGGATCATTAAATACTGGTCTGAGACAGCTGATTCTTATAGATAGACAATTTCAAAAAATATTTCTAACCTGACACAATATTAGTAGTATAGAGTCCTGTGTATTGAATAATTTGTTCTCTGATGGTAAAGCAAAAGTTTTTGTGCCCTTTTGAAATGCCATTAAAGAATGAAACTGAACAGTTTGTAATCCTAATTGGGAATGACAAAGGTTGGATTAAACTTGTAACTTCAGATTCTGTTTTCTGTAGTTAATAAGATGTTGTTCTACCATGAATCTGCAAAGAAGTGACCTGTCTTCAAGACGTTCTGGGGATGTTCTTAAAGAGATATAGACAGAAAGCACGCCAGTGCCCAAGGCCTTGCTGGCTGTCAGTGACTCTGTCTGCCCTTTGGAGTACTAGGCTTTTCCCTTTGAAGTGGGGAATCTTTGTTCAGAGCAAGTTCTGTTTTGGTTGCATTTCCTTTTCAGTTTTTCAATAATTATTGTGTTCCATGTAATAAGCTTTTGGCTTAATGTCATTTCAAGTAATCTTAGGTATCCCATATCCTTGGGAAAACTCAACTCATAGCATGAGAATCTATTCACAAAGGTTTTTTTTAAGGTGAGAGTACTCCACCCCTGCGAACCGGTCATGTGTTCACTGGGCATATTTAAAGACTGTGTTTCTTTCATTAATGGTATGTTAGAGGTCTAAATGAGTTCTGCTTGGCTTGACCATCATGTAGCCTAAAATATGGTATTTAAAAAGCAGGTAAATGAAAAATAAATGTATCATAAAGGATTTTTAGGTCATCGAAACTACCAGAATGTGTTGTTGTAGAGGGAAAAAAGAGTTGTGTGGTTTTTTTTTTAAATACTCTTGGGTTCCCTGACCGGGGCCATGCAAATTAGATGGAAAAATGGCAAACCAACAAGGGAAAAGTGAACAGAGGTTTATTAATGCATGTATCACTCATACACACAGAACTCAGTCATGAGAAACTCCAAGGGGTATTTAGAAACTGGGGCTTGTATACCATCTGAACAAAGGACAATTCATTTACAAAGGAGTGACAAAAAAAAAGTGTTTAGGCTTCAAAGGGCAACAAACTGTGAGAAGGTAAATATATGGAGAAACAAATGAAAGGTACAGGCTGGTTAGTGAGATGTGTCTTGTTCCATCCCTGAGGACAGTCCCAGGCTGTCGCCAATGATTAAGAGTCACCCTGCCCTTCCTGGTGCAGAGCGGAGAGGACAGAGTTTGTTCTGAGTCTGCTTTTTAATTCAATTGCCTTCAATTTAAAATAATCATACTCTGAATCCCTTCAATGTTGTAATGCATTTGTCAAAATCTACAGACTGTACATAAAGAGTGAACCTTAATATAGACGATGGACATTGGTTGATAATGATATATGTTCATCAGTTACAGCAAATATACACTATGGTACATGATAATGGGAGCTGTAGAGGGGAGGGGGTGTGGTATACTGCCCTTTCCTTTCTGCTCAATTTTGCTTTGAAAATAGATCTGTTCTAAAACTAAAAACTCTATTGGAAATAAAACAGGAGGTGTGATATTAGAAATGTGTGTTCCTTGTTCCCCATTTCTGACACAGAGCTCCTAAAACCCTCGGAATTTCCCCAGCATCTTTTCAGGGTCTTGTTATTCATAACAAGATCCTCTTGGATCACATCTGAGTTTATCCTAATACTATCACTCATAGTAGAAACCCTTAGATAGCCTCATAATGAGACTGGAAACCAGAAAAAAAGAAAATTATTAGAGGGTTGGACAGTCCAGCTGCCCTCACCGATCTATGTGGAAGTGGGGGAGGCTGGAGGCTGAGTTATAAAAACTCTGGAAATATGAGATTCAGAGAGCTTTCAGGTTGCCAAGCACACCATGGTGCTGGGAGGAAAGCACGCCCGGAAGGGATGGAAAACTCCTGCCATGTCCCCATACCCTGCCTTATGCATCTCCTCTATGTGGCTGTTGCTGAGTAATCCTTTATAATAAAGCACTACATACCAGTAAAGTGTTTTCCTGAGTTCTGTGTGCCATGCTAGTAAATGATCAAGACTGAGGATGGGGTTGTGGGAACCCCTATACACAACCTGTTCGTCAGAGATATGGCTGGCCCAGGACTTGTGAATGGCACCTGAAATGGGGGGGAGTGTTGTAACACTAAATCTTTTAATTTGTGGGCTCAAATTCTGACTCCAGATAGATAGTGTCAAAATTAATTTGAATTGTACATAATGCACCTCATTGTTGTCAGGAGATCTGACAATTTCACAGTAGATAATGCAATTGTGAAGTGCTTGAATAAAGTAAAATTTGAAATATGCACTAAATACAACATAACTTTCATTTAGAGCTGCAAAGATCTACAAATAAGAAAAGCTTTCCATGTTTTATAAACACTTCTAAATCAAGATGAAGAGCAAACTACAAAACAATGTGCTAATATTTAAGTAGAGTGCAACTAGACAAATAGTCTGTTTTTACTGAGTCCAAGCTGGCCCTTCTCAGGTATTCACTTCCAAAGACTATAGATGAAATTCTCAGTTGCCTTGATGGTAATGGAAAGAATACAGAAACCACACTTTCAACATCTTTCCACGTTTTCTGTAACAATAGTTGACTCACAGTAACATCTAAAAATGCATAGTACTTTATTTGAAAGTTCTTTTCTGTCCATTATTTCATTTGATCTTATTCACTACCTATACTGATCCTGCATTTTGAATGTCACCCATCAAATTCAGAACTCTGGGTGGAATTCCAAAAGAAATTCATTGATCTTTTAGGTGTTATGTGGTCTGGGTAGCACATATACATAAATGAACCAGCTCTGTGGTCCCAGTCATTGTTCAAATTTTCTGCTGTGCCCTTGCAAAACTGAAATTGTAATTTAAGAGGCATATTGCACAACTTCAGAAGAATGCCACAGTGCATATTTCAATCTTTATTTGTTCCTAGATTTTTAACATAAAGTGGAATGCAAATGTTCCCTAGTATTCCCTGTGTGACAAAAATTATATTCAAAAAGGTCTCTGCAGATGGCCAATGATGAAAGCCATTATTATTATAGGTAGTTAAGGTAAAGAAGAAAGGAAATGTTTTTTTTATGATTCCAAAACTTCAAAAGAGAGAGAAGAAAGGGAGTTGTTCTTAGATTACTGGGGAATAAAAATACTATGCTTCTAGGACTAATTCAGTAGAAGTGAAATCAAAATGCGATGAAACTAAACCCTCTTTATATACAAAGGACATAACTAAATGTCTCTCCCTCACAATGAATGAGAGAACCACTGATAATAGCCCATGCTTGAGATGAGGAAAGCATTGATAAGAGATACCAGCAAGCCATGGAATCTATTTCATCTGATACATACAACGTGTTTTCAGCTAAAGCACCAATGATGATTCTAGAAAATTCTTACTTATATTCAAGTGAACTAACAGAAAGCAAAATAATTCAAGAGTTCCCAGCCAATGTCTGGAACCTCCTTATCAAAACCTTTGTTCCTTGAGATTCTTGAGAACTTATATGCATATATCTTGCAACAAATCAGACAAAGCAAATGAGCAAATTACACATATCATTAATGTGAACTTATTTAAATCCTTCAAAATGTATGTACTGTAAACAAGCTCAAAGCTATAGTTATGAGTAGTTTGAAATACCCAACAAAATGATTAAATCCATTACCCCTCTGTACTGAGACAAATTCTGCATCCCAAAAGCCACAGAACAGATTTCAGAAGCTTAGAGGAAAGAATTCAATATGAAGATTTAACCCTAGGTCCAACACGCTTCTGGCCTCAGAGATCTGAGTAGCTATCTATTCTGAATGATGGCAAGAAAGTTCATTCTTGGAGTCATCCAGGGTTCAAACATCAGCTCTGCTACTTCTATCTCTCTGATAATATGGCAAACACAACCTGAAAAATTACATGAGATAACACTAGTTTACAAAGTACTAACCAGTTGTACAGTATTAACATCAGGTATGAAAATTGGATAAGCAGTCATCCAGTCACACCCAGGAACGAGACAACTGTCTTTGTCTACTTGGGCTTTTATAACAGAATACCACTGACTGGGTGGCATCTAAATAAAAAAAAGAGATTTTTTTCTACAGTTCTGGAAGCTAGGAGGTCCAAAACCTGGGTGCCACAGTTTCAATATCTACCGAGAGCCTGCTTCCTGTTTTCTTGCTTATTTCCTCACAAGGCAGAGAGGACAAGAGGACTCTGTGAGATCTCTTTAAGGGCACTAATCTCATTCAGAGGGGGTTCACTCTCGTGACCTAATCAGCTCCCCAGAGCCCCACTGCCTCACTTCCTACCACAGTCACACTGAGAGTTCAGATTTCAGCCTATGAATTTGGGGGGGGGGGTGGACACATTCAGTCCATAACACCAACTATCTAAGCTAAGCAGGGCAGGAGGCAAAAGATGACATGCAGGACATCGTTAAACATACATTCATTCATGTGTTCACCAAATATTGACCAAGCCCGGAACGGTGCTAGGAACACAGCATACAAAAATAAACAGAATAAAATCTTTGCAAGTTGCTCACCATCTAGTGGAATATTTCATATCATATGATGGGGATTTTTTTTCTTAGATTTATTAAGGAATGTAATGGGTTCTCAACTCAAAATTTAAATTTAGGAAAATAGTAAGATTAAAAATAATAGCTATTTTATGTACTGGGCACTGCTCTAAGCGATTATGTGTATATGTGTGTGTGTGTGTGTGTGTGTATGTGTGTGTGTGTATGCTTTTAATTCTCAGACACCCTCAATGAAGTAATTGTTATTACTGTCCTCATTTTACCCACCGGCAGACACAGAGAGTTAAGTAACCAGCTCAAGGTCACACAGCAGAACCTTTCAATACTTTGCATTGTAAATTTCTTAGAGTGATTAGGGTACAAATATTTCCTAATTTTTTAAACTATGGAAACTTTTTTCCTCCAATGGATAATAATAGAGGATCAATGTTTTAATAGGAACATGAGGGGTGAGGTTATACAACAAACTAAAAGCGAAAAATAAAACATTATTTCCAGTCCTTCACATCGAATATTCCCAGTTGCCGAGGCTTTGTGCTCAGGTGTTCTATTATTGCTCTAACAGGTTGGCGGATACAGATGGTAAACAGACAAGGCACTGTGGAACAGAAGCTTGAGAATGGCTTTTCAGCACACCTAGTAATGACAGCATCATGGAGATTTGGATCATTATTGAGCCATAACTTAGAGGAGAAAAAGAAATCTGACAAACCTTTTCCATAACAAGATCAAAGAGAATATGACAGATTGTGAAAATACAACCTTATTCTTCAAGTTGCTAATTTGTCTTCTTGCTGCTTCCTGGAGAAGCAGCTTCTGAAGGGCCCTTTCATAAAGGAAGTTTAACAAGTGGTGGAGAATGCCCTCTTGGATGAATGGTTTAACCTCCATGAGCAAATAGGGCTTTTATTGATTTACAAGAGAAAAGGTGCAAAAAGGGAAAGGAACCTTTTTTATTTATTTAGAATCTGAGTGTTTAGCATCACCATCACAGGTCATTGTGGGTTCCTTAAAAATAAAGCAGAATAAAACATAGGGAATTATGTATTCCCTATAGTCCACTTAAATATAGTGAATAACACTTACATTTGAATGTTTTTTATCCTCCTAAAGATTCTAAAAAAATTCAATGACAAAATGGTCAAATTGCTCATTACGCTAAACAGACTTAAAGAGCTCCTTTTTTGTATAATGAGCTTCTAGCACATTTTGTAGTAAAGCTAAACTTTATAATACTGTACCATAATTAATATAGTTTCTTTTCTGCACAAGAGTTTGATAAAGGCCAAATTTGAGAAGAATTTTTTTAGAAAATATTTCTAATGCATTAGATATCTCCAACCTATAGAACCACAATAATAAATAATATTCATAGATCCCAGTACTATTTACAAAATAGAAATGTAAGGATGTTGATAATATTTATGGTGGACAAATGAGAGGTCTTCTGCATGATGTTCCTATTTTCTCAAAAGAAGATGAGGCAAGGTCATTGGCAGGTAGAACAGGGATAGGTGGAGTGCCCACTTAAAATTTGCAATTTAAAAAATTGAAGTAAAAACAGCTAGCAAGTGTATGTATTTTTCTCTGGGACTATTTGACTCATAAAAGCATGAAGTCCACAATAATTTTGTTTGTTTGTTCATTTGTTTTAACAAGAATAGGGTCCTTTCCACAAACATCTGCAGGAGAAAGGCAAGGGAGTTCATTATTTACAAGGGAATGTTGTAGCTGTAGACAACAGAATCTGATCTGGGTAACAAGACAAATGAAGACTCAGGATAGGATGAGGAAGAATAGGTGGTGGTAGGTTTAATGGACAAGAGGTCTTCTGAGGTTGAGGGTGTAACCATGAGAGTCCATGGTTCAGGTTGATGGAGGACTAAACCTTTGACCTTTCACATGAATGACCTCTACTTCTTTTCATATATTACCTTGATTTGTTTTCATCAGGCCAAAAGAGAAGTATGCTTTACCTTTGCAGACAAGAAAAATGAAGCTCAGAGAAGTTCAGTGTGTTGTGTAAGATCCCAGAGTAAATAACAGTGGAAACTAGGACTGAAACCCAGATGTTCCCACTGCAAACCCAGAGCTCTAACCCTAAGGGTAAAGACATTTTTGTAAGAAGGCATTTCATGTATCTCTACTATCTGTTTAGTTCATCACTCTAAAAAAGAATGCCTTTTCTGGGTAAAGTCCTAAAAGGCAAAGGAAATGCAAAAGGGATAGGTAAAGTTCAGCACATTACTCAAACTATATCTCTTTGTGAAAATTCTCCAGACATATTAGGGACCCCAAGACTTAATAAAAGCATTTTCCACTGTATATCCCACTGTGAATTAGCAGTCTAAAAGAACCAAGCTGGTGTAGAGCTGCCTATGAAAACGCATGAGGACAAGGGGCCACAGTTCAGACTGCACGTCGTTGGACCTCTCAGTTTAAGGGCCTGAGCTTAAAATTGCTTCCATTCCATAAAGTGACCTGGATCCTTGAGAATACATGTGACAGATACAGGACCAGGAGCTTGTGTGTATTCCTGCCCATTGAAAAACAAATGACAGCTACCCCACAAATGAGTTTTACTAAAGGGAAACAAGGTCTATTTTCATTGAATGTCTCCTGGGAAGCAAGACAACTTCAGGTAAACAATTCTTACATAGAGTGTTTATGTGCCCAACTAGACAGGTCTTGAGAAATAACAACAGGGAGAGCACACAAATAAACCAGCAGAGCCTTACAGTCCCTTCAATGCCTTTATGTTTGTGGGTGCAGAGATTTCATTATGTCCTGCCTTATTTTTCACCAGAAGTCCTGAGGTACAAGGACTTGTACTGTTACATTTCAGAAAACTGTAAATAAAGATGCAAAACCAGAACCACAGAAAATATACACATGAGTAGAAAAGGAAAATATGTGAAAAAAAAAGAAAGTACATCTACAGAGTCCAGCAAAAATAAGGCCTGCTTAAGTGTGGCTGGTAGGGTAATAATATGGGTGTAATAACTTATAGCTTTAATTTGAACATTTCACCTAAAATGTCATATGGTGTGTTTGAGTGTGATATTGTTGTGTTACAGAATTGCATACTTATGATTTTGTACTAAAATCTTTTGTCATCAAAAAGGAGTGTTATTTGTGCCAGACCCTGTATGTAGGTTGAGAGGGTCTCCCTAATTGTGATAGTTAATCGGCAAATGTGCTCTAAGCTTCCTGGCAGTCAGCATCAGAGGGAAGAAAAGGAGTGGGATTACAGATGTCAATTCAGCAATCCCTTGGATATCTAATATTTGTTTATAAAATAGGGTTTTCACATCTCTGAACTCAGAGTTCTTGCACTTAGGATTCTGTCTTTCCTTCCTCACAGTGCAGGTGCAAACCCTGGCTCAGCCTGCACCTGCTCCCTAGATGAACCTCACTAGAGGGCCAGTGCCACCCCCAAAAGGAAACCCAGGGCTGCAAAGTGCCCTTGCTCAGAGGCTGCCTTGGGAGTTGTTCTATCTGATTTCAAAATTATCTCTACTTTGTTTTTGTTGTTATCACTGCTGGTGATAGTTGACTTTCATACCTCTATCCCAATACCTGAATATCTAGTTTGGGGGTTATCCTCTCGATTTGTCCATGGCTCTGGGTTATGCACTGATTCCCAGGTTAGAGCCTCACGTGTATCTACTGCCACCTCCTTTGGTCTCCTGGTCCCTTCCTCTTGGACAATGCCCTGATATAGCCGCAACCCTTACAAATGAAACTGAGTGGATTTCAAATATACACTCGTATTGAATTTAAAAATCAGTGACAGCCCTAATTAAGATGATTAAAAGAGGCTTGGTGAATGGCCAAAGCCATCAGTGAAAATAACTAAAACAAGATAAAAAGATTCAGGCAATGCCTGTGCATTTCTCTCTTCCTAAATCAAAGGCCACACATTGTCCTTATGTTATTAAATATATTGATCTCATTTGTGTTGTCTGCAACGTGGCCCTAAAGCTGGAGGGGCAGGTAGAAGGCACTTGCAGGCAAGTCTGGCACAGTGCCCAGCAGAACAGTTAGTGCACAGGCATAATGCATATCACCGATGATGAAAACTTCCAAAGGGTGAGAATAATTCGGAAACCCTTCAGAGGAAAACAACAAAGATGGCTATTAAACAGTTGAAAAGTGATCTACACTTAAGGAAAGGCTCGTAGAACTAGGCTATTTAGCCTGCAGAAGAGGCAGTTAAGTGCGGCACGACAATAAATCCACACTTGCTCGCTATCTGTTATACAGAGGATCATAAACAGCCGCTCTTCAACCGCCACCGATTACAGAACAAGGAAGACAGAACCAAAGTGGCAAATCGGCTCTAGGCAAACAGACATTTCTTTTGAAAACAAAATTGTTTATCACTAGATTCCGTGTTAGTGGAAGAAAAGTTACAATTTCTCTTCTGTTGTCTTTTTTTAATAGAAGGGCAGCCTTTTCTGTCCCAAACATCTCCTCTTTAATAAAAACAAAATTCCATATTTCTAAACCAGTTGTGATATTTTTTCTACTTTGCATATATATATATATATATATATATATATATATATATATGGATATGGATTTAATTTAATATCGGAAACCTGGCTAGGAAAAAACAGGCTATTTGTTACTCAGCTTAACAATGACCCACAACCTTCGGACCAACTAAAACAGGCTATTTGTGTATTTGACTTTGTGCCTGGAGACCAGTGCTCAGCCCAGCTCCAGAACTCCCCAATGGGGAGAGCATGCAGGGAGAACACCTTGCTTCCAGCCCTTTTCAGCAGCCTGCTTTCATCTCCCATATTATCTATGTCAAAGTCATAAATGTGCTAGCACCCAGAAGCTGAACCCCCAATGAACCCATGTTATTTTTGAAGGTCATTATGGATGTATTTGGTTACTAATAGTTGATGGAGCAGGGACACACAGGGCCACAGAAGCTAAACAATTTCTCCTCATCGCATAAATCATCCTTCCTCTGTCCCCTAGAAAAGCCCTCAGATCGGCTGGTACCTGAGGACAATCCTTTACTTAGACTTTGTTTTCAAGTAGATAAGAATTGTCAAGTGAAAAAAAATATGTGTCGTTTTATATGTTTTGTGTTTGTCTTATACATGAAGACTCCTCAGACTCAAGGCATAAAATCTCCATGATTTGGGCTTTATTTCAGTATTTGAGAATATAAACAGGTCCATTTGCTTGGAGAGCGAGTTAGCCTCGCTCAATTAAAGCTGAATTTATATAATGCCATCAAGCATTGATTATTGACATTTGGTGGCATTCAAGATGTTATTTACAGTCAGTGTACCAAATGTCCGTACAACTGTTTGCCTTAGGTTCAGGCCTCCAGCTCCCTGTTTGCTGAGGTTCACCTAACATATTGGCCCAATAAAGGTTCCTGAAAGAGGCTCTTCATGCTAAAGCAACTCCATAGAAAGCCATACATATGCAGCACAGAATGTATCAGCCATCTGTCCAGAAAATATATCCATATGCTTCCCAGTACATTTGTCAAATCAGACTTCAGCATAAGTCTTCATAATCACGTTGGAGAAAGAGCAATTTCTACCTCTCCCTGTATCAAACACATTAACTTTAAGCGGCTTCCTATTTTACTACTTTTTATATATTATTTAATTTCATTTTTTCAATAACCTTTGGAGGTAAGTGTCACTATACCCTTTATATAAGGAAATTGAAGCTTGGGGCAGTTGAGACTTGCTCTATGTTGCGTAGTCAGTAAATGACAGAGCTTCTGAATTCCCTGTAAAGGGAACAGGACACAACACACTATACAGTTACCTTCTATTGGGGTGGGAGGAACATACATATGTATCTTTCTCTTTTTCTCTAATATTAATATTAATATATATAAATAAAACACAGACATACATCCATATGTGTGTATGCATGTCCATGTAATGCATATATACACCAACAAGCCATAAGGTTAGCAAATGTCTCTACCTCTTTGCTTGAATAATTTAGAATCTTAAAAAATACATTTACCAAAAATGTCAGGGTTTGATTACACCATACTTTGAAGTCTTTAGAAGAAAAGCCAATAAATTGCAAATATTATTAGAGTCAGCCTCACAAATATAAAAGGGAGTCTGCCCTGTAACTTTCTTGGCACATGAAAGAGAAGTCGTTTCTCTCCATCTCCACAGCTTTACGTATCATTGGCACATTCTAAATATTTATTGAGTTAGATGTGCTCATCTTGTCCTCTGCACTTAAACTGCTCAGGTGCCAGCCAGGGGAAGCTGGAATATCCCTTATTAGTTCCTGCTTTGGCTTAGGACACAGATGGCTTTTGCTCTAGAATGCCGGCATATTATTTAATGATGATTAAACAGTTATTACCTATTAACATCTTAACACAAGCTAAGTTAAAATATAAGTAGCTCAACATATGGCAAGACTTCAAGAGGCTGCAAGGTCAAATAGATCATAGCTGGAAAGATCTAGAGTGAGGAGTTCTAAGCTTTTTAAATATTTGTCCATGAGACCAGTGGTCAGAATGATGGCCAAACAATAAAATTGCATTGATAACACTGGGGAGTAATGATGGTGGTACTAAATGGATGAGATTCAGATGTTGTCAAAGGCTAATGAGGAGAGTACTGAATCTAGATTTGTTTTGCTTGTAACCTTACTAAATATCTCAGTTTTATTATGCAGTTTAAAAGAATTACACCTGAATTACTCAAACTGCAAATCAATTACTTTAAGCTAAGCCCACAACTGGATTGCTAGGCTTCAAACCCACAAAACTTAGTTCATATAATTATTTATACTGAGTTTGTAATAAATCCATTTTGCCAGCATGATTACTAGATGAAATTCATGAAAGAATTAATCAAAAAAGATGCTTATGCCTGCCCTGTCTACTGGTTTAAGTGCAATAGAAAAATATGTAAAAAATCTTTCCAAATTAAAACTTCCAGATGCCCACAGTTTGGGTAAGATACCGCACCAGGATCTAGAGTTACACTATCCAATGGGCAGCCACTTAACAGATGGAGCTATTTAATGTAAATTTTTAAAAATTGTATTAAATAAAAATGAATTCCTCAGTGTCACTCACTTTCTAGGTGCTCACTAGGCACATGTAGCTAGTGGCTACCCTATGGAACAGCAGAGATATTTACTTTGTCACAGGCAGTTCCATGGGACAGAACTGGATTTAAAGAATAAGACGCATGGCGTTGCTCTAGGGTCAGGCTCAGATTGCTATCTCAGGAGGCAAAAGGGTTGCCTGAGTGGGGCAGAAACCTAGTGCAGGGATGAATATTATTCAGCCATAAGAAGAAAATCTGCCATGTGTAAAACATGGATAGACCTTGGGGATATTATGTTAAAGAAAATAAGTCAGAGAAAACCAATACCATACGATCCCACTTATATATGGAATAAAAAAAAGCAAAGAAAAGACTAGGTTGGTGGTCACCACAAGTGGAAGGTAAATGGTAAGGAATTGGGTGAAGGTGGTAAAAAGGTACAAACTTTCAGTTATTAGATAAGAAAGTTCTGGAGATATAATGTATAGCCTGGTAGCTAACAATACTGTCTTGTATATTTGGAAGTTGCTAAGAGAGTAAATTTTAGTTCCTCTTTGGTCTCTTGGGACTTGATTCTAGGCCATATTTTAATAGAAATACTTCCAATAGAGTATTTTTTAAATTTGAAAACATTCTTCCTTACAAGGACAAATTGTGTTTTCATCTCTTGAAAACAAAAATGTTTGCATTTTTTAATAAAATAGTACTATGTCCATAGTTTTAGGATAAACTCCACATAACATAGTTGAGGGGCAATTGAATGATAAGAGATACCAGAAAACCAACTGCCGCTCAGTCAGATTGGATGTATGATCATGGTCAAGTCAATTAATCATTCTGCATTTCCATTTTCCTCATCTACAAAAGAAAAACACAATATTATATGCAAAAATATCATAAATTATGTTGCTCACATTCTAAAGTCATAATTACCATTGTTACTGTTATTATTCAGGCATTCAACTCTTTATCCTTTTTCATCCTTATTGTCCATAAGCCAGATCTTACCCAATGCCTGTTTTTGTATGGCCCCACAAGCTAACAATGGTTTTTACATTTTTGAATGGTTTGAGGGAAAAAAGTCAAAGATGAATAATATTATAGGACATGTAAAATTATATGAAATCAAATTTTAGTGTCCATAAATAAAGTGTTATTGGAACACAGCCATGCTCATTTCCTTATGAATTGTGTATGGTTGCTTTCACGCTATAATGGCAGAGTTGAGAAATGGCTACAGAGACCAGATGGCCCACAGAGTCTGAAATATTTACTATCTGGCTCTTTCTAGAAAATATTTGCTGACTCTGAACTCCAAGTTTTCTTCTTAAAGTACCTTTCCTCATGTCTTCTTTGTCCATGACAATGAATACACTTATCAAGATTTTGTTCTAATGCCAGATCATAGGGTCTTCCCTATTATCCATACCTCAGCTGGGAATTCCTCCCATAGGCTATGGAGCACTCAGCAGTACATAATAGTTCCTCAATAAACACTTATGAAATGAATAAATTAGTACCTTATTTCCCCTAAAAACTATAATGTTCTGAGGGCTATGGCAGTAGCTCATACAACTTTTATTTCAGTGTCTAAATGGTGTTCTCTCCAGTGAATTATTTTAGTAGCATTTGCTGAGTGAAGTATAATGACTAAAAATACCAATAATAGTAACAGTCTGTTGAGGGTTTTAAATGTATCTGTAATGATGCTTCAAGCTTTATAGAGAAAACCTAATTCACTTGTATGATAACCCTCTAAGTTAGATCTGAGTATTCCCTTTTTGCAGGTGAGGAACTCAATAACTTGCCCAAGTTATCCAGCCAGTAAATGAATAGAGAGAAGTTTGAATGCAGTCACATTAGGGGCGACATAAGCCAAAATCATGGACTTCTGAAAACAGAGAGCAGGAAGTACACACTTGACCCTCTAGACCACAGTTCTCGCAGTTGAGTCCAGGGACTTCTTGTGTCACTGACTTTCCAAGGGATTTCACAAAGTCAGAGTTGTTTTTATCACAAGACTAAAATGTCATTTCCTTTTCCACCCATGTATTCTCACAAGTGCGCACCGCAGTTTAGCAGAGGCCACCCAACACGCACATCACAACAGGCAACGCAGAGGCAGATGAAAGAATCCAGCTGTCTTCTCCTGAGCCCGACATTAAAGAAGTTGGCAAACATGTAAAACACTACCTCTGTTTTCTGTTTGAGAAAATATGTTTATTTTTTATTAAAAATGTTATCTATAATGACATATGAACACTTATTTTTTAAACAAATTTTATATATGTTTAACTTTCTCTGTTTCAATTTCTAATGTGATAAATATTGATCGTCATAATCCACATTAAAAAAAAAAAGATCTTTGAGGTTCCCAATATTTTCAGAAAGTAAATGAGTCTTAAGACCAAAGAGTGTTGAGAACTCCTAAGTAAGTAGTAGGGAGACTTTAAAATACTTTGAGTAAGAATATGGCATGATGAAGCCCAGGCAAGATTGGCAGAGCCATAGATCCAACTGCAGCTGACCACAGATATGCGAATCAGCCCAGCTGAAATGAAAAAAAACACTCAACCAGCCTGTGGACTTGTGAGCCACCACAAATAGTCATTTTAAACCCCTGAGTAATTAGGCGGATTGTTACGCAGCGATAGCTAACTGATACACAGTGTAACTATGAGAAGAGGCCAAAATCTGAACCGTTTTATTCTTGGGACTTAGCACACATGTTTTGCCCCATCCCTGACGTCAGTCTTATCTCCTTATCATTCAAACACTGCCTGGCACATTACTGCACTGGAAACCTCCAGCCCAGCATGAATGCTCTCTTCTTAATGCTTACTCTCTGTGTATCTTTTCTTTGCAACCACGAAGGCCACCACTGAAGACTGGATCAGAGACTGCCTGCATTCTCTGCCAGAGCTGATCTGGGTGTTATGTGTTGTGGAATCCCAAAGTGGAGTCTTGCATTCATTTTCCCTTGGGAGCAATATTAAATGCAGTGTTTACATCCACAGATGTGTAAGAATGTGTTTTTGATGTGGCACGATTTCACTGAGCTCTCCTGAACTGATCAATGCACACACTTGATTTTGATCAACCCACCAACCACTGCTCCTTTGGAATACAAGGAAGTCATTCAGGGAAGCCTGTAGTGACTCCCTAAGTCTCTGAAACCAAAAGCCATAAAATCACACCTAACAGGAAGCATTCAACATCTATTACATAATAATGACTTCTGAAGAACACAGACTTGGTCTGAAACAATTTCCTGGAGGATCTATATTATATCACTTATTTTCTGAGCTCTATCTCCAAACTAGAGTGCCTCCCACCACTTCCGACATGAGCCCATCCAGCCAGATTCCTTTTGAAGATCTGCCTCAACAAAGCAAGACACATGCTGCACTGTTGATCCCGGTCTTATCAAGGACAGACTCACAATAGACTGTAATTGAAATGGGAAGCCTTAGTTTTATAGTCACTCAAATATTTGACTTAACAGTGTTCACGATGTGTAATTCAGAACTGAATTGAGTCTGCAGCCTGAAACTTTCTTACTTCTGTGAATTAGGTCAGGATTTTTTTTTAAACCAATGCAGCCATGTGTTCTCATTTATTACCACTCAGGATTAAAATCTCAAATTAGTGCCTTGCATATTCATGCCACATTTTGTTCACATATGTGGGGAAAGTGAGCATAATTCATTACAATGTTTGGTTGCTCCCCACCACCACATGATATCCTTGGTCATTAAAAAAAATACATACTGTTTACTCCAAAAATCTGTGATAAGTCAACATTTTCCCCCTTTAAAATATCTTAGGTCTTCAAAGGCCAAGCTGAGTATGACATTTCTTAACATTAAGTTACAATCAGACTTTCTCCTCCCTAAGGAACAAAAGAGAGACGGATAAATAAGCAACTTCTCAAGCATTCAAAGGGTTGTTAGTACAGAGGAGAGTCTGAGCTAGTGGCATATCCTGTCTGCAACTGTGTAGATAAACTATGGCTAAGTGTACAGACTTCTGTATTTGATAATTAGGTTTCAAAAATAAATAGTTTCAAAAGAGCACATTTGTCTTAGCTTCGAGAATACTTTTTGGAGAGAATAACCAGGCCCTTAATTATACCACATCTACAGGAAATTTTTAAAATTGTGGTTATGGTCATAAATTCTCATTTTGCATGTGCTTGTGTGTGGTCTTTCCTACATCCATGGCAAGGAGGTTCTGAGTTTTCCTAAGCTGGTCTTCAGGGTAAGGCCAAAATCTAGAAGAAAGTGCATTAGGAAAGAACTAAAGAGTTGTGAGTACTGTTTCCATTTCTGTCATTGTCACCTCATCTGATAAATTTGTCCATGAATTTTATGATCCCAAATAGGACCGATTGTGCCTGGCCTCCCAGAGTGGGAGGGCCCAGCTGCCTCGCTTCCTGATGCCTCACCACTCATTCCACTGAATTCTAGCAGTTGAGATTGGTATAAGGATACAGTTCTCCTGCCTCTTATTCCACCCCTAATTCTACTCTGAAACTGTCATTTTATACCTTGCTAACATATTTGTATTTTTATGGGTGGTTGTTACTTCTGCTCTTTTTAATCCCAGTAGAGAAAGATACAATTTGGGACAGAGAAGTGTCTATGTCTCAGACATGTACAGGTTGAAGGGAAACAAAATGTTCTCTGCGTCTATGAGTCTATTCCTATTCTGCTTGTTCTTTTCTTTTGTTTTCTTTTTTAGATGCCACATATCATATAAGTGAAATCACATGGCATTTGTCTTTCTCTGTCTGACTTAGTTCACTCAGCACAACACCTTCTAGGTTCATCCACATTGTTGCACAATTTTATTCTTGTTTTAGGGTTGAGTCATATTCCATTGTACATAAGCACTACTTCTTTATCTGTTCATCTATTAATGGACACTTAGGTTTATTTGCTTTAACTGCTTTATTCCTACAGCTGTTTGAGTTTGGGGCTCCTGGACTGGAATGTGCAGGAATACCTTAACAGCAAGTCTATGGAAGGGACCATTGAGGTGGCACTGAACATGAACTATCCCATGAAAGGGGGCAGACACTAGACACAAGCTTCATACTCACTAGCATTTTGCCTGTGAGTTGTCTACACAGCTACTATCAAACAGAAATTCATGTGCAAAATAAGGACTAAAATAAATTTTTCTTTCTTTGAAAACACATGGAAGTAAATTTTTATTTTAATTATAAATGTAAAGCTCAAAGTATTAAGAGACTTACAGAGAATGGCAATTTTACAGCACTCACATGGCAATTGTTGGCTAAAACAGCAGGGGAGTAATGGTCTCCAGTTCAGAAGTTATAACTTTGAAATGAAAATAGATCTAGCAAGACAGAAAAATGGACTACTTAACAAATATTCATCACAAAGAAAAAATATAATTCTACTAGAATAGATGATTATGTATTTAAGAAATAAAATTCTAGAGCTAGAAATGTATACAATTCTTATTTAAGCCATTTATCCTGCAGTTTGATACACCGAGCATCATTAGTCAAAGCCTAGAACAATGGCTAGAACACCCGCACAATACCATCATCTTACAGTTATGAAATGGTATATGGAAGTGTTAACACATCTTGTAAGGTGCTGTAAGTGTGAAGCTATAGAATGAGTTTCCCCCTGAGGACATTTCAAATGACAGGAAACAATTTACTCTTGAAAACTGACCCAATTCCAAGGTCATTTTAGATCCTCCCTCTGGCCTGGAAGAATGCAGGGGGATTAGGTGAGCCCACTTGGTTATAATTGCCCTTCTTTCTCCCCCCAACCATATCAAGACACTCTCTCACATTTTACTTTATAATAATTTTCTTTTATAGGTAATTTATCAATGTGCTTAACCCTTTCAATGCAGGGCCCCAAAGCCACTGGGTTGCACAAGGTGTGACTTAAATCTGGGACCAATAGAGCTGGGGGGAAACTGGGGAGAGATAGGTCTGAAGCCCAAGGCAGGGTCTAGAAGGCAGTGACTACTGAATTGCAGTCTAGGCCCCAGAGAACAATGTCAAATGGTAGGGTCTGAAGATAGGAAAGAGCTAAACAATAGATTAGAACCAAGTAGGCAAGCACCAGTCAAGCTTTATAAAGTGAAAGCCAACAGCTAACATTCACTGACTACTCACCTTATGCTGGGAACTAGTCTACATTTTTTGCTTGCATTAATTCATTTAAGACCCAGTTCAGTAAACAAGTGTAAGATGTGTGGAGGAGTCACACTAAGAAGATGCTAGAAAAGTGTAGTATACTTTGTCTTATATTATTGACTTCTGGACCAATCCCTTGAAGATTGAAAGTCACAGAAAAACCTATAGTTGGGAGAATCAGCAGCTTTGAACAGACATAGTCTGATATTTTCCCCTTTTACATCATTTCATAGAAGATAGCACCTTACTGATATGATGTCCCTAATCTTTCCACTAGGGAAGGAGAAGAGGAGAATGAAAGAGACTTGTTCAAGGTTATAAAAGGTGGAGCAGTGACAGCAAATACTTTAACACTTTCCAACTATTCCTAGCCCCTACATTCACAGGATTTAGGATGGGCTACATTAGCACTGAAAACAATTACTTTCTAGTGACTTGGCTCTGTGCCACAGCTCTATACCTAGGTTGTCCAGTGGGACTGTGTATGATTGCCAGTTTGTGGAGATCAGTGTACAATAGAACTGAACAACACAGCTGTGGATAAATGAGGAAGCAGTGGTGTGAGACAAGGTAGGGGAGGTGAGAACAGCAGAGAGAGACTGAATACCGCAGGGAGGGGAGAGGGCGGTGGGAAAGGTAAGTACCTAATGCCATAGAGAAGGGCAAGGGTAGCCTTAACAAAGATCTAGAGAGAAAGCAATAAAATAAATGATCGATGCAGAATAAACAAAATAAAGAAGCATGGTATATACAATTACAGTGATTCCCTAGTACTTGTTAAGGAGAGATTTTTGATATATGTTATTTTACAATTTCACTTAAATTCCAAAGGCAAGTATTGTCATGCCCATTTTATGGATGTGGAAACAGGTTGAGGGCCAATAAGTCGGTTCAGTTTAGACAGCCATTTAATGGTGGGATATTGCACCTGAACCCAGGTACTCCTGTCCATGCTGTGGCATCTGTATGAGTGTAAGAAGAGGCTGTGCTGATCTTTCATTTATGACCATCTAAGGGCTCCATTGCAGCTAAGGCAAACTTTCCTTTTCAGTGAAACTGGACCCTCATGTGAAATGGCCCCTCTTCTTTGTAAAACTAGCCTGGCCTACTAAGAAACTTCAGTAAGTCTAATGTGCATATCTCAAGATGCAAGAATTTTGCAAATGACTGTACTATTGGCTCCCCCAACATTGTTTTCTGCTCCCTCTGGAGCCTTTGTTGTCCAAAGGAAGTATTTTAGAGATGGCACTTATTCCTTGACAATTTACATAAAGCTTTTGTCTAGAAAACACTTTTTATTGTGTGACATAAATGAGTGTCTTTCATTCAAAATAGCAAGGGATGCTAAAAAAAGGGCAAAAGTGTTGTTGCCACAACAGATCAGTCCTGCCCACTGCCCTATGAATTCCCTTCTTTTCCCAGCAAAGAAGCCTGTGTTTACTGATGGGGAGACAGAGGCACTGTGGGAACAGGTGCCTGTCTTAGTATCAAAAATAGAGACAAACAACAGCTCGGTAACTGTTTCTGAGCACATTTTCCTGCACATTCTCCAGAATTTGTATTTGCTCTGAGCCCCAAATTCCATTCATTGAATCCTTCTTGGGGACAAAGACAGAAAATGAAGAAATAATGTTGGGTGTTCCACATAGTAAGTCTTACATATTGTGTCATCTTATAGTCATATTTTTAATCTCCATTGAATAGATCAGAAAAACCAAGACTCAAGAGCACACACAAAATAGAAATTTATGACCATAAATTTTTGCACCTGTGGTATAATTAAGGGGCATGGTTACTCTCTCTACAAAAGTATTCTCAGAGATAAGACCCAGATAGAAAATGGAAGAGAGAAATCCCATAGCCGGGTTTTTTTTCAATTTCAGAAAATGGGTGAATGAAATGGAAGATCCAAGGCTTCAGATCAAGATGGTGGCACAGGTAAACATGGCTCACCTTCTTGAACAACCACATCAAAATTACAACTAAACTATAGAACCACCATCACTCAGAACTATCAAAAATCAAAATTAATGGAAGTCTGACAACTATAGAATTAAAGAAATCACATCCATCCAGACCTGCAGGAGGGGCAGAGACACAGACTGAGTGGGTCCCAAATCCACATGTGGTTTAGCTCTCCTAAAAACTTAGGAGAGCTATCTTGAGAGTGAGAAGTCCTAACCACACATCAGGCTTCCCAGCCCAGGATTCCAGTGCCAGGAAGATAAGTCCCCATAAATTCTGGGTGCAAAAACCAGCTGGGAATGAATCCGCAGAAGAAACTACTGGATTCCCAAGCAGTTACTCTTAAAGAACTCCACACAGACTTACTCAGATTCACTCCCTCTGAGCTCCAGCACTGGGGTAGCAACTTGAATAGCACCAGTGGCATATATGGAGGAACTGAATTATCTTGCATCGAGGCAGAAGCTGGAGAACAGTTTTCTCTCAGACAGAAAAGCAAGCAGAGGGCATTGTCCCTTTTCTGAGCCCTCCCACACAGAGCCACAGTGCAGCAGGCCAGTGCCGGATCTGAGATTCCAACAACCAGGTTAACACTGTTTGTCCTGCCCTGGAGGTCCCCTGGGACTCCATCCTACCCAACTGATGCGCCCACTCAAACTGTTAATTGTGACTTTTCCATATGAATGGCTGGTCTTGGCTCATGTTTCACAACTTCTTAAATTCTTCTTAAAAGCAACAGCCAGCCTCAGTGAGTCCCCAGTCCCCATACCTCTAGCTAAGTGGCAGGCCTGGCACTAAGAGCAACTAGCCTAGATTCACAGCTTGGCTTTGCCTGGGTGTCTCCACAAGTACCAGCTACCTCAGCCTGCTTTACAGCTCATGCCGGGTGGCCCTGGGAAGTACATAGGTGGGGGCTGACCTTGGCCTGTCCCACCTGGGAAACCTCAGAGCCTGCACACACAATGGACAGCTACAGACCATATCAGAGCGCCAGTACCCTGCCCCTGCATTGCTGATATTCCATGCAGAGCAGAGGTTGGTGTTCAGTGGTCACTGCCAGTGCTGGCAGCTGACTGGCTTAGGCAAGTCCCTCCCATTGACCTATGAACAGCAATCAAGGCTCAACTACCAGAGGAGGGTGAACTCAGCCAACACAAAGGGCATACCCCAACTACTCATCTTGGGTGATAAGGGGAGGCTATGCCACTGGACCCTACAGGACAACTACTACATTAGGCCAAACTACAAAAACATGAAGTCAAAGAAGCTCTACCTAATACATAGAAACTAACACATGGAATCTGCCAAAATGAAGAGACAAAGAAACATGGCCCAAATGAAAGAACAGATCAAAACTGCAGAAAAAGAACTTAACTGAATGAAGATGAGCAATCTATCAGATGCAGTCAAAACACTAATTATAAGGATGCTCAAGGAACTCAGTGAAGACCTCAACAGCATAAAAAAGAGACAGTCAGAAATGAAGGATACACTAATAGAAATAAAGAACAATTTACAGGGAAACAGTAGAATAGATGAAGCTAAGAATCACATCAATGATTTGGAACATAAAGAAGTAAAAATAATCAGAACCACAAAAGGAAAAAAGAATCCAAAAAAACAAGGATTGTATAAACAGTCACTGGCATAAATTCAAGCAGTCCAAGATTTACATCATAGGGGTGCCAAAAGGAGAGGAGAAAGAGCAAGAAACTGGAAATCTATTTGAAAAAATAATGTAACAAAATTTCCCTAATTTGGTGAAGGAAATAGACATGCAAGTCCAAGAAGCACAGAGAATCTCAAATAAGATAGATGCAAAGAGGCCCACTTCAAGACACATGGTAGTTAAAGCGCCAAAGGTTAAAAGATAAAGAGAGAATCTTAAATGCAACAAGAGAAAAACAGTTCGTTACCTTCAGGGGAGTTCCCATAAGGCTGTTGGATGACTTCTCAAAAGAAAATTTGCAGGCTAGAAGGAATTGGCAAGAAATATTCAAAATCATGAAAAGCAGAAGCCCACAGCTAAGATTGCTCCACCCAGCAAAGCTATCATTTAGAATCAAATGGCAGATAAAGAGCTTCCCAGACAAGAGAAACTAAAGGAGTTCATCATCTTCGGACCATTATTATATAAAATGTTAAAGGGACTTATTTAAGAAAGATAAGATCAAAACTATGAACAACAAAGGCAATAAATACATACCTATCAACAGTTGAATCTAAAAAACAAACTAAGCAAACAAGAAGAACAGAGAGAGACTCATGGATATGGAGACCGTTTTGATGGAAGTCAGATGAGGGTGATATAGGGAAGTGGGTGAAGAGGTGAAGGGGTTGAGAAGTACCCCTTCTTAATTCTGGAACATAGGGAAGTAAAAAACAATCAATCAGAACCACAAAAGGAAGGAAGAATCAAAAAAAAAAAAACAACAAGGATTGTGTAAGTCATCCCCATGGCTATTCTGTAATACAAGTTACAGAATAGCCATGGGGATGTAAAGTACAGTATATGAAATGGAATAGCCAAGAACTTATACACATGACCCACAGACATGAACAATGGTGTGGGGGGTGCCTGAGGGAGAGGGAGGCCCTGGGTGGAGAGAAGCCAAAGGGGGGATAATTGGGACAACTATAATAGCATCATCAATAAAATGTAATTTTTAAAAAATGGGAGATCCAGAGAAAAAATAGAGGCTAAATAAATAGCAGTTTTTCTTTAACTTAGAGCTGATGTTTACATTCAATGCCAACATTTTATCAGATACTTTTACCCCGTATTTCTCCTCTCCTGTGGAGAAACAAAGCCAGGATGTTAGGGCTGGCCTCTGCTCTCATGCCATCCTGACCTCTCCACAGGTACACACACCTTGCTTCGGTATTCACTAATCCAGCCATGGCTAACAGGAGCATGCCGTGGGAGCTTGGTGGAAATGCAGTCTGAAATCCCACCCCAACACTACGGAAGGTGAAAGACCGCCATGTACATACACTAAACTGAAAAGCACAACCTACATTTTTCCTCACTTCTCCCTTTCAAACAGACAGACACTCCTTCAAGGAGATGAGTCCTGCATCCTGCTTCTTCCCATCCTGGGTGCTAGCAGTGAAAGTGTGAGTTGGTTAAATATGGAATTCTTTCCAGTAATTTCATGCAGAAATCCAATTAAAAACCCTATGGCCCGAAGAGGCCCTTAAAGAAACAACTCTTGGCAGTTCAGTGGGCCAGTGGGGAATATGTGGAACGTCTTTTCTCTTCATAATGCAAAGCCATGGGGGCCGCTACCTGTTCTACTGAGGCTGTGTGCATCACGGTCTCCATCCTTTCCTTATGGCAAAATGTGAAGAACACCATTCAGGAGCTGTGAACCCTGAGCTCAGGGAGCCAGTCAGCTACTGGCCATTCAGTCTCTGCACTGTTTAAAGTACTTAAGGAAAGATTCTTCTTTCTTTAGATTCCTCCCACACCCACTCACATTGTTTCATTATGGTTTGGGGACCTTTATCCTAAGTATGCCTTTCATGGTGGAAACTATGACATAGTAACAAATGACAAAACATTTTTACCCAGGTTCATTCAGTACAGTCCTATCCTTTTGTGAAGAAATTTGTTGTAAAGTTTTTTTCCTGTGCTTTCCCCCCCTCCCTCCCCTGCCTCCCTTGGCAGACACACACACACACACACACACACACACACACACACACACACACACACAACTTCTCAATAACTTTGTAGCAATCAACAATTAATCAAAGTATAGTTTTTCACTAGAACAGGAAAGCTGGTCGTAAAAATCCACATAATTTTATGAGCAGCAATAACATGTGAATTAGGCAGGACCAAATCCTGATAAGGCCAATCGGATCACTCATTTTCAAGTTTAAACAAGTTTCCTGAGAGGATTGAGTCATATCCACCTCTATCCTGGGTGCATTGTGGAAGGCAAGCTGGAAAGTAAGGAGGGAAGGCAGATAGGGGTGTTCTTTTTTATTTCTATGAAGAACATGATAAAAGACTAAAGTTTCCTGTGCCTTCTGTATTTTCAAATATTTTCTAACTATCAGAAAACATTTTATGAAATTCAGCTGTCCCTCCCTCAGACCCTGTGCTCTCACAGACCTGGATGTGTGTTTGTGTATGGGGGGGGGGGTTGAAGAAAGCCTGATGTGTGATTGCAGGTAGAGCTCTTGCTTCACACTGTGTGTGGCCAGATCAACCTTTCATCCAAAGAGTCCTTGCCACAAACCTCAGTGATTTCCATCAGGAGGTTACTTTCCTTATTTTAAACACAAATGTAAATACAGATCTTTTCATCTTTTGGCAGTGTTATGAGGTCTGGTGTGAGATACAGGTGAACAACATTTATATAAAAAATAACAGTTGAAAAACTTAAATTCTAAGCCTTCTATTATAAAAGATTTTTAATCCATGGTGATTTTATTCCAACAACTTGTATAATTATCATTCCCCATGATCTAACTTACTTGTCTGTCCTTTATAATGGACTAAATTAGTCTTACAGGACATTTATGAAACAGGTCTGATAACTACCCATAAACATGCTTGCTAAAAATGTATTTGATGAATTCATTCCCCCACAATTTTTCCCTTAGATCATAGGGGTCTATAATTTACAAGATATATCAGCTCCCCTCACTTAGTGTTACCACTGAGTGAAGTCAGACAAGGGAATAGCTTCAGGTGCTAGAATCATTAACTAAGGATATTAAACTCATAAATAAGATCATCCTGTATGTGTTTTACCAATGAAGAGTATTTCCTATTGTCACCAATTAACACTAAGAAAATTAAACATCATTTACCAACATGATTAAAGACATTTTTCCTTCCACACCAATTAAGAAAATCAGAGGGAAAAATGTTTTGATTCATGCTCATCATATATATGTAAATATGTCACATAATGGCTCATATTTAGCAAATATGAAATACCAAAACACAAATGAAAAATATTCTGGCATCTCTCCAGTCCAAATCTGGCTAGCAAAAAGTGTGATTTGAAAGTGTTTTAATCTGCTGTTAAACATTTACTGATATAAATAAATTAATGACTGCTTAGTTTTATCAGATTCACAGTGAACTTTTAAAAAGACAGACTTCTGGCCAAGATGGAGGCATAGGCAGGCACTCTGTGCCTCCTCGCACAATCAAAATAAGGACAACAAAAATTTAGAAACAAAAAAAAACAACCAGTACTGACAGAAAGATGACCTGTATGGAAGTCCAACAACCAAGGAATTAAAGAAGAAACATCCATCCAGACCTGTATGTAGAAGGGCTGGAGTCGGGCAGCCAGGTGGAGCGTGCTCACGGCAAAGGGGTAGCTGGCAGACCCGGGGTGCGCATGGCAGCAGCAAGCGGACCCAGCAAGGCACCAATTGTGGAAGGGTGTGGCACACAAGGTGGTTGGAGGACCGGGCAGTCCCACATTCTCGGCCAGATAAACCAGGCGAAACTGGGGAGCGAGACAGACCTCACAACCCAGGGTCCCAGCACCAGGAAATAAAGCCTCAAAACACTGATTGAAAACACCTGTGGGGGTTTAGGTGCCAGGAGAGACTCCCAGCTTCACAGGAGAGTTCATTGGAGAGATTCACAGGTCCTGGAACATACACAAAACCACCCACCCAGGCCCAGCAACAGAAGGTCCAGTTTGCTTGGGGGAAGCAGCAGAAGGGGCTGAAATCCAGCATAGAGCAGAGCAAGCGCCATTGTTCCCTCTCAAACCCCTCCCCCACATACTGCATCACAATGCAGTAACTGGGCTGACTCACCCTGGGGAACACCTAAGGCTCTGCCCCTCATTATGTAACAGGCACATCAAGACAAAAAATGGACCAAATGAAAGAACATATCAAAGCTCCATAAAAAATACAACTAAGTGATGAAGAGATAGCCAACCTATCAGATGCACAGTTCAAAGCACTGGTAATCAGGATGCTCACAGAATTGGTTGAAGTTGGTCAGAAATTACATGAAAATATGAAGGCCACACTAAGTGAAATAAAGAAAAATGTACAGGGAACCAATAGTGATGGGAAGGAACTGGGAGTCAAATCAATGAAGTAGACCAGAAGGAAGAAAGAAATGACCAAACAGAAAAGAATGAAGACACAGGAATTCAAAAAAATAAGGAGAGGCTTAGGAACCTCCAGGACATCCTTAAACGTCCCAACATCTGAATTATAGGGGTATCAGAAGGGGAAGAGGAAGAGAAACAAGTGGAAAAGTTATTTGAGCAAATAATAAAGGAGAACTTCCCTAATCTGGCAAAAGAAATAGATGTCCAGGAACTCCAGGAAGCTCAGAGAGTCCCAAAGAAGCTGGGCCCAAGGAGAAACACAGCAAGGTGCATTATAATTACATTAGCCAAGATTAAAATGAAGGAGAGAATCTTAGAAGCAGCAAGAGATAAGGAGACAGTTACCTGCAAAGGAGTTCCCGTAAGACTGTCAGTTGATTTCTCAATAGAGGCCTTACAGGCAAGAAAGGGATGGAAAGATATATTCCAAGTCATAGAAGCTAAGGACCTATATCCAAGATTACTCTATCCAGCAAAGCTTTCATTTATAATGGAAAGGTATATAAAGTGCTTCTCAGATAAGGTCAAGTTCAAGGAGTTCATCATCACCAAGCCCTTATCACATGAAATTTTAAAGGGACTAATCTAAAAAAAATAAGATAAAAAATATGTACAGTAAAATGACAGCAAACTCAAAATTATTAACAACCATACCTAAAACAAAAACAAACTAAGTGAACAAGTAGAACAGGAACAGAATCACAGAAATGGAGATCACATAGAGGGTTAGCAACTGAGGATTGAGAGGAGGAGAAAGGGGGGGAAAAGGTACATCAAATAAGTAGCATAGATCGTAGGTAGAAAATAGACAGGGGGCGGTAAGAATAGCATGGGAAATGTAGAAGCTAAAGAACTTATGACACATGGACATGAACTAAAGTGGAAAATGTGGGTGCGAGGGGGTGTGCAGGGTAGAGGGGAGTGAAGGGGGGAAAATGGGACAACTGTAATAGCATAATCAATATAAAAAAATAAAAGACAGCGAGGGGGAGGCCCTTTCTACTCATTCATGTATAACAGAAAACAAAAAGGGAAATCATTATTGTACTCTAAGAGAACAACTCACTGCAGACATGATGAGAAGAGATAAAATTTTTTAAATTAAAATAAACAAAAGCAAGAAGCATGTTCTTGGATGAACAATGAGACCAGTTCACACAGAACAATGAGACCAGTTCACACAGTTTGACTAGGCAGAAAGGAGACTTGAACCTGCCGGCACGCACCCAGGTCCAGAATCCATGGTAAGAGATATCAAGAGGAGCAAATGCGTTATGATGGACTACCACCAGGTTCATTATGCTAATCTGGAGGCCAGGGTAGAGCTGAAAATATCTGCACACTCTCCCAGGACTGCAATATGTGTGAAGTTCAATATCTACAGAAAGAATACAGGAAGAAGCAGAGAAACCCAGTTCAGGAACTAGGTCTTTAGTATCCACAGAGCCCTGAGCCAGCAAGGCAAGAGACCAGGTGGAGGCAGCTATAAAATGATTAGACCAGAATAATTAGGCAGAGAGAGAAATAACTCCCACTCCAGATAAGCATACAAATGATAATCCCAAAGCAAATGATGGAATTAACATTGAGAAAGACAATTTGGAGCTGGGTTCGTATAACCATCTTTCCCTTCGAGACAGCTGTCAGTCCTGCTGATAGAATCTCAGCATGCGCGCACACCCCTAAAATGTAAGGGTGTGTGTGTGTTGCAAGTATATGAGACAAGATGAAACTATGCAGCAAATAAGAGGACAGGCTGCATGAAGTTGTGAAGATGTTAAAATTCACATTGTGGGTCAGTAAAGTATGATTCAATATAGAGTTTCCCGGAATTTCAAGATAATTTGTCTAAGTGTGTAAGTACACAATAAATACTCATCAAATTAATTGAGACAGGATGTTCTATCATGCTGACACATATAATTTAGTTATGAATGAAAGTCAAGGAAACAATGCATTAAGTGTTCGATGATTTAAGTACAGGTCTAGGCTATTCAGCTTGCCAGTTGGGTGAACTTGAGTAAGTCATGTTGCCATCTTTGAATCTCATTTTTTTTTATTTGTAAAAGGATCTGATCATGTTAGTTGACAACCCCAACGATGAAAATACAAGGAGAAAATGGGTAAAAAGCACCTCTCTGCTGCCTAAAATCTGAAGAACAAAAAATGATATAAATTTCCCCCAATGTTTACAAACAAGACAAATGACCACTGGTGTAAAAGCGATTGTGACGCATTCCCGCCCGGAGAAGCTGTTAGACTCGTGTTTACAAATACGCAGCGGCAGAGAAACCACAAAGTCAAACACACTCAGGAGAAAAGAACGAACACTTTGCGAAATGCCAGGGATAACCTGAGCTCAGGAAAAAACGTGCCAAGGGCAGGACAAAGGCAGTGGGCAATTATCACAGGAAGTGATTAAAGAACAGCATTTAAAATAGTTGAATAGTCTTGTCCCTCCTCTGCCTACCATGACACAAGGATGTTTTTGCTGTTTACTGGTTTATTGTCTCTTTTTAAAGAAAACAGAGGGACAGCACAGCTGGGGAGGGAGCCTAAGATGGGTGTTGGTGCTAGACGAGGAAGCACAGCACAGCCTGAGGCCATTGTTGACCTTGACAGCCGCAGCAGGAATGAAAAACAGGGCGAGAGTAGCTGGGGAGACAGGCTCCCACTGCTCTCTGAAGTGCCGCTGTGGTATGACAACCCCCACTGAGCAGGCCCTGGGAAGGTGGCCCAGACAACTTACCAGAAACAACCCATATTCACAGGAGAATCTTGTCCTACACTCCGCCCCTACCTTCTATAACAACTTCAGCCCCAACAACAAAAACAGGGCATTAAAAACAAAACCTACAGTGACAACAGTGATGAAGATAAATCAAATACAAAGATAAAATGGCAGTCCCAAATAATTAGAAATGAAAGGAAACCAACCACATGAGAGAGAGACACAAAATTTAGCATTAAGTGTAGTGCTGTCTGTAGGTTTTCTGTAGATGCTTTCTGTCAGAAATTCCTAGTTTACTGGGATTTTTTACATTTTAACTCATAAGTGGAAAAACATCCTCAAATGTTTTATATGCATCTATTGCAATAAAAAACATTTTTTGTCATTTTATCTTGTTAATGAAGCATATTGCACTAATTGATTTTCAAACTTTAAACTCTTTCAAAGTTTAAAATCTTTCATTTCTCTGATAAATCCTACTTGGTGTTACTACCGATTCCTAATATATATTGTATATTGCAACATTTAATTTGTTTTCTAAAGGATGCTAGGCTATAACTTTCTTTAATTGTAACATCTTTGTCTGGCTTAGGTAATAGAGTTTTGTTGCCCTAATAAAACTAAGTAAGATTTTTTTTTCTTTATTTTCAGGAAAAAATCAAATGTTCATGTAAGATTTGTTTTTCTCCTTACTTAAAGACTTCAGTTCAACACATACTCATTGGGATTTATATGTGGGAAGCTTTAAATTATGAATTCAATTTCCTTCATAGAGATAGGAGTAGTCTGACTTTCTATTTTGCCTTGTGTCAGTGTTGTCAATTGTGTCTTTCAAGGGGTATGTCTGTTTCATTTACAAAGACAAATGAAATAGCATAACATTGTAATATTTCCGTATCATCTTTTACAACCTAAAAGCTTTTGTGCTCCTGCCCCCTCTTCCACTCCCAGCACTGATCAGTCTAACTAAGGTTCCATTCATTTCTGAGATGTTCAAAGATTCAAATGTTGGTCCCGCTGATTTTCTCTATTGTTTGCTCATTTTCCATTTTATTGATCCCTACTTTTACCTTTATTTCTTAATTTATTCTGTTTACTTTGGGTTAATTTGCTTTGGGGACAGATTGATTGGCAAGCAGCAAATTACTGGAAAAGCACTATGTCTTGTTAGAAGTAGGGATACATGAAAAAAAGCATTTGTCGAAACTCATCAAACTGTACACTTAAGATTTAAGTGCTGCCCTTTATATGTCTGAGTGCAAATTATACCTCCAAAACCAGAAAACAAATACGAACTCTGACTGGTGACCCTGTGTTTCACAGTATCAATATAAACAATTCTGAAACTACTTTCTATGTATTCTAGAGTTGAGCAAATAAGTATTTATATTAAGAAAAATGGGAGCCAGGTTTCCTACTTATAGAGAAGGGAGTAAGAAGCATGGAAAAGGGCACGATCCTGTGACGTTGGTTTGGCTTGGAGACACAATGTCTTTAACTTAGTCTCAAATGTTTCCAGAAGAACGACATAATATATGTGTGTTTGTCTGTCTGTTCTGTATGTCTATGAAAAGAGAGAGAAGAGACAAAGAAAAAATGACAAAGCAAAACATATAAACAAATGGTTAAGTCACTCATAAGACTTCATTGTCCTTTTCTTGCATTTTTTCCAGAAATGTTGATACCATATAAAAAATTTAAATTACAATAAAATAAACTTTGTTATTCAAATCATGGTGACCTATTTCATCAACTCACGATGGAGGACAACCCTTCATCCCATCCTGGGAGAGGATGAGGAAGAGGACTCTATGGACTGGTGCCCTTAGGACGTCTGGCAGAGCCCCACTATGGACAGGTAACGAACAAAAGCAAGGGGAGTGTTCTCCAAAAAACACATCATTGAGATGTGATTGTTCTTGAAGGAGCCAAAACAGAGAGCCTTCTTCCTTTTAAGAACACTTGCTGGCAAATGGGAGTTGGTGTGGGGGGGTCAGCCGGCAAAGGTTAGGACAATGGTGGCAGAAGCCACTTTCGGACTAAACTTTTATAACTTTTCTAGGAATTTGCCATGCTTTGGACAAAAACCAGTTTGTAATTTTTAGTACTGAAAACAAACTATCCTTTTTCTGAGAACTATGCGACAGGCTCATTTCCACTTTTCCCCTTTCCTAATTTTGGAACAAAGGAAGCTGTTATTAGGTTGTCTTCTGGCATTTATTTTATTAAAACCCCTGCCAAGGTCTTTCTCAAAAATTAGAATGAAAGAAATTTTGTATGTTGTGTTTTTCACCCCCTCCCTTTTGGGGGGGTGCATGTAAAGGTAAACATTTCAAATTGTCACAGTATAATTTAATTTCTTTCAAGGTCTGACAATGTCTTAATAACAACACTTCATTAAGGAGCCTATTTAAGATTGCAACCTAAATTTAACTTTGTATCCATGTACTTATCTATGTACTTCATTCTAAATTCTATCATGCTAAAAAAAAACACACATTCCTTTGGTTCTGATTGGGTATAAACAGGCTGACGTAGCTTCAGGAAGGGAATTGTCTGTTTTTACCCCATGCCTGAAACTTCTGATTCTTCAAAAAAAATTTTTTTTGCAACACTGTCTCTTCTGTAAGCTTTAATGCAACCTCAGACCAAACATTCTCCATTTTTTTTAATTTTTATTTTATTGATTATGCCATTACAGTTGTTCTATTCCCCTCCACCCTGCACCCCCCCACCCCTACCATTCCCCCCCTTTAGTTTATGACCATGTGTCTCAAGTTCTTTGGATTCTATATTTCCCATACTATTCTTGCCCTCCCCCTATCTATTTTCTACCTACCGCCTATGCTACTTATTTTCTGTACCTTCTCCCCCCTTCTCCTCCTCCCACTCCCCTGTTGCTAACCCTCCATGAGATCTTATTAACAACCACATCTAAAACAAAAGCAAGCTGAAAGGACAGCTAGATCAGGAGCAGAACCAACCATAGAAACAAACATTCTCCATTTTTAATGGCATAGATTTCTATTGGGGGAATAGATTTCTTGTTTCAAAAAAAATATATGCAGAAAGTCTGAATATTACTTCAGAGATTAGCCTATTTCATTTCTAATAGGCCATGTTCTTGGTACTACCAGATGTTAGCATATTCTTAATTCAAATCATCAGGTTCAATTACATCACCAGGAAGGGCTGTTGTGTTCTTCCTGGAGTTGAGCTATTAATAAAATATGTTTTTAATTTTCAAAATTGCTTGGCTTCGGAATGGACCATTACTCTGGGGAGTTAGAAGCACAGGAAGGCAAGCAGCATATTCGGACCACTGAGGTTTTTTAAGACACACACCAAAATAAATTTTTATAACCATTTCCCCTTTGATACTCTACCTTATGTTGTCTGATATAACACTGACTTAAGTTCACTCATTAGCACTGATGACGGCATTTGCATTAGAGCACGTATATCTGGTTAATGGCCCCAACACTGGTTTAAATCACTGTGAGACAAAGAGAATACATGCACGTGTGTGTGTGTGTGTGTGTGTGTGTTTGTACATGTTGTAAAGGCAGTCAAATTCTTTTTTTGTGATTCAAAGCCTTTCTACTCCTGACTTGAAATCAAGGGAATACACCCTGTGGGGAGCACTAGCCCGAACCTGTGCACAAATGTTTTGGCTGTGCAACAGTGGGGACATATGGAAATCATTTTCCTTACACAATACATGGCTGAGTTAAGTCACACCTAGGCAAAGGTTTGTTCGATCTTCAAGGGCCAGAGCAGTTCGAGTTAGTGTATGGTCCTGCTATTCTACTTCTTTAATGCCAGTAATCTGATGGGCCAAAGCAAATGAGAGACTTATTTTTTCACTATTAAGAGAGATATGCTCTGGAAGATTATGGATTTAAATTATTTTTCTAATGTACATATTGTTACTATTAAAGTGCCATTTTACTTTACTGTTTTTTTAAATGAATGTAAAGGTTGTATTTCACATTAAGAAAACCAGAAAGTAATTTTACTGAGGTTACAGGTAATGTTACCGAACAACAAGAGGCAGCATATAAAAACTGCATGGAAAAAACCTCTAAGGCAGAGATGGCAAATAGATTTCATCCTGGGTGCCTATATTAATCAATGGGCAGTGACTACATGAAACATGGATTGAGAAGGAATCTGAAGTGGTGAATGAGAGCCATTCTTGATTAGTGATGTCTGCCATGGGCACAGGCCTGGGAGGTGGGAACACTTCTCTTGTATGTTTACCAAGCCTAGGAATGGTCAAATTTTTTGAGTTCTTCTCCAGTACCTTCAATATTTCAAGTACACAGTCAAAAATGTGTCTTACAAAGAAATGGTTCTAGACATTATAACAAAGGAGCATGAATCTACTAAAGAATAAGAATAAGCATGGCTCAAAGTGAGATGAGGCACAAGTGCTATGCCCACTAGAGAAAAATTGCAGATTTAACCCTGGGCCTTTTATTCACCAGCTGAAAGGGGAAAGTTTAGATACCAAATTCACAGCCCTTAGGATAAAAACAAACAAACAAACAAACAAACAAACAAACCAAAAGCAGTTTCCCAGGTAGCTCACACATATTTTTAATATGAAGATTGGCCAAGGATTTCACTCCAAAGTCATAAAGATGAGAGAATGCATCATGTAGTCAACAGCACCCCTAATAAAAATGCCATGATGAACTTCATAGTTTTGACACGGCTTTTCATATAGGTGGATAGCTTCCTACCAAAAGAGAATGCAAGAACAGGAATTTTTAGGAGATCAAAAAGTACAGGCTTTTCATTATAAGATAAATAAGCTTTAGTAATGTACCGTACAACATGATAACTATAGTTACCACTGGTGTAGGTGTGTATGAAAGCTATTCTAAATGTAGCTCCCAAGAGTCTTATTATGGGGAAAATGTTTTCTTTTTTTCTGTATACAATGACAGATGTTACTTAAACTTATTGTAGTATTGATTTCATGATATATGTAGTTAAATCATTACATTTTATATCTTAAGTTTATATATTGCTGTATGTCCATTACAAGGGGGGGCCCCAAAACTTCAGAATTTATTTATAGAAAATTGTGCATTTATTCTTACATGTTTAAACACCAGTCACCTTTCAAGTACTCTCCATTAGATGCACAATACATATCAAGACTTTTTTCCAGAGATCAAAACAGTTTTTGAACTCATTGATTTTGATGCTTTTTAGTGTTTCTGCTTTTTTGTTTTACTTCTTCTATATTGGTGAAATATTTCCCTTTCAGGATTTTTTTCAACTAAAAAACAACAAAAGTCACTCTTGGCAAGATTGGGTGAGTAGGGAGAGTGAACACAACAAGGGTTTTGCTATTTGAGTCAAAAACTGCTGAACACTCAGCATGGTGTGGGCAGGTGCGCTCCTAAAAAAACCATCATAAGACGGACAAATGTATTGAAAGAGTCTTAAAAATTCACTGAAGCCAAACGCAGCTTCTCACAACAACTCCAGCTGGTACACTGATACAGATGGGTTCCTAGAACACTCACCTAGCTAGGGAAGCCTGTACTACAAGAGGCCTGTCCTCCAAAAGATAATTTCAGGTTTTTGGGGTCCCCCCACTATATATCTCAGTAAAATGAGAAGAAGAATAAATGTAATTTTGCAAGAGACCAACCAAATGTGTTTTTTACTGATCTCATAGTAACATTTCTTATTTCCAAGTCAAGAAATCTTTTAATATTGATTTTTTTTCCACCAGCATTTAGGTAAATACTGAGTGACTACAAATTTAAGACTGTGTTCACTAGTAAATATCTAGAATATGTCTATTTTCCATTGCCAGATGTGAATAGCTCTGTGTAGACTGGAAGATGATCTGATTGAAGTCAAGGTCAATCTAATTAGGGCTATTGAAAAACCTAACACATGCTCTGGCTGGTGTGGCTCAGTGGATTGAGCATCAGCCTGTGAACCAAAGGGTTGACAGTTTGATTCCCAGTCAGGGCACATGCCTGGGTTGTGGGCCAGTTCCCCAGTGGGGGGGGTTATGCAAGAGGCAACCACACATTGATGTTTCTCTCCCTCTCTTTTTCCCTCCCTTCTCCTCTCTCTAAAAATAAATACATAAAATCTTTTTTAAAAAGAAAAAGAAAAACCTAACACAGATAAGTGTCCAGATCGAAGTCCAACCTATCTCCATGCCCAGGGCTACAGCTGAGGAGCCTGTGGCCCATCCCTTCTCCAGTAGGAACTGAAATATTCAGCCTCTACCTTCTTTGTAAAACGGGGGTGTATAGATAATGTATGAACCAGGTACTCAATTGTCATTGTGCTATTATTTTATTTTCAGTCCTCTCCTAAAGCCAATGTCACTTGAGTTACAAAAACAAGCGAACATAATAATCTGACACTATAAAAATGTATTATTTAAAAGCCCAGTCACACAAGAAAAGAGTCATCTAATCAAATAAGTTCACTAAAGCATACAGAAACCTAGGTAGCTTCTCTTCCTAGCCTTGAGCTTTTGAATTTGAGTTTGTGAATCCTAATAGGCCAATTAGCTTAGCTGGTTAGAACTTGGTGCTAATGATGCTAAGGTCAGGGAGTTCATCTCCTAGGAATCTGTGAGTTTTAAATACAAAAAATACAATAATTTTCATAGTCATAGCTTGGACCTTTTACCACAATCATCCATCTCACAATGGTGCATCCCTATTCCCAACTGAGACCAGGTAGGAGCATGTGGATAGCTCCCTGCCACCCTTTAAGGTACAAAAGCACTCGTGGTTGACTAAGGGTGAACTCCTCCTAAAGGAAGAAATTCCTGTGACTTTTGTGTTTTAGTCAAATTCACTACACTATTCCCATGCCAAACATACATTGATTTTTTGAATTTGATTTCAACTCAATTCAACAAAGATAATGAAATCCAAATGTAATAGGGCAGAGACTAAGTTTTATTGAGCACCTGTTATATCAGACACTTGTGGATTCCTTATATGCATTGTGTTATTTAATCATCACATCAACCCTTCTGGAGAATGTTTGTACATATGCAAGTATATACTTATAACTTCAAAACTGGTTTTTTTGTATTAGAGTCAGACAGACTTGAGTCCTTAATCCCTTAATTGCTAGTTGGGTGATTTATATGCATTTTTCAGCTTCTCAAAGTCGTATTTTCTTGTAACTAAATGAGAAAGTACCTTTCTCACAGAGGAAATGTTAAAATTAAAGGTAATATATATATATGGATAGCACAGTTCCTGGAACATGGCAGTATTCTAGGGGGGGAAAGGATGAGGAAGAGAGAAAGAGAGAGGAGAAAAACAACTTAAATCAGTTACTATAAGGCTGTTTTTCCATAATCATGTACTTTGAGAAGGAGACAATAATATTTTAATAAAAACTGGCTGTGTCGACAATGTCTAAAATAGAGACTGGCGAACAATTTTCCTTAAAGGGTCAGATAATAAGTACATGGGCTCTTGAGGGCATACGGTTCCTTTCACAACTATTGGAATGAGGAAGTAGCTGCAGACAACTTATAAACAATGGGGGTGGCTGTAATCAATAAAACTCTATTTACTAAAAGAGGCAGCAGGCCAGATTTCTCCCAGGTCATAGTTTGCCAAATCCTGGTCTAAAATTTATTTTGTGCTATTTAGTTACAAATTAACACCCTAATAAAAGTAATTTTCAAAGTGAGACAGACGCGGAACAATTCCTAATTTTCCGTTACCATTAACAATTTCCTATTGCTGTCTTTCACAGGTCTTGTTCTGCTGATGTAAAGATTAACCAGATTTGGCCCTACTTACAATGCTGTTGGCAATGAACAAGGAGGTAGAGAGCAGCGGGTAAGTTTAAAAGCATTTGCTAGGGAGAAAGAATCGCAGCATGCATCCTTTTCTTATTTCCCAGGTTATTAGGAATTCATCCATCAACATGATGGACACGTTGGATTTTTAAATCAGGCCCCTCAGAGTGCAATCAGGGATCATCTCTTCCCTGGAAAAATTCACGTTTGTTTACAGGTTACAGAACTTTCTGGACTCTCCTCTGTCTCCTGGATATTGAGGTCCAGGCCTTAATAACGGTCCTCTGCAGGAGAAGATTCTCAGGGCTGCTGGCAAGATTATAAATGGCTCTTATATGATGACTTAGGGAATGAGACTTAGAGAATGACAAAGGAAAAAAATGTTCAAGAATATGTTTATGCATAATAATAATTCTGATTTATAACCACTGCCATCCTGATTATGTGCAAAATTTCTTTACACACAGAAATTATTTTTCTCATACTCTTGTTTGGGGGCCTTGATAAGAAGAGTTCTCACTAAGGATAATAGATAGTCACTCACTGAATAACATGTTTTGAAGTTCAATAAATTCCAACATCATTTGACTGTAAGTCAAGCTTACATCAATTAGAAAAATGGTGGATACTTTATTAAAAGGGGAAAGATTAAGAAGTAAGAGGAGGAGAAGAAAAATCACCAGGGCTTTGTTGATGATTTTGTAAAACATCAAAATAGAATTATTTTATTTGGTTTCAATCTGATTAGCCTCTTGTACCAAAATCACTTTACTTCTTCCAGCTTGCTGACTACTTTATTTGTCATTATTTTTCTTTGCCATGTAAGTGTAGAATTCCTACAGGACAGAGAGACATTTGAAAAATTATATCATGGAAGAATTAAATTACAGGAGAGTTTTGTCTTCGTAGCCTGCTTTAATAGAACCACAAGATTCACAAAAGGAAAGTTTTGCTCTTTCTCTCCATAAGTCACACTGCTGACATCGCCCCAAAACTCAGGTGCAAATTGTACTGTGAGCTATCTGCTCAGAATAGTGCTATGCTTTTACTCCCTAGAATGTTGGTTCCTTGATGCAAATAATTAGAAATAAGTGAGAAGGAGACTAGCCTCTCTTCACTGCTTTGTAACAACTGGGGAAGGACTACCTGCTTTCTTCCTTACCTCTAAGATTCTGTCTGAGAGATGCTAAGATGTTCCTCCCTGCTTGTGACAATTTGGATTTTTTTAACCTCCCTGGAAAATATTAGTTTTAAATAATACAATACCAGTTGTAAAGAAAAATGAATACAAAATTGAACTGTCTTGACAATCGTAATTTCTGGCAAAGCTATTCAGTCATTGTATCTGAATACCCATGCCCTGCCTCTGCAAACCCAGGAGCATAATGAGGACATGCCGTTTAGCAGATTCTGTAATGAAGTCTAAGAGGAGTCTTGTTGACTAGTTTCCACCCCCAAGATGTCAGCATAATCCAACTGCACTAAAAAAATCTGGTGTGACCCCTAAGCAATTTGACTATTTCATGTTCATTGTAAATATCTGTGGCACTGAAATGCTTGGCAATTTTGCATGTAGATTATTTTTTAAATAATTCAATGTGTTTGGCATTGTTAATGCAAAACAAAGAAACATCAGGGTTCAAAGGACTTGGACTGCAGGCCTCTCACTTCCAGCTGGAGGGCAGAAACAGAACTCGGGTCAGTGGACGTTTACAGGAAACTGTCCCCACGTCAGCATGGCTGAGAGGGACGTGCTCAGTATTGTTCCCAATTTTCAGTCATGTGGGTGTCAACTAAAACAGACCTAAGACTTGAAAGAAAGTTGACTTTACCCAATGGAAATTCGACCCCGGGACAATAAGAATCCTGACAGTTAGTATTGTCACAGCTTGTCTGAAGCCAATATCCCTACTAGTTTGGGCTAGAATATTAATTCAAGTAAGAAGCATTGTCAAAAGGCAGTATAGTTACACAATGTACCTAAGCCAGTAAGGTTATATTGTTTTTATTATGAGCATATGAAAACATAGTGGTTGACTTTTATATTTCTTTTCTTTTCAAAATCCACCTTCTGTTTAATGTCTTATTGGTTTATCCAAACCTTAACAACCTGGGAGGTTCTACTTAAATCATAAGGAAACTTTCCCAAGATGATTCATAGCACCTTTGTTCAAAGAAGTGGATAGTAATAGAATCCATACCTGAACCATTAGATCTTTTCAATTTAATTTGTTGTTTTCAATAGAAAAAACTAAGGTATCCTTTTCTGCAGTACCTGTAAGAAACTGAGTCCTAATATTTCACTGGCTATTCTTGTCCTTCAGGTGATTTTTAACATTCAGCTAACATTATCATTCACTGCACAGGCAAAAATAGCACACACAGACACATACACCTTTTCAAAGTTAAGTCCTCAACATGGGGGAAAAGAATTCTTCATATTTTGAATTTTTCATTGTCACTTTTCAACTCTATGGCCACCAAGAATTCCATGGAAACATGCAAACAAGTGAAACCAAACAGGAAACCTTCTATTTTTTTTTATTATCAGCAGGAAATTTAACTCAGGAAATACAATAAAACCTTGGCCATTCGGAATCCTTAGAGAATGGATCCTTCCAGAAAGCCAAGCTTTGGAAATCCCTGAGGGCAAACTCCCTTAAGTCCTGAAACTAGGTTATTTTATTACTCTGAATTGAAACATTCCAAAAACGTACTGGGCATTCCCTGCACGTTAAACTGAGTTGGTTATTTCTTAATTAGTCAAAAGCATTTAACATAAATCATTTACTTTAATGCTACTTCAATGTCCTTAGATTCAACCGAAGAATGTAGAACACGTTGGCAATGAATGAAATCACTTCATTTTCTGTGTGTGTTTGCGTGAGGGGATGCATGCGTGTGTTTGCATGTTTTAATTGCATTTGCCTTTGAAAGACTTTCTGTCACCTTCTTTGCAATCAACTCTTTTTCATTCTTTAATAAAATCCCTCTAATTTGCAAAATTGAGACTGAGAACCAAGTCTGTTAAAACAGGAGTAAAGTCAGTGTAAAAAAGCAGAAGGGAGAAACCAGAGGCGTTCTTCTGTGGATATCTACAAGATGACTCTACCTCATGGATTTTGTGATTTCTCGACCAAATCGAACAAAACAAAAGTCAAGTGAATGAACTTTTGCAGTCTGGACCCAATTACCGAATAGACGCAGTCTAACAGAGAATGGTTTGGACAAATTTTAAAATAATAGTACAATGGACATGCATCTGTATTTAATGATAATTTGGGTCCTTGGGGTTTTTGAAGGAAATATGCCCCTATTCAAATTTCTCTTAGAGTCAAACCTAGCATAACTTGTTACTTTGAAACTACCAAGTTAAATTTCATCAACTAAAGCATTAATTCAAGAAATATCTACTAAATTATAACCACATGCAGGTACTGTTTCGTGTTCAGTGTAGAGCAAATGAAGCCACAGTGACATGCCAATTTCTTATCAAATTTTAATTATTTAGCTGTTATTTATTTAGTTATTCATTCATGTCAGTATTTATGAAGTGCTTTCTATTTTTGGAGAGTATGCTAGGTCTGGAGGAATCCATGGTGAGCCAAAGCTCACATGGCCCCCACTCTCCAGTCGCCAGCTAATTCCTAGGGGACTGAGACAATCAATAATCAACAAGTATGTTAAAGCACACTACAGTCAGGACAATGTACAGGGGAAGACAGGACCCCATGGGAACACATTTACGGGAGACACTGAACTTGGCTGGGATGTTAGCAATGCTCCTCCTGTAAGGAAGTGAGGTCTGAGTTAAAAGTAAAGGAGTTAGCCAGCTGAAGGAGAAGAGGCTTCAAGTTAGTTGGAGAGCACATTAGGCTGATGGAACAGCCCATGCAAAGGCTGGGGGTGGGGGCACATGTGTAGCACCTACAGAAGGCCGTATGGCTAAAGCAAGGAGAATGAGCAAGAGAATGGAGCAATGTGATACTTGAGAGGTTGGCTAGATGATAAAGGACCTTAGAAACTTTGCAGGTCTTCTTACGGATTCCCATCAAAGTCATAATCTTGCTTTCAAAGAAAAATTTTAATATGCAATTCAAAAAAAAATGTCATATACAAATCTAAATGGGTTTCATATATTACATGAAATGTGAAATACTAGCAAAACTCCTCTTGATGCTCTCCATAACTCCTTTGGCCATTTCTCTGTAACATGGATGGACAGTGATGTGAACCACTATGGCTACCAACGTGGTAAACCAATGCAATACAACTTCAACTCTGGTTTTGGGTTATCTGTATTGTTTCCCATCCAGGAGAGCAACAGAAAATAATCTCCAGAGGACAGTCAGTACCAGGTCAAAAGGGACTCCTTCATAACAGAGCAGGAAGATACAAAAGGTACTCTTACCTAATTGGAAGAGAAAGATGTCAAGAGAGCATCCAACTGGAGAAAGAAATGGAGGTCTCCAACATGGAGGATTCCAGAAGAAAGTGGGACTGATAAATTTTCTGATGAATTAAACACTTGGAAAATTTTACAGATAACTATTGAATACATGTGTCAGAACACACGGGGAAGAAAATGCAGTAGGTACATAGAAAACTAAGCAAAATAAAAAATAAGGGGATTATTAGGTTTAGGAAAATAAAGATTGTATAAGAAATGGAAAATAATCATATGATACTCCTTGGTTCAACAGAAAATGTAAATAAGTACAATCAAATAAAAGGAGAGACTGAAAGTAGGGGAGGTATATGTAGATAAGATCATTAAACTTTCACATTTATCTTCATAAACAGTACAGTATATTTAATAGTTTATATACAATACTGATAAAATCACTATGAGTATATTACTTAAGAACATGGATTTGATTTTCAGAAGAAATAAAAAGGAGCTCAAAATGACTATCTCAAAGAAATGCGAGTTAACTTTAGAAAGGAGAAAAGGATGACTGTTTTAGTTTATAAACATGTTTAGGAAATTGGACAGTTTAATATATATATGAATATACTACTTTCAAAAACATTAAAATTAACTTTAAAAACAAGTATATGCATATTGTTCTCAAATTACTTCTGTTTATCTGATCACTGTGAACTAAAATTTGGCCTACCACTCAAAATGTAAAACAACTTAATGTAAGTCAGTTTGGGAAAATTCTTCCCAAACTGATATTTTAGTTCACGTATCAAAATATCATGTTGATATTTTCAAATGTCTTTTCCTTCTGCATTAAATTTATTTTTTCCTAGAGCAGCTCAAGAATTGCGAACACTGAGCTTGTGGCCCTTTTTTGAGGTGTGAGTTTAAGTGGAAAATATTTATCTTGAAATTGTGCCAAGAGATAACAAGTATGGAAAGCTATAACTTGGCGTTCCTTTATTCCGAAACCAATACACAAAGGCCAAATGCGGCTCACTGAGTTTGGCTTCATGATTCAATCTGAAATAGTCCCACAACAACCATCTCCTCTGAGCTTAAGAAACAGATTCTCAGCATCTGAATGGCATGACCTCCTTCATACTTTAGGAACCATTAACATTTCTGGTTTATAGATGTTTAAAGACCAGAAAATTAAATGGAAACTAGCAGAGAAATATTACTAATTATGCATAATTAGTCTTAAAAGGTCCATGAGTGCACAGGTTATTGGAAAGGCTATTTAATTTAAAAGACTTATTCAAATTTGTGAATATTCTGCAGTAACAGGCAGTGATCAAATCCTCACGACATGTGACTCTCTGATGACAGTGTCTTCAGAGAGGAGCGAGCAGTTTGCGACAAAATGTACAATTAGCGATAACTGTAAATACATTTTTATGATCACTTTTTAAATTAATTCTATCAAACTAGGATAATGGGGAAATTTGAAAAATAAAAAAATCCAGAAATTCCAAGCATAAACTGTACTCAATGCAATCAACATGAAATCATGCACTTCACTTCTTTTCTACCCTGTAAAAGGACATGCTTTGGAGCTAGTCAAAAATATTTTGTGAGAAAACTATTAGTACCCACATGATGAAGCAATAGACTCCAGTAGAACCTCAGCATGTGAGTCAACAGTCTAGTTGCAGACAACAATATCCATTCAGCCTGGTCAAGCAGATAAAAGCATGGAAGGGTGCTAAGTGCTTACCAAGTCTACAGGAAACCAGAGAACCAGGTGTGAATGTCATGCTGGAAGTTTTGGTGACAAGAGCCAATACTGCATGTGATTAGTAAAATCTTATCACCACCCACGGCTTCTCCTGAGGAAGTACTGTTGCTGTCTCCTTAGGGCCTGGCCGTTGCTTACGGGAACACCATGAAGAACTGGACACTGAAAACTCTGCCACCTTTGGCCACTGAGTATCAGATGAATCTACTTCACTCATCAGAAAATGAATACAGCAAAACTGGAACCTGACTGTGCTCGCTTCTCAACTGGAGTCCCATGAGGATTTTGGCTGGAGCCTAGATCAGCCCACTTGCCTGGGGCCTCGCCACCTAGGAGGTTAGTGCTGGGGAAGTAGACTGTGTAACACAAGAATGTCTCCAAACTTAAGAAAGGGAAGAAAGGTCATGCCAGAAAACATGACAAATATCCACTATTCAAATGTCACAATAAATACAAGTGGTTCAATTCTCATTTAGTAATAATCGATGACTAAGGAATTTCAAGTAAATAACATTATAAAGCAAGCTCTAAAGTTTAGGCTTTTATTTAAGTGAAATATGATAATGATAGGCAGAGGACCCAGAGTACTTGTATTTCACATGATACAATATGGATTCTACAATGAATGTTTTACCTAAGAGTGATCATGGGATGATGGCGATGATGATAATGATGATGATGATGATGATAACCACTAATGCTTATAATACGTTTCCTATATCTTGCATGTAGTGATGAATGGTTTAAATAAATAAACAGTTCATTCACTTTATACATCAAACACGTTAGGTTGGCATTATAAGTTTTCCATTTTCCTGATGAGGAAGCCAGAGCTAAAAGAAGCCAAGTAATTTACCAAGAGGTGGGTGGAACTAAACTTTGAACATAATCTAAGGAGTCTGCTTAGAAAACCTGAGATTTTTAGATACAGACCTGTTACTAACATATAATTTTATCTTCTGAGTCTTAGTTTCTTTCCCAGTTAAATGGGAATTGGAACTCTTATCTTAACTTTTCTACATGGGTATTTGGGAAATCAAATATGCAAAAGCACTCGAAAAATTGTAAAGTGCTATTTATATATTAAGTGTTATTACAGCTAGGAATTCATAAATGCTTCTACAGATCTTAGTTATTGTTATTTTTTCCTAGTGTGTCATAAGCATTTTTTTGTGTTTGTTCTCTAGGCTTCATATCCCTTCAGACAACAGTTTCTACCTAGAAGATCCTAAGTGCCCCCATTCTCCATCATATGGTATAAATGAAAATGTCCTCACCCTTAGTTCCAAAAGTAAGTTGGTATTGGCTTCAGTCAAAATTCATATCTGGTCTCACTGACTTCAGTGACTGGCTCAGAGAAGTGCATGTTACCCAATCGAGCTCACATGGTAATAGATGTTTGGAGGTTTCTGGAAGGAGAGTTACCTCTCTCCTTTACAAAAGCTATCAGATAAGATCTTTCTTTTTCTGTACATAGCAGCAAATGAATCTCTGAGGTCTGAAACTTTTTGTTTCTATGAGAGAAGAACTGGGACTGGCAAGACTCACCATGTAGAGCTTGAGGAAGTGGTGAAAGAAGAGGTGGCAACACACAGAGAGTGAGAAACTGGGACTCTACTGACATTACTAAAGTCAGGAATCAGGCACCTTCCACTGGATGTTTTGATTACATGTATTGGTACACTTCTCTGTTGTCTCAACTAGTTTACATTAGATTATATACAGCTTACAACACTGAATTGCATGGTTAATTCATGTCCCATCAAAAAACAACTATTAAGGGACTTCCGCCAAGATGGAGGCGTAGGTGGATCCACCTTGCTTCCGTGTACAACCAAATCTAAGAACAACTATTTTTAACAATAATAAACACAACCAAACCACACAGAAAATCGACAATACGGAGTCCAAAAAAAAAAAAAAAAAACCGAAATGCTCAGCTAAACTGGTAAGAGGGGCGAAGCCAGCAGCGGAGTGGGTTGACCAAAAAGATCCCTGACCTGGTGGTGCGCAAGCAGCTGAAGGTGTGGATCGCGGGCTAGCTACGGGAGCACACAGGGAAGAGGCGCGGCTGGCTGGCTGCGGTCAGTCGTGCATCTGCGTGCAGATAAACCAGTGAAGAGGCAAGCATCGAGACCACAAGACGCAGGGCAGCAGGCTCGCACAATTCCAATGGGATAAACAGGCTGAGACAAGTGGTGGGACTGGACAGATTGGGTTTGGAGAGGACCTCCATTGCTCCCTCTCTGACCCCGCCCCCACATACAGCGTCACAAACCAGCGACCTGGGTGGCCCTGCCCTGGTAAAGAACTAAGGCTTCACTCCTCTTCATGGCGCAAACAGACCAAAAATGGCTCAAGAACAACTCAGAGCCCCAGAGCCGATAAATCTAAGTGAGGAAGAAATAGCCAAACTTTCAGATGCACAGTTCAAAACACTGGTGATCAGGATCCTCACAGAACTTGTGGATTTTAGTCACAAATTAGAGAAACATATGAAAGCTAAACTAATTGAAATGAATGGTAATGCAAAGGAAACCAATAGTAATGGAAAGGAGACTGGGACTCAAATCAATGGAGTGGACCAGCAGGAAGAAAAAAATGATCAAACAGAAAAGAATGAAGAAACAAGAATTCGGAAAAATGAGGAGAGGCTTAGGAACCTCCAGGACATCTTTAAACATTCCAACATTTGAATTATAGGGGTACCAGAAGGGGAAGAGTCACGAGTGGAAACCTTATTTGAACAAATAATAAAAGAGAACTTCCCCATTCTGGCAGAGGAAATAGACTTCCAGGAAATCCAGGAAGCTCAGAGAGTCCCAAAGAAGTTGGACCCAAGAAGAAACACACCAAGGCACATCATCATTACATTAGCCAAGATTCAAATGAAGGAGAGAATCCTAGAAGCAGCAAGAGCTAAGAGGGCAGTCACCTACAAAGGAGTTCCCATCAGACCGTCAGTGGATTTCTCAAAAGAGACCTTACAGGCAAGAAGTGGCTGGAAAGAGGTATTCCAAGTTATGGAAACCAAAGACCTACAACCAAGATTGCTCTATCCAGCAAAGTTTTCATTTAGAATGGAAGGACAGATAAAGTGCTTCTCAGATAAGACCAAATTCAAGGAGTTCATCATCACCAAACCCTTATTATATGAAATGTTAAAGGGACTTACCTAAGAAAAAGAAGATAAAAAAGATGAACAGTGAAAGGACAGCAAACTCACAGTTATTAACAACCACACCTAAAACAAAAGCAAGCTAAGAGGACAGATAAGGAGCAGAACCATAGAAATGAAGATCACATGGAGGGTTAGCAACAGGGGAGTGGGAGGAGGAGGAGAGGGGAGAAGGTACAGAAAATAAATAGCATAGATGGTAGGTAGAAACTAGATAGGGGGAGGGCAAGAATAGTATGGGAAATATACAATCTAAAGAACTTGAGACACGTGGTCATAAACTAAAGGGGGAAATGGTGGGGGAGGGGTATGCATGGTGGAGGGGAACAGAGGGGGGGAATAGAACAAATGTAATGGCATAATCAATAAAAAAGTTAAAAAAACAACTATTAACCCTCAATTTCTTTTTACCTTTTTTCCATTTAAAAAATCCCAAATAAATTTCTACATTTCTAAACCACTAAAAAATAACAACAACATAAATAACAGTCAAGCTTATCACAAACTTGGATGATTCCCTGTATGAAAATACCTTTCCCACATTTTCTAACTAAACTCAAATCAAAGTAGTAGAGCTGAAAGGAATCATCTAGCCCAAATCCCTCATTATATGAATAGAGAAGCAAAGAGTTATAGTGAAGTGACTTGCCTAAATCCAGCTGATTATTTGCAAGGCTAGAGCTAGAAACCAGGTATTCTGATCTGTGTTTTTTTTCCTTATTAATTAATAACAAAGATACTGTCAGGTCCTCTTTCTCTTGCCTTCAGATCAGAGCCTGTGGCATAATCTTTTGAATCCCTTCAGTGTTAAGAAATCTCTGTCCTTTGAAGTAGGATTTGATTTTTGGATACAATCAAAAGTCATTGAAAGCCAAGTGCAGTAAACAAGGTGGCTAACAAAACCCAGTAATTCATGTTTTTGTCTGAAAAGGGTGAATGTTGAAGTACTGAGGCTATTTTGTTTCCATGTATTCATCAGCCAATTTTAATGTCATTATATTAAAACAGAAATTATTTTGAAATTCACTTTGGAGTTATATTACTCATAATTTCATTCTGTCGTGTTCCCTGAATTTTAAAGGAGGCCCTAATAATAGTCCCATACAGTAAATAACAATAAGATGACATTTTTTCTTTAGTAGATGGAACTGAAAGAAATAATAAATAATGTAATTTAACAAAAAATTATTGAGTGCTGATTGTAATGCCAAGCACTACTATAGACCTTGATAAAAAGGAAAGGCCTACATTTACTCTTAACTCCCTTTTTAATAATGAGAAGTTGAGGCTCACATAGGTTAAGTGAATTTTGTAAAGATTTCTGATTCCCAGACCGGTGGTCTTGGTAAAGAACCCTCATGTATTAACATTCCACACCAATGTAATTAGATGTAAAATAAAAGCAATCTGTAGCTAGGACAGAGAGTGAATTGGCATCTAGAATTAACCATGCACAGTTATGAGCATGACCCAGAACATGTAAAGTTACAGCTCCTATTCAATTTCAGGGAATTAAATAGGAATAATAATACAGAAACTGAAAGATTGGGAAAGTGATATCATCTGAAAATTATGAAACATGATGGAAATCACAAAATTGAAAAAAAGAAGTGTTATTTTAAAAAAACAGCAAAACAAAAGATCAGTAGTAATGTTAGCCTAATATGGCACTGAAGGAGAAAATCGTTTAATCAGGGTACCAAAGTTCCTTTTCTTAGATAAGAGAATACTCAAAAAAGTGAGGAACGTTGTCTAAACAGCTCATGATTCTGAGCCCTTTTTTATGATTCCACATTCACTCTACAATTCAGATATTCATTTGGTTCCTTGAATAGGTTTCCAATGTGAGTTTCTAAGGGTGGCCTTTGAGTCAGTGGTAATTCTTCTCATTGCATCACCTCTCTGGATACTGCCAGAGATCTGATGCCTTCCCCACATGAGGCTGCTCTCTTAAGGCAGAGCTTTGCTGTAGACTGAGAAATTGGCATTCTTTCCCACCTTAATCAAGCCTGTGAAGTTGATGTTCATGAAGAGTTCAGCTGACTTCCAGACCCAGGAACAGAAGTGAGTACTCCAAAGAGATCATGTATTACGTTTCCCCTAGTCATTGTAGAGAAAATCGCCATAAACCAAAATTATGATCTTAGTGTATAGTGACAACACAGATAGTTTCCCTTGACTTTAGACATTTTGCGAAAAAGATATTGTAGAAATGAGTAATGCAGTGAAAAGGAAGGAAAAGATGCCTATCCTGTGTGTGGACTGGGAAAGCCCCAGGGTTAGTTTTATCAACAAACACATGCATGTGTATATTGGGGGGATGGCAGAGGTCTCATGGTCAGATGACTGTGTCTTCTCCCCAATATTCTTTTTCTTCTCCCTTTCAGTATATGTCATAAAACTAAAAAATCTTATAGATTATTAAATTAAATGACCCAGACTCTTAATGCATATCACACAGGAGAAAGGAATGAGATTGAACATAAGCAAGACTGCCATTCAGCAGTTACACACAAATGTGGGTGTAATGAGACGAGGAGGTAGGCAGCAATCTTCATGCCACCTCTGGACATCTGTTTATTGCAAAAAGTTTGCTAAAGTGATTCTGATGTGCTTCTTTATCTAGGAGAAACCCCTAGAATGTAAGGTTCTGACTTTGTATTGAAACAACAAACTGTAGCTTGATAGTTTGTTGTCTGTGGTACCTATCAGGTAGCAGTCTATTTAAAGACAGGCAAGTTGATTTTAGAATATGCACTGACACTGACCTGGCTCTGTAAATTTTAGGTGACTTCATTGCAATGAGTCTCAGATTCCTCATCTATCAAATGGTCGCAGTGATATGAATCACAGGATTTTTGACTATTAAATAAGAATGTATGTAGAAGAACTGAAATAGTATGACTTAATAAATGTTAACGAAAACATCTCATTGCAATACTCTCAAATGATTAAAAAACATTTTAGCACCAATAAGAATTTTTAGAGGTTAAGATAGCAGACAGTTGAGATAAAACTGAGTTCCAGTATAACAATATTCTTTACCTACTTACACATTTAGCTAGACTATAAGCATCCATATATTTCATTATACAGGTTTTATTTTCCCTGTGTACCACATTTAGATAAACAAAGAGCACAATGTCTCAATGACTTCCTTTACTCCAGTATGGGAAAGGGGGTGTTGGAATGCTGGGTGGAGTTACTTAAAGTCATCATCCACTGACTAAAAGAAAATTATCCTTGTATAATAACAATAACAAAATTAATGATGCCTTACAGATACACACGAGCATCTTTTGGGTCAAAGTTCTACCTCTAAGATATCTATAGTACAAAAGGGTTCCCCCAAACCTTAAAGACAGTCGACAACAGGATTAAAATCAAACGTGACAACCAGTTATATTTACAGAAGGGATTAGATTATTATATTACTTACTTCATACAAAGAAGCAGCCCTCAACCTTTCCCCTCTTTAAGGAAGATGGTTATGGGATTTTTGAAGACATAGAGTAAATTCAAGCTCAGTTGTCTTTTAAAATATAATCTGAGAGGGGAAAAGTAATAAAGCTTTTTTTTAATCTTAAATGTAACTTCTTTGCCAACTTCTGTCTTATAACAACGTGCCCAAGAAAAGAAAGAGTGATAACTACCGATTTCATATTATGAAGGTGCACCATAATGCCAAATGGGACAAAAAGAGTAAACAAATATAACTTTGTAGGATGCGCAGTCAGCATTCCATTAGAAAAACCCAGCCCACTCTAGATGGCTTAAGGTCAGAAAACTCAAAAAATATAATTGGTAACACAGGTGGTTACATTTTTTTTGAATGGCCAAAGAAGGACTGTGAAGTCACTGAGGGATCAGTGACAGGGTGAAGCCAATATCGGCCCTAGGGCAAAAAGTCCAAAGACAAAAGGTGGCTGTGCTGGAACCCAAAACCAGGGCCACTCAGCCATGGCAGGAGCCACTAAGCGGTAAGAGAGAGAGCCAGAGAAGAGCTGCAGCCATCACTAAGCAGGTAGGCTGGCGTCATGATGCTCTTGCTTTTTCTTTCTTTTTATCTTCTCTCTCTTTAAGTCTACAACTGGGGCTTCTGGTGGGCCAAATGTGCTCCCAAGTCATAGGTCTTTGAAAAATGGTAAGATTTCTTGTCACACACAGAGTGGAAGCCGAAGAAATAGATCAGAGAGCAAGCAGGTAAAACATTTAATTTTACTTACGAATATGGACACAAAAATCCTCAACATAATAAAGTGTAATTAATCTAGCAGCATATTTTAAAACATCATAATCAAGTATTTGATTAAGGAGTACTGCAATTATTCAACATCATAAAACCAATTTGATAAAAATAATAAGAGAGTGAAAGTGAAAAACCATAAGAGCAGAAAAATCATTTGATAAAATTCCTAAAGGAACCGAGAATAGGAAAAAATGATCTTAATGTGATAAATAGCTGAACACCTACAGCTAATCACCCACAACAGCTAAACATCAACAACCAGCATAATAAATAATGAACTTCCAAAGAATTCCCATTAAATAAGGTACTTAATATTTAAAACAAGGCAATTCAAGTTTCTACATAACTACAGTATGATGCCACTTTTATACAGATGAAAAATATACAAAAAATACCATTACATGCTTTATACAGATACACAAGAATAGATATTATGTAACTATATGTATGTAACCATCTATATGTAACTATATGTATGTAACTATCTATATTTAACGATAGATATGGTAATATATGGTTTACGGGTAGATATCGACTCAGTAAAGATTTGAGCACCTACTCTAATCAAGGTGACAGATGTACACCAATGTCCTCAGTCCCTGCTCTCTGCTCTGGGGGTTGGGGGAGAGAAGAGAGGGATGGGACCAGAAATAGTGACATGAGGGGCTTATACATCAATACATCATAATAATAATTCTTTTTTTTCCAGCCTTATGATAATTCTTAATCTGAAGCATTTTAAGTGGGTGCATATTAGCGCGTTTTGAGAGGTGAGCAGAAGGTGTTTGCTATATTTAGTCCTTGGCAATGTTCTATATTTGTTTCTAATATATAATCAAATGTGGTGAAAATGCATTAAATCTGAGGACCTGAGAAATTAAATTATAGATCTAGATTTAGCACTGATTGATGGATAAATAACACTTCATTATTTTCTTGGCTTGTATGGAGATGGAGAAGGAAAGGCCACATAATCTGAGAAATACTAGAATGAGCGTGTCTCTTATTATTTGAGAAGGGTGCAAACCCCTAGGGAAAACCCAGGAGAACAGAGACTAAAGTGTTAAGAGGTTATTTCTGTGTGTTGGAATTGAGGATATTTTTCCTGCCTTTTTAAATTAATTTGCTTATATGTGTTTTGTACCTTTTTAGATTATGTCAATTTATTTATAAAGAAAATAGTTTTGAATATTAATAATATTACTTTAAGAATACTGTGATTAACTACTTCCTGAAGTTATATTATATTTATATATTGTATACAAATAGTCGTACCTATCTACGTATAAACACATAAAAGCGTCCACAAACAATATGACATTTCCTCTCTGTATCTGTCAATCTGACCATCCATCCATCTATCCACGGATCTATCTATATACATTTTCTTAAGCCCATTGCCAAATTGTTCCCCGTGAATAGTATATGAAAGTGCCTATCTCCTGAGACCTTGGATAACTGAGCGTGTTTTTAGTGCTTTTTAATTTTATAAGAGAAAAAAGGTATTTTTTTCTGAAATGGTCGGGGTTAATGCTGTACCATAGTCACGCAAAAGCCAAGTACTCCCCTGGATTTACCCAATTGCTCTCCAAGCTCCTAGTTGACAGCATCCATCCGTGATCAGCTTACGTTGGTCATCAAGGGGAGCTTCAAGGCCACTGGAGTTCAGCCCAAGTATAGGTCCTAGGAGCCTTGGGTTGCCTGAAGGCCTACCTGTCACCCTGAAATGTTCAGAGCAGTTTAGAAACAGGTGACCAGCATCCTCTCCTGACTCTTGTCACTGTTTCCTGCGACATTGCTCAATGTTAAGTGTGGGGTTCTCCACAATGTGGAGAACAAATTATCTATTGTACCCTAGCAATGGCTATTAGTATAGTGCTTTTATGGTTTAATTCCTTTTCTGCCGGGGTAAGAAATACTATGTTCTGTCTGTCTCTGCCCTGTCTTTCTTATTTCTAACCTCTTTCATTACTAGGACATATGGATACATTTCTCTCTAAATAGAGCTCATTTAGAATCAGGAATGTGATCTAAGAATTGGGAAATTTTACTGATCAATGTGAGAAAGGGTTCTTTACAGCAGAATGCCTGTGGAATTACAGTTTCAACATTTAGTGCTTGTTGATATGCAATTAATATAGAATTAAGGGTTTATTAGATCATGTCTTCTGTCTTCCTTGCATTTTTAAAAAAACTCTTCTAATAACCCATTTCGAATGGTGCAAAGCAGTGGTTCTTAATAGTTCTTATTGCTCCTAGAGTACAATTTAGACATTTGGAGGAACAGTTTGGGGTTGTCATAATGATAGGGGGACAACAGTGACATGTACTGAGGCAGGAACCAAGATTCCTAGACAGACCACAATGAACAGGACAGTCCCAAATAAGTAATAATCTATTTGCAATTAATTAGGCCCAGATCCTCACTCACCTTGGTGTATAGACACATTTATGTTACAAATGTATGCTGAATTTTACAATAGTGAAATTTATTTGGTAGAGGAAAGATTGGACTTGGCTTTATTCAGAATATTACTCTAAACCCCAACACATGTCAATCCTAAAACAACCCACCTGCAGCATTCGCATGGATCCATCTATACACATAAGAATCTGTCATCTGTCTTTTGTCTGCTATTGTGGTAAAGTGTTAGCAAGTACATATTAAAATATTTTATAAATATTATAATGTACTTTTATTTCTTCATTATATTGCAATAAGAGTTTTGTAATCTTTTAAATTATATGGAGGACAGTTGCAAAATCTATTTTATTTCAGGATACTGAAATAGGCGTGACAGAGTATTTATTATAACAGAGCACTTTTGAGGGTGATAAGGTTGAGTACCACTTGTTTAGAGAACGATTCTCAGCCACCTCACCAGTTCCCCAGAGTAATGAGGAGGAGCATGTACACTTTCACATGCAGCCTGGCTCTTAGCAGTAAAATGAACTGACATTGTTTTTCATCCATTTGTTTCATCATTTGGAAAGCAAACCAAAAAAAGGATGGGCATAGTGTATATTCCTTCTCTCTCTCTGTCTCTCTCTCTCTCTCTCTCTCTCTCTCTCTGTCTTCCCCTCTCTTTCTCCCTCCCTCCCTACCCTCCCTTTGGGTAAACAAAAGAAAGAGATTTGCAAATGCTGCTGCAACTCAGAAAAGAGAAGATGGATGGCATTAGGTCAAATCAGTTCTGTTCAATGCCAACTTTTTTTGTTTTTCTCTCTTAGCTCAATTCCTACTTACTGTTTGTGAGTTTGCTCAAAGCCCTTCTTGCAAAGCCAAGTGATATCCCTTTGAACTCATTGGTTCCTTTGAACTCATCTCTCCCTCTTCCTTCAGAGCTCATCTAGGCTCAATACTAAGCTGTTTAAAGCACGAAATCCTTCTTATGTTCCCATGTTGCTTTCAAATGTCTACCAAACACTGGCACTTAAAAATTATTTGATGAAGTATTAAATAATTGCCCTTCGAATATTTCCCCAATCAACAGTTTTCTTACAAATAGTTTTTTACTTCTTATTCTCAACTGAACCTGGCAGTGTTTCTGACATTTGTGACTCTTAGGAGCACCAGACAGCTTCAGAGAAGGAAACTGCCTTTCTGGAGCCTGGGAGAGGGTCCAGCAAAGAGGGTGGTGGCGAGAGGTGAGCTGTATTAGAGATAAGATGCAGCATGAACACACAGAGCCCCGAGGTCTAAAACGATGTTCACACAATCAGATGTCAGTAAGTTGACATTATGTTCCAATTTGTGTTGGCCAATCTTAGTTTTTATGCCTTCTCTCAACATCATACTTGTATTTTGGGGGGACTGTAAGATGCACCTTCCCTCCAAAAAATTTTTTTGGAGGAATAATGGCTGTTAATGCTGCTGTTGAGTTCTAATTACATTTACATTGGTGAAATACTATGTTATTTATGTTATTAAATATTTTACCACATTTTTTGCTTCAAATTTTTTTTCTTATTTTCCTCCTCTAAAACCTAGGTGCATCTTATGGTCTGAAAAATATGGTATTTTCGAAGACTTTCACTCAAAAGTGACTGAGTACACATGGATGTGACCTGTGTCCCCTGTGGTTGGGATCTAGGCAGGTGCCCTGCACACTGCAGGCAGATAAGGGAGATGGCGCACAGGAGCAAACCAATGACAGGTCTGAAGAAGTACTGCCCTAGACTTGCCACATGCAACTGTCGGCCCCCGTGTTGGGAGATCTTCAGATATTTTGAGAGAAGTCAAAGTCTGCATTTACAAATGTTGGGAACTGATTCTGTTTGAAAACTGGTTTCAATGTCTGTAAAACACTGTATGCGCCTGGAGCTGCTGGTTTAAAATCTCTTTTGTATAAAGGACCAGCCAGACCCAACTCCTTCTAGCCCTGAAGATGTCTCTCTTCCAACTTCCCATTGTGTGGTAGAAAATGGCATGGGGGAGGGTCTAATTGGATTTATCATTTATTAGTGGTGTGATCTTGGGAAAATTTTCTTGAGCTTATGTCATCTCTTTTATAAAATAAGAAGCATGGCTTCAGTGCCACCTCATTGTCCTCTGAGCTGTAAAATTGTTCCATTCTCTAATTCTGATGTTAACCACTGCCTTTGTTTTTGTTTTTTCCTCGAATGCACTTACCATCCATCTTGAGTACACAAAAGGGGGATTAGTTCTTCATATGTTACATGTTTTAAAAATGAAATTGATTTCCTTATCTATTTCTGAAATATCTGGCTTCTAAATGTACTAGTCAAAACACTGAACATACTCATTTATCACCTCAAAGAAAAATACAAAAGCATCATAATTTTTGATTCAAGGATTAAATACCTCTCCCTTTTAAAATATTATTATTGGAAATGGGAGAGAGGTGGGGGGCACAAAGGGGGGGTGGGCTGGGGTGGAAGTAAAAGACAAAATACTGTAGTTGAAAAATAATTAAAGAAAAAAATTTAAAAAATAAAATAAAATATTATTACTGCTACTGAAAATTTTGTATAGACAGACACATGAAAAAATATGTTAAATGAGTTTCCTGAATTTTTATTGAGTGGTAAAATGTTTTTCAAAAAATTCTCTACATTGAGCCCTGGCTGGTGTAGCTCAGTGGATTGAGCATGGGCCTGAGAACCAAAAGATCGGGGTTCAATTCCCAGTCAGGGCACATGCCTGGGTTGCAGGCCAGTTCCCAGAAGGGGCCAGTTCCCAGCAGGGGATGCACCAGAAGCAACCACACATTGATATTTCTCTCCTTCTCTCCTTACCTTCCTTTCTAAAGATAAATAAATTAAATTAAAAAAATAAAAAATAAAAAAATTTAATTCTCTACTTTGATTCAATAGTATAAAACATAAAAATGATCTTATAAATAGGTGAATAGAAATAAAACAGAAAGGGTGCACAGCAAACTGTGAATGACAGTTACCTTTATTGAGGGAAATGAGATGGGGGAGGAAAATAAACACACAATAATTCTGTTCTCTATCTACTTGTGTATTATTTGAAATTTTTACATAGAACATTTATTCGTGCATTATTTATGTACTTAAGGTGAATTAATTAAATATTAAAATGAATTACTTACTTTGTATTTAGAGAGACTGGGTCTTCCTTGATTGTAGAACGCTTTGTCAGTGTTGTGCCCAACGGGGGAACCTCATGCATCTGCTCAGTTTCCACAACTTGTTAAAGACAGGCTGGGGAGCTGAGTGTTGCTGGAGGCGAGGCTTGGGCTGAAACTCAGCCCTGCTTCAGCCGAGTCTACAGTATTTCTACATCGGTTTCAAAATTCCCTTTCTGAATTGACATGCACTTGCATTTCAAAACCTTTGACTTCTATCATGAACTCCATAAATGCTCTTCTTCAGATATGAGTTTGGGAGTAGAGAGAAACATCAATTTCCTAACGTCTTCACTCAGAACATAACTGCTTAAACTGATTTTTATTTTCTCCCTCTTTAGGGGGAGGTGGACTAGAGACACCAGTTGGATTATTCTTTGAATATTTACTGTAATTTATCTCCTTTGAAATCCAACAGACACATGTTTCTGTGTGAAGCAAAAATACATAGGAAGTTTGTTGCTAGCCATTTGTTTCCCTTCAAACCCAAGAGGAGCTGAGCAAGATTCACTAGGAGCAAACAGCATTCTCTCCACAAAGCAGCCTGTTTATTGCACAAATCTCCTCCTCCCCAAGTCATCCATTCTTTCCTCTTTTAAAGATTATCCGGTAATCTTGCTTAAGCTTTCTATACGTCTCACTTTCCGTGTGGAACCACGGATACATCTTACTCGCTTTTTTTTTTCCTTTAAGAATATCCATTGCCCTTTGTTTTGGGAGATTGAGATTATTAAGACAAAAACCGTAAATAGAAAGGTATGAAGAATAGCAGAGATTTCTACTTTTGTCCCTTTAAACAAATAATCAACTTTGCATTTTGATATATTCCATCCCAGACATTAGAATTTTTGTATCTTCATTTTTATGGTGCCTGTAGCTCTCTTGTTTATAAATACAGTTTGGGGTTTGGCTTTTTCCTGGGTGAAATTATTTATATAAACATATAATACCTGTGTATTTATATATGAATATATATTCGTACCTGTTCATAGGAAGTTCACAATGTGTCGCAATAGATTTCCCTTGAACACATTCCTCACCCTACCTCTCTGTGAAATCGGCCTCGCCTCGCCCAATCCCACCTGTGTCTCTGAAACAACCCACCCACGTGTGTGAGAGGTGGAGGGCTTTCCTGCCAGTTTCCTGTGGCTACTTCTCTCCTTCCTCTCATTGTTCCTTTCTTTTCTTCCTCGTTCCTTCTCCTGTAGCTGTCATTCTGAAATCATCCTCAACCCTTCCTTCTTTTCCCTTGTCCATTCCTGGCTGCTTCCTTATATGGTACTGGTGGATTCTCTACCTGCTGTGTTTAAACTTGCCTTGGGTCTGGGACAGGTGAGTGTGTCTCCACCTCCTTATCTCCTTATTATTGTCTCCACCCCAGGGCAAATGCTTCTCTTCCTCACAAAGGTTGCACCATCCCCTCTTCTAACAATGGCCGCCTTTGTGTTCAGAATCTCAGCACCTGAAACATCAGAGCAAGCTGCATACCACACTGGTTTTGCCTGAGGGGATTACAGTGTTCGAATGATCTTGCAGCCGTGCCCTGTGACCTCAGCAGTCAAGGTTCTGTGCAAAAGCATAATGTTCAGTGGTATCAGAATAGTCTTGCTTAGGAACAGGACACCAAAGGAATCCATAACACTTTTTTTCTGGAGCTTGACAATGGTGGATTCACCTCAGCACCCACAGGGAAGACCATGTAACTACCCCTTAAATGCATACATAAAGCAGAGATAATTAGAGTTTCCACTCTGTAATTTCAGTGTGGGCTGAGTCAGCTCATGCCAGAGCCAACTGGTAAAATTTCAGGAATCTTATGAGTCAGTTGACATCAAGTTGGTAGCTTGAAATTGGTCATGGGGGAAGTATTTACATCACCAAAATTGGCAAACACCACAAATCAAGGCCCTCCAAACCTCTGGAGATCTAGCTGTCAAATTGGTACCAGCATGCCAAGGACGGGGCTCTGATAAAAGCTTAAGTATTAAACAATTGCATAAAATACGACAAGTAACTATATGAAATTTTTTGCATCTTATGTCTAAAACCCTTGAAGGTCTTGGTAAGGCCCTTCATTTTAAAAGGGTTGTGTGGTTGTTTGTTTTGGGCTTATCTTTCTTCTGAATCTGGTCTCTTTTGCTTCTGACACTTTAGGAACAACAAGCGTCCACCAAAAAATAAAACCACTAGTATTATATATAGGATGTGTTCTTCTTCACTTCCAGAGCATTCTTCTGGTTTGGTTTTTTCATCCCAAGTATTCAGTCACAGCCAGAGGATACACCCTATTGCCAAGTGATTCCTGTAACTTGTTTATGAGTCTGATTCTGCACTTTCTGCCTCAACCCTTTCAGCCTGTCCAACATCTAGTGGACATTACTCTTCCCTGGACATTTCCTGAAATTTCCCCAGAAGCCTCTTTATTACAATGTCATTACTAATGGAAGTTACTTGGTGAGGCACAGGTGAGTAAGAAATAATTTCAAAAGCTGTGACAACAAGATACAATGACCCCCAACCTTAATTGGTGGCACAACTTAGGTGTGCTCTGACTAGCAGACAGGCTTGCTTATTTTGATGCTGAAGTGCTTGCCATTCATTCTGCTTTAACTTTCTAGAACAATGGCCAAGTGATAATTACAGGTTTACTCAGGAGGTTTAATCAGATAAAGAAAACAAACATTTGTTTGTTCACATCTGAGATTCAGGTATCAAGTAACAAACATCAACTGTGTGGCCCTAGCATTCAAAATGACTGAATGAGTAGAGCAACAAATTTTGTGTTAAGCTTGAACATTCCTGGGTGGTAATGATTTGGATGATTCAGAAGGCCGCAGCTATGGGCAACTGGTGATTGGCAGCTTCATCACGGACAACGTGCCTGCTCATGCATCACATCTCGAGAAGAGTTTTTTGGTGAACTATCAAATCACCAAGGTGACTCAGCCCCCCCATATCCCAGATTTGGCGCCCCATGACTTCTGGCTTTTCCCAAAACTAAAATCTCCTTTGAAAGGGAAGAGATTTCAGACTGTTGATGAGATTAAGGAAAATACGGGCCTGTGATAGCAATTGAGAGAACTCTGAGGTCCTAAGGTGAAGGGTACAGAGGTGTCATCATCCTAAGTACAATGCATCTAGTATCTTCTTCAATAAATGCCTCTCTTTTTCACAGTGCATGGCTGGATACTTTCTGAATAGACCTCACCAAATATATGGAATTTTAATGTCTTACTCTAGGTTCAGAGAGCCGTAGTTTTCCTGACTTGGCTCCAAAATACAGTAAATCAGAAATTTGGAGGGGAACTGTTTTAACAAGCCTGCTAGGTGATGCAAGCTAATGCCACAGAATCATTGAATTTTATCTTTTTACTTCCCTAAGCTTCAGTTTCATCATCCGTAATATGTGCATTAATTACATCTACCCTGCACAGCTTTCATGAACATTAAACTTGACATAAATTGTTATTGTTATTATTAATATCAATAGTAAAATAGAAAATGCATGCAACTGTTTATATATGCATGGTACATATTATATTTACACTGATATATTATGAATAACCTTGTAAAATATGTAATAAATTATAAGTGACAAGCTAGTGGCAGGAAGTGAAATGCCCTATTGCATAAAAGAGGTACGTAAGGGCATCAGTGTTGAAGGACAGACAATACGGTGATAAGTCAAGTGCCTAACTCCTTGGTTACTGCTTCATAAGTAGTACCTACTACTAATGCTAAAGTAATTCATCAAATTTACACTTAAACATAGTTAGGTAAGGTAAAATCCTACATTTCCGTTTCAGAAACCAATTTCACAGAACAGAAAGAGCATGATGTAAGTACTATTCTGCTCAGAGGAAGGGTAACAAACACAAATATTTCACATGGATGCTTTGAATCTATGAATTACTTTCCGATTATCTCTTATATCCTAATAGAATACTATAAAACAGTTGAAGATCTTTCAGACTGTGACAATTAACTTTCCTTTCATCCCAAAATCTAATAAAGAAACTTCTTTCATTCTAAATTCTGGCTAAATTTATTTTGAGCTTTAGAGTCCTGGATAAAAATAAAACATGAGAAGGAAGGCTCCAGAATGGCTATGACATCTACATTAGGTTTCCATGAACACCCTGGACATCTGTCTTTCAGAGGCAGCATTCTCCGGGTGCCAGGTACTGCTGAGGGCATCCCTCTGTTTGCCTCAGAGAAGAAATAGAATTTCTACTCTCTCAGTGATTTGTAGATTCCTGAAAAATTGTAGTGAAAGCAGGAGAGAATTCAGCTCAAGTGACCTCAGCTCAAAGAGCAATGAATTTGAAAATTTTTTTCCATTTCTTTCATCTCAGACAACTGTGTTTACTTGAAACACAAAACATCTAAGTCAGAGGGACAGTTGGTGCCAGGCAGGTTCAGCGTTTAAGGAGGTAGCGATATGCATGTCCCAAACATCCCTCCATCCCCCTCTCCAAACTCCCTGCCACCTCTCCACCAGTGCTTCTTATTCAGGTCTGCAAAAATCTCATTTTAAGAAAAATTTATGCAGGGAAAGAGATAACAGAATTTTGAATCATAAAAATATAGATTCAAGAGAAGGGGTTGGGCAAAGTGGCTGAAGCTGGTCAAAAGACACAAACTCCTAGTTATAAAGTAAATGAGCCCTATTTACTTTTTTAGAGTGGAGAGAAGTAGCCACAGAAAACTAGCAGGAGGGCCTTCACCTGTCAAACACGTGGGTGGGTTGCTCAGGGAGGCACAGGGGACACATGTCCTGGGGAGATAGCAGACAGCATATTTACCATAGTTACTAATGCTGCATTGTAGATTTGAAAATTGTTAAGAGCATCAGTCTTAAAAGTCTACATCATAAGAAGAAAAAGGTAACTATGTATGGTGATGGATGTTAACTAGACTTATTGTGGTCAACATTTCACAATATAAATACATATATCAAAGCATTACGGTGTACACCTGAAACTAATATAATGCTATATGTCAATCATATTTCAATTAAAGAAATATGGAATCAAAGTTCAGGTCTGCCATTTTGTTTCTGATGCAACTTGGATAATTCGCTTAGTATCTGAGGCTCAATTTCCAGGTCTCTGAAGCAGAATCTACAGTAACACCTACTTCAGTTACTGTTTGGACAGTTATATGAGGGGGTAAATGCCATGTGGCTAGTGCACAGCATGAGTTCAGTAAGCATTTTCCCCTTTCAGAAGGCCTTTAGGAATACATCTTTAAGCTACATGAGGACATGCCAAGAAGACACACCCACACCACCGTGGTGTGATTTTTCCAAATTTACAGTGAAAATAGATATGCATAATACACCACCTCTTATTTTTCCTCTTTTGCTATTTGCACTACTGTCTTGTATCATTGTTCAATTGTTAACACGTGTGCTTATGGGTCTGTGAGCACAAGGGAGTCTTTTCTGTACAACCAGGTGTTTACAAACTTCTGGGGGGAGGGGCGAGGACTATTTGTAGCTTTGTCATAAAAAAGAATATCTAACACATTTTCCATTACATCAAATGTGCTCAATAAATGCATATTTAATATATGCTTGCCACAATAAGTAATGACAAATTGTGAATACTTTCTGGGTAGACCTCATCAAATACATGGAATTTTAATTTGCTGAGAAATTGGGCAACACTTTTCTCTCTTCCTCTCTAAATACAATCAGTTATATCAAATAATCCTGCCATATGTCAACAATGGCCTCAGGTGAGTTAAAAAAATAACTCTCCTATGTTTTTTTGTTTTTGAGAACATTCATCATAATAATGGTAAGGAATTAACAATACTTTGAGTTTCATACAGCTCTTAACAACTTACATGGTCACTTTCAATATGTCTTTTATGTTTACCATCTGCAGGATTCATTACCTAAAAACTTGATGAAATCATAATAATAAAATCTTGGGGTGTCACTTTAGAACATCCTCAGGGTGATAAAAGCACCCCTCAGAAACAGGGAAATAAACCCTGTCATGTTTCAAACAAACCGAGTAAAGCAAAAGGAAATACATTTTTTTAAACAGCAGCTGAGCTGCCTTGTTTGCATATTATAATAAAAAGGGAAAAGTGTCACAAATAGCAGCATCCACTTGTCCTGATGCTCAGCAACCTGGGACGTGTGCATCCCATGACTGTCATGCTACATCATCAGCAAAGAAATAGCCCGAAGCTCTCCAGCCTTTTCTATTCAGACCTCTAAGATCGTTCTGCCTGCCTGGGTCAGAAGTTGATATATATAAACAGTCTTTCTGTGCTTGAACTTGAAAGAAAAACCAGTCATCTGTACATGATCTGTGTTAGAGCAAAATGTAATTTTTCCCTCTGACAATGTGTTTATGGTTGTTAAGTTATCTTGATTGCCAAGGAAATCTGTTTGGGTGGCAGGCTTTTCTGACTTGAAATGTCAAGTGCCTCACCCCACCCCCACCCACCTATCCAGCCATCCTTTCAACTAATTCACAAATTGACTTGACTCTCAGCTAGGTTAAAAAAAATAATTTCCTGAAAATTAAAAGTCTGGCACAATACTGCACTAAAAGTCCATTTATCTTGTCTATTTTTATAAAGCTTCATTGCAGCATCTGGCAAGATGCCCACTTCCAGTTACAAAGGTCCCCAAGGACATTTAGCAAGAGACTTTGTTCCCAAGACCCCGAAAATGATCCCCAGCTTCCTAAGCATGATTTAAAAGCTTATGATTAGGATTTGTTTTGTTATCTCACATATTATTTTTTAAAAGTCAGAAGTAATCGAAAATAGTGCGGAGGCGAGGTGACGAGAATGACGGCCTGTCCTTGAGCCTCGACACTTCATTGACTGAATCAGCCAGGGGCTCACTAAAAGCTTGGGGTTTCTCGCTTACTATGAAAGATACTAGCTGCAGATTATCTGGATGGGGCAGCACAATGATTCACTCTTGTTTAATCAGCTACAACTCGTGTTAAGCTCTATCCCCATCTCAATATAAACCAGGCTAATCTTTCCACTTTCCTGCAGGAAACTCTGATGGCACTTGTTTATTCGGCTCCCCTGGTCTTGAGTAAATCCTTTCCTCTCCTTTCCTCTTCCCCCCACCAATCAGTTGGGGGGAAAGTTTCCAGCCCTTCCAATCTAAGACTGATTGGGCTTTCCTGTTGATGTCAAGTTGAAGCATTCCATTGAGAAAGCAACCTCAAGACTGTTGACTTTTCTTGTGGCTCCGAGCTAGCCGAGTGATTACACCCAGTGTACCCCTCTTTCATTCAAGGAAAGAGAAATCGTCTGTGAAGAATTGTGTGCTTGGAATGTTTTTCTGAGGCACTGAACACTTGTGTCAAAGAGATGGCAGGCGTGCTTCAACCGATTCAATGTGAGGTCTCCCTTCCTTTGACCAGTTTCACTTACCAGATCCCTCTTTTAGCATGGGGTATGCCAACACAAAGCCACTTTGTCAGCTCTGTGACTTTGGAATCAATAGTCATTTTCCCTCCATGATTTACCCTCTGTATATTCCCCATAAACCTCAATGTCATTTCATCAGTGAGTTCCTGACATTAAAACTATTAATACCAAATTCCAATGTGATTATAGAATTAGGTTGGGTTTTTTCTTTTATTACATTTGGAATATTGAAAGTTTTTTTATTTCTTTATTAAGTTAAGTGGCTTAGAAGAGTTTGAAAGTCTTCTGAGGCATGGCCAAAGACACAATCCCATCTGTTTTTCTTATCCATGGCATCGGTGATTTTATGTTAAGCAGTGTATGCATTTCACGTTAATTCTTCTTCATGTCTGTCAAAGCCCATCAGCCGTCATGCATGGATAGTTAACCCCAGCACTTTGCAGGAAGATTTAGGCAGAAAGTGAAAACAGCTTTTCCAAAAAAGTCAGCTAAAAGTGAAAGTTGAATGCTTCTGGGGCTCTTTGTTGTACGTCCATTTCGTACGGAGAAAAAATTTTAAGAACAACCTGTTGGTACCTAAAACCTATTGGATATTGTTCTCATCCATTTAGTAAACGTTGAGCCCTTTCTTCTGGACATGTGTCAAATGTCCCCAGAACTGCACCCTGTGTCTCCTGTGCGGGTCTTGTGGCCGAGACGGGAGCCAGGGATGCGGCAGCCAGGTAAGCAGAGGCTTCCTCTGGGCACGCTCTTTGGTCTCCTCTCACTACAGTTGAGTTGTCCCAGTGCAGAAGCTTCCATCTCTTATTTTGGCCTCCCCAGTTCATCGTTTCCTGAAACTGGAATACGCTTACACCTTCCTCACCCTTATCCACAGAGAGAGCAGGTGGTGAACCAAATCAATGAGACAGTTCTTCCTAGAACGTCAGTTTTTCTTGATGGTAACAAATTTAGAATCAATTCCTTATTAAAGCAAGCACAAAAATACCAAGAGCGATATGTAAAACTCCCCAGGTTACAGCAACATAGGCCTTTAGGAAGTCTCTCTAGGCGCAGGCACCCTGGATGGGCTCTGCTTTCAGAACTCTCTCTCTGCTGCATGTTGTTCTTTCGAGTGCTCTAAACTCTCTCTCAGGAACAGCATCTGTTATTATATTTTTAGACATTCAACTCTCAAGTACTAATAAGAGTAAGATTGGAATCACCAAGATACTATCGCATATATCTGAATTACATAGTAGCATGTTCTGGTTGTAACCCCCAGAACATTCTAGCCCTTAGGTTTCCTCATGCATTCCTTAAAGCTGCCATCCACTAAAGACTGATCTTGTGGAACAGTTGCAAACCATTATGGGTTCAAGTTCACAGGAGATGTATCTCTCCAGGTTATAATTTTCACTCATACTCATATTCTAGAAGTAATTGGGGGTACATTTTATGATGTAGTACCCAATGAGTTTAACTAATCACAAACATTTTGAAAAAACTTTACATTACCAAATGCTCAATACATCATGATTAAACATTGCAATATTTATTTCAAGATTGTTCCTGCCTATCTCTTTCAATGTAATTGATCTTTTTCTATTTCAGCTTCCAAAGGGAGATGCTTGTGGGATTCAAAAACTCAACAGGTCCTTTGGGCCAGGCAGATGCACAAATGAATAAGGCTGAGGGTAAGACGTCAGGCGCTAAAGCAGTACTGCTGTGATGGACCGTAATGTATCTTGTTACATAAACTTTCTGCAGGCCAAATCAAACACACCCAATAACCCAATTCACCCTGCAGGCCTTCAGCATAAACCACCTAGAATTCCCTTTTCTTTCTTCCTGAAGTGGCTTTCTGTTCTTTTCATGCTCTCCTCAAATCTCACTTCCTCCACGCAGAGCTCCCTGATTACTGAAACCAGTGCCTGTCACAGCATCCAGGAGGAGCCCCCACCCATGACTGTATGACTAGTAACTGCAGGAGTATCCACTTACCTAACAGAAGACACAACTGTTCGGGACAAGCCATCTGTTTGATTCTGCTTTACCTGGTTTACCCTCCCTGATACCTACCTAAATCATGATCAAAATCACCATGTGGAGTCTTGGGGCTCCAGTAGACTCTGTAACAATTGTGTTTTCATCGAAGATCCTAGAGAGAATAATCGGCATCACTGAGAATGAGAACTCACACTATGGACTTGAATCACGATCAGTTTACTGAATAATTACTGGAAACATGGTCGTTGGTAACTATTAAAGTAACTACAAATGAAAATCAAATATCCCCATCTTGCTTCTCTTCCCCACAGAACGACTGGGGCCTTTCGTGAGGACGATAAGCCCTTAGCCCTACTTACACTCTCTTCTCCTCCGTGACCCATTGACGTTTTTGCATCCTACACCATCTGCCTTAGGATTCCTGAATTAGAGATTTTAAAACAAATTGCAGACAATTTTTGTCCCTTTGCCAATGAAGTACTGGAAGTTCACACCCAAAGGTAACATCTAACTAACACCTACCTGTGGCAGGTTGGACCAAAGCCTGTAACCAGGCAGGGGCATAAGGCCCGATGAGCAGAACCCTGGCTGGCCTCACTTGGCCTCAAGTGGCTCGCTGTGAAGAACGCACACTGCCCATCCACACATGCCAGCCCTGCGCCTTGGAGTTTGCTTGAACCGTTTCACAGTTCCTCTTGAACTTCACGTATGTTTTTCTTCGGTGTGTTTTCTCTTTTATTTATAACACTTTATTGAGTTTGTATTACAGCACAGTGCCTTGAGGGGATTTATACTCAGTAAGGAAATAGACTTGCTCACACGTGGAGATAAGGGTCTGTGAGGATAAAAGGATACCTGGGGATGAACGGAGGGGGTGTCAGGTTTAAGGTGCTGGGGGGAGGGCAGGGCACCAGGCTGTGGTTCATGTTAACTTCTGACCGGTAGTGTGAATGATGATGCAAATGGTGCCATGGTTCTTCCAGAGTCGAATCTCTGAGCCTGCGGTGGTTTAACATTTCTATCAGTCACCTAAAGGATTCAACAGAGAGAAGGTTCTTATTAAGCTCCAAAGGGTATAGGGGGCAGGTCAGATTGGCAGAATAGGTGGAATGAAATCCAAAGCAATGGAGTAAATAGCCAAATAAACCAGTTATGACCAAAATAAAATTTGATGATGATGATTGTGGACAATTGAAGAACAAATATTGCCTTAAAAAGAATGCCATCCTCATTCTGGGTGTCTGTCCAGCCCCGGAATTAGACTGGAAGCTCCATAGTGGCCGAGTCCAAGGCTCCTTCCTCTTTAGTTGCTGTCTCCAAGGCTCCAGCAAACCCTCAACATACAGGTATGGAGGGATTTCTCCGCCTGCAGCAACCCTGTATCTAAAATATTCATGGAAAGTTGGTACCTTTCTTGCATTCTACATTTTCTGTCATGTTTTTGTGACACCTTTTATTCAAAAGCACATAAATAGAAACATCTAGAACATTAGCCTATAGTTTTGCCCTTAAAATAAGAAACAGTAAACTTTTTCCTTTCCAAAGATAAATCAGTTATCTTAAGAAATATACTGTAATTATTAGGCATCTCAACTATCCCAAGTTTTTAAATGTTCCCTTTCTTGTAGTTTGAATTTCTGACATAGTCCGATGCCTCCATGCACACTAAACAGCATCACATCTCATTAGGAAGATGGAAGCCTTTTGCCAGCCCAGCATTTTCATCTGTTCTCAACACGAGCAGGTCATGTATACCGCTGTTGCGTCAAAGCCTTTCAAAGTAATCAATTAATTGAATTACTGCTTTGTGGTGAATGAAGAACAGCAGAAGCCCCAATGCCATGGCTGCTGCTTTCAAGTGAATGCTTACATTCCCTGGGTACAGAAAGGAATGCCCTACAAACCAGACAAATGATCCATCTCTGTGTGAGGCGTCTATTTTTCTTTTACCTGCAGGTAGACATTGATGTACCCGTTCTTTTTACCCTAAAACAGAGACATTAATGAATAAGATGAAGCTATAGCTCTCAAAATGGGATGATTTTTTACATGCATGACTGTCAGAAAATATGCCAAGTCCAGGGAAGGAGTAGAAAGAAACAAAGAGAAAAGTGGCATAGACATATCCCAGAAAGCTATCTTGAAACCCCTGATTTCTTTGTTTTGTTCCCCCAAATCCTCCTCCCTAGCCTCTAGGAAGTTTGCCTTAAGACACTAAAAGAATTACTAAAGGTTCTTTTCTTTTGTAAATGCAAAGTTAAAAGCTCTCCTGGATTTTGAACTTCAGTTACAACTGAGATCTGTATTGTAATTTCAGCAAGACTGACACTGAAAAAACAAATATTGGTGAAACTATCAGAACATGAAACGTAAACACTTTGATAAGGAAACCAGAATGGCACCGACAAGAACATGTCTAGTCTGACCAGTCTGGGATCCTTGTGGGGGTTCTGGTCGACCAAAGGAAGCCAGAGATATAATCAATCTTACATTTTAGGAGGGTCTTTGATTCTGCCCCACACAGCACACACACCAATTAAATGGAAAAACAAGGTCTGAACTACTCAGTTATGTGGTAAGTAGTAACCCAGCTGGAAAGTCCGACCCAGAGAGAGGTTATCGATGGATCAGTGTCAGCCTAGGGACATGCAACAAATGGTGCCATGGTTCTTCCAGAGTCGAATCTCTGAGCCTGCGGTGGTTTAACATTTCTATCAGTCACCTAAAGGATTCAACAGAGAGAAGGTTCTTATTAAGCTCCAAAGGGTAAAGGGGGCAGGTCAGACTGGCAGAATAGGTGGAATGAAATCCAAAGCAATGGAGTAAATAGCCAAATAAACCAGTTATGACCAAAATAAAATTTGATGATGATGATTGTGGACAATGAAGAACAAATATTGCCTTAAAAAGATGGGGAAAAGTTAGGTACATGCAAGAAAATAATTATTCAGAATTTTGATCACAGATTCCTATTCTTTGGTTACAGTCAAAGCATTTTTTTCTCTCATTCTTCCTCCATTTTTTTAAATTGCTGAGTCCAGTGATTCTAGCTCTTAAATCTCTGGGAAAAGGAAGTAAAACAATGAGAGGGGACCAGATCAGGTTGTTTTTCACTTTTTAAACTTACATTGTTGTTAAATATCTAAACATAAGGAGTCTCATCTCACAGGAGGGTTAGTCTTACCCCTAAACCCTCTGCACATGCGTGATACTCCTGTAACGTTGGTTTGAGGATCTCGGCTCCCAGGTGTACGCATGCTCACTCACACCAGCTTAACTTAGCACACAGCATCCTCCACAGAGAGCTCGCTCCTAAGGACACCATGACAAATCATCCCTGCCCCTAGCAATAGGGAGGGAATAAGCAAGAAAAAAATAGTCCTGACATAATTTTAAAAAACAAAAACAAGTACAACATAGAACAAAGCCTAAAATATTCAACCTTAAACTATGGGGAAAATGCTGACAAAAGAGTAGTATAATTATCTGTTCTTTAAGTCCACTAAGAATGTGGGTGTAGGAGGGGAAATAGGCCTCAACTATAAAATAAAAGGGTAAAGTTAGCTATAAATAACAACTTCCAAAATGTCCATATATATATATATATATATATATATATATATATACACACATTCTAGCATGAGTCAAGCAAGGCACTCACTTGCCTTGCACACAAAATTTAAGGGGACACTATAATCTCAGTAATAAAGATAAAGTATTTTAATGCAATTATATTTTTAAAAACTAAATTAATGTCAAAAATTGATGATTAATGAAATATCGAATTTTTAAATAAAGAAAAGGTCAGCATCAATGTGCATTATGATAGACACCAATATGGTCAATTCAATTGCTTAATTTGCTGCTGGCAGGAGTTTGAAAAATCTGTCTTTGGAAGACCTCAAAAACAATATGATTTCCACCTAAATATTTGGATATCCTGAGATACTCTTCTAAGAAGGCAGATTCCTGAAAACAAAGGTATGTTATCAGTTTCCTGCATAGACTTTGAGTTTGACTTCATCTAATACAAGAAATAAAATTAAAGGCATGGTCTGTTGATTAAGATATTCCTAAAGCAAGGGCAGCAAATCGTGGGTCATGATATGTTCTCTTAAGCTGTGATTGACCAACAAAGAACAGAGAAACTTCTAGCTCTATTCCAAAATGACCTCTTATACCCAAGTCATCTGTTTTCCTTTTTACATTAAAAATTTTGTTTGGATTATTTAACCCTATAAATGTCAATTTCTGTAATTATTGCCAGGAAGGACAGGTGCATTTCTTTACAGTTTCCTGTTCCATTATTCCTTCCTGTAACACTATAAAGAGGTATTTCTCTGGATTCACTCTTGTCAAAAGCGGTAAAACAAGATCTCAGATGAATATGAAAATTATATCCTCTGTAAAATGTAATACTATGCTGTAAGTATCTGTCTCTTAGAAGTCTGATAATTCAAAAACATCAAATGACCTGCTTTAAATGTGAAATCTCAAGTGATTCCAGCATGTAAACTTGCATCACTGCCATAAATTGGAAGATTTTAATGGGGTTTTTACAAGTGTTAATAAATATATCTTTCTGTCTCTCAATTTAAGCATGAACCTTTACATTAAGCATGTTTTCTCGTGATGAGAACCATTTATTCTTGCTTGATTTCAACATTCTTTTACAGTAAAATAATTACATATTGTGTTTCTTTTATTTCTTTTTTTAATGATTAAATAATTCCAGGCCAAAAAAACCCATAGTGTTTTGGGTGATACAAATATGAAAATAGTTAGATACATGCCAACACAATTGAAAATAAATGCTCTCTTGAATATGCTTTACAGAATTTCCTTTTTCCCCATGATTTTATAAAGTGTTTTATTGAGGAGCCATTGTTGTATAACATTACATAAATTTCAGGTGTCCAGCATTATAATTTAACATCTGTATACACTGTAGTGTGTTCCTCACCAAAAGTTCAGTTTCCATTTCACAGAATTTTTGTGACTATAGAAGATATTCTATTGTAAATAGCCAAAAAATAATGAATACACAGTTAGGGGAAAACAGTTAACACAGTTTTTCCATTATAAAAATTTATTTATACATCCATGTACACATTTACACTAGAGAGTTTTGCACAAATAAGTATCTGTTTTTGTGCCTGAACGCTGCTGAAATAAAGAAGCTTGGGAAGAGAACAATTAATTATGAAGACAGTTGCTTACTTATGATGTCAAATCAAATCATTCAGGCACAGGGATGTTATTTATTTGAGTTTTGCAGGGTGAATGTGCTAAATCATCAGGACTGACCAGGAGAACCACTTAGATTCTCAGGATAATATACAACCATCATTTCTCATGGATGGATGAAATAAAATCTAAACTCAAGTCTGAATGCATTATCACTTCCAGAATTCTAATTTAGATAGAATCTAAGACATATTGATTCAAATAAGTAGTGGGCTGAAGGGATGACCTGACATAGTGTCTCTGTAATTCTCATTCTTATCCTAACATCTGGGTCTCAAGTTCAAAAGAATTGAATTGAAATCCTTCCTTCCTCTTGTGGTCTAGAAAATCACCTTCCCCTTCCCCCATTCTTAGAACTCCCAGATGACAATAAAGTACATATCACTTTTTAAAGTAACAAAAATCCAAAGGTTTGTAGAATAAGGATTTAGGGACGGGATTACACAATTGCAGGGTGAAAAGAGAGGAGGCTAACAAGATCATAATTAGTGGATGATGTGATGTGTCTGCCATCTAATTTAAGGCTCTCTAGGGTTGCATTAATGGTGGTCTAGTTTCTAGATAAGGGAGGTGATGGTCCTTATCTATGCAGTTTGTTTCATTCACTCCACAGCAATTAGGAGTCTAGGGAAGCAATCATGTCATAAGACTGGATGTTAAGTCTGGAGAAGAGACATGTTTATGGGGTTTCAGTTTTTATAAGACTATCATATGGGGAAAAGAATATAGATTTTATTTTTATGACTCCAGAACTGGTCAATTGAATTATGTCACTAAATTAACTTTCGAGTTTCCTTCTATTTCTAGAACCCTGAGACTATTTTTGAGATTTGCTGGCTTTAACTGATCAGATCCTTTGCCTTCAAACCAGGTGATAATGAAGTCTCTCCAGGTATATGAGGATTCTTTTCACTTTAAAAGGTCATTATAGCACATTTACCTATGTACATTGATTATCGATTTATTTAAAAGTCTACCTTCTTTGCCGAGGTGAAGAAAAGCTATGCTCCTCTTCAGGGAGAATCAGAACAAAATGACATTCAGATAAGATCAAATTCAAGGAGTTCATCATCACCAAGCCCTTATTATACGAAATGCTAAAGGGACTTGTCTAAGAAAAAGAAGATAAAAGATGAACAGTGAAAGGACAGCAAACCCACAGTTACTAAGAACCACACCTAAAACAAAAGCAAACTAAGAGGACAGCTAGATCAGGAGCAGAACCATAGAAATGAAGATCACATGGAGGGTTAGCAACAGGGGAGTGGGAGGAGGAGAAGGGGGGAGAAGGTACAGAAAACAAGTAGCATAGACGGTAGGTAGACAATAGATAGGGGGAGGGCAAGAATAGTAGGGGAAATATAGAATCTAAAGAACTTGAGACACGTGGTCATAAACTAAAGGGGGGGATGGTGGGGGAGGGGTGCAGGGTAGAGGGGAATGAAGGGGGGTAATAGAACTGTAATTGCATAATCAAGAAAATATATTTAAAAAATAAAATAAAAATAAAATGGTATTCAGTATTTAAACTGAATAAGATACTCCACTTAGAAAAAATGCTCATAAATAGGTGGAGCTAAGAATTTTTTTACATGTAGGAAAAAATAAGAGACATGATTTTTAGAAAGCCTTTTTCAGTAGCCTTAAGAAACTAGACTCTCTAAAGAGGAAAATTATGAGATGGAGGTCAAGAGGTGGAAACTATATTTACTGCACAAATGTAATGCTTTAGTGTACACAAAATTAAAGGCAGAGAAAACCTTACTTGGCTAAATGAAAGAAGCTAAAAATTAAGTAAACATTCTGAAAGATCTTGAGAAAATCCAGAACTTTGTGATGTACTTATTAAAAAATATGTAAAACTCTTAAAAATAGAAATGGAGCTCATCTTAAAACATAGTGAAAATAGAACTGATATAAAGTCTGTCTCTTCTGTGAGAATGAAAGCCCTTAATTAATGATATCAACATTTCCTAAGAACAGTAGCAAAAAAAATTTAATAAGTTGCTATGAAATTAACAAGGTAGAAGGCATTATTAAAGCCTAGGACAAGGGTGTACATGAATTGGCAAACCAAGGCATCAAGTTATAGTAAAAAGGCATCTCTAAAAACAATGATTCTCGTGTTGGATGGCCTCAATGTTATTTAAGAGATAGTTATTTATATATTTCTTAAGACTTCATGCAGAATTGCTGAATAAACAATGTGCCATATAAGTACATTATTATGGACTATTTGAATGTTATATGTGTCGTAAAATATATAGGTACACAGATATCTATACGTATTATAAATATACATATGTGCCATATATGTAAAACTAGATCATACATAATTCTTTAAAATTTATACATATGCTATTATGATTATACAATATAAACCTATTTAAAAGCATTACTGAATTCAAAGTAACTTTTTGGCATGCTATTTTATGATTTCATCAATTATATTGGTGACTCTTACCTTTTTCTTAGAAAAACTCTCAGTGTACTCAAAAAAAATGAAAAACCACACTCTAAAGTTTTATCTCCTCCCTATAGACAGCAACTCTAAGCTCTTTAAGACATCCTGAAGCCAAAGTCTTGCTGCAGAAAATGTTAGAATTTCTCATTATTTACTTTAATAAAATGTCGTCCCTCTTGCTGCCATTCTCTGACTTCTCAGGTTATAGCAAAGGCACGCACAGTGGGAACCATTTTACTGTTTGGTAGGACAGATTCAAACCCAACCTTACCTTTCATTGATTTTTAAGAGTTATTTACCAATGACAAGGAGACCATACCTGTGAAGGAAATGTATACCTTAATCTATAAAGACATTCAACCTCCTTGGTTGAATATGTGTGGACCATCATGTAATCAATTATAATAAGAGAGGGCTTGAATTCTTGGTTTATATCCTAACTCACCCATGTCTTAGACCAAATCAATGATACCTATTTACTGAGGATTTAATAATGACGGCTCATGTTGAGTTGAAGTCACCCACGAAAAACTGGCAAAGTGAACAATATTTCCCCACAGTGACCATAAGACCTTCTTCCTACACAGTGTTTTATCTTACTCAGGTTTCATCTTTGAGACAGGTGTATATTTTTCTTAAGATATTTTATTTTTTTATAAAATTATTAAATTTTTTAAAAAATATTTTTTCTAAAACTAAAATACTTTTATTACTTAACAGGAGATTTTTTCCATTCACACAAGAAAATTCTATTTCTCCTGCCACTAGTTTTTAAAGTGTAGAGTATTCTTATGTAGAGAGAAATAAATGAGAGATTTGGCTCATACCCACTGAGTTTTGTTCCAGTCATCTCTGTTGATAAAAATTCTTTTTTCCTACATAGAACTGCTGTATACCTGGTTGAAAAATATATCATAGAAAATCAATGTATTTTGTTTTAAATATGTATAATACATTTCTCCAAACGCTTAATGCCCATTAAAGTTCCCCTACCTATATAGTGTTACATGTAGAGAATGACTTTAGAAAAGTAAATCCTTTTGAAACTAATATGTGTAACTAAATCATATGGTTCGTTGAAAGGTCACACAGTCCAACTTATTTTATGTCGACTGAACGTAAGTTGGCAAAGCCTGTGACTTAGAAAAAATAGATGCGTGGTCTATTTTAAAGTAATTGCTAGTGTAGTAACCTGTGCCACATGTTTATTACATAAATCTGGATAAATACTAGGATAAATTACGTCCTCCAAAAAATAAGTCCATAGAGTAAATATAATCCAGAATAGAGGTAACATTTTTGCCTCACGATTTAAAGGCTTTTTATAAAGACGTTACATTTTAACTGCTGAGTTTGAAAAGAGGATCTCAAACCTTTACTTTTGAATACAATCTGTGAGTGTAGGACTTTTCTGTTATTGGGCCAGCACTTTTGAAGGCATTAGACCAAACTCAGTTCTTACCTCCACCAAATAGCACAAACGTAATAATATGCCACGTATCCATACCCCATTTGCCTATTTAAAGGTGTACCATGTTAGTAGGTTTACTTGAAAAGTAAACTGCATTAAAGCAATGTCACATTTAAAATTATGTCAAAAAATCAGAAGTCAAAGAACATGAATTTATTTCTAAACTTTACTTTTTTTCAAGTACATATAGTGATAAAAAGGGTTTCATAGAATCAGAAGATGTATTTCTGAAACCCAACAACTGTAATGTTTCTGGAGACCTGTTTTGTTCAAAGACTAAGTGTAGAAAATAATTCCTGTCTTATGGATAATAAAACAAATAATATGTAAATGAAAATATGTTGCAAAAGAGGCTTAAAAGTGTCCAGCATCTGCTAATTGCTTTTCTTTCCACTCTCTGGAAGAACGATCATGAGAAAGTCATTTAACTTCAAGGAATCTCAATTTTCTTATGTGAAAGATAAAGCCAATTGGACTCCGTGATAGTTAATATTCTATCATTCTTATAGTAAAAACCTTCTCCAAACACAAAGATATGAATATGCACAAAATTTCTGTGTAGACAATTCAAAGAGTATCTGTTTTTTTTTAACATCATAAGATGGTGACCTTCTAATCTTTGTTCATCTGGAATCTTATTTATCTTCACCCTTCTAAGATTAATCTACAATCAAGACCAGATGGCCCAAGGCCACCCATTTCCATATGCAGAGCTGAAAACTTAATTACCAAATTTCCAACAAAATATCTTGGTTGGGTTTGTAAATATTTATAGAAAAACATGAAATATAAAGAACAGATGAAAATTAATATTTGAATTTAGGGTATACTTATAAAAAGTGAGCTTTTATATTTAAATATCAACATATAATGTTGGCTAAGGGACACTAACAGAACAAGACACTGTGAAATAACGACAATGCACTAGGCTTATCCTAGCTTTGACATTTAATACCTTTGACCTTGGTCAAGTAACTTGACTTTCTGGATCTTTAGTTCCTCATCTAAAATGGAGACATTGAATTAAATGAGCTCCAGAGTGTCATCCAGTTCTGAACATTGTGTTGCTTACAAACGTGAATGTGTAGATCATATAATCATATTCAAGCACAGAGGAACCTGCTCTGTCATTTTCAGTTAAGAGTCTTTTAGACTATCCACCTGTACAAAGTCCCAGAGGATATAATACCTACTTTTCATGATATTGAACTTTGTAGTTGCATCCAGACCATGGGTGCTGGTCTGGAAGTTAGTCAGCTAAATTTTCGGTACCTGATGCCTGTTCTCTCCCTGCCAGACTTAGTAATAATAAAGAATATACCTCTCTTTTCTTTTGTCCTGCCTTTTCCTGGTTTCCCGAACTTGTAAAATATAAAACTCCTGGTTTGGAAAACACTACTAAAGAAGACAAAGCATGAACATGAGTTAACATGGGTGGGGCCCTGCTATGTGTCGGGTGCAATTTGCCCAGTATGGCATTTCGTGTGACATGTTGTTACTACACACTAATATTAAAAGTGATTAATCATTACAACAACTCTATAGCAAAACTATACTAATCTCCCATTATCACAGGAGGTAAAACAACTACCGACAGTTCATAACTTCCACAAAGTCACATAGCTGGTTAACTGTTAAAAAAGAAAAACCTTGAACCTCATGTCTAGTGCATGTCACATTCCCAGTCTGTCTCAGAAACAAAGTGTTGAAACCCTCAGAATTTAAATATGTATCACAAAAATAAGTCATGAGTGTTTTGTTCAATCGCTTGGCATTAAAGACAATGGTGTGTAAAGTACAGCATAGATAATACAATCAATAATACTCTAATAACTACTTGTGTGTGGTGCCAGGTGGGCAGTGGAAATACAGGGGGAACACTTTGTAAAGGAGATGATTGTGTAACCACTATGCTGTTCACCTGGAATTTGTACAAAACAATATTAAATGTGAGCTGTAATTAAAAATAAGTTAAAAAATTTAAAATGCCATGATTTCAATTTCAAATTTAAAAGAGTAGAGGATGTTTGTAAAACACTTTTCTAAATGATGATATATCCATGTAGTTGATCATTCTATGTCCATTACAGATTATGTTTTATAAGAATACTTAATAATAGGTTTCAGTATTAAAGACAAAATATGCCCTGGCTGGTGTAGCTCAGTGGATTGATCGCGGGCCTGCGAACCAGACAATCGCGGTTCGATTCCCAGTCAGGGCACATGCCTGGGTTGCAGACCTGTTCCCTGCAGGCCAGTTCCCAGCAGGAGATGCACAAAAGGCAACCATACATTGATGTTTCTCTCCCTCTCTCCTTCCCTTCCCCTCTGAAGATAAATAAATAAAATCTTTAAAAAAAAAAGACAAAATATAACCTCTATACACTACACATACAACATGTACAGAACAACATTGGGGAAATGTAGCAGAAAAGGTAAAACATAATGGATGAACAAATGTCAAATGCCTACTCTGTTCCCGTGCTACATACTGAAAACAGAATGGAAAAGGCAGACTCCAGTTACTATCCATGTGGTACCTACAATACACTGATTACTTTGTCATCACTGTGTGATGTGAATAATAAATGAGGTTTTTTGCCTTTTCCTTGTGTTATAAATAATTATAAACTTATTTTATAACAAAAATGTATAAAATAACCTTTAATTTTTTTATTTAATTATTTTTCAACTACAGTATTCTGTGTTTTACTCCCATCCCAGCCCCCCTCTTTGTGCCCCCCACCTCCCTCCCATTTCCACCCCCTCAGTTATTGTCCATGTGTCCTTTATACTAGTTCCTGTAAACCCTTCCCCTTTTCCCCTGAAATTCCCTCCCCTCTCCCCTCTGGTTGCTGTCCCCCTGTTCTCTCTATAAAATAACCTTTTATCTTTTACAGTTATACGTAGGACAAATATTGATTTTCTTCTGCCTTCTCTGGGCTGTGCTGCAGTTAAAGAAGCTATGTATTTTTTAATAAGTTATTTTAGAGAACTTCTGCACTGTAATTTTATCTATATTTATTTCCATTGTGGAAAACAAAAATTATAGAAAGACTATTTTAAAATAATTTATCATAAAATATATTTGTTTCTGAAAAGAAAAATCCTCATTTTCATGGTTCCTCTATTTTATAGCTAAATAAGCTTAATATCCAGTACCTCTTCAACCTAATGTTTACCCCAATCCTAACTTCCTATCTCCCTAATTCTCATCATTTTATGTTTTTACTTGATTGAAATTAAGTTTATAGATCTAGTCATTCTCAAACATATCCTTAACTTTTTCTCAAAATATTTAATTATTCATTCAGAGCATCTACTTATTTATATTCGACCCCCTATATTGTATTCACACTTTCCTTTCATTCTTATATGCGGTGCATGTCAAAGATTTTAAATGTATTAAACTCTCTTTGTAAATGTCAGCTTCCTAAGGTCATAGTGAAGTCAAGGTCATAGTCAAGTCAATTGTTTCTAGAGAAGCATGCTTTATCTTGTTTCTAAAGAGCATAATTTCAAAATCATATATGGAACATATATGAAACATAACTTATTTTTGAATTAGCAATTTATTAATATCTCTTAATTTAAGAACTAGCTTAGAATCTGACACCAAAATGCAGTGACGTTATTGAGATTTTTTTCACCTGGTAACTATGAATGCATATGTAAGTTTCTAATACTTTATTATAAAGGGGAGTATATACATAAATTAGTAGAATAAATACCTTGGTTTAATGACCTCTTTAATTAGTATTATAATTTATATAATAATTACTTTAAAATTACGTATATTTAGAAGTTATTTTTTATTATTAATCAAACAAGAGTAAGTGCTTATTTTAAAAGTCAAACAGTACTACATTTATAAGAAGATACAGCAGTCTTCTGCTCAACTCTTGAATCTTTTCAACACAGGCAACAATACAACTCTCCTAGATGTTTTGTTTTTTTGTATTACAGCCATTCCTTGATTTATTAATTTTAGGCATTATGTATTGACTTCCTACATTAAAAAATGCAGATTTCACGTTAAGCCAATATTAGCCTGTCTTTCTTCTTTTCTGCTTTCTCATATTTTATGTCATATTTTTTAATAAAAATTGCATCAATCTTTCTATCGCTATGTAAATATTAACTATGGATGTTACAGATAACATAATAAAAGTGATTATATATTTTTTAGCAACATAGTTTTTTCTTTTACAAACTAATAATTGTGTCCATTTAAAAGACACGATTGGTATGTCTATTGGTGATAGTATTTCTACATAGCTATCACTAATTTTTCCCAAACTTTGTAATTAATTATTAAAATTTATTTTAGTATTATTTCCCACATGGTCAAATGCATCCTGCATTATGCAAGGTTTTTTGTTTTGCTTCACTTTGTTTCGTTTCTGGAGCTTCCCCTCCTCGAGTTCTCTGATGTTCTCCAATTTCGAACGATTGCTCTCAAGGTTTGGTACACAGCTACTGCTCAGCTTCGAGCTCCTCTATGCCAAGTCCTATTGTGATATTTTGTTTTGTTCCTCATTCGTGATTCACTCTAAACACACACATGCCCACATGCATATAATCATATTCTTCAGTTAGCTTCTAAAACAGATTTTAAAGATTTTTAAAATACCGTTTAAAGTATTTGTTTTTAAGGTCTTTAGTGTTTGAAATTTTTTTCTTTGCACTCATTTTAGTAATATTTTGGTTAGGTGTAGTACTCTAGGTTGAATATCACTAAGAACATTAAGGTTATGCTGCCCTTCTAGCTTTTAATGCTGCTTCTACTAAGAGTCAATTCTATGCTTATCCTCAATCTTTTCTATGTACTCTTCCTTGTGCCCCCCTTTACGGAGACTGTCTTATGATTCTCACCCTTGGCATTCCAAAAGCATACGGTGATATACTTTGTTACAGGGGTTTTGGTCGGTTGGTTGGTTGGGTTTTTTTTTTTTTCCTTCCATTAATTGGACTGGGCTATCAGTGGGCCCTTTCAATCCAGAAACATAATTTTCACCTTTTGAGAACTGTTTTGTATTATGTTTAAAATAATTTCTCCCTAACCACTGCCGGTTTATTGATTTGCATAAAACTTACCCTTATTTGGATATTGTTCCCCTATGTAAGAATTCTATTTTTTCAATCTTTTCATTTTTTTTTGTTAGAGGGTTTTTTTTACTTTATTTGGAAATTATTTGTCTTCGAAGTCTCTGCCAATGTATTTTTGTTGTATGTGACCATCCTTTTAATTTGTCAGAGCTATTTCTCCTTGAAATGTTCATTTACGACAAAAACATTCACTCTTTCATCAATGCAGTATCCTCTCTTAACTCTCTAGAAGTAGTAAACATGATTGGAGTGGCTTGCCATTAGAAAATTCCTTTTAATTGTTGCATTGATTCTGATTCTTCTAGGTCCTTTTGTCTCTTTTAATCTCTTTAGTTTGTTTTAGAGGTTTCTTTCAAGTGACTGCTGAGGCCCTAAAAAGCTGAGTACAAACTCTGAGAACAGGCAGGGCTTCCCAGGATAGAAGGTCTTGGCTGTTTCATGATGAAATTCCCCAAATGTTAGTATCCATCGATTTTTTCCTCTGGAGCTATTGCTGGGTTTCTTTTTTCCAGAGCCATATGACTTTTTTTCTTGAGACTAAGTGGCAGAGGATTGTTCTGTGAGAATCTGTAAAACAAAACAGTTCTGGGCGTGATTAAGTAAGTGTAAAATTTAGAATTTTAGATAATATCCTCTTGAAAAATCACCGTGTGCACTAACTAGTCTGTGAAAGGCTAATTACTGTCATTTAATGTAGTGTTTTCAAAACTTATTTGACCAAGGTCCATTTTATCTTTTATTTATCTTTTTTTCTTTTTGAAGAGGAAGAAAAGAGGGATATATAGGATTATACATCTTGTAATTTTTAAATCCAATATATAAAAAATATCATTTCAATGTGCTATCAATAAAACATATTTATGAGCCAGTCTTTTGTACTAAGTATATTAGACATTTATAGCCTTTCTTAATTTGGACCAGCCCCATCTGAACTTTTCAATAGCTGCATGCAGGTATTGGCTACCACACTGGTCAGCAAATACATAAATCAAAGATTTTCACTTATTGGCTTAACGTATATGAGAGGTGCTGTTTGTTTAGTTGGAAGGACTAATTCTGCTTTATTTTATAGATTAAAATTTTAAAGTAAGAACTTCACATGAACAATTCTAGATTTCTAGATATTTTTGAAAACTAGGAGGTTTTGTCAATACTGGTCTGTGTACCCATTGGGCAAGCCATGATCACTCTGGCTGATGATTCTGCCCAGCTGGACACACTCGTTCACAGACTGTTTCGTGCGTCAACATTACCTGCATGGCCCCATAAGTAATGTAAGTTTACAGCTCCTCACCTTTTTCTTACAGAAGAGAAAACTGAGACTCAGGGAAGTGAAATCATCTCATTCAAACTATAGCCGGGTACGGAACTAACACTGAAGCGCGGGTGCACAATAATGTTTTCCCAGGACATCCTACTCTTTTCCTAGGTAGAAAGTCAAACATTTTTCCATTTTAATTCACCTATATTTTCACTCCTCCATGGATAGATAGAACAGCTGCCCCAAATCTTCTCCATAAAAACAATTCACATACTTAAGGATGACCAGAGTCTGGCTAATCTTATCTTCTCTTTCTCTGATAAAAAACCAACCTTGGTTTTAGAACAATAAAAAAGTGCATTGTATTTGAACTTTTAAAAATTTTATGGTTCTTGGCTAGCCCTGGTGTGGTTTATTCAGAATAAAACTGTTTAAAAATTAAGTGCTTTACGTGTATCAGATTTCTTTGATAGCAGTATCTAAAACCAAACACAGCTCAATTACTCTACTCGCCATTCTCTTAAAGTGACATGAGATTGGCATTAAAAGGGGAAGCTGGGTGGAGGTGGGCAAAGAGGGGGGAAATGGGGACATCTATGATAGGGTCAACAATAAAAATGTATATTCATAATTTTATGCATAAATCCAGACACATAAGGGAATACATATAATTCCATTGCTATGAATTTCAAAAACATGTCAGACTAACCGATGACAATAAAAGTCAGAATAGTGACTGCTCCTATTCAGGAAGAGGTATATTGATCTGGAGAGAGCATAAGAGACCTTCTGGATTGCTGGACCTAATAGATACTTTGGTGTGAATGGTGATTATATACACATGCATATAGATGCACATATACACAAAAAATCATTACCTGAGATGACAGCAATTTCACATTTTATTGTATGTAGGTTATACCTTGACTTCAAAAAAAAGGAAGAGTATGCTCCTCTGATTGATTCTTAGTTTATTTGTTTTAATTTTCAACTAAAATGTATATACCCTTACATAGGGAAGTGGACTCAAGCAATTAAAGTAGTAAGCCATAGAGGACTTCCGCCAAGATGGAGGTGTGGGTGGAAGCACTGCGCCTTCTTACACAACCAAGTTTAAAAACAACAAAGTTTTAGCAACAAAAACGCAGCCAAACCACAGAAAATTGAACTACATGGAAGTCTGCCAAACTGGTAAGAGGGGCAGAGCCAGCAGCAGAGTGGGGTTGGGTAGGAAAGATCCACCAGACCAACCTGGGTGCGTGACCCAGGTGCGCCAGCAGCCGTGGGTGGATCCCAGGTGTGGAGAAGCGGGTGGACCCACTGAGGGATGATCGCGGTCACACATTCACGCACACACATAAACCTGTGAAAGAGCGAGCAGTGAGACTGACTGCGCAGGCCCCAGCGGCAGGAAGTGGCAGAGGGAACCACCATTGTCCCTCTCTGACCCCACACCCACATACAGTCATGAACCTTCCACCTGGGTGGCCCCACCCTGGTGAACAACTAAGGCTCTGCTCTTCATACGTAACAGGCACAAACAGATCAAAACATGGCTCAAGAATGACTCAGAGACCCAGAGCCAATAAATCTAAGTGAGGAAGAAATAGCCAAACTTTCAGATGCACAGTTCAAAACACTGGTGATCAGGATGCTCACAGAACTGGTTGATTTTAGTCACAAATTAGAGGAACGTATGAAGGCTAAACTAATTGAAATGGAGGGAAATGCACAGGAAACCAATAGTGATGGAAAGGAAACTGGGACTCAAATCAAAGGAGTGGACCGGAAGCAAGAAAAAAAATGACCAAACAGAAAAGGATGAAGAAACAAGAATTCAAAAAAAGGAGGAGAGGCTTAGGAACTTTCAGGACATCTTTAAACGTTCCAACATCTGAATTATAGGGGTACCAGAAGGGGAAGAGGAACAGCCACCAGTGGAAAATTTATTTGAACAAATAATAAAGGAGAACTTCCCCAATCTGGCAAAGGAAATAGACTTCCAGGAAATCCAGGAAGCTCAGAGAGTCCCAAAGAAGTTGGACCCAAGAAGGAACACATTAGGCACATCATCTTTACATTATCCAAGATTAAAATGAAGGAGAGAATCCTAGAAGCAGCAAGAGATAAGGGGGCAGTCACCTACAAAGGAGTCCCCATCAGACTGTCAGCGGATTTCTCAAAAGAGACCTTACAGGCAAGAAGAGGCTGGAAAAAAATTTTCCAAGTCATGAAATCCAAAGACCTACATCTAAGATTGATCTATCCAGCAAAGCTTTCATTTAGAATGGAAGGGCAGATAAAGTGCTTCTCACATAAGATCAAATTCAAGGAGTTCATCATCACCAAGCCCTTATTATATGAAATGTTAAAGGGACTTACCTAAGAAAAAGAAGATAAAAAAGATGAACAGTGAAAGGACAGCAAACTCAGTTATTAACAACCACACCTAAAACAAAAGCAAACTAAGAGGACAGCTAGATCAGGAGTGAACCATAGAAATGAAGATCACATGAAGGGTTAGCAACAGGGGAGTAGGAGAAGGAGAAGGGGGGAGAAGATACAGAAAATAAGTAGCATAGACAGTCTATAGAAAATAGATAGGGGGGAGGGCAACAATAGTAGGGGAGATATAGAATCTAGAGAACTTGAGACATGTGGTCATAAACTAAAGGGGGGATGGTGAGAGAGGGAGTGTACAGGGTGGAGGGGAACGAAGGGGGGAAATATAACAACTGTAATGGCATAATTAATAAAATATATTTTAAAAATAAAGTAATAAGCAATAGAGCGTAGTGAGCCTAAGGACATGAAAAAATAAAACTATAAAGATATACTCAGTATTACTTGCATACTAACGTCAGTTAGTCCACAAAAGAAGTGATATACAATAACCAGACCTTGTATATGCTAAAATAACCAATCATCTCATGTGGAAATTTTAAAATCATATTTCACATGTGCTTGTGCCCTGGGACATTCAGACAGTGACTGATGCCAGTAAGTCTAACGTGTGACAAATATAGGCAAATTGGCTTTTTTTCTGGTTGGTTTATTTTGTTTAAATTGTATTAAGTACTTAAATGATTGGTTTAAATATGCTGAAAGCCAAACAAAAGTAAAAATATTGCAAAGGAAAGGAGAAAGCATGTTTGCCTTTATTCTTAAAGCAGTGGAATACTGCACAAAATTTAGCCTGATCGACCATTGAAATTGTTTGTTCTGGAATCAGTGAGAGGCAGGCTCTCATTCCTCAGCCACCACAAATACTAAGCAGTCACTGGAATGTCTCTTGTGGTGTAGTTGTGGGCTTACACTCTGTCACTTCTACTAGAATTATAATCATTAATTGCCTGAGAGTTCATTCAGTTGAAAATATTTTCCATCAAATTCTATTCTCAAATAAATACTTGGAATAAAATGGGAAGTAGTGAGGGGTTATTAAATGTGGCTTTTAAAAAGCAAAATTTAACTGTTTCATATCCCACCTTAAACTGTTCCTATTCTAAATGCAACTTATATGGTGAATTGATTTTCATTTATGAACCCAAAATTATTTCTACACCCCGTACCATTTTATTCATGTTGGTTTATGGTACTTTAAACACTTTTTAAAAAGACTTTAAGACAGAGAAACCTCACAATCTTTGGTAGTTGATCCAGAAGTTTTCTTAAAACCAACCTGCAGGGGATAGACTCCAGTAGAAAATTGCTTTCAAGCAATCATTTTCTTTCTGATGATGATGTTTCAACAATGTAAAGTTGACCAACTTTCAAGTTATAGGAAGAGCATAAAGGGATATATTTTTAGATAAATTTCACTCTTTATATCTGAGTCTTCAGATATTAATTTTTTCTTTGCTCTCGTAGGAAGTCATAAACTGTCACTCTCAGATGGAGGGAAAGAGGTAATTGAGAAGAGATTGCTCTCTACTCCGTTGGCCATTGATCTCCCAGTATTCAAAAGTTGTTCATATAAATGGGATATTTGCTCTTTAAGCTTTATTTACAGAATTTGCCAGATGAGCATTGTACCCAATGAACTATCATTATGGATATCCAGCTGTTACCAGAAATCTTGGTATGCACAGAGTTGGAGCCTGAAGCGTGTTTAAGAAAGAGCCACTGGCAAGCTTAAAATAATATCAACTATTAAAAATCAGTAAACCCACTGAGAAATGGCTGCTGATTCATGAAGACCATAGAATTATAGGGATGAATGTGCCCTTAATAAGTCTCCCAATTTTTTCTCCACTTCAGACTCAAGTTGACTATACTTAAATGACCCTAAATGGAGGAGACATTCTGTATTTTAAAGACCAACCATTACAGTGACTTAACAAGCCCCTCTAGGAACATATTATGATGTTTCACCACCCTTCTTTTCAGAATATTTCTCCTTATTTATAATCAAAGGCCCTCTGGTTGCAGTTGAAACTTGAGCTATGTCTGTGATGTTTCTACTTTTTGAGGAAATGGAATATTTTCTGGCCTTGTTTTCCATGGCCTGGAACTCCAACCTCTAAAACAGAGAAACCCTTTGAGGGTTAGAAGGCGCGGGGCTGTTCCCTCACCCACCTTCACCACACTGCCTCCCACCCTCCCTCACAACACACACAAGCAGTCACTTTCCTGCTCAGTCTTTTTCTGGGCACACCTACATGATTTTATTCCCCAACATCACAGAATATCTCCAACTCCTGATTTAGAAAAAACAGGCTAGTAGAAGTTGAACTAAAATTCTCTGAGTGGTTGACAGTGGTGTCTCTTTGACCTTCTATGGAAGTGACCCTGGGCTGGTGAAATGTCAGGATCAAGGACGAAGAGAGGAGCCCAGGAATGAGGACAGGAGATCCAATGAACACTGGGGCAGAGCCCAGTCTCGCAAGCTGACTTGAGTGCAGAAGCAAAACATGGTGAGAGTGAATTTAGCTCTGTGTCTGAGACTGAGGCACTAGAACTGCTTAAATACTGTCTCCTGCTTCAGGTCACAGCTGGTATTCAGGACAAAGAGAGCAGTGGGTTTGTTGGTAATGACATCATTGCTATCACATGAAGAGGCCAGAGAGGGCCAGTCTAGAAAACAGTCCAAACCTGATAGAACTGTCTACAAGGTTACAAAAATATTACCTATCCAATGGGGATTGTTGTATAAACTATCGCAACTCAGTGGAATATTATATAGTCATTCAAAGCCAAGACTATGAGTATACAGTAGCATGAAAACATATTATGATATTAAGAGTATTTATTGGGTAGGGCTGTCATAACAAAATAGCCCAGAGGGGAAGGGGCATTTAACAGTACAAAGTTATTTTCTCACAGCGCTGGAGACAAGCTGTCCAAGATTAAGGTGTCATTCGATTTGGTTTCTGCTGAGGCCACTTTCCTTGGCCTGCAGATGGTCGCCTTCTTGTGGTGTCCTCACATGGTTTTTCCTTTGTGTCCATGCATCCCTGGCTGGCCGTGTGTCCAAATTTTCTCTTCCCCTTAGGACGCCAGTTAGGCTGGATGAAGGCCATACCAATAGCCTTATTTTAAATTAACTAGCTTATTTAAGGACCTATCTCTAATACAGTAACTTTCTGATGTGCTTACTGGTGACCAGGGCCTCAGCCCACGAATTTGGAGCATACAGTATTCAACCAACGGCCTGAGCAAGAAGAAAGGGGTGTGCTAAAAATAAGCGAAAACCATGCGGCCTCAAGCATCCACCAGGTGTAAAACTTCTTACATATTAGTTCTTCTAGATCTCACAAGAACACAGGCCACTATTTAAAGAGAAGGAAGCAGTGTGTTTAAAGAATTTACCCAATCACTTGCAGTTATAAGATATAGAAACTGGGCTTTAAAAGGCCAGGATAATTTGGAAGTCTGTATCTTCCCACCGTGCTAGGCTGATTGTTATGCTGATGGGCTTATGATAAGTTACAATAGTTATCTGATATAAATATATATATGTATATATATATATATATTTGTAGATATAGTTATTTTACAACAAACAAAAGGGAGAGGAATAAACAGATGTAGTTGAGATGAAACATGTGCCGAGACACAGTGCTGGGTGCTGTGGGTTCCGAGTGGGTGTGAGAAAGGATAAGACTCGGTCCCTGTCCTTCAGGAGAAGGGAGACCTGCTGGGCCAATGCAGAAATAGCTCCAGTTAAGAAAAGTTATGATCCCCACATAAGGGTTGTGAGAACATGGAGGTTGATTTGCTTATTCATATTAGGCACACGATGAAATCTGTGTAAAGCCATCCAGAATTTTGCTGTATTGTGTACCTGTATGCATTCATGAATTCAGTCACATTTCTGTTGACTCTGCCATGTTTCAGAGTCATAGAGCTGGGTACATAGCCATGAACAGGACACACAGGGTGGGGCATGGAACATAATACGGAAATTTATAAATAACAATACAACGGTCTGTATTTTGCATATTTACAACTGTAAACCTCCTTTTGCCCCATTTTGTGCATGGATGTTTGTGGCTTTCATGTTTGAAAGACAATGCTTTCAAAAGTATGGTCTTGAGACTATAATGCTTAGAAAATTACTTTGAATCCTTGTTTAAAAACACAGATTTCTGGGTCTCATTCTGAACTTGCTGAATCAGAATGTTCATGAGTTGAGCCCGAAAATCGTTATTTTTAGGAGTTCCCCAGCTAACATTTGGGATCCATTGGTCTGCAGGGAGAGTCAGTAAGTGGGATGGATCCTGTAGTGGTTTACTGCTGCTGCACAACAAATTACCTTCCAAATTTACAGCATAACGCAACAAATATGTGTGAGTTCAGAGTGTCCATGGGTCAGAAATCTGGGCACAGCTTACCTGGGCGCTCTCTGCCTTAAGGTCCTTCCAGAAGTTGCTGGGCTGCAGCCTCCTCCGCAGGACTGGCCGTGGACAATCCGTTTCCAACTGCAGTCCCACAGATGCGGGAGGATTTCGTCCCTCATGCGTTGTAGGACTGAGGGCCCCGGTCCCTGCTGAGCTATTGGCTGGAAGCCCCTTTGCTTCGTGCCATAGAGGCCTCTTTCTAGGGCAGCTCAGGGTATGACAATGCGAGAGGCAAGCAAAACAGAAGCCGAAGTCTCTGGGAGACCTAACATTAGAAATGCCTCCCCGCCGTGTTTGTCATATTAGATTCATGGGACGCAAGCTGCTCAGTTCAGCTCTCATGCAAGGGCAGGGGCCCCACAAGGGCAAGAGCGCTGGAATGCGGGATGACCGGGAGCCCTCTTAGACGGTGTGCGACCCAGGTCCCTCGCTTAGACATGGACGGTGAGCAGACAGTATCAAAGCCCAGACCAGAAGTGGGGGGGAGTAGCCATATAAACGGGATGGAAAGAAGAGGCAAAGGACTGTTCCAGAAAATGACGAAAGCACTGCTGAGGCCCAGAGTTCAGTGAACTCAGGTCCACCTTTTGTCTTTTAGGTCTACCTTTTGTCTTTTAGAGGTCTCAGCTGAGTCCAAAAACATCGTTTGTGCTCATTTCTGAGCACTTGAGAACAAAATTTCATCTCTGCATAACCAAGATCTAGGAATTTTCTTAATCAATAAAACTTCAAATCTACTACAGTCTTTCATGAAATGAAAGCCTACTCAATTTTTGTTATTAAAAAAAATATTTCGAACCATGAAAACATTTTAAAAACCTGTTAGTAGAAATGACCTGTATCGTCTTCTATTAGTCTTCATTGTGCTGGAGACCTTTCACTCACAATGAGTGCTGCCTTCATTGTCCCATTTCAGCCTTAACTCCCTGTTATGCAAACATGGTTCAGGTATATGCCACAGATTAAAAAAAAAATACTGGGTATTCATAGTCTTTGTTGCTGACTGAAAATATTTCTCTTTGCAGAAGCATAAATACTTGCTTTTCTTTTATCCCCATCTGAGTGGCAGGGTGGATTGCAATAAATTCATTTGGAATTTTCAGTATTGTATCATGTAACCCAAATTCAAAGTGGGGGATTGTGGTGTCCTGGAAAAGGCTCTGACCTCAGCATCTGGAAAACTAGGGTTTTTCTGGTCTCTGCACAGCCACTAACTTGACGAGCGAGCATGGGTAATTCAATTAACTTTGCCAGGCCTGTTTTCTGATCTGGTAAATAAAGAGTTTGAGAGAGAACGGCAGTTCTGATGTTGTGATCCCTGGTCAGTGTGTCCACGTCATCTGGGAACTCACTGAAAATGCACATTTGAGAGCTCACTCCAAGTCTAGTGAGTGTGAAATTTGGGGGATGGGGTGCAGGGATCACTATTTGAACAAGTGATCCAGTTCCTTCTGATAACATGCATACCTTTGAGAGCCAGTGAGCAAGATAATCTCGTCTTTTCCAACCTAAAATCTGTAAGACTCATAAACATTTAAAGATAGCAAAAAGTAATAAAAATAGTAAAGTTTTCAAAAAATTAAGGTTCTTTTTGGGTTACCCAGACAAAGCAGAAGCTACCAGAGAATGTTCTATCATATAATCATTAGGAGCGATGGCTCTGTGCATGTCATTTACTTATTTGTGCATATTGTTTAGTGTTGTATAGACAAGTAAAACCAGACCTAGGGAGATTCATCACTTAGACCCACAGTCACAAAGCAAATGAATGGCAAAGCCAGAACTCATATCCTGATTCCTGATTTAGTGTGTTTTTTTCTCTATAAACTATTACAACCCTTGTTCCAGTATGTTTCAATTTGGCTACAATATTTTGCCCACATATGTTCTCGAAAAGCCAAAATAAACCATTATCTATTTTAAGAGTTTGGCTATCTTTTACCTCTAATACCAATGGTCTTTTTAAAAGGCAGGTCAATGTAGAATGCAAATATGAGTACCTCGAGGAATAGAGATATATATGAGTTTGAATGAATTATTTTCTTTCATTCTCCTAAGCATGCTAATTCCACTTTGGCTGGGTGCCTACAACTAAAGTTTCCTAAAGTTTTCATTCAAACTTTCATCTATAAAATTGATAGTGCCATTAAAGTAAGGGGACATGGGCATTGGTTCAGTAATTGCTATTAGATCTTTGGTGGTACTTCAAAAACATCATTCTCTTAAAAGATATAACAGGTAGTAATGGCTAATAGCCTAATTCGCTTTCAGCTTCTATCCATGAGTAGTAATAATAGTATTAGAAGTGTAATCAACAGAAATCTATGTTTGAGGCTGAGGAAATCTCAGGCCAAAATGGATTTCTAACCCTTTCCATAAATCGAAAAGGATATTACCTAGATGCTTCTGGCCCCTGCCCTCATTTGAAATCCTATAGCCTTCCTCATAAGGCTCAAGCTGTTAACCTTAGTACCTTGCCAAATTCCTGCTTTAGTAATTCAATTCTGTCTACCTAAATAACTTATAATTTAAGATACATAAATGATTTTTCACTTCCTCTTCTAAATTAATTTTATAGCGTTATGATTCATCCCATCCACACTCTCTCTCTTTCTTCCTGTCTCTCGAAGTTATAATTGATGCTCTATACCACCTTCCTTAATTTGAAATAAGAAAAAAATCATAAATACAAATGCATACGGTCTAAGGTACCCTTAGCTAAATGAAATCTGATAACATCATTTGTAAGATAGAAATACCTGACCATGTCATGAGTTTATTTTCAAACTTTCCATCAATGTTCACTTTCAGTGATCTGCCTTTTATTTCTTCTATTTTGAAATGTGGCCGTCTTATCTCATCTGAGTCTTCTCTTCTATTTCTTCCTATGTTGATGCCTAACACCATTTAGGAACTTGTTAGAGTGGGTTAGAAGAAGGCGTTGATAGTCTCGGGGTTACCATGTCACCAGAGCTAAACCAGCCCTGCCTCATTGTCCACGGGGTAGGACGAGGCAGCTGTGGGCTGCATGGGATGTCACTCGGTTCTGGTCTTGGTTGTTGGTTCCGTCAGCAACCGGTGTTGTCCCCGGTCTAGAGCATTTAAATTCCTTGGCCTTTGATTTCTTCCTCTGTAAAGAGAAAGCAACTGCTATGATTCCTTTTAGCTCTGATATTCATTAATTGGTTCCATTTAGCCCAGAAGTGGTCTTGGAGTCCAGCAGTCTCATCTTTATTGGAGAGAGAAGTGCTTACAAAACAATGCAAGTGCCAGAGTCCCAAGGCCTCCAACCCACATTAAAAACATCACAGCTTCCATTGCATCTCTACCTCCATCTTTGTTTTATATACAGAAAGTACAGGTATGATTTATTTGGAGTGGGATGGAGAGAGTTCCAATGCTAACAATTCTTTTCAAAAACGTTGTGCTCTAACAAAGAATAAAACAGAGTAGCAGAGAATAGTTTACTGTAACATAGTAGAGGCATCATTCATATCATGACCTCTCATAGTCAAGGTCCTCTTTATCTTTATAACACCACAAAAGTCTTCAATTGTTATATATTCTAGATCAGGGGTCAGCAAACTCTTTTTGTCAAAGGTCAGCTCTGCAGGCCTGCAGCCTTGGTTTTTGTCACAGCTGGTCTACTGCCATTACTGAAAGGTGTAGACAATAATGATACTAATGGGTGTGGCAGGATGGCCTTGACCCATGAGCTATAGTTTGCAGACCCCTGATAGAGATGAAAGAATATACTGTTTAAAATGTTGAGGTATGTTTGCTTCTGAGAGAAAACTATTTAGAACTGTAATAAAATTTTTAGTATTTCAAATGACTATAAAAAACTTTGTTTTCTTAGAACTATATTATTGTTTTCTTAAAGGTTAATAAGTAAAATAAAAAGTTACTTTACCCTCCATGCTCATTCTTACTTTCATTTCCCACAACACACATTTTTTTTAAAAGCTCTGGAATGAATTAAATTAATGTTGATTGTCATGTTTCTTTTTAAATCCATGGCTGTTTCATCTTTCAATAATACTCTTCCATTAAATATCTCACATTAAAGTAATATATCAAACAAGCAACTGTGTGAGTGTCTGCTGTCGTAGAATTACAGTTTGTAAGTAGCTTCACTGTGTGGGACACCCTACTCTCTCTGTTCGTCTGTGTTTGCTTCCGGCCCCACAAAAGATTCCATGGCTTTCCGTGGAGGGAAATATTCTTAACTGCGGAGAAGACACTAAGACAACATTTGTGTTTGCCATAGAATAGATTGTATTTTGTGGATTCATTTTTTAGTAGCCAGTCAAGTTTTTAAACATGTTTACTTTTAAATTTATTTTGATGATGGTGCAGGATCATGATTCCCATATGGGTTGGTGCTTAAAAGACCTAATCAAGTGACTCCACTCCTGGAAAAAATCGTTGTGCCTTTGAAAACGTACACTATACAGTGCATGGGAGAGACAATAAGTATGCATTGAATTAATGGAAGATAAATTTCCCAAAAGCACTATAAAATTAATCTTGAGGACAACAGAGCCAAATGAAGAAGGCTTAATAAGGTTACCTTAAAATCAAGTAGTCTTAGTTACTTTATATTGTTTAACTAAAGATTTGTATCTGAGAAATAAAATAAGAACTGCAGATACAAGTAAACCAAATATTAATATAAGGTTTTTCTCTTTTCATATAATTCTGATAATAAACAAGTAAAAAATGGAGCATGGATCATTATAACATTTTTGCCTTCCTCCATTGGTTTGCTAATCTGGCTACCACAAATTGAGTAGAAAATGGAAAAAGGAATTAAGATTCCTTAAACCCCTCTAACTAATTGTCAGTAGGAGGAAGGCACCAAGCGAGGCTGTCGGCAAGGCTGCAATTCCATGACCCCCAGAGTCTAAGGTCCAGTTGCATGGAAATGCAAACCTGTGAAGGCATCTAATCCCACATCTCAGCTCCAAGCTGAAATGACAAAGTTCATGCTTGCCTGGGAGTTGAAAGGAAACTATAACTACCTAATGCACGAAGACACTATTTATTGAAAAAGTGGGGCAGTGTTCAGATTTGTGATCCCTCACATTTTTGTCTTTTTAGTATATTGTATTGTTTTGCTATTACAGTTGTGCCCTTGTTTTTCTCCCTTTTATCCCCCTCTGCCCTGCAACCCCCCTCCTTTCAGCATTCCCTCCCTCATTTCATGTCCATGGGTCATACATGTAAGTTCTTTGGCTTCTCCATTTCCTATACTATTTTAACCTGCCCCTGTCTATTTTGCACCTATCAATTATGCTTCATATTCCCTGTAACTTTTCCTCCGTTCTCCCCACTCCCACTCCCCACTGATAACCCTCCATGTGCTCTCCATTTCTCTGATCCCCACTTTTGACCCCATATGGTTACAAGATTGAGGTAAACCACCAGCAGCTCCAACACTGCTTGTACCTGTCCCTCACTTCTCCTATTGAAGGGTGGGCTTTAGTTTTCCTCCCTTTGAACCTAGGCTGGCCTGGTACCTTAATGTCCCTGACAGACGAGGAGAAAGTGACATTGTGCCAGATCCAACCTAGCCTTGCTTTTAATCTCTGCAATGCAAAGGGACACAGTTACTCTACCAGAGAGACCACTTAGGGAAGGAGAGGTCCCAGGCTTCCAGCTCTCCCCACCAGAGCCCCAGGCCTTCCAGGGAGTCTGTCTTGAACTTCCCAGCCCTAGGTGTACTCCCAGCTGAATGCAGCCAAGGGAGTGACCTCAGCTGATGCCATGAGTTGCAGCAGAGCTGCCCAAGTGCATCCATCCAAGGCAGAGAATTGTAGGGAATAACAAGAATGAAATCAGTAAGTCTGTTCTAATAGAGAGCAGAAAAGACACCACCCTATTTCAGCTTCAGAGCTTACACTTTGGTGGCAGTCTTTATATTAATTCCTAAAACTACTCTGTTGTATTAACCTCAAATACATACTGTTGTAGCTGCATTCATTCTTCTACCTCATGGCTGAATTTTTTAACAGAGACACATGCGCACATGCACACATGTACACATGTGTTTGCACACAAATATGCAAAGCAACAGTCACGTTTAGAATTGACCAGGATCCATTTGTACTCTCCAGTGCTGTTTTTGTTGTTTCATTTCCTCTCTCAAGGTGTCAGTTTAGTGTCAAAGTTAACTTCTTTTTTTATTATGTTAACATTGTTTATAGCATATGCCAGAGAATTCTGCAATTGCTTCACCTAATCTTTACCCCTAAGCAATTAGCAGTAACACGCATTCACAAAAAAATACACACATAGCAACAGAGCTGCTGTGTCTGTGTGTGCACACTCAGGTGTGAATGTGTGTGCCTTTTAACCTTCTATCTACTGTAATTAAACTTGTCCACGCTTGTTGTAATCTTCTGATTTGGAGGGCTTAAAATAAAATGTAGCTGGCTCAATCCCCAGAACGTCTAAACTTCTCTCCCAGCTCTAAGAAGAACAATTTTTACACCCTCTGTACACATCTGTCCCCCATACTCTCAAAGCGAGCTCCCCTCCCCAAACCCACCATTAATCCCTTAGGTTTCTTCTTGCCAAAGATGTTCTGTTGTTTGATAGAACACTAATCTCTGAGAATCTCCAAGTATCAGCTTACCTGTGAACGCCCAGAAACTGTCTCCATCCTCAGCCTCATCCCCTTTTATGTTTTCTTCATCTCTGAACAAATGCATTGCTTTCTGTCTGAGAATGAGGCTTACATTCTGTTGTGGTTAGAAGGGATATTGACCTGAAGGCACACTGTTCCCTCTTAAGGAAAAAAACAAGATCGGCATTCAGAATCACCCTGTGACAAAGTATCAGTCGCTGGAACAACAGGTCACCCATGGGCAGAAAACTTGGGTAAGCTAACGGAGAAATCCTTTGTTCATTAACCTGGAGGCTTTTGCCAAATGAAAATAACTCTCAGAGAAAGAAAGAAATGAAAGGCAGAAGTGGGGGAGTCAAATGTAATGGGGGAAGAGCTCTCTTTCAATATTAATCTCCTGTCATGGTTCTACACATTTGTAACAGGAGACAAGAGGAGATACAAAGGGGAAGTGCAAATTGGCAGCCTGAGGACTCCAACTCAGGGCAATTTATTACCAGGAAAGAGGCTGAGCTGTGAAAATGGAAAAACTTAGTCCCTCCACGAATTGAAGGGTCTAAATCGACAGTAACCCTTCCCTGGGAAAGTGCCGTGAATTTAATAGAATCCCAGGATGTACAGCTGAGGGGTCTGCTCCTGGACATAACACAAGGCCAACTTTAAATTCTTAATGAACAGCCAGATTCCTATGCTTCAACCTAAATGACAATTGTACAAAGTCTTGTCTTTGGCTGGAATAATATCTTTATATTCCATAACTTTGTAACTTCAAGCCCACTGGTGATGTGGCTAGAAGGTGACGTGGGAGTGTCCAGCTTCCCCCTCCTCCCAGACACCGTGATGCCTGTCGCCCCTGCCCATATCCATATGGCCCACCACCACTGCAAGCCATGGTGTTTTCCATTCGATCTGAGACTGCTGTCGAACTTGGACATTTACAGACGCAGCTCAGAAAGCGCCACGATCTAACAACCGCGTTCGATGCATTTTGACCTTTGCCAGACTGTCGGTGATCAGTCCCCGACGTGTATCCATCCTCTCAGGCTCCGTAGGCTGATGGAGAGGCAGGAAAAATTAAAAATACAGCGTATCTGAAATTTCAGAGTCTGCCTTTGCTTGCGGTATGTACATTTGTGTAGAGGCTTCACAGAAGCACAGCCTGGGTAGAGGTCCGAGATGCCACCAATTTTGTAAGCTGGGAATGATCTGTCCGTGACGTGACATGTGGCGAGAATAAAACCCTGTCTTTAATATGTTACATGGAAGGAGAAAAGCCTGGGAAAAAGGAAAAGTGAGAGGCACACTAATAGAGGGTGGAAAAGAAGGGCTATTTTTGAAATGGAAATTAGACCAAGTTTAAGATGCATTCGAGAACCTTCTGCTCTTTCTCCTCTCTTGGCCTCATGCGGTTGTGGTGAGACCACACCCGGACCACTGCTCCGTGTCTTGGGTACCTGAGTACCCAAGGAACTTGGACTGAGTTCAAAGGAGATGATTAAAGGAATAAGATGATTGGAAGTGATTGACTGATGAGAAAAGATTAAAGGAGTCAAATCAAGAAACCTGACTGGGCAATAGCCGAGGGGCGAAATGATAAAAGCTACAAATACCTGGAATGTGTGCACACCACATAAGGAAAACATTCCTTGATATAAATTAGCAGAGGAACGTTTCAGCTGTGAATTAGAAAAATTTTCTGAACACGTTCCATTAGCCAACTGATCACTAAGTAATGAGAGTGGAGGCTGGATCAGGAGGGACATTTTACAAGCAGGCAGAATGTGTTTCCAGACGGCATCTGGTAATGAATTCTCTGACACTGGGAAGGCACTGTGGCCGGGACAACCTATCAGAACAAAATTCCAGCAATCAAGACTGGTTAAATTACAAATTGCATTAATTACATTAATTTGCTCAACCTTCAAAAAGGTAACTGGTTATATGGGGGGAAGGGCAGAGGAAACCTTCAGAAATCTTAAAGATTCAAAATACTGGGTTTAATGTCAAACAATTTGCTACAAATTATAACATGGAAATTAAACACATAGCATCTTAGTGAACTTAATGAGGTGAGCAACAACTGCTAAGACTTCTAATGAAAAGTGAAAATAATGGGGAAAAAAAGCATTTCTTGAAAAAGGCAGGCTCCAGTAATGAGAACCAAGGCTGCTTTGAAGCTTTCAGACAATTCATCCTGATGACCTCAAAGGATCCCCTTTGCTGGAGGAAGCCATTTTTACTTGTCCTCCTCGAATTCCTAGTGCGACCTCCTTGATAAAAGTGTGCTCCCTTTCCGAAGGAATTCTGTCCTATTTAGAGTCTTAGAACAAAGGTTATAGAAATCTTAGAGAGAACTTGCATAATTACCCACCAAGTAATTTGTAACGTTAACACACCTAAATTTAAGTGTTGGATCAAAGTGCTCTTGAGGATGATTTTTTTCTCCTTGTTTTTAGGAAATGTTGAGTTCACAAAGAGTTGTATAGAATCTAGTAAACTAAAATAATGGAACTATTTTAGGTCATAAAACCCAGAGTTTGCCTGGGGACCTTCAACCTGATCTTTCTGTAATTGTGTAGAATTAGACCAACTGGAACTATTTTGATGGACTTTTTATTTCCTAATAGTTTTCATTGTATGCGAGCCTCGTCTGATAAGCTGGACAGTCCTCCCTGCAAGCAGCTTTGTGATGAGCCCTTTGCCCCCATTAACTGGGCACATCCTCCAATTTGTTCAGTGCTCAAGTTTACGAGGGTCCTCTACCAGAATTAATAGCCATGAGCCAGCTTTAATTTGAACTTGCAAAATCCTGTGTTGCAATAAACACCCCCAAGATTCCTTCCAGAGCGTTTAATAATCTGTTTAACCACGCTGGCAGACACAGGCATGGCTAATTTGGAGTCTGGCTAATCCCCTCCTGTTGCCACCGCTTCTTCCTCAATAACCAGTAAACAAACAAAATGTTGTCTGGACATAAGTATATTATTATTCTGTTGCATGTGTGATTTTTTTTTGTTCTCCAATTTATTGCCTTCTAGACTTTCCTCCCATCCATCTTCATCTTTCCCCAAAGAAACTTATCAACTCTGCAGGGCCAAACCCACTTAACTGAGCCTATACCAAAAAAAAGGTGTCTATTTGCATCACACAGAAACTTCAGCTTCCCACTTACAGTGAGCAGTTCCCTCCTTCAGCAATACTGCTTCCATGCAGAGCGCATAGCTAAACGTGCAGAAAAGCCTAAGAAACCATCCCAGAAATTGCTGTCCTGTCACTTGAAGTGGAAGAGAGCCCAAAGATCAGGAGAGAGGCCACAGGATCTGGAAGCTGAGTGGGATCAGATATATTGGAGAAAGTTTTCCGAGATCAAGTTCCCGAAACAGCCATCACTCATCCGGTGGTGAGAAAGGGAAAGCACACATGTGCGCACCAGGGCCTGCTAAAGTGGCTAGAGTTACGCTGGAACCACTCCTTGTCCTTCTTTTGTGCTTCTCTGGGGAATATATTTTTATATGGCAATCTTTTCTTATTGCATAAAAATCCAGTAACTTATCAATGCATTAATTACCATCTGTGACTTGCCTAGGAGTAATAAGAATAAACAAAGGATTTTTTTTTATAATTTCAAAGTTGTGTGCTGAACACCTTGTTTTTATTACCTTTAATTAGCTTAATAATCTTTGCATATCCTTGTTGAATAACTGCTAACTTAATGTGTTGCCATAATGCATTTTTAAATTACTGCTTTAAAGAATTCGGTGCTGATTTTCCGTTTCCGCTCACTGTATTAATTATCTATAAATATGTGTGAGATTTCCTTCAGCAGATTTTCACAATCTCCTTATTATCCCTATATAGACACTTTAAAGTGCTACAACAATTCAAAGTTCAACATCCCTGTAATTTACTCAGCCTTATAATTGATATTTATAAGCTCAGCAAACCGGGAAGGAAAAAGAAAATATTGGCGAGCCCAACTCCAGTTCAGAGGCCTTTAATTTGGATGTAAGTGTCGAGATCTTGTTTTTGGAGACGAGCAGGCCCGCCTCCCTTTGTGCTCAGGTATCTCGAAACACAGTTTCTCCTCCTGAACCAGAGATGATTTCCCCAACTCATTCATTCCCGTAACAAGCTCAGAGTGAAAAGTGAACAAACCAGTTTGTGAGCTGAACGCTGGGAATGGACAGCTGGCCTCTCTTTAGAGCATTAACAAGGGTGAATTAAAAAAATAAATGCTTAAGTCCCAGCTCTGCCAAATACTTGCTATATGATGAGGAATGTGTCACTTGCTGACAGAACCTCTACTTAGTCATCCATTCAATGAAGGGGACACTCACCCACGATAAAGCCAGGCATTGTGGTGGGGGACTGAGACGATATAGACATGGTGCTTTGAAAGAAGAAAAAATGCTATAAAATGCAAAGTTAGAATTGTGAATGCTACTGATCTATGAGGGCCTGGGGGAGTGCCTAGCCAGGTTTCTCTACATGTGGTCTCCAGTCCGGCAGTATCAGCACCACCTGGGAAATCGCTAGTTCCTATCAATGCCGAACTCTGGGGTTGGCCCAGCTCTCTCTGTTTTCAGAAGTCCCCCTGGTAATATAATTGCATGCTCATTGGAGAACCAGCACCCAGCTTTCATCTGAGATCTACCAAAGTAGCTTTGGTTAGATTTACCTTTAGAGTAAAAAAAGGGGGGGGGGGACTGGAAAAATCTGTTTCCTTTGATCTTCCTTTGGCAGTGGTGGTAGATAGTGGTTAAAAGATGTGTCCTACAGGCGGTCTTCAGTCAAAACTCAGCTCTACCAGTTGGGTGATTTGGGGCCAATTACCTAACCCTTCTGTCTCAGGGGCTCACCAAGTATACATGTTGTGAAGAAAAGAACTAATTCAGAGGAAGTGTGGTGCCTGGAATGTAGCAACTGCTCACAACCTGTTCACTATCATTATTCTTTAGATTTCGCTTTCTGACAAGCCCACCCAGGATATTTGACCCAACTGGTTGAATCTGTATAAATATGTTCTTTATATTCATTATATATATATGTATATGTATGTATATGCATGTATATAACATTATATATATACGTGTGTGTGTGTGTGTGTATGTATGTATATATATATATATATATATATATATATATATATAACATTTTCTGTGCAGACCCAGGCAATCCCCAGTGGCAAATGATTCACGGAAGGAATCCAAATAGTCTTCCCAGGATACGAGGACTGCAGGCCCCAGTTCCCTCTTATTTGTTACTCTGATCCTGCAGGTTTGTAAATCCCCACTGTGCCTCTCTGTAGATGTGAAACTGTTATCCATCCACCCCGACTTCAAGAAATGGGAGCCAGAGTTGAAGCAGAAAAAGAAAGTCAGACTAGCTGATTATTTTTATGAACATGTACAGTCAATTTCAAGCAGACAGAGGAGCCTTCCTACAGGGAAAAAAGATCTTTAAGAATTCACATCTAGTGGAGAGCAGGTAGTCATTAATTTTATTTTAAAAACATACAACATACATTCATTAATCTATTTGTGAGGTACTCAGAATTTTCCAGGTGCAATGCTCATTACTGGCATTAAATGCATGGCAATTGCCAGAAGCAGACAGTGAAATAATACAAATAAATCCATGTGCATGGAAAAAAGCCTTGGGAAATCTCCGAGACACTACAATTAAGGTGAGATAGACGGCAGCTCTTCTGAAGGAGAAGAATAAGGGAATCAAGGGCTTTCACTATGGCTTCACGACGGATTATTCAAAGATCTAAGGGCAAAAAGAGAAGCCCTGCGGGGCCAAATGGAAAATACAGGTTGGAACCAAAGAGACTAGAGTGAGGATAAGGACAGAAAAAGAATGTCGGAGCCTCGGTCAATAGCGTTCTATTCTAGCCAAAAGAGGGAGACGTGGTAGGAGAATTGCCCCTTAATTAATACAGCCTGCTCTCAACTTACTAACCAGCTCAGCTCCTCAGTTCATTTGTAAGTCAGCAGGTTGAAACTCAGAAAACATTTTCCCATGGAAACATTATTCATGGTGGTTTGGCTTTCTGGACAGTCCACAATAGGGTATTGAACCCAAAATGAAATTGAATATAGAACCTAATACTTAAAAGTATGATTTTAACTGTGTCTAACCAGCATTTTTAATATTGTGCCTTTGGAAAAACAGTTAAGTTCAAGGGTGGGATGCATTGAATGAGTTCTGCACTTCAGCCAGCAGCTTAACCTGTGTTCTTTGTACCCAGGATATTCTTCCCCCAGGTGACCTGACTACAGAATTGACTACAGAAGTAGCACATTCTCAGGAAAATCATTCCAGACCATCTTCTTCATAATTTCAACACCCTCTCCCCAATACTTCCTAACTCTCTTCTCTATTTTATTTTTCTCCACCACACACCATCTGACATATCATATATATGTATACTGATTTATTCACTTATTGATTGCCTCTGCTGAGAGAACATAAATTCAATGAAGGCAGAGATTCTTGTCTATTTGCTCAGCAATGTATTATCAGTGCCTGAGTAGCATCTGCTACACAGCGGACAACTAATACATATGTGTTAACTTAATAATTTACTTGGTTACCTATTTATTAACTGTAAGTTGGAGACCTGGATCTGAAACAGGGGCCAGGTAGATTATCTATGATCCATAGGTATGCACAAGAGAAATTAAGCTTCTAAACCTGTCTTCCCCAAATGCCCTGAATCAGAAAGAGAACTTTCATGGATTGGGAAAGTAGGGCAGGGAAAAGGGCCGAGATTGAGGAGGGGAGAGTTTTAGAATCCCCACTGTGCATGAAAGATTTCTGGCCTAGGAGTAAAAACTCATAGGTCCTTCTCTTCTCTTTGATACTTACTAGACTGTGGCCTTGGACGGGACATTGATTCTCCAGAATCCTGTTTCTCACTCTGACACAGATAAGATGCTCTTTGTACTCTGCAGGGCTGTTAGCGAAGATCCACTGGGTAGTGTATGTGAAAGTGCTCTGCAAACAATAGAGCACATCCCTAAAACAAGGAAATAATTGTAACAGAAACAGGTGGTTTCTGCAAACAAATAGGGCGATTAAATCTTCAATAATCCTTGGTGGAATGCTGGGGCTATCTTTTCTGAATAGCCAATCTGTGACCCTTGGCTCAATAATCTACATGTGGAAAACAAATAGAAAAATGGAGATAAAATGTTTGTGTGGTTGATACATTTAATAAAAAGGAAACAAGAACTTAGGAAACTATCCAATGACAATCTGATGAAAAAGCATTTTTAATTGCAAAATTATATCTTAGCTCAAAGATAACTTTCTCAGAGAAGACTTCCCAGACAGAGCCCTACTTGTTTATCCTTCTATCCATCAAAAAGTTAATCTCTTCTTGCTCATCATACCCATTTACTTTTTCTTTAATAGCCTCTAACACAATGGGTAATTACATGGGGAAAGCATATAATTTATCTGTTTACTGAGGAGCTCTCCCCACCAGCCCCATCCTACAAGTTCCATGACCGCAGGACCATGTTTGTCTTGCTCACAAATGAATATGCAGAACCTAACACAGTACCGGCCACATAGCAAGCACTCAATAAATAGTGGTTGTGTGATCAAACAAATGTGTAGGAAAATGAATAAATGAGCAATGAATGAAATAAGATATGAATGCATACACATGTACATGCAGACAAGCTTGGAAGTCAGAGTTTTAACAGTCTTACTGAATACAACTGTCTGTTCCTTTCATGCATGGGATGAGAATAAAAATATAGTGGTGCTGAACTCCTAGCAAAGAAGAATTTCCTGATAAAATAGTTAACTGGGGCTTGATGAGAAGAGCTGAAATGATTTTGCTCCTACTTTTCATTCAAGCTTTGTCGTTGGCACAGGCACAGGCAAGTCCTGCTTGACTGGCTAAACCTGTCAGGCAAAGCCCTATTTAATTATAGCCAGAGATCCCTGGCAAACCATTCACGAGTCTGTCTTCAGACAGGTTTGTCCAACAAGGCTCAGATATGTGTCTGCTCTTCTACTCTGGCTGATTGGTCTGTGTGGGAGGGGCAGCGTCCCCTTGGGGAATTGAACATGTTAGAGTGAAGGCGAGCCACAGCTCTCTCTTTCTACAAGTTCCCAAGACTCAGGCCTTCGAGACCACAAAACAATGATATCTAATAGAGCAATAAAGCACTGATGAAAATAAGGCCCAAAGAAAGGACACTCTGTGGTCTCCAAAACAGTGGATTCTACTTTTTCCCTAATGAGTATGGCTCATTAGAAAGGGCCGTGGCTTGGGAGTCAGGCATCCAATTGATTTTGGATACATTTGCTTACTGTTGTTTTTCTTTTTTACAATTTTCATTTTCCTCGCTGTAACATGTGGATAAAAAATACCCACCCTTCAATGTTGTATAGGTTAGAAGTATATGTATGTAACAGACAAATGGTGAAAATTTGTAAGTCATAGTTATTATTGTTATTTCCTGGATTGCGATTATCTCATAAGTCTCATAATATAAAAAAGTATTTGCACAGAGGTATATTCCAGGAGCTCGATACTTGTCAATCAATCAACCTTGGCTGCCCAAGCTGGGTAACCTGAGGTGCTTAGTGGCCAGAGTGGGGAGGGGAGGGGGTAATGATGGAGAGGAGGTAAAGGGACTAGACAAAGAACACGTATGAATGACCCAGGGACATGGACAACAGTGTGGGGATTGACTGTGGGTGTGAGGTGGGTGGAGGAGGGCAAATGGGGAAAATTAGGACAACTGTAATAGAACAACAATAAAAAATAATTTTTAAAAAGGCAGTCCCTCAGTACTACCCCCAAAATTCTAAGAAAATTTGTGTAAATTGATGCCTGGACTTCTAGAGTTTTAAAACCTGTCCAGGTGAACCTACTGTCCTACAAGGTCAAGGAGCACTGCTCTGGCTGGGGACCTCCCAGGCCAAAACTGACACAGAATAAAAAAAAACTCACTTCTGTCCCACAAAGCACTAACCCTGAGTGTCCTTCCCAAGAGAAGGTAAGCCCTTTTATTCTATAATGACTTTAAGTGGAAATGGTCTTAGAGGAAATGACTAATTTGTTATCAGGATATAAGAGTCTTTTCCTGGAGCAAGTTTTAAAAGGAGAAAATGCAGTGGGGCATCTGGAGGAAAAGTGGTAAGAAAAGGAGTTTGGGAACAGCAAGTGTGCACTGCATCCACCTCCCAGTTTCCCAGCATCTCCTTTTACTCCAGAGCTATTGGGAAACTCAGAACTTCGCTTTGTACTCAACTGCCTTGTGGAGCTTTGTCCCTAACCAGAATCTCTTCATGTTTTCCCCTTTATCTCTTTTGTAACTTCTCAGTGATTATCCTTTTACTTATGGCAATTATGTTTGGGGCTATTTTTACCTGTCCTTTCTTTGTAAAATCATAAGATTGTTTTGTTTGGAATACAATGGGGAGTGAATAAATGAATAAAACATTTCATAATTTTGCTAAAGCTTTGTCCTGCATCGTTTTATGAAAGTAAAAAGATCCTGTTGCACACCAGTAACTTAGACTGACACTCAGATATGGCAATAGTAGTAATAAAAAGCAGAAATAATCATTTTTGACCGTATACTGTGTGCCAGACATTATTCAGAGTAGTTTGCCTGTATTAACTCATTCAGTCATCACAGCAACCTTAGGAGTTAATCATTTCAATTCTACAGATGAAGAATGGGAGGCATTGAATAACTTCCTATGGCTAGAAAGTAGAAGAATTTGGAGTCAGGTTGCCAGAGAAAATACGTGACACAGTTAAATTAGAATTTCAGATAAACTGAAATGACTAATTTTTAGTATAGCTATGTGGGATATACTTATATTAAAAAATTACGGCCCCATGTAATATTTAAGACAGAGTTATACTAAAAATGAATCACTTTTTTAAAAATCAGAATTTCTACTTTGACTGGATGCTTTTATTTGCTAAACCTAGCAATTATAATTAGAAGCCAACCAATGGCAATTGCTAACTGCAACTATCTGCAAAAGCCAGACCAGGTCACCCCAGAACCTGTACCCTAAGCACTATGCTCTGCTGTCTCTGCCTTTGGGAACAATGACCAGGTTCATGGTTCTGGAGATTTGGGGACAGAAGTCTAAACACAAGATTTGGCTGCCACACTCCGAGGCTATGCTGGCTGCAGCCTGTCTACTCCCCCCTCCAACAGGACCACCCAGCCCTGCTCCCAGTTCCTAACCTAAAGCAGTAACCTTGCCCTGCTGGCCCCAGCACGTTAAAGTTCAGTATGTCACTTCACAGTCAGTTCAGCCATGACCTGGTGTCCTGGGTCTGAGAAGTGATGCCTGGTTCCCGCTGTCATCCTGGGTCCACTGTGGACCCCAGCGTCGCCAGAGCTAGACTTCCACTTAGACTCCTGCTCTGGGTGGCCACTTACGTAAAATAATTCAGGGCATCCACCCCTTCCAAGACTGAGTGACTCTCACTTACTAGGACACCCCTTGTTTTCTTGAATTTTTGTCCATCGCGATTGTTTCTAGAACCTCTGCTCCCCAGGACACCAGGTTTAGCCCGCTGGACAGAACCTCCTCTGTGTGAGTCTGCCCTTACTATTTCCCTGCCAGCTCCCAGCTCTTGCCAATGGAGGGCTCCCCCTCTAGGTCTTAGCCCCTCCCACCAGCCTTGTCCAGCTGCAGGGCACCAGCCAGACAGTCCTGGCTGAATCCCAAGCTAGGACAACATGAGCAGTCTCTTCCCCCTGGCACCTTTCTAACACCATGCTTTATCCTCTTTTAGTAAATTCAGTGCTGTGTTCTGCCAACTTGAACCTCCTTCTGAAAGTCTAGTGTGCTTGGAGGCCACAGGCAGGCAGATAGAGGAATTCACAAAAGCTTTGTTTATCTCCAAAGGAGAAGAACTAAATGATACCCAATAAACCCTGAAGCAAATATTAGGATAGGAAAAACCATCCAAATCTAAGAACTACAGGAAACTTGGGTTGAATTTTTTAATAACAAATCATGCCAGAAAACCTAATTAGCATTTTGATGGTGTTATGACATGACTAGTTAATGTAGCTGTTGGTGGTAATATCCTGGATCTTTTTTTTAATGAATCATTTGATAGCATCTCATGAAATTTTTACTCACTGTTACCACTGTGTGCTTTGTTGCAATTTGCTCAATGCCTCTTAATAGACATGCAGACAAACAAGTTTCTTGCTCAAGGGAGCTTACAATCAACAATAACAACAAAATTCAAGCAGAGAAGGGGTCTCCAAAGGAAGGGAAATAAAACTTCTCACTACCGACACAGCCTGCCCTAAATTACCAAGTGCACGGGCCGTATCATCAGTCATCTTCGCAAACACTTATTAAATGTTAATCCACAAACAGTGATGTATAAGGACCAAGCTCAAGGGAGTGAAACAGACATGGTCCACGCCCTGCACGAATTGATAACCCAGAGAGCAGTAGTTATAAATCGCAGAGAAAAGACTGCGCTTTGCTTCTGTTTTTCACTCTTGCCTGGCTGCTTATTGAATTAGAGTTGCCTTTGCCTGTAAAATACAGTCATTCTGTTTGTTGGGCTTGTTTTCTTCCCTATGCTTGGAACACAGGGGTTTGTCTCCGCAGCTTTGAAATATTTTTTTCCTAAAATAAATCTGATTTATCTTTCGGTTGTCAGATCTCAAGTCCTTCCATCTATAATGATGGTTCCTTTCAAGGAGCTTTCATTTGCATTTTAACACACATTCAAGTGTATTGTGCTTATCTTTGAAGAGTATATTTCAAAAGAAACTAAAGTAAACCTCTTTCCAAAGATGCATGAAGCCTTAATGCAATTTACCTGTGATTTTATGTATACATGAGCACAGACCTGTGCGTGAGCACCTCTATTCATGGTTATGTGTAGAATGAATATGTAAAATAACAATCAGGATTTACTGAGTGCTCCAAAATTTTTACATATTGTGCTGACATAGTCTCTAAAGACCTTATGAAAAAGGAAAGATTATTGTCTACGTTTCATAGAGGAGAACATGAGAGTACAGAGTGGTCACTGAGTTTTGAACTAACAGTCTGACTCCAGACAAAGACTCCTAACCATGCCTAGACAACTGTGATTGAAAATTTATGCTTCAAGTCTGTGCTTGTAAAAATCCAACCCAGAGATGCTGAGGCTCAACCAGTTCGTGAAGCACAGGATGCTGTCACCCCCACAGCAGCTTCTGGACAGATGGCAGTTAGAATGTCTCTGGGGGACAGCTAGCCACAGCTGTCCCATCAGTGTGTTCCTACACAGGAAGGGCAGGTGCCCGAAGGGCCTCAGCTGGCTCTGCCTTCACTGCCATCTCTTAGGAATTTGGTGCTTAGACTGGTGACTTTGACCTTGAGAATGCAACCCCTCCCCTTACCTTGTATCCTCTCACTATCCAACAACATTTCTAAGGAATTTTCAAACACAACACAATTTACTTTCCTGGGCTAGTGAAGATTTATGAGGGTACAAAGTGTATACCAGCAGGCAATTACAGCCCACTTGAAAATGCCTTCACAGAAGGCTGGAATCTGATAAGGAAGCAGAGTAAGATTCTCAGAGGAAGCCACCCCCTCCCTTCTGCTTTTCCAATGTTCACGTAGCCCCAATTTGGGAACACAATATTTTTTAACTTGTGAAGGTCTGCTTTCGTCCTGCGATATATGATTCACTTAAATATTTTTCCAGGAGCAGAGCATAAAATCTTTTATGCACCTTGAGTTGGACAAGACAGATCGATATTCTCCTGCCTTCCTGTCCACCCGAGAAGCTTTCCATTGCTACATGCCCACGACTCTAAGTGATGTATTAGAAGCAAAAAAGTCATCATGCTTTTAGTTATATGACACCACAACCCTTGTCACAAGTTGATTAGACCAAGATTGTCACCTGACCCTAAGCATCCATTTAGACGATGTCTGGTGATCCAGGAATCAGCTGCTACTGAGAATTTTAGCCAACAAGGTGCTTCATGCTTTCCTTTAGGATAATGATTAACGAACCTAATCAACTCTCCTCTCTCACTCTGTCCAGCTTCCTCTCTCCTCTCCTCCTTCCCTCAAAGATTTGGAATATGAGAAACAGGAGGAAATAGAGGTATAAAATGTGCATAGAGGCAGGGAGTAGAAGCCAGAAAGAGAGAGGGTCCATTTGATCACAGAGGCAAGAGCCATAAGATGTCACCATAATGGCTGCTCCTGGGAGTGGAAGCCTCAGATGCTTGTTGCTGAGGAGGAGCCAGAAAAACAGACATAACAGTATAACATGGACCGCCCTCCTGTAAGGGCCAGCTACATGGCCATAGAACCTACGCAGGCTTTCTGGCCCTGTGCAAGGAAGGGCCCAGCACACGGTTTAAAGCTGTTGCCACCATGTTGAAATTCTCCCGAGTTTGATCAAGGAGCCGGATGTCTGCATTTTGCACTGAGCTTGGCAAATTATGCAACTGGTTCTACTTCCTACTGTCTTCTAAGACACAGCCTTTTGGCAGATGAGATTGCTTTCTGCCTCTCCCCGTGAAAGATCTAAGCTTCATGAGTCCCAAAGCTTACATGATCCTGAGAGCCCTCTTTAAGGAAAAAGGATATAAAATTATGAATATAACAGGGTTGAAGTGATAATTTACCTAAATTAAAGATATAAATTACAACAAAAGTGCCTATTACGGAGTTTCTCTTTGTTCCTTGCAACCTGAAAGGGCCCAGCACACACCTGCCTGTGCTGATCTGCTGGTTTCTCAAAAAAAAAAAAGAGCAAAAACACTTCCAGGAGTGGCTGACAGAGCAAGGTCTGAGGAGGAGGGGTTCTTAAGACTTCTTGGTCTGGACAGCCTTTTCCAGCTTCACTAGCAGAAGCTTTCCCTATACCCATGTCCCTCCACTTATTTTTTTTTATTCTAGTTTTCTATAAACCCTTCTATAAACCAAACAACTCTCAACAGCACACATAAAAGTATACACCTCTTGGTTGTACAGAATCATACAATTTCTTTTCTTCAGTTTTTACTGAGTAAAAATATTTTTTATTTTGTTTATTATATTTTTTCATTTAAATCTTTTTTCTAATTGTATGTTTTCCATTGCCATTTAGTCCCCTTACACTTCATCCCCCCAGCAATCACCACACTGCTGTCCGTGTCCATGAGTCCTTTTTCCTTTTGCTCAATCCTTGAATGCCCTAAACTACCCTCCCCACTTAGCTATCATCCTGCTCTCTAGCTATGAGTTTGTCTCTGTTTTCCTTGTTAGTTCAGTTTGTTTATTAGATTCCACATACAAGTGCAATCATATGGTATTTGTCTTTCTCTGGTGGGCTTATTTCACTTAACATAATGTCCTCAAGGTCCATCTATACTATCGCAAAAGGTAAAATTTTCTTCTTCTGTATTGGAAGCAGCCCAAGTGTCTATCAGTGGATAAGTGGATAAAACAACTATGAGACATTTACACAATGGAATACTATTCAGCCGTAAAAACTGTTTTTCTCTTTCCTTATTCCCTTTTTCCTGGTCCAGTACACTCTGTTTGTAGTGACACTACTTTTAACAGCTTAAACTACTGTCTTTTAACAGATACGCACAAGACTCTAGTGATCATCTTTACTCCATAGCATTTGAGAAGGCAAATATAGTCACTTTGCAAACTTCGCCACTCCTTCCTCTTCTTAGAACTTGGTTCAGATGTACCTATTCTTTCAGATTACAGGTCTGGACCAAGAGAAGATAGCAAACCTGTTCCAATTTCATCCAGATCATGGCTCCATAAACCAATCTCTTAAAAGTGTTAGGCACCAGGTGCTACTCAAAGTTGACATTTAATAGCTGCTTATACTTTCTTTTATGTTCTCCTTATCCAAAAGTACAAAATATATGGAAGATTGACATTTTAAATGCCTACCAAACTTTCTTTTTCATGAAAAAAAAATGTGACCTAATTTTCACCTGTAAGACTGAGTAATGAAGTTCAAAAATACTCATTGTCTCCGTTAAATTTTTTCTCTAACTCATTCCAAAGCATAATTCTTAATTCTAAAATGTGCAGAGTAGCCTTAAATTAACTTAATTGCTGGAATTAGTTGAAATATTTCAGTACCTCGTCTCACTATATGATAGCACACTGGTTTTAAAGCAGTTAATAGTTCTAGAAAATAATGTATTATCAGTCAAAAATATGAATCAATGATATTACATTAATACTATTTCAGAAGCAACCAGAATGGCTGAGTTAATAACATCCTATTATTTTATTATTGCATAAGAATTTATAGCTGTGCTGACACCATATGAGGACAAATTCTCCCTTTTATTAGACATTATTAGACAATGTGTGGCAGGGCCTTCTTCAGTGTCCCCGTGCAATCCCCACAGTGACCCAGGCAAGGTCACTTTCTTCCCCCTGGCCCAGGAGCACATTATTCTTTTGTCTCTCCAGGTTCACGCAAAGTTCATGCATAAAAATACCTGCCGAAACCAGAGGTCAGTGAATCAACAAGGTAACGTCTGAAGATTTAAACTTAAATCCAACCACTGTTTGATAAGAAATATATTATGGGCTTTCCATCAGCCAGCAACTAACTTTAACAGAGTTATCTATCTTTAAATTTATGCTTTTGAACACTGACAAGGGCTGTTTTCATCTGGCTCTACTGAGCCTGAATTTGCTCGCCTATAGGCCAAATGTACAATAGATGGGAAGGAGATTTCAATGGGTTATAAACTGAAGAAAGAATTACTTTGGTGCCTCTTCTTTAGCAAGAGAGCTTGGGAAAGTTTTGGGTTCCCATAACTTAAAAAGCTTACCCCAATTGCCCTATACTGTGAGGTGAAGTTCATATTTTGATCTGTTATTACCATATGGATATATAATAGCTGCCTGTGGCTATTTCATTGAAATATTTACTGATCACCAAATATACACTAAACATGATTCCAGGTATCAGTGATAGAACAAGGAACAAGGCACGATTCTCCTAGAGATCACACTCCAATACTATAGAACAAGGAACAAGGCACGATTCTCCTAGAGATCACACTCCAATACTTTTCCTGACCCACTGGTGTAATTTACAGGGCATTGACCTTGCCTTAGCCAGAGGCAGAATGAACAAAGTTCAGATCTTATAACGTTCAGCGCCCCTTGTTCCTAACTTTAGAAGTCTTCTTCTTAATTAAGTTTATAAATCACCTATATTCTGTAATGCCCAAAGCTTTTTTCTTCTAAAATGTAGCAATAGCCACTACTAGACCATTATTTTATTTTAAGTATTTAATAAAATTGTATTCATGGCAAAGAATAAAATTGTACAAGTGTCATTTAGCAATAATAAAAGCTGAGATCCAAGAGAAGACACACATAAAGTATTGTTTGTAGCTCCACTAACACAGATTGTCTCTACTCTTTCTTTGGATTCTTAGTTGACAGCTGTCAGGAAAATAAATCTTTATATTTTTTGAGAAACAACAAATAAAATAAATAGAATAGGATGTTAAAGATAGAAGACACCTCGTGAAACATCAGTCCGAAACTTTCCATTTACATAGGAGAAAATGGTCTTTGCTTGTGCTCCTTCTGTTACCACAGGTAGTTAAGTAGTTATTAATAAAGTAGGAGAGCAAAAGGAATTAGCTATGGAGCTTCATAAGCTGGGGAACATAAGCCTGTTTGCTTCACCAGGAAGCTACAGCTTCAGGCTTCAGGGGATCAGAGCATTGTTCTGCCAAGGGTATTAACGCTCCTTTCCCTCCATTCAGTACTGGGTTTTGGGGAGTGCAGAGGGAGGTATTTGACTATAGAGAGAGACTCGTCAGTCTAGCTAGAGGATGGATCCATCAAAAACCCCACAAAAGCTTAAGAAGTTGATTGGTCATTTTGAAACAGTTCCTGGTTTTAACCCCAGGGGGAAAGAGAGTGAACTCTCTCTCTCTCTCTCTCTCTGACTTGTACTTGCCCCATGCGTTCGTGCACTCTCTCCTGCCTGGGAGCAGGTGAACATGTGTGCCTAGCAGCTCCTGGAGCCCACAGAAAATGGTGTGGGCTCCGGAGGGCTAAGCTTTAATATGAAACAGAAACTGCAGACACTGGTTTTTGTTTTGGCCTTGGTGAGGGCATGGTTAGACTTTCTCCATGGCAAAACAGACAGAGATGGAATATTGGAAACCCAGGGGCAAATATCTACTTAAAAAACTTTGCCACACCCCAATCTCCCATGGGTCCTTGGAATGCTTTCCTCATAACCCTGTGGATGAGCCTGATTTCCGCTGAATACACTTCCACTCCTAGGGCAGCCTTCCTCCCCTCCTTCACCAGGCACATCCTAGTCATCGGCCACTACACTCCCTCAGCATCACCCTCTCCAACATCAAGGCCTATCCCAGGGCTCTTTGCTGTGTTCTCATTCAGCCTATACGTATCTCCATCAAAGCATAGACAATGTTGGACTGAGATTCTTTGTTCATGTATCTCCTTTTCCTAACTACATTGAAGTTTTAGATGGCAGGAACCACAGCTCTTTGTTCATCTCTGTGTCTTTGGCTGTGACAGGGACCGATGTATGGTAGGCCCCTACAGTACCTGTAACTGAAGTGACCGGGTCATAATTATAGGGTGAATTAATAGGAGATCGAGAGCTAAGGCACAGTTCTCCCAAATCATGGTCTTGGGTTCTATTTACAACATCACACACACACACACACACACACACACACACACACACACACACACAAATGTGAGAGGAGGGGAGCTTATTAACAAAGTTTTGAACAATTTTCTTTAGGCCACATTAATGAAAATTAATTGGTTGCTTTCACCCCAGAGTCTGTGCTACCCAAAAGATCCATAGTCTTCAGCTGCTTAAGATGAAAAAAGTGAAAGGATTCAGTATTTGTTGAGCTCCTACTATGTGCTAGGAGCTTATCACATACAATTTCATTCAAAGCCAGGTTTCTGTGAAATTCTACATCCTGATCTGGTTTTTTTTTTTCATCTTTCTTGGTAAAACTCTTATTAAATAGCTACAGTGGGGTAAAAGAGAAATTAAACCAAAAGTGTTTGGGAGACCTGAGGTCTTCTGGTAGACAATAGAAGGGGTAATAGCCTAATAACCTGCTGGAGGATTAGGTTAAAAATGGTTGAGCTGGAATAGATTAAGGTGGGAAAGCCATCAAAAATGTCCAACACAGCCAGGCAACCATGAGATACAGCCCTTTGAACTTACCCTGGCTTATAGGGCCTTAACTAGCAGAAACTCTTGAAATAATTGCTAATGGTGTTAGTTCAGATGATCTGTGTCTTTGTGATTCTCCTGGCTTTTTCTTCTTGTTAATTCACGATTTCAAAATGGCTGCCTTAGTGCCAGCTGTTTCAGCTTATTCAAGACAGAAAACATGAAAGGTAAGTGCTGTTTTTTGTGCATTTTATCAGGAAATACACATTCCAGGGCCCTCTCTCCCCGATTTATGTTCTTCTGATATTTAATTGGTCAGAACATGCTCACCTCTGGCTGCATAAAAAAAACGGAGAGTGAAGAGGATGTTGGGAATAGCTGTTGGGTTAACCAACAAACAGTATATGCCACAGATTCCTAGTAGTGAATTGAGGCTGGAGATACTTAAGAAAACTCTAAGTTTCTAAAAGGGAACATTTATAATTCTCTTATTTTGTGCCTCTGCACACAGCAGGAATTTATAAATGATGTATCAGTAACTAGATGGATGAACAGAGCCTGGAACTATGAACAGTACAATATAGATGCTTGAGAGTAACTGGATGGAGAACAGAGTCAAACCAAGTTGAGGGACGGCACTGCTAATGTGAGGTGCTCAGAGTTGATGGGAGAATGAAAAACTCCTTAGGCAAATTCCATCATGACAGGACTTTGCTATTCCACCAATTTCCTGTGCCATCAGAAACAGGAAATAGTGCCATCTCTGACCTACATTAAAAGCAATGACAACAAGAGAAATATTGACCTCTGAAAACACATGCTCTGGTTTGGGAGCCCCATCTCAGTGAAATCTGAAGTTTTTATTAGGTGAACTATTGAGCCAGTCAGCAGTTTCTTAGAAAGCACAAGGACATATTTTCAAGTCATTGTTCCTCCTCTTCCCTCTCTCAAGAGCATGCGTACCCAGTGACTATGACTATGTACATTTTCTTTTATTTTAAATATTGGTTCTTTTTATTCTGGCTGTATAGAAACATGTTTAATTAGGGGAGAGAGAACAGATGGAGGAAGGAAAATTCTTAACTAAATGTTCCCACCTCATTGATTGAGCCCATCACAAAAAAAAAAAAAAGAGAAAACTTGCAATTTATTATTATGCTTTAGAAGCTGCCAAGCAGTTTAGGAATTCCTGAAACAAAGCTATTTAATTATTATTATAATCAGCATGAACCACATCTCTAGCTTGAGGAACAAAGACAATGCATCCTTTGTTTTTTTCACCAAATTTACTTGCTCCACCCCTTCCTCTGCACCTTAAGTCTCTGTAGCTCTCTACTCACTACTCAAATAACCAAGACTCAGAAGCTTACTTACTCAGTCCACAATAGAGTCCTATCTCTACCTGTGTCCTAGAGAGGGTACTAGGATGTCCTGTAAATCTAAAAGTCAAATTATTAACATTTATGATCATTTTCTCTTTCAAGAAATTCATTTTATTTATGCTTTGTTCCTTGATGTTTTATGTTATATTTACACCGAAAATATGCTAATTCTAACCCACTAAAATGATTATATTGTGCCACATGTTGAACTTGGGTGGGGAGAGTACACTTTTCAACTGTTGCTGTGACATTGTGCTGCTACTGAAAACAAAGCCAATGCCTTTTCGTCAACTGGTGTAATGACACCATCTACCCCTTTCCGGATGTGCACAGGCCATTGTGTTGCTTCACCTCTGAGACTCCCACTGCTAGAGCTGTTTACTTGCATTATCTCTGAGACCTTAACACCAAGCAAGCTGGGGTTAAGTGGTGCACAGCTTGGTTGGCACTGCAGTAAGAACCTGACCTTAGTCACACACTGCGCAAAACACCAGCAGTTCCCTCATAATACACCAGAGTCAGTGGTTAAGTCTAAACTGCATTCCAGAGCTGGCCTCTCTTGTGGCTGGTCCCCCCTCAAGAGACCCACAAAAGGTCCATTATAATGGCTGCAAAGCCAGAATAATGTTGAACCTTCAATGAGTTCCAATGTTTTTTATATTTATATAACTAAAAGGAGATGCTTAAAAGTTGCAAAACGACAATCTGCCCCATTTACCAAAATTTCCGGTACAGGAAAAGAGATGGGCATATTTTCTAGTGCAGATTCACTAGGTTAATAAGAGTAATGCTATTTTCCACAGCCAGGCCCCTGCTTTACCACAGAGAACTAAGAGGAGAAGGACCATGACTCGACTTAACAAACTCGGTCATGTCGGTTGAGTCACTTGACCTTTCTCCACCACTCTCTCTTCACATCTCAGACAAAGTTTATCATACATTTCCGGCCTAACTTCTAGTGTATTACAAAACTGGTGAGCCAGCAGATGTTGTGGTACTACAAAAAGTTTTAAAAATTATTCTAATACAAACATAATATGATCAACAATATGACCTTATAACTCTAAGGAAACTTGTCCACTAAAAAATTGAAAACAAGTGTGGAGAGGTCTTGTTTCTAAAAATCTACTTTGCTTAAAATAGGAAACCACCTCTCTAGCTGTGAGAACTCTAAGGATTTCATCATTATTACTTTATTCCAGAATCAAAACTATCTTTCCTACTCACCCTGAAGCTACTTCTATAAAGGCTCTTCCTAGTGGGCATTCACAGGAAGTCATTTGTTTGATATATATACTTAATTTTATGCACATTTTTTGCACCTCATCTGCAAATTCCACTTTCTATGTTTATTGTGAGACCCTCTAAGCACCTGCTGTTGTAAAACTACTCCTTCCAAGAAAAAAGAATCTGTGTACCCAAATAGTGTTCTCTCTAGAACAATGATACAGTAAATAAAAATCAAGGTCAAGGCCAAGACTTCATATCATTTCTATTATCTTTAAACCTGAACTTTATAGTCAAGGCAAAATACTGAACTGATTTTCTTTCCTTTTTGATGACTTCATTGCTGGATTGAATATATAACATCTTTGCTTTGTAAAGAATGAACACTTTAGAATCAATTTTCTCTAAATCATTTTTCAAGATTTCTTGGTACTTCATCTAAGCCTGCTTTCCATTAATAATTCCTCCATACAAAGCACCTAGACACACAGACACCATAATTAGGGGGATTTCAATTACTTTTGTGAGGTGGCAGGTAATTGACAATCTAATTAGTCTAATTTCAGTTACCATGTTTCTCTTCATTAGAGCAGTTAAGAGTGGTGAAGGTTTGTAAAACATCCCAAGACCACAGCATTGTCAAGCTAGATTTACTAAAGATTGAAACTGGACCCTTCCAAGGTGAAGGGAACATAAGCAATAGGAAGGCAATGTCCAGACAGCTGCTCTGGGCAAGAACCAGACAACCATATTGCAAGTTCATCCATCAAGAATATGATTCAAAGCCCTGGAGTACAAACTGGCGAGGGACTGGGATTGGACTCACTCGCTACCCAAAGGTGAGGTTATTTGGTGTGTGCATTATTTAGTGAATTAGTCATTATTGTTATTTACTGAGTGCTTGCTCTGGATCAAAGACCACATAAACACCGGACAGGCAAGGTTCTTTTATTTTCACGCGCACATCAACTTTGAGGTAATATTATCATCCCCATTTTATAGATGAGGAAACTGAATTGTGAAAACTAGGCAGTTTTCTGCCTCCAGATATTCAGACCCCTAACCCTGGATCCCTCGTTCTAAAGTTTGACATTTATTTCCTGACCCACAGAGGAGAACTTTGCTTTGGATTTCAACAGACCAGGGGGCCAACAGACCAACTCCTCTCCCTCCTGTCTCCCTCAAAATGGTAAGTTCCCTTTCACCCTCATAAATTTTTAAAGTTATCTCTTTCATAATACAGAATATAGGAAAGTGGGTATATATGTATGCATATGTATACAAATATTCATGCATAGGTATGGCAAATAAAAAGTACCTAAAAGACAAAAGACAAAACTTCTGTGGACTTTGGGTGACAATGGTGTGTCCATGCAGGCTCATTGATCATTACAAATGCATCACTCTGGTGCTGGGTGTTGATGGTGGGGGAGGCTGCTCATGTGTGGGGACAGGGACTCTATGGGAACCTTCTGGACATTCCACTCAATTTTGCTGTGAACCTGAAACTGCTCTGGAAAGCATATTGAAAATATAACTTCAAGGTCAATGGTGATATGGAGCCTCTTAGAAGAAATTCAAAGTTTAACTAGAGCTTATACAATCTTTTATTTGACTACTCTTCAACTGGGTGCATCTTGCCCTCAGCCATCCACGGCCGTAAGTGTCCCCTCTCCCATCTGGCATGCAAGTCAGCCTTCCTGTGCTTCACAGTTCCTCTTCCCTTCCCCATGAAGACTTTCCTGAGTCTTCCAAGACAACTGAAATCTTAAAGAAAAGTTAACACTTACAACGATAATAGATCTTTCCTCAATGTATATGTCTGCCAGGAACATACTAGTCTATTTCTGAAAAATATTAATGGCTTACTCCCAAGGTCACTAGGTCCCTTGAACATAGATTGTAAGAAGATAGTCCTCAAAACAGAGGAGCCAAGTAAGCAAGCTTCTGGGTCCGTGCTGTGCAATATAAATGTAACACAAGCCACAAATGCAAACCATATACATAAACTTGTATCTTCTAATAATATTTATATTTAAAAATAAGAAGTAAAGAGTAAAAGTAATTTTTAAATTATATTTTATTTCACTCAGTATATCCAAAATACTACCATTTTAATGTGTGAACAATACAAACATTATCATTGAGATATTTCACATTGTTTTTCTATGGGCCACATCTTTGAAATTTGGTGTGCATTTTACAACTTCAGTATGCTCAGTTTGAGCCAGCCACCTTTCAAGTGCTCCGTAGCCACCTGAGGGTGGAGATTCTATATTGGACAGCACAGGTCTAGGCTTCTCATGACCTCGTATTCATTCCGCAGTCAGACAGAGCCATGGGTAGGTTCTCTATCCACACCAAGCACAGGGGAGGTTGACACAGGATGGAATTCCAACTCGAAAGCAGGTGAGACAGGCTTGAAAACAAGGATGACCATCTGTATTGAGTTCATTCGCCCCGACAGTGCTTTAACATGCTATATTTCACTCGGTCCCTGTGGCAATCCCACACTTCATAATTCCCACTTTCCAATTTCAGGTTCCACTGATTAATGATGGGTTCAAATACCATGTTCTAGCTATGTGATTTTAGACAAATTATCCTCTCTGAGACTTGATTTTCATGGCTGTATAAAAAAGATAATAATCCCTGGGATACAAGGTGATTGTGAAGGTTAGATGGAATGTACATATTAAGTACCATGGAATAAATGCTCCCAACGCAAAGCACATATTCACACTGTGCAGACTTCCAGTCACATACTCGTTGCCCTACATTATGTTTTCTGCAGCAGCAGGTGGATCTGGAGGGTTTCACACACAGAGATACACACACAGGCAGATGCCCAGCGTGTGACATAGAAATTTTCTATCTAGATGATGCTGCCTTTGATGATGTAAAAATAATTTTCTAAAAGTCCTTAGTTCTCAACCCTAATACTCATTTCCTCACTCAACTGTTAAGATTCTTTGGCTTAGGCAGCTTGGATTGTGAAAGAAGTTCATTTAGGGAGACTTTCATTTTGATATCATACTCCATGGATCTGGATGGCTCTACTTCCTAAATGTTCAGTTCTCTTCTGTTGGATGGATCCCTGGATCCCTGCACTTTAACCAAACATGAACAGTCCTGTATTTCTTGACATTAAATCTGCTCAACCCAGAAACTGCCTGTAGGAATCAGAATTCCTGGGATATTGGTCAGCTCAGAACAAGGAGTTACCAGGGTAAAATGTTCTGGGTGGCAAAACTGCTTGGTGGACTTGGAACTCTGGCATCATTCATATTAACCCTATAAGCCCCTGATTTTTAAAACTAACATGAGTTTTGTTTTAATTGTAACAAAAACTTCCACCCCAGGCTTGACTCCCCTGGATTTTATCAGAAAAAAAGAAAATCAGCCTAGGTATTTGTGTACATACAGTCATACACTTGCACTTTTTAATTTTTTGAGTCTTTTTATTAGTCCCATATGCAGAAAGAGTCCAAAGTAACATAGATTTTGAACTTTTCAATTTATAATTCTAAAATGCCATCCTGTTTATCATAACGACATGCATAGCAATGGAATGAGTTACCAGGGAGAATGAGGATAAAAGTCACCTTTCAATACTGGGGAGCTATTAGAAGATAAAATCAATGTTCAAAGTAGGCGAGATTAGGGTTAAGCAACCCACAGTGGTACATACAGGAATCTAGAAATCCAGGTACTCAAAGTGAAGATTAAGTAATATTGACTGCTCTGCTTCTCAATTGAACTTCAGTTTTGTTCTATTCTCAGGCTGCCGTTGCTTTTGAGATGCTCCAAATTTTTCTCCGTAGACTGTACACATAAGGAACAGAAGCCTTCCTTCACAGGTTGTTTTTTGAATGATAACACGTGTCAGAAGGTGCTCACCTGACCCGAAGGACTGTTGTTTCTGTTCATGTATTTTCATATCCCTGATGATGAAAATAACCCCAGGGTCTGAATAACTGGATGTCTCTGACCACCAGCTTGACTGACAGAGAAGGATAAAGCTACTTGCTGTCTCCACACGGAGGCTTGAAGCTGGCTAAGATCAAGCTGTGACCTCTGCTATAGAAGGCTTCCCAAACTTTCAAAGGATCCACACAGATCTTCAACTAAGGACTACGGCTCAGGTGAAGTTCTTTTCTAAAGTACAGTCCTGGAACTCTCACCTCGTGGATGAGAGATTTCCAATGTGCTTTTAGAATTGGCTGTATATTAGTTTTCAAATGTGATTGAGCTGGAGACTTTCTTCCCTTTAGAAATACTTTAAAAGAGGAAGAACAAAAAGAATAAATCCATCCCCACCAACAAAAAGACAATGTTCAGTTAACCTTGTTCCTTCAAATGTCCATGGCTCTTTGGTTCACCAACTGTCATGCTTTGCTCCTTCAGAGCAAAAAAGTCTTCTTTGAGGTTCAGAGGTTGAGTCTGATCTGTCTCCCCAGAGATAAAGGGTTACTCTCCCCTGCATAGGAGGGCTCTGGAGTGCTGTTGTTGATCTCCTTTGAGAGGGGCTTTGTTTCCTAATGAATGAGTTGTGAAATGAGTTCCTCGAGGCTCCTTAGGAGACAGATGAGGTTGCCTTGTCTTCCCAATGTCGACAGTGTCTGTCTGTTGCACATCAAAGTGAAACCAACACCTAAGCAAATCAATTCATCCCTACAACTTCTGTAAAGCATTAAGTCCCCCAAGCAAGCAAGGGAGGAAACAAGACGGTGGCGTGACTCACGCTTTAGGTAAAGAAGAACAGTGCTCAGTTTGCAGCCTGTTAAAATTATTTTCAGGTGGCAGATTCGTTCTATTGTTAAAAGTAGACCATTGGCTAAGATCAAATTTTGCTTAAGTGAAAGATGCAACTTTTCAAAGCCATGCTTGGAATGAACTTTGATTAGAAGAATCCAAGTAAAAATATGGAGTTTTCTACATAGAATTTTGTATCATTAGGCATTTATGCACTCGAGTGTTTTTTTTCCTAAATTCAAGGAGAACATGTCTATAGGACTATAGAACTAATGATGGGGAAAATAATATTGAGAATATAAAGAGAAGGAAACCTATGATGCTTCTTCAAGTTCAAGTTCACTTGGCAGTCAAACAAACAAGCAAATAAAACACTCAATTGCCATTCCCGGTGGGGACTGGAAGATACTGAAAATTGAAATGTTCGGCTGCTTTAATAGGGTCTGCAATTTCCTATTCCAAGCTATCATTAACAGACTAGATCTATTGAGCTCAACACTTAAACTGTGTTTAATATTTCCCAATCAAATACATTTTGACCATAGTCATAGCTGACAACTATGAAATAGATTAGCTTGCTCTGTTTTGATAGCTCAAACAACAGGAACCAAATATGAGAAATCAATGGTTATTTTGCTCATTTCATCGGCTATGTGACTCCTCAATTGTTGAGCTATTGTCAATTATCACAGCTGAAAGAAGACCAGAATCCCTGTAGCATAGTTGCGTCCACACTCACTGGGCAAGCTCATTTTTTCCGGTACCCGCTTCTGTAAAATGTGAGACATAGGGCGTCTTTCTCTATTTCAGGGACTATATTGTGGTACCCTTCTTGAAGCTTTCTAACTAAAGTTTTCAGAGCTTGCCCAGGGCTTTACCCAGTTTCCTCTTTGGTACATAAAAAAATATCAATAAAACAAAGATGATTGGATATCTTATGCTTTTCTTTATTTTTTGAATGATAAGTATCTGTGTTATTCTTTTTCTGTTTTTCATGTTTCAAGTCTGTTGCTTCAAGGTTTCTTTGTAAGCCTGGGGAATAGCAGCTTTTCTGCTAAATTATAGGTGTTAGGAGAACCTGACCATTTCTTACTTGTCTCCTATTGATCAGAGAATCTGACACAGCACCTTGAACTCAGAGGGCAGTCTAATTTTTGTTGGATGATTGGATGAATTTTCAACCTGGACGGATTTTCACCAGAGAATTACAACTAATTTAAAAAGTAAGAATGATGGTGTTTGGCTAATTGAGTAAATGCAGGATTATCTGCAATGAATAGATCTCCCCAAATTAAATTACGAGAGAGACTTCTCATTTTCCATAAGATTAGAGAGCAAGATGTCACAGTCCTCCAAACCACCATAGCTTATTACATTTATATATTAAAATAATTTGGGTACTCTTCTTAAGTGATTGGTTCTGTAAACTGGGTTTTACTTTGGGAACCCGTTAATCACAGATAAGAATTATTCTTAGAAGACAGACTCACTCTCATTTTTAACCATGTAAAACTATTCAGGTGACTACAGTGGTAACAATTCTTCATGATTATATCATGCACAGTCAGTTGTATAAACTACAGAGATATTATGAAAGTAAATACCAAGAAATGTCCAATCAGCATAGAGCTGCCTATGCTGACGAGGACTTCAACAGTTCCATTTTCTTATAAGTTTTCATCCACAATCCTGCCCTCTAGTATCTGCATCTAATACAAGCAGTAATAAATACTTTGGTCCCTTGATATTGTAATACATATTACATTTACCTATCAAGCTATAACTTTAGCATACATATTAAGAGTTATGATAATTCCTGAAGTTAAGAACACTTTTTTCCTTGGTTACAGCCAGTCCCCAAGTATATTCAACTTAGAACTCTTTTGCTGATTTTTATTGCATTTCAAAAAATAGTACCAGTTATGAAGCATCATTCTAGAAACCTTTCATGTAATGCCTACTCCATATGAAACCCAGTGCTCTGAGCTGGAGAGGCAGGATTGCATGAAGCAGATAAGATGCTTACTCAGGTGGGTCTTGCATTCCAGCAGGGTGAGACAGGCAATAAAAACACAGAAAGTCATCAAGGAGATGTGTAGTGCTCCAGAGAATGAAATGAAGAGTGAGAGGAAGAGGGGGCAGTGAGGACAAACGTCAGCCTTAGAAAAGGCCTCCCTGGAATAGGATACCATACAACCTACCCCCCAAAAATTATCCACAATGTATAGAAAATAATACAGCTGGACTTAAAGCTAAGTACAACCCTGGTTGCAAAGCCCTGTGACTCAGGTAGCTCATGTTGTTGGGGTTTTTTTCTTTGCATTTGTTTGTGCACGTTTTATGTGAAGGACACAGCAGGAACCCAACAGTGTCAGGAATGCCGTATTTGAAGTACAGTTTGAGAAGAGTGTTTGAAATTGATTTTCTTGAAGTCTGAACCCCTTCCCCAGAAGCATTATATACAGGGACCTTCCTCTTCCCGCCACCTACCCGAATGCATTACTGCTTAGAGGAGTTCTGACTCCCTCACGTGATGCATCATCAAAGTCTCAAAGAACCTTATAGTGTAGCTGTTGTATGTTACCCTTGTTTTTTAAACTGTCTTTTAAACCTTTCTCTAGATGTCCCTGCTGCATCTCCTAGGAGTGTCAGCAAAATATTCCGCAAAGGACCAAAGGGTAAATATTTAGGTTGAGTCAGCCACATGTAGTCTGTAGTGCACCATCTTCTTTGTTTTCTTCATAACCCCTTAAAGATGTAAGAAATCATCCTTAGTTCAAAAGCAGTCTGTGGGCTGGAGGGAGCCCTAGGTCTGAGTTTGCTGACCAGGTTGAGATTACTTTAGAACACCATCAGTGACAGGCAGTGTTTTAGCAACGAAGTTTACTTAGGCAAAAATTCAGGACACACACACAGAGGCACATTTACACACTCACACATGTTATGGAAGAATTCGACATGAAGAAACAGATGGCACAGTGGTTCTCCACCCTGGGTTTACATCAGAATCATCTGAGAAGCTCTTTTAAAATATTATGCTCAGGCCCCACAACAAACTAATTGAATCAGAATGTCTGGATGGGAGCCCAGCCCATGTCTTTTAAAGCTCTCCAGGTAATTCTATTTTGTAGCTTAGTTAAAAATGAATGTGTTAGAGCTATGGTCCTCAAACATTAGCTTCCTTCGGAATTACCTGGGGGTTCTTAAAACTTGGGTTCATGCCCCTCCTCCAGAGTTTCCCATTCAGTAGGGTCTGGGATGGGCTCCTAGACTTTGTTTTTGTTAACAATTTCCCAGGTTTTATTGAGGCTGCGGGCCTGGGACTACACTTTGAGGACCAATGTCACAGAAAATGGAAAAGTGATCCCAGTGAGAGCTTTCCTGTAGGTGAGATTTATTTGGTTAGTTGTGTTGGTTGGTGAGTTAATTGGTATTTTTGTTTGTTTGTTTTCCTTGGCTTAGGAGTCCTAGGCTTCAAGTAAAAGAAAGTTAAGAGAGCAATTTGAAGGTGAAGATCATCTGAAGGCATAGAATAAATTCTTAACAGATATTGGTTGAATTTAGGACACAGCAATGGCTAAAAGAACAGGGGAGGTAAATGGCTTTGCTCTCTTAGTAGGAAAAGAAGAAATCCTGAGTAAATAGCAAAGACATTTCAAGGCTGCTTTGAATGTATCTCCCCATAAGATAGAAAATGTTTACATTGAAAAAAAACCTACCAAAGCCAACACTAGCAGTCAGAAGCCTTAGTAAACTATACACTCTGGATCCAGTATTTGGGAATTGCATTCAAAACAGAAAATACACCAACCTTCAGGGAAGTCAGTCCTACAGAATCTGGCAAAAGTGCATTCTCTGTTGAAATGCTCAGGTATGGGAGTTTACATGCTCATGTAGACCTTATTTAATGAGCAGAGAATCTCACTTAGGCTACATGGTTTTTAGATACTCCTCTCATCATCTGCTGCAAGACAACCTGATAACCACTTGTTATTCAAAGTGTGGTCCCTGGGCCAGCTGCCTTGCTATCTATTAAGAGCTGGTTAAAAACAGAGATTCATTATAATTTCAGTAAGCCATAGATGCTTTTGTCTTCCTGGTCCCTTTCTCAATTAAAAAAAAGGAAAGGTATATTTTTATGATTATGTTAATATACATATATTAATATTATACAATATAACTTTTTTATATTTTAAGAGAAATTAAAACATTGCCCTGGGCCCCTAAGATTGTGTCTCATGGACCAGTCAGTCCTGCTGAGAAACACAGAATCTTAGGCTCAACCTCAGAGTTATCAAATTAGAATTCACATTTTAACAAAATCTCCAAGTGACTCAACTGCACATTAAAACTTTGAGAAGCACTGTGTATAAAGTTCACTATAGCTTGACAGATAAGCAAGAAATAATTCTGATTTTTCCATACATTCTGATTTCTGAAAAATTGCCCCATGGTCTACTGTGGTGCCCAGAATCCCCGCTGGCCTTGGGGTTGTACTGCCAAAAACTTACAACAGTTTTCCATCAGGGTGAACATGAAGGATGTAAGGGGAGTTACACGGATGTTCTACTCATTTAAAATCACTGACGGTTTTAGACGTATGAGATTCTAGAAGCCACTCAACCTTTCTGACTGCTTAGAATAGTTCACAGAAACTACTTGGGATCCTGACACCCTTTTTCTGATAATTCTGATTATGGCCATTATTACATGATAACACTGGTGACTATTGACTTGAGTATGAGTTAAAGCACCCATTCCTCACCGACCACAGAGTGAACGAGGGTGATATTATAGAGCTATTTCAAAAAAGTTATGATCATAATGTCAAAACTGTTCATTTGTGTTGAAATACAGCTTTACATCAAAGAGAAAAAACATAACTCAATAGTATGGAATTTATCACCAGTATTTGGGACGGCTACTCTAGAGTGTCTCATCTCAATGACTCTCGAACACTTTCAGTATTAGAATTACTTTAAAATTAAAAAATTAAAAAGTAAACAAAAATGAACTCAAAATGGGTCCTAGACCTAAATGCAAAACACAAAACTATAAAAGTTATAGAAGATAGAACAGAAGTGAATCAGGGTGACTTTGGATTTGAAGATAACTTTATAGCTATAACAACAAAAGCATGTGCCATGAGAGAGAAAATTGGTAAATTGGACTTTATTAAAATCTAAAAAGTCTGTTCTGTAAAACACTGTTTTACCAAAAAGGACAAAAAATAAGTCACAGACTTGGAGAAAATATTTGAAAAACACTATGATAAAGAACCATTGTCTGAAATACACAAATAACTCTTAAAATATAACAACAAACAGAAAATAAACCACCTAATTTGATTTTATTCTAAAAAAGATTTTATTCATTTATTTTTAGAGGGGAAGGGAAGGAGAAACATCAATATGTGGTTGCCTCTCGCGTGCCCCCTACTAGGGACCTGGCCCACAACCCAGGCATATGCCCTGACCAGGAATTGAACCAGTGACCCCTTGCTTTGCAGGCCAGCACTCAATCCACTGAGCTGCACTAGCCAGGGCAAAACCATTTAAAATGAGTAAAATATCTGAACAAACACCTCACTGAAGAAGACGTGCAGATAGCAAATACACATATGAACAGGTGTTCCACACCATATTCATGAGAGAATTGCAAATTAGAAGAACAAGATGAAACTCCATATCTTCTAGCATGACTAAGATCCAAAATGCTGGCAACCCCAAATGCTGACTAAGATGTAGAACAGCAGACACTCTCCTTCACTGCTGATGGGAATGCAAAATGGCAGAGCCACTTCAGAAGATGGTTTGGTGTTTCTTACAAAGCTAAACATAGTTTTACCGTGTGACCCACTAATGCACTTCCAGGTGTGCATTCAAATGGGTTGGAAGCTTACATCTGCATGACAAATAACAGTAAGCATTTGTCCAAATCTTTCGAACTACACAGCATAAAGAAAGAATCCTAATAGAAACTTATGGGCCTTAGTTAATGATAATGTAGTGAAACCAGTTCATCAATTCTAACAAATATATCACATTGATGCTAATTACAGGGGAAGATGCTATCAACATGGCAACGTGAATATGAGGGGGAAACTGTGGGCCTTAGGAGAGAGTATAGGAACACTGGACTTTCCGCTTAATTTTCTGTAAACCTAAAGCAGCTCTAATAAGTATAGTCTATTCATTAAAAAAATTAAGATAAAAGAATGCATCACTTCTACATGACAGAGCAGAAGACTCAGAATTGAACCCACATCCCCTCAATTCCTCTCAAAAGCCGTCACTCCATGCAGGCTACTGAACTCATGAAACTTTTTATAGCAAAACAAAGTGAAACTGACCTTCACTGAGTCCTAGACTTCACTCTTGACAGCCCCGGAGCCTGGACCACATGCACAATTACTGTGCAAGAAGCTCTGGATGAATTTGGCAAGAGAAATCACAGCCACTACATACGAGGAAATATTTAAACTATTTTTGCATTATTTTATTTAATCTTTACAATAATCTTTGACATGTGTTGTAACATAATCTTCTTATCGGGGAAAAAACTCAGAAAGAGCATGTGATTTTTAAGTTATATAGCAAATTATTGTGAGAGTCAAGTTTCAAATACTGAGGTATTACATACTTGTGCTCGTTCCACGAAGAAAATTTTTCCCTCAGGTCTGCGAGGATTCCCTTTAGTTATAACCTTGAGGGGTTTTGTGGGATACTGCACATTGATGCAATGTAATTCAAATTTTTCTCCAGCAAAATGTCGACATGTTTTCTCTAAAAATTAACATTCTCATCATACCTGTCCTGCTCAAACATGCCCCTCCTCCAGTCAAACATAACCTACATCTTGTTATTTGAGGGTATGAGCAGCAGCAGCTGTCATGGGAGCAAGATTTTGTGGTTGAGATTAAAACCAGTCAAAGGTATTTTTCCCTGGGGAACCAAATGGTAGCATACTTTAAAGAAAAGAGGTGTGTAAAAAGATCGGATAGTAATATCCAAAAGACAAGAAAAAAAAAACCCAGAAGTCTAGAGATCTGCCCCACCCTCCACACCCCCCTGAAGCATGAGACGAACAATCCAGGTACAAACAGAAATGGAACAAGTTGAAGACAGAACTCCCACCAGCAGGGAGATGCACAGAGCTGGCAGGGGCTCCTGAGCTGTCTCATCTCTAGAGCTTTATATGCTTTCAGAGAAGAGTCCATTGACCAGGTGAAACACATGAGACTCCCCAGCTGAAGCAAACGCATGGAGAGGGGGTTCGTTCCTGTGATCGTCTTTCCCCAACAACAGCAACCATGATATTTTTAAGGTGTAACTGTGTGCTGAACACTATTCTAAATTATCATAATCTCATCCAGTGGTCAAGAGACCCAGTGAAAAAGACAGTGTCTCCATTTCACAGATGAGAAAAGTGTGGCTCCAAAAGCCTAAACAACGTCCAGATAGTAAGCATGAGCAAGGGTTCAGATGCACATTCTGCTGCTCTGACATTGGCAGTCTCAGCCGCTGAAACACATAACCCTGCCACTGAAGATTGGATGGTGATAAACTACTACTCTCTCACATCTTTTAAAGATCTGTTTCATTTATTTTGACAATATTAATACCCATAGTTAAAAGTGAGATGAAGCTTTGAGATGGCAGAAAGCAAGGTAGGTTGCACCAGACTAGTCAAGGCTTTATGTGACACAGTAGACACTCTGCCAGCATTGCTAACCATTCTGGCAGCACCAAAACTCATCGTCTTCCACTTCTGTGCCCCCAGCACCAGGTACCTTGCCTGGAACTTAGTGAGGGTTTAACGGATGTTTGATAAAGACACAAGAAGGGTATGTTACTGGCACCATAGTGAAGAGAATGGACTCAAAGCCAAACACACTTACCATATTTTTTGAACCATAAGACGCACCTAGGTTTTAGAAGAGGAAAATAGGAAAAAAGTTTTTTGAAGCTAAAAATGTGGTACAATATTTAATAACATAAATAACATTTCACCAATGTAAATGTAAACAGAACTCAACAGCAACATTAACAACCATTATTCCTCCCAAATGACAGGGGGAGTGCATCTATAGCCCAAAATATAAGGTATGTTCAGATCCTTGTTACACCTGCCAATTATTCAATGTATGACCCTGGTCAAGTTGTACCATCTCATTGAGCCTTAATTTCCTTGTCTATAATATGGACCATCATAATACCTGCCTCGCATTACTGGAATCGTGAAAATGAGATTAGACATTGTCTGCTATATAAAGTTATACATGGTAACTACTTTTGCATGTTCTGTTTTATATAACCTATTGTTTGAAAGATTAAAAAACTATAATCAAACTTTTCTATTAGATATACTAGAGATTATAATAGTTTCAATGTTAAAACATATACTTCTATGATTGATATTAATAGATCTATCTTATTTCAGTTACTAATTTTGGAATACAGCAGATGATTTTCTCACTGAATATTAAATGAAGTAGCAAAAGCAGCCTTCTTTGCAAATTAAAGTTCCTGTCTCGCCAATCTGGTATCTCTTCATCCCTTGACTTCTGTGCTTCCTGAGAAGTTCAAGTTGTGGCCAGTCTGGAAGTGTCACAGCGAACCTGGGCTCTGATTCATCAGTTACACTTCACAGATAGGAGGGCGCACAGATAAAATCCATTAGGCCAGCAGGGCAGCCCTTAATGTTTCAGTGGCAGTAATTAAATCCGGATGGAAAAATAACTACAAATATTTCCCCAAAACTGAACCAGATGTTTTGGCAACAGGATGAACGCATAAACCTGAAAACCTCCACATGCCACGGACAAAGTCTCTCCAGAAGGAACCTTCCATGAGCCGCGGGCTGCATACTGTCCCGGCCTACCAGTGACAGTGACATCAGAAACAGCAAAGAGCATCAGCTGTCGCGTGTAACTGCAGTCTATCCACGCATGCAAAGAAACAATTGGAGGAACTGTCAGTTTATTAAAAGCTCCACTAATAATAAAGCAAAATGATGAACACATTTATATTTCCACGCGTGAAGCCACGATCAATTCACAGTGGCGCTGCAACTTAGTCATGCCTCATATATCATCTTTCTAGGTAGCTTACACGGGGTACAATTTCCTAACTAATAAGCAGTAAAAATATTAATTATCACCATATTCATTTAGTGTTTAATTAACAAATGGAAACTTAAAATGCATTTCCATGGCTGGTCAAAGGTGACCTGGGGGACCTCTAGAAAACCAACAACATTTTATATTGGATTTCTATTTTTAGATTGTTGGTTTTTTTCCCTCCTAGTTTGCTTCTCTTAAGACACTCATTCTGGCCTCTTTCTACTCCCAGCATATCATTTAAATACCTAGACGAAATGTTTTGTGGTGGGGCCAAGCTCACTCTTGTCCTGACCTGTATATCTACCATGAAGCCATCGTGATAGACTGTCCTGAAATGAGATGAGGAGCGTTATTTGATCCATGCAGATGTAAATTAAAACGGTGGCTCTGGTTTCCATCAGCAAGGCCAGCAGCAGAGGGTTAAGGAGCCTTGGGTCAGCTGGACTTTAATTCAGTGCATCTTGAATATCGTGAAGGCAGGAATAACAAGCTCTCTGGCCATTGTGCCCACACACAACTGTGGAGTGCAGCATAGTGACTCCAGCTACCTTCTTTTCCTTAGGCTGCTGAATTTCATCCTGTCAAGTCAGTGGTCACCCTGGTACCTATCTCATTAGCGTTAATTTATCTCCAGTGTTAGGGAGGTTAATGCCACTGTTATTCTTTCTGCTACTGAGCTTTGCTACGTGTCTACAGGATGATATTCTGAGTAACCTCATAATCAGAGGAAGGAATCACAGAAAGGACGTGCCTGAACAATAAATAACCTTTAAAAATCATGTGTCCTTCAGAGAGAGGAAATAAAGCGATATAATGTTAATTGTGGAGACTATGGAGGAAACATTTTTCACCCATCAAAAGAGACAGCATAATGGGTGCACATTCCGCAAAGCACAATATCACATAAAATGCTAATAAAGAACTGAAGCTCTGCTTTCCAAGCAGTTCCTATCCATTCAAACTGAAATTCATGAAGAGTTACAGATATTTGCTAATTAGCCTTCATAATTCTCCTTGCCTTATTTTCTCCGTCAAATACTCCTTCAGAACCCTGAGCCTCCCACGGTGGAAGAGCACAGCTAGGAGATATGTTTCCTTAACTCTCCCAGTACCAACAGGCCTTATATTCCAAGCCAAAGACTTTCCTGAAGTGGTGACCAGATGAATGACCCTTTTGTCTCCCCTCCAGCCTCCCTACATTCCCTACTCCTGGCATATGATTTGTTCCATGGTTTGTTGATCTGATTGATAACAGCTAACTTCCCAAAATTCCTGTGTATAAAGGTCCATGGAACGATAAACAATTTAGAATGTTCATTTGAAATCACCATTTAATCTAACTAGAGAGACAGGCTGGGGTGAGCTGTGGCTCTGTGATTTGATGATTCTCAATGAAAACACTGTTCTTGAAATTCTTTGGTAGATAATCCATTCATTATTATATAGTTTTTTTTTTCCTAGTAAAATTCTGTCTCCTTAGCATTGTACTAAATTTCACTCACACAGAGGAAAAAAAATCTGCTAGTCAGGACCTTTCGCCAACCAAGAGATTCCCAAGTACTACTACAGAGAATGAGTCCCATAAACTGCCGTGAAATTCAAGTGCAAATTTAAAATGACCTCTCAGCCTTTTAATATTCTCTCACTGAGGGAAAACATTGAGGTGGCTTAAGCGAATGCTGAAATATTTTCATGTAGCCTTATGCCTTAATCCAGTGTGGAGTAAATGTGGAACTTCACTCTGCACAGGTCTGAGCCATAGCTAAGGTCAGATCCAACTCTTTAAGATATCTGTTGTAATAGAGAAAAACAAATATCATTCTCACACCTTTTCACTCTTTCTTGCCTTGAATTACCTTTTGGAAGTGCTTCCACAAAGAAGGGAAAATTCAATCACCTCCTGAGTGCACCATATATAGAAGTTAGAAAACAACAGAGATAAGCTGAAATGCTGATGCTGGGAGTCAGCTGGGTTTACCCACTAGCTGAATGATTGGCTCCTTTACACTGGCTTTCCAGAATACAGTTCAAACATTCATACGCTTTATCAAAACTATGAAGTGTTTCATGTCACACACATATGTAATATTTCTTCTGACCTTTGATGGACAAGTCATTGAGTTGTCTACTCCATTATTATCCCTTCCTCTGGACTGTGGTTTCCACCACTTACAGAAATGAGCAGAAGTTTTAATAAAAAAGGAAAAGGCTTGGCCAACATTCATTCAATATCTACCAGGTACTTAGACTTGTGAACTCTAACTGCAACTCGAAGAGTATATGTGCATTTATTCCCAGTGAACACAGGAGGGTACTAAAACTTAGAGAACCTGGGTAATTGTAGGGATTGCACAGCTGTTGGTGCAAATGGAAATGACTTCAAAGCTCATACTCTTTATACTGCTGCTCTCTGCCTCTCAGTTTTGTGCATCTCATGTCCATGTGCCCCATCCCAAGAAACAATCAGCATTTCCAGGCTAAACATTAGCCCACACATCAAATATTGCATCTATTTTGACATTGACCATTAACCCTGAACACCTATAGGAATCTTTTTGGGTTGTGAGTCACTATGTTTTGAAAACCATCTATATGCCCCTGGTATAAACTAGAGATAAAAACATTAACTTCACCATTCTCATTAGTACTATGATTTTTATGACACATATTTTTCCTATTGTGCTATCACATGAATAGGGTAGTGGTTGCAAACCCAGAAAACCACTTGAGTTCAATTAGGGCCTAGTAATTTGTAAGGGTAACTGCTAATCAAATTGAAAGGAGAAGCTAAAGAATCAGAATTAGAAAACAGGAAGTGGACAAGGGAGTCTAGGGATGAGAAATAATCACCACCACTGAATGCAGACTCCCAGGAGCCTACCACTCTGCCGGGTTACACCATCTCCGGCAAGATCACCCACTCCACATCCCAAGTCCTGGGTGAGGCGATAGGACTGGCTGAGCCCAGGTCACTACCTTTCATCCATCTGACCTCCAGGGTGTGGGGACAAATTGGGTAGATTCTGTCGTAAAGTAGTAACTCAGCCTTCCACCAAGTCATGTAGCAAAGATTCACCAGAACAAGAAAGGGACTCCTTCAGTTAAACAGAAAAAAAAAAAAAAAAAAGAATTCACTGCAATCAGTCCTGAAAGACTGTCCTCAATGGTCTAGTCACCATAAAATATCCATAGATACTTTATTTGAGTGAGAACAGAGTAAGATGAATAAAGCTTTTTATTCCTGAGGCTATAAGTTTGTTTGGTTTTGTTCATTTAAAAAATATTAATACTTATTTTTAGACATTTGTTTTTGGTCAATATTACAACTCATCACCATGTGAGATGAGAATCTCTTAGGGTTCCATTTATACCCCTTTTCATTATTGTAACTTAAAAACATAGAGTAACTTTGTTCTTGAAAAAAATAGTACCCAGGAGGGAGCTGTGACCCAATGGAGCTGAAGGTAAGAGTCCTGCTTTCTAAGACTTAAATACAAGCCATGACACCATTAGAGTCCTAGAGGAGAACATACATAGGCAGGAAAAATCTAGGCTATTTCACGCAGCAACATTTTTACTGATATGTTCCTTAGAGCAAGGGACATAAAGGAAAGAATAAACAAATGGGATCTCATCAAAATAAAAAACTTCTGTGTGGCTACAGAAAACAGTATTAAAATGAAAAGACAACCAATGGTATAGGAAAACATATTTGCCAATGATACCTCAGACAAGGGTTTAATCTCCAAAATATACAAAGAACTTACACGACTCCACTCTAAAAAGACAAGTAACCCAATTAAAAAGCAGGCAAAGGACTTGAACAGACACTTCTCCAAGGAGGACATATAGAGGATCCAGGGACACATGAAAAGATGCTCAATATCACTAGCTATCAGAGAGATGCAAATTAAAACCACAGTGAGATACCACTTCACACCAGTCAGAATGCCCATCATAAACAAAGCAACAAACAACAAGTGTTGGAGAGGCTGTGGGGAAAAGGGGACCCTAGTTCACTGTTGGTGGGATTGCAGACTGGTACAACCACTATGGAAAACAGTATGGAATTTTCTAAGAAAACTAAAAATGAATTTGCCTTTAGACCCAGCAATTCTACTGCAAGGATTATATCCTAAGAACCTTGAAACACCAATCCAAAAGAACCTATTTACCCCAATATTCATAGCAGCACAATTTACAATAGCCAAGAGTTGGAAGCAACCTAGGTGCCCATCAGTAAATGAATGGATCCAAAAACTATGGTACATTTATACAATGGAATTCTATGCAGCAGAAAGAAAGAAGGAGATCCTACCCTTTGCAACAGCATAGATGGAACTGGAAAGCATTAGGCTGAGTGAAATAAGCCAGGTGGTGAAAGACAAATACCATATGATCTCATCTTTAACAGGAACCTAAATAACAAAACAAATAAACAAGCAAAATATGACCAAAGACAATGAAATAGAGAACAGGCTGACAGTGACCAAAGGGGAGAGGGGAGGGAATTTCAGGGGAAAAGGGGAAGGATTTACAGGAACAAGCATAAAGGACACATGGACAAAAACTAAGGGGGGTGGAAATGGGAGGGAGGTGGGGAGCACTGGGGGGGGTGGGCTTGGATGGGAGTAAAAGACAGAAAACTGTACTTGAACAACAATTAAATAAATTATTTTTTAGGAGTCCTGCTTTCTCCTGTGATCACCACCTGAACTCTGTACAGGAAATCTCTGCTCCAGGCCCATCTCTCTCATTTGTAATCTAGGGCCCATAACACCCTGGCTGGATGTCTCTGAGGATAAAAGGTGGCAGTGCCTAGCAGGTATTAAGCATCCATGTTTATTCATACTAAATGTTTATCTCTGCAGGATTGCATCCAGTGATTATAAACTATTAATCATCACAATTTTCTCCCATAACAAAGTTTTGATGATTAAGGCAACTCTATCCTCAGTGTTTCTAAACTGGTAATTCAGAGTAGGGTTGACTTTATTGAGTTCTAAAACTCAACCTAATACAGAGAAATCTGATTAAGATAACTCAGATTACTGGGAAGAAGTAGGAGGGGCCTCTGGGAGCAGTGTGCCAAGGCAATTTTGGGCAGTCTGGGATGGGATTGGCTGAGAAGATGGAGGCCACCAGAGCCAATGGAAATAAAGAGGGCTGGCTCTCTGGCTCCTGGAGAACTCTCTGGCTCCTGAGCTGGCTCTGGCTCAGGCTTGGGCTCTCAGGCTTGCTCTCTGGCTCACAGGCTTTTCTTCCTGGAGAATGCCTGGATGATCATGCTGAAGCTGGTTGCATTCCCCAATGGATGAGGGCAGCAGTGAGTAGCAGAACCCCAAGCACTTTCAGTAACAAAACCACAGCTGTAACTCACATTTACTTCAGACATATCCTTCTCAAACCTTCATATTATTGATAGGCTAATAGCATAGAAGGTGGGCACAAAGAAATGTAAGGCATCCTTTCTGCCCTCCTGGGAGCTTATAATTTAGTTGAGGAGCAAAGAACCAATGCAGACTTATATACACCCATAGTAACAGTAAGTTAGTTATGCATTTGAGTACACTAACCTACAAGGCCATTTGAGCTCAAGGATAGAGTGATTATTAGAAGCTAGCACAAACGAGAAAGAGGGAGGTTAAGTTCATAGAAAATGTTTGTTCCTGAGAAAAAAGGTTAAGGGAAGAATACAATTTGAATAGAAGAGTAGAGAGAGAAATTTAGGCAAGTAATACAGGGTAAGATAAAGCAGGACAGAGTAGGAATATTTTTGTGCATGCTAAAAAATCTCTTTTCCAATATCCAGAGTTTTCAGTGAATCAGAGAAATCCATGGATTTCCCATCTCTCGAGTAAATTTCCAGTCTAGGTCACCTGACAATTAGGATTGATGTCTCATCTGTTCCCTTAACATTTCTGGTAAACTCCCTTGTCTTGAATTTGCATACTGACCGTGACCAGCAAATAATTTTTGAATCATATTATTAAACTTCATATAAATTCTCTTTCCCAGTTTCATTAAGGCATGTCTCAAATTGTTTGTGTATTTCTTTTAAAATTTCTCCAAAAATGGTTCTAGAATCCCTGAATACCTTCTGTACATAGTTCCCTCAGAACTTTTCTAAGTCCCCAACCTTCCTTACCGTACAGAGCAGAAAGAGAGTATTCCAGAGGGACACTTACATTTACAATATGGGAGGTAGCTCAGGGACTTCAATTTACATGCCAAGGTTCTCAACAAAAAACATTTTGTGAGCCTCTGTTTGAAATGTTGTTGTTTATTTTCTTAATGATGCCAGCTATGGTAATTGTGCTGTCCCTGAAGTACTAGAAGCAGGTAGCTAATTTTCACGGTGATTCAGGCCATTATTGTTAAACTAGGTGTTTATTGTCCTGACCTCATCAGATGACTGCTGATAATTTTTCTCAGTAGGATCATAAATGTTTTCCCTTCTCTTAGTGCATGTTATTTTCCTCGCTTGGAATGTTTACTTATTTGTGGTCCCAAGATACTTAAACGTCTACCTTTGCCCTAGGTCCTGGTTATAGTCACATTGAAGGATCTTGGGAAACCTGAATATATTTACTTGTTGAGCGTTAATTCCAAATCTCTCAACATTTCAGTCCTTAGCTTCTGAATTCCTTTTACACTATTAATACCTTTTCACCTCTAAAAAATTGGTTTTGTGGAGTAATTTTGCTAATGTTGCCCTTTTAGGTCAATGATATTATGCAACTTCTATTTCAACGGATTTATTCTGGACTTTCTGGGCATTTGAAACCATAGCAAAAGAGCATTTCCAAGACAGCATAGACTTACCCTCCTGGTCATAGAGCACATGTATATACTTTAGTTGTCAGAGATGCTCTTAGATGAGACTAGAACTCCATCAAGCTCTACTGAGTTAATATTGCTGATGGAGGCTCACAGACTCAGATAGGTGGCATTGGTCACTAACATTCCCATTTAATGAGCCCTAAGGAACCTGAAGTAAAACACCTGTATTCACAATTCAGTTTGCCCTGGTCATTGATATATGTGAAACAATGATGAATGAAACAAGAAAAAAAAACAGTTGCCAGAGAGAGAAGAAAATAGAACACACACGCAAAATGGATGGCTTTCGATTTAATAAATGCCCTTCCATGGAGTTTTCTGACCTTTTCGTTTGTTTGTTTGTCCGTTTGTTTATACCGAGGAGCTACTGTTCTCCTGAGTCAAAGATTGGCCATCTACTCCGGATGAGTGGAAGGAGGAAAAACTTACCTACTTTGTATTACTTTTTAATCATTTTTTCACTTAGTCAGCAAACATAAATTAAAGCTTATTATGGTTCAATCAAGGTACATACTGGCCTTCTTAAACTATAGAAGAAATATACAAAGGAAGGGAAGGAGAAATTGAGTCTGAGGGAGATGAGCAATGAGGTAAAATTTTTGCATATCAGTTTCCAACTCCTTAAAATGGTATTAAAATGATACCTTGAGTAGCTAAGGTGTATTATTTATCAATTGTTATGTAACAAATTACCAAAAAAAGCTAGTAGTATAAAACAGAAAACATTTCTTATCTCCTAGTCCCTGCATGTCATAAAACCAGGTGTAATTTAGGTGGGTGCTTCTGGCTCAAAGTCTCTCAAGAGAGAGACCTCAAAAGGTTTCTGTCGAACTGTTGTCTGTGGATTCGGTCTTATCTAAGGCTTGACTTGGGGAGGATCAATATCCAGTTCACTCATATGGTTGCTGGCAAACTTCAGTTCCTTGCCAGTTGGACTGAGGGCCTCAGTTCCTTGTTGTCTGTTGGCCAGAGACCTACATAGTAACTTGTCTGTGGGCCTCTCCATGGGCCATATCACAGTGTGACAGCTGGCTTCCTTCTGAGCAAGCAAACAAGAATGTTTAAGATGAAAGCCATAGTATTTTTGTAACATCATCTAGAAATTGACATCCCATAATGTTTGCCATATTTTATTTATTAGAAGTGAGTCAGTAGGTCCAGCCCACACTCAAGGAGTGAGAATTACTGGAACATGAGGATCACTGGGGACCATTTTAGAGGCTATCAATCCCAGTCACCTATGGGCCTGAAGATGATGAGACCATTTGCTCTACTGTGTCTTGTCAGTTAAGAGACACAAAGACTAGAAATAAAGTTTCTAAAATGATCAATTGTTGATGAGGTGTCAATATGTTCTGGTATTCCCAAGACTGTCATCGTTTCAGCCTATTGTCTTGATGTGCTGGTGAACAGTCATCCCATTTAATTTCAAGAATATTCCGATTTAAATGATGAATTATAGTGGTCTTCTATAAAACTTTCTGTGCTGATGGAAATGTTCTATACCTGTACTATTCAATATGGTAGCTACTAGAAATGTAGAGCTATTGAACATTTGAAATATCGCCCAGTTTGATACCTTTTCGCTTAAAGTGGTGATTTGGAGCACATCACTAGCTCTCCAGACATCACACAAAGAACTCTCATCTATAAAGAGAAGTCAGACTTTGATGAAGCTTTGATTTTTACCCCCTATCTTCATTTTCTCTTTTGCCATTTCAATTCTGGTCAGAGTGCCATCTTTGCCACTACCTCTCTACAGATCTGCTTTTGCAAAGGTCACAAATGACCTTGCTTGACACATCCCGTAGAAGTTTTCAAGCCTCATCTTCCTAAATTTCTGATCACTTTTGATTTGTGAAACATTTTTCTTGTGGTACCTGTGATAGAAATCTCGATTGATCTTTCTCCTACTTCCATGATTGGTACATCTCAGTTTTCTTTATCATCTCTTCTTTCTTTCTATTCTCTAAATTTAGCAGTATCAATGGATTATGTCAATTATAACTCCAAAATGTATCCCAAATCAACTAAATTCTTCTTCATCTCTACTATATTCAGTATAATCCAGGCCACCATTGTCTTACCCATCATTATAGTCTCATAATTAGTCTGGTGGCTTCTGCTTTTGCCTTTCTCCATTCCACAGACACTGATCTTTATAAAAACACAAGCTTAATCACTTCACCCACTTCTTAAAACCACTGAAAATGGCCTACAAACGTCACATGATCTGGCTCCAGGCTTCCTAAAGCTTTATCTCATGCAATTCTATCTGACCTCCAGCCCAAGGGGATTTTTTTAGTTCCTCAAATATACCAATATATTCCCCATCCAGGGTCTTTACCTGATCTATTTCCTCTGCTTGGAATATCCCTCCTGGATTTGTGTAACTCCTCTTTCTCCCTCTCTGTCAGGTTCAATTCTTAAATTATAAAATCACCCCTTTTCCATTACTCCAAATTCACATCTTTCCTATTATCTCAAAACATCCATGTCTTTTCTTTTATTTTTAGTATAACTCATTGAGTTTAATCACTTAATGTGTGAACTTCTCCTCTGGACTATGAGACCTGCCAGTAAATGATTTGGCTGTTACGTTCTACATTGTACAAAATGTGAAGCACAGTGCTTGGCACATACTAGGTGTTAAATAAATACTTGTCAATTGAATACATTTCCTTCCATAATATAGTGCACCATTTGGCATTTGCCTCAGCAACTATTTAAGATTCCTCTGAGAACAGTTTAATGTTGAATGCTTTTTGAAGATCCATCTGTGTGCTGTAGCCAAGCACTTTCGAATCTATTCTTAACTTTTTGGGAGGTTCTTATGTTTGGAAAGTTGATGAAAGGTCTCTGGCATCTCAGAGGATGAAAAGAAAAATAGAGCAAAGGAATCTAACCTCAGTCACAGTCTGCCTGTGGTTTTGTCCCTTTAGGATCCTGCTCCTAGCTCCAAGAGAACCACTATGCAGCTGATAAGAATAATGTCCTGAGTACCTGTTGAATTCTTAACTCAGCCTTCAAATCCATGTCTCTTGTTTCATCCCTGGCCACATCATTCCAGACAAGACTTCTGTCCTCGCTCTTTAGGGCTCCCTGAAGAAGTTTGACTGCTTTACTTAAATATAGATCTTGATCTTTATATTTCATATATGACAGGTTTTAACCTAATAAAAGATACACAAGCCCCTTTGGCATATCTCCAAGATCTCCTTCCTCTCTGCTTCTCTCTCCACCCTTTCCTGCCCTCTTCCCAACACATCCATCGTATGTTGCCTTCTTCAGGCAGCCTTCATTTTCCTGATACGGCCAAGTCCTGCCTTTCCCTGCCCAGCATCAAAAAGTGACTTAAGCAATGTGTACAAATTCCTTCTCACTTATCTGAGGTTTTTGGTTTCACTGGCCCCCCACTTCTGCCAATTAATCTTGCTGTAAAAAATTAGTAATAGCCCATCATTAAAATTTAGGAGATTGAATGATTTTTTAGTCCTTTAGGAATATTCAGCCCTGGATGGTGTGGCTCAGTGGATTAAACCAAAGGGCCGCTGGATCAGGGCAGATGACTGGGTTGTGGGCCAGGGCCCCAGTGGAGGGCCTCTGGGTTGCAACCACACATTGGTGTTTTTCTCTCTCTTTCTCCCTCCCTGCCCCTAAAAATAAGTAAATAAAATCATTTAAAAATAATTTTTAAAAATTCAGTCTTGCTATATGTCATGTACTTCAGAAACATTTATTGCCTTCTTTCTTCTCTATTTCTAGCTGCAACTCATATTTCTATTATTATTATTATTATTGATGATTGCTATATATTATTTCCCTATTGATTTATTTATATGCCACCTGGTTACTTGTTATACCAAAGAACTTAAGATTACTTATGAGAATACCTAAAATATGGCAATAAGAGGTAAATTTAAAATAAATGAAAAAAACTCTGGAAAATAAGAGTATAAATATAAAGTGCGTTTTGGAATAAAGAGAATGCAAATGTTCCTACCACAAGGACCCATACAACTGTTCTGGACAGATCTGTTTTGGCTCACAAGTCCCTAGCTACCAGCCCCAAAGGGTAAACCAATCAGTTTAACAATTTACAGGGTTTTAAGAGAGAAAAAAACAAAGAAGTCACTCAGAAGAAGCAATTATTTTAGATGTTAAGATCAGACAAAAATGCATCCCATGGAGGCAATAAAGAATAGAGTGTCATACAGTGAACCACATCTTCCTAGCACACTTGCAGGGAGTGTGCAGAAGTTTCGTGAGTGTTTGAACAGCGTTCCTCATTGAACACCCATGCCATCTTTTCTAAGGACAATGGAGCATAAACATCTTGACGGGCTCCCAGTATGAATGATGTGGTGCAGACGCACTGATCCCTGATAATCTGACTTAATCCAGAGCTAAATATAACGATCTGGAAGAACAGATGCAATGCATGACTTCCAAGAAATTTTCCCTGGAGATTGCTTCTCTCTGCTGAGTTTTGATTTAAAATTGGGTGTCAGCCACTACCAATAGAGAAACCAGCCAATGGTCAGTCAGGCACTGTATATAGTAGTATCTAGGATCCTAAGGCTAATCCACAGGATGGGTATATTATTCACATTATGTTAATGGGGGAGCCAGGGATCTGAGAAGTTAAATAACAGGTCCACATCCGCCATAGCTAGAAAGTAAGGTGATACAGATTTAAAACCTAAGCCTTAGTTCCAAACTCATACTTATTTTATTTAATTATGAAAAGTTTTCAACACTAAGAAAGACAGAGATTGATGCAACAAAGACCAACATATCCACCACCCACATTTGACAGATGTTAGCAATTCTACCTGCTCTAGTCAGTACATCAAGTTGCCTTCTCCTAGTGCTTTTTTTGTGTCTAAGAGATGGAAAGAGACTAACAAAAGCTGGAGTATGGTGTTTCTCCCAACTGCACCAGCAGAGGAATTTTCTGGCTACCTTCTCTTACAAATTTTTAACTGTCCCAAATGGCTTGGGTTACATTATTTAAAACACATCATGTCTTTTCTCCCCCTTGGCTTGTAAGCAGGCACAACTGGGGGCTAAAACCTTAATGATGTGCCACAAAAGAAAAGGCTCAGTTATTGGTGCATCTGCCAACTTCAGATGAGGGTCAGAGCCAGCGCCCCACCTCTGCTCCCAAAGAATCTCTTATAACTGGAAACAGTGTATGATTAGCCACTATTTTTTTTCTTTAAGTTAGCTGAACATAGGACATGTGGGCAGAATATCTATTTTATGGGTGCCACTTTCCAGAGAAGCAAATCTGTTCATCAATGGTGAAATTTTCAATTTAACAAGTTAAAGTAGATTCGAGATCTCATAATCATGGGCATGTCGATTTAAAATGCATTTGTCATTTTCTTCCACATCTTATCTAGTGTGGACTCTGAGAAGCCACAAAAGTAAAAGAATATTTCTAACCCCATAATGGCCTAAATTTTAAGGATAAGAATGAAAAAAGTCTTAGTTGCTCAACCTCTTCCCTCATCCATAATGAATACTGCAGTGAGGGCCAATTGCAGATACTGACAAAAATATATAGATAGAAATTCTCTTCAAGTAATTGGTGTAAAACTGGAAAAGGTGACATACTGATTTGTTACAACATTTAAATCTCAAAATGATATAGCTTAACTCTCATAACTTTCATTTTGACTATTACGTCTAAATCACCATAAATGAAAGAACCTGTAGTGCCTACAATTAATATTCGAGCTAGGAGTTCTGAATTCTAAATTCTCCACTATGGACAACCAGAAATAACAAGAAATACCAACAACCATCCCCAAATAAGTCAACAAGCTTATCAATGTGGCATGCACCAACCGGTCTCAACAAATATTTGAAATCCTTCCATTTCTTCAGGCAAATTTTAAAGATTTGCACTCAGCTCAAATTTTTAAAAGATTTTTTACAGCTCTCCCACAGTTTGCTTCTATGACCTTAAATAATCTTCTCTTAGACCATTTTTTTTCTTCCCAGGTAGGCAGTAAATGCTTAGACTCTGCACCTAGGAATGATACCCAGTGGCAGCCAGACACAGCATGTCTGTGTCTAAGAAACCAGAGATATAAAACAATTACAGAAATCATTTGGACACAAATGATTTTGGACACAGAAAAATCCACAATTCTTTTTGTGATTGTGTGTTTCCTCAAAATATCATCTTGGACTTACACGTATTTGTAATTAGGAAGTCCTAGTGATTTTAATGCTTGATTTTCCTTCACTTTTTAAGAATTGTACACTAAGGCCAGAAAGTTTAAGTGGTTTGCCCTAAATCACATGGCATTTCCACAGTAGTTAGCACTTAAAACGAGCCCCTGAGTCTTGTCACCATTCCACAAAGCCTGCATCCGGCATCTGAATTTCCCAGGCACTGGTGCTTTGTCTTTTCTTTTCCTTCCCTCCACTGTCTCTTTAAAATTTTCTGCTAAGAAACACAAATTTGGCTCTGGTCTAACTCAAATCACGATGACTATTTTGTAGCTGTTCAAAAGGAGCAAACCTATCTTTTTAAACAGTTGGGTTTATTCCTCCAGTCTCACAGAAATAGCCACTGCCCTTCTCTTTGTCTTTGACCCAGTAAAATTAGTTAAACCAGGCCACATAGTTTTAATACGTTATCCCCCAAAATATACATAAACAAAAACATACACACACAAACACCCACACTGGCGCAAGACAACCGATCACAGGAAAACAATCCAATAAAAGATACAAAGAGGTGTTTTTTTTTCAAGACCAGTAAAAGTCTTATTTCATCACCAATTTCACACTCCTGAACTCTAGTTGATCCTGGACTAACATCATCCTATTACTATTTCTTAGTGCCCAGCCCCAACTGGACATTGGATATGGAGCATGAATCTGCCCATTAAGGACACCCTGCCTGTAATCAAACACTAAGACAATATTATCTCTGAGTGTACATAGGGTATCACTTTCTTGCTCGTCTTAAGTATTCATAGCTAAATGATTTATGGGCACACAAATGGATATAATGTCCCATAATATATAACAGGACTAATATTTAATGTGTTTCTTTTTTACTTTGTTTGAATAAAATCCCCAAAAATACTTTTAGCAAATGATCATCAATTATGTGCATTGTCAAATGTGCTTGGGTTCTAATAAGCAGACCTCAGGATTTACAGCCCCCCACTGCCTGCCAGCGCCCATAAATTCAAGGCGGGTGACGGTACTCGATAAAATGGCCCTATTGCCAGAACAGAAGCCTCAAATGCTTTGCTTTTGGATACACTCTGGATTTTTTTTTCCCCAATGCCTATAACACAAGCAGAACATATCCTTTCCAGAATGTTGTTCTAAGAAAGCTCCCAGAATATCAGAAATTGTTTTTTTTTAATAAGACTCTATGATTCGCAAGGGCTAAGTTTGGCCTTCAGCCTGTGGATTTTATCAACTGCATCTTTTGGATAGATGGACTACCAGGGACAGAGATTAAAACCACAGTGGCTTCTTGGGGAATATTTGCCAGCAAATATATTTTCCAAAAAATAAAGGTTTTAAAGGAAAAATGTTTAAATAGAGTTGTGACTTCGTAGTGAATTTACTTAATCTTCAGTGTCTCTGCAAATCCATTATGCACTTGGGATGTCAGAGGGGTCTACAAATTACCAGGTTGTTTGAAGTCTGCTGCTTTCTGAAGTGGCTTTGGTCATTCATTTTCGTAGAAATGTTATTTCTTCAATTTACAAGGTATGCAATAGCAAGGTCTTTAGAGACAGCTGTCTGAATAGAAAATGATTATTCATGTTTCTAAAGAAAGATGACTTGTTCTTTATACGAAGTCCTCCAAGGAGCATTTAGCATTTTAAGAACATGAAAAGAAAACTTCAATTTCTGAAGTCTGGAAGACATGTCTATGCAAAGGAGAGAAATGCAGAGACAATGGATGAGAAGATGAGCTACTCTGACCTCAGGTAAGGAAGAAAAATTCAGTGTATTTAGTCTTGAATTCCTTTTTGTTGTTGTTTGAAAATCTCCAAATACTTTAGATCAAAAAAAGAATAAGGTAAGATTTGTGTGATTTTCTTTGTTATTAGAGTGCCAGGCTGGTGATTGCAGAAATGTTTGGACCTTCAGTTTAAGCTGGATTAGTGATTGAGGGTAGCAAAGGAGATACCAGGGTAAGTGATGAATCATAATAAGATATTTTTTCTTTCTTGAAAATCTGTCCCAAGGAAGATTAAATATCATACCAAGAACAAGAACAATTCACACACTCCTCTGCCCCTTCTGTGCTGGAAAACTGTGTAATGGAATAGAGTGCATGATCACTGCCAATAGAGATTCCATCTGAAAAATCAACTTCTAGTTAACCTCCAACCCAAACTAGTGTGAGAAGCAGGAACACAGCAAAAGAGGCAAACACATGAGAGGAAGACAAAGATAAAAATGCTGCCTGTCAAAAAGTGTCCAGAGAATGAATGGATCCAAATATAATAATGTTCAGTTGAGGAAACATTCCCATTGGGTACAGAACACAGGTTCCTTGACTCTTCTGCCAGTGCTTTCTCCAGTGTTCAAGTCTAAACCTTTGTAGAGTGACACTGTAGTGCAAACCACCAATTACCTTTACCCTGAAGTCAGAACTGCCAAACGTTAGCTAGGTCCCAGTCTTCCAGCTTCTCTTTCTTGAGTAACAGGCCTTTTCTGATTTCATTCAGGTTTTGTTTTATATTCTGGTATCGACTTCATCCTGAAAGAAGAGACTTGTATCCCTGAAACTGGGAGCTCATCTAACCCACAAAATATCATTTATGCATATTTGCTTCAAAGACACGGGAACCCTTGTTAGTGTGACAAAGAAGGGCTACTCCACTCACCCCAGAAAAGCAGCCTGCTCTGGTTTCCAGGACAGACAACCTCTTTCTTCCAGCAGCAGGACTACATTACCATCTCTTCCACTCATCTTCGGGTCATCTGTCATTACCTCTCTCTCCCTTTCTTTTTTCTCACTAGGGATCAAAATAAGGAATTTCCTGGTTCCTTGAAATCCCATCTATTGTTTGGGCTTCTGTGTGACCATTCAGGACAGCTCCTGGATCTTTAAAGAAACCTGCTTTTAGAGTCTGTTGCTGCTAATCTGTCTGCATCGTTGTCTTAATATCTTGCTCGGTTTTAGAGGGACTGTTGTGTTAAAGTTACTTAGTACAGTAAATCGTAAGGCACTGCCACCATTGTTTTTCCAAAAGCACTTTGTTTCTGAGCTCTTTGATGGGAAACGTTATTTATTTGGGTTTGAGGCTGTACTTCGAGAATGGGAAGAGAGGTTACTAGGGTCAGATGTCCCCATTAAGGAAGGAATTGCAACCTTAAACAGAGGAGGATTTATTATTTTCTGAGTGATTCACCCTTCAGGAAGAAATTATTTGCCTCTCCTGAGCAAAGAGAAATTGTTTCACAATGTTCACAATTGAATCTAATGTAGAGAAATAAGAATAAAGATAGGCATCTCTGAATTTAGATATCCAAAGTAGATTTTTCTTATGATTCATACATTAGTGGTCAAAAGGTGTATTGGGGCATGGGATGGGTTGTGAAGAACATAAATAACTTCTGCAGGAGATTTGTGAAAGTGAGAAATGTGCTTTGAAATCAGGGTTTTATCTACCTACCCGAGAAGCAAAGAACCTTTCCGGTGTAAATTGTTCAAATAGCGATATCTGCCTGCAAAGCTTTTGCATATTAATTTGTTTAGAAGACTAACAGCACAATGGTAATTCAAGCCCTAGCCTATACATCCCTAAAGTAGGAACTCACTAACAAAAGTGTTTCGATATTTCGGCAAGTAGTCACATCTGGCAATTTCATTAACCCACAAGTTTTTCATCTAGAAATGGATCCAGATGTTTCAAGAGAATTTGTATTGAATCTGAAAGAATCTGGATTTGGCAAAGTGCTGTTTTGTAGGCTGATATCAGACTGTTTAGCTCCATCTACATGAAAGGGTCCAGATTTGTTTCTGTGTGATTTAAACCCATTGGAAAGACAAAATGCTTTTGCAATGCCTTTGCACTCTGATGGGTCTGGAGACTGTTGTTCTACTGGATCCTACAGACCACCCGTGAAAAGGGGAAAAAATGACCATCCCTAGAGTTTAATGAAGAGTGTGAACCTTTAGTATTTTATTAGGTACTATGTCCTTGCAAAATTCGGCTATTCCCCATTGAACTAAATTAAAACAAACTTAATGAATCAGGAAGACTCAAGAAAGCGATCTAGCCCATCTCCCTACTCACCTTTGAAACATGTTGCATTTACAACTCTAACCATAAAATAGCCCACATTTTTAAAACCCCCTAGAGAAGCAGATCCTGTAATTATTATCGTTAGTTAGTTTAATCAAGTGTCTGCTAACCCTCAATGAAAAGAAAATTGAGTTCATTTGGATTTACTGCGTATTAACAACCCACCTTCCCTATGCTATGGTTTCTGGGGTATTGGGGAAAGCAAGAAATGTAGTTTTATTGCTCATGCTCCATCTCTCCTGACCTTCAGGGCTATTTGGTCCTATAGCTCAAGTTGTATAGTTACAGCAGCTGCCTCTGGGCTAATCTAATCCCCTTACTAACCTAACTTTCTTACTAATTTTGATGGTTAAAGCTCTGGATTCAAATTACACTCTTCCATCTATGAACAATGGGACTTTAGGCAAATCATGAAATCAACCATTCTGTTTCTTCATCTGGAAAATGGTGATTATAATAACACATACACAAAGGATTGTTTTAGGAAGAAAATTATATTATTCATGTAAAGCACTTACCACGGTAAGTGATCAAAACTGGTTAGGTATAATTAAAAGTGCTTTTAAAATAACCATTGTTAATGCTTTCTGCATTTTTTCTTACCTCCCACTTCTAGTACTTGTAACTCAGACAATCAGATATGACCACAAAACCAAGGTTCCTTATATAAAACCCATTAAAACCCACTTCAGAGCAAGTGACTTGGTCCCACATCTAAGTCATGGGAACCTGGACATGACCTTATAGCTAACCACTTGGGGTTAACTTTTTATATCCTATATTCCTCCTAGTTCTCAGAACAATTCTATGCTATATAAAAAACCAATATGATTATTTCTATATAACCAATAAAGCAAGTGAAGCTCATAAGAAGTCAACAACTTATCCAAGGTCACACAAAATGGGGTCTTCTACAAAGATGTCACATGCCCAAGCCCAAAGCTTCTTCCATCACATTATGCTGCCTAGAAAGGTCCTCATACTAACTTGGAGCCCTGACAAACTTCAGGGAAGGAGGATACAAAGGGTTGAGAGTGTGAGGAGCAGGTGGCTCCCCCATATTTTTGTATTTTTCATGCCTTTCTCCCTCCCTCCAAGAGTAAAATATGTTCTTCTAGTTTAACTTCAGCACATGTCAAAATAAAGCTTCCAATTTCTTGAACTTACATCCTTTTGGAAATATATCCCAATAGTAGTAATTTCCAATTTTGAGTATGCATAAGGGTCACTTTGGGAAATTGGATTAAATGGGTCAAGGATTGGGGCCCAGGTATGTGAATCTTTCATTAAGACTGTAGGACATGTTGATGGATGTACTTGCATTCTCCCACTGGAACAGGGACTGTTCAAGTCCTGGGACATTGTAAATTTTCTACTTGTAGTTTTTCCTGGTGGTAGCTGCACCCTAATTTTCTTCTACTGATTCCGAAGCCCACTTGGGATATTATCTTCTCATGTTAAATTGTCTGACCATGTAATATGTGTAGACATCAAGCATGTATGCTATGTAGATAACTTTCTTGCAATATAGCAAGTCTGGTATTGTCATAAAAGAAAACTAGAATAGCCTGATATGATTTCAGCAGCTACCAGTTACTCCTTAGGGAACATTGAATAGGTCCTAAATTGTTGTTATTGGTAATGGGGAGCTTCATTTTATCTCTAAGATATGTTGCTTTGATAATATGGTATAGAAGACAGTAACAGACTTTGCTCCTGAACAGATTTATAGCATTAGAGAGAAAATTAATTCAGTTTATGTTCCAAAGCCTTCATGTTTCCAATGTGTCTGACTGTAGCCTAGACTGCTGTGCCTATCTTTATTGAGTTGACTCTCATGACTTTTCCTTTGAGTTTCTCCCATAGTGACACATCCTCAGAGGTCTTCTGCACGATCTGAATTCTGATGGAAAGTACAAGTCCCTGCACGTCTGTGTGGATGTCTATTGTAGGTGTGTATTTGTGTTCATGTGTGTTAATATACTGTTAAGCAAACATATATATGGCATTAAAATGTTAACACAAAATATGTCTGGGAGTTTTATGAGACTACTTCCTGTAAGAATATGAGAAATGTGGCTAAATGTCTACACAATATACACACAATTACATACATGTGTGTTATATACATATATGGTACACATAAGCATACATGCATGTGCATGCACATACACACGATGATATTCAGGTAAATGTTAACTAGCTCTTTGGGGGCAAAAACGCTAGCTAGTTTGTAATGTTTGCCAATTCCCTTGGTATAAATACTCCCACAGTGGCTGATTTAAAGCCACCAACATGACTGAAAACAGAATCCACTTTCCTGAGCTGTCAGGCTCTAACACACCACTGGAATACACCTCTCTGTTTCTTTTTGTCAAAGAGGAAGATTTAACTAGCTACCCTTGAAGGTGTTTCAACATTTAACGTTATGCTTTTTCTATTTAAATATGTACCCTGTAATTAATTACTACAGCTTGAGCAGGAAAGTAGGTGGTCCACAGTACCTTTAATTCTACCAAAAATAAAAAGATTATCGAAGCAGAGATTTAAAGGCCACCGCACACATTTAGAGCTTTGAAATCCACTGCTTCTCCCAGGGTTTTTAATCCTATGTGTTGGCAGAAATGGATTTTCCACTGGCCTATTTATCATTATAATCATATCTCCTCATCAGATCTGCATATTTTTATGTATTTTTTCAGAGTGATCCCCTTTGTTTCAGATGTTAAAATAGGAAATTCTATTCCCTTCTCCACCAAAAAGAAAAGGGGGACAAAGTTAATTGTGTCTGAACTGAGGTGTAACTATGGCCCTATTAAAGAGGTATAGTTGTAGGCTATTGATCAGCGCTCACAGGAAAAGCTTGTCATGTAAAGTCAAGAGGTTAATGTAATTACAAGAATGGGCAGCAGGATCAGCTGTAGCCCAGAAGTGGCGAATAACTAAAAGCTGCTTTACAGACACATAATGTTGTCAAAGCATAAATAATTCATCTTAGCATTGGAGAAGAAATTACTCCTCTGTTTCAGCATATTATTCAGCCATTAAAATCTTGCTTTCTAAAGACTTTTGATGTAGTCATGTTTTCAGTTCTCAGTCATTCAGAGGCATGCCACCTTCATTAAGCCTCATATTGTGTAGTTTTCAAAGTATTACAGGGGATGTGGATCTACAATTTGTTTAATGACTGCAGTGGAGTTCAGATAAGAGGGAAGAAGCTGGGAGGATTTGTGTTATATCCAGTAGCTAAATAGGGATGGAGATTAAGCAACATGGGGTGAAATTCTTACTTCTTGAGCTGGGCCAAGTTCCATTCACTCCACTTTCTTCACTGCCTCTATATCCTTGCAGATCCAATCCCTGAAATATTTTTCTAGTGCCAAAGAAGTAGAAGAGAAACAGCAATGGATCCCATACCTTTCTTGTAAGTATTCTCACATAAATTGCTCACTAGCTCTATTAAAAATAGTTTGACAATGCCAATAGTTTGGAATTCAATCTGGTTTTGTTGTTTTTTCAATCTATGCATTTAGAAACAAAGTTTCCCACAGCCATGACAAAACGATAGCTGCAGGGCCCTTGGAATCAATAGCTAACTACTACCTCTATGGTGATTACAATGATTATTTCTATCCTGTTGTGTTCAGCATGTAAAAGGTAGTACATAAAACAACTAATATAAGAATGAGTATAATTACGAAATCATAGAATCAAAAGTGACCTTAGAAGAACAAATGAAGTTTCACTCCTAAGTCCATTATTTGCCCTTCTCTGCCTTGCCTTGTGCCCCAGGATGGTGAGCCCAAATCTTGATTCTCTGACTCCCTTTGGGGGTCAGCCAATAACAGATCCCAGAAGACACTGAGGGCAGCAGGAGAAAAGTAAGAAGAGTTCATCCCTGTTCCCTTCCCGTTAGGGTTTAGTTCTGGCAGTGGCTGTAGCCTCTATGCCTTCTTTGAATGACCCTTCTTTCACACCTCTGATCTCATTCACGCTTTGGTAACACTTGCTTCCAGACACCTATAAGATCTCATCACCATTTCATGTCTCTGAGAATTTCAGCATCATTGGCAGGCTCTTTCCCACTAGTCTTTTTATTAAAAGTCTTCAAAAGTCCCAGCTTAATGTGCTAGATGATGTTGCAAGTATCCCAACTGGTACATACAGCTAGGCAAGGAGAAGAGAAACAAGTCCTCCTTAGTGAGGTCTCTAGAAGAAACTCCTTCTCTCTAATTCTTCAGATATCATAACAGTTACAAAAACTCTGATGCAAAGGTCTTAGAGAACATCATGTCCAAACGAGACCTGAGTCAGACACGCACAGAAGAGTGGTATCTTTCTGATACTCTAGGTCATACCCTTCACACATTGGTTATCCTCTGACAACTCTTGACCAACATCAGACCAGCCACCTCCCCACCTGTGTTAGTAGTGGGCTATGCCTCTGCTTAAATGTCAAGAAGCCTCATCTCACCTCCAGGAGAAACAACTGCCCAGCCCCTCTCTGGGTGAACACCACTAATGATGGGCAACTCATTTTCTATGATTTGTTGTATGCATTGAATATTATATAATTCAATCATTAAAAGACTTTTATGCTTTTAAATTAAACTCTGTTCCTCCAGATTGTTTCTGGTTTACATTTTGCCATGAAATAATAGCATCTTCCTTATGAAGCATTTACTCAACATGTCTGAGGCACCCTTGTACATGGAGCTTCCCAGGTTGGACGCTCTGGGCAGCACACACCAGAGCAGCAATGATGGGACTCCCCTCAAGCTCTGCCGGAGATCATGCACAGCTCTAGCAAATTCCTATTTAGCATTAGCACCTAGAAGCCATCCTTGATTTCATTTTCTCCTCACCTGTGTATCGAATCTATTAGCCCATAGTATCATTTTCACTTAAAAAATGTACCCTAAATCTATGTTTCTAACATCCTTAATACCTGGCACAACCTACCATCATCTCTCGCCTGGATTAATATTAATGTCATAACCTCCCTGCCTCCATCCTTTCCTCCCAATAATCTCCTTTGCACACAGAGCAGGTGGTGTGATATTTCTAAAATATATATCAGATTACATCATTCCTCCCCATCAAACCTTCTGATGGCTCCCTTAATCTACAGGGTACCTATGTAAACTTGCAGTTTCCTGTTCTGGCTCCCCTCACTTGTAATACACCACCCTTGCTGGCCTTCATCTGAAGCCTCCAACACAGCACTTCCACCCTTGTGGTTTTCATGTTCTTCCATCCAGAACAATCAGCCCCCAATTTTTACTTGGCTGCTGATGTCTTACCATTCAAATTTCAATTTACATACCACCCCCTCAGGGGTACCTTTGCAACCACATGCTAAACACAAAATGAAAGGAGGGGGTGGCAAGAACAAAAAGATCTGAAATCCAAGTACTTTCCAGGATGAGCAAACTCTCCTCCAACAGGTACCTGAGAGGACCTGTAAGAGGGCGGCTTCTCCCCCACCCAACCTCCTCTCTGAAAACTTCAAAATCAAAAGGTTGCTGCAAAATATTAGGATTTTTCAAACCTTGCATTCTACTCACACAAACTTTATCTTAGCAATGAATGCAGAAATTTTAAAGGAGCAAACCCCTGAATTAGAAATCACTGTGGCATAGTTTATTAGATCTTGAACAAATTAAGTGATCTAGCTGAGGCTCACTGTCCTCTGAAAATAAGGAGGGCAGTACTACTTGCCTACACCTGTACAAGACTGAAGGGAGTCAGACGACCCAATGTGTCTGTAAGCACCTCATGACATGTCAATGCACAAGTGCTCACCATGGCAATAATTACTGTTGTGAGAGAGATAGAAAGGTGACTAACAAGACAAGTGTTATAAACCTATACCACGTGACTTGTACAAAGAATATTCCCCAAGTGCTAAACATTTAGAAAGAAAACTAGGAAAAGAAGATGGCTTTAAGGAGAGATACAAGCTAGGAGAACTTGGTCTAGAAAGTTTCCATTGGGAAGATGAGACTTTAACAAAGACCTAGAGAAGGAGAGGGTCATCATTTAGCATATAGACACAAGAAGTAATTATTTGGAGATAAAAAGCCATTGCCCAGAGGTCAGCAATTTCTTTTTAAGAAAGTAGAGCAAAATCAGGTGTAGGGAAATGCCAGGGCAGGTTTGTCTGGCAGAAGGACAAAAGCCTAGGATGTAGCAAGTGATGAGATGAATTAACCTAGAGAGTAACCCATGTGGAAAGGCTTAAAACTCTGCTCCACACCAGAAGACTGCATCCAGGTCAGGAGACAGTCAAGGGCATGATTAAAGAATAACCAGGAATGCTGAGAATTATAGCACCTTCTTCTGCAGCAAGAGAAGAAGCATACCTGGATTAAGGGGCCAGGGAGAGTCCCACTGTACTTTGTCAAGTCAGGACACACCTGGAGAACTGGGCTTTGTCTAGCAAGCCACATTTTCCACAGACATTGACTTGAAAATACCCTGAGAAGGATGCGCAGAGAGGTGAATGAAGAGCTTGCCATGCAAGGAAGAACTGAAACGTCTGTTATTATGGAACCCAAAAATGTCAAAGAATGTGATAGAACTTTCTTTTCTTCTCGGGCTGATCTCAGCTGATTTCAAAAGTTTTTTTAAAAATGCAAGACTTCAGAGATTCTACATAATTGAGAAGTCAAGAAGGTGTAGGGAGACGTCCACCTAACCTGAAAGCCTGAGGGCATGGATTTAATTCACCTTTGTCCCAGTTGGTGAATATATTACTTACTTTTCAACTTCTTAATTAATTCATGTATTTTTAAAAATCTGGTTCATTGAGAATATTGAGGCACAATAACTTGTTTAGATAGTAATCTACCAATTATTTAACTTACCAGAAATATTGATGAATTTTTCTGGTCCTCATTTAGACTTACCTAAGAAGAATGCAAACAAGAGCAGCAGGAATGCAAGTTTTTCAATAATAAAAATTGAGTGAAATCAATACTTCACAATGTAGTGGAATCCAGATACCCAAGAGGTTATTTCAGAGACACAGATTAGAAAAACTCATGAAAGTGTGGCTTGGAGGGGGATTAGGAAGCCAAGAAAAAAAAGACACTCTCAAATTATGTCCAACAGAATCTCTGTGTTATGGTCTAAGAGATGAAAAAATTTATATTCAACCAAATGTTATCCAAATGTTCAACAAAAGTATAGGTTGAAGCCCTAATTTGATGGCAATTGGAAATGGGGCCTTTTGGAGGGAATCATAGTTCAATGAGCTCATGAGGGTAGAATTAGTGTTTTTACAAAAAAAGGAAGAAAGACCAGAGAGTTCTTCTTCTCTCTCCTTCTCTCCCTCTCTCTCTCAATCTGTCATGTGAAGACAGAGCAAGACGTCAGCCATCTACAAGCCACAAGGAGAGAACTCACCAGGAAAACCAACCTTGCTGACATTAAGATCTCAGACTTCCAGCCTCCAGAACTCTGCGAAATAAACTCTGTTGTTTACGCCACCTAGTCCATGGTGTGTTGTTAGAGCAGCCCGAACCGACTAAGACATCTAGTGTTTCTGAATGCTGACTGTTATTACTTCTCGGGGAACAAAAAAGAGTTCTATGGTAAAAATTAATTTGGGAAATGGTGGGTTTAACAAAATAAAAGACCTTTCTTTACTACAGACTTCTCAGCACCTTTAATGTGTTCAAGAGTCTTGTGACTCAATAAGGACATTGTACAAAGCAGTTTCTGTTTTTTTTTTTTTGAAACCACAGAGGTGACCTTCTTCCTCACAACACCCACCACCTCCCCCCTGCAAGCATTTTGGCGCGGGGGTGGGGGGGGAGTGTTTATCAAACACTACAAAAACCCTGGAGAGCTCTGTCCCAGAGTTGGATGGTCCCAGGAGAGACGATAAGTGTGCTCAATTCATCCTGTGCGAATAGAGCAAGAATCTCTAAATCAATCCTTAAACACTAATTAAGCAACTACTATTTGTTAAGTGCTGGAGTAGATAGAGAGGCTAAAACCTATGGTGCCAATTCCCAGAAGTGTTCCAGATTCTAGGAAAATAAAATTTGCACATGAAAAGGTAACCATGTAAGCCTCTCTTACGAAGTGTCAAAAACAGCAGACTGGTGTGGACTGGGAGTATTCCAGGGGCCCGGAAAGCTTGCCATAACTTTGGCAGCCAGCACAGGCTTCTTGAAGGGGTACTTCATGGCGATCCCTGGAAAAATTAGCAGGATCAGACCGTGTATAGGAAGATGCAGGCATTTTAGACAAGAGAATACTGTGTTCAGTGGGGCAGGTGAACTCCAAGGGTATGGGAGAACACTGAAGACATGGGTCTGTAAGTTCTGGAGCAGTTGTGGAGAGTGCTGGAAAACTGGAGGTTTTCCTCCAGTTTAACTGGAGGGGCTGAGTTAAAGGAGACTTCAGTACCAAATGCCAGACATTTAAGTCCCACCACACACACAACGGTGAGATGTTAAAGTTTTAGAACAAATCTATGATACCATCAGAGCATTCAGGTCACCTTCAACTTCACAGAAACAGACTGAAAGTGTCAACTACTCATTTCCAGTCAAATAACTTTAAGTTTTGAAGCAAAGCATTTACTCATTGGCAGAAGGAAATCAAGGGGAGGGATGAAGGGAGAGTTTCTGTTTTCTCTCCTCTTCTGGCAAATAAACAATCCTTTTGGTGGAGAAAAGGGCTCGGTGGGCTATTTTTAGCTTCCAGTGATGGAAGACATAGATGTGTTCTAATACAGGATTCAGATATCCTGCTGGGCCAGCTCTGCACACTGTTTAAGTAAACATTCTAAAAATAATACAATAAACTTATACAACCAGGAGAGACAAGCCGTGGGCTGCAAAGTGATTTAAAGTGTTTCCTCATTCATTTTGAAGGTTTTTTTGAATTTCAGCCAAGAAAGAGCCATCACCGTGTCTAAGGGAAGGAGCCTGGAAAGAAGTTTGGAGAGACGGTCCTTCTGAGTCTTTTCAAGTGAACTGGGTTGCAGCGCTCCGAGCTGTTCCTTGCCCATTAGGAGTAATGCCTCAGTAAAGAGCAGAGCAGGGTGATGGGACCACTGGTTCATGTACCCTCTCCATGTCACTTGTGGCCATGCTTTGCCTGACCCCTAGAAGAATCTCCATGGATGACTCTAAATTAAGGAATGGGGATGGAAATACAGCAAAGAAAGTTATACAATGACTAGAATGACCAGTCCTGACTTGTCCTTCCTCCTGCCTCAACCCAGGGGGTTTCACTCACCATCTGATCATTGACACAGTAGGACCCGGAGGCCACCAGTGGGGCTTTGAAGGGCTCTCTCCCACAAGGGCTTTCCCAGGGGAAGAGGGGAGGGACAAGCCCCCCCCCCTCGGGTACCAATGCCTTACTGATATGACTAGATCCCTCCCTTACTCATTCTAGTGTGCTTGTAAGAGTTACTTTACAAATCTAATTTTTCCACTGAATGCCCCTGAATATTATACATTGCTTTCAGTTAAAATACCCCATATCCATATGGGAAAAACCTCCTTTTCCAATTATACTCGATTTGGGAGGATCTGGACTCCCTTTATACTTTAGTTAACCTACGACTTGGGAGATTTATTCTGCTGGCAAGTCTGCTTAGAAGTTGAAGAACCTACAACAAACAAAGGACTGGCATGGCTAGAAAGTAATATTTTCAGACATTCCAACATTATTTTCCAGGCTTCTCTGCTGAGCTCCTAGAAAACCTCTGGTTTCCACTGAGTGCTAGTTAAAACCACCTCTGCCATGGCTTCCACCGCCTGCTCCTACTCACCATGGCCAGCCTCCTACCAACGACAGGCACCCTGGCGAGGCCACATGCTCCGTGTTCTGAATGAAAACAACAGGATGGGACAATGAGGAAAAATGAAGCCCATGTAAGGACAGACCACAAACTGAATATTTCGCTGTCACGCTCCCCTTTTTAAGTGAAACTACCTACTGCTCCCCTCTGTTAAAGGAAAAGCCCGAAAGTCAAGCACTTTACTTTTTTCTGGGGCGTGCTTACCCTAAATAATGCAATCAATCGAGCGCTGCTGTGGAAGAGAGCATGGGGCGACAATATCCAATCCCATCACCAGTCCAGCCAGCTTTATCAAGCCAGAGCCCTACACCCCCCTGAAAGCTCATTTATGGAAAAATACAATCAAGCACGGTCTGCGAGGGGCTGCCCCCTGGGGAACTTCTGTGTCATTGCCTTGAGGAGAAAGAAATTCACCTTGAGCTGCAATAAACTGACATTCTCTACATGGTGTTATGTGCCTGATGGAATGCAGCGAAAAATAAATCCAGGCTGCCCAGCGTCTATCTGCTGATGGTTACACTGGAGCACGGAAGCAGGCAAGATGATGTTATACCGTGACGACACGTGGCATTCATCTTCCCGAGATGATAAATCAAGAGACACACTGTTCAATCTGTTAGAAACAAGGATCTACCAACTAGGGAAGAAAAGCAGCAGCTCATTATCATTTCAAAACCACAAACTAAGTAGGGGTTTGAGCAGGAACTACAGGAAGCAGAGGTGCAAGGCAAGGACACATGCCCTCTCCATAAGGACTTGACGGGGTGAAATAAATCAGCCCCATTGAAGACACAAAGCAGCCCCCACCGGCAAGGGAGTAGGGGAGTGCCTTTGCTCCCCCTGAAGTTTCTTATGCGTCTTCGAGGCTAGTCAACTGTGGAAGAACCGAGACGAAAGATGATCATGATTGGAGTGGCTGCTGGAAGCTGTGATGAGCCTTCTTCTCTAGGAGTGTTTTGGCACGGCGCCAGCTGTGTGTTGAGTATGGCAGGACAATAGATACTGAGCCCCCAGTCTTTGTGCCTTACAATTCTCTCTGACCACCTCTGGGTTCCGAGCTAGCTCAAAGGTGCATTAGCCGGTCAGGTCACTGGGTAACTACAAAAGTCAGCGACTGTTTGGGAGAGCTGATGTGTCAGGGCACAGAAAGCAATGCCCTGATAGTAAATGATGAGGAATGCAGAGAATGGAGGCTGAAAAACCAAGCTCCATGCTGTATGTTGTAGACAGAGTGACCCTGTGATTTATCGTCCACACAGGGACACTTGCTGTTAATATTGATACGGCTGGAGTAAACTGAGACCGCTCTGGCAAATGGAGAGAGAGGGTCACTCTAGGTATGGACGATGTCAGAAGAGAAAAATGGGAGTGACTTCAGTTTAGCTCTTCTTTCTCTGAGAGATATTTACACCTGTTTCCTCATCCAGCTCCCAAGTCTGGGGAAAAAGTAGATCCTACTCTAATGGGCCAATGTCAGAGGTCAAGGTTAGCCCTCCATGGACAGAGGCTCCTCTGCAAATGGCATGACACAAAGGCACCTCGAACTGGAGACAGAAAAGTGGTTATTGGGTCAGATGAAGCGGGTTTGGGTCCAGACCAAATGTTCCCAAATCTGAAATAAGTAGAGACTTCCATGTGGGGTGATTGGGAGAATGCAAAGAAAGAATGTATGTTTATAAATATTACTGCAGCTCACCAAGCAGCAGACAGTCTTCTGACTCCATACCTGATGAACCTCTATTTATGCGTATTTTCTTTCTTTCAAGGCAGAATGCCTGGAATAAATCAAGTTTTCAAAATCTGCTAATTCCCAGCTCATATGATTTTGTCCCTTCTTTTCTTGGCTTCCAATTTACACTCTTGTGGGAAGCATGAAGAACGTCATCATAAACCTAATATCATTGTTGTCACTTTTCCGGAGGCTTCACAATTACATTCTTTAACAATTGGATATATGAATACAAAGTCTGACAGTAATGCGCAGGAAAATAGTGTAGGGTGCAGGTGGCAAATGCAAGGCTCTCGGGCCGAATCCGGCCTCCACTTTGTTTTATCCAGCCCAGCACCTTGTTTCTTCCCCGGGGGCAGGACTGAGCTCTCACTTAACTGTTAAGGAGCAGTTGCATGAATACAGTACTAAAATTACACTCGGCCCTTTGAAGGCAACCGAGAGGCTGATGTGGCTGCCAGTGAAAATGAGTTCGACACCCTTGGTGTAGGGCGTTATGAGAGAATCACAGAGCGAATCTACTTTAGACAAAGTGTTCAGAGAAGGCCTCACAGGAAGGAAACACCAAAGTTCCGTGTCCTGAGGTAGCCCCCTGAGACTGAACAAGGGCACTGCGAGGGAAAGGGAGCTGTAGATCCAAAGCTCTTGACTCAGACAAGGACTGGGCACATTTGAGGACCTCGAGGAAAGTTGGAAGAGGTGAGAGGAAGTAGAGAAGGGCAGAGGGCAAAAGACAGCCTCGACGTAAGCTCCAGCCACACCGCAGAGGGCCCTGATATACATTATTCGATACGCATTTATTGTGTGCCTAATATATGCTCATCTAGGCCCCAAATGTTTGAATTTAATAGAAGACTAATGAAAAGGAATTGAACAGTTCAAGCTTGGAAGAAGCACAACCTTTTTACATTTAAGACATATAATTCTGACTGCTGAGTAAAAAAATCAGCAGGGAAGGGGAGGAGGTGAAGGGAACAATTAGGGAGTAGCTGCTAGAAGTCAGAGCAGAGTGAATGGTGACTTGGACTACAGTTATCTTGACAGATGTGAAGAGAAGTGATGGAACTAGGAATATTCTTGCAAACGGTGCTGATAGGACTTGTGATTCTGAGTGTGGAGAGGAGGAAGAGAAGGATCCAGAATAATTCTACTCTGATACATGTATCCCCACATAAATAAAAACTGGGGAAGGGCCAGGCTTGTGAAGAAAATTAAAAGTAGTGTTCAGGTAAGTAAATGTTTAGATATTTTTCAGGTAATGAAATAGATAGCTCAAGTAGCCAGATGTATATATGAATCTGAAGCCCAAAGAAAAGATGGACATAATTGGGAGTAGTTGGAATATATGTGATATTTAAAGACAAAAATCAACACAAACATTCGGAAAACCCATGGAAAGAGAAAAGGAGAAAATATGTTAAAAACATTTATTTTCCTGTTCTCTCAGTAACCCTAAGAACTGTTTTAAAAACAATAATAAAACACTTGATCCTGGGCAAAAAGAAGACGTCTCATTAACAGCCATTTGATTTTTTTATTAAGTACCCATTAAAGCCCTTTTCAAATATTCCTGTTAGGGGAATCAAATTTTTCATTCATGAATGTTCTTTACATATTGAGTATATATACTTTTACTATTTATGTGGCAAATAATTCCCAGTTTGTCATTTATCATTTAAAATTCTTCATAGAATTGAATTTGTTTTCATTTTTCAGTAGTATGATTTGGGGGGAAGGTTAAAATAATTTAGACTATTTTGTCATGATTTTTTCCTTTGGCACAGTGTTTGGAAAGCCCTAGCACATTACGAAGGTTTTAGAACAAAAGTACAGAAACCTGAAAGGGCACTGCGGCATTGTTTATAACAGTCATTTTTTAAAACTAGAAATAGCCTAAGAATGTATCAAGAATTAATTTGTTAAATGCGTGACTTCACGTAGCAGAATGCTTTTCAGCCATTAAAAATAGTATGTGCTTCTATTTAGTCACATTGAACCATGTCTACTATGTATTTTATAAAAGAGAGAGAGAGAGAAAATATATGCGTTATTAGAGGATGACTCCCTTTTTGTAATAACCGGGATAGTTCTATCTATTGCTACTTCTATAGTAAAAGAGTAAACAATTCTCGTATATCTTATCTCCCAATTCATTCTTGAGCTTATACATTCTCTTCTTGTCATCTACTCAAAATCATAAATTATTTAATTAAATGTTATACATATTAATAAGAGATCATCTGTTATTTTAAAAATCTACACTGTTGATGATGATAGCTACCATTTATTTACACACAATATGTGACCAAATTTGATGTGTGTGTATATCAGTTTAAAAAGACCGAGAACAGGCAACAAGATCCAAAGGAACACAACGAAGTCATCACTGCCTCTCACCTAATTAGCGGACCGGAAGTGTGTGACTGTTGACTGTCTTTCATACAACTCTCCCAGCAGTCTTCCTGGAGGCCATCAGGCTGGGAGTCCTCCTCCCTTTCATGGCCAGGGGCAAACACTGAAAATAACTCAGGATTGACCTGAACAGCCACCCACCTCCCTTTTTATTCTACTCCATACATTTCTAGGTACCCAGAATCTATAAGATCCCCTAAGTTTCATATACTGTTTCATAGACACATAGACCTCCCATGCTCTCCCTCCACCCACAGTTCTTTCCCCACTAATCCCCTTCCTGCCTTCCAGTGATTTGATTTCCTTAGCACAGCTGGTCTTATCCAGGAATTATAGGGAAGACAACCTGATTTCAATTAATTTATTCTGAAGCATTAATAACTGAACAAGATCTTTTGATCTTCCAGGAGTTATTTAAATTAAAAGTAAAATTAAGTTGTAAAAAGGGAGTGGACTCTGTCACCAAAATGACTCTCAATGTAGAATGTTAACTGATACTGCCAACTGAACTGAAAAAAATCAAGCAGGTATCTTTGTACTGTCCTGCTCTGGTTAAATGTCTAGCTAGAGGTGAGGGCAAGCAGGTAGGTCAGTGTGTGGGGCAGGGAGATTGGAGGAAGGGGGGTGGGGGGACTTCCTTTTATGATGCTCTTGATGGTCAAAATGTCTTCCTTATCTATCCTCTGAAACCTACAGATCTCCTGAAGTCTTCACATTTGGTATGAGTTTTTTATAGATCTTTTTCTCTACTTTGGTGGGAGTGAAATCTGTGGCAATAGAAGGGGACCAGCCAGGAGAGTGGGCTCCTTGGGCCTGAGAGCACTCCTTATGAGGAGATTCACAGGAAGCCCCCACTTCACCCATTTGTGCTCTACATCCAACCTCACATTTCCTGTCTCCAAAGAGTCTCACCAAATCCTAAGTTGGCCAGGCCTTGGGAAAACTGAGAAACCACAATGTCTTGGTCCAAAGAAATAGAGACACAGGGCTTACATTTTTCTCTTCCATTAACATTCAAGTATTTTAATGAACACCAGATTTTACTATTTGTTCCTCAGGGAGGACATTTGAGTTTTCTGTGGCTCATTTTATTTTCAATATTTTAAAATCTTTGCCCTCAATGAGGCATAACCATAATTGCATTTGTAAGAAGTAGGCTGTATTTGGTTAGTGGAACTGGTTCATAAATGTGGTGACAAAAATTAACTTCATGTTTCCTTTGTAAGGTGCCTGTCTCTCCCCCGCCCTCTGTCTGTCTCTCTCTCATACACACAGACACACAACTGATCAAGACCTGAAGGTTTAAACAATTCACATCCTGCAATGTGCAAACACCAATGTGCAATGACTTGTAAAAAGCCCTCTAAGCAAGTATGTATAAAAAAAAGTCCTGTGCAATAGAAAGGGTATTCAAATTGTTCCATTTAACTACAAAGAAGAGTAAATTGTCCCCAAAGTATAAAGTGGTTTGAAGACAGGGAATTGAGAACTAAATTTGAAGCTGACATCTTGACAGTCTCATGACCTAGTTTCAGGAACAAAGCTACACAAGAGGGATAAATGAGGGGGAAAAATGAGAGAAAGGTTGAGAAAACCAGAGAAAAAGAAAAAAAATAAAGAGGATGATGTGGTGGAGTGAGGAGAAGAAAAAGCATCAAAAACAATTAAGAATGAAATACTATACCTGAACATAGCAGATAGACTGTCTTAAAGCTATTCTTTGGTAGGTTAGTTCATGGAACCAATATTGTACATTTAAACGTGTATAATATTTATTATTATATTTATGAATATAAATTTACACTTTTTAATACACCAGTGACCAATGCCTCGTCTACCAAAACAACAATGCAGTGAAAACTGAGGGATGGAAGAGAAGCTTTATGCTAATTTTTAAATTTCTTAGATGGTTAACACCAGGTACCCCAACTACCTGAAGTTTTTTTCAACTCCTATGCATGAGTAGATACCACATTGAAGAAGATTAATTTTCCAGGACACTGGCCATCAGTTTATGGTCAGGGGATCTTCTTAAATCTGTGCCTTCCTTTTGACAAGCAAATGATTTCCAAACTTTCTTTTTCACTATCAACATCTCTGGGTTTGAGAAACAACCTCAGGTTGTTTCCACTACCATTGCTCCCCCCATCACCCCCCCCAAAAAAAAACAAAAAAAAGAGGAAAGAGAAATACTATGGCATTAGTTGAGGTTAGTAGTGGTCTGATTCTCAGCTTTTAGCCCAATCCCAGATCCCAATACTTATAAATAAGAAAAGTAGAAAAGTACTATTTTCAATTTTGTTTACTATTACAGACAATTTTTCTGTGTATCAGTGATCTTCTTACACAATATTTCCATGGTATTGACCAATTGTATGAAATCTGAAGGATGTACTCTTAGGGGGATATTTTGGAAACATGTAGGTGCTTGTTGATATATACTGGGTGGGGCAAAAGTAGGTTTACAGTTGCTTGTATGGAAAATGATACAGTAATTAATAAATAAAATACAAGAATAAACTGTGTTTTGTATACTCACAACTGTAAACCTACTTTTGCCACACCTTGTATCTGGTATTGAGTTTTAGTTCAAGATACTTGGTGAACTGTTCCAAAATGATTGATCTAAGGTCAGGAGAGACCCCTTGGAGACATAGCTTCAAATGACAGGTTGAAGAAAATCAGGTGCATTTAAGAAATTGATTATATGCAGGGTTTTTAGTAAACATAGCCATGTATTGAACATTGCTAATAACATATAAATACATTGACAGTGTAACCTTTATGTTCACTGCTACACTCACTGACTAACAGGTTCCTAGATTCCACCTGGTTTGCTGGAAAACATGGTAGGGATTGGTATTTTTACAATGTCCCAATGACTCCATTATAGATGGTTCTGGGACCACATTTTGAAGTAGTCCTTAGCTTTAATAATGGGAAAGTTTGAAAGAAAACTTGTAGAATTTCTCAGCCTCCACAACTAAGTTCAACAACAGCATTTTCACTTCACTGATGATTGAAAGGTGAAAATATGGGGATGAAACCTGGTGGCAAAGGCCAACTTCTCCCCCAGGAATCCATTGGCATTTAAGGCTTGGATTTTGATGGGAAAAGAACTAGTTGCATCCCTCCCTCAAAGAATCAGCTTGCTTCTAATTTACAGAGGTCCAAAGCAGTCTTCCTGGGGGAAAAACAAAAAGACTGCATTCTATTATTATTATTATTATTATTATTATTAGAGATTCAAATATGCATCTCTGGTTACTTACAGTAACTCTAACTGGAGCCTGGTTACCAGGAAGACAAGGGAGGCCCTAAGAGTGACCTCACCTAGAGAGTGGTCATGTGTACTTTGGCCAGTTACAATCTTAAGGTCCAAGGATCGTAGAGAAAAAGAAAAACAATTCTGCTGGTACAGTGCCCCTGTGGCAGTTCCGGAGCCCAGCCCCTCACAGCCACCCTGGTAGCATGAGCATCATAGTGCGGTGAAGGAGATGTGGGCAGCTAGCCTCCTATAAAGAGCAGTAGTGGGACCCCCAAGCTATAATACGGCAGCAACAACAAGATGATGGAAGGTAAGTCTTGTCCCAACAGGGCAGGTTCACAGCATCACTCAGGTTTGGGCTGCAGGGAACTGGCACTGGAATTGCAGCTTGGTGGGGAGCAGTGCCCAGAATTGATGGACTTTTAGGCTATATCTGGGAGACTTAGGCTATATCTCCTGACATCAGATGAGGTTTTACAGTGAATAAAAATGGGCTGTTAAGGTCAGCACAACTCATTCATAATTCCAAACAGAGAAGGGTGGGTAAACTTGTTTCATTTGTACTCTGTTTTTTCCCTGTTGGCTATCAAGCAAATCCACCCAACGTAGGAAATCCTGAAGACTTCACTCCTCTGAGTAACTACTTTGAATGCCCCAAATTCCTTTTTTTAATCATCTTTAATTTATGCCTCAATGGCTGAGAGGTAGAAGGGTTGTTTTTGTTTTTGTTTTAAGATATGCTAGGATTTAGGGTAAAATGATATATATGTATCTTCCAGGTTCAGTGTTACCCAGCACACTCTCTCATTGCTCAAATGCTCATTTTTCTCTCACACTTTATCTATCACTTTAGCAAAGCCAGGCATGGCAGGGAACGTTGATGTTGAGCAGTTTTGCGAATACTACACATGGATTTCATCGTGGGGCCCCAGCCCTAGCTCTTCCGCATTCGGGTTTTGATAAGGAGCATCTCCGTGGGTTTGTCCAATGCTTAATTTCAAGTGCCATTTAACACACTCGCAAGATGTTTTAAAAATGAACGAACTGAGATTTTATTTACATATAATCTAAGCTTTTAAAATGTTTAAGATGAAATCTGTCATAACAAAAATGAAGCACTGGTTGAGATAAATGTTCTGTCTGGAGCTCAACACTCTTGGAAAGAGCCAGATAGTAAATATTTTTGGCTGTGTGTACCATAGAGTCTCTGTCACAACTACGCGGCTCTCCCATTGCACGGTGAAATATACAATGATAATATGCCAGCAAATCCATGTGGTTATGTTCCAATAAAACTTTGTTTACAAAGCAGGCAGCCCGCCCACAGGGAGCAGTTTGCTGACTCCTGTTCTAGACCCTTCTATTCTGCCACAGAAATCTTTGCTGAGCTCTGCGGTGTTGTGTTTATAAAAATGGTAGCTGTTGTTAGAGGTCACCCATGAGTAGAGATAATAGATTTCAAAGGGTAGGGGTATAGCCACGAGAACTGTAAAATTCCTAGCCTGTACAAAAGCATCAAATTGCAACACATTAAGTTATTTTACTAAACAGTCTTTCATGTTAATAAAAATAATCACAAAGAGAAAAATATATACTGAGGTCCACTGTGGGTATTAAGGATGTAAACAGCCCTGGCTGGTGTAGCTCAGTGGATTGAGCTCGGGCCTGCAAACCAAAGGATTGCGGTATGATTCCCAGTCAGGGCACATGCCTGGGTTGCAGGCCAGTTCCCAGCAGGGGACCCATGAGAGGCAACCATACGTTGATATTCTCTCCCTCTCTCCTTCCCTTCCCTGCTAAAGATAAATAAATAAAATCTAAAATAATAATAATAATAAAATAAAATACATGTAAACAGAGATCTGATAAATTAGTAGCCTAACTATAAAACCACATCCATACGCACAGTGAAAAGAAAGTTGCTGTATAAAAATGAGAAAGAAATTACCTTCTTATGGGGATTGATCAATATTTGACATGCATAGCTACACAAAGTCATATCTTGCCATGTAAGCAACAAAGCTATGTCTCTTAATTTCTGATTAAGCCCATCAATTCTTATAATAATAGGCATGGGCAGCTAATGCTAAAAAGAGAAGCAAAAAATAAATAAATAAAATAACTTGCCTTAACTTTGCTTTGGTGTCCATCCATGGCGACTGGCCTCAAAACCATAAAAAGTAGGAGGAAGAACTTGCCTATTAAAGAAGCCAATGGTTTTTCATTAACAAATGTCATTTCCAAAGATACTATGTTGACTTAAACTTTCAACTTTCCTCAGGAAATATTTTTTCATCGGCCCACATTTTCGTAAAGCCTCTTTTACAGGCAATGAATATGCAAGGGGAGAAAATGTGGCTTCCCTTTGGTTTCTAACATGATGGAAATTTCTCATGGTAAGGCTCCATTTTGCAGATAAAAAATAAGCTAGTTTTATTCCAACTTAAAAAATAACATGATAAATTCTTAGCAGCTTCTCTGGTAGGTAGTCAGTAGTTTCCGTGAGCTCTTTGTGCAGCTAGAAAGCAATCCTTTTGCAGTAGTTTCTTTTTGTAAAAATTAAACTTAAGTTTTAAAGAAAGGTGAGATGGAATTCTTTGTATGTACGGGTCTATGAATTTTAACCCAGGGAGATTCATGTAAACACTTCATGAACTGGAATGCGGAACAGTGCTAGTACACCCCGAAATGCCCTCTTGCTATTCCTTTGTGGTCACCCTTTCCCCCACCTCTACCCACTGGCAATCTCTGTTTTGTTTTCTGTCACTATCATTTTGCCTTTTTGAGACTTTTATACAAAAAGAATCATGTTGAATGTAACCTTTGAAACTACCTTCATATTCTCAGCATAATGCCTTTGAAATCCAGCCAAGTTGTACCGCCTGTCAGTAGTTCATTCCTTTTTATTGCTGATTGGTTTTCCATGGTAGAGGTACCATGGACTGTTTATGCGCCCATTGAAAACATTTGGGTTCTTTTTTCCTGGTTTTTGATAATGATGAATTGAATGGCTATACGCATGGAGGTACAAGTTTTTGTTGGAGCATACGTTTTAATCTCACCTGGGTAAATACCTAAGAATGCATGATGAAGCACAGGGTAAGTGCATGTTGAACTTTATGAGGAACAGAAAGCTGTTTTCCAAAGGGGCTGCCCCATTTTGCATTTTCAACACAACAGAGGGGAGTTCCAGTTGCTCTACACCCTCACCAGCATCCAATATATTTTTGTCATTTTAATTGTTATGCAATAGTATGTCAACATCCTCCTTTAAAAGGTTTAATTTTGTTTATCCGTGTTTTTATGTTATACTTTTACTAAAAACTTTATTTCCTCATTTTATATCTCTAACCCCCTCTCCTATTCTACATTCAAAAGAATCTCTGTGCCTTAAGGAAGATTACACTCCCTTCTTCAACATCTCTATTTCTTTGTTCTCATTCCTGATGGAGCCAGTTGCAGATCTGATTCCTGTTTCAGAAGAAGTAGTGAGGAAGTGGCTAATACAGAGAGTGAATCACCTACTTAGGAGCAACACCCTATTTGCCAGGGAGCAAATTGATTCAGGTGTGTGTGGTATTTTTTAAGGAGCAGAACTGGACTGCTCCAGCAAGGTGATGCACCTGTAAATTATCTTCCATATCCAGGCTTGCATCTAAAGAAGATCCCTAGCAAATACAATACATCTCCATATTGGTTGCCTATTTCTACTATAAGAAAGCTGCACAAGCATCTACAGCAGAAGGCGAACTGGCCTTTGTGCATCTACTTTGGGGGTGGAAACTTTCATTGGCAAATTAACAGTGGAAGTGATGGGAGTGTATAATTTCAAATTTTCAAGGATTCATCCTGAAAACTGCCAAGGTGGAGAAGGTGAAAAGAAGAGTGACGAGAGGGATGGTGCTGAGGAACCAGATGGCAAACGACTAAACCTGGTTCTGGATCCAGCTCTTTGGTTATCCATTCACTTAAAGTAGAGAGAGCTTCCATAGAGACACAGTGTAATGGGGAAGAGGTGAGCTTTGCTGAAATGTGAAGGTGAGAAAGGGAAAACTGATGTTCTGAGAACATGCATGGGGCTGTTATAGTGTTTGCATCTTATGTATTGGAAGTTTTCAAGATTGTAAGGAATGTATGATTTTAAGAAGTTTTATATGTATGGTGTCAGGTGGATACTATACTTACCAGGAGGATCACTTTGTGAGTTATAGAAATGTCTAACCACTGTACTGTACACCTGAAATGAATATAATATTGAATGCTAACTGTATTTGAAAAATAAAAATTCATAAATAAAATAGTTTTAAAGAGGGATAACTTGACACCCTAGAATAAGTTGGAGAAGGTGAAACAGGAAGAAAAGAAATTTCTTGGAGGGCTCTTGAAATAAACTTAATTTTAAGGTAAACTCTGCTTTTTCTCTCATGCAGTAAATCTTAAGCGCCTCTTTTTGCTTCTTTTTATTCATGTCATTCCCACCTCAGCTTGTGCCTTGCTGTTTCAACTGTGGGTTACTAATGCTTCCACAATCACAGCATCATTCTCTCTTTGAGAATATTCAGAATAACCATCTCATGTAGACAGTGTGCGTGCGCATGGATAACATTTACATGGTGAGGGGCAGTAGCTTAACATTTTTCCCTTGATAACATTTTCAGCGTAACTTTGTTTCATACTTTATTCCCCATGAAAAGAGGAGTTCAGACTGAGTGGGAGGTGAGTGGGTAAAAGCCCCTCATCACTCCCCTCTGCAGGGGAAGCAGGCTGTTGATGCCACAATATATTCCAGCAGGACCCCCAGGACCCTTGGGATAGACTAATGTCCGTTCTCAGGGTTACTTTTTCTTGATGGACTTAAAGAGAGGAAACTGCAAGAATTTGGACATTCCCAGGGTCAAAAGCCCAGGAACTGCGTAAATTCAGTCTATGAAAATGACTAGACTCAAATCTCCTGGTGCATTCAAGAATTAACCCAGGGCTTTGTTTGTACTAGGGACTTAATGTGTTCTTAGTAACTCGAATTGCATCTCACCCTTGTATTTAATGCACCATTATTTTCCACTTCATTTCTTTCTTGCTAGAAGAACAACTAAAAGTGAGTAGTTAGTGAAAAGGTTTTTAAAAGAGAAACACACTGAACAACTGGCTGTAGAAATTTGTAATAGTTATAAAACTCTTGGCTTGTGGAAACATAATTGTCATGGAGTCCTATGATAAAGCATAGCATGATATGTATATAAAATTCTCTGGGTGGTAAGTTGGTTGATGCACAATCAAATTTACCTTTATTTAGAGTTCAAAGGGACATTTTCCATCAGAAATCCTCTGACTGGTTGCTGTTGTCAATTTTTTATTGGCTTCTATTTTCTACCTTTCAGTAGCTATAGGTAGAACAAAAGAAAAAATCATTTGGGGACAAATTCTTGAATCCCTTTATTTTGATTAGACCCTGCTAAATTACTCACATGTACACTGGGTCAACAGTTTGCTAAATAGAACTACCAGCAAGTCATATAATGTTAAACTATTTCTGAGTATTACTTGGCAGTACTAACCTTCACCCACTCAATGACTCCATCAATTTCTAACACAATCATTGTACATTTTCTGAATGAACCTGCCCAAGTACGAATTAAAAACCAAGAAACCCAAATCAGTGTATCATCATGAGTAAGAAATATATTATCATGTTTTTCTTTTCTTTAAAGATCTGAATGTAAAAGTAATCTCACCAGTTTAGAGGTAGAATGGCAGTTGTTACATTTTTTAAATAAAATAATATGAGTGAGCACAACACCAATAAACAATGCATTATATTCATCACAATGCACCTCTCTATCTAGAACAAATATCGCACACGGTGAGTCATACAAGATCACCTAATCAGTATCCAATCGATCTTATCAACCCACACTGTAATGATATCTAGATGACCACATTTTTAATAGCTTCTACAGAACCAGTTTTCAGTGTTACGGTGGCAAACATTTTATGTTAAGTCTCTTGTTTGAAAATTCATACCATTTCTCATTATATTTCAATTACCAGAATCTAAGTCTGAGATTTCAGAAATGTTTCAAAGGACCCTGCCAACCCCATGCATTTCCCAATTTTTCTTATCTCATTTCTCTCATGTAATCCTGTATCTGTATACAATCTATCAGAAAGGATTATCAAGTGTAGCCCTGGGTAAAAGCCAGGGTCAGCACACTTTCACAAATATTTATAGGCTTTATATCTGAGGCTTTGCACATAGACATTTCCCATTTTCATTTGTGGTGAGCTTTTGCATAGCCGGGTTATTGGATTCTAAAAGAATTAAAGAAGACAAGGGTTCCTCACCAAGTCTGCTGCTCGCCTGACATGTGACCTTAGAAAGACCACTTTCTGAAACCCAGTTCTCTTTCCATAAATGTCGAGGTGAGAGGGGGATCATTCCACCAGGTAATTTTCAATGCTTCTTCCACTAGCCCAGTCTGAGGCTCCAGAGATATGTTTCCTTCTGCTGTCACCAATGACCAGGCACTTAATTATGTGTTTATAAACAAGTCCCAGCAGTCGCGGGCACAGTTTCGGGGGGCCACCTTTCACTTGTGCTCCAGCTCCTGGAGTCTCTGCATAATTTCCCAGCATAGTTTGTGGGATCCTAAATGAAACCCGGTGCCTAGTTCTTTGATTTTTAGAATTCATCATTTTACTCCCCCTCTGCTTTCATTTTATAACCTCGAAAATAGCCAGGTGGCCTACTCTCAATCACTTAGGGTTAATTGGTCACTGTTTATTTATAAGCTTCAGTCCTCTCTGCTTCTAACATCTGCTTCTTGTACTCAGTGTTTAGCATCTATCACTGTTCATTGTTACCTCTGATGAGGCCGGTTGGTCACCAGTGCAATGTTTCAGTCAATCTTTAAGTCATTTTTTTCCATGCTGGCACATTGAACAAATGTTTGTTGAATAATGACTGGATTTGGTTGGGGAAAAACTATAGGCTCATGTAAAGTCCATGGTTTTTCATAAATGTAGTGCTAAATTTATCTGTTTATGTTATTGATTACCATTGCATTGACCTAATTATTGTAAAGAAAGATAATACAGAGTTCTTTTATTGTCAGCTGCAACAAATGACTGCCGAACAGTTTGCTCCTACCTTTTACCTTGGCATCTCCCATAATTTTTATATATAATTTTGTGGGCCGAAAACGGGTCCTTCCAATCTCATGGGCTTTGCAAACCTGAGACAAAACTATGAAATTGACCCAAAATTGAACTAAAATATTTCCCTCTTCGGAGAACATATACATCCCACCCCACCCTAGAGACTTGTAGAGTGACCTGCAAGGCATCTTGGCTGTACACTGGGTGGAGAAGTATCTTGTTCAATTGCCCAAAAATAGTTTAGTTAAGATGTCCTCCAGAAGACCATGGAACCTTTATCAAGAAGCTTTGTCCTGCCTGTCAAAAATATGGCTCAAAGTGGCAATCCGAAAGGATTTTGTTCTCTACTCCCAAGAAGCGTGAAACTGTAGCCCTTCCAAATGGAGAGAGTAGGAAAGAAATTATAATATAAATACTACATCCGAAGTGGTGACCATATCTGCCATTTCTAATTCAGACAATAGCTAAAAGTGTTTTCAACCACTCCACTCTCTACTCTCTGATTAAAAAAAAATAAAAATTACCAGAAGTGGAAGTACCTACTATGCACTCTATGTCTTGAGTTATTAGAAAGAAGTTTTAACTCTAAAGAATCAGGTCTGCACTAGCTGCCAACAGTGGTTCCATGCTTCCTTGTAGGCAGTCTCAGCCACAGCCCAGGAACTCAAATGCAAGTGGAAATGGGAACTCGGCTTGTCTCAGCGTCAGTAGACTTGTCTTTACAATGAAAGACAAGACTTATTTGCCAGACCTATAAGGGAAACACATCTGTTTTGTGTACTGCCGAGAACTGGTCTGTGGGCAGGGTCACTCAGCGAAGGGGAGGCCCTGCAGGCTGGAAAGAAAGGCCCTCATGGAACAGAGGGTGCCTCACAGGCAGGACACGTGGGCATGCCAGGATGCCCACGTTTTACCAAATGCTCTTAGAGGCTGCCTTCGAAAAACAAACTGGTTTTTATCCAGCACTGATCGTCCCTTTTAAGCTGGTCCTGAAACCTATTTAAACTTTGCCAGTCACATTTCTGGGGATTGATACCAAATCAAGATGGGCTGATTGACACTGATTTGTAGTTTATACAAAGCAGGAAGAGTGCATAAGTTTTCCATTTGATTTCCTAACAGAAAAGCATCTGAATCTGGATATGTTCATTTATAAGTGAAATCTTGAGGTTTATTTATTTATGTTTGTCAGTTCCTTAAAAGGAAAGAGAGGAAGGAGAGAGAAACCAATTGCCTTTGCAGCATATGTTTGATAAATACACTCCAAATGGAGCAAAATGAGTTGTTTCAAATAACCAAAATGTTTATGTCCCCAAACTGTCTTGGTAAGCTTAGTTGACTGGTCTAAGAAGACAGTAATTTAATTAGGAAAAGGAACTAGGAAATTGCATTAATTTAGTGACTTAAGTATGAATATTAAGGTGAAAAAAAAAACCCTAAATGTACATCAGCCAGATGCTTTTTTCTATTCATGAAATATAGCTTTTTCTTTGTTTCCCTTTTGGCATTCAGAAGAGTTTAGAGGAGCTGAGGAAGAAGAATGATCTAGTTAGAAGCAAAAGCTTACACCATGCAGCTGGCCGTGTTAAGCTTATTCTTTGTACTTTCTTGCTCTAAACATTCTACACTTTCAAATTCACTGTTCTGCATTTCATCTATTTTACTAGAGACATGAAAATCAAGTATCAGACCACTGACCTTAAGATATCAATCCTTGGAATGTCCCATCTTATAAAAAAAAAATTGTTGTTCTACTGGTTACTGCAGTAGGTGTCAGGAACACAAACTCAAAGTTCTGGCTCACGTACCACTCTTTAGTTGAATTCTCAGAAGGGTTTCCACCTACAAAATGTGCATATTGATTCCCATCTCAGAAGGCCATTGGGAAGACTATCCAAAGCTCGGTTTGGTACTTGTGAGCTACTGCATGGTACTTGGCATACGTGCTAGGCTCTAAATTTGGCAGTGATGGGGGTATATGCATTGTTCTAGGGAATTTTAGGTAAGAGGAAGTCAGAGCTTCTGCTCTAATCCTTCTTTTTCAGTGTGCTGTTTGAGAGATCTAGTGTGTTTCTTCCAGCTATTTGGAAGCAACAGAGAAGGCTGGGTGGGTCCCCTAATCACAAAAGAAATGAAAACTGTCATTGGAGAACTGTCATTGCTGCCCAGGGGAAGAAACATGAGTTTAGTAAACACGGTAAAGATTGCTATAGAAACAATCAAAACAAGAGTAATTTAAGTTTTTCCTTTGCCCCAACTTAAAATAATGAACAATACACCAGAGGCAGATTTCTCATGAAGATAGAGATATGCAACTTTCTGAGCCCGAATTGCCTTGGCTTTTTCCAAATCATTATTTACTTTTAGGCTAAATTTTGTGTTATTTTCCTTGGGGAGGGCCCTCAAAATTGTGTCATCTTCAAGCTGCGCAATACCCAGGCCTACCACCCTGTGAAAGTTGTTGCCAATTAATTTCCTTCATATTAATACTGTTGCTCTTCCATAATGAACTTTTGCTTTCAATTTTGAATGCAAAATTTGGAACCTGATGTGTGAAACCAGCAAAAAACAGTGGTCGTCTGATTAATCGGCAAAACTCTCCCTCACCAAAAAACTCTGAGCATTGGAATAAGTTCACTCAGCAGTACAACAATTGATCACATCTGGGTATTACTTACTCGATTATGAAGCATCATTTGAAAACATTTTAATTGACTGTATTAAAAAGGGTACATAAATGAATAGCTGGGCGAATTACTAAAAATTGAAGACATTCTTGCAATAACAACTCATGTCTAAATGGGAGACATTACCAACCTTCTAGAAAGACCCCTTGTACACTACCATTTGTTTACCCTTCAATTTTGTTTACTTGAACAACTTCAAACCTTCAAATACAAAGTGATACAATACACCCTGCTCACCTTTTAGCAAGGTTCATCAGGTGTTAACCTTTAGCCACATTTGCTTGCTCTTGAGTCCCACCCTGCCCTCTCTTCTGTTTGACCTGGAGAGAACCACTGTGACAGCTCACTGCTAAAAACACCGAGCATTTTCTAGGAGCAGGGCGTTCTCCTATATCACTGCCATACCGTCATTACCATAAATCAAATGCTGTTTCAGTGACATCATCTGATATCCGGTCCATATGTAACCCTCTCCATTGTCCCCCGAATTTCTTTTGTAGTTTTCTATCCATTCAGGATTGAGAGTTCTTGTATTACTGCTACTTATCAGTCCCATAAGTGTTCTCGATTCTGTAACTGTCTCAGCACCATTTTGGTCGTCAGTGCATTAAAAACAAAACTAATGTCTTACAGAATGTCCCAGAATTGAGTCAGGAATCTGGGTCTCCTGACTTTGCTACTTGTTGTTCCTGTTTATTTCTAGTCCTGAAGGTGGCGACTTCAGAAGTCACAAGCAAGACCGCTACATAACTGGGGGACCTGTGCCAAGTGACAATTCAGGACCTCTCGTTCAAAAACCAGGGGAAAGTGCTGCTTAAGATACTAAAATGCAACACTTTTATTTTTGAGAACCTGTTATGACTGTGAGACAGGATACAGATGGCAGTAATTCATGACTAACAACATGACTTACAAATTGCAAAAAAGGTCACATTTTATAAAAGTAATACTAACAAAGTTGATCCTTTATTAGTGATGAATACTAATATGATATGTTGATTGATTTTAAACCTTTGCTGACTCTTTTCTGCCTATGAATTTACTAGATTCATCAAATTTATACCTTTAACAACTTTATTTTCAAGAAATATAATTGAAAGCAATCATTCTTGGTAAATGAAAGGTAGCAAATTATTTTTGATAATTTTTAACGTTAAGAAGAATCTTTATTTACACCAATGCAACAATTCCTATAGCCATTAAGAGAATTTTCTAGGCTGTGGCAATATTGGGATAACCTTTTTTATGTTATTTGGAAATATAAACTAGTATATTTAAAGCAGAAGATTCTTAAGAAACAATTTTCTCAAAAGGTTTCACTCTATACAACTCAGTTTTGGGTAAGTCTGAACCTAGTTTTAAGAGTAAATTTATACAGTGGAACTTCAGTGTTTCTTCTGACGTTTTACAAAACCTGTGGAGGTCACACAGGAAACTGAACATGGCTTCCTGGTGGTTTGTGTATAATTCGAATGCCTGTCTATGCATGATGTCACCGTAGCTTCAATACCAGAGAAACGCCAGTCTTCAAACCACTTTCCTGTTAATAGTTGGCTAATCCTACACTTCGTATAAAAATAGTATTCTTTTCTACCAAGTGTACTGATTTTTTAGTTTAAGTTTTTATTTCTGAACCTGTGGATGTATTTTTTTGCTATGGGGCAGCAGTTTTTAAAGCCAGAGATTCTAAACTCTGAAGAATTCTGAGTAACTGCTTGCTCTCTTTTATGGCAATGCTCATCTGTACACTATTATTTAGTGGTAATTTACTCACAGAGTTTCCTGCCTGGGCGCCAGCAGCTCCCACCCTGGATGCATGTAATTGAAATGCCTGTTGTGCATTCTCTCGCTCGCTTGGGGATCCTGGGTATTCAGGACCACGCTAGGCTTGCATGTGTGCACGCTTGGCCATCTGTGCAGCGTGTAGGCTGTTTACTGCCCTCTGTCCCCATTCGCCTGAGTCCATGCACGCTGCTCACTGGCGTGTCTGCTCTGCTCACACATGTGCTCCAGTTCTCCCACCACATTTCGCTCACAAGACACACATTCGAAGCTAAAATTATTGAAAATTCCAAGAGAGAACAGTAAAGCATTAAACCAAATTTGGCCTCTTCTGAGGGTGGGCCCCTGGGACTGCACAGGTCACTCACCCATGATGCTGGCTGGCCTTAGGGACTGGTTAAGAAATCATCCTCAGGAGATCAGGAACAAGCGAGGACGTGTACACACACATGTCCTCACCAGGGCCCATGGCAAGCTGGAATATCGAAAGCTCGTGGGAAGATGCCTGCAAGGGGCAGAGGTTCTCACAACCAGCAGGCTCCAGAATCACCCAGGGGGTGGAAATCCAGGTGGCTGAGCCTGACCCTAGTTTCTGACGAGAAACTAAGCCCACTAGGGTGGGCCCTGCGTTCCCACCACAGTCCACAGTGATGCTAATGTCATTCCTACAGTAACTGCCCTTTGAGACCTCTGCCATTGGAGACAGTGGGATCGGTAGCTTATGTTCCATTTTTGTCGGGAGCAAGCAAAAAAGTCCAGATTTTATGTGAAATCACCCAATTTAAAAAAATATTTACTTGAAAGTTTTCAAACATCAAATAAAATATATTTGTAGGTGGAATTTGACTAAGTGGTTCTTACTTTATAACTCTCCCACCAAGAACTTAGGTTAAGTTAGACAGAGGTAACACTCAAGGCTGAGATGTTTGAAAGTCTGGTAGGAAATTGGGTTGGGAGCACAATTTTTAAAAAGCCATAATGAATGGAAGTAGACCGAATTATTCTTTTAGATAAAACTATTACTATTTTTCCTCTAGACTCTAGAAAAAAGCACACATGATAAGAAAATGCATCAATATCTTGAGGCTTGCATTATTAATTAAAACACTGCTCACAAACCAGGTAATGAACTTCCCACTGTGGGTAGGAGTTAGGAGGCAAAAGAGAGATAGTCTATCTTACTCACGTTACACCCCGTCTCTCCGCCCCCTTCCTCTTCTTTCCCTCCAACCCCCAAACTTCCCTTTTCCACCCATGCTGTAAACCGGCAGTGCAAATTCAATATTCAACAGTTACAATTAGGATAGGGAAGGAGAATTGAAGTCGTCTTTTTTACAAAGTGAAAAACTACAGCTGATTTCCTTTTACTTAGCAGCAATTAAAACACATTTGTGAATTTATAAATATTTTGGAGCGTGGCTCTGCAAGTGTTTCTAATTTGAGCAATGACAGGTGTTTGTTGTTTAAAATAAATAGCAATCCTGGGGTCTTTTACTTAGGATTCAAAATATGTCACTGTGGAAGAAGGAAGTTGAATGCCAGCTAAATTTGCTTCAAAAACAGGTAGCGATACACTCTGCTTCGTTAATGCCGTGTGGGGGCAGCACATGAAGAAGCGCCTACTATGAGCCAGGAGCTCTCTGGCTTGCCTGCATTTCACCTTCAGAATAATTCTGAGACCTAGTGCACAGTAGCTCTGTGTGTTATGGATGAGAAAACTGAGCTCAGAAGGGTTAGGTGACTTACCCGAGGTCACCATGCCAGGAAGTAGTGGAGAGGGAATTCGAACACAAAGCCATTACCCATCAGGGAGGCCGCGGGTGACAACCCTGGCCTTGGTCAACCACAGCTCAGAGGACCATGACCCCAGGAGCTGTCACGGAAGAGCCAGGCCAGTCTTCCCTACAGACGAGGGGGAGGGGGAACTTCCGGCTTCAAGGGAACAATCAGTGAAACGTCTTCCTGTGTTTGTTTTCCACGGACAATGGCAAGATTAAATCCTAGACTCTGAAGTCAGACTATTTGTATTCACACCCCATCTCTGTCACGTAGGACTGCACTGAGACTAAATTAGATGGTAAAGATAAGCCACCGTACGCTCTATGTGGTAGCTTGGAAATGGTCAATATACCTTTGGGACTATACTGTTGTTTAGTTTCAGGGGATCGTTGGAAGCTCCACCACGCCCAGGTATCTTACCTACACAGGAGCCACATCTGAAGCCACAGCAGGAGAAATTTAAGTTTCGAAGATCACTGTCTCCTGTTCTTCTTTTCAGAGTCAGTTCAGGTGTCATTTCTCCCAGGAAACTTCCCCAAACATCTACACAACTGCCTAGCTTCTGGTCATCAGATTACACACCATATTAAAGTAAATTATATTTGACTACGTGGCAATGTTTATTGATTTGATTTCTGCTGTGCTTAGACTGCGTGCTCTCCGAAGGTAGTGTTCTTCTGTCTCACTTGCCTGTGGGTGCACCTAGGAGTGCCAGCTCTTGCCTTTATAGGCTGGCCTAGGGTCCTGACTCTGCAAAGCAACCTCCCTACCTGGAAAGCATTGCTGGGAATTTCCAACGCTGTTGCTCCATCTGGCACGCACCATGGCCCTGGTAAATTCTATGGACATACCTGCCCTTCCCTCTGGGTGTCAGTTTCTCTGTCCACCGTGATTATCATCTGCCAGCTGCTGTTGAAACACATAGCAAAACTGAACAGTGGTTTGTGAGCACATGGGGAAAAAGTTTTTCTCTTTCTGTCTGCATTTTGACTTGTTCTGGAATTCCCCAAAGTAGGAAGGGTAGGAATGATGGGAAGTGGGAGGGGCCTGCCTTATGTGAAGGCAACATAGGGTGCATTGTCTGCGGAGGATTAAAACAATACCAACTAAGCATTGACCTGCTTGTTACTATCACAACACACTGGTGATTCTAACAATGATAAACTACTCCCAGGAAATCATCTTTAGTTGATCTAAATTCTAAAGTGGTAATGACAAATGAGTTCTAATAAGAACAAAACAACATCAATCATAGTAACGTAGGCTTCACGTTAACAAGTGTTGATGAACATAGTATTCTACAAGAAAGTCCATTCAGAAAACTCCCACTTACACGGCCAGTTTCCAAACACACAGATTCGGCTACATAATCTCATTTGAAGAACAAGGAATTGTTCGGAATCAGCAGAGCCCACTTCGGGTGCAGTTTTTCTTCAGTTCCCCAAACACGACATACTCCTGCCCTTGAACAGCAGGTTCGAAGTGATGACAGCACAGTGACTGTGAACGTGAAAAGACAAAACCTGAGTTCCATTCGGTCACTTGGACTTTTCTGTGTTCGAGATTTAAAAAACAATGAAATGGAGTGCAAACTGCGAGTTTTGTTTGGTAGGTGTAAATTTTAGTCCATATACTAAATAGCTTTCTGTATTTTTAATTAAAGAATGAATCAAGACAATAACGACTATAATAACAATTACTATTATTACATGATTGTTACTGAGAATCATTTGATTGAGTTGAGGAGTATTAAAAAGAGACCTGTAGCAAATGTCAAACATCTTAGGTACTCACTCCATGTAGTCACACTCCTTGGCCATGACATCTTACAAAGGCCGACCTTTCAGAAATGACTGAAAACCAAAAATTCACTTAACAGAATGTATACGCAGAAGTCCACGTCACTAAATATATACTGAATATACACTGAATATATTACTAAAATGCAGACCAGGGGCAACCAAGTCTAAGCTGGAGACAGAGGTCAAAACCCTCATTTTTAGGTCAAGCTTGTCCTGCTCCTGCCCTCCTCCATTCCCCAGATTTCTCAAAGGCTCTGGTGCACTGGCTCCTGGGGAGCCTGCCGCACAGGTTCTCCCGCTCACTCAGACGTGAGGGCACACTGCCACTCACCTGTTCATGCAGCTTAGGCTCAACCTGGGACCCTCCACGTTTGTAACCAGGTCAAGTACAGAGCCCAAACAGAGCAGATAGACAGTAAAGGTGTTAAAGGGATACTTGAAAGGGTGAAATGCATGCAATTAAACCACACCAACGTGAGCATGTTTAATCAGATCTCTTCCTCCTTCCTGGACCAGGAGAGGGAAGGGAGGATGGGTGGGTGTCTGGGAGGTAGTATCAGGGACAAGGCTGGGCTAGTCCCTGTCACCCAGTTTAGTTCACTTCTCAGCCTAACCTGCCTGATGCTTGCGTGGGGTCGTGTTTCAAGAGCTGCTCTGCCAAGGACTGAAGTTGAGCAACCAGCAAGGAGAGTCCCTTTATTGTTGTCTCTCTGTTTCCATAGCACTTTGGGTTTCATGCTTTGCAACCATTAATTATTTATTCCACAAGGCACTCTGGAGAGATGTAGCAGACTAGGAAACACGCGGAGCAAGATGGAGCGCCTTGCGGGGTCCGTGGAGCACTTCAGTGGGAGGGAGGATGGATGACTGGCTCAGTGGTTTCCACTCCTGCCTCTGGGCCCCACGGCCCCCTCTCAGTCTTTTCTGCTGGAGGTGAAGAACCACGGTCTGGCTTCCAACAGTTGAATTCACTCACTTGTGCTTAATCATAATTGAAGACTTTCAGGAAAAGGATTTTAGTCTTTCGAGACTAATTTAAGATAAGGAAAAAGAAGCAGCTAAGTATAAAATGTTCAGTCTTGACTCAGTTTTCCCTTCCTGACCAAGTGGTAACCAGGAGTAAAGCAAGATTTTACTGACCCCACTATCTTGACCCCTAAGGACGTTTGGATGTAGCAACAGGGCAGACAACACTCAGCAAACAAGAATGTGAGCACAACTTCCAGAGTTTTGTGGGGACTGCCAACAGCCTTTGTTAGGCCTGCGACACCACCCACTGCCTCCGGAGTGTCTCCTGCCACCCTTGCAGCACCCTCAGGGAGCCCAACAAGTTCCAAGTGCAACTGATAAGGCCCCCTCTCCTCCAGCCCTGTCCCCACCCACCTGACCCCCACACACGGACCGAGAACGATTCTAAGAAAAGGCTAAGAGAAAGACTATTATACTTCTTCATCTAAAAGGCCACCATGGCTAAGCCAATCAGGTTGTGCAATATCCATTTACCTCAGTCACTTCCAGGAGGTCAGGACAAGTCCTAGGGCCACAGCAACCTTAGAGGCACTTGCGACATGTAGTTCAGCTGTGTATTCAGGAATAAGAGGATGTGGTTTTGGTAAGAAGTCAGCAGTCTCTGCCACACTCAATCCCATGCTCGTGCCCAAAGCGACCACAATGTGACAATGTCCCTGTGTGTGTGTTGGTAGGGAAAGGGTGGAAGATGGAAGAGCAGATAGGGTCACCAGTTGCTTCCACAAAAAGAAGTTTTGTGGCTTCTCAAGATAAAATGGCAAAACCGCATTGTATACTTTCAAGTGGCTTCCCTGCTTTTGTTTGTTTGTGTAATTTTTTATGGACTGAAACTACCACTGGGCACACATATTCCTTCCATTATATGTCTAAAAATAAGTTTTGTAGGTCATTCTGTACTTAAACACGCAGTCTGCAGTGGTAGGCCAGATGCGTTCTTTCCACCTTTACAACCTGGGTATACCACTCACTTTATTTTGGAAGTATGTAGAGAATGAATCCAATCTCCCACTTTATTGATGAAACAACAATGTCCAAAGACAACGAACACAACTTAATCTGTACCAGTTCTCCCAAGTCTCCCAATGCTCAGGAGGCAAGCACTCTGAAATTCTTACCCGGGTATTTCATACAGTTCCTGGGGTGGTAGAATCTGATGTGTGCCCAGTACTCCCCTGCTCCACTGTTCCAACCTCTTACCAAAGTACCTGGCCATTGACTATCGGCAAGAGGCCCATGGAGAAATGCAGTTTCGTCCCGCCCATCAGTTCTCCACCAACGACTACACTAAACCCCAGGAACGCCAAAGCTGCGCTGTGGTCTGTAGTAGTTATTTTCAACCTACCCTTTTCATCTCATGGCACATGTAAACTAATGACTGAAATCCTGTGGCACACTGAAAAAACATTTTTTTGCCAGTTCAATAAAAAGAATAGGTATTATTATGATTCATTCACACCAGATGACTCTAGTGTTGGCTGTTGTCATTTTTTTTATTTGACAATCTCAGAGAAAAGAGGTCAGTGCCCCTGACTAAACAGTCAGATGTTGCATGTTTCAGAAGGTCTTTCGGCCCACCAGTTGGAAATCACCGGTCTATATCACTGTCTGGACCCTGACTCATGAATATTTCACAAATACATATTCTTACTCTCCAGCTTCACAACTTGTGATAGTTTGTAATGCTATTCAGAAAGCATTTGCTTATTCCCTCATTCCTTGTGACAGGAGAATATGTCCCCAACCACTGCTGTTGGTCTTAGCCACGTGACTTGCTTTGACCTCACGGCTGGCGAATGTCCTTTCCTACCCTTCATCTGGAGTTCGACCTCATAACCTGTTTTTGCCTAAAGGAGATGAGTGTACATGATCCATGCTGAGGCCTGAATGCACGTAGCATTTTAAGGTGGTTTGTCTACAGATTTTAAGCAGCAATAGCCAACTTACATCCTCCTCTCAGGTCTTAAAATCAGTCCCTCAGGCTAAGCCATCAGGGACTTAGGTGGACACCAATCCACCTTTTCTAGTGTTTATCCACCACCTCTGTCCCCTTATGACACTTCAAGACTAAACCAATCAAAATGAAGCAAGGACCTGAATATAGCTTGGGAATTCACCTTGGGAACTCGACTTGGCTATTCTAGCACACTTGTCTAATAGGGACCTACCCATGTTCTTCATGAGTCAGCCTGTAGAATTTCTTTGAAAAATATGGTGTTTGGAAATACAACTTCAGAACAAGTTTTACTACCACTTTAAAAGCGCAGCCTTCACATTTATTTTTAGAGAAACGTTCACTCAAGTTTTCTCTATGTAATTAAGCTCTCATGAATCATGGTGAGCTTTCACATAAGTGAGCTTACCCCCAGGGTTAGTGTTATCTTCACTGGCAAATATTTTACCAAGAAGGCATTTGTTTCAAAAATAAACATTTAATTTGGATGAATTTTAATAGCCACAGTGCTTGATTCTGATGAAAATGTTTACTAGCAGCATTTCTGCTTTGGAACCATTTGTTTCTATTATTTTGACAGAAACAAAATTTGGTTGGTTGTTGTTTGGGATGTGAAATGGTTTTGTAAACATTTCAGCTTGATGTTCAGGCAGGCGTTCACAATAGTTCTCCAAATAAATGGGAACCACTGTTTTTCTATTCACTATTTCAATAAGAAAAGTTCAACCAGAGAAAGGAATTGCGAAGCACGCATCATAAAAACCTTAAAGGAAACTGCAACAAAAGTTAGTAAACTGTAAATGTTTCTGCAAAGGTTTGAATTGTCTTCTTCCTGTAAATATTTGTCTGTACAGTAAAGGAATAAAAAATCAAAAAACAAAAGTGTTTCATCTTATTTGTGATGTACAACAGTAACTATTACTAAATTCAGCAGACCTGCATTGTGCCTTATGAGTTATACATGAGGTGGAAAAGTGGAGTAAATTCCATGCCAACATATTAAGCAACATGGAAGAGACTTCTCTAATTACATCATTTTTTAATCATCAAAATTGAAAAATAAGAGAAAACAACTTCTGAAGAAGTCCATGGTCAATCAGCTGAATAAACTGAAGTCATTCTGTCAGCTAGCATTGATTGGATTTAGCAGGATGAAATTGACTTTGCTGCAACTCCACCCACTTCACAAACTAATTAAAAAAGCACATCAGCGACATCTTCAATCAGCTCAGGAAGATAAGTGGGCTTCAAAGCAATCAACTACAAAATTGTCAAGAATGGCAGTGGATCCTCATAGAAAGTTACTCATATCAATCAAAGGAACCCAAATTCAGAGCCATTTGCTTCATTTGGGGGGACCTTGTTGAACAATGTGGTTGACTTGTAAGAAAGAAAACCACACACAAGCAGGCTCTCTATATAAGCATCCAAGGTCTCACTCGACTTCAGTCCACCTAAACTCCCATCAAGCAAGAGTTATAACAATGCTTGGATCAGAAGGGCTTGAAGGGTCACTGGGCAAATTGTTTAAACTGTTCAGAAATGTACAAGCTCCTATAGTCCTTAAATGAAACAGAAGGTTATTAGATTACCATTTGCATGAGCGCTGGCTGTGAGTCAGTAAAAGACCTGGCATTGTGAGTTCATCATTCTCTTTACCGGCTAAGACATTTTCTTTGTTTTTGAACAGAAGAATGAATAAAAGGAGCACTTAGGACACAGATAGTTTTTTCTTCTTTCTATGTATTTCCACTCTCAAAGTAGTGGAAATCTAATTTCTTTATAAAAGATATTTAACTATTCATAGCTGTATTCTATTCACAATCTTAAGTAAAAGATTCAAGGCAAATATGAACATAGAAATTTCTTTGCTTGAACTCCTGGACAAAAACAAGAAATTTCAAAAGACAGGGGGGAAAATAAGAAAGAAAAGACAGATGACACAGGAGACTCCAATGCCTACTACGTACGGTGTGTTCAGGTCACCCTGATCGACCTTTAGTGATAACCACTGTCCCTCCCTGCCTCCCTCCTTCCCTCCCTTCCTTCCTCCCTCCTAATTCCTCTATTCCTAACTTTTTCTATCCTTAGTGTCTCTTCTTATGGCTCAAGTCTTTATTCAGAATTATTGTTACTTTATACACATGAAAATAGGTTTAAACCCTTAGACAATAATAAACTTCCATAAAATGCCTTGACTTGCTGATTTACCGGGTGGCATAGAGGGATAATCAGGGCAGCTTGGGTAATAGGAGCCATTCCGAGAGCTTCGGAGCAGAAGCCATGTGCCCGCTAGCAAGGAAGTGCTTCACCAGTGTGACAATGGTGACTGCCATGCCAGGGCATATCTGCTCTGTGTCGGTGCTGACTTTCTTTTCTGCAACTGTGTATAAACCTTCTTGCACTCAGAAATTTATACCTAGGAACCAAGAAATTTAAAGGATTCATTGGATTTCTGAGCTGAAAGATAGTAGAGATTAGGAAGCCCAAGCCCTGGTTTTAGAATGAGGAATCATGAGCAAAATCCTGGTGCTCACAAAGCTCTTTGTGGCAACTCAGGCTAGATCTAACATCTTCTAAACTGTACAATATTCTTTTTCAACAGCATCAAGGACAGAGTACCTATTACACTAAGTAGATTCTCTATCACATTGGTCTACAGCTAGGAGAAAATCAATTTCAGGCTATCGACCAGAGAATTAAAAGTCTTACTTAAGATTTGAAATGTTATTGGTTCTCATGAAGACACGGATTTCCCTTACATCCCACTTCTCCATCACGACATTTGGAGAGATAACAATAGTAATGCTTTTTTTATACCAGAGAGAGAGAGAGAGAACTGCTGAAACAAACAGAAAGTAATCCTTTCACAGGTCTGCTTTGTAGAGGTCACACAGGAAATTAACCAAGGAGACACACAGTCCTCTCCAGTTGTATTTCACTCCTTCGGGTGCCATGATGGTATTATAGGAAGAACCTCATCTTTGGTGGCAGACGGATGTGGTACAAATCTCAGCACAGCCATTTTGCAAGCCGTTAAAACTTCGAGCTAGTGTTTAATCTATTTAATTCTCAGTTTTATAGCTATAGCTGTAAAATCAGAGTAGTCATACTTGCAACTTGGTTGTGGTGGGAATTAAATAAGATAAGTCACCAACTTCACCTGCCTGTGGCTACAACATAATATTACATTTTCTTTTCACGTCTAGACTATTATGATCTGAATTCTTTCCAGCCAACTCCTGGCAAATTGCCTCCTCAAAATATTCTCAGCGTTTCCCAGCCTCCTGACTCTCATGCAGTCCTTGGATCGTCTATGCTACTGACAAGCTCATTGAGAGCACTCCCCTTTGGGGGAGTTATTTTTTTACTGTGGGGCTCCACAGACTCCTCCCTGGTTTTGTTAAGTGGGAAACCCCATTTCCCATACCACACCTGGGGGGGGATTAGGGAGGATGTGGTTTACTCCAGCTTAACTGAAGTTTAGGGCTGTAGGTAACAACTCACAATTGCTACCATTCTATATGCCCAGATCCTACCTTAGATCTCCTTGGCAGATGAACACCCATCCTATCTTCCTGCCTTCGTCCTTATACAGATGTTACAACACTGGAAGTACACAGCCTCTCCCATGCCTAGAGTCCAGGACCACCTTCACTTCCCCACCTGGAATCCCACAGAATAAAAATGGCCTCTCCACCAATCCTAGGGTCAGCTCATGTCCAGCCCTAGAATTTCCCTCTTTCAGAATGATTGACAGGGACTAACTTTTCAATGAAGGCAAAATCACCCCCTACTGCAAATAACTTGGCCCAGTGGCTCCTATGTAACATTGGTAAGAGTCATCAGGATATTTTTCAAAGCCTGTCATGGTTAATCTTAACACCATATGTAGCACAAGAGTAACAGTTCAAGTTGCTAAGATGGACATAGGTTTTTCTTTAACTTTCAAAGTATTTATTTTGTAATGAAATACAAAACATGGCAAAGTATACACTACTCCAGTTATGGTTTGTTCTCACCTTCTGATTTCCTGTGAGCAAGGATCAATCCCACCCACCCCAACGCACACACACACACAGGATCTAATAATGAAAAAATGGGAGGGATCCAAAGACAAATAAGAGCCTGACCTTACAAAGAAGAAATGTTTTACAAACCCATAAGTGATAGGGTTTCAGCCTAAAAAATAACTTTAACCTTCAATCTACCATAGTACAAAGTGATGCTTGTGGCTGTTGTTTCTTGTAATTAGTATTAGTAAAATACAATACTAATTTGCAATATCCAAACAAAGAAAATGGAGATCAGATACTAAATCTTAGGTGATAGTTCTCAGGAAAAGGAAAAGCAAAATATAGCTAAGGTTGTAGGACATGAAGATAAAGATGATTACCATTTCTTAAGTGTCTATTCCCATACACTTGGCCATTTACACCAACTATTTACTTTCACACAATAACCTTAAATGTTAATCATCATTCTCATTTTACATATGAGGAGAGCATGCAATTTGCCCAAGAGACCCAGGCAATAGAGGACAGAACTAGAATTTATGTCCAGTCTATTTGACATCAAAGTCAATGATCATTCTTATATCTATAAACATATTTTTTGTCTACCACCTAGTAATGAAGATGGTGATACTGAAAATGAGAAAAATAAAAAAAATAGAAGACAAGGAGTTTTACAGTTTTATAATAATTCATGTATTTAGAGTAAGAATATGTGCTAAGGGTAATGCCAGAGTATTCATTCTTCCCTTGAATTTCAATGCAGTGAGAACAAATCCCATTCATTCATTCATTCATTCAAGTAATTTAGCCAGCATTGCTTGGGCAACTACCATGTGGCAGACATGGTTAGATGACATAAAGTTATACACAAAAAAAAGTTTTTTAAAAATCTAACATCTCTAAAATTCTATTGATCTTCGAATCTACTGTGGGGAGAACCGACAAGAAAATCAGTAGGTGCTCTGTGCTGCTGAAAGCACTCTAAGCAAGGTAGGCAGAGGGTGATGTGGGGAATCACTGGCCCAGACTAAGAAAATCTCCATAGGACACTGATTCAGAATCTGGACTCATTAACTAGGTGGACTACAGAAAGAAGTAGTCCACAGAACTTCTTTCTTCAGTCTAGAGAAAGAAGAAACCATGTAGGGAAGGCTCTGAGGCATGAAAAGGCTTGGCACATTTGGAAAACTGGAAGTAGATTTCTTCAAAAATTGGGCAAGAGAATTTTGTACTCTGTGGTTTAGTGTCTTCATGTGTGAGTGAGAAATAATAAAAATACTTTTTTGTAGAGGTGAATGGTTTGAGATGGGTGAATTTATACTTAGCATGGTTCTTGGACATGAGTAAATGCTCAGTAAAAGTTAGCTCTTGTCATCATGGACAATTTAGCAGGCCATGTTAAATATGCTTTTGGTTAAGAGTAACAGAGCATCATCTGGGCCAAACTGACTTAACAATAAAGGAGACTTTTGGACTTCTGAGACACAAGGTCAAGAGTTAGATGACCTTCATGCACAGTTCAACTAGAGGTACAGTGAGCAGAAAACTAGTAAGTTTTTGATAACCAACTTATTAAAAGTAGTTGTTAAAATACAGGTTGGAGAAGGATAAAGAAGAAAGAGGAGAACAAAAGAAGAAAGAAGTGTCTGCAGATTTATGTGGTTATAAATACTACTATTGTGGCTAACTTCTAGCTATCAACATGATGAAGCTCACAAGATTCCTGAAAATGTAACAGTCTGCTGTCATGAGCTGGTTGGTACAAGCTCCCTCCAGTTTACCACTGGGTCTGACACTCTTTCTTTCAGATTCTCTTTACCTATGTGTGTCATTTTGACCTTAAAGATGACTTTTCTCATGATCCCAGAATGGCTACCAGGATATGATGCATTTTGTTCATGTGTGGGCAAGGGAGGGGTGCAGAAGGATTCCTACACTGTGGAAAAGATGTCTCAAATTTCTGATTGCACCTTTTTGGAAGTAGTCATTGTGTATCTCTCATTCAGACCTGTTAGAGTAACTGTAGTTGGGCCTGGGTCAGTCCCACTCAAATGGCATAAAGAGAGAATCGGAGTCCTCTATTAAAATCTGTTAGTGCTATTAGGAAGAGAACCAAAGGGGAGTGAATGCTGGGTGAGCTACCAGGAAATACTCAAGACAGCATGAAGAGTTTATAATTTATCAGGAGGATGATGCAAAGATACTGGGGAGGCAAGTCATTGTAAAATTAGTTTCTCAATATCAAATGGCACTCCTTATTTTAAAAGCAAGTGCTGTTTCATGGGAGATTACATCTAGGAAAAATATACATTGTGTTTAATATATAAAAACATATATTATGTTTTAACTTCAGATATTTTATAAGCAGCCAGAACCTAAGTTATAATGAGGCAATTTATGAGCATTTTCTTGTTTTTACAAATGATCATTTATTTTGTTTCTTAAGTTCCTGGCCATTTTGAGGGAGGTGGGGGGAAATAGATGAACTCAATTAAACCTTAACTGAATGGTAAATGGGGTGATGATTCTATTATGTCATTCACTAGATAAATATAAGCAAGAAGAAACTACAGGGCAATTAGCCCCCCTGAGAGATTCTAATATTTTAATAAGTCACAGAAATAAATTCTGAGCAATTAAGAGGATAAAACTCTATTAATTGTAATTTTCTCTTGCCTACATAAAAAAAATTGTTGTACATGTGTGTCTTCTTGCTTTTTTCTATCAAGTATTTCTTGAACTTTTTGCAACTTTTCAGCCCTTCACATTTGCCTCTGGCTGATTTTAAATTATGCTAATTGGAAGAGGGAAAAATGCTGGTAATGGAATAAAATGGAATGCTATTTCTTACAGCATCTGGTGCAATCTAAGCCATTTAAAAGTGCATCTTATGGAATAGACATCTGAATAAGCAATGCCAGTCTGATTACAAACAACATGGGTCTCATTAGAATACGTCAATCTGATTGCTAGGTAGTGATACACTGCAGATTACTAGGCCATAATCGCCTCTTACATATTATGTGTATAATATATGGTTTCTCTGGGTGTATGTTAAAGCCACTTTCTCTCATGGCTGTGTTTTCCAGCTCTACACAAAGCCGTGTCTATGTTCTCCTAAGTTGATTTTAACTGGGTCCTTAGGTCCTAATTCTGGTTTCTCCTAAGTATTCATCAGGTTTTCTACAGCAGTGTTGTAAACAAAGAATTATGTCCAAGGAGATTGCCAGAAACAAGATATGTCAGGGGTCTATTACCCATTCAACTGCAAGCAGTCGATGGCTGAAGGCACTTCCTCCAAAGGGAAAGGGTAAAATAACTGAGGCCAAAGCCCACAATATTGCTACAAGTCTTAATTAGGTTGTTGATGGAACTTTGCTGTGCCTTTTTTTTTTATTGTCAAAATCCATTTGGCTCTTTACTGTGAGTGGAAGAATTCAGACATCTTAGCCCAGGTCATGACTTTGGCTCACATGGTTCAGTTCATGATTTAAACCTCCTGTCAGGGCTCTGATATCAGGACTTGATATTCATACTCTCTAGTAGTGTAGTCTCTTCAACCCATTCTCCCCACCTCACATGTTTGATCCTTAACCAGTACTAAAGTCACTAGACCAACATGGAGAAAATGCAAATCTCCAAGCAGCTGCAAACTTAGAAAAGCACAGTAAGTACTCACTTAGCATCATCAATAGATTCCTGAAAACTCTGGCTTTACACGAAGTGACATATAACAAAACCAATGTCGTCATAGGCTAATTGACATAAGCCAGAGTTCAATTCCTAAGGTCTATTTCTGGTCACAAAAACATCACTAAAATTCTAAATAAAGACCCCAAAGACTTTTAATGTTAAACATGAAAATAAATGTGAATTATACATACATTTAAGGAAGAGGAGTAAAAACAAGTGAAATAACGAGCTTCCAACCTGCTTATTCCAGTTCAGGATCTAGGGTGGCCAGAGTTTTTCCCGACAGCTAAGGGCTAAAGATGGGACCCCACACTGAATGGGACACCCTTCCATTTCAGGGATACTCACACACACATGCTCGCTCTCTCTCTCTCTCTCTCTCTCTCTCTCTGAGACAGGAACAACTGAGACACAACATGTACCTCACATGCACATCTTTGAAATGCAGGAGGAAACCAGAGTCCTCAGAGAAGACCTGGGGAGATTGTACAAACTCCACACAGCCCAGAATCAATTTTTTCTCATCAACATTATGACAAAACAACACTGAACAAGTACCTGCAATGTTTGGAACCTGCTTTGGGGTGTTGAGGTAGGTGCATTGTGGCTGCGAGTCAGGAACTTGAGCTAGAAGTTGTGCGACACAGGATGCGTCTCTTTGCCTCTGTCTCCTTCACTTTTCTCCTTTGAAACCCCCAACATGTTTCAGAGAGCTTTCATTCCATGGACGCGTTAAAAGGATCCTATCTTCTAACATATTTGGAAAATGCTAGATTAAACTGGTGAAATTTGTGTCTCTGCTACAGGCCTTCTCAGAGGTACCTACTCAGAGGGTACCAGTGTGATGTGTGGATCTCCAAAAGTGTGTAGTGAAATGCATCACTGTTTTCCAATCTGTCCATAGAACCCTCCTGGCCACAACCTAACATCCACTGACTAATACTCATTAACATCTTGTCAACATAATGTTTTATCTAAATACCTACTCTCTTGTGCTGCATTTGACAGTATCCCTCATTCACATGGCCTTACTGGCCCATGTAAATATCTGTGTTTACATGCTTTCCTTAGACTTGATTTCACTGGATTCGCAGAGGACCCTGGCAAAGTAGGGAGTCCTTATTATCATTTTAAAGATTAGTAAACTGAGTTTCAGAGGGGTGAAGTGCTTTGCCTAGCGTCCGCAGCTAATGAATAGCTGAGGCAGGGTCCACAGAAAGTCTGCACTTTTATGTCATATTCAACCTCTACTTCAGTTCATTTTCCTCTTGCTTTTGGACCCACCCTTTCTTTCTATTTAATTAATGACTAGACTGTCTTTGTCACAGGCTGTCTTCAAAATGAGGAATGGCACTTGAGAAGTGCTGTCCATGACTTTTATGCTTAGAACACAAAAATGATAATTAAAGAAAATCACTTCTTCTTCATTCACTGTATATCAGATGGTGATATCTTAGAAATAATGGATTATACTCTGCTTTTAGGGAAAAGTAGATTTTGGAAATTAATTCTCACAAAACACAGTAAGATGAATATTGTACTTAAGTTATATTTTATATCACTAGGGCTTAACATAAATAATCAACCAGACACATTGGTCAAAAGTAAGCTACCTGGCAACAAAATATGCAGGTGGTGTGTAGGGAAGAAAGCACTGGCACATATATCTGCTAACCATGGCATGTACCATCACCATCAAACTGGAACAGTGGACTTGGTAGATTGGATGGCCTTCCCCACTGTGGTGGGCATCATCCAGTGTGTTGAGGGCCTGAATAGAGCAATAAGGAGGAGAAGGAGGAATTCCATCATTTTTAGCTTCTGTAATGAAGGACTCCAGATTCTTAGATGATAAAAGTTTATTTCTAGATCATATCACAGCCTGATAAAAGTCCAGAGTATCTTCTGTCATCTTTCCAAGCAGTGACTCCGGGATGTACGGTCCTTCACTCCTGTGAGGCTTCCATGTTGAGCATATGGTGTCTAAGTCTACCACGTAAGAGGAAGAGAAATTGGATGATTGCATAGGCTTTATGGCTGGGTTTGGAGGGCTTGCATTTCACTTCCTTTATCTCATTGGCCAGAACCTGATCACATGTGCCTATCCTAAAGGTTTGGGGGCTTGGAAATATAGTCTTGTGTGCACAATAAGAAGAACTAAAGCTGTTGAACAGCTAGTCTATCTCTACCACAAATACAAGGAGAACCGTACACCTAAAAGAGGTCAGGGAAAGCTTTCTGTTGAAGTAGAGTGCATCCCCAGGCTTATTCCCTGCATTACTGCTGAGCTGAGACATCTCATCTTCTCCTGCACTGGGACTGCAACTATGCTATTGGCTCAGTTAGTTTCTCAGGTCTTTGGACTTGGACTGAATTACACCACTGGCTTTCTTAGGTCTCCACCTTGCAGATCATGCTACTTCACAGTCTACAGAATTGCATAAGCCAATTCCTCATAAAAAGTCTCTCTCTCTCACCAGATAGATCTATCTACCTATCATCTATCTATCTATCTATCATCTATCTATCTATCTATCATCTATCTATCTATCTATTCATATACAGAGAGTTATAAATATATTTCCTACTGGTTTTATTTCTCTGGAGAATCCTAATACGGTTGACTTTATTTCCTTGCTAAACAAGTGAGGAAAAACATGCCCAAGCCTGGTCTTTTTGAAATCACAAATATGTTGTCAACCACCCTATATATTAAAACAGTTGATTTTAGAGAAATATTGAAGAAATAACCAGACATATCCAGCTTCTTTTCATTTCAAGGCCCTGTTGGTAACACTGAACAGCACAACCGCACCCTTTGAAGCTAGTTGCTCTTAAGGACTTCGGTTATTACATTATTATAAGTCTTGAGCCTCATTTTCAATTAAAAAGGGGTATATTCAACTGGTAGTTTATTTAATAAGGAAAGCATTCATGATGAGAACATGCATCCTTACTATTTTTGTATTGCAGACTAATTTGGAGCTTAATGACATTTCTGATCTGGTCTTTCTGCCCATCAAAACACAAAACATAATCATTAGCATTTGTACCAAATTTTGGAGTTCCAATGTACCCTCAAGGAGCCAAGGATCTAAAGATCCAGAGTGAAAACTCACAGTAAAAGGGGTAGCCGGCCATTTGGATCAATAGCAAAGGTGTTTGAGAGGATGTAGAACTTGGAATATTAGAAAAGACAGCTTATATCATCAAAAAGGCTCTTGAAAATAGCTACCATTCATTGATTTTTGGTTAGACACTGTGCTAATTAATATTTTAAGTCTTTTTTATTGTTTTATGCTATTACCATTGCCCCAATTTTTCTCCCTTTGCCTCTTCTTCCCAGTCTACTCCCCACTCCCAGTCAATCCCCACACCATTGTTCATGTCCATGGGTCACTCATATATGTTCTTTATCTAACACCTTTACCTTCTTTCAACCAGTTCCCACCTCCCCTCCTCTCTTACAGCTGTCAGCCTGTTCCATGTTTCTGGGGCTCTGATTCCATTTTGTTCATTAGTTAATTTTGTTCATTAGATCCAGTTACGAGTGAGATTATATGGTGTTTGTCTTCATAAAAGCTCTTGGCATTGTAATTGCCAGTCCGCAGACAAGGAAAAGGATACAGGTAAGTTAAGAAACTTGCCCCAGACTGAATGATGGGTAAGAGGTGGAGTCTGAATTCCAGCCAAAGTTCAGTCTCATTGAAAGGGAACAGGAAATCTCACAGAATCTAAGTCAGATTTGCTAATGCGTTGCTGTCAAGGGGGAGGCCCATTTAAGAGTCAGTACTATCTATCCTCTAAATAAGTATGCTGAATGCAATTAAGATTTTGTGTTTCCGCCAAATGACAACCGACAACTACTTAGCTTAGAACCATCATATCTGTGGTAGAAATCATTGAAGAGACAACTAGATTCCAGGTTTGAATATGGCAACTACTTTATTGTTTTCAAATGCAAACCCTTTGCATTTAGTTTGCTATTTTACAATTTTACAAACTAGGTATAAAAGACCATAAATAAATGACATAAGTTATGTGTACCTAAGTTTTATGAAGGGAAGAAAAATATCTTGACAAATTAAAACAAAATAGAAAATCTATGTCTAACTCAAGAGATTGCTCAAATTTTGGAACATGTATGAATGACTCTATGTTCAGTTAATTCCTTTTTCAGATGAACTAAATTATAATATGCCTTATACATTCTAATTTTAACCACAGTCCTTGCATATTCCAACATACTTGGAGTGATAAAAAAAATACACTTTTCAGTGTGTATCAATGCTTGATGTTGTTTGGAGAATGTTAAATAAGTGAAAATATTGCTTCTAGAACTTTCCTTGACTGGTCAGAATTTAAGTGTCTTCAGACAAATATTGAGGCTATAAGCTTGTATGGATTAATACACATATCCTTCACAGATTGAATACAAGAGGTCTCAAAACACACACACCAGCCGTGTAGTGAGCACAGCCTTTCTTCAAAGTAACTTTTTAAAACACACCAGAACATTTTATTCATAATATTGTTAAAAATAATTTGGGGCCAGTGGACACATGGTGAAGCTACTGGATTTGGTGCAGGGGGTCAGCTTAATGCTTCCTAACGGTAGATCTGAGCTCACTAGGGCCAGTACTCACTCCTGGGGCTAGACCCAGCCCCTAAAGCTGGCCTCCTGCCCTTACCTCTAGAGGAAAGGTGACCTGCTCAGAGATTCAACCTCATTTCTTTATACATATTTTTCAGGCATCAATGCATAGGCACATCCCTTTAAAAATATATTAAAGTCCCCCCAAAGGGGTGAATTAACTTTGTCACTCTGGCATAGTTATAAGAATACAATGCCATACACCCTGACGGAATGCAATAAATATTCACTGACGATTTTCTTCACTGATTCAACAACACAGGGTTCAGAATCTTTTGTTTCCCATTATTTCCCTGATTTGATGTTATAGCTTATATAAATGGCCACAGTTTCTGCAACCATAGCTTAGAACAAGCAAGGCAGCCACTCAGATTATGAAACATGGCAGTATGTTGGCTGGAGTTTGGTATACATATCATATCAAAACAGAATCTTCACACAGTGGACCTCAGATTCTAGAAGGCTGATGTACTTGTGTGGGCCATCGGAGTTAGCTCTCTATCAACAACTGTAGAACTTTCCATGTCATTGGGCACCTGAAATTGCTTGCAGCCATTTAATCCCAACTATGCTAACCTGGCATGTATTGTTCTGTGATAGTGGGAGACAAAGTATTAATCCAGGACACATCATCTCAAAGCTGACACGCATGTCTACGTTCATCTCCGAAAGCATAGGAATTGCATATATCTGTTCGCATTCGTCAAGTCCATTTATGCAGGAAAACGAAGGCTACTTGTACTCCATTTGGGGTTACTAAACAAATGCCATCCCCTTCTCTCTCTCTCCATCAAGGAACTGGTGATTCAGATGAGGCGTTCGGTCAGAATTCGTGACTTTGATGATGGATTGTCACTGACATGGGTTTATATTCTAATATTACTCCACCACTAAGGTGAAAACGCTTCTGCCCAAAGCTGTATTATTACCTATTAAGGTTAGTGTGGCAGCTACGAAATACAATATAAATACAGGACATTTAACATTTCCGGGTTGTCTGTCTAAGGGGATGGGCATGGTCTCCAGGCCCGCTACCTCGTGTGGCTCTTCATCTCAGAACCGGTGGAAAACCAGAACTTTCCAGGTGTAGCATTCCACAACATTCACAGGCAGTTCTAAGCATGAGGTTACACACGTGCACACACACGCACACACACTCACTCACGCCTATGTACACACATCAAAACAGATAGTCAGCTCATATTTAGTCTAGGAAAAAAATATATTTATATCACTGCAATGGCACACCCTGGGTAAAATGTTACTTCAGCAATGCATATCATAGGCAGCTCATAGGAACTGGCTTTGTTTTGCATGGTGGCACCTGACCTGGTGTCCATAGTAAAACCTGTAGCCTTTGGTCACTTGCTGCCACACCAATGCAGCAGTGACATACAGCAATGAGATATGGAAATACATATAAATAAAACCACAAGGAGTCTGGGAACAGGGGTTCTGCAGAGCTGGTGCTATGAGACAGTACGTTCCTCAGTGCCACCGGAGAACAGACGCCGAACCTTGAATGTCTGCTGTTTCTTTCACTGGAAAGGAGATTTGCAAGTCGTGCATTTACTCTTTGCAGGTGCTGCGTCTGTTTCACGTGTGTCTTTCCTCCAGAACTCGCACAGTAGCCGCAGAAGAAATCCACGGAGAAGGAAGTAAGCAGGGTGTGTTCCGTTTTCTTCTGTGGGCTTTGTAATCAACAGGAAGGGCTGTGAGGCCAAGATAGCAGAGTCTACTCCCTGGAGAGAGAAGAACAAGGCTTTAGACAAAGCATCAACTAATATTGCCAGCCACTGGTCAACCAATATTGCAAGGGAGTGTACAGGTACACAGGAGTTGGTATGACTCAGTAAGTAGTAGTCCAGGAGGGAGATCATGAATTCTCACTTCCTCCTCTGAAAAATGACAATGACCAAAAAATTCTGTATAGTCACAGCTTAATTATCACACTCTGAGGAAGCATTATTGTTATTCCTATTACACGGACGAGGACACTGAAGTGCAGACAAGCTATGCTACCTGCTTGTGGTCATAAATGCTCCAGTGGCAAAAGTGGGACAAGAACCCTCACAATCTGAATCTGTAGCTCTGTGTGAACAGCCTCTCTCTGAAATGAAAATTCTGACCGGTTATGGTTCAGCTGGGTAGGCTGAGAAAGATTTAGAGTTGGCGAAAGGCAACCGGTCTGGCGGTAACAGCCCGGGCACTAACATGCAGTTGTTTCAAAGCGGGAAGCTGTGTATCTAGGAGACATACAGGGTGGGGCAAAATTCAGTTTGCTGATGTGGGTACGTGAAACACCGAGTTTATCCTCAGATTATTTATTAATTGTTGTATTACTGCCCATATGAACTATAAACTTGCTTTTGTCCTACCCTGTATTTGGAAACATCCCAATCCACCAACAGTCAACAATACAACTGACAAAATAGAAACTAAGAAAATAAAGTATTGGGTGGATCCATACGATCTGCTCGGGACAGGCAGAGAGAGAGGGGACCCAGGGCCATGGGCACAACTAGAGTTTTGGTGCCACAGGGAAACTGGTCTTGGGGGCTGAAGCCCACCAAGAATGAATCTGCCGCAGATGCCCATCAGCGTAGAACTGAACAGGCTGGCACAGTGTAGTGAACGCGCTGGGGCTCCTCATTCACCAAAACATCAACTCAAAACAAAAGAAGCCATCTCTCTTTCCTTCATGACAACTGACCGCCGAGACTGCTTCTTCAACTACATTTCCCACCCCAGTGACCACAGTCACCAGGCTTGGTGGTTGGTGGCTTCCAGTATGGAGCAAGGACTAAGACCAAAATGTATTTGCACAGACAATTTTGTTTATTTTATTAAACCACCTATTCATTTGCTTGTGTGTATATATAAATAGGTGGTTTATTTATTGTGTGAGAGACATAAATAAATTTTATTTTCTTTGAGGGAGACGAACATTTTAAACTTCTAGAAAATACTTTAGTCTATTTAGAAAGAGAGAAATAAAGGTTTCTGATAAAATAGTACAGTAATTATAGAAACCAGATAGAAATTTTTAAGCAATTAAAAATTATAAATGGGGTGAGGGTGTAACTAGCAAGATCTTTAAGAAGCCACTTATCAACATCGTCATTTTGACAGTTACGGAAAATGAAAGAAAAGGAATCAGATCTATCGTTCTCACTGTGTCTTCTCAGGAAATCAGTAAGTCCATCGAATGCAGTTTTGAAATCTGAACATGCAAAGATTTCATCATGCAGGCAGGTACTTATATCAAATAAAAGTAGAACATGACCATGACCTTAAGATTCTAATGCAGTGCAGCCAACGCCAAATGGATATGCGAGCATTTGAAGGCAGTGATCTTTCGCTGCTACAAATCCCGTTCTTAGAAGAGAAAGAGTAGTTTCAAACCCAAATGGGCTAATGAAAAAAAAAAAAAAAAACAGAACCAGAGACATGGAAACATGAAAGAGGCTGGTAGCTGTAGGAGGGGGTGTGGGAGGGGGGCGGATGGTGGAAGGGGAAGAGACTAGTCACAGAACAGGTATGAAGGATGTGTGGGTATGAGTAACAAAGAGGGGATTCAACTGTGGTCTAGAGAGGTAGGCTGGGTGGAAAGGGGCAAAAGGGAAAAAAATGGGACAACTGTAATAGAATAAACAATAAAAAATACTTAAAAACAAAAGGTAAGAAATAAAAATACTAATTTCCTTTAAAAATCAAGAGGAATTGTCTTCTTTCAGTTCTCCAACCCCTTCTTCCCAACACTTAGATGTAAATGTATATTATATAAATATATTTGTAATATTTGGGGACCATGTGTATGTTAGATGTTTGAAGTGAGAAGTGTGGGAACACGAAGGTTTATGTCTACTTAATGCCAGAGCCAGAGTGGAGAAAAATAAACCTTCTTTTCTCCTTTGAATTCAGGCAACTCCTTTATCATGGGGAATCGCTGGGACAGAGACCAGACAGAGCATGTGGTATATGTGGGATCATCAGCAAAGAATAGGACTGTCATTGTGACTAACTAAACAAAGCACTGTGCCTCTGAGTCAGCCATGGAGACATCAAAGTGTCATTAGTACGCAGCTGCTCTCATGGCAATGACTCTTCCTTGTGTATTTCCCTCTTTCCATTACAAAATAACAAACTTCATGAATTTCCAGGCTAAATAACACAGGTGTCATTTCATAGGTTTACCACTTTTTGTACAGATGCACATTTACCCCCAAACATTCATAAATCCATATAAAGGGAAGAAGCTTCATCTGTTTGATTCCCTAGCACTGAACTTCATTTCACCTCGCTCTGGCCTGTCGCAATAAAACATCTGGATGCACAAGTGAAAGAGGGATGACTAACACTTGGGAAACCGCGGAGGAAGAGAACACCTTTCTTATGTAAAGTTCAGGATGCCCCACATAATAGTATTTCATACGCACTTACAATACCGCATGTTAGGAAAGGGGTTATTAGTACAGTATCATTATCTCTAATTTCCTGGTGGAGGAACTGAGGTGCAAAGAAACATGGAGTGAATTTCCCAGGGTCCACACCTCATCTGGCTTTAGAATCCATAGCTGTCTAGATGCTTGAGTCTGGCTCCAGGCCCTGGGAAATAATGCAACATTTCTATTGTCTTCACATTGCTCTTCTAAAATATGTTTGTGGAAGTCATGATGTTACCACTCTTACTGCTACTAGAATTTATTTTAGACACTTGGAAAGGCCTTCACTGGCTTTTCCATTGGCGTGTACTGTAACTCCTGCATGCATTAAATTTAAGATTCAGAAGGCAAACCTCTGAATAAAAGTTTCATATTCTACCTTTCTTTGAATCCCCACCTGATTATTTCATTTAAAGAGATACATATTGAGAAGTAACAAAATGACACAAACATCGAGTAATTTAGAATCAACCCTCTCATTTAAAATGTTCTGTTTTGAATATGTTCACTGTTTAGAAAAATACTTCAAGCCTTAAGTTGTTGAATTTAAGAAAGCAAAACATTTAATTATTCAATATATGCAAGGTAACATTCTCTCTCTACTTATAAAATAATGCCATAGTGTTATCTTATTTGAATTAGTCTATGAAGGTTGAATATAAAATAATCCATGGTGTTTCTGAAAGAAAAAAATTTTACACTTTAAAAAAAAAAGAAATACCCAATTTACATTTGCCACCTTTTATCATGAATATCCAGAACTCCCAGACTTTTAGCAAAAGTGGTGATGATATGAGAGTTGTTGAGGCAGTTTAAAAAACAAATTCTGCATTCCTTCTAAACAGAAAAGCTTTTATAACTAATTTTGCAAAAGGTTTTTCCTAATCTGTCATGATTTGAGAACATCAAATTTAATATTCTTCGCTGTAATAGCTTTGAAGATAAAACAAGGGGGGGGGCATTAAAATCAGCCAAGTTGTTGTTTAAAGGTGATAAAGATGGAAGTTTTTTAAAAAGTTAATATTGGTCTAGATAAAAAAGTTAGGCATGAACAAAGCCATTTACAAGTTTCAAGAAGAAAATTCCAGGATTAAAATAGAAGCATCTTATGGTTAAAGGGCTTTCTGGAAGAAACACACATTTTTTTTTAGAAGGTCACTTGCTGATAACGAGGAAACTCAGGTGAGTTCCAGGTCTCACCACTGACACTTAGGTAAATCCTCCCTGGCTCATCCTGTTTGGTACAAGGGCTATTAGACCACAGCATAAAATGAGACTAACAGAGAGGGTTCACAATTGAAGCAAACTCCCTGAAGAATGGACATGTGCATGACCCAACAAGGTTCAAGGTTACTACCTGGTACCCAGAAGATGCTCAATAAATATTTATATCGTGAAGGGCACCAAAGGGCCAGAAGAACCCTGTATAAGAGAAAGCACAGCCAGTAGAGTCCATGCTCTTGAATCGGATTGAATATGGCTTTTATTTTACTTCTTCTTGAAGAATAGTAGGGAAGCCATATTGGTTTGGGTCTCCTTACCCCTTGTTGAGAGAACCGAAATACCGAAAGAATCCCAAACTCCCTCACAGAAGTCAAAAAAAAATTACTGCTCAGTGTCTCAAATAAAATTAATTTTCAAAAACACAATGTTTTCACTGGAGAAAGAACCATTGCTGGTTCTTTTGGCCTTACCTTGGAGATTGGGGTTTGCTTCTTTAAAGAAGGGAAGTATGAAAGTTCCCTATTCAAGATTGTCCCAGTCCGCTATCCTTAAGGTAGTAACAGTAAATCTGTAGTCCCCAAAATAAGACTTTATATGGCACAGCCTCGGGCCCAAAGAAACAGACCTTGTTTGTCCAGTTAGGGGATGTATATGGTGCTCGGGTTTTATTATTATTATTATTTTTAAATCCACTTTCCTTTACTGTTCATCCCCTCATGTCATCACAAGCCACCCAGTGGCCTAAGCATCGAAAGAGCAACACGGATGATCCGCATGGCTGTTACCTAGGTTTCTCCCCCTACTGTGAACCAAGCCTTAAAAGCTACAAGCGAGTCCTTCAAAAGTGTGCCTGGGCTTGGTCTTCATTCCAGTGAAAGAAGGAGGACTGTAATTTATGCCACAAACAAAATACCACGGCTGTAATTCCCAGTGGAGAAAGGACCAGATGTCTCAGAGAAGCTCAGTGTCTGGTAGCAAACATGGCATCAAGACTCAGAGGTGGGGTCCTATTTGTACAGGTACGTGTATTTTACAAACTGGTGACCGAGGAAGTACTTCTGAGAAACAATTTGTTCCAGGTCGAATTCAAACGACGGTGGTCATTTCCGTAAGCTCGTTTCCAGCAGTCTGTACACCAAGCAACACTGCAGATAGATTTTTTTTTTTTAATTTCAGAGGGCGAAGACGAAGTAAAAAAAGTGCAGTTCTTCAATTAAAGTGCATGGATGAGGTAAACTAATTTCAAGAGTTTTGAGTTTAGTCAGTACTGGCTCAGACGGGAACCATTCTGCCGTGTATCTGCTGCATCTGGGTTCTCATTGCCTGGACGCTGCTCAAAATCTTATTCTGGTGTGTGACAGCTGTGATCCCGATTCGTGCCAGGTCACTATGCAGAGGGGGAGAGACAGGAGGGAGAGTACGTTAGGAGGGCAGAGAAATTCTTTTCTGAGCTTCATGCAGACACATGTTTGAATCGGCCACAATTCATACAGCACAACAAGGCAGGTTTATTAACATGTTTAATTAAGCAATTTAAGGCAACAATGTAGGTGCTTTATAAAGGCTGTGTACAATTTATACTCAATCAAAATGAAAGGCATTCCAGTTGGGGTTTTGTTTTTATAATGGGTAGGATGATTATGCAGCTCAAAGCAAAAAAAAAAAAAAGGGAAATACTATTAAATCTAGATTTACCCTTTTGTGTTACATCGCTGAGTACTTACTCCTGGTTCACGTGCACTACGGCTTCTAGTGTGGTGTAACCAGCAGCCGTGAAATTATCCTTATACCGGTCCATTTTAATGGCCTGGAGCCAATCACCCACTGATACCACGGCGGAGAATTCAGGGGAGCTTGGATCCAGCAAGGCAGTGTTAGGTCTGGAAATGGAGGAAGAAAGTGTAGACAGCTATCAATGAGACAGCAAGACTCCAAAGTCAGGTTGCCTGAGACAGGCAAGCGAAATCTTCTAAAGCATGTTAGCATCAGCCTATTCCTGAGTTCATATCCCATACTTGTTTCATGTGAACTTCCTAGTGCATTAATGATTATAGCAGGTCTTTTAACATCCTAGCCTGGGAGAAAGATTTGGGGAGCCCTTGTGGCTGAAGTAGATTGCAGAGAGTCCAGTCCCTGCCAGGGCTGAATAGTACAGACTTTAGTTCAGCAACTATGGAAACCCCAGTGGAGTATGAGTAAGGGAAACTGTGCACTTCAACCAGCCACGCTGGATGGAAGGAGAAAGCAGCAAGAATTCAAGTCCAGTTTGTTTCCAGCCAGGTTTGCAGGCAGTCTCAGTGCATTCGAACAAACTTGAGACAGCAGGGAGTTAATCCCCTTTAATCAACCCATGCCTGACCTGACCAACACGTGTGCCAAGACGGGAAGGAAGAATGGCCACTTTGATCATTGTTCAGACTGTGGAATGTGCTCCTGTATTCCTTTGCTGGGGCTCCTAAATAATCATTTCAACAAAATATGAGCACATGTTATTAACTTATTTATTAGTTTATTCATTTCTCAGGACAGGTGTTATATATTAGGTCATTGTTAAGAGCAACTACAGTTCAAGGTAGGAATTCTGCCATTCTTTATAATATTGATATGTAATAAATTATTTATTAATGAAAAGTATTTAGTAACAAACTCATAAGTCATCATGAAAATACCTACAATCACAGGATTGTCCTTTACAGGGTATTTTATACTACCTTTACTATAATTACCTATATAACAACAAATTTCTCTTCTCTCTAGAAATTATGGAATGAAGTTTATTTTAACATGTTTACATGACTTTCACCCTGCAACTATGTTGCTTGAGACAAACTATTAAATCAAAAGCATAGTATCATTACTGAAGTTTCAACTAAAAAAGTTATTTTCTTGTAAAAACAAAATAAAATCAATATAATGCCTTGATTTATCTTCTGCATAGCAGAATGAATGCAACTTCATTTTTACTTTAATTTTTACTTGTTATTTTGATTTACATTACTTTTATGTAAATATCTTAATAGACTTGTTTTATCAAGTAGTTTTGCACCCAAATATTCTGCCTTTGTGTCCTTTCATGCCCATTATTTCAATTATATCCAATTTTCTAAGTAAAATTCTGCCAATTTTTATGGCAAGAATAATCAAGGTATAGTTCTTTCCCCGGTTTTGAAGCAATAGCAAATATTACCACATAGAATTTCAGACATTAGTGCTGAATATTCACGAATTCAAATATTCATTATTAAACAAGGAACAACCATTTGCATTTACTTCTAACTTTAAGCCAAGAACATTAATAGGCAACGTGCAAACTCTTGGTATCTGAGAAAGTCAGAATGACCTTAGGATGGAAATATCCTCACTCCATATCAATGAATACTATAGAATATTCTCAAGCTTGTTCTGGAAGTCTCCGAGCTTTTTATAGGAACAACTGGCCTGAGGACTCTCAAACACAGCACATGGGCTCTGGAGCTGGAGGTGTAGAAGCTGGAGGTTCAGTTAGGATCAAAGCCAACTTCTTGGAAACCTGGCTTGAGAGCCATCTATTCCCCCCACCCCCAGTGAACAGAAGAACAGAAACTAACCCAGGAATGTTAGGGTTTTTATTTTAGGTTACATATCTCCCAAGTGGCAGAAGTAACATGAATTCAGCCTGGTGTTATTGCAGAAGTGCTTGACCACTAAGCCCTTTGTATAGTGGCCAGGGAATTTGAAAGACTAAAAGAGAACAGAAGGCACCAGTGCTGTTTGCTACACATGCTTTTATCATGCATTACAATAAGCATGGTCCTTGTTGTGTGCCATCTTTAGGCTAGTTTTCAGGAGAAGGACTAGAGGAGAACATCTCAGCTCTGGCCAACAGGAAGGGTTTGCACAGCATCGGAAAAATGTCCTTCTGTTTTTAACTCAAGGTCATGATGAAAGAGAGTGAGGCCTTTGAGAAGCACAGATTTGGAGAGGAGTCGATGCCTCACCTCATGCAGGCCTGAATCACCTGGTCTTATTGTGCCGGTCCTCTTAAATCATTTAGCTGATAAGGATGGTCTTCTACATCTTTTTCAATGGAGCTGGTACCTAGGTATCCCAAACCTTAAACCAGGAAAGCTCAGCCTCTCTGAAGAAAAGTTCCTACTGAACTATAGGGCTTACAGTATCTTTATTTTCTTTCTGGACTGATGCACTTCATTTTGCTCTTCCCCATGAAAAACTACAACTTTTAGAGGTGGTTGAATCACTTTTACTTTTAAAACACTTCTCAAACATTTGTCTGCTTGCCTTTTTTCTTGATCAGTTTCTCTCTTGGTCCTGTTTTCTACTACTCTTGAAAGACTCAGAAAAGAGAAACTTTAAGAACTGAAGCCTAATGCATCTCCTGTGACAATCAATACTTTATAACTCAGCTTAAAATTGCAGTGCATAAAGAGTTGTCCTCTAATCCTTACTTTTTACAAACCCAGTGTCCCTTCCCTTTTCAAAATATAATATCCGGTAACCCGAATGTCTTCCAAAAGTACATTCATCCCTCTTTCTAACTGTCCAGGTCCAGCATCGTGAAATAAGCACTTTCATTATTTTGTTGCTTTTTTTAAAAAAAAAATTTGTTTTTCTTACTATTCCTTGGGCCTGACAGGTATTTGGCTCTTCAAAATGCTGAAGAGAACTTCCATAAATACTCCAATAACTAAGAAACCACCCAGGCTGCAGAGAGCCATGAAGCGCCCTCCTACTAAAAGGCAGGAATTAACATGAGTCACCCTGGCCTGCCATCTCTAATGCATTCTTTCATACATTACTGTTAAGTAAGCATGGCTCACCTGGAGCTCTCGGTCCCCGTCCTCTTCAAGCTGCTGGGGTTGCGAATTAGTTTGTCCAACATGTTGACAATCTGCCCAAATTTAGGCCTGTCGCTCCTCTCCTTCTGCCAGCAGTCTAGCATCAGCTGGTGGAGTGCAATGGGGCAGTCCATGGGAGGGGGGAGCCGATAGCCTTCCTCAATGGCTTTAATCACCTATTGAAGAAAACAGAGTATGTTAAGCTGCCAGGCAAGCTGTTGTTAATGGTTCACCATCCTGATCAGCAAGTTCCCTTTACATTAAGCTGCCAGTAAGTGTGAATGTGGTAACACCTCCAATTTCTCCATAGAAGCCAAGCTGGCCCTGCATATCACTGGCAATAGGGTAGGGGAGTCAGCTGTTGCTATGAGGTATTCTCAAATGGCAAGCCATGCCAGCCTGAAACTGTAAAGACGCATGAGTGCCCCAGTGATTAGAACCCACTCAGATTAACAACATGGGGTAGGTCTGACCCTCAGAAATCACAAGACGATGACCGTCCCCATTCTACTACTCAGCATCTGCTAAAAAGTCTTAGTAAACGGAGACCGTGAGCTGGTTAATGACCTTCTTCAGGAAGCCACTCTGCATCATTTTAAACCTGTGCCTTCTCATTCAGACAGCTAATGGGTCCAAAACAGAGACTACCTTCCAGACCTCCCAATCCGGAAGACACCGCCAACCTCTCAAATAGCACACTCCTTGGTCTTTTTAGATGCCCAAACATTTCTATTTCCGGGAGACCAAAATACACCAATATGCCAACTCTGTATCTCTTTCTTTGTCTCAGTTGGCTGTCATTTGACCTTGTTAAGGGTGTTATGTTGCTAAGTAGATTAAAATTAATAGTAATAGCAAAAAAATAATCCTCTTCTAGGGCATTTATATTTTAAAGGTGACCCTGCCACATCTAAGAAAAAAAAGTTCACATGGTAGGAGATAATTGTCTTACTACCCAGAGTGACTAATAAGACAGAAATAAATCATTCAACAGTCTTTCTTCTAATTCTAATTTTTCTAATCTGTCTTCACAGGCATTACAGTATTTTTCTTATTGACTTTTCTCTAAACCTCCCTTCTTCGTGGCGTAAATCCCAGTAATGCAATACAGCATGACTCATGCCAAACTTAAAGAGGGGAATTACTTCATAATTTCTTGGCTACTCATAAACTTTGTTTATGGGTATCTTATGAGATTCTGGAGGTGATTTTGCTTGTTTGGGGATTTTGTTAGGTTTTATTTGCTTAAAAAACTGTAGTTGCTAGCAAAACAACCAGTGACCACATTGGATTCCCCGTCCTTACTGCTGAAAAATTAGTCTTCAACACCAAATGGTCAGTTCAGTTGGGTCCAGTTTCTCTGTACCAGTAAGACGTGTTGCCTTTTTAACCAGTGCACTGTTTAAGCTTTACAACCATCTTGTGATTTATTAAGCCCTCTGGTCCTTTTTGTCCCGTGAATTTTTGCCAACATCCTGTTGTACTAGTATTAATTTACGTCTCCTTCTAAAGTAGATTTCTATATCCTACCTTCCTGAACATGATTCTACTCATTTCTGGTAATCACATTAGGTCAGCCTGATGCTCTCCCTTTCTTTTATCTTTCCAGGTGCAGGGTGTTCACTCTAGACTTAAAGAAAACACTTCATAATGAACCGATGACAACGCAAGCAGCACTGGGCTAATGCCGGGCTAACACAATGTGTTGTAAATCCTCAGACTGCTTAATACTCTTTCCTTAGCTCCCTACCCACTGCCAGCCTGCAAGATGGCTGATGGGTCAAGCAAGCATAGTTTCTCAGTTTACTGCTGAATGTTTTGGGGGAAGGTGGAGCAGAGGATGCAAACCAACAAAATATTGCCCTGGCTGGTGTGGCTCAGTGGACTGAGTGCCAGCCTGTAAAGCGGAAGGTCACAGATGTGCTTTCTGGTCAGGGCACATACCTGGGTTGCATGCCAGGTTCCCCACTGCCGGGCTTGTGAGAGGCAACCTGAGAGAGATACAACGGATGTATCTCCTACACACTGACTTTCCCTTCCTCTCTTTCGTTCCCCCTTCCCTACTCTCTAAGAAGTAAATAAAGAAAATCTTTAAAAAAATAAAAATAAGACCAACAAATAACTTGATAAGAATGACGTATTTTCAAGTTACATTAACTCATTCACTCTATGCCAAATGATTTCTACACATGAAAGTAATTCTCCAGTTACATTTCCTATTGATTCCTGCTCTATACAGAGTCCAACACCAAGACAAATACCCATGAATGTAGATCAGTATTATTTGTGGGAGACAAATGCTTCAGATGCTTTTTCATGAATAAAGCTAGACTATTGAAAATTTAAAATCAAAGTGATTTTAATATAATATAGAAACTATTAAAACTCCAGGTCTGAAAATATTTAGGGCAGGGAAACTAACAAAATCTTTAGTTCATCTGCTATTATGAGCATTTGACCATGACTCTCCACTAAAATAAAGGAAAGTTTAATCATAAAATGATTAAATGAATACACACACTTATTCGCTCATTTAGGTTACCTGTCTTTGTCCCTCTGAAAGTCTGTAACCCAAAATCAAATGTTGCTACAAGAGAGGTACTGGAAGGCAACTGCATAGCACATCAGACAATAGATTACGCACCATCCACATCTGTAGTCTTTTCCAGCCTATAATTATCTACCAGCTACACTAGCTGCCGTCTTCCCTCCCATCTGCTATGCACCTTCCTTTACAATTCACAGATAATCCAATGTCAACACCACCATCCCTCTTAATCTAGTTAGAGAATTCTTTTTGCCCCACTAGACATGGAGTTCATTAGCTTCTCTGTAGCTCTGAACATTCTTTTACAGATGAGGCTCCAAGCATGTTGCTCCCTGAGCACACCTGGTTTTTCACTGAATCGTCAAGTCCCTGTGTTTCAGGGCATGGAAGAAGGTCAGGTGATATTCCACATCACAGAGAAATTTTTAAAAGATCAGTTTTTTTCTAAAATATAATATAAAGGGAAAATACCTGCATCTGTTGACACTCTGTCCTAATATTCTATATCATTTATATAATTTTTTAAAAGTTCAGAGTATACATTTTATTGTGATCCGATTTCCAACCCTTCCAGAATTAAAACCTTTCCAGAATTAGCTAATGAGTGTTCTAGGGAGACCCCCTAGTCCAAGGCGCCCCTCCCCTTTCTTACTGGAGATGTTTGTAATTAAATTCTATTACTCTGGAATCTTATTAGTGTCGTTATTGAATGCTTTTCTGAAATTGCAGGCATTGTGGCTACTCCCTTACGAAGTGGTCCAGATGGTGCGTTTAAAAGGATGTGCATAATTTACAAAGGGTCATTCAGTGAAGCTCTGTTTCAGAGTCCTCCAGGGCCAGCTCTAATTACAACTCTGCCGGCTTTAACACAGTCACTAGTTTTCCTCCCATAAACCTTTCGTGTCAATTTTATCACATGTGAAATGTGTGTTTTTCATATATCCTTGCATTTAAAATTCAAAGTTTAACTTTATTTCCACATGAATTTGAAAGTTATCGGAGTTAGAATATGGTTCCATGTCACTAATCTAAGCATATCTCTCTCACTATCTATCTTCTCTATCTCCATTCTGTAACATTTGGGCTATGTAATTTTGGTCCTTGAAATCCACCACCATACCATTTAACCATATTACTAGACATATCTGTATTGAGAATCTTGAGTTTAATGCATCATCTCAAGCCCAGAGCACACTCTATCATACACTAATGAGAAAGTTCCTGAATTCCAATGCAAAGACATATATTGCAGAATGTGGAGACTCACATCTTGATTGGACATATCCCAGTAGGGTCTCTCTCCATACGACATCACTTCCCACATAACGATTCCGTAGCTCCATACATCACTCGCTGATGTGAATTTACGATAGGCAATTGCTTCTGGCGCAGTCCACCGGATAGGAATCTTGCCACCCTATGAACATCCGAACTGTAAGTTATTCCCTAAGTATTTTACTGATGTGCCACTTAAGTTTCTGAATGTTGTTACTGCTTGCCAAGCAGGACAAAAGCATTCCTGACATGGCTCTCCAAACAACAATAGGAGACTTGTTTATTGTAACTAAAGTCTTTCAGGTAGAAACAGTTCTCCTTGGATGTTTTCTTTCGTCACAGGGAGGTGAACAAGTAATCTGTTTAATTATTTTTTAAAAGCCTACCTATTATCTGAGCTCTGCTTAAGGCAGTATTGTGGAAGAGAAGGAATCTCAATCTCAAGTTTTACGAGATAGATGTGTTCACCGTGGTATATCAATGGAGGTGCAGCTGATACTCATTTTGACTTCTTGTTAAATTTTGTCAGCCAGCAGCACAAAGGCATGCAAAACATGCCCAACAGAACTAGAAGATCATGCACTCAATAGACTCTTGGAGGAAGCCAAATAATGGCAGGTGCTAGAGCCATTATTGACTTTAATACAGTGAAAAACAAAACACTTATTGAAACACACACATACTCCAGCAACATTGGTAAAGCAGCTGACTGACCTAGGAAAAGTTTATAATGCCTTTTCCCCTCCTCAAATGTATTTCGTTTTAATTCACTTTCAAATTTTTTTAGGGTTCCGTGTGGGGAAATTAATTCAACTTGAATTTAGACCATAACGCTGTTCAAGAGGACATCACTTAAAAGTTTGCTTTGTTAGGGCTACTGAACAGGACATTCCATTGTACTGGAAATTGCACTGAGTCACTGTAATGTACTCAGCAAGCCCAGTGTCACATTTGCACGTGTTACATACAGGCGACTTGAGTCGCCTCTGCCTCCCTTAAATATTTGGCCAAGGTTTTATCTACGTCAATGGATCATTCAAGAAGGCTCCTTTCACTTGTCTCTGTCTAGTTACTTGGACAAAAGAAAAGATCTTCAGCATTCACCAAGATGTATTCTTTCCTAAACGAAAGCACTGGAAATTCAAAACAGGATATGTGTGTGAATTAAAAGTAGAGCCAAGGAAATAGAACACCGCAAGGAAAACAAACAAACAAGCAAAAAAATCCAATGCCTAGGATTGAGGATACACAATGGTAAGCATTAAATGGCTGGTAACTGTCTGCTTCATGTTGATTTTAACCGTGTCGGCCCTAATGGCCAATAACTTTTATGATTCTGTGTTTATTCCATTAGTATCTTATATTCCGATGGTCCAGCTAAGATAGCATAGCCATTAACTGGATACTGATAACTCTTAACTGTGCCCTAATCCTGGCTTATCTACCAGCAGTAAAATGAAGGCCATTAGATCCTGGAAAACCTCGCACAGAGTAAATGTTTTATAAATCCTCTGCATACACTCTCAGACTCGGAAGCCAGCCAACGAGGAACATTGTTTGTCTTGTTTAAAATAATGTCAGTGTTAATAATAAGAAAGAACCACATAGAAAATCTAAAACAAATAGAAAAGAAGGCAGGAAAGGAAGGAAGGAGGGATGGAGAGATGGAGGGAGGCAGGGACAGAAAGGAAGAAAAATTAAATGTAAAAAAAAATGTAGTAAGTAAAGCCTCACTTTATGGCTTTGTGACGTGGTCACACATATACAAGCTATTTCAAAACCCTTCTCTAGGAAACATGCTTCGAAATGGATGCATGGATATAAAGAGACTCTGAAGGATTAGAAAACTTGTAACATCACGAAGAGCTGAAGCATCAAAGTAAAAAGAGAGGAATAGTTTCACAGTTAAAACTCAGAGGTTGCAACTCCTTCTTACCCTCGTGGTATAAGCTGCTTCCGGATCATCTTCAAGCACCCGGGACATGCCAAAATCAGACACTTTGCAGACCAAGTTGCTATTTACCAGAATATTCCGTGCAGCCAGATCGCGGTGCACATAGCTCATATCAGATAAATATTTCATCCCAGACCCAATGCCACGAAGCATGCCCACCAGCTGAATGACTGTGAACCTGCCGTCATTCTTCTGCATAGGAAAAGAGGGAGGGACAATCTTGTTAGCACTAGGCCAAATTAATTTTCAACAGGCCTTTATATTACTTGGATCTTTTTTTGATATCTGTATCTGCTATGCAATCAAATTCAACCGTATTTCTGGGCCTTTTTGACCAAAGTCACTAATTCACTAGAAAAGTGAGTATAACCGAGAAGCTGGGTTTGCTTCCTGTGATAGATGGAAATTATCCAACTGTAATGAGTCCATGGCGCAGACAGCCCCACGGTACGCAAATAAATCAAATCCTACCCTTGCTGAACATGGACTACTTCATAGTTTTTAAAAATCATATCATTTTCTATTTCTCTTCTTCTTCCTTTGCCCCATGAAAAAGCACCACCAAATACAATGGATGCGAAAAGTCTGTTCGAGTTTTCTAAATAACCAACATCCTTGGCTTTGATATAAAGTAGTCACATACCCTAAGGAATGCATCCAAGGAGCCGTTCTCCATGTATTCGGTGATGATCATCACTGGTTTACCTAGAATTTTCCAAAAGAGAAACACAAACCGGTGATGAGCCCTACAGTTAATGAGATAAAAACGGGCCGTGCACAATTTTACTGCCAAGACACCTGTCTTGTGTGATCTAATTTAATTAAAACAAGCCAAGCTTATGCCTCAGCTGTGGGGAGCGAGGAATGAAATATTAAAAAGACGAGTCGCTTTAAATTCCATCTGGAAGGTTAACCCTTCGCGTGGCGTGTTGACAAGGTCTTTAACTAAAGTGGCCTCTGGTATCCAGGGAGCACAGGAATGGGTAATTGCTCTCTCAAGCCAAAGGGGAAGAAGATAAATGGGCAGGCCTGTTTAAAGGTGGGAAAAAAGTTTTTAGGATAATTAATTTATTTTGTCCCCAGAAGAACCACTTGTTCTCTGAACTATGCTAGAGGAATCGATGGGTGGGAAAAGTTTTTTTTTTTTTTTTACTTATTAGGAGAAACACAATTTTCACGAAGCAGTAACTATGTGGACGACTTTATTGCTCAGACACATCTTAAAGCTCCAGCATGCAAAATATTAACTTCTTTCCTTGTCTTCCTAGGATTAGGAGCTGGGTCCTTTCTTTTCCCTTTTCCTTTTGATAAATAAATGTATTCTGTGTATTTCCTTAAGCCACCAACTTCAGCAGCAACAACAGAATCACAGAAAAGTTTCATTAAATTATTTCATCCTAGACAGCAATCTTAATTCTGCGAGGGAACAGTCTTTTTTCCCCACTGTCTACCTTCTTTTTGGCAAAGAAATCACAATGATTTTAAGGTTTGGGAAAAGTGGGAGAAACGCCCTTTTTATTTCACTTTAGTTTTCTTTCTGAGGACCGTAGGGAATAAGAACCGTTCTTTAGTTTCTTAATCGCTGGCAGTAGACTCAAGGTCTGAAATTCCTTTTTTCTGAAGGGGATTTGGGTCGGGGGAGGGTGTGAGGGTGAGGGTGGTGTATAAATTCTCAATATTTTACTAAGGGAAGGGTTAGAGCAAAGAGAACATAAAAGATTCCCTGGGAGGAAAATAAAACGTTAGTCTGATAATAAATCAAAAATATTCACACTTGCATTGCTGTTCATTGTGGACTGTTTGAACTTGGGGAAAACAGGCTGGGATATGTCACTGCCGAGGAGACCCCCACCCCCCCGAATTATTCTAAACTAAAACACTCCCCACCCAGAGCCTCTGTCAAACTAGACTCTGCAGAGATGCGGGGGAAAGACACTGGACTTTGCTTCAGAGGCAAACATTTTAAAGAGCAGAATTTTTTTTAATTCAAGAAAGTGTAATGTATCAATTTGGTTTTTGATGGTATTTTTGGTAAGAAACCTTTCCCAGGAAAAATTTTGGATTAGAAACCAATGGCACAGCGACTTTATTTTCAAGTGAGGAATGAAAGCTGGCAGGAAAAGTAGAAACCTCGGTGTAGACAGGAGGAGGAGTGAGACCACCTCCAGTCTCCACCCTGGGCTGCGGGGAGGGGTCCCGGGGCCCCCCTTCCCGCCCTGCAGACAGGAAGAAGCTCTTACATTCCTTTGCCCTCCACGTCTGTGACCGCAGTCTTCCAGACAGGACAAATGCATCTAAATGAGTTTTAATTAACCTGCCTCAATCAAAAGATACTTTGTCAACTCATGAGGAAGGGCGGCTCCCTTGGCGGTGCATTAACACCTACTTCCATTTCACCAGCCCCTCCGGAGGTGAGGAGGAGAGAGAAGAGGATCCAAAAGACAGGCGGGTGGTGGAGAGAATTTATAGTCTCCTTGTCAATTTAAAAAGTTCCTCCAGTCACTGCTGGTAATGAACTCACACTCTTCTCGTCCACCCTTGCACCCTCACACCTCCCCAGTCCGACTGTTGGCACCGTCTTCACGATCTTTCTGCATTCCTTTTCCTGCTTATTAACAGTATCCATTTGTCAGAACCTTTATGAGCTCTACAAGCGAAATAAAGGTGAACGTCTCCAGAAGCAAGGGGGCTTATAAAATGGGCCTAAGCTAGGCTCATGGAGGGAGGCGGTTCCTTTTCTGGAACCGGTGGGGGAGACGCAGTGGGCAGGGGAGAGGGAAGGGGAGGAGGGGACAGTTCCTCTGGTGGAAATTTTAAATCATTTTAACTCAGTGACAACTGCATTATGCAAATGCGCCCAGTCGTTTATAGCAGTTACAGCTGTAATAGCTGCGGGGTTTAGAGGCGCAGTGGGACTTCCACACAAAGATCCCCTGTTTCTTCCCCCTTCTACAGGGGTGCTGTGAAAATCACTGTCTGTGGCAGGAAAAATACCCCGAGCTGAACAGAGCCTCCATTTGAGAAACTGGACCTGCAGAAGTATTTAAACGGAATGTTATCTTTTAATTAAAGTAGTGAAGGGCTCTGGGCAGCCCCGAAGGCCATAGGCAACAGAAAAATATCCTGTCTGTAAAACTAATCTTAAAACGCAAATAGAGCTATTCTATGCTAATTATAGCCTTCACCTGAGGTGGGAAAATTATATATCCTTCACACCGAAGTTCCTTTTCTTAAGGATTTGAAGATGGAGAAAGATATACTTCTTAAGATATTAGTAACACCAGTTAACATTTGAATTTTTTTTAATGTGCCAACCATTATGCTAAATATGCTGAATAATGCACCCAAAATAACCTTGTAAGGCAAGTTCTATTTTTATCTCTATTTTACAGATGGGGAAACTGATATATGGAGCATCGAGTTATGGCCACATGCTTCACCAGCAGCGGAGTAGGTGCAGAAGTCTTCAGTCTTTAGGCCCAAAGCAAGTTCCCCAAGTGTGGTCCCGGGACCTGCGGGCACTTACCTGGGAGCCTGAAATTTGAACGCATGGACCTCACCCCACCTGCTGGATCAAAGCTCCGAGGATGAGAAGTTTGAGAATTTTCCAGGATTCTGATGTATGTTTAAGTTTGGGGGTCTCTGAACTAGTGTGCGCTTCCTCAGTTTTCAGTAACCTCATGGTCTCTTCTTAAATGTAAGGCTTTGTGCGCTACATCATACTTCCGCCTCTGCCCCAGGTCTAACGTCCAAAATTTAATCTTTAACCTGCACTTCCTTCTCCCCTTCACCTCCTGGAGCAGCCCCTGTGTACCATGGTCGGAGGATGCATTTCACAGGCACCTGGAATCAAATGAGAGGCACCCTGGCTTCCTGGAGACATAGCCCCAGGCTTACATGGTCCTTGAGTGTAGGAACTGCAAGAGGCACAAAGGCTCCTGGAACAGAGCCACCTTCAGTAATAAGCACTTCAGCTGCACTGTCCGTGTGGCCTTTTATAAGCTGGTCTTAGCCAGCCTTCCCAGTGCAGTCAGGGTTTGCTTTGTAAAATACATCTGTTGAGCCATGTTGTATTTTAACTGAAGCGTGGTTCACAGGCTCAGGGAACGCTAATGGACTAAAAAAGGAAAGTTCAACCAGGTGTTACTGCAACTGGGTGCTGCCCTGCAGCCGCCATAAATCAGGCAGAGCAGACAAGCAAATCTCCCCATCTAATAAAGATTCCCAAGATCCCCTCCCTGCATCTGGAACGGAAGCCTCCAGCACAAGGTGTGGTGAGGTTTTGTTGTATTTTATATGAAAAGTACTTCAAATTTATTTTGCTTACCATCTGCTTGCACCTACCCTGTGACAATCAGTTGGGTCTAGCAAAGATCTGAAAGATGGCAAGGCCTACCAAAAGCCTGAAATATTAATTTCCCTAAAATCTCACACAAGCTGCCTTGGAAAGAGTAGCATCAGCCTAAACCATACACCCATTTAGAGCTGACTACAAGATTAATGACGTGTCCTGCACTGATTTCCTCCTATTAGCAATCAGTGGGCCTGCTCCATCTGTCATTTCCCTGGAAAGAAAATGTGTGTTTAATTTGCCAGTAACTTCTAACTTGGCTTTGTAAAGGGAGTGACCCGCGTACATTTGGTGACGACGCCTTCCAAGTGAATTATGTTCGGGTGGTCAAACTGTCCCATGATGCTGGCCTCGCTCAGGAAGTCTCTCCGCTGTTTGTCCGTATAACCAGCTTTCAGTGTCTTAATGGCCACACAGATCTCTCGCTTGCCAGGCACCTTGAGACGCCCACTGCAAACTTCACCAAATTCACCTTTGGGAAAGAAAAAGATTTGACTATGGACCAGAAACACACTCAAGATGAAAGAGTAATAGCCAACATTTGTTGGGTGCTTATTACACACCAGGCAATGTGCTAATATTTCACATGGAGTGAGGTGATTTCATGTACAGATATTCACATAGATACATGTACCTATAATATACACATTGCTATAATATCTGGAGATTTATTATTTTTTATCGTTGTTCAGGTACAGTTTCCCACCACCCCTTCCTCCTGCCCCCACCTGCCCCCACCTCCCACCCTCAATATCCTACCGCCTTTTAGCTTTGTCCACGGGTCCTTTTTAATATCCACAAAGGAAATATTAGAGAGACACTCAGACTTACCGACTCCTATGACTTTTTCAATCTTAATGCAGGATGCGTCGATTTCTTTGGCAAATTCTCGAACTGCTTGGTTGGGATCTTCGTATGTAAAGGGATCCACATAAGTTCTAACACCTACGTAATAAACACGTGATAGAATGAGCAAACACTTCCCAGGGGCCACTAATAAACCTGTGTTGTCTCAGCCTAAACATGCTTAGCACAGAAAACGTTTTCTTCACAATGAGAAAAATACTTAGCATAGACATGTGAAAATGTTTAAATTCTTGCTCTGGTTTTCCTTAGTGGGTAAACAAAGAATTGTAAAGAGGCTGCCACTCTACTGATTTTGTGGAATATCTTCCCACTTTAAGGACAAATTTAAAAAAAACCAATTCATCCAAGGGAGAAAATGAAGAAGGGAATTTGGAATGTATGAGCTAAATATTGTTGCTCTGATTGGTTGTCCCTGCCCTACCCACCACCTCCAGCTACCCTCCCTTATGGAAGATAATAAACACTTTCCTTTTCAGCTGCCTCGTCTACATGATGCCACCCTCGCCCAGTCTCTGGGGCGATTGATATGTGACCAACAATTACCAAACTGAGACTAAACATAGATGAAAATAGACAAGAGGAGTAAGATCTGCTAATTGACTAGAGAATATGGCCTCTGTACTGGATCTCTGCTTTTATTCTGCTTTGGGAGAGAGTAAAGACATGGAAGGTTACCTGGAAGCTTTAGCAGAGGAAACGCAGCCTGACGTGAATGGTTTGAATACCAGGAAGCGTAATCCAGCCATATCCCACAGTCACTTGCAAACTAACTTCAGAATGTAGCCAGGTGCAGCAGCCCTGAGATGCCCCAGGAACCCTGCACTGGTATGCACACCTCTCCTCTCCTGCCTGAGCTCCTCTGGCTTTGGGGCGCAGACAGGGTCTAAGGCACTGAATGGCCCAGTCTCTGATTTTCCAGGCCTGTCAGTCTTGGCCTCATCACACAAAAAAATACATTTTTTGTTTTCAAAAATGTATATATCGTGCAAATTTTAAAAAATGCTTTAGAAAAAAAAGAAAGCGAACAAATAAAAAGTTGTCAGGGACTCCATAACCTTTATCACTTTAGATGTTCCACTCAAGAAAATCTTTCTCATTTTTCTCATATTATTCTTCCTACCCCAGCCTCTTTTAACTCCTTGTGCCGTCTGATAGGGCACCTATTAGCCACAGTTACTATTTAAATGTAAATTGGTTAAAATTTAATAGAATTTGAAACTTAGTCCCTCGTTCACACTAGCTACAATTCAAGTCTTCAGTAGTCCATGTGGCTATTGGCTGATGTACTGGGTGGTACAGAGGTACACAGTTGGGCCAGCATCTGAGAAATTTCTGAAGTGTTCCTCAGTGGTTACCAACCTCTGTCCACTTCAGAGTCTTCTCCCTTGCTCAAGTCATTCTAGAGCCAATTCTGTACATTTATCCAGTGACCCCATTTGGATCGAAAGAACCAGAATCCACAAAAGCATTATCGATGGTCCTGAATTCTACTTATTTTGTTTGGCATAGCAGTTAAATTTCAATTTTGAATTCCTTCTCTCTGCAAAGTTTATCTTTGAATATGAGAAAAACAAAGTCATTATCCATTAAATCTTACCACCCAGCTATAAAAAGGAGCCAGGTAGACCAATACATGTTCAGGGTGGAGGATAAAGGAAAGAGAAAAAAAAAGAATCTAAAGGAATTTCCCCAAATCCCATCTTTCCTGTCACCTTCAAGAATCTCCAGTCACCTATTTCAGTTTGATACCTTGAAGTACATTATTTGGGTGATTCCATAAAAGGAATATAATATGAATAGCCATGTGAATATCATTTAGACATTTCTAAACTGAAAACAGAAGACATGCTCTAAAACTAAAATTACTTTTAATCCAGTCTTTTGTACCTTGATTCAAATGTTTCTCCTCATCTGCTTCTTGCTTGGCTTTACTGTATTTACTCCGTCTATTAAAAAAATTTTAAAAAAGAAAGTCATTTTTAAAATCTGAAAACCACAAGGTAAGTTTTTGCTCTCACAGTGTAAGTCAAGCAGATACACTACTGCACATTTCACAGGGGAAGACAGTGAGGTTCAGGGGCAGTGAACCAACAAGGCGAATGACGTCATCTGGGTAGCGAAGCGTGGCAATGAGCAGAAGCAGTCGGAGAGCAGTCTCTGCTCTTCACTACTGTGTTGAACTAAGGTAATAAAGCAAGTATCTTATAATATAATTACAACTTCAAATTCCCCAAAGAAATGTGTATTATTGAAGACAGAGTAGAAATTTATTGATGGATTTTCCCTCATGTATTCTAAATTAAAATATGTTTCCATGGGTGAATGCTGGGTAAATCAAACAGCAATGATGTCCAGCATGTGAGAGGTAGCTCATGATCATATTATGTGATATTCTTAAAACAATGGTTTTGTGGTTGCTGGTTTCAGACGCTGCATGCAGTTGGATGTTGGGTTCACATGGAGGGGAACCACTTCAGTTTGGAGGGTAATTCAAACCCTCAATTGTTCATGGAAATTTCAAGGGTAAATATGTGCTTCGTACTGGATTACATTCCTTAAGAGTTTGTAGAAACCTTGAAAAAGTGGAAATAGGAAACTTCATTTGTAGTCTAATTCTCTTTCCAGAAAAACTAGTGTGTATGGTCTTCTTGCAGTTGGCATTCATTCTGCTCCAAATACCTTCTAGGAGTGAGATCTGGCTTTGCAATACAGTTTTGGGAATCAGAAATCTTGACTATTTATAAATCTTGAACCAGTAATTTTAATACATTATACATGTAGATATTTGTGTGTGTATAAAATATCAGATAAGTGAATGAGAAAACCAACCCTGGCTGGCACGGCTCAGTGGAATGAGGGCCAGCCTGTGGACTAAAAGGTGGCCAGTTTGATTCCTGGTGAGGGCACATGCCTGGGGTGAGGGCCAAGTCCCTAGCTGGGGACATTTGAGAGGCAACCAATCGATGTTTCTCTTGCACAAGTTTCTCTCCCTCTTTCTCCCTCCTTTCCCTTCTCTCTACAATAATAAATGAATAAAATCTTTTCAAAAATCAACTTGGTTGGTATCACATCTCTCTAAGCTTTGGGAAGATGAAACCAAATTAGTGAATACAATGGGTTTCTGTCAAAAATATCAAGTTGACACTGGAGTTTATAATCATCTTGTATTTTCTCAGGGCTTTAAAGAGATCAGTCGAGACTGTTATATATGAGAAACTGAGGTTCTGAGATGACAGTCCTCTGAAGGCCAGTCAGAACGCAGTAACTGAACGCCTAACGGCGGACAAGTAGAGAAGGGCCGATGATCATGTAAACAGAGGAATCAGAACAGAACCTCCGGGAGCCAGGCGGTGCAGGGAGAGAGGCCTCCATCCTGGTCCTGAGTTCTGAGCTTCTCACCCACATTCCTCTCCTGGTTGTCAGCAGGGCAGGAGCCTGCCCACCTCTCAGACCCTCAGAACCCACAGATGTTCCTCTGTGTCTGTAATTCCCTTGCAAATAATAATACCTTGCACTTTGACACTGCATTTAATTTTTCAAAGTGCTTTCCTCACATATATTATCTCCTCTCCTAACTGTTTGCAAAGCAGGAAGCCGTTTAGTAAACAGAGATCCAGTTACCAGAGTGAACTGGCAAAGCACGTGTAATTCAGTCCCAAATAACAGCTTGTCTTCTGACTTTGCGTATAGCAGCCTGCACATCTATTATTTCATTGCATCTTCACATCAACCCTATGAAAGCACCAGGCAGAGAGACACACAGTCCATCCCCACTGCGCAGAGGCAGGAACTTCAACTGGTGAGCGATTCACCATGGCCCTCTCTGAAAGTGCTGGAGAGAGCCTCTCCTGACCCGCCTCCCCTTTCTCATGCCTCTCACCAGGGAGGTGAAGTTACAGGAGGGTAAGGTGAGAGAGTGCATTATCAGTGATTTTACTTTTTATACCAGTAAATCCACTTAAACTGCATTCTACTCTGCTCTCAAAATCCGCTGCTTCATCAACAAAACTAAACAAAGCTTAAATATTCTGCAACCAAACATTGAAAAGAAAGATGCAGTCCTCTCCAAACCTTCCCCACCCTTCCCTTTATAAAGGAAATGTAAGAGTGTTAAGTCAGGGCCTGGGTAAACAACATTTTGTACTAGGGGAACACCTGGCTCTGTCCCAAGGGTGTGATAAGGTCCTGCCAGCCTCAGAGATTGTATCTTATCAGAGCTCCTAAAAGCATTATCTAAGATTACAAGTATATCTCTTAAACCACTTTAGATCTCCGATACTGTTTTGAATTTCTTCTCTTTGAAAAGGGTGGAAAAGGAGCATAGAGCAGGAGAGCTTTGGTAGCAACTTTAAATTGTCACTGAATTCATCAAAAACTCTGGTGTGCACCAAGAGAAACAAGTGGCTTCAAGCTGCCCAGGAATGGGGTAATCTGCTTTATACCAAGCACTGCCTTAAATACGTGCAAAGCCAGAGGAAATGCAGAATGGCAGGGGTCATTAATTATAAGGCTGACATGTCCATCCCTTCCTCAGACTGCTAAACATAAAGGCGGAATTAAATTAGAGGGGGAGGTGTATCTTTAAGGAAACTTCTTTACTTTGGAGTGTGACTTAGAATGGAGGACCCTACGAGAGTCCAGGGAATGCTGAAAAGGGAACACTAGAATTATTGTTCAAAGGCTAATTGTAGCCTATTAGCTTTTTAATAATACCTTGAAAACTAAAATGCCTTAGTCCTGCTCTACCTTAGTCACCTTATGACCCTCTCTCCTCCTCTCAGGGAAGGACAATGTGGCCTTTCTAGTCCCAAGAAAGAAAGCTCAGTGAAGCGTCTTATTGGGTCAGCCCGCCCAGAGTAAAGCACGCAGCCTAAAGATGTGCAAACTCCGTACTGACACCCAAGGAAGCGCACCTGAATGGCAGAAGGAGATCTTTGTTGAAGACTTTCTAATTATTGAGATGTGGGCAAGCTGATTGAAAATGGGCAAGGAGGGGGGTGGTGGGTTAGTGAATGCTCCAGAAGGAAATATGGGACCCATCCACAGCAGGAGTTAGATTGAAGGGTCCCCTCTGCAGGTGAAACTTTGAAAGCCTGTGAGCTAAGCCCTCCCTCTGTCAAAGGGAGGCGTGATAAGAGTGTTAAGGGACATTGTTGAGGAACAGCGTGAGCCCCAGCACTGCCTGGCACCTTGAAGATGCTCAATACAGCCAACCAAACAGTGGAGGGGAGGGGGACAGGGGTCCATCAGAAACTCACTCTTATTGAAATACTAACTTCCCTGACCCAGTGGATGCATTTGATTAATTAGTAAAAGGTAAGTAATTTATTCACCTAAAGTACAGGTTAAAGAACATAAAGCAAGGAAATAACTAGCCCAGCTCCCGGAGGACCCTTGCCGGTTTTCAGTGGCATCACCCAGCAGGAGTCATGGAAACCACACCTCTTTTTGATCTACCTTAAGTTATCACTGTTCTCACTCCAAATGATGTCTGAATGTTCCTCAAGAGCAACATTTTGTAATGGTACCGTGTGATTGCACAAAGTTTGTTTAGAAATGGTCCCGCAGTACCATCTGCCCCCTAATTGTATGAATTTACATGGCTTCATCAGAGCCAATTCAGGCTACCATTTAAGTGTACTCATTCTTATGTGATCGTAATATTCCAATGAGGACACCAGGGAAAGGCGCATGTGGACTGATACAGACTGAATGGTAATGTTTTCGCATAATGTGCAGTTATCTTCCAAGTGGAAAATCTTAACCTTCCTTCTAAGAAGACAACACCAACGTGTGATATCTGACTTTATAGTATGCATTAGACTTGCACATTAATTTCACAGATTACAAATATTACCAACATCACTGTACAGACTCTTAAAATTTTGATTCGATAGAACCGTTGATGTTAGCTTTTGATGTAGGTCCAGTTTTTCAGTTAAGAAGATACTAAAATAATCTATCTATGCCAGGATTGGACATCGGGAGAGGTGAACTCCTGTCCTGATCAGGCAACTAACTAGCTGTGTGCCTTTGGTTCAGTTAACAGTTTACCCTCCTCAGCCCCCAGTTCCTGATGCACAAGAAGCCAGTGTTAGTGCTCCGCGGTTTCTTAAACCAGAGATGCTGGCGAAGCTCCCTCACAAATTTCGCCATACACTTCATTTTCTTCTTAAAGTCAACTCCCTTCTTCTTCTGAATTCAGGTACAAGGGGGACTTTATAACCCGGGCAGACAGGGAGAGGCAGCATCACTAGCGATCCTCCCAGGTGAGTATCCGAGCAGCTTACAGCCCATTATCAGCCAATACTTGCCTCTGATTACCAACTGTCCTCTAGGAAGGAGGAAGTCATCTTGTGTTCTAGCCCTTTCTTAGAAGGGGTTTTCACACTTGAACAGTAAAGGATCATTTGGGGAAGACACACTAGCCTATAGCACCCCAAAGTAATACTATTTGGGATGCTTCTGGAGAAAGCCCAGTGAAATCATTAACAGAAAGGGGGGTGTCATAGAAATTTAATACATTTGACCATTAATCCTGGAGGTTATGACCTTATCATTGAATTTTATGATGTCGCTGTGAATTGTCTCTTCGAGTATCACTTCAAAAGGCAACAAAGAGGTTCCATGGTAGAGGTTCCAAATATGTCCCTACAGGAAAAAGGGGAAATGATGCTGTCTGCTAAGAGAATGTGCATATGTGGTTTGTGATACAATTTCTGGGGACAGCATCCATGGATACAAGAGCTGCGCCTTAAACGGCCCACTTAGCAAGTGCAATTGTCCTCTCCAAAAAGCTGACGGAACCCTTAAAATATCATCTGAGTCCTGAGGAAGACGACGATCAAAGGTGCCTACATAAAACGTCAGTTAATTTGTTTAACCTAATCAGGTGGTAAAAACGTACAGTACGTTGAGCTCAACCTGCTTTGTTAACACATCATTTCAAATACATAAAGTTTATACACTTAGTAGTTTGACTCTGTCACTGAGATCTCTAAATGTTTACACATCCAGGAAAAACGTGGATCTTCTCATTGAAAAAAAGTGAAGATTACGCAGACTTGCCTAAGGCTCAGGCTTCTGAGTGTAAAGCAAATGTGATGGCAGTAATGACACAATTAGTACTTAAAAAAATCTAGTACGACACCAGCTGTGAGCCCAAGGCCATTTCCTCTTCCTTAAAGGACAAATTAGCACCAAACAGACTTTCTCTTTGAAGTAATCAAAGGCACTGAAACCTTCTCACCCTGTGGGTCCCTGCCCATTTGCCTCTTTAAAATCTCAGCAGTGTTGGATTCACATGGAGGGGAACCACCCTCTGCGGGGTCTGGCTGCAGCATCCATCCTGCCATGAATATTCTGTGTGTCTAAGAAGCCAGAGGCAGCCCCATCACTTTCCAGGCGAGGGCGTCTCATTGGCTGCAGCGTGTTGAGACTATCTGGAGCTACCATTTGCCACCTTTCGCTTGCACGCTCACTAAAAGCATGGGCTAGACTTTTATCCGTACTACCTGTCTCCTCTCTCTTCACCCGCTGTTGTCCCGTTTTAACATTTGCCGTTGGACATGACAGAGCACGGGCCTGCGTGTGCAGAAGAATCAGCTGAGTGTGCATCAGCCCCGGCAAAGCCTGTCAGCTACCTGGCTCCAGGCAGCCTTCTCATGACAGCTTTATGGCCAACACTAAGGCAGAATCAATAAGAGGGCAAGGGGTTGACATTTCATTTTCTAAAAAGTGATCCATTGAAGACCAATCACCAAGCAGTGTTTGTCAGCCTTGGGAAGTGACATTTCTTTTTTAAATGGGGAAGAAGGGACAGGAATCATCGCTGGGTGACTCGACAGGCTCAGTTCTCTAAGGTGGGGGCTCATAATTGGAAATCCGATGCATCCTGCTATCAACCCTGCCTTAAATAATAAAGTGATCAATAAAAGCAGAGAGGAAATTAAGTCATCAGGCTTGTGACGCTATTTTCTAGAGCTATGGCTTTTAATAAACTTGTCTCCCCGCATGACATTTTCACTCTTTTTGTTCAAGCAGAACATCCGAGGGAAACTCATAATGAGGTGACTTATTTCTAATTACATGGGTTTGACTGCTATATTCAGGGCAACCTAAATTTTCTTTTAAAAAATGTATATTAAAGGAAAGTTGGATGACGATTAGAAAATGCTGCCAACCAGCATGGGAGAGGAGGTTGGGAGTCCCTAGAAGAGACCCGCTTTCTGCAAACAAGTGCCGTTTGTCCCAAGTGGTTCTGATGCTCAGAACCGACCCATCACATGGTGCTGGGTTTCAGCCAAGTCTTTTTGGAAGTGAAGATAATTAATAATGTTTTTCTATTTTTAAACTTTTAAATATCTACATTTTCTGATAAGGAAGTTATTTATATGCACTGGAAATTTTTCAAATGCAGGCATATGTAGTCATGAAAGCAAAAGCCCACGTCACTTCCATTCTCCTCCTCCATCTGACTCCCTATTAGTGGGGTACAGCCCACTATCAGATGTATATACATATTAATGCATATCATTCCTCGAGGGTTTATGTGGCTAGCAGGTATGTACATATACACATACATACATACACACACACAAAATCAAATGGCAATGAACAAGAAAAAGTCCAGTTTGATTGGCTTCCAAAATCAATGCCAGGGGAATAGAAAAAACACATTCTAAATTCAAATTCTGTTCATGCCCATTGAAGTTTCCAAAGTCCAAGATATCCCATTGCACAGAATGGAACAGATACGTGTATATGTATGTATGCATCATAGCACCAAGGATGACAGTTTGTTGCAGACATAGCATCTTCAAGATAGAACACACTGCTCCAGTCAAACTCACCGAGTTACGGACTTTTCATGGAAAAGAACTAACAGAATGGCCAATGCAGGTGCCCACGCACCATGAGGAGTTGTTCCACACCATGTTGGAGTGACCGTATGACAGGGCATTTTGGAGCATGCGGGCGGAGACATGATATTAATAAATACATGTGACAACTGGGACCTTATCTAGGCAGAGTAAGATATACAGTCATCACCCTAATTATAATGCATCCCCAAAGTGAAGGAAAGGCGTGCTGGCTGGTCCAGACTGCTGAAATAGCCAGAGGCATCCTTGTGACATCAGTGAGATCACCAGCAGCAGGGACAGGGAGAGAGCAGGCAACAGTGGCCTGAGAGCCCAGCCTGGCGACTGGAGCTCCCACAGAAGCTCTGGCTCCAGGGCAGTGCCATGACCTTGGACAAGCACTAGGATGTCTTTCTGAGTATCATTTTCCTAATCTGTAATATGAAAGGTTTGAATTGAAGAGGATCATTCTGACATTCCCAGGTTCTGTGTTTTTTGTGTCTTCCCCCCTCCCCCTAAAGCCTCACCTTGTGGAACAGCTGATGGTATAGGAGGTGAAGGTCAGAGCAGGGGGAGCTGCTCTCACAGGAGACAAAGGGGGCCTAGCTGTGGACACATGTTGCAGAAAGCAGCTGCCCCCCACGCCCCTTCCTCCCAAGGCTCCTGGCAGTATTAATTAGTAGATGGAGACAACAAAAAATGGTTCAGAACAATATGCCGCCAAACCATTTTTAGTTCTTTCTTTTACAGATTGTTTTTAAGGTATCAAGTCAGATTGTACAGTTATAGAGAGTAAGTATTCTACTCTTTTAGACTTGTTTCCAATAACAATGCTATGCCTACGATTTTGTGGGGAAATGCTGAAGCCCCTACTGTGTGCCATATTATCTCCTTTGCCTATCAAACTTCTCTCGCCAATAACTCTTTGAAGCAGATATTATTATACCTGTTTTATAAAAAGGAAAACAAAGACTCAAAGAGGTGAAGTCATTTAGCTGACAAATGGCACAGCACAAATTTTGGTCTCAAGCTTTATATGGCTTTTCCTTTTTTTGCCTTTGGCAGTAAGTCCAAGCTTAAGAGACATATAAATGTAACACCTTACAGCTTAGAGTATCTAGAAATCTCCCACTGGCTTGCTTTTCAGCCTGGTTTCCTGGAATTAGTTGGGTCTTTCCAGGCTCTCAACTCTGAGAGCTGCCACCGGGGTGCAGTCGGCAGCTCCAGGAGGGGTGTGGGGAGATCAAAGCGGAGAGAAGAAGGCTTGAGATGCAAATGTTATGTTTATAATGCTAATCAAAGCCTCTGCTTTGTGTGGAGGGGACAAAAAGCTCCCTCATAAAAATGGGGGGTGGGGGGGCGTTCAGTGAGTGGCTTAAGTGCTTACCTCCTGCTGATGACAAAAGCCGCGATGAGGATGACCACTAGCACCACACTGCCAGAAACGGAGACCAGCAGGACTGTGGAGTTGGCCCCGTCTCCAATGATCCGGGAAGGCACTGGCAACGACAGGCACACAAGGATCACCCTTGGGAAGGTCCTCGGAGGGAGCACTTCTGACTGGCTCACAAGTTTCAGATTTCTGAAGCCACTCAGAATGCTCACAGCCTCTTTGCCCTTCGTTAAGTATTCATGCAAAAGCGTTTTCTAAGGCAGCTTTAATGAGACAAGGGCATTCTTTTTATAATTGTATGAGGAAGTTCAACCAGAAGATTGTTATTAAATCCTATGGTAAATATTATCACTCAGGGTTCCCCCCACCCTTTTTCCCTTTCTACTCTCAACCCCAACACTTACATAAAAATCTGATGCATTCCATAGTGGGAAATTTTAGAAAGGACAAGTGACTTTGAATGTTCCTCTCCCTCTTATCCTTCTGAAGTCTATCAAAAAGTTGCTTATTATTGTCCAGCTCAAAGGCCACTTCCTCCTCGAAGGCTTGAGGATAATCCAAAAGAATGTCAAACCCCTTCAAATCCAATTGTGGAGTACTTTTTCTTCGTCTTAAAAAATTTTTATTTTAGTTAATAATTTGTGAATATAATTACTTTCTAGAACAGGTGTCAAAAACTCTGCTCCCCCACCTCCTTATCAGGTAGTCAATTAGGCTCAATTTGTTTAATTATGGAGGCGCAGATATCTTAATGTAATCTGGTTTATGATGGGTTTGCCCTGTTAACATTTTTTATTCAATCAATCAGTTGTTCAAACTCAGAATGTTGAAAGAGTTGGATATATTTATCCAACAGGCTTAAAAAGAAACCTGCTCTGATGATTTGAAAAGATCCTAGAAATAAATAGAGAAGGAAAACAACGATCCCTTCTCCAGTCTCCTCAGGAGGAAAACTTCCTGTCTCAAAGTAAGAAAACCTAAGCAACTATCAACTGGTTTAGCAATCCCATTTTTCATGGTGTAAAGGATGTGGAAAGCAAGAAAAAAGTAGACAACATTTTCTCAAACACATGAAAAACAGGTTGATAATATTATTTTTAAGATGGTCTTCTCTAAATAGCACGAGGTTTTCTAAGTTACAGGCATAGTTCATTGAAACAAAATGTTTGCCTGATCAAAAATTATGTATAGCTCCTTGGATGTCACTGTCATAGGACTCGCCCCGAATGGTAAAAAGAACCTCAGAACTTGTTACCTGTGTTGGTTGTGACCTCCAGGGGCTCACTGAAGTCTCCATAGCCAGCTGCTGTTCTGGCCCGGACATGGAACACGTAGGAAGTCAGAGGATTCAGACCTTTGATATCCGTGTTCCTGGCTGCTGTGCGGACAATCCGATAGCTTCGGTCGTTCTGATCCTACATTATGAGGGAAGATGACAAAATAAATCCTCACTCATTTTAGGCACAAAGTTGAGCCAAGCCACTCTATTCAGAAGTTGAAAGAGAATGGAGATTGATAAGCTCTCTAAACCCTACATTCTCTTCAATGTTAGCAGTGCTATTGTTATTTTTTAGATGTTGAAAGAAATGTCTTTTATGATCATTGCTGACACCGAGCATATTTAGATCTTTATTCATCATCCTTTTTAAAAGAACATTAGATGATGCTTGGTGGCTTTTCTCACTCCACGACCATCAATTTAAAAGAAATAACGGTAAGAAATCCCCTTGTTTTTTGTCTACTGTCTGTCTAGAAAATGTTGTAATCTGGTTTCAATGAAAACAATTGTGTCCCTTTTCTGCTTTTAATAGAAAGCCAATGAATGATTATCTTCAAAAAGAAAGAGAAGACAATTGCTCATTTTCTAGGCAACCTTGAATGCAAATAATTGTCTTCAGACTTCTGGCCTTTAAGAGAGGCAAGCTATTTGGAAAAATAATGTCTTTCTATAACTTTAAGAGGCAGAAAAAATGTATTTTTCCTTCTCTTATTCTCTATTAAAAGTCATCAAAGCCACACTTTGATTCTGAATAGCAGTGATCTACAAGCTGCTCATTGTTTCCCCTTTTTAAAAATCCTCATCCAAAGACATTTTTTTGTTGCTTTTTGAGAAAGAGAGAGAGAGAGAAGTATTGATGTGAGATAGAACACCAATTGGTTACATTCTGACACATGCCCTGAGACCAGGTATTGAACCTGCAACCTGGTTATATGCTGGGACCAGGAATTGAACTCATGACCTTTTGGTCTACAAGACAATGCTTCAACCAACTTGAGTTGAGTCACACCAGCCAGGGCTATTTTGACTTCTATGAGTCACTCTTTTGAGAGAAGGTTTATAAATTAGAACTAGCTATCTTGATTTTTATTGCTAGGAAAAATATTGTTATTAGAACACACTGGCTGGCGTAGCTCAGTGGATTGAGCGCGGGCCTGCGAACCAGACAACCGCGGTTCGATTCCCAGTCAGGGCACATGCCTGGGTTGCAGGCTGGTTCCCTGCAGGCCAGTTCCCAGCAGGGGATGCACGAAAGGCAACCATACATTGATGTTTCTCTTCCTCTCTCCTTCCCTTCGCCTCTAAAGATAAATAAATAAAATCTTTAAAAATATATTGTTATTAGAATGCAATGTATTTTTTCCTGTTTTTGAAGATAAGCAACTTAATACAAAAAATTCATAATTGGATTTGATTAAGATACAAAATGCATTTGGCTTTGAGATTCACTGGTACTCCAGGATTTATAATTGGCCAAAAACTAGACATGAAAGAAAAAAAGGAGAAAGGGAAGGAGGGAAGAAGGGAGGGAAGGAAGAAGGAAAAAGTAAAGAACAGGGACAAAAGGAAGGGAGTGGGGAACCTTGCTTATTCAAGTAATACCTTCTCATAGTACTTGACTTCATATTCCAAAATGACTCCATTGGGCCGATCTGGTTCCAGCCAAGCCAGAGCAACACTGTATCTGGTAACTTCTTTAGCTTGTACCAAAGCAATGGATGATGGTGCTATTGGGAAAAACAAATTAAAAAAAAAAGTTTACTTCAGGAGGAAAAAATAGTGGTAACAGTCAATTTCCTTTTCCTTGAAAAAGTGCGAAGGATTGCTTTGTCTTCCTCCCAATCCCCATCGTGCACTTCCCCCAAACAAATGCACACCATACACCATTTTTATGGTTCTCTCCAGTATCATTTAGTTTGATCACTATGCGATCATCCAGTATCACATAGTTTTTCTGAGAAAAATAATCTCCAAAGTAAAAATCTGGTAGGTCCACAGGCCTCCAGTGTTACATCCACAGGACCTGTAACCATTCCTCATGAAAGGCTGTAGAAAGGCTATTTGCTTTTGATTTTCTGCAAGCCACGAACGCTTTTGGAAGATTTCCTTTTAAGCTCATTGAAATTGCATCTCGTCCTACCTGAGTGTCATCTTACTGGTCTCTAATTTTATACGAACAAGAGGATTCACAGCTCTTCCAAAGGTACTGGAGGGAAATGCCATAGGAAAACAATTTACATACTTTTCAATATAAATTAAAGTACTGTTTAATTCCAGTGAAAGTTTCCAGTTTGAACACAACCAGGCAAATAATGAAGAACACAAAGAAAGCAATGATGGCCTCTTTGGACATAGATGGCTTTTTGTAGTGATTTTACAAGTGTTGAAATACTGCTTTTGCCTGCTGAGTAGCAAAACTTCTTTCCACCGAGAAAGACACCAAAGCCGTCCTCTACTGGATGTGTTATCAGGGGTAGGCAGAAGGAACACATCTGAGATGCATAGAAGCAGGCTGGCCAAGGCTTGCCCCTCCATCATGGCGCTCGCAGGTCTAGCCAGCTGCTGTTAAACTGTACTGACAATGTGTAGGGAGAAAAGGAAGCAGTCATGAAATTTGCAATCTTCTCTAATGAAGGTGCCCTGCAGAACCAGATTATGGGTATTCCTAAATTGAATGTATATTGTTTTCTGTCCCCAAAATGTGAAATTACATGAAAACATCAAAAAATGGCCCCGGAGGAACAATGATGTAGTGTTGGTCTCCCTGCTGCTTTTCTCCACACACGAACACACACACCTGCCAAAACCCTAACTTGAGGAAAAAAATAAAATAAATTGTCACTGAAAAACGGAATGGGGGTAGCTCCAAACCCACTTGACTGTATCTGACAGGGATATTGATGGCAAGGAAAACACAGACACAGCACATTTACAGAGACTCCTCCAGCTGAAGCCAGTCCAGCTGGGGGCATCTCTAGGAGGTGGTCATCTGATGCCCAGAGTCGTACCTCGAGATGGTCACACACACACTTCTCTCTCTTTCACTCTTGCTCTCTTTCTCTCTCTCTCTCTCCTTTCCTCCCCGCCCCCACCCTCAAAGCAATTCCAGATAGGAGCTCAGGCATAAATACGAGTGAAAGATACAGTGGGTACACATGTCTTCCATCAAAGGCAACTCCAAAGTTACTAATGCCAAACTGGATGAACGGAGCTGCACGCAGCAGACATATGGAAGCCACTGAACATCTGAAGAAAATGCAAAACGGAAATGTGCTCATTAGCTGTATTAAAGATCCCCTCCCCTAACATACGCACACACACACACACACACACACACACACAATTTCTCTTTCTTTACTGGTTGACACAGAGCCATTGTCCAGCAAAACACAAGGGGTGACTTTCTTAAACACAGAGTTAGCAAGGGAGCTACGAAAGCTGCCTGGCTGTGAAAAGCCATTTCACTCCAGGTAATAAATATATTGCCTAACAGAACACTTTAGCATGTACTCCATAAAAAGGGGCTCTTTAATCTCTGATGCTCAGGATTGGGAAATGAAATAGCAAAGCGGAGCCATTAGAAAGAAAGCAGAAGGGAAGAAAATCATAAAGTCATAAAATGAACTTTCTCTCCACAAGGGTCTGGGTCAGAGCCTGATAATCAACAGATTTCTCAGAAAAGAATTGCCTGGTGGCCCTTGAAGGGCACTGATGAACTGAAATGGGTTCTCTCCAGTTGGGTTATCACTCAGCTGCTGCACGTGGGAAATGAATCCTATTTCCGCTTTAGAAGCTGGACCGGGGGTGCCCGCGTGTCCATTCACATGCAATGCGAGCTCAGCCAAAGTGCTCCACACATTTCAGGCAGGGAGTTAGCATCCTGGTTGTGTTAACTGAGTATCTCTACTGCAGCCCTACTTGGAAGACTCAGGGGCACAGATGTGAAAATAAACCAACAGAGTGCACGTTGGCTTGGCTGTCATAAAAACAAAGGAAAATGGGGTTAGAGAGCAAAGCAGAATAAATAGTTGTAACTCACAAAAAAAGATCATGCATGGCTGCAAAGTCAGAGTTCTTGCTTTACAGATGTTTTTTCAGAAAAGCATTTTTATCAGGCCACAGTGACAAAAGGAATCCATGACCAAGTGAGATCGAGAAATATACTTCAAACAAGCTACTGCATTGCAGTATAATATGGCAGTCACTCTTCCCCGTTGAAAAGAACTTCTGACCTTGCCAGGTAAAAAGAACATCAGTGTGGGAAAAGCTGGGCCCTGCCACACTGCCATTTGGGAAAAAACAGGTAATGGGGATGCACTCCACATTATAAGCCACATCGGGGTTCTTCCCTGGTCGTGGCTACTAGGCTTCCAACACAGCCTCCAGCTCTGCATCTGGAAGCCATCACTTACCCTGTATGAGTGCCGTGTCTTGCTCCCGTAGATCAGGCATTTCTCAATGGTAGTTCCCTACCTGAGTGGTTCCCAAGAATCAGTTTTCTCATGTCACCCATACTACTAATTGATGTCATAGCCCTCTGCATCTTGTAGTATGATTTAAGTAATATTTTTTCTTAAATTGACACACTATATTACTTTGAAAGAAAATATTTTGAAAGGAAGTGTTGCATTATTGTTATCACTTGGAAGGATGGCTAGTAACCATAACAAGGAAAATAGCATCTAAGTAAAATGATACTATCTATGTTTGCTGGACACTCTTGACTCTCCATACTTTGCCAAAAACACAGATAAGCCAGAATTTGAGAGATTTAAAGAGGAAATACCTTCCACAGAGCAATTCAATATTATGTAATGTTTCATCTGAGTCTTCCCTAAAATCATCTCTCATGCCACTAATGGTATGATTCCACACTTTGGTAAACACTACCACACTTTAGTTCATTTAGAAATGTCATGGATCCTGAGACCCAAAGCCCAAGGGCTCAGCCCTTGGCTAACAGAATTAGAAGAAGAAACAATAGACTAATAAAATAACAGATTGAACACTTGCCTCAAATATGTGATTTAATAGGAGCTTTCACAAATCAATGCCTTAATTCAAAGGAAGGCTTGTACTTCATAGTGGGAATTTTGGTCAACATGAAAAGACCAAACAGAGGAAAGGTCCTGCTTGCCTCTCACTTCTCTGATTTATATTCTGAAACCTTCAAGAGACATGATTCTTTTGCAGAATCAACTCATCCAAAAAAGCATATACTTAATGAGCACCAGTGGAACAGAGCAAAGAAAGGAAAGACAAACAATGCTCCATCAACTACAACCCTTAGGATCAGATCAAGTACCACCTTATTCTTTAGACTTCTCTTAACTGAAAAGGAAAAGATGGGGGAATTTTTATAACAGCCTCACAGAGAAGACACTCTTTAATGTCAACTCAGAGTACCCATTTTTTAGAACTCAAAAGGAGACAGTCCTGACAAATCCCCTCTCTCTATGAACTTGATCCAAGTTCTCTCATAGAGATGGGGAGGAGTAGGAGGTAGGTGCTTCCTCATCATACTGTATCTTTAGACACACAACGTACCTGCTTCAGAGTCAGCAGAAAAGCCAAGAGGGAGCTGAGGGCTAATGTCAGCACCCTAACTTAAAGAAAGGGATGGGTCTTAGATTGAATAGCATTTCTATTTATGCAGACACCCTTCACTAAAGAGATGTTTGCTGTAAGAAAAGTTCTGTGCTGGTGGACATAAGCAGGCATTCTATAATGGCTAGAACTTGGACATAATGCATGTCAAGAAGAGGTGGTCATGCTAGCTGGCACGTATGGTTAAAGAAAGGTGACTGATAGACCTAAAATTTACAAAGACGGGAACTACTAAAGGGTAGTTTGAAAAAAAGTTTGTGATTTAATTCAATTAAGTTCTTAATTTTTGATGTCTTGAAGCAGAATTTCCAATGGCCAATAGATGCCCATACTTGGGTAAATATAGACGGTGACTCAGACAGAAGCCAGAATTGTAAGAGTGAATTGTAGAATGAACCATGAACCACTATGAATTGTATGTAGAATGAACCATGGAAGGGGTTAGAGTGAGGTTGGGGAGTATGGTTATGATTTGCAGGGACAAGGAGGAGGGAGAAAAGGAAAAAGGAAGGCTGAGCAGAGTTGCTGCATAGATTACTGAAATTTTCAGGAAATCACCAGCAGCCTTGTTCTGTGAGCGCTGAGTGCTCATTTAGGACATATGAAATGAGATGAAGATGAAAATATGATTTGATCCACGCACTTAAAGTATTCTTTAATAACTTATTGGGAACAAGAAACAGATTATAAAAGGATTTTGGATAAAATTCCAAGTTTGATATTTACTAGTTACCATCTTGGGCAGCTTGCTCCAATTTCCTCACCTCCGTTCTCCCATTTGTAAGATGCCTTCCCTTCCAGATATAAGCATGTGAGCTGTTGGACTGTACGTTCCATAAGGTGGGGGAGGGGTTTACCTTGTTCATCTGTCCATCCCCACTATCTAAGATCATGTCTGTCACATACTGGGTACTTTATAAATTAGTCAAGTGAATAAAAGTGAACTAAATGTTCATATAGATCTAAAATATACTTTGGAGACAGAAACGAAAAAGGGTTTCTAAATATAAAGTACCAGAAGTAAGTCATCCCTAAAACAACTTTTTATCTGCACCTGTTTTGGATGACCTTTTATGGGTTTGGTTTTGTTATTTAGGTTAACTAAGATACTGACAACCAGGAAGGAAGCCAGTGACAATTCTAATTATACACAGAGTCTGTTTTCTATGCAATGTGTGACGCTTCTGAACTTTTCCCGAACACACAGCCTGTAAAATGTCATTCAAATGGAAGTTTACATTAAAACCAGTTTCGGTGCATCTGTTACAGGGAGCATTTGGATGCACCACTCTTTCGGCTGCGTAAGGTGTTGACAATCCACTCAGTATTTCATCGCAGTACCTGGGGGATGTACGCAACCAGTTTTCCTGAATTCTAATCACAAAGGGGCAGTGGTGTCGAGATCCATCCCTAAATCAGAATCCGAAATCCAAGAAGAACCACGAGTGTCCCCCTCATTTTATAATTCTGCCACACCCAGAGTTTCTCCAAAGATGCACTAGTGTCAGCTGAGTCTGTCACAGGCAGGAGAAGCCATTAGCTACCACCCTTGTCCTTGAAATCCCCCCAGAAGGACATCATTGCTGAAGTGTCAAGGTACCAGAGTAAAGAGCCCTCTGTGGTCAGGGGAAAGGCAGCAAGATTAAGCATGTGGAACAGACTGTCTCCACACACCTATTGGAAACAAATAAAATGGCAGTAAAATAGCATTTTTTTTTTAAGTTGGAGCAAAACCGAAAGAGAGTAAAAGGAAAAATTCACCACAGCTTGGCGGTGGAATGATCTGAGCTTTCTACTAGAAAGCCAAGATAAACTCCCTTACCCCCCAAATAATTCTGTATTCACCATTCTACATTTCCCCGAGAAACGGAGGGGCCCTTCTAAATCAAATCCCCATTTGCTATGTGCCTGTGGTTCCATTTGGTTTGAGAGCAGACCACAATGCATCCAGAGGCACATGTGGGTTTTATCTCTGTGTGTGTTTTTGATAAACAGAAACAGCACAGATTAGGGGCTGGATCATGGCCTTCTAACAGTGGTGCGTTTCACAATGAAGAATTACAAGAGATGCTTTGATGTCAAACAGAGGTGGCTCCTTTTAAGAAAATAGTAAATTTAACTTTCTTTGGTTCAAAGCTCAGCAGTTCTCCTTGCTCCCCACTGGCGTGAATGCTGTAATTTTCTTTTATTCACTTCCTCAATGACTTGCCATTAAACACCTACAAGCCATTTTACTGCAGCAAATTTGGTACTCGTGACACCCAAATAGAATGGAGAGGAGAAAAAGAGATACGGAGAAAAGAAAGGGGGCCACAGTCACTACAAACCTTCACTCGTGGGCTATGAAACTATTTTCTTGGGTCCAGCACCACAGCAGTGAATTAAAAACAGTTTGGCGGAACTTGGGTGGTGGGGGGGAGGGCGGCGTGAAATTAGCTGAAACAGATAGACTGCATTTCACTACTGGCTCAAATTAGTTGGGCGGAGGGAATAAGAAATAAAGGAAAAAAGATGCAAAGAAAGGTCTCCAGCCTGTAGGCAAGAATAAGTGAAAAAGGCCCTTTATGAAAGTCAAGAAACCTAAAGTGTGTATGTCAGTAGTACACAATGCCCAGCGTTTGGAGCAAAGATGACTTCTTAACCACAGCAGGGTTACTGTCCCCGCCCGGGACCTGAGTTTAAAGAGATGATGTTTATTCAAGGGGTCTTTCAGTGACAGAAAAAATAAACCCACAGTTTATACATCTCTCTGCTTAATGCAAATAGCATTATTTAAATTTAATTACTCAGAGCTTAAGGTGGTTTTTGTTCCCCCTTTCTTTCTTATTTCAACTCTGAGCTCTGATTTGCTCTTTATCAAAGGTTTGTGCATTTTAAAATGCTGTCAAGCATCAAAATTAAATGCTTCAGAGCACTAATGATATCCTCGTGATTAAGGGTTTTGCTGTTGCAGAGATGCTAAGAACTCTGGAGCTAATATTAATTGCTTTCTTGTACATCCCTCCAAAGGGAGGAAAGGATTTCTCTGAGCTCTGCACTATCTATGGCACCAAAGAGCACCGAGTAATTTTTTTCACAATTATCAATGCAGTACTTTATAGTACTCAGCAATGCACAGAGGGTTTTCCTGTGCATGGGGTCACATCTGCACCACATTCAATGAGCTGGCTTAGCCCTTCACTATTTTTTAGGTAAAAATCATTGAAAAACTCAATCCCCAACCACCCTCCTTGGACATGTCACTGATATTGTAAAACCTCAGCTGTGCACCTCACACTACTAGCTAGTGTAACATTTATAAACACCTAAGCACATTTTCTCATAGCCAACAAGTGAAATTGTTTTTCAAACCAACCAACCAACCAACCAACCAACCAACCAACCAACAAAGGGTATAGAAAAACTTGATTGTTCCAAAATTGATATGGAATTCTTTTCCTTCAACAAAAGACCTAGAACCAAATTTTTAATTAAAACCTTTAGAAGACTCTGAATTAAATGAAGCTCATTTATATTTAAATATGAAAATATTAATATTTATCAGGCTTATACTTAATGCACAAGGAGCACATTTTTTCCCATACAGTGATATCCAAGGTCAATGCATAGAGTCTATTTTAAGCAAATACAGTAATACAAAGCAGGGCAGAGTAACACTTAGCAAAGAATACAGCAGGTACATGTTCCCAATGATTTTCAAAATCTGATTTTGGGACACTAAGGATGTTTTAACTAGGTTATTCAAGAGTAAGACTTTACAGATCATTTAATTGAGACACTACTTATTTTTCCCAAGAAATGGGTTGAAGAATGTGTCAGACAAGTCCTTCAAAGAGAGCTGTCAACATTTTAAATAATGCTCTTCTTAGCCTTTATGTCTAGTGTTTGCATAAGAAAGTTGGAGGTGTTGGGATTGGCCTCCGGAGCAAACTGTCCAAAGATGGGAGCTCCCTTCCCATAAAGACTGTTTCCTGGGTGATGGGGCTACTCAGACAAGGACTACATTTCCCAGACCCCTTTGCAGTTCATGTGACTGAGTTCGGGGCCATGGAATGTGGATAGAAGTGATCCCTCTTCTAGTCCTGATGCATTAAAAATAGCTCCCTTGGGGCCCTCCATCATCTGTATCCCACAATCTGTAAGCTTGCCCAGGCCCATCTTTGAAGCCCCCCACTGAGCCTCCCCTCACACCACGAACTGAGTGCAAGTTGATCAAGAAATAATTTTCTATTGCATTAAACAACTAACTGACATTTGAGGTTCCAACACATACCCACTCAGGTCAAGTAAAGCTCATTCAGCAAAAAAGAGGCATGTTCACATAATAACAGTTTCATATGTTAATTAACTAAAGTACAGTGTAGTAATATTGTGGCCTACAGATGATTGAGCTTTGGTTTAAAGCTGCCTGAATGGCCCTTCGGGTTCCCCATAGAAACTCCAGCTCTGGGAGTTCACAGTGAGCAGATATCTGCTCATTTTTGCCCTACTGATGAGTACTACCCTGAGGACAGTGGGGTAGGGACCACTGGGCAGCTTTGTAGGGACACAGTCATAGCCACTGGTCCTCTAGCATGAAGGGGTTTCTCAGAATCACAATGCTGGGCTAAAATAGTCAACTGAGCTTATTTTCGTGTTAAATGGGGAAGGACAGTGGGGTTCTCAAAATGGCTAGGTTGAGCTTTCTTTTTAGAAAAGAGTTGGCTTAGTCTTCATTGCACAGTTAACAGCTTACCCAGCTGATATGCAACAGAGCCCAACAGAGAAGAGTGAGCAAAAAGATGCCTGTGGCCTCCTCTGCAAGAAGCTTTCCCATATTTAAAATCATTTAATCCTAGCAACTCCTGAAGTAGTTATAATTATCATGTTTAATTTCATATTTGGAAACTCACACAACATAAAGAAGTTAAGTGATTTAACCAAAGCTATAGAATTTTAATTTTAAAATCAAGCCTGCTTGACTCAAATGTACGCGATCATCCCTCCATATAGCACTTGTCTGTAACCACACATGCACGGCACTAGCATTCAGTGAGTAACGACATTTCTATAGCATTGTTGCAAATGTCTTACGTGGATTAATTTATACAATCTTTATAAAAGCCCTATGAGGCCGATACTATTATTATATCCATTTTAGAGATTAGGAAAATGAGATACAGAGAGTTTGCACAGCTTGCCCCAAGTTACAGCATGGAAGTGGTCAATTCAAAAGTCAAGTTCTAGAGCCCACATTGCCAACCACTAATCTATGCAAAGCCTCCAGCCTCTCTTCTCACTGATAAGAAATTGGAGACTTGAGGGTTAAATGGCTTGTTCTCCCACAGCTTGGCCAGCAGCACCAGTAACAGAGCAATCTTAGGCCTGCTCTGTGTTAGGTACAGGGCTACCTATACTCTTGGTGGCCAGAAACCTGGTGGAAATTAAACTTGACTGCTGTTCACAGACAACACTAAAGCTTTTGATGACCAATCGCCTTGCATTAGAGCTACCTAAAAGAGCTAAAAAGAGAATTATCTAAAACTGAGAAGTTCAGTTACAAAATGAAATGATAGCACTTGGAGTTAGAGAAGAAATAGGAAGCACAAAGAAAGCTTCTGGAAGGTGGGCAATGCTAGATTCCTCAGCCAGGTATTTGTCCTGCATTAATTTATTGACCAAACATGTGAATCTTGTCCACAATTTTGATATGTATATATTTCACTATAGAAGTATTAAAAACAAATAAGAATATTAACTACATATTAAAGGTGAAGTATTTTAGAAAGACTTCTCCAAAATCTTTAGACAGATAGATCTAAAGATATAATGAAAGATCTAAGTTTTTGAAAATAAGGGCTTTTGGGGATAGCTATTTAATCATTATGCTTAATACCCAAGCCATACAGAAATCCCTGCTCTCTACAGTAGAGAAAGTTCATTTCAAGGCCTATTTTACATTCTAAAGTAGCTGCTACCTGGAATTAACATTACTGCATGTATAGCCATACCATTAGGTGTGGAATCAGAAGTGAGTGGCAGTTCAACTTGAAACCAAAACCCATGTCCCCCAGAATAAACTGGGAATTGACTTAAGAAGCACCCAAGCATCTCTGATGCAGTTCAGGTATGTCTTGTTTTTGTCTGAGAGCTGCTTGTTTTACTTTCTATTTGTTTGCTAAGAAATGTGTTGCCAGGATCTCAGAAGGACTACCCAGCTCCTGTCAACAGACACGTGGCAGGAGCCAGCGTGTATTTCCTGCAAAGTAAGAATGCCAGTTCCAAGCAAACAGAAAAACAAGTCTGTCCACTGAAAGGCAATTTATAAGAATTATCCTGAGCAAGGCAAGTGTTTTAAGATAAGAAAATGGGTCAAAGCCAGCGATAAGAAAAAAATGAAATGAGCATTTTTCTCTGAAGGCGTTTGGGAAGACGAATCTTCTCACTGTGCCTCTGTATGTGGACAATATCTAGGATGAACTCTCAACTGAAATAATTTTAGATGTGCCTTGGTTAGACAGGACAAAGAGGTCTGGGCAAAGTGAGCGTCTCCTTGATCAACAACGCCCTCCAAAGTTCATCTAGACCCCGGAGGACGGTGGAAAGGAAAGGTTCCCTCCCGTTGGGCAGAAACACAGCCCAGAGAAGAAAGATGAGTGGCTATGAACCAGGCGGTGATCCTTCAGCTTTCAACTCCACTGGAGAGCTCCAGGCACCCCAATCCGGAAAATAAAAGCTGTGCGGTGGGCTTCAGGTTCTCTTTGTTACTCCGACAGCTGCTAATCGTCCTGCTGTGTGAGGAACCATGAGACAATGCGGCAACATTTAGCTTTCTGACATCCAAAGCGTCTAGATCAGTCCCCAATTAAAGACGTATTAATCACAAAGACTCTAAAAGCCAGGATGATAGATGCACTCAGTAAATCTCTGCTCTCGCCTTTTACTTTCCACACTCAGGTTGCCACATTTACAGGCAGGCAATGCTTAAAAGCCTGCTCCAGAAACAGACCAATAAAAAGCCTTGTTCATTACTTTTTGTGAGATGCTTGACAATTTCCTTCCCCCTGAAAAGCCTTTCAAAAAAGGGTAAGACATTGATCATTCCACTAAAAGAGCCTGTCTGCTTCAATAAATAGATCTAACATGGCTGTTGTCATTTTAGTGTGATAACTAATTCAAGAGTGTGGTTTTGCCACTTGCTACAGGGACACTGATATCTGTGTTGTTCTTAAAAAGGCAATTAAATAAAACTAGGAGACTTCAGGGGGCAAAATATTAATAGCACGAATATACTAATATACTGTTGTACCAATAATCACTTCCAAGTCAAGCGAATCACTCTCGGATCATGTCCTCAAGTGAGAGGGAATAAATGTTAACTAGTCTGGATTCATTCACTCACCTGGAACAAGAGAAAAGCATGTGCTTGGATGAAGTTCCTTGAATTCCATGCTTTGAAATTTAGGTTAATAAAAGAGCCTCAAAGTTAGTTTTTCACATTGGTCTCCACTTTACAAGGACATTGAAAATAGCCTTATTAAATTCTCCATCAAAGAATATTACTCATAACTTATTCATAGCAATGACCTGGTAGTCAACCCCAAAACAAAGAGAAAATTAAAGAAATAAAAGCAGATAGGCTGAACGATATTATCATAGAAGCCCGGAGTCCAATTTTCTTTTGTTTCCCCTTATATGTAATTTTCATAGAAGGCATCTAATCACTAGAACGCAAAATGAAGAGAAAAGCCTCAACCCCTGATGTTTATGTAACCTCCGAAGAGCAGCATTAGCCATTCTGAGTTATTGGGAACCTTTTGAAATTAGATTCCTATTTTTTTCTTTCTGAAGCTAAGGGGACCCATGAAAGAGAAGTACAATATTTGCCAGGTGCCAGGTTGGTGCCAGGTCAAGGCACTGAGTTCCTTGCCTTTCAGTGGAGCCTGAATATATCACTCCTTCCCCAATATCATCACAGTGACGGTCCACCATCTTCCAAGTTGAAAGACTAGGAAGTCAATTAGTGTCACTTATGATGTGAACACCTGTTGACTAAGACTTGGACCGAGACCAATTCCATTACCATAGCCACTCAATGGCTGCCAGATGGCCGTGCCTTGGACCACTTATGATGGAGTCCAGATTCAGGGAAGTGACCTGAAGACAGAAAGGTCCAGAGTCCCATTAGTCATCTCCTGAGCCATTCAGTTCACCACCACATATACAGATGGAACAGGATAGCTGTATTTACCTATGGTCATCTAAAAAGACCACACGAGTGGCTCCAAAAAGTCATGGTGTCCATAAATTAAGGCTATAACCTCCTTAACTTGCCAGCATTTTCACCAGCCATTGTCACCTCTGAAACTCCTTTTTTAGTAACTCATTTTTGTTTTTCTTATTTCATTTTGGAACACATAGGCACTATAGAGGGAAAAACAGAAATTAAAAAATGTCTCACAAAGAATAAAGTGGATCATGGAATTACAGGCTGCAGATTATCACAGACAGGGTGAGATAAGCAGAAGGAACAGTTCAGTGTAATTTTTGTCACAAATCTATGTGCTCTATGTGACTCAGAATTTTTCCCAATCCAACTGTTGCTTGGCTTAAAGAACAAGATGTAAATGCTGAGAAGTAATGACTTGAGATGATAAAGTAGAATGGTACCAGTGGAAGAAATGGGGATGGAGATGAAATAGATAGATAGATGATAGATAGATAGATAGATAGATAGATAGATAGATAGATAGATAGATAGCGCATTCAAGTGAAGTTCTGAGATTCTCCATTTTAATTGCAATCGAAGTGTGGTTTCACTGCATAGAAGTCTGGGAAAGTTCTGAATACAAGGTATCAAAATGTTTAGGGGACCATATCCGCAAACCCTAGAATGCCGAGAAGCTGGTTTTTAGTACCATCTAAGGAACCCTTCATTGATTGTACTTGTAGCCAACTATTTCCTGCCCCGTTTCTTGCCTGCTATGTAGGCAAGCACAAAGAAGTGACTGGTAAGTGGAGAGAAGAGATACAAAGACCTTTGGGTTAAATTACAACCAGCACATTTTGAAAATGCTTCATGTACAAATGGTCACCACATGCTATGCTCTCAAAAATGTGGCCATGAAACGATACTCTTGCAGGCCTCCTATTTGAAACTCTATCTTTTTGGCAATTCTCTTAAAAGCTATGATAGAGGTTAGGAGAAGGAGCATAATTTATGAGAAGGGATTTTAAGCTTGGGAATTTGCAACCATAGGATTATTATTTTTTTTTATTTTGGGGTATCAGCCAGATACATAAATTGTATGTGCCAGATAGTTTAAACTCCTACAGGCATTATAAGACCGAGGCTGAAACAACAGAGCTATTAAATTTTAAAATATTATTAAGGCCAATAGATGTCTCCAACTGGATCTGTGCTTGAGAATTCAAGATGAATTTTGCAGTCATAAAGAATAACAAAGAATGTACTAGGAAAGCAATAACTTCGAGGACTTGAATTTTTTTAAACCTTGGAGGTTCATAGCATCTCACTGGAGCCTGTCTTTAATACAATTTGCTGAAGTGTGAAATTCAGTATTACTGACTCCACCCAGGAGTCCATCTGTAAATACCGGAAGGGTCTTACCAGAACAACAGCTCACATAGAAATAGTTCCCCAACGTGGTCTCCAAGAAAGACACTGGGGCAGGGCTACAGTTTTAGTATTTCATATGTTCTCCGAAAGAAGGAGGAAGGAAGGAAGAAGTAGAAAGGGAAAAAAGCCACCATCCAAAGAACATGTACAGTTAAAGTAATAACCTTGAAGAATTAATGAGATTTTAAGGGCTTCACATCTATCGTTCTTCCCAAACAATATACTTTATATGATATACAGATCCCTTAACTATGCTAACAGCCTCTTAGAGCCATACCTGAATTAGCTGACTACTTGGCATTGGTGTCTACAATAAGGTCTGTGAAGATGATGTGTGGTTTTTTAAATCTATGACCACTGTTTCTGATTAGTAACATATACTCTTAATTTTCACAAGGGAGAGACCTGGCTATTTTTATGCTCCTCAGTGGCAAACAAAGCAACAAGAATTTCAATTACATGCTATAATGACAATTTTGCTCCTATCTTAAATGAGGAGAAATGAATGATGTTAGCTTCAAGAATTTCCAAGCCTCCAAAAATATTCTCCTAGAGCCCTGTAGGACCAGGATCAGATTCAGGAGAATTCCACGCAAGCAAGGGCTCAACTAGCAACTCACGATCATCTGCAAGGTTCAGATTAAAAAAAGCCCTCTCTTATTTTGAAGAGTGGGAGGAACATCTGATTAAGTTCTCGGCCTGCTGTATATTCAAAATCACTGTCTGTTTGCAGGTTGTGGCCCTGGCTTTGATAAGGAAACATGGAGAAAGCTTTGCTCTCATCTACCTTTATACTCATTATGCTCAAAATACATATTTATTATGCTAAAAAAATAGAGTTGATTCAGGAGGCAGATTTACAGCTTGCAGTGTGTTATCTAGACAACACCAGCTCTCCAGGGAGTCATTGTGAGCCTGCCCCTTACAGTGTTTGTTCTAATGGATGGATCTTGTCCAAGCTGAGTACGCACAACGAACTTGTTGGTGGCAGGTCCCTATTTAGCTGAGAAGTTGAAACTGCATGTTTAAGTGTTATTTATATGCACTGGTCACTGACAAAATGTTCCTAGATAAGATTTTTTTAAAAAAAATAATCTACCCATAGACTTCATTAAAGAGGACTTTTGAACATGAGGACCAAACTGCCTGAGAAATTCATGTACGTAAATTACCATTTGGAAGATGCCAGGCAGAAGGAAGTGGTCCAAGAGTGATAGCAAAATAGAACAAATATTTCAAATCACGGCCATTTCTCCTGTAAGATCGTTTACGTAGATGATGTTTTCAAAAGGAGCACTTGCACTTTGCCATAACACAAAAACAATGACCTATTAGGAATGCCGTAAAAAAGTTCCATTAGGGTGGACTAACCAATTTATCAGACTAGAGAAAGAAGGAATTAAATGTAAGATTTATTCCTTCAGCTATGTGTCTATATCAGCAGCCTCTGCTGACTGATTAACCAGCTTCCCACAACACTCTGGGTACTGACTTTTGCGTGTGGAACCCAATCGTTAGTGACATTTCCCAACAGAGTCACAGTGGTCACTAGGCATGAGACCACACTGATGTCTAGCATCATCTCTCTTTGTCAGTTATTTGAGTTTGGGGGCAGCCTATGAAAACTTACTCTTCACAGGCAATAATGGAAAAAGTGTGTTGTATGTGTGTTCATGTGTGTGTTGGGGTGAAAGGTAGACATTAGGGGAAGACTCACTAAAATATAGATACCTTCAATAATAGCAGATAGAGCTAAGCTTTGCTTATCTTGATGGATTAAAACATAAAGCCTAGAAAAACACAAGTCTTTACCTCAAGACCACATACAGAATGCTCTCTTATTGTATACCCCCACGAGACAGCTCATGGATGCTGAAATTCAGAGAAAGTTCTGTATATGAGAGTGATAGGGAGGAGCATTTTAATTCGTTCTTGTAAAGTTAAGGTCTCTCAGTGCAGGGTTAGTCCCGTAGCACGCCTTTTGGTTTTCCTGGTGTTTCAAAGAAAAAAAATCTTTGAACACATCAATAGGGGTTAATGGAAGCTTTGATAAAATTTTTCTGGATCTTTTTATTGATGTTCAATTGCAAACTGGAATCTAGAGCCTCTTAAAGACAGTAATTAATTTAGCCAGTTGGAGGGACAGCTAGACAATTTGGAAGCCCATCTAAGACTTTTGCTTGCCCCTGCCTTGTTCATTTCTCATCTTGGTCGACACCTATTTCTCAAATCTTTTGATGGCTTCCCCAGAGAGAGGGTGTAGAAGTTGGCAGTAGCATTCAAAGTAAGATGCACAACTCTGAGAAATAAAAAGACAAATCAGAATTAGACTGTCAAGTGTTTAGAGTAAATGTTGCTGAATGGATTTCTCACAAATGAACGTGTGCCTATCTGTGTAAGAGTGAAGGAGCAGGAATCAGGAAAAATAGTGTTCTCAGTCTTGGGTGTATAAATAAAACTTTCATTTTTCCAGAATGAAAGAAATATTCTCATCTTAAAAAGAAATGCAACCCATTTTTTATTTATATGCAATAATTACCATAGGCTCTGTAGACATTTGCTCACGCTGCTCGGTCAGCCTTAAGGTGGGATAATTTAGTAGGTTTTTTTGGAAGACTTTTATTTTTTTCCTCCTCGTGAGGACCTGAGGCATCCACACCGAATACAGATTCACAAACCCTGGTGCCACACAGCAGAAGCCGCACCATTGTATATGAAAAGGTTTATACTATCCTTAGTTATGATCATAATTAGTGAGTATGCATAATAATTATAGGGGGTGGTAACAATGTTCTATAAACATAAAATTACTTTATGTATAAAGTTAGAATCAAAAGATTATTCTCTTTAAAAAATTGTACATGTTTTTTAAATGTACATTTCCTAGGCATTGTGAACAAAGCCAGGAGCCCTTGGCCAGATCAGAGCTGTCAGTGAGAAAAACCACAGCCTGGCCCCTCTGAAGCCCATTGGATGCTGATTCAGGCACAGCAAAGACTTTCAAACCAGCTTCCACTTTAGAGAATCGTCCCAACAATTACGTACCATCTACAGTTGGCCCTTGAACAATGTGGGGGAGGGGAGGGGTACTGACCTCACTCCCCTGCAACAAAAGTCCACTTTCAACTTTTGACACCCCCAAACTTCATAGTCTATTGTTCATCAGAAGTATTACTGATAACATAAGCAGTCGCTTAACATAACTGTGTATGTTATTTGAATTATATACTGTATTCTTACAATAACGTAAGTTAGTAAGAAAATGTTATTAAGAAAATCACAAGGAAGATAAAGTCACAGTATATATTTTTTTAAATCCTTATATAAGTGGACTTGCCCAGTTCAAACCTGTGTTGATCGAGAGTCAACTGCTCTGACAATGCTCACACAACTTTTCAACAGAATCTCACAATGGAATTGTTTTATGATTTGTTTGAAAGGCTTAAATGTCTTTAGAAAGATTTCTGACTTACAGATTTCACTAGTTTCATCATGTGTTTTTTTCTTTAAATTTCTTGGCAGTAAGAAAAACAATAATAAGATTTACTTAAGATCGCGGGCAAACGAGAAACCATTTCAGAGAGGAGACCTGGGGAAGGGCAGCGCGTATTAGTATTTAAAAAGGAAACTGCTATCACTGTGTAAGAACCACATGACAATGAGAGCTAAGAATGCAAGTTTTCAAGAGACACAGCAGACTGCCTTATGCTCCGCCATGTGTGCTTAACCAGGTGTCATTGACTGGACACGTAAGGTACAAGAAAGCAAAGGTATGTCTGAAATCCCAATTATTTTTGTGAAATCTTGTTGATATATTCAAACCATCTGAGGAGAAAAAAGGGGCTCTTTCCAAATATCGAAATTGTTTCCACCGTGAGATGAACCTGTATGCTGGTCCACCATATCTTTTCCCAAGCCCTTTCCAACAAGCGACACCAACATTTCGGCATCTTTTCTACCTCCTTGCTGGCTGGTCCTTGTTCTTGATTTAGTGTCCCAGAACAGGGGCAGCAAACTTTTTCATCTAAAGAGCAAGATGGTTCATACAGGGTATGGCAAAAATCTGAGTTACTGTTGTAAGGAGGCAAAACACAGTTAATTCTTCTGTAATTATTGATCAGCTATTGTATCATTTTCCATATGAATACTTTACACCTATCTTTGCCCTACCTTGTACATATGCTATGCAGGCGGCTCACTCTGTTGAAGCTACTTGAGTCTGCTGTTGCCCAGTAAAAGCATCCTTAGACAATATAAATGTGAGGGGCTTTGTCCAAATAAAACCTCTCTATAGACACTGAAATGTGAATTTTGTATAATATCCAAATGCCACAAAATGTGACTCTGTTTTTGATTCTTTTAAATCCTTTAGCAATGGGATAACCATTCTTAGTGAGTTAGAGAACATCAGGTGGAGAATCAAAATTTGACCTCTGGGTCACAATTTGCCAACCCAGCTCTAGGGCACTAACACAAGCCAGAGATTTGTGCCTCAAAAATATCAACAGAGCTTTTCCTCTTCCTTTGCAAGCTCACAGAAAAGCCTGGGACTTGGTCACAAGTCACTTGGGTTTAACATTCCATTTCCACTCTCAAAATCACCAACAGTGTCTTTCTGTTTCTTTAATCTGAAATCACACTTCAGGTCCCCACCAGCGCTGTCCCTCACACCAGAACCATTACATTATGACCTTGTGCTTCAATACCTTTCCAATGAGGCCAAACTGGACCTCCTGATAGCTGTATTTCCTTCCTGTTCCCTTCTACTCTTAGGCATAATTATACAATAGTCCCCTTACCCTGACAAGGGCATTTATTTCAATCCGGGCAGAGGCAGAATCATATACATTAAAACTAAAGAAATTTGGTCTATTCTTTATTTGATAGCTGTAATTTTGTAGTTTTAAAAAAAATCATCATAACATTGTCTAAGCTTCAGACCTCACAAAACTTAGGGTCACCATACCCAACTAGCTGCTCTAACATGCTTCCCTCTCTCCTATCATCTCCTTAAAGCTTTCCTCTTGCTGTCTGGAAGACAGGTAGCAATTATACCCAGTAGGGATGAGAATTCCCACTGTTCTCCATTATCTCACTCAAATAACATAATGGGTCTAATTAAAAGATGGCAGAGAAGGAAAGAATGAAATCTTACCAGTTGAACAGTAAAAGACAGCATACTTCTTGTACTTAGTTCTTTTCTTTTCTCTACTCATTATTTTGGTTATATTAAATTCATCACTACTCGACAGGGTTCACTGATTGTTTTCACTGTATGTAGAAGTGTTAATCAGCGAACAGGTATTGAACATGAACTACGTGCAGTGGCATCATGACAAGGTGTCCTGCCACCCTGCTGTTGGTGCAGTGTTTCCTGGCAGTTTTTAAAAATTGTGTGTCCTAGAGAACAAGGCCAGTCTAATAAGCAGCACTGGTTCATCTGATGGCAAAGCAACTGGGATTCTTCTCAAGAGGCCCCAGAGGGCCTTTTATAACTGCCTGTCCACTGAGAGCATTAGCTTCCCAGCACAGAGCAGTGGAACCAAGCTAAGACAAGTTGATGACAGAACCCTTACAAGGTGGGCATTGCCAAAGTCACAAGTTCTGTTTTCCAAATGTACCACTAGAGCAGAGTTTCTCACTCTTGGCACTACTGAAATTTCAAACCAGATAGTTCTTTATTGTGGGGGATAGTCCTGTGCACGATGGGATGTTTAGCAGCACCCCTGGCCTTTACCCACTAGGTGCAGTAGCACATGCCCTCCCCTCAATTGGGACAACCAGAAATGTCCCCAGATGTTGCCTGTGTAGCTGAACTAGAGACACAGCTAGTTTGCTGTTTTGCCCCTCAGAGTAAATTCTTTGTTTGGCAGGGTGGGATTTAAAGGCATGAAGAAAAGGCAGAATTCAGATGTATTCTGATAATTCTCCTGAAGGATTTTTGGAATTTTTCCCACTTTTAGAATTGCCATTAGAGCCAGTTTCTGGTCATCAGAGGGAAATAACTCCCCTTGTTCATGCTAAGAGCTCCTGTCTATATTCTCAGAATCACAGAATTTCAGGACTAGAAAAGATTCTTAGAGATCAGCTAGGTTCAAATAATTATATAATCCATCAAATATTTGAACTCCTGCAAACTCAGAGTTTTCAAGCTCTTTGTCACCAGGACACCACAGCTGTCCCAAGGAGAGATTAGAAGATATATTTCCCTGTGAACTATCTGGAACAGAGTCACATGCAAAATAAAAATCAACAGTCACTGCCCTTGGGTACAATGTCGAGTTAGTATAGAATTCCAGACATAGAAGTTCACAATGACTTAAATAACACAACCTAGAAAATGGTCCACCCTGTAGCTGGAAGACCAGCGTGGGGGCGCCGGGGGTACACAGGGGAAACAGGCTCAGTGATATTAAGAGCTGCCAGTGGCCATCACAGCATTTTTAGCAAACATATTCACAGTTCTGTTGCTTGGCCAGGAAAACCTTATTTCTCTGAAACAGCATTTCTCTCTCCTAGTGACACAGCCTGTATTTATTTTCCTGAGATGGTCCACTTAAGAAAGAGTAAACTGAATGCAAGCCATCTAGAAAACAAATCACCCAGCAGTCTGCTTATTCATTTTTCATAAACATCAGAACCATCTCTTCCTAAACAAAAGGCAGAGAGAGCAGTTGCTAGAGATAGAAAAATGAAGGAAGGGAAATAAGAGTTTTCAAAGGGAATCTCACGTGGTTCCTTTAGGACTATAATGTCGGGAAGTAATTCTAAGAAGAACTTCCATTATCCTTTTTAAAAAATATTTCATTTTATTTTTTTCCATTACAATTTATGTCCCTTATATCCTCTTCCACTCATCTCTCCTTCCCACCCCCAATCACCAGACTGCTGTCTATGTCCTCCCTGCCCCCACCAAGAGCTGCCCCCCTCCAATGTTTTCTAATGGGGCAACATCGGGTGGAGCTCCCACCCATCACCGTTTGGCCACCAATATAAAGCTGACATCCTTCCATCAGTTGATCAGCCACAAAGCTGACATTTTGAGTTCCCTTTGTCCTGCCTTCTGGGTCAATGGAGTTTGAAATTAGGAGGGGAGGAAAAAGGTGTCAATAGTCCCTAAGACATGACAGTAAGATTTAGGTTAGAATGGTTTCAATTACCATGTGAGAAGGCCGGCCCACTCACATCACATTCTACAACTAAAGGATCAAAGACCAGTTAAAGCTACACCTCAATGCCCAGGGTGTGATCTCACAAATGGGGAGAGGGCCAAGCTAAATACATGAGTGAGATTAACTATGTAATAATTTTAAAACAAGGAAGCAGTGCTCTTCCTGGCTTCAAGGGGTACTGTCTCTGCCATGAGCTTGGGTGAATCATTTCACTGCCATGTTCAACTGTGGTTGCAGAGGTGGTGATGATAAAACCAAGAATTCTAGAAAGATTTGTGTTGGTTCTTAAATATGTTATCAATGAGAGAGAAGAAAAAGAAAACCCTGTAAAAACAATGCAAAAATAGAGAGCCACGAAACTTTGTGGCTCCCAGGTTGTAAACGCTAACACTCACTTATGCTGCACATTCCTTCTAGAGTGAAACTTCATTGCCTATACAGGTCCCTAAGGAATTTAATTTAATGAAATGATAGGAATGACTACAATTAGAATATAATTGTGTATATATAAATATGCTTAGGGGAGCTTTGGTAGTTCATGGCTGCTACATTCACCCAGCATTCTGGCCTACATTATTAATTTGCCCTACTATGAAGACAAGGTTTGTTAATTAAAGATAAACTACCCCAATGATTTTGAATTAGTGGACTCCAAATTATGGTAGGATAATGAGACACTGTTCTGCACATATACAACTCCGCTAAGTGAAAGCTTTCTGGCTGGCCACATAGGAGGTCTCCTTATTGAAAGATTTATTTTTAATTTTGAACAGCTTCCCAGTGTTATCCTTCATGAAAATTAAAATAAGGAGCTGGAATTTCGTCCTGTTCAGCAAACCTCCTGGCAGGACTGCTCACCATGGCAGAGAAGATGGCCTTGTTGTGTCGCAGGAATTCCCTGTCCACCTTTCTCCGAGATCTAAAAGAATTACTTACACCTACATTTTTAATAAAACATTGCCTTTTCTCTCCCCCCTTGGTGGGGGGAGGATCTTTAGCCTACTTTGCTCTCCTTGCACCTCCTGGTCTGTGGGAGCTGACATAATCTTTTGGCTTGAATCCTGAGGTATCAGAGTCCTAAAAGTCTCCCCACAAAATCCGTGGAAGCCAAGCCTGTCCTCAGCACATCTCCCAGAGGCTGTTTTCTGCCAAAGAAAATGACTTCACCTGCATCCTAAAGCCTCAAAACGTCCATTCCTAGTTCCAATTGAGTTAAGAACATGAAGTAGTGATGTGTTTGGAGGAAAGGTACTGTAGGGCTGAACATAAAAATATTGATTGGATCACCAGTCAGACTCTCTAGGGGGGTTGGAAGATCGCTCCGCACCTTGTTGGCACCTAACTCAGAGACACCAGTGATATAATGCGTTTCTCAGGACCAATGCATGGCAATCCCATTGCATTTTCCCAGAAGAGACCTAACGAAAAACTGGCAAGGACAGTATTTGTGATGCTATTAAGACCTCCTAAGTCACGCTAGTCTTTATAGAAGAAGAAAACCACTAACCATGTTCACAGCTGGAAAGTAAAAAACTAAAAGACAAAAGCATGACCAGATGACCTCTTCATACCATGTATTTTTTTAAAGATTTTATTTCTTTATCTTTAGAGGGGAAGGGAAGGAGAGAGGGAGAGAAACATCAATGTATGGTTGCCTTTCGTGCGTTCCCTGCTGGGAAATGGCCTGCAGGGAACCTGCCTGCAACCCTGGCATGTGCCCTGACTGGGAATCGAACCGCGATTGTCTGGTTCGCAGGCCCGCGCTCAATCCACTGAGCTACACCAGCCAGGGCCATACCATGTATTTTAAAAGACTGGCCACATTTATATCACTGAAGCTGCCTTCTGGGAAATTCTGCCATTCTAGCTACAGTTCAAAATCTCCCCCAAATCTTAAACTTTTTACTTTTTCTAATGAGTTCAGGGGAAAGCAGAAAAATAATGGCTTTGAATTGGGACACTGGAATACTTCTCACTATAGATCAATTAGTACAGACATATTTTACCTAACTATTGAATGCACTTACTGAAACATGCTTTTAAGAGAAAAGTGCAGGAAGAGGTAATAGAACTGTGGGCAATTTATAATCCTTTTCCAGCAAAGTTTGTGGTGCTCACAAGCCTAACAATAGGATAAACCACAGTCCTTCCTGCTCCTTTTAACCCTCCAGAAATAAGGAACAGGGAGTCAGCAATGGGAAACATGTGGCAGAAGTCTAGACTGGAAAACAATCATGAGAAAGCATGGAAACCTTCAGGGGAGGAATGGGGTTGAGCAGGTCATGGGCTGGAACCTAGAAATCTAGATTCTACTCTGCACTTTGAAGTATCTGATAGTCAAGATTCTGTAATAGTTCTGCAATGAATTCAGCAGAAATGCTTCATGAATAGAAAATGTTGTCTAGTCACCTTGATTATAACAACAGAAAAGTGATGCAGTAAATGAGGTATATTAACTCTCCCCCACCCCACAAGTCAACTGTGGATTCAACTATGAAAGTAGCTGCAAAAGTAGTATGTGCTTTAAGGAAAATTTTGTCAACCACACAGATAAAGCTGCCCATTAAACCATTCATTGTTCACAGATTTACATGATGATTCTGGTATAGTTGCATGTCAATTATTTTGTCAATGTTGAAATAAAAAACAAGATTAAAATTATAGCTGTGAATGCTTCTGCTGAAAAATACATCAAATGTAAATATACCAATACACACTGGTAAAAATCAATTTTATAATCCTAAATTATCTGCAATGTCCAACCATGGACCTTGTGATTGTAAGGGAGTGTGACTCCCTTACAAGAGAAGTCCAGCATGGAGTGACTCAGGCCACTGGACTGTCACCTGAAGGCCACTGGACTGTCACCTGGTTTAAATAACTACCTTGATCTTCATTTAATCTCCACCTCCCAGTATAAGGCAGGCTATGCAGCTGATGTCCAAAAAAGTATTTGCTGAATGAATAAATGTCCCACTAAGTGTCTTTTGTGTTATAACACAACTCATGGGTTTATAAATAGATTCATGTAGTTCTACTTTAATTGTAGAACTTCAGTGTCATTCATAGATATTGACACAAATCCTTTCTCTGTATACATTTAGATCATACAATAAAGTGCATACGATTCCTACCTGCTTGGTTGGTTGTCACGGTGACGGACACTGATTGGTCTGGGCTAGGGTTATACTTGGACACTCCATTCACCGCCCAGATTTCAAATGTGTAATTGGTATGAGCCAGGAGGTCGGTGATGGAGACTTTCGTGGTCTTCAGCCCATTCTGCTGTGGGGTGTAATGGACCCCACTTCCACAGGGTCGGCACTTGCTGGAATCACCAGCTCCACATTTCTTGCACACCACATTGTAGGAGATGTCCTGGCGGCCACCGGTGTTCTGAGGACTGCTCCATTCCAAGTTCACCGATGTCTCGTTGACATTTGAAATCAAGTTGAGGGGAGCAGATGGTGGGCCTGGAGCAAGAAAACAGCATACTGTCACACCAAGAGCTGAGGCGACCCTTTTGGAATCTTTCAGTTTATAGAATTCTCTGTAGTTATAAGAAGTAAGATGGGCCCATTTGACAAAGAAAGCAAAAAGCGAATCAGGTTAGCACGAAAGATCTTTTAGAAGAACAATAAAAGACTGTAGGTGTGTCGTGTTCCTTTGTGTGCAAACAGGCGTGAATGCCCGCCACCCTGAGCTGTAAAGCCACTCAGCATCCAAGGAAGCCACTGAACTTCCTTTTGAGCATCAGGGACACATCACAATTTATCGGCTCTCAATCTCATCATCTGAAAAATGGGCATGCAGATGTGACTCTAATCCCCAGGGCTGTTGTGGGACTCTGGTAAATTAAGTTATATAGCACTTTTGAAAAGAAATGATTTCTAAGTAGAGCATGTCATCAATATGGAATAAAATTAACTGAACCGTAGAGATACACCTCTTCAATTCAACATGGGAGGTGAGGATGAAATTGTTTATGGGTAATTAGTAGGAACCGGTTTAACCTGGTTGCAGAGATGTTGAAGGAGGAAGGTACTGGCGTGGAAAGATCTCAACTCGAGGCAGATATTGCACAGAGGCCCCCAGCCCCACGTTCAGCCCTCCAGCTGACCAGGGCCATGCAGGCTCTTTTTGAGCACGCAGGGATCCCCTGTTTTTTGAAATCTGGCTTTATGCCACTTTGCTTTTACGAAAGACCTACATTAGTACCCGTTTTCACTAACTGAAAGAAGTCCAAAGATGGCTTTTGCACTTACAGTGAGAAGAGTGCTCAGCAGCTGTTTTGCACTCCCGGCACCGCACTCCTTCCCCGGCAACCACACTCGCTGCAGTGCCGCCTTGGCTTCCAACTGTGCCTGTCAGCATCTGCCTGTTATCTCTGTTTATTTTCTGCGTCCCTTGGCCTGATGTGCCCTACCGTGATTACTTCTTCACTTGGCGCCATTTCAGCTTAAGAAAGGTTTCACAGAAACTCTCTACTTTCAGACACTGGGGGAAACCTGCAGTCATCCCCACTGACTTCAAATAGTTTCTGAAATACAGTTGGTGGTGATGGCTATTTTGAAATGGAACAGCCGATCCCAACAGATAGTGGTTGATTAATAATAAGAATAAGAATAATCGATAAGACTATAGAACCATGTTGAAGCCTCTTGCTTCTTTCTATAGTTCAGCCTTTCTGTGTCCAGAAGTTACGACATGAACGAAGTCAGGGAGAAAAATCAGGGTGAGATGTGAGAGAGGTCACTTTCCTGGTCTGAGCTGGTTCCAAAGGTTTAAAAGACACTTTCACACCCCAATCAAAAATATTTATTCATTCTGTGCAACACTAGCAGTGCAGTCTTCTAAAAAAAGAGCCAAAGTGAGTTTTAATGAAAGCTTGAGCTTTCTTGCACGCTGTGTCTGTTGTACTGCTCGTGCCTTCGGAATGACTGCTTTCAGGGAAGTCCACTGGAGGCCTGCATGAAGCCAGGAGAAGCTCCCCCTCGTCCACCACAGTGGAATGCACCGCCGCAAAGCAGCCACGGACAGGGAGCTGCGGGAGGTGTCCTACATGAAAGGGTGCATATTTAATATTTATGACTTAGCTCATGGTGATGAGCTGAAGAACTCTGGTGGTAGTGTGGAATAAGGTTACCTCGCTCTCCTTTTCTCTTCGTACAGCTTAACCGAAGAGTCTGTTTCAACAAGTGGTTTCTCCCATGTCCTCCCAAAACTAATTATGTCCTCCCCTGCTCCTCCTTCTGGGAACCTTACAGGGAAAACTGCTGTAAAGTTTGTGTTAGTGGTAAGAATAACCCACAGAAATCCCCAGAAAGAAAATATAAATGTTCTTGTTTAAGACTTCAAGTTTGTATCTAGGGTCCTTAACACAGTGACTGGAAAATAACAGGGTCAAGTAAATGCTTTTTGAATAAATGAACAGAACTCTTTAAAAATCATGGACTCCTGGAGCCAGATAGGATGGTACAGATCATTTGGCCAAATACCCTCATTTTAAAGACGAGGAAATCGAGACCCAGGAAGTGGATCTGATAATATGGAAAGTTTGTGCAATCTAATTAGTGACAGAATCTAAAGTCCATAAGAACTAACTCCCACTCTGGGGTAGTTTCTATTCCACCATGTGGCCCCAATTAAAGGTATACGACCAACAGAAGCAGCAGTTTCAACCGAAGTTGGATATGTAAAGGTAGGAAGAGGGAATGTGTCTCTTCAATCCTGTTCAGATTTTGTAGACAGATCCCACCATGGTGAAATCCATCACTAGTTTGCATGTGAAGCTGACCACAGTCTGGTTTACAAAAAAGGTCAGCCACTGCTTCTTAGTTTGCCACAACTTTCACGGTTAAGTAAGAGTGGCTCTCAAATCCATTAACCTTCTTGCCAAGGTTCCTGGTCCACTTTCACATGGGAAAACGTGAGACAATGAATCAAGCACCACAGAAGCAGAAAGTCAGTAATTAGTATGTGGGACGGGGCACGGCAGTGTCTAAACAAAGAAGAAATGGAGCAGAAAACTAAGTGGTCACAGGACGCGGAGATATAACACAGACACGTGGAAAACAGTGCTGCAGGATTTTAAACTGGAGGGCTGCCAGGGGTGGGAGCCAGCCCGAAACGACCTTCTTCCTTTGAGAAGAGGACCTGGGTAGATGCTCAAGGAGAGAAAGAAAACTTAGACAAATGCAAGTTCCGTGTTACCCCAGTGAATGGTTGGGTGAATCGTACTGAACATGTTTTACGTTTTGCTGCCACAGGGAATGGTGGTTATCTGAGCATAGCTGCAGCTTGGAAATTAGACTCCGACGGAGGATTGAAGTGGGGGGAGGAAATACAGAAATGCCCACCCCTTATGACTACAACATTGGCCCGCAAGGGCCTGGGAAGGGACGCATGCTTTATAAATTAAAATCATAATGGTGGTTGTATTGTTTGTGGGATTGTGTTTTTTTCTTTTTTTTAAACTTTTGCCAGTTAAAGGATAATAAACATATGAAGTGTGTTTCCATTTAAAGGAGGGGTCATCTCTTCCTCAGAAAAGAAAGAATTCTGTTCTCCAGACAAAAGACAAAAGTGGGGATTTTATTACAGCCAGAAGCCTATCTGGGCCCAAGAGTCATACTTAGCAGCACTTTAAAACAACGGCCCGTAGAGATGGCTAAAAAGAGAAGAAAACAGGCATTCTGAGCTCTCTCAATAATTACAAAACATCCAGGGAGAAAAAAACTTCTAGATTACCTTCTCTTTTGCTCACATAATTACTGTATCTGGATACTTAGGAACAATTACATTTCTGAAGGGTTACTGACTTTCTCATCAGAAATACGCCCACCTGCAAATAAGTTTCCAACGACAAATATAAGACCTATCACAAAGAAGAATAAAGGTAACACTTGCTTTAACTTTCCAGTCTTTATATTGGCATTGTATCAAGTGAGCAGACAGCAGCATCAGGTAGCTTTCGGGTCATTGTGAATTGAAGGGTTTTCTGTTTTCCAAGGCTCCCCAGTGCTGGCCTTGGACGTAGGGACTGATGGCAGTCCTGCTGATGGTATTGTGCCACAACTCAGGTCCTTACTTCTATTTCCCGTTTCGTTTGGTCTTGCTAATCAGACACAGCTCACGTACCTGTTTCTATGGCCAGTCTCTAGGCTCCTCCAGAGGACCGATATCTTCATTTCCCAGGGTCTACCATGATTCGGGGTTAAGAGCAAGCTCCATAAATATTTGAGGAGTTGAGGACTGAGTAAATGGCTGCACAGAAAACTAACAAAGTCCCCTAGGGCATCCGTGTCCAACTGCCTATAGTGTTTTGTTTTGTTTTGTTTTGTTTTGTTTTGTTTTGTTTTAAAGTGTGAATTAATGTAGGTTTCTCTGAGCTACAGCAGTGTTCATCAGCTTTACGTACAGATTCATGAGCACTAAGCCCTTGTAAAGGAGCATCTCAATGTAACTAGTTTAATTCAACTTCTTCTAGAAAAAAACACTTCGGAAAAAGTAGGGAGGGATATATATACTGTTAGTGGTTACTTCTTTGGGGGTAGACTGTGGGGCCTTCCATTTATTCAATGAGCATTAATATCGAGTGTCCAGTATTTGTCTCCTGCTCTAGAACAGAAAGGAGGGGAAATGATTCCTTTTATCCTTCCCTGCACAGTTGAAAGAAGGGAAGCGGGGGAAGGGGGGGACACGGGACTAAAGGAAGCTAAATGTGGATTGTGTGAGCATCAGGGGTATGTAAGGGCAAGCCCTCTGCCCCGTCTTGTTTTCAGAGCTCCCTAACCAACCAGCATGGCTGGGAATTTAAAACGTGAGCTCTCGCGAAAGGAGATTAATTTGGGACTGGTTATTATTGCCTTTCTTTCTCTGTCTTGACTTGAGGTGACAATATAGGCTGGCATGAAGCTGTAAAAAACTTTATCTCTGAAGTCAGTAAATTTTAACATTTTCAAAGATAGCCTGGCATTTTCCTTATTAGCCTTTAGAGAACTATAGTTCTTCTTTTAATTTTACTTTTATTGTTAAAATCAAGACATTTTAAAATACCAGTCAATCAAATACTGAAGTGCATTTAAAGGAAAAATAAGTGTCCTTCCTTTATACTTTTAATTTTATTTGTAAAACCCCTTTGGAATTCATGTACAAGCCGAAGATTCTCTCCCTGCATCCAGGAATGGGGATAGCGTGTTAAACTATTTTAAACTTCTCACGTTTAAAGAGCCCTTCACACTTTAAATATAATTTAATGGCATAGATAATAGCTGTACTACCAGAGCCAAAAGTGAAATGCAATAGTCCTTAACTTGCAAATCCTTCAAAGCAGTGTTCAACCTTCTCTGTAAAGGGTCAGGCAGTCAATATTTCAGGTTTTATGGGCCACAGGACCCCTGTAGCAACTGCTCAAACTCTGCCACTGTACTCCAAAAGCAGCCGTAGATAATACCAAACAAACAGGCATGGCTGTGTGCCTAGAACATTTTATTTCCAAAAAGAAGGGGCAGTTGAATTTTGCCTGCGGGCCATACTTTGCCAACCCCTGCTTTAGAGAATGTGATGGGAACAATGCATCTTCCTCCCAGGAAGACACAGGAATCTGTAATTCTGCACAAGATTCTAGGGACTTGAAGTACACCCTGAACCTACCCGGGAAGCTCACTCCAGGAAGCCCTGGTTTGTGCATTTGTACAGTCCGGGTAACAACTCTGGCTTTTAAATGCCAAGTGACCCCTACTTTCACTGACTAAGGAAGGAATAAAATACGTGTAATACTATGGCCGGTTTCTTGAGTTTCTCATTGCTTTAAAAGAAATGGGCATTGCATTTCTTGCCACTGTGGATAAATTTAATGAACATCCATTCGCTTCACTGGTGTGAAATACCCTCTGTATTGCATAGCAGGTACTGGTGAAGGGTGCTGCAGTGGGTAATTATGATTTTCTAGTGGGATGTCAACTTGCATTCAGTTGACAGTATGAAGTCCCAAAGAAACTACAGCCAAATGACAGCAGAAGGAAAGGACTATCATGTCATATCATGTCATGTCATGTCATGAAATATCATATTATATAATGTTACATCATAAAAGGAGTCTTGCTCTTCCTTAACCTATCATGTGTTCTCCTCTGGGAAAAGTCAAGCATCCAGGAATGAACCACCACACACTATCTAAAGGAATTAAGTTCATGTGACATTTAAGAAGGGCAATATTCCAAATATAAAAGAAAATTCCAGTAATTCTACAATACTTAGCTCTTCCCTCCCACATATTAGACTGAACTATAATTTCTGAGCAGTTTATAGAACACACATGCTGGCTTACATAGGATTTAGTAGCTCCATTTAGGATAACCTAATGTTTACATACCCACATGAAATCTGTACGAACGTTAAATGCAAAAAGAATCAGCCATCACTGAACCTAAAGTCATAATTGCTTCTGATGTGAACTAGGAGTTTGGTATGAAGCATCCCACGGGAAGTCTAGGTCAGGATAATGGCACCCTAAGTACCCCACCCCAAAACCACCGGTCAGGTAAAATGTACTTTTTCATCCTTAGAGGGGAAAAAAAAAAAACCTAGAACTTAGTGAATGGTAGAAGCATGTTAAGGTAATTGCATTTAGCAGTAGGTCTGTCAAAGTGTTCAAATCTATGTGGACACATGGGGTAATGTGACATATACACCTGAAATTTCTTATAACAACTAGAATTAAAGTACTGACAGGCTTCAGAATCAAGGGAAGAATAAGTCAAGTTTAAAAGTCATATTGTTAGAAAAACTTTAAACATGCAACTCAGATACCTTAGACTTGGTAGGTTTGCCTGGAATCCTGTCCCCAAGCCCTTTCCATGGCTGCCTCCTTAACCCTCTGGCTTCACCTCAAAACCCATCCTCCTCATTCCTGACTCCTCATTCCTGGCTCTATGCGTGGCAGAAGTCTCCCCTTTCTTTCATTTGACCCTATCACATCATCTTTTGTTCTTCCCTTCTTGTGAGAATTTTAATGGCCTTGTTCATTATTTATATTCCCATTACAACAGAAGCTCTACAAGAAAATATTTTTTCTCTTCCTATTTATGAGAGTATCCCCAGTCCTTCCAGAGATGCCAAACACATAGTAGATGTTCATTAAGCATCTGCTGAATAAATAAAAAGTAAATGATGCTTCACCTCCACAGGTGATGCCTCACCTTCACAGCACTTGTGCATATCACAAAAGCTGATTGAATAAAAAAGGTGATTGCATGCTAAAAGGTTTAAAGCAATCAAGACTGGAACCAAGGCAGTCTTCTTGACAGCTGATAGGAAACCAACATAATATGTATAGAGTGGTTTCCAGAGCTACCAGCGACTTTTAATACTGAACTGATTTTTTATCACATTCCCCAACAGCATGGGCAGAAACATAACTCTCCAATGACAATTTTCTTTAAGCCCTACTGTCAACTTACTAAAACGCCAGTCCTCCCCAGGCACATGTTCTGAGGAAGAGCAAACTGGGTCTTGAGCCGCATTTCATAAGGCATCATTAAGCATGTGCAACTTTTTGGCTGCCTGTTGTACTTTGGTGCTTTAGCTGTGAAACCCTCTAAACCTTCAGAGGAGCCTTTGGTCATCTCTCTGAAGGACAGGTTAGAAGACAGGTGAGAAGGCAGAATAAACGGGGTGTGTGAGTTTTGAGGAAATCAAGCCCATGCTTTCCCCACTGACAGTTGTGTATGTGGCCCCCGCTAATGGCCTTCTGTCAGCCCTTGCTGCCCTGGGTTTGTTTACATTAAGACTGCTGTCCAGGGACAGCTCTTCTGAGATGTATGAACAGCGCATAACCTTCCTATCACAGCGGTTTGTGTTTTAACAGCGTGCCCAAGCAGAACTGCCTGTTACTAAAACACAGGACCGTTTGGACCAATCAATCACTGATTGCTGTCATGAAAAACTCTAGGCTTCCTAGGAAGGTACCTTCTTGCTGAGATTTTGCCACCATGTATTTTTCTAGCGTATCTGTTTTCCCATTCTCCTGTGCAGGAAACTTTTCTTTACTGGGTTAATTGGTAAGTAATTTTGGTTTCTTTTAAGATGACTAGTTTCTGGCTGAAGTACTTTAGAAAGTAAACTTCCAGTTATACCTGAAGAGGCTACAATATGAAAAATGAAGAAAAGTTTTATATATATAATAAATATATATAAATCATGAGTGTTTTGATTTAGAATTAGCTAGCTTGTGAACTGATTTGCATTCCTTGTGAAGCACTTTTTCATTTTTTATTTCCTTTTATCCCAATAGTAAAATGTGACAGAAAATTATTAGCCACAGCAATGGAAAACTAAGTTAAGCAACTTGCCCAAAGGAATGCAGGCAATAGTGCAAAGTTGTGATCGGAAACTCTAATTCCAGGGCTACAACCACCCATCACACAGACAAAGACAAGGCAAGAGAGGAGGAATCGCAGCTGCGAATTCTTGGTCAGACATGCTGGATCATTCCCAACTTTCACCTCAAGTCACATTTCTCCCCACTTCTTTGAGCTTGTGGCTGGCAATTTCTGGCATTAGTTCCCAGATGGTGCTGTTGTCACCTTAGCTGAGCGTTCCTGTCTACTTGCTTCCTACCTTCCACACGGGAGTGTAATTGGAAGTTTCTATTAAAGTTCTTTCTCTGGGTGGAAGGTAACAGGGGGCTGGGGGGTGGCAATGGTATCTATGCAACAGGAGCCTTCTCTCAGTTCATCTTCCGCTGAGCTGTAAATAGTGCGTGGAATAAGAGTCAAGTATGAAAGGAAAATCAGAATGCTGATAGCAAAGGAGGTAGCTAGCTCTTACCCCAGGGGATCTCAGGAAAATGTATAATTGACCCTGTTTCATAGAAGCATGCTGTGCAAAACCACAGTATGACTTCCATGAATAGTGTCAAGCATGTTATCTAGAAATGACAAGGCTTGGTTGATAACAAGCCATTCTTAATTATTCATAGAAAAACGGTAATAACTTGGCTAAATGGCATTGGCAGACTATTTCAGCCGCCTTTCACTTGGACATAAATTAGTGTTCCTCAAACTTAGGTACTTTCCAGCTGAATCCACATTGTACTGTTAATCCCTATGAAATGAGAAGCGGGTTGGGTGGCTAAAGAGGATGCTGAAGTAGCATTGCTTTTTAACAAATAATTCAATGAGCTGATACCTGATCTTTATGAAATATCCCAAAGCTTTTCAAAAATTTGCAAACAACCAAATGGCAAGAGATCTGTGTTGGATCAATCTAGTGCCTTTCACTTAGCACACCTGGTGTTCTTTTCATCGATATTCAGATTGCCATTGGACAACAATCATATACTTGGGTTCTCTAGATGTACTTTCCCATTAGTATTCAAAATGCTGGAAGGTAACTCAGAAAGAAGAGACAAGGGTGTGGCTCACTCACTAGCTGATGTCATACCCTGAACTACTGAGATCTCACTCTAGGAGTAGTCTGGAAATGGAATTGGTCCATGAAGGCTGCATCTAAATCATCAGGATACCTTTGGGTGCTTTGATTAGTTTGTAAGGTCCAGGGGACGGCACATTAGTCTGCGGATCAAGTGTTTAACAGGCAGCAGGACCACATGTTCTGAATGAAAACCCATGCCTCGTAATCTGGCAATAAGAGAGTTGATGTCTCAATGAGAGTTTTGGACCTGTGACAAATATAATCTAGTATGAAACCATACCTTTAAGTTGCAAACTTGATAAACATGAAATAACAAATTCTCCTGAAAATCTTAGACTCAAAAGTTATTGCTACAATGTGTTCACAAAAATGACTGATTGTGTGGATTATAAAACCTGAAATGGTTAGACATCGACTGATGGATCTTCTGAAACACTTTCACTAACAGAACTTTGGGGACCGTTGGCCTTTTCCCCAGTCTTCTACTAATGTAGTCCTTCACCGGCGCTAACTGCACTCTCATTAATCAATGTCAGAGTGGGTTCTTCCCCCTTTCATTATTAGTTACTTGTGCAGCTTTAAAGCAAAAAGAAATATGTTTTGGATGAGAAAAAAACTGAGTTTCCTTGAGACGGAAGACTACCTTTTCGCCTATGGCTTTAAACATCAAAGCCTCCTGCTAGACATCCCTTCCAAAAAGACTCAGCCAGACTGTTCAGCAAGGAAGTCGTAGGGGTAGAGGATTGAACTGAACATCATACCTTCAAGGGCTTGTTTGAAAGTGGTTGTGAGATTTCCAAAATTAACGTGTTAAAAACATCTCTCTGGCTGTTGTGGCTCAGTGGATTGAGTGCTGGCCTGCAAAAGGCAAAGGGTGGCCAGTTCGATTCCCAGTCAGGGCACATGACTGGGTTGGGACCACGTGTCCAGTTGAGGGCGCATGAGAGGCAACATCACATTGTTGTTTCTCTCCCTCTCTTTCTTCCTCTCTTCCCCCCTCTAAAAATAAATAAATAAAATGCTTTAAAAAATCCCTTTCTTCTCCTGACCTTGGAAACAAGTAAGGACGATGTTATTTTAATTTGCGTTCAAATTTTAACAACACAGTCATACAGCACCACTGGGATCCACATTGGTTTCCACCGAAGATTGCTCATCATTTCATTATGGTTCATTATGTTGATAACTGTCAGAAAGCATTTGAAACGAAGGCCTTGAGTAATAGAACTGAAATGGTAATTTTAAAACAATACACTTTCTGAAGGAAACACAGTGGCACACTAAATTCAATTAGAAAAGGCAAATGCAGAGCCAAAGTAAGTGAGGTTTGCTGTTTGGAGCGAGACTATTTCAATTTCTTAATAACCTAAACCTGCAAAAAGCTTTTTCAAATCAGGACCTTTCGACATAGATCTTGGTAAATTTGCCCTCATTAGCTCTAAGCAACTCCAGTATAAATTGTCTTAAAAGCTGCAATTTTGGAATATTTTAGGCCACGTCTAAGTATCAGTCACTCACTCTTTGTTTGGCACAGCTGACTGAATTATTCAACGCCGTTTACTTGGAGGCAGATTTGTGAAGGTCCTTCAAGTTGGCAATCTAAAATAATAATCTCTTATTTACAGAGTGTTCCCAATCACGAGGCTCAAATACGTTTCATCAAACACGTTAAATAAAGAGAAGCCAAAGGCACAAAGACAGATTTCCAATTGAAAAATACGTAAAACCACTCTGGTAATGGTGCTCAGAAGTAAAGTTGCCAAAATAACAAATTAGCTACTTCTTTCTAAATATCCAAAACCAATTTACTTCTTCTATAAGGCATTTTTTCCTACTGCGTTTTGAAACACAAGAAAGGGTTGAAAAGTCACCTTAAATGCAATATTGGGTCAGTCTCCCAGTGCAGGGAAAGAGGACCTTTCCCACTGTAATGACTGAACAAGTGACTAGATGACAAAGGCACTCAGAGTCCTTCTGCGCAGGCATGCAGTTGACTTCACAGCCTTCACATTCCTGATGACAGGACAAAGGGGAAAGGGAAGGTGCGTGAGATCGGAACTCAGTCACCTTAACTCCTCGGGGCTGGTTATCTGCAGAGTTAGGAGAGATTACCTTCATTAATTAAAACCATATTGAAATTTCTCCTAAAACATGATTTATGTAATCAAAATCCCTTCATCAACTTAAATGGCACTCTTATGTATATCGAGATCTGGTTGTCTGCCTTGCTGTCAATGTCACCAAAGATCCCGTCACCTTTCCTGACTGGTCCACGAGACTATTTTTATACCTACTCACTGGCAGTCACTGGGTGGGTGGGTACTCAGGAAGGAGAAAATGCAAACAAAGCTCTTCAGTGAGGGCACTGGGTTTGTACCTCCAAACCAGATGGATTTTCTTCACTTGGAAGACAAATGAAGTATTCAATTTCCATTAAAGAAGCTTGAAAACATTCAGAAGCCTGGAAATACCTTCCTAGAGTTGCCACTGAGTGGAAGAGGATCCCAGTAATTTACAAGCATGGACGAGAGGGTCTTCGGACTCCTGCCACCCATCCCAGAGGATCTAACTCTTTGCTATGGAAAAGTGGTCCACAGACCAACAGCATCAGCAGCACCTGGGAACTTGTCAGAAAGGCAGAATGTCAGGTCTGACTTCTACCGATCTCGAGGTGCTTTCCACGCACAGTTATAGTTTAAGAGGCATTGCTCCAACTCTGTATTCCAACAAGTATGGATTATGTTCTTGAAGACATTCAGATGGTGCCTCCATTGAAACATCATCTACCTCACAGGTAGACACTGATGTTAACCTAACTAGGGGTTCGGTCAAAGTTCTTCCCAAAGTTAAGATTTATTTTCCATTAAATTCTCTCAATTTCTCTAGCAATATAGATAGTGTGAAGAACTTCTTAGGTGTTTCCTTCTAAACTAGCCAATGCTGCTTGTATTCACCTGGTCTAGTTGTTCTCTAAGAGAACAAAAACCTGATTTTACAAGCCAGTGGAGCAGAGTCCCTCTTTGGCTAGAAGAATGAGTCTCAGCCAGTGTGTTTTATTTCTTCATTAGTGTGCCGTCACAGTGAGTGATCACTAAATGCAGGGCTGCATGAGAATGCTGGGGTTAAAGGCAGCATAATGAACAAAGAAGGTGCCTGATTACCATGGCTGTCAGCACGAGGGAATTGGATTTGTCACCTGGCTTAACCAACTGGTAAGAACTGATTAGAGGCTGGAATCAGTTTGAAAGGATCCCTGATGTTTACGTTCCTTCCCATCCCCACATCTTGTCAAGAGAATCTGATAAAGCCAAGAGAATCTGATAAAGCTGGAGACAGGGGGAGGGGTGCTTTATCCAGTGGTTGAATAAGAAACTGTTTGAGAAACCCCCACTGTCTTCTGAATTGAAATGTCTGTGGCAGCACTTGCTGTCCCACAGAACTTTCTGAGCTGATAGAAACATCCTATCAGTCCTATCCAGTATGGTGGCCACTGGCCACATATGGCTATGGAGCTCTTGAAGTGTGGGTAACATCAATTAAAAACTGAATTTTAAAGTGAATGCTAATAACTTTAAATTTCAGTAGCCATGTGTACCTAGGGACAGTGCAGGTCCACTGTATTCATCAGGAAGAGAATAGATTTTAATTCTGCTGCTTAAATTACTAGTATACACACCTGTTAGCAAAATATGGTCACCTCCCAGTTTATCTGTATCTCAGAGGAGGTCTTAAGAGTCTGATGCAGTTAATGCTCCTTAAATTTACATTTAAAAAATCTTAAAATTTAACTTAGTAGAGAAGTGGTTTCAACCTCATCTGTATCTGGAAGGATGGGGGCGACTTTTGAGAATGTTGATGCCTGGGTCCTGCCTCCAGCGTTCTGGAGTGCAGGGCAGCCTCTGGGTAATTTAATTGTTCAGGCAGTGAGAAAATCACCCAGAGGCAGAGACGGGCATTGGCGATCAGCTGTGGAGGAGGTTCAGGGAGAGCATGACCAGCTAGGATGAAAGAAGAGGACAAACATTTTTTTTAGATCCTTATCAGATGCCAGGTAATTTCAAATATTTTCTTGTTTAATTTTTAAAAACCATCTCACAAGTAGAGAGTAAGAATCCCATTTTACAGAGGAGTGAGCTGGGGCTTGGAGAGGTTGAACAAACTCAGGAGTTGGTGGTGGTAAGATGAACAGTGTGTTTCATCTTAACGTGGCTCAGGCAGATGCACTGAGCATTACAATCATGTGAAGAGTTTGCATGAGTGAAGGGTAGGGGAGGGCACAAGGGAATGGACCAGCAGAAGAGGATCACATGCTGCTTTGGCATTTTTATGGACCTTTTATCAATGGCACCAAAACCCACCAGTCTTCCTCTCTCACTTTACTGAAAACAATCTCTGAAAAAATGTAAGAGTTACTTCAGTTTTGAAACTTTTTGGTTCACTCCTATGCTAAAAAACTACATTTGCTTTCTTTCACCTGCATCTTCAGGATAAAGCTAAGGGTTTATTCCTACAGAAACATAAAACTCCAAGGGCTCAGCTACCACACTTACACTTTAGGCAAACATTCCAGTAACTCAGGCATATGGCAATATTTGGGGTCTCCCCGAACTTCCACATAGCAAGCTACAGTAATGAAGCAATTGGTCCACGGTCCCCTAGAATGCTAGACAATGGATCACTCTCGTGCGACTAACAACACCTGGGAGAAAGAGCCAGGCTGTCTTGCCATCAAAGATGAATTTTGTGAAGTTCCTAATAATCAAGCTCCAACCTAGACAAAGCACATCTGTGTGGGAGGCGCTCGATGCAAATAAGGGCAATTATCACACCATCAGCCCACAATATGTCCCTCCGAGTTAGCTCTAGTGCCCTCAAATTCCACAACTGGAAGACTCCTGGTACAGGGTATGAGTCAATATTAAACCAAACATGCACAAAGAAACATAAGGTAAGAATACTTAGATTGAAACAAACAGAAGTCTAAGACTTGAGCATGTCAAATGTACATGCTCATCCAGGGAAAGTCCTTAGTCTATGGTAGGACCAGAAGAAGAAGACGGAAAAATATCTTTGTGCCCAATGCATTCCCTCCCTGTGGACATTCGAGCTTGACCTCAGGTAGCTGGTAAGGGAACCCCCCAGTAAGAGAGAGAGACAGGAGTCTTCTCGTTGTCCAGTCCTACCGCCGAGCTGGGGTAGAGTTTTAGGCATGTTCTTTAACGTCCCTGAGCTGGCAGTTACTTTCTCCAAAAAATGAAGAGATTTATTATGAATAAGCTAGCTTATAGATTTATTATGAATCCTGTGATAATGTTTACTGAAAGTGCCTAGTCCCTGGCTGGTGTGGCTCAGTGGACTGAGTGCTGGCCTGTGAAGCGAAGGGTTTATGGTTTGATTCCCAGTCCTGCACGCCAGGCCTGCAGTAGGGGGCATGTCAAAAGCAACCACACATTGACGTTTCCCTCTCTTTTTCTCTCCCCTCCCCTCTCTCTGAAAATAAATAAATAAAATCTTTAAAAAATATTTTTAAAAAAGAAAAAGAAAGTGCCTAGCACCTTACTTAGGCATTACTTAGGTTGTTGTTGTTATTGCTGTTATTTTCTCTGGTTATGAAAGAAACTCCTGAGTATGGCAGTTTCGGAACAGATCTGGGGTGGGCCTGAAATCACTTTCTTTACCTTTAAAAGGAAGAGCCTGACTGGGCTGGACAATGGCTGGACAGCTGACCCTACCACCTCCCATCCAGAAAGTACTTTTATTTGAGTGAGCTGACTACAGCTGTCAAAAATAAAAATTTATAGTAGTAAAAAAATAAAATAATTCATAGACAGGGAAGGCTAAATTATATGAAATGACATCATTTTATGTATTTTACTTAACTAATAAACAACATGAGGGTGTTGAGTAGCAGCAACCGCGAGGAAGGCAGTATTTATGATCGACTCCATTCCACAGATGAGGGCCCCGAGACTTAAGAGACTAACCAGTCAGTCACTCAGCTACTAAATGGCAGACTTGGAAACAAAGTCAACACCTGTGGGAAGCCTGTGGGCCTGGCCACTGGGCTCTGTCCTTCCACACCCAGACTCGCCTAGGGAAAACACACGGGTGGAACACCTGGGCACACCTTTCTCTGTTCTGGTCAAGGTCACTGCCATTGCAGACTTTGTGAAGTCCAGAGTGTACATGAAAGGAATGCCAATACCTGGGAACACTGTCCATATAAAGTGTGAGACAAGAGTTCTCTACTCCCCAGCACACTGAGGTGCCAATCCCATCCATTCATTAACCCAGCATTTTAACAAGCATTAAACAAGCACTTGTTAGGACCCAAGCCTTAACTGTTATGAATACAAAACTATGAGGAAAGAAGGAAGGAGAGGAATGACAACACACACTATGACATCAGTGTCACACAGAACTGAAATCTTTCATCCACACATGATCCCGTCCTCAGAACACTGCCCTGTGCCTGGTCCCTCAGTGCTGCAAAGTTTCCCTGAGTCCTCAATGAAACAGTAAAGCCATTTATAAATTCCAGTCTCAGCTCCAATTACACTGTCAGACAACCCCTGAGCGCTCAGTCTCTGTTCCACAAAGTAGTCTGTTGGCAGCTGTGCATTTTGAAGGCAACCGAACAGTGAGAAAGATCTTTTCTTTTCATAATCATTTTCTCTGCTATGATTGAGAAAGGCTGCTTGTTTGATGTCAGATGCCCCCTGCACAGTTATCTGGAGAAAAGGCCTGGCAGTGCCTCACTAGGTGGTAATGAGAGCTGTTGGCGTTGTAGAAAGGAGTGACGAGCACACAACTTACGGGTGCAGGGCATTGAGGCGGCATCGTTGTCAGCTCTGAAAAAGCCTCGGTCACAGGTGCACGATGTGGCTCCTTCCCAGACAGAGTAGCTGTGGGGTGGACACTTGGCACAGGTGGCATCCGTGGAGAGGGCTTTGTAATATCCGATTTTGCAGGCTAAAGGAAGGAAGAAGGAACAAACCAATATAAACCACCGCTGACAGAGAAAAGCATGACATCACCTCCTCGGTTCAGAAGAAGGGAGACATTTTTGCTGATCAAAAATGGCTTGAGACACAGGTAAAGCAGCCAGAGACATTAGTGGATGACAGTCACTCCTTAAGGGGCACTAATGTTTCTAGTCAGAGGGCAAAGGAGCCCTGTAGAAAATAATTTCTTAAAACCGATGGTGCCCCTTAAGGAGGCCCATCAGTTTTGTTGACACCCATTTTGTGTATCAACAAAACCAGGGGCAAAGTTTCCCAAGTGTTTCCTGTGTGCCAGGACCCTCCTAACACGCATGCTCTCTAGTCCATATGGCACCCCTTTTCTATAGGCACTGTTACTAGCCTCACCTTGGAAGTGAGGAATACCAGCTTTGAGCAGTAAACTGCCAGTACCTACCCTGCATCTGGTAAATGTCAGGGGCCAGCTTTGACCCCAACTGTGCTGCCCCCAAAGCCTTTTACTCTTTGCCACATGCTGTAGAATCTGAGAGCATGCTCTTGAACCAACCAGTTGGAAGTGTATCCAAGCGCTAACAAAAAAAAATTGGCTGCTGATTATTTTCTAATTACAGCTACATACAGGACCCAATGGAAAGACCAACAAAAATAACCAAACAGAAAAAGAGTTTTTAAGACATGAACTACAATTTTGGGGGAAAGGTCTAGAAACTATCAATAGTAGGTTCTGGAATGTAATATGCTGAAAACTTTTTTTAAGATCAGCAGATAGTTCGAGTTTATTTTCTAATTAATAAGACCCTCCTGTTTCCCCCCTCCAGGTTTTCAACACCCCCCTCCCACCGTCTGCACACACCCCCCCCAAGTGGCTGGTACAGAGAACACGGGCCATGCATTTCCTTGTGCACCTGACACGCTTTCCATGACTTCATCTTTACAAACATCATCACACTGACATCGAAGACCGCTTTCACTAATGTGGAAAAACCCACTAATTCTGGGAAACCTCACAATAAAAAATAATTAAGAGAGGTTTGCTCCCCTTTTTTCTGCCCCTGCCCTTCACGATCACCTCCCAAATCTGTCTCAATCTGAAATAAAAATTGACCAACACCATCAATATTAAATCCCCCGTGACAAGGCCATTAAACATAAAGTCATTTCATAAGACCAAAGGTAAAAAATAAAGTGACAGTTAACCACAATCTTTCCAGTATGAGTCACTCTCAATTCTTTCCATTTGTCACCTCCTGAGATGTCTCTATACTATCAAAAGTATCAGCTGGGAAAAGAGCCCATCAGACACTTTTCCATCAGCCTGACCCACCAAAAGAGATCAACCACGCCAGCAAGCCGGCAGACTTGATTCAAGTGCACAGAGACAAAGAGATCCACAGAATGGCTCGATTCCCTGGGTAGATGTGGCCACATTCCCTTGTCTCATTTCTCATCCATCAACCATTTGTATGGCTTCCAGTTGAAGTCTGTTCCTCCCCCTTGCACATCCTGTTGGTTTCCTTAATCACGCTCTTGTAATCTCAGACGGAAAGGGAGGTTAGCAGAAGCCCCAGAAAAGCACACAGTTCCTTCTACACTATTAACTAAAGTTGTTTATGGAATTTCCTTTAACGAGCCCGAAGTTTATGACGTGTGGCACACCGACAATAAAAGCACTCAGAGATCAATCTCTCCCTGATTTGCTTTCATCTCTCATTGGACCAGAGCATCCTAGAAAAACAAATTGCTCCGATGACTGAGATTTATGTGTCCCAAGTTTATACGCTTCACATAATTAGATGGGGTTCAACACGCAAGGTACTTTTTGGTCATGCTTATGGTAGCCTTAGGGCTTGGATTAAAATCAGAAACCCCCGCTTTGGCAGGAAGAAGCACTGAGGATCAGGCTTGTGCATCCCACATCACACGCCACAAGTCCGTGAACTTGGTGTAAGCCCACGGGGTCCTCTCTATCACTCACTCAGTCACAGCCCACAAAAGCAACCTGTCACTCAGTGCTACGATGGCCAAAAAAGCATACATGGCTTTTATTTTTTCACATCTAGATGTGGAAGGGAAACTCTCCCTGTTCCTGACTGATCTCTGCACACCTCCATTTCAAGCATCAAAACTCACAATGGCAGCAAAAGAGTGACAACACAGTTCATTCAAAAGCTCGTGAGAAAAAAAAGGGGAAGGTGGGGGGCATTGCTAATTCTTCAACTTCCATTCCAGTAGGTCTGTCTCCACTTAAAGAATTAAATTCAGAGTTCACAAAAATCAAATTGGAAGATGCCTTGAATTTTTTTAAAGCTAAAATTAGTTGTATGTGTGTATATATATATATATATATATATATATATATACACATATATACACACACACATATATATATATATACACACATATATATCTGTACACTTAAGAAAAAATGAATTTGGAACTTTATAAATATATATATATTTTTTACATATCCTTGAAGCTCCTATTAGTCTGTCATCGAGAACATGTACACATTAATCCATTTAGAGAATACGGTTTTATACCTATTTATGAAACTGAAGGCTGCTGCTCTTTAAACACACCAAGTATTTGTATTCTCTTTCCCTCTTGCTTTTATAAGCACAAGCTGGAAGTACAAACTTGTCATTGTGCTATTCTGGGCAAATCTTGCTACCCTTAACACATTTTTTTGTCTTCAACTACATTAAGACCATGTTATTAATATTTCAGGATTCTTAGAAAGGATCTCTGAAAATATAGCAGTAGTTTTTCATGCACACAGCCATTTTGCTGCCTACAGTTCAAAATGACCTACTAAATGGATGGTTCGGTACATTTCTTTGCTCTGCCTGCGTGGTTCACAGCCTTCCAGCATTTGGTGTGTGAATGTGTAAGTATGTCCCGTATTTATTCACCCCTGCTTTGCATCTTAAAATTTTTACTGCATCTTTCATTTTAAAGACAATCCCAGGGAAAGGTGTCTTTGGAATAGCAAGCTTCGACATGTGTTATGATTTTCCATCCTTCCCCTGTGGTTGAGAACAGTCACACTGTATTTCTGAATGATAATGACTTGGTAAGCTGGCTTGTAGAGTGCCAAACTACACACCCAAGACATACCTTCCTTCTGCCCTCTTGCTGCTGAGGGCTCTCTAGATGAGGGACATTATAAAGGAGTGTCTCACTTGGCCTTTCAAATATGCCATTGTGGGAAGATTTGTTCACATGTTCAAGGCAAACTCTGAATTCATTTCCTCTAGCTTTGCCTCAGTTCTTTTGGCTGATTTTAAATAATAGAAAAAATCAATGAGGATAAGGAGGGGAAAAAAACCCTCTTTTCCTTCATCGGCTCACCCTATGTATCCCTAAGGCAGTTGTACAGGGTGTGGCAAAAGGGTTACAATCGTGAGTATGTGCCACAGAGTTTACTACTGTATTATCATTTATTAACTATTATTTTCCATACAACTGTAAACATAATTTTGTCCACCCTTGTACTGTAGGGTAGTCTTCTGTAGAAGTTTCTTGGTGGGATACTTAAACATAATTACTTTTGGTTAAGAACAAAAACATTGGTAAGGTCATGTACTATCTTCAGAATTTCTTGTTGCATAGATGACTTACATGAGGGATAAGGCCCTGTTTAAGGAACTAATTAAATCTACTCTGAAAACAGCCTACACAGATGTTACAGTGGTTCTTCTTTTCTTGAAAAATACAGAAAGATGGATAGTAACCTGTCTTTATAGTTTATTCTTAGACCAATTTAGTTTGTATTTTGGACACAATAGTGAGTTAAGTAAAATATCATGAAATTTAATTTCACCTTTTTCATCTCATATTTTTTAATGTGGCTACTAAAAAACTTAACATTATCAACATGGGGTGCATTCTATTTCTATTGGGCAATGCTACCCTAGAGTCTGGACTTCTAAGTCTCCTGTGGGCACCTGTGTGCCGAGGCGCTCTGGGTAAATGCTGGAGCTAACAGTGGGGGGGGGGGGTGTGCTTCCCAACCTGAGGGCCTCTGTTCAAAACTTACCCTGAGCCCACCTCAGAGACTCTGACTCCCGTCTAGTCAAGACTGCTCTCACCCAGCTAGCTAGCTAATTTGAGAAAAACAAAACCTAATTTGAGCTAAAGTACTAAGAAACAGGTATTAAATGGTTAAAAATTACCTTCCTAGGTAACAAATTTGCATTTTAATACGGATTCCCCAGAAGGTCAAAGCTGAAATTCCAACAGTGGCTCCCCCAGGGAAATTTGAGCCTTCTGTGCAAACTTGTCCTCAGGACTTTTGGCTCCGGGAGGACAGGATGGGCACTAGGGGAGCTCTGTCTGTGGTGTACTGGTTGTTTAGTATTTTCAGTATGCTTAGGAATCTATTTGAGAAATATCAAAGTCATTGGCCATTATTCATCTTTGTGAAAGTGTCCAATCCTCAGCCACCTTCGAAGAAGCCTCGAACACGAATGCCTCCCCATGGGACAGGTGGGGAAACTGAGGCAGAGAGCTTAAGGATTTGCCCAAGGGAGGGCTGGTTTACTAGCCCGGGCAGTAGCTTGAATGACTATGCTGACAGACCTCTTCTCTTGCTTTGGGAATGTACAGGGTGGAAATGAACAATGGTTTCAAGGAAAGGAGGCTCTGCTTTGGGCCCATCTCGTTGTCCTTCATTCACATGGAGCAAAACAGAGCCAAGCCCTGGGAAAGCTGCACTGCCCCAGTCATTCACATTTCATAACGGGTTTTTATTGGTGTCCTAAGAGAAAATAAGAATCGGGTTCTTTTTTAAAGGCACTTAAAGATCACCTAATCCAAGGGGTGCAAACATTTCTGTAAAGAGCCAGATAGTGAATACTGGTAATTTAGGCTTTGCAGGCCAAGAGGAAGACCAAGGGTATTTAGAAGGTATTTGCATTACGAGATAGTCTAGCTCATTTCTACAAAAATGTACTGGTAAAATTCAAAATATAATAGCAATTAAGTGCTTTTTGAAATAATTCAGATTTACTAATGAGAAGAATGGAACTCCGATTTGAAAGATAACGTTTCGCTTAATTGGGGTTGGAAAAGTATTTCCTATTAGCAAATTGATTACAAATGTCATCTATAGAAAACGCCCTCAGCTCTCAGACCATACACAAAACAGGTGGCAAGCCTGGGGGGCCATACTTGCTGACATCCGATCCGGTCCAACATATTCATGTTCAAGGTGTATGACTTGCCCACCCTTTGTTCCAGAGCACGGGTTTCAAGTCTGGAATCCAAGGTTCCTTGATCTCTCTTACCCTACAGTGCCCCCCTGAGTTTTTAATGACAAAGTTTAACAACGAGCACTTTCTTACCATAGCTGCAAAAGAGTATACTTTCCATGAGCCACCTTACTGGAAAACTGATTTGAGTAACTACTATAAAAAGTAAATCCACCTTTCAGTTAATTTTCTTGACTAAATGGTCCATCCTCATCTTGGGGGGGGGGTATTCCTCTTCTGTTTGGGGAGTAGTTTCACTTAGGCACTTCAAATTCTGCAATTACACATTACGATGCATTTAACATTTATTCTTTTATAGTGTTTCTTTCCTGGGAATCCTGAACTTTAGTAGATTTTTATCTGTGAAATAAAAGAATGGCCCTCACTGATTTTTGGTTTCTGAGCCACCAAGACTACGAAACTAAAATAGTAGCTGCAATGCTTTGCATGTATGACTCATGTGGACAAATGTTGCCTTAACCTTTGCCAGCCGACGTGGGTTTACTCCCAACCCCAACTCCGAGATAGGGATAGACATAGAAGTGTTCAAGTAACTTTGAAAGACATAGCTGGTCTCTTAGGTCATTCTTAGTGTGGCCTACACTCTAGTTTGAGACATCGGTTGACCAAAAAATAAAGCCATTGGAATGATGATGACCTGACTCCAAATTCAGCTGGGATGTAAACTCTTATTTTCAGTAACAGCCATCCTCAGAATGTAGTGTGTACCAGAATGACTTGGAGGCCTCACCAGACAACCATAAGCTTGGATCGGATCCCAGCAATCGGTCCTTTAGTGAGTCCCCCAAGGACCACGGACAAGCTAGGTATCAAGCAAACATTTATTTTTATTTTTAAAATACATGAACACATTTTTTAATTAAATAAATTATTCAGTTGCATTTTTAAGGTTTCTTCTTTCCACCAGGAATGGAGGGTACAGACCGTCTCCTTGAGCAAGCCGCGGTTGGATCTTATCCTCCACACTCTATCTCTTCCCACTATTTCCACTCTTACCTTGGCACTGGCTTTCACAAAAACAGGCAAAGAAGAAAAATGACAGAGAGAAATCTATGCCGAAAATTGACTTGCTCTTTCTAGAACAGAATGCAGTATAATCCCATAAACAGGTGGGTGATTCTAAAATGTCAGATGCTGACCATTTTCACATAAGATGCAGTAAATCTTCCAGAAGCAAGTTCACATAAAGCCTGCTGCATTTAAATTAACTCCATAAAAATTATTGAACACAAACAAAAAGAATGCAATGGAGAAATAACTTATTATTTTTCCTGCTTGCCTTGAAAATAGACAATCTAATTATCTAAGGAGCTATTTCTCTTTGGTGAATCTAGAGCAAGTCAACTTAAACAGAATTTCCAAAGCAAACAAAGTTCAATAAAACATAGAAGAGAAGCCAAGTAAGTAGTAGACTCAGCATATTAATAAGGCTTAATTCCAATGTCAGACACTGTGCTTAAAAGCAGCTCTCTTCCCTATAGGCATAGAGGTACCAATGGGAATGAATTTTGTTAGCTCTAATCTTTGTACCTCTAATTTTTGGCTGGTAAACCTGGGACCCTCTCTCACGGGGGAATTTTTAAGGCAATTATGCTTCCAAATTTAGTTGTAAGTAACCTAAACGAGAGGACAAGTAAAGGGCTTCAGTGTCTGTGAAAAAGACACAGACTGCTCTGATCTACAGCTCAGAGGTTGCTCCCAGGTTTCACCACAGGGTGGTTAGAAACTTTCATTTAGTGTGATCATTACAGGATTTTTTTAATTTTTATAAAATGGGAGTTAATATGAATTTGCAATGAATCACAATGGAGCACTGCTAAAAAATACGTTATTTCAATTTGATAAGGGGTGATGATTTTAACACAGATAGAAGGCAGCAAAACAAACTATAATCACAATATATATATTTTAAAATATATAGTTTGTTAAAGATTCCTGATTTCTACTCTAATCCTTATTCTTGTTCTCTCAGTTAAGATACTGAAAATTTGCTACATAAAATAAATAAATAAATAAATCATGGATTTCAATGTCACCTTGAAAAACTTAATTCAGGGAAACAATGGCATCCTCAGCACGCTACAAATGTGGTGGGCATTTTTCCCTTTATTGCGTGTTTAACTATCACATATCAATGATCATGACTTTCTTTGATAGACTTTGAGATTAAAGAAATATCTGTTTGATTTCTTTCAGTTTATCATTCCTATTGGAAGTATAAATTTGAGTAGATGGAGCAGAACTTAATGGAATGACTTATAATAATGTTTTTAAGCTTATGACAAAATTTAAGTTTATCTGCCTTTGAATATGTTAAAGTTTACAGTAAGAAAGAAAACACATGGAAGGTAAAAAAATCACAAATATCCATAATAAAAAGAAAAAAATCAAGGAAAGACAAATGTTTTTAGATGAGCTAAATGCAGAAAGTGTTTAATCATGTTTTTAACAACACCTAATCCCTGCCTTGAATTTGAATATAAAGTTAATAATAAAAATATATGAGATTATTTTGAAAGATTGAAGTACCTGCTGCCACAGAAGCTCTCAGCCCTGACAGAACCTCAGCCCGAGATGGCATGAAATCTGAACCATTCACACCAAACTTGATTGCCCCTGACATTTCAGAGAGAGCCGGGGTTTTTGATGAGTCGCTATTGTCTTCTTCACCCTTTGATATTCGGGGTACATAAGGACTATGGGTTCATTACACATCCACTGATTGCAAACAACAGGTCAGAGCACTGAACAAAGGAAGCAGCTGTTCTTCTCTTTCATCCCTCACACTACCCCATCTGATTTAACACGAGAGTGTAGGCGATTAGCATCATTATGTAAAAAGTTTGTCCTTTAGGCGGTATATGTATTCACCCATTCATGCATTCAGCCATTCATATTTCAGCAAACTTATTAGGTTTTTACATAGTAATGGTAATAGCAGTAATAGCAGTACTTATTGAGCATGTACTAAGCATGGAGAGGCTGGGGGATGGGAAGCTGTTGCCTTCACAGAGGGAGCAGGCCGCTGCTCACCATCACATCCTGAGGAGCTCTCTCTGGCAGATGAGCCAGCAGACAGTTATGGGGACCCATCCTATGCATTTAACCCAGACCGTCTCCTTGTAGAAGGAGCTAACTAGAAAAACAGCCTCTGAAAGACTGGGTGACCCCTGAAAACTTCTGAAGAAAAAGAGTTTCGCTGGGAAGCTGGTTTCACCAGACTTAAAATAACAGTGAGTGAGTAGTGGCTCCTCCAGGTACTTACGAAGCCGATTTTAAAGAAAGACCCCCCTTTTATGAAGGTCACAGTTCAATTAGAGGTTCTCTCCTTAAGTCTGAGTACATCCTACGCTTCCTCAGTTTCTTTATTAAATATTAAAGGCTGAAAGAAAGACTGGGACACAGTGAAATATGTTCTGAAGCAAGAGCCAGACCAAGAGAGACACGTGTTAAATAATTATTTGATTAACTCTGCTGTCTGGCTAGTCATTATCATGCCAATGACTTTACAGCCCAAGTTGTCACAAACCATGATTTATGCAGCTGAAAAGACTGCAGTAAGAACCGCTCAGGCCCCCTCTTCTTTTTTTGTTACGTTGATGGGGTCTGAACATCTCAAAAAAAATCTTTAAAAGACTTTTTAAAAGATTGACTCCCCAACGTTACAGTTATTTATTAGCAGTGCATTACGATTCTCTGCTGAGGTTTTTGATCAGGATCCCTTCAGTGAATATTATTTATTGAGAATTTTTTAAGCATTTTAAAATTCTGAATACTCATCGTAAAAAGTAACTTATTTTAATGGCTACAATCAGGTTAAACATCTGTTTTTGGCATTGCATATAGTGGACTAATGATTTTATATAACTATCTGCCAGCGTTTAATATTATATGTGTTTGATTATTGCAACGTTGCTGATGTCTGGGAGAACAAAATAAAGAATTCCCAAGGAGCTCCCTGAAAAGTCCTAGTCTAGACCAAGTGAAGTTTATGGGGAACTTGCACCATCTGGTTTTGCTGAGGTAGAGGCAATCTGAGAGATGAGGGCAAGCTCCAGCAGACTAAACCTTGAGGTGACATTGAGAAGTTCGCCATTATATACACTAGCAGCAGTACCAACCCATCCTCTCCTGCTGACTCAGTTACATCCCAAAAGCTGGAGGCATTTGATAACCTTTTTAATGCATTCTGAACATGATTTTTCAACATCCGGTTGAAAAATCATTGTCCCACGAAAGCAGCTTAACTTGCAGCAGGGATACGCATGTGACATAAAAAGCTCATGGACAAGGAGAGCCTGGCCTATGACCTTTCTACAGGCACATGGGGACAAAGAGGAAGTGCGGAGAGCCGTGCCTCCCCAGACCTGCACTACAGAGCACTGGGACCACTCACTTGCTCCCCCTTGAGCCCTTATAAATCACACAGGGCCAGTCTCCGGATCCTCCTTTCAGGGTGGCAGGTTGGGCTGGTTCCACCCTCAGGGGCTCCGGGATGTTCTCCTGAAGCCTCGGCTCTCTCTGTCATCAGTTTGAATTCATGGGAAAGGGCAAGGTGCCAGAAGTGCTTGCAGGTGAATTCCTTGTCTCTTTCAAGTGCATCTGATTTCACACTGATGACTTATAAGTGTGTTTATCTTTTGTGGGGAAGGATTATCAGTTAGGTCGGTAAATCTTTTCCAGGTATAAATTATAAATCACAAGCAGGGATGCCAGTGGAAATATAAAGTCATAATCTGCTCGTGTGTCCACATCCCATCCCAAGGAGCAAACACAAGCAACCGTGATGAAAACTGATATTTATAAAGAACAAAAACAAGGCCATGATGCTGACATGGTCCCCCAGTGTTGGGTCACAAAGGGAGAAACAGTGGCATGACTCCCCTTTGTAAAAGAGGGATAGGACCTCAGTGAGAGCTGATCTAAGGAAAGCAGAACAAATCAGGCAGCTTCATTCTGAAAGAGGCTTGGATTTGAAGTGAGGGGAAAGGATGAAGTCATAAATCCTTCTCCTGGGAGGGTGGAGGACAGCATTAAAAATTTTTGACAGGTGGGTGATCATCTCCATGAGCAACATGAACCTTTTTTCCTCAAGGCCATGTCAAGGTTACACCAGGTATGTCACAACCACAGCTGGGAATCCATAGCACAGGGATGTAGGTGCAGGAAGTGGATCCAGAGAGCAGGCCCGCCCAGACGCTGGGCCCTGTGCAGGAGAATCCCGGGGAGCAGATTGGATTCCAGTCCCAGCATGTTCCAATTTAAGCTCTCTGGACCTCAGTCTCTTCTGAGGACAGCAAACCAAATAATTCATAAAATCTCTTTTGAAATCTCTAAAATTCTAAGCCTATACTCTTCCCAGGATCTAATTAGATTCGATGATTCTAAAATAGCCAAAGATGTTAACTTAATAAGCACTAAAGTCATTTCCAGTTTGGGTCAAACGGTATTCAGCGGATCAGCCTAGTACATGGACCTCCCCTTCCAGGACTGCTGCGGCCACATCAGCAAACCCAGGATGTGAGCTCCGTCACCCGCCAGCCACGAAACCGTGAGCAAGGAATGAGGTATGTGGGCTTATCTAAAGAACCTTTTTCCCCCTGATAAATTAATAACTGCTAATTCTTTATTAAACTCCCTCCTATCTGTCTCGGCAGAGATTTCTGGGAGCTCCAGCATTCTTTCTGCCACTTACTGAAATCAGAATAAAATGAAAGAAAGATCTTTTCTCATTCCGCATGTCTTGTTAAGCACCTACACATGTTGGGTAGGGAGGAGATGACTGACAAGGGCTCCGCTTTGGAAGCGCAGAGACCTTGTGACAGGGAAATAATTTGATGAGGGAACAAAACCAGTGATGTGAAAGGGACGGAGGGTGGGGTAGGGAAAGGGCTCAGAGCGGGTGCTCAGGCAAGGCCTTTCACAGGTGACACATGAGGCGGGCCCTGAGCGAAGAAAGGGACAGCAAGTGTAAAGATTTACATAGGAAAAGCATTTTGAGAAAAAGAAAGCTGTCAAGGTCCTGTGGTGAAGGTGTATTAGAGGGAGAGGAGGAACAGTGCTGCCTCTGGGGAATGTTTGAAGATCAATGCCAAGGCTGAGCTCAAAGAGGCCAGCAAGGACCATATTCTAGAAAGAAGAGGTTAGAGCTTATGGTCAATATGGCAATGGGATTTGCTAGCAATTTTTCACAAGATCATTTTGGCTGCTGGTCGAGCATGGACAGCGGAAAGTGCTGATGGAAGCGGGGTGACCAGTAAAGTGCCCAGCTGAGGGGGCCCCAAGAGAGGGCGTGGTCACCTGGCCCATGGGAGGGGCCATAGAGCTGAGATCAGTGGTTGGGTTCCAGGTGAGTGACATAAAGACATCACTTTGCGTTACCCCATGATCATAAGATGTTCCTTTAAGTGGACTTAAGATACCAAATGAGTGACATAAGGAGTAAATTTTGATTTTCCCTGTGGCTCAGTCCTTCACAATGAGTCATGTCTCGATCCACCTTAGCAGACTGGGCCACTGCTTCCACCGCTGATTACAGAAGGCTTCCTGCCTCTGTGAAAGCCGCAGCCTTCAGCAGGCTGGTGACTGAGCCCTGCGTTCTGACCACTTAGCACGGAGCCACACCTCAACAGCAGCTGCGTGACAGCACCCACTGACTCAAGGGAGCCGGCCGAGGGGCCAGATTCCTGAGCATGATTCAAACCGGAACTAAGAGCACAGCTGACAAGAATTTGTCAACAGCAATGTAAGTAAATGAAGAGTTACTAGGTTTGGAGTTGACATGAGGTAGCGTCGGTGTGGGCAGAGATCTGTTGTTATCTGAGTGAGGCCTTTACTTTCCTGTTTCCTCACTTGGACCTCATTGGGAGACTACACATAGCTAGCTGGTTTCCAGGAACACCGAAAAATGAGACGGCTGTTCAGATCTGGTGCCATTCACGCTATTTTCTTTGCCCCTGATTGTCCCTGTGGTCAAGGAGCTCAGTGCTTGACCTGCAGTGCAAAAGGACCCTCTCCCCAAAGCCTGTACCAGCCATTAGAAAAGATTCTCTCTTGCAGACGTTCTTTTGTCCCTTCCTTCTGTACAACTGTGACGCATTAATGAACGGTGTTTTTTAAGATTTGTTGGCCATCTCCCCTGCAGAACACATTCCTAGCTCAAGTGCAGCAGCAAAGGTGCCTGTCCTGTCTGCCAAGAAATCGGTAGCACTGAGTACACTATTTTGTAATGTAGCCCCTTATGACATGTTTGTAAATGAATTAGATGAATGCATGGTGGCACAGGTGCCTCTTAGCATCTAAACTTTGATGACCATCCCTAGAAGCCAGGACACTAGAGGCAACTCAGACCACCCCTGGCTACAACCCAAGCTTTACAAAGATCATTTCTGGTTCACTTTCCTGCTCCAATGTTTCTTGGCCATTGAGACTTAGATTTCAACTTCAAACAACCTGGAAACATTACAGGCTTTGCTGAAAGTTGCCAGAAGGGAAACAGGACAATCTTTACAGAGGCAGGCGAGGAAGCTCGCTGATATTACTGAAGGGGTGGGAGGAGCGGGGAGGCAGAATTTTAATGCTCTTACATTTGAGTACTTGTCACTTAGAAGAGTAGGAAACCAGTGGTTCAGCTCACCTAAAAGAAAATGAATCCAGGGAGCAGATTAGTTTTGGAAAGCTAAAATATTTAGATATGAGTAATTTGGGAAGGAAAGATAGCAGTGAAGGTTGGAGTGGGTGGGGCTGGAGGGGAAAAGAAATAAGTCATATCAAAGGCAGCCTGGAGAGCTCAGGCAGATAGGATAAGAGATAAGTCCCTTTGCTAAGTTAGTCACACCCTCCCACATATAATTCTCTTGGCACAGGTTCTTTCGCTAACAAAGCAGGCGCGTTTCAAACAAAACATAGTGCAGTGTAACAGCTAGAATACCTCTAAATATGGTTTAAAAGTTTTTAGAAAAGCCATCAAAAGGAGCAAAATATAACAAAACATGATCCAGGGTTTAAGCAATACTAGAATAATAAGATTACTAGGGTCCTATGGCCACAAAGGAAACCCAGGGTGATTCTTCATTGTACTTGAAAGGATGCACACTTTCTGAAAAGGGGTGTTTGGACCTTAAGTCACAAACAACAGAGCTGACAGTAATCCCGAGGCACTATGAGACAGAGAAGAGAAAGGGACAGTTGACACTGAGAAAATATATTTCCTTTTCTTCAGTTCTTCAGGCTAACCCAACAGAACTGATTTCTACTCCAGCTATAGAGACATCCCACCTAGAAGACTCCTGTCCTAGATGGTGCTAACACTGTGGGCCTTGCCACTCCAATTTAATCCTGCCACTCACTGGCCCCTAGGAAGGCAGAGTTTCTGGGCATAACATTAAAAGACCTGTGCATAGAGATGGAACAACTGCATTAACATTTCAAATGCTAGGCAAAGCTAGCATTCTACACCCAGCCCAAATAAACAAAAGCAGGTTTCCTCTATCATAACCTGGAGTCCCGGCCATATCCTTTGTAGCTCTTGGACCAAGATTATTTTTTTTCTTCCTGTGTAGTTTCTGTTCCCATTCCTTTACTGGCCATTATCTAGATTTAAGATTAAATTTTCAATACCCATTTGTGTGATAAGGAAAAATGAGGCTCATGATAATTGCGAGGTTTTTCAAACCTATGTTGAAAAATCTTTTGAAGATTCCCACTCTGCACCTCAGAAAATTCAAAAAGAAAAGTAGAGAAACTGAAGAGCCCCATGTGCAGCCCCAATTTGTTCCCCAAATGCCCTACACTTCAGCCAAACCAGACTACATACCATTTGTTTTTGCTTGGATTATTCACATGTTCTCAATCACTTCAGAATAATAAAATCTTAACCTCTCTGCAAAGCCGAGAATCAGCCACCACCTCTTGTAGTAAGCTTGGGAATCAGAACTCCAATTTATTTTTGTGTACACAGCCCTTCTATCTTTATACTTATTTAAGCATATATTTATTTTCCTTATTATCCAGCAAGCGACTGGTAAATCCAAGGCCAAGACTTAAAGCACACACACGCGTGCACACACACATTCAGAGGCCATTATTGTATCTTGAATATAATAAATTTGTTTTTAGATAGTGTGTTTTGAGAGTTTTAGTTCCAATGTCTCTCTCCAAAAATCTTATTTCTGAAAGCTCAGCTGTAATCTCTGATTGCTTCCCTAGGCATTGCTGACTGAACAAATAGAAGTCAGTGGTTTTTGAAATCCATGTTCCATAATGCAATAGCATATACCATGTTTGATGAACCTCCCTTGACACTTTCACTTTTAGTGTGCAATACTTGGAAGATTGTACAATGACAAAAGGCTAATATGAATCGGTAACTCTTTAAGCCTATTTGCATTTTATTGACCATAGTGGTATCTGCATATATTTGAAAAAGAGAGATTATGAAAAACTGGCTATTCTATACACAGCAGGGTCTCCCCTAGTCCATACAGTGCTAGTCCAGGGACATCTTGCAATAATTCCTTTCCTATTTTTCAGACACTCACATTCTGTGACCTACTATTGTGGATGTGAATGTCAATCAAGTAGCTATTGTTTGGTCAAACTGCAAGCAGCCAAGTTCACTTCCAAACTTTCCATTTTATGAGAAATGGTAGAAAGCACTTTCTAAGACCAAACCAACAGTTCTGATTAGATGTTGCAGGATATAGAACAAGTGGAATTGATATTGGCCTTAAGGTTTCCAGACCAAATGCCTAAGAGAGTAGAGACCCTACATCAAAAATAGGAACTAGACAAAAGATCCAGAGACACGTGAAAAGATGCTCAATATCACTAACTATCGGAGAGATGCAAATTAAAACCATAATGAGATACCACTTCACACCTGTCAGAATGCCCATCACAAATAAAGCAATAGACAACAAGTGTTGGAGAGGTTGTGGAGAAAAGGAGACCCTAATTCACTGTTGGTGGGATTGCAGACTGGTACAACCACTATAGATAATAGTATGGAATTTTCTAAGAAAACTAAAAATGGATCTGCCTTTTGACCCAGCAATTCCACTACTAGGATTATATCCTAAGAACCCTGAAACACCAATCCAAAAAAACCTGTGCACCCCAATGTTCATAGAAGCACAATTTACAATAGCCAGGTGCTGGAAGCAACCTAGGTGCCCATCAGTAAATGAATGGATCAAAAAACTGTGATACATTTATACAATGGAATTCTATGCAGCAGAAAGAAAGAAGGAGCTCCTACCCTTTGCAACAGCATGGATGGAACTGGAAAGCATTATGCTGAGTGAAATAAGCCAGGTGGTGAAAGACAAATACCATATGATCTCATCTTTAACAGGAACCTAAACAACAAAACAAATAAACAAGCAAAATATGACCAAAGACACTGAAATAGAGAACAGGCTGACAGTGACCAGAGGGGAGGGAATTTCAGGGGAAAACGGGTAGGGTTTGCAGGAACAAATATAAAGGACACATGGAAAAAAACTAGGGGGGGTAGAAACTGGAAGGAGGTAGGGCGGGACGGGTGGGTGGGCTGGGATTAAAGCAAAAGACAGAAAACTGTACTCGAACAACAATTAAAATAAAATTTAAAAAATGATATACAGGATTAATGAATAAACACAGTAATAAAAGTTATATCTTACAAAGCAAAAAAAGGAACTAGAGGAAGAAGAGTTGGTTGGGGGAAATCTGGGAAGGTCAGTTAGGCAGTCATTGAACTGGAGATGTACAAATTGAGGTGTTCAGAAAGCAATTGGAAATCCTGGTCTGGAAGACAATCTGAGCACAGAGTTTAAAAACATCTGTAAAGAGCTCAAGAATTAGAAAGGTAGATGAGGTGTACATTCTGAAAAAGTTCAGCAAAGAATCTTGGAAACATCATATTTCAAGGGCAGTTGGAGACAAAGAAATTAGCCCTGATTAGTGTGTCTCAGTGGGTTGGGCACAGCCGCACAAACTGAACGGTGTCGGGTTCAATTCCAGGTCAGGCCATGCCTACACAGTGGGCCTGGTCCCTGGTTGGAGGCATAGGAGAGGCAAACAATTGGTGTTCCTCTTACACATCCGTGTTCCTCTCCCTCTTTCTCCCCCTCCCTTCCCCTCTCTCTAAAAACAAATAAATAAAATCTTTAAAAAAGAGAGAAAAAGAAATTAAAAAGGCAGGGTACACATGAGAACACAGAGTAAATAGGGGACTAGCATTCACTGACCACCCCCAGGGACTTGGCCAGGTACTTTAAATACACGATCTCCTTCAACCTCACCATTTGCTCTTGACCTGAGCATTGCCAGTCATGTCCACTGTGCAGCTGAGGCACCTGACAATTTCAGTGACTGATGGCATAGATCAAAAACAGTACTCATTATGGAGGAGCCAGGAAAGGGCATAAAGAAAATCAAGCAAAATACAAAGTTCAAACTGTCAAGGAAGATATCAAAGAGAATGAAGCTCAGGCAGACTCTTGGATAGTCCATGTCAAAGATGTTTCCAGATTCTGAGAACAGTACCTGGGAGTAAGGTAGGTAGAAGCCAAAATGTAGGTTTGGTCCAACTGATAAATCACAATGAATCAAACAGTTAGCTAATAACTGTTTGTGATAACCAATAATAACTATGCAATAGCTAATAACTATACAATAACCAACCCAGAAATTATATGGACAGCGGATTGTTGTTACAACAAAGCTTGTGACTACAGGGACTTAAACCCAACAAACATGCCCATTTAACACCAGCCCCACCACGTGGCTGTAGCAGAGTCTCCTACATTTCATCGACTGGCGTTCCATATCCGTGAGTTTTACCTTCGGAGAATTCAATTTTGTTCTCTGTATCTTAACTCACAAGCCAGTACCCCCTTGCCATAAACTGAAGATAATAAAAATGAAATTGTAATTATTAAAATTTTAACTGTATATCACCACCCAGAATTTGAGAGCCCTACCTAGTATCACCAGCATGCCTCCCACACTTTTGGGAGTGCTGGCTGAGGGCTTGGGTCACGAGTAGTAAGTAGTTATTGGGACTCTCTACGTGCACTTTTATTACTTCAGTGGATTCTCCCAACAAGTCTAAGAAGTAGGGCTATTAGTGACTCATTTAGTCAACAAACATTTTTTTTGAGCATCCAGTATGTATCAGCCAGTGTTCTAGGTGCTAGGGATAAATCAAAAAACCCTTGTTAAATGGGTGTGGGACAGAGAAGGGAACGAAGAGAAACATGAAATTATATACGCCTAGTAGTTTAAAAGTGGTTCTTTTGGGAGGGGAGGGGAAGAATATATATTACAATTGAGAAAACTGAGGCAATGCTTGATTTGCAGCGAGGGCAAGCTGATGTTTATGATGTGATGGGCTGAAGGTCAGGTGCAGAGAGAATCCAGAGCTAAGACTCTGGCTACTCCTGTGTGCCGCCTCCCATCAGGGGCTAACCCTGCTCCCTGGTACCAGTACTCTACAGCAGATAAGTATTATAACCACTAGATTCAACCTGAGTTGCACATTAACGCCAGGTGTCTGGATGAAAGAAAGAAAAATAAATCATGACCACTTTTGTACAATCAGTAAGACAAATGGTAAGGTAAGTGTCTCTTATTATATTAGTCCTCCAATGTTTGCCTATCTTTTCAGGTCTTTTTTGTTCAAATGAGAGGAAGGATGAGAATGTAGGACAGCGATTAATCCATGTTCAACCTGGGTAGATTGACTGAGTCATTATGACCCACCCAGTGAGCCCTGTACCCAGTCTCACATGAGAGTGAATGTTACCTGTGAAGGGCAGCTGTCCTTTCCTAATGAACTGCTTGTCAGAAAAATGAACGGCAGACTAGAAAAGACAAAGTGTAGTCCTACAAAGCCCTTTCAGAATTCCCCAAACGCTTAACCAACTACATAAATTGTAAACATACCTTAGTGGCTTTACATGGGAAAGTATTTCATATTAGAAATATGGACTTGGAATTCTCAATATCTTCACATCTCAAGTGTCAATTCAAATTACTAAACAGAACCTGGAAGAGCTGCCACAAATTGATCTTTACCAGCCCCTGAAACCTGAATTTGACTTGATCGCATTTCAATGGCTATCGCCAATGAGTTCAAGTGAACATGCTCACGTTTAAGGTGTGTGTTCCCCAATTCAGAGACATAAAATTAAGTTTTCCAAACAATAATTACATTTTTATAGCTAAGTTCCCAAAAGTGTCTATCTATTATCTCAGTTACCTGGAAGAAGTGCTAGGGTTAGAAAAAAAGGGTTGGGGGGGCAGGGCAAAGGGGGGATAAAGGGGGAAAAATTGGGAAAACTGTAATAGCATAATCAATAAAAAATACTTTAAAAAAAGCAAATTTCCCAAGTCTATAAATACATAGCTTTATGGCCTTCTGAAAGACCTTACTATTTTCAATACTCACATCAATTTTCATGCCCATGATAGAAATTTCTATTTCATAAAAGAATGGGCTCAAAATTGATGATGTAAACCCGGCCAATCCTTCAAGCAACTCGGCATTCACAATGGCCTCGGGCAAGGCAGCTTCCAGCCTCCGTCCCCTGCAACGCGAGTGCAGAAGGACCATCCATTATGCCGTGTGAACCTTACCATTTAGATGGAGGAAGACTAGCGCTAGACTCAATGTGCAACATACATATTAAGTTAAAAAATGAATGTGCTGACTCGGAGTCTGGCTCTTGGAGCTGCGGAGGGAAACAAGTTATCATCTGCGCCCTAAATTACCTTTCAGGGACACGAGCTAAGGCAGGTGAGAAAGGGGTACGTCCTTTGTTTAGTGTCGTCTGTCCCAACGGTGGGGATGCTCACGATCACGTCTTTCCCAGAACTGCCCAGTGGTTAGACACACAACCGGAAGTCAGACAGACTTAAACTGAATGACAGGGCTGCCTCTTCACCGTGACACGTGACACCTAACTCTCAGCTGTGCCTCCCTCAGTGAAGTGGGGACGACACCATGTGAAAAATGCTGAGAAAGTGCACAGGAGCACTCAGAACTCCCGGCTACAAGGCTGGCCAGAGGTCCTCACCAGAAAGCCTAAACTTGGAGCTTACAGCCTCCATTTAGAAGTGTTTTTTCTTGATATTCAGAATCCCTGAAAGCATGTGGCTAGGAAAGAACAAGGAAGAAAAAAAACCTACAGAGTGTTTATATTTTTATTTAATTTTTTGTCACTTAAAGTGTGTATTTTATTTATTTGGAGGGTAATTTCTTAAACGAATTTATTTTCCAATTATAGATGATGTACAATACTACCTTAGTTTCAGCTGTACAGCATCCTGCTTAGACGTTTATATAGCCTCTGAAGCGATCCCCCCAATCAGTCTGGTACCCACCCAACACCATTCAGTTATTACAGTACTATGGACTATATTCCCTGTGCTGTACTTCATATCCCACGACTATTTTTATAACTGGCAATTTGTGCTTCTTAATCCCTTTCACCTTTTTCATCCATCTCCTCAACTCTCTCCCATCTGGTGACCATCAATTTGTTCTCTGTATCTACAAGTTTGTTTTTGTTTCGTGTGTTCATTTATTTTGTTCTTTAGATTCCAGATGTAAGTGAAATCATATGGTATTTAGTTGCCTCTGCCTGACTTATTTCACTTGGCATAGCGCCTTCAGGATCTGGGTCCCCAGAGCACCAGACTTCAGAGATGACCCTCTTTACAACTCCGAATGCGACGCTGTTCTTCCCACTTCATTTTTTAATGATAAAACGGAGGTTCAGCACAGCTTCCAACTAGTTCAAAGGCCAAAGTGAGAGTCAAATTGAGGTCTATCCCATTCTAAAAATAATTACAGCTAATACTTATTAAATGATTATGGCTTTGTACGTTACATACAAAACCTTACTAAATACTTAAAATGACCTTACGGATAAGGAACACATTACCTCCATTTTAAACTAAGGAAACAGAGGCAAGGAGAATTAAATAATTGGTAAGAATACACGGTTAGTAAGTTTCAGAGACAGTATATAAACCAAGGCTCTATAAGAGCCACAGGTAAAACACATCTGGTCCTCAAAAGCTTGTCTTTCCCCTACATGCTAAGGAAATAATGGGGTCCAGGGTCGGAAAAAATTCACACACACACACACACAAGCACACACATGTTTAAAATGAGAAGTATTAAAATCCCAGTCTACTAATTTGTCTTAGCACATAAGAGAATAAACTAGAATGATGAGGCCATTAAGTATGTTCAGCATCCCCATCTTCTCGTGGTTCAGAGGATTCTTATTAATGAACACATTCTACTCTTCAATGGTAAGTGTTTCTGATTAACGTCCAAGTGCACATGCTCGCCTTCTCGGTCTCTCCCAAGAAAACACGCAGAAGAAAAGGAGAAATACAAAACTATGACCCTGGGAAGAGGTAGCCAAAATGAACAGACACAGTCCTCAAAAGAAACCTTGGACAGACCTAGGACCATGGCTCAGCCCCACAAGACTGGGGGGTCATAGTCTGACCCAAGACCTCACCCTCATTCCCACTTAGACATTCACAGGGAGGAGGGTGGCCCCCCCGCCCCAACAGTAGAGGTCCTTGTGGGTCTGCACAACCCTCGGGTGTGTTTGGAGTGGGAGAACCCACAAGGCCACGCTTTCTCAGGGCCGCCTTCTCAGACCCCTCATGAGGATTCAGCACCAAGAGGACAGAGGTCAGTCCTGAAAATATCAATGCCTGATATTTACCCCGTAACAGCCTTATGATGTAGATACTGTAATTATCACCATGTCACAGAAGAGAAAGCTGAAGCTCAGAAATGATGAAAGAACTTGCCTGGGACATTGCTAAGTAACTAGGGTGGCAGGGTTCAGACTGAAGCCCTGGGTTCAGGCTCTGAAGCCTCAGAGCTTGCTATGCTGCCCTGCAAACCCCTTCTTTTAATGGGCTCCTAAGCAGAGACAAAGGAATTCTTTCACACATTAAAGGTGTTTATATACCTTTCCCAGGCCCGACCCCCACTCATTTACTCCCTATTTCCCCTCCCCTCCCTTACCTCCCCCCTACCCTACCCGCAACACGACCCAAATCTTATCTGTTGTTTAAAACACAGAGCTCTGCCTGTCCCGGTCACCCCTGTGTAAATGCAGTAAGATTCCTGATATGGAGGCCTGCAAACCCTAGGAAAAGTCTGATAACAGTCTCTTAGGTGAAAGAGCAAACATATTAGCTTTGCCGGACAACATACTCATTGACTTAAAAAATACACAGACAAAAGGAGATAGAGCAACCAGCACAAAAATAACAAATAAAATAATCCTAATTCCAGGTTGGGTAACCACCTTAACAGAAAGTTACATATTTACCATTAGATTCATTAACAACAACGACAACAAAATCAAATAACCAGGACACCTTTTACCTGCTCACCCACCTACAACTTCCAGCCACTTTGTTTGTCCACTTTATCTTCCTTTCCTTTGAATCGCCGTGGCCCGGTCCGAATACCTTTTCCACGATAATAAAATGATCTGGTTCTGGCAGTGCTTGTTTGCAACTCGTTCGCATCAGCGGTACCTCGTTTATGAACTGAATCGTCCATACAATCCAGAAAAGTAGTTCTTCCATTTCCCAAATTAGGAAGCTGAGCCTGGTGGGAGGTTACCCAGCCGGCAGAGCAGCAATGGGACCTGATGCTAAAGCTGGTGCTGCCTCCCCTTCCACTAACCTCAGGCCCTCTGAGGACCACGTGCACACCCTCCCTTCTCCACCCTCGCTGTCCGGGCCTATGCTCTTCTGCACCATCACCAAATCAGCTACATCCCAGAATCTCAGATAGTTTTCAAATGCTCACACAATTAAGGGCAAGCTCATTCTTAGCCTATCAATCCCCTCTGATGCGACCAGAAAGGAATCAAATTAGCATTTGCAGTCTCAAATAAATGAAAAGCAGAGAGATTTTAAGAAAATCTATTCATATGGAAGAAAAACAGAGGCAGAAAAAAGGAGAAAAAACCCTCAACAATATGCAGGATGGAGTAGTACTGGTTCTCGCTGACTGATGAGCTTGTGGGTAGCATTCTCACAGAGACACTGTACACTTTCTGAATTCTCTACAATTACTATCTATGCCACTGTTGGACACAGGGAAAATGATGTTTAAAATGTTAAGCGATGAACACACGGCAATGTTGAGTCTTTTTAGGAAGAAAGGAAAGGGACAGCAGCCACTGGGGACTATATTGCTCAGTCTTGCAGGATCAATGTGGCCCTACCCACCACAGAGCTCAGGGCAGAAACTGAGTCAATGGCTCCCCCTTTCCACCAGACCTGTGAGTTCTGGGAAACAGCCATTGTCTGAGGACTGCCAACCCTCTCCCCAGGAAAACACGCTGACTTGTACCAACAGAGAATGCCGAGGCTCTAACTCAGGTTTCAAAGATGGTTTGCACTTGGGCAGAGAAGGAGTAGATTATTCTGTAAACCAAGCTAATTATTTCGACCTAATGCTTTGAGATTCCCCCTCGGTGTCAAATCTCTGACTCAAAAGCATCTCAGAGATCAGCACACACTGTTTTTAGAAGCAAAAGCTGAGACAGGACAGAGGGCAGACACTAACTTTTCATAGCTCTTTAGTAACATCCCTAAAGGTGGAAGATGAAAGGCAGGTCATCGACAGGAAAGGTTTCTAGGCAGAATACATGGAGCCTGCAGACCCAAATCAAACACCTTTTTGTCCCTGCGTTTGGGCAAGCGTGCCAGTGCAGTTTCCTCCGCATGAAGACAGAACACTGGAAGCAGAGAAGGAGTTTCAATGGGACGGCTGTTTCCACACGAGGAAATCCGACCTACCACAACACCGCTCGTGGAAAGGCAGAAAAACGGAGTCAGAAAGTGAAATGATTTCAAGTGTTATGTTAACTGAATATCAAAATAATAAACATCCAAAGCAAACAGGCCAGTGGGAGCAGGCAATAAATCAAAATACTTGTGGGAATCGGACCTCATTAGGTTTGAAAAAAGGCACACTGTTGCACAGACTGGTTATTAGCACCAGGTTCTCCCTCCCTCCTGTCCCCCCTCCCTCCCTCATTTTTTTTCCTCTTAAAAAAAAATGAGACAAAGTCCAAATCTTTTACTACGGAAGTTCTTTCCGTATTGTACATGTCTCAGCAAGTCGCCATCAGCTGTTATTTGTTATTAAGGATCTGTGTCAACATTGAGGCGAGGAGACTGACTCATGCATCAGGAAGAGGAAGGCTGTGATCTCTTTCAACTGCCTTTCTGCTCAGCGTTAGGCCTGGTAGAGGAGATGGCAGTTAACATTCTCTAACGTGAAACATTTGAGCACAGTTGGAAGCAAATGCTAGTCTGGAACAACACACAGCAGCGGGTGGGCTGATGAACGCAGGGATGGGCATCCGGATACCTGTGCCCAACACGCCTCTAGAGGTGGCTCTGCCACACAGCAGAACCTTGGGGGGAATCCTGAGGGCAGGAGTGAGGGGGCCCTGATCTCCTTCTCAGGCATGAAGCAACATTGCTAGGCAAGGAATCCTTAAATCTGTGGACTGAGGGCTCCATGAGTAAGATTTGGGAATGGAGGACAGAGGGGATCCAGTTCTCTGGCTCCACTGGGTACATCCGTAGCCAGGAAGGGAAGGATGAGGGCAGGACTCTGCAGTCTGCAAGAAGGCAGTTCTCTTTGTTGTGCAAAAGCAGCACAGCACGTTCGACACCCAGCCCAAACTTCACTCCTTCCTTAGGCTGTGATTCTTCTAGCACCCACCCACCCCAAGTTCCCCTGAGCTCCTTTAATCACCACCTCTGTTAGTGACTGAAGATGGAATGGACACCTCCAAGGCCTAGGAATTAAGGTATGAAGGCTACAGTCACACAACCAGCCCCAGGTATCAAGCAACAATCAGGTAAAGAAAAGGATCAGAGGTTAACTGGATGTACTGGAGCATTTCCCAATATACAGGAATATCAAAATAATTATGTTGTACATCTAAAACTAATGCGATGCTATGCCAATTACATCTCAATACACATATTTTTTAAAGTTAGGGTGCACTGTTTCCATGGCTCCAAATATGTTCCAAGAACACTCAGGCAAGGAAAGTGAAGCGAGAATTATTACAAGAAAAGTCCAAGGACTTCTGACTAGGCTTAGTACTGAAACTGCAAAATTCAAACACTAATAACGTTAAGCTTTCCTTCTGAGATGAGCTTAGAACACCGCAGTCTAGTGAGAAATGTTTATACTGGGCATTTATTACTCTGGTCTAGATTAATAGATTAACCACTTCATTGCCTCTGAAGTGCCAATCATTTCTTACATTCTTCACAGCATTCAACCTGTTTATGCTCGCCAAAGCCACGCATGCTTCCCGAGCTTAAGGAGCGAGCATGCCTGGGACGCAAAACCCTCCTTCAAAGAACTTTTGTACTATGTAATTTTTACAAAATTCCTGGCGGTCCTCAGACAGGAACTTCAGAATCATCACAAATAGATGTAGAAAAACAAAAGATAGTCTAATTCCGGACTGAACCAGGATATAAAGGGAAAATGCGTGAATCCATTTCCTATGCAAACATTTGCCTAACTCAGGGCTGATTCTGGATGACACCCTTTCCTTCACTGATATACAAGAAAAGTAATATCAATTACATAGCAGTTACATTCATCTACCTACAGCACATTTATATCTGGTCCAAGCAATGCCTAGGAGCTTAGATACAGACAAAATCACTTTATCTAGATGTCTGTTTTTTACTTTTATTTTTTACATTACAGCCATTCAAACCAAACAGAATCTCGTACTTGTGTGAAGGCCACAGCTTGACTTTTCTCTCAGGGAAGCAGAAGCTTTGAAGACAAGTGTTTGCTGAATGAAAGGAGGAATTAATGAGGAGATGCCATGTGCAGAATTTCCCAATGAAAACGTGTCAGGAGCAAGGGCCACCAGCCGCATCAGTGACTTTTTCCCTTTATCCAGGGAGTGGCCAGTGTCCTTACCAAAGGATCAACTCAGACCAACCAAACACATCAGGGTGTTTTTGTAAGGGCGGTTTCATACACGGGATCGACTGTCACAGAGAAAATTAAATGTATCTTAATGAAAGATGAGAAAAACTGATCAGCTGAGATTTAACCATCTTTCTGACTGTAGGCAACTTTAATTTGCTAAGCAGGCAAGTTAACGAGAGTCCTGACTGTGCATTATCAAGGTAGTTGATTAACTTCCAGCTCCTGCTCAAGGAGACAACACTTCTGAGGCATTTTACGAGCTTCCAGGAGACCGGAGGTAAAGCCAAACCTGCCATGTCAAAGTTGCCTGTTCCGTTTCACGTGGGCCACACAAAGAGCCTCAGCAGGTAAACTACGAGAAAGTTCCATCTTACATGTATGTGCCTTATAACCAACCCATTATGTGTCCTGCTGGGGCAGCTGTATACATCTCCAAACATTGGCATTTTTCTGTTCAAAACAATACAACAAATCCTAAGCCTGGTCCATCTTCTCTTGACTTGGTTTCTTTGTTTCTGTTTGCAACCCTTGGCTAGTTTTTGAAAGAGGCGATGGAGGCAGCGGTGGTGACCACCCTGCTACCCCCACGCGTATCAGTGAAGGATACAGAAGTGCTCGTGACTAAGGGGTTGGTGACTCTGAGGGACAAAGCAAGCCAGTGTGGTCAAAGCGTCAATTCAAAGGTAGGTCCTTGAAGGAGAGAGGACAAAGGAGAGAGTCTAAGCCCCTCGGTGACTCTGGGAGTCAACACAGCTCCTGCCGCTCAGATGAAAACACACTGAACGAGCTCCAGTCTGTGGAATTTCAGAGCATGTGGCAGTGTGGGTCCCTGGGATGGTGACTCTTCTGAAGACACCAGTGTGACTGCAGGCATTCTGACGTTTTCTGTTGTGATTGTCAAAACCGTGCCTGTGAGGTGGCACTGGGGTTGTCAGGACTGGACTGAAAATCAGGCCCCTGTGATAGTCAGAACAACGTTTTCCACAGAACTATTTCACAGCAATCCCAACTCTTGGTCAACTCGAAGCCATACTCAGAGACCCAGCAGAGCCACACCAGAGGAGTAGGGGCAAAAGTCTCTTGTGAGACCCCTGTTCCCACATCTCTGGGACACCATGTGTTTCATACCTAAGTAAATAATATATACACATAAGAAGAGCCCTAGTTAGAGCACCCACTGTTCTCTACTGGTGATTAGTGAGCCTGCCTACTCTGGATAAATAGAGATTTGATTGCAAAGGTCAATCTAACTACTCCTGTTGAAGAATATCTGTATGGAGCTTTTTAACTGATATCTTTATAAGGGTAACTAAAAGAATAATTTGAGAATGGCCCCTAAGGAGAATAAATGGTGCCGTGTTTACTAAAGCAGGAATTTGTGCAAAAACAGACCACTAAGTAATACACAAACCATAGGTGTCCCAGTTATACCCACAAGTGGTTTTGGAAGATGTCTCGGCCCTGGACCCCGCTCTGGAGCTGGCCCGGGTCCACTTCCTTCGGTTGGTCTTCCTGGCTAATACACAGAGAGCTTTGCTCAAAACAAGTTTTCTTTTTAACCAAAATGCTACGCTAACTCCAGAAAATGCCAAGACTCTTTATCTGCAAATGTTGCCAGTTGTAACAGTGGTACCTAGGAAAATCTGTCTTCCAATGCAGGTGCCTGATAGCTCGGAATGGCCTCCTTCCCTGGTCTGGCCGCAGAGGCTGGGGTCCTGTGAATTTCCCCCACCCTTTAGAAGGAAGAGAACAAACAACTTCCAGGCTATCCGCGATTATTCCTAAAACCCAAAATCAATTTGTGGCTCCGTCTAAAAATCTCAACAGTTGATGACTTTCTAATGGGTTCTTATTTGTTCTACTAGGACTGCTACATTTAGTTGATAATGTTATCCTAGTAACCCAAATGAATGGCCTTTCACCTCTGTGTAGTTGTATTCCAACTACTTCTCCCACCAAAAAAAAGTTTCAGCAGAAAAGAGATAAATTATGCACAGCTCTTCAGTAGACCCAATTGTTCTTCACTTGATTATCTACATAATCTACTTTTTTTTTTTTTTGCAGAACAGTAAACTACTCACAGCATCTGACCCCAAAAATGTGATACAGGATAAATTCTGCCTCTCTGGGATGGACATCATTGGCCCACACCGGCACAGATATTGTGCTTTCTCAGATCCACAAGCCTTTGTACTCCAACGAGGTTAAAGAGAAACAACCAGCACTATTTTCTCCCTTTGACCTTACATTTAGCAGGGCGGCCAGCTTATCACCATGAGTTCTGTGTCAACTAGACTCAAGAGTTAGAGGGATAGGCAACAGGCGATTCACATGTGGGATCCAAATACTGGAATTAACCAGAACCATTTTGAGTGAGGCTTGTTAAAAATTCACATCACAAACTCAGAACTCAAAATTCTAGGGATGTGACCTTAAATATTGTAGCAAGCACCCCAAAGCATTCTACTATAGAAAACTCGTATTTGGAAACTTCTGGGCTCTTAGAGAAGAGCCCAGAAAGCAGTCATCTTGCCCCAAGCCAACATACATTATATCCTTCTTACACATTAAAAAAAACAAAAATAAAACAAAACTACGTGCAGAACTTCTAGGACAGTTTCAAATCCCAAATCTGAATAAACACCATCATCAGTTATTTACTATTCTAAATCACCCATCTACAAGGTAATAAAGCATCAAGGACACCGAATCAAGGGAGACGTATTTTTTGTTTTTTGTTCATCAAACAACTGATCTGTTATTTTCTCTTTTGTTGAAATAAATCCAATCATCCTTTAAATAGAACCTTCAAGCCAGCTTTACTCTGAGGCTTTCCTTATCTTTCTCCTCGGTGCCTGAAGTGACAGAACAAAGACTTAAGTAAACATTACAAACCTTCATACCAATGAGACATCCCCTCTGGTTGAATGACATACCTAGAATTGTCCGAGATCAAAGGCGCCTAGGGGCCAGAATATCAATGACTATCTGGTGAAACTGCCCAGAGGAAGAGTCTTAACTCTCCTCTGCCCTCCTAAGTCCTCCGAAAACCCAGTCTCCTCAGCCCCAGGGCAAGAAGGCTACCTCCACATTCCTGGCCCAGGAAGGTCCTTCTCCTTCTACCACCTTCACTTATCTACACTCTATCTAGTCTTTCTTCTCCTTAGAAGCCTTTCCAGATAACTCCAGTCAACACAGGCTCTGTTTTCCTGATCTACAGGGAAATAGCACTTATTACCCTATCACACATTTTAGCACTTGAGAGCTAAGGGCCCTCCTGTAGATGACCTATTCCAGATGATTCTTTGCAAGAGGATAAAATTTATGTGAGACAGCTGATTAGAGAACGTGTCCCTAATCAGATCACTAGATACCTTTCAGAACGGAAGTTGGAAGTTCAGTGTTTCCATCCTACAGTGAAGACTGTGGGCCTTTGGGGAGCGTGGGCTTTAGAGGAGGAATTAGTTTTTCATTTGTGTACTGGTGTTGATTCTTTCAAGGAGGGCTGACCTGCAGATTACTTGCCATGGGATCTTCTGCTGTATACACTTGTATTCTTGAAAGCGATTTCCCCAAATCTCCATTAATTCCCAAGTTAGAAAATCCTTTTATAGGATGAAATTTGGCCAGCTCCCTAATCCCAGAAAGAGGGTTATAACACCCTCAGTTTAGAAAGATTGAGAGCAAAACGAGAGAACACGTATCAGATAAGAACAAGGGTGCAGTGGCAGGAAGCTCAGAAGCTTCGTTCGTTGTGGGTGTCAGACCTTGCAGGCTGAACAGACTCCTCACTAGCTGTGCAACTTCAGGCAAATTGCTTCACTTCTCTGAGCCTTAGTTTCCTCATCTATGAAAAGGGGATAGTGATAGTATTTCACCAAGTTATTGTGGTGCTACAATGAAGTACTGAAAGTAAAGTGCTCAGCACAGGGCCATATTCTCCAGGGGTAGGTGGAAGGCAATCTTAACACAAATGATTCAGATAAACGCCAGGGGAAAAAAAGATAAGCCATTATATGCCAGGGGCCTTTGAGTACATTAGTGAACTGCTGTGACTGTTCATTCTTGCTTGCTTTTATTGGCTCCTCACTGCAACAGCAACTAAGTGTCAGGCTTAGTCAGAGGCTCTGAGGATTTGGCAGGAGCAAAGCAGGCCCACCTTCACTTGCAGGTTGACTGCTCAGTCCAAGAATGCTGGACACCCACCACACCCTTAGTTCCTGAGGTTACCAATGCTCCAAATAACTGCTTTTGAAGCTGCATTCAAAGCCAGTTAAAAGTTACTCATGAACAAGGTCTGTTACCTTGCAGTCTCTCATTGTTCTTGACTAAAGCAGTGGTTCATGGCATGATTGATCTTATTTATCAACAACCTTGTCTATGATTTATTTGACTTCCAAAATTAAATCCATCTGAACAGACAAAATTGTCCAGCACTAAGCACATTTGAAAAGGTATTATGCATTTTGAAGAAGCCAGTTCCCCAAAGTTTCTATATTATAATAATCCTATAAAACCTTCAAAGTGCCAACTTTCCAGGATCATTTGCATGAAAGTCTCCATAATTGTTCTTTGAAAAAAGTCATGTTGGACTTCAGGTTCACACAGACTTTTGTGTAAGTATACTCACTGCTCAGCAAAACCAAGGGCTGAGCATGTAGCAAGCACACAATGAGTAATTCATTGAACTAAAAGCCTGAAACATACTGGACCAAAATCGACATACATGTGTGAGCAGTGTGATAAGTCTTCTAGTCTCGGACACAAATGAAAATGTCCCTAGGGATGGATACGGGTCTACCTGTAATTTATTTCCACATTATTCCTGAGTGTAATGTTATTTTTTGGCACGTTAATATATTGTCAAAGAATTCCAATCTGGTGACATGACAAAAGCTGTATTTCACTATGGGATGTAGAAAGTGTGAAAATCAATTGAATTATATATCAATGACATGCAATAAGAATAACTAGTCTATTCTGTATAATGTCACTTTTCTAGACTGATTAGCCGCCTAGAGCTATTAGATTAATTAATAGAGTTTTATTCTTAATAATGTCATCAGTTGGTTTTGCTGAAGGGAGATAAAGGCATAAAGTTCTTTTTTTCCCCTACAAAGAAAGAGCGATTTGCCAAAATCCACATAATTCAGATGATTAACTTCTTCTCCTGGCACTTGACTAAACCCAAGAGTTTCTGCTGGCAAATAAAATAGGAGCTAAAAGTTGAAGTTACTTTCTGATCTAGTAAATAAACCCGCAGAGAAGTTCAGCCTCAATTATACTCTTTAAATTTATGACATACCCGGTGCTGCAAAAGATGATGACAAATACTGGTTTCCTACTGAAAATACACAACACAGTCTGAGCCTGCCTCAAAAACCAGTGGAGCACTTACCCATAAACAAAGCCACAGTGACATCTTTCTCTTTCCATTTGTTTATTCATTCCTTTTTACAATCACATAGGGAGCACCAGGAGAGGATAAAACTGTGTACTCTGTTGGTTCAGGCCGTATAAGGGATGCAGGGATGAATGGAATACAGACTATCTCTGGAAGACCTTAGATCCTAGCACTAACCTGTCATATGCAGTGGTCCAGGCTGTGCCCTGAACAAGAGTGTTCAGCTAAAGGTGGGAATTGGAATCCAAAGTACAGCTTGACCCCCTCTCACCAAGCTCAGAGCCCTGACATGGGGCTGCAACCCAGTAGCAGTAATAGCAGTGGTAGTAAGAGGTGGCATTTTTTCCTGAGTGAGCCGTTATTTACTGAGTAATTACTATATTCCAAGCAGTTTATTTACAAGTATGGGTATGTCTAATCCACACAGCAACCTGATGGACTTATTATTGTTATCTGCCTTTTATATATGAATAAACTAAGCACAGGGAAACTAATTGACTTGCCTGAAGTCAAACTGGTAACAAGTTGTGAGGCATATACTCCCTAACTAAGACTTTACAGGTAAGAAGAATATGTGAATAGAAAGCGTAAGGGACACTGGGGAGTACAATAAAAATACCTGTGAAAATTCAAAGAGAGGAGCACATGCTGCTTGAGCAGGGCCGTGAAGAATGTGCATGGTTGTGACAGGCAGGACGGCCACCCTGTGCAGCCAGATGCTTCAAGCAGGGAAGACACACAGAAGAAAGGAAGAGCCTGGACCCTCTTTCCCAGCAGGGCCACGTGGACAAGCCAGGGTGGTGTCCGAGGCAGAGTGTCACACGACCGATGCTCAGGTTTACCAAGATTTATAATCCTAGCCTATATGTATGGGCGGGGCATAATTAGGCATGGTTGTTTGCATAGAAAATAATGCAATAATTAATGCATAAGAATATAAGAATAAAGTCAGTGTTTCACCTGCTCACAACTGTAAACCTACTTTTGCCCCACCCTGTATGTAGGCTGCCGTAATAACATCATCCAACCTGTACACCAAAGGCTAAATAGGTTTGCGGGAGGGGTGCAGAAAGAGGAAGACAGGTTTGTTATTATGCCCAAATACGACCTCATTTACTAATACCCCATTTTTACTAGACAACTTTCTTAATTAGTTCAATAAATGTCTCCATTCAAAGCAAAATATCCAGCTGCTGCGCTTGTAATCACTCAAGGTTCTACGGGCGAGACAAACAAGTCCAGTGCAAGAAGTCATCTTCCTCAGCTGTCTCAGCATCAGACAGAAGGCAAAGGAATCCATAAGGCAAATTTTAATAATTTGATTAATGCATTTAAGTGTCCATGCAGGCCATTTTTTATCCACCTACTACTTTTTCCCCTTTTGGTATTGATAGGGTCTCTATTAAACTGGATTTTACATCTAATGGGCACACCACAAAGCCTTAGATCTGTATCAAGCAAATACTGCTCTCCATACAGGACTGAGGAAACAGTGAGCGCATTTTCACTGAATCTGTGAGTAGGAAGGGGCCCTTACTGTTGAATCATAATAACCTGAAAATTATCAGGGGCCAGAACAATTATTCCAGTCTTCCTTGCCAGTGAGGGATATTGCGGAAGCTTCTCTTACTAAAACCTCGCTCCAGTTTCCACTTAAAGACTGTCCAGGGCTTAGAGCTTACTACTTATCTCGGAGGGAGGAATGACTGGGCTTGTAGGAACCTCACTGCCTTAGGCAACAGAGGGAGATAGGAAGTAACTGGCATCTGAAGGACTAGAGCCAAAGAGACTGATGTAGAGCTAGATTAGTATCCAAAATGTGGTGGAGAACAAGGTCTTGATCTGGGACAACATCAGACTCTGTGGGCTTTCAATCAGAGGGCAGAAAACAGAACAACTAGGTGGTCCTAAGAAAGTACCGCACTAGAAGTCAGGGAAGCGACCCACATTCCAGTTTCTGCTGATTCAGAACAAGATTCCGTGGGATTCGAAATGGTGTGCAGCAGCCTATAGGAAGGGAAGGGCAAGTTCATTCATAGAGGACGTTGGCGTTAACAGCCAAAGGTGCTGGTTTCAGTGAGAACTGGAATGCAGAGCTGGAAAGAGAGACAGAAGCAGTTGTAGTGTCTGGGCCAATAACTGCGTGTGGGAAGTTGTACCACCACAGGCATGTGGATGCCAATACTCTTCCCAAACAGGACAGGAATGCAGTCTCCAACAGCAAAACCAGTCTCTTCCCAGCAAATGGCTGATTCTGCGGTTACCAAGAACCACCTCCTTCACCTGCATGGATGGTGGGGAGGAGAAGGCCAGCTCCACCATGCAAGCAGAGTAGGACAGCTTTGTACTTAGGCATGTAGATCACGAGGCCAAAGAATAGGTGCTGTGATATTCCCAAGTGGGACTTCAGGTTCTCTTTGTGAGTGAGTGTTTCCCTTCCCTGCATTTCCCTAATGGTCTACAATGAATGGAATTAGTTTCATGAATAAGGTGTTCATTTGTTTAATAAAAAAATTAAAAAGACTGTGGTTTTACTGTCCATACTGCTAAGAGACAAGAGGCAGAAATCAGAGAGAATGTTTCAGGTTCAAGGAAACACATCCACTGTCTTTGGAGACTCTATCCTACTTCCAAATGACAAGGTCTTCCAGTTTAGAGCCAGAGCAGACAGGATTCATCTACTGAGAAAGAGCAAAGCAGAAAGCGTAAAGGAAGGCAGGACAGAAAGGATGACGCATTTTTCCACATACTGTCCATGCAACTGGGAAAATAATTTGCAAGATGTTTAATTTGTTTTAAAAAGGGGGAAGGTGAGAAAGCAAATTGGATAATTAATAATTGCATGGTGAATAAGTGGTCCTGGGAGATAAAGCTAGTACAAGCACTTGGGTAGCTGAGTTTAAAGGTGGCTGAGCTCTGAAGTGTAACAAGATGAATTCTAAGGTCACAGCAATCAAGCCAACCCCACAGGGATTCGATCTCCTGCTTTGTGGGTGCAGGTATTGGAAAGTTCACCCACAATCTGTGAAGTCATTTTCCCTGGAGCTGGTGAAACCCTGAGGCATCCTGCAACCTGTAGGGCAACAGTGTCTAAGCAATTATATAAAAACAATCAGTCGCATCATGCTCTCTTACTTTAACCAGGTCTTTGTGAAGCAGTTTTCTAGGCTTTAAGAGAAATGATGCTCCTTAGATATGGGGAGGGAAAACTTCCAGTAGATTTAGAGGTAAGAATGTACATCAGGTGGCTGGCTGAACGATATAGCCCTTGCTACTAAAGGCTATCCTGTACGTTACAGGGTAGCTGTCCACAGCTGCCACAGGCAGTCAGAGAATCCTACATTTGTTTAAAACAAGCATGAAAATTCATTGATTTTTAGAATGAAAATGAAGGCTTGGTTGGCAAAATCCTTGAAAGAAGTTTTCTCACAGGTAAGGGTTAGTGAGGAAAACTCCCTCCACTTTGTGCTCAGGCCACTAATGAGCATTGCAGGAAAATGGACGTGTAAGTCACCAGAAGTGCACTTTCCCTCATCATTTCAGGCTTAGGTAAGAAGCATTTATTTCAAAACTGCACATCAAAGCCTCTAAAATCCTGTATCTTTCAACCCAGCAATTATTTGAAAATAATGAAGGCTATATTTTCGGATTTTGCTGTGACAATATTCAGGGCAATGTTATTAAAAGGATCAAACTGAAAACAACCTAAATATCACAGAATAGGGGATAGCTGAAAACAAACAAAAAAAAATGGTGGTATATTCAAGCAACAGAAAATTCTGTGCCATTAAAAATAATGTTATAAAGTTATGTTTCTTGATCTGGAAAGATCTGATGATCATGCTGCATGATCAATGCTTTAGTATGTGACTGTGTGTGTGTGTGTATGTGTGTGTGTGGTGTGTGCACATCCTTATCTGAGAAGTCTGGAAGTGCAGAAAGCAAGTGATAAGCATGGTTCTCATTAGGTGGTGATATATATGTGATTTTGCTTAATTTTTTACTTGTTTATATTACCACCTTTTTTAATGAATAGCATGAATCTCTTTTTTTTTCTTGACTAGATAACTTCATTATTCATTAGTTCCCTTAATATGGTTTAAAACCATACCTGGATTTCCCATGCTATACTTAGCAACTGTGCACAGAGTAAAATGACTGAGGCTCTGACTATACTATAGTCTAGGAAAGCATTAAACTACTGAAATAAAAATATATTAAACTATCTTCTTTAACCAAAGGCATAATAAGTGTATCAGTAATATGTATATGAACCATATGAACTATACTGCAAAATTCAAAGTAACAGCATCTGCACTTTACAGATGAGAAATACAAGGGATTAGTAATAAGAAGGATTAAGTAATTTGCACAAGAACCATGCTTCTAGAAGACGTCTGGAGAGCCCTGGTCCAGGGCCCAAGCTCTAGGCCACCAAGCCACACTGTCTTCTTGAAAATCCACGTGGGCCAACACACTGTAGACATGAAGACAGAAACCTGGATACTAAGGCTATGTCTCAATGATCTGGCACATGTGTACTTGTCTTTGGTAAAACAAAGGAAAGGCATTTTTCGCCTCCTGTGATGGAAAGAATTGTGTCCCCCTAAAAATTCCTATGTTGAAAGCCAAACCCTCAATGTGACTGTATTTGTACCCAGGGCCTTTAGGGAAGAAATTAAGGTTAAATGAGGTTGTAGGGTGGAGCCCTAACCGTATAGAACTGGTGTCCTTATAAGGAGAGGAAAAGATACCAGAAGTTTCTCCCTTTACCACACACATCTAGAGAGAAATGCCATGAGGACTCAGTGTGAAGGCGACTGTCTGTACCCAGGAACCTGCCCTGTGGCACCTTAACCTTGGACTTCTGGCTTCCAGGACGTGAGGAAACAAATTTCTACTTAAGCCAACCGCTCTGTGGTACTCTGGTAGGGTAACTCAAGCTGACTAAGGTATTTCCCAGAGGATCGTACTAAAGCCTCTCAAAACTTACTTCTCTACAAAGTCAAGTACAGAATTGAACAGCAAAATAGAGACATGATCATCCTTCCTAGACCAGCACTCTGAGCCATTCATGTGTTCTACATTTAGCAAGTATAAACTAAGATAAACCTTCATTCTGCCATGCCAAACCAGCATCCCTTAAAAATGACCTCATCCTGTAAGATTTCCTTAATCTAAGAATGGTTGGGCCAAGCCTAAAACCTAGAAGTGACTCAAAATTCTCCCTCTCACGCACACCCTATGTCTCACAGCCACTCCGTGTTCACCGCAGGGATTCATGCCAAATGCATAGTTGCCTCTGTGGGGATTAGGCACAGTAGATGCTCAAGAATTATTCACTGTTGAAATCAGCGGCTCTTTGATACTATTTAATTTTCCAAAAATCGTCCTTCATATCTCACCCCCAATGGGACTCAGCACCTCCCTCCTCCAGGTCCTCCTCTGAGCTTATTTCCTTATCACGTTACAAATGTTTCTGCAGGGCTGTTCACTCCCTTAGGCTACAAACTGGTTGTGAAGGGAACAGCACATAGAAAGATCGGAAGACTTCAGGATGTACTGACGTAGACAGAAAAAGGCACAGTATTCTCAGGGATTTCAAGCCCATGTTGGGGGGGGACAGTTTACTGAAACCCTAAGAATATGACCAAGCACCAAATTCAATCTCATTTCAGAAGCCCTACGTTAGGGAGGAGGCTTGAGTACATGGAGTGTGGTTATCAAGGCCAACCTCAAAAATAAGGAGATGCTACTTTGCCTTGGTTCCCACATCTTTTCTGGGTCTCTTCTCCCTTTAGCAGGACCCAGGAAGCAAAACTGTACAAGTTTAAACTTCACGCACCAGTCTTACCAATTTAGTTCGAACTTTATTGATCTGAGCCTCATTTTCCTAACATGTAAAAAGCATGGACTATAAAGAAAGGATTTCTAAGGTGCTTCCCACTTGAATAGTCCCCCACTCTGAGAAGGGAGATGTCCCCCACTTCACACAGCCTCGGTACAGGACCCGTGCCTTTGCCTCCGCCAGCAATGGAACCCTAACTAGCACACTCTGCCGCCAGGTGGAGAAAGAAGAACAAATGGCCAAGACGTTGCCTTTGTTTATAGATGATTATAAAGACATCTTTTGGGACAGTAACTACCCAGGGTGGTCAAACACATTACGGTCCCTACCTGCAACATTTGTGTGTAGAAAACTAGTTCACATGTTAAAGGAATCGTCAAGTTAAAGTAATGACCTCCTTTATTAATTACAGTTGTATTGCACTCAACAGAAAACATCATTCTAAATGGTTTAGACTCAAAAAGAAGGACAAATTTTTGTGATGAATATACTCTGACAATTCAGAATATAACTGGTTTGGGGTGCTGAAAGGGGAGCCATTTCCACAGAAAATACAACATAGCAACACAATGGAGAAAGGGTAGGACAGATGTCCGGGTCCCAAAGGAGTGGACACGTGCCACCACTTGAAATTGTTTACACTCCCCAGAGCCCCCATGTCTTTCCCCTTCTCTCTTAAATGAATTGTCTTCTCAATGGTTTCATTGCTATTTCTTTCTGCTCACATTTGCAATGAAATACTGTAATTGAACCAGCTTTCAAACATGTGCATGACATATAGAGTATTAAAGTTAACCCTATTTAGATTGGTTTTCCTCCCAACTATCCTTGGATTTACTGCACAGATCAGAAAGTTCTCATTTGGTTAGTCTGGCCTCCTGTTTAGGATGAGCTGCTGCTCTGTCTTTTGTAAACTTGGCTCTATGCTTGTAACCTTCCTCTCTGCTCTGAGTCAGAGTCAAAATAAGAACGATATGCTCAGTAATACACTCTGTGACAGTCTTCAGCCTTAATAATTGGAAGTTCCCTTTTTGCTCTTGGCAAGGCCATTTGAAATGATATAAAGGCCCCCCACTGGGAGTAAATATAGGGCATGGTTTTACATAATTCTATAATCTGAATGTTAAGTATTCATTTTAAGTATTCTTCTTACTTTGTAAGAATACGTGGACCCCATATCCTTAGTTAACTTGCAGAGAGGATTTTTCTCACTAACAGTTCCTCCCCAAAGAAAGTACAGGGTAGAGTTGGCAGCTGTGGAGGCTGGAGCCAGCCAAGATGACCTGGCTTCAGGTCATCTCGAACAGTCTGCATGGCTTTAAGCACCTTTCCAGGCCTCAGTCTTCCCAACTGTAAAATGGAGATAGCAGTATTTACCTTATATGACTGTTTTAGGACCAAAGACATCAAAGCCAGTTGTCCTTGGTTGATGCTCATAGTGACAGATACTTTTATAAAACATTAATAATTTCATCCAAAAGACATTTACCATCTCCTTTAATTGGTGCCTGTTGGGGAAACATATGAAACCATTTTTTCAGATGCCATGGTATACACTTGGATTTAAGAAAAACAAAAATAGAGAAGCTGGCATCTGGGAAGGTCCTAGGCCTCCATGACCTACCTACAGAAAATATAAAATATTTAAAATAAGGTACCAAATACCCATTTTAGAGTTACAAGTAATCTTACAGTTTTCTAGTCTAGAAGCTCACAGTTGAGACGAGTACCCATTTCTGAGGCATTTGTCAATGTCCCGGGAAAAAAGGGGGAGGTGTTGGCCTGTCCCAGGGGCTGGAGGATGCCACCGGCACTTGGCACCCCAGGACTAGCCTCGCAATGTGCCTGCCTGCTGTGCACAGGACAGACCCATGATATTTGATAAATGTTACTCAAGAAAGAATTGCCCTGCCCACGACAAGGGTGCTCCTTTTGAGAAACACAGCCTCTGATATCTTACTGCAGCGATGCAGTTAGATGCCCTGGGGTCACTGGCCAGGGTGAACCCTGGCTCCACAGACGTGTAGCTCACTGTCTCAAAAGGCATCGCACTCTATCATGACTAGGTGCAAATATTAGACAGTTTTTCCTTGAGGCAATATCTATCCACCGGTCTTCCTTCTGTCTGCCATGGCCCACAGAATAATTTAAAGTGAAAAATAAAACTTGCCAATCCTCAAAACCAATGGAAAAAAATGACAAATTAGGACGTCAAAGTTGCAGCTGTAAGGAGCGCCAGATGTTTCTATTAATGTGGATCTGTCATTTCATGTTCTCTCTTTCTCTCTCAATAAAAAAAGGGAGCAAAGCCCTGCGGTTCTGAGGGCCACATTTCACTCTGTGGTGGAATGTGGCTTTTGCTAATGGGATATTAAATATTTTCTCAACTGGATTCTCATTAACAGCCAGGCTCATGATTAATGGACAGCTCAACCAGGTCTATGCGCTAACTCCAGGTTTAACGATCCCATTTCCTTTAACGTATATGCTTAAGATCTACACAAGGTAATGAGAAATCCCAATAATGCAATTATGGATGGGAGCAATGTGGCATCTCTGCGTTTTACCTTAAAGTCAGCAGAGGCTGACGATAGCCCAAATCAAAGTCAAAGACCATGTCTATAATGCTGGGCTGGGAAAGCCACCTGTGTTACTTGGAAAGCAACTCGAAAAAGTGCCATGGCCAGTGTTCATTCTGTGGCTGTTGCACTTCTTATCGGAGTCTAGCAAATACACAGAAAAGTGCCCCAATTACACATGCACGGTCCAGACTCAGTTTTCATGGTGGAATCTCTCAAACTCACAAAGAAGAGCTACTTAAGCATGTACATTAACTGTCTACGGTATCAATAAAGAAATGAGAAACTACAATAATTAATTTTACAAGTTGACTATAATACTGAAACTTGACAAAAATAGAAGGGAGAAAGAGAAAGGGGTAGAGTTAGAAAGAGACAGAATAGGTAGACTAACATCACTTGCATATTTATAAAAGCTTCAAAATAAAATAATAAAAATCTCTACATTTTACTAAGCACTGAATAGGTGCCAATTCCTAGCTGAGGCGTACATACATGGTCTTATTTAGGCCTATGTATAGCTATGGGGTAGGTATCTTATTCCCATGTTGCAGAGTAGAAAGCCAAAGTACTAAAGTTAACTACCTAGCCCAATTACCTTGTAATTAAAAAAACAACAACTGAGATTAAAATTTAGTTCTTATTCCAAAGCTCCAGCTCGTACTTATTATTTTCAATTAAAAACAAGAACTCAAGAATCTATTTATCAAAACTCACTGCCACCTTATAAGTTAATTTTTTCCCCACAAGTGCAAAGACATTTTATGGTTTATTATCAGGGGAAAAATCCATTATTATATTCAATATCAAAAAAGGAAACAAGTCAAAAAGTTCGCATAAATTTAAAAAATATTGGAAGTAATTTAACAAAATTAAAAATTTGTTCTAAGAAATTTTTAAAACTTGGTAATCGGATATTAAGAAAATATATCTCATAGGATACTTAAATTTTATCCAGTAAAACTGGCCATAAAGTACAGGTGCTCACAAGCTACATTATTATTTACTACTAGTCTGAAAATTCTGACCAATGTTGAAAGATAAAAATCAGAAATAAGAGTTCTAATTTTTGGAAAGAAGAGAAACAATAATTGCTTGCCGTCAAAAGTATTAGTTCTCTGGAGAACCCTGGAGAATTAACTGAAAATCTATTAGCATTCACAAGACAATTCAATAAAGGAATTGGATGTAAGATAAACATACAAAAATCAATAGCTTTCCTGTAGATCAGTGATAACCAGCTAGAAGATATAATGGAAAATATCAGAAAAAGTCATTAAGCACGTTTGTATTTTTCAATCATTATCTATAAAAGTCAACAATCCATTTTGGGGAGAAGGGTTCTTTTTACTATACCTATTTTTTAAAGTTGCAATAATGGTTTTGATTTTTATAAGATCAGACATTACTTTTCTTCAATAAATGACTATCTTTTTCTAGGAGGAAAAATAAAAAACCTAATGATGAACATTTTTTTAAGTTTCAGTATAATTTCTAAAATTACAGTGCAGAATTCTAGCCATTTAAAAATCATTAGAATCATTGTAGCTACAACATTTTGTGAAGAGAATCCCAGAATCCTTCATGAAAGTTAGAATAAATTACGCACTTGAGTTTGTTTTAGTTAAGTACAGTTGCCATTTTTGCCCTGTGAGGGATAACTTCATAAAAGTAACACCATTTGAGACCCTCCAACAATGTGTTTCAGACCCTTTTTTAAAATGCTTTCCTTCACTTTTGCAAAACATAATGTTCTGTTTTACATCAACATGAGTTCCCCTCTTAAAATAACAACATGATTTTATATCATTTTAAGGTAGCCCTGAATTATTGCTACATTCGATCTCTACGATAAAAACAGAGAGACAGTTCCTAAACAAAATGCTATATATGGAAACTTAAATGTTCAAATACTACCTTCACCTGCACTTCTTCACTGACGCCTCAGTTAGAGACACAGAGTAATGAAATCTCAATTTTCTCCATTAGTTAATTAGCACCTTCACATGTTAAGTACTGGAAGCGTTACATTGTTAATTACCTACAAGTCTGCTCTCAAAAATCAGTGGGGTTTTTTTCTTATGTATAGGTTTATACAACCCTTTTAAAAAACTATAAAATAATCTTCTCTCTGCACAGGCTAAATGTTACAAAACAGAGTGCTCTAACAGCTAAAGGTGAGTTCAGTCCACTGGTGCCCCAGTATCGATCTCTTACTTCCCCCAACGCTGTTCTTCTAATCCTCTCCATCATTACATAAACTGCTAGTCTTTCCTGAAGTTGTCAGTTGCTCCTGCATCCGTTTTCAGATGGCCGGTGGAGGAGCAGCCTGGGCACTAGATCAAACTGTCAATGTCTCCCACTCAGCAATTGACAATCCTCTTGAAGGCTCCTGGCACATCGGTCAAGGGCCTCCTAGGGTTCTTCACAACTCTTCCCCCTTGGAAGGGTGGAGGAGCCAGAAAGGTATTGATCTCTTCTTTTAACATGGTAATTTTCCTGGGGGCTGCTTCAGTCATTGCCAAGCTAGACACTTGAAAAGGAAACTTGTTTTTCAAAGTGGGGAGGTCTCTTTCAAACACTTAAAACTGAAAACAAATGAATCTAAACATCAAGTTCACAGCTCGGTGTGAAGGAGGTTGGCCAAATGGGTATGGGAGAGCTAGTGTTTAGAAAAGTGGCTAAAATTAATTGATGATAAGAACAAGTCCGAAAGTTTGAAATGTATTTTAAACTTTTAAAGGCTCTGTGTGCATCATAACCAATTAGAAAGTAACCTATTGAGTTACATTAATCTTGTGGGAAAAAAATAAGACTGATGTAATTAAACCGATGCAAAACATTAATAATGCTGTTGATATTGATGAATGCTTAGACATCCCCATAAATGATGAAAATGGAAAATAAAATTGATTGTTCGTTTAATTACACCTCCAACTGGCAACACACCATGAAGGCTAGACGAGGAAGAGAAGGGAGGGGGGAGGCAACAGCCCCAGCATTAAAATATCTTTGTCTACCGCTTTTGTCATCCATTTATTCTCACCAATGAAACGTACAGTAAAGACTATAAGACATAATTAACCACGCAAAGATGGCAAAGTATTATCATCTTAAATATGTAAAATTAATTAATCAAGAGCAATGATTTGTTCGTAATTTTCAGGTCGCGTGTTTCTGGGGATACGTTGTTAGTTGTGAATGAAAAAGCCACATGAAAGGGAAGGCAGCACAGATAATGAAGGATCCCTTGTGGAAAAGCCAGCGCTGGGAAAGTTGGCGTCTTAAAAATCAGGGAAGTTCTTAAGGACAAAAGCCCCTGAGAAAAGCATTCCTCGCTGAGCTGTGTCTTAACTGATCATGAGGTTGGCCCATATTTACCTGCCATGGTATTATGGGAGGAAATCAGTATTCTGTTAACCTCTGACCCCTGGGATCCAAAGCAGACAAAGGACCAATCTGGAGCCCTGAGAGAAGACAGCCAAATGTCAAACAGCAGGGAAGCGATTGTGAGGGAAACCGTTGGTCTGGGCACAGCCAGCCTCACTGGGGCACACTGCTACTCACAGAAACAAGACATGACGAGATACCGCCATAAAATATGAACAAAATGGCACCCCTTTTGCCTTGCTTGTAAATTGTTAGCTTTGTGGGACTTCATGCTGAACACTATGAAAAAAAATCCAATTTGCTTTGAAGCACATTAGTCTGTCTCACATCCTAATTATTGTTTACATTGCCATTTGCCTTCTATTAAGAATTGAATAATTACCCAGCACTTCATAGTTTTAAAATACAAGCAAACAGGATTATCTGGGTAATTAAGAAACTGTACCATAGCTTTGTACTGCTGGGGAAAATATCAGCACACATAGGGGAAATGATAATTATCAATCAACCTACTTCAAATGGTATTTTAGGGATTCTGGGCAATTTGAGATCTGTAACTTATTAAGAAGAGGTTAGTAAGATCACCTTTGAGAAGTGTGGGTCTGGGTTAAATCCATCTTTAGAAACAAGAGCCAGATAAGCAGCTGAATTTTCTCATCTACTAATGACACCGGAGAATGTACCGCGCACAGAGCCTTCTGCTGTTCTTTAATCCTAGTAATCCACCCCAAATGGACTCTGAACAGCATCATCAACCTCTGTCAGGCCGTGTGGAGCTAAAGCAAAGCTCTTCCACATTTCGATGTTGTCTTAGCTGACCTTGCCTCCACTTAACTACGCACCAGGTCTGGCTATGCCCACGTCTGCCCTGTGAAATTAGCTTGAACTCAAAGCTAATTGAACTTCAAAAACGTTTCACGCGAAGTCCTCTTCTTCTAGTTCCTAGAATTCTTACGATCGTGGCCTTCAGAAGACAGTGCTGTTTTCAAGCAGAGAGTGATGTCTGTTGGTGTGATAGGCCGTGGGCTTGCTGTTTCCACTCAAGGGGACCTCAGCGAAGGTTAACGGGAATTTGGAAACACTGGGCGGGATGGGAAGACAGGAAGTCAACCTCAAGTGAGGACACATACGAGATAAGGACCAGAATTATAATAATACACCTAAAGAAATGTATCTGGGACATAAGTGAAAATGAAGGAAAATCATGTGATTCTACGCATGAAGACTGATGTGTTCATTCAAAGAGTGAAAACACCAATGATGGTTTGTAGAGTCCACCCTTTCCATATCTATTTGTTGAAGGTACGGAGTGGACGAAAAAAGGGCCACCGACTAGACCTGACCTGCTGAGGAGTGACCACATAGGTCTGAACATAAAAATTCCTAAGGAAAAGTGAGTCTTGTAGGGTACTCATGTCCTTTAACTTACCCTAAGTGTGTCTTTCTACTGTTTTCTTGCATCGAAGGTAACATACCTTTGAAATGTAAGAGAAAGCTCCTTGCCCAGACCCCTCAGGGCACACCCTCAGTGTCGGACCCCAGAAATCCGCATGCTCTCTTGTTCTCTGCATACCATCTCTGAGCTGTCAATAATAATGACTAACTATCCTGTACCCACCGATGTAAAAGAAGTATGTGTTTCTCTATTTTGCCTTATTATCCAATCCCAGACATTACCCAGCTTCACTTTCTCCCCACCCTCTTAATTCTGCCCCCACTGGATTTCACGTAAGCCTCTCTCTGTCTCCTCCCTTGATTGTGATATATAAAATAAGTTGCAAAAAAAAAATAAGTTGCAAACTGCCATTTTCTGGAGCATTTTCTCAGTTCCTTGAGATTTTTGATCCTTGCAATTGTTATCAATTTGGCTCAAAAAAAAAAAACCCTCATAAAAATTCTCTACAGTTTGAACGTTTCTCACTTAGACAGTTCTTTTTCAAAGAATTTGATCTTTTTACTTTACAATGTATTCAAATCCTTTATTGGGACACTTCTAAACATTCCTAGCATAATCTGAATGGTGTCATCTCCACCCTCCCACCTCAGAAAGGACAGCAAGATTCCAGCTGAGGCTGTCACTAAACAGACAAGCCAAGGGATTCACCAACTGCTAGGTTTCCTTCCAAAGGTCAAAATAAAATGAGCAGCGGGAGCCAGGGTTATTTTGCATGGGGTAAAAGGCCAGAGAATGACAATTGCCACATCAGGGTGGTGATGGCAGGCAGGGGTTGCACAAAGAGGCCTGTGCAAATAGTCCACTCCATGCCTCCCAACCCCAATCTCTGGAAGCCTTCAAATCAAAACCGAATTAATTTGCATGGCATCTAAATCATCGGGTTCTGCATAAACAGAAGGAGATCTTGGCTGGAGTTTCCAAAGGAAGCTCTCACTGCCTTTGTGAAAGGGAGAGAGATGGGGGTGCTGTTTTGCATGAGGGTGAATACGGAATATGCAAATGAAGAATCTGCTGCCTGGAAAAGCGACCCTCGGCAGACAGCTGAGGGCCAGCATTCACCCAGAAAACGCTTGGTGTCTCCAAAGGGAGTTGTAAGGGGTACGAACAGGATTGTTCCTCGGGAAGCCTAAACAGACCTGAATATTAATAAAATGTCCCTTTCGTCATGGAACTGTTAATTACCCTGCACATCATGGGACCCAGTGACCTCACCTGCTCTCCTCAGCGGGACAGCTCTGAGGGACCAGCTGTAAGGGGACGCGAGAAAGGCTTTGTGCCCTAAGTGGAAAAGACACAGTCTCTCAGGGCCTTGGGGACAGCTGGGCCTTCTCAAATCGTTCCTTCTCACAAGCACAACCGAACTAAAGAGAGAACCAGCCGTGTTATGGGACACAGAGAAACAGTGTTGAGAACGCCAAGGGCTATAAATTGCTGTCTAATTTTATAGAAACGTCTAAAAGTTTGAATAAATAAAACACCACTTTTCTAAGCTACCTAAATCTCCCAGATTCAGAAACAGTTGTCAGAGCTTTCTTATTCCGTTTTAATTTTTAAAAGCGTCCGCAGCAAGGCTGCAGGGCACTCTATTACCTGCAAGACACTCTGACAGGCTGATGATGGACCACTGCGGTGGTTCTCAAACTTCTGGGTCTCGGAACCCCTTTACATTCTTAAAAATACCGAGGAGGACAGAGTGCTTTTGTTTATGTGAATTAAAGCTACCAACATATATCATTGGGAACTGAAACTGAAAAACTTGTAACTGTATTAATTCATGTTAAAATGCCAATAGTAAACCCATTACAGGTGAAGACACATAAAAGAAACTAGTGAGAAGAGCGGTTTTATTTATTTATTAATGTGCAAATCTCTTCAATGCCTGGCTTAATAGAGGACAGTTACGGTCTCGTATTTCCTTCTGTATTCCATTTGATGAGGTAACCCATATCAGGAGCCTCTGAAAACCGCACTCATGAGAAAAGAAGGAAAGGGCAGATAAGTGTTATGAAGAAAGTTTTCACTTTGTAGACCCGAGCAAGGGGCTCAGGGAACCCAGCTGGACACACCTTGAGAACCACGGCACTAGTGCGGTAACTTGGGAAGCAAAGGATGAATACGGACATGATTGGCCATTGCATACCCTCCCCTACCCTTGCTTACATGTTAGCACTGCTCCTCCAAAAGCCAAAAAGAAAACGAACAGCAGAAACTCTGTTCTACATCTAAATGAACTGCTTTCCACGTTGAACAGACACTGACCAAATAGCCCATATTGTCACCACATTTCTCTCTAACAACAATAAAATTGACAATAACGATTTCCACTTACTGAATGTTTAATGATTCCGGGCACTGTGTTAAACCATGCTTACATGCCTGTGTGTGTATGTGTGTGTGTGTGATTTATATGTCATCACATACTAGTGCCATCAATTTGCTAATGTCAACTTGAGATTAGGGAGGGTTAAGTTAGTATCCATGATCACACATCTGGGTAAGTAGCACAGCTAGAAACTAAAGTCTCAAACTCCAAAGGCAGGGCTTAGCTATTTTGTATGAAAATAGCTTGATGTTAAGTCATGCGCTGCGAAGATTTCTGAGCACTCAGTCACAGATGATTCAGAAACATGATGAAAATTCTTAAGACCCAACTGAGCAGGAATTATAAACAAGGACCTCATTAATACATGAGTCACATACAAAGATTCTGATATATCATGTTGACTCCATGAAACATTACTCCATCAAATACATGTTTAATATGAAACAGACCACAATTCCTTATGCACTTATCTATTTATTCATTCAATGAACATTTCATGAGACCCCACTATGTTCCAGAAGAGCCACTGATATTACTGGTTTGGTTATGCGGATCTGCACTCGTCCACTTCTGTCTCATGATATGGAAGTTTTACTAAATTTACTTGTGCAAGAGAAAGCCAGAAAAATAACAAAACAGGGTTCACCGTCCAAAATTTTAACAGAAATATACACGTATGATTTACAAATTAAAGTGTTTGTTTAAAAATGTTACCAGGAAAAACTAGGAGAAATTAAGTATTAACCCATAAGGGAAAATTAAAGTATGGTATATTCTACTATAGAATATTAATCATCAATGATGAAGAATGGAGAAAAGTTATATTCTCTAATGTGATAATTAAGCATCAGAAATAAGATCAATATTAATAATAATTCCATTTATTATTTTTTAAATACATATATAAAGATATATGTGGGTTACTTGCCAAATGTAAGCTGTGGTAATGCATAAAAATTCAGAATAAGAGTGAAGTATATAGTTCTATGGTAATATGACATTCATCAATTATATCCAAAAGCAACCCTTAAGTAGTGAAGTTCAGTGCTGGGAAAGTCAAACGTATCACGGCCACCTCTGTTTTGTACAGTGGTAACTACAAAGCCATTTAATCAGTCTTTTTCCTAAAGCCTCATGTCTTAAAAAAATCATTTTGTCTTAATTTGTTTTTGAAAGGTACAAGGAGGCTCGACTAGATTAAAAGAAATCAGCAAATCTTCAATACTGTCTTCAAAAATCCCTGAGATAATGCCTATGTGATACTTTGGTGAACCCAAAATTGAGACCATCGCCTCACTCACTCTCAAAAAGAAGCCTGGTCACCTGAAGAAGGAGACATAAAAAAGTGGAACAGAAAAAGGACAACAATTAAACCCTGTTCTTCTCATACGTGAAGAATTGAGTCTTTCAATGACCACAGCCACGCTTCAAAGCTGGGATGAAAGCGGCCATGGGAATTCAAGCCATTGATTCTTAAAGACACAATTCAAAGGTAGAAGAAAATTTCAAAAAATGAAAAGGACATAAAACAGCATCTTTCTGAACTATATTTGAAATGCGTCCTCTCCAGCACTTCCTTCTCCTCAGGTCCTTAGGAAAACAAAGTCATCACAACTTTTTTTTTCTTTTTACCAATAGCACTCTTTCCAGAGCACACATTTGAAATCTATTTTACAGCCATCAAAGCATTTCTCAAAAGAGCCCTCAATAAGATATCTGTGCTGATATGAAGCCACCATACACAGAGAATAATATATAATATAGGCCCTAGGTATATGGGACCCAAAACAATGTATAGCAAAATTGTGTATTTTAGCAAGGCTCGATTTATACCTGGCTAAATTCCGTCACAGTCATGATCACTTACTAGGCCCTTCAGGGTGACCCTATAAAAATGTTTTCTTTTTATTAGTTGTAGTTTTCTGTATATTCTCTGAAAACATTGCTTATTAGTATTTCACAGAGTGAATATGTGACTTTCTTTTTTTTTGTTTTTTAATTAAGCAAAAAATAAATGCATAAAGGATCTTTTCCTCTCTGCTTTCTGCTTAATATTTCTGAAGGAATAAAGACACCCCTGGAAGACATCTGGAAGATTTCCTGACTGAGGGGAGTGCAGGTGTGCATGGCAGGAGCGGTGTCTGAGGCGGATTTTGGGTCTGTTTCTGACCATCTGAGGAGGACTGGTGACTAACTAACTGGAACAGTTTCTTATCCTCTGCACCCAATCAGCAGACAAGTTCAAACCGCTGCACAGGCCGGCCAGCCGTTCTCCTGGGGAGGGCAGAGGAGTGACTAATGCTCTTTGTTGTCCTGCTGAGGCCGAGCCGAATCATCTCAGAAAATGTTATTCAAGAGCACAATGAACTTGCGGCTGCTTCAGAGGGCGAGCCCGCCATCACCCTGCCGCTCTGGACACTTTGGAGGCAGCTCTTCATGTCTCCATTAGCATGTACTGCTTGGAAGTAAGAACTCCAAGAGGAAGTGCACTTCTGTCCCCAAGGTCCCTTGAGGACTCCGGCAGATGACCAGGGTTAGATTTAAACAACAGCACGCCCCGGGCCCCCACCTGCCCTGCCTATTTTTGCCCAGGGATCCATTGTCAAACATTTAAGATCTTAATCAATCTTCACTCTGACCTCCCAGACCCCAAGGAAGATGGATGAGGAAGGAGGTGACCTTTCACCTGTTCTTCTATTTGTCCTGACACAGCATACCCATTGAAAAGACAATTGGGGAGGACCTGCTGCCAGAGTTCTGAAGCCTTGCCAGTTCTCCATTATATCCCTTCTTAAGCTCTCTCCACAGCTCCTCTTTCCTGCCTGCCCCCCGCCCCCCCAAATCCCTTTTCTCCTACTCAAAGGAAAGTTTGCTTTCCTTCAGGGGAAAAGAAATGGCACTCTCCAAATATCATTTGCAATATGAAGTGTGAAAATGGACATTATTCTTTGTTAGGACAAGGGCAATTCTTCCTGTCTTTAGCCCTGACTTCCAAGGGTGATTGGGAGATGAAGACCCTTTGGTTTGCTTTAGCTCAACACCTTTTGAAGTCTTCAGCTATGGCCTTGGGAAGAGAAGAGTGATAAAAGAAATGCTAGTATTAACATCAGTTTCATGCTGTATGATGCACAAGGTGACTTTTACCATTCTGAAAGCTCCATGTCTTCATAGCAACTCCATAAAATAAGTACAGATATTGTCAACCCACTTTATAGATGGAACAAATCAAGGCTCAGAGGGCCTAAGAACATGTTCAAGGTCGTACAGCTAAGTGACCAAATTGAGACACAGTTTCCTCGTGTTGATGTTCCTTCTGCTCCTCTTGGCCATTTCTCTGAAACCCAATAATGTTGTCAAGGATGGAGATGACCATTTTTATTACTCTTTAGACTTTTATAGTCTTTAAAAAAGTCTCACCTAGGTTTGGAATTTAAGAACCCTTTGTCATTCAAGTTGTTCCTTTCTTCCTAAATTCATCAGAGATTTTTACTGGGAGTATAATAAACAAAGTGCAAGGTTTTGTGCAAAAAAAGTGTCTTCTTAAAAGAATTAATCATTTTATGAGTAGAATAAAAACCTGGGGAGCAGATGTAGGAACACCGAAGAGTTTCAAAAATGGCTCAGCCGACCTTCCCCTTCCATCAACTACCTGACCCTGTGCCAGGAACAGTTTGCTCAGAAATGAACTGGACCTAAAACATGGAGTCGCTCCTATTCCATGAACCACATGATTAACTAGAGTCCCAAGATTATTTCAATAAAACAAATCACTAACATGTTCAATTGCCTTTACATTCATTTCCCCCTCCATCTTTTTCTCCTTTTCTTCTAATTTGGGTTGTAAAACTGTCATGGAGTTTCACAATGGAGCAACATATGAGTTACCGGGCTCTGTGACAATTGAAAATCAATGACATTAGGTACAGAGAGATTCTAATGCCAGACATGTGAACATTTGATCAGGAAATGAAAAGACAATGATATACATATATCTATATATATTTGTATACATGTATATTTGTATATATATATCTATATAGATAGATAGATAGATAGATATACAAATCCTGACATGTGAAGATATGCATGTCCCATCTTCAAAAATCAAAAGGCAGAATAATTTACTTTAAAATGTGACGTGGTGTCATCACCTAGTCCCTTTCACTATTCCTTCTTTGACTATCGTAATCTGTGGACCAATAACAATGTACTCCCACACTTTCTAACATTATTCCCAGAGTAAACTCCAAGGTTTCACTTTGGTACAAGCTGATCTTGTAGGTGCTAAGTCAACAGCAAACTTTAAACCCCAACTTTCAAATGTTCAAGTTCACAAACACACCTTTTTACTCTAGGTCAACAGAAAAGGCAGTCAGCCTTTACTCTTTTATTTACAATTAAATGAAAAGACAGTCATTGTTAGCTACTCCTAGAAACAACTACAGCAAATCAAGAATGACACTTTGGAAAAGCATAAATCACGAAAGGACAAACGTATACCTCTATAACACCAAATTATCAAAAAATGTAATTTTTTAGGCTATAACTGTCGGTTTCCAGCCAGTCAGCTGGACTGCCCGTAGTTAATCCCACCGTGTCATTTAGATGGTTGCAATGCCAGACACACTGTTCAGCAGGCAGTTCTCCAGACTCTGTAATCACCGAGTCAGGTGGACGTGGGCAACCCAGTCCACGGCTCGACAATCACCCTGAGAAAAGATTAATCTGATCTGTTTCATAAATGGGACCAGTTACACGGTTTCGTAGTAACCACAATAAGACTGGCAGCAGAGACTACTGATAGCCACTAAGAATAAATACCAAGCAAAAATAAAAACCTTGGATACTGACTTTTTAAAGCCTTAAACCACACATGACGTGAACGATACATGTACAAATGAATTACTCTCATCCCTTACTCAGAAACAAAGCATTTTTTTAAGAAAAAAACTTTACAAATTCCACCCCACCCCCGCCCCACATTCTGACCAAAAGGGGACACATAGGAAGAAGGAATTACACACACTGAACTTGAAGTGAGAAAAAAATCACTTTAGTAATAATGCTACCCAGAAATTAACGTGATAAAAATACCTAGATTTCCTTAAACACCCAATAATCAAAATGGATCACAATTTAATATTCCCTCTGACCACAGATCAAATGAGAAAACCATTACTAGTTCTTTATCACCTCCAGGGGAAATAAATCATCCAGATTAATCTCACTGAGGAATCCTAGAGCAAGGGCTGCTCCGTGGACCAAAGCCACTCGAAACACTCCCAGTCGGTATCATTGAGTCACGTCCACTCTGGTCCACAGAGAAGGGGGCGCTGGGCGCTCCTCACACAGTGTGAGGGAACTGGAACACAATCCTAACTTCACGAGTAAATTGATTCTGTACATACGCAGGCGACCGGAGATATTTACCATTTTATCAGGTCTACAGGCAGGAATACCATGGTTTTAAAATCCGTCCACCCCCTTTAAGGAAAGGATCAATCAAGCCCATTTCTTCAGCTTGATCAACTCCATTTCCGAGGGTGCATCTAGCCAGTTCAGATCTAAGTGCCTGTTAGCAAATGTGTCTGGCCTGCTGCTGATCACGGCAGCATCATTTACCTTGTCAGTATCAGTACAGTCTCAGCCTTGCCACCTGGAGCTACAGCACTTACTCATTAGACCCCTCGGTCCCGCCACACCCCACAGGGGCTGCTAATTACTGGCTCTACTCCGTTTAGTCTCATCTCTGATTTAATTATGTGCACTAAGCCCTAATGAAAAGTACAATATGGCTCGTCTTACCTTGGCATTCTCCATTTCGTTCTTCATGCCCGGCATTGCACAGGCAGTTGCCAATGGGTACCAGCCACTCGCCATCTGCCCCACAGTACATCTTTGGCACATCCTTCTCTTCTGAGTTGTTGACACAGGAGCCTCGGACTTCGACCAGAGAAGACGTATCAGCCCCCGTGATGGTGTCTGGAAACTGGGCCAGATTGCGAACCGTGAGTGGACACTTCTTATAGAACACACGGACCGACACCAGGGCAATGCAAGCGCCCACATCCTGAAAGGCCAGATAAAACCCCTTTTTGCTCAATGGCCCTACATCTCGGATCTCGGTGTTCAACTTCATGATGCGATCGCCAATGTCCACTTGGGTGAAGCTCTCGTCAGCGGCGATGGTGTCAATCTTGGCAAACTGGCTCTCTCGAATGAAACGCTCTCTGTCGTTGTCGGATTCATAGTAGTACAGGTTGAATGTCTCCTTGCAAGTCCCCATGACGCCTGGAAGACTATTGCAGTCCCTCAGGGTGAACTTGATCTCAATATACACCCGCTGAGCCCCCTCTCGGGTGATCCAGTCAGTTCGGAGCCAGTTATTCTGGCTAGGTTCCATCACGTTGCACACTTGGTAGGTTCGGATGGGTGTGTTTTTTTCATCCATAATACTCACTTCCTCCCACTGCAAAGGTCCAAAGGAAATGTATCAGTTATAACACTTCATCACGCAGTGATTCGCCAATCTTACTTTACTCTCATACGACTTCGATTCTTACTAATTTTTTTTCAGTAAGAAAACTACTGAGCACCAGTCCCCACAGGTAAAGCATGTTATGGAGGGGATGAGACAATATTTTATTGCGGAAGTGTTTTTTTTTAATTGTTTCATTCTTTTGCCTTAAATCCAGGGGCAATGGTGGATTTATTACTTATGAGTTTTCAGCAGTTCCTTGCGGTGGTCTAACAACCTCAAATTCACCTATTACAACAGCTACAATTTGAAGTGGCAACAGTTCAAATTTACTCATAAATGAAAAACTTGTATGTGTATTGTTTCAACAACTGAACAGAGACCTGCAAATTAACAGCAGGAAGAGCAGAGCTTGCCAAAGGAAGACAATTATCAGTTAATTAGTGGTGCTCCTGTCAGAACTTTGCTCTCTAATACCTAAAAAAGAAAAAAAAACTCAGTGGATTTCTCGCTCTCTCTCTCTCCTCTTTTTTTTTTTTTTTTTTTTTTTTTTTTTGGCACCGTTACTACTCTTTAAAGGGGGAAAGAAAATCTCAGGATTCTGAGTTTGGTCTTTTCTCTCCTGGGAAGAGAAAGACTAAACTTCCTGGTCGGGCTTCTCAGATGTGCTGTCATTTGTAATGGTGGAACATGTCAGGCGCGTGTACTCAATGAAATGTTTGCATGTTGTTCCTGCTTTTAAAACATATACACATAAGTAAACAAGAGTGCCCGCCATGCTTTGCTTCTAACTGTTCTGGGGAGATTGAAACTAAAACAGTAAGTAGTATGTGAGAGTAAAAGCTCAAGAAATTTTAAGGAGGGATGGTTGAGTTTCCCTTGTAATCTACTTCTTAACAAAGATCCTAATGGCGGGACAGTCTGAAGTTAGTATGACCAAAGCAGTCATTTTACTCTCTCTGTACTTTAAAAAATAACCCTAAAAGAAGCAAGATGGTTTTGGGGCTCCTGCAAGGCTCTTCGTTAACATCTACAAAGAGTGCATTTATATAGATCTGGTGTATCTCCGCTTAAATATGTAACACATGAATATCATTAAAAGAAAAAGAGGATAGTTTTAAAAATGTGTGTTCTCTAATAGCTCCACTTAAAGCTCCATTCAACAAAATGAGTACCCAGAGTCATACTGCATCTTTTAACGCGCTTCCCATCTGTGCATTGGAAAACCGTTAATGGATGGAAATGTTACTATGTGAAGGACCATAATGCATAAAATTCTGTATCCCTCTCATCTGCTATCATCGTGAAAGTTGGAACTGGGAGGAATAAGTACCCTGTGGTGATTAAAATTTCTTTTTATCCACTAACTAATAAATCACCAGTAATTTAATTATTTGGGGAAATTCATGTAAATCCAAAAATAGATCCCCACCTTAAAAAAAACCCCACTCAGCGTGTTTCTCATCTCAGAACAAAGGGAATATGGAAAAGCACATTCATCAATGTAAATGAAAGCACAGGGGTATCTCCAGGAAGTTCACAGGGGATAATTCAGGTGGAACATGAATTTTCCAGCCTGAATGTGATTGTCTAAACACACTGATCAATTCACCAGAACAATGACAAATATCCCCTTAGTTTTATATTTTACAATCAATGTCAGAAACTCAATATGCTCCTTTAAATGAACACTGCCAAGAAATTAGGGTTTTGCTACAATGTTGCCATCAGGAGCCATTGCTTTCCATTATTCTCATGTTCCATTTAGTTGCTCTGATGCAAAAACAAAAGAGTTGAGCCTTGTCTCTGACTATAGTTTAGTTTTTTGTTGGTGGCATCGTCAAATAAGATTTTTTTCTTTTTCAAAAATAACAAATAAATGTCATTGGGCAAACCCTCATCCCAAGTTCCCAGCAAACACGTTATCTGTCCTAACTCTAACTAGAGATTTCAGAATAATTAAAAGACTCAAACGTGCTTTTTTCCTTCAGCTGGAAAGAACTTTTGAAAGCCAGTCTATCCTAACTTGGTAGACGTCTAATTCATCTGTCACTCTACATCTGAGCCTGAAAAAAAAAAAAAACTAAGTCCTCTTCAAATACAAAATGGAGAGATGAATTAATTTTGTAATTTGGCACATAGTTTCTCAGCAGCTACTATATAGTTTGGGATGACTATTGCTCCCCTCAAATAAACCACTCACAATAATACTTAGGATGTTACACACATTTGAGGAAAGGAAAAACTACCTACCCCAGTCCATAAAAAGTTCTGGGTTGTATACAATAATCTGCATACATAGTGTTTTTTAAAGAGACTTCAGGAGAACCAAGAGAAGCTTTATGTCTAGGAAGAGTGACCAGGTGCTTTTTCAGCAGTTCGGGGAAGGGGGTGGGGGTGGCGGAGTGTGTGGAGTCTGCAGCATATTAAATTGCAGTAAAAGCTTTCCAGAAACTAGATAGACCATAGACTGTACTCAGAAATGTGTCACTCCTCGCCTTTAAATAGGCCCACGTATATTTCGTGGAACGAGTCAGTTGCAGAGTCATAATTTGATGCATTCTCTCTTCAAGCCTGAGAGCAGCCAGTAAGAAAAAATAAGGCTCATTAAAAATTTTAATGCAAGTACGAACACCTTCCATCCTCTATGTAGCAGAGAATTCTAATGCATTCAACCTACAGAGCAAGAGCCATCGTGCAGCATGGGAAAGCCTTCCTGAATCACTGACCTTTCCAGGGTATAGGATTAACAAGAGTCTGACTCTCACAAGATAAAGCTGTACCTTTCTTCGCATTCAAAGGAAAAGGCCAATTGCCTGCAATCAGCGGTGAATACCGCCTGTCTACACTGCCAGAGGCCTGCCAATCATTCTCCTTCCCTTTAAAAAAAATGGTTTTGAGGCCAGACTGGAATTTTTCAGCAGAGACCCAACTAACTGCAGTCAAGTTCAGGCAGAAAAACAGGAAGGCCAGGCAATCTCTCCATTTCATTTAAAATGGATTTACAAGAAAGGCTTTGACAGAAAAAGCCTCAAACGCTCCATTTTCATGACTGTCATATTTTTGAAACTCAGTCTTCTATAACAGTTTCTATGAATCTTTATTTTTCTTTTCATCTTTTATTGCTTATTCAATGGACAGATTGAAGCACCATATTGGGGGGCTGGCATTACATTTTTTGCCTGATAACACCCCTAATCTCCCTTTCATCCCTATTGTTTTTAATCACTTGGCTCAGTCCTAGACTATCAGGCATGTAAATGTAGGATAATATGCTTAAATTTTTGAAGGACTTGAGAGTTGTTTCAATTTGGCAAAAGCCAGAAGTACATATCGTACTCATTTCTTTCCAAAGCTGCTTCATTCTGACCTGTCATTAAGGGGTGAGGTTGGGGTGAGAGAATGTGGCCAGTGACCTAATTCCGTCCTCTGAATCTCCCAGGGGAGGCAATGATGGCAACTTTGAGAAGAAATGCACAGTGCATTTTCTTTCATGCTTACAATGCAGCCTCCTCATTCCCAAAGATCCAAGATGCCACATACTTAAACTTTTCACATTTAGCATCAACAATGCTCAAGCTCGTGGGGTTTGGTGCATGTATTGCACCCCTGGCACAAGTTCAGGAGGCTTCCTCCCAGCGTGCCAGAGCGCAGCAGCTGATTTAAGGTCGCCCTGGGAGCGAGGGGAGGCGCTCCTGCTGTTTGTGCACAGACCTGAACCTGCAACGGGTACAATGAGAGGCTTTTCTCTCTGGTATCCTAAGTTACTCATTTTCCTCATCTGGAAACAGAACAGTTGCTCTAACCTTAACCCTGTCAGTCCTCCATAGCCATCACAGTAAAATAGGCATAAATTCTAATTTGGTCCCCAGATTGCATTTCTTGTCGGTATTTTAGTTTTAAATAGGCATCTAAGCCTATACCTCTACCAATCTCCTAATTTCGAAAACTCTTTCTGCCCTTTTGGTTTCTACTTCTTCCATGACAGACCTATCCTGGGGGAGTATAGGATTTCTGCAACAAAGCGTAATTCCCTTCATAGGCCATGGCGGAAATCTGACCCCCTCACCACAATCAACAAGAATCAAGCCATTAGGACGCTCAGAAAGTTGCTAATCACTCCTTTTTTACCCTCTGGAGCGGAGAGCCACTTGGCACTTACCCCTCCTTCCAGGGGGCTTGCTATCCACCCAAGTTCGCCCTGAACGGATCTGGAATCCAATAAGGTAACTGCAAAAAAAACAAAGAAAAATAGATTAATTTCCAATTGCAAAAAGCCAATACTACAAAAACCATTTGCCTGAGCGTTTCCATATGTGCCGAGGGTGTGCATGTCCCACTCTGATCAAAACCTAAACTTGGTCTCACTTATGTAAATAATCATTACTCACTTGATCTTCTCCCCTCTTTAAATCTGCAAGTTCTTATTTATTTAACTTGCTTAGCATTTAAAATTCCATCCCAGGACTTGGTTGATTCATTTTCTAAAAAGAGTGAATAGAGAATCTCAAGTACAATTCGAAAAATAAATATATCTATGTAAGGCAGTTGCACTCCAGAGCAAAATCTGCATTCATCTCTGTCTGGTGTCTACTGGAGTTATTTGTTTTTACAAGTTTCAGATGACCGCATAACTCATCATCATGGTGACAGAGCCACAAGTGAATTCTATCTGAGAGTACCCAAAGGGTCATGAAAAGGCTTTCTCCCTTTCCATTTTCCCCCTCCACCGCCAAATAAATCGGCCCTGGATATGGTATCCGCTGCTTTTTTAAATATCAAAGTTTCAGAAGGGGGTGGGGGTGGCAGCGGTGTAGAATTAGAATGCAAATGAACTGAATGATTTATTCTCTTCCCCAGGTCTTTTTGAGGACAATCGGAGACTCCTCCTCTAGCCGAGAGGAAATCACTGGTTTGAATTTTAGGTATAAAGTGGGGTGGGTGAGTATACGACTGCTACACCTAGAGGGTGCATCAAAGCTTCGGGGCACCCGGAGCGCGGCCACCGGGCTGCTGTCTGCCGCCCACGCTGGGGCAGTCCTGGGCACCTAGGACACTGAAAAGGACGCGGCCCATTCCTTCCCTCTCCACGTCCTCTTTCCCACCGAGATCTGCAGGCCTGGGGGTCGAAAGGCCCATCTCAAAGGAACCAGTGGGTTATTAATTTAATCGGCGAGGCTGCCTGTTCAGGCTGGGGGAGGGGTGGGAATAGGAAGCCTCAGTTCTTGCTCTTGCGCACCCCAACTCTCAATCTCGCCCCCCGGCCTCTGAATTCTGCCCAATCTCTCCTCTCATTTCACCACGAAGAGAAAGGAGTCGAAATCAGCCTCTTTCTCCCGGTTTTCCCGGGAAGCCTGAATTCCTGGGGTCTGTTAATTATTTCAAAACGTAGAGCCTTCCCTGGGTCGCTCCCGCCCCGTAGTTGCGCCCCCATCGCCGGCCTCATTCTCTCTTCTGGGTCCCTAGAGAAAGGCCCGCTACATCCATTTGGATTTATGTAAGGTGGATTAGGGACACAAAGGGAACAATAAGACCCAATTTACAAAAAAAGGGAGGGAGTAGAAAGGGAGGGTAAAAGGGAGAATAGGAAACGTGATGGGAATAAAAAGCAACAAAATGAATTAATTTCCAAGGGGGAGGAGGGGTTCGAGAGGGGGTGACTCCCCCCCCCTTCTTTCTACATCAGCCTACAGCTCCATCAGCGCCTTTTGTGTCTAGGGCGAAGTTTCGCTTCCAAAAAAAAAGGCAAGAAATGAGTAAAAGAAAAATCTGCGTCGGATGCAGTGAGGTCTTGGGGGACGTCCTAACAAATGGGCAAAGTAACCATCAGAATGTGGGATCCACGATTCGGATAAGAAAATTAATCGTGGGGATAAAAACGCGGCAGCAGCTGAGGGGGCACCAAGAGCCGCGTCGGAAGGAGGGAAGAAAGAAGGAGGGTGCGAGAGCGCCCCTTTCCTCCCAAGCAGCGCCTGCCGGCAGGTGTGTGAATCTCTTCGAGCCTCCGTCTGGCGAACTCTGGGTACCGGCTGCCCAGCCAAGACTAAGTTGGTTTCTGGCTCCCTCCTTCGGAACAGGGAAAATAATGGATTGCACAGGATAGATGGAAAGATCCGGAGAGACAGACGAAGGAAGGATGGACAGATGGATGGACGGACGAATGGATGGGGGTGGTGGTGGGGAGGCGTGAACGAACAGGCGAGACAGAGACTAGGTTAGATGAACGCAGGCTCCAGTACAAGCATTCGCTGGAACGCGCGCACGCAATCGGGGCACTGGCGCACAGACACAAAATCGTCCGCGTCCACGCGGGCACCCATGCACCACACACACACATTTGCGCGAGCGCGCATACACACACAGACACACGCACACGCACGCATGCATACACACACGCGCACACACACACACACACACACACACACTCAACTCGCCTTTCTCTGAGATCATTAGAAGCTAGACGATCAACCCCCACCTCCCCGATGCAGAGACACACGCAACCCTTCCAGCCCGTCCAAACAGACTCGCAGAACACCGAGCACCGAGACGTCTCCAGTCGGTCCCGCGCGTTCCCTCCAAACTAACCCAGCGTATAGTTCTGGGGCGAAAAAAAGCAAAAACTCGAGTACATTCAACTTGCTGGTGGGTTCACCAAGTCTGCGGAAAGATCAGAGTAGCGTGGGACCCCTTAGTCCAGCGATCGCACCCTCCGGGGCACGGAGCCCAGCGGGGAGAAAGGTATCTGACGCCAGTGCTAGAAATCGGGTCACTCATCACCCACGAGCCGTGCCACGACCGCTGCGCAGCGGAGGCCCGGCAGCAGGGTCCCGGGAAGCGCAAGGCTCGGGAAACTTTGCAAAAACCACAGCTCGAAAGCCTCGCACAAGAACCCGGGAACACCAAGCCCTCGCCGGGCTCCAGGCTTCCGTTTCCTCCTCGACTGGGGCTGGATGAGGGGGGTAGGTGGTAGGGAGGACTTGGGCCACAAAATTATTATCATTTTTAATCTTAGCGTTGCCTCCTGGGTATCCCCTAGGACGCCTCGAGCTGGCCTCACCGGTGGATGCTGATAAACTTTGTCCTTTCGCTTGCAAACTTAAGCAGCCTCGCCAAAAGCACGGGTCACCGCCCAGGTCAGGCTACGCGGCCGCCCCAAACCTCCCCTTCGCAAATCCCTTCGCCTCGGCCCCTTTCTCCCGAGTCGGGGCGCACCGCTCCCCGCGGGGTCCCCCCGCCCCCTCTCACACACAAACTGGACAGCCTTGCGCTTCAGAGGAACATTCACCGGTGGATCGTGCGCTCTCGGTCCCCGACCACAGAAAGGTCCCCGCGCTCTCACCTTCATTCGCGGGGTACACCCTGGAACCGGTGACAGCGTCGCAAATCCCAAAGAGAAACGAAAAGAGAAGGAAATAGAAAATCCCAGCCATGGTTCACCGGTGCCAACGCTGCTCCTACCGCTTCTATCCCAGTGGAATAAATGCTTAAGTTAGGAGTGCAGCAGGCTGAAGACATTGCCAAGGGGGTGGGCCCGGCCCGTGACGCCCACCCGCCAGTCCGGAGCTCGCCGCCAATGGTCGCAGAGATAGGGAGGCCTGGCCCCGCCCCTATTGAGCAAAGCCCGCCTTGTGTCCCCGCCCCTCGGGGCTCAGCGGGGTGCACGGGCTCCCCAGGCTTGAGGGGGCGAACTCTCTGCGTGGGTGCCCGCCCCCTCCGGAGGGAGGCGACGGGGTCCCCAGACTTCACCTCAGGGGTCCAGCCTCTGGGCAGGGGAAGGAGTTTCGAAAGACTCTGAACTGATCGCGGGGAGCCGGAGGAAGTGTTCGCTACCACCTCTTCCCCCTACGGACGATTTGAGACAGGAAAGGGCCCTTTTACTGTAATAAAATAAATATAAAGTTGACGTGCCTCTTTGCTATTGCTCTTTTCTGAAGGCCGAAGCCTTTGCGTCCCGCGCGCCGGGTCTGGGGCTGCGCACTTACTCCTGAGCACGGCCGAAGCCACCCTCCGCTGCCTTGCCCTGTTCCGTGTCTTTACAGCGCATCTCTATATGTAATGCTCTTTGGAGGGAATTTTGGGGCTTGATTGATCTTTTCTTCCCAGGCTACCTAGATGCCTGGAGAGCGGAGACCTAATCGGTCCCCCCCGTCTAGTGCAGCGCCTAGCCGGAAGCTGGGCTCGGGTACTATGGTCGCTCTGAAACTGAACGAACGATCTTCTAGCCGCGGAGAAGCTCCCCGCTGGCCCCATCTCTGCGTTCACGCCGAGGGTCTCATCCCGGCCCCGACTCCCCGCCGCGGCGAGACGCTCTGAGATGGCCCAGGATGCAGGGAGCCAGCTGCGTGTTTACCGCAGGCAGCGTGGGGTGGGGGGAGGCAGGAGGGGGAAGGCCCTGGAACCCGGCCTAGCAAGTCCCGGGCACCGGGGATGGCAGCCAAGGGCTTCAGGAAGAGTGCGGTGGCCTGCGGCTGCTCGGACCCCGCGAGCCCGAACTCGGGTCCCGGGCGGCGGCTGCAGCTCTGCGCTCCGACCGCTGCCCCGCAGGTCCCGACAGTTCTCCCCGCCCCGAGAGACGGTGCTGGGCAGCGGGACCCGCAGAAATCTGCTCAGCTGCCTCTGCCGAGGTGCTGCGGGGGTCACTGCTGACTCTCCGGGGACGCAGGCACCACTGGGCCCCGGTCCGTCCCGCGTACCCCGGCTGCGGGCGTCCCGGACAGCAAAGCGGCCCGCGGCCCGGGGAACTGGCCCCCGGTACGCCTCGGCGCATTGCTCAGGACGTTTGCAGGGGCCTCGATTCCACACCAGACCTCTTTCTTTCCCTCCTCCCAGGCCGTGCCTCCTCTTGCTACCTCTGGAGTCCGGCCGGGTTTTCCAGCGGAGCCAAGGTCCCCACGGGAGGACGACCCTCCCGGAGGTAGACGCGCCTTTTCTCCCGCGGCGGCTCAACGTGAATCAACTGCGCCACCTGCCGGTCAAACGTCGGAGTGCGCGGCCCTCGCTGAAGGGCAAGCGGACAAAGACCTCATTGCGCAACCCGCAGAGAGGAGGTGTGTTGGTGGCGCTTCTTTTCATCCATCTGCCCCGTCTGGAGCACCCAGGCCACCCCTACTGTGTGGTGGCGGGCGGCGGTGGAGAAAACCCGGGAGTCTTATCGCACTTCTAGCCAACTGGATTACAGAAGACGGAATCGGAAAACATTTCCAGGAGAAACTCATAGTCAACATCCCGGGGCGGGGCGGGGGGCGGCGGGGGGGGGGGGCGGTCGCTGTCCCTGAAAAAGGAATCGTAGATAAAGCGGGAGGGGTGCGGGAAATGTGGAGGAGAGAGCGGTTTGCGGCCACGGTCCCAGGTCACTGGCCTCCGTAGCACACCGTGTCACCGTGGCTGGACCACTGTACTCGTGCAAACTCAGACCCGGGCTAATGAGACGGGCAACTGGTGCTGGAGCGCGCTTGGCGAGGTGCTGGGCAATAGCTGTGAGTCAGTAGACGAGAAAGACGGGCAGCTTGCGCACCTCCAGGCATTTTGGCTTCTCAGTGCAAGACCAGCTCAAATGTCAGAGTCTGAGGAAGTGAATTTCAGTTACTGCAGCTACTGATTTCGTACGAGTAAAAAGGGAGAAAATGCGCACGGGGATGTGTGTGTGTGTGTGTGTGTGTGTGTGTGTGTGTGTGTGTACTATTTAACTGCACGAAGCCCCTTTAAAGAATGCATTTATGGGTTCTTTCCTGCGTTTCCCCCAGTTTCAGAGGAAAAGAAAATGAGTATTGGTCCCTGTGATTTGGCACACAAACTCGAAAGAGAAAAGAGCTATCCGAATTCTATTTAAAACACTTCAAGCAATAGTTGTTGGTTGCCTCTGTGCAAGGGCTTGAGTTTTGCATGCATACGCGGTTGAAATGGGAAATTGGTGGCCTCCTTAAAAACAGTAACATTTCTAAAACATGTACCCACCCGCCATAGGCACTCTGAAGTTTAAACAAAGTCTTTCCAGCCACAGCTGCCTGAAAGCTCGGCTTCATTTGCTAGGGTACATTCAGTGACTTCCCCTTTTTTCTTCCCATTTCCCTTTTTAGGCTTTAGAGCAGCTCAGTAATCTGGAGAGCAAGGAGGCAGGAAATGCTAAGTCTGGAAAACCCAACTATAACTTCCTCCTGAAAGCATTTCCGGGCGGAAGATCAGAAATGAACAGCTGAAAATTCTTCCATCCGTTCTGACTACCTGGGGAAAAAGCGTTCTAATGTAACAGATATTATTTTGCCTACAAATAGGGTAACAATGGAAAAGATGGTGGCCCTGATCCACCATCAAAGCAGAACCTCCAACTTTATTGGAAAATACCCAGGATTTGTCCAACGTTTGAGATAATTTACTACAAATCAATCATCCAATTGAGTCCTAAGCATGCAACAGAATACCATACTTTCAAAAAGTACCTAAATCACCTACTTTTAAGATAAATTAGCTTGACTCTCAGTAAAACAAGTCCCCCAAGTGCTGTGAAAATTCGAGGTCATTTTGAATCCATTAAGAGACATATCAAATACACACACATATGCGCGCACACACACACATATATACTTATAAGCTTAAGAAAAATAGTAATTTTGTAAATTTTCCTTTTCATAAAGTATCTATGACAAAGACTTGAGCTGCAAAGTACATTTTAAAAGCTAAGATGAATTAAGGTTGAATTTTAAAGATATCTCTAATTTCTAGAGACATTTAAACATCTCCCCTAGTGTCTCAGATTTTCCACCTCCAAGTGGAGGGCCAGTTTCACCAGGGTAGTGAGGGAAGGACCTTTGACCTGTGGGCAGAGAAGCACCGGGGAATAGAATGCATGGAGGACTGGAGGAAGGCTGAGAACGGGAATTTGAGCCCCGTCCTTTTACTAGACACTCTGACAGAATTTTTGAAAAGTTTAGCTCAACTTTCCTGGGTGTCAGTCTTTTTTGTCAGTAAAAAGGGGCCTCCAACAGTGACACTGGCAGGACCAGGGCTTTCAAGACAAACACCCCTGATTTCACTTCCAGCTGGTCTTCCACCAGTGGTGTATCATCGGGAAAGTCACCCCGTCTCTCTGAGATATGGCTTCCGGTCGTTATATGATTCCGCTAAAAATTGAATGAATCTTGAAGAACATGGAGTACAGTATCTGACACATGGTTGGCAGTTATTATCCCTGGTAAATGATTGTTCTTTAAGAATTAATAGTTAATAATTTAGTATTAATCCTTTCATTTCATCCACTTAATATTAACACTTAATACTATTAACTGGGAAATCGTTTAGTTACCTGAATCTTCCCTCCCAGGAGGAAACCAGGCAGTGGCATTTACCTTGTGGACTCCAGGACAGGAGGAGGCTCCATTTCATCACCTCCTGGAGTAGGGGAGGGCAATAAACTCTGCTTCTTCTTTTCTTTCATTGTTCACTTATAACAGCTCACATTCAACACCCATTACTAGATGATTCAACTGAATTTGAACCTAGGGATTGCACCTGTTCCCAAAAATAGTAGTTTCAAAAATAATTAAATGGGACAAGATGTGAGGAATCAAAAGTCCTACAACCAAGTCAAATATTGGTGGTAATAAATAACCAAAGCTTTGCCTGATGAAATGTCTACCTTTGTTGGGGGTTGGGGAGGTCGCTCCAAGCCCTAAGATAACTCCCTGAAACATAGCAACCTGGAACCTGGAAGAATTTTTGTTGGGCTTCTTCAAGCCCCCAGGGAACTCTGTGGGAGAGTTCATCCTTCTTGTCAGGGCTTTGATACTATTTCTTATGCAAAAACAAGCAGGGCTCTTGTTAACCCTTCAGTCCTGAATGGGAAAGATGGCCACAGAGCTCAGGTCTCGATGAGTCAGAAGGATGAGAGAGCAAGACATAGGACAAGTCTTTCAGAGTCACTGGGATGAAGAAGGACAAGAAAGAAAGCTTGGGGCTCTCAAGGGGCGAGACTGGTTTCAAACTTGGGTGCTGCACCTAAATTTCAGTTGAGTTCTAACCAACAATTCTCAAGCACCTGCTGTGTGCCAACACCCGGGTTCAAGATGTCAGAGGTTTCTGCTTGGCCCTGAGCAGGCATGACGCGCACCACGAGGCGATGTGAGGGCTGAACACCAGCCATGGGACTTTCAGTTCCCCAGCGGCCCCCAGAGGGAGGTGGCGTGAGAGGAAGGCCCTCAGTTTAGTTCTGCAAAAAACGCTAGAACCCCAGAGTTATACGTGATGTCGAGACAATAAACCTTTCTTCGAGGGAATCCAGAGATCATTCTCATGTTTTGGGCTGCATTAGGAAAGTGAGTTAAATATCAAAACCATTTTGTTTTTTATGCATGAAAGCCATGCCTCCGAAGAAAGGTAAAAATCCTTTTTACTTGAAAGTTTTCGATAGAACATCTATGAAATGGTGTCCACTACTCTAGCTCCAAACACCTACCTGAACCTTTAAGTTACAGCCATTAAATAGTCTAGCTTTTACATACTTTAATATTTAATAATGATGTTGACTTAGAATCATTAAAAGAGCTTTTGAAGTAACCATTGTTCCATGATGAAATCCTAATGATAATATATGTGAAGAACGTATATGGGTATCATTTTTAAACCATTTTCAAAAGAGAAATAATTATTTGGTCAGAGAATCAATTTATGAAAATACTGTAAAAATACCTCCCCTGGTTTTTTTCTCTTTTTGAAAAACAAACTGTAATTGCGATGAAATGACGTCAGGAAAAAAATGGCCATGGGCACTACTTACGATTTACTACACAATGAGAATGGGAGCTTGCGAACCCAACTGTCCTTCCCCCCTACAGTCTAAAGCAGAGTGAGTGCTTTGTTACAGAGGACTCACGCACGGCCCATGCACTTGTTCTGCTCTTTCAAAGATCTCTGAATACTCTAAAGATGTCTAAAGTGACACATAATGTATTTTTATGTAAAATATAAATCTTTTAAATGTTCTTCTAGATAGTGGAGCTTTTTAGCATACTATAAGAGAAATGGTACTTTGGAAATGATATTTATATTTTATTTATTTAATCTAAACATTCATTCCAATTAGTATATTGGAAAAGCTTTTGGCCTGCAAAAGATTATGCTTTTTGACCACTTAGCTAAAGAACTAAAAGAGGAAACTCAGTCAAAACTCCAAGAACATAGTTTAGGCTTTTTGCCGAAAATCATATTTTACTTGAGCACCACTGTTAACCAGTGAAATCTTACTAGAGTCAACTGAATGTAAATAAACTCTTTATATCAAGAAATACAAAAGTGAGATTCATAAACATGGTTTGGCTAGAACTGACTTTATTGGGGGACTTTCCAGACATATGATTTTTTTTTTAAATGAAGAGTTCATATAAAATAAATCCAAACTCCAGAGTGTATGCACATACCTACATCATACAACTTTAAAATGTGCTCAGAGAGTGGACCTCTGCAATTAGTCACAGGTGGAATTACTTTTCCTCAGCTCTTAACTATCTTTGCGCAGATAATCTGGCGTAAATTCAGGCAAACAGTGAGTTCTGTGAAGCGGGGGCGGCAGAAATTCGTTGAGCAACAGATTATTGGACTCAAGCCGCATTTAAAGTATATCAATTCAATTATTTGTTTTTCTTCTTATCAATTCTATGTACACACACCCTAAGTTTTCTTTTTGCTGGGCAATAAATGGAGGAGCTAAAACACAGGCATTAAAAGCAGAGACTGGTATTCCCATGAGACTTATTATTTAAATGTTTGTGCATGAAAGTTGCATTCTAAGAAGGCTACTCTGAACCATCTCTACCTGATTTAGACACTGACTTACCTCAGTTTGGGATAAATCTTTTTCTCTGCAGAACATTTGTATAATAAAATTATTAAAGATGGAGTTTATTTCCTGAGATTTGATACTTTAGGATTCAGCATAAATGAGTGGGATATAAATTTATATGTCATCTCTTTGGAGTCTCTATCACCTTTATCACCTGCACCTCTGGATTGAAAAAGTTTGAACCCAAATATGTACAGGTGACTATGAGAGGGACTCCAACATATGTGAACTTTAAGAGCAATGTCCCATCTTTGAAACTCTAAGCTCCTTATGTACCTGACATTAGACACCTAACAGGTAATTGAACATCACCAGGAAATCAATCACGTCTGTCCCATTAAATGGTCAGTTCACTGCTGCCCAGTAAAAGGACTCCTCTTCCTCTGCATCTTATTATTCTCATTTGAAACTTCCATAGTTTCCACTAGGATTGTTACCCTTTACAATACTTTGATAAATATCTAGTTGTGCCCTTACAGCTTAGCAGGCCTCCCTGGTCAAGTTACTCCAAGAATTACATTTGCAATGCAGAAACCATCACAAAGGTGGCACTGCCAGGGTGATGAGAACATCCAGGGTGCTGTGTCTTTGCTCTGATAGCTTTCTTTAGCCAGCCACTTCTTGTGCCACTTGACAATGTGTATTTATGTGTTCCAGATATCCATCTATTTATAAACTTGAGTCCTTGTTTTAAAAACCTGACTGATTAAAAACAAGATTAGCCAGCTTTAAAGCTCCTACCGCTGTCTAGGTCTGGAAAAAAGTCTGTGATTTAGAACCTTCCTCTTGCTCTATTCTGATTTAATCTGCTCAGCCCTGTTTTACCCATGTCCACCTACACACAGTTGTCCATCACCCTGCAACCTTTTTGCTGTCAGTCAAGTGACAGCCTTGGATGGAAGCTTTGTGCACCAAGGCCTCCTGAGGGCCAACACCACATTTAGATGGAAAGAGTTAGCAGGGAGGGTGGGAGGAGGGTGGTGCATAACCCATTCTTCCAAAGCTGAGGGTGGGAGACGAGTGGTGGGAGGATTTTGGCCCATAGATCTTCAAAAACTGCTTCCTCAAACACATGCAAAAAATGCAAACACATCTACCAAACCCCTTGCAGCTGTAGCCCAACACCAATGTAATGTGAAATTCCCTGGGGGAGGTGTGGCAGGGGGCGGGGGAGACAAGCATTCCAAGGGTCGTTGATGCAAAGAGAAAAGGCTCCCTTGCTGAAATTTATCAGGGAATGGGAGCCCAGGAATAGTCCTAGTTTATCTCCCAGGGTGAGTGATCAGACGTGTCTAGCTTCCCCTTTCTTGGATTGACTGATTCTTAGCTGACCTGTAAGTACTAATGTCTCTTTGTAAAATTACTCTGGGAACATTTTTTCTGGAGAATAGCTGGAGGAGTCTTTTGCTTAAGACTTTGTACAGATTGCATCCTGTATAATTTAATGTCTTAATATTGGAAGGAGTTTGCACTATATAATATGAAGACACACTATTGAGACAATTCTATTTGTACAGTAGATTACTTTCCTGAAAAGTCAGTTAAGTCATCAGCACAAATTAAAAGTTTGAGAACTTGAGTTAAAATGCAGACTTTATTTAACTGCTTTGATTTTATTTGGTGCCATCTGCGTTCTAATTATGAGTCCCTTAAATTTGACATCATATTTATGATCAGCTAAAGTTGCAGGATCTTTAAACGAAATGCCCCAGGTTAATTATTAAATCGCTAGCAGCCCCGATGTTCTCTAAAAATAGACTGATTTTCACCTTGTTGTAGAAAATGAAATGTATTTCCTTCTGTTTCAATTAAGGTCCATGTCATTTAAAATACTGAATACATTATAACATAGACATGTATTGTACTTTACTTTTTGCATAGCTATACTCACACTTTACTTATATTGCGTTTCTATTTTTAGTTTTGTCATGTTGGAAATAAGAAGATATAAAGAAAGAACTGTGAATGATATAAATATGAATATTATAGTTCATTATTCTGTAGAAATGGTCGGTTTTGCTGTCTCTCTGTGAGTGCTGTTGTGTGTGACAGTTGGGTGTTTTCCTTTATCAGGTGGAAGACAAGCAGCAGTCTGTGCAGGGGCAATAACCCAGAGTAAATAATTTTATAACCCGGGAGTTTATTTGGGATGTTAACACAGATTCTTGGCAAATCCACCAGGAATATCTTGCAAATGTTTGATTCACCGGTGCCTTAAATCTGTTGTAATGTAAAGCTACTTATGACCAAGAAAATAATTTCATGATTCTATATTTTGCTGAACACAGATAATCTTCAAAACGGTGCTTCCTCTGATAGCATACACACAGAACAAGCCCAAGTATGAAGTCTGAAATTATATATACACACATGCACACGTCTGTTTGAAGAGTCGCAACAATAGTAAAGCCATGTTATTGATTATTCTCAGTTTACATAGATTCTTTCTTCTTCAGAGATAATTTGTCTATTTATAATTCTGTAATTTGTTTTGCTCTTCATGTTCTGATAAAACACACATGCATAATTTAAATCTAATATCACTTAGAGTTCAACTTTTTTTGACAGTGGATTAATTTTCCAAATGATAAAATTGGTGAGAACCAATGAAGTCGTGCTTGGAATGAAGATTTTAAAATTCTGGAAATGTCCCATAAATTACTCTTCGTGTAGAGAGAAGTAGGCTTTTAGTAAATTGTCTCCTTAGTAAGATAATGCCAAGAATAATATTGGCCTTTAGAACTCAATCTGGGCTGGTTTGATTTATCTCAATAAAAAGTATACCTGGAGATTATCTGTGCAAATATCACACACATATGCACATACATAGGCACAAATTCCCGTAAATCCAAAAATACTCTTGGTAAGCCACTGAGATTTGTTATCCCTAAAGAATATGACTGGAAGTAATAGCTCTTGCCTTCTAATTCAGAATAAAGCAATTTATATGGGGGGAAGAGGGAAGGAGAGTTGATTATTAAAGAAAACAAGATAAACTCCTTAAAAATTGGCATCTGTATAAAATTGTCTCTTTAAACCTCAAAATAAGTATTGCTTTTTGCTTTTAAGTCAATATTATTGAATATCTTTTTAATTCTTTCTTCACCATGGACAAATACATTTTTCGTTAATGCCCAGTGCACCTTGTTTGGGGGATGATAACCGTGGAAATGAATTTCAGAAGGTAGTGGTTGTGTGTGTAGAGAGGTGTGTTCCTGTATGTGTGTTCCAGATGAACCGGGTTGTCATTAATTCATGCATTAAAATGCAACTAGCTGCTGGTGAACGACTTCCCCTTTTGGGGGGGGGGGGGTGGATTATCTCTTTCTTTTTTCCCCAATACTCAGGAACACGTTGTTTAGTTTTTTTGTTTTTTTTTTTTTTATTTTAATTTTTAAAGTGTCCTAAGTGTTCAACTAGTACTCAATGCACCTCAGCCCTCAGGGTTTCTGCCCTTCCCCTCACAAAGAGTAATTCTCTTTGTGATTCAGTTTCTTTATCCATAAAATGGGGCTAAGAATAGTGCCTACCTTCTACTGTTACAGGAATTAACTGCCGTACTTCATATAGAGCCATAAACAGAGTGCCTGGCACAAAATCATTGTTTGCTATTGGCATGATTGTACCTCAATTTGGCGTGTGGTGCTATGGCACTAGGTAATTGCCAGGAAACAACCTTCTTTTTATATTGGACCATACATTTCTTTATTTAACATAATTGTCTGAAAGATGTTTTCAAGGAACCTCACAAGTACTTTTCTGCCAAAGATGACTGTTTCCATTTGTCATTAGTCTTCACTTCAGAGGTAGACTTACTATTAGTCTGTAGCGGGAAACTTCCTTCTTCCCATGTGCCATATCTTGTGGAGACTAATCTGTTTTATATTTAGATATTTTATATGTTTGCCTTCATCTGTTGCAGAAGGTGTGCATGCTTGAGCACTTTTTAATATGAGCCGTAACTTCTTATCTACTCCCAAAATTTATATTGAAATGCAGATGTCAGTCACAATGCTCTCCCCCAAACACAGGTCGCAAAATCGTAATCAGTGGAATGTGGATGATGTTGATAACATAACAAAGCAGAACATGGAAATTAAATGATTTAGCTCAGGGTGCTACAAAAGTGTGTTATGCATGAAAGAAATGTCATATAAGACAGCAAGATCCCAGATTCTGTATTGTTTGATGTTGGACAAGTAATCACATCTCCTTAATCCTCAAATTTCAATCTAGATCCTCTTTATGATTACTTTTCCAACCTAATAGAATGTAATTGTAGTTCTAGCAATTGCTACACTTTTTCCTTAGGGAAGAATAAAGCTTCATATTCAATCATTTCAGAGTAATTCTCTACTATTCAGAAACAAAGCAAAATCGAATGGGCATATGCAGCTTGATATTTTTGTATGTAAATGTTCTTGAGTTCCATAAAAATTGTACAATGATAGTAGCTAAAACTTATTTTCTAATTTATATTAAAAATCTCTGTCTTTTAAAATTACATGTTAAAAACCCAAATCTCTTAAAGGAATATATGAAATGCTCAGTAAATTTAACTTTTCTTATAATGTTAACCTTTGTTTTGTTTATGAATACTAGCTTATGAATTCACAACTCTGACAGTTAAAGGGTCTTTATAAATAAAACAACCCACTTAGACCTGCTTGTTTCAAATGGCAAGTCAACAAGCAACTGACAGATGGATGCATTTTTAATTAGTCAATTCATTGCCATCTTTTGATTAGAAAATTTTTGTGCAGACTGTAACAAAATCTTTCATTGGGTGCAAAAATAAGGACTCTCTGAGAAGCACAGGTATCCTAAAAGAATTATATATTTTAATATTTTGATAACCTATTCAGACTTTGTGTCGTGATCAATTAAACCAAATTTTTGGTGGGAAAACCATCAGATAAAATCATTTGAGGTTACTGCAAATTTAAGATGTAAATGAAATTGCATCCAGTATTTACTTGCATTTACGTTTACTGATTTTAACTGAGTTAAGCCAGCCAGCAGGATCCAATTCAATTCAAAGCTGTTTTTGCAATGTTGTACAGAAAGAATCAACAATATTATGCTTCAGTGTTTAATATGCATTATTTTGACAAATAACTTTGAAAAAAGATGCTATTTACTTTGAAAAAATTGCTACAAAAATGAGAAGATGATACTGATCAAAAGAAGCCAGATGCAAAACTGTAAAAGGTTCTCAGAGATTATATTGGGTGGTCCCAATTGTAAATAATGGTCTTTATTTAAAAAGAAAAAAATAGTCTATCAGATTATCTCTTTATTGGAGCAGAGTACAGGGAATGGAGAAATGAAGTAATTATTTCCATAATTCAGGCACTTAAAACTTTCTTTTGAAATATTCAGATGATTGATATGATAATTTTGACTGAATTAGACAAATTGCTCTTTCACAGTTTGCCTTCTCATTACATGAGCAGATACAATCTGAGTGTGGATGTAACATTTATAAATGCAGAACACTAAACTCATAGCTTACAGTACTTTTCAAGATTCATTCAATTATATATAATCACTTACTTTTTGGCAACAGGGATAGCAACAGTTTTTAATCCTCTTCTTTAAAAGCGCCTGCTTAGAACTTCTTCTCTGGGACCTTACAGCATTGCCATATTTCAATGGCTGACACCAGACTATCAGAAAGGCCAATCACTCTAGCATATGTATATGAAATACAGGTAGCAATGCAAACATGGAGCTTAGAATTAAAGTGATAATGAGTTCAACTGCATTTTAGTAGTCCATTTAATAAAGTGCATTGATGGAAAAATATATGCTTCTGCAAAAGCTACCAAAAGAAAAATATCAGTCCCAAATTAGAAATTAATGGATTGTTTCTATGGAAACTCTGGTGACAATGTGTACAATATTTTTTATTTTAAATGAATACATCTTTGCCTTGTTATAACATGGACACCTGATATGTAAGAGAAAAACAAGTATTCAATGCCTCCAAATGAGCTACAAGTAAGCTCAGGTGTTGAAAACAAGAGAGCCCCCTAGAACCTTTCGAATTGTTGTGTTGAATATTATATATATATATATTTTTTTAAACTAGGTGCACCTTTGGCTTTTGGAAAATGACTAAGAAATACATTTGTTAATCACGACTGAGGAAAGATCCTTCAATACTGATAATAAAATAAAGGAGGCAAATGACCTACTTAATCTTTCTTCTTTTTCACTGAGATGAAGAGATAGGATTTCAAGATGGGAAAGGAAGGAAAATGATAAAAAATTTAAGCAGTCAACAATCAGTCCCTGTGTTAGATGTCAGGCTGCAGTGGGAACCAGGACAGGTACAGTTTTCCCAGGATGGGGGAAAAGAAAGAGGAGAATAGAGAGCAACTATAAATAATTATAAATCTACAAGTGTAGTTTAACTCTTTCCCATGCAAATAAAATAACTTACTTCTGTGTTAGTGGAGTAATAGTTGATTACCTTTTCTTTTAAAGATGTTATTTATTTCTTTTTGGAGAGAGGGGAAGGGAGGGAGAAAGAGAGGGAGAGAAACATCAAAGTGTGGTTGCCTCTAATGCACCCCACATTGGGAAGCTGGCCTGCAGCCCAGGCATGTGCCCTGGCTGAGAATGAAGCTGGTGACCCTTTGGTTTGCAGGCTGGAACTCAATCCACTGAGCCACGCCAGCCAGGATATAGCTAAGACACTCTGAGAATGAATGGGATATTAAAAAATGACAAGCAACAAGAGGCAGCCTGTGATTAAGAAGTAAAAAATCCGGACTAAAGAAATTATGAATCAGTAAGATTAATGAGGATCTCTGGCAAACTATCCTGACAGTCCTAACAGATTTTTAAAGTCACTGCTTGGAAACACCCAGACAAGGAAGAGGGAGTCACTGGGCATCAAAACGGTGTCACCAAATTTAAGTCACACGACAGCACCTAAAAAATTTCTGGCACACAGTAGGCACACAGTAAATAGTTGCTAAATGTCCTTTTTTTCTGGTAGATTAGTTAGCTCAGATAAAACTATAGTATATCCTGATTTTAGAAAGACAGTTGACAAAGTCTTTTGTATCTTAATGGACAAGATAACTCTGTCTAGTTCAACACAATTATCCGTGATGATGACAAGGATAAAAAAATAATAGTGTCTTTGGTGCACAGTGGAGAATAGCTCATTTGCTGAGGCAGAATCGGACTTAACATTTTCTTTGTACCCTGGAACAGTGGAATAAAGGCCAAAATTATTGAGAGAAATACTGTCTTAGGTTTCAGATTAAAGAGATCAGTTGTATATGTCTGAGTTAAAGAACCTATGGCTTCACACCAGTTTATGTAAGAAAAAAAAAAAACTGTTAGGTTTAGTGGATGAAAAGGCTCACATGTGCATAGAGGAGATGACCAAAGAAATGCAGTTTTAGCCTGAATACACCAAACCCTAGTGCCCAGAGAAGAGAAAGACTAGTCTTACCATCTTCTTATACTCAGTGTGCACGTCTGGAATTGGATGTTCTTTTCTGGGTTCCACATTTTTACAGGGACATTGACGAATGACAAAAATCCAGGGGAGGTAGGTACCGTGGCCTCAGGGCCATGACTTAGGAGAAATGGTTGAGGAGAGAGGGTAATGGGTAACAAAGACAAGCTTCGTTGAGACCCTGACAGCTGTCTCCGAGTAAATGGAAGGCTGTCCTGTGGAAGAGCAGCAGCCTGACTCTACTTTGTTCCGAGGGCAGAACTCAGATCAGCGGGTAGTCTTCACGGAGAAGCAGATTTTTTGTCCATGTAAGGAAAAACTTTCTTACGATACAAGTTTTCCTCTATCTGTTGTTCTGTAAGGTGGTGGCCCCAGGAAAAGACTTGGGCAGAGCCTGGTGAAGAATCATCTATAGCAATGCTTTAAGAGGAAATTCCTGTGATGATAGGAAAATTGACTTCCTTAACCTCTAAGAGTATTTATGAAATGATGGTGAAAACAAGCAAATTGTTTGGCGATCCAGGAAAAATTAGGTGTAGAAGTTCTGCAGATGATGACAGCAATTGTAAATTCGATCAGAATTAAGAAGGCAGTGCTCATCAGAGAGGAGACTGGAAAGAGGAATCCATCGCCCAAGACAATACTGCCTGTAAAAATATAATATGGATCACATAGCTGAGCCACAGTTAATTTTAAATGTTTTAGATGTGTTTTAAGTGTAAATAACTAGGTAAAATCAACATCAATAATATATTTTATTTAACTGTACATATTTAAAATATTACCATTTCAACACATATTCAAAATTAAGAAAATTATTGAAATAATTTACACTCTCTTTTTCATACTACATCTTTGAATACCTTTGTGTGTATTATTACACCTACAACGCATTCCAGCTAATCTCATTTCAAGGGCTCTGTAGCCCCATGGGGCAAGTGGCTACTGTGTTAGAAGCTAAAGTATCCAGCATGGCTAGTTAAAATAAAAGCAGTTATTAGTAAATCAGGCAGAAATGTATAGGTTACCAAGAATTTATAGAGACACAGCCAAAATAAGGAGGGTAAAGCTGCAGAATGTTTTCATTCTGGCAACTATAAGAATGATAGGAGCCAGGGATACAGGTGGAGTTTGACCAAACAGCCCAGAATCCATTTAAGGCTGAACTGCACCTGCCCCACTCCTGGTTGCTCTGGCAACCAGACTCCCTTCCCCCATGCTAATGACATTTTAATGAGAACATCCACATGCAAATGAATTAAGCAATAATTACAGGCAGATCCTCACTTGTCTACTAGCTCCACTAAAAGGGTGGTGGTTGAGAGAGGGCTTGAGGAGAGTTTGATACTGCACAGAACAGATCACAGAAGGAAAGGGTTTGAGTTATGAAGTACAGTGGTTTTCTGCTCCCTGTACACAGGGCAATAAAGGCATGTAGTTACACGTCCTTGTTGTTCCGTCTGTTTGACTCTCCTTGCTTTTACCGTTACTCAGGGAGAGAGAGACCACCCAGGGGGAAGAAGTCAAAGAACAGAAAGACCCAGTAACTCTGCAAAGAAGGTGCAGGTTGAGGGAGAAGTGCTGACTCCCCCTACAACAATTTCAAAATAAATTACTCATAAATTGCCCCACGCCCTAACCCACCCATGGAGACATACAGTGAAAAACACTGAAACTCTGGGAAAACATAAAAAAATAAGAAAAGAAAAGCCTGCCCTTTATTTGTGGGTCTGGTTTGCTCTTAATTGCTTTTTACAATTTTCCCAAGTAGATCAGAGCCACATATTAATTAACAGTGAACAAGTTCAATACTGAACTTCAGAAACTTGATAACCTGAGCAACTAGGAGCACTCCACTGATGTGGGAATAGTGAATATGCTGAATTTTTGCATTTCATAGGAATTTTTAGGTTTCCGAATTTTTTTAGAGCCTCTCAAAAATATATACATACACAAAAAAATCTGGATGATGATATTTTCCAGAAAACATTCAGTAACTGTAGTGCATTATAGGCTCTATAACATTATTAACGCTATATATCAGTAGCAGCCTTCAAATGAGAGTTTATAAAAAAATAATATAGCATTCCTCTATTTTATTTTGGAACAACAGTTTACATTATGGTGTTTACCATATACCAGGGACTATTCTAAGTTGCACAATGAGCTTTTGAAGTAGTTGTTACTGTTAGCTCATTTTACAGATGGGGAAATAAAGTAACTTGCCTAAAGTTTTGTATAGTCTTGCAAAGAAGCAATAGTGGATGGAGGGGTATAGAAATGAAGCTCTGAAATAAACAAAACTGGAAGGAAGAAAAAGCACCAATGAAGGAAACAGAGGCAGCACCCTCAGGGGAGAAGGGAGGCAGGTTGGGCAAAGTGGTCCTCTGAAAGGAGGTGGGGGTGCCGGAAGAGAAGCCTACAGTTGTTGGGGTGACTGAGCCGCTGGTGAGAAAGGAGCTGTTGGTAGGATGCTGAGTAGGTCTCGGTGGTCTTAGAAAGAGAAACCGTATTAAAGCCTGTGTTTGTGTCTGTGAGTGTGCTTGCGTGTCTTTGGAAGGGATTGATGATGGTGGTGGTATAGAAAGTAGATTTCATCAAGTAAAGGAGCAAATCAGTGATGGTGAAAAGATGATAGCAATGAGTCTGGATGATGCTGTGCAGAATATTGGCACTGATGATTATAGGAGGATTAGGCCACCTCAGGTGGAAGGATGTTCCTTTATAGGATATGAGATAATAGAGCAAGTTTTTGGTCAGGCAGGTATGAGCCATGGAGAGGCCAATGTACCAGAGAAAAGAGCAAGGGCCCAAATTTGATCCTTCAAACAAGAAGGTAAGACTGCCTGGGATAAACATCACTCTAACACGCCTCATAGAAATTCTCAAGAACAAGGTACAGAACAAAAAACAAAGGTGCAAATTTAGTTCTGGGTGACACTGGGAAGCCAAATCCAAAAGTCTTTCTGAGGGAAAGGGGGATTTTTCTACATGTCTTTTATACTTTTTGAGGTTTGACTCTTGTAAATGAGCATTTAGTTGTGCAAAAAACCCAACAACATTGTTTAAAGAAAGGCATGATATGGAGAATGAAATACCATGCATTTCTGGTCTTCTCTCAAAGGGAGAGCTCTAGCACGACATTGAGTGTCATTTCTAAAACACGTCACCCGTAGGTGTAGGACTGTCTAAAATGTATCTTCTATCACTGGTCTCAGTCATTTGTTTGGGTGTTGAAGTCAGGCAACCACGGTAAAGTGCAGCTAAAGGAAACTACCTTAGACAATTGGTCAGAAAACTACATTTTTTAAGTTTTTGAAATCATTGAATTTTTCTCTTTGTCCAAAGTGTAATCTCAAGTCCCCTAGAGGAAAGATTTTCAATCACTAAAATCTCTCACTATGAAATTTACTTTCTGTTTGCATCAACATTTCTATATATCTATACATTTAGATCTAACTAGAATTAGAGGTGCTTGTTACATACAAACATGTCAGATTGTTTTTAATTTATTTTGTCATCCCAAAGTTATACGCATTCACTGAAGCTTTTAACAGTGTACATGCTGTTCTCTGTGATCATGGAAACCTCCTCATTCATCATTGTAGTTGCTCGCCTTCAGGAAATTTACTGGAGGCACAAATAATGCATTTTTGTGGCAAAATAAACATTACATAAAATTCAAAAAATCTAAGTATTGACTACGACATGCTGAACTTAATTTCATTTAATTGATTTTTATGGGCCTTTATTTCTGGAGTCTTAGAATACTACCTTGGGGATTTCAGAAATTTTAATCAGGAAGCTTTATTATGTATTATCTCTAACCTTTCACGATCCCCTTTCAGTGACTCAGTGGAAAGGTACTTATTGAAAATGATTTACTGAAAGAGGTTATTTGTGTAATGCATACTAAAATACTCTGTGTGAAACACTGCATTTGAATGAAATACTCCATATTACAACTGACATTATAAGATCATAATCACACTCATGGGAAGCCTTCTTGGTGTTCTTCTTTTATCTTTTTCCTAAAGAACATGTGTCCCATATACATTCAAATGTTTCCCACACAGCTTCTGAGTGCCAGGCACTGTGTGAAGAACCAGAAATGCTGTAGGGAGCACAGTAGCAAAGTGCCTGTCCTCCTGGAAGCAAACTCCTAGCGGATGAAAGGGACAATAAAGTAAATGAGGAAGTCACATGAGGCAATAAATGATAAAAGGTCACCACAGTTGAAAGCAGAGGGACGCTGCTACTACAGGAGCCAGGTGTCAGAGAAGGCCACTCAGGTGGGGTGGCTCACGTACATTTAGACTCTGTTCTCTGGTGTGTCCTTAGTGTTTATATATGCAGTCTGTAAATTGCACTTTCTTTTTTCTATGCTTTTTCATTGCTTTTATTTTTTATAATTTTTTATTGTTGTTCAAATACAGTTGTCTCCATTCCCCCCCCCCCACTACACTCCTGCCCCACACATTGCCTCCTCCCACCCTTGAACCCATCCACTTTGCCCAGGTGTTCTTTATGCGTGTTCCTTGATGGCCCCTCCCCTATTTTCCCCCACCTTCCCTCTCCCCCTACCATATAAATTACATTTTCATATATAGCTTTATGTTGACTTAAAGATAAACCCTTACTCATCAAAGTTAGAATATCAGTCTTGACCTCAAAGGAACAGACACTTAAAGTACCGATTAACTTATTTTAGCATCATCTCTTCCTTTCATTTAATCTGTGTTTTTAAGTTTCTTTAATTCTAACAAGAAACAGGAAAACATTGTTTTATAGGGAATTTATGTTGAATACATTCTTACTGTCCTTATGTTCATATTTTTTGTTTCACTTGGAGATTAAGAACTAGATTAGATACAGTACCTTCAATAACATACTTAATAATTACTGGTAAACATGCCATTGGTTTGGTTTTGTGACCTTCCACCCCAGATTCTGTTCCACAGTTTAGAAATTAAAACTGAATGTGAATTTTCCATCAAACAGAAGGGGGGCCTGTCATCTCCACCAGTCAGTCTCTACCATTTGTGTACATGTATAAACATGAAATATTTTTATTTCATCAATGCTTAAAACAGAAGTTGGTTCAGGATAAAATACAATATTGAAATTGTACCAACTTCTGGAACTCAAACAAAAGATTATATTGAGGAATAAATACAATAATTTTACCAGAATACAAATTAACTCTTTTTCTCTGTGTGGTTAAGATTTACAAAATGCCAGAAGCAGCAAAAATAATTAAGATCTAAGAAGAAGTAATTAATGTGGACTTATACAAAAGATGTTGGAGCAGAGATAAAACCAACACACGAGGCAGAGATTACATGGAATTTTCTAGAGAAATGCCTCAGGATAAGGGTGACATTCTTGTAGCGTTGTTTCAAAACACTACAACTGATTCAGTCAGCCAGAGTCCCAGTTATGTGACATTCAGACAAGTTATTGCTCTGAAGAAGTGTCCTTTTTTGGTAGTTGTTATGGATTGCTGTGAGTCAGTAACAAATACACATAGATGCACCTGCAAGTCGGCTATTTACATGCTGTTGTAAACAAGGTTGGAACGTAAAGTGTTGGCACAATTTTTAGTTTATTACCCTGGAAAATCATTCTGAACAAGCATAGGAATTTGGGGGTACTAATGTACTCAATTCAAGTGATGAAATGTAACTGTTTAGCTTTATGTTTTTGTGTTCCATATCAATCAATAGTCTTCATCTTGGTTTTTTTCACTCTGTATGTTGTCTTCAATTTTCATGTAAAGTCTTTGGAAACAGCAAAAGGAAAATGAAGCCCTTTTAAAATCCTCTGGTTCGTCATCAAGCAGCTGGTATGTGTTTCATATTGAATTAGACCATGTGAGGACCAAAGGAGTACCCCAACCCGCGGCCCCTGCATTTGGAGAGTTTGTAATTTCATTGGGAAGAGGAGATAAAAACAAATACAAAAGTTAAAGCGAGAGAATATAACACAAATTGAATTATTTCATTCTAATGTTTCGTGGGGAAGTGTATGCGTGTGTGTATCTACATGCCATGTGGTACTTTGAAATGATCAACACTTGGATCTAAGTGACAGGTTGCTGTCACACAGTGATATGAAAACATAGCTTATATATTTTACTTGCTCATCTTAACCCAATCTGAATTTTAAATTTTGCGATAATTACTTAAAACTCAGTCCTATAAAAATAAAACCGAAATAAGGGGAATGGGTGCCTCTTCCTAATCTCCATGTCTCTGAGCTGCTGTCCGCATGTGGGCTTCAGCATGGCCATGTGTCCTCACCTGGCCCACATTGTTCTGACCCTCTCGGAGATGTGTGGTTGTGCTAACCGAATTTATGAGGTCCAGCAACATCTGGTGGCACCAGCATCCTTATTTGGCTCTGACTGTCACTCCCTGTCAGGGGATGAATGTGCCCGGAGTGGCGGTTGGGGTGTGTGATAATAAAGCCCGCATTAGCAAACGTTGGGGTGGGGGTGGGCAGAGGCATTCATGGGCCGCCCCATGCGCTGCAGCAAGCGGGCAACAAAGGGGAGGTGGCAGGATGCACAAAAGTGCTGATGCCAGAAGGCCTGACACGCCACAGGCGGTACGTGACATCTTGTGGCTTTGGGCTGTTGTTGAGTGTGATGTATGTCACCGACATGATGGATGACTTTCAGATCTTTCCCATTATATCATATCTGTAAGAAATTCCCTTTTCCTCAAATGCCTTTTTGTTCCCTACGCCTGAGCTGCAGATGGCATCTACCCACACATCCCCTTTGTGTGGCGCCCACGGAGAACCCTGCCATTCTTCTGGGGATCCTGCTCATGGTTGAATTGCTGGCATTCAATTAAGACTTGAAATTAGGGCTTTGGGCAGTTTAACCTCTTTTTAACACAGAGTAGCAGTAGTTTGTGGCCATTTAGGAATTTCCAGAGGTGCCACTGATATATTTCAATAAAAACAGAAGGGATAGAATTTGCAGATAAAAAGAATTAAGTAACTCTTTAGAAAGAAAACATTCTCTTAGTGAATGAAGCCATCTGTATACAACAGGAATTCCTAAAAAATGTGAGGTGATCCCTGAATCGTACAATTCCACTTCAGAACATTCATATTAGGTGCACGAGTCAGAGCTGGTAGTACACCTCAGAAATAGCTTCTTTTTCTCCCTCTTTGCTCAATGACATGAATCATCCATGTCTGATTTATTCAGCAAATAGTTTTTCTTTAGGAAAAGCTGCAATGATGAGTAATATGGAAAAGAGCAGATTAATTATACATACCCATTACTGTTCCTTTCTTAGTATTCTTCCAAACATTATATAATAGAGAATATAAAAGTAATCATGGACAGATAAGTCAGACAGTAGGCACAGGGATTTCTACTGAATTACAGAAAAAATAAGGATGTCATCAGGGTTCTTACAGTTTTAACATATCCTCCTGGATATGAGTGGGTTAGATCACTCATATGATATATTCTGAACTAATATCTTAAATGTTTGTGGATTGCAGTAAAATTAGGTATAGAGGGTAAAAGCCACACAGATTCCTGGAAGCCTCTGATTTATTTTAAATAATCAGTCTTGGACTCCAGGTTACAGGTAAATTGGATTTAGAAGGTGGACTCAAGGCCCATCTCTTGATGGCTCTCAGTGGAAAGTTAGAATTCCCAGAAAGGGCTCCTTGCATGCACAGATGAAGAATGAAATGACTCTCAGAGAAGTCAGTATCAGAAGGAGCACTCGGTTAAAGAGGGAGATAAGGAAGCAATCAAAATAAGAGAGTTAGTGAAAAAGAAATAGGAATTTGGTCAACTGCCTGAGTAGAAGGAGGAAAAGGGTCACATATGTAGTAAATACACAACACGTGGGCCCATTGACTAAGAAGGCCAACGGTGTTTCAAGGATGACCTGGTGAAAGGATAATTCTTTCCTACATTGAGTATGACAAGGAAAAACGATCATCTCCAATGCTTATTAGAAGTTAACTATGTGTCAGACACTTTGGTAAGTACTCTGTAAGGATCAAACAGCCTTTTGATTTTGATCAGGGTACCCAATCTATTCATAACTCAATATGGTGTCTTTCATGGTTTCCCATGTATATGTGCATTCCAAGGCATTGTTTGCCAAATTACCAAACCATATGACCCTGGGTGCTCGTTAAAGAATCCAGCTCTCTAGGACTTTCCCACAGAGGCCTTAGTTGGGCTTACAGTCTTTTCTTTTAATAAGTAATCCAGACAATTCTTATGGTCAGGACATTTTGGGAAACACTGACTTTAGGAAAAATACAAGTTTTCTAGATTATTTTTTTAACTTCTTAAGAAAATACTTTCGCATTCGGAAGTCAGCCCAGCAAAAGTTTATACTTTATTTTTTAGTTAGTGGGCACTCAAAAGACATCTTTGTATGACTGAATGAAAACCTTGGCTTATAAAATATTACTAAGAAATGTAGCCAAAAGTTCAAGGTTAGCTTAACAATGGATAAGAGAAACTTTTCAAGTAAAAGTCTTGCTTTGTCTGTTTTAATTAGAATCCTTAGAAATAAATGACTTATAATGAGTACATTGCATGGCACTAAAAGATCTCATGATTTACTGTCCAGTGGATACTGCCATAGTGTGTGGATCAAAGCTGGTTTCTGACTTCATAATGGTGTCTAGTGCACATCTTTCACTGAGCCAGGTTGCAGCTAAAACAGGGTGTTGTACTTGCATCAATGCCATGTTCAACTGCATAGGTCAGCTCAGGGTCCTTCCCTATCAAATCATTGCTGTCTAGAGTCCTGACTAGAACTAGCAGGACTGTGTAAGTCAGAAAGCTTAGTACAGAGAATACTCTTAAAAAATTCCTACCATAGCAAGTCTCTTACTTAAAAATATATTTGAGTTTTCTGAGAAAATCTCCAGAAGTCTATCTTTGTGTTTCAAGAGAAAATGGGATGCAAAGATGGCTGAAAAATTGCTCCTTTTTTGTAAAGGCCATAATTTGTAAAAATCGACTAACTTCCAAGGTAAAAATGTTATCTGTAGTTTGCCTGGCTTTTGAGAAATCTGTATACAAAGAGTGATGTAGGAACGTGGTCTGTGGAGCTGCCAAACCACTTCTGGGCACCAGAACCCTAATCACAAGAGGGATGCAAGAATAAAACAATGGTGTGGAGAATCATTTCTCCCAACAAAAGGCTTGGGCCTAAGCCCAGTCACTAAATCAAGCTGAATATTTATAAAACTTTACATTTTCAATACGTGAATACCAGGCACCATAAGTGCCATTGCTGTAAATGGATTACAAATAGGGGATTGTTACCTAAGCAAAGCTGTGATTTGACTTTCCTGAAAGCAAATATAAACTTTTCTCTTGGTAAAAATGCTTATAGAAATCGGATAATAGTGGAGGGAAAAGTGAGCGGACTGTCTAATTCAGCTTCGGCACTGTTGACATTTCAGGTGGAATAATTCTTTCTTGGGAGGGGATTCCGTGCTGTGCATTGCAGGGTGTCGAACAGCATCCCTGGTCTCTACCAACTAGATGCCAGCTGTGACATCCAGATTGTCTCCCAACATCGCTGCATGTCCCCTGGTGGGGAGAGAGGATTGCCTATCCTTGACACTCACATACCACTCTAATGTGTCACTCAGAGAAATACTGTCCCGTTTTACCAGACCATTTCACTGGCTGTCAAGAAAACAGTCCCAAAGATGTTGGTGATCAGTGGTACTACAACATTGTTCTTTTTGGCTATGGAACAATGCCCATTTTTTCTTATACCCACATATCTAAAGTCCCTGAAAACGGAGTCAACAGAAGCCTCCAAGGCAACATGTCCATAGCCATGTCAACATGAATGGAGGATTGGGGAAAACAGCATTGCTCTTAGAGACTCCAGATGCTATAGGAAAAGGACTCCCTTTCTCAGTAATCCACTCTTCTTCCAAAAAAATTTGTGCTACAGGAACATCTGCTATGGGGAGGTGACTTGCCTTCTCTGCACGCATTTTTGCTGTTGTTGTTGTTTGTTTTACCATGCTTACAGCTAAGGAAACATGCACCCCAGTGTCTCTCTAGATTTATTCATAATGTCTGTTGTCCCCCTCCCACGAACAGCACCTTGCAGATCCCACTAAATGTGGCCATCATCTTCTTGGACTTCACATTATGAAGAAATTGCTGTGGTAAAGGGGCCCATGTCCTTGAGTGATGCTTTGTTGCATTTTGCTTTCATATTAAGTGAGCCCAGGAAATTAGCTTATTAAACATGTAAAGACCTTTGGTCACAATAGAAGTCAGATAATACCCAGGGATCTAGAATGGTATGAAAATTGTGCTCTCTCTAATAGCACTACAATGTAAAAAAAATAGTCTCAAAATGAATTCAGGGACTATGGTGACATTCTTCCCATAGAAATGGATTGCTCAAAATTACAATTATTTTTTTAAAGTATTTACAATCATTACATCTATATTCTAAGGGTAAATATGTATGGATATGTAAACATAAAGATTTAATGCAGCAAGATATGTGTTGTTTTCCAAGTGTTTTTCACTTTCAAGAATCAAGTTCAGCCAATGTATACTGAGTGCTAATGTTATCTGACCAAGCTTTCCTTTGGTTCATAAACTTGTCTTCCCCTAGGAGGATAAATAGAAGGATGGATTATTCATTTGTGATTTCTCCTCTTTTTTCAGGTGTAAGCTTCATCTGTGATAGCCACCTGCTCTCAAGTGCCCTCTCCCTCCCTCTCCCCCACCTTTGCTGTTGGAGTGGTAGTTAAGAGTTAGATTCATTGACTTGAATGAGAGGAAAGTTCTATAAGGTCAAAGACAGACATTTTAAAAAGACTGAATTACTTAAAATTAAGTGCATGCAGTAAGACACTCTAAAAGAGCAGTGTCAAAGAATCTCAAGAACTTTTTTTTCTAAGAAATTAGCAATTGTTATTTAGTGTAGAGCACTGCTTAATATTCACTTCAATCAATGTCCCATCTCTAATGACTGCCTCTCTGAGTGGCATCCACCCAGGGCTCCAGTGATAAATATTTAATAAAAAGACCTCCTCCTACTTTTTTTTTCTTTTCCCATATGCATTAAATTAATTACTTCATTTTAACAAGCCAAGCTGCTCTCTCAAATGATACCACCTCAATATTTCACAGTCTTGAAAACTCTCTCTATACCAGGCTGATTTACAGTGAACCATTTTTAAAACGTAAAGTTTGGGGGGTAGATTTGGGCAGGAAAATAACACAAAAAGTGCTTAGCCCAGAAAATAGAAGTGTTCTGACATGCTTTCCACCTCCAGACTCAGTGAACGTTGCCCCATATTTGATGGTTTCAATGGACTGGCATAGAAATTTTGCTTACTGCAAAGGGAAAAATAAAGACATTTCACTTGCTTTGTGGAGGATTTGATTTCCCAAAGACATTTCCCCCCCTCCTTTTCTTCCTTTTCTTTTTTTGGTAGCAATCTCTGTGTGCTGAAGACATTCTGTTCTGGTGAGCTCTGCACTTCTTATTCATAGCAATTACATTCACATCTTTGATCCTGGATGAGATCTCTTGTGCATATTTTGTTCTATTTATGTCTTTGATCTGGTTTCTTGTGATTGTTTTTAAGGCTGTGTTTTTACTCAAAACACATTCAGCCTAAAATGTTTAGGAAGGAAAGAGAGGTGAGATTTAGTTTATCCGTATGACATTATCTTTTTAGTCATCTGGGTAAATTAGACTATCTCAGTACCTCTCAGTTTCTTCTTCCAACATCCTGATAGTTTGCGTTTTTCAACTGGCGTAACAGTGGAAAGCTCAGCAATCAGATGTTTTGCCTCATGCTCAAATTCAGCTCAACAGTTCTGCAATCTTGTCGTTCTGTTTGCCATAAAAGAATCAAACTGGTCTTCCAATGACATGGACAGTGATATAGGTAGAGAAGAGTAAGGGAGTTATATAGAGCTCCTGCTTACAGATGAATAAGGAGTCTTATTTATGTGTTGTCATCATTATCATTTTACTTAATAGAAATTTATTTTCTTGTTTATATAACATGTCACTTATACTCGGGCTTCAAGAATGCGCCCAGGTAACTTAAAGGTGATATGTATTACTAAGGGGAGATTAGATAATAAGATAACAGCTAGCAGTCACTGTTGTGATAGCAAAGTGCTATGAATAAGGGGACCGCATGGGACCTGGGAATGTACATGACAAAAATTGGTCACCATGGCAACATTTGAGCAGTGGGAGACAGGAGCTGAACTGAGCAACACAGAACTGCAGTGGCCTGATTGAAAAGAACTGCCTATAATTTAGCTTGACTGACTTGTTATGCAATATGTTTTCTGTACTATGCAAATGACTATGGAAATGTGAGAATCCAAAACAGTTTATAAATTCAGACTGCACAAAAATCACACTTTTTTTGGTGGGGGGTAAGATTAGAAATTCCAATTTATAGCAATCCAGAGGATTCTTTGTTCCTAATGATCTTAGACGGTAAGCATTAACACAGGTATTTCTCTATAAATCCATGTCTACAAATAAGATTTCCATATTTTAGAGATCTGTTTATGAAAACACTAAATATTATGTCATAAAAGCAAGTAAAACTAGAATTCAAAGGCATAGAAAGGTGACACAAATATTATAAACTGCTAAGTTGAACAATCCCATGGTGAGCTTCATCATAGAAAACATAATGCAATAAAGTTTTCTTTTTAAATTTATTTCTAATGAGATGTTTTCTGCTTGAATTATATGGATAACTGCCCTTGTTTTTCTTTTCAATTGATTTGTGTGGCATGGAGTCACAAAGGCATAGGGGACCACTAACAACCATACAAGGTGGGAAAAAGCAGGTTTGCAGTTGTGAGTAAGCAAAACCTAGATTTTATTCTTGTATTATTATTTTTTAACCATTGTATTAGTTTCTATGTTAACAACTGTAAACCTACTTTTGCTCACATCTGCATAATCTGATAACAAATGGCTAATGGCATCTTTCAGTTTTATATTTGCACAGTAGGACGGGGGACCCACAAGTGGCACTCTTAACATGTGTGTAGATAAGATCTCCCGGAATATAGCCTATTAAGCGTTTCTCAAGAACAGTAATACCTCAGTCAATAAATTTTCTAAGCATAAAGTCTCTCCTAAGATTCAGTAATGATAAACACACAAGCACTTGATATACCATGTAAAACAGAATTATGGAGAATCATATACCTTAATGGCAATATCCCTGCTAAGCTGTGTGTGTGTGATAATAATAATAAATAATAATAATAAAATTATTGGTAATTACAGAATAATTAGACCTCACATTTACAGCATTATATATATTCCCAAATCTCTGTGTGGTAGAAACAAACATTCTCACATGTTGCGGATAGAGGCTTAGAGATGTAAAATAATTTGGCCAAAGTTACACAGATAGGAAATTGTCCTGATTAGAACCTAGGACCACCTGGCTCCAAAACCTAGTTCTCTAAGCATGGTTTCTTTCTGTCATGCATTCAGATAACTTCTTAATAAGGCCTTTCTTCTCTAGTCTACAAGTAACAATCTTCTCTGTCCAAATCCTCTCTCACCAATTAGCTAACAGCCTCTCCTTGGTGAGTCCCAGCTTCCAGTCATGCACCTGGACACTGGGAACTTACCTTCTTTGCTTTGTAATTTAACACTCATGAACTTGCCGCTTGTAAATATTATAATGAAAACCTTTTCTCCCTTATAATAATGTCTCATGGCCTTTCCTTCTATTTTATTTGGCTAAATTAGACTAGGAAGAAGAATTTGTCTTTGTTTAAGACCTGAATGTCCTCATTCAAGTAGTGTTTGTATGTTGATATCATGAAGGGATCAGGAAGCCAGAGAGAAGAACTGGCTGGGATTTGCCAGAACCCACAGTTCACTTGGGCGAGGAGCAATAATAGGTCAGGGAGCTTCTCTACTCTTGTATCTGGCTTCTTTCACTCAATGTGATATTTCTGACATTCATCCATGTTGTTTTGTGTATGATATTCAATTGTGTAAACATTCTACAATCTATTAATCTGTTCTATGATTGGTAGACATTTGGAAGTTTCCAGTTTTGGGCTAGTAGAAATAAAGCTGTTAAGAACATTCCAGCATGTGTATCTCTTGAGAAATATATGCATATATTTCTTTAGGCATTACAATTGGTAGGACATAGGGGATGCATATATGATCAACTCTTGACAGTAAATGTTGCCAAGGAGTTTTAAAATATGATTGTACCATTTTCTTCCAAACATCAGACAGCATAAGGAAATTCCAGTTGTTTCACATCTTCAGAAACACTTGGTGTGGTCAATGGTTTGAGTTTTAGCCATCGGAAGTGTGAGGTGGTATTGTCTTTGAGAACTAATGAAGTTGAGCACCTTTTCACATGCTTATTGTTCACATGAATACCTTTTTTAAGCCTATTTTCTATTTAGTCATTTATTTTCCCTTATTGGGTACAGGAAAGTATTGATTTCAAGTGATAAGTCAATGCCCTGATTAATTACATACACAAGACACTTTTCACTCTTTTACTTCTTCCTTTCTTTCCAGAGCTATATCTATTTTCTTCTTTCACAGCATTTGAATATTACTTGAAATATAATCTAGTCTACCAATGAACTCCAAATACAGTGGATTAAATAAGATGCCAATTATATCTTCTGTAACAGTTGGGATGGCCCAGTATGTTGAGCGGCTCAGCAGTGTGGGGGCCGAAGCTCCTTCTGTGTCAATGTCTGAAACCTTTGGAGTGTCCTGGAGGTGGCTCATCACCAGTTTCACACTCAGACTCAGGAGTGAAAGAAAGAGGCCATGTCTTTTCTCCTTTATGGATCTGTCTAGAGGGTTGTTCATTACATCATTAAAATCCTAGCTTTACGGCCAACCTTTCCTCCCTAGGATGCAGACTGGGAAATATACCTGTAATGTGATGCTTGTTTTACCCACCTGAAGACTCTATCATAGTGGAAGAAGAGGAAAGAGAAGATTATTGATGGACTGCAGCCTTTATCATCACTAGAATTGCCAGATTTCTAATTCTCAAATTCAGATATAAGAAGGATTTCATAGGTAGGTACCTTCAGTGTTTACTTTCCGATTAGAAGACTGGGATTTAAGAAGTACTGAGACTTCTCCTAGGTAGCAGTCCCCAACAGAAATAGCATCACAAAAATTTCTCCCTAATAGGTTAACAGCTTGAATATAATTTTCACATGGAAACAAAGTTAATCATATTAAGATTGCCAGTTAGGGTCACATTATTTATAAGCCGGTTATAATGTTTAGTGATGTTACATTTGTTTTCTGGAACTACTGTAACACATACCACAAATTAGATGACTTAAGTAACAAATAAAATATTTTCTCATAAATATGGAGGCTAGAAGTCTGCAATCAAAATTTCAGTAGAACTGCTTTCTCTTAGAGCTCTCTTCCTGGCTTGCAGATGGTCTCTGTCTCCCTGTGTCTTTCCTTGGTCTTTCTTCAGCAATTGCCTGTGTTCTTGTCACCCCTTCTTATAAAGATACCAGTCGTGTGGGATTAGGGCCCACCTTAGTGACCCCATTTTAACTTTATTACCCCTCAATGACCTTGTCTTTAAATACAGTCACATTCTGAGGTTATAGGGGCCAGGATTAAAACAAAATGAATTCAGAAAGGGACACAATTCAGTTCATAACCAGTGTGGAAGGCAGACTTGTTGACTGTGATGATGCAGATGTCTGCAAAAATTAACTTTATCCAAAGAAAGAAAGTTTTGTGTGGAATTTCAAGATGGCAGTTTTTCTTTTTTAAAAATGTTTAAGTTTATTGATTTTAGAAGAGAGAGAGGGAGAGATCAATTTGTTGCTTCAATTATTTATGCATTCATTCATGCTTGTTATATGTGCCCTGACCAGGGATGGAACTCACAACCTCGGCATATAGGGACAATGGTCTAAGCAACTGAGCTGAACAGCCGGGGCTCAGGCTAGCAGTTTTCAACTGGCTTACTTATTTGTGGTGCCTTTGAAAATTAGCAGAGCTTGACATCTGCAAGATGGCCAAATAAGACATCCCTTGCTCATATCCCCCTCTTTCCAATAAGAATTCGCCATTCATCCGTGGACAAAAGTGACTTTGTGTGAATTGGGAGATCCTGGTAGGAGACTGTGAAACCTAGTGCAGTCCAAGAGCAGAAGTGCTGTTTCAAGAAGACAGGTGCACCCCCAGGTGGCTGACAGACTGACAGTGGCCCCAGCTGTAGACCTGGAAACAGCTCGATACCCGTAAGGACGTGGCTACAGCTCCATTTGGCTTTAGTTCTGTCACCAGCACCATACACCAAAGGACCTGGGAGGAGTCTGCTGCACCCACGAATCAGGAGGTAGGTATACAGACCTCGATTCTGGCTGTGGACCCCAAAGTGCCCCATGAACTGGCTCCAGCCGCTTTAACCATGATCTGGGAGCCCCTAGAAAACACACTCTTAGACAATCACCCATGGGTGAGAGAGCAGTTGTAGAAGTCCCAGTCCCAGCAGTGAAATTTTATTTTGAGAAGGTGAGAATAATTTGATTTAATCTACCTCACCCCTCCTCAAGGCAGCATGGCTCAGTTAGAACAGAACATTTTCTGCCAGTGATTTCTCCTTGGGGATGGGGGAAGTAGGTGTGTGTGAGTGGGCATCCAGCTTGCTCAGCTCCGCAGAACACTGCCAAAGAGGCCCATCTCTCTCCCACCACAGCCAGACCACTGAATTATGAGCTGCACACCTGCAGGGAGGAGAGATCAGCTGTAAGAACAGTAGCCGGGGCTTGAAATGAAACATACTAAAGGAACACAGATACATCAATGACTTCATTGGGAGGCTTGTCCGTGAGCCACTGGGGAAACGTCACCTATGATTCCCTCCTCTGACCTGTGGACACCCACAGCACTGTATGTGTCTCGTCCATACCCCTCCACACCCAAGGAGGCTCCCTGCTTGTGCTGAAGACAATGGCAAGAGCGAGCTTCTGCAGAAAGCTCGTAAGCATGTATAGATAGTCAGCCCAAGTCTGTGGACTGTAAAAAAGAAGAAAGACAAAAACTGTATGATCTCACTTACATGTGGAATATACAAAAGTCAAACTCAGAAACAGTAGAATGCTGGTTGCCAAGGTGGGGTAATAAGGAGAATGAGGAGATGCTGGTTAAAGTTGCCAAACTTCCAGTAATAAGATAAATAAGTCCTGGGGATCTAATGCACAACATAACAATTATAGTAAACAATACTGTATTATACTAGAAAGCTGCCAAGAGAATAAACCTTAAATGTTCTTAGTGTGCACACACAGACACAAAAGATACTTATGTGAGGTGACAGAATTGTTAACAACCCTGCTCTGGTAATAATTTCATAATATATACATATACCAAATCATCACATGGACACATTAAACTTAGACAATGTTATATGTCAATTGTATTCAATAAAATTTGGGGGAAGTTTTGCAAAAGTTACAGTTTCCTCCTTTCTTATGAACTTGGTATGTCAGTGTGGGGATTGACCTTCCTTCCTCCCTTTCTCACTTACTGAAGTGCTTTGGTCGTGTGGTATGAGAGCATCCAACACCACACATAACAAAGTTCCTGTGGGGAAGCACATTGCCAGAGCCAATGTCAATGCCAAGAATACACCTCCTCCTAACTGCAGGCCTAGAAGTGAGCCCTGTGCTTTCTTCTCACACCACTTAACCTTCTTGTGTTGGTTGTAGGCTTGAAGCTACTGGTGGGGTTTCCTATAGCCAAAGAAGGTTGGGGGTTCAGGGTGAAAGTTCTTTATGCCATGAGTATTTGAACATCTGTAGGAACTCTGGAACAAGGCACGTGATGGGCATCCCGAGGCATGTCACAGATGCTGGGGAGGCAACAGAGGTTCAGGAGCTGGGATGAGGAGGAGCTGCTGGGGTGGACAGGGAGGCTCTGAGTGGAAAAGGTGGTTCATGGCCATGATGGTACAGTCAGAACTGTGACCCTCTGCCTTTGCCATCCTGTTCTGCCTCTCCTGCCATTATGGATGAGTTGTTGATAAGAAGGGTAGTTAGAGTAGTGGAGGGTATCTATGGACTAGGAAGGGGAGAATGGTCTTTTGTAGCTGGAGGAAAGAAAAGCTGACAGAGAAGTCAGGAACCAGAAAGGTTGCTGGAGTTATTGCCCCGGGCATATCTAAATGTGAGTTCCCATGCTCACCATAGGAAACTCACACACTCTTTTAATCATTTGTACTTTTGTGTTTTGTTTTTCTCCACTGGGAACCATGGTAACATGGTCATTTTTTTTCCAATTGAAAAAGACATAAATGATGTTACAAATAAGAGCTGAACTAGTTTAATTAAATTTAAATTTATTTAGAAATTATGAGATGCGAAGCTCCTTCTGGAAATTCTGCATCTTATGTTCAATTTTGGAGAGGCACAAACTTTAATTTGGTATAAAAATTAAAAATCACGGGAATGTATAAATAAGTTTTTCTGTGAATTTTTTCATACTGGATGCTACCAGAAAAGAGCATGAAGTCACTGAGATATGAAAGTACTTGAGTTCTCTCCACACATGCATATTCTTTGCGTTTGCATGTCTCAGTATACTTATTGCTTGTGTTGTAAAACAGCTCTTCCTGTGTATAGGGTCACATTCCCACCAGAGCCATTACCTGCTTATGGTGATGACATAATTCTAGACACATAAGTAAGCCATTGCCTAATTTCTCTTTTGCGTCCTCATTTCTATTGTCTATCAGTATCTCTGCACTGAGTGCTTCACGAGAGAAAAGCACATGCAAGCTGCAATGAAGTTTTACTAGGTCCTTAGAAGTGCTCTTTTGCCCTTCAGCAATTTAAAAACAAGGGTGGGCAGCCATCCCAATTCCCAACCCATATGTCAGAGGAGGGGACTGTCATATGGCGCCATAATGATGATCACTCTAGAGGTTCTCTGCTCTGTAGGCACAGAACACGGTGGCCTTTGCAGGCTCTATGTATATTAGATTTGCTGTCTGAACGATGGGTGCCATCTGGGACCTAGTGGGATGAGCCAAGAAGACCACTCATCATGTAGTTTCTGTGATTCTTTTAGCAGCTGGACAGCAATGCTGCATGAGTTTGAAGGAGCCCATTAAAACAAGGTTTGTAATGCAGGGAGGGTGGAGATGGGAGTAACATTTCTCTTTGATCTGAGACGACCTCAGAGAGAAGGTGAGAAGAAGCTCATGGAATAGGAGATACAGTACAGGGGAGCGACAGGGAAAGAAGCATATTTTTATAAACTGACCATTGTTTGCACATATTTACAATACAGAGTCAAGGGGAGGGGGAGAAAGAGGGAGTGATGGGAAGTCTGCTTCTTGTTCATGTGTTTTAGAAGTAATTCATTCAGAAAAGACAAATGTTCTGTGAGCATCCTGATCACCAGTGTTTTGAATTGTGCATGTGAAAGTTTGGCTATTTCTTCATCGCTTAGATTTATTGGCTCTGGGGCATTCTTAAGCCATGTTTTGATCTGTTCATGCCTGTTGCATATGAGGAGAGGTGCCTTCCAGGGCGGGGCCACCCAGGTTGCTGGTTTGTGACGCTGTATGTGGGGGCGGGGTCAGAGAGGGAGCAATGGCAGTCCTCTCTACTCGCCAGGTCTGCCCCACTGCTGGCCCCCACCTATTTATCTGAGTGCAAATGTGCGAGCCCACCTCCCTGTGCCGGGCCTGCGCAGTCTGTCTCAATGCTCACCTCTTCACTGGTTTATCTGCGTGCAAATGCACAACCGAAGACAGCCAAGCGCGCCTTCCCTAGGTTCGCCGGTAGATACCCTGAACATGGTTGATTTTAGTCACAAATTAGAGGAACATATGAAGGCTAAACTAATTGAAATGAATGGAAATGCACAGGAAACCAATAGTAATGCAAAGGAAACTGGGACTCAAATCAAGGGAGCAGACCAAAAGGAAGGAAAAAATGACCAAACAGAAAAATATGAAGAAACGAGAATTCAAAAAAATGAGAAGAGGCTAAAAAACCTCTAGGACATCTTTAAACGTTCCAACATCAGAATTATAGGGGTGCCAGAAGGGGAAGAGGAACAGTCACGAGTGGAAACCTTATTTGAACAAATAATAAAAGAGAACTTCCGCCCTGGCTGGTGTAGCTCAGTGATGGCCATCATGTTCTTCTTCCCCTAGTTAAGAGAGAGAACGTCCCCAATCTGGCAAAGGAAATAGACTTCCAGGAAATCTAGGAAGCTCAGAGAGTCCCAAAGAAGTTGGACCCAAGAAGGAACACACCAAGGCACATCATCATTATATTAGCCAAGATTAAAATGAAGAAGAGAATCCTAGAAGCAGCAAGAGATAAGGGGACAGTCACCTACAAAGGGGTTCCCATCAGACTGTCAGCTGATTTCTCAAAAGAGACCTTACAGGCAAGAAGGAGCTGGAAACAAGTATTCCAAGTCATGAAAACTGAAGACCTAAAACCAAGATTGCTCTATCCAGTAAAGGTTTCATTTAGAATGGAAGGGCAGATAAAGTGCTTCTCAGATAAGATCAAATTCAAGGAGTTCATCATCACCAAGCCCTTATTATATGAAATGTTAAAGGGACTTATCTAAGAAAAAGAAGATAAAAAAGATGAACAGTGAAAGGACAGCAAACTCACAGTTATTAACAACCACACCTAAAACAAAAGCAAATTAAGAGGACAGCTAGGTCAGGAGTGAACCATAGAAATGAAGATCACACAGAGGGTTAGCAACAGGGGAGTGGGAGAAAAAGGAGGGAGAAGGTACAGAAAATAAGTAGCATAGACGGTAGATAGAAAATAGACAGGGGGGAGGAGGAGAATAGTATGGAAAATACAGAATCTAAAGAACTTGAGACATGTGTTCATGAACTAAAGGGGGGAATGGTGGGGGAGGGGTGTGCAGGGTGGAGGGGAATGAAGGGGGAAATAGAACAACTGTAATGGCATAGTCAATAAAATATACTTAAAAAATAAAAAGCAAAAAAAAAAGAAAAGACAAATGTGCCTCGTGTAAACCAGTCACTGTCCTGCATCCTGGGAAGAGAAACATGAAGAAAGCAAACAAAGCCCCTGCTTTTGTCAAGTTAATGTTTTAATGGAAAGAGACACAAAGCAAGAGAAACACACAGGTATGTTATATATTATCTTAGAAGGTGACAAATACTATGGGAAAAATAAAGCAAGCATAAGGGGACGGAGGGTTATGGAAAAGAGTGGCATGGGCAGAGACCTGAAGGGAGTGAGGGCGGGTAGCCATGGGTGAAACTGCACAGAAGAGACAGAAGGGCAGCAAGGACCCGTGAGACGGCTGTGCTCCCAGAGCACAGGGAGCAGAGGGATGACAGACAGGAAATGGGAGCCAGGCTATGTTGGGACTTTAGGGCCCTCGTGTGGACCTTCGTTTTCACTCTGAGTAAAGAGGGCAGCCACTTGGGACCTTCTGAGCAGCAAAACGGGCTCATGAATTCAACTACATAACGGACCTGGGTTTCCGACTCAGTGTTGTGCCAAGAACTGGAGAGGCAGTGGGGAAGTAAAGACAGGGTTTGCCCTCAATGAACTGACTGTTTATTGGTGGATTCAGTTCCTAGTGCCACCTCGTAAAGGGACAGGGGAGCAGGAGTAGCAGAGAAAGTATATGGTGATCAAAAAGTCTTAGATGTGGGCAGTAGCTTGGTCAAATCACCCAAGAAGCGATAGGAAGCCTCATCTTCAGTGATGCCCCCCAGACCTCTCCAGACCACCCTCTGCCCAGCAGCATTCCCCAGGGTGGGTGCCTGACTCTCTGAATCCTCAAGTATCAACACATTCATTTAATGTGTCCTTGTAATAAAACTGATGCTTTGGGGAGGAGGGAGTATGTTCTTAATCTTATTATGTATTACACCCAATAGAAGGGTATAAATCCTCCTCTTTTTTGAATAAGTTTTTGAATTATTAAAAAAGAGGAGAGTCTGAAATGACTAAATGCTTGAGGTGGGAAGAGGCGTAGGAAAGAGGGAGAGGCAGAGACATAAAATTTCAGGGGTTGGTGACATCAAATATGGGGAGAGGCAAAAGTAGGTTCACAGTTGTTCATACGGAAAATAATACAATAATTTACAAATAATACAAGAATACACTCAGCGTTTCATGCATGCACAACTATAAACCTACTTGAGCCCCATGCTGTATAAACTAATCTTGAAGGATAAAATAATAGGACATGGATTACTCGACTGTGTGGTGACAGATTTGAACAGGTGTAAAGGAGGCAAACCAGGCAGTGACAAAAACTGTGGAAGGTGTTGGAAGAAGAATGAGTGGATTTAGTCAATAGGTTGGAAGCTAAAGCATTACCATCTGGTAATAAACTGAATGAAAAGCATGAAGACAGGATCTCCTGTTACAGTGCTTTCTAAATGTCTGAGTAGATGAACTATGTTATGTCAGCACTTTCATTACTTCAGGAATGCTCCAAAGTCTCCATTTTTATTTAGATTGTGATTCTCATTGAGATTCCCTCTGGGCCATCCTTTTGAAAATGACCTGGTGTCTTAAGTCAGTATTATTGTCCTGAACATTTGGATGTTTTTGTGCTGAGAGAAAGAAAGATGTAACCGAGTGCAAGTCAGCTGGGACTCCAGCCCGGGGAGTCTGAGCATTGTCGGGATCCACATTGTCCTGGCTGAGTCGCCAAAAACTATAACCGAACACGGTTCTGGCTGCCTGCCTCTTCAAAAGCCAGTACTCTCGAAGCAGGTGCTGATGCAAAGGAAAGTGGTTTATTTGCAGATGCCAGCCATCTGGAAGATGGGGGACTCAGGTCTCAGAGCCCATCTCCACCTCTCAGTGGGGGCAGAGGTTTTTATAAATAGGGAGAAGGGAACAGAACAAAGAGATCAAGGGAGGGGGTCGAAACGTCCTCTATGTGCAGGTGAGCACAGTCCATTCAGTAGGGCACGTGGTGGTCTGGTGTACAGCCTCTTCCTGTAGTCACCCTGGGTTCACACAATCCTGACTTTGTCTGCATAGTCGAAGGTCAGCAAACCTGCTGCAGCTGAGATGCCTGGAAGTCAGAGTCTGTAGCTTTTGAAGCTAGTTCCCAGGATTCTTATACAAATATGCTGTTTCTCTATTAGCTACATATTAGTCAGAATCAGCACTTACAGAAACCAGATCAAAAAGAAAAAAAAATTATTTGATGTCATTTTATACTGAGCTGGCTGATGTTTCCAAGGCAAGTTTTGGAGGTATGAATAAATCCTGGGAAAGGTTTTTGGGGAAAAAAAAAAGAATGGTGGGGTGGGTTACAATTTCCAACTGTTGCAATTCCCATTGTTACCGGGGGAGAGAGAGAGAGAGAAAAGTCCCTACCATCTTATTTCTATTTTGTTGTTGTTGTAAAGGGAGGAAATATCTAAATATTTTACATTTAAATATTTTATGCATTCTGCCAGAGGTTGGCAAACATTTTATGTTAAGAGCCCATTATAAATATTTTAGGCTTTGCAGACCATAATTTCTCTGTTGCAGCTGCTCAGGTCTACTATTGTGCCACAAAAGCAACCATAGACTGTATGTAAATGAATGGGCATGGCTGTGTTCCAATAAAACTTTATTTATAAAAAAAAACTCTGTGAGCCAGATTTGCCCTATGAGCCACAGTTGGCCAATCCTTGAATTCTATTTCCATCTTTAAAGTCTCTCTCTGTTAAAATCTCTCTCTGTTAAAGATTCCTTTAAATGTAAGTGCTTGCTGTTGAGTTGATGTGATTTATTTTCACTCAAATTCCATGTTGCTTTACACCCAAATCTAATACATTTAAGCCGAACTTTAAAAGGTTAAAACTTTTCACATTTTGTCTTGTTTCCCTGGTTTTGAATTCCATTCTGTGGACATTTAGGTTGGATACAGACAGTGTTAAAGCTTTTAATTGTCCACTTTCTTTTCTCCAAAGGAAATAAAATTCATAGTTTCTTGTGTCATTTTTATGCCACAGCAGTTATATCATCACCAGTTTTCCATTGCAAATGTAATAAAAAAGTGAAAATTAATTTTCTATCATTTAAATCAAAGTGTCCCAATGCCTCAATATGGTGCTAAAGTAAAACTGTAAAGTTAATGGAATATTATAATCTGCAACATGCTCTTTTGTTGAAGAGAGAAAATCAGCTCGTTCTCCACGGTTTGAAAGGTTTATAGCAACAGGACTACGTAATCAGCAATTAACAGTGAAAACACCAGATAAAAATGGATTGGTCCCATCCTCTTTTACCAAGAGAGCAGACATTCCTATCAAAATCCTCAAAGGTTCTTTCTGTTTCATTTTAATACTCGAGTAAACAGACTCCCCTGCTTCTAAATCTTGCATTAGAAAAAAACATTAGCAGTATTCAACAAAAGCAACATTTATTGTTTGCCTGTACGGGAGCGATTAAAACCTTGACAGCACACTGGCTTTCCGAGCTTTGTGACAGCTGCCATTGCAGTTGAGCAGAGCCACAGACCCAGGGCTGCAGTTACTGGTGAACTGCTCTGCTGGCCCATGAGCTCTGCCTCCACTTCACAGGAGCATCTGCTGCTGAATTTTAAAGCTCTTTCTACAAACTTGGACAAAGGCAAAGCTTCCATACTGCACGCCTTGGTTTTCCAGAAGCAAGACTATAATCATTTGTTTCTGGAAACTGATGCTGCATTGGGCCCCTGATTTGTCAATATCACACACATTTTCACTTCTTCTACGATCTACGTTCAGGAAATGGAAATTAGGCTGAGTTAGATTTTCCCTTTTTGGCAGAGGAGAGAATGGATGCTTCTGTCAAGCCTCATCAGATAGGACTTGTGGCATCTTTTATGCGTTTTCAGTTTGTCCCAGTTTGTGTAAACAGCCCCAATCACACATCACTCACAGATGACAACAGCTTTAACTGTGGCTGTACCAATGCTACTGAGATATCCATTGAAGAAGAGAAGCACGTTAAACCCAGGTTTGAAATTCAATAAGGAACTCAGAGGGAAGTCTAGCTTTCAGGCTATCTCCTAGCTAAGTGAATAAGAAAACCACTGCATAAAAAAGAAATCTAGAGGCAACCAAAGGAAACCTTGCTCACTAATGAGTGAAAATAGCCCCGTCTGGGAAGGTATGCTTTTAGACTAAGAAAGCAGAAAAAACTAATTAGACAAGAAGCAACCGTGAACAAACATGTTAGCAAAATCAATAACTGGAACTGATCAGCTATTTCTTTAATTGTGCCAGCTGGGCATCTGTGATGTGGAGAGCAGAACATAATTATTAGTTTCCATTCCACAGCAAAGAGCTTCCCTTTCCTTTTCTTGTTTCTTTCTTTTACATAAATAGCTGGGTATATGCCATTTAATAATAATCATAATTTTTTAACTGAAAAATTAGTGGTACATGAGATACCTCGTGTGAGATGATATTTTTATGAAAAATTAGGAGTCAAAGTAAGTATGCCAAGTGTGCTAATAAGAATGTGAGCTATCAAAGAAATGTAACTAATTTCTTAATTTGAAGGCCATTATGTGTTCCATGTGCAAAGCTGCATTATTAAAAGTAGGGACTATTTGTTTTGCTATTTTAGCACAAGTGCCAGTTTGTGCGCATGTGTAAGTGCTATGACCAACTTGAGCCCAAAGCACTGTGCCTACTGCACCTTGAGGGACCATGTGACACAGTTGTCTGGTACCATTAGGAGGAATTAAGACAGACTACGAGTTGTGTAAGTAAAAGGAATGGAGAAGAGGAAGGTTTTACGAGTTAATTCAAAGACCAAAACAAATCCTGGCCCAGTTGATTTGTACACTTTCCCTCCCTAGTGGCAGCAAAACAAAGGTCCATGCACAGGTAATAGACTGGGAAGACCAGTGTTTGAAAGTCCATGTTTAGCTGTGTGTGATCGGAGAGTGCTCATCATTTCTGACATATCGCTGTGGGACACTGGCCTTTTTAGGGCAGTTGTCACTTGGAAAAGGGACATGTGAAAGGAAATGTATGCATAGGGAGTAAAGGGCAAACCAGAAAATAATGGAATATTCTGATAAAAAGTGGGGATTTTCAGATGCATATTCAAAAATGTACCTAAGATGTCTTTTTCTAGAAGGAAAATAAATGTTGAGTCAATTTGTTTTGAAAATACTCAAATAACCCATGATAATAAATGCTTTGGCACATTTGCTTCTCTCACCCCCCATCTGGGGGTAGAGAACTTGTTAGTAAACAAATAAATAATAAATCATCAAGTGACAGAGGATCCTAAGGCCATATTTCCTCTGGGTTTTATTGCAACACGTAGAATTAGAAATATGACTATTTCTCCATGGGCAAAATTCACTGCTGGACATACTGTAGCAACATTGAAGTTGTTGATACCTAGATTCTACTGGCCCTGGAGAATTGGTCCTTGTTTTCGCTGTGATGTTTTGGCAGCAGAATCTCTGTACCATCTTCATGACCAACAATTCAGTTCAGCTAAGCTAGATTTGGCTCAGTTCGGTTCAACCTGACAAATCTTTATTGTGTACCTACTGGGCGCCACTAATACAGCCCATCAGACTGGGCTGTCAGTTTAACTACTTGCCACCGTATTCCTCTTTCTGCTTCTCATCAGTCCTTATAAGTGCTTGGAGCAGAAGGACTTAGAAATTTATAGAGCTGCCTTGAGTAGAGGGCTCTTGGATTACTATTAATTTTTTTCAGAATTTACTTCCAATAAATAAAGCATGCATTCATGTCTGTGAAAAAAATCTAATCTGAGTATAAATAAAGCAAACACCTAAATGATAATCCAAGTTGAATTCCAAGCAAATTCTGTTCTTTGTATCTCTGCATATGAAAGTATGCAATGAAAATAAAAGGTACATACTCCCAGCTCCTGCCTGAACCCTGTCCAACCAACACCACAAAAAACTATTAATAGTCTCTCTTCTGACCTACAGTGGTGATTTCCAGATGGCGTTCCGAAAGGTCCACAGGGGCCACCTTAGCACAGTCTCTCTGCTTTATGTTTTGGGCTTCCATGTACCATTTCATTTTAGAGAAAGTTCCACTGCTATAGTGTGATGAAAATTCATGGTCTTTGGTAAAATCAGCCTATAAATTGCTCACTCAACGTTACATCCTGAGATTCTCCAAAGTTCTATTATGGAAGCTTCATAGTTCTCCAAGTTGTATTTGCAAATGGCAACTTCACAATTAATGTTCTTAGTCTTCTCATCTACACAGTGGCCATAATAATAATGATATCACAGGCAGTGCTGGGAGTTAGATGTGATCGGGTGTTGAAAAATGAGACTGAAAAGCTCATGGAGAGGACAGTGGGCTGATGAGGAAGTCTCTCTCTAGCTAAGAGACTTTCTCTTACATACTAGCCTTCAGATACATGCAATTCCAGTTCATGCTAAGGAGGAAAAAAAGGTTATTATAAATTCTGAAATTTGGTTTATCAACAGATACTCTGGACTACACATGCCCACTTGAAAATAGCCAGAGCCCTTGAAATTAGAAGTCACAATGCTACCAAAACACTGTGGCCTGAGATGTCTTTACCTTCCTAGAAGATATCTAAAATACTATACCAGAAAATTGGCCCGGGTGAAACACATCTGAAAAAGACACTTTCATTTTTAGTAAATAAAAACATCCACACAGTCTATGTAACTCCAAGAACAACAAGGATCAATGTGGAAGTCAGTGTATAGGTATTTATTAAGTGCAGTGCTGGGCTTGTATCTTCCCAAGGAAATTGAGAGGGTGATATTTACAGTAGACACAGGAAATCACAAGACAAGCATCCTTAGTGGTGATCCAGAAGAAGAGCTAAATGCTATAGGATTTCCCTGGGAAGTTAGCTCATAGTGGTGGCTCATGGTGAGCCAAGAACACCTGATAGAGAGCCAGAGATGTAAATACTTCCCTTAGGGGTGTCCAACCTGAGGCCTGCAGGTCACACATGGCACATGATGGCTATGAATGCAGTCCAACACAAGATCATAAATGTACTTATGACAGTATGAGATGTTGTTGTGATCACGTGTCACAATGTATTTAATGTGTGGCCCAAGGCAACTCTTCTTCTTCCAGTGTGGCCCAGAGACACCAAAAGGCTGGACACCCTTAGATGGTGAGGGATGCAGACAGAAATGGCACAATGACAGCATAGCTTCATGGTTAATGGCTTAGGGCTTTAGATCCAGGCTCCCTGCGTGTAAATCCCAATCCTGATTTTTTTTTTCTATTTTCTTGATCTTGGGCAAATTACTTATCTATTTGTGTCTCTGTATTCTCACCTGTAAAGTGGATTTTAAGAATAGTGCCTGCCCTAATAGGACTGCTGTGAAGATTAAATATTCTAACTTTTCAAGGGCGCAGAACAGTGCCTAGCATCAAAGCAAGCACGGTGCCATTGTTTGTTATGTTAGGATCTGAGAGTGCTGGGCCTGGCCTGAGTGAACCTGCCTTTGCAGAGTTCCATTCGAAGCACTCAGTAATGGAAAGAGAGAGCCTTTCTGAGTCTCCGAAGCAGATGGCCTGGATTTCTCCTCCTGCTGCAATCGTTGGACTATTTCTAGACACATATGAAAACAGTGAACTGGATAATGGTCGTGAAACTCATGTTGCTTGCTCAGTGGTTCATACAAGTTAAATTCGTGTGGGTGGGATGGAAAGCACATTCAGATGAAATGTGGTGTTGCCCAAGGCCCAGTTCCTTTCCGTGTGCCTGGCCCTGTGTGGAATGAGCTAAGCACACTGGTCTTTGGTAGTAATTGCTTCTTCTGGTGAGATGAATTATCTCCTCAAGACTCCCAGGGTGTTACTGAATACATTACCTTTTCTGATTAGGAACCTTAAAAGAAGTTGTATTTGGGGGATTCTGTGACTCAAAATGTTCTGCTCCCTTGTACCAAATGTAATTTGGCATCGGTAGAATTAGACTAGCTCTCTTGTCTGCCTAAGTTGCTATCACCCAAGTGCTGATTTAAAATAGCACCTAAAGAGAAAAAGAAGATAAAGCTGTCACGTATGGGTGGGCACTGAGGCTCCAAGGTGAGGTGACTTAAAGCCATGTAATTGTCAGCTGAAACAACAAAGTCTTCAAAGGGTTTCTTTCTAGCACCAGATTGAAGCCCATCCGAACAGAGAGAATTAAATTAGACTGCTTATAAATTAAACTTCTTTTCTGGTGTGATTGCGCGCCCTTAAAGGAAATGTTGCTCTCCCGCAGTAAGCGCTCCAGGGATACGGCAGCTGGATGGGCCGCGGAATGTATAAAGCCATTCACAAAGGTCACGCTCTCCTCTCTGCCTGGCTCCTACCTCGCTCAGAGAGAATGGAGTTGGCCCTGGAAGGCCGTTCGGAATCAGAGTTGGTGCAGACTGATCTGGGTATCAGATGTTCGCGCTGTTCGTTCTTTCCCAGGGGATTTACAAGGTTGGACTTGAGAGAGGTTGAATTCACCGTGCAGCTCAGTAGCACCACTAAAATACTCCTGAGCTCCGAAATGCCTTCCCACTGTCTGAAATGTCAGATCTGTTCCTGTGAGAGTTGTCCTCGTCAGTTAGGTTAGGGAAGGGGCAGGTAATAAATATTTTAGGTTTTGAGGGCCATCTGGCCCTGGTTCCAGCTATTCAGTTCTGTTGTGGTAGCACGTGAAAGCAGTCATAGGTGATGTGTGTGTGTGAATGGCTGTGGCTGTGTCCCAATAAAACTTTATTTACAAAAAAGCAGCTAATCAGATTTGGCCTACTTTGTATACAAATGTATACTATCAGTATAATTCCTTAGGGTTTTGAATAATAAAAGAAGAAAGAAAGAAGATTAGAGAAGGCTAGATTCCCATAAAAATTTAATTTTAAAAAGAAGTAGAGGTAATCACTAGCAGATTGGCTAGTACAGAAAATCAGTGCAGGTATTAAAACAAATTTAAAAATTATCCTATTATCAGACAAGAAAGTATACTATGCAGATATTTTCCTAAAGGAATATTACAGCTATCTAATAAGTTAATCCAAATATTGCATGAAGAATAAAAGAAAATATATAAAATGATATTGATAGCTAAAATCAGTAAGTTGCAATTTGCATATAAATAATGGTATGAAAATGGTTATAAAAATTAACAAAAACATTAACATCCTTAAATTTTATATTTTCTTTTTTTAAGATTTTTTAAATTTAGAAGGGAAGGGAAGGAGATAGGGAGAGAAACATCAGTGTATGGTTGCTTCTGGTGCATCCCCTGCTGGGAACTGGCCCCTGCTGGGAACTGGCCTGCAACCCAGGCATGTGCCCTGACTGGGAATTGAACTGCAATACTCTGGTTTGCAAGCCCGTGCTCAATCCACTGAGCTACACCGGCCAGGGCCAACATCCTTAAATTTTATAGTTTCTTGAAATTCTTGAGGAAGGAGAAATAAAATGTGTCTTTATGTATAATGATATGTTTATTCTTATAAAACTTTGTTATACCTATGAAAATCTGTTTAGTAAGTTTAGGAGATAGAGGGATTAAACGTTTTTCTAAATCTATGAGCCTCCATGAAAACCATTAGACGATGCTATCTCTCATTTGTTAGAAACACATAATTTTGTTTTTTTAATTTTAAAGATAACCAGCAGAAAAGTAGCATGTATTCTTCTAAATCAGAGAATGCATGTAAATAAATAAAACTTAAGTGATATAACAAATGAGATTAAAAAGTGAAAATCAATAAAAGATGCATAAAAAATAGCAAAATAAGGGTAGAAAAAATAGATGTGCTTTTTTGTTTTTGTTTAAATAAATAGATATGTTTTTAAATAGAAAATAAATAATATATTCGGTTATTAAAATTAATGTGAATAGGCCAAACTTGTCTATTTAAAAACAGAAATTTCAGATTGGTTTAAGATGCAGACCTAAAATCAAGTGATTTACAAAACAAAATAGACAAGCAAAGACACACTAGGATACTATAAATAAATAAATAAATAAATAAACTTGTCTGCAAAGGTTTTCTTTTATCATTAAAAAAACTTATGGGTTCAATTGGGCGTCTAGCTAAAAGGGACTGGCCAGATAATTTTTGGCACACTCATATGGTAGAATCTTAAAAGTTAGTGTTGAATATTCAGTGGTAACTTAGTAAAGTGAATTACAATGCAGTGTTATACTGACACTAATATAAATGACATTTTTTTATTGAATTTATTGGGATGACATTGGTTAATAACATTATATAGATTTCAGGTACATAATACTATAATACATCATCTATATATTGTGTGTTCACCACTGTAAGTCAAGTCCCCTTCCATCACCACTTATCTTCCCTTCCTTTACCCTCTTTGGTACGTGCCCTCCTCTCATCTTGTACTTAAGGGAAAAGTGGCTTCAGTTAGTTCTCTGTTTCAGAAGTTTCCTGCTGAGTGAAACCAGTCACAGGACTTTCTCTGGAGCTAATTAAAGGCCTGTGTGGAAGAGCAGAGGGCTGGGTATAAAAATATGGGAGCAGCTTTGGGGCAACTTGAAATAAATTCTATCCAAAGGTGATGTGGAAGTGTTCCCTTTGGAGGGTGGCAAAGAAATCCAGTCAAATTCTCTTTTGGAAAGCAGGAATGCTAATAAAAGCATTTGATAAGCTAGGATGAAATGTCCAAAGAGGAGGTCTGGCCAAATCCTTGTCTTGGAAGAACTTGATGTGGAATGGCTACTCTGCTGATGAAAGCACTTCCCTGGTTATTCCATGTCCCTATGGACACAGCAACAAATTTTCAGTATTGATAGTAATCTGTGAGGATTTTTCTTTGAGACCTTATAGAAACCTTGATATACATGTATGCACAATATAATCCCGTTGTTTATATGCACAAAGAATTATATGGAAATCTATGCAATAAGATGTTGTATAGTTAACCCCAAGTACTGGAATTACTTTTCATTTTTATTTCCTTCTTTTTACATATCCATACTGTCTGATTTTTCCTATTATAATTATGAATCATTTATGTAATAGAAAAACAATAACATGTATCTCAAAATTAAATTTAATTTAAAGGCAAATTAAATCATGCTTTCTAAGAGATTTGGTAATGGAAATATACTTGTATAAGCTTTAAAATTGTTTATGTTCTTTGAGCAAGTCACTCTGCTTCTGGGACTCTACCCTAAGAAAATTATCTTTGATACAAAAAAAGCATTTTGTACAGAGTTGTATATAAAAACATTATTTATAATAGTTCAGAACTGGAAGCAGCCTTAATGTTCACTAAACAAAGTTTAGCAATGGAATTTAATGGGATATTATGGAGTAAAAGATTATAGCAAGAGCTTGTAATATCAGGGCTAAATGCTTATGAAGGAGTAAAAAAAATACAATTAGGGTTAAGACTACTTTTAAAATGAAAAATGATAAACTACATATTTAAAAATAAAAACACAAGAAAGTAGAAGTAATAAGCAACAGTGCTTTATTCCCCCTTTGGTGAAATTTGACTATAACCATTGTCTTCCCCAGAGGTGAGATCAGAGAAACCTCGAGCTACTGAGTGACCAGTACAGTGACTCCTGACCAGCTACGAACCCCTGCCATGTGAAGTTCACTACTTGTGGATGACCAGTGCTCTTTGGAAATGGAAAAGGGAAAATGTTGGGAAGAGAGAAAGTAAAACTTCCTAGTGACAGGAAAGCATCTGCCGTCCATTATCCTCACCCAAAGCTGAAAGCAGGGCACACCCAGTCTGGGAGGGCAAGGCTTTGACACCTGTCCTTGACTCTGAGTCGGACCCAGTACAGCATCTTGTCCCAAGGTCCAAGAATGCCACCAGAAAAGGAGGCTTGGCCCATATGGAATAAAGGCAGGGGATTTCTTAGGGACTTGCTCCCCAGGCATCCTTGAACCTCTGTGTCCAGGTTAGTTAACAAATATTTATTGAGTAACCATTCATTCAGTGACTTATTCAGCTATATTTGAGTACTGTGTGGCATTCGTCCTGCTGGGATGATTTTTCCTGTTCTCAGAAAAAATTTATCAGAAACCTTTCTGATAAGATGGGAAATCAGACTTAAATTCATATACAACATTTGAACACTGACAGGGTATTTGAAAATTGTAAGAAACTCATTTATTTTTGGAGTTGTGAGAATATTTTGAGAATTTAAAATACTTTGTGGATTTTTCCGGGGAGAGGAAAGGGTTCCCTATCTTCCAGAGATACAGACTAAAGTATTTAAGGATAAAATGTGGTATTGGGAAGGAAGGAGGGCAGTATAAAAATACAGAAAATGAAAGATCCACATGTTAATTGTTAATGCAGGGAGAAGAAAATGGGCTTCATTATATTCTCACTACTTTTTACAGGTTTGAAAATTTCCATAATAAAATGTGTTTTTATGGAAACAAAACTAGATATCATTAAGCAAAAATAATTGCCCAGAAACATGAAACACTGAATTAAGATCAGTGTTTTGAAGAAAAGAAACAGAACTAGGAAAATGAAGAGCAGAGAACTTGACCTAGACTGAGGCACAAAGGAAGCTTGAAATAGTGATTTCTGGACTGATATGAAGAGGAGGCACTTTTAATCTGGTGAAATAATAGAGGGGTAAAACACTGCAAGGTTTGAGACCTGCCTGTGTCCAGACTGTTAGTTGGGGGGCTGTATGGAATATTCTACAACTGAAAGTTGGCTAGTATATAAACAATGGCTCAAGTTTAATGAGATTAGCTGTAGAGGTTAGACAGGGCGAAATCACGCAGGGGAGTTTTACAACAACCTAAGGATGTGACTTCTTATCCTAAGAATAGTAAGAAGCCATTAAAGTTTGGAGATAATAATTCTATTTAGATTTTGCAAAGATTACCAAGATGCAATGAACAGAACAAGTGAGCGCAGTGGGCAGAGGGATGTGTGGACATAGGAGGCCCCGTGAGAAGCTGTTGCAGTAATGCGGTTAGGAGATGATGGTCTTGTGGTTTGTGTGAAGATGGAGAGAGGCAGATGGCACTGAAAGACGCTTAGGGAGTAATGGCCGCATGATTTAGAGGTGGATTAGATACGGGGGACTAGAGAGGGGGAAAGTGTCAAAGATGACTGGCCTAGCCACTTTATATTGCAAAGATGAGAATTATCATGTAACAAAAGAATACATCTCAAGAGAGTTTAGATTCAATGGTTGGGGGGAGATAAGCAGTTTTGAACTAAATGCTAAAAAAGAAGTGAACCCAAAGCTCCTATGTGATCACAGAAGGGATGAGTAAACTTACACCAGCCTGGGAGACAGGGAATTTTTCTTAGGAAATCCACAGTCAAGCCGAATATAAAATATATGAATGACAATTGGTGTGGAAAAGAAGGTGAACATTGTGTTCCAGCCAAGGCAACAGTATAAGCCAAAGATTGGATTATTAAAAAAAAAAAATGTGAAGTGCAACCTGGAGACTAGGGTGAGGCAAGAGAGTTGCTCAGGGAACAAAATTGAAGCAGATGCTCATTCTCAGGTGTACTTATATGATCCCAAGGGTCAGTAGTTTCTCCAAGTTTATGCCCCAGTTGACTTGCTATAATACCTCATCCCCTGTCCTAATGTGTCTACTTACAGGGTCTTGGGTCTGTGTTGACAAAGGAGTATGAAGTGAAATAGCAGGAACGAGATAATGCCACGTCTTGTTTCGTGTGCTAAGTTTGGACTTCATTCTACAGGGACAGGAAAACGTCAAAAAGCATCATGCCTGGCAGTTAAAGATCAGCTTTATATTTCTGACATATCTTTCTGATGAAGAATGGGCAAGGAGCGAAGACTGAGAAAAGCCAGAGAGACCTGTTAAGGTGATCTTAACTCATAATCCAGGGGACAGATGGTAATGGCTTCATTAGGACAATGGTATGATAGGGAAGGGAATTTTATATATTCAAGGGGTATTTAGAGAAACTTGGAAAAAATGAGTTGACAGATAACTTGCAGGTTTTGCAGTTGGTAACTGAGTAGATAATAATGCCATTTATTGAAATTTCCAATATGTTTACAACATAGATACACATGTTTAAATGCTCAGAAAGTTATTGTTCAATTTACTGCATTCATCCACTACATTTCCTTAATTATACTGGTCTGTTTCAGAGGAAAACAAACAAATAAAAATCACCAAAGACAAAACTTAGCACATTGTCTAGTTTCTGTATTATAGCTTTGTTTCTGAAACATTATGACTATGAACATTTTTCAAGACTCAAGTTTAATTTTAAAAGCAGTAGACAGTGGAAGATAATTATTTACAATGTGAAGAGAATTCTGTTTCTTTTTAATGCAAAGAATAATAGCTTCATGACTGTAAACTCTATGTGATCAGGTAGCATGTCCACAGCAGGTAACACAGTTCTTGGAATGGAGTAGGTACTCATGTATTTATGGTATTTTAAAAAATAGTATTTTCAGTTAGAAGGAGAAGGTAAGTTTTCTGTGAAACAAGCCGATCCAAAATTCAGTGGTTAACAACACCCTTTTATTCTTGCTCATGTTTGTGTGGTTCAGTTAAGTCAATTAATTGAGACTAGGCTTAGGTGTGGTTGACAGCAAGACATGGGCAACATTCATGTCATCTACACAGAATACCTCAGGCCTCTGTGAGTGTTATATTTGCTAATATTCCACTGCTAATGGAGGTCACATGGCTAAAGCCAAACACAAAGGGCAGAGGGAATTATTTGACTAATTGAAAAGATACACAGTCACATGGCAAAAGATGGAGGTGTAGAGGGGTGAAGGGCCGGGCCTTCTAATTTAACCTACTACTGTCCTCAGTATCAGTACAATTATTTGTGTTCCTCCCATAATTTGAAAATTATAGTAGTCAGCACCTTAAGACCTTCAAACTTTTATACAATCATGGCACTTCATACTCAAAATCCAAGATCTTGTTGTCTGTATCATGCTCAGATTTGCTCCCTCTTAACCTAGAGATGTCTTCTTTCACTTTTTAAAATGAAACTTTTCATTTGAGATACTTTTTATATTTTATTTTTATTTCAAACTTTGAGATTGTGATGGCCAACTTTATGTATCAACTTGCTTGGGCCATAGGATTGCCAGGTATTTGGTCAACCATTATTCTGGGTTTCCTTGAGGGTGTTTTTGGATGAGATTATTGGTAGAGTGAGTGAAGCATACTGCTCTCCCTCATGTGGACAGGCCTCATACAATCAGCCGAAGGCCTGAATTAAAACAAAAAGACTGAGTGAGAAAAAGCTACTCCTCCATGGCTGCCTTTGAACTGAAACAGCAACTCTTCCAAGGTATTGAGCCTGACGGCCTTTGGACTTGAACCACAGCCCACCTGCACTCCTGGGACTTGCCAGCCTCAGTAATCATGTGAACCAGCTCCTTTTAGTAAACAAGATATTGATGTTAATACAATCCATTGATCTTATTCAGATTTTCCCTATTTTTCTTGCATGCATTTGTGTATGTTTGCATATGTTTTGTTCTATGTAATTTCATCCCATGTATGTATATGCCCAGCACCCTAGTCAAGCCACACAATAGTTCCATTACCATACAAATCAGATGCAATTTTTTAATGGATGAATAGTGCTTAAAACAGAAAGAAGGGATTTTTTGATAAGTTACTTAAGTTTCCCCCATCTCTTACCTTGTGTGTTGTGGAAGATTATCACCAAGCACTTCCTTGCTTCTCAGACTGGGAGCGTGTGTTGTGAGAAGGTTGACAGCGGTGTGATGTACCACAGGACCATGAAATCACAAGGAGGAGCTGTTACATCTATGGGCAGCACCCACTGTAGTCAATGCTCAGCAATTTTAAAATTTGTTTTTACATTAAAACAGCATGGGCATATTATGAAATAAAATACTACATATATACACATATATACGTACACATGCATACATAAAACATATCTATGTTTTAGCCTAAAATAAGACTGCAAAGATATGCCCATTGTAGTCATTTGGAGCCACACATACAGATTCTCTGAATTACAAAATAATTTTTACTGCCCTAAGAGGTACACTGGTAAAAACTTGGAGAAACACTGCTATTTACCTTAGTACCTGCTATTTTCTACCTCTTTGTTCAGGACATTTCTTGATGCCAGGGGCTATGCATTTGCCATTTTATTATTCCTGGAAACAGCTAGTACTGGGCAGGCCAGAGAAGCATGCAACTGATGTTGGCTGAATTGCTTCATGCCTTGCTCATATAATCCTCAAAAAGGGTCAGGCAAACCTCAGATTATTGACTCTATCCCACTTTGTTATGTGACTTTGAACAAGCTACTTAACTTTTCTGAGGTTCAGTTTCCATGTCTGTAAATGTGCCCATTTCATGGGTTATTATAAAATTCCAAGGAAATACTGTCTAAAGTACGAAGCACAACTTGTGATACAAAGGAAGTACTCAAGGAATGAGAGCTGTTACCATAGTAATGATGACACTGGGGACGTTGATGATGTCAGCTTAATCTTAACAACTGGAAGATATAACAAAAAAGCTATGAAACGAATTAACAATAATGAATTGGGGAGAGGAGATACTTTCAAGAAGAAATATTTTCTCCTTAACATCAAATACCAATTTTATACCATCTAGTAAAAAACAAAGCTGAAACTGATGTCTGCTCTGAGTCTAGTAAGAGATATTAACTTAGGCAAACAAACTCATCAATAGTGTCTTTCATAAATCTAAGTATCAGTGAGAAATCCTAAGTCTAACTCATATTTTCGAAGTTAATTATGAATCAGATATAATCAGCGATGTGATGGGGAAAACAGTAAAATGCAAGCAAATGGGTCTAGGGAGAGAAGGTTTTAAATGGCACTGTGAGCAATGGAAACCACTAGAGTCATTTTTCTCTGTCCATTTTGGTGAGAGCATTTTAAGATTTTTTTCCCTAAGACTTATCATTATAGAAAAGTGATTACATGGGGGAAAAAAGTCTCTCAAGCCTAGAGCATCTCATGATAATATACACCCTTCTGTTTTTGGTAGAGCAAGGACATCTGGGGACCACATTCTGGAAAGGGATAGTGCTTTGCCATCCTCCCTATCTGCTCGGTCTGAGGGAACCTCACCTCTGCCCCAGCCCACCAGTAGAAGTGGCCCCCCCCATGTTGTCAAACCCTGTTTGGTATTTAATCAGAAACCTTCATTTCCCAAGTGGCTCATGTCTGCAAGTCCACTGTGACAACAGTGAAGGCTGGATGATGACTTCAAATGTATCTTTAAGCCTCCTGCTTCCTGATCACTCAGGTCCATTTCCTAATAACAAGAGCATGTCCCTGCATATCTGTCTGGACACCACCTGATCCTGGAAGTGACTGTCCACTGAGAAGAAATACCCACCCCTCCAGAGGGAAACAGCACAGGCTGTTCCTAATTAAACAAACCCATGGGTCTTAATGAAGGTCAACCTTGGCCTATTTGGAAAATGTAGGTGACCATAAATGGCCCTTAGTTTCCCTAACTAAATTCTTAACTGATTAAGAGATTCATAGGTGCTATAGGTGTGGAGAAAAAAAATGGGATCCCTAATACTGAACCTCCAAATTAGACAGATACTTGCTCCAGTTTGATCTGGGCAAAGTGAGGAAAGGGCAGGTCTTTGCATCCCAAGTTCTCAGCTAGGCCTCACCAATATGAGGAGTTACCCACCCTCCTTCTGTGTTATGGAGAAGAGCGAGTCCGTGAGTGTTAAGCTGATGGAGCTACCTCCAGTGGAAAGAAAACTTAAGGAGTGAGTAACATGCCTTTCCCTCTGCTAGCTGAGGCCAGGGTTTCTGAACCTCAGCACTATTAACAGTTTGGACCATATGTTTCTTTATTGTAGGGCTGTTCTGCACCGTGTAGAGTATCAGCACTGTGCTGGCCTGTACTGACTATGCACTGATAACATCACCCCCGCCCTGCCATGCTATGAGAACTAAAAATGTCTCCACATTTTGTCAAATGTCCTCTTGAGGGTGGTGGCAAACCTGCTTTCTACTGAGAACCACTGGCCTCAACTTTTACTTACTATAAATTGGTTCATTCATATCACTTCTGTTGAGCATTTACTATTTGCTAGGCTGGGAGGAAAAGGCAAAGATGATCCAGTTCTGGTCTTAAAACGCTTATGTCTAATGGACTCACAGAGATGTGGCTAAGGAGTCATAGGTGTTGCTCATGAATATTCAGTCATTCTCTAGCAACGGACCTGAATCAGGAAGACCCAGCTTGACTGTGTGAACGTTGAACGTCATTCCAGACATTTCTATGCAGGTCCAACATTACTGTGTTGAGAATGACTACTGCTTCTGGGCTTGAAATGCAGGATGTATGGTTGCAGCCTATGAAATTTGTCTTCTTTTCTCTCCGCAGCACTGTGGAACCAAAGCCATTTCCATCATGACAAATATTAAGCCTAAAACAAAATCTTGACAGAACGTAGAATATCTAGGAAAAAATTCAGAGTTTAAACAAAAATAACTCAATATTATTCTTATCCCAATATCTGAATTTTATATAGCAAAGATGTTGAGCTACTCATGATATGATTGTTATGCTCATGCTATTAAGTCAGCATCTGTAAGGAGGTATCTTTACATAGTCACTATCTAAATTTCATGGCAGGTGGTAATGGCCTACCTATAAAGACCTCACAGGGAAACATTTTCTGTGGCATCTTTTCCACAAAGGTGTCAGATACCTGGGGACCAAATGATAGGGACATTTGGGCCTAATGTTTTAAAATATAATACTAGAAAAAAAGAAAAGAAAATGTCTTCTTATAATAATAGCTCTCACATTTTCTAGGGCTTAGGCCATTTTCATAAGATTCCCTCTAAGTCTTCCCACTTTCTAATACACGGAAACACCACCAGGAAAAGTGGAAATATGGCCCTTATTTCTAACAGGATGCTCGTTTGGGGAGAGGGACGGATAAGAAAGTCAACAGGAGTCAGGACACCTGAGTTCTAAACCCAGATCTGCCTCTGTCTGTGAGGTGACCCTTTAAATAATATCCCCATTATAGAATTAAGGCTTAGAAAAAAATCTCTCCCCAAGCCTGAGATTCTTTTTAAAATAAAGGTTGGGGACAAGATACACTTTAATTTCTCCTGAAATTCTGAAATTCTATGAGTCTAAGGATATAATATTTAATAATATCATTACCACTATTGAATAACTTTATTCACTCAATGGCATTGATGGTCATTCCTGCACTATGTTCAATTTTGTGCACTAGATCTACAACTAAAGGGAATTACTAATTTAGGCAATAAAATAAGTCTAGATACTTTCTCACGTCAAATATCAAGGCTTAAAAAGACTATTTTGAAGATTTTCATTATAGCGGGTGCATTACTTTTTAAATAATGCCCATAATCTAAAATAAAGTTCAGGAATTTATCCATAACATAACCCTTGGCATCTTGAAATATGGAAAGAGATATGCCCACTCGCAACTCTAGAGACGCAAGAATGTAGTAGAACAAATCATGATAAGGCAAAAGGATGGAGCAGGCAAGGTCAAGCTTACACCAGCTTGAGATGCCCCAGGACTCACTCTCCCATTTTCACCTCCATCCCCACAACACTTACTTTGTGCATCTGTCTAGGGAACACTGCAAGTCACTGCACCAAACATCTATACACACACCCACACACAACTGCAACATGCAGGTACAGCTGGGCCCAATATCTCCAAAGTGGCAAACTAAATGCATGAAAGAAACACTAGAGAGAAAGCATCACTTTTCTAAGCACAAAAGACTAAATGTCACTGGATTCAATAAGGTAAACAGTTGAAATTTTAAACTCCGAGAGCCTGGATAGACAGAGAAAGTATGACGCCCTAACTTCAAAAAGATAGCAAAACTTATTCCCAGGCAATGATAGTGAATACTTCTTGGGAATCTTGGTTGACCTTTTAGGTTGGTTAGACAGCCTTAAAATTTTAAATGTTATTCAGTATTGAGTACAACATTTTCTGGCAATAATGGAAGCTAGCCTTTCCTGTTTAGAAAAGAGTTTGGGACTAAGATTGGAGAAAAAATACTTAATATTATAGTTACATTCATAATATAATTACTTTCCTGTGAATGTTGCATGCCTGTACATATTCCTAAGTGGTATTTACTAGTGTTTGATATCATGCCTCAGCAATAGTAATACTAAGTGAGTGTTTTTTTTAGTGGAGTGAGACAGAGTAAGAGGGGCAAAATTGAGTTGATGACCTTCCCATGAGTGTCCAAGAAGAAACTCCTAGATATATCAGAATATAGTAGCAATTTTCAACTAGGGTGCCACAAGAATTTTTAAACCTGAATATTTAGTTAGGAGCACTGCCCTCTTTTCCTTTAGATTGTCAAATAAAAATAACAACACAAGACTAGCCATCTGTGTAAATAAATCAAAATTTATACCTATTTTATAAGATTGGCAAAATATCTAATATATTTTTGGTGTGCTCCAGAATTTTAGTAATCAGTTTATGTGTGCAATGAGATGAAAAAGTTGGAAAATTTCAGGACTACAGGATTAACCCACCAACTTTTCAATAAGGACTGGGTATAATTTAGTTTTTGAGTTTTTGCTTAATTTGAACCTTCAATTTTATTTTTAATCCCCATCAGTTTCTCCTATAATTGTAATCTGCTAACATTCTAAACAGATGGAAGGTTGTTAACTTTTTTACGATTCTGTTGGTCAGATAGATGTTATTCATGCAGTCAGAATTCCACCAAGAGGAAAAGGGGAGGAGAGGAATCAGACCAGACACAGTTAAGAACGTCACCGAGATAAACCCATAGGCCAGGATGGCTTTCCTGAGACACACACGCTCCTTGGTCCTCCATCCCGCTCCCAGGTGGTCCTACACACGGTTTCAGAATTCCTCACAACCCAGGCAGCCAAGACCACTTGCTTATCCTGGGCCCTAGGGCTAAAACCTGTTTCTCAGTTTGGGGATAGGATTTGTGGGATAAAAGACAAGAACTTATGGACAGCTGATTCAAATATATTTCTGAATACTCACTAAACAGGTGGCCAGAAGGCCTGATCTGAAAAAAATCTCAGACATAAATTTTCCAAATGAGGAAGCTAAGTTTACAAATGACAAGCACCAATATAATTGATGACAAGCATAAATAGTATGTTTTGATGGCATCACTGTGTACCCCATCTCACTCATAAATCAGAAGCATGCATCTACATTTCAAAATATGTCTATAATTGTTTTATTCAAGTCTATTGTTGAAAAAATCACTCTTGGTCCTGTATACTGTGAGTAATTGAGTTTCTACTATATGCTGTTCAATGATTTGCATGATCTGGACTCCAGGTCCTACAGGACATTCCCCTCTTTTCCCATTACTGGCTACTCACAGCATCCAAAGACATGACAGGAGCCCCAACTCTGAATCCCTGGACCCCTGCCAGGCCCCCGGCATCGAAGCCACCCTGGCTGCAATTCTCTTTCCCTAAGTTAGACACATGCTAAAATGGATACCAGGATCCCCAAGCAATTGCCTTGTAGGACACTTAAATGAAGGCAAGTAAACACAAGGTGGACAAGGGAAAGCTTTCAAGAACCTTGAAATTGAATTTGGAGTCACTAATACAGCTGGGAAATGATAGCACTGAACTGTCTCAAGGTCACTTGCAATAGAGAAGGGGCTTTATTTCAAAGAAATTGGCCTGTCTGCCAAGATAAAAAGGAGCCGTATACAGAACAAGGAAAAGGAACAGCTGCTGCAGAGCACTGCCGAGGGAGAGGCTGCGAAACAAATCATCAGCGGGAAAGGGGATGAAGAATGCCACACATTTCTCTCTTCATTGGGCAAGAAGAGCTCTACTCTCTAAGTCACAGGATGAAAAGTAGGCTGGCTCCAAATGGCCATTTAGGCCAGGAGGGCCATTTGCAAGACTGGGAAAAGCTAGAGGATGATATCAGTTTCTCCACTGTCCCCAATCGGTGGCTATGTTACAGCTATTGCAGCTGCATCATAAAGGCTGAAGCATGTTTGGAATCATTTTGGCTCCCACAGTTCCCACATTCAGAGAGTACCCCAGAAGTACCATTCTCTACTACCTGTGGAGCAGACGTCCAGCAATTTCTAGGAGAAAATGTAAATAGACCGAAATCTCCCTGATTTCTGGAGGTGAAATAGAGAAATTACAGAGCCAAGATTTTCTTCTGTGCTCTCTTCTAGAAACTTTATAGTTTTAGGTTTCACATTAAGCCTATGATCATTGTCAGTTAATGTTTTGTATGTATCAAGGTTTGAATTTGCATATGGATATCCAATTTTTCCAGTACCATTTGCTGAAAAAAAACTATTGTTTCACCATTAACATGCCTTTTCAACTTTGAAAAAAAATCAGTGAACCCTAGATGTGTGTGTATATTTTTGGACTCTTTTTCCTTCTGCTGTTACCGCACTGACTCGATTACTGGAGTTTTCTACTAGTCTTGAAATAAAGTGATATGAGTCCTCCTATTTGTTGTTTTGCAAAATTTTTTGGCTATTTTAGTTCCTTTGACTTATTATATATGTTTTAGAATCAGCTCATTTATTTCCACACACACACAAACCCTGCTGAGATTTTTATTGGAGTTATTTTACATTTATGTATCTATATTATTATGATTATTTCAAGATGAATTGCTTCATGAATATATACTGACACTTCTAGAAAAAATTCAAGACTACAGGGTTTTTTCTTTACCTCCTTGTGTGTTAAATTTGTGCCTCCTTTCTTCCACACCAAATGTTCTGGTTCTCTAGGACACTCAGGATAATGGAATCAAAATATTGCATCTAACCTATTAACTTTATTCCTATTACATACTAAATAATATAATAATAATACTCATACTATCTATATAATATTCATACTGTCACTATCAATATAATTACTAATAACACAAATTTTATGCTTATTTCTTTTTTCTTTCATTTTTAGAACTATAATATGTCTACATTTTCTGAATATATAGTCATCCCATAAGAAACCATATTGCTTAAGTTTTTTTCTGAAAGGCATATTTTAAATCAATTTATTTAACTTAGATATACTCTACTTTCTTCAAAAATGATTTTAAGTTGCTTTAGAAGGAAGAAAAGACAGCTGAGAAAAGAAAGAAAGATGTGGTATGCTAACCATGGTTTAAATATGTTGTGATTAACACAATATTTGGGCCTGTGCACCTCAACAGGCAGGTTGAAGGTAGAAATATGATAAGTAACATAAACTAGTAGGTGTTATTTTTTTTCCTCAAAACTAAATGCCAAAAATATTTTTTCATGTTGCATTAATAGAAGATGAAATCTGAGATGTAAAAGAACATTATAAACAAGAGTTTTACAGAAATGCAAAAATGAAATTCATGTGAAAAAAAGTCCAAAACATGATATTGAAGTGCAAATCAGTAACACTGTTTCATGACCTTGCTTCATGAAGCAGCATCTCATTTGCTTTGATGGCAGTAACCTGCCCATTTTCAGCTAAATAAATTCTTATTTCCACTTGAGAGCAGGTGGGTTCTTTCAGAAAATCTTACATGTATACAGACTGAATGGCTGCACATTTGTATGCCAACTTCCTCATGTCTGTTACACTATCTTCGTACTGTGAGCACGTTCTGACCTCTTAAATCCTCAGGGCCACAATTGACCAGAAACACTCTTGACTGTGTAGGGAATAGAGTGGGAACTCTTGATAGGTCTTCGGTCAATCACTTAAGAAAATCCATTTCATTTAAGTTGTTCCTGGAAATTTTATGTATTATTTAATCATGGTGTGACCCTTTTGCTTCCCTCTCATGATAAAGACACATAGGTTAATACGAAAGAAGCACATCAGTGATATGCATATAGGTTAGTTGTAATGCTTTTTAACACTGATTTTTTTGTGCTCTTTCCTTATGACACTTAGTTAATACATTATTTACACTCATAAATTATTATGTTTATATGATTTGTAATAAAAGATTCTCATTAGGGAAAAATATTACCAATGGGAGACAAGAGTTTCACTTGAAAGGCATGGAAAATACATTCCCTTAGTAAAGCAAGAGAGAAAAACCAGCGTATTGGACAGAATCCTGGGTTTGAGGCCAGAGACATGGGCTCGAAATTACAAGTTGTATAATATCAGATGAGTCACATTTTTAGGCCTTGATTTTTCCAGTTTTAAAATAAAGATAATAGTATTAATTGCCTCATGAGATTGCAGTCTTAATCAAATGACATAATATATAAACAACTTCTTGGCAAATGCTAGAGTGAAGTATAATCTGCTATGCATGGCTTTTCATAAGACTCTAGGAAGTTCTGTTTGCCCCCAAATTCCTATGTAGACTCTTCTGTGAGGAACCTGCCTTCATGCTGCTGTATTTTCCCCCAAAGCTGTAATGGGTCAGTGGGAGTTGTTGTTCTTCTCCTTCTCCCTGCTGATGAGAATGACTGACTTGTATATGACCCCTTTAAGCCCTCTGGGGAGGAGGATCCAGAGAACTGCGTGAGCAGAGAGTGACATTGGTCCCATGGTCAGCATATCATGCCCCCCATCTCAGGCTAACTAAGAACTTCAAAGTCAACTCTTCCTTTCATCTTCAGGACAAGCTGTTGGCTGCTTTGAGATTGCAAATGCTATTTTTATGGCTGAGAGCAGAAATGACCATACACACTAATATAGTTTCATCAGCTTTTGAAAGAGACCATTCTGTCCACACCCCTCCCACACACACATGCACCCACTGATTATGTACCAAAACATACCATTAAAGAATAAGTTTTTCTTTTTGCTGACAAACAAAATCAGATGCTAATCAATAGGAATTCAGTTGGCAGAGATGTCTTGCTCATCAGTGAAATTACATCTGGGTCTTGTCTGCTTGATGGCAGCAAACCCTTCTAATGGGAAGCTAAAATGAAAAAAAAAATGTCCTCTGTCACTTATCATAAGAAAATGTAAACAACCACAACACTCAATCAATCGAGCAAGAAAGTAGCAACAACATCAATAACAAAAATACCCCTCAGTTGGTAGACTGCTGCAAACCAATTGTATCACCTAATGTTACCCGTTTACTTAAATATGAACAAATAAGGTATAATTATTAGATTGGCTTATTTAAAATGCAAATGTTCTTTTTAGGTGATTATTCTCAAAGTCAACTGGGGCTCAAGCAAGACTGCCCTATTTTTTGTGACCATCGTAATAAGCCTGTGCCACTCAGAAGTAACCCTTTCAGTCATATTCAATGAGGTTACAACCCTCATGCCATAGTTTATTATTTACCCTTTAATGGAAACACATAAAACATTAGCATTTCCTAACAATAAGTCCCCTCGGGTGGTCTTAGGTAGGTAAAACCCTTTCATCCACCAGTGAAGATCCATCAACCAAGTTGTGGATTTAAGTTGGGCTTGACACTGGTTATTTACTAAGCTCTTAGTAAATGAGAAGAGAGTCACTTACTCTCTCTCCTCCCCACCATGCATAGAGTCAGTATTTAAACCAAGGTGGCCATTAACCAGGATCTAATAGTTCTCTCAGAAACATTTCTCACCTCACTTTAAATGGTGCTTTGTTTCATTTGGGTATATGTCCAGAAGTGAAATTGCTGAATCATTTTTAATTTCTTGAGGAACTTCCACATTGTTTCTCATGACGGTTATACCAGTTTACATTCCCACCATGAGTTCTTTCTAGGTTTTGGATATTGACCCTTATTGGACTTGTGATTTGCAAGAATTTTTTCCCATTCTGCAGTTGGCCTTTTCCTTTTGTTGATGGCTTCCTTTACTGAGAAGAAACTTTTCGTTTGCTAGCCATTATCTCAGAAAAATATCTGTATGCCCATGTTCATTGTAGTATTATTCACAATGGCCCAAGTATGAAAACAAACTGTTTGTTGATGAATGAACAGATCAAGAAAATGGGGTGTACGTGCACACATATGCAATGGAGTATTAGTCAGCCTTAAAAAAGAAAGATACCTTGTCATTTGTGACAACGTGAATAAATATGGAGAACATTATGCTAATTGAAATAAGCCAGGCAGAGAAACACATATAGTGCATGGTATCAATTATATGTGGAATCTGAAATAAATAAATAAATTTGAACTTACAGAGTGAATTTACAGATTCTGTTACAGATTAAGTGAACAGAGTACAGAAAATTGGTTGCCAGTGGGGCTAGGGATGGGCAAAATAGTGACATCTGAGAGGTAAGTAAAAGAGGTTATAAATATTAGTTATAGATAAACAATATATGAGGAGCTGATATATAAAATTTTGTGACTATAGTTGATACTACTCTATTGTATAATTGAAATTTGCTAGGAGAATAAAACTTAATTGTTCTCACTAAAAAAAAGAAGGTAAATGTGTGAGGTGATGGCTGTGTTAATGCACTTGATAGAAGGAATCCTTTCACAGTGTATACATATATCAAATTGTCATATTGTACACTTTAAATACATATATAAAATAAATGTATTTGTCAACGATACCTCAATAAAGATGAAAAATTTGTTTTGGGTTGGTCAAGTTTTTAAAATAAAATATTGAAAGTGCTGGGTTTCTTCTCTTTTCTGTTTTTTCCTCCTTCCTTCCTTCCCACCTACCTTTCTTTTTTCCTTTTTCATTTTCTCTATCTAACTGTGTAGTCTCCAAATGTTTTCATGTATAGCAATTTACCTTAGCTTTTTAGAAATTTTAAGCAATAAGTATCATTACACTGACATCGAGGTCTTATGATGAAGATTAGTGACATTTTCAAGGTCAACTAACTGATAATTGCTACATCTGAGATTCAAAAGCAGGTTTCCTAACATCTGATGCAAGGCTTTTAAAAAAATTAATCACTCATTTCCTATTTAATTTAGGTGTTAAATGTTTTGGTCAATCTAAAACTTATGGATGGATTCAACAGAATCGGTTATAACTATGAAAGTCCAAGCATGCAAAAAAGCATATGGAAAACAGTTTCAAAATTCTGGGAGAACTTCTAAAAATATCAACAAGAATAAGCATTTTCTAGTTTAATCCTTCACATAAATAGATGCTACTGCTGACAGTGTTTTTTCCCAGAGCTGGACTTCCCACTGTCAGCAAGACACACACAGAGATATTTACAGCGATCGTGTTTTACAGCATACCATCTCCATCCTCTCTGGCTTTCACAGCATTAGCTGAGAAGGGGGGACTAAAGCAGGTATCTATCGTGTAGCCATGACCTCGAAAGCCCCAGGTTGGGCGCTGTCAACGTGGTGTATTCTCCAGCTTCTAGTTCTTTGAATTACTGTCCTGACAACCATGTGGGTTGCTATGCACTTGCTTGTGTAATTTGCTCCCAATGCTAAACTGTATACCTCTCTAATTTCTTATAGACAAGGAGGGAGGATGACCATTAAAACTGAGTTTCCCAAATGCCCTCACTCTGCCCACTCAGTGTTGATGATCTACGTGCCTAGAATAAATCAGGAAAGGCCACCACTATGGTTCACCAGTAATTTAAATTCCCTTCCATGCCACCCAATCGTGGGAGATGGGGGTGGAGGTATCAAGACTTCAAAACCTGAACTGCAAAAATATAAATATTATCTCTTAAGGAGGAGAAATAGTGAGAAAAGGAAAGCAAACAGACTACCAGAGTGGACTGAGATGGTTGGTTTAGCACAAGTTAAGAAAAACAAAATAGTCCTACAAAGCCTGACATTTCTCTTGAGTCCTTTTATTTCCATTCTTCCTCTCTGCCATGCTTCTTTTAAAGTTCAGTGTCTGCAAAAACTCTTACCTGTTCAGTCTCCCTAGCAACAGCTATATTGAAATTCACCCTTAATGGTGAGCTTACCAGGAGCCAAAGGTTACCTTTCTGATCTCCAGCCTGATGCTGAAGCAAATTTCTCTTTGTGCTGTTCATTGAATACAGCCTCCACTCTCCAAATCTTAATGGCTCCTTCTCCACCTTGGATGCTTTGACTTTATGTTTCTTTTATAACAATCCTTTGGGGGGGACATGTTTTATAAGGAGTTACTTACATATCTGTCTGCCTCCTAGTTTATAACGTCCCCAAAATAGAGATTGTGTCTTTTTAGAAAATTGTATTCAATATATTCAGACAGTGATGCGGACATAATATCTCTGAAGTCTCTAACTGGTTCTTAGCAGGGTGATTCTGTTCTCTGCCCTGGTGGGGTAAGAAGTGGAGTGGGGGCCATTGTTTGTATCTGGATACATTTTGGGTTGTCACACCTTTGGAAGATGATGCACCTAACATCTAGTGAGTAAAAGCCAGGGATGCTGCTAATGCCCTTCAGTGCCCAAGAAAGGAACCTCAACAAAGTATTCAGCCCAAAATATCAATAGTGCTGAGGCTGAAAACCCTTGCTAACAGAGCTAACTGTCATCTCCAAATAAATCCATGTAGGCTGTTTTTCTCCGTAGACCTGACCAACATGTCTGTCAGGAATAACATATCAATCTAACCAATAAGATTTCCAGCCCATAATTTCATCTTCCCCCAGCATTACCTCATTTATAATCTTCCAAACTTTTGTGGAACCTACTAGGTGAATTTTGTTCCCATTTTAAAGAAGTTGAGACTTTTTGTCTCAAAGAAGTTGAGAAGAGTTTGAATGATCTTTGAAGGCTTCACATCTATGAAGATGGCAGTAGAACTTGAATCTGGGACTTCTGGCTCCATAGCCAAGAAAAAAAAAAGTAAAGCTAAGAAGGCATTAAAATTCAGGGCCTGTTGGGAAACCAGCCAGTGGTAGTGGAGGGCTGATAAATTCTAGAGTGCCATAAGGTGAAATGGACCCTTACGCTAAATAAAGCCAAATTAGTTTGGGGCCAAATGGCTGAGGACTATGAATATTTTTTAGGCAGTTTGAACTTAGTAGAAGTGGGGGGCTGGGGTAGACAGGAGAGTAGCTGGTTAGACATTTTCTTTGGAAGGACCAGTCTGGCAGTAGATGGCTTGGAGAAAGGAGGACCGTTTGGAAGATGGCTGTATTCCCCAGGTCCCACTTCTAATCACTAGGAATAGATGACAGAAAGAGGAGCCCATCAAATCTTAGAAATTGCGAGAAGCAGCCATAGTCCACTCCCGATGGAGGGTGTTTGGGTGGGTGAATAACTACCCCATGGAGGTCCTATATACATTGCACGCCTGTGCTACAATGCAGCAAACCAAGGCCCACGGCTCCTTCAACTTTACCTTGTGGCCCAATAACCTAGACCTATATAAACCACAGGCACACGAATTCTAGATACGTTGTAAATAAAGAACTAACTTATTTCCAGGATTTGAAGGCAACATATCAAGATTTCTTTCCACATAAACTACTTGAGCCTTTATTAACAAAGTGGCCCACTATTGTTTTAGGGTATGAGGACTTAAAAAAAATCATGTAGATGAAGGGTATGGAGGGTGGTGGAGTTTCTTCTCAATTAATCTGAGCCTGATCTTGAGTTTCCAGAGGAAAAATATTCTAAGCAGCTAGAATTTCTGGGAGTATACAGATGCTCTCAAAAGAATAATATGCAAACAGAGCCCAGAAGCCTCCCACCAGTTCTCCCCAGTGAAGTGTATTCTTTGGTGAATGTATTTCTCCTTAACCTCCCGCAGACGAAGCAGAAGCCAGTGTCACCTGTGATCTATTTCTCACGCAACCGGTGGTGGCAGCACGTTTTGCATTTTCTGTGCCTTCTTTTTAAACACCAGACTAATCCATCATGAACAATGACTGCTTTCATTGTATAGGCCTTTGAATGTCTAATTTGTTTACTTAAATGAAAAAGGGTATAAAACCTCCCAGAAAAGTTAAGAAGGGGGTTAGCTTCTCATCTGCAACCGAATGTTCACTTTGGCCTCTGGGATCACCATTTTCAGGACTGTCCAGGCACAGCAATTCCGAAAAAGCCGATGGGAGGGAAGACCTGCACTGAACAGGCCAGAGGACTTGGCTTACCAGCAGGTCCCAGCCACGCTGACCTTCTAGCCCTTTGGCCCTGTCCATGGTACAGCAGATTTAGTGACTGTGTGAGGATTTTCTTCCCAAACTGTTATCGAACACACACACATACACAGGTTTGTTATGTCCTCTGCCAGATAGGAAAGACGTCTCTCAATGTCAGATATTTGTGAAAAGGAAAGGAAATGTTTATTTAATGCTATGCAGACTTAAAGTAGTGACCTAACATCCCCACTGAAATATCAAAGTCCGTTTGGACACTCACAAACACCCACAGTGCTTCCTTCTCCCCTGCCCTAATTTGGGGTACCATATCTCAGAAAAAAATCACACATTCATGTTCAATGCCACTGGCATTGTCAGCTGTGTAGCCACCTAGGCAGCTTCTCTAATTACTCCAAAGCCATGTGGCACCTTCTCATGGCCTACTGGCAAGAGTTCTTTGTACCCATTTTCCAGACAAAGTCTCTTCTGCTTCCCAGGCCAAAGGGAGCACCCCAAAGCCATATGGTCCTCTTCTACCAAAGTTGCTGGGATCCCCACTCTGGCAACACTCCATATATCTCTCTGCAAAGATGCGGTGTGGGGAGTCGCCACCCTGCCAGAGCCGAGTAGTGATTCTCTGCTAAAGCTGCATGTTGGTTCCTCCTACTAAAGCTGCAGGGGTTCCCACTCTGCCAGAAGTGCATGGCTTTCTCCTCACTGCCACAGCCACATGGTCCTCTCTCCAATGGCTGCTGAGTCTCTGTTTAAATCCCCTGCGCCAATCTTCCTCTGCAGCCCCATTTCCAACTCCTCCCACAATGAGCTACACTTTCCAGCACATCAGGTATCCTTCCAGTTTTACTGGGCTGCCATCGTGAGTCTGGGCAGGCTGACCCCATGGCGTGGAACCAATCTCGTCCAAGCTCTCACGCAGGTGCCGTAAACAAGGGAGTTGCCTCCCAGTTATGTCTCTGGGGGAAGTCACTTTCTATCCCCCCTGGCTCAGAAGCAGGGCCACAGCTATTCAACATATTTATGAAACCAGTTAAATGTTATAGATATGTTAAATGACCATGCCAGAGGTTAACTGCAAAGCTGTTGCTATGCAAAACAGTTCTCAATGGCCCTGCTTCATTTGTCCCTTCCCCCAACTTGCAACTGTGGGAGAAGGGGTGAGGACATCCTAATATTTCCTGGAAACCTTGAGTTCTGGACCCCACTTCAAATCCCTTTTTGGGGCCCCCTCTTGGCTGCACCCTGTTACAAAACCTTGTAATAATTGATTGTGTATTCACCCCATAAATCATTGCTCTGATTCAGTGGTAAGTAGGATTGGAAATGATCTGAAACAAAAGAGATGACACTTATTAATGAATATGTTTCTTTCCTTTCAGTTACAGAAGATTTCAACTCTCTTATACTTGTTCTTCAGTGATAGCCTGGAGGGGAGAAAATTTCCATAGGTCAGACATGCCTTGTAAACATATCAAAAGAATGTTCCAGAAGATTGGACAGCCATATTCCTGTGCATGAATTCTCTTCTCCAGAAAAGCATTCTTTCTGGTCCAATAATGACAAAAAAAAAAAAACCCTTCAGAAAGGCTTCTATCATGATATACCTAGCATACAGAAGAGAATCAATTAAATCAGTCCAAATAATGGATCTGTGTATTACGTGTTAAGTATTGAGAATTTACTGAGTTTCTATTAAGTGCCCTTTTCTGCAAAGTTATAGTCAAGCATAATGTGCATCTATACTGTCGTTAAGCAGTTTACTGAGTGGTTGGATGGCAATGCTAATCCACTCAGAGCTACTGCAGAGAGAAAAACAATAGTGTCTGATCGGGGAGATGGATCATTTGGTGTGGACGTTAAGTGTGCTCTCAGAATTCAGAGAATGAGATAAATGAAAGCTGGCATGCTTGAGAACACTTTCTTGAGGAAATAACACTTGAACTGAATTTTAAGTCTTAGCATTTGACTATATCACAATGGAAGAGATGGAATTTCAAATTTGGAGAACAACTTAAATAGATAAAAAGTTGGCATGGCACGGTAGAACTAGAGGACAGGAAAGCGGCAGTGTAAACAGGAGGTGTTTCTGGCAAAGCTGGATTTTCTGTGTAGGACATGTTAAAAAACAGGTTTAAACGGAGTAAAACTTAAAAGAGCTAACTGATTTATGAAATAATTTATGAGTCAGGCAGCATCGCATCTAGCAAAGAGAAAGGAGCTCCTGAGGTCTGTAGGAAGGAAAACATTTTCAAAGATAAGAAGGATCTGAACAAACAAGGATGTCATGAACAAACACACAAGAAAAGGATTATTTTGGGCAAGGTCACCTTCTTCTGGGGGGACAATAGAGTCTGTTAGGAAAATCCCCTCATGTTACTGACCAGAGAATTCCACACTGACCCATTAGGATTACATGTAGGATGGGCAAGGTCAAAACTGTAACCTGGTCAGGTGTAAACTTTTGGTTTGGTGTCGTGGGCTTAGCCCAAGTGACTTAATTTTAGGATCGTTGCTTCTTTTTAACAGAGAATAAAAACAACATTAAAGAAGGACAAGGGGGAGACATGGAAGGACCCAGAAAACTGAGCAGAGGCATATAGATTTGGTGCCACATGCGGTAGGGTTACTGAGAGTCACTGAGAGGGAGACCCACAGTGAAAGCAGCACTGATGTGAGGCATGATTAAGTTGGGCATAGGCTGGGGGATAAGTTAGAGAAATGCTGGTATGCAGCAATGAGGATTGAGCTCAAGTTCAGTGCAGGAGAAGGAGGAAGGCAGAGACAATCCTGAGAACCCTAGGAAAGGCTTGGTGACTAATGGGGAGTTGGAGGAGGGGGCACCTTTGTAGGGGATTCCAAGACTAGAAGTGAGAGTGTTATAACCCACAGAATGAAGTCTCCCCCAGTTTTAGGAAGGAGCTCCCGTCTCTTTTCTTTGGAGAAGAGATTCCCTTTAGGCTTTTCCTCAAGAGAATCTGGAATGGAAATAAAACAAAACCTAGTTGATGGAAGACTAAATGATATTTCTGAAGAATAAGTCTTTTCAAACATAAAAAAAGTTATTGATTTGATGGAGTTCTTGATTGAGTCTATTTTTTATTCTATTATAGCAATGTCAGGGTATACATTTTTTGAGAAATAAAATCAATAGAGAGGAAAAAATAACATTCCATCTTCGTTGTTTTATGTTCTCATAATGCAGGCTCTTGGCTGCTTAGGAAACTCAAACCTCTTACTTAGTCTATGTGGACACAGCCTTCTTTTACCTCTTATACTTTCATAATTCCTGGTCGCTATTACAAAATCCAAAGGTGTACCGAGAATTAAACAGACTTTCACTTCCTTTACAATTACTGCCCTCAGCTTTTCATTTTTCTACAAAGAACTCTCCCTCTGTGCTCCCAATCCCACCAGGACAATCAAGTTAACTAGAAAGTGAGTTAACATACAGTCAGAGGCTCGCTGCACTTTATCTCAATTTTTTTCACTCTAAGCCAAGGAAACCATCTACCTGAAAGAATGGGAAAAACAGATTGGCTTCTATTTCAATATAAGGCAGTGAAAAAAACTTTGACAATAAATGCAGCTTTACACATGTAATAGACCATATTTAAATAATTATGTGTTTCTATTAATTGCTTATTTTTAACATTATGCTGAAATTGTCCATCTATCACCCTGTTCCAACAATTATCATCTCAATCACAGGTTTTTTAAAAGAAATGCTTGACTGTACTGAACTTTCTTTTATGGGCTTTCAAGTCAAATTAGTGATTTATTAATAGGAGAAGAAGAGGAACAGAATTGCATAGTGCAGAGAAAGAGCATGGAGCTTGTTTCAGAAACTGATCCAAGATAGAGCTGTAATACTTAAGATAATCCCAATTTTCACTGGTGATGCTCACACCAGCATCTTTTGCCTTAGTGGTTTTCTCTTTTCTGATTTCATCTGAGACAACACTATCCTTAAATGTATGGACAAAACACACAGTTGGATTCTGTAGCTAAGCTTCTTCCTAAAGAAAACATCATTCTCTCTTTGCTCAAATCAACCTCATTTTCAACTGCTGAGTGCCAAGGTGTAAGCTATGGCAGAGAAGTTCAAAATAAGGTATTGGGCCAGTTGGGAACAACATCAAGGTCTGAATTCTGTCTTTGCCATTTTCCCGGTTTCTGACCTTGGTTAGTGACCTTAATTTTTCTGTAAAATTTGAATAATATGTACTATTTGGTTGTTATAAAAAATAAACAAGAATTATATGAAGGGCTTAGAAAGCACCCAATGAATATTTAGCACTAAAGAACATATTATTTGTCATTGTGTCCTATGACCTTTCTATGAGTCTAAGGGACATATTTCTAATGAGAAAGTACAAATAGATTAAACTTATTCTGTAGAAAAGAGAACTTGTTTTATCTTCCAACAAAGCTCCCCTTCTCACTATTTTATTTATTTATTTTTTAAATGTCAGGAGCATCTCTTTTTAAAAAGATTTTATTTATTTATTTATTTTTAGAGAGGGGAATGAGGGAGAAAGAGAAGGAGTGAAACATCAATGTGTAGCCTCTTGAGTGTTCACTGCTGGGGACCTGGTCTGCAACCCATGCATGTGCCCTGATTGGGAATTGAACTGGTGACCCTTTGGTCCACAGGCCAGTGCTCAGTCCATTGAGCCACACCAGCCAGGGCCTCACTGTTCTAATGTTGACTAATAATAGAATTCATCTTCCACTAATTTCAGGTTAGGAACTATTGTTCTTTTTATTGTTTTTTTCCCCATCCCCTTAACACTGTCCCCTTCCTTCAACCCAATTAATCAATTCTGAATCACATCCAGTTTTTCCTTTAAAACAATGGTTTTCCAACTTGTTGTGGCTTATAGACTCCTTTGAGAATTTGTGAAATCATGGATCTTCTCCACAGAACAATGCACTCAATTATATAAAATTTTAGGCCATTTAAAAAATAAACAGAACCTCCCCACCCCAAATACCAAACAGGTGTCTATTGTTGTTTAGGGACTCGGGGTTGGGAACTCCTAAAATATTTTTGCAATCTAGGTGAACTTTTTCATTTTTCTGGCCTCTACTCTGCTTTCAACCTTCATCATCTCTTGCCTAAATCCAACCTGGTCTCCAAGTCCAGTGCATTCTTTTTCTTATCCACATTCCACACTGCACCTAAAATCTTTTTTTCTCTAAAATACCATTTTTCTTACTTAAATTCTCTTGATTTAAAAAAATTTTGATACACAGTTATCCTCAAACTTAATAGTGCATAGTGAGCTGGAGAAATTCTGAATGTGAACCGAGGGTGGATTCCTAAGATTTATATACTTTAAAAAAGTTTCCTAGGTAATGCAAACACCAGTAGGTGTAGCCCATGGTTTGAGAAGCCCTATCCTCACTCAGATGGTCTCTCAAGGTTAACTTCCTTGCTCATTATTTTATTTACACTAGCCTTTGTACTTCCACAATGTGTTCAGAACTCTTCCTTTGATTTATTTGCCCTTCAATCTCGGAAACTCTCTTTACTTTTACAACTTTGTTGAAAACCTACCTATTTTTTATTTGTCAGTACAACTACTAACTCTTCAATAGATTCTTTCTTCATCAGTTCCCCCCATAAGAATGTATTCACACCTGTTCTAATGCACTGCCATGTTAGCGGATGGAGGACTTTCTGCTGAATTACTGTTGATAGTGTGCATGTCTCTTACCTGCACTAGATTATGTAGCTCTTGAAAGAAGACTAGATCCTATTCCTTATACTATCACAGACCTCAACACAGAGCCTTATATGTTTCAGCTACTCTTAAAATGTTTTAGAATGATTAGATTTGCTGTTTTTCATAGATGCACCACATTTCTTGAAATATTGCATCTGTGTTCTCAGAGCAGCGCACCTCACAGGTAGGGTCCAGAAGGTGCTTGTTTGCGACAGTGAAGCGATGTACTATTGTGCTGGAGCTGGCTCATCCCAGCTTGGAAGAACCACATGTGTGCGTTTTCTCCCAGCTCTCAGTTCAGAGCTATCGTTTGCATAAGCTGAAAATCTGTCATGGTGATAGTATTGACACCACAGAAATCAGCAAATGCTACAAATCAGGTTTTGTTTTTATCTCTTTGTTGAAGATGATTTACTAATATACTACTGCCAAAAACCAAATGCATCATAGAATTCCTGTGTGCCTTCATAGAATCAAATCTAATAGGAAAAACTCATTTACCAATCCTGTGACTCACTATTTGTAAGTAAAAGGGCTAAGTATAGACCAAATCCCTAGAAATTTTACTGTCCAGAATGACATGGAAGAGAGGGGTGTCCAACTTGCGGCCCACAGCCCGGAGCCCACAGCCCATGGCCCACATGTAGCCTAGGATGGCTATGAATGCAACCCAACACAAAATCATAAATTTACTTAGACCCTTGTTTTGCTCATTAGATTTCATTAGTGTTTGTGTATTTAATGTGTGTCCTAAGACAACTCTTCTTCTTCCAGTGTGGCCAGAGATTCCATAATGCTGGACCCCCTGGTAGAATATATCAAGGCACCAAGATCTAGGATTTCCCATAGAGAAACTATGAGACCGTAGGCAAATTGCTTGAATTCCTTTGGGGACTTATTGTTATAACCTAAACAATAGAAAAATCAATGCCTTCTCCAGCCTATCTCAAGAGCTATATTGAAGAAAACACAAGGAAAGCCATATATGCAGAGCATGCATGTTAAAAATTATAAACTGCTATCAACATGTGCTCTTCTTTTTACCCCTGATTTCTCTGACTCAATTTTACAAAGGAGACTCTGGCCAGCAAAGAAGCGACAGTTATTCATTTGCCTTTGCTAATCAATTTAAAGTCATGAAGTCAGTGCATGTTTCGGGTGCCGCATGTACTACTTGTTGTCTACCTGTTGCACAACTAGGTTATGGATGCTGCCCCTGCTGCCAAGACTTTCCTTTTATTCTTTCTTTCCTTAGACAGCAAACCATAGAACCACTGATCTTTATCACAAAATTTAATGAAATGCAGACATTTTGTGTAACTAGTCTCCCTACTCCCCATAATACAAAAATAAATGAATTGATTAGTGATTGACTTCAAAGTGAGTAATTGAGCTTTAATGGGTTTATAAAAGGGACTGAAATCATGGCAATAAATTAAAAGCAAAGTAAAAGAGTAAACAGGAAAGGATGTTTTACAATGTGGTTCCATTACAGTCCATGCTAACCAGATTAAAAAGTAATTGCCATGTCAAGAAAAATTATAGTGGCCTCTGTGCAAAATGAAAGAGCAGTGAGCTCTCTTTGTGTGCAGGGTGTAAAATGGACAGAAAAGAAAGGGAAGGAATGCAGGCAGTAGGAGAGGGCATGCTATGTTCTCCTGGTGGTCATTATACAGTCCAATATCTGAGATCTCTTCATAGGAATAGACATTATCATCAACACATGATAATGAGCCACCTGATTGCAACTGAACTCTTTAATAACCTCTATTATCATTGTACAACATAGCAAAATATATGTATGGCTATGTGAGTTATACATTTTAAATGTCTCAAATCAATGACATTGAAAAGATACAATATTCTAAATAATTTAGGAGATTTTTTTAGTAGACCTTTTTAAAAAAATAAAGAGGGTCATATACAGTCTAAAATAAGAGACATGTGTGAATGGAGAATCAAAGCCACCATATAACAGGGAGATTCTGTGAGGAAATTAGGTGCAGCTAGAGTTTCTATGAGCCTTGTAATACGTCATGGGCACTTAAGGAATTGAACGCACAGAACCATAGCTCATTATCTCTGAGAATTCATGGACGGCTGGTGAGAAGCCTAAAAAGTGGTAAAGAGCAGATGTAGTAGCAATTTTTTAAAATAACTGTCTCTGGAAATTCCACTACTTGAGAATCTGTTCTAAAAAACAACTGAAGTGCAAACATCAATATTCAAGATGCAGCATCCGTGGATTCATCTTATAAGCAAAACCATTGTGTCCAAGTATGTACAGGGAATTGTGCTGAGTGCAATATGTATGGCAGAGAAGAGAAATCAACCAAACTTTCCTTTAGACACATCTATACATAACTAAGGTCTTCTAAATTAGACTGAGAACACTTGTATGGGGTTCCTGGGAGAGAGTCAAGATGCTCAAACAAGGAATGTGTTATGAGATACTGTTTTCTAGGGGTGCTGAGGTCAGCCTTTCAATACTGGGAGAATCCTGCCCACTAACAAACTCTTACAGATGAGACAAAGAGTCATGCCAGTACAAAAGAACAGATCTGTTTGTACTTCCATTGCTTACTAAATAGAGCACTAAGCTTGGTTTTTATTGTGCATTTACTTTTAGAACCTAGACTCCTGCCTAGACTGAGGTCAAGGAAATACACAGGCAGATGCTCAGATAATTCCACAAATTAACTGCCCCCTCACGGACTAGTCACTCATTTAATATTTATATTTACTGTCCCTTTCACAAATCCTTCTTCGAGTAGATTTGAGATGGAGAGGACATGTTGATTGAACTTAAAAGATCAAGTGTTACTCCAAATCATATAGTAGGGATTGAGTAAAAAAGTTCCAGTCCTTCTTTTTCAGTTTCCTTATTTTGAAAAGTTAAATACATTTTTCTTCTCTGCAGGCTGTACTTTAAAAAGCCCATGACCACAAGAGAAGTGGCAGAGTGCAAGTTGATTTAAAAACTTGGAAAGAATTTTATGTCAAGTGGAAGAATTATTTATCTTCATTTTCATAATGCTCTTGTTTTTAGTTTGAGTTATTTCAAGCAAGTTTGCTCACGCAACTTAGCCCAGCTACTTAGAGCTATTGTAGGATTTGGAGAATACATGAATGTCCTAATTTCATGATATTACGAAACAAAACATTGATGAGGAAAAAACCAGTGATTTAATTCAAAATGAAACGATATATGGACCAGGCAGGAAAAAAACCTCACAAATGTTCTTTAGACTTACAAAGATACCCAAATTCATTAAAAATAAGATAAAAACAAAGTAAAAATATAAGGAATAGAATTTTTCCCCACATATCACAATAGTAAAAATCCAAAATTTGAGAGCACACTTACTTGAGAACTCATGGGAAAAGGGAAACATAGAGATATTTAACTATACCTAAAAAGGTAGAAGGTGCCAAGGCCTTTCAGACTTGATTTTATAGATATGCTCATGCATGAGTAGTATATATTTTCAAGGTAATTCTTGCATCATGGTTATAATAGCCAAAGAACTGAAACAACATTTACATCCATTAAAGAGTACTGATAACATACATTACAGTAGATTCATATAATGGACTATTATATAGTGGTAAAGAAAGAGAGAAAAGAGGTAAAGAATGAGATCAATCTTTAAAACAGATTGGTAAGAGCAAAGTAAGCAATGTGAAAAACAGTTTGTATAATAAGATATATTTCATGTATAAACAAGCAGAAATAAAGCTGTATATTCATTGATAGTGAATGTATATACTTAGAAACTTGTGAGTCTATGAATTTTTTTGCAGGATTCATAAACATTGGAAAGGATACATATCTTAGAAAGGATACATAAACATTACTAGCACTAATTACCTGGACAGGCAGAGAAGCAAGATAGGAAAGCATGCTCAATCATTCTAAGGAAGCATATTTTCAATGAGAGTCACAGGTCATTTTGCTATTTTTCTGTGATAATTGGAAGGCAGGAACTTAGGAAAGTCTTGAATGACTATTACTTCTGAAGTTGTTGGGATTTGGTGTTTTGCTAAGTTCAAACTTAGACTTTTCATTTGTTTCAAAGTGTTTTTAATTTGGCTCATTCATTGCAGGTCTTAAGGTCCTAAATTTCAGCTTTTTATTAGTCTTTCATGCAGTCACCTGACTGTTCTTTGTAGACCAGTGGGTACATAAATGCGTAGGATAGAAACATGCCTTTTTTCCTTGTGGGTGTGTTCAGAAGACCATATTGAATGTCTGCCTTTGCAAGTGTACAAGATTCTGCACGGATTTCTCCTGACTCACCTTTGCATTAAGTGTAATGTGTGTCCTACACATATCCTTATATCACAAAATAGTCCCCTTTCCAACTTCTGATAAATGTTTATCTTTCCCATGACAGTCACTTCTCAGTTTAACTGCTTCCTGCAATATTCTCTTGTAGCACCAACTACTCTTTTCCTTGTTAACACTTGCACCGCTAAAATTATTTCCGTGATTATTCCCTGGCATCCAAACGTAAATTCCAGGAGGTCAGAGAATATGTCTATTTTGATCTTGCTGTATCCTTGAGGGCTCCTCCAATGTAGGTCAGTCCGTCTGTGTTGAGTTAGTGAAATGCTGTTCTACACACACCCCACTTTAACTTTTATTCTTATTCTAAATAACTATTATTTCATCATTAGCTAGCACATCACAATGCATAGACAGAAGATGAGAAAATGCTGTGTGGGCTTGCATTTCAGGCAGACCTGAGTTATTCTTAATTAGCACTGACACTCATTAGTTGTTGGCCCTGAGACAATTTATTCAGTTTTTCAAATCCTCAGCTATTTTATCTATAAAATAGGAAAAAAAGAAGTCTCTGCTAACCCACAGGGTTATTTAATGGATTAATTGAAATCATGAACACAAAGCACTTAGCACAAAGTCTATCCCAGGATGAGAACTCAGGAATGGCCTGTTATTGTTATTATCATCGTTACTGATCTTCAGAGTTGAGTGGTTACCTATGCTCACTTAGCTAAATCCATTGCTCCCAAGTATCATCGTTAAATTCATACCGTTTGGGGTGGAAATGGGAGGGAGGTGGGGAGCATGGGGGGGAGGGGCTTGGATGGGAGAAATAGACAAAAAACTGTACTTGAAAAACAACTAAATAAAAATTTTTTAAAATTCACATGATTCATATTTATTACACAGAAAACTGACATGTTCTTTGGGCCTATGACCCATCTCCCAAATTACCAAAACCAACAGTATTAAGTCTCTATATATGAAGAGTTGGCTGAATCTCATACAGTATCTCAGAGTTATCTAGGACTTGATTGGTGAGTATATCTTAAGATATGTGATTACGAATGAATGTTTTGAATATATAGGTTGAGAATTAAGTCATTCCTCTATAACAGAGCAGTTCCATGTATTTCCTTAATTAAAGTTTAACTATAACATTTCAGAAATAAATATTCAATAGAATTATTCTCCATTAGAGTACATGAAAATGGACTGTTACCTTACTATTAATATTTGCATTGGCTCTTTCCAAGAAATCATAAAAATTATGTCAATAAAAGAGATAAAACTCAACCTTATGGTTTTTGTGAGTCTGTGAATTTTCTTTTCGCAAGCATTCTTGCTCACAAAGCAAGACCTAACCACAACAGCTAATGCATTAGGAGAAGGTTAGTGGAACATAATCAACAAGACAAACAAATGAGCAAAAAACAACCAGAGACATGGAAATAAAGCGCAAACTGACAATGACCAGAGGGGTGAGGGGAGGGTGATAACAGGGAAAAGAAGGGGAAGGGTCAAACAATATGTTCGTGGTCAAGGACAATGGGGTGGGTTGTCTTTGGGAGCAGGGGTTTGATGGGGAAGGGGAGAGCAATGGTAGCAAAAATGGGGACAACCATAATTGAACAACAATAAAAAGAAATATATATATCTAAAAAAAATAGAGGGCTAAACATGGTGATTACAATCAGAGACTAGATTTAGAGCATTTAATCCCAGCTCACCACTCACCACTCTTTAGCTGTGTGGACTTGAACAAGTTTTGTTTGTTGTTGTTTTTTAAAAAAACACCTCTCTGTGCCCCAGCTTCTTTACTGGTAATGTGGAGATAATATGGAGTTCATTGGATTGTTGATTAAATGATGCTAAGCACCTAGAAGACCAATACTGAGATATTACATGCAGGCTGTTATTATTTCATGTGAGAAAAGTATTATCCTTTGTCTTGCTGTAGATCTTATCCAGGTGAACACACCCAAGAATTACAATCAACACCTGAGCATGGTTTTTTCCAACTCCAAGGCTCACATTTGTTTTTGATGTCAATTGTTTCTTATTCTAAAGCATATACTCTTAATGGGGGATAATATTGCTTCAACAAGGGAAAAAAAATTGAGTCTTTGGAGGGAACCAAACATTTTTAGCTATTGCACTTGTGACCTTCTGAAGGGTCATTGTATATCAACTGGTATATATGGCGTATCTGTGGTATTAAAATTTTATGAATGAAAGAAATTTGGGGAAATTGTCTGAAAGAGCTGTTTATGGGGATGATAATTAAGTTGAGAAATCCTGCTTTAACAGTAGAATGGGTGACCTGTATCACAGTCTCCTCCCCCCATGCCTGCAGAAACCACAAATTCAAGGCCAGCTCCCTAAACCTTTACCCCACATGTCCCCACCTTAGTGAGAAAGTCTGGGGTGGGGGCCTGGGAATCTGCATGAGGACTAAGGTCAGTGATGATCCCTATCTGCATTTAAGTTAGAGACTTGTAGTCTGTACTCAGGCGTCTGAACTTCACCAGCTTCCACACACCACATAGAAGAGGACTACCCTGAACACTGCCCCCTGCTGGATGCTCCCCTCTCCCAGGTAACATCCACATGAGGGCGGCAAGCATGAGACTGTGGTCCTGTGACCAGTGCTTTAGTGTTGCTGTTCAGTAAATATGGTGGGTTTCGTTATTTCTGAAAAGGCAAAAGGAAGATCTTGAGAAGTGTGTATTGTGAAGGAATTCATCCATGGAGGAGCAGAGGAAAGATATAAGCAACTGCTTCTGCCCTTTCATTCTATACCAAGCTTGAGTTAAATAAAATCATTTTTATATCCAGCTTTTCAAACAGTGCATTTAAAATTGTTTTAAAAGGTAAGTTCTGTGGAGAAGAACATGATCTATAAAAGAAGAACACCCCAGGGCCAGTGGGTGAAAAATGCAGAGAATTTGCAAACATTGACACGGGGTTGGTGTCCTTTGCCCAGGGACAAGGCAGAACCTGGGGCTCGGGAGCCCGGTTTTAATTCATAGCTGGGCCATAACCAACTGGGAGCCTTGAGCAAGGTCTCAATCTTGTTGTGCCTCAGTTTCCTTGCCAGTGAAGTGAAGAAATTGGACTAGAGGGTTTCTGAATCCCAAAGAGATCTAAATTCAGTTTATTCAAATTAATTATTAAAGGCCATTGGGCAGATATATTTCTGATGGGAGACCTGAGCAAGAAAGGAAGAGGACATTTATTTTAGTAAGCTACAAAATTATCAGCTATTTTTTTATTTGAGTTTTTAGAGATTGACAGAACATAAGAATAGAGTTTCAGAGAACATTGAGGCCATGGGGACAAAAGCCTGTCCTTTTTAATCACTGAAGGCCGGCTGAGGCCACTAGCAGGTAGCAAGGCAGCCTGGGCACATTATTGGGCCAGAGGGATGGAAGGCGTCAGGCTCAACCACCTTGTATGGCAATGCATACATGGTGTGAAGGTTTGGATTGTGTGTGTGTGTGTGTGTGTGTGTGTGTGTGTGTGTGTGTGTGTGTGTGTGTGTGTGTGTGTATTATTTCTTGTGCCCTTGCTGGAGGGCTCAAAATGTTTTTCCACAGTGGCCAAACCAGCTCTCAACCTCCCTGAAGCCAATTCCCACAGTCAACTACACACGCATCCACACCACTCGACCACACATATTTCAGCCCCACGTGTTTAGAAGAACTGTGTTTTCCACAGAGACCAGATATTTTCCCTTATGTGAAGTGCAGAATTATGTAAGTGATCATTCTTGCTTCTGTGCTTTGTCTACCAAGAAGTAGGAGCCAGCATTAGATCCAAGCTTCAGTTCAACAGTGTGGCCCTCCATGCAGTTCATGTATACATTCCGCTGCCTGTGGTCCTCCCTTCCTTGATCCCAGCCTCTTCTGGAGCCACACCCTGAGTCCAAGCCCAGCTGCCCCAGTCCCTGCCAGCTGTAGGAGCATGTAAGAGCTATTCACCCAGATTTCCTTTGGGGTGCTTGCTTGTCATCTTGCTTTGTAACAATACCCTTTTTTTGCTAGGTGCATCTTCTTGCCATTTTTAACCACAATCACCTACTTTATTCTGTTTCTTGCTCTTGCAGTTGGTTTTAGTGATTCATGATTTTTATTTTCTTGTATATTTCCATTTCATAATGTGTATTCTTCTTAGCCACCAAAAATCACTGGTGTAATAAAATGCAGCATAAATCAACCAAATTTCAAAACACCCTTTAACTTTCAAGAAGGAAAATTTCAAATATATATAAAAGTAGAATCCTCATGTACTCAAATTTATAGTCAGCAATTAGTAATTCATGTGTAATTTTGTTTTGTCTGTACCCTAGAACTATACATTTCCAAATTTGTTATTTTGCAACATTTTATTTTTCACAGAACTTCATTTGTAAATATTGTAGTATATGCCTCTAAAAAAGAATTTTCTAAAAATAATTTTAAACAGGCAGTTGAAAATTATTGGATAGAGTGAAAATTATAGGTGGAACTTTGGTTCAAAACTAACTATTGATTCCAGAACTGTGAATAAAAACACAAATATACTCTAAATGAAAAGACAACTTCAAGGTGAAGTACTTGTTCACAAAAATGGATAATGATGGGATTAATAATACCTAAAATCTGGTTTTGTCACACAGTAGAGAAGATTTAACTACCTTAATAGTTAGCATGAAAATAGCTACCTCAAACCACAGTGAGACACCACTATGTACCCAACACAACAACCAAAATTAAAAAGACTGGCAATGCCAAGTGCTGGTGAGGGTATGGAACAGTCCAGACCCTTCTTAGGTTGCTGGTATGAGTGTAAATGATAAAACCACTTTTAAAAAAGACTTGGTAGTTTTCTATAAAGATTAAGCATACCCTATCACCCAACCATTGGACTCTTAGATGTTTCCCCAAGAGAAATAAAACTACACGTTTACTTAAGGAGTTGTTCAAGAGTATTCAGATTACCTTTTCTGTAACCACAACAAAAACCTAGAAACAACCCAAATGTTCAACTGTGGAATAGATAACATATCCACACCATGGAATTCTACTTACTTAAAAAAAGAAAAAAGTACTGATTGGTGTTAAGAAACCACATGATAGTTACTCAGCCATCACTTTGTTGGAATTCATCAAACAGTGTATTAAGATCTATATATTATTTTATAGACTATAAAATAGACCTCAGTAAAAATTATTTTCAAGAGAAAACTGGCTTACCTAGAAAATTTCATTGATCAGGGCTTCCAGTAAAAAGTGAATCTCCTTTCCTCCCACTCTGTGTTTCACTTCCTGCCCAGGTGAGACATTGGTGTTCATGTACCAAGGCTCAGGAAAGGGTCCAGAGCTGTTCCATGTAACTGAGTGAGCATCCAAGATGGAGAAGAAAAGAGAAGGAAAGAGAAGAGGAGGAAGAAAACAAAGAGCAAGAAGCAGAGATTAAGGGCTAAAATAGAATGCCTTCCTGGTACCTCTCAATGTTTAGTAAAATTTACTAAACAGAAAAATCTTTGCAAGTGATTTTGCTATTGTTATTGTTGGTGTGGAAACCAAAGGTGGGGCTAGACTTCACTTTGAGGAAAATAGAATAAGGTAGAACAATGGCTGAACAGTAGAGTCTCAGAGGCAGAGGAACTGGGAGCCTATATACATGCAGACCTAGTACTGGGTTCAAACTTCTAGGGGCTGAGCTCCTCAGGCACAGCGGCTTCTGAGAGCAAATGCTGGTGAGTGTTTCCTAAGTGTACATAGCTTTTCTTTTTTGTTGTTGTTGTACTTTTTTGTGGTCTTAAATTATGATCTTCAATGGTTTTGTTTGTTTGAATGAAGTTCCTCTTCTTTCTCCTTCTTCAAGGAGAAAACATGCTAGATGGGAATAATGCAAATCTTGAGTTCCCTAAATTAATTCCATTATACCAGCAAATATTATAACCAACCAAAGCTGAACTTCTATTACCAGGAATCCTGAATTGACTAAAAAGCTGAGTACCTGGAATAAATGGGTATCTCTATCAATGTCACTAAATCTAAATCAATCAAGTGATAGTATGTAAACTACATAACACCCCATTTTCAGACAGACTCTATGACACAGGTATCCTTGAATGGAGATTTGCTCTATAAAGCACATAAGCAATAGTGAGGGAAGGGACCTCACCAATTCACACTGGCCAAACCAATATGGATTTCACATGACTCTTCTCTTTGGATGCAGAAGATATAATTTGTTGTTTTTCAACTTTACTGAGGTACACATTTGAATGAGTTTGGATATTTGCATACCTGTGATACCATCAACACAAACAAGGTAATGAACATATCCATCACCTTCAAAAATTTTCAGTGTCCCTTTGCTTTACGTGTGTGTGCACACATGGTGTGCAGTAAGAACACAGCATAAGACCAAGCTGTTAAGTGCACTGTTCTCACTTGTTAACTCTATTGGAGAGCAGCTCTCTAGAACTTATTATGTTATGTAACTGTAACTTTATAACCATTGAACAACTCCCCAGTTTGCCTTCCTCCCACCCCCTAGCAACCATCATTATATTCTCTGCTTCTAGGAGTTTGACTATTTTAGAAACTTCATCTAAATGAAATCATATTTGTGTTTTCTTTAAAATTGCCTTTCTTTATTTCTCCTGGCCCTCTTTTATTTTTTAGCTTCTTGTATTCTGATATCATGAGAGAGCTTGGCTTGGGCCTGAATCTCTCATTTGGAGGCATTTACACTCACTTAATTAATTGATCCGGTGAGAGCTACTTAAAAAACAGGATGACTTTCACTTTCCTATTAGATAATTGCGCAGTGCCACAGTGCCACTGGAGTTCATCATTTGCAAGACTATATATTAAGGGGTGGAAATTCACAATGAATGATGATCTATACACGCAGAGCCCACTTATCTTTATATCACTTGAGAACACAAAGAACTGCAAAAAAAAGTCGATAGCCTGTCATTGGTATTTGCTGACCTGCTGGTTAGCTCCTCTTATAAAAGACCCATTTATGATGGTGAGCCCAGGAAACTGTAAGAGTTTTATGCTAGAGGGAGCCTGATAAGCCTTTCATACTTGAACTTAGCATTACTGAAGGGCATATTAACAACAGCAAATCGTGGCCCCAGTGACTTCTTGGCATCTGGGTAAAAAAGAGTGTAAAAGATTTTTTTCAGCACACAAGTGAAAACTGATCAGAGATCATTAAAGGCAAATTCCACCATCACCACTTGCTTTTTTTAAAATTGTGTCTTAAGCTCTTTTCTTGGCATGTTAACCATTAACTAAACGAGTGCATTCCAAATATCAGATAATTGTATTCACACCAAAGAGTCCATTCTTACATAAAACTTAAATGGAAGTCATCTTATGTTTAACAGAAACAGATGTGTATGTAAAATGAGAAGTGGTGAGAGCTGAAAACCTATAAAAATAAAGTCTATTTTTATAGGAAGTAGAAGCAACAGAAAGTCATTTTAGAAGAAATCACCTAATTGATGAGATTCTGGGTGATTTTATTCACTTCTTTGCATTTAACTGAATTGTTCAATTTTCTGCCAATAAATATTTTACTTCCACAATAAGAAAAATATGTTGAAGAATGAGCAGATCACAAGCTTATTTAATGAACATGGACTTAAAGGAATAGAATTTATTGTATGAGTCCGATTTCTGTTCTCATCTGCTTAGGAGGAAGTCTAACATAAACATTTTGAAAATACTCAGCAAGTGGTGAGCTATGGCACCTTTGTGAGCCTCAGCTTCCTAATATATAAAACAGGGGAGATGAGGGTATCAGTCTGATAGTGTTGTGAGAACTGAATGATGAGTGATGGATGATCTGAGAAAAGTCTTCAGCACAAGACCTGACAGTGAACATCCATGAAAGGCTAAGCTAAAACCTGTTTATTCTTCCTGTTTGAGTTTGGAAAACTTTTTATTTTCTACAGAGAGCCAATATCCCAGCAATATTTTTAGGATATAAAAATCCTTTGATGAGAGTTGTATGGGCCTCCTATAAAGAAAAAACATGGATATATACAACAATACAGCACACAGTCCTGTGTAAAAGTTCAGTGATTTCATCTGGTAAGTGCATGTCTCAAAGGGGGTGGTTGGAGGATCCAAAATAAGAGGCTCGCCAACACCAAGGGGTTGGCTGCTCAAACATGAATGGCAGATGCCTGTGCCTTGGGTGTGGGTCTCAGGTCACTGCAGGTCAGCATGGCAGGCAATGAGGAAGAAGGAGAATGTGAAGTAGAGGAGAGTGGGGACAGACTGGCACCTACATCTTTAACCCCAATGACGTGAATGACTTCAGAATGTGCGTGAGACCTTCTCTGGGAAGCTGCACACGCACCCGGCCCAGGCTTACAGAGCTGAAGGGAGGCAGAGCAGCTATCGGCACTGGCCTCTGTGAGTAAGGAAGACCAACAACATGTCACAACACGCAAGGGCTTCAACCACACCTGACGCCTTTCATTGACCTTCAGAGGGTTAAGGTCTGCTGCTTCTCACCCACCTTCTCGACCTTCTGAACATTTCTCTTGTGGCCTTCTCTCACTCAGAAGCACACTGGAAATGGGGTTCTTGGATTCACGCTTCCAGCTTAGCTAAGCTGGCAGTGTACAAAACCACCCCAGAATGTCTATACAGATGCAGGTCTTTGTAGGCACAAAGGCTCATTTTGATTCAAGCTCAGCTGATTTCTATAACCAGTGACTCTGAATTTAATTGTAAAGACTAAAGAAAAAGCTGCTTTTCTTCTTTGGGGGGTAATAATCCCAGACTCTGAATCCTGTACTGAAGGGATCACATCTTTTGAAATCTGTAAGAAGTTCAGCGGAAGAATCACTGGAGTGCAGCTGGTTCTGATTGTTCCCCCACATCAGGGATTCTCAGACCGAATCACGTTGAGGTGACTGACGGACTCACGTTAGGGTTTCTAACCTATAGGTCTGCAGGGTGGACTAAGAATTCGTATTTCCTACCAAGTTCCACTGCCTCCAATAATGGTTAAGAGCCATATCAAGATCACCTAGTGAACTTTCTAAAACTTAGTTAATCGGACCTACTCTACATCATTGACTTGGTATTGTGGCTTGGCATGGAGTGTTCGTTTCTTCTTTTTCAAAAATGTTATAGTTCATTGTGGTATGCACATCTATTTCAAAGTTATAGTATTGGAATTTTCACACAGCTTATTTCCAGAAAGAAAGGAGGCTTCAGTGATCAAATATGCTATGAAACTCAGAATTTAATAATGTTGAGCTGGTTACTAGGCAGGACAAGTCTATAGCTGATACATGGATAGCAGTAGCTGGTGCCAGGCACATGTAAGGCATTTATTAGTAGCAATAATTAATACTAAAAATAGGGCCTTTTAAATCAGAGACCCCAATTCTTTAGTAAATGATCATGGTGACTGAGTAGGGGGTAAAAAAGAAGAGTGTGGTGGAGCTAGAGAGGTTGATAGAAATTTTACCTCAAAAATCAAAATTAAAATTATTAAAAACATTGTTTTTCTTTCATCTTTAACATACTTAAAAACTATACATTAACATATCAAGCCAGAAAATCTTATATGTATTTACTTGGCATTGTTTTCTGATAAAATGATTCGATGGCTTAGTAAGACATCTTTCACATTTGACTTTCATAGTAAGATATAGAAGGTCATTTCTTCAGAAATATTCAAGAGCTTCATCAGTTCCCCCAAGGGCCTTCCTTAATCCTTTGATATTCAAATCTTTTGCTTTTGAAGCACACACCAGTCATGTCTTCTTCATTCATTTCCCTGTATTTGGTTGTTAACTAATGTAACTCTGCCTGATCCTCATTTGCCACTGATTTGTGATTCCAAAAGTTATCCAATCTGATTTTCTCCCACTGCATGAAGCCCTACATATTTTTCAAAATTTGCAAGTTCAACAATACAATGTACAGTGTTTGCATTGCACAAAGGCAATTCTCAGGGAGAGATTGACAGAGGACTCAACCGGTGAGGACAGAGGCTAGGGTTAAGCAAAGAGACTATGTTTAGAGTGGACACTAATTAGTGAATATCTTCATGACTTTGCTTTCTTATGCAAGCCTGTAACATCTGAAACTCGAGGGATGAATTCAAATCATATCAACCTCCTCTATGTAAAATTTCATGGTATGTATGTTTGTACATTGACTTCGTCTGTGTCTTTATTTAGGACCCAGCTCCTATATTTCCGTTCTCTTTCTCAAATAATTATACTTATAATTTATGTCATTTTGCTCTGTTTTTTCTTTCTTCTTTTAAGCAAAAGCACACTTTTTGGAAGGGGTGAGAGTGGAATGAGAGGACTAAGTGAGTGAATGTAACACACTTTACACTCTCTTCCTTCACCTTGTTGTGTGGTGCTACAACATCCAAGGGTTTTGACTGACGGTCTCCACACTGCACTGCCTTTGAACCATAATGCACCATTCACGTTTTATATTTCTAGTTAAACCTTGCGACACTTGGTTCTAGAGCCTGTCTGATCTCTTATCCTCTGCTTCTGTTGTCCAAATATTTACATGGATCTTTACATTATTTAAATGCAACGTAAGTCCAGCTACCAGCAATTGGGATGTACATATCTAAAAGAAATAAAGTACAAAATGACTCACTCTGGCTCTTGTCCAAAAGGCAAGCGAGGAACATTTTAACAAATATATATAATCCTCACAGCTAATTATGATTTTTCTCATTGCAATTTTATTATTTTTTTAAATCCACACTTTCTTTCATCCCTCATGGCAGTTTCATTGTCATTAAAACCACTGCTCTATTGTGTATGTCCTCTATTCATATTTATGAGGTCAAGATCATTCACCACACTAATTGAGTGGTCTGATTGGCTGAATGTCTCACAGTGGTTTAGAGTGATACTGGTTAACAAAAGGCACCAAAGTCTCTGCTGTGATAGGAAGTATAATTATGTAGGACCCTAAACGGGGACTCTAATCATCTGACAATGCCCATTGGACTAGCATAATATTATCTATCATCTATCACGCCACTGTGATTAAGTAGCATTTATTTATTCTTCATGGAAATTATTCCCCATAAATATGTTTCATACCTACCAACTCAATGCAACTTCTTTCTAGATTTTCTAGAAAAAAAATTCTTGTTTATGTTAACATGGAAGTTGGTTGTAAAAATATCTAAAACGACTATCACCAAAACTGGTGAGATATTTTTTTAGAACATACTGGTACACAATGAAAGTGTTGATTTGGATCTAGGTTGTTTTACTGGTGGCTGTGTGAAAAATAGAACTGTTTTTTGTCTTATGGTTCCTTTCTTTAAGTTCCAAGGAGATTCCTGCTTCTACTCCCTCCAATACTCTGGAACCACGTGAATCAGGCACAACATTCAATCTCTGGATTTCCGACATTTATCCATAAAACAGTAGAGGTTGTGGAACAATGGTTCAGAAGCTGTCTTCTAGTTTCAGAACTCTGTGATTTTACATAAATGAATTCCTATCCTACACCATGAATCAGAGTTTTGCCAGGATTCCCTGGCCCGTATGATAGCTTATGCAATGATCATCTAAGCAATGTCTGTGGACTGTAAAAGGGACATACAACCATTTTTAGGAGTGTGAGAAGAACTCATTAGAAATTTACTTATTTATATTTATTTTACTGTTTAATATTTACTTTTAAAATTACATTTAAAATGTCTCTATTATATATTTGTTTTATATTGCCTAAGATTATGAGCACTTGTATGTACCAGAAACTATTCTAAGAGCTATTCTAATAATAGCTCTTAAACTATTCTAATAATTCTAAAATTATTATTATTATTATTATTATCACTACCACTACTACTACTATTATTAAGTCCTAAAAGCAACTCAGTGAGATAGAAGTTCTTACCATATTGATAAGAAAATTGAGACCAATCCTTAAAAAAGAGGTGGGATGTAGTTCGAAATCAAAGGAACACTGTTCTAAGCCTAGAGAAGAGCTTTAGATGACCTCCTAACCTACGGGGGAGGAGGAAAGAGATGGAGGAGAGTATCAGTGGGAAGACAGCCAAGAGTCAGTTTCACCGACAGGTTGAATTTTTTTTGTCTCTGGGCCTTTGTCTCTGGAATCCTAAACTTCTTGCTTTTATTTTAAATATACCACACCTCCTGTAAGACCTATAGGACACCTGACTTTTTTTTTCAATTTATGGTAATTTATATTCACATAACACTAACTGCCCTTTACAATTTCAATTAATTATTGCAGGAACAGACCCAAGCAGGCCCAAAGGTCTACTAGTGGATAGAATGCTCAGTAATGTGAACCTGGGAAACTGAGTTGCGATTCACCTTATGCACTGAGAAATATACCAAATATACCAGGGTTGTTTCTACTTACTTGCACCTAAGAAAAAAAACACGTGTATACTCAGAGTCTCCAGAAACACTGAGAAGGAATGGCAGACTATAAAGCCCCTGTTGAAATGGCAAATAACTTCTCAGAGGACCTGTGCATTTCTTTTTTTAAGTGGTGGGAAATTGAAAGCTGCCACGGAAATCTGCCCTACCCCTGCTTCATGCAGTAGCCATCTGTGCATACTCAATTAATTTGTTTACCCCTATTAAAGGAGCTCATATTCTTTTTGTGTTTTGTGGATATTTTAGGGCTTCAGCTGGTGTTTAAAAAAAAACGAGCCGAGGGATTTATTTATGTGCAATCAAAACCTTGGAACTGCTTTTATCTTAAAACCATTTGGGTCTCTATTTATCCAACTGATTAGTGTCTCTTCTTTCCCTTTCTGTATTTATTCAGGTTGATAGTCTATCATCATTTTTTTGTTTATTATGCCTACCTCTATGTTGCTGCCTTTTTATGATAACAGGAGTGCTTCATTAATCAGATAACATCACTCTCAGGCTCACATACCTCCCAGTGGCTTCTCATCATACTTACTGTAACAATAATGGGCCACAAGAACCTACAGGATCTAACCCTTGACTACCTCTTCAAACTTACTTTTCTTTCCCTTCTTATCTTATTGCAGTCTAGCCACTTTGCTTACCTACATGGAACACAAGCATATACACACCTCAGGGTATTTGCCATTTCTGTCCCTTTTACTGGGACTTGCTCTCCAGATATTGATATGCCTTTCTCTATATAGTCAACATCACTGATGTTCACTGGTCTCCGCATCTCTATTATTTCTGGGTGCACAGAGGCTTCCTGTGACGATAGGTCAACGGCATGTAAACAGAAGGGGCATGTCACTTCCAGGGGTGGGTTTAGTGGAATTTAGCTGTGCTGTTTGACTCCAGCCCTCCAAGCCCCTGTCACATCAGGAAGGCCCCATGTTCCAGATGGTACTACTCCAAGTGGCAGAGTTCTGTTGGCTGGCATTACAGCGCACGGCTACAGAGCCCTCACCAGACCAAGCAGGACATCTGTGTGGGCCAGAAACAAATTCTCCTTTGCTCTTTAAGCCACTCGGGGTTTGTGGTTGTGGGTTACTCCAGCATAACCAAGGGTTTCCTGACTGGATACACCCTATTTACGTCTTTGCTTAAATGTCACATCAGAAAGGTCTCCTTTAACCACACCATCTCTTTCTCTCTGTGTCGTATGTTGGCTTTATTTTTCTTGATCAGATCTATTTTTCTCAATGTAATGGGAGGCCTGTGAAGGTAGCATCTTCCTGTCAAAGTAGGAACTTTGACTTCTTCATTGATATACTAATTGATGTCAAATATAGCCCCTGGGATATAGTAACTTATCAATAGCCAATTATTCATCGTAAAAACTGAAATACTATAGACACATATAATTTAGGAAGTACAGTCTCATGTAATTACTTCCCCCAGAAATAGTTACTATTATTTACCAAATTTTTCTAAGTGTTTATTTATATACTAACTCATGTACGTAATTGCATATTTTGCTTTTTTAACTAAAATGAAAAGTACTCTTCTAAATGAATTATTCTGTAACTTGTCTTCACCTGTAACAATTATTCATAGATGGTTTCTTGTCATTGTTTAAGGATTTCTGACTCTTTTTAACTACTTTGTAGTATTCACCTTCTTAGTAATCATGAGTTTCCCAAGCTTTTTGAAATCTATTATTCATTCATTCCAATCATTGTTAGTTGCCTGCCTGCCTAGCACTGTAGGGTCTACAGGTTTGGTAGTAAGCAAGACAAGGTTCTACACCCAGGGAGTTTACTAAAGTTGCAAGAGACAGATAATAAACACTAATAAGCCAAACTATTTCAGATCATGGTAAGTGCGGTGAGGAAAATAAAAATAAACATGGCAGTGTGATAGACTGGGGACAAAAATGGTCACAGCGGACTTCTCCTAAAGGGACTTTTGAGCTCATCTCAAAGGTAAACAGGAACTAGCTTTACATGTGTTTGGGGGAAGGGAGTTCCAGGAAAAGGTCCTGAGGGGTGAGCATGCCAAGGCAGCGGAAGTGTGGTCTGTAGAAGGAGCATGATACAGAACGAAATCAACAAAGAAGGCTCTGATAGTATGAAACATGTAGTAGGTATTTAAAACGTGAAAGATTATCTGTTAACAGTGATAAATACAGTTTCAAAGGCAAAACTCTACCTATGCAGAATGAGAGAAATATCCCATTTCAGTCTCTCCTTATAGCATTCCATAAGATCTACTAAACTGAAGGGCAGATTAAAGCTTTAGAATGTTTCAGTTCTTTTATAAGGCACCGTTAGGATGGCCATAAAATGTCTTGCCCTTAAAAATACTTTCTACAGCTCGGCAGTATGTCTAAGATAACTTTAAATGTTAATGAAATGTTTTATAACTCCACTGTTTTCAAGGCTGTTAGTAGTTTTAAGAAACATCTTAAATGCCATCACATAAAAAAAAAGAATCTAACTTAAGATAAACTTACACAGAGAAAATATGTTACAGAAGACCTGGTATATGACTTAAATTCAATTATTATTTTCTTCTGAGAAGAAAACAGGATTGCTTCTGTGTGGCTTCTAGGAGGTTTTTGGAAAGATCTATTCCTTTCTAAATGAAAACCTATCAGTGGGAATAAAACTCTTTATAGCCTGTAATTCAGAGGTGAACTTTTATGAAACCCTTTGGCATTGTGGATATATGTCCAATGAAATCACATACCACTGAAAGATCTAGGCTATTTTGTTCCTGGTGACCCATTAGGGTAAACTTGGGGGCAGGAGAATCTATATTTCCTGACATACCCCTCCATTCAACTTTACTCAGGTAAGGAGAGCATGTAGTTCTTACACACACCATTTTTTCCCCCTTTTGCTAATTATTTTCTAAGGTGCTTTTTAATTCACATTGGTGACAACATTCTGAAGTGACACTAAAGGAACAGCCAGGGGAGAAGTTCCAGGAATAGCAGCCACAGGAAGAAACAACACTTACTTTAAATTTATAAAGACCCCTCTTTTCTCCATGAAGTTTCATGTGGATTTTCCCTGTTTAATTGACTTTCTTCAGCACACTTTACATCTTTCACACTGGGAGATATACGGGAGTTAAATCAGAGCAGCATGACAGTATTTTTTGTCAGCGCTGGGAAAGCAAGCTGCTTCTTTCAATTATACAACTCCTCTCCCGCTGGGGCCACACACACTCTCAAGTTCAAATTCAAGTTCAATAAATGTTGTTCTCCTTCCCCAGAGGCGATTCTGACCAAGAACCCCGATTTCCCTTTTAGTTTGGTTTGGTTTTGCTGCCACCACTGAAGTCATGAAGGCGACATTCTCTGAAGGTAATCATTACTGGCCAGCATGGGCTGTGATGTTAAAACCAAGGAAAGGCCTTTTCAATCATGGCCCGTGCATTGCAACCCAAGCCCCGGCTGTAGAACACGAGAGAACAAGGTGTAAATCAGTTTAAGAACACAGTTCTGCATTCAAGGCATTGTGGTTTACGGCTCCCAAATGACCTCCATCTATCTTCCTTAGCCGTGGAAGTGTATAATTGAACTAAAGAGAGCCCTGAGTAATGAGGTGGAGAGTGGCAGCTCCATTGCTGGGCCTTAATAGTGTCACTGTCGCTCGGGTTTTTTTTAATCCCCTAAAATGTAACAAAATAGTCTAGTAGTCCCAATTCTTCGGGGTGACACTTGCTGAGAGTCTATATTTTAAAATACAAATAGTTTTTTTATGAACCACAAGAAAAAAACCAGCAAACTATAAATCTCTCTCTGCAAGGGAGTTCCCCAAATACAATTATATAAGCCATTCTCTGCTGGATCCGAAACTAATATGAATACCTGCAATAAGAATACCTGCAAAATACCTGCATTTTTCGTTTGGTAGGGAAATAATTTTTAAGCTTTTATTTTTTCTTGTGCAACAAGCAGCTGCTTTTTCAGTCTCCAAAGGGACCAGGGAGTGACGGTGTTCTCACAGTGCGCTGCGGGCTACAGCCAGGAGACACACATTATTCCAACATTTCTTTTCTTTTCTTCCTCTTTATATTTTTTTATTTGGTTTGATCAGTGAAACTCAGAAAATATTGCTTTTAGAAATTTTTTTCCAGAGGAGCAGTTCACTTGCAAATGAGTATTTTTTTTTCTTTTGAGAATATAGAGTTTACACGCATTTATCAGGCCTCAACCATCTGCAAATTGCCCTATGAGGATGTTAGCAGAGCATAAATACTGAACAAAGACATAACTACCTCCTCATGGAATTCCCTGGGAAGACAGTATTGGCTGAACATTAAGAATAAGCTTATTAACACAGTCCTTTAATGTGAGTAACTAGGACCACAGGGATGGTTCCAGGAGCTCTGAAATTTCTCTTTCCAACAACTAGGCCCAAAGAGTTAAAAACAACATAACCTGCTTGCTGACTGTACCTGAAATCTCATCACTAGGATTCAGTCCTATGGCACAAGATATCTCTGGCTCACATGCAAATCTCGCTAAGAGGAGTAAGTTATTAAATAATAGTAATAAAAACAACTAACTCTTGCTGATAGTTTTTACAGCATTGAGGAGAGTTCTAAGTACCTTATAATATTTATCTTATTTAGTTCTCAAAACAAGCTATTAATGGTTTCCATTTTACATTGCAAAGACGGAAGCAAAGACAAAGAAGTGAATTTGCCCAAGGTTACAGCTAATACAAGACAGAGCCAAGGCTGTCTAACATCAAAGCCCTTGACTTTAACCACTGTATTAATGTGAACAAGTTTTCAGATCCATTAGTGGGAAGATGGAAGGAGCATTGGGAGGGATGGCAGAGGAAGAGTTCGGACCATGCAGAACCTTTCTCTGGAACTCACAGCTCGCGCTGGGACCAATGGGGGCTGGGGGTGGTCTTTTGCTACACACCATAACATCACCAAGTTCTCCATTTAAAACCAATGCCATGTCCTTTATGCCATTAGTGTGTCACAAAAACGTGGCAAGGTCAAAATTATTTTAATAATATATATGTCATTTGATGTATTTTGCTTTGTTAACATTTGCAGTAACAGTACAAAAGCAAACAGTGCGTAGAATGGCTGGCAACTCAATGCAGATTAAGGCCACGGCAACACGTATTGAATTCTTCTCCGGCTCACATTTTCATTAAAAATATGCCAGTTTCAAGGAGGAATGACCTTGATAAAGTAGTAAAGGTTATTAATTTTATTAAATATTGGCCCTAAATCCATGTGATTTTAAAATAGTCTTTGTGATAAAGTAGGATGTATGCACAAAGCTAGTCTGCTGAACACCACGGTATGACTGTTGCCACAAGAAAAAGAATCTTCATGTAATTGTTTGAGTTACAAGTCAAACTGGTCACAGCCTTCATGGAATATTATTTTTTTACTTGGAAAAGAGATTGACAGACAAACTTAGGTATTTGGACATTATCTAAAATTAGGCCACCTATCCAAGGAAAACAGCTGACAAGATTCTATGCCAAAGATCCAATCAAATAGTTTAAGAGAAAATTAGAATGTTGGGAAACCTGTATTGTCCATCATCAGCTTCTCAGCTTCCTGAAACTTGAAGGCAATTCTGATGAGCTCAGGAGTTGTATTAACAAATGTGACTTATCGGTGTCCTATGGTGAGACGTACCACCAGAAGATCTGCATAACACGGCAAACCAATTTTTCTCTGGGTGACCCGTGTATGGTGTTACATGAATGATGGTACAGAATTACAACAGTGGTAACAGAGTATGAGAAGTTCACTGATATAATTAGAGAGTCCACATTGCAACTAACCTTTAAGGAATGGTCACCTGCTCGGTTTGACTAAGGCATCAGAAAAGAAATCTACAGATATCTGGAAAAAAACTATTCAACTGCTCTTCCCTTTCATCATGAGGCTTCATTTTCCTCATATACTTCCACCAAGACAATATAGTTCAACATATCACAGAAACAGATAGAACATTGTCTATTAGCATTTAAGAGTTTTTTAAAAATGTAAAACAATGCTGTTTCTCTCAATTTAGTGTAAATATATAATTACAGATTGTATATCTTATGTTAATATGTACTGGTTTATTGTTTTAAATAGATTAATAATTAAATATTTTTTAACTTCCTGTTTTAATTTTGAACACAGTAAATACTAATAGAGTTAACCTATATAAAAGTCATTTGAAGTCTTCAATATTTTTTAAAGAGTATAAAGGGATCTGGAGACCAGAAAGTTTGAGAATCCCTGGAGAATCTTTTAGAAGGAATTTGACTATGACAATGGAAATTCCAACTGACAGTGGTTTCATGGGTAGAATACACTACTCTCTGTGAAGAGTTTTAGCCAACTCTTGGAGTTAGAGGAAACAGTCTTTCATACACGATATTGTTATAGTTTTTTGAGAAGTTGTTATGTTCCAGAACTTTATGCTATTTTATTTAACCTTCAAAAAAATTCATGAAGTAGGTATTCTTTTCATCCTTATCATATTATATATGTGTGTGTGTGTGTGTGTGTGTGTGTGTGTATGAAAACACAAACTGGAAAAGCTTAAGTAAATAGTCCTCAATCACTAGTTCCTGGTGAAACCAAGTGTGCTGGTCTCCAGAGACTAAACACAAAAACACAGATTTTTTTCCACTGAACTTACACGAGATTTCAGTTAGTGGTGGAACAGATATTAAATCGCAGTTTGTTCCTGATCCCTGCTTCAGCACCGCAGTCCTTCTCATGCGAGCAGCGATTTATCAGCCTAATTCCCACTATTACACACAAGAGGATTCTAGCGGATTTGATATTCTTTGAAATAAGACATCTCGTGTCTTATGGAGACGACAGGTCCTGTTAATTTGACTTCTTTCTAAACCTTCCCATCATACTTCTGATCCTGGCAGAACTATCATCTTTGGAAGGAATTTGTGTCTTAGGATCCTGAATATAAATAAACGCACAAAATGGGCTTTGGTCTTTTTAGTTGGTTTGCATTTCTCTTGTTCATTGGTTCATTCATGCATTCAGCAAATAAATATTGAGTGGCTTCTATGTGACAAACATTATCTAAATGTAGACGATATGGATACAGTCTTGAAATATTTTTAAATAAGTGGGATAAAAATAATATTTTGTCCAAAAAAGTCACTTCCAAGAACAGTTCCCCAGCCATTTAACCACACAACCCCGGTGTAGCCTTCAACCAAGTAATAACCTATATATCTACATCAGCTATACTTGAACGGTCTCTTTCCGCACTCTGCTCTCTACAAATACTAGGCAAAATGGACAGCAAAGGAGAGGAAGTGATCCTTCTCAAGGACACAGCTATGTCTGCAAGCTGTTTATTACAGCAATCTTCTCTAAGAGCGAGATATGTCAAAAATGACGAGTAGCTTATAAATCTAACAATAGAAAAATGCTCAAGTAAATTATGGTGCATTGCCTAGATCAACTTTTATACCACAAAGCAATTACAAATAGTAATTATAACTTCTGACAATGTTATTTAAAATATTTAAGAGATAATGCAAATATCACGTGTAGTTAAGTTGTATTACTATTAGGTGGTAAACTGTATATTATTTTCTGTACTGCTAAATGTTTAATGTAGTTCAGAATACAAAAGAGAATAGCCAATGAACTGAAAGGCAGATGCAGTCTTTTAAAGTTCTATTGTCTTGAGAATGCACCCTACAATTTCCATCCCATGGTGACTGTCTTCACGCGAGCCTTCGTATTTCTTTCCTAGGTTACTCTAGCAGTAGTACCTTTATTCACACAAATGTTCAACACCAATTGGGTAGGCCCAGGATATATAGAAATGAAAGACTTAAACCTGCCCCAAATGTTACTTCTTAATTAAGTCTCCTGGTCTCTGGCCTCTCCATTGCTTCTTAGGAATGACTTTTCTAAATTATTACTTTGATCATTTTAAAAATCCTTCAGAGGTTAGCTACTGCCTCTGGAGAAAGTCCAAAGTCCTCAGTGTAATATACAACACCCTTCTCATATGAGTTTTATTTGATTTTTTAGTTATATCGGTTGCCACTGCTCTTCACACCAATCTAAGCACCACTTCTGCTAAACCTATTTAATGAGGACTGTTCGTAATGACTCACCACCACCTTCTCACTTCTGCATGGGAGACTGTTCATTTTCACCCAGAGAAGCCTTTCAAGCCCTTCCTTACCTGGTCAACTGTACCTCAGGCTAAGTCTTCTCTGAAGCCTCCCTCCCTCCTAGAATGGGTCAGGTGCCTCTCTACTCCAAGTATTCTTGTCATTAGTAAACCTGTGCTTAACAATGTCATAATGTTTATTACTTTGCACAGCATTTGTCTACTATTCAATGATCATCTTTGGGACAGATATAGTATTCCTTGTGTCAGACTAGTGGCTATACACAAGGATTTGAGAGCCAAAGAGCTTAGCTTTATATCCCAATTACACTATTTGGTTACTTTAAAAATAATTGAGTTACTATGTGTGATGAAAGGAGATAATATAGCTATGGTATTTAGCATATGGTGATCACTAAATACATTTAAGCTATTATTATTTTTATTATCTTTTATTTCTTTATCCTAACTGTTCCTGCCAAGAGGTCAATGAGCAAATGATGAATAAAAACATGAATGAAAGGAAGTAGCATCCTAATTAAGGGCTGATTACTTTTGATATGGACCGTTCAGCTGGTGCCTTTGTGCTTTGAAAAATACCTGGAAAGGGCATCCCAGTGAGAAGGAGCTACTGAGCAGCAAAAGGCCATAGAAGAGGAAGAGAGGGTGATCAAGGGAAATGGAAACTGGGTGAGGGCTCACAAGTTGAGGTGGAAGGAAAAGAAGACCAGAGAAAAGATCACTGGAAGGTAAATTAGACTCTTGAAAGTTGTTAATGACAGCGCTGTCATGCCCTACATGCAGTAGAACTCTGTAGAGCTGTCTGTAGAGCGCTCCTTGCCACCCTCTTTCTTCTTCCAGGAAATGTCTTTCTCTGCTCTGATGAAGTTGAGTGGTGTGAGGTGGGTTCTTGACCCAAGCTGGGTACGTGACTCCCAGGCTGTGCCATGTAAAACCCATGGCTATGTGGATCACTGGGCTCATAAATTCTGAAGAAGTAATTAACAGCACCATTTTGAGAAAAAAGACAGGAGAATAAGGTGACTATGAGATTCATGACACTATTTCTTGTGGTTTCTGAGATTCAGATGTTTCCATGCTCTCTCTCACCTATCAGCAGTCCATGAAATGAGTAACCTAGTAGCCTTCCATTGACCTCTTTCTGCTTATACTAGTTTAATTTAGATTTCTATCATGCTCAAAAGAGTCATCACTGAACTTGGCTCCATTTACCACTGTATGCCTCTATGAACCTTGTGTGTTACTCATTCTAAAGCACTGTCTATGCCTGTTCACATGCTTTTTCCTTTTCCTAAATTGCTCTTTCATTGAAAAATACTTTTTATTTCTGTCAAAACCCTTTTATTTCTCAGGCCCTTAGTTAAATACCACCTATTCAACTTACCTTCCTCTGGTTTGCCCACCCCGTCTAGCATACCCTGTTTTGCTGTATATTGCTTTTTTCTTTCATCCATGTGCTATGGTTCTTTTACCACCTGTCTTTCTCAGTAGATTGTATTTCCCCCATGGAAAGGCCAACATCTCTGTTTGAGACTTAGTGCTTCAGTCACAGCACTTGGTTGGCCTCAGTAAAGACTCATGGAATGAGTGATTCCACTGAGAGTGTTCCTCAAAAGAATTTGTCATTGGTGCCTCTCTAAACTTGCAGGGTGAGCATCTTCTACTCATGATATTTGTTCTTGTAATTGACAGTGTCACCAGTCGTTGTGTTAATGTCTTGTTTTTCTGACTTACTTCAGTCTTAACCTGTATAGAGAAAACTATTTCATTATAAAAATATTTCATCTCAGAGCCATATGCTCCATTTACTAAAGTAACACTTTATTTGAATAATGTGATTTTTCCTATCTCTTGTTTCTTTTGTTATTATCAACTCTTCCATTTACATTATTCTAAGTGCTTTTTTAAAATTTATTCAATCTGGGCATTATATTTATTTCAGTTAAATATATGTAAAATCAATACATGGATTTTCTGGTATCTGTTCTATTGTACTTTGTATTTTATGCCACAAAAGCAGACAATGGGAGGTTGGGTGAAGAAGATAGAGCCATACACTATACATATTATCTTAACAGAGCAGTTTACAATCAATAAAGATATAATGTTCTCATTACAATAAAGCTACACTGAAAATCAGTCATAAATTTTGGGTCAAAAGAACCAAAAATATAGCTTAGAAAGATTCATTGAGACTTTGAGAATGGAAGACACTTAAGTATCAGACAGACCTGAGTTCAAATCTCAGTTCCTCACTTACTAGTTATATGACCTTGTAAAACTGATTATGAATCTTCATAAGTAAATTTAGTCTTGAAGCAAAGTCTGAGTACCTGAGATAAATTAAGTATCTCAGGTAATTTGACTGCATGAAAGTTAAATATAAGTATCAAAAGCCCCATTGATTAATAAATAAGGGAAATATAAAATTTGTGTCTGATATCATATTAGGTATATATTTTGTTTTTAAATTGCATTAATATGTTAAAAGTGAACAAACAGCACAATAAACAATTTACAAACATAACCTTTTATAACCTAATTCAATAGTGCTCAAAAGAGACACAGAATTTACCGTTAAAATTGATAATGTTTCAGCCTTTTCCCACAACTTTGACCTGAACCTTTGGCACTTGATATCATCCCTACTATACTATAGTATCTGTAGTATCTGATTTATGGCAATCATATCTATATTTTGTAATATAAAATGATTACTTTTTGGTGTTCTTCAAAAATACCATCCCTTTGTGTGGCTAGGGCACCTGAAATTGTTTGAAACTCTATCTTATTGGAGCATATTCTAGCTGTTGTTCATCTATTTCACTTCCTAAAGATCTGTGGAGTGTTTTGCAAGAATTTCCCCAACACTAATGGGAATCAAAATGGTGGGAAAATTGGAACTTGGCCAAGGTTTCTTTTCAAGCCTTCTGATTCTGAATTCAATTTTGTTTCCTCCTGTAGGAGCTCCAGAGAAAGATCTAGGGAGGAACTGGTGCAGATCCACTGCCTTCTGGGCAACCTCAGATCCTAGTTGTGATGGCTTGATTCATAGCCAGGTAAGCATTAAAAATGATAATGTCCGCTGAAATAGAGAACAAGTGGGCAGTGACCAGAGGGGAGAGGGAAGGGAATTTAAGGGGAAAAAGGGGGAGGGATTTTGAGGAACAAGTATGAAAGACACAGAGATGAGGACTGGGGGGGGGGGGGAATGGGAGGGAGGGGGGAGACCGGGCGGGGGTGTGGGGTGGGATGGGAGAAATAGATAAAAAAAAATGTACTTGAAAAGTAACTAAATAAAATTTAATATTAAAAAAATGATAATGTCATAATACAGTGCAAACTGAAGGGAAAATTCTGTTGCAAACACTGAAGAGACAAACTGATGCCTTTTGGGTGAGAAGTTGCCTATTTTAAGAAACCTGAAGTCATGCTTCAGGAGTGCAGGAATGATGCATTGCAAAACCTGGGAGAACAGAGAAATATGCAAGGCAGGAATTGTTCTTCTGAGTGAGTTATATGGAATAAATAGGTATTCTTTCATTTTATTTTTTTAAACATATAATCTTTTAAATTTTTATTTAATTTTATTTTTTAAATATATAATCTGGGTAGGGATTCTTCAAGAGAGCAAAACGAACATTGGTGTATCTAAAGGATTATGAAAACAAGTACAGGGGCAAGCAGACACTTGTCAATAAATACTCAAGTGCTTCAGGAATTCCCGCTCTGGAGGTGTGCTACAAACTTTTCATTATAACCAGAGTCCTTTCTTCAAGTCAAATTACAAGAGAAGATTCATCCAATCACAGCTATTCTACTTGAATTGAGAGTGAGAAAACCCAAAGCTCCCGAGATGGTTGATTTTTATGTGTCGACTTAACTTATGTGTCAACTTGACCCACATGTCAACTTGACCCATAGAGTACCCAGATGGTTGGCTAAACATTATTTCTGGGTATGTCTGCAAAGGTGTTTCTCGATGAGAGTAAAATTTGGATTGGTAAACTGAATAAAGCAAATTGCTCTCCTAAATATGAGTGGGCCTTATCTAACCCACTGAAAGCCTGCGTAGAACAAAAACAGTGAAGTAAAAGAGAATTTCCTCTCTCCTTGCCTGACTGTCTTCAAACTGAAGATGAGTTGTCATCTCCTGCCTTCAGTTTCAGACTCAGACTGGAATGTGGGCCATCAACTCTCTAGGTTTTCAGATCTTCAGACTCAGATGGAAACCATGTCCTTGGCTTTCCTGAGTCTCCAGCTTGCTGACTGCAAATCCTTGGACTTCTCAGCTTCCATAACCATGTGAGCTAATTCCTTATAATAAATCATTATCCTATTGGTTATGTTTCTCTGGAGAACCAAGACAAATACATTGCTCTAATCTCCTTCCCAGTTTCCTCCCCATTCATCCTCTCCAAAAGCTAGTATGAATGTATTTAGGCAGATTTCTGGATGGAGGCTCTAGCCAAACAAATGTGATAAATTCCTAGAATATATACCAGCCCTTCATGTCAGAGCAGCCTCTGGCATGAGGATTACCCTAGGATTTACTGATCTTGGCTCATCTATCTTCCTGGATTGTCTTTGACTGCCTGTCAACCCTGGAAATTATTTACCTCCCCAGAGTTTACACTAATCCCTAGTTTTCTTCCTTTCATTGCCACACTGCTTATTCACCTGTCAAATGGCAACTATATATCTTTTAGTTCCAAGGAGTCTACTTGCTTTGAACCTCCTGTGTAGATTACAGGGTCTGAGCATCTTAATTTCTGAAAATTCCACAGACTCCTTTTAACCACTGGTGAAATCTAATCACAGCTTTTCAATTTTGTCTGTCCTTTCTGTTTCTTTAAATCTGAACCTATCACTGAATAAACACAAGGAAAGAGATGAGTCTACAGCATTATTTTCCCAGTATTACTCTCTAAGAATATATCTAGATTGGCCCTACAAAGTCCAGAATCAAAAGGTATAGAGGAAAAATGCCCTACTTTTTGGGGTAATATTAGTGAGTGGAAGGGGAAGGTTAGACCCTGTTATCAAGCCAGAACCTTGGACATCAATCTGACTCTCCCACTACCTCTTGCAGGATGTTGTCAGTTCTACCTGCTAAATACATTTCCAATTCCTCTACTTTTTTCTATTCCCATTGCCACTGCAGTGTAGTCACATCTTGCTTAAGGATTAGGCTCTAAGATGTAAGTCATGTACATATATGATTATCTCTGAGAATCCCACAGGAAGATGGTTCAGTGGAGACAGACATGCAGTTTCTAAGAAAACCCAACAGTTAGTTTTCTCTCTTATGTTGGAACAAATTTCTGTTTCTTCAGTTGAGCACTAAATAAAGACATTGATTTGTATTTAAGGGACATATTGGGTGAAAATATATACATATGTGAGCACTAGAATAACATCTATCATGATGAGATGCCTGTACCATGGGACGCACAGAGAGCGATGGAACGAGAGTGTCATAGCTCCCGTTGGGGGCTTTCTCTGGGACACACATTCCTTTCATTAACATCATTTAAAGTGTTGTTTCTTTATGTCTTTTTCTTTCTCCAATTCCTTCCTCTCACTTTGTCACTTAAATCATATAATTGAATTCCAATAAACAGATGACAAAACTCCTCTGTGCTTATTTTAGGGTACCAAGATCTCTTGTCTGAATTATAATGACAGTCTTCTAACTAGACTTTCATCCTCCAACATTAATCTTCTCCAATCCATTAACTACATTGTAGCAGAATGACAGCTCAAATGCACAGATTTAATCATGACTCCCACCTTCGTTTCCCTGTGTAAAATCTTTCAACTGCTCCCCATCGTCCTCAGGATTAATCTAAAATTTTTGGAATGACACAGGAGCTCATCACAGTCTTCTCCCTGTTCTCAGCATGCCTCTTCTCTCACCAGCGTTGTTTATATAAACGTCCAGTGACAGTGAACTCTTTGCATTCACTAAAATGGCAATACTTTCCCTTGCCCTCGGGCCTTTGCACATGCCCTTTGCTTCCACCTCTGCCTGGCTAACTTCTCTTTGTCCCTAAGATATCAGTTTAGACACCATCTCCAGAGGAACCTTCCTTGCATATCTGCAGCATGGCCGCTTCCCCTTATATTTCTAACCCACAGCTGGCAGTTTAAGGTCCCTAGTTAAGTCAATTACCCCATTTAAAATAATTACTCTATATGTTTAACACTCTAAGGAAAACAAAAGACTTGGAAACAATTTGGTTCCATGGGACCATGCTGTTGATTTACTTTCTTGAAATAGCAGCTAGTTTAAAGCTCAACAATAACAATAATAATAATTATTATGGTAACAACATCAATAAGAATAAACATTGATGCTTATCATATATATACCAGACATTTTTATAAGATATGTATATTTGCATATAATAAATATATTTTCATATATTCTTCTAATACGACAGAATTGGTATTACATTCTCACCTAACATGTAAAAAGCCTGGGTCACAAAGAGACAAATTAGCCTCTTTGGTGAACACAGAGAAACATGCATACTGCTTTTTAGTAATCCCAGCAGAGCCAGTCTTTCTTCTGGTGTTAGAACAAACTGGAAATACCAGGACCTAAACCTAAAAAGTCTGATTCAGGAACTTCCTAACCTATGTGCATACACTCAGCTTCCCTCGTTGCCTTGAAAAGGAAAGGCGTTTTTTAAAGCCTTAACCCACAAGCGTGAATCAACTGCTTCATATGCTTCCCCCCATCATTACTGTTTATCATAACCAGGGCCCCTTTACCTCAACAGTCTCTGTTTTAAAAAAAAATTGTTGAATTCCACCCACGAACCATGTTAACATTACCCTGGACTCCCCTGATCCAGGCATTATACTGTTTGTATTCATTAAGAGTGATTAGGGTTTTTGTAAAATATATTTATCACCAGTTTGCTTTCATAGCTGAGGTTTATTCTGCTATCAGCAGGATTCCTGGCCTCCTTTGGAAGTTTTCAAAATGAAAATCCAAGAACACAAATGATTTCTGGCAGCGAGAAGTCCCTAATTTAGTGTGTGGGTTCCAGCAAGATGAGAGGAGCTGTATTTTAGAATAAAATGATTAGATAACCCTGAATTAAAACTATGGTGTACTCATCACATTCTTTTCTTGAATTCATGTGCAATGTAAATGTGCTCCACATGATTCAATTATAGCTTAAATTCCTGATTGCCAAAGCTAATCAAATAATAAGAGTCTAATATGCCAGTCATATTTACAAAAGTTGTGCAGAGCCATTGACCCTGGAAAGGGCATCTTACCTCTAATTGTGCATTATGGACATTGTGGCCCCTGCAAATCAGAAAGAATAATCATTAAAATGCTGAAATAAGATTATGAGTTCAGTGAAAGGTAGGGGCTCTTTATTATATTTTATTAGCATTAAAGGAAGACAAGGATCATAAATGGGGACAAATTATAGCATCTTTTTCTGGTCTGCTGTGTGGCTCCAACCTTAGGACCCTTACTTACTGTGATGACCAAATGTCTATAATCCCTTGATCATCTAAACAATCTCATTAGGGAGTAAGGTGTCATGTGTTCCTCTCTGGATTTTTCTGTTGAAGTGAGGAGAAGACTTTAGCTTAAGAAGAATGTGATATGCATATCCATGACCTTTTCAATTTCATGCCTCTACACACTCCCCACATTGGCTGGAAACAATGAGTATTCTCCAGAATTTGAGATGTGCCCTCCATGTGCAAGGACACGAGGCTGGTACTAATCAGAATGTCTCGTTAGCTATTTCTTTTCAGCGCTCTGCCACCAAACATGCCTCAAGGAAAATAGAAATCTGGCAGCAAACTGTCACCTTCTGGAGCCTGCCTAATTCTCTGCTTGGGTTTGTGTACGAAGAAAGACACTTTATCACTTTTCTCAGAAGTGTGGTCTGCCTTTGGCTTGTACTTCTTTATTAGAGGAAACTTTCTTTGTCTCACTTTGATTTTTTTTGTGACTTTAGATTCAAAAAGAAAAAAAAAATTCTAAAATTTAGAACTCCTCACTCCCCCTACCACGACATAAATCTTTCCCATCTTTCAGATTTGTCTGAAATCTTGCCTCTCTATCCCCTAAGCCCCCGACTGTTATAAACTCCCATCAGCCTGCTGTTGTTTGTACTCTGTTAGATCCTTACTCAGTCTTCATGGGTTGGTATCCTTTTGCTTTTTAATCTAGACCATGGGGTCCTTTAGGGCAAAGACTGTTTTATATGTTTAGACATCCTCACAGTTTCTAATCTCAGCATTTTACATATCACAGGCACCTGGTTATTATTATCTTCAATCCTTAATTTATCAGGAAGAGCCACAGGCTAACAGTAAATATAAGCTCCAAATTAAGAGTCAGTGTGCCTTAGATCAGTGCACACCTGACTGTATACATCCCTCACTTGGGGAAGTTGTAAATATGTGGCTTCTGGTTCCTAGAACTGCAGTGGTGCCTGGGATTCTGCATTTGTAACTGCCAGGGGATGCTAATGCCTTCAGTTTAGAAATCTCACTTTGAGGAGCAAGATCACAGACATGAAGAAAACTAGACATGAATAAATCATTGGGAAAGTATTTCTTTGTTTTTGATGCTTTTGCAGAGCCAGACGTCGATCACACTTCTGGTTGATGTGACTCTATCCAGGTTAGAGACTTTCAGAAATATTCAATAACCAATTAACGGTCTTCTAGACAATAATAACAGCTAGTGTGCCAGGGTAATCACTGAAGTACTAATTTGCATCTATTTCCCTTTATTTCTCATTCATTTGTTCTGAGCAAGTCGTCAAGCCCATTCAAATTCTTTGCTTCAGACATGCAAAGGCCGCTAAAGACAACCTCTTTTCCTGTCTCTTTTGAAATATGAGTGATTGAAAAGATCATACTAGGCACTCTTTAGGAAGAGGAGGAGAGAAAAATGGTGAAACAAAGAAACAAGGGGAAAATATGTCCCCAGACACAGAAAGGAGAGGGAAATTAGTGCATTTCATCGATTTAAGAACTCCTTGGGAAGTGTGCAGGACACCTGTGAGGAGCATGAGGCAGGCTGGGCACTGGGTCCTGGGCTCCCACTGTGGGTGGCGTGGAAGCCACAGATTCCTGAGAATATCTGGGCTCCAGAAATGAGCATCTCAATAGCATCAGTCCTGGGTGGGTTGATGTCTGGAAGGGTCACCAGTGCTATGGCACTATACAACCCCTCACTTCCCCTCCACCACCACCACCACACAGACTTCGTGCATCAGTTTAAAATGCAAAAGACAGGAAAGGGAAGAGAAATCCCAATAATAATTTGGGATAAATTTCCTTTCTACCCAGCAGGTGGAGTTTGGAACTGGGTTTGATCTGGCTTTAAAAGAATCAATCAAGGAGATATTTCTTCTTTAACTGTGTGTGTGTAGTGAGATTCATACTGGATGAAACATCTATTAAGTGATGATTTAAAGATGAAATTAAATCATGTCACCACACACACACACACACAACTTCCCCAACTCTCAACCCACCAATGGCTTCCTATCCCACTTAGAATAAAATCCAAATTCCTCTCCATAAACTAACCACTCTGAGGTATAATAACTAGCACTGCCCAGGATCGCAGCCACTGGCTATATGTGGCTACTGAGGACTTGAAACATGGCTGATCTAAAGTAAGAGGTACTGTAAGAAGAAAATGCCTGCCAGGTATCTAAATGTATGGAATTTGCATATTTTACTTCATATATACTCATATTTTATTCAATAAGTGTTCTCCTTTACCCCTCTACCTTTCTGTAACATGAAGAAACAAAGTGATCTTATTAACTAATCGCTTTTCTTCTGCATTCTAATAGATCTAAAAAAAAATCAGTTGATTTCCTAAAGAATACTCTTCCTGCCACCCTTAATATAAATGCAAGGGTTGATATTTTTATCTTACAAAATTGTTTACTTACAGAAACAGAAGAGAATTTGCAAATAAACCTGTTCAATGGAAATTTTTCAGAAGGAAAATGTGAAGCTCAGGCTAGACACAAAACCAATGGCAAATCAAGAACGTGAACCCAGAGTTTCTGATTCCCAGCGCATACCATATTCCACATGTCCTCCTCCCATGTGAAGAGAAAAAACACTGCTCTATCCCACTGGTGTCTGACGGACCATCTAAATTTTTGGACTCTGGATTGTAGCTCGATAGCCTTATTCACGTGCAGTCAGTTTGTAGTTCATCATTGACGACAAATTCCCACATACATTATCTAATGTGATGCTCACAACGTACCCTGGGATGTTGGGACCAGCAACTCTGAAAACAGAAGTGAGGTGGGCTGAAAGAATGTGGATGTACCAGATCTGGCTGTCTAAGTATTCACTGTCCTGACAAATGCATCTCTTCAACAGCCCTTGCCCAACAAACAAATCAAGCACCTATTTTGTGGGGGCACATGGTACCTGCCCACTGAGGTTTAAGAGAAAAAAGCATGCCCCATGGCTGTGAAATGTCAAATCACGGCTCAGCAGAAGTGAGAGAGAAGGGCTGGTGAGAGAGAAGGGCTGGTTCTCACTGTGAGCTTCTTGGCAGAGGGAGATTTGAGCAGTGCCTTGGATCTCAGCAGGATCTACATAACAGGGATGCCCACGTTGAACATATGCATTCATTCTTTATTCTATATAGAAACTCTCCATAGACCATCTTATACCCTTTACCCCATGCAATCCCTTTCAGATCCCGACCCTTTACACGAAGAGCTCTCTTGAGGTTAACTGAGCCAGAGCGATCTCCGGGTATTACCCATGTTAGAGAAAACTCTTTTGAATGCCAGCTTCCACTATTAGGGTGAAAATTAAATTCTCAAGAAGTAGGGCACGAGTTGGGGGAGGATAAGAGATTGGAATTGCTCAGGGTAGCCCGGAATCCCTTGGCTAAACTTTGTCATTCTAATGAGGCAGCCACCTTCTACATGCAGTGGGCTTAATCGATGGGGTGCAGCTTAATTGTGCTAATTGCATATTAAACTGGTGTTAGGTTATCAAAGTGCTGAGTCAACAATCAGAAATGTGTTTCTTCATCTTTCCTCAGCATGAAATCTTATTATTATTGGATAAAAATGCTAAAATAAGGCCACACTTTGCAAGATGTCAATTCTATAAGTTAGGTATTGAAAAAGACTTTAAAACTTTTATTGCAGAATAAGTGTCCTTTCTAAAACCAGAAGAATTTTAGACTAGTCCAGAATGGTTACATCCCATTTCTCACATTAATTAAAATTAAAATGCTAGTTACAGTTTTTTTAAATTTTTACTTATTTATTTTCAGAGCAGTGAGGGAAAAAGAGGAAGAGAAACACCAGTGTGTGGTTGCCCCTTGTGCATCCCCTACCAGGGACCTGCCCCACAACCTAGGCATGTGCCCCAAACTGGAGACTGAACTGGTGACCCTTTGGTTTACAGGCCAGGACTCAATCCACTGAGACACACCAGCCAGGGCTAGTTACAGGTTTTGAAACTTCACAGCTACAACAAAACATTAAAGGAAATAAGTCTTTAATCCTTGTTATATTTTAAAATTCCACATGGAGCCATGCATAGAAATTCCACACTATCTTTGACCTTTATACTTCAGTTTCACCCACTGGCTCTGTGTACCTCCTCCCAGAAGTTGTCTGTACTTGTTAACATAGATGTTAAATGGCTAGCATTAACATTGGTTTCTATGGTTGCAGAATAAAAGATAGGTTTTCTGTTATATTTTCCAACAAGAGGAACAGTCAAGCCTATTGGAGAAAGTCCAAATGCTAAATTGAAATAGAGAGGAGTAGAGGATGGCTTGAGAAATAGAACCAAAAAGCTGGACGTGAATGGATACGAGATTAAAATGAGAACAGATCAGGTGCATGGTATGCAGGTGACCTAAGCTGACTTAGATGCCCTGCAGCAGAGTAGCCAGCGCCGGCTCCACCGCAAAGAATAAGCTCAGGTAGTTGCACTGGTGGTGGTTACCTTAGCCGGGCTCAGAAGTGTTGCCTTGGATGGCAAATAAGCACTTCTCTGTAGGTTGATCCTTGGGGAATTGTCATGAAAAAATTGATTCTTGGTCAGGAGGGATGAGTGAGATAGATACCAGATAAGTGAATGAGACTCCATTACTCACTGAAGGTGGGTCAGGATGGCCAATTTGTGCATTGAGAAAAACACTCTTACTGCACTCCCACTACGGCACAGTTTCACCTGCAGCTCAGACCCATTGCACAGGTGTGACAGATTAAAATGTGGCGGCTCATCTTGTTCAGAGAAACACCACAGTCTGACCAAGCTTCAACCTTCAATCACTTCATGTCAGGATTCCCTGAGCTAAGAATTTGGTTCTGGTGAGAACTTTTAAGATCACACTACTTAGCAGTACATATATTCTTTTTTTTTTTTTTAATTTTTTTATTGATTATGCTGTTACAGTTGTTCTATTCCCCCTTTATTCCCCTCCACCCTACCCCCATCCCCACCATCACCCCCCCTTTAGTTTATGACCATGTGTCTCAAGTCCTTTAGATTCTATATTTCCCATGCTATTCTTGCCCCCCCATCTATTTTCTATCTACTGTCTATGCTACTTATTTTCTGTACCTTCTCCCCCCTTCTCCTCCTCCCACTCCCCTGTTGCTAACCCTCCTTGAGATCTTCATTTCTATGTTTCCACTCCTGATCTAGCTGTCCTTTTAGTTTGCTTTCGTTTTAGGTGTGGTTGTTAATAACTGTGAGTTTGTTGTCCTTTCACTGTTCATGTTTCTTTAACTTCTTTTTCTTAGATAAGTCCCTTTAACATTTCATATAATAAGGGCTTGGTGATGATGAACTCCTTGAATTTGATCTTATCTGAGAAGCACCTTATCTGTCCTTCCATTTTAAATGAAAGTTTTGCTGGATAGAGCAATCTTGGTTGTAGGTCTTTAGATTTCATGACTTGGAATACCTCTTTCCAGCCCCTTCTTGCCTGTAAGGTCTCTTTTGAGAAATCCACTGACAGTCTGATGGGGACTCCTTTGTAGGTGACTGTCCCCTTATCTCTTGCTGCTTCTAGGATTCTCTCCTTCATTTTTATCTTGGCTAATGTAATTACGATGTGCCTTGGTGTGTTCCTTCTTGGGTCCAACTTCTTTGGTACTCTCTGAGCTTCCTGGATTTCCTGGAAGTCTATTTCCTTTGCCAGATTGGGGAAATTCTCCTTTATTATTTGTTCAAATAAGTTTTCCACTGGTGGCTGTGCCTTTCCCCCTTCTGGTACCCCTATAATTCGGATGTTGGAGCATTTAAAGATGTCCTGGAGGTTCCTAAGACTCTCCTCATTTCTTTGAATTCTTGCTTCTTGACTCTTTTCTGTTTGGCCATTATTTGCTTTCTTCTGGTCCACTCCATTGATTTGAGTCCCAGTTTCCTTTTCATTGCTATTGGTGTCCTGTGCAATTCCATTCATTTCAATTAGTTTCGCCTTCATATATTTGTCTAATTTGTCCGTATAATCAACCAGTTCTGTGAGGATCTTGATAACCAATGTTTTAAACTGTGCGTCTGTGAGATTTTCTATTTCTTCATCGCTTAGATTTATTTCTGGGGCTCTGAGATCCTCCTGCGCCATTCTTGGTCTGTTCGGGCCCTTTAAGAAGTGGTGCCTTGGATTCCCTGGTCGCTGGGTTGTGACGCTGTATGTGGGGGCGTGGCCCGAGCGGGGAAATGGCGACCCCCTCTGCCGCTTCTCACAGCTGGGTGCGGAGGAGCAGTGCCTTAGGTGGTTCACCTGGGCCGGGCCGCTCAGAGTCGCTGGGTTATGATGCTGTATGTGGAGGTGGGGTCAGAGCAGGGAAATGGCGGCACCCTCCACTGCTGCTTGCCGTGGGGACCTGCCGGCCCGGTCCAATCGCCCACTCCCTCGCCTGTCCACCCGCGCACAAATGCGCGACCTCAGTCAACACGCAGCCCCAGCCCGGCTGTCTCCCCCGAGGTCACTCGCCTGGTTGCTCGCGCGGTTGCTCACTGGGTCCAACCCTGCGCCTGGATTCCGCACCTGAGCCCGTCTGACCGAGTTTTCCTGTGCAACCCTGCTCCGCCAGCCGCTGGTTTCGCCCCTTACCGGTCAGGCTGAAGAATTTGTTGTTAACGGACTTCCGAAAAGTTCAATTTTCTGTGTTCTGGCTGTGTTTTCTGTTGCTAATATTTAGTTTTCTCTAATCTTGGTTGTGTGAGAAGGCACGGCACATCCACCTATGCCTCCATCTTGGCGGAAGTCTCAGTACATATATTCTTTCAAATTAGTGTTACAATAGCCAATAAATGGAAGCGACCCAAGTGTCCACCAATAGATAGGCGAATAAAAAAGCTGTGGTACAGAAGTACAATGCAATACTACTTGGCCATAAAAGAGCTACCATTTGTGACAGCATGGGTAGACCTAAATGAAAGAAGCCAGTCAGAAAATGAAAAACACTGTATGATGTCACTTATATGTGGAATCTAAAGAACAAAATTAACAAACAAACAGAATGGAAATAACTCATACACACAGAGAAAAGATTGCTGGTTTTTCAGAGGGGAGGGAGATTGGGGGTCTGGGTTAAAAAAAAAAGGTAAAGGAATTAAGAAGTACAATTTGGTAGTTACAAGATAATCATGGGGATGTGAAGTACAGCATGGAATACAGTCAATATTTTGTAATAACTATGAATGGTGCCAGGTGGGTACCATTCATATCAGGGGGAACACTTTGTGAAGTATATGACTGTCTAGCCACTATGATGTACACCTGAAATGAATACAAGATAATATTGAATATAAACTATAATTAAAAATAAAATTTAAGTGATACCAGTTGGTACACGGGAACAATGATTTACTAAGTAACACATCAGCACCTTGTGAGGGTTAATGAAGCTTCCCAAGAGCCTTGTTAGTTACACGGGGGTAACAAGGCCACCTATCCTTTCTTACAAGTGTGATACTAAGACTATGACATAACAGTCTTAGTCTTAGGACATCAAAACCCTACTGTATAGCCCTGGCTGGTATAGCTCAGAGGATTGAGTGCTGACCTGTGAACCAAAGGGTTACCAGTTCAATTCCCAGTCAGGGCACATACCTTGGTTATGGGTCAGATTCCCAATAAGGGGCACGTAAGAGACAACCGCACATTGATGTTTCTCTCCATCGCTTTCTCCCTCCCTTTCCCTCTCTAAAAATAAATAAATAAATCTTTTTATTAAAAGATTATTAAACCCTACTGTGTAGCTATACCCTGATAATAGTTATGCTCCTTAATTAGAGCTGCTTTAAGATAAATGGAAGTAATACAGCTCTTGAGAAACATTGTTGGACAGTTTTGAGATTACTCTAAAGTAATCTCACATTTCTATCATCTCAATAACATTAGAATTTATATTATAAGAAAAAAAACAAGAGTGAATCATTGGGAAGCAACATTATTCATGGTATCCAAAGAGAATGTTTATTTCACTTCATATGCTATAAATGTATGAAAAATGCCCTTTCAGGGCAAACTGTTGACTTAATTTCTAATGTAGTTTTCCAAGTCTCTAAGGAGTTGTGTTTTAAGAGAGAAAATTTGCGATGTTTTTTATTCCTTTTTTTTTAACACATGAACCAAATGTACTGAACACCCACTATGTGCAAATACTTGTGCTCAGGCAACCGCCTTCCAAAGTCTGGAGTGCAAAGAAAGATCATAAACAAGAAAGGCATAAAAACAGTGGCAAGTGGAAGAACACAGGCCTCCCCATGCTGTCGGCAAGGCAGCAATGGAGGGTCCACGCCACAGTGCTGCCATCTGTGTGGCACCTAAAACTGTTACACACACATTCTACTTCAGACCACAGATTTGAGGGGTTTGAAAAATAAACAGAAAGACATAAGCTGTCCTTGACCGTGAACAACTGACCTCAAATATGACCTGTTCTACAGAATGGCCGTGCCTTCCACCAAAGCCCCTTTGTGTTTGTACTTGACATTTATACTCCTAAGAGAGGCTTCCACTTATTTTGCCCTCAGAGGTCCTGCTGATTCTGGTCCTGTTCTTCACCCCTGAAATAGTGTGGGTAGTCATAGACATACTCGGATTTTATAAGAAAAGAACTACTGACTTCCAGCCAAAATGGAGGCATCGGAAGACACACTATGCCTCCTCACACAACCAGAAAAAGGACAACAACAATTTAAAAACAAAAACCAACCAGAACTGACAGAAAATCAACTGTATAGAAGTCCAACAACAAAGGAGTTAAAGAAGAAACATTTATCCAGACCTGTAGGAGAGGCAGAGCCGGGCAGCAGGGCAGAGAGGACTCTCAGCCAGGCAGTAGCTAGCAGACCCAGTGAGGCAGCGGACTGCGGAGCAGGGCACACAAGGCAGCTGGCCGGCGAGGTGGCAGCAGGCAGACCCAGCGAGGTAGCAGATTGCGGAATGAGTGTTCCCACATTTACGTGCTGATAAACCAGGAGAAACTACTGGGGAGCAGGATGGACTGCGCAACCCAGGGCCCCAGTGCAGGGAAATAAAGCCTCAAAACAGTGATTGAAAACACCTGTGGTGGTTGGGCACTGCAGTGGGAGAAACTCCCAGCCTAATAGGAAAGTTCACTGGAGAGATCCACAGGGTCCTAGAATATCCTTAAGCCAACCAACATGAGAATAAACACCAGAAGCGTCCAGTTTGCTTGTGGGAAGTGGGGGAAGTGACTGAAAGCCTGCAGAGAGCAGAGCAAGTACCATTGTTCTCTCTCAGACCCCTGCTCCACATAGTGTCACATCGCAGTGACATGGGTTACCCTGCCCTGGTGAACACCTAAGACTCTGCTTCTCACTGTGTAGCACACACATCAAGACAAAAAAAAATGGTCCAACGAAAAAACAAATCAAAGCTCCAGAAAAAATACAACTAAGCAACGAAGAGATAGCCAACCTATCAGATGCACAGTTCAAAAAACTGGTAATCAGGACGCTCACAGAATTGGTTGAATTTGGTCACAAATTAGATTTTAAAAATGAAACCTATGCTAAGTGAAATAAAGGAAAATGTATAGGGAACCAATAGTGATGGGAAGGAAACTGGGACTCAAATCAATGGTGTGGACCAGAAGGAAGAAAGAAACATCCAGTCAGAAAAGAATGAAGAGACAAGAATTCAAAAAAGTAAGGAGAGGCTTAGGAACCTCCAGGACATCTATAAACATTCCAACATTTGAATTATAGGGGTACCAGAAGGGGAAGAAACAGAGCAAGCAACAAATGGAAAAGTTATTTGAACAAATAATAAAGGAGAACTTCCCCAATCTGGCAAAGGAAATAGACTTCTAGGAAGTCCAGGAAGCTCAGAGAGTCCCAAAGAAGTTGGACATAAGGAAGAACACATCAAGGTACAGAATAATTACATTACCCAAGATTAAAATTAAGGAGAGAATCCTAGAAGCAGCAAGAGAAAAGGAGATCGTTACCTACAAAGGAGTTCCCATAAGACTGTCAGCCGATTTCTCAAAAGAGACCTTGCAGACAAGAAGGGGATGGAAAGAAGTATTCCAAGTCATGAAAGGCAAGGACCTACATCCAAGATTGTTCTATCCAGCAAAGCTTTCACTTAGAATGGAAGGGCAGATAAAGTGCTTCTCAGATAAGGTCAAGTTCAAGGAGTTCATCATCACCAAGCCCTTATTATATGAAATGTTAAAGAGGTTTACTTAAGAAAAAGAAGAAAAATATGAACAGTAAAATGATAGCAAGCTCAAAATCATTAACAACCACACCTAAAACAAAAACAAAAGCAAATTAAGCAAATAACTAGAACAGGAACAGAATCACAGAAATGGAGATCACATGGAGGGTTATCAACAGTGGAGTGAGAGGGGGAGAGAAGGGGAAAAAATACAGAAAATAAATAGCATAGATGGTAGGTATAAAATAGAAAGGGGGAGGGGTAAGAACAGTATGGGAAATGTAGAAGTGAAAGAACTTATATGTACAACCCAGGAACATGAACTAAAGGGGGGGGATGTGGGTGGGAGGGGGTGTGCAGGGTGGAGGGGAGTGAAGGGGGAAATATGGGGCAACTACAATAGCATAATCAATAAAAATATTTTTAAAAGAAAATTACCATTATTAACTGAGAAGTATCTTGAGAATGAGTGTTATAGAGACAATAGTACATTGGTTAAAATCAGAAGGTTTAGAGTCAGACTGTCTCAGTGAAAATTCCTGGTCCTCCACCTTCAATCTAGGGGACCTTGTTGGACAAGTTTCTTAGCCCCTCTGTGTCTCAGTATTCTCATTTGTGAGATGGAACACTCACAACTTCTACCTCATAGGGTTATTGTGAGGACTGAATGAGAAGCTACACTTATCAGGCTGAGCCAGGAATATATTAAATGATCATTAAAGGAGAGCTATTAGGAGGCACTTATTGGCTCTTTGGGCAAAAAATATGCTTGAAAGCTTCATTTGTCAAGTTTGAATGAACTTATAGGAAATGACCTGTTTGGGGTTGAGAAGCAGGAAAGGCTGTCAAATATACCTGATAAAATGAATATACAAACAGACAATAGCCAGACTACATATAAAAATAGAACTCTGACTTACAACCAGTAGCAATCAGCCCAGGAGACCAAGCTATGTACAGTAACCAATTCAAGAAGGGAAACTGTTATTCGAAGCCACTAGTCCACAAAGCCAAACAGTAATCCCTGTAACCATTTGTCCCAAATCTCTGGGGCTTGATTAATAACTAACAGCTTCTCTAATCTTTGCTGCAGCTTCCAACTTAGGACCAACTGCAGCAATCCAAATATGCACCCCTAACAAATCACACAGGACACCCCACTTCTAGTTAATCCTCCTACAGCTTCCCCACAGTGGGAACCTCCAATAAGAGTGCACCTGATGCCTTTCCTTTTTCCCACTATAAAGCTCCTTACCTCCTCTGCTTGCCTTTGAGTCTCCAACAAAACATAAGTGATGGCAGCTGACTCCCTTGTCATAGTGCACTGTAACTAAATAGTTTTTGCTTGTTCTCATCTGGGTTGTCTTTATTTATTTATGCACCCCTTCTCAAACCACAGAGCCAGGCAGTCATAATCATGGGGCTGCCTGAACCTGCTTTTGGCTCACCACTAGCACCCCAACATCTAACATAACGTCTGCTTTATACAGACATAAGGCAGGAAGGCCAGAAGGCAGGAAGAAAGACTGACAAAGGAAGGTCTTTTCTTGTAATAAGTCATTTTGGTAAGAGAGTCTAAGTCAAGTGCAGCTCTTTATGACTTGACTGTGCAATCTCGCTCCAATCACTAAGTTCTGGGAGCCATTAGTTCCCTTATGTGTAATATTGAGACAGTAATAATACCACTCACAAGGTGTTTCTGAGGATTTAATGAGATCCTCTGGATAAAAAGAACTTGAATGAGAGCCTAGGGAATGAAGAAAGTTTGTTTTTCTTTGTATATCCTAATGCCTTGTTGACATTTTTACTACATGTATACATAAATTTTTAAATATACAACATGAAAAAAAAAGAAAACAATCTTAAATTTAAAATGTTAATCTATACTGAATTACTTTTTAAACAAAATAAAAAATAACATTTTTATTTTTAACATTTTATTTTAATATCCAATATTGGGCATATATTTATTAACTCAACAATAAACAACATCAACATTACCAAAATGAACTTTTGATACTGAAGAGACAAAAACTGATTTGGATTTGAACGTGATTTACTTATTCAGCACATGTTTATTTCAAATGCTTGTTTGTAAGGCTTAGGTTTAAGGAGGTTTGTAAAGGGAAGTAAGAGACTGGTCCCTGCTCTCAAGGACTGTGCTATGTACAGAAATTTTTGAAGACCCTCTTGTAAAAGCAACCTAAGTTCAATGTTAGATGAGGGATGTGGTAACTGATGTACCACTGGATGCAGAGCGAAGGAAGTGGCTTCTTCCTAAGGTGACAGAGAAGATGACACTGATGAGGAACATTTTAGTTTGTGTGAAAGGCGGCTTGAGGGTTGTAATACAGAGAAACAAGGAAGGGGCATGGGGCAGAAGGCCTTGGAAACAGGGAAGTGCGACACCCTCCTTTGTCCGATACATACACCTCATGGTGTTGTGAGCTTCTCCTTTAAAGTGTGTGTTACAACCATAATTAATTTATTATTTGACCTATACATACACCTCGTGGCATTGTGAGCTTCTCCTTTACAGTGTGTGTTACAACCATAATTAATTTATTACTTGAGCAATTTTTAAAGAAATGCCCCTGGTAGACCATAAGCTTTGTAACTGCAGGGAATCTATCTCCTGTTTATTACTGTATCCTTAGAGTCTCACCCAGTTTTAGGCAACATAATTGATGCTCAGTATATATTTGTCAAATGAAAATGGTTCAGTAATTGTGAATGGCTGAAATGTAGGGTTAATATGCACAAATGTTGGTGACCCCACTTACGACCTAATTGGGGCAAAAATGGCAACTTAATTTATAATAAATGGAAATTAAACTAGACACATGTAGAGAGGTTTAAATGTTATAGTCACACATTGTGGTGACTATATAATTTTCTTGCACTCTTTACTAAAGAATGCAACTTAGTTTAGCAGCCTATATTTCTGCTTGGGAGTGGAAAACAGTCACTATGTCCATTTGGTGTAACTAGGTTCATTTCTGATTTGGCACCCAGTGTCTCTTCAGGGAAAATGCTCAGTTTTGTTAATTGCTTATTCCCACCCATTCTCTCTTTTCCCACCTGGCACCTTGGCTATAGGAAAAAATTCAGAGCAAGTGTGCTCCCAGCCTACAGCTGCCCATCCAGTCTCTCTGGCTCCCACTGACCTCCAGGTGAGAGGAACTCCACCTCTTCTGGCCTTTGGACAACAGCCTTTCCTGCCTGTACTCTAGTGTCTGTCAGTGTCTGGAGTAGCACATGGCTTACTGCAGCGGTCTTAATTCACAGATGCTTGATGATGCTGCTGTTCTTAGGCTTAGTCATGTCCTCCATCTAACCCCTAGCTTTGTCCACTGGCCACCTCGGCAGCAGCCTTCACCCAGGCAAATGGGAGGCAATACAGCCCATTTCCATGTAGAGTTAAGACCATGAGGAACTTTATGAATAGACTGTGAGCATAAGTGACATGTGCTCTTTGGGACCAAATCCCTGAGGAAAGGCTGTGTAGTCCTCTAGGCTTTCTCTTCTCTGCCATCATGAGCAGAGACCTGGAGCTAAGGCAGCAGAGTGTCATGATGGAAGCAGCATGAACCACTCAACAACAACATGGGGGAAAGCTACTGTAGAGAGTTAGCCAGACCCACAGCAAATTGTGTGAGAGGAAAATAGAGAGGTTTGTGTTACTGCAGCATAACTTAGAGCCTGTCCTGACTTGTAGGGTGTATGCGCTGAGTCTTTTATTTTCTGCATTCTTATACTTTGATATCTGTGGCCTTGCTGACCCTGCAAAGACTGTCACCTCCAGGGCCAGCCAATTCCTAGAGATGTAAACCCTTTATAAATACAATAAACCAATCCAGAACCCACACCCCAACACTTCCTTTATCTGCTCTCCCACTCCAGGCTACTATTCATTTGCTGGGACAGTCCCTATGCTCCAGAGCCTGAAGACCTGATTTGGTGTAGCCAATCCTAAACTTGCTGACCCTGCTTCACCAGTTTCTTGTCATGGAAACCACAAAAAAGGCTTTCAAAGGTGGTTGGGAAAAAAAAAGAATGAAGAGAAAGTTATGAAGAGACCATCATTGTATAGAACTACAGAGGCCAAATAATTCCAACAATACATAGAGATTTTAAGGGGGGGTAAAAAACCCCAGCAACAATGGTGAACATGAGTATCACTTAGAAGATACTCAGAAGTTGCTCTGATGAGCTCATTGCTATCACCCTGCTCAATGCTCCATTTGTAAATGAGTACATATTGCTCTCTAGCAGATAAATTTTAAGATCAACACATAATGGATCATATCACTGATATGCAAATTAAGAAGTCTTAAGGGGAGACAAGCAATAGAAAACAAGAAAACAAAAACACAAATAAATGTGCTATTACAAATTGTGAAAATGTGCAGATTCATATGACAGTATGGTAAAGGACTAAATTTAGATTAATGCCAGGGAAGTTTCCTGTTGAAGTGACTTGAAAACTGAGATCAGCAGAACTAACTATAACTTCATTGAAAATATTAACATATCTAACAAATGAAGGTGGGTGTGCTCAGCCATGAAAGCAAACAAACAAACAAACAAACAAATAAATAAATGAAGAGTAAGGAAGAGAGAAGTCTTAGCATACAGACTTTGGGTGTCAGCAAAGCCATCACCAGCATGAATGCTGAATGCAAGTCTCCCCAGCAAGATTCCCATCACCTGGAATAGATAGTTCCCTCATCCTCTTCCATTAACCCTTTGCCTCAACCACTAGATTTTCAATTAATCTACCACCCCCTGTACTGAAACCAATCAAATATCTGATTAGAATTTGGCATCCCATGTGGGTCTGCTGACAGAGAAAGTATGTACTGGTCATGTGAACATTGAGTTATTTCTGATTTCTAATGATGGTTTGTCTTGGTTGACTAATAAGGTAATTTTTGAGCTTTTCCAGCCAAGATGGAGGAGTCAGTAGATATGCTATGTCTCCTCACACAACCAAAAGAACAACAACAAATTTAAAAAACAAAAAACAACCAAGACTGACAGAAAAAAAACTGTATGGAAATCCAACAACCACGAAGTTAAAGAAGAAACATCCATCCAGACCAGTAGGAAGGATGGAGAGGACTTGCAGCAAGGCAGAGGTTGGAGGACCCGGTGAAGGGGTGGCTAATGAACTGGGCAGTCCCACATTTGTGTGTAGGTAAACCAGGAGGAACAACTACAGAGTGAGACAGACCATGTAACCAGGGTTCCAGCAAGGGGAAATAAAGCTTTAAAACCTCTGACTGAAAAAACTTGGGGGTAGGGGTGGTGGGAGAAACTTTCAACCTTGCAGGAGAGTTCACTGGAAGACCCACAGGCTCCTAGAATGTACACAAACCCACCTACCTGAGAATCAGCACCAGAAGGGCCCAATTTGCTTGTGGGTAGTGGGGGAAGTGACTGAAAACTAGCCAAAAGCACAGCAAATGGCATTGTTCCCTTTCAGACACCTCCCCCAAGGACAGCACCACAATGTAGTAACATGGGTTTCCCTACATTGGTGAATACTTAAGGCTCCATCTTTTACTACATACAAGGAATGCCAAAACAAAAAAAAATGGCTGAAATGAAAGAACAGATCAAAGCTCTAGAAAAATACAACTAAGCATTGAAGAGATAGCTAACCTATCAGATGCACATTTCAAAACACTGGTAATCCAGATGTTCACAGAAATGGTTGAGTATGGTAGCAAAACAGAAGAAAAATTGAAGGCTATGAAATGTGAATTAAAGGAAAATGTAGAGGGAACCAACAGTGATGGGAAGGAAACTGGACTTAAATCAATGGTTTAGACTAGAAGGAAGAAATAAACATTCAACCAGAACAGAATGGAGAAACAAAAATTCAAAACTATGAAGACAGTCTTAGGAACCTCCAGGACAACTGTAAATATTCCAATGTCCGAATCACAGGGGTGACAAAAAAGAAGAGAAAGAGCAAGAAATTGAAAACATAATGAAGGATAACTTTCCCAATCTGGCAAAAGAAATAAACTTTCAGGAAGTCCAGGGAGCTTAGAGATTCCCAAAGAACTCAGTCACAGGGAAGTACACACCAAGGCACATCATGGTTACATTACCCAAGATTAAAGATCCGGAGTGAATCTTAAAAGCAGTAAGAGAAAAGGAGACAGTTGCCTACAGAGGAGTTCCCATAAGGCTATCAGCTGATTTCTCAAAAGAAATCTTGCAGACAAGAAGGGGCTGGAAAGAAGTATTTAAAGTCATGAAAGGCAAGGACCTATATCCAAGATTATTCTATCTAGCAAAGCTATCATTTAGAATGGAAGGGAAGATCAAGTGCTTCCCAGATAAGGTCAAGTTCAAGGAGTTCATCATCACCAAGCCCTTATTATATGAAATGTTAAAGGGATTTATCTAAGAAAAAGAAGATAAAAATATGAACAGTAAAATGACAACAAACTTGCAATCATCAACAACTGAACCTAAAAAGGAAAAACTAAGTAAACAACTAGAACAGGAACAGAATCACAGAAATGGAGATTACACGGAGGGTTATCAGCAAGGATGGGGAAGGTGGGAAAGGAGGAAGGTACAGGGAATAAGAAGCATTAATAGTAGGCAGAAAATAGACAGAGGGAGGTTGAGAATAGTATAGAAAATGTAGAAGCCAAAGAACTTATATGTATGACCCATGGACATGAACTAAGGGGGGGGGAAGGGGGGTGGGAAATGGGGGTGCAGGATGGAGGAGAGTAAGGAGTAAGAAATGGGACAACTGTAATGGCATAATCCATAACATATTTTTAAAAAATAATGTAATTTCTGATTATAATTTAGCATTACATAAAAATGACAATGGGTGAAGCAAATAGATATTTTGCTTCCCGTGCCTTTTAAGTGTATGCTGCAGGTTAACAAATTGATGTTCTGGTTTCTGCCAGAGACTCTGGAGCATTGAGCTTCACATGATTCAAGCATCATCCTGGGAACTTATTCTCATGAGATTCCTGTAGCCTCTTAACAGTCAAGCAGCCTTTAAGGCAGGAGGATAGATCCTGGGACACAGTGACCTCTGCAAAATTCCTCTCTCATCATTTGGTGGCTACTATTAATAGCTTTCTCTCCACCACACTCTTCCTCAACTATCAATAAAACAATGGGAGGCAAAGCTACATTACGTATGCTTAACTAGTTAGTTGGTTGGCATTTAGTTGCTTAAACAGAAACTAGATGACCACTTATCACCGATGAAGATGCTTTCGGGGCTGTTAGATGAGGTACAGCCTAAGGTCACTCCAGCCTCTGAATGAATGAACGATCAAATAAATGAATAATGATGTACTTTGATTTAGGATTATTCCTCCCTTCTGATGACTGAGACTAGCTAGGTGCTGACTTTCCCCTTCCTTAGAATGAATTCATAATATAAATAAACTTCAGCAAGAACCAGTTCCCCCATAAGCCTCCAGAATATTCAGACACATTGAGATCCAAGCAGGGAATACAGTTTGGACCCTAACTAGCGTGCACACTATGCAGGGATAAAGCAAAATAGAGAAGGTGGAGGCCTAAACTGGGTTGGAATAATACTATATACAGAGGAAGAGGCAAGACTAGATTACAGACACAAAGGAAATAAGCCATTGAGAGGTCGTCTGAAGGCAAATGTAAGTCATAAGAAGCAGAAAATTGCTAAATGCTCAGAGTTTAGTGTCTGGAAAAGGATCAAGAGCTGAGATGAGAAACCCCAATTTTTTTGCTGGAATGTTGGCGCGGTGGATGGTTCTCATGGCAGATGGTGCAGACCACCGAATTTCTCCTCAAGTGAAATTCCTAGGTCTTGGCTGCGTTACACCCCATCCAGCCCCAATTCGGTACGTGGTAGCTTTTATTACTCAAAGTGCTCTGTCTTATAACACGTAAGTGGTAAAACAGCATACATAATGCAAAGAGATGGGTATAATTACTCTCACATGGCACACAAAGAGGAAAGAGATGCCAACACAAATCATCACCCCCAGAGCCTTGATGTTTTGCTGCCCTTGGAGTCAGTGACACAATTTCGTTAGAGGTGAAACTGCAAGATAATGAGATCCTTCTGGTGGACTTGGTAACGAAGTCCTCTTGGAAGAGGTCCATTGCAGACCGCTTGATACTGGATCCCTCGTGCTAAGTAGTCATCTGTGACTACAGTGGGTTTTAATGGTGTCCATCATTTTTTTTTAAATCCTACTTAAGTGGGGAAATGTATGGCAGTATACTTGACTCTATTTCTTGTTCCAGGCTTTGCCCTAACTTGACATATTAAAACTTCAAACAGCACTGGTCATCTTCCAGTTTTTAGAGTCAGAGTTTAGGTGGTTGAGATAAGTAATTGACTACAGGTTAATGATGAAGTTATTGATGTTGTAGTAATAATAATAATAGTCATAATAATAGCTTACATTTGTGGAATGTTTACAATGAGCCAGGTGGCTTTCTAAATGCTCCAGGTGCATTATCTTTAATTTATTCTTACAAAAACATCAGGAGGGTATTTTTGTTGTTTTAAGATAAGAAACTAAATCTTCCCTCTTCCAAAGGTGTACAATTATCAAGCATTGGAATAGGAATTTGATTCCAAGCCTGTGTGAATCTGGAGTCATGCTCTTCACTAATACTCAATATTGCCCCCCCCCTTTTTTTAACAACAGAACCAGAACAAGTACCTTCAGTCTGATTTGTTAGCTTTGGGTCCCATTACTGAGAAAGGAAACACAACAGTTTAAAATCTAAGTTTAATCAACAGATATTTCTTAAACATCTAAAAAGTTTTCAGCAAAGATAAAAAGCATAAGAGATCATCTCTAATCTATGCCTTGAGAAGTTAATAATTTTGGAAGAAAAAAAAGAACCCACATAAAGTAATAACAAACAGAACAAAAATGAAGATAATTAACGAGGGAAAGAAAAGTTTTTGGTGCCCATTCCAAATCTCTGAGACGATGGGATCGTAGGTGGATGAAATGGCCAACAGATTTGGAGTAGATGAGACTTGATCCCAGTCTGGGGACAAGACAGCATCTCAGTTATACCCTCTTCATCTTAACAGAGATGCACACATACAAACAAATCAGATTTTTTAAAAAATATGAAATGAACATATGTACCTAAAAGTATATATGTCTGGCCTGATGAATAAATACAAAGTGAACATGATATAACTCCTTCCCAGGTAAAGAAATCCCATATAATAGTTCCCAGAATCTCTTCATATGTTCTTTCCACTCCAAACCCCAAGGAAGGAAGCAAAGTTCATCTTTTTTATTATACACAAAAAAAAACAAAACCCTACCAAAAAGGGCCCAACAATTAGATTTCTGGCAGTTTAATGTTGATCTGAATTAAGAGCAGCTTCAGGCAGAGACAAAGTAAAATTCCAGGTGTCTTAAAAAACAGAAAGCCTTGGCAGTAATCAAGCTAGTCTCCACTTAACTAAGCTGCATGCATCTCACAATGAATAACCGATCAACAAGGAGTTTCTTAAGTAACTTTCTAGATGTTGCTGATTGAGACGTCCCACAGCTACCAGGACAAATAGGGCACAATGAAGTGAACGGCAGGCCTGTGACACAGAGGAGGCCAAGCCCATCTTGGCGGACCCTCCCATTCAGCAGCAGCCCCTCAGGCTCAGTAATCCAAAGGAGCACAGTGGAGCAAAGGTTAAGCCCACTCCTGCTTGAGGCAACTCTAATCCTCCCCCGGCTGGGGCTCATTAGGTTTAAGGACTAAAACAGACATATTTTCTGAAACACATAGTAACCAGAAAAGCCTAATTAGAGAGCAAAGGGTAGAAGTTTAGCAGCTCTAATAAATATGATGTGCTGAATGCATTATCTATTTGGCAGAAAACAAATTATGGAGTAATCTGTAGTATTCAGACGGTCTAATTTACGGCAGCTCATTTAAGGAAATGCTTTAACCCAGCATTTTGAGACCATAAAGCACATTTTAACAAGTACAAGCATGATTTTCTGGAATGTAAAGAGACCTTTAAGAGATGGGAATTTTTTGGAATATATTGGGACCATTTTAATGTGTTTTACAGATTAATTAGTTCACAAATACTATTCTAGCAACTTGATATTACGAAGTGATGGGGAAAACATCTCTTTGTATATTTTTTCTGAAGTAAATGGAAAATCGTTCATTGAACAGTTGTCTTTATGAGGATCCTTTGATCCTTTATCACTTGCTTAAGAGCCTTCAGTTGTCTTCCGCCGTCCTCAGAAACTCAACCACCAGCTGTCCCGTTCCATACCCGCCTCACCTTCCCCTACTAATTAGGCTTCAGCCATAGTGACTCAACATTCTGATGCTCCACAGGGCTACTTCCAGCCTTGGGATCTTCTTAGCATTGGTTCTTTGCTTCTGCCTGAAAGGCTCTTTCATAGATCCTGTGACTGATTTCTCATGGTTGAGTTCCAAATGTCTCTTCTGCAGAAATGTCTTCTCTGACCACTCTTAACTCAAGGTCATCTGAACACTCTCTTATCTCCTTGTCTGATTTTCTTCAAAGAACTCATCAACTATCTGAAATCAGCTTAGCTGTGTACTTACTTCTGGTCTCTGCTACTAGAATGTACCTTTGGTTGAGCAGTGATTTGTCTTGCTCTTTCATCTTGGATCTCCATGGTCAGAACAGGGCCTGGCAGATAATAAGTGCCCACCATGTTAGCATAAATATGAATCAGTGAATGAATCAGTGGAAAGAAATAAGTAAGTCTCGGTTCCAGAACTGTAAAATGTAATTCAGTTTCACAAGATACATTCTAGAAATGAAATATTCTCAATTTACTTGGAAAGATGAATAGTATCAATACTACAAGTAATATCTTCTTTGTATAATTGTAACAACTTTTCTATGATTTAAAAATTTATTGCAAGCATACTGTCTTTCCTTTGCCAGTGGGAAAGCCAGGTCCAGATTGGCCTCTATGTTTCAAAAAGCCAGGGTATGTCCAAGATAAAACCGAAGTTAGAATTTGGTGATTTCTAAAATTGTAAACTTATCTAAACCCTACATTTATCTTACCAGAATTTTCTTCTGGCTGGAAATCTACAAAATAGATTAATCTACAAAAATCTACAAAATAGATAAATAAATAGTCACAGTAACTTCATTATAAGAATAATTGTAAATTTACTTTGAATTATTAGTTTTTTAATGTGCTTGTTTTTTCTTAAAATCAAAATGAACATTTATTGTTTTTTATTACAGTATAAGCAAATAAGAAATTGAATCGCATTTGAACACTTTTTGTCAACTGACATCATATTATCAAACTGACTTTCAATGATCGAGGTGCAGTAAACTTTCCAAACTACAATCCCCATGCAGTTATCTGTGTACATGATTGCTATAAGTGGAAACTTGACACTAATAGTGTGCTTGATATGCAAACACATTCACCTAAGTCATATAAAATACAGTATTTCCCATCTTCATATTATATCACCTTGGTGATCTCAAGTAGCTCATTCTCAAATAACTAGAACCAACTTCAGGTGCTTGTTCTAAATGTTAGCACATTTGTCGCTTTTTGAAAGCAGACTCCCCCCCCACAATATTTCAATCACAGAGGCACCCAGTGTCAAGCAATCTACCTATAGTTTTGGGAAGGCTCTGGAGTATTTATTCCACATTATCTGTGCATAGCCACACAGCCCAGAATAAGAGCTGGCATTTTTTTGCTTTCATGAGAGTCAATAAAAATCTGTATAATAGGTTTAATCCCTTTGGAAGTCCAATAATCCATATCCAATTTATTTTGTGAGTCTCTCCCCTTCACCTCCTCGATTGGACCTGATACAGGATAATGTTTCTATGGCTATACCTATATGTTTCCAGTCCTAGTCAAGGTCCATATCTTATCTTGCCTTCAGGGAAACAGGTTTCTGCAGAAGGTCCCGTTTTGCTCATTTTAGCACACCTCATGGTCTGAGGTCATGGCTGCATGCAATTGATTTGACCATTTTAGTTCCATGGAGCCTCTAACAAGTTAGCATAAAGAGTTAGCAATGAAGCAATTTGTTATTACTCATAGTAATGATTTAAACACTTAAGTCGATTATGCACATGCAGATGTAGCTAATGGCTTAGTCTCCATCAGTAATTCTTGGGCTCCATCATAAATTTCCTCAAACTCCACATTGCATACTCCAGATTTCACAAAGATAGACTGGTTTAAAAACATTACCAGAAACAATGTAGAAAGAGTAATGTTAACACCTAAAGAAAATTACTGTTAACACTTAGGTGTAATATCCATGAATCTAAACAATTATGTATGGTTTTACAAAATGAGGTTACACTATACATAATCAAATTTACTTCTACAACTTTACTGTCAATGACAACCTGGCATTCTTGTATGTATATACTGTAACTTGTTTAAGTCTTCTTTTTTTCTTTGAACAATTTAGATTGTTTCCAGGTTTTCTGTTATTTCTATTTTGCTTTTATAAACAATGCTGAAAAAAATTCTGAAAGCTCTATGTTTCAACATATTCATAACTATCTCACATTATCTTAGAATGAGATATGACACAATAATCAAATAATTTATCTGACCTAAAAGTAAAATTAGGGGTGTTATCACACTCTAAACATGATCTCTTCAGAGGTCAAGAACTTTAGCTAACAATGATAGCAAAAACTGTATCAATTATTAATATTATTTCTATTATAGTCATTTATTGTGTCTTTAGGTGCCAAGTACTATGCTAAGCCAAAGTATGGTTATCTTGTGGCAAAAGAAGTATGTGAACCAGGTAACTATCCTAGCGTATGAGGGATGGGTGAGGTGTTGTCAGAAGAAAGTGATGGAAGAAGTGACATTTAAGTTAATATCTGGAGGGTGAGTAGCAATAGCCAGTTGAAGAGGTGATTGTTTCCCCCAAATAGTTACAAACCATGGGATATATATAGAACTTATACCTAACATAGGAAGAAACTGAGATGTAAAGATCCAACGATCTTTTCCTAGGTGACCGGAATAGAGCAGATAGTACAGTTCGATATGCAAATGCAAATGAGTCAGCAAAAATGAGCACAAGGACCCCTCTGTTGACGGGCAGTGACAACGCTCCTTTTGCTCTCACCTAGGCTGATGCACCCACATTGATGTTTGGAAACAGAATGTCCCAGTGTCATGAGGGAAACCAGTCGATTGGTCCACAGAGGCTGGCTTTTCTGCAGATCATGGCCGTGGCTGGCCTGGCCAGTCTGGGTCTGCTGGAATTGTCCCTGCCCCCACACAGAGGCTTGCTCTTAACCAATTGTAAGTCTGGGCAAGGTGTATGGAACTTGGTGGCCCCACCTTTAGGAACCCAAACACCCAGCCCTTTCCTGGTAAGGTTGGACTTTGGGAAACAGTGTTTGTATGGCCCCCAATTCTAAAGGACTTCTGGGGTGAAGGTTCTGCTCCAACTTCATGACTCATTTCTAGAAGAGGCTTTTCCAGCCTTGCTCTTTAAAAATGTGGTCACTGAAAGATTCATCCTCTATCCCTTTTCTTCTTCTTCATGGCACACACTATATAATTATTTTACCCTCAAACCTCTAGGGTACTAGCTCTTCAGGAAATCAATGTTAATAATAAGTTCAATTGTATGCTAAATAAAACTATTCTGTTATCTAAGAGATTATTTAATAGCACATGTCCAAAGATTTTAAAGCAAGGGTCTAAATACCTACCTGTGAGATTTGGTAAAATTAGCCCCCAAAAAAGAGCCTTCATTCAGGTGCTCATGAAACTTGTCCCAACCAGGACAATTTCAGGAGTGGAAGCAGGGACACTAATAGGGACAACCCAAGAGTAATCAGGATATTTCTTTTTCTTGCCACCTGGTGACTGCTGGGAAGAAAGGAGGCAGAAAGTTCTCTGAAGGCTCAACTGGTCTTTAGGATCTGCATTTAACCTCACACACGTGGTTCTCAGAAGGCAGCTTCAGTTCCTCAGTATGTTGGTTTCTTTACAGAGTTGTTGTCTTTTTTTTACAACATGGCCCCTGAATGTCCTTGGTGCACAATGATAGAGAGGAAGAGATCAAGATGGAAGCTGCTGTGTGTTTTATAACCTAATCTCAGAATTGATGTATCATCATTTCTCTTCTGGTCAATACCAGCCCTGGAGCAATTGTACAAGGAGGAGATTATCCAAGGGAGGATACCAAGAGGTGGGGATCACTGGGACACCTCTGGTTGGCTACACAGGGGGAGTTGTAAGGGACCAGCCAGACAGTGTTCTGTAGGCAGTAGCCAAGAGAGACGTACAGGTAGCTTCTGCTAAGTGAAAGAGCTTCCCCCCTTCTCCTCTATTTTCTTGTCCTGCTATTTCTGTCCCTGAAGGAGCCAGAAGGAACAGAAGCAGCTGGACAGAAGGTGGATCAAAGAAAAGAAAAAGATAGATAAACGCCTATTGCCTCACCACTGATGAGCAAAAACACAGAGGTGCGAGTTGGTGAAAAAGTAGAACCTTTAAGTTTGATGAAAAATTAGTTTTTGTTTGTTTTGCTTATATTTTATTATGTAAAAATGGAGAGAAAGTTATCATGTAACCAGTTTCAGCAATTGTCAATGTTTTGTTTTTCTTCTTTTATCTGCCAACTGTTTTATCTCCCTTGCCATCTTCATCTTTTCTACACCCTACAATTTCTTGGCTGGATAAACAGAGCCCAGCCCCCTTCCTCTCTTCCGAACTCTGAGTAGGTTTCTGTACAGACAGGAGCCCACGCCCAGCCCCGGGTCTCATGGGGGGGGGGGGGTGCTGATCTCTGTTGTTTGCTGGAGGGTCTCGTGTAATGCCATTATTGACTGTTCAGGCTCTAAAAGGGGGCAAGAAAGAAGGGCAAAGGACAGACCAGAAGATAGGCAGCCACAGGAAGATGCAGAAAAGGCCTGTCCAGAACAAAGAGAGAAGGTTATGGGCAATTCGTGCCAAGGGCTGTCCAATGCACAGAAGCTGCTCAACGGCCTAGGAGAGATTTCACATTCCAGGTGCTGAGAGAGATCAAAATAGTCTGTACAGTGAAAAGAATCTAGAAGTACAAGTCAGGAGTGGGTGTGCATCCCAGATCTGCTATTCATTTGCAGTGTGACCCAGGTCAAGTCAAGTCATCTCTCCCGTCTCCAGGGCCTTCCTCTGCAAAAATCATCAGGAGAAATTGACAAGCTAATTCCAAAGTTCATCAAGAACAGTGTCTTTTAATTTTTTTTAAATTACCATTGTTATTATATTAATATTATCACCACCGTAAGGAGACTTTTAAATTTCTAATTGCATCCCCCATGAAATATTAATACTGCAGATAGAGAACATATCTGTTTAAGTACTGTAGGCCTATCTATTGGCTCGTACACACTAAAAAGTAAGATTTTTTTTCACCCACCCACCCCGAAGAACAAACTTTCCTGGGGATAATGCTTCCATTGAGAATGCATAATCTAGAATTTAAAAGGTAAAAAATAATGTGGAAAAGTACAAAACATGAAAAATTATAAAAGATCACCCTCCAAACCTAACACTGAAGCATGCTAAAAATTACATTAACTAGAAGTGTGTGTTGGTGTAGCAATAGACAGTGGAGAACAGCATCCTGAAAGAGATTCACATATATATGGAATATTTAAGAATTTATTATGATCACCTTGACATTTCAAAATTAATGAAGGAATGGGAACTATTCAGTGGTTTGGGGAAAATAGGCATTCGCTTGGGAAAATAAGCTAAGATTCCTACATCAACTGAATAAATAAGGAGTTGGTGGATTAAAGAGTTAAACATATAAAACAACTCCAGGGGTTCTGGGTTTCTATCCATGTTTATGAATTCTTGTTTGGGCTTCCCATCCCACATGGGTGGTACAAAGTTACATCCCGCTAACTAGCATGGCATAGGGGGTTAATTCTCACACGGGGCTATTCCCTGCTCATTGAAAGACCCCGAGAGATGAGTTTTTATGTCAGGTCTCCAAGGGCTCAAGCTTAATGAGACGTGTTTAGTCAGTTATAGCCACCCGCTTCTCACCTAGGTCTTGAGAGCCCAGAACAACCTGCACATGTCCCCCAGGTAAGCCAGTGTTTGGATACCTGCCTCACAGGTGGCTTCAACCACCCAGTAGTGCTGGCTGCACTCACAGGCGAGGGAAGTGGCGACTGCTCCTTTGGCCCAGCTCCACCAGCAGGGCTGCCCTCCACCCCAGTCCTAATCAGCAGAAAAGGAGGAGCCGCTGCAAGACAGCCCCGCAAGGAGCGGGGAGGAGACAGGTGCTGGGAGTTGGACCACCATGCATTTGCTCTTGTTGAAATTACTGAGAGATCAGGCCTAGATGCCATCAAAGGGCTAGACAAGAGAATTAGGTGGGATATGGTTGGAGGAAAATTAAACACTTTCACGTTTGTATCCTAGCAATGTATAATGTTCATGAAGCTGGTAACACAGCTGATAAAAAGACTTTGAAACTTTTAATGAAAATCATGTTGCATTTTTACTGCTAAGTGAAAGAAGCAAGTCATACAGCAACAGGTACAATGCAACCCCCTTTATATAAAAACACATTTTTTAGAAGCTAGGTTTCTATGTAATTCCTACCTATATGTCTGTTGATCTAGCTGTCTAGTGAAGCATATGGTGTCATGCACTAGCTCTGTGACCTGGGGCAAGTTACTTAGCCTCTCTGTGCCTCAGGGTATCATCCCCTCACCCCCACAGGTGAGGAGAAATAATAACGGCAAATGCTTCACAGGAATTTGTGAGGACTGTATGAGTTGATCTAGGTAATGATTTAGAATTGTGAAGTATTATAAGTTTTCATGTTATTATTCTCTCTATATTTAATACATAGCAAAAATTCAGGATATTTACCAAACTGTTTATAGCAATTGTCCCAGAATTAAAGAAGACAATTGGGTAGAGAACTAAAGTTTCAATTTCACTTTTCAGCCCCACCCACCAAAATTCCACTTAGAGTTGTTAGAATATTTACACAGAAATATATTCATGTGATGCTTGTATAATTTTACAGTGTAAGAAAATGTACACTCTAAAAGATAACCACATATTCTTTCAATGAAAACCTCCTATGAATCCTCTCTTACTAGGCTTTTTTTGGCCCCGTATCATCTCTTTGCTGAGAAATATCTCTTGTTTGTAACCCTGTGCCATGAGTTATGGTTTTATGTGAAAGTTTGTCTTTCCACATGGACTTTCAGCTACTCAGACGCCGCTGTATTTGTGACCTGTATTTGTGACCCCGCCATAATGAGAGCAATGTGGCAACTGTGGCCAATGTCTAGGTTAACCTATCAGCCACCTGTTAAATCCAGAGCTGCAGAGTGGACCAGCTACTTTGCACTCAGATTCCTTGACTGCACTTGCCCTGAGTCACCAAACGAATCCCCATCACGATATAGCTTCTAGGTCTCATACCAACAGTAGAAGTTGAAATTTAGAAAACTTTTGTATGTTTTAATTTAGTTGTTATCAAACTTTTTGCTCTTCAGCCCCCCTTTATATACTTCCTTGAGGACACCAATGAGCTTTTTCTTATATGGGATCAATACTATTGGCAATGTAAAAATTAAAGCTGAGATAATTTCAAAATATTGATCAACTCATTCATTTAAAAATAATGACTGATAAAAATTATTATGTGCAAGTAAACATATATCTTAGTAAAAATAATGTATTTTCCAAAAGAAACAAATTTTACACTTCTGTGAATTTATTTAATGTCTGGTTTAGAAGAAGATATTGGGACTCTCCCATCTATCTCTGTCTGCATTCAATCATTGAGATGTCAGGCATCAAGTGGCCTCTTGAAAACTCCACCGCACACTCATGAAAGACTAACAGAGAAAAGACCTGCAACATCTTAGTATTGTTATAAAAAATAAAAGGAGATTGAAACAATAAATATTTTCTTACATTATAAAACTAGTTTGATCTTACAGCACCCCTAACAGAATATCAGGGACCCCTGAAATCTCCGGATCATACTTTGAGAAGATCCCACTTTGGGAACATCTTTTCTAATTGAATCCTCAAGAATTTGTAAGGTAAACAATATTACTATTCCTCTTTCACGGATGTAAAACTTAATGCCCCGAGTGGTCAGGGGAGTTGCCTCAAGTTACTTCAGTCCGTAAATGGAAGAGTCAGGATTAGAGCTCCAATTCAAACCCCCAATCACTGTGGCGTGTTGCCTGTATACCAGCCTGTGCGCCCCTCCAGTTCCTGTCCCACTGCCCACATAGAGGTCACTGGTTGGCCTTGTCTGTGTCACCTACTTAACTCTTTATTATCTACCTACCTACCTACAACAGAGTGACCATTCATAATTCATCACTGTATCTCTTTTTACAACAGTGTCCTATAATATACTTTGAATGAACAAATGAGTAAAAGTATAGGCATTTTTCATTTGCTTAAGTAACATTTGGACTGAAATAACAACTTCAATGGTTACCCCAACACTTACTATGGCTTCAAGTATGGAGATAATTTCTTGTTGTAAAGCTGGAAATAGGTATAGGTAGCCTTTGCAGTGGATTGTAGAGTGAGTGATATTGGAGATGCAGTTAGCGAAAGCAGAGATCTGAGGTTGTCTCCATACCCTGCCTGTGATTCAGAGGTGTGCCAGTATATTTGAAGTCCACCCTCTTAGCAAAGCATCACTTGCTTCCTCAGTATAAAGTTCACGTTGGATGGCTCCATATTACACACTGTCATATGCAGGGAAGGTCTGTTCCCAACCTTTCGGTTCAACCACATAAATATCCATAGATCTTTTGTGCATTCAGTTATGAACACTTATTTACTAGATCTGGAAATGAGAAGCAGGATAAAATCCTTGAGCTCATATATCTGACAATATTTCATTATGGTGAACTTCACTTAAATACTAGCCTTTAGGAGCAAATGCTTGCTCTATAACTTTATCAGGAGTTGATTGTTGAAAGTGGTACTTTGTACATGACCACAGTTGTGATGGGCTGATGTCACCCACAGGGTGAACCACGGGGCTTTGCTGCCTGGAGTTTTAATCCAGAGAATCACTGCATAGCGGGGCCATTGTTGTACATTGGCACTGTGATGTTCTGAAAAAGACATGTAAGTGTATAAAACAGAAAGACAGGATAAGGGGGAGAAAGGGGAATATTGCCGCGCCTACTTTAATCAAGTAAATTACTAAATAATTCACTTTTCCAGATCATAATCGAAGAATGCTCTGACGCCTCACCACTCAAGTTCTCATTCTCGCTGCCAGGACCCTGAGTCATTTTTATTCCTCACATACAGTAGCTTTTGACCTGTAGGTACTTTTGAGTCAGTTGGAGTTGGGTTACTCTTAAACTTGTCTTTCAGACAAGGAAGGAGGAAAAAACACCAGGATCTGAGGTGAATACTCTTTGGGTGGAAAAAGTGGATAAGTCAACCTCAGAGGAACTAACATGTGAAGAAGTTGCCGTACCTTACCTATGATGGTTTTGCCAATCCATACACTCTTATAAGATCCCAGGCCCGGATAGAAGCTGTTAAGGGGAATGGCCCATCTCTCTTCTGGAGAAAAGGTTTCTCTGTCAGAGCATATTGTCCCCGTGATGCATAAAGTCAGATGACTCAGTTCCAATTTAATCACCTTCATCACTTCCTGCTCTGCAAAATCCAAAAGGATGACCATAGTTCAGTGAAGGTGAGCAAAAAATCCTCTAACCAGGGATGAAATAATGGTGCCTGCGGATGATCCCTTAGGAAAAATTCCATTCGGAAAAAAAATAAGAGGAACCTGACACTAGTGTATGAAAAACTGAATCAAGTTATTAGAAATAAAAAGCTGGAAAGAGCATTATCTGGTGAGAAAGTGCTATTAAATGCTAAATATTAATCAGAAAAAAATAGGTAAATTGTTTGTAACTATTATATGATGGTAATTCATTCAAATGTAAATAATCCAAGGGGAAATTTTAAAAAGTAGATGTTTTCCAAGGAAATGTTCATTTCACATAAATGTCAATTATTTATATTTTTACCTTATTGCAAGATAAGAAACATGCAGTAATATCTTCTAGAACAGTTTTGCTCTGAGCAATGTGTTTTGGAATGGAGATTGTACACGTTGAGTAATATAACATTAATATCCTATTATCTGCCTCATTGAAGTTCAACAGATGTATTACCACAATTAAATATTTCCTGCTAAAACACCAGTTCTGGGAAAAGTTACCATATTTACTATAAAACCATCCCCCTTTCTAATTTCTATTGTCTGGAAAGGTCTGGGCACCCTGTGTTTCCAGGGTGACCCGGAGTTTTGAGCCTTTCAATTCACTGTCTAAGGCAGGGGAGATTTCAGTTGGCTCCTCATGGGCTTCTGCTTGGCTGCATACCCAGACACGATCCACACACACATCCCAGCCTGACTTCTGATCATTTCAGTATCCTTTTGTGTTAGTTGAAGGTGTACAGCACAGTGGTTAGACAATCATATCCTTTACAAACTGTTCCCCCTGATATTTTCAATACCCACCATACATAGTTATTACAATATTATTGATTATAATCCCTGTGCTGTACTTTACCTTACTCTTCTATTTTAAAACTTACCCCTCACATTAGAATTAAACCTTATCGCTGCCTTCTTAACCATGATGTTGGTGCTGTGTTGCCTCAGTGAGTCGATCAAGATGTTTAAGTATAAGTAAGAGAAATGGCTCTGGCTGACTTCAGTGGGAAAAAAATTAAAGGTCTATAGACTAGATTTGCAGGGTCTATGGAAGTCTGAAAGGTTTGAGATTGTGCAATGAAGATTAATATAAAAAATCATGGTGCAAAACCAGCCTGCTGAGATACCTCCACTGCTCCCATTGCATGGTGAGTGTCCCTGCTTGTACTAGCAGCCCCATTGACACTGGACACAAGTGGCCCCTGACTGAGGTCTCTATGATTGAGCCTAGCCATAATCCCCATCACTGTCACTAAACCAATATCACATGACCTATTTGGAAAGTATCAGGGAGGCTGGGCACAGACTTCTACAAAACTTGGACCGTTAATTTCTGGATTTATCCATGGCAACAAAGCTGCTTCCTCCACTAAGTGGCCAACCTACCAGTAGAGGAAGCCAGTGTTGAGTCCCAAAATGTTACCATTCCTTAAAGACAGACAGTTAGACAGGACTAAAGCACAAAGGGTTAAACTACTCTCTCGGCTGTATTCCCCATTTTTCTTTTCTCTGCTTCTCTTTTTTAACTATATTTTCCTTCCTTTATTATAGCAATCAATCACAGTTCTGCTGATAAGTTTTGTAGTGGGCTTCAGCTTCTATAACTTCATCCAGACAGCAAACCAACCAGTCCCTTCATTAAGACTTCATTTCAAGAGATATTTGCACCATCGTATAGCTCTTCTTCTGAAGCAATGCTAATGAATTATAGTGCGGGACTCTTGTTCCTTCTTGGCAGAGCTTGAGTTTGAAGGTGATAAACCTCTGTGTTTTATTGCCCCAATCCCCATGATGACAGCAAAACCTTGGAAGTACTAGTTAAGAGAGATTTATGCATTTCCCGAATGACTGCATCTGGTTTTCCAGAATGACACTTTTCTCTAGAGAAATTTTAAAGTATCAACATATAGTTCATACATACATGAATTAGATAAAACAAAGAAACAGAGCAATGAGAGAGAAAAATTGGATAATTCTAAATAAACTGTATTAGTCATAACTTTTTAATTGCAAGTGACAGAACCCCAACTAAAAACAAGTTAAGCAAAAACTGGAGTTTATTGACTACATAACTGGAAAGAACATGGGTGAACTGGAAAACCTGGACCCAGGAGCTCAAATGATATCACCAGGTTGTCCTGTCTCATTCCTTTCTTTGCTGCTCACAGGTGAGCTAGCCTCAGGCCCTTGGAATGGGTACATACTGGCTTTTTATGTGTGACGTGCATATTGAGGAAGCGTGAGCAAGCATGGTCTTAGGTTTCCATCATCTCATTTTAGAAACACCAAGAAAAAAGACAAATTTCATATTCCTAGCATTTGTTTAGAAACTCCTCAGGGAAAGGCTGATTGGCTTTGCCTAGGTCGTATGTTCAGCTTGGGTTTATCATTAAGGTCAGGGAAGAGGGTAATTTTGATTGGCCAAACTTGAGTCATATTCTTGTATCTCTGATCAAGAAATGAGGTAATGTAATTGGAAGTCTCACTAAAACTGCATAAAGGAGTTAAAGAGTGGTTATCTAAAAAAAACAGGATGCAGTTTCAGAAGGTAGAAAGTAAGATACACTGGCCCGATACAAAACAAGATGTCTATTCAGTGGTGTGCTGGTGAAAATTTAACCTCTCCAGACCCCACAGACTAAATTCCTGAATTGTGTGTAGCATTTGCCTATTTCCATAAAGGAAATATTGCTACCATGGCCAATTTCAAGCTACCCACGTGACATTACTAAACATGGAGTGGGGAAGATAAACACAGTAAAATCCTATTTTACCGGGTTTTTTTTCTATACAGATACAATAGAAGTAAATATCCTCAGGGTATAGATCTTAGTAAAATGCAAAAAAGTAATTGGTGGTAATGAGTTTCAATATTTATTACCTTGTATTTAATACAATTTGTTCAATTGCAAGTTTATTTTTCACAGCATTTGTCATAATTATTATGTTCAACAACTGGCTCACAGATTTCCTTAAAATTTTACAACTGACTGACCATACCAGTTGGCTTCAGCAGACCGCACAAGATTAATACAAAACTGGTCAAAATATGATATGAAATTAATCAAAATAACCATGCGCACCGTGAATCAGCCACAGTGTGAGGGAGGAATTGCCACATCTTTTCAAAATGAGTTCAGGTAACTGCAGCCTCAGTCATGGGGCATGATGACTCCTGGTTCCTGCCTGTGTCCATCCTGGAAGGAAGGGTCTGGACCTGCAAGCTCGCCTCTGCCCACTTTTGGCCCCAGGGCACTGGCAGTGAACATAGATATCTGAGCTATGCTGTGATGGAAGAGAAGACCAGGGTGCAAAATAAAATCTGCTTCTACTTCCTTCCCTTAGTCAAGTCACAGTCAGTCTCAGATTTGCTCAGTACATGGCTTATTATCTTTAATTTCAGTGAATACATATAACTGATACTGTACAACAGGTAGCACTAAAGTTCATTTGTCCCTTCCTCCCTTTCTTCTTCCCTCCCTGTTTTCCTTCCTTTTTCATTTTTTCCTTCCTCTTTTCTTCTTTCTTTACCCTCTCCCCCTCCCTCCTCCTTCTCCCTCCTTTTGTCCAGACTTCTTGGTACCCTACTATGCGTCTAGAACTGATCAGAGATGGAATTTAATTGTGTTGTGTAAATATAAAATACCACCCTAACAGAACCAATGAACATATATACATAACTTTCTCATACAATACATCTGAAAATGATGCTATTATTAACAATATTATGTGTCCTATAATTCTCACCATCTGTAGGATATGTATTTCATATTGCACAGATGGCTTATCTCAAATTAAACATAAATTTCCTCTAAAGCAAGAAGAGCCAGTTTCCTATTTTGAATGGTATGGCCTGACTTTTAAAATTCCTTCCCCAGAAATTACTATACATTGGGAAAGACATCTGGTCACTTACCTGGTAAATATAGGACTCCCCCCAAAGTCCACCCTGACGCATGACCACATATGTCGGATTTGCCAAAATAGGTCCTGCAAAGCCAGGAGACAGCTGCTGAACCGCTCAAAGCCTCCCACTTACTTTATGTTCTAACTTCCTTAACTTCTTCCTATTTATACAAAAGTCACTTTCTTCTCTGACCTTAAAGCAGCCTAAATCTATGCTCACTTACTTCACTTACTTATAAATAAGCATAATGACGTTTTTTGCTTCTTTTACATGATGTTCTCAAGTGCTTTCCCAACTTCAAGTTCATTCCAGTTCCTGTAGTCATATTCTTGCTATGCACTTGCCATTCCTGATTTCTGAACAGACCAATGGAGAAGCTCTGTGTTCTCACATCCGGCTTTTAAGCACTTGAGCGCAACATGCACCAAAAAAGACTTTAAGAGAAAAAATCTATTACAAGCAAGTTGTGATTTTCTCAGTGTGTTTTTTCTAAGACTGTAGAGGTAAAACAAAGAAATAATAAAGCTATCCCAAAATTTTACCTCCAGAGAAGACCATTTCTTCTAAACCTACTATAGGTCTAAATTTATTATCTCAAGAGCTCATTGAGTATTCCCATCTTTTGCAGGGAAATCAATAAAAGTACCCAAATCTCTCAAGATCTACATTCCAAATTCCAAATGCTCAGTGGTCTCCAGTAAGAAAAGAGGTTTGAGGCCAAACCACTGCCCCAGGGCAAAACGTCAGAACTTTGAGAGCAGATACTACTTTTTGGGACACATTTTAATTTTAAGCTCAACTTCATGAAAAAAGACTAAACATAGAGGGGAACGAGCTTGATTGGGTAAAACCAAAAGGCACATTTGTTATTAAGGAATAATGGCTCTCAAACCAAAGCCCCAAAGCCCATCATGCAATCAATATATTGCTACTTTCATCTTCCTTTCACATTTTCAGTTTATAGTAGCTATAAATACACTGGTGCATGAAATTTACTGGAGTATAATGACCAGCTGGCATTCCTGACCAGAAGCTGAACTGTGTAACTTCATCCCTTCCCCCCTGTCATCAACTCAGCCAATGTTGTGAGCCTCAGTTATTAGTCCCCAAATGACATTTAATTATAGTTCTAATTGGAGGTCCCATGGCTATTCTTCTAAATGGAGGTATGCTCAGTGGAGTCTTTGCAAAATGATTCAACTCCACTGAGCAGTTAAAGAATGTCACACAATGCTTTTGGCTGGTTTGTCTCTGTGGGTAACAGACACTGCTTGTATTTCTTTCTCCTGACTCTTGTCCTGCAAAATAGGAAATAACTGAGCAAGCTTCTTCACTGGAGAACCCAAAGTGCATCAGGAACACATCATCTGCTCAAGGGTACTTTCCACAGAGGTAATCGAGTGTCTACCCAGCATACATACAACAAAATGTTTGTTGTGGATCCTGTTTTGGATTCTAATAAAGCACAAGCATGAGGCATCTCACATATGGTTATGAAGCATGTCAAGACATTTGTGTTACCATTGCTCATCATATTATAGTTTTTTTTATGTTCTCATTAATTTTTAATAACTCCTTCCTAAGGGTCATAGTACCATTTTTGTTTTTTCTCTCATAAAATTGTTCTTATGTGACTTTTTTTGTGTAATTCACATTTGGGGCTCTTTTATATGAAAGTTTATAATACCAATGGACCACCAGGGTCTTGTTTTTCATTTTACATTTCAGCTTTAGAAAAAACAAATTGTTTATACACAGTAATACATTTTCTGATGCATTTTTTCCTTAAGCTTTTTAAAAAAAAGGGCATTGTCTTTCTACCAATGAAATTTCTACCATCTAATACAGGTCTGGCACTTAATAGCCACTCGAATACTTGCTGAATGACATTTGATGGAACGCATGTGGAGTTGGTATTTCATAACTATGTTTGCCTGTTATGTATTTGTTTGTGCTATGATACTAGTCAGGATAATTAGTGCCAATTTTAAAATTATTCTAATTTAGACATTATAGTTATTGAATATGGATTTTAGGATAAATGAAGGTGAATCTAGGAATTAAAACATATCTGCTAAAATAGTATGGAATAGAACCAATGGGTTTCCTTGGTAGGGAATTTACACTTTAAAGGATGAGGCTTCACGTTCAAAAAGAACGTCTGCCCCTACAGGCTGCCCTTTGCCTTACTCTTTATAAAACATTTGTAAGATTTTCTTACCATTGGCTCTGATAAGGGACAATCTCAGTTCCCTCAATCTGTGAAATGGGCATGGGAATCTAACCTGTCAACCCACAGGGTTGTTGGAAATATTAGGTAAAATCAGGCATTGATTCTTTCTGCCTGGACCAAGCACGGAGTAACAACTCACTTGTCTCTCTCCTACTCCCTCCCTGGCCCTGACTCACTTCTCTGATGTAGCATGATCATCATTTGTGGCCAACGGTCTGTCCCAGGGGCTGATGAAAGGCCTTCCCTTGTGTCTCTGGTTGGAGATAAGAACCACCCATGCTCTGCTATAAAACAGAAAGCTAACAATCTCAAACCCAGAAAGAAAGGTTTCATTTTACCCACAGCAGTACCTGGGCCATTTCTTGTACCTTGAAAGTGTGCAGCTTCTAATGAAATCTCCAGGTAGCTACCTGTTATTTGCTGTTATGGAAGAATGTGAAGACCTAATGAGCTTCAGGAATTCAGGATATCGCAAGGCATGGTTTGCTCTTATTTGCTCCAGCCCCTGCACCTGCCACCGCACAGGCACGCTTTGGGCTGCGTCTGCCCGGAGAGATTGCCAATCCAGCTTCCCCCTTTGAGAGCTTTGCTGCCAGTTTACAAAGCCAAGTAGCCCAAAGGAACAAAGAGGGACAGATTATTTGAAGTCTGCTTCTGTGATCAGTAGAGGCTTTATAAGAGGAAGGACATCTTGTCCTTTCCCAATCCCACGTAAACATCCCAGCAGGTACACGAGAGGGACAGATAATTGCCTCGTGGCCTTGTCAGATCCCTGTCATCTCTGCTCTTGACTGCTTTGGTCTTTTAGTGTAAGAAAAATGAGGTTTAACATTCTCCCTATAAATCAGGAAAGTGACCCAGTGTCCCTGAGTGGGCTCAACAAAGGTGGAATTAAATTGTAACCCAGGTGTTTTTTGGAATAAATCCAAAGGGTAATTTTTTCCAGTAGCCAAGGTGTTCAATTCCAGGAGGACTGTGCTTACGTGTCCTGCAAGAATGGTCACTGTGCTGTCCAAATAATCATCTACTTCTTGTCAAATCAACAATTATTAGGCCATCAAGTGAGTAATCTCCTCTTATTAATTTGAATTATATAATCAACTATTTGCCATATAGTTATTTTTCTTCACAAAATAAACACAGTCAGTCCTGGCTGGTGTGGCTCAGTGGGTTGAGTGCCAGCCTGCTAACCAAAGGGTTGCTGGTTCAATCCCCAGTCAGGGCACATGCCCGCGTTGCAGGCCAGGTCCCCAGTAGGGGGCACATGAGAGACAACCACACATTGATGATTTTCTCCCTCTCTTTCTTCCTCCTTTCTGCTCTCTCTAAAAATAAGTAAATACAATTCAAATGAATAAATAAATAAATAGTAAACATAGTCTGAGAGACCTAATCGTATTTAGACAGCAAATGTCAGAAGATGGACTTTGGCCCTCTATTCTGTTTTCATTTTCCTTGAATAAAAAAAAAAGATAGAGGGTAGTGCCAAGCATGGGATTTGAGTGGACACCTCTGGGTCCGATCCAAGTTTATGTACAAATGTGTGATTACAGGTATGTTGCTTACATTCACTGGACCCTTGGCTCTTCATCTGGGAAGTGAGAGCGATGACTGTCCTTGCTACCAGCACTCAGGGCTGTTGTGAGGATGAAAACAGTGCAGAAAAGCAACACTGGTCATTGTTGTTGCTATTAGAAGTAGATACTGGGCCCTGGCTGGTGTAGCTCAGTGGATTAAGCACAGGTCTGTGAACCAGAGAATTGCGGTTCGATTCCCAATCAGGGCACATGCCTGAGTTGCCGGCTGGTTCCCTGCAGGCCAGTTCCCAGTAGGGGATGCATGAAAGGCAACCATACATTGATGTTTCTCTCCTTCTCTCCTTCCCCTCTAAAGATAAATAAATAAAACCTTAAAAAAAAAAAAAAGAAGTGGATACTGGACCATTGAAGTGAAAGGTAAGATTCTAATACAGTATTTTTTTAGCAAGTTTTACCAATGGATAATCTTTGATCTCAAAGAAATAAAAGTATGAATTTTAATTCCATCACTTATTAGCTGAACAGCACTAAGAAGTGATCTGGAATCCCTGGATCTTAGCTTCGTCGTCTGTAAAGGAGGGCAATAACGGTGACCCCACAGGACTTGTGGGGGTTCAGGAGAAATGCTTGTATCAAGCATCTGGCCCGAGGCCAGTTCCTATTTCCTGTTATCCAAATGACACTGGCGTGGACACCTAGCGTAACAGCAGTAATGCAAAGAAGAGTTACCACGTAAACGTGAAATGGGCAGCAGCAGTTCTCCACATCCGGCCTTCAAAACATCCTTTGCCTTCTTCCACCGGCCCCTCCCTCAGAAGCAAACCCTAAATTCTTAGTCTGAGCAGTCACAACTGAACCTACATCTAACCCATAAAGGTGAATCAGCAAAGGAGAGTTAGGGAAAAATTTTTTAAGGTTTAAACTGCCTACTAAATACTGACAAAATTTGTTGACCAAGCTGAGAAGCCCAACTCCATCAGTAACTGTCAGACAGGAGTAGACGCATGAGCAGCGTAAAATGGGTTTGTTGATTCTAATGGATGCCTTTGACTCTTCATTGTAAGTTGCTCTGGGAACAAACTCAGTCTCCTTTATCTGGACATCATCCTCTGTTTTGTTTTGTGTATTTTCAGGTTTTGGAAAGAAAAGGAACTTTTGTCTACCTCTGCTCTCTGACATGTTGACACAAAGATTGCTCTAGTACTAGTTCCTAAATTCAATTTCTGAGTTCATTCGCATTTACTCCTAATAACTTTAGCTAATTAGATTACCTGTGCAGTTTTTTAATGGCAGGCTAAAACAATTAGTTTGATTCTAAATTTGATTATTCTTATTTTTATTTAGAAGCAAATTTGTGAAAATTGTATTACATCAGTGCTTCTGGGGGTTAACTGTTAATGATAGTAAATCAATTGGCTTTTTATTACTGGCTTGCAGCAAATTAGGCCATTTTGGTACAGGGAGGTTGGGCCTCACGTACGTGGACTATCACAGGTGACTGTGTTCCTGAAACATGCCGATCTCTTAATGATCTTGTTAGTGTTGACGAAACATTTTGAACCCCTCTGTCTCTCTTTCCCTCTCTCTCTCACTCCATAACTATCCTTTACTGATCCACCTTATGCTTATGAAGTTTAGATTTTGTTTGGTTCAGTTGTGACTGGCAAAGAGGAGAAGTTATCAGTTAGTTCTAGGGGAAAGAACAAGGTGGAAAAATGAAATTTCTCTCAGCATTCCAACAATCCAACACAGTTGAAAAAGCAGTTCATAGAATCTCCCAAATTTCTAGGTTGTGTCATGAGATGGAAAGATGGACGCCGTGTTGACCTTAATGCCAACAGCACTTTTTACCTCCTTCCGGGGTCACTGCAGCACAGTCTGGGGTTTTTAATGTGGCATTTTCAACATATAAAAACTCCTGGGCTAGGAAAGAAAGAGGAGCCCTCCCACCACAAGAGTTCTGCCTATTCTTCCATCTTAAAACATCTTAGGAGTACTGGTATATGGGTGAAATTTGCTGAAAGAGCTTGTTTAACAGCGTGTACGTGTGTGGTTCGGTTTAATGGTCAGGGCCTGTGCTGCAGATGGCCAATTTTTAGTGCTCTCTCTGCAGCTCATTCGAACCTGATGGCTTGATTGCAGTTCAGATAAGGATGAGCACCAAAGCACGCCTGGATAGATGCTTCCTTTTACCTATACTTTCACCTCTAAAAGAAGCTGTGTGTTTACTGTTCCCAGCTCTTTTGTCTTTCTGTGCTTTTGTGTGGACAGTAAAATGTCACTCAGGATGCAAATTCTCCCTGACACAGGAACTGTGAGTAAGCTTTGGCATCTGCAGTAGAAGATAATGATGATACCACAGTGGTGGTGGAAATAATCGGGACAGTGATCAACACAGAGCACTCACTCTGTCCATTTCCCCCGCTTTTAGGCATGGTCACATTCCATTCTTAGATTGACCCTACGAGATAAGCACTGTAGCCCCATCCAAAATCCTGAAATGCAAAGAGTTCTGAAATACAAAAGGGTTTTATTGGATCTGTGGCAGACTCACTTGGTAGCAAAATCTGACTGGACTTGGTGTGAGACCTGTTTATGTTCTTCATACCAGTTGGCGTGAATATCCAAATGTTCTCCTGCAGACTCGGTGTAATTACAGGGTGTCTGCCCAAACCTCTGTGATGCACCTACAGAGAGTACAAGAGTCACATGAGCTATCTAACATCTCAAAATTCTGAAACCCCAAATAGTTCTGGTTTTAAAATTTCAATGAAGGGATTGTGGACCCCATCAAAAGATGACAAAATCAAGGTTTTATGAGGTTTATAAAACTTTGCAAGGTCAGACAGCTTTGATGTACAGTCATTTACCCCACACACCTTTTACAGAGTGAACAGGTGTCAGTGGTATTTGGGGGCAATTGGTGACAATCACAGTCACATGTGGACAAAGTTAGGGAATGATTTTTTCCCAAACCTTGACCATTGCTCTAACTATAGACAAAGATTATAAATGGGACAAAACAAACATGAGCAACTGTAATGCATGATTTTTGACAGCAAGGGAGTCATTAGATGGCCAAGTTGAACACTTTCAGTGACAGTACATTCTGGATATAGACAGTTTCAATCAATAAATGACATCCATTTCCTCATAACATAGAATATTTGTCCTAGTTTTAGCATCTGGAAGATAGAGGAAAAGAGGAGGCATTGGGTCATTGGGTTTCTTTAGGACTTTTTTATTTCAACGAATAAAGAGCCTACTCAAAATAGCTTACACAGAGGGTGGGGGCAAGCGGGGGTTACTAAAGGGTACAGGTTCATCTTGGATAACCCAATGCTGGATTGCCAGAATCCAGAATGTCATCAGTTATTCTTCTCCATCACTGTCTTTGGGTTTTCAAAGTCTCATATCTCTTCTCCCCGAACATCTGCTTTTCTCTCATTTTTATAGTCGGGATTCTTCTAGCAGGCTCTAGTAACACTGACTTGTCATTAAGCCAGTTCTGGCCTTGTACCCAGTTCCACTTTCCCCAGCCATCCAACTCCAGTTTCTTTCCTTGGGTTTTTGAGAAAGGAGATCTAAGACATGCGACCCCTGGCACAGTTAGCTGGAACCAAGAGAGCAGGGTCATTTTACACAAACATGGCCTCAAAATAAGCATCATTCATCTGGTGTGTCTCTGGTCACTTATAAGAGAAGGAGCTAGGCAGTGCCCTAAAAATACATTTTCAGTATTTGTGCCAGGAATTTTTCTGGGGACTTTACCTTCCCTAGCACATTTATTTCTTTTCTGGAGCAACACAAAATAAATTCACTTTTCATCTAACAAATCTTCAGCTATCATACGTGTTCTTAGATCTAAGAACTTCAAATATTTTTCATATAACACATTCCCTACTAGTTATTCCCCAATTTGCCAGTGCAGCAGAAAGAATTCATAGAAACTTTGAAAATGTACTTTTAACATTAAATGGAGCATCTGTGCTCATGACAAAAATAAATATATCTATGTTTTCTGATCATGAAATGCTTGAAATTCTGCAAATGATTTCTGGGTAGATATTGACTTGAGTCATAGACATTTATCAACAGCCTTTACAAAATTTTGCATCTATCTTTATTTTTTTTTAAATAATACAAAAATATAAATGAACTCTTTTATGACAAAAAAAAGTCTTCAAAGTCTATTTGGTTCTCTCTTGCTTAGACCATCTCTGTATCACAAGAGGAAGACTGTAGGTGTGCAGTTTGCTTTAACTCATTTAGATGGGCCATGGGTAGGTGCCTGCTATTTCTTTCTTTTTTCTTGGAACCATAAACGATCCCAAATAGCCGCAGCAATTTTGGGAAAGAAGAACAAAGTAGGAGGGATCACAATAGGTGCCTGCTATTTCTGAGGCTTCGCTGCTTCTGGACCATGTAGAGAAGCTTATGTGAAATAGAAAAAAAAATGATTGTTTTGGTGTCATCTTACTCTGGCTCAGTCTAGAGATGAATGAAGTCTTCAGAACAGGAAAAAAATTAAATCGTTTAAATGGCCTTGAAAGCCTTTCTGAAAGAGCTTGCAATTTGTTACCAGGCATTCTCTTGGCTCTGTTGGGAAAAGCTTTTCTCTCATTCAATTGTTTATTCCCCCAAAGCCCAGCTTGTCATTTAAATCAAAATGATTTAGATGAAGAACTTGATCAGTGAAAATAAATTTACAGGTTTTCTCCTGCACAGAATCTTATTTTTTAAGGTGATAAACTTAAAAACATGTTTGCTTCAATAGTTGTGTTTCTCGTTTCTCTTTTTAAATGACAGTGCAATGTGATGTCATCTGCTGGTAAATCACTGCAGCACCTCATTCCAGAGGTGACAGTATTTCTAATAATCCAGATATGACACCACATGTATCAACAAAACACATCTTGACTGCATTCAGGTGTAAGACAGTATAGACCCTTACCGCCTTCTCTCCTTTTTTTTTCCTAATGAGTTTGGAAGGAACCCCATTGTTGTAAGTTTTTTGCATCAGAACTGTTGCTGGCTTGTTTCAAGGAGCAAAGAGAGGTAAAAGGTCAACATTACAATAAGTATATTTACTTATGCATGTGTGAAATTTGGCAAATTAGCTACAGTACAGGGCAGCAGGTATTACCTGATACTCATGGTTGTAGTATTGAACTGATGTTGATTGAAGTAAACCTGTAACATAAAAGACCAGAATGAAGTATTTCTCAAATTTAACATACTTAGCCTAATTGCCATACACCCTTTGGCATACATTGCCAAAAAGTGTTAAAGTGAACATGAGTACATGGCAAGGTATCTTCAATGAGGGAAGTTGGTTCAGCGAGACTGCGCGCGTCTGTTGAACAAAAGCACGCATCAAATTGAGAGAGTGTTCAATGTAACGTTACATTTGCCTGATAAATATCAGGACTCAGTTCAGTGTAAGTTCCCTGTATGAGGTGAATATTCTATAAGGAAAATTATTTAATAAGAGATATCCACGTTCTGTGTAGGGACATGAAAAGGTTAGAGAAGTCCATAGAAGAGTCTACTTTGAAGCCAAGTTCCAATATTATGAATGTGCCTTGCTTCAGCAATGCCCCATCCACAAATTTCATGACTGTGGAAACATGCTTTTTTGCATGGATGTCCACTTTAGGAAACAAGAGAAAACAACAGACAGGCTCTACACTAGAGGGTGAAAACTAAGTTTTGCTACATTTATATCATGCAGTCGTGTGTATTCACAAAATTCATAAAGATAATGTAGAAATATTTAATGATATCATTTATTAAGTGATAGAAGTAGGTTTGTAGAGCAGTGTACACCATATTTTAGCCTTTTGATAGAAACACAATGTGTATTCTACAATATTCACACATGAGTATAGGCATAGATACAATTCTGAATGGGTATTTCCTAAAACAGTAACAGTGGAAATCTCTGGATGGTAAGTTTACAAGTGATTTACCACCGCCACTCATTCTTATCTTTTCTGTGTACTTATATTTTCTAAAATGAGGATGAATGACTGCATGTGTAAATAATTTAAAATTTTTCAGTGAGGTTCAAAACAACAAATACATTGTGATCCAACAAAGAAAGTCACAAACTAAAATGCTGACATGGCTATCCTTAGGGAATAGACAGTGAATGCTTTAATTTTCTTCTTTAACTTGCTTATGTTACCAAATTTTTCCATAATGTATATCAGTTTAGAAAAAGTGAGTAGAGATGTGGATAGAGTGCACACCTCTACTTTAAGTGATCTAAGTTTAGTGGCCCGTGATAATGATAAAAATAATGAGTATTAACTGTAAAATCTTAGAAGGACTTCGCTTAGAGGGTATCAATGAGCATATGAAGAAACCTTTGATCACTTGTGTTAGAAGTTAGCCTGCCTTGAAATCTCAAATTACTAAAGATATATCCTTATGTGACTTTAACTTCTTGAGAAGTGGCTCACTTACTCATGACTCATTTAGTACTATGTCAGGAAAAGAATGGATATGAGCTGTATGCGGTGAGAGCAAAAATGAAAATAAGAAAAAGCTCTTGACTTTGAGGAGGTTACAATATGTTTAGGCAAGATTTGACTACAATAATGATTAAGGTTTTATGTGTGGTATATGGAAATTGGTTATATTAGAGGAGCATAATGAGAGAGCATTTCAAAGTAAAAAGTAAACAAGGACGTACAAATACAGTACAGACAAGAGTTGAGATGATAGGGGGGTCATAAAAGTCATTTGTTACCCCTTGAACAAGTTTATTGTACTACTAAATCTGTCATAAGAGGGCCAATCGACCTTAGCTGACTTTACGCATCACCCAGGAGAATAGAAGATGGGACGTGGTTAGGTTCAGAATCACAGTCAATACGCCTAGATCCACACAAATGTAAACATAACTCTTTATAAAGCAAGTATTTACTGAGCAGAGATTACTGGAGATTTGAAGTAGTGTAACAGCCAATGCCAATATCACAGATTCATTTCCCTAACACTTCTGTTTTAATTTAAGGAACTAAAAAAATAACTCTAAAACAATTAAGAATAAATTTCAAAACAGGGTTTTGGAATTAATTCATTTATACAATAATATTTTGTACTTTGTCCTCACTCAATGGAGCCAAGTGCCCACCATCACGGAGCTTACATTCTTGTGTGTGTGTGTGTGTGGTGAGATGTATATAAAAATGAAGATGTGTTTATTATATGTACTAGTTGTGATAAAGGCAATGAAAGAAATAAAGTAAGATTGGGGGAATGTGGTCATGGTGGGAGTCAGGTATATGACCGCCCAGAAAGGGAATGTTAAGTAAAGACCTGAAGAAAATTAGGAAGGGGCTGATCAGATACCTTAGAGAAGAGCATGCTGAGCAAGGGGAGGAGTGTGACGGAGCTCTCCGAGGTGGGGGTGTGCTTTGTGGGTACTAGGAACATTAAGGAGGCCAAAGTGACAAGAGTTGAGTGCCTGAGGGGAAAAACAGTTGATGAGGTGGGAGCTGAGAAGTACAGAAGTCAACTTTAGTGCTGAATGTGTCGGGAAGCCATTGCAGAACATTAGGTAGAACTGTGACCTTGTCTGACTTAGATACTAAGAGGCTCCCTCTGGCTGTGGGTAGTCAGCAAATGGTGAAAACAAGGTGGAGACAGGGTAGGGACAGGAAAACCAGTTAGAGGCTGTTGCAAAGTTCTGCACAAGACCTGATGGTGGCTCTAGCCATAGCAGTGAGAGTGGTGACAGGAGGTTAGTGCTGGGAATATTTGTCAGAATTGCCAATGGGAGTGGGCAGCAGGGAAAGAGTAAAAATTGACGGTAAGGGTGGTACCCTAAGCAAATGAAAATTTGGATCTGCTGTGTATTCAGATGACTTGGGGTGAAATGAATCTTGTGTGACTCCTCAAAATGAAGATAAAGACTTTAAAGTCTTTTCTAGTATGTGGCAAGACACCTTGGGTTGCCCTTTGAAGTTCACCTTCACCAGTACTATTCTTCGACTCTGTCAGGGGGGTTCTGCCTGAAGATCTGCTCCAGTCCTTTATCATCTATACCCCTGACTATGGAGTGAGGTGTCCATGAAGCCAAGGGATGTGCCTGTTCAGACCCCACCTTCCTTCTAGAGCATGTTTCAGGTGATCAGAATTCCAGAATTCCCTGTTCAACGGTCTTAAATCCACTTTCAGGGCTTGTGTGAGCTTCTTCCAGGAGCCCACACTCCCGAGGCAGACCACACTCTTGTGTGCACCCCTCTGTGACAATGGTGGATGTTTGCAAGATATTTGAATGGAGCTTGTACATGAAGACTGGGGAATCCATACAAGCAGCCATAGCCATAAGTCCTTCAAGGTGCAGCCAGAGGCTGGGATAAGAAGAAAAGGGAAGGAAAGCAAACCAAGTGCCATAGGATGGGGCAGGGTCACTATCCTGATGCAGCTAGCTTAGAACTCTAAGGAGTCAGCCTACCACGTCATTACGAGGTGTATTTGCCAAGGTAGGAAACAGAACGAACTCTCTTAACAGTCCATGAACTAGATTTAGAATATACATTTTGATATTTTACTGTGCATGCAGTCTCTGGGTGGGTGTGGAAAACTTGAAACGGCATTAACATAGGGTCTTTGTTTTTAACCATGTTCCTGGATCAGTCCTCTGTCCCATCAGACATCGTTAAGCCTCCTGCTTTGGGAAGCACCCTGAGCATGCTGACCCCACCACGTGATAACTGCCTGCTTTATTCTCTGGCTCTCTCACCAGCCTGTGAGCTCTCTGAGGATAGACTCTAACTGTAGAATCTAACAGAACGCCAAGCTAGTTGGTAATGTTTATGGGGATCAGGAAGGAAAAGTAGGGCAGGGGAGAAGGAAGGGAAGAAACGATTGATCTGATCATCAAAAACCTAGGAGAAAACAGTAAACAAGTAATGCAGTAATGGATCATCGTTATCCATTGCTGGAGGGAGAGAGGAAAATACACTCTAGGTGAAGTGTAAGTGCTGAGGCCGTTCAATGGTGAAGATGGGCACTTCATGCTTTCTACTGGGTGATTCAGTGCCCAGAGCATACAGCTGACCTCGGATGTCCGGTAAGATCCTCCGTCTGTAAAATGGGGCTAACGATACCTCACGAGGGTGCTGAGAGGATACATGAGCTAATGCATGCAAATTTTTTTTTACTTTTTCAGAAGAAAGACACTATATAAGCCTAAGGTATTATTATCATTCATTTTAACTTTGGAACAGCATCATCCTGTCATTTTTGATCCCATAATTACAATACATCAGGTAAGCACAGATTTTTAAATCAAGGGAGCACTGTACAATGAACGGAGACATGAAAACTTTGTCACAGGAGAACAGCCCTGACAACTTCAAAAGTGCCTCAGGGCTGCATCTATTTCCATATTAATGCAAGCCACCAGCATTATTAAAGAGAAATGCAAACATGCAGTATTTGCTAGACTGTACCTCTCATTTGACAGATACACAAAAATCGTCTGTTTGGGCTTTGTGGGAATGAGTTACTGCTGGCAACAAGCACTCCTTCCTGAGACAAGGGAGTGCTTTTAGTTTGAAGCCCTGAGCCACCACTGCCCAGCGCAGACAATCAGAGGTCCCTGATTGAGAAGAAAAATTTGAAATCTAGCAACATTCAGTCTCTAGTCCTCTTTCAAATTAGACATCCATGCAGCCCTCCCTCAGACGGTTTTGAAAGTGGCAATTCTAAGATGCTGTACGTGCTAAGTATTGCAATTTCAGTACCTCTGGCTAAAGAAAATATTTTAGGATGCTTGAGACAAAAATGTGTTCTTTCTTTGTTTGCCTTTTCCCCTACAAGCACCCACATATTTCCATTGTATGGGTAAAAGAAAGCACAAGGGTAATAATTCAGGGACTTGGTGTTATGCAGATCCAATGTGGCCTCAGTTTCCTGAGCAAGGGTGGAACTGAGGTCCTCTCGCTCCATCAACAGAGAGGGACAAGGCCCTGTTTTGATCTGTGCATTGACAGCGTAGGGATTAGAAGACAAACATTCCTTCCAGCTACCTTTCAATGTTTGTGTTTGCCATTCTTACCCAACGTATTTTTTGAGTGTCCAAGGTTATTTCTGGAATCACTGTCAATTTAAGAAATGACACCAGAGAAGACTGTAGTTGCTTCTATCCCTGGTGGAAAGCCTGGAGTGTTACGCAGCCTTAATTAACAGTGAAATGTCATTATTTTGGATGGAGACCAAGACACAGCGTTGGGGTACCACTTTGGCATTCATTGCAGAGAGGCACAGCAATGCCATCCCTGCCATTCCTCGGGCAAGACAGCAAGGCTGAGCTGAAGTGCACAAGGGCAGTGAGTGTTCTCACAAGGACTCTTAGCTGTGAGAGCCAACATATGTGCCCTGCTCCATGGATCAAGCCCAAGGGGCCATGATGGGCCCTTTTCACCCATGTCAACACCTGGATGTATAATGTGCCCTGAGCATCTTGCCATCAGAGCTCCAGCGGCTTCAGGGACAAATGTTTCCTTTGGCTCAATTGACCGAAAAAATAAATTACTCCACAGCAGGCCTGTTGGAGTTATACATGGAGCAGAAAGCATGGGGATTTTACCTGCCCCTTCCAGTTTTCCTCCTGGTGCACAATTCATCAATATTTAACTAGTTTGGGATTTTTTTAAGGTGGGACAATGGGTCCATTGATACTAATTTATATGTTTTTAAATTGATGACTCCAGAGATGGCTCTTCATTAGAAAAACATATTAGTAATAGAAATGACTCTTCACTTCTACCCCATATGGGCAGGTCAGGATAAAAATACTCTGGTGGTATAATTGGGTATTCTCCACCGATCCAGGTGTGAGATCCATTAAACCCATTATGTGCCAGACACAGTGGAAGGAATGTTCACAGACATTATTTCATTTCATTCTCACCACCTTGCGCTATCGTCACATTTATAGGCAAGAAAACTCAAGTAAGGACTTGGTGATTGGCACAGCTGGAATTGGAAAGTAGGACTTCTGATTCCAAGTTTGATACCCTTTCTACCATCCATATATATAAATAATTCATTTGGAAGATGCCCCACTTTAAGGAAATACCTTTTCCCAGCAACTGGAGAACAGACAGAAGGGGTGATCACCAAGGGGAGAGGTTTACATTACAGACGGAATCTAATAATATCTCAGCAGCTTCCAGGCCAGTTTGTGTCCATTTGTGCACCCCCCAGAACAACACACGCCTGACCTCAGAAGTCTTGAAAACAATGTAAATTTTATATTTGGTTTCCTCGAAAGACTTGTATATGAGTTTAAATAGCACATCGCACAGAAAAACACCTTAAAATTCTTCATAACCCATCCTTTTGCCGAAGACTCCACCATAGCTTCTCTTCCTTACACTGTCTCTTTGTGTGTGTGTGTGTGTGTGTGTGTGTGTGTGTGTGTGTGTGTGTTTCTGCATGTCTGTTTCTGTCTGACTGACTTCCTCTTTTCCCTCTGATGCCAGGACACTCATGATCCTCCCCCTCTCCCGTGCAGTCCTTCCTCGCAGGGGCTCCACTCCCAACTCTCGAATCCTGCTTCAGGCAGAGCCTCCAGGTGAGTCCTGTGACTACTATTAATCTCATATGGAACAGACCCCGGAATTTTAGGACTAAGACTCTCCATCTCATTATTTAGGTTAATAAGCTCCTGAGTATGTTCAGATCCTATGAAATATTAATGACATGCCGAAGAGGTTGGAGGCTGAAGGTATCTTGTATTTGGAGCATTAGAGCCTTTGCTAATGGAACATCAATCCGAAATGAAAACAGAGCATTTCCAAATGTAAAATAAAAATCAGTGGGAAAGAATCTGACTTCTAAATTTCTGAGACAGAATGCAAATTCAGGAGAGAAACATTTATTGACACTTCAAGGCAGATAGATTTAAAACTGAATCTATATCTAAGCTTCCTACTAGGAAATTCATGGCATGCATTGATTATGCATTACAACACCAAATTGAATTGGAAGTCAAGAAATAAGTTGTAAAGTTAACATGTAGTGATGGCACTTTTTTGTAATATCTGATAGGCAGCAGATACTGTAACTGGAGCTCACCTTCCGGTCCAGAACTTGGTAGAATCAAGTATCTTTCTATGAGCACAGCTCTAAAGCAAGCCCCCGCCCCTCCACTCTCCCTCAAAACAATACAGCAGTTGGAACACAAACCACAGCTCTCCCAACAGAGGTTCTTCTTTTATGTGTCCCTCAAAAAATAAACGTAGATTTAACTTTTATACCCTAGTGCCCTGCATTGACCTGTTAGGTTAAAAATAGCAACTCTGAACATTGAAGTAACCACAGAAGAGTTTCTTTCCTTGTGAGGCTTTTCTTTCATTCCTTTGAACTGTGACAAGACCCTTAATTGTTGCATTATTGCCACTTCAGGGGAAATACCTCGCTGTCCCAAGTAGCACAAGACAGAGCCTGAAGCTTTCTGACAAATTCAAAATTGTGCGGTCAGTGTTCTGGCCACAGGCATCACCCTGCTGGACAAGCTTTCTACATGCAGGTATCTGACCTGCTGACAAGTTTCCTGAAATAATCCTCCAACAGGGTTCATGGCCAAGGTTTGCCAGAGTCCTAGTCAAAAGCCACAGGTGCTTTGTCATTTCCATAGGTTCTCTGGCAGGTCAGAGTTATTCCCACTTTGCATTGTGGGCAATAGTTTGAACAGAGACCTCTATCCAGATTCTTTGTACATTAGGAAAGATTCCACATTGTCAGATGTTAACGACATCATTTTTGCTAGTACAGACTTTAGAAAATGACTGATTGAGTTCCAGAAAGTAAAGAAAGTTTCAAGAGGGGAAGAAATTAACCTCAGAGGAGGTTAAGCGAATTGTTAAGCCATTGCCCTGATCAAGTCATCGACCATGGCCCAGTCCTGGGCTCCAGATGCCGAGGTCAGCTAATGATTGTCACAACACTGTAACTCTCTACTGGTAGGATCATAATTCGTGGGCTGTCTCCACAATTACCCGCAATTCCCTTTTTACTTGCCACCTTCCCCGAGCTCTGCTTGCCGGTCGAGGCAGCCATGAGACACGGTGCTAGGCAATGAAAGAGAAGCAGAAGTCCCATAGGCCAAGCAAGAAGACCTGCCAGATCTTTCTCTCTTAAAAAAAGGGACCAATGTAACATGCATCTGCCTTTAGCCTCACCTGGAATATAGACACTGCGCCCGGAGACACAGCAACCACCTAGAGACCATAAGGGAGATGACAAGACAATGGCAGGCTCCAGCTCTGGCATTGTGGGGCCAGGAAGCCAATGTCAGCAGCTGCCTTCTTTTAGATACTTTATTAGGTAATGATGAAAAGACTGTTTATATTAAAATAAATAATATTTGTAACTATGTGTGGTGATAAATTATTTGGGGTGACAATCATTTTGCAATGTATACTTATGTTGAATTATTATGATGTGCACGTAAAAATAATACAATGTTACATTTCAATTATATTGCAATAAATACATTGTATTGCCCTGTTACATTAAAAGTATGTAAATTATACTACAGTAAACACACACACACACACACACACACACACACACACACACATATATGTATTTAAAGTTTAAAAAAGAATCCCTATCTATTTGGACCAGTCTGTGATGGGTTCTCTGTTACTTGAGCCGAGCGCATTTGTAGCACAGTTAGAATGCCCTGCCTGGTGCAGAGCGAAATGACTTGCAACCAGCAAGGTGAAGTATAAACATAGGAAACCAAGCTTCAGTAACTACCACGATAGCAATTCTTCTAAAAGCTGCTACTCCAATCCTAGTCTGCTTCTCGAATTTTAAAACCATGCACCCCACTGCCTGAAGGTCATTCCCAGCAGAATATTGCACAGCACCGAACCCCACTTTTTATACCAGATCTGCTCCACCAAGTTCCTCATTTTAATCAATGGCAGCACAGTCCCCAAACTGTTGAAGTCAGGATGCAGGCATCATCCTAACTGCATTCTGCTAGCCTTGAACAGAGTTTCAAAGTCTTCATCAGAGATATCATAACCTAAAAATAAAAGGCCGAAGTGAGAGGCAATAAGCATGTATTTGAGATCAAAGAGCAGCTATTTAGGAATCATGGACTCAGACCGAAACCCAAATAGTGTTCCCATTACGAGGTAAAGGCAAGGGGTAGCTCTGAGAAAGGGAAGGGGAACAATTACATGAATAGAAGGAATAAATTTCTGTAGCTAATGAAGTGATGCTAATTCTAAAGAATGTCTTGAATTTTCAGTTCTGCTCAGAGTAAACATTTGAGGAATGCAGTGTTGCTCTGTGCCCGGTCCAATGCCAGGTTTGCCCAGTGTCAGCAGTCCAGAGGTTTGGGGAAGGACACGTGCAAGGCATTTGCTCTGGGATGGCAGTTCCGGGTCCATTTTAAAGGGACTCTGTTTCTATTTTGTTTTACAGGTCCATGATTATTCCATGGTATTTTCTTTTTAAGTCTGAAGACTAGTCACATAATGAACTGAGAAAAAAATACACAGTAGTATGTGGTTCTCTCATGTAACTGCTCCTCTTCCTCCTCCCGTATCTTTAGGCCCAAGGACAAAAAAAAAAAAGGGTGGGAACAGAGTAGAGAAGGGTCCACACCCTGCCATCTGGCTCCCCCTGGTGTCATGTGCCTCCCTGGCTTTAGGGAGGGACGGAGTCCCTGGAGGGAGGAGGGCCGAGTCAGCAGAAGACCATGGTGGAGGGCCAAACTCATCGGAAGGCAGGAGACGGTAGGAAAACTCCCAGGAAGATGCTACGTGAGAACCCACATATCAAATATATATTGTTGCAGGTTTTTGCTTGTTTTCAAATTACACAGGTTAATTCTACCCACAGGGGGCATTTATGAGGGTCCTTCCTTCATGTCCTCAGCAAGAGTTAGTAGCTCTATAGTTGGAAATGGTTGAGATCTAGCTCCCACCAGCTAAAACAGAGGGTGATGTTTTGTTTCCCCCACACCTCCCGCTGTAATGGTGGGAGTAGAACCATTCCTGGAGCTGGCTGGAACCCGGGATCAACATCTCCTCAGAATGCTCTGTGCCCGTCAGCCGTACCCTCCCAGGGCCACAAGGCTGCTTCCCACTGCGGCCACCAGCTTCTCAGCTCAAACCAGGAGAGGAAATGCAGTCTCCTGTCTTGGGTCAAGAAAACCCCAGGAAGAAGTCAGCAGAAGTTTTGGGGACCCCAGAGGCCAGCCTTTGTGCCCATAAAAGACTGTTTGCAGCTACTTGGTTTCTAAGATAAATATTCAATATACTGAAGTAATGAAGGTTTTTTTTTCTTTAAGCTTTTAAGTTCAAACTACAAATCTTATTATTCTATCTATAAATCCAATAAAATTTTAAGGGGTACTTTACAATTTTGGCAATTAAGTTCCCTTAAAGAGTCTAAATCACATTTATAAATGTAATATATACGATTTTCTTTTTAAGCACTTCAAATGCCTGACTAACAAGCAAAGCTTTCCCAAGTACCTAAGCAGTTCTTATAAACTTAATAAATTAAATATTTAAATATCGTGACCCCAAAGTTCTCTTAAATCTTTCAATAGTGTTTACAAACTTAGCCAACCCCTCTTGGAACTTTCAACTTTAAAGCTTTAGTCTGAAGTCAACCACTTAATTAGTCATTTAAAGTAGAATCACGTGGCTAATTATAAGGTCAACTATGCCAGAATCTCTTAAACATTAAGAACGCATTACAAACATTACAATTGCATCAGCAGACATATAGAGATTGTCTTCAATTCGACACAAAAGCATTAAAAATGTGGGTTTTGTTTACTTCATCCTCTCCTGTACTTAATTTTAAAAAATTTTCAATGTTGGAAAACACTTACCTGAGCTAAAAAAAATAAAAAACAGTTCTGTCATTTGCAGCAAATTGGAGCTACCTACTCCCAGGTGGCACTTCTCATTAAGCAGAGATTTAGGCCCAGGCGTGAGCTCCGGAGCGAGAGAACGTGGACTGCGGAGCTCTCACTCTCCTGACAGGTGGCCATCGAGAATGCTGAGCCCATGTCCCCCAGATCGGACTCAGGTGGCTAACCCGAGTCTCCAGAGAAGAAGTGAATGGTACCTAGCTCATTTGCAACTTCCTTCAGCAGTTTCCACCAGATCTGAGTCCATGGATTTTGTAATCTCCCACCTATATTTTCTTTATCTGTTGACTGGCTTCAGCTCCCCTCATACGGGCCTAATTCTTGGCCTGTCTACTCATGGGCTGCAGCTTCGAAGGCCATTAACAACCAGAAGGAGTAGTCTGGCTGGTTTGGTCACATGCCCACTCACTGGGTGGGGTGAGATGAGTATCTGCTCCTTGTGTTCCTTGGTCCACAGGGAGGGTAAGAGAAGATGGGAAGTAGTGAAGCCACTGCTCAGAGGACCACAAGCAGCTACCAGCGACGAGACCCATTTGCCACCTGACTTACTCCTTCCCAATCTGCCCTCCATTGTGTGGCCAATGTGCCTTTTCCCAAGTGTCAGTAGGACCGGGCATACTCCTCTTTAAAATCCTTTTCATCTAACTTGTAGATCATGACCAGGATCCATCAGCGACACATAGGGCCTCTGTAGATACAGCCACAGGGCCCATTTTCAGCTTCATCTCCTGATACTTTTCCTGCCATTTCCTATCTTCTGATCATTCTGACAGATGTAATTTATTGCATTGGCCATCATTTACTGATTTACAGTGCTCTAAACGTGCTGTGACATTTTACACCTTTTTTTCTTCGTCTATGCCAGTCCCTCCACCTACAAGAAGAATGCCTTCTTCTGCCTCATTTCATCACTAGACTCCTGTGCATGCTTTAGGAATTTATTCCAGGATGCCTTCCCCTCACACCTCTCTTCCTTTCAGAGGTGCCATCTCCTGGGGCCCCAGGGCAGCTTTGTGTTCTGTTGTAGCACTCATCACAGCCTTGGCAATGATCTGTCCGCATGTGCACGTGCAGGACCATCGGTTCCTTTCAGGCAGGTTTATGTCTTATTGTTCTTTATATGCCCAGCACCTTCTGAATACCTGGCATGTAGGTGATCTCAATGGAGATCTCCTTCATGAGGCCTCTGGAACTAACGTAACTGTGAAGTGTGGGAATAATTAATATATATTACAATGCACAACAAAAACTCATGACTCTGTGTGTGTGTGAGAGAGAGAGAGAGAGATTTAGGATTCATCAAAGAATGACCACAGTTAGTTAACTCAATGAATGACCACAGAAGCAACACAGGCCATTGGCGGTCATGAAATATTCAAGGCCTTTTCTATCCACTCTAAATAATAAAAATAGCAAATGCTGAAATAGTGTTCCCTATGTGCCAGGCACTAATTAATCTCTACATTTTAGTTAATTTACTCCTAACCAAAACGTTATGAAGTAGGCACTACTATTTTTCTCCTCTCAAAAAGGAGGAATTTAAAGAACAGAGAAGGTATATAACTCACTTGTGTCTAAATATATACAGCTTCCCTGTGTGAACACTCAGGATTTTACCACAAAATGGAACCAGGTAACAACATGCCAAGAAATGAAGATTTCTGAAAAGAAAGAATGAACAGAGAATCCAGGAAAAGAAAAAGCTTCTAAGGAATGACTTTTGCATGATGGTATTTATTAATATTATTTGCTTTCTGGGTTCTTCTCCTATTTAAACACATTCTGTTTGGTTAGAGTACTGACCCAGTAGCTAATAGATGAGATCTAGATCTTAATATCTGATCAGATCATTTACAACAGCCAACGTAGAGTAGCCATCTCTTAATGGGTTTGTCAAAAGGGTAATTAGCAATCTCAACCACTCACCTAAACAATGGGATTTATATCAACTTTAACTGAATTAACTAGTTTAAACTGCAGTACTATCACATTGGCAAAGATCAGCCTCCAGCTTGTGGTACCCAGGGCTGACCACCAGGATCTTCTCAAACACTTATCTCTTCATGCCATTGCTGACCGTTACTAGTGGTGCCATGTCTTGCCAAAATCAAGCTAATAGGGAATGTCAGAGAACGAAGGGGTCCGTGTTTGCTGACTCTAGTCACTCCTGTCTGTTTCTTTGTTAGAGTCAGTCTTACAGTTTCTGCAGAAGTGAAAGGCTGTCACTCCACCTGATCACTCCCTGAGTGGTCAGTTCAAGCCGTTGATACATCTGTTGTCAAGGAAGAAGGGAAGAGTCAAGTTGCTCTCGGATGGGCTTCCGGCTGCAGGGGCTCTCCGGAACAGGTTTCTTCACTTGTGACATCTGTTGGCACCCTGAACTGACATGTGAGGCTCGGAATTAAGGTTATAGAAAATGAAGAGAGAGTTTGGAGAACCACGCCTTCCCGTTTTAATCATGGGCTGGCACACGTCTCTATTGTCTCTTTAGTTTGAGAAACAAGGCCATTCCCCTGGTTACAAACACAGGGTGGATGTGCCTCCATGAATTTTTAGGAGGATGAATGCCATACATTTGTGTGTGTTGTGTATGTGTGTGTTGTGTGTGTGTGTGTGTTGTGTTGTGTCTGAAGGAAGCTGTGCAGATTTCTGTAATTAATAAATGTTTTAAACTGGTAACTGCTATTATATTTATAGTGACTCTCCCTTCTTGACCTTGGACAGATTCTTTCATGCTTATTAGCTGGGGATCCATTTTGAGATTATGTTGTTTATAAAACTTACTGGAAGATACTGGGCAAATATCTTATCCTCTTTAGTCTCTCAGCAACCTCATCTACAAAATAAAGGCTGAGGCAAAGCATCTCTATAATCTTTCCTACCTTTCTAGTTCTAGAATTTGAAGTGATCAATAAATACTTGTCGATGTGTTATAAATGCCTTTCATTTGCAATACATTTGGCATCCAGGGACTAATTTGTTTGGAAACAAGACTCTCCAGGGGAAGAAAGAAAGGATGTATCATACTATTAGCGGTTGGTTATTTGCTGATCTGTTTCCCTGGGACCCAACACCAAATCAATTGGCAGTAAAAGTTACCAGAAATAAGTTAACCCTTTGCTAAAGGAAAGCTCAAGGCATGGACGTGGGGTCTCACACACTTTCTGTAATCTGGGCACGTTCATTCACATGGGGCATATAGCATGTTTGTTGGAAAATGCCTTGTTGGTTCTCCACCCAAGGCTTCCACTGGAATGCACTGGTGTCCTTCTAAAAATCAATACTCTCCTTTAGTTCTCTAACTAACTGATTCAAAGTTGACACTCTGTTCACTAGAGACCTTTAACAAAAACTGAAATGGCTTACAAAAGTGTTCCATAATGTGCCAGCCTCTTTCCTGATCACTGGGGGGTGATTACTTTGTCTTATCACAAAAGCATTTCTGATTCTCACCGAGTCTGATTCCAAGAACAGAAACTAAGTGCATGAGCATTCTTCTGGATTATGAACCACTGCCTTCATTAGCTTGGCTGCCCTCTCTGCTCTGGACTTCTGCTTATACACTTCTCACAGCTCTGACACCTCTGTTCAATAAGTCTTGTCATTCTTGGCTAATAAAATCGGTCTTATGCCAAGTCAACCATTCTCTCAAATCCTGGGTGTCCCATTTCATCATGTCTTCCTTTTATCACTGAATAAAGTACAGTACTGTTTGACCAATTCTGTATGTGTTTCTTTGTTCTGTCCTACAGATACAAAACTCTTCCAACATAAGACTAAATCAATTTCCCAACTATGATTTTTTTCTTTTTACTTTTCGACAAGAAGAAATTTCTGAGCTGTATCTTCTTACTCCCTCTGAACATATTCAATCACTAAGAGAATTCTTATTCTCTGTAAGTCCATCAATGTGCTTAAAAACCTCATCTTTCTCTGGGTCACCCTCCTTCTTATTAGGAATAGTTCAGTTTGTGTTACAGACCAGATGTTCCACATCTCATTCTGCTTCCCCCAGGAAATCTGTTGTGTAGTCCCTTTTGCCATATTGCCCATTTGATTTTTAATTAAATTTTACACATATACATACATACATATGTATAAAATGTTAAATGTGACATCATGTATTTTTGTGTGTTTTTTGCTTTTGATTAATTTAGTACAGATTTTTTTGTTCTCTTTTTCTCTGCTCTCTTGATTCCTTCTGTTCTACCCACCACCGTTCTCACTAAATTATTCCCCTTTATCCAACTTCTCTATCTCATTTTAACCACATAACATACACCTTTCTATATTTCTCCATTTTTTACAAAAATGTATATACATATATAAATACCCAGGAATAAAAGTTGTATTAACCAGGGTCTCAGCAGGAAACAGATGGCAACTTCCAATTAAGATCATTCAAGAAGAATCTAATAATGAAATTATTTATAAAAGTGCAGATAGGGTATCAGAAAATAGGATGGGAACTATACTCCAGGCTTGTTAACATCCGCAAAACTAATGGGAGGAGAAAAGGAGGTGGTTGCCAGAGGCAGAAGGAGAGTCATATACAAAGGGCAGTTGTAAGAGAAGCTGTGATATTCAAAAACTCGGCCAGCTCTCACTTCCTCTCCTGCCAGTGTTTCTGTTTGGCTGACCCTAATAGGAAGTAATTGGTTTCAGAGAGCCCACTTGTCTCTTCCATAAAGATTGGTGCACACTGGAAGTGGGAAGGGTAGACAGTGGGTATGCAGGGGAGGAATGAAGAATCTGACTTAGGATTGTCTTTGTGGGTATATATATATATATATACATATATATATATAGTAGGTGTGCATGCACCTGTGAGTATACTGGTACTTTTAAGTATATATTTGTATATAGGTTTTGCCAGATTGCTTTCCACAAGGCTCTAACTTTTCACATTAACCATGTATATGAGTATCCCTTTCTCCTCATCCAGTCCCAGAAGTAAGTGTTAGAGTCTAATTCTTGTTAATCTAAGGTATGCTCCTAATAACCATTGAACTTGAATGTATCTTCCTATGTTGGATGGGCATGTGGGGAACCCTCTGGACTTTCTAACCCTTGGCTTGTTTCCTGGTAGCCCTTTTCAGGACTGTGGTTCTCTTTTTGATACTTGTGTCCAGCTGACCAGAGCTGTCCAAACCCTTTCTGTCCACCTCTGTTGTGGATGTGTTTTTCCAGAAGTAATGTTCTTTATTTGTCTTCACACCTGCACTTTCTGTCTATTGGTATTGACCTTCCCAGTGATGCCCACGAACAAAACTGAGGAGTTTACTCTCTTTGACACGAAGACTTGTTTTCTGGTTGGAGTTAAGTCTAAAACTAATTTTCCTCCTGATCAGCATTAGTATGGCTGCCCCTGGAAGCAGTAGCTCTAAGGCACTGCTTACTGACAGCCACTTCTCTCACTAGTGCCTTGTGGGTATGACTTGAATAGCACTTGAAATATCACTTACTTAAAATGCACTCTGTAGAAAAGAAGAAAACTAATGGTATGTGCCACCTATTGTGCCAACCTCTGTCGCCTCACTTACTTTTACCCCTAACCTAAAACCTTGTTGGAGATCAAGGCATAACAAATAGTAATGTGCATACAGACTGCTAAGGGTCTTGTTAAACTACAGGTTCTAATTGACTAGGGCAGGGTGGGGGTGTGAGATTTTGCATTTTTAACATGCTCCCAGGGGTACTGATGCTGCTAATTGAGTGACCCCCAATTGGAGTAGCCAGAAGGTAGATAAAAGAGGCGTAAGTAGAGTGAGCAGCATATAAGCAGCCTAGGGTGCCATGTAGCTGGTTAACGACAGTCTACCTGACTCCAGAACTTCTGGAATCAAGCTGACCTGTGTGTTTATTTTTTGTCTCCAGAATCAGAAACCTTGTGTTGATTTCATCAGTTTACTTGTCTTTCCTACACAAGATTCTGAGATTCTCTATGGCTGAGGTTGTGTTTTGCTGATGTCTATGGCCCTGACCTTGCACTGTGCCTGGAACACAAATGTTTACCAAATGGCAAAGGGTAGACTTGCACAGTTAAGCAAAACTATATGGAACCTGAAATAGGTCAGCAATCTTCATACTTAACTGTGCATATCAGAGGTAGCAAGAAAGAAGCTTCTAGCACCTGGGTCCAGAGCAGAGAGCACTCCCAGTGCTATTTTGCTACAGGCACCTACTTCCCAGCTCAGTAAACTAAGCTCATGAGGTAATATATAGCACTTAACCTAAAGCAGAGGCAAAGCCTCTCCTCCTTGGAGTAAAGGAAGGCAAAGCAATTGAAAATGTTGTCTGGAAGAGCATTAACTGAGATCTATCTGTGATTCTAGGCACCTCTGGATACTGAGATGTTCTTGCCTTCATGCAGCTCACAGAGAAGCTCCCTTAGCATAGCCAAGAGCAGGAAAACAAAATAACAACAGCCATTTACTAAGTGGGCCAGGTCTTGTGCAAGTACCTGGTACCTCCCACACATTGCCTCATTATATTTCATCTTCACCACATTTCTTTGGCAGTGGGCACCATCCTCACCTTTAACATGAGAACAGTGAGGCTCAAAGATGCTAAGTAACTGGGGCAATCACGCAGGGAGTGAGGATCAGAATTAGAGTGTACGTGAAGGTCCATCTCATTTGTTCATGTTTTCTTTCAACAAGAATTAATTCAGTGCCTGTGTTAGAGTAAGCTGTTAGTTAGATATTAACAAGAGAGGAGGGTGCAAATGGAACCAGATATCTGATTAAGCGTGATTAAGTTTGAAAAAAAGCTTTATAGCCACCCCAGGGAGTAACCAACATTGTCCTGCCCAACAGAGCAAAAACATTTGACAAGGCAGAAAGGATGGCTTTCTGGTCACCCTGGGAAGTTTGCCTGACTAATAGGGGGTGGGAGGGAGGGAGAAAAGGGCAAGGGAATGCCTTTTACTAAGTGCATGCACAGTAGAAGCCAAGATACCAACCATAAGAGCAGGAGGGCACAGCAGGGGAAAAATCTGAGAAAAAGATCAGATAGTGGAAGGGCATGAAACCCCAAAATTCCAGGAAAGAGGATTGGATAGAGGGAGGACATAAGCACAAGCCAGAGAAAAGCCAAGGAAGAGACTGGCTAGTCTGAAAGAAAGCCTACTCTTTCCCAAATCCAATAAGGACATTTAGCAAAGACCTCGGGACAGCCTCTGCACTCTGGCATGCCCATTCTTTGTCTCTGAGAGTGTACTATTGCGTTTTGCTTTAATAAGGCTTGCCACTGTCCCTTAAAATTCCTCCTATGTGAGAGTCCCTGAAATTATTTTCCCGTGACATCACAGAGGAAACTATTTCCTCTGGTAACACATGTTCTGGGCTTGGTAATGTGCTGAGTGCCCAAACCACGTTTTCTTCTATTGTACTATACTTGGCCACCTATTCTTTTTTCTCCCTTATTTTAAAATAAAAGTTAAATATTTCAGGATGGCTTTATCTACATATTCAAATCAAAGACAAGGAGAAAGAGAGAGAGAGACTGAGACTAACTAGACATCTCACATCCCCAACTACTTTTTTGCTGAGGAGAAAAAAGCAACATATTGTCCAGTTTGTTTGTATAAACAAGTACCTCATTTGAACAAACTGACAGGAATCAAACTAGAGTTGCAACTCCCAGGAAGTGTTAGACATGGTATCTTCTCTGTGTGTGGTGGTGTGTGCTTGTGTTTCTGGAAGTTGTGTTTAGAAGTTTCTGGAAGCTTTTGAGAAATATGAGTTGATGATGATACAACACTTACTGAATACATGAATAAACTTCTTTGGTTTTGGACATTAGTAAAAGAATTCAAAAGCATGCAGTTTCCTGGTACTGTGTTGGAGCACAGGTTCATTCTTCCTTTGGATTATGCCATGTTATCAATTAGTTCTTCTCTCTGCACCCAGCTCTGTCAAGGTAAGTTGTGGAGTGGTAAACTGTTAACTCCCAGTGAAGGAAGCTTGAATTTCAACCATGCACTGGTTGCAAAATTTGCAAGTTGAATTCCTGCAGAAAAGTCCATTTGTGTGGCTGAATCCTGCTGGGGAATTGAGAGGCACAGTGCAAGAAGGCTCACTCAGCGCTCTGCACCCTTTCCAACCTTTCTCTGCTTTGTGAACCTTGGGCCCAGCCACCAAAGGTATGGCCACCCCAGATTCCTCTCTTATCTTTTCCCAACGTGATTGGGTAACCACGCTACTGGCAGGACCTGTGGGAGGAACAAAGACAACCTGGTGCTTTGTTCTGTCACTGTTTTTGCTCAGTGGCAAAAAGCTTTACAATCAAACAATGTAGCTGGAGACATCAAATCAATGCAAGCTGAAAGCAGCTCAGAGGAGAAGACAATGCCTGTGACTCAAGAAGACACTGCAAATCTCTCCAGGGTCACCCGGCTTGAGAAAAGGACCTGAGCTTAAAGTCACAGATAACTTCTTTCCACTAAATCTTTATTTATGGAACACTGTTAATTAGGTGTGACTATCTGGTGTAATTATCTTAATATAGGGTGGGTATTTGGTGCTGATAAAGGCAATCTCAAAGGGCAGAAGTGGATTTTGTTCGTTTCAAGTCTATTATTTAAACTTAGCAGAGGTGAATTAATGAAGTCAGATACACTGTTAACCCCTGAAACTGTTGTTCGTGCTCCAGATTGAAATAGGGGGTGAAAGTGGTCTTTGCTGTAACTTCCTGTGTGATCTAGATACCTCACAGCTGCCTCTCCTCTGTTCCCAGGTGCACTTTCTCAAATGTAGAACATGCTTTATTAACTCTCTCTTCCAATCTATTAATCATTAAACTGTTTATTGAGTAACTGTAATCTTTAAGTTGTGGATAATACAGAAAAACACAAGATATTTTCACATCGCTCCCTTGCAGAAATTATAATCTGCTTTGAATGTGTAGGCTGTGTGTGCAAAGCTTAATCAGAGTTACGCAGGAATCTATGAATTCACTTTAACTTTGGCTTAGCCGATGCAATAACTTTTACCCTTGACTCCCACCAAGACTTGAGACTGCAGATAACAATAGAGACCAAAACTCATCTTTTCTCTGGAAACACTGGTTTTTAAATGACTTAATTTTTCACTTGGAAATAACCACAGAATTAAGTCGCAAAAAGATTCCAGTAGATTATAATAATGGTCTAACCTTTACTTGGTTAACTTTAACCAACTGAAACAGGAAGGTCTGCATTCCAGAGAGTTGATGAGACTCCAAGCCTGTGAGACCGGAGGCAGAATGTATCTGCTTCATCCGGGTTCAGTGTCTCCAGTGCCCAGCACAGCATTTCTGTCATAGTTGTTGCATGAAGGGACTGGCCCCAGTTATGCAGCTAGTGAATGAGAAGCGCTGAGAAGACTTCACAGTGGTTGTTTCTGCAAGTACAGGGAAGGGAACATTTAACATGTTGGGAGCACCCAGGAAAGTCACACAAATGAGGGACACGTGGTTAAAGGAGTGGCTTTTGTTTTCTCCCATGTGTTTTTTCATTCATGTGTTGACCTATTCTGTTTGAAAGCCATTACAGGGAAAGAGAAACCCATCAGAAGGAAAAGAAAGGGACAGAAAGGGGAGCTAAGGAGTGATGAGTTATATCTAAGGTAGAAAGGGAAGTCTTCTCTCTCTAAATTCCTATTTCCACCAAATGAACATATATTATGAATATATGTAATATATATACATAATATCTAGATATACATACATATACATGTATATATAATGTATTGCAATGTTAATGATAACCCAAAGATCTTGAATGATATTTCTCTAAGAGGAAACTTGGTGGTTGGTCAGGAAAGAGGAAACAGTGTAGACAAAGGCAGGAGGAAAGACTGGCCCAACAACGTGGAGAACTGCACGTAATTTAGTCTGGCTACAGGCTAGGATGCTGCAGGGGGAGCCAAGGGAGCTGAGGCTGGGGAACAGGCAGAAGGTGAGTACAAAGGGCATTCAGCTCAGCTCAGGAATTTGTACTTTATGCTGAGGGAATATTTAGCAGAACGGGTAAGGGAGAGCTAACAAGGATGACCAGAAGAGTGGGAAAACTGGGACGAAATACTATGGAAGTCAAGGGAGGGCTGACTTTCAAACAGAGGGTTGAGGTTGTGGTCAGTAGTGTCAAATGCCCCAACCAGGTCAAACACAATGACAATAAACACGAAGGTCATTATTCTATTCAGTCTAGTCTCCCCTTTGGACTCCCAGACCTTTTCTAGAAATGTGTCTTGAAACTCACTCATAACAGTAGTAGTAAAATTGTTTCACAGAACTTCCTGTCTTTAAAAACATAAAAACAATGCCCAGTCACAAATATGCTGTTATAATATTGTGGAGGTGGGAAGGAAAGGAGAGTAGAGTGTCTGGATTAAAGACTTCACTTTACATAATAAAAATCAAAATAAAGTCCCACACTCTAAATAAGATCGTGAGTGATTTTCCTCGGTCTTGGAAAGGTGGACATTCAGAGAATACTCCCAAGTTGACTCACCTAGGGTAAGAATCTGAACACATTTAATAGATATTTTGGGATGCAAAGGCATGTTTTCTATCTTAAAGGTTGACACGTTTAAAATAAGAGCTATATTTAAAAAAAATAATGACTTTCCTCTGTATGAAGAATTTCATAAAGACAATTAGATATTTTTTATGCTGTTGCATATGTAAGTCATATTTTAAACGTTCTAGATGCTCCATAGAGGGGAAAATGTCTTGAACAAATATCTATTTTTCATTAAGTATATTTGAGATAAAGTTTTGTTGAAGATACTGGGTCAATGTCTTTTCTTAGTTTTCAATCCTGACAAAATATAGTTATCACCATGCGAGTATGAAACTTGATGGGTATTTGCACTAATGCCTTATACTATCCTCATCAACACTTCAATGACTGTAAAATGTTTGCTTTGTCATAAAGCCTCCTGAAAGTCCTAGAGGTTTTAAGAAATAACTTTTCAGTTTTGCCTGCAGGAAAGTTATTTCCTAATGTCCCTCAGAATTGAGTGGAATCTTAAAATCACATCTTGAAATAAATGAGATGAAATGTAAAAGAGTAAGCATTTAACTCGTGCATAAACTCTCCTAGGACAGGACAGGGCGGGCCTGGGCTCAATGGATACTAACCTCTCTCAGCTGCTTTCTGCAGAAAAGAAGGATCGGCCAACACTTATCATTGCTCTTGAAAAACATGCCGACCAAACATGCCCAGCCCAGAGGCTTTGTCCAGTGGAGCCATGCACTTCTGTTCTCATGAGCGGGTCCTGTGCTTACACAGCGACTGACAGATTTGCTCTTGAACCTGTTGAAGCCAGTTATGCTCATACTACTGTTAACACACGGGAATTTCTTCTTCTTTTTTTTTTTTCACTCCTTGATTCTATACTGAGGGATTTCCCCCAGGCATTCTGCAAATTTCTCTTCTTCATTTATGCAGCCCCTGGTGAGGGAATTTACAAATGGTGCAGTTGGGAAAGAAACCTGAGTTGGATAAATGAGCTTGGTTCTGCTCACCCATGATCTTGGTTCCTGTTAAGGAAGGTCAGCCTAAATCCACTGCTTCTCAAGACTGGGTGGTAAACTCTTATCCTAATTCCTACTTGCATTATTAATGTAGCTAATAAATCTAAAGTCCAGTTCTTCAGTATTGGATTCTATCATTTTAAAAGTAATATTCTGACCTCAATATTTGCTCTTTTTTATTTTCAAATTATTCACAACCTGGTTAGGAAAGAGGGGTGTTAGTTATTGAGCTTCCTTTTGTAGATTCAATAATTTAAATTATAATATTTAATTTCATGTTACTTAAATTGAAGAAATATGATTAGAATTATTTCAACTAAGTTGAGTACTTTGGAAAGACGACAAAAGTAAGTTATTTAATAAATACTATGGATACAAGTGTGAGCATGACAACTGTAAAAATTTGTTAAAAATTATAAAAGTCTAGGATTCTTTCTTCATACTACTTCTCCAGTGTCTTAAAATTCTCCCTTCAGTTGAAAAAAATTGAAACGGCAACTAATGTATGATTCTTTTAATGGTGTGCTTTTGATAAGACTAAAGAATTTCAATCAGCTTACCCAAGCAGAAAGAAAAAGGTAAAATTTGCATATGCATGTTTTAAGCCAAAGAACACATTTAAAGTTGTTTTTGTTTTTATTTTTGTTTTTTTTACAATGTCCCTGTTAAAATCAGCTTATTTTAAAAAATATATTTTTGGCTCTGGCCAGGTAGCTCAGTTGGTTAGAGCATCATCCCAATAATACTCCAAGGTCACAGGTTTGATCCCAGGTAAGGGACGTACATGACGCAATCAATGAATGCATAATAAATAAGTGGAACAACAAATCAACATTTCTCTCTCTCCCTCTCAAATCAATAAAATAATCTTTTTTAAATTAAAAATATTTTTGTACCATAAAACTTGTACTATAGTTCTTTTTCAAAAGTTTTCAGAATTTTCGGGGCCAGGAAATTCTTTCTGAGAATCCAATGAAAGCACCTTGCCTTCCCCAGAGCTGACAGAAACAGAAAGCCACGGCTCCCAGATCTCAAGAAATTCATCTTTGATTGAATCCCATGAAAATCTTCCCATCTCTAGGTGTTACTCGATGGCTAGACTAATATTTGCCAACATTACAGGATAGCTCTCAGGTAAAATAAATGTGACCTGAGGCCACAGAAGTAGGAATTTGTCACCCACTTTATTCTGATTTCATTTGCTTATATATTAAGAGGACTGTTTGAAGGTCAGGCACCATATTGTAAGATCTATTTTAAAAAATAAAACGTATTTAGAAGAAATGGCTAGGATAATGCAGGATTTGGAAACTCCGCCACGTGAACAAAGTCCAGACAGTGTCAATCTAGCAAAACTGACTTAGGAGTGGAGGAAACCTATTATTGATGCTGGGGGGCTGACGTGAGGTATGGGCTGCACTGTGTTGTTCCATGAATAGAATGTGGAACAGCAGGAAGAAGCTAGTCCCAGGATGGTGTAGACTTTGTACAAGAATCCCTTCAGCTAGAGGGGGTGATTAATTAACTAATCAACAAGCATTTATAGAGAGATTGCTGTCTCAAGGTCTTAAATTTCCTATTGCTTTGATGAGGTATGAGTGTATTTTAAATCAATCTCTGATGATCCACAAAAAGTAATGCATATGTTATAAAATTGCTTTTTCACTTGCATGGATAAGTCATGTATTATTCTCCACTAAAAAATGTTACATCAGTATTTTAGTCAGGGGTTTTCTATAATACTGCCCTGGTTTTCTTGGTATTGTGTTCTTTATTTGTCTTTTCAAAAGAATTTCTTCATTTCACCTCTTTTTCTGGATAATCCTTAAGCATTAAGAAAAAATACGCTAAATTTTTCTTTAGAAGTCCATCCATCTTTTGACCTACATACTAACTTCTTTTTTCCTCCCACTCTATCCTAATTCTCATGGAACTCTTTCTGCAGGGGAAAAAGAGATTTGTTCATATTTTTAATATTTTAATTTTCTGGGGGAAATTGATTAATGCCAATAATGATTCTTCTCACTCCCCTTCTGCTTCTTTTCTCCCACTTCTCTTTCACTGTTCTTCTCTCTCTCCCTGTACTTTATGTCCAAATTCATCCAGGATGACTACATAATAATGACAAACTACATAATTTACAGAGCTTGGTGTAAAATAAAAATGCAGGGCACTTCATTCCAAAATGATAAAGAATTTCAGGGTGGAGGCTGCAGAACATGAAACCAAATGCGATTGCTTTGTGTGCACAGGTGGCACACCCATGAAGCCAGTCCCGTGTACACACAGCTGTAATGTGTGGAGTGCCTTGTTTTTCCTGGATATAGGGAACACTGTTGACATGAACTATCTCATTTAATCCTCCTGGCAATATTATCATCCTAATTCTGTGAACAAGAACATTGAGACTTATTGGGGAGAGATAATTTTCTAAACTTGCATACATAGTGAGTGGTGTTGCAGGATTGAAACCCAGATCTTATGCTCAAACCCCTCTGTATAGGAAATTGGGGAAAGGGGAAAAGGCACAGAGAAAATGTGAGGAGTTAGGATCATTACCCTCCTCAAAGTTTTAGCAAGTATCTACTCTGTATGCATCGTGTCAAAGCATGTGAAGATCCAGAGAGTCCAAGTAAAATAAGGTAAGTCTCTGCCTTTTAGGCATATACAATAAAGTACAAGAAGATATAGCAAAATGGTGTCTCAATCACTGGAAAAAATGAACTTAGTCTGGTCAGAATTTTGCTATTGAGGAAAGGTCAGAAGTCCTTCCCATCAATATATCCCATAATTCAGGCTGCTCCCCAACTTGGCAATGGCATACTGTCTTTACATTTGTCCTCGTGACCACCTCTCTTTTTGTGGAAAGATTTGGCTAGTTATAAGTGTCACCTCTTTCTTCCTTCAGAAAGAAAAGCAACTTCAGATTTGTGGGTGGTAGGGATCTACCAAGCATTTGTCCACATATGGGGCCTGGGTGAAATTAATTTATTTAAAGTCTAGAAGCAATGGAGATTCAGTCTGTTTGTCTCATGTCTGCTCTGGATCAGTAGTAAGTGGTGGTCTTAGATATTTATTTCTGATATTCAGTCTAAAAGTCACCTCTGAGTATTTTTTTTATTCTTAACAGTAGAAGAATACAAATATTAGTAAGCCTTGTGGCTCTACACATGAAATAGTAATTCTGATTGGTGTTACCAGTAATAAAACAAATATGTTTAACCTTCATTTCTTCATACTGTACTTATGAATTGTTTTGTGCTTGAGACCATAAAGGATATTACTTCTTGCTCTCCCAAACCCCAATGGTTCCCCATCCCCATAAATATATACACATTGATACCTATATTCTCCTTTCCTAAATCTTTCAAACATTGCTTTGCTCAGATCTGTCACTCAGTCCTGGGGGGTACAAAATTTCTCCCACAGAAATTTGTATGTTCTGTTAAGTAGAGCCCTAAACTAAAGAGACAACTTCTGGACTGAGCTTTTTTATTAATTGGCTGTCTGGTTTTGCACAAAACACTTCTCTCTATGGGCCTTAGTTTTTTCATCTGTAGAAAAGAAGAGGTGGGGGGGGGGAAATGATCTTAAGAGTCTCCTCCAACTCTGACAGTCTCAGAATCATTCCTTCAAGGTCAGAGTCTCATGGTTTTTCAAGATGGCAGAAGGGATCCCCTAGCAAATAAAGATGAATCAATACAATTATGAGACTTCAATAGAGGAGAAGGCTTCAGATAGCATGTACACTTTGCAAAAATCATAATGCCTGAGACTACATTATGTACTGGGGGGATGACTTAAAGGGTACAGATTTGGGACCACAGACAAGGATGCTGCTGTGATTTCAGAAGGGAGATATTTTAAGAAAGACTGAATTTCTGTGAGCTTCCAACATTACATAACGTAGTTGGCCACTCAGGTTTTCAGGTACCTGCCCAAGATCTTGTGCTACTGTGTCAAACATCCACATTTTGGTTTGTTTCAAAATCCATGCTTTGTGTGTTGAGTTAGGAAAGAATGGAAATTACATATAAAGGAAACAAGAAAGTTTCTTCCTCAGTTCACAGGAAGGGAAAATCCTTCTCTGCTGTGTTCCTGCAAATATGTAAGGATTGGGGATATGAGCTAGATCACTGGACTCTGCCTCGTTGGCAGGAGCACCTGTTAAAAGCCTGGCGCAGGTGCCCTCTAAGGTCTACTCTCCCTCACAACTGCTCTCACTACCCTTTCTCTCTGTCCCTGTCCCCAATAATAACCTCAAAGAAAAATGAACCATCAGATTACACCTCTGCTCCTCATCCACACACTCAGTGCTCTCTCAGCTCATTTGGTGGGGTTAGGTGTCACTTTCAGAGTAAGGGAGTAAGTAGTCAGAAGAGAAGAGGGCAGTGAGACTTAGTCTCCCATAAATCACCTAACTCAGTGCACTGCCTTTCTAGGTGGGTCCTCAGTGAATACCTTTCTCTGCAAAGAGCTTTCACTTCACATAACAATTCTAAAGCATAGCTATGCCCCTATGTAACCTCTAGTTACTAGAAGTAACTAAAGACAGCTTCCCCTTTTTGTGTCTAAGGAATGTTTGGCTGAATCTGGAGCTAAAGGGAAAAATCAATATCTTTAACTTCCTTCTGAATGGCTAGAAAGGAAAACTGGAAGATGATGATTTTAAGCAGACATGAAACCTTTGACTTGTTACAATACTTGATTTCTTTGGGCATACCCCTAGAAATACAGCAGAAGAATGTGGTGAGCACACATCCTCTGAAGCAGGTCACTGGGCACTACTACTGGGGCTCTGGGGTACAGCAGTTCAGTCTTCACTTCCCCAGACATGATTCTTAGAAAATATTCTCTAGAAAATACACATCCTCCAGTATTACCCCGTGTTATTGCTCAGCTATTGAATAAAACCAGAAACAAATTGTTTCAGGGTGACCTTCTATTCAAGGTGTGAGCTGCAGATCAGACACACAGGCACACCAAAGCACTGCTGAGATATACAGAATTGGGTCTCCACCCCAAATCTACTGAGCCAGAACCTTCATTTGTATAAGAACCCTTGATCGTTCATATACACACACGAAGGTTTGAGACACATTGCCTTGGACCATAAAGGACTAAACTGGGGTCTTTTAAGGTCAGCAATAGAGTGGGGTAAAATGCAAAAAAAAAAAAACCCCTGTCAACTGTAGTCTGTAAGGGGTAGAGAGGAATAGCAATAGTTATTCCTTTCCACTCAAGAAAGTGGTGAACTAAAATTATTGGTCCATTAGTTATGAGTAGTTTGCTCTATTAATTATTAACAAAACAGTGTGCAGGTGAACAGAGTAAGAATGCTATATGTACTGGTTTTTTAAAGGTGATTTGAACCATGGATACCAGCAGAACTTAAAATTATCACCTTCCCTCCTCCCCAGAAAACCAGCAGGATGCTTTTCTATGATAGCATCAACACCCGTGCCCTTCATTCTTATGTGTTTTCTGAAACATGTGTTGTGTAATACACTTAGTACATAACAAAATGAGTCTCATAAAAAAGGGAGACAGGCCAGGTTTCTATAGTTTTCCAAGACTGGTATTAAGAGTGGGTGGGTAAAGTGAAAAAGGTAGTTTATATTGTAGGATGGATCAGGTAGAGCCTTGGCTCTCTCCACAGACCTAGCAGACAATATTAATACATGCAAGTATGTTGTAGTTTATAAAACATTTGCATGTACTTTATCTTATGTTACCTGTACAGAAACCTCATGGCCAATATTTTTATTGACTGTACCATTTAACAGATGATGAAAATATTCATAAGACTTGGTGATGTGATAAACAAAAGCAAAGACAAAAAACACATGATCATATCAAGAGATGCTGAAAAAGCATTCGATAAGGTACAGCACCCATTTATGATAAAAAACACTCAGCAAAGTGGGAATAGAGGGAGCATTCCTCAACATAATAAAGGCCATATATGAAATACCTATAGCCAACATCATACTCAATGAGCAAAAAACTAAAAGATTTCCCACTAAGATCAAAAATAAAACAAGGTTATCCACTTTCACCACTTCTGTTCAATATAGTATTAGAAGTCCTAGCCACAGCAATCAGACAAGAAAAGGAAATAAAAGGCATCCAAATTGGAAAGGAGGAAACAAAACTGTCATTGTTTGCAGATGACATGATAGCATACATGGAAAATCCTATAGACTCCACCAAAAAACTGCTCGACCTAATAAATGAATTCAGCAAAACAGCAGAAATCAAGAAAAAATTTGTATACCAATAATGAAACAGCAAAAGCAGAAATCAAGAAAGAAATTCCATTCAATACAGCAATAAGAAAAATAAAATACCTAGGAATAAACCTAACCAAAGAAGTAAAAGACCTGTATGCAGAAAACTACACAACACTTAAGAAAGAAATCAGGGAAGACAAAAACAAATGAAAACATATACCATGTTCATGGATCAGAAGAATTAACATCAAAAAAATATCCATACTATACTACCCAAAGCAATTCACAGATTCAATGCAATATCTATTAAAGTACCAATGGCATATTTTACAGGCACAGAACAAACACTTCAAAAATTTATATGGAACCATAAACAACTCAGTATAGCTGCTGCAATTTTGAGAAAGAAGAACAAAGTAGGAGGGATCACAATACCTGATACCAAACTATATTACAAGGTCACTGTAATCAAAACAGCCTGGTGCTGGCATAAAAACAGGCACATAGACCAATGGAACAGAACAGAGAGCCCAGAAATAAACCCAAGTCTCTACAGTCAATTAATATTTGACAAAGGAGGCAGCAACATAAAATGGAGTAAAAATAGTCTCTTCAACAAATGATGTTGGGAGAACTGAACAGCTAAGTGCAAAAAATTGAAACTCAAGCACCAACTTACACCATTCACAAAAATAAATTTAAGGTGGATAAAAGACTTACATATAAGCTGTGATGCCATTAAAATCCTAGAGGAGAACATAGGCAAGAAAATCTCAGATATTTCACACAGCAACATTTTTACTGATATGTCCCCTAGAACAAGGGACATAAAGGAAAAAATAAAGAAATGGGATCTTATTAAAATAAAAAGCTTCTGCATGGCTACAGAAAACAGTATTAAAATAAAAAAGGAACCAACATTATGGGAAAACATATTTGCCAATGATACCTCAGACAAAGGTTTAATCTCCAAAATATACAAAGAACTTACACGACTCCACTCTAAGAAGACAAGCAACCCAATTAAAAAGTGGGCAAAGGACTTGAATAGATACTTCAGGAAGGACATACAGAGGATCCAGAGAAGCATGAAAAGATGCTCAATATTGCTAGCTATCAGAGAGATGCAAATTAAAACCACAATGAGATACCACTCCACACTAGTCAGAATGGCCATCATAAACAAAGCAACAAACAACAAGTGTTGGAGAGGTTGTGAAGAAGAGGGGACCCTAATCCATGGTTGGTGGGACTGCAGACTGGTACAACCACTATGGAAAACACTGTGGAATTTTCTAAGAAAACTAAAAATGGATTTGCCTTTTGACCCAGCAATTCCACTGCTAGGATTTTAGAACCCTGAAACACCAATCCAAAAGAACCTGTGCACCCCAGTGTTCATAGCAGCACAATTTATAATAGCCACGTGCTAGAAGCAACCTAGGTGCCCCTCAGTAAATGAATGGATCAAAAAATTATGGTACATATACACAATGGAATTCTATGCAGCAGAAAGGAAGAAGGAGCTCCTACCCTTTGCAACAGCATGGATGGAACTGGAAAGCATTATGCTGAGTGAAATAAGCCAGGTGGTGAAAGACAAATACCATATGATCTCACATTTAACAGGAACCTAAACAACAAAACAAACAAGCAAGCAAAATATGACCAAAGACCCTGAAATACAAAGCAGGCTGACAGTGACCAGAGGGGAGAGAATCACAGGGAAAAGGGGGAAGGATTCACAGGAACAAGTATAAAGGACACATGGACAAAAACTAGGGGGGATGGAAATGAGAGGGAGGAGGGAAGGCTGGATGAGTGGGCTGAGATGGGAGTAAAAGGCAGAAAAGTGTATTTGAACAACAATTAAAATTTAAAAAGTTGTACTATAACATAGGGAAAAAAAGACAGATGATGTGAATCAAGTTGCACAAGGTGACACAATTAGTCAGCCATTGAAGTTGGTCCTCATAACCAGAGATGTGGGTGCAGTAAGAGTGTTTCCTACTGCACTGAAAAAAGGAGGAAGGGAGGGGGTGAGAAGGAGTGTAGAAGAGAGAATAAAGAGGGAGGGAAAGAAAGTGAAAAAATGGAGCGATATAAGGAAAACTGTTCTTACTTAATTGCAATTTTCCAAGATTTTTATTATCCATTTTATCCCCCTGGCCTTCTAAACTGACCTTTTGTGATTTGTTCCACTTCTTCTTATTGTTTCTTGACACAAAAAGATGTCCCTAGTAACTTTAATTTCTAATTACATAAAAAGGGGATATAAAATTTCAAATATTTTAAGTGTGTACATTTTAACTAAACTTACAATGCACACAGAATCAAAGTGTGTTTCCCAAATCTCATTTCTGCTATAGCTTGTCATTTTTACCGATGTCAGGCTTCGATTACATTTTATCTTAACTGGTTTTAAGCTTAACATCATCACAATGGTAATTCAGGGTTTGGCCTGAAGAGGACAACACACAAGTATAGAAAAAGGTATTAAGGTGCCAGATGTGGTGTTGAGTTGTTCTGTAGCTCATGTTCTCACAGCCTCCATTGGCAAGGAGAATCGAAATCCTGAAACTGCAGGTTTAACACGGGAGGAGACCTAAGAGATGAGCTGTTGCAATCATGACATTTCATGATGAGGAAATAGTGGTCCACAGAGGGGACAGGGATTCTTCTGCTTTTCCAAAACTGCTTAATTAGTACAGGAGCCCAGATGTTCAGATGACACAATATGAAAAATACTACCTTAACAAGATAAAGAATTCCTTTCATTGTTGGAACATTAGCATAATCACTCTGGCCCCTCATTGTCACACCAATCAGATTTTTGTTGCTATTTTTTTACCTACATAGTCAAAATAAACCATTTTCACATCACCACACTTTATTTTCCCCCTCAAAAGATGATAACAATTATGCCTCATGGCTTTTGCATCTTTTGCTTTTTCTCAATTATTTTAATTCCATAAAGAATAGATAAAGACTTTTATCTGAGACACTCTCATATTCTATTCTTCCTACTTCTAAACAAAGTATGATGATTTTTTTTTTTTGGTCCTTAACACTCGCCACAAAAGCTTGGTATTGTATTCATCACTGTAAATAAATTCTTTATTTAATCTTTACAGTCTTATAAGTGGTAAGGTCCCCATCATATACAGGAGAAAACTGTAATTCCTCAATGTTATATCACTTATATAACATTGTGTATTCCACAATGTTATATCAATGTTATATCTAACTGTTGCCCAAAGCAACAGTTAGAATATATTCGAGCCCTGAATGAAACCCAGACTTGTCTCATGGATACCCAATGGCTTTCTTCTGTTGTGGGTAAATATAAAAATTTCATCTAGATGAAGTGAATGGAAAAATGAATCAAAACAGAGAAAGGATATGTATTGTCACCCTCAAGTCTGGGTGTTGCACCAATCATTCTATCAAAGCAGTAAAGGGGGAAAAAAATCTATCCCTGTTTGCTATCTCAATTGTTTGCTTGAATCAGATGGAAGGGGACAAAGCTGCCAGAGGGATCACCAGGACAGACCCTGACAGAGACAAGAGGAGTATTGCTGCAATCAATTCCTGCTGCATCAAAGGGCCTCCATCCTCACCCGGTGCCACCAGGGCCAGTGGCTGGCTGCCAACCTGCTGCACATCTGTTTTGTAATTTAACCTCCTCTCTGGCCTCGCCGCTGGGATGGCTACACAAACAAGGACACCAAGGCAGGCCCACTGTGATTATGATGACCGGGAGAAATTCAGAGGATGAAGTTGAAAAGACAACGAGAGCAGAGGGGACAAGGGGGGAAGCTTATTGCAGGATTGAGTGAGGGTCTTTATAAATAATTGAGAGAAAGAAACAGGTTAAACTGGAATGTCCGAATACAGCTGGAATCCTTGGAACGTAACCCAGGAACTCAGTGACCATTCTAAGTGGCTCCTGTGACTCCCGGGTGCCAATAAAACAGTTTGTCTTTGCCTCAACCTTAATTTGGCAGACAGCTCTGTTGTGAGTCTGCGTCCTGGGATGGAAGGAAGTTGTGTCTTAGCTGCACCCCCCCCCCAGAGTTTACTCTTTGCTTAACACGAAATGTAAATATGTCATCCTGTTGACTGGAAATCAAATGAAAAATGCCAATTGGAATGAAATATCAGAGTCCCTATCAGAGTTCCACATTAATTACTGTTTGAAATAGTCTAATCTATGGCCCATGTTTTGTGTATCAAAAGAGGCACAGGGACCTGCAGGTCTTGCTGATGCAGAGCTACCATAGAAATTCAATGAAGTTGACTTTTTTCCAAAATTAGATATCTAGAAGCTGCCTTGTCTGAAAATTAGATAGTGTCTGTCAAGAGGTAAGATGTCATCAATGTTCTGAGTAACAAATTAAGTAGCCACTTGATATCATTTAACACTACAAAGGTCATGAATCACACTTACACATTTTTTTGCAAAGTGGGGATTAGCTATGAAACACAAAAACAGCTACCAGCTAGCTGGAATATGTTGGCAGATGTTATGGGACAGTTCTACCACTTTAAAATCTCAAAGAGCCTTGGCCAGTGTGGCTTAGTTGGTTGGAGAGTCATTCTGTAAGCAAAGGTTGTGGATTCCATTCCCAATTGTGGCACATTCCTAGGTTGCAGGTTAGATCCCAGGTTTGGCATGTACGATCCCCAGTCTTGGTGTGTATGGGAGGCAACCAATTAATGTTTCTCTCTCTCCCTTCCTCTTGCTCTAAAAAGACAAGGAAAAATGTTCTTGGGTGAGGATAAAATAGAAAAACTCAAAGAACTCCCTAGAACTCAGAGGTCTTTTCTCCGTACTGTAGGTAATGATACTTCTCTTATGAAAAGTAAAATGTAGTGATTGCTGCCAGACCGTCTGAGTGTAGCAGCTGCAGTGAATGTTGGCAGGCAATAAGCTGAAAGGGTTTTGGCCCAGTCCACTATTTATAACATTGGACTGCATCACAAGTTCTCAGGCAAGATTATTCCTGTCCTTAAAGTAAGGGACTGGTTTGGGATATTTTCCCTGCCCAGCCGTAGAATCAGCCATTTTTCCAAGGACCTTGGTTTCATTCATTGGAAAACAGAATTGTGAAGTTAAGGTCTGGGTGCTGTACATGTTCATTGCTACCAGGGCATTGTTGTTCCCGGGGCCCTGAGCTAACACAGCTAGATAGTACATGCATGTATATACGAACATATCTATAATTGTTCATACACCATCTATGAACAAGTAAAGTTAGACATGAGTCCAGACCGGTGTCTCAAACTCTCACCCAGAGCCACAAGGTGTTTTCTGACCTTCCCTTCTTGTTTATCTGTAGCTTCCCCCTTTAACAGCAAGAAACCAGCTCCCGCCAGCCATCACCCATTTCCTTATGTGTCCATGCGAAGTGTTTTCAGAATTATTCATCATTACCACCAGAAGAAAGAAACTACCAGCTAAAAACCAATGTTATTCTTACCGTTCCCAGTCAAAACCCTGTGTCCCAGAGTTATTTAGGTCAACTCCTTTAATCTAAAGTTATGTCATGCATATGTAATGCAATAAGATCCATATGTTATAGCCTACACACCACTCACTCTGGTTTTCGTTGGCGGTATTTTTTTAACTTACATATATTAAAGTTCACGCTTTGTAATTTGTAGTTCTATTGCTTTGAGACAATACTTTTATTTTTAAAAAACCCAAGCTTCTGAAATGAGCCAGTGAAAAGGATAAAGGGAAGAATCTGCACCAACTGCCCAGTCCTACCCACCATGCTCCAGCTTTCTTGCTCATCCTCTGAATAACAGGACCCAGAATTTTCTGCTCTACAGGGCTAAACTCACTTCCAGGTTCTTCTGAGGCTGAGGGGATGCCAGGGGAAGGCTGTGTGCTAGGTTGTGGGGTAGAGAAGGAACGGGGAGAGGTAATAAGAGAACAAACAATGGGCTGGGCGTAGGAGCCTCCACTCACACTCTTGCTCTGAGCCGTGGATGTATGAGGAGCAGGCCACGTGCTAGTGCTCAAATTGGCTAACACAATCCTGTGAGACATCCACATTACACCAAGAAGAGCACACAAAGAGGTTAGCCAGATTTTCTAAGGGGACACAGCATGTAAATAATGGAACATATTGCCCTTTCAGGGCTGCCGTGTTGCAGGCTTCCACTCACGTTGCAGTAAGGCGAGTGTGCATCCCAAAGGCGGGGACCACACAGCTAGCCTGGCTGCACCAGGTAACCACAGCTGTGAAAAGAAACAATTGCTCATTCATAACATCCAACCTGTTCACTGCGCTTAGCCCCGTTTCTCACCTGAGACTCTGACCCCTTTCTCCTTTTAGATTGTTTTCAGCCAGCAGCGTGGGCTCCTGAATTTACAGCATCTGTGGTCCCCAGCCCTGCAGTGCGCATGCGCGTACTTGAGACTCCACGTGTCTTTCAATCAAGAGGTTTTAAATGGGTAAGCTCATTCTTAGCAAATGGCAGGTATGCCTCTCCAGGTGGGAGGGCATGACATTTCTGCCGCGTGCTGCCTCCTCCTCCCAGACGCCCCTGCAAAGAAGTATTTTAATAGAAGGTTAATGGAGGGCACGCAGAACAAAAAGAAAACCCTGTCATCGTTATTCCATGTTTTACTGTAATAGAGGTCAGCTCTCCCAGATTCTTCCTAGTATCCATCCTTAAAATGAATTATTTAGCCTATGAAAACAAAGCTACTTTATTTATGATGACAGAGAAGCTGTAAATGTGCTCCTGATCTGTGCATTGACTAATTAGATGAATTAAGCCAGCATGCATTTCAGAATAGGCAGGAAGGTGGCAAATAACATTTGAGGTGATTTATATGATGTATTCCATCAAGCTTACAGTTGATAAATAATATCGCATCCATTCCATTAAGATAGCGAAGTGGAAAAAGAGAACTACATGTTTGGCTCTGGGCTGTTACAAAAAGAGCGACTCATGAGGTGACTACACTGGCATTGGTTACCCTGCTCAATACAGTGAAGGAAAACACACACACACAACACACACACACCCCAAACTCAAATATAGGTTAGCCTCATTGGTCCCTTCTGTTAGGTGGCTGGAGGTAATTCTTTACTATGGCAGTGGGATTGATTTTAGGAACAGAAATGAGACATGAACTTTAAGTAAGCTATTGCCGCTTGCTGCCGAAGTTTGCTAGAAGCTCCCATTCAATGGTTCTTTACTAATCAGCCTATTATTGGTGGTTTTTTTTAATGAGTGGGAAATCGGCTGAATACAAGGTCTTTCCTTCTGCAGTCTTCAACTTGCTCAAGAACCACCAGGAATGTTTGCATGAGTATGATTCCCCGAGGCCTGCTCCCAGTAAATGTGGAGGAAACCCAGTAATCCATATTTTCTAAATCAACCCCTTGGTGATCAGTATTACCCACACCAATAAGTTCACAAACCAAGAACTAAATCCTGTGATTTGACCTTTGTTCTTTCAGGATTCTCAAGTTCATTGACTCTATTAGGCCCATTTCTTCTCTTAGAGCAGTCAGAGCTTCCCAGTGCTTGATCAAAGGACCGCTTGCATTGGAATTTCCAATAGGACAAGTAAATATACATGGGCTTCAGTGAAACCTACTGAATTCAAATTTATATGGGTTCTGCAGGAGAATCTTATTTTTTTAGTAAACTAGCCAGATGATTCTAATGCATAGTAAAATTCTAAAATATCTGCCTTGAAGCAAGAAATATTTGCTGTAAGTGTACCAAAAAGAAAATGGCAGTTTCTTTTCTGTAAAGTTTTGCTCCAAAAACAAAGATGCACTTGCCTTTCTCAAGTCAGTAACCTCTTTAAGAATGATCTTAGTCAGGACAAAAGGTAGCATTGGAATGATCTGATCCCCGGGACTACCTTTTAGTCTTCCAATCCTTTTAGGTTTATGCCCTAAGGGGCTCTACAGAATTGCTACCACCTTGTTGAGGGCTGCTCCCAAGTTGCCTCTAGGTCATGGGGAAGGAAGTGGTTAAATGGGAAGTCCCCTGAGTTACTGCTTCTGAGGTATAATAGTGTGTCTGGCAATGACTAATGGCAGACACTAATATGCAAGACAGACCCCAATCAAATTTGACATTCTCCCCACCTGCAGCCCAGGAAGAGATGATAACCTTTCTATTACAGCAGAATGGCAGGGAACACAGCGAAAGTCTTCAAATAGAGAGACAGAGCAGGGTGGCAGCCAGGCAGCCTGGCACAGGGACAGCCACATTTTGTGGACCTGATTAGCCAAGGAAAAACCTCCACCAAAGGCATATGATCATGTCTTTATCAAGCTGCATGCAATCAGGAGAACAGAGATAGAGAATAATCTGAAAATCATAATAGAATGCTAATTTTAAGAGGTTGTCATTTCATCCCAGACTGTAACAGGATGGGTCATACTAAATTACTGGGGTGAGGGACCTCAGAAGTGGCACCGGAGCTAGCACCTCCCCCCTCAAAGGGAGGGGGTTTGCAGAAAGTGCCAGAGTTCCCCTTGATTGAAATCACAACCAAAACCCTGTGACAGCCCTCCCACACCCTGGGGCTACTGTAAGCAAAGGCAACAAGTCTGCTGCACAAGCCAGTGTGCATTGCCCCAGCAGCAGAGCAGCTTGTGACACAGCCTGCAAAGTGCCTGCGTGAACTGTGCGCCTCGGATGGAGACGCTTGTGTGCCTATGGGCATCCGGGAAACTTCTGCCCCTTTCTGCAAAATGGCAGCCAGAAGAGGGGCAAAGACACTGTGACCAACATGGTAGACATTAGCCCACACTGGTTGAAAAGGCAAACGCTCAGTCACACATGAGTTTCTGGGCCAAAGCTTTAAAAAAAATGTGCACACAAGCGCTCTCTCTCTTCCTTACCCCTCACCCCCGGTTGGGGTGGAGCACGGAGCATTCATGGGACTCCATGGACTGTAGCCATGAAAGCAGCACACAGACACATGGGCCAGGGAAGTTCTTCAACCCCAGGGGCATGAAAAGCCTTGGACGCTGGGGTCCAGGGGACTGAGCCCCTTGTTCTACTGGCTGGAGTGATCTGATAGTACACCCTGCCCCTGGGAGAGAGAGGAAGCGGTCTGAGACCATGGCAACTCTGGAACCCACAAGTGTGCATCCCAGAAAGAGAAAGCCTGAAAGCTAGAGAGATTCCGATACATTCATGTAGCCGCCTTGGGCTACGTGAATGATGAACTTCTGGCCATGGGTTTGGATTTCAGTCTTTCTAGGAACAAGGGGACTTCTGTTTTGTGGAAGAAAATGGTTTGCAGCAGGGGAAACCTCAGCTCTCCCAAATTAGAAGCCCTGTTAATAAAAATTTGTTTTCTTCCTCATCTATTTCTACGTTATGCTCATGCAGGGTAGCAGGAGGCTAACACCCAGGCTGCTCAGTCACAAGGCTGCATCAGCTGGGCATAAAAGGGGAACTTTAGAAACTGAGAAGAGAGAGGTCTGTTTAAGACCAGCGCATGCTGGCAGGAATGTTCACCTATTCAACAACAAAAGGAGCTAGAAATTTCGATTTCAGAAACTTTGTATATCTTTTATAATTTTTACAATGATTTCTTTGCTTATTAGTGTATAGTGTTTTCTCCTTCTGTACTGTAAATTCAGTTCATTTGCAAGAAATCATTTGGTTATCTTCAATTTCCCAAAGAAAAACTTCCATGTATTGATGTATATTGAAAACCTTACATAGGTAAATCTTCTTTGGTGGATACAAAGAAGATTCTAGCTCCCAGAGTGGACAAAACTTTGTAAACAACTGTAAACAACATTTCTCTGGAACATCTTTATGAATGAGTGAGCTACATCTTTGCACAGTTAAAGGAATAAAATCACTCATAAAACTTTGTCTTAACACACTTCAAATGCATAAATTCATAAGGCATTTTGTTTAGGTGGTATTTATTAAGCTATAATTTCAAGACTAAACACAGTTCAGCAGTTTTCCTTTACGAGGAAGTTTCTGTTGGAAATCAGTTCTTGAGTCAGTCTGTCTTTCTATAGCCTCATCATAGCAGTGACTCCACCTTGGACCTGTCCAGCAGGAGAAAGGCAAACTGAATCAGTAACAAGCCCAGTCGAGGTGCCAATTCTGATGTGCTCTGCCGGCTGCCTCCCATCTCTGTGCGGTTCTCCCACAGCAGACGGAGGAAGCAATCTGTAGGCAATGGAGCACCTCTAACGAGGCCCACTGACCTTTGCCTACCGAGACAAGGTTGATACCTGGTGTTGAGGGTATGTTCCATGAAAGCTATTTTCACTTTCTTGGTTCATTTCCTATATTCTTGAGGTTGGAAGAAAGCTCTGGGACCCTGGCATGTCCAAACTGGACACCCGAGAGCACATGGTGGGGGAGCATTGTCGAAGAGGAGCCCAGAATAATGAAGGTGAATGTAATCTGTATCCGTATTTCTTTTAACTTGATAAATACATGTGGGGTAGGTCAGCAAGATTATTTTAAAAGAATGTTTCTGTTTCTTTTGGGGGGTGACTTGAATTCAACTTTGATGATAAATTGCTCCTCTATTTTAAAAAAAATCATCTTAATGGGCCCTTTTGATCAATTCAAGCTAAGGCTTGAAACAAAGTTACCTGTGTATCTAAAAACGGCATCAGGGGCAGGAGCCAAGGACAAAGCAGTCCCCTGGTAGTTCCCAGGAAGGTCTTGGTTTTTACATCCTCATCATACAGTAGCCCGTTCAACCTAATTTTTCCACATTATCCCATTCCATTTCTTTTTCAATATCAGATTACCTTTATTTGGATAAAAATGCTAGAACTAAGGAAATCAAAGGAAAGTCTGAACTTTAGCTAACAATAATAATCTATATTCTTACATTAATTATACAAGCATTCCACAGGATCTTAGCAATTTTTGTGTAAATTTAAGACTGTTCTAAAAATAGAGTTGACTTTACTGTTTTAACAAAGGAACAGCGCTCTCTGAAGAACTGGACCTGTCTGGGACACTGGGGTTACACAAACTTTGCTGATTTCTCAATTTCTCTTAGCTGCAGCTCTGTTTGCCTTCACATGTTTGGAGACAAATAAAAACAGTGGAATAAAGAATGACTATTGTTCTGCCCGCAGGGATGCAGCTTCGGGAGAGGAATGTGGTGGAGCAATGCACTGCACGCCAGACGGCAGCACAGAATTCATACCAATTTCCTCGTTTACTTTTAAAGCAACTGACTTGCCTAGGAAAGATCCAAAAACGATACAGCTTCTCTCCCCTATCACTTCTTTGATAGGATGAGCCATGCCTTCCCATTCTTTTTTTGTAGCACATCATGCCTTATGTTCAATAAATATCTGTGGTTCAAGTGAGCATTGTACATAGAGGCACAGATGAATGTAGGGCCGTCTACCCATAGAAGACAATGTGGAGGGAGCAATTCAGGATCTCATCAATTCGATATAACAAAGGCTTGTTGCCACCTCTGAAAATTAACTGCTATTAATATTACTAAGGCAATTAAATCCACATTATGAATTCATCACACTGAAAGACCTTTTCTACCCAGAAGAAAATAAAAGGTTTTCAACGCAACAAGCAAAATCCATATTTTGAAAGATTAATTTCCATCTTTTTGACATCCTTGTCACTCAAAGCCAGAAAACTCGATTTAGGGGGTTTCAAACACTGTCACTTAGAACACATTTCAAGCTGTGGATGTCTACGCGAAATTTCTGTGGCGATGCGTTCCTGGCCTTCAAAACTGAATCTGCAGCAGAGATTGGCAGCTTCCAAATGTAGAAGTTTGAATATTGATGTAATGTCAAAAGAGTCTTGTAATTAAAGGTGTTTCTTTATAGCATACCCCTTTTTCCATTTATTAATTCAACAAATATTTCTTGAGCGCTACCTACATGCCAGATACTGCATTAGCCAGGCTTTTCTGCTTCCTGAATCAGATAATATTACCCAAATGAATGAATAAGCAAATGAATAAATGAATGAGTGAATAATGAGATGCTTCCCCAAACTACATTACTGCGCTGCCCCAGAACCCTCTGAGGGTAGTGTACATAAAGAGAAAAATTGAAAAAGGACAAAAAAAACCCATTTACTTAGGCTTCTTTTCCCATCTTGTTCTCCACCCCTTTCAGATTTTGACCCAGGAAGGGAGTCAGACTGTCTTCAGTAGACCCTTTGTCTTGTGCTCCTTCCTTTCTTCCAGTCTTCTCCCTCAAGCACCAAAAGGACTTTTCCTCTTTATCTATTCATAACTGTTCATAAGGCACATTAATCTTTTTAGGAACATGAGACTCAGTTCATAGCCTGGTTTTGGGTTTTTTATTACTGTTGTTGCTTTTGTTTGTTTCATGGTTTAAACTTATATTATGAAGAATCTATATACATGCATACAAAACCTAAGTGAAACAGTATAATGACCTTCCTGTACCTGTCACACATCCCCACAAAACCATGAGCCCAGGGCCAGTGATACCCCATCTATAGCCTCATCCACTACCCCATCCTGATATTATTTGGAAGCAATTCCCCAACACCATACATACTCAGTTTTTACCTGGATTTAATTATAGAAAGACAATATTGAAAAACTTTAAATTTCTGAGGTGGTAGGGTTAAGAAAGCAGTTCAAATAAATTATTGATTTAATGGGAATGTGTGAATGCAGCCCTATGAATGGCAAGATCTAGGGACCAGAAAGAAATCTGAACACTGTCTTTTTTTCTTCTTTTTACCACTTACCCCTGTATTTCTCTCTTTATTGGCTTAGTCCATCTTCAAACATGTTAATGTGCCCCATGCAGAGGGGACTATGACTACATGAGCCATCTCTGAATTCATATCCTAATAAGTCCATGACTCTTGAGGAAAATGGTAATCATTCCCACCAACTTCAGTCTGAAAAATCCTGGGGGCTATTTTGATTGGTGGAGCTTCAGTTACGTGTTTTTCTCTGGCTCAGTCAGTGAGGTCAGGGGAAAGAGATACTCTGATTGATGAAGCTTTGGCCACACCCACCCCTCCTCCACTAGGATTAACTGGGTGGAGTCTAGAAGAAAGAGAACAGAAAGACTACAATTATTATGGGAAGAAAAAGGGACCTGACCTTCTTGAGCTTCTGGTATATAACAAGAAATACCATAATTTGCATAAGCTGAAAATATTCTTAAAAGGTTAATGTGATTGTCTGTATTTTTTAATAAAGCAGGAAAGCTCAGAAAAGTTAGTTTGCCAGCCTTGGCTCTTTTGGTGTACTCCTATTTCCATCCTCATTCATGCAATTCCTGCGTTAAATGTTTAAAGTACATTTTGAGCACACATTGAGTGAAGAGGACATTTCAAGAGAGACTACAGGTAATTTTGATTACCATGAAGCTTAGACACAGAAGACAATATAAAGATATGTGAACTTGAGCAATTTTCATAACTTCTCTGTGCCTCAGTTTCCTGGTATGTAAAGTCATAATAATAATATCAAGGTTGACTGCAAGGATTGAGGAAAGGAATATGTAAAATAAGTAAGGGGGTACAACAATTATTAGTATTATTAGTACAACCAAGTACTCCAGGTGAATACAAAGAAAGGATTATCAAAAGCAAGAAGTAATCCGGGGTCACCAGCTGTGATTGTGAAATGAAAACACCTTGCTTTTATTATTTCTAGAAAGGCAAGATCCAAAAAATACAAAGCCGTTTGTTACTTACCATATCAGTTTAGTGCCCTTTTCCTCCAAATCCAGGAACTTATTGAAAGTTAAACTGAGAAGGGTAATGCAGTTACTAAAAAAGAAAAGAAAAAAGAAAGTATAAAAAAAAACTCACCTGACCTAGAAAGGAAAATGTTTGAGTGTGTCCATCAAATTAGAATGTATATCATTCCTGTGTCTGGTCCTTGCTAAAAAGGAAGCTGATAAGATTGTCTTAAAGAGGAACATTGTCCCAATAAAGGGCTCTAGTCTTCTAAATCTAACACCTTATGTGACAACGGTGTCTCTATTTGCTGATGACAGCTAGACAAGACTGGCCGTAAAAGTGGAAAGAAAATTCTGGATAAATACCACCCTAGGAATATATCCAGCACTCTAGATAAAATGGTCTCAGCCTCAATTTGCAGCTTGCCAAACATGTTTCTTGTTTTGAAGGCTATAACTCACTCTAGAAGGAGATTCTATCAGAATGCATCAGAGAAATGTAAGCCGATAGAACACAGAAATTTCATACAGCTGCACAGTGAATATTATTGAGGCAGGAAACATCTGTTTATAGAAAGACCCTGGAGGGGTCTGGAGAGGTACGCCAGGCCCCTTTCCTCACTGCAAATAACATGCTGCCTCACACAGATGAGTTTGTCTCATCTCCGTTCTCAGCCAGATTAAGTTCTATAAGTTTACTCAGCCACCTGAAGCACTAAACAATTTAAACAAACAAAAAACATAAAATAAAAATAGAAAATTTGATAGGGGCAGTCAGGTACAGCAATATGTACGATGTCTCTTGTTTTGACTCCCTTGCCATCTTCTGATTACCTAATGAAGGTAACGGCAAGAGCAGGGCACCCACAGCGACAGGTTCTGACACAGACCACAGAGGCATTTTTTTTTTTAGCAAGGAGCATCCTGTTTTTACAATGTTGAAACTGCTCACATGACATTATTAGAACAAATCCAGAAGCACTTGGGAGCAAGAATTCTATGTCATTCAGAATTTTATCCCCAGGCCTGTTGCTCTGCCTGGAACAAGAAAAATTCAGTGGATGCTTGACTAAAAGACATACAAGAAGATAAAAGAGTAAAATCAGAAACAGCCCCCGGAATGGAGGCATTTTCAGCACTTGTCAGAAAGACCTGCCAAAATCTGAAATAAATCTATTTCCTACATCAGAGAGACAGGCTAACATCGGGAATTGGAGGAAGTGCAATAACCGAAGGTGGAAACTCTCTTTTAGCATCTAACATCTTGGATTTGTGCTGGGATTTTAGGAAGAAGGACTCTTTTACTTAATTATTTTTTTAATGCATTTCACTTACTAGTTCCATCATCTCTGTAAAATCTTTAGGTGATGCTCAGACTGGGGGAATTACTGAAGTCTGTCCTTGTCTGTGACTCTAAAGGGAGCTCGTTCTTTTAAGACTCAACAGGGTGAAGAACAGGTCTTGATTCCACACAGGCATTTAGTGCTTCTCATGCCATGAGGAACTTCAGTGCAGTGCACTGAGCTCCGGTATGGCAGGAAGAGCCTCAGATTGCCTTGCAGTCTCTGCTTATTTCCATCTAATCCCTCCCATCTCTGGTCACTTTCCGTTTTTTCTCTTGTTCTAATCAGGCTCCCAGTCTCCAACCTGCACTCTAGCAGAAACTTGGCTGTGCCCACACTGGGTGGCCAGATGATTTCTCTTGCCTCTTGTTTTCTTTGATCTTGGCAGCATCCACTCTGTGCTCTTGCTGAACCCCTGGTAGCCCTGGAAACTGTGATGTCTGCATTTTAAGTCTATGTTTCCCCGTGGCCTCTTGAGTGGTCAAGGGCTAAACGTGACTAAATTATATCAGATTTAGGTACAAATTGATAAGGCCAAACATGCCCTTTTATAGCCCCTTTATGCAATAATGGCTTTACTAACGATTACTTTAAAAGTTTTATTATGGAAAATGTCATATATATAAAAGTAGAATGGGATACTGAACTCCTATACACCTATCAGACACCTTCACAATTACTTTTTAAAGTTTATGACTATAAAAAAGTCACAAAACTGTCAAATCATTTCACTACTGCACATTTACATTGTGACTAAAGCCATATTTTCAGCTTGGCAACGTTGGGCGCCCTGCCTTTCAAGATCATAGCCTGCCTTGCGCAGTCGTAATGAGCCATTCCCCCAAGCAGACTTAGTCTAAACTGCTGAAGCAAATCTCCCCGAGATATTATGAGTTTGCTCCCTTTCTTAAAAATAGAAGGTGATTTAAAAGGTCATAAAAATGTTCATTACATTCATTAGGTCAGGCCATGCAGTTATCCTTTTTGTCTCAAAGAGCAGTTTGGCAGGAGAGTGTATTTATTGCCTCTGATCTCAACCATGAAAAGGCTGGGGAGGCAACACAAACCATGCCAGCCTCCCTTAATAATTAATTACATGGCCCATCCATGAGTTTATCTAAGCATTTTTTGAAGCAGTTTTCATTTCTGGCCTGCACCAGTCCTGAAGCAGCCTGGTCGAAGACATGGAGATAACAGAGCAGAATCAGGAGGCGGGAGAACAGATAACAAAGCACACACATGCATTTTACCCCACTAGACACAACTTGGGGTCAATGGCATTCAAAGCCAAGCAGTGAGATTAGCAGTTCAACCAGCACAACTTTCTCTTTAACGAGCTCATCACTTAAACCAGTAAATCCTCGCACAGTCAAAGGTGACGCATTTTTAAACTAAAGTTACTATAAGGTATTTTACAACCCACGGCACAATCTAGACTGGTGGAGATAAGGTATGTATATCTAAGACTTCTTCCTGTTCTGAGTGGCCCTCACCTTAGTCTGGACATTTATCTTGAGTTAAAAATGAATATTATGTGTGTATAAGTGTGTATACACCCAAACCAGACATACTTGTTCAGTTGTGTTGCCTCTTGAGGTTAAAATATAATTCTTAAGATGATGAATTTTCATCTTGAAATGTGCTCATTAGTTTTTCAAACAAATAAAATCTTTAACTCTGCCCGCAGAAGCTTATCTGTGTCCTTTTCCCAGCCCCTCCTTTTCCAAGCATAGCATGGACTCATCTTTAATAGGATACATCAAAATAATTCTTACTTATAATTGAGTTTTATCATTTTCATTGTGTTTTTGCCTTTTTTTAACTGTTGTTCAAGTACAGCCATCTCCATTCCCCATCCCCACAACTCCCCCTTGCCCCAGCCATCCCCACCTCCCACCCTCAATCCTACCCCACCTCTTGGTTTTGTCCATGTCTCCTTTATAACCGTTCCAGAAAACCCTTCCCCTTTCTCCCCCATTTTCCCCTCCTCCCTCCCCTCTGGTTACTGTCAGTTTGTTCTGTATTTCAACAACTCTGGTTATATTTTGATTGCTTGTTCATTTTGTTGATTAGTTCCCACTTGTAGGTGAGACCACTGCGTCACATGAGTTACAGTAAGATACAAAAGCATCCCTTGAATCAAATGCAAAGTTTTATATTGCTAACAGATGATTTTCCTTGAACACTTCTTGGTTTTCTTAGCTGACACACTGAATTTCTTTCAGAAGCCTCGGGCGATTCTTTAGCGGCAAGAGGAGTGAGGATTGCCTAGGTGTTAACTAGGGCACAGTTAGGCAGAAGACAAAATTGATTTACCAGGAAGGTTGGTTTTACAGTTTAATCACAGAAAAAACTGTGACTGTGGCCACCAAGTACACCCCAGGACTGAGACTCTAAGACCCGAGGGAAGGAACCAAGGGCTGTGTTCCTTTGTCCACCCCGAGACTTTCTGGGACCCATATAATCATCCGTGGCAGGACACGGAAAGGCACCACCTCTTCTGTTGTGGAACTGGGCTTTGCACATGTTATTCCCTTTGGCTGGGACGCTCTCACCTGCAAGGCAGCCTCCCCTCGTCCTGTAGATTTCGGCTCTTCCCAGGGAAGCCACTCCCAGTCTGGGCCATTGTTCTTTAATCTGGTCATGGGTAGAACCCAACTGTTGTCCACAAATTACTTATCAAAACTTTAGCATAAACAGTGTGTTTATACTTCTTGATCTCCATCTCTTGAGGGTGTTTAACGCGTAGTTGAAAGACCTTAATTTAAAATACTGAAGGTGTAGTTCAAATTTGAAGCTATAACTAAAAAAACCAATAAATATTTGATGATTGAATATTGTTGAAGGAAGGGAATGTTTATAATTTTTCTAAGCAGGCAGGGGAAATATCTTCAAGTTTTTGGGCCTTAGAACTTTGGATGGACTCAGGTACTGAATGAATAATTTCCATTGCGATTTTCCCCCAGAATCCACACAAACATTTTCCAGATCCGTCCTGTGCACCCCGAGCGCTACTACAGGGATGCTCAGGTTTTGGAAAACCAGGTATAAAAGCTCTGTCCTTTTCTTGTTTTCCTTCTTGCTTGTCTTTATTTGGATGAAGCACGCTAACCAGCTACGTATATGTTTAATAATCACGGAATGCATAACCACAGTGTTAAAAGGAACATTGACAAATGCTTCCTCTACTCCAGCACATTGCTCTGGGCTCAGGGAGGCAGACAGCCATCTCACCAGAGGGAGGACAGCCAGCCAGGGGTGACAGGCACATGCCTTCTCCCGATCCCGGTCTTGTGAAACAGAAAACCTTACCAGAAATATGTAATCAATTTAAGCTTATTTTATGCAAATTATACCCTATTAAGGGAGCTTGTGAAGAAAAATCTCCTGAAACAAGATTATTCTGCAGGCTTTTTTGGCACCAATATAATAGACAGTACTAAATGCCAACAGATTTGCATATTTAAAATATTTAATGATGAGGCAAAAATATAAAATTAATTAGCTCCTTGAGAAAAAAACTGTGAGACAGATAATTTATTAAAAACTATTTTAGAAAAGTGTTTCATCAAACATTTCTAAATAAGAACAATTGATCTACCTAATAATAGAAATGGGAACTATACCAGCATGGTGCCAGACAAGGATGTATGTGCAGCTCTGATCCAAACAATGGGTGAAATAAGTTGTACCCATGATACACAATTGATTGCTCACTACAGTTTCAGGCCAGGAGAGTGGCTTGCCAGCCTGTGTTTGCAATATCTAATATCTCTTATAAGGGCTATTTAAGGGAAATCAAATACCTTTACTGTTGTAGCCATATCAGCAAAGGGTATTTTTCAAAAGACTGTGCTCAGGTTCACGTGGTGTGACAGTTCATTTTATGTGTCTACTTGGCTGGGCCCCTTGACAAGGTGTCCGGATGTTAGATCAAATATTATTCTGGGTGAATCCGTGAGGGTGTGGCAGGATCAGATTGACTTTGGGATTGGTAGACTAAGCAAAGCCACTCCCCTCCCTCATGGGGTTTGGTCATTTCAATCAACTGGAGACCTGAAGAGAAGAGAAGAAAAAGACTGAGTGAGAGGGAAGTTTACCTGCCTTACCTGCCTTGGGACATCAGTCTTCTGCTGACTTCAGCTGTCACATACACCAGCAGCTTGCTCAGCACTCCGACCTTTGAACAAACTGGGTCCATACCACCCACTCTCCCGGGTCTCCAGGCTGCTGATCACAAACCTTGGGAGCTCTCAGCCTCAATAATTATGTGAGCCAATTCCTTATTCATTCTCTCTCTTGATAAATAAATAGATATCTATCTAGATCTACATAGATTGTTTTACATATGAATATATTACATGTATCTGCATGTAGATGTATATTATATAATATGTGCATATTATGTTATGAAAATATATAATATATAATTATATAAATTAAATATAGGAGCTCTCTATAGTGAGATGGATTTCATAAAAATCCCATTGATACATATATATTAAAACATAACATTTTTCTTACACTTTCAACTTCACATAGGGAACTTACCAGCTGATGGTACAGAGATATAAGATTTTACTGCTTAGAGATCCTTATGCACATAGATCCCTAAAATGCAAAGGCACCCACTTTATCACCCTGCTCCTATAATTCAAAACTGTTGAATAGATTTAGCATTTTTAGAATGAATTAAGACCACATGTGGGCAATTTAAGCTCCAGAGCTTATAGTTTTAATAAAGAAGGAGAAGAGTAAAAGGGTGATGATGGGATTTACACAGGGCTAGGTGAGTGCTTTTCCTCTGAGAGAGAGAGAATGTGTGACATGGAAATACAGTTTAGACTGATACGGGGACAGAACGCACAGTGAAGAGATGGAAAGCAGAAAGGCAGCGTCCAGCTTCCTACAACCCAGGCCTTCATTAAAGGCGCTTTGCTTCTTGGGACTCTTAGAGTGGAAGACACTGCTTTTGTCTCAATTCCCTAAATTCCCTATTTCGGAGCCTGCAAATGCCATAAACAGAGGGAATCAGAGGGACTAAACTTTAGCCCTTCTTCCAGTCTTATTTTCCCAGTAGGAAAACAAACTGTTTAGCTCTTCTGCTAAGTTAATTTACGCATAGACTGACAGCAACACAGAATAAAGAAGAAGGCAGAAGTCTGTCTCACCCTTTTTCTCCTTCCTGCATATTTCCAATCTGGACTTCCCAGGAAAGCATCTCTCTGCTCTTTTGGAATATTGCAAACAGGTGCTTCGAAACTTTCAAATGGAATCTCCACTCCATAGCATTGTTACTTTCAGGGCAGCAAAGTAGCCTTAGAGAAAGAAGACCTAGGTTTGATCCTATCCCCTGAACTTAAACAATTCTTTTGATAAATATTTTTACAATTCTTTCTATGTGTGAGATATTGACATAAAGGCTGAGCCTACAAAGATGTTAATAACAAAGACTGCAAAAAGATCAAAGGAGGGAAAGTACAAGGACAGAATTACAACACAATGAGATATTTTCCGGTACACCCAGACAGCAGGTGGCACTGACAAGAAAGCAACCACTTCTGCTTGAGTCAAGAGGAAGGCTTTGCTGAAGAACGTACGACTGTGTGAAGATGTTAGCAAGTCTCTCCAGACCACTTGCTGTGACCTGAAACTGACGTGTGCCCTCTGGAGTATTTGTTGTTCAAGCTTCCTACCTCCTGGATGCTTCCTATTTCTCTTTCCTCCAGAGTCTTCCAGTCCTGATCTGTTTTCCTTTGTTCTTCCTTCTCATATTCTTTTGCTTCTCTTCAAAGGTTTGAGTCAACATTAATTATGCATACCACCTCTAAGATTACCAACTGCATGCCTTTTCTTAAATGTTGGCCTGTGTTCTCACGTAGTCAGACATATGTAATTTTACAGAAAAGCAAAATGGACTCAAACCATGCAAATATACATAAACTTTGCTTTTATCCATTTTTAAAGCAGTTTTGGTGCCCTCATTATATTGCTTGGCCCTCCATTTTCTAACATTTGCCCTAATTACACAGGTAATTGCTATTCTTATGCAGTACTATATATTAACCTCATGATTACATAATCACAGAAACACATATCTATAGTTTTTCCTCATTGGTTGTTTTACAAAAATAATGTTATATCAGTCACACTTATCTGTATTTTATCTTTCTCATTCAAATGTTTTCATATGAATTCCTCTACATCTCCTAGTAGAGTTCCAATTCATTTTCTTTAATACTGCATGATATTGCATAGTGTAGACACAAAATGATTTAGACAATCATTCTCATAAGAACATAAAACTTTGCCTCCAGATTTGTGCTGTAATAAATCTCATGCCTATATATCTAGCATGTTTTTACTTCTCTCATATAAATTCCCAGGAGTGGAATGTTAGGTCAGTGGGTGCGCACACACACACAAATACTTCATTTTAATAAATATTGCCAGGCAGTGTGCTTTCCAAAAATGTTTTAATTCACACCATCAATGTGTGAGAAAATCCTCTTCCTATATCCCTATTAGTAACAGGAGCTTATAATTTCCTCAGTCTTTAGGGGTTGCTTTCTCCCTTTTAGGACTCTAAATTTTGAATAGGTAAGACATTCACTTGATTTCAAAGTCAAAATTATATAACTGATTAGATTGAGAGAAGCCACATTTCTGAATGGTTTCCTTCCCCTATGGGGAATTGTTTTTATTTATTTTTAGTTAATTCTCTAGTATTTTTCAAATATATTTATTTACATTTGCTTTTATATACGTAACCCTTTTTCTTACACAAAAAGAAGCATATAATTTATGTTTTCTCTGTGCTTAGCTCTTTTCCCTTAAATTATATCTTGGGTCTCAAGCCACATGAGTATATAAAAACCTTCCTCATTTTTGTCTTATAGTCACACAATATTAGATTGTATGAATCTCCTTAGTTTATTCAACCAGTCTTCAAATGATGAGCATTGGGGTTGATTTCAATTTTTTGCTACTATAAAAAAATGTCACAGTGAATAATATTGAGCATAAGTTATTTGATATTTTTTGTTTTATTATTAGACTAAAGTCCTAGGAGTGAGATTGCTGGAAAAAAGACACATGCACCTACAAGTGTTCTAGATATAACCACGTACCCTCTATAGATATCACACAGCATCACATTCCCACAGAATATATAAAGTGATGGTTTCCCCATAGCCTTGCCTTGGTTCTATATTTTCATATTTTTAGATATTTGTAGAACCGACACACAAGAAATGATAATATAATTTAATTTGTATTCTTCTTATGAGTTAGATTAATGATCTTTTCATATTTAAAAGTCATTTAAATTACTTTTTGAGAATTACATGTTCATATATTCTTTTCCATCTTTCTGTTAGGTTACTAGTCTTTCCCCACTCAATTGTATTGCTGTTTATATTCAGTGATTATAACTCTTTGTGTAAATTTACAATATTTTTTATTGATTTTATTATTTTGCACAAGGTGCCTTTTTTTTCTTTTTTATGTAGTTGAAGCTAATCATTCTAAATTGCTTATGGGTTTTTGAGTCACAGCTGGTAAGTCTCCCTGTCTTCAATGCATAAGAGATTCATTAACACCTGCTTTCAAGAGTTGTATGCTTTGGAATTTTACATTTAGATCTTCAGCCATTTTGCAATTTATCTTGGTCTGTGGAGTGAGGTATGGATTTAAATACATCTTTTTTTCAGATATCTCAACACCATTCATTAGAAAGTCTGACTTTTCCCTACAGATACTGAATTACCATGCGCCTTGGGGTCAATTCTGTGTGACATCCACCTGCCTGTGCAGGGACCATTGTCAGACTCCCATGGAGGGTTAACCCACACAAGACCATCTGACAGGCGAGTCACCATCCCCACCACTGATACCCTTACTTTTCAAGGTTTCTCTACCTACATTTGCTTCTTTATTTTTCCAAGTAGAATTTCAAATCAACTTGGGCAGCATCATTATAATTCTTCTTACTATTTTATGAGGACAGTGCTAAATTTATAAAAACAGCTTAGGAAGAATTAGTATCTTTATGATACTGGGTCTGCTTATCTAAGAACATTGGAAGTTTTTCCAACTTATTCAAATCTAATTTAGGGTCTCAGGGATATTTTAAAGTTTTTTTTCTGATTTAACTTTTGTACATTTCTTAGGTTCATGATGAGGCATTTCATTTTCTTTGTTGTAATTTTAATTGGATCTTTTCTCTCATGACAGCATCTAACTCTCATATACAAAGCTGTACTGATTTCTGTGAATTACCTTCACGTCCTGCTTTTTTTACCATCTTTTGTCTGTAATCATTTTCTCATCATTCTCTTAAGTTTCCCAGATATACAGTTTCAAAAGGTTACCCCTTCTTTCTAATTTTTATGCATCTAATTTTCTTCTCATTTAATTTTTTTTGCTTCAGACTTCTAAAGCCACATTAAATCCTATTTGCTATATTGGGCAACCTTATCTTGTTTCTCACTTTAGCAAGAATGCTTCTAAAGTATCAGCATTCAGAGGCAGGTTTCAGAGGTTAGGAATATGTATATGTAAATATAGTATAAAACTAAGATTCTTGTTTAGTTGGTAGGTTTTATCAAAAATGGGTGTTAAATTTTACAAAGTGTTTTTTAAACACAATGGAAATAATTCTGATTTTTCCTGATTTGTTAATATGATGAGTTGTTTAGATTTTAATAATCTATTCATAGATAATATATACATTTTCTCAGATTGTAGTAAACCCCACTTGGCAATGATGTATTATTTTAAGGTGTTGTTGGAATATGTCCATGTTTTTAAAAGATTTTTGCATTGGTACTTCCTATATAACCTGTTTTTGCAAAAAGATTTTTGCACTGGTGAGATTCATGGGTGCTTTCCTCTCTGAGAAATCTCTATCAAATGCTACTCTATATTCTTTAAAAGAATTTGGAAGTTTTCCTTCTCCCTGTTTATTCAACAACATTTCAAGTAGCACTGGGGTTGCCTCTTTTATAAAGATTTGGTGAGATTTTTCTGGACCATTATCTGAACCTAGTGCTTTTTTCTCACAGAGCTCTTTTATAACTTTGTATATATTTTTTCCTATAAAAACCTTAGTCTATGTATTCTCTCTGTGCTGGGGTCATTTGAGGTAGATTATGTTTTACTATAAAGTTAACCTTTCCACATAGGTTTTTGAAAATATTCCCTTAGGGTTGTACAAATAATGTCTCATAATTTTTCTTTCTCTAATTTTATCATTTTAGTTCCTTTGTCATTTTTACTTTGCACTTTTCCTGAAAATTTTCTTTGTTAGTCTTTTTTTCTCTTTTTTCCCTGTATTTTTGTCATTATTTCCCTTCACTTACATTTACTTGAGGATATCTATTCCTTTGATATTATAGGCTACATACACTTTTACATTTGAAAACTGGCTATCCTCCATTTTAATTCATCTCCATATCATACTTTGGGAAAATCATGTTTTTAAGCTCCAGAAAGTTGTGTGTTGCATTAATATCTTCTAATATGCTATTATTATCTTTTCTCTTCAAATTGTATCTTTCAGCAACTCTTTTACATTTAGCACATATATTTATTTTCTATTATCATATAGTAGATTTCTGTAAACTTAGCTTAAAACATTAAGTTCTATAAATCAGAAGTGCAAGAGAGTTCACTAGAGTCCTATGCTAAGGGTATTACAAAGTGTTAGCCAGCCCGATTCTTATCTATTGGTTCTGGGAAAGAATCTACTCCAAGCTCATTCAAGCTGGTGGAATCCAGTCCTTGAAGTTGTAGGATTGAGACCTGCATTTCTCTGTTGATTGTCAAATAGGAGCTTCTCAAAACCTCTTAAGGCCCCTCACATTTTTTCTCTCCTCCACCTTCAAATGAGCAACTAGGACCCTTCCTATGCTTTTAATCTCTCTGAGGTTCTCTTCTGCTTACACGAGTGCATGGGACCAGATGAGACCCACTTGTAAATCTCCCCATTTTAAGGTCAGCTGTGCCATGTGATGTGATATAAACATGGAAGTGATGTCTCATCATATTCACAAGTTGCAAGGACTTGGGCGGGATATATCTGAGGGAGGGGGATGGCAGGTCATGCCTACCACAGCCCAGGCCCCAGCATGTAGAGATTAACATGGATCCCAAGTGCAAAATAGATTCATACACTCTCAGAGTTTCTAAGGGTCCCATCCCATCATAGTATCAACTCAAAGTCCAGAACTCGCATAGCCAAAAACCCAAAATCTCACTGAAACATTGAGATAATCATTTAAATCAAGTGCCGCTCAAGCTTCTGGATATAATTTCTCTCCATCTGTGGATCTATGAAATTAAAGAATCAGGTATCTGCTCCTAACATACAATGTTGGGACATGCATAAGATAACAGGTATAGACATCCTGTTACCAAAAAGGGGTAAAGTGAAACATGAAGAGTAAGACCCTGGTGGAAAGCAGTTTTGAAATCCAGTTCATCAGGCATCTTTAGGTTTCAGGTTTCTGTGGCCCTCACATATCCCCCAGGTCCCTCTCTGGGTGTCTTGCTCTGCCCACAGACCCATCCCACATGTCCGTGAAAATGGCAGCATGCAGATTCAGCCGAGTAGCTTTATCCTGTGTTTCTTGTCTGGAGAGTGCTGGCTCTGGAAACCTTTGTCACCTCTCTTTGCCTAGATCAACTGGGGATAAGCTCTTCTCTAGATTTAGCTCCTGCTGAGGTGGCTGAATGACAATGCCCTTATTTCCTAGGGCCTTCTGGTTCCATTGATAAGATCTACGACCCTGAATCTCTGGCTAATGAGTACTCTGATCTCTGGATCTTTCAGAGTTTCGGTGGCAGGTTTCAGTGGAATGTTGTACAGCCACATCCTGACTTAAGCCATGCTTTTAGGAGCAAATTCTTAATTCTGGCGTCATCTGCCGTGGGGAAAAACTGAGGATGGATGGCCCTTATCCTTATGTACTGGTTCCGAAAGACCCATGTCAGGCACAGGTCATAAAACTGACAGAAACGTGAACCAGCGATTCTCATCTGGGGACCATTTTGTCCCCAGGGAACACTTGGCAATGCCCAATACATTTGTGTCTTTGACAATGAAAGGGAGGGAGAGGTGGGTGCTGCTGACTTTTAGTTGGCAGAGGCCAGGGATGCTAGTAAACATCCTTCAAGGAAAACCTCCCTCACCTCAACAGTGAATTAACTGGCCCTGAATGCCACTATCGCCAAAGCTGAGAAACTGATGTAAACAAGCCCCTTTATCTTACAGATGAAAGTCCTTAGGCCCAGAAAGGGAAACAATGAGCCCAAGTCACACAGCTCTACTGTAGCAAAATCAGAATTGCAACCTAATAACTGGTCTTCTTTGTATCACATGGTACCTATCCATGATTTTGTATCTATAGCTCCCTCATTCAACATTTGGCACATGGTCAGGACACTCATTTCGATTACATCTTAAAAATATTTTTATAATTAAGACATTGATTTAAAATACAGTATTTCAAAACTAAGAATAAAGATGATGGTTCCTCATCAATGAGGGGACAACACTTGGTTTTTTTCTCCCAGTGTGTGTTCATTCACAGAGATGATAGGTATTTTCCAGCCATTGGTCCACTTTTACATTCCATCACTTCTTTCCTTACCCCATTCATGATTTGGGGCAGTGGGGGGAGGCTGAAGTGTCAAACAGTTCCATGCATCCAGACGAAACATGAATCCAGAAACTCCAGGACTGTTTTGTTTTTTCTTTTTAACCATAGTCTGCTCTTCACTAAAGCACATTATTCTCAAAAGCTACAAGGTTAAATATTTCAACCTGGGGAATAATGATAAATGGATTTCAAATCTTCTCTTTGTAGAATTTTCCAGGCACTATGCATGGTTTGGTTTGGTTTGGTTTATCATGAATACCAGTTGCACCTTAACTGGTATTTTGGTGCTGAGTTTTGGCAGGGGTGCGGGGGTAGTTAGAAAAGAAACAGACTGTCTGTGATTAAGCCCTTACCACCACAACTCTGGCATTCTGAGAAATCCTGATAATTTATAATCCAATAAAATGGATGCTGTATCAGCCCTGAAGATTGGCTATTCTGTAAGTTACTGAATATGGCTGAGATACATGATTTACGCTCCTCATGGGAAAATAATTAGAATCTCAACTGGCTCAATTCACGTGATAATTTTTTAAAATTGTGCATAACTTTTTCAACAGTCAGAACACTGTAGAGCAGAAAAGCAAAGGACTGACCCGCTGATTCTTTCTCTTTAAAACATTCTGGTGGGCTCTCTGTAAAGAGTCTCCTTCAGAAATAAAGGACTTAGTTACTCACCTGGTGGACACAATGTTGAAAGATGATCCCTAGCCATCAGCCCTCTGCCCAAGGTAGAAGCTCCTATTGAGGGCAGTCCACACTCAGTGCCTGTCCTACAAAGATCTAAATACCCAGTTCCTTTGTTCAAAGTAGGACAATTCTGAACAGCCATCACTGTTTCTCCAGAGCCATGCAAGCAGTCGGCTGAGCTCTTCCGTGGCACTGCTCAGCTTCTCCACTGCCTGGTGCCGCCTCTGCCCCTCCCATGTCATAGATGTCAGTGCCTAATAGACATCCCCGATGCTGATTTCCCTCTCAGAGATTGCTTCCTGGGGACCCTAGCAGGAAACATATACTCAGAAATTGATGTCTGTTCTATGGCTTTTCATCATCACTGACCCCAGTGCATTTGGGCATGTTATTCTGATAAAATAATTGTGTCTCTTTGGTGTATGTTTCCGTGATAAACAAAAATTATCATTTTTTCTTCCCTATAAGCAGTAAATTGTGATTGCTCTGTCTCTGGAGTTGATTCCTTAGTGGTCAAGCCCCTCAGCTACAGTCCTAACCTGCTAGCTATTATTTTCCAAGCTGCCAAGGGCGAATAAGAATAGTGCTCACTTTAGAGCAATTAGGAGTGAAAACATGAGATAGAAAACCTAAAGCACAGAACACTGAAGATCTTAGTGTATGTTTATTCTATTTTCTCAGCTATTTTTTCCTACTTGGCAAGAGCTGATTTGTACATTCTGCCCATCCGTGGTCTCAGTTACTCTAAAAAATATATGTATCAGCTACCCTGCCATTGATATTGTATGACGTTGAGCAGTGTTCTTAGATAAAACGATTTTTTTCAATAGCTCACACTACTTTTGCTCCAAGCATAATATTATCATTAAATTTTATAAGCTTGCCTATCATATCATTACTGAAACAGGTTTCATTTTCTATTTTGTTTTTTTTTTCCCTATAGGAAGGAAATCTTGAGTGACCTTTTCTCCATCTTGAGAAATAAAATTTGTACATTGATTGGTGGAAAACATTATTTGACCATTGTTCTGGAAAAAATAGTGATAAGCTTTCTAGTGTGTTCCCTATACTTCAGAATGACTTGAAAATCTAATGCTTCTTTGCCTTTATTTAACAAAATTTCCTATTAGACACAGTGCTGAAATCTTCAGGGGAAATGGAAGCATGATTCAACAAAATCAGATTTTCAAACATCCATTGTTCTTATTTGCACTTTTCTTATACAGCTTGTGAAAATTCAGCACATTTAAAAATTGAGTTATCTCAATAGATGCAGAATCCCATTCTGTTTTCGCATCTAAGCCCTGTCCACTATCTATATTTACGATGTTATTCTAAGTTGTGATACTTGCTTTTACTATTTTCATCACTATTTTTTATGCTTCAGTTAACAACTCTTGAGTCCCTGATCCACTTCTGTGAATCAAGAATATAACACCCTAGAAACATAAGAGTCAAATGTGGACATCTAACGAATGTAAACAACAATATGTAAAGGAGGAGAGAACTAAGCAGGATAAACTACAGCCTGTTTACTGAAGGAACTGGCAAGGAATACAAGGCCACTGCCGTCCTTGCAGAATAAGCAGAGTCTTTCAGAATACGATCATTAATCATACCTTTCAAATTCAGCAACGTCTGGGAATAAATCACCTCTTTGCATTTCCTCTGAAGCCGTCAACCTGTCTACAGACCGTGTGATGGACAGTTAGGACGATGGAAACCAACAAACCACACTCTCAGATGTCATTGTCCCACCCAGTGCTGTTCCTGTGTGACTCCTAGGCAGGGGCACTGTGTGCACTAGGCCCAAAGTCAGGTGTTCAACCACTGGGCACATGTGCTCTTCTGAGTTGTAGTTAAGACTTAAGGTTTTGTTGACTTGTTACTTGCCTTTAATAAAATGTTCAGTTCTATGCAAGGCAGAACGTTAGACCTCGACCACTACTTGCATTGGTTATTTTGGCTTGTTAAGTGGGTCAAAGACTTTTCCTTATGTTCCCGAGTTGTTCACAAAATAGATGCTATGAGAGTTCACATAAAATTTAGTGATACTTAAAATTAAGGTGACCTGAGTTAACGCCTCATACATGCAAGAATTCTGAATTCTAACCCCAATTCTGCAAATCACTTCTGGTAGAGATTTTTAAATGGTTTAGCCTCTTTTAACTCTGTCTGCTCCTTCTTTATGAGCACAGAAACCTACGTAGTTATCAGGTGAAAAAGCAAATATCAAAAAGTAAAAATAATATAGACCCCCAAAAGGCCTTTTTGTGAGACCAAGATCTCAAGAATGCTCAACTAGATTAATTTATAACTATTTTACATTCTAAAAATAATATCCCCAAAGTCATGGCCATTGGAATGAAAGTCGGTGCCTAAAGGGACAGTATGATTTCTCTCCTTACCCTCTGAGTTCCTTCTTATTCTCACGGGAAGAGAGAACTTTTAGGGTGGGAAGGGGAACTTTTAGCCTCCAAGTTATACCACGTGAGGAAGTCAAGGCTAATGAGAGATTGAGTTGTCAGTCTAAGGAATGCTAGGAGCCACTGATGATGGCCACCCCACATTAAAATGAGGGATAGATACTTGCAACCATATGGATAGCTCTGGAAGACATTCTGGTAAGTCAGTTGCAGAAAGACAAATACTGCGCAGTTCTATTCACATAGCCCCCCCCCCCTCAGATAGTCAAAAATGTAGAGGTAAACAATGGAATGGTGGTTCCCAGAAAACAGTGGGAGGGGATAAGAGCAGTTGCTGTTCCGTGAGGACAAACTTACAGTTACACAAGTGGAGTAAGTTCCAGAGACCCTTTGTACAATGTAATGCCTATAGTTAACAAGGTGTTGTGGGCTTAAAACTTTGTTAAAAGGATAGCTCTCATGCTGTGATTTCTACCACAAAAACATAAAAACACAAAGAAACACAGGAAAACTTTTGGTGGTGATGGTAATGTTCATTACCTGGGTTGTGGTAATGATAACACAAATATATGTCTACCAAAATGTGTACATTAATTGTGTGCAATTTTTTTTGGTAAATCCCTCAATCAATCTGGAAGAAAAGTCAGGGCAGGGTAGATAGAAAAATGCTTCCTCTGCATCTAACCATGTAGGAAGGTTGGGTCAAGGGTACTGGCAGGAGGGTAGGGTGGGTATGGGGAACTGAGAAGTAGACAAGCACCCCCTGAGTGCAGCCCATCTCTGTTGGGAAGGGAGAGAGACCGGATGGGGGTGGGAGGGGACAACTGTGGACACTCCTTTGGACTCTGTGTTCACAATCATGTAACAGTGCTCTGACCTTTCTGGAAAGGGCACTGGCCACATGGTGCTCAGTGGTTGAGAGACAGGATTCTCTGGAGTGAGAAGCATCGAGTCTTGGAGGAAGTACCGCTTTGGAGAAGTTGATCTCAGGTCTCCTTGCCCCACCCTCCCTGGGCCCCACCTGCTTTATGCAGCTCTTCCTTCCTCCAGTCCCTGTGCCCCCCATACTGCAGAGGAGGCCCCCCTCCCTGGGACACCTCCTCAACTCTGAGGGCACTCAGATTAGAGCCTGTGTTTGCCAAAGAAATGTTTAGCTGGTCTCTGAAGGTGCCCTTTTTTAAAAATTGAATGTTTCTGTATCAACACAGGGGATGCTTTTTAAAACTCTGCATCTAGTATAGAAATGAAGTTTCCTATGTGAGTAAACACTTGGAGCACATAACACAATGAAAAGATGTTCAAAGGTTTTTATTTTGGAGGCAGAAAAAAGCACCCTTGTTTCTTTAGCAGAAGTTCAAAAAGAAGAATTTACTTTTCAGTTATATAAATCCTCCTCCAAGCTTCAATTCATAAATTTGGAATAAGAATAACTAACTCTGCGTCACACAAACCAAGACGTTTTCAAGGTGAGAAATGGAAAAAATAAAAGAGAAAATGACATGTCTCTTTTTGTATGTGTATTTTTAAAAATAATCATCACCTGGTATGAAAGTGTCATTGTATGTGCGCAGGGTGACAAATTTCCCTTTAGTTTCCTGACGCAGTCATGTACTCACATAGTGCTAGCAAGTCATCGCTACTCCGACTTGATAGAGACAACCATCAAAAATTCACAATTCACAAAAATCAAAAAAATCAAGAAGCTGTGTTGTTGCAATATTTATTCCCCCAACAGGGGCCCTGCTGCTTCAAACGAGATCTCATACATGTGCTGTCTACACCTCTAGCTGAACCTGGTACAAACAACACACGTTCTACACTCTCTAGCCACACTTTCCAGGGAAGACGGCAAGTCACCGAGATGAGTGGCAGTAGAAGCCCCCTGCCAGCTCATTTGCACATTCCCCTGTTCCACTGTGCAAGTAAGAAATTATGAAAGGACAGATCGCTTGAGAAACGCCAGGGCATAAAAAGAGCAATGGGGCCAGGGGATGAACGCTTTAACATGGGAATTTAGAAGTATCTGCTGAGGGCAAGCCACATTCCTGCTGCTGCTAACTCGTGTGTGATTGCGTATGCTTGTGTGTATGTGAGCGAGAGAGACAGAGAGAGAGAGAGTTGTGGGGGCTCAAAGCAGAAAGAACAGTTTGCAGGAAAAGAAATAAGATCTGATCTAACTTGAAAAGGTGCAAGAGCCATGGAAAGGAATCTATCAGTGGGTCACTAGAGTCAGCAAGAGTCAGGTGAGAAAGGATGAAACAGAGAAAAATGTTCTGGGCTGAAAGAAAATGTCCCCAAAAAGTGAGAAATTCAGAGAGATGTTTATTCATTTTCGTTTTGCTGTCTCCCAGAAAAATGAAAAAAAAAAAAAAACACTAAAAACATTGAAAGAAGCAAAGAAGAGAGAGGGGAGATTCTGGAGACATCTTTACATGGGTTGAGAAGACATGCAGAAAAAGATCGGGAAGTGAAACACTGAAATTGAGGCAGGTTGAGTTAATGAATGGCCACTCGTGTTGAAATATATACCTACCAATGTATAGGTGCCCTATCTGATCAAATCCCATAAAAACAGGGTTCTTCCAGTAGGCCCTCTTTAACTATGTGCATTATTCTGAAAACCCGCTAGGCATGGGGGGAAGCAAAAAAAGCAAAAAATAAAAAAGAGAGAGAGAAAGACAAAGAGTCAATTCCCACTCCAAATTCTCATCATTCTGAAAAACGTTTCTAAGCTCTGGTTATTGGAGGAAAAACTTCCGAGCCCTCTGGGGATGGCCGTGGAAAATATGTAGCACCGGAAAGCAGGAGGCCTTCTCTGAGCAGCGCTCTGGGCCTGTGTTACCACCACCCATGAGTGAAGCACTTTTTCTTCCCCTGCAGAATCTCTGGACCACTCCAGCCTTGCATCCAAGTCTAATGGATGCAGGCATATTAGAAGCTGGATTAGGAAAAGAAATGGTGCGTTTTTTATCCAAACCACAGGTACCTGACCATCTCCTGCAATTCATCAGGATAGAAATAAAGCCACATTGTTGTTTAATATTCCAGGGATTACAGGCCTGTTATTTGAGACGCGTGGCCCAGTCCCTCTGGCACGCTGTCAGTGTGATCACTCCAGGTTTATTCTGCACCATCTTGTAGGTGGGCCAGAGCCATTTAAGCCCAAAGCCTTCTAAGTTTGGATGTCTTTCAAGACATAGCCTTCATTTTCAATGCCTGGAACATTTCATCTTCTGTTCCCACAGTCAAGTCAATAAAGATGGAAATCCTTTGACCAGGCAGTCTCACTGTCCAATGACTTAACCTAATTTATCTTCCTTAGATTTCACTTAATTACTCGAGTCCTAGCGTTGCCCATCACATCCCTCACTCTCAGTGGTTGTACAATTCATCAAGTAGAGGATTTGAGAAATAGCTCAGGACCTGTTGCTGTTTCAGTAACTATTTACCTTTGGAATAAAATTTCTCATCCTATTTTTGAAATCTTCACTTCGTTTAGCTGATTAATGCTTGATCAGTCTTTCTGTAACACTAACTTCAGTCCCAGTCTTCTCAAAGCAGGTACCTCTCATGTCCCTTCCCAGAGAAACCTTTCTGTGGAATTGCAGAAGGACAGCCCCTGAATGCCCATTGCCATGTTATTGTCATTTGGAATCCCCTAAGGTTCTTCTTCCGTCCACGGATAGATAGCGGTGACTCCACAGGTCATCTTGATGTCACTTGTCAGAAGGAAATTAAGCCACCAACACTCTGCGGCTCCTTCCGAGTCCAGATGTTGCCAGGACAAAGCCTGTTTTTCAGTTTGCCAACTTTCTTTCCCCATAGCTCTTTCCTGTAAAACCTTACATTTGAGGATTTTTATTTAAAAAGAAGAAGCACAGGCTCCAAAAATGCTCCAGCCTCAGTTTTGATAGCGCTGTGGGAACTCCTTCAGGAGTGTGCTATAAAGTGGGAAACATCCATCCTTTTATATCTTGAATATAATGAAGCTTACCGAGTAGTCTAACTCACTGAGGCAAATCGCTGCACAGCTTTAAAGGTCTACCACTCAATGCACCATAATTAAAGTTAAAATACTGTAATTATTTAGAACAAGAATACAGTTTTTTTACTGACTTTGTGAACTCATAGGCTCCAATGAACACAGAGATAAAATGGCATAGCACGAGTTGGCTATATATTATCTTGTCTATCTTGTATTTGGAATTAAATTACTCAGGAGTTCATAGGTTAATTAGAAACATAAAAACTATCCTTCATATATAGTAGCTCTATGCTGGCAGAATTTAAATATAACTGGAGACCATTAATTGGATTATTGACACGTAGGCATGCAAGCTTAAATATGCACACATACACGTAATGTCACGAGCAGTCTTCTCATCTTTACGGGGGGGCCTTTTAAGTGGCAGGGACTATGCTTTACATGCACCGCATCCCGTAACACAGAGAGCTATCCTATAAGACAGGTGTTACCAGTTTCACCTGAGAGACGATATAATCTCAACTCCACGATTCACACTGTAGCCAGACCAAACAGAGCTCCTTTAGGATCCTGCTTCATCATCTCCACCAACACGCCAACCTAGCCTTGCCTGTTGTTTTTGACATTGGTGAATGGCCCTATTCTGTTCAGTTATCTACCTGCGGATGGAAACCTGGGAGGTGTTGTCGACACCTTCTTCTCTCTCACCTCACATTCAGTTCCTCATTCACTCCCGCACTTTTGTGTCTCCTACCCATCTTCCGAGTCTCTCCCTCAATTCTGTCACGCAAAAAACAAAACGAGGCCAGACTGGACTGTGGGAACACTCTTCAACTCATCTTCCAGCCTTCGCCCTTCCCAGCTAAATGTTCTTAAAGCAAACCTGCTATTTCCCTGCTTAAAACACATCTTTAAATTTCCATAGCTCTTATTTTAAAAAACAGCTTTAATTACCCAACAAAATCCAACATGTTTTGACCTTCTTGTCTCTTCTGGCTCATTTTGCATTCTTTTGACCCCTCCCCAGTACTTCAGCCACATTGAAGTCCCTCTGCTTTTTTGGACAAATGCCCATGCTCCGACCTGAGTCAGGACCTTTGAACATGCTTTTCCCCATAGCTGACTGAACCACTCTTTCTCCATCCCCTTTGCCTGGTTAATACCTGCAAATATTATCTTGCCTTTACTGTTACTTCCCCAGAGAAGTCTTTCTCGATGTTGCTCTAAGGCAGGTCCCCTGTTAAATGCTCTTATAGTATCTCATCTATTTTCTTCGTAGTACCTATTACAGTTAATAAGGGTACAGTTATACTCATGAATATTCATTTGTATACATTTTCCACTCCCATTTGATTACAAATTCCTTAAGGGTATGAAACTTGTTTTTTGTTTTTGTTTTTGTTTTGCATTCCATCATAACTACAGTACTTAGCAACATGCTATGTTTATTAAATATTTGATCATATACTTGATTCTTATTCTGCCTTCTCTTTAATTGGACAGCCTCACTAATCACTGAGTTCAGAAGGCGATAAATCTCTATAAGGAAAAATAAAGAAAACAGTGGGAAGTGAGTACGCAAAGTAGAAATAGGTCCCTATTGAATATATTTTGATGATCAGGGGGTGGGGGAAGGTGTCACTACAAGTCAAGGTGCCTAAAATTTCCACAGTTAGAAACTCTCCTTAGAGTTGAGCATATTTTCTAGAAACTCAAATCAGGTGGAGTATGTGTTACCTTCTATCAGTCCAGATGAACCTAACATGCAGAAGAGCAGATTCGCAGGGAAAATGGTCAAAAAGAGGTAATTTGATGGAGAAGAAAGTCTTTGAAACCCACTGGATGTGTCAAAGTTTGAGACAGTGAAACGTGTCAAGACAAAGATGACCAGACAAGTAGTAGTCAAGCTTACCACAAGAGGGCGCTCATAGTCACATCTGCGTAAAGTATTAAATTGTATTGTCTGTGGACTCAGCCCCTTCCCCAGTATATTTTTACATAATCTAAGGAAATGCATATTTATAGGGCAAAAAAACCTCATAAATCCTTATTCTCACCTTTCTTCATTTCACGCACGTGCCACACCTGCTCCTATAACTCAGCCCCCAACACCAAGCTCCCTCACATGATCTTCAACAGCTTTCAGAGACTCCCTTGTTTCTTAACCTTTTTTCTGGCTCAGATTTTTATGATGTGGATAAACTTGTCAGATCACTGGCTGCTTTTTGCCCATTCCCCAGCTCCTCCCAACACCGGGACCTAAGCTACTGACAGAAGTCTCATTTCCCTAGGCTGAGAGAGTAAGTGACTGAAACTATTTATAATTAATTAATATAGCATTAAAACTGCTATTATCAGCTTCCTTGTTATTGAAAATATGCAATTTTATACTATGGACAAGCAAATAAAACCTGATTTATCTTTTTATAATTCATGAGGGAGGCACCCTCTGCTACCATGCTTTGGAAGGTATGATTTGACCCCTCTTTGGGGCATTGGAAGATGGGGTGGAGTGCAGACCTCCTGTTGCCCTTTAACCACAAACTGGTAGATGAAATGTGTCTGAGCAGGGCATTCTGGGAGTGCAAAGGAAACAGGAGGCGTTAGGTGCAAAGATAAGAAGTCAGAGAAGATGCCGAAAGAGAAGTGGAGAATAGGATAGAAAGAATAACACTAAAGACAACCCATTCAAGTTGTCATTTTGTTCCAGTTAAGTCCTGGTGTACAGGTATGAGGAAGAAGCTCTATGAGACATCAACAACAATTACAGTGCAGGAAAATTGCCTGGGGATGATTAATTCAAAACTGGGGTGTCTAGGAGTTTTGTCACCACCAATGTACACAGATGAGCCACATATCTGCTATGTACATAAAAGACGGCCCCTTGATGAAGTTTCCTGTAATGGCCTGGCTAGCACAGGGCTCTGAAGTGCAGCACTCCAAGTAATACAGATTTTAAAGAACAGCATGCTTTCCACATTGGCACACTTAAAAATGCTCTCACTTGATACCTGATGAAATTTTCAAATGATTGCAGACTTACAAAGTTTTTTGAAAGAAGACAGGAACGATATTAAGAAAACAAAGCGTGGATCCTAAGCTGGGGAGAAACTGAATAGGATACCCGGGTCTAAGTAGAAGGGTAACCAAAGTGTGTACCATCAGAGTAGGAAACAGTTTCAGTGCAGAAAACCTGGACCGTGACAGAGCTATAGAACTCTGCACAGCTTGCAGATGCACCTGGCCATTGTAAGGACTAGTCAACTGCAAACTACCATGGCTAAGTTTTCACTTCAATTTCCAGTGGAATTTCTAGTCAGATACATATGAGTTCATCTTCATTGGAGTCATGAATTTTTATAACACACAAAGCCCATGAAATACATCCTAGTAGTTCTCTAGTTTAATTACAGACAGTTTCATCATCCTCATGGCCACAATGATTTTTGACGTGATGGTTTTTTAGTACAATATATTTGAAATAAACAGGATATGTAATCCCATTCTATTCTACACCCTCACATTAAGAGAGAAAATGATGATACTTATTTCAACTACCTGACTTATTCTTCAAACTATTTTTCAAAGGGAAAGAGAGAGGAAAAAGAGAAAAATGAAGGCAAGGAAACCCGCTAAGTGTCTGAGATTAAGTTTAACAGCAGTGGAGGGGCCGTAGCTGCACATCTCAGAACGTAGGAAGGAGACTCCACGTGGATGATTGCACAATCAATTGTTTTTGTTCATTAATAGGATGCATGTGCCAAAAGATAAACTGTTTTGGTTCAAAGGGCTGTGAATTCATTAAAAGAAGTTCCTAATAAAAGTGATTCAATCTTTGTATTTAGCTTTTAATACAAAAAAATTAATTAACATTTGCATTATGAGACCTGACCTCCCCGGGGAAATATAATCAATTCTCCCAATATAGGATGGATTTTGCAGAAGACATAATTTCTTATTGTGGTGCTAATCAATCATGTCAGTGGCACAGAGGAACTGTAAATGATGCGCAAAACTATTAAACTCTGGGCTCTTTAAAAGCCACTTGTCACGGCCATAGTATATAAATATATACTTATAGTGGGACTGTTTAATTATACTATTGATTCAATTATTGCAGTTCCTGGCATAATACATGATGATGGTGTGCTATCTGGAAGGAGTACAAGACAACTGAAAACACATCTATAGTATTACAAATGTAATTTCACAATGAAATTGAATTAATTGTAGCAGCATGAGGCATGCCTTTACTGCAAAGGCTGCCTTGCTGAAGGCACAGAAAGGCTTTTCATTTGAAGACTGTAACTCAAGAAGAAAGAGTCTAGATGATTTTTTTAAGCAATATTTTATTTTTGTTGATTTGAAGCATCCCTGTTTTTAATGTGTCTCTGATTGTTTCATTTATGGAGGTAATATTTACATGACATGCAATTTCCTCTTGTAACTGCTGCAAAATGCACAATTTAGGGGCTTCCAATACATTCACAGTGGTGGGCAAACACCACCACTATATACTCCAGAACATCCACATCACCCCCAAAAGACCCTCATTAAGCAGTTGCTCCTCATAAATGGAATCATACAATATGGGCTTTGATCTGCCTTTTTTCGTTTTGAATACTGTGTTCAAGGTTCATCCACCTTGTAGCATGTATCAGTACTACATCCCTTTTTTATGGATCAGTAATAGTTCATTGTATGGAAGTAACACATTTGTTTATTCATTTTTCAGTTGAAAGATGTTTGGAATGATTCATTTTGAGATAATTTCTGTATATGGTATAAGATAAGGGTCTAGCTTCATTCTTTTGCATGTAGATATCAAGCTGTCTTAGCAACATTTTCTGGAGAGACTATTTGTTCCCCCATTGAATGGTCTTGTGAGAAATCGCAGATACACAGTTTATTTCTGGACTTTCCACTTGATTCCATCAATTCCAGTACCACATTCTTCTGGTTATTGGGGCATGTGGCAAGTTTTGAAGTCAGAAGTCCATGCCTTCGAACATTATTCTTTTCCAAGATTGTCCATTTGGGGTCCCTTGCAATGCCTTATGGTGTTTACAATCAGCTTTTCCACTGTTGTAGAAAAGACCATTGGTATTTTTGTAAAGATTGCATTGACTCTGTAGATTGTTTTAAATATCTACATCTTAACAATGTTAAATCTTTCCATCCATGAAAAAGATGTCTCTCCATTTATTTCAATATGGCTTTTTAAATTTTTTTTGTTTTCGATGTGTAAGTCTTGCCCTCCTTGATTAAATTTAATTCTAAGTAGTCTATTAATTTTGATACTATAGTAACTGGATTTGTTATCATAATTTTATTTTCAGATAATTTATTGGTAGCACATAAAAATACTGTTAATTTTTATATGTTTTTTTTAGGAATACTACTGATTTTATATGTTGATCTTGCAGAACCTCAAAATTGCTGAGTTTATTAGTTTTAATGGGTTCTTTAATAATTTTCATGGTTTTCTCTATATAAGATCATACCATTTGCCCATAAATATGATTTTACTTCTGTTTTTTCAATTTGGATGACTTTTATTTCCTGCCTAATTTTCCTGGTTAACACCTTCAGTGTGATGTTGAGTTAGGAATGAACATTCTCATTTTGTTCCTGATCTTAGGAGAGATGGTTTCAGTCTTTCGCCATTAAGTAGAATGTTATCTTTAGGGTTGTTGTAAATGCCACTTATTTTAAGAAATCTTTCTTTTATTTCTCCTTCATTGTGTATTCCTGTCATTAAAGAGATTGGGTTTTGTAAAAAAAAATGTTCTGCTTGGATCGAGATCATCTTTTTTGCTTTGTTTTAATTTACTCTTCATTTTATTACATTAACTGATTTTTCTGTGTTGAACCACCCTTGCATTCCTGGGATAAATAATACTTAATAATGCTGTATAATCCCTTATTAAGGATTCAGTTTGCTACTTGTTTTATTGAGAATTTTAAACCTATATTTATAAGAGATATTGGTCTGTAATTTTCTGTTACAGCTTTGTATGGCTTTAGAATCAAGGTAACCCTGGCCTCATAAAGTGAGTTAAGAAGTATCACCCTGCTCCTCAATTTTTTAAAAAACTTTAAAAAAAATGGTATTAATGTTTCTTTACACATTTGACAGAACACACCAGTGAAGCAACATGGTTCCAGCTTTTCTTTGTTGCAAAGCTTTTGGTTACTGATTCAATCTCTTTCCTTGTTACAGTTCTATTCAGATTTCTATTTTTTTCTTGAGTCAGTTTTGGTAGTTTGCACCTTTGTAGGAATTTATCCATTTCTGGATATTATTTAATTTGATGTCATAGAACTGTTCATAACATTGTCTTGTGATTCTTAGTATTTCTGTAGGGTTGGCAATAATATCCCCACTTTCTCTCCTGATTTTAGTAATTTGAGACTCCATTTGTTAGGGAGGCGATCTAAAGGCTTGTCACTTTTGATGATCTGTTCAAAGAACCTATTTTTTGTTTCATTGACTCTCTCTCTTGTTCATATATTGTCTTATTTTATCTTTATTATTTTCTTCCTTCTGTATGTTTTAGGTTTAGTTTGATTTTTTCTAATTTCTTAATGTAGAAAATAAAATTATTGAATTGAGATCTTTTTTTAATGAAAGCAATTGCAGCTATAAATTTTTCTCTGAGCGTTGTTTTTACTTCATCACATAAAAGTAATAGCTTGTGTTTCTGCCTTCATTCAACTCAAAGTATTTTCTAATTTCCTTTCTGATTTCTTCTTTAATCCACTAGTTATGAGTTTTTTAACAAATATTTATAAATGTTTTAAATTTATTTTTGGTATTGATTTCTAATTCTATTCCATTGTGTTTAGAGGAGCTACAATATTTGAAAATTTCTCTTTAATTGTTTCATGGCCTAAGATATGCTCTATCCTGGAGAATGTTCCGTGTGCACGAAGAAGACTGTGTATTCTGCTATTATTAGGTGGAGTGAGTGCTGTGTGTATGTTTGTTAGTATTAATACGTTTATATTGTTTTTTCCAGTCTTCTATTTTTTGTTTCTGTTTTGCCTACTTGTTCAATTTATTGTTGAAGATAGAGTGTTAAACTCTCCAATTACTACTGTTGAACTATTTTCCCCTTGGATTTTATCAATATTGCTTCACATATTTGGGGGATTATGTTGTTAGATGTTTACATATTTATAATTGTTATATCTTTATAACATATTGACCTTTTTGTTACTATGTAATGTCCTTTGTCTCATAACAATTTTTGTTTTAAAGTGTATTTTGTCTCAATTAATATAGTTACTCTAGTTCTCTTTTGATTACTATTTGCATGGAATAAAGGTTTCCATCCTTTCAGTAACTTTTCTACAGTGAGTCTCTTATAAAAAAAAGATAATTAGATCAAGCTTCACTTTTTCTATTAATTCATCTATTAATCTTTGCCTTTTGATTCAAGAGTATAATCTGTTTATGTGTAATATAATTATTAATAAGAAAGGATTTCAGTAATTTTGCTATATTTTTTCTGCATATTATAAATTTTATTTCCTGAATTCTTTCATTACTGCTTTCTTTTATTTTAGATGTTTTTTAGTATGGCAATTTTATTCTCTTATCATTTCTTTTATACTATATATATTTTCAGTTATTTTTAGTGGCTGCTCTAGGGATTGCAATTAATATCTTACTTTATAATAGTTTGAATTAATATTAACCAATTTCAATAGCATATAAAACCTTTGCTCCTATATAGCTACAGGACCCACCTGTTATTGCTGTTACAAATTACATCTTTATGCCTGTGTGGCAATCAACATAGATTTATAATTATTTTATGTAGTTGTTTTTTAAACCATAGAGGCACAAAAGTTACTAAACAGAAATGCATTGATACTGATGTTTATATTTACTTACATAATTACTTGACTTTCTTAACTCGAATTTGAGTTGATTTCTAATGTCTTGTCATTTAAGCCTGAAGAAAACTCTTTAACGTGTCTGGTAGAGCAAGTCCACTAGAAAAAAAGCTATTTTTATTCATTAAGGAATATCTTGTTATTTCCTTTTTGGAGCATAATTTTGCCAGCTGTAGAATTTTTGCTTAACCATATTTTAAGCACTTGGAATATGTTGTTTCACTGCCTTCTGGCTTTTGTGATTTCTGATGAGACATCAGCTATTGCTCTTAGTGAGGATCCATTGTAATGACAAGTCACTTCTCTTGCTATTTTCAAGATTCCCTCTTAGTCTTTGGAACTCATCAGTTTGATTATAATCTTTCAATGCAGTTTTTCTTGTCAGTTTATCTTAAGTTTCATTGAGCTTCTTAGATGTACAGATTTTGATAAGTATAGTTTGGAAGTTTTCAGCTATTCATTATTTTCATATTGTTTTTTCTTTCTGGTGCTTTTTCTTTTCTCCTTGAAGGACTGACATTATGCTATGTTAGTTTGCTTGATAGTATCTCACAGGTGTCTTATGCCCTGTACATTTTTTAAAGTTTTTCTTTGCTATTCACAAATTAGGTGATATCAATTGAACTAGATTTAAATTTGCTTGTACTTTCTTCTGCCTGCTCAAATCTGCAGTTAACTTTTCTGGTGATTTTTTTCATTTTGGTTATTTTTCCAACTCTAAAATTTCTACTTGGTTTCTTTTTATAATTTCTGTCTATTTATTAATACTCTCTATTTGATGAGATATCATTCTTATCTCTCTTTTCTTTGTACATAGTTTTTTTAGTGCTTTGAGCATATTTAAAAGTTGTTTAGTGTCTCATCTTCCCCCGAGACATTTTCTATAAATTTTTATTTTTTCAGTGTATGGACTACGCGTTAATATTTCTTTGATGCCTTTTCAAAAACCTGAACATTTTGAGTACTATAATGTGATTAACTCTTGAAATTACATTCTTACCCACCTCAGGGCTTGTTGTTGTTGCTGCTTAGTTTAAATAATATCATTTATTTCCTCAATTAATCTTGTAAAATCTGTAATTTTTTTTGTCACGTATATGGCTCTAATACCTCCATTTGGTTAACTTAGTGGTCAGTAGGTATTTGTCAGAGATTTCCTTAAGTACCTAAGACACCCCCGAAAGCTCCCCCTATTTCAGATAAACTGTGTAGTGTTGGGGCACACCGTCAACATGCAGCTCAGAAGTTCATAACTCTGCCTTAACCTCCACCGTCTGCTTGCACACAGCCTCCTGTTCAGCCGAGACGGGAGCTGGGGGTTTTCTCCAATGTTTTCTGAGTATGCATATCTGAGAATGCATCCATTCTCCGTGCACATGGCCTTGCAGATTCCCCAGAATAGGTGGGGGCATTCAAAGTTCTTATCTTCTAAACATATTATTTTTGAGATTTGCCTTCCGTGACTTTCAGTGTGTCTATTATTTGCTTTAACTGCTATTTCTTTTTTTTTTTTCTGAGTAGCAATAGCTAATACAGTTGTCTTTCATTGTTTCTAGCAAATATCTCATGTAGCCATCTTTAGCTCGTGGGAGCATTCTCAGTTAGGTCAAATAAGGGCGATCCCTTTGAGACGGTCCTTCAGGGAGACACCAGACAGGTGGGAACCATCCTTCTCTGAGAACAGACCTGCTGCAGCCGGCATCAGCAACCCCCAGCAGGGGCGCAGGCTGCCACCTTCAGGTTCCCCTCTGAGCCAGGGAGGAGGTCAAGGTAAATCAAACCCTCACAGAGCTCCCCTCCTGAAATTCAGCCACCTTTTTCTTGGTTAATTGTTCAGTTGCTGTAACTATTGGGCTAGTTTCCAAAGTTCTGATAAAGTTGATTCTGACAATGTTTTGTCAATGTTCGACAATGTTTACTGATTGTTTTGAGGAAAGGGGGGGCCTTAGAGTTCACCATTTTTACTCATGTTATATAGTTAGAGCATCCCCTTTCATATCACAAATATAAATAAGCCACAACTGTGTAATGTACAGCATAGGGAATACAGTCAATAATACTATAATAACTTTGTATGTCGTACGGTGACAGATGGTTACTAGATTTATCATGGTGCTAGCATTGTAAACTATGTATATGTCAAAGCACTACACTGTACACCTGAAAGTAATATAATATGGCATGTCAACTCTAATAAATAAAAAATTAGCTGGGGTGGAGAGAACACACCAAGAGGCTATTTTTTTTAGAGCCCCGTAGCTCATAAAACAATGAGTGACTTACCTAATTTTGGTGTTTTGTCATATTGCTTAGAGTTGACATTTTACACTGTTGTAAATCACTTGGAGGGTACTAAAATCTGCAGGTGATATAAGAGTTGTAGTGTATGAGAAAAGTATATCTCAGTGCATCAACTAATTTGCCCCCAGGTTAAGATTTTCTAACTCAGTGGACTTGCTCAAACCCCTGAATTTTATAAAGAGAGCAAGAAGCAATGCTCCAATTTGGTGCGCATAATTTATTTTCATTTAATAATCTGGCATGTTTAATTTGTTTTTTTTTTAATGAATGCTCCAGTATCAGACATCTCCTATGGAGTTATACAACTGGGGGATACTTTTTTCAAAAGAGAGAAAAGAAAGGGAAAAGGAAAAATAAGAAGCATAGGTTCTTGATCAAGTTGAAGATGACAAAGTTTAGGCATTCAGGAAAATCTAGCTCCCCTTGGTGACACCTATTCTGCCTATTTATCCCTCATTTCACCTAATCGTGTGTCTGCAACCAAATATCTACTCACTACACATTTTTTAGATTAGTATTATCATTGTCAATAATAGGAATGCCAACTTCCCGGTCTTTGGGCCCTCTATTCACCCTCTGAACATGGACAGAACAATAAGATTATCATCTCCATGACTGGAAGATTATCACAAACCCTGCCAATTGAAAAATTCATGAGCTGCTAATAAGTTTGTCTCTGTGAGTGGTTTTTGTTTACTTTATAAATGGAAATTATCATTTATGAAGGTGAGATAGATGGTGATGGGTTTGAAGTTTTAATGCCAGACACTGCTCTCTACACTTGACATTTAATAATCACAACAGAACATAAGGCAACTGCTTTTACGAGGTGGGGGTTATCCACAAAAAACCAGTATTATTTTCTGGAGGGCAGGTCCATTGTATTATAGGCTTCCCTGGCTAAGTGAGTGTTCTAAGAACCCATGTGTATCAGTGTACCAACTGGCATTGTTGTGAGAGGCTGTGTTCGGCTTCAGTGAATTTGTTTTGAAGACTCTTTCAATGCATTTGCGAATTTCATTTCATGATGGGTGATTTACGAGCACACCTGCTCAACAGTTTTTGACCAAAACTAGCATATTCCCCATGCTCCACCCTCCCTATTCACCTGATCTCATCCTGAGCAATGTTTCTGTTTCCCTGGATAGTAAAAGTCCTTGAAGGGAAACTTTTGCCAATGCAGAAGAGCTGAAACAAACAAACAAAAATAAACAGCAGAAGTACTAAAAAGCATCAATATCGAGGAATTTCAAAAACTGTTTTGAGCAGTGGAAAATGTCTCAATAGGTGTATTGCATCAAATGGAGAGGACTTTGAAGGTGACTGAAGTTTAAACATGTAAGAATAAATACCTATTTTTATAAATAACTTCTGTTTTTTTGGGGGGGTCTCCCCTCATTTAGTCCCATTACACAGTCAAGGAAATAGAGTCACGATAAGTGAATCATTTGCCCCAGGCCTCACTTCCTGTAGGTGGTGAACTGGGATTTGAATGTTAGCAGTCTGATCACAGAGTTCATCTCCTTAACCACTGCACTAACCTTCTTAAATTGAGTTTAATCCAGGTATGGACACTAATAATAAGGAAGTTCTAAATTTAGGTTTTTGACAGGCAGATGTACTAGGAAAATAAGTGGGTAAAATCAATGATAAGAGAACGGTTCAAGTGATGGACACTAGACAATGAGTAATAAAGGAAAGGCAGGCAGGAGGTGGATGGGTTAGTGGTGAAGGAGGACTTGGGATTGGGTATGTCTCAGTGAGCTCCAAGAGCAGAGGCTGCGGGTGTGGTTAGTGAGAGAGCTGGTAGGGGAGGAGATGGAGGTCAGAGAGTAGGATTTTATCACAAGGTGTCCCGTGTGGAACAACTTGGAGAGACCATAAACTGCAGGTTTAGAAGTCTGAAGATCATTGGCGATGATGGTCACATGGAAAGGATTCCATAACTGAGAATCCGGATTGTTAAACTGCATGTTCACGTGGATGTGAAAGAAAGTTTAAAATATGGTGGGATCTGGACAAGTGAAGGCTTCTGATCAGGTCCAGCCTTGAGCTCATTCACTCTCTATCTGGTTATCCCCTTATTTTCCAGTCACCCCACAGGCTTGTCCTTTGTTTTGTGGCTTACTCAGATGAGCTAACATGAGATTATCAGTGCCGATATTCTTGCATTAGGACTTCTGTGACCCCCCAGAAGTGTCATTTTTTTAACACTGCAGTTGAGGGAGAAGAAAATAAATGCACATCATTTATTCATAGTATATCCTTACTTCTAAATGTTTTACTCCTGAGCTTGTTGGGAGGATTCTGAATTAAGGTAGAAGGTTATGAGGGCTGAAAATTTTTATTTATAATTTTATTATAATTCGTTTTCTCTCTGACCAGATTCAGACTTCTTCAGAGCAAGAAGTTGAAAAGGAAAGCACAGTTTGAAGATTTTCTTGTGACTCCCAGAACCACATGCTTTATTTACTCCAAACTCTATGCCATGAGCCACAGACCTCTCAGTAACTTCTGGTGGTTTGTCCATCCCATGATTGGAAGGAACCAGCTCTGTCTTCCCTGGCATAGAGGGAAGGGGACTTGCCCAATCAAATCACAGTTCTACACTGGCTGATACGGTTCAGTTGGTTGGAGCGTCCTCCCATACACCAAAAGACTGAGAGTTCAGTTCTCAGTCAGGGCACATGTCTAGTTTGTGGGTTTGACCACCAGCCCTGGAACCTACAAGAGGCAACCAATGGATGTTACTCTTCTCATATCTAGCTTTCTCTCTGTGTCTCTCTTTTTCTCTGTCTTCTTCCTCACCCTCTCCTCTCCCTTGCTCTCTCTCTCTCTCTCTTCCTCTTACTCTCTCTAAAGTGATGAAAACATGTCTTTGGGTGAGGATTAAAAAAAAAAAAAAAACCTCAGTTCTCACAGAACCATGGCCAGCTGCTTGAGAAATCTCATGTCCCAGGAGAAATGTCATTTTAGCTAGTCTGAGTGAAAGGCTTTGGCAAACGTCTTCTGAACTGCTGCCACTACTACTGTTCTGTCTTGCCACATCGTTCCCTCCCTTCGGAATCCATAATAACCATGCGTGAGCTAGGGAGCCCCACGGAGACAGGCAAGCCCCTGCAGCCACACACAGAGCTGATGGGAACCAACTGACAGGCAGAATGCACATGTGTTCAAGAGATTAGAGCTATAAGGTAAGAGCAAAAGAGGTAAGCATTACTCATCGCTCTGAGACAGGTTGACAAATAGGTTGGACCCAGGATAATGTAGGAGGAAATGAGCCAAGTCTTTGGAACCCATGACAAGTTCCCAACAGCCTCATGTGACCTTCTCACTCATCACAGATTATCATTCTGACATAGTCTGATTAGGGGGATAAGCTTTCATTCCAGCATTACTGAAATACCAGGGAAATTTGGGTGGGAGAAGTTCACAACTATTTTATCAGGGGCTATCTCTGGGTGATAGATTTATGGGGAATCGTTTATTCTTTCTTCTACTTTTTATATGTCTGTAATAAACATACTGTACATATTATAAAAGAAATACAAGGTGTCTCAAACTTTATTTTCCTTACCTTCAAACTAGACCCTTTTATCATTTTATCTGTAAAGTAGAGCCAACTTGAAAACCCTACTAGCAACTCCTGACCCAGGATATCTGGCCAAAGTGGGCAGTTGCTGCGATGGATCCATATTGTGTATAGTGTCCCCCAGAAAAGCCCCGCAGGGAATGCTGGGATGTCCTCACACAGGGGAGTAACCTGAAAGGGCACGTGACCCCATCAGCACCAGCAGCTCTCAGAAACTGTACACCACTATTTGCAATAGTTAAACATCTTGCCTTTTAAAAATGGCAAAAACTTACAAGTTTTAAACTAAACTAAATCAAATCCTCTTCCCTACTCCACCTTCACCCAAATCGTCACCACTTTTTTGGCTAGAAACACCCAGACCCACCACCCAGACCCAAGCACTTGGGAACTAGCTTTGTCCTTCATCAGTTCATGCCATTTTTTTGTCTTAAATTTTGGCCCTTACCCTTAGAACCCAGTAGAGAAAACATGTAAAGAAAAAGATGAAAAGAAGCTAGAAATAAAGTTTGAATTAAAAGTTAAAGTAAAAAATAGCACTCATTCAACATGTATTCAAACTTCCCAAATTTAAAATACTCAACACAGCTCGCCTTTCATTTCAATTCAAATAATCTAAAACCTAAGGTCACTCCCTATGCCCAGGAAAAGGCTGTGAGAAAAAGCAGCAGATGTCCATACTGGGTGAGAAAACCATTAGATATGGAAACTTTAAATAAGGTTTAGTAGAATGAAAACTCTGCAGATTAGAAATGCACCATTTTATTAATTTAGTAGAACTTTATAATCATCCTCCTTATCTCTGCCACAAGGGAGCAATTTCTTTCTAAACTAAGACAAATTTACATAAATTAAAATCTTGCTATGTTAAGTTTCAAGTTTCAGAGGGAAGAAAAGGGGGATCTATTAATAATCTAGAATTATTAGGTATCTATTGTCACCTGGCACTGTGGTTTTAGTTCAGGGTTGTGTCTTGCTTCACTTTTGCCAAATCCTCTGAGTTGGGAATACTGAGGTTCAGAGGTCAAGCAAGTTGCCCAGATCGTACAGCTGCTGAAGAGACAGCCTTCAATTCAAGAACTATTTGAGTCTAAAACAACCAACCCTTTTCTCCTATACCGTTCTCAAGAGTATTTTTTTCCATTAGTTCTAATAACCAAGGTAATTAGAATTCCGAATCATGTGTACTTAGTGTCAAAAAACAAAAGAAAGCAACCCTGGCTGGTGTAGCTCAGTAGATTGAGCACGGGCCTGCGAACCAAAGGATCATGGTTAGATTCCCAGTCAGGGCACATGCCTGGGTTGCAGGCCAGTTCCCAGCAGAGGACGCACAAGAAGCAACTATACATTGATGTTTCTGTCCCTCTCTCCTTCCTTTCCCTTCTAAAGATAAAGAAATAAAATCTAAATAAAAATAAATAAATAAAACTATTAAAAAAAAGCAGATAATATGAGAAAAACAAAACCAACAGATATAATGAATTCATTATAGTAAGCTCTGCCTAGCCTGGTGTCTGTACATATTCAATATAAAGTTCTCTTTCCAAATGCCACAAGTAATCCATTTTATTATTTAAATTTTTAAAAACATATGCTAAGTGACTTCTTTTGAGGCTCTCATACTTTTTGAAAGGACCTTCCGGTATTGCTTAAAACATGCCGCCTTTCTCTTCAGAGTTGTGAGGACTTACATGTAAACCAGATTCTCCTGTTCCTAACTTATTCCCCTTGCTCCTGATTTTCACTCATTTGTAAGAGTCTAAGCCAGGTTTTCAAAATAGCTTTTGTAGTTTTTCATCTTTGGAGATTTAAATGTTAAATTTATGTCTTTGCTACCCTAGGCTTTCTTGTTTCCTAATTTATTTTTCACTTACTTCAAGCTGTCAACATATCCCTGCCATCAGATTTGATTTATATTGCCTGGGAACATAATCCAATCATGAGTCTTCCTTGAGAGTGCCAATATGGCAGGAGGGAGAGCTCACTTAATGATCTTCCTAGAGCAGAAAACAAAAGGGAAAAATCAGTGGGAATTTAAAAATGCTATTAGGCAAACCCAATAAGCCTACGGTAACACAAAAAAACTTGGCTGGTTCCTGAATACAAGATTGAAAGCTACAACCTTTCAGTCTATTTCCCTTTGGTATTTTCTCCTTTTGATACACAGGCACCAGAATTAACCAGTTGAAGTTATAAATAATAAATCCCAAATATCCACAGCCTTTCTCCCACCTCCACCCCAGGTCCTGTGTGCATTTTCACTAAACCCGCGCTCCTCCCATTTCGCCTGCCCCGGGGTGTAGTGCCAGCATTGAAAGGAATTGTAGGATGCCCATTTGATCTCAGAAAATCAGTGAACTGAAGAATTGGTTGGTATCAGAAAACACCACGCTTTTGATTTCAGCAATGATGCCAGAAAACAGACAACACAATTTCATATGCATCCAATTTTCTGTTAGTTATGTTCAACTACTGAGATTGTCCCATGCCTCTGACATCAACATAACTAAATAAAACGAAATGAGGATGTAATAAAGCCCTAAAATAGGTTGGTAAAGAAAAACTTGCTGATAAAATATGAATAATGCTCAAAATAAATTGTTAAGCATAAATAAAGAAATACCATGATTTAAATTTTTTTCAACAGTTCCCTTGAGCTACAAAAGAAAAAAAGCAGGGGAGGATGAACAGAGCAAACTGCGCTGAGCCCAGAACTTCCCCTTCCACAGAGCTTGCCCTGAGGCACTTACCACAGGGACCACCCTGCCACGCCACTTGTCTCCTGGCTTGTACAGAAATGCCCGACCTTTCCGAATTATTACTACTGGTTTTATGTGTTTTTGTTATAAAATTAATGTTACCGATCATGATATTTATATCACAGAAAAACAAGCAGAAAGTTTCTGTAACATAAACATTTAACCCAAATCCTTGCTGTAATGATAAACTGAATCCAAAAAGACAATGAAATTCATACTGGAGTGCACAACTAAGAGCCCATATATTTCTCTTTTATGACATTATGAACAAAATAAATTATGGGATCTTATTGTAACCAATTATTAGCCCATATATTTCTCTTTTATGACATTATGAACAAAATAAATTATGGGATCTTATTGTAACCAATTATTACTATTTGTTTTAATGTGAGCTAAAGAAAGGGAAAAACTCAAACATCAAAAATGTATCAAGTTAAAATCCAGAAGCGAACAATGTTAAATAAGACAGTGGGAATATATTTATAAATAAGTTTTCTGACTTTTTTGAAAATATGCTTGTAATATAATAACTAAATATCTTGTTTATAATTTCTAAAACAGAACATTTAGAAATAATTAGTATAACAAGATTTTTTTCCTTTAACTAAATGCAGACGTAGATATTTTAAAGAAACCCTAATGTACTTAAATCAAATTTTGCTAAGTCCATATATTATTTGTGCTACAAAAGATTCCTACCTTTTTAAAAAAAGAACCATACAAGTGCTTTCTTAAATTGGTTTTGTTTTGTTTACATGTACCCTCCTAAGAAAGTAGAACTGGAGGCAATGTGGTTTAAGGGTTCTGGGAAAAGACATGAAGCCTAGAAGTTAAAGTCCCTCAGCAGTTAATGAATAATAATAAAAGATTCTTAAAAAAATAAGCATCCCTGCACAGATGTTATAAGACAATTGAAAAACATAATTTAATTTACTCAAAACATACACTTTTCAAAGGCCTATCTATAGTACATGAGGAACATGTTATAGGAAATCTATGAGTTTTAGGCCCAGAATCTGGGAAAGAGGTTATTAGAAAAAAAAAATCATTCTAAAACTGAAGTTAATGAGCATTAATACCCAATAAATAAAATTAATTATATATTTTTATATTGTGGCTTAAACATTGCTGATTTAAAAATGTTCTTTCCTACTATCTATTGTTCATCATTTAAGAATCCCTCTAAACTGTAATAATGTGACATAAGCCAAACTTTGACCGTTTTAATGAATTATAAATTTTTTGTTGCCAGGATATGAAATTTGTGTATTGAATTGAAAAGCTAGGAAAAGAAGGACCAGATACTAACTACTGGCTTGTGTATCTTAATTCTATAGGTAAGATTCTTTTACCTGAATATGGTAGACACTCAATAAATGATTGTTGATTAATTAATGTACAAATAAACTAATGAATAAACAGATTAATATCCTTAACAAGGAAGTCTCATGCCCGCATAATTTCTTTGATATAACTGCCCCTGGTTACATCTGGTTTTCTTGAAAGATAAATCTTTGCTTAGCAAGAAAGTCTCTAATTTATAGTTGAGTTTTCTGAGTGAAACTAATCCCCACAAACTGTACCTTTTTCTCAGGTCGAGTCATTCCTGACATTTTGTGTTTATATTAGATTGTTACGATTTTGGCAAAAATCAAATGATTTCCCAAAACATGAACAGTATTAAAATAAAGGACAAAAGGTGAGTGTTGCTCTAGAATAAAAAAGTTCACACTATGAGACCTACTGAGTCTCAAGAAGAAACCTATTCATGTTCTCCAGCCTGGGACAATCACCTGGAGTAATCTACCTTGTCTATCACAGCATTAATACCCAATCAGAGGTATATTTTTCACATGTGTGTATAGAAACACATTGGAATAAATTTGCATGCAGATTTCCCTCTTCTTTTTCAGTTTAACTCCCAAGGAGATACATGTTAAAGCCAAAAATGCTTTACTGTACTGGAGCAGACCAAGAGCTGAGAAACTCTAACTGGTTGCTCGCCACTTTTGAGAGAAGCAACAGAAAACACTCTTCACTGTTGTCCAGCTCTCACCACTGACCCGTGGGCTGCTGGCTAATCATGCCACACCCTGAATATCACTTCAGCCTTTGAGTTGACAGAAGTAATGATTTAGAACTCAAATAGATACTTTATTTTTTTAAAGAACCAATTGAGCTGCAGATCTTAAAAATAAAGGAAAACTGATAGTCACCATACTCAGCTGGTATTTTAGTGTCCCTTTATAATTCTCTTAAGAAGATTACTTAAGGCGATCTTTTATTTGAAGCATTATGGACGCACTGGAGAAAGGCAGACATCTTGGCTGCTTTGGATTCAATCACGTTTGCCACCCACTGATATGTGGCTCCAAGTCACTTGGAGTTTTAGAGTAAATGGAGTTGAAATTCTGAGAGGTTGTTGGAGACTCCCCAAAGTATCAGGATATTAAAAACCCAGAAAAACTAAGCGTGCTAGAATTAGGATGAAATTTAAGAATCCATTGATCTTGACTTGCTGAAATTGGGATCTTAGAAACCCTCAGTCAGCACATATTATAAACTATTTGCTAATAAAATGGTTAAGCAGTCAAGTGAATTTGGGAAGTGTTGGTTACATAAACTAAAACTGTATCTGTTTTCTGTTATAGTTCTCACAGCCCTTAATATGCTAATCTACTCACTGCACCTTCAAGAGAGACATTAAAAAAAAAAGTGTGGAGCACTCCAAGAAAGGTACAGGAAAGTACAGAACATTTCCCAGGGTTATTTGACCACAGAGCTCTTTCTTATGAAAATCCTATGAACATTTCATGAAATACAGTCTGGGAAATGCTGCCCAAGTTTAATTTCCTCATTTTAAAAGTGAAGAAAAACATCTGTGAGAGGAATTTGTACAAATTACAAAGTAAGCCAGTGGCAGAAATAAAGCAATAAAATCAGAATTTCCCACACTCCCTGTATTTTACTTAGGAAACATTAGAGGGACGAAGGGAAATTATGATTATACATGGTATTAGATGAGGCAAACTATGCAGATAATGGCAAAAGTTGTAAGCAATCAAAGATAATCTACTTTCATTTTGATGTTAGCGCCAATTTTCATAAAAATAAATAACAGAAAATGGCTTATCAATGATACAGGATTAGAGAAATTATAAGCAAGAGAACTATTTGTGTGCCCTTTCCGTGTGGTGCTTCGACTAATTTTCATCTTGAATTCATCTTCACAACCTTTCTGCAATGTCAAGTATCAGTCTGATGGCAAATGGAAAACTCAACAAGCAGGAAAACAACAAATAGCGGCTTTTACATACAGGTTTGTTTTTACCCTGTTACAGCCCATCTAAAGGGAGAGGGTGGGTACGACCACAGGAGCAAATCATTCAGGACCTGGGCCCCTGCTAGCTGTATGCTCCTCCAGCCCCAGTGGATGGCCCTCCTGTCCTTGGTCACTCACCAGTGGCGCACCTCAAGGCATTTTGTCTGCGTGACAGTATTGAAGAACGGGGCTGGGAAGGGGTGAAAGATCCATCACAGTGGAGTTAGTTCTTTACTATCAGGACAACGGTACCTTCCCTGGAAGCTCCACCAAGTAGACTTCTGTTTGTATCTCATTGGCCAGAAGTAGAAGGAACCCTGCAAGGAACCCTGGGAAACTGGGTTGGATTTTCTTTTCTCCTAAAGCCAGACACATTATCGCCCCAAACCAAATCAGGGAAACACTAATAAAGAGAAAAGACAAAGGGTTAATGATAAGGTGGTTAGCTGAGTTGCCTGTATACGTCGTATTGCTTCTATTTTCATATGACGAGCTGAGAGCTCTGAGGGTACACACTTGGCCAGTGCCACGGAGCCCACAAGTGGTTATCAAAGAGTGAAGCCAGACCTGTCAGGGGTCTTAAAACTGATGTACTTCCCTTCAGAAGACCAGCCCCCTGGAAGAGGCACAGAGGGAACCAGAAACAACATTTAAATATAGTTATTATGTAAAAAGACTTACAGAATTAAGACAGGGAATGTCTGTGGATTTGGCTTTTAAAAAAAGCAGAAGTCTAAAGTTCCTGTTTGTGTAATTTATTTACCCCACAACATAAGGTCTAAGTTGGTGAATAAGCACCCTTTTCCCTGGTCCCTAAAAGAATACAGGTTGTTTGGGCTGCAATGAGAGAACACACTCCAAAAATTCTTCTGGCCCCTCGGACATTTTCATTAAGGCTCTTTTCTCCTTCCTCTCCTTCTTCATCTCCCTGTCCAGATACACAGACACTCCCTCTGACCACCCCTCGCCACACACAGAAACTTTGTAATACAGCTTATGTTCTAGAAATTTTCCAATCTAATATCTTCTCATAGAGTCCAGGAGAAATAAAGAGAAGATGCAAAAGTGACCCTTCGTCCTAGCTGCAGGAAAGCTCTGTGTTGCTAGGAAACCATCAGTAGGCACTAACCATCCCTCGCTAAATGAGGGCAGCTTCTGGCAGAATAATTCTTTTTATGGAAGAATCGAGACCATGAGTTCACTTCCTACCTCTAACTGGCTATGTGCACATACATACTTTTTGTCTCCAACAATAAGCAGCAGAAATGATTTAAAATAATATTGGGAATGTGAAACTACACTAATGAGGAAGATCAGAGAAATTGTATGACATAATACAGAGCTATAGGATTAAAGGGTCTCTTACTCTTCAAATACTTAGACCATTGTTGGGGAGGAGGTGCTGTTCTGCATGGGAGCGAACTAGAAACACATTTAACTCAGATTTGGGTTAAATATATGATGGAAAGACTATTGCTGAAGACTTTACATTTCAACAGTGACAGGCACACAGAAGTAATTAAATATGATGCTGTCTACATACAGCATATCATTACTTATGTCATTAACAAAGCACATTCTCTAAATTGATTTTCTTAAGTTTCTTTTTTGTCACAGACATTTGTTGTACGTTGTTGCCTCAAGTCTAGCCTGAAGACAGATAAACTTAGAGGCCTAGAATTGTATCATTTCAGAGTGAGTGTAAGGATAACAAAAAGCATAAAACTGTTTTGAAAGGAATGACTAATTCATTCATTGAATAATTGTTTGCATGCCAAATATGCAGCAGCCTCTTTCAAGATGTTTGAACCAAAAGGTCTAACCTCATGAAACTTATATTTTAGTGGAAAAAATAATTAATAAACAAGGTAATTTAGAAAAATGCTTATGGTGGATAATACCACAGTGAGGAGAAAATACAATAAGGAAAGGAGATGTGAAATCTCAGGGCAGAAGATGGAGGGGTAACTAGACACACTTTGCCTCCTCATACAACCAAAAGAAGGGCAAAGACAAATTTTAAAACAAAAAAAATAACCAGAACTGCCAGAATTTGAACTGTATAGAAGTCCAACAACTAAGTAGTTAAAGAAGAAGCCTTCATTCAGACTGGTAGGATGGGACAGCAGGCAAGATCAGGAACTCAACTTGAAGTTAGAGATGGTTATTATACACTTAAACTAAAGATATAAAGTAGGCAATTGTGTATAAACATCTGAAGGTCAGGAGAGACAGTTTGTGGTATATATCTGAGAGTCAATAGCACATAGATTATTTTCATCATGAGGCTGGATAATACAATATCTTCTATGGAATGAAAAGATTCTAAGGCATCTTCTATGATGATAGAAGAAGAAAGAAACCTATAACTATTGTACTTCATGAGTAAGGATACAGAATACAGGTCAGTTTATGCTGATAAATGTCATCTAGAAAAAAGGTGACTGATGCTATGCTGAAAAATACCTTGGCAGATTCTTTTCCATGTTCTGAGCAAGAAAGCAGGATTTGTGGTTACAATGGATTTAATGTAATGGGTTTTCCCCTGTGAATTAACACTGGTCCAAAAAGAAAGTTATGCAAAAAAAAAAAATGCTTATATGGGACTAAAGCATGTGTGTGGAGAAAAGTGAAAGTGGTGTCTGCACCTGTAGAGCAGCTGTTACTGATTGGAAGAGAAAGTAAGTAGGTACTAATATGACACCACCCCTCTGGCATCTGGGCACTTGACTCTCGGCTGAACACTGTCAGCCACTTTGCTCATGGACTGGTCATACCGCAGTGTGGAGAGAAAGACTGGCAGGTTATTTTCTATTTCTGCCTGTAGAGCGGGAATGTCTCCACTCTGACCGGCTCTATCTGCACATGAACCTACCACCCTTTCTCCTCTGGTGAAGGGTCTGAGTGGCTATTAGACAACATGTTGTATGGGTGTGGGTATGCATTTACAATAGTGTGTTTTCAGGGTGAGCTAAATGCTATGACAAACAAACTTATGACCTTAGCACCTGAGCACCATAAATGCTTCATTTTTAATCCCATTACATCCAGTTAGATATTTGGTGAATGGTCTGCCATGTAGTAGTTCTGATTAAAAAAACAACTCTACCATTTTCTAAGCCCTGAGTTTTCCAACATGACTTTCTGCATTCAGGCAGAAAAGGAGAGAAGAAAATAAATGTGGGACATTTCATGCGAGTTTTTAAGGTGTTAGACCTGGAAGTGACATTTACTGTTTCCATCTCTATTTCCTTGGACTGAACTCGGTCCAAGGTCATGCCTAACTTCAAGGGCAAAGGGAAGATTCCTGTGTTCAGGAGGAGGAATGGGTTGGGTGAGTGTCTAACTGTTCTCTGCCACTGTGTAAAAAGCTGTGTTATTATCTGAAATCTTACCCAGATCTTAGGGAGATTGACAGGTCTGAACTTATAAATTCAGACTTGTGACAAAACAGACTCAGAACAGAAGGCTCATTGAATTCAAGGTTGTTCATTTCCATTTCCACCAGCCTTAGGACTAAAACAATTTCTCTTTAGAATACAATCTCAGAACTAATCCAGAACTTTATCAACCAATTATTATTAAATAACTAAACAAAGTTATTGAGTTTCTCTGACCAGACAGTTATCACACTGAATATCTAAAGACAATTAAGAAATGGTCTCTGTAGTCAATGAGCTCACAATTGAGTTGAAGAAACACACATACAGGGTGACATTACAGGTATCACAGGAAGGTGCGAAATTAATTCCAGTTGGTATGGCAGAGTTTGGGACAAAGTTTTGGAAAAACATAAAACAGGAGATGGTGCTTACAATGCAAGGCATTAAATGAGAAAGATTTCTTCAGGTAGAGAAAAAGATGAAGAGAATTACAGAAGGAAATCACACCATCCACCAGAGCTGAACTCCAAGGGAGCAGCCAAAGAGACAAGAATCTGATTTTTTTAGATGCCTTAGAAACTAAAGAACTTGGACTTTGGCCCTTAAGACAAGAGGAGCCATAAAGAGATGAGCAAGAATGACAAGGTTCAATTCATGCCCCAGAAGGATGATTTAGGCAAAGAGAGACTATAGATTAAAGCGGGGAGGGACCAAGACAGAGGGCAGTTAGGATGCTATTGCAATCACACTTCTAGGAACAGAGAGAAGACAGGTTTCATAAATAAACCTTAAGCTTTGAAACGTAAAATCAAGAGGCCTCGGTAACCTTGAAGGGAGGAGGGAAGAAAGAAAAGTTTCCATAAAAACCTAATGCTTGTTTCCCTAATTACTGGCTCTATGCCCAAAACATAGCAAGTATTGCTTTGTTGTTTCTGCTCAAGGGAAGTGGTTTTAGAAGATTTAGAAGGTTTTTAGATACACAATAAATTCTTCCTCAAAAGCTCTCTAATCCTGGAAATTTGTTTAACAAGGATTAAAAACCTTCCATTATAGCACACTTTATTGCTGAGGCTATGGGTAAACAGGTACTCTCAGACACCACCAGTGGGAGTATGAATGGGTACAAATCCAATGGGGTGTTTTGGCAACATATCAAGATAACAAATGCATAGACCCTTGGATCTAGAGATTCGATTTCTGGGAAATTTTCTTACAGATATATTTGTACATGTTCCAAATAGGTTAGGAAAGAGTTCTTCATTGCAGTCTTATTTTTAATAGCAAGAGAAGAAAATTATTCCATGTTTCTAAATAAAAAACTGAGTAAATAATTGATGATGTACTCATAAAATGAAATTCTATTTGAATGTAAAAATAAAAATGAATATACTTTCTTTATACTGATAAAGCTTTTTAAGATGCATTAAATGGAGAAAGTAAAATGTGAACAGTACTCATAATATGCAGCCTTTTGAATAAAGGAAGGGATCAAAATTATATTTATTTTTTTATGCACAAAAATTCTGAAGTGATCCAAAAAAAAAGAAAGGTCTTAAATTATACGAATGTATCATCTACTCAAAAAGTTGAACCAAAAACACTCTCTCTTTTCTACAATTGTTGAAAAGATAAACATTTTCCCTACCCTGTCCTTATTTTTGCCTCCTCTTCCAGGTAATACACTCACTTGAATTAGCATCAAGATGCACATATGTAAGAAAACAATCCCATTTATTATTGCAGCAGTAACAAAAAAGAAATAATGTACCTAGGAATAATCTAACCAAGAAGGTAAAAGACCTGTACTCAGAAAACTATAGTACACTGAAGAAAGAAATTAAGGAAGATACAAATAAGTGGAAGTATATACCATGTTCATGGATTGGAGAAATTAACATCATCAAAATGTCCATAGTACCCAAAGCAACCTATAGATTCAATGCATTTCTTATTAAGATGCCAATGGCATATTTCACAGATGTGGAATAAATATTCCAAAAATGTATATGAAACCAAAAATGACCCTGAATAGCTTCACCAATCTTGATAGAAAAAGACAAAGTTGGAGGGATCACAATACCTGATATCAAACTATACTACAAGGCCGCAGTAGCCAAACAGTCCAGCACTCGCATAAGAACAGCCTTATAGATCAATGGAACAGAATAGGAAGCCCAGAAATAAACCCATACCTTTATAGTCAATTAATATTCAACAAAGGAGGCAAGAACATACAATGGAGTACGGACAGTCCCTTCAATAAATGGAGTTGGGAGACCTGGACGGGTGCATGCAAAAAAAAAAAAAAAAAGAGAAAGTAGACCACCATCTTATACCATATACTAGAATAAACTCAAAATGAATAAATGATAAATACATCATGATACCCTAAGAATCCTAGAGGAAAACATAGTAACATTTCAGATAGCTCATGTAGCAATATTTTTGTTAATATATATTCTAGTGCAAGGGAAATAAAGGAAAAAATAAACCAGTGGGACAACATCAAATTAAAAAGCTTCCACACAGCTAAGAAAATCATCATCAAAATGAAAAGGAAACCAACTGTACGGAGAACATATTTGCCAATGCTACATCAGACAAGGGTTTAATCTGCAAAATATATAAAGGACTTGCATGACTCAACACCAGGAAGACAAATGATCCAGTTAAAATGGGTAAAGGACCTGAATGACACTTCTTTAAGGAGGACATCCAGATGGCCCATAGACATACAAAAAAAATGCTCAAACTCACTAGCCATCAAAGAGATGCAAATTGAAAGCACAATGAGATATCACCTCACACCTGTCAGAATGGCCATCATCAATAAATGGACAAATAACAAGTGCTGACAAGAGTGTGGAGAAAAGGGAACCCTCATGCACTGTTGGCAGGAATGCAGACTGGTGCAGCCACTGTGGAAAACAGTATGAAATTTCCTCAAAAAAATTAAAAATGGAACTGCTTTTTGAACTGGTAATTCTACTTTTGGAAATATAGCTGAAGAATTCAGAAGCATCAGTTCAGAAGGATTCATGCACCCACATGTTCACACAAGAGCTATTTACAATAGCCAAGATTTGGAAACAGACTAAGTGACCATAAGTAGATGAGTGGATAAAAGAAAAAAACTGTGCTACATCTATACAACAAAATACTATGCAGCAGAAAGAAAGAAGGAATGTCCACATTTTGTGACAGCATGGATGGGAACAGAGACGATTATATTAAGTGAAATAAGCCAGTCAATGAAAGACAAATACCATATGATCTCACTTATAAGAGAAATCTAATGAACAAAATAAAGTGATGAGCAAAATAGGTCAAGAGGCATCATATCATGGAACTGACTAATAGCTGTAAGATGGGAGTTAGGAAGTGAGAACTGATTGAAAGAAAGTGAAGGAATTAATCACAGAACATCTATGAAGGACACAGGGGCATGGACAACACTGAAGAAACTGATTATGGAAGTGGGGAGGCAGGCAAGGTGGAGAGGGATGAAGGGGAAAAAAGTGGAACTGTAATAGCATGAACAGTAAAATATATCTAAAAATAAAAAGATGCACATACACGGAAATATAAAACATTATAAGAAAATATTACTAACAACTATATGTCAACAATTGGACAACGTGGACAAAATGGAAAAATTCCTAGAGACATAGTCTTCAAGAAATGAATCAGAAAATCTAAATAGACTGATTACAACTAATTAAATATAAACAGTAATCAAAAAGCTGCCAGCAAACCAAAGTCCTAGACTGGATGGCTTGGTAAAATTCTCCTTCAAAAAGGACATAACACCTACCCTTTTCAAACTATTCCAAAAATTTTGAGAGAAGACTCAAAGCTCATTTTACAGGGCCAGCGTTATCCTAATTCCAAAACCAGATAAAGAAACTACAAGAAAAAAATAATAGGCCAGTATCCCTGATGAACATAGATGCAAAAATCTTCAACAAAGTATTAGCAAACTTGATCCAGCAACATAATAAAAAGATCATATACCAAGATCAAGTGGGATTTATTCTGGGAACACTAGGTTGGTACAATATTCACAAACCAATAAATGTGATACAGCACATAAACAAAATGAAAGGTAAAAATGACATGATCATATCAATAGATGCAGAAAAAGCATTCGCTAAAATACAGCACCTATTTCTGATAAAACCTCTCAGCAATGTACAAACAGGGGAGCTTACCTCAACATAATAGGCCATATATGACAAACCATAGCTAACATTATATTTAATGGCCAAGAACTGAGAGTGCTTCCCTTAAAATCAGAATTAACATAGGGATATCATTTTCACCACTCTTGTTCATCATAGTACTGAAAGTCCTAGCCACAGAAATCAGACAAGAAGTAAAAATAAAAGTCTTCCAAATCAGAAAGAAAGAAGTAAAACTGTCATTACTTTTTAAATATTTTATTTATTTATTTTTAGAGAGAGGGGAAGGGAAGGAGAAAGAGTGGGAGAGAAACATCACTGTGCAGTTGCCTCTCATGTGTCCCCTATTGGGGACCTGGCCCACAACCCAGGCATGTGCCCAGACTGGGAATCGAACTGGCAACCCTTTGCTTCACAGGCCCATGCTCAATTCACTGAGCTACACCATCCAGGGCTATAACTGTCATTATTGACAGAGGACATGATACTGTATATAGAAAATCCAAAAGACTCCACCAAAAAACTACTAGAACTTATAAATGAATTCAGTAAAGTTGCAGGATATAAAATTAATACTCAGGAATTGGAGGCATTTTTATAAACCAATAATAAACTATTAGAAAAAGAAACTAAGAAAACAATCCTATTTACAATTGCAACAAAAAATAAAGTACCTAGAAATAAATTTAACAAAAAAATTAAAAGATCTATAATCAGAAAATAATAAGATACTGAAGAAAAAAATTGAGAAAGATCCTAATAAGTGGAATCATATACCATGTTCATGGATAGAAAAGATTAATATCATTAAAATATCCATACTACCCAAAGTGAACTATGGGTTCAACAAAATTCCAATAAAAATATAAATGGTATATTTCACAGAACAAGAACAAATATTTCAAAATTTTATATGTAACCGCAAAGACCCCAAATAGCCTCTTCTTTCTTGAGGAAAAATAAAGTTGAAGAAATCATGCTATCTGATATTAAACTATTATACAAGGCCATAGAAATCAAAACAGCATGGTACTGGCATAAAAACAAACACATAGATCAATGGAACAGATTGAAAAGCTCAGAAATAAAGCCGTACCTATATGGTCAATTAAGGCAAGAACATACGATGGAGTGAAGACAGCCTATTCAATGAATGGCAATGGAAAATTTAGGCAGATCCATGTCAAGAAATTAAACTAGACCACCTTCTTACCTCATGTACAAGAATAAACTTAAAATGGATTGAAGACTTAAATGTTAGACTCAAAATCATAAAACTACTAGAAGAAAACACAGGCAATAAACTCTCTGACATTTCTCATGGCAATTTTTTTTCTGATATATTTTTTCAGGCAAAAATAAAATAAATAAAAAACAAGGGAACTATATTAAACTAAAAAGAATTTGCACAGCAAAGGAAACCACCCACAAAATGAAAGAGCAACCAAATGAATAGGAGAACATATTTGCCAATGATACACCTGATGACAGGTTAATATCCAAAACTTACAAAGATCTTAAACAACCCAACATCACAAAAACAAACAATCCAATTTAAAAAACGGGTAAAGGATCTGAATAGACACTTCTCCAAAGAAGACATACAAATGGCCAAATCGACAGATAAAAAGATACTCAACATCACTAATCACCAAAGTAATGAACATTAAAACCACAATGTGGTATCACTTCACACCTGTCAGAATGGCTATCATCAATAAATGGACAAATAAGTGTTGGCAAGGATGTGAAGAAAAAGGAACCCTCATGCACTGTCAGTGGGAATTAACATTGGTGCAGCCACTACAGAGAATAGTCAAAAAAATTAAAAATGGATCTCCTTATAGAGTCAGTGATTCCACTCCTGGGAATAATACAAAGAAACCAGAAAAGCCAATTTAAAATAATTTATGCACCCCACCACCATGTTCATTGCAGCACTATTCACAATAACCAAGATTTGGAAGCAGCCCGAGTCCAACAGTAGATGAGTGGATAAAACCACTGTGGTACATTTACACAATGGAATACTGCTCAGCTGTAAAAAAGAAGAAAATTTTACCCTTTATGACAGGATGGATCAACCTGGAAAGCATTACGCTAAGTGAAATAAGCCAGTCAGAGAAGGACAAATACCTATGACTTCACTTATATGTGGAATCTAATGAAGAAAATAAACTAACAAGATAGAAACAGAGGCATAGATGCAGAGAACAGGCTGACAACTGTCAGAGAAGGGAGAGGGTTGTGGGGATTGGGTGAAAAAGTGATGGGATTAAGCAAAAATTCTCATGAACACAGACAATAGTACGGTGATTATATAGGGAAAGGGGGTGGGGCCAGGTAGAAGACAGATAAACAGTGATGGAAGGAAACTTGACCTTTGGCGGTGAACACACAATATGATAAACAGATAATGTATTGTGGAATTGTACACTTGAAATATAACATTATTAACCAATGTAACCCCAATAAGTTTAATAAAAATATATTTTAAAAACTCATATAATATCAGATCTTTTCATCAGAGCAGTCCTTGAGGAGAGGAAGTGAAGATAGTGGCAGCAGAGATTACAAGTTTTGAGAATTCTGAACACCTGGAAAAGTCATATAAGGGGGTGCCCCACTAGAAACAAAAGTGTGTGAAAGGAAATGGTGCACCGAGAAGCACCTTATCCGCTTTATAACACTGAAACATATTTAAAATGCATGCATAATTTGTGGACCATTACTCACAAAGATGCTCTTCCTTTAGGGTCTTTTCAATATCGATGGCACGGCCATTAGTTAATTAGAAGTACAAGCAGAGTTTCTAGAACTGAAATATTAATAAACCTGAGGTTTGTGGTTCCTTGAAATTTTTCTCTAGGTGTTTCATGAAAAATGAATCACTCTTAAAAATAAAAGTAAATTTATCTGGACTCTCTGGCAATTTACCAACCTTGAAATATGGCCTTCATTTGAAGAGTATTGATAGACCTGTCTGTCCGAGTGGTGGTGTTTAGCCAGTATCTGTGGACCCAAGAAAATTACCTATTGCTACATAATCAGCACAATTCTTCCAGAAAATCATGACCCACCAGAGTAACAGACTCTTCACATTACCTACATTATACCACTTATATTCTTGAAGGTTCCTCCACAATCCTAGAAGGTTGTCTTTAATAGAGTTCATGAAGCCAGAGATAGATTCCATATCAGGAACTCTGTAAAAATGCCTATTCTCCCTAAAAGCTAATTTTCTCACTTTGTTCACCAACAAACTTTACAAGTAACTGAGTGGTGTACAACCAACCAGAAGGCAGTCGGAAACACTAAGTAAATGCAGTCTCCATGCAACACACAAGGACTCATTGGAGAGCAATGTGAAAGACACTTGCTGACACTCTTGGGTCAAAATCAGCCTCGTTCATTGTACACTGAGCTCCTGGTTTTAATCACACAACCTAGCTTTTCCATCACCACAACTAACCAGTCTGGAGTGAAAAAGAGAGCTTTTTCCCATTTGCCCTCCAGCATAAATACTTCCTTTCCTACTGTCAATAAACCTCTTATTATATGCATTTTCTTCTACCACAAACCTCTCTGACATTTTTCATGAGTTTTCAGAGGATATGCTTGTCACCTCACAGGAGGGGGAAAGCTGGTATTACCTGTCCTCAGCCCACACCCTCCAACCGAGGAGAAAAAGGCACAGTGAATATCATTCCCACAGATGGCCAGGAAAACCCACAAGCCTCAGCTGATGATGGTGCACTTGAAATGATGGCAGATTTTGAAACCTCCAGGTTTTCATTCGCTGCTTCTGCATGGAAGCCTCCCACCACCCATCTGCCTGCACTTCAGTCTTTGCTACTAATGAGGCATTGTTGACCTTGGGCACAGAAGGCGATTGTTGTGACATCATCATTGTTATTCTTTACTAAAAGAAAGTAGACTCTGGTCCTGACAAAGGGCATAGGTGAGAGAGTAGCAGAGCTTCTGGGTTGTTGGGTCTTTTTTCTCAGTGATCCAGAAACTTGAACCCACTCAAGCCAACATCTCTAGGTAATATTCCCAAGCAGATGAATTAAATATAATTTATTTTTATTTTATTTTTCTGTTGCTAACCATTGTGTAGCTTCAGAAATCTCTTTTCTAATCTCTCCATCTGAATAGAATCTCTCATTTTTCATGCTCTCTCCTCATAGCATATTTTTCACTCTGCCTCATAGAAGGATTATATTCTAACCAGTGTGGTCCCCTGGATTGTAGTCTTCTTAAACACACAGACCACACCTTACTCACCTGCAGCCCTCAGATTCCCCCAACACAGCCAAGGCACTTGGCAGTCAATAGGTTCTCATGAAATTGCTGCTCGTATTTTCAGAGACATGCATCAGGAATTATTGTTCTGATATCAATATTTAGAGCTCTGAAAGAACTTGGAGATAATCAACTCATAAAATTCCTTTAGTTTTGACTCAGGTATTTTTAGCTATATTGCAAATATCCCCCTCTAATGCCAATGCTTTTGTAGCTTTAAATGTTGTTACATTCTATCTGTCACATTTATTCATAATATAGGGACAATTTGACACTTTTTTAAAAATGAAAATCTCTAGATTGGCAGACAGTCCTCACTCTGTTAGTTTATTTGGCTGAGAAAGGAAAGTTAAAATTTCTTGCCTTAACTTAAGGTGGTTACAGCTGCTCCTGCGGCTCTTACTCTTGGGGAATCACTCGATCAAAATATAAAGTTAGTTTTACAAAAGGCGTTAGGGGTAGAAACTGACCTAAAGAAAATGATCAGCATAAGAGTGACCTGGATAGTTAATTTTTATTGCAGGCCAATCATTCATTCAGCCAGTTCTGACTGAGCATCTACTGTGAGCAGGAACTGTTCTTGCCTCTTTGGAACTTTCTATATGTCAAGAGTGACTGATATCAATAATACATTTAGACATGGATGAAATTCCTCTAACTACCCACTGTTAACAGGTTGAGGGATTAAGCAACACTCCCCATTCAGTCTATGAAACTTCCGGGCAGATGCTCACAGTCTGCTGATCACTCTTGGCCTGAGCGCTCCACTCCTCTGTTCCCTCAATTACGTTACGAGCTTTCCAAGACTCGGTTGTTCCCACCCCACTGATGTCAGTTGTATAATTTATTGTAATTAAATAATGTTGGTACACATTACATACATGTATAAAATAAGGGTGTGAAAAGAGTTGTGTCCATGAAACTATGAATGTAATAAAGACAAGTTACTAAAAAAAGTCTATTAAGTGTGGATATAGCAACTATAAAAGACTGCGTAGAAAAATATAACAGATCTTTCTTGTAGATTTCCTCCCAAATTTCATTCAGTTCTTTTATTTAGAGAACTAGTTTATTTAAAAACAAAAATCTAGAAAATGTACATACTGCATTTTGGGTGAGGATTCAAGACACGCGATGAAAGATGTCAGTCAGTAGCCCACACTCACACAAAAAGCCTGTCTCTCCCTCATAAGATGGGAAAATAGATGTGTATTTATGTTTTAACTGAAATAAAATATTTAAAGATATGTTTGATTCCCCCCCCCCCCAACTCACTGCTCTAAAAGACTTGATTAACTAACTACTAGTCCTGGACAATTCAGATGAAAGTATAAAGCGCTTATGACCTGTGCCCCTGAGATTCAACAGAAAAAACTCACATTTAATAGAACTCTGAGCTGCTGTTCTCAAGGATTACATGCCTGAGATCCCTCAATGTTATCCTCAAAAATGTCGTGAATTTTTCATAACGAAATGTAGAAATAGAAACGTAAATTTGTGATTTTTTATGAATAACTAGGAAGAGCTGATAGAACTATCCATATTATGCTGGGTACAGCTAGTGATTATTTAATTAAACTTGTGGTACTTGCTAAAAATAAAATGTATGGTGGAGAGGTACCTTGACAGGAGGGTCCATGCCCGTGAAGGTACCCAGAAAAGACTTCCTTGAGGAGGCGGTATTATATTATAGCTAGAAAAATGAGTAAGAGCCAGCCCAGTCATGTGGGAAAGAGCAGGGGTTGGAGAAGAGCCCCTTGGGTTGAAGGAATAGCATGTGCAAAGGTCCTGAGGCCAGTCAAAACTGACATTTTAAAGGAACTGAATTGTCTGTGTGAGTCCAGATTTACTGAAGCAGAAGAGGAACACTGAGAGGTGAAGACAATGGGATGAAACAGAAGGAGGATGAGTGGTATAAGAGGCACAGGAGATCGGAAGGATGAGGAAGCAGGACATGTTCCTCAGTGCACATGAAATGCATCCAGGTTCCCTTCCCACTACTTAAGGATCCAGATAGTCATGCTGTAAAAATAAACTGAGGTCTGGTGAATTACTTCTTCTCTTCTGTCATAAATTAAATCAATTTAGTTTGATTTTCTGGATTACCACAGTGATCGTGCTATGTGCTAAGTAGAGCCACCTGTAGTCAGATTATTTCTGTAGGTACCAACTCTCCCATGTTTTATACCTATGCACACAAGACCACTCCTTTCAGCTCCTTGAGGGACCGTCTCAGGGTTACACAGCAACTGCCTTTGCTAGGACAATCCCTGCTTCACTCCCCCAGCTCTACTCCTCACTCCCACCACGGCCTGGCTCTCCTAACATTCCACCAAAAAAAAAAAAAGATTCCTCAGGCCCCCAGCCAGGAAAAGTTGTGAAGCCCTGTCCTCTGCAACTTCACAGCACATTTGCTTTAATACCAGAAGAGGATTCATCTTGGCCAATGAGAAACAAATGAATATGCAGCGATTTGCCACTTGCTGTAAAGCATTACCAACAGTTCCCACTGCTGTGTTTTCTCCTGTTTTTATCATCAATTAAAAAGGTGCAGTTCATTAGAGACCATTTTTCCCCTCTCAAAAATGGAAAGAAGCAAGCAGCCCTCCGAAGAGGCACAAAGCTCTTCTGAGAAACGTCTGGCAGACAAAGCTTCTTACAGTAACACTTTATTTTAATGGTCTTTTAATGCAGAATTGACAATGGAACTCCCACTGAAGCCCTCAGGGCAACCTCATTCACCCTAAATAAAAATGACTATGTTGTCAGAGGTAGGTCACAACCTAGACACCAACCCTGGAGGCTTCCCCAGGGAAGGGAGGAACAAGAGAAACACCCTCCCTAGACTTCCCTATAAATACTCTCTTCCTCCCTGCACCCCCTAATCCAACTCTCCAGTTCCTTATTTACATGAGCACCCCCGTGCAGTTTGGGAATTATTCCTCTGCTGAGACACCGTAGGTATCAGCTTTCTGAGAATTGGATTGTTCTTCCCAGAAACCAACGGGAGCCTAGTTGGTTTGAATGCTGTCTTGTGGGTGAGCCAAGGAGACGGGCAGGCAGTTCATGACTAACCAGTGTGACACAGCTCATGGAAGCGCTCACATCCACTCATCACTAGCAACAGATTGAAGGGAATATTGTAAGAGGTTTACAAGCTGCTGGGAAATTGTGGGTTTGCAAAGTGTTCTTTAAACCTTTTGAAATTCAAATTCCATTTCAGCCGAGTTGTTGGAATGGCAACCAGAGGAATGAACAAAGGACTGACCATTCACGCATTCATTGCAGCCCCCCTGAGCCCCCGCCCACCACCTCACTCTTCAGATGGAGAGTTGGGTGAGTCGCTAAAGGCCCACCAAGGGGTGGGAGTGGGAGGCCGTTGCGGGGGCAGGGAGAGCTGACAGAAACAGCCTGGCTGAGAGTCTGCTGTCGCCTGGCTGGGGGGCGGTGCCAGGCTGCTCGGTAGTCGGAGCCAAGAACAAAAGTGGGTAATGTTAACACTGTTTTATCGAAGCAAGGAAGTGTAAGGAGCAGCGTGGGGCAGCCATGACACAGAACCGAGTGGAGGCGGCTGCCGGCCTGCCTCCTGGGGTGACGCTGTCCCTACCTGCAGACACTGGAATATCTGGCATCCTGGTCACGGTAATACTAGGGAATAATAAGGGAGTGAGTGCGACCGGGCAGGACTTTGAGAAAGTCATGAAGCAAAGGTCCAGTTAGCCCAAATAAACAGGAAGTCAGGGGTCAAGCTGTTAAAGGAAACAGGCGAAGTGGTCAAGAAATCTGTCTATACATCACTGAGGACCTGGAACCACACAGCCCGGGGTTCACAGCCTTCCCTGCCATTTGCTATTCTGGGCCATTCAGTGTGTTCTTTTTCTATTATATGAAGCCAATGGTAGTCTCTCGCTCATAAGGTTGCCTACCTATATTGAGTAAGATGATCCACAAAAAGTGCTTAACCCAGAGCCTATTACACTGTAACACTTATAAATTGTATGTCTCATTGCATGTGTGTGTGTGTGTGTGTTAAGAGCAACCTGACACAACCTGCCTCCCCCCACCCACCACACAATGTATTGGTTTCCATAAGCTTCTATTTTCACATGCTTGTGATGTTCTGAATATATTAGTTAGCATTTCCATGCACCTGCCATGATTACATAAATTCCTTAATCCTTGTTCGCACTGATTTTTGCCATTTAATTTATCATCCTCCTCAGGCTGTCACTTGATATTAGATGTTGATTGGAGAGAAAGGGGCTACTCCAGATACACTGGTACTTGCCTGAGATAAACAAGTACGGCCATCTGTAACGACTGAGGATCGTCTGGGCGTGAGTGTGGTCAAGCAAGCGGAGTTCCAAGATAAGACGGATACACACCAGATCCAGTCTTAGCCTGTCTCTGATTAAGCAGCGGAAAGGGGAAGACCTGGAATTGATGGAGAAATATGATGCCTGTTATTCGTAGGAGAGGAAGAAAAGTGGGGATGGTCTCTAACACCCAACATTGAGGTCCTGTCCTGGAAAGAGCGTGGCTCTGGAGCCCATATCGATAGCAATGTACCATGTAAGCCTGCTTTCTCCCACATCCAGAATTACTCAAATAAAAGTCACACTCTTTAATATTAACCTACAAGAAGTATTAATTATTAAAATGAATCATTATTTATTTAAAAAGCAGCATAATTATTTGACACACTTCTCCAAATAACTGAAGTTGTTCATTAAAAAAAAAGCTTCAAAATACCAAACGGTATTTTACTTTAATAAAACCCAAGTGTTTTACTGCAAACCTATAATTCACTTGTCAGATTGGACCTAGCAGTCTCCAGAATACGTGTCAATGCTAGATGTCATCGTAGGCCTTATGGAACCCTTGATCGTCTGAACCAATTTACCAGGTTTACATTTCCGTCCTCAGGAATAAAATACCTCAATCTCCTTTCAGTAGCCATCTTGGGAGTGGTTACCCTCACCCTATTGACACAAATTGTATTTCCAAAGAGCAAGTTAGAAAAGCCGAGAGGAGAATTAAACCAATGCCTCATTCTTACTCGAGAGCTGCATCCTATCACGACATGTGGAACAACGGCTGTCACTCAACCTCCAGATACCTTAGTTCTCCGCTGTGGATAAGTGGGTAGGGGTGGGGTAAGAGACCCGCACTGCCGCTCTAGGGAAATCTCGTAGTTTGGGAAAGCCAGCGGAATCAAAGTGGATTTGGGAGATGGGAAATATAATAATGAGGACATCCACTCGGTCCTGTCGACTAGGCTGTTCACCTCTGCAACTCAATACCTGGCAACCCCTCCTTCTTCTCCTTGCCTTCCTCCCCCACAGCCCCCAACACTGTCTCACCACAGGTGGAACTTGGCTGTTCTTCTCCACCACCCTCTCCTCTCCAATTCACATTTGCTTTTCCCTCTGCCCAGAGCAATCCTGTTCCCTCTCTTCACCTGGGTAATTCCCACTGATCCTTGCAATCTCAACTTAGAGGTCTTTCACTTCAAGAATCTTCCTTGAAGATTCTACCAGTTAAGTGGCATTACTTACCTTTCACCTGAAATTCTCTGGCAAAGTATGCATCCTCTCTCTCAGCATCTGTTATAAATCTATTAGTTAACGCTTTGCTTATAAGACATGGAAATCAGCTTGAGGGAATGTAAGGAATGCAAACACATGGTGGGATTGAAATCAGGCTGCAGGAAAGGACTAGGACCAGAGATAGTAAATTGATGGGATTCTTTCTCCCTTGGGTTTTGGTTGACTTCTGCATCTCTTCTTCCTGCCTGTCAGTTTCTACAGACCAGCTTTCTCCACCCTAGTCATATGGTAAGCCACAGCCTTCACCACTTGCAGAAAATGAAATGTCCCTAAATGACAATCCCAAATTTCTGCCACAACTGTATTGGCTCTAATTAAAATAGGCATCTAACAGAGGGCTCATTTTAGAGAGGAGAGTACTAGGTATGGGATGAGCTCTTACCCTAGAGATACACAGTTCCATACTATTTATAATTGCTTTCTTGCTGCCGGTATCCTTGACCATCTGCAAGCTTTGTAAAGTAGGTCCATCCACTATGTCTATCGTAGTCACCATTGCATCCTCATGAAACTGTGCCAGACACATAAAAATGCTTAATTTGTAATTAAAAAAAAAGAAAGAGCACCTGTACAATTCACTCCATGTCAGTGGCTCTTTCCTATGTCCCAAACTTATATTAAACTCCCACTCACACACACACACACACACACACACACACACATACACACACTAGCTCTATCATAACTACCTGCTTCAGATGGCGATTCTGTATTTCTTGTATATTTTAACCTCTATAAAATATCCCCTTATTTTCCACAAACACTTCCAGGGACTTTACACTTTATATATCTCTCCACCTGAAACAGCAATACGAATTACAAATTATATCTTACTATGTTGCAGTCATAGTAATAGGCATATAACATACCTTGTCTAATCTTATAACACTCAATATTTTCTCCAGTTAAAGTTCAGAAATAACTGAATACCTTGTTCAAGATCACAACTAATAAATAACCTTAGTCCATCTGATTCTAAAACTTGGTATCTTTCTACTTTTTAATCTTTCCATTGAAGCAACCTACTCAGCTAAAAGCTTCTCAAATCCAGTAATCCTTGTTAAATTTAATTCTATATCCTGAGAGTCTAGCGTGTTTTACATTTCATATAAGCATATTGAATATGCTCAGTTCATATTTTTGAAGGGTGAATAAATGGGTACATGGTCTCTCTTGGGGGGAAAAAATGTAGTAACCCTGGAAAAAGGTTTTCTCTAGCATAACAACTTTATAGTCTTTAAGTGTCAACAAAATAATTAGCTCAGCAGAAAACTATTATATTGGTGGTTTTATAAAGCTGACATAGCTTGCAGGCTAGCTTTGAACAGATAAAACCTCCCTCTAAGAAAAATATATAAAATCTGCATTCTATATGAAACAAACAATAAAAATAAAGCAGCAGCTATGTAAGGCTTTGGGAAACAACCAAGGTCTCTAGGACTTTAAGAGCAGAGATATAAAAGAAAACAGAATCTCAGAGAAGGGAGCTGAACACAGTATGCAGCCTCTGCACTTTTAACATTACAAGAATTCTAAGTTCTTGGAAGCAAGAGACTAATACATTAAGACAAATGCAGCTAGTGAGAGGCTAAAGAGAATAGGCAGAGCACAGTGGACTTTAGGAACAGTGAGTTTTTCTGTTTGATACAACAATGTTGGGGTACATGTCATCATACATTATCCAAACCCACGGAGGGCACGGCATCAAGAGTGAACCATGGTGTAAACTATGAATTCTGGGTGACAATGATGTGTCAATGCCAATGATGTGTCAATTGTAACAAATGCATGAGTCTTGTGCAGCTTCACAGTGAGAGAGGGTGGTTTGCAGTGGGACAAGGAGTATGTGAGAACTCTCTGTACTTCTCACTCAATTTTACTATTAACCTCCAACTGCTCTAACAAGCCAACTTTATTAATGATAACAATTTTAAAAAGCTAAGAAGAGCTTCTAACTGACCCACAGAGCTGGGGAGAAAGAAATTAGCATTCAGGACCTGCTAGGAGGGAAGGACTCTGGTTAACATTTCAGGTTCTTGGCTGAGATTTTTGAATAGCAACATCCTACGAGTCAGAGAAAACTGAAATAGATATTTTCTCACAAAACTGGAAACTCAGTCTTAAAATATCTCAATATTTAATTGGTTCAAGATGATCTACTTGTATGCTGACTGCCTGCAAGACATAAAATAAATGCTCTGTGAATGAATGAAACTACCCACGCCTTCAAGGGTTTTTCACACACAATGTCCAGCATCCAATGAAAAATTACCCATTATTCAAGGAAGCAAGTCCAGAAGACTGAAAATGAAGAAAAATCTCAGAAAATAAAGTGTCATGCACTAAAAAGCCTAACGTTACAGTTATGAACATGAAACTTTAAAATAACTACGATTCCCATATTTCAGGAAGTAGGGTAATAGTACAAAACAGATGACATATTGGGATATATTCATTACAGAAGTAGAATAGAATCACATCTGTGAGGAATGCCTGTGAGGTGGATAATGCAGGAGTAGACAGGATAAGTCTTCAGAATGCAATGCAAGGGAAGGAAGGAAGAAAGCTCTGGAGGGAAGAGCCTCAGACTATGGTGGGGCTCGGGGAGGTCTCAGTGAGTCCACGGCGGAGCCCCCATGCAGGTGTTGCCCAGGGAGAAGTCCCACACTGGGCAGAAATACTCAGTTCTTGATGCCAGCCCCTTTCGGCCACGCTCAGTCCCTGGCTGGAAACTGGGCACAGACAGGGTGTCCCAGGTGTGCCTGCTGCAGCAGGTCCTGAAGGCATTGGAGCTGGAGGCGGTGGGCTGCCCGCAGCCCTCCAGGATGTCACACTCACCGCCATCTTTGTCCTCCAAGGGAACACCATAAACACAATGCAACTAAAGGACTAGAAATACCACACAACCACATGGAAAGATCTTACATACCATTGAGCCAAAGATTCCAGGCTGAAAAAAAAAAAACACATACTGAACAATTACATCAATGCAGAGCTCAAAAGAGTCAAAAAATAATCTACAGTGGTAGATGTCAGCATAGTGGTTTTGTGTGACCAAGGGTCTAATGACTAAGAAGTGGCATTCAGTAGGCTGTTCAATCTCACACACCGCGGGCTGGGTGGTGGTTATACAGGTGCCCACTTTGTAAAAATTTATTGAGCTGTCCACCATGATTTGTACCCCTTTCTGTATGTGTATCGCACTTTAGTGAAAAACAAGTTACTTTTTAGAAAATCAGTATGCCCAGATAAATGTAAAAACAGAAATAGATGCCATATAAATCCAGGAAACAAGAACCAAGAGAATAACAGCTCTGCAGAACGTAGTGAAATATGAAGAGGATGAAATGTATTTATTTTGATATAGAAGATTCAAATAACTTTACCAAAACATTTCTTCGATTATTAAATCTTTATTATTAATGGGGCATGGGTGAATGTGGCTGCTTTATTTATTTTCATAAACAACTTTTGGATGGCTTCATACCTACTCTATTTTTATTCTTAAAGAGCTTGTACAGCCCAATATAAGCTTAGTGCAGCATTTCTCAGCTTTCCCAGGTTGACAGGGATGAGCGATTAGAAAAACCGCCAGTCTGCTACTCCTTTTAATTGAATTTGCATGCTGCTCTGCAGAACAGTTGATGTCTGTAACACTTATGCATCATCTTTATAAAGTGCTTCCACACTCGGACACGTTTCCTTTTCTCCTTGGCTCATCCACACGTACCATCACGAGATATGAATTAGCACCATGGAACCAGTGCGCAGGCGTAAAACAAACGGGACTGCGAAGCAGCCACTCATACTTTTGTTCGCGGCTCTGTTGCCAATTAGATCTCTGTGCTACTGCGCAGGTGATTAAACACCCTGACCCAGGTTCCTGAACTGTAAGCGGAGGAGGCGGGACCCTGCGGTCTCTGATCTCTGTTCTGACAGTCGTGCCTGGATTTGGGTCCCCCTCTTCAACCTCTGACCTTAAGCAAATTACCATTCCTATTATGGCTAACTTTCCTTGTTTAACCAAATAGTTGCAGCAGATATTTTTGGCAGCCTCTCGCGTCTTCCTTCTGCAGTAAAATACAATTTTATGCGCTTACCTCCCACTTTCCTGAGGACTCAGGGGAAAGTGACCGCACCCTCGCTCTAGCTACAGAATCCACAGAGTTCAAATCACTTCGGGGTGTGCTGCAGACATGCGCACGGGATGGGATGCTGGTCACCAAGACTGGAGGATGTTCCGTGGCAGGTATAACGCAAACAATGGTCTTTTCTTCTCTGGGCTTTGTCATATCTGGATATGATGTCTAGAATGTCGGCAATCATCCTGCGACCCTAAGGAAAGCCACCCCGAGGTGAGGTCGGAGTGTAGAAACCAGAGAGATGCTGGGTACCAAGTCCCTGGGTCCCTGATGGCATCCCTGAGCCGAAGATTGCATTGTGTCTTGAGCTTGCCCTAACCTCTGCACTCACTGTTGTGTAAAATAATACTCATCGTTGAAGACAGTTTGATCCGTTATTTTTTACTTGCTGTCAAGAACATCCTGATACAATAGGTATAATAATATACAGAAGAATTGTAAGGTTGAAGGATAATGTGCCTGATGGACTTTGTAAATAACTTTATTTATTATATGTAATTGGGATGTATAATACATATATTATTTAGTATGTATTTTTAATCTTAAATCTACTGTATTTCAGTATACATAGTATAGCATAGATATAATTGATACATATACATATATGTACTGAAATGTGGTAGATTTGAAGATTAAAAAAAGATAAACCAATGGTCAAAGAAGCTAGACTTCCTTCTAAAATCAGCCATTTTCAGAGTGTTATTTAGTATGCTACAATTTTGTTTGAAACTTCTTTTTCTCCCCTCCACAACCATTACCTGGCTACTAAGAAAAACCATTCACCCAAAAGTATGTCATGATCTATTCTCTTCTGGATACTTAGGGGAAAAAAGAAACCCAGTGAATAGTCACTTTATTCAATCAATAAGAATGCACATACAGTAATAAGTAATGACTGTTGAACCCTGGCTGGTGTGGCTCGGTGAACTGAGCAACAGACTGCGAACCAAAGAATCACCCTTTCGATTCCCAGTCAGGGCACATGCCTGGGTTACAGGCCAGATCCCCAGTAGTGGGGGCGCTTGAGAGGCAACCACACATTGATGTTTCTCTCCCATTCTTCCTCTCTCTCTTCCCCTCTCCCTGAAAATAAATAAAATCTTTTTTAAAAAAGAAATGATTGTTGAAAATAGTTAAGTGATTTTAAAAAGTCCAAAATCTCTGAAAAGATATTTCAGGTGATATACACTCTATAAATTCAGAAAACATAGAGACTGTTGTCGATGGGAAGGATTAGAGCACCCATTCATGGGGAGCAGATCACCAGACGAATTATAACTCTCAAATACGGCTTCAGATTCCTCAGGCCTGGGCTAGTCTGACCTCCTCCCTACAGTCTCCTTTGAATGCACAAGCAGTAAAGAATTTAGGTCAAGGGTGACCCTCTTCCAGGTACAGCAGTGGAAATACATGACCAGGAGGATTTACATCTGGAAAGAAAAAATTTCAAAGCCAAAAAAGATGCATCAAGTCAGTTCGAGATGGAGAACCAGTGCCCCACTTGCACTGTCTCAATAGTCATCACCTGGTTTGCTGAGGAACAATGAGAAAAACCAAGCAATCATTTATAATCATAAGTGATTATAAGAATAAGTGGTCCTCTTAGCAACCATCAGATAAATGAGTTACAGGGCTGTAATAAATCTACCAGGTAGTCCAGAGAGGTGAGGCTTCTTTCCAACGTGTTTATCTACTGATTTTAGGTGAAGCCAAAGGTTTCTGGGCAGTAACTAAGGGTTGGATTACAGATTTGATCAGACCAGGAGATTGTTCTCTGTGATAGGAAGTGTTTTAGTGCCACAAGGATTATACAAGGGACTAGTCAAATCCTTATCGATATTCCTGTCACCACTAAAGTTTTACTTGCTCTTTGGAAGAAACACATGGATATTCTCTCTTATCTTTGTCTGTTGTAATGGAACTTAACTTGTTTGTACCTTTTGGAAATAAATGGCACTATAATAAATACTGAAAACATATAGGGAATATCTGGTCTACCAGTCTTTCGCTTTAGTTTTTACTTCAGGTGACCTTCCAAGTAACCTGGAAGTCCTAAAGTACAGAACATTCCACATACTGATGGACACCAAGTTACCTCCTAGTCATGCCCTCTTTCAGAGTCAAGAAAATGATATATTTGATGCATGCTGATACATATAATTGGTATGACTTTAGAGAGAAATCAAATCAGTGTAGTTGTAGGAATATAAAATAAGTATTTTGCTTCATTAAAACAAAAGTCTTCCAATTTATAACCATGTTAATCATCACACATTCAACAAGTGGTTGATTAGTGTTATTCCCAGAGCCATTGTTTCCCATTTGTGATTCATGAGCCTTGGGCAGGGAAGATCATTTTAAGGGGCATACTGATAAGTACTTTTTATTTTTTGGTTGTATATTTATGTTAGTTTGTATATGAATATATAGAGAGAAAGACATTTAAACATGCATACACACGGAGTACACCAAATACCCAATATTAAGTTTAATAACTGTATTTAAGTTTAAAAAATGAGTTGACTTATTGAAGAATATTAAATAACTGTGGCAGGCAGATTTCTCAGACAATCCTCAAAATCCCCACCCTCTGGTATGTATGTCCTGTGTAATCCCCTCCCCTCGAGTATGGGCGGAAGCTGTGAGTAGGATAGGATAGACACTCCCAAGACTACACCATCTAATGTCTACAGTGACATAATAAATTAAGGGTCTCTCTAGTTGGCCTTGAAGAAGTGTGTCTGTTGACAGCCCACAAGAAAGCAGGAACCCCAGGCCTGCAACCTAAAAAATGACTTCCAATGACTCCAATGAGCTTGAAAGAAGAAACCAGCCTCCACATGAGACACTAATACCTGTAGCCCTTTGATTTCAGCACTGTAAAATCCTGAGCAGAGAGTCCAGTCAAACTGAGCCTGCTAAGTGTATGTTAATTGGTCACTCAGCAAGAGAAAATTTATATGGTTGATAATAAAAACAAGTGGTGTACAGCAATGGCAGAACTATGAAGGTGGTGATTCAAATGACTGACTTTTGAAATCACTGCCCCCATGAGGAAACAGAACTACTTAATTTAAATTCAGAGAAGAACTCCTGCCTTGGCTCTTGCATATTAGATTCACCAAATATTAGAAATACACAGAAAACTAGCACAAACATGGGATCCTCTTTCAGGGGCTCCAGCACTCGGTGTTGGTTTAGTACAACCTACAGGCCTAACAAGTCTAAATATCACTCTCACAGCTAATACATTCATGCCCCAAGGAAATACTTCTACTGATTTCTCACCCAATGGCCATGATGAGATGAACCAAAGCTGAAAATTGCAGGGCTGTATATTTTGTGCTGCTCCTGAGAGCAGACATAGGCAAGGTGAAGAGAATAGAAGTGGGGAAGCTCAGGTAAGGGACAAATCTAGTCACCTGGAAATCTTTCTTCCAGCACAAACACAAGAGCTTCTCAAGTAACAAAGTGTAGTTTCCAGTAGTCAAGCGTTCTTTTGTTGCTTCTCTTCAGGTTCTAAGTTGTGGTTCTGGGGCATATCGGTGAATTAGCAGGGTTAGTACAAAAGTCATACAGCAGCTGAGGACAATTTTTACAGTATTGAACAGTTCATTTTACTCTTAAATGTGTGTGTTCACACACCTGCACATGCACATCCAGATTCTTGACATTGGTGACTAATTGGATGTTGAATGCTAAGACTGTAAATACTTATAATTTTATAAAATATTAAATAAGATTTAATTATGTCCTCCTTGGAGAAATGTCTGTTCAAGTCCTTTGCCCACTTTTTAATTGGGTTGCTTGTCTTCTTAGAGTGGAATCGTATAAGTGCTTTGTATATTTTGGAGATTAAACCCTTGTCTGAGGTACCATTGGCAAATATGTTTTCCCATACAGTTGGATCTCTTTTTATTTTAATACTATTTGCTTTAGCCGTGCAAAAGCTTTTAATTTTGATGAGATCCCATTTGTTTATTCTTTCCTTTATGTCCCTTGCTCTGGGAGACTTATCAGTAAAAAAGTTGTTGCGTGAAATATCTGAGATTTTCTTGCCAATGTTCTCCTCTAGGACTTTAATGGTCACAGCTTATATATAAGTCTTTTATCCACCTTGAATTTATTTTGGTGTATGGTGTAAAATAAATTCAAGAAGATCTAGAAACACATGAAAAGATGCTCAATATCACTAGCTATCAGAGAGATGCAAATTAAAACCACAATGAGATACCACTTTACACCGGTCAGAATGGCCATTATAAACAAAGCAACAAACAACAAGTGTTGGAGAGGTTGTAGAGAAAAGGGGTCCTTAGTTCACTGTTGGTGGGATTGCAGACTGGTACAACCACTATGGAAAACAGTATGGAATTTTCTCAGAAAAACTAAAAATGGACCTGCCTTTTGACCCAGCAATTCCACTGCTGAGATTATATCCTAAGAACCCTAAAACACCAATCCAAAAGAACCTATGCACCCCAATGTTCATAGAAGCAAAATTTACAATAGCCAAGTGCTGGAAGCAACCTAGGTGCCCATCAGTAAATGAATGGATCAAAAAATTATGGTACATTTACACAATGGAATTCTATGCAGCAGAAAGAAAGGAGCTCCTACCCTTTGCAACAGCATGGAAGGAACTGGAAAGTATTATGTTTAGTGAAATAAGCCAGGCAGTGAAAGACAAATACCATATGATCTCACCTTTAACAGGAAGCTAAACAACAAAACAAACAAGCAAGCAAAATAAAAACAAAGACACTGAAATAGAGAACAAGGGGACAGTGACCAGAGGGGAGAAGGGAGGGAATTTCAGGGAAAAAGGGGAAGGATTTACAGGAACAAGTATAAAGGACACATGGACAACAACTAAGGGGGGTGGAAATGGGAGGGACATGGGGAGCACTGGGGGCATGGGCTGGGATGGGAGTAAAAGACAGAAAACTGTACTTGAACAATAATTAAATTTAAAAAATATTTAATTAAATCCTAATATTAATATGTTAAAATAATAAGAATGTAATCAATAAAACTGAAACTGGGGAAAATTCTATTGGACAAAGTGGTTCTTTCAACAACAAAATGAAGAAAAAGAGAGAGAGGGTGGAGAGGCAGCGATAGAGAGACAGAGAATGAGAGATACTGAAACACAGAGAAAAGGAGAAGAAAACCTAAAGATTAAGAGACTTAAAAGACACTTCAACAAATTGCAGTGTGTGGCCTTTACTTGGATTTTGAGGCGAAGTATTAAAAATATAAGTACCACCTGAGCCCTGGCTGATGTAGCTTAGTGGATTGAGCACGGGCCTGCCAACCAGACAATCGCGGTTCGATTCCCAGTCAGGGCACATAGCAGGGTTGCAGGCCGGTTCCCTGCAGGCCAGTTCCCAGCACGGGATGCATGAAAGGCAACCATACATTGATGTTTCTCTCCCTCTCTCCTTCCCTTCCCCTCTAAAGATAAATAAATAAAATCTTTAAAAAAAAAAATATATATATATATATATATATATATATGTACCACCTGAAATAACTGGAATATTAAACATTTGCTGTTTGTTGATGTTAAGAATTATTATGTTTTGCCCTGGCTGGTGTAGCTCAGTGGATTGAGTGTGGGCCTTCGAACCAGAGTGTCACAGTTCAATTCCCAGTCAGGGCACATGCCTGTGTTGCAGACCAGTTCCCAGCAGGGGATGCATGAGAGGCAACAGTACATTAATATTTCTCTCCCTCTCTCCTTCCTATCCCCTCTAAAGATAAATAAAATCTTTTAAAAAAAGAATTATTAGGACTTCCGCCAAGATGGAGGCGTAGGTGGACCCACCTTGCTTCCGTGCACAACCAAATCTAAGAACAACTGTTTTTAACAACAATAAACACAACCAAACCACACAGAAAATCGACAATACAGAGTCCAAAAAAAAAAAACGAAATGCTCAGCTAAACTGGTAAGAGGGGCGAAGCCAGCAGCGGAGCGGGTTGACCCAAAAACATCCCTGACCTGGTGGTGCGCAAGCAGCCGAAGGCACGGATCGTGGGCGCGGCTGGCTGTCTGCGGTAGGTCGTGCATCTGCGTGCAGATAAACCAGTGAAGAGGTGAGCATTGAGACCGCACGGCGTGGGCAGCAGGCTCGCACAATTCCCATGGGATAAACAGGCCAGGGTGAGTGGTGGGACTGGACGGACTGGGTTAACGGAGAGGACCGCCATTGCTCCCTATCTGACCCCGCCCCCACACGCAGCGTCACAAACCAGTGACCTGGGTGGCCCCGCCCCGGTAAACAACTAAGGCTTCGCTCCTCTTACTTACTGGTGCGAACAGACCAAAAATGGCTCAAGAACAACTCAGAGCCCCAGAGCCAATAAATCTAAGTGATGAAGAAATAGCCAAACTTTCAGATGCACAGTTCAAAACACTGGTTATCAGGATCCTCACAGAACTGGTTGATTTTAGTCACAAATTAGAGAAACATACTAAAGCTAAACTAATTGAAATTAATGGTAATGCAAAGGAAACCAATAGTAATGGAAAGGAGACTGGGACTCAAATCAATGGAGTATACCAGAAGGAAGGAAAAAATGACCAAACAGAAAAGAATGAAGAAACAAGAATTCAAAAAAATGAGGAGAGGCTTAGGAACCTCCAGGACATCTTTAAATGTTCCAACATTCGAATTATAGGGGTACCAGAAGGGGAAGAGTCACCAGTGGAAATCTTATTTGAACAAATAATAAAAGAGAACTTCCCCATTCTGGCAGAGGAAATAGACTTCCAGGAAATCCAGGAAGCTCAGAGAGTCCCAAAGAAGTTGGACCCAAGAAGAAACACACCAAGGCACATCATCATTACATTAGCCAAGATTCAAATGAAAGAGAGAATCCCAGAAGCACCAAGAGATAAGGGGACAGTCACCTATGAAGGACTTCCCATCAGACTGTCAGCTGATTTCTCAAAAGAGACCTTACAGGCAAGAAGGGGCTAGAAAGAAGTATTCCAAGTCATGAAAACCAAAGACCTACAACCAAGATTGCTCTATCCAGCAAAGTTTTCATTTAGAATGGAAGGACAGATAAAGTGCTTCTCAGATAAGGTCAAGTTCAAGGAGTTCATCATCACCAAGCCTTTATTATATGAAATGTTAAAGGGACTTACCTAAGAAAAAGAAGATAAAAAAGTTGAACAGTGAAAGGACAGCAAACTCACAGTTATCAACAACCACACCTAAAACAAAAGCAAATTAAGAGGACAGCTGGATCAGGAGTGAACCATAGAAATGAAGATCACGTGGAGGATTAGCAATAGGGGAGTGAGAGAAGGAGAAGGGGGGAGAAGGTACAGAAAATAAGTAGCATAGACAGTCGATAGAAAATAGATAGGGGGGAGGGTAAGAATAGTAGGGGAAATACAGAATCTAAAGAATTTGAGACACATGTTCATGAACTAAAGGGGGAAATGGTGGGGAAGGGGTATGCAGGGTGGAGGGGAATGGAGGGGGGGAATAGAACAAATGTAATGGCATAATCAATAAAAAAGTTTAAAAAATTATTATGTTTTAAGTATAATAATGATAGTGCAATTTTGTTTAAAATTTCTTATCTTTAGAAATACTGACATAGTTGCAATCAAATTATGTGATAGGTGTGATTTATGTTAATGGAGGAGGGATAGAAAGAGGAGATGAAACATGATTGGATAGGAGTAGGTTAGTTATTGTGGCTAGAGAATAGGTACATGGGGACTCATTATACTATCCTGCATATTCGTTTTGTTTGATGTGCTCCATAATAAAAGGTTCTTGTCTAAAAAAGGGAAATAAATTTAAATAAAAGCTTGCGATTCAGCTTAGCTTAATTTTATTTAGAACTTTTATTCTAATAATTTCCCTTCTAATCTTAGTAAATAATTTTGAATCATTTAGAGAAATAATAACCATCTTAAAATTAAACACTTTTAATTAAAAAACTTATATTTACTTGAACTTACATTATTGGTGAAAACAATTTTAAGTTTTGTAAGATTTCAGTAGTACATACACATGCTCTTTTTTAAATCTTTTATATTCTCAAGAATGATTAGAAATCGAAAACACAATAGAAATGAAAAATACAAAAAAGGAGTTCTGAAAAGAATAACAGAAATAAAAAATTTCCCCAAAATAGATTGCTTAGTTTTTTAATGAGAAACAATGGAAAAGAGAGGATTTGTGTTAAAGGTAATACATGTTAATATCATGAAGAGGATATTATACATTTACTGTAATTACTCATCAAAACAATGAAAATGAGCAAAACAATTAGTGTCATGTCTTTGATTTGAACCAAACCAATAAACCCCCTGAACTTTTACATCTTTTACTGCACAAAGGCTACATTACTAAACAAGGCGATAAGGACGTGGGAGCAAGCCCCTCGGTTTGACTCTTGCCCTTACCCTGTGCTGGGAAGTATGGGAGAGAGAGGGTTGCCAGGAGATATGCAATGTCATCGCCCCTTAAGTAGCAGATAGTCCCTTTTAGAAAACAATTACCCAGCTCTAACCTGTGTCTGGGCGTTGGTCTGCAAAGCAAAAGGTAGTCTGTTGATTCCTGGTCAGGGCACATGCCTGGGTTGTGGGTTTGGTCTTGATCAGGGAGCATATGAGAATCAAACAATCGGTGTTTCTCTCTCATATCAATGTTTCGCTCCCTCTCTTTCTCCCCCTCCTCCCCTCTCTCTAAAAATAAATAAATAAAATCTTTAAAGCAGAGAAAACAATTACCCCCAAAATAATAAAATAAATTCAAAACATTAGACTGTATTTTGTGCTATAGGAGTTCCAAGAAGAAAAAGAATTATAAAGTTCTAGTAATATTAAAAAATTACAGGAGGCTTTTGGAAGGAGCTAGGGCTTATCCTAGCTTTCATGGAAGAAAGAATTCCATTAGATAGATTAGAGAAGGAGAGTTATTTCAGACACAAGAACTCACAACAGTATAGATGTAAGAATGAGGGGTCCTGATAGACGTTGGGGACTGTAATTAATGGACACAAGCCTCGATCAATTTTACACCATGAGTGCAAATTTAAGCTGGATTAGCCTGGCCCTGCTAAGTACCTTGTTGAGGAACCGAAATATTATAGCTGCAACATGGCGACCAGAGGAAATGAAATGAAAGCCTATAAACCCCGAAGTGTAGGGCCGGAACGCCAATTCGGAGAACTGAGTGGAGTTTTATTTTGGGACTGTGCTGTAAAGGTGACTTAGGTAGACCCGAGGGCCAGGGTTCTGCGTGCATGTGTGCGGGCCCCAGTGATCATTAACTTTTGAGGGGAAAAAAATGGTACCGGGTTCTGCCAGTAAAAATGATTAAGGTATTTTTTGCAGCTATTTCTGTGTGTCATAAAAACAGCAGGATTTTTAGAATGGGCTGATATTTTTTATCCCAGTCCTCCCTGAAGGGAATTAAAGAGCTGAGACCTGTAGGAATTTATTAGTCTGTTGGGATAAGCGCACAGAGCCAAAGGGGGCACGCACATTTCCAGTGACTCATTTGAGTCTCTATCTGAATGCAAAGCCTGGTCTAATTTTTTGAAATCACCTTTCTGGTAGACTGTTTAAGAGCTAAGGGCTTACAAGAATAAGTCATTGATCTCCCATTTCTAAGGCTAACAAAGAGTTCCATATTACTGAAACCAGACATTCCCATTAAACCCACACAGATTTGAACCAGTGGGGAAGAGGGAGGGTGTTTTTGTTTGCTCTGTGATAATGTGGATGCTGCGTGACATTCTTGGAAAGAATAGAAAGAGAAAGCATTAAATCATATGAGAGCGCTTTTCCATGCTGTCTTTGAAAAAAGGGAAATTCGATATTACCTTGGACAGAATGTGCCAATAGAGTGACCCAAAGTTCTTTGAAGGGTGGCCTATCTTTTAAAATCAAGAAGCATGATTTACTGTGTACTTTCAGGAAAACATTGTTTTCTGTCAGAACAATTCCAGGTGAAAGATGAGGTGTGTATAGATTAGACAGTCCCATTCAGATGCTGATGAAACCAAGCTAAATAAATATTTTATAGTTCTTTTAATGAAAGATTTTGATTAAAGGAATTATAGTAGAGGTAACCTGCCACTAAGGAAGGTGAAATTCTCTGATAACACAAAGCAACTGAGTTTTAAAGCAACATACCAAACTTATACATCTCAGTGCATACTGCCCCCCCCACCAGATGGATCACTTTAGGATGCTCTAAGCTTTCTTAAAAAAGTTTCCAAGTTTTCTGTTTAAGCCTCAGAGACAGCAGTTTATTGTTCTGACTGCCTTCAAAAATAAGAAAACATTGACACATAAAAATAGATTTTCATTTTTGAGAAATTTCCAAAGTCCATCAAAAGCAAGTCTGGAGATTGAGAAGTGATTAAGCTGAGCAATACTGTTTCTATTTAAAAATAAATTGTAAGTTGAATATGAAGAACGCCTTTCACACTAGATCCGGAAGACAATTTTGAAGTAGAATTACAAAAATAATTTGTTGAAGTAAGTATAACTCCCAAGTATTTGGGGGAGAAAAGATCACTTTTAGCATATTATATACATCATACTTTCGTATTCTAATATCTGTACACCCATTCTAAAGTGGCAACATGAACCAAAATTTAAATGCATATGCCCTTTGGCCTAACAATTCCACTTCAAAGACACCCTGAAGACAACTGGAGAAGTGAAAAAAGTACCTATGTAGAACTATTCATTATAAAATTGGTGAAAAAGTAAAAACATACTGATTGTCATCAGGAATTAGTTCAATAAAATGCCCTGCAGCCACAATAGAAAGCATGAAGCTGTTTAACAGATGGTGCAGAGCAGTGAGACCACATTTTATGTCACGTGTTAACTACAACAAACGCTGTTTTGACAAGGATTCTGAGACTGAGTGGAGTCTCGAAGATGAGAGCTGGTATCTGTCCATTAGTGATGGCTGAAATAATGGCAGATTAAAGGAAGGAGAGGTACAATGCCCAGGTCCTTCCCACCCTAACCTAGCTAGCAGCCAGGGTAAAGGCAGGTAGTTTATAAGAAGAAATTTACCAGGGAGAACTAGGTGCAGAAGTGCTAGAAAAGCTGAAAGATGAGACAGAGACAGTGGGACAAGTCAAAGATTTACAACCACAGGAAGCCACTGCCATCCACAGGGCTAAAGGACAATTGGAGAGGTGCTGTCCAGGCAGTCAGTCACCCAAGGAGCTGTGGGGCTGAGGCCACCAGATGCAAATGGGAATCACAGAAGCGATGGCGCCCCTGCCGAGGATCAGAGCCAGCTTCTTGGCATGTAATCTGTGCAGTCGCACAGAATGCCACACTCAGAGGGACCCTGGGGCACAGTGGTGTTAATGCTCTGCTGCCAGCTTGAAATTTTTTATAAGTTTTGAACAAGAGGCCTGTATTTCTAGTTTTCACTGGACCCCAGACATTATGCTGCCTGTTTTGCCAGAGACCCCACCCAAAGCGAGGCGAAGATGAATATCCAGGCTTCCCCGCCTTCTGCGTTAGCCCACTGCCTCCCAGTGATCTAACTTCGGCCAAAGCTCTTCATAATTGGAAGTGTATCTTGCAGAGAGTGGTCCGGAGGGACAGGGCTTGGCAGGAGAACGGTGTGGGGGAGACCCGAGAGCTAACAGGGAAGCTGCTGGCACGTCCGCCGTCAGTAAATATGTGTTATCACAGACACACATTCAAATACACTAAGGGTTTAAAAAGGCACAGGACCTGAAACTGTGTGTGATCCTGTTTAAATGTGTCTACATTTACATTCATTTTGAATAGTCGGGCAGTACATACACCAAGGTGTTTAAAAGTCAGGAGGGAGATAAGTCAAGATGTCGAAAATAGTGGTAGGAAAGTATAATTATGGCCATTTTCTATACCGTTCATTTAACTGTTTTTTTCTGACACTTCATAGATGTGTGAATTTATATATCTTTATACATAATTTATGTACAGCTACATATGTATTTATATGTCCTATATATAATATGATATTAAATAAAGTAGCTTTATTTTCTTAAACGGACAAAGAGTATCTGATTGCAGAATGAGTGATCTTGTCTTTTCACAATTAAGAAGCCGAAACATAAATTTAGCTACTAACCTGATCTTGTCAGCATGGTGGGGAGATAGAGCAGAATGACAACTGGCAAGCAGACGAAGTGGGTGACCAGGAGGCCACTGGGGAAATCTTTAGTAAACGGGTGAAGGCTGAAGTTTGATTTGATGAGGAAATATGCACAGCAAATGGAGGCAACTTTTTTCAAAAGCAGGGGGAGGAAGCAGTGGCATTTTCAAGGAGCTCTGGGGAGGACTGGAGGAGAGGGGCACAGCTTTTCACCGGGCCACCAGGGCTGAGGCCACCCAACCCTCAGGCCCAGAGTCATGTTTTTATAGTGTTTTTAAAGCTCACTTAAGGGACAATCATCTTTTCTTTTTCTGTCATTTCTTCAAAAAAATACCCTGAGAAATGTGGCCTTGATAGGGAGCAAAAGATGATCTATGCTAAATATTGTTAGAGCAATCTTGACTGAGTGACTTCTGTTTAATGTTTTTCTCTCTTAGCAAAGAAGCTGGGAATGTAAGGAGGAAAAGACTTCCAAGTTCTCTGTGCATAAATCCAGCCAGGGAAAAATTCTGCAATTCAGCAAGAAAATTCTCTGGAGTTCAGATCAGACAGTGCAGTGCTGCCTCAGTTAATTTTACAGTGTCAGTTCCAGAAGTGCAATCCTAATCTGTATTTACCATTCTGCTCATTCAGAATCATTAACCCTGGTCTCCTCCTTTATGTGAATGCACATTTAAGTCCCGCCGGGTATAGCCCAGCTTCTTCCTTAATCACCACGCGCCCCACGTAAACCTGCCTCCCTCTCAGAAGAGCTCCGTTTACCCACCCTTATCACCTGCTCCCAGTGTGCTCAGCTGCGGGAGACGGTGTGACAAAGGACCATAAACGTGGCACTGTCCTTGAAAGATATCAGTAAAATTCTATATTATCATCCTGATTGAGAGGAAGAAAAGGAAGATGTATGAAAAGGTGTCAGATTATTTTCTTCTGTCAGAGAGGTTAAATGGATAATTAATTTGCATTTTTGCCTCTCCACAGCCATTTCACACCTGTCTGATAGAATAAATTACAAACCATGAAAAATGAACAGTGTTTAATTTGGACTTTGCTGAATAAAATCTTTGAAAATGTCTATCTTTTATAATGATGTCAAAATAATAAACATCAAATTCTTGTTCCCACCACTGGCAACACAAACTTTAGTCTGATCCCTGAAGCAGTGAGTACCTATGTTATTGGTGAGAATTGGGCTCTTTCACGGGATTTCAATGAAAGCATTCTAAGGATGCATGCACGGGAGATTATGGTGCAGCGAGGTTTATTCAGCTAGAAAGAGAAGCTGCCTGGGTTTCCAATGTCCAATCCCCCTCAGTCCTGCCATGGAAATATTCCAACCATGTCCTCAGCAAGGCCAAGACAAAATCCAACATCCAAAGTTTCTGCTTCATGTTAAAGCTTAGTTCTTTTGGAAACTACACAGTCTGCTGGGAGCCCCAGTAGCTGCTAGACCCATAAAGTTGCTGGGTGGGAGAGTGCACAGACTTACAGGGCAAGTGAGTTACCAGGTAGGGGAGATAGAAAAAGAGAGCTTTGGGGTTCCCCTGGGATTATTTGAGCTTGGATTTGGGATGAACCAATTGACTTCCCAAATTCTTGCAGGCTTTGGATAAATCCACACAGTAGATAGACTAAGAGACTCTTTGTTCAAGCGCCTCCCCCTTTGGCCCCCAAAAATCTGGTCCTGGAGGGGAGAAGGGAGGAGTGTTGATCTCCTTGGTAGAGCAACACTGTAATCCCCTGGGGTGTGAGGCTGTAGCTTCCTGGCGGAGCAAACAGGCTCATGCTCCCCAGTTTATTAAGCTCAATGTCTAATTCCCTTTCCCTTTTTAATTAATGATTAGCTAACTATTGACAATAACACCTCCTCAGGGTGCCAGGCACTTTGAGGGGCTCAAGATAAACAATCTCTCAAGAGACTCACCTGACAGTGACATAAGACAGAGGTGTGGGCTTGAGCAATCACCACAGAAGTTGGTTGATGAAGGGAAAAGCTATTATTAACAGCATGTCCTCAGAAGACTTTGTACAAATGTCTTTTCAGTCTTGAGCTAGTCTTTAAACTTTGGATTTAACATCAACAGATAGAAGGTAAAAGAAGAGACTAATCATAGGCTGAGTAAAGGAAACTAATGGGAAGATAGAAGAGAAAAGAGACTGCAGCTAGGTTGTATAAGACTTGAAATGACTCTTCAGGCAGAAATGACCAGAACATTCTTATACATAGAGACTTGGTATCATGATAACTGAGATGGGGAAAGAAAACTCCAAGAGCCATGTGAGGGATGGATTTCAGGAGAGGTTCCTGGTAGTCAGAGAAACCAGTGAGGACTCCAGTTGTGGGTAAGAGAAAGGGAGGGCCTGGATTATGGCAGCAGGAATGGAAATGGAGGAGCAGGGATCCACCAGAAATCAGAGGGAAGCAAGTTCATCAGAGCGTGGTGACCAGTGGAGGCAGCACAGCAAAAAGTGAAGATAATGCTAAGATTTTGATGATGGTTTTGTTATGTGTCATTAACAGCGTTGGAAAAGCTAAGAATAGGAGGGATTTTTCAAGAGGAGACTATGTGCTGAGTTTTAGGACATGAAGGTGGAGTATTAATGAACATACATGTGGAAGTTGCCAGTGGAGTTGGTAATGGGTCAATGGAGCTATGGAGAAAGGGTGAATAGGGATGTAGAGTTTAGAGTCATTGGTATAAGGATATTAGCTAAAATATAAAAATGAAGATGTCCTAACATAAAATAGCATGGAACACTTACCTTTAGAGAATGTGAGAAAAATGAAGAGCATGAAAAGAATCCACCAGAAAGGGGGGGAAATAGGAAAATGCAGTAACCCAGAAAATACAGAAGGTAAAGAAAGATTTTTTTTTGACAGTGTGTAAGGGCTTGAGATACAAGTGGGAGGTGAGAAAGCAGAAGCAATCCATATAAAAATTTGTTTTTCAGAAGCTTAGCCACAAAAGAAAGAAGAAAGATGGTCCTACCTAGAAGGAAAGTCAGGTCTGAAGGAAGGTATTTTTGAAACAAGAGAGGAAGAATTCCATAAAGATGTCACTAAAGGTGCAAGAGAGAAAAGCAAGGAGCTAGGATATACTCTGGAATGTTCTTGCATGAGGCAAGGTCAGGCATGATCATGGGGATCATGAAACTCAGTAGTTCAGCTTGCCAGAGAGTCTATGGAGCACAGTAAATAAAGAACTTAGGCTAAATTCCTGCAGCAGAGAAGCAAGGGAGAGCAGAGACCTTGCAAACTCTGAAACATTTGCCGGAGGACTAACAGGAAGATTTTAGATCCTGACACCAAAAGGATGGAAAGGGGTAAAACCAAGGCTACACATGAAGGGCCTTGCTTGGAAAAGGATGGAAATAAAGGGAGCCTTTGGGGAAGGAGCCCTTCAGCTATAGCGTGTTGGAAAGTGGAGCCTGTCAGAGTTACAAAAGGCTTGTAGTGGCCCTAAGGGGGAAGTGTGATAGGAAATCAGATGAATAACAGGGCTTCTGAGCAGCGTGGAGGGTGCAGCTGAGCTTAGAGAGCATTGATTTGTGGTGTGTCCATTTATATATAAAAATTATACCATGTACATGAGTATTGGCTATCCAGCCAAGAGCTAATGCACACATATAATATTTTATCTCCAGTAATGGTACTTAAATTTTTTTAGCAAACTCCAACAGTCAAACACAATTTTAACTTGACCTCCCTCCTGATGCTGTGCTTTTACTGAACGCTGCCTCGTTGCCTTTTACTCACTCAGCATTTTTTGTTAGTTTTTAAAAACGAAAAGAATTGATTTGTTTTTCTTGGCAGTTCTGAAATCACCCCCACTCATTAAGTTGTATTTAGGAGCAAAGGAAGGGGAAAAAAAAGAGATTCCATCTTGAACAGGCTTATATTTCTGGCAAGAAAAATAATCTTTTAGATAGATATTTTTGGGTGGACAGTGGCCACTGCTGTCATTGCTAGTGGTGCGCATTGAACCAGGGGGAACATGTTGGCTGTAGGCATGAGAAACCACCTTCATTTGTCCTGGTTCTGTGACACTTGTCAGACGCCTACCTACCTCTGAGCCCTCTGCCCTCCTGTTGAATTTGGCCCAAATCATACTGAAGAGTAGCAAGCACAGAGAGACAGAGGAGCAGATGGCTATTTGAAAAGCAATTTTCCCTGGGGGGAAATAAATGTTACGAAGAATGGATTCTGTTCTCACCTAAGTTAATTGAATAGGTAGCTCATGACCTACTGTACCTAAGACAAATGAGTTGGGGGCAGGGTTTGTTATTTTGGAGGAGGACTTTTCATGAATACTTTCCATTTCTGTAACTCCCTTTGTAGATGACTTACAGGTATTTACCAGTGAACCTTCACTGCATACCCAAAGTGACAAGCTTTTCTTTGTACTGATGGCCCATTAGAGAAGGGTCATGGGTCCCAGGACCAAGATGTCTGTCTCTATGAAACACAGAGATATGTTGATATCTCTGCTGATAGGAAACATTGGGGATCTAGCTGAAGAGTTCACAGGAGACGATGCTAAAACAATTGATTATCAATTCTGCATTTTCAATCTTCATAATGCCAGCAACCACAGCATATTGCCAGCATATTGCTGGGCTCCGGCTTCAACCTTGCTGTACATTTCTCACTTAACAGATCTTCCTGGCATCTGTTAGTGGGAAGAGATATTATTCTGGTTCTCATGTGGGTTCATGAAATAACACAAGCATTAAATCACAAAGCCTAAAGGTGGCAGGCAAGGAAAGAACCACCTCACACCTCACTGGGGCAGAATTCAAGGCAGACAAAGCAATGCTCCTTTCCTCTCTTTTCTTCATTCCACCCTTGGGATTTTCCTAGCTCTGCCCTATGGATCTCAATTTCTAAATAATAATAATTGTTATTACACATTTTATTGTTTTCTTCATTGTAAAAAGAAGCAGTACCCAGTACAAGGTACAATATTTAGTGCTTTAGAGGTGATGTTTCATTTAATTCTCAAATACCCGATGAATGTACAAGTGGGGCAAAAGTAGGTTTATAGTTGTTTATATGGAAAATAATACAATAATTAATCAATAATAATATAAGAATAAACTCTGTGTTTCGTGTACTTACAACTATAAACCTGCTCTTGCCCCACCCTTATGTAGCAGTCTACAAATGCATTTCAAAAATATTGCAATTGCATACGTGTTCATCTATGCAAAAACTAGGGCAGTGTCATCATTAACTTTCTACCCTGCCCCCTGCTACGTGACTGTTTAAAACAATGATGTGATTGATTTTGGATTTCAGGCAAGAGATATTGAGGAATGCCCTAGAAAGTGATAAACAAGGCATGTGTGTTATTCTTCTAAACCTATTCTGTTCCTTTGGACACCTCCTAATTTCCCTCTTGCCTTATTCTGTTGTGGGGCCAATCAGTATTGCAAATGGAGCATCCAATCCCAAGCCTTCTTCACAGTCTACACGTGTCTCTTGTTACTTGCTGGCAATAAGAGGAGCAAGGGTGTCATCTCTTTTAAATGCCCGGTGGTCAGGCAAGCATTCAGCCTCTTATCACGGGTTTCCACGTCTATAACCAAAGATAAATAGGAACCATGTCAAGTTGCTGTTTAAGCCTCCTCTGAAATAAGTATTCAGTAAACTGCATATTTCTATGCAAATATTAGTTGCTCTTTATTATCACAATTATCTTTCCAGTGTTAACACTGTCCTCTTTCAGTGATTTTTCTTAAAATGCACACTTTATTATGAACAGTGTGTGTCATTTCCGTATCCCAAAGTAAAGTAGGAGGCCCTTAGCAGCTCATGGTTTATATTACTCTGTTAAGAGATTACGGAAGCAGCAAGGTATAACACAAAGCAAACTGGATTAAGAAATGGAAGACACGGATGGTGATCTGGCTCTACCCCTCATAACCCAGCTTCAATTTTCTTGTCTATCAAATAGAAAAGATCATATTCTTTTGTTCTCAGAGGGTCGACTGAGATTTTTTAATGCAAGGGTTTTATAAACTTGGACACTACATAAATGCATATTATTGCTATCAATCATCTAACAAAACTGGAATCTATGATTTCTAGTGAAAAAAGCAATTAACAGTTGCTTATGATGATTCTCATTAAGAAATGATTAAAAGAAGCAACATATTTTTCATTAACAAATTCATTTATTGTTTCTTTACTTTTGTACTGACAAGTGGAAGTTACAGGATAAATCATCTGTGAACCTTTTGTCCCACTAAAATGCTTCATAGGATGAAGATATTTGAAAACGATAAGATTTGAAGGTTCATTTCCCACTCTTAACTAAAAAAAACCAGACCCGAGTCTTCCTAAAGAATACAGGGAAAGGATATCAGTGAAATATTCTCTTACATTTTAACCTAGACATCACATCAAATGCTATCAGACCTAGAACACACCCAAACATGCTTGATTGAAAACAAAAACAGAAAAGACACAAAACCCCAAACTCTACAGCTGTGAGAAATTAAATTCTCCATCAAGGGACATGTTGGCAGCTTTGTCGTGGCAGAGCTGGGACTGAAACTCTCATCTTCTGGCTCTCTGTCTAGTGAGTTTCTCATCACAGCTCACAACTTCTGAACCAGTGCTTATTATAGCACTTTGTTTCTTGAAAATGGTGGAAACCATATGATACAAAACTCTTTGCTGGTAATGAAAGTCATTTATTTTAGCCATGAAGTAAACTATTTTTTACTGGTGTTATTTGCCTGTAGAACTATACAGAACAGAAGCAAATCTCATTTAAGATGATTTTTCTCTTTTAATATCCAGACTCCCTCATCAAAAGTAAATGCTGGGAAGGGGTTGGAAACCAAACTTATTTATACAATAGACACTTATCCAAGGCAATGGGTTGCAGGGAAATTAGCATGCCTTGAAGGATGCTATTCCTGAAATGTCAATCAGTCATTACAGTACTTGCTTCTCTCGTGGTATTCTCAAAATGGATTATTGTCCCTGAATTTTTAATAACAATTTAGTGGTTCAAAATACTGACAGTGATGTATGACGACAGCTTAAAAAAGTGCTCTGGCTTTCTAGATTGCATAAACAGAACACAATTGTCTCTCTCCAGCCAGTGTCAGAATCATTCTCAGCAAAGATAATGTTGAAGCCATCTGCCAAGAGAAGGTCAAAATCATACATAGAAAATAAATCATGACAAACATGAAATTGGCTAAAGGTTAAGGATTTAAAGGACAAACATATTTGAGAGCCCAAATCACCTGTCGCAGAGTAACGACTTAAACAACCCCACCTCTGGACTCCTCAACAGCTGACTTGGTTGCCACGTATATTTCCAGAAATATTGTCATATTGAATGGTGCAACAAGTGAAAAATGTAACTGGTAAGGATGATAGAAACTTTTAGCTCCATTATAACTTTGCTGGATAACTTGGTCCTAGCTTTGTGGGTGATAGGTCAAGAAGAGACCGCGCATACAAGGTGGCTTCAGACAGTGGAGTCCTGCAGGCAGTGAGGGAACCTCAAAACTCCCAGAGTTCTTTGCAGCCTTATCCTCCCAAGACTCATTTAGAGGTCTCAGCAGCCTGCAGTTGGGGGCTCTTGAAAGCCAGCCCCTGAGGAAGCAAGCTTCATTTGCATGTTCAGAGACCAAAGGAGACCTCAGGAATCCTTTCCACAGAGAGATTAAGTATTGCACGAACACAGTGAAACTTTGCACTGTGTGGGAAATCAAGGAAAAATCTAAAATTGAAAAACTCTTCCCATTGCTTTCTACAGGTTTTTCTGACTAAATTAGTATTAATAAAACCAATATTTTCCAGAAGAAAGCTCTACAAAAACTTTTCAAAAAAATAATACAAGAATGGAATAAAACATCTCTATGCAAACCAGTCCTTGACCTGTAACTCTTGTAGTCCTAACTAATCACACAGCCTGGAATGATAATTAATGTTTAGATCCAACTTCACCATTAAAGTGGAAACTTGTTGAATATGGGGCAGTTGCTCTTCTTCTGCACACCACACCCAGAAAATATCATTGCACGGCATGTGAGCTGTGTTCAATATAATATATTTGCTAGTCTGTCGATTGTAAGCTACATGAAGGTAGGAGCTTATTCTTTATTAGAACTTATTGTGTATTACAATCTAGTACCAATGCAGAGCCAAGCACAGAGTAGGTGCTCTATAACTATTTGTTGAATAAATAAATGAGTGAATGCCAAGTTGATTCCCAAGCTACCTTTCTCTAGTCTACCCCAGATAACTGCTCTTGACTAAATTCAGTAGTCTCACTAAATTTAACCTGTTTTTATGAAATCCTTTCTCATAGGGCTGCTCCATCGCATACAGCTCCTCCATCACGGCTGGGGAAAAACTCTCAGTCCTGAGTGCAGCTAAATTTTCTCCATTTCTTAATTTTAAAATATCAATCCAAGTTAATGCTTGCCTATTTTAAATAAATAAAACACAGAGGTGTTTAACTAAAAGGGAAGGTGCTCTCTTCATTCACACCCCATCCTATTCTTTGGAGCTTTTTTTGCGTGTATGCCCAACTGAGCAGACAAAATAAGATTATAGCTGGGCATAATTCACCTCCAACTTGGCTGTAATAAAAGATGAAGTTATCAAGGGGAGAGAATTAAATTCTCCTTTATTTAAAGTCCCACCCAGAAAGCTGGCAGTAAATGCCTTATTAGACTATCAAATGTCCATGCTCCTCAATTCTCTGACCCAAGTATTTTACCAGTTTTAAGATGAAGCACAGTCAACAACCCTATGGTCTAGGTTGGTTACCCATAGTACCACAGTCTCTCAGAGGACCCACAGGGGCCCAAAATGTCCCAAGAGTGGCTGGAGGATCGCTCCCTCCTGGATTCCTTGCATTTTGGGCAGTCAGATTGGCTTACAGCTATGGAAGATCTACACGCATGACTGGCATGATCTTCTTAGAAGCCTGTTCCAACTGAGGCACCAAATAAAAGTTCCTTCTAACTCATGGTATTAGCTCCTTGAACCCAAAGCCCTCCAGTGAACCTTGGGAACTATGAGTATCTGTAGGGGAAAGAAAGCACAGCCTCCACTTTTGCTCTTATCCTTGAGCATCTCAGGGGTCATAGTCAAGTCTAGCAACATCATCTGAGCAAAGAGCAAGTTCTTGATGTCTTCTCCAAGCAGGATTTACAAAGGAATTCATAAAGAGGCTATTTTTTTCATTTGAGCCTCTTTAATTCTATAAGTGGTTCCGATGGTGGCCTACCTTGGGCCTCCTATTCATTGCAAAACAGCATGTCTCTGCTTCTTACTGCTTATGTTTATTGGGATGAGCATACAGATTAAGAAAAGGTGCTGAGAAACAATGATTCCTCTAAATCCTCTTGATTTTTCCACATTTTGATTATGAATTTGAAACTCAGCACTCACTGTTGCTTTTCAAGTTGTGTGTATGTGTGACAATCACTTCTAGTTAACCAAGGCCATGACCTTTATTTGTTTGCATAATGCTGATCACACTATTAACTGGGTGCCCATAATCAATCAAATTTTAAAACACATAAATTCTCTTCTAGTCAGCAATATTTTCTTCTGAGATTTCAGCCTGTGACAGACCCAGCGTCTGGAGATGATAAACTATATGTGAGTCTGTCTCTGGAATATCACTATTTCAGGATTGGCTAATAGTACTTGCCAAGTTAGATGGGGTAGAGTAGAGAATGGAAGCAAGTGGTACATTATCCTAATAGATTAAGAAAATATAATCCCATTTGGATCATTTCCTGGGCCTCCATCCAAACCATGAGATAGCTTTGCTAATCATTAAAATGTACAGGCAGAGGGTGGGCTTCTTTTTTCATAACTATATTGCATTTCTAAAGGGCACTGCATTCATTTCTTTATGAGCATAATCTAATCAGAAAAATAATTGATTCATAAGATGATTGCTCTATAAACAAAGTTACCATTGTTTTAGACTGGAATAGCAACCCTCATTCAATTTCAGATTTTTGGTTTACACATGTACACTGATGAATAATTATCTTCAGGAAATACCTTTAAATATTTTCAATTGCTTCTTTACTGCTTCAGCAAATTTCAGTCACCCTGCAGTCAGGGTCAGACTCAAAGACAAGAGCCACTAAGAACAGTAACTAAGGTTCAGAAAAACCGGAAAGGCAACTTCAAATCAAATGAACACTTTATACATGCTCTTGGTCACTAGAAGATAAACTGATTATGCATTAACATGACATTAATTTATCATGTGTGCCCATTAAACAATAATAACAATATGAGGGTGATTCACCAGGACACCCTGTGGGTTAATACATTACTTTCACTTTTTATTTATGTGCCAACTGGTCCTGGGGTCAATGACAAGTGGATTTATTGATTACATTATCAATGTGATATAGAGATTGTTATCATTACAACTCATAATCAGAAATCCATGCCCAAAATAATTCTTAATAAATAAATTTTGGTTGTTGTTTAAGTTTCTAGTCACCTATCTTCTTCATTCCATATAAGGGATAGTTATATTCAGTGAATATCAATCTCTACCTGCTAACTTTCCTAAACTATTCCAACCCCTGGGCTAACCATTAAATTATGTTGTTTAAATGTATTTGTGAATTCATTCTTCCAAATAAATCATTATTAGTTTAAAAGGTTTATGACGAACTATTTTATATCACTGTTTCAAAATAAACTTTCTCCTGTAAATGCATTTTTTAAAAGCAAATCCTGAATTAGTTTGATTGTCAACACTGATGGGGATATATTAGATATCAGGAACCATGTTATCTGAACTGTTTTACTTTATCTTCCAAACAACCCATGAACTACATAATATTATCCTTATTTTATGGATGACAAAAATTGAGGCCCTCAACATTAACAAAACATGTGTGAAGTCATGCAGCTTATGTGGCATTTGGGGCCATCAGATGCCCCAAGTATGTGAGAGGCTGTGCCATGAAACTGCAGTCTCTGCAATGGTACTTTGGTGAAATTGCCGATTGGTAAGGTGACCCCAAAGCCCCTTCCCTCATGGATCTGGTTGATTGTAAAGCTGGTTTTCTTATTTCTGCTTATTGGTCATGAAACTGGCCTGTAAACTTCTTGAGAGTATGGATTTAGACTTCTTTGTCTACTCCAAAACATTCACCATAGGCACTCAATGATTGTTTGTATATATATTAGACACCTGCTTAAGAGAAGTGACAGAAGTTCCGCTTAAATTATGCACACTAAAAATGAACTGAAAAATGCAGAGGTAGTTCTGACAGCGAGCACGGGAGGATTGAGAACCTCAAATGATAAAATGCCTCTCACCATTTCGAAGACAGGTGCTTTGCACGCCGTGGGCCCAATGGCCACCAGCAGCACAAGAGTCCTATTCCTTCAGCACAATAGCTCCGGCAGTGAATGGCATCCTCCCTGATAACTCTAGCCACGAGATCCCAGGCAAGACTGGAGCTTCCCTAGCTTCAGCCAGGGAAGACTTCAGCCAGGGACTCTGCCCAAGAAGTCGTTCGGTTAGTCCCACCTCTAAGCTGAGGGATGTTGGCTCTGAGATTCCCCTAAGCATATAGGAATCAGTTGCCAGGAATGAGATTGAATTCCCAAAAGGATGGGATATGAAAAATTTTTTTAAATGTTTAAAGCAGACATCTACTACTGCCTTGCATTGAGCTTCACAATTAAAAGTAAGCGTAGTGAAGGTTTATTTCAACATTCCAACAAGACACTGAACATGTCTTATTCAATATACGAGTAAAATATCTGAGGTCCAGAGAGGAGAAGTGGCTTTCCCACTGCCACACAACTTGATAGGAAGCATGCATTTTTCTATGCTGAACCCCATCAGATTTTATTGGATCGGAAAAGGGGAAATGCCAGAGAAAATGCTTGATGCTGCAGGACAGCCACAGCTTTCATGCACATCAACAATACTCGCCCCTTCATGCGGTCTCTGTTTTGTACGGCTGCGAAATCAGAGAAGGCCCAAGGGAAGCGAACTGCTAGATAAAAAAGAATGCCGAGGTATCCTCCAAAGACCAGTAACAAGTGGTGAGGATGTAGAGAAATTGAAACCTTCATACATTGCTGATGGGAATGTAAAATGGTGCACGAGCTGTTGCAACTGCTTGTGCACCATTTTATAGTAGTCAAAAAGTGGGAAAAAGCAAATGAACATCAACCAATCAATGGATAAACAAATGCAATACATCAGTACAAGAGAATACTATTTGGCTATTAAAAGGAATGAAGCACTAACACATGCTACAACATGAACAAACTTTGAAAATACTATGCCATGTGAAAGACAGCAAACACAAAAGAATACATATTGTACCATTCCATTTATGTTAAATGTCCAGAATAGGAAAATTCATCAACACAGAAAATAGTTTAGTAGTTGACAGAAGATTGGACAAGGGAATCATTGGGTGGTATGTGATTCCCTTTTGGAGTGCCAGAAATGTTCTAGAATTAAATCACGGTAATGGTTGTACAACCCTGTGAATGTAGTAAAATCCACTGAACTGTACAAAATATACATACATACATACATGCATACGTGTATGCATTTCCATTTGAAGTATATTATTAAGGGCCTCCCACGCACTGTGTCTTATGCTCCCTGCTGGAGATATAGAGACAAGCAAAACAGCAATGGCTCCCCACGAGGGAAAGTGGGTTTAGTTAAGCACTAAGAAGAATATGAGGAGTATTCAGAATACAGTCTGAATCAGGCATCGTGTTCTCTCTGTTGTTTATCTAATTGCCAAGAGAAAAAACCCAGGGGAGGGTGTATTAATGAGTGGGTTGCAGCTGCCGGGAGCTGTGGCTCAGTGCTCCAGGACCCACTGAAGTATCTCCCATGCTGACTGCTGAATTCTCTCACAGAATAACAGTGACACCCACCCGCAATGGCTCCACTGAAATGAAATGAAATAGGGGCAGCTCCTGTTCCGCCGGAAAGAGCCTCTGGCAGACAATGGTCACTGTGCACAAAAACTGTCCACCACGGCAGCAAATGGACTTAGAAATGGCCAAGGGGATATAAGGCAGGCATTCACAATGACTGTTAGAGAAAACCTCCATCAAAAACTTGTGTATAATCTCTTCTACCTGTTAGTACAGCCAATAGAAAACCTGCTCTTTGCACTGGGAGCTTCCATGCACACGAAGGCAGCATGCCAAAATGGCAGACTCATTATCAAGGAGATTTAGATGGTGCAAATATTTGCCTCATAACTCCAATTCTATACAGTGATTCCAAACAAGCATTGGTATTAAGATTCTAGATTAGATTCCACTCTACAAGAAGCAGGTAATTTCCCCTTCCACACTATCAGGCTTTCATGAAGATGAGTATGCACCATCCCCAAAGTTTCTCGACACAGTAAACCTCCCACTTTTGAGATTCTCTTGCACACTTTGCCATATCTTTTACAGACTCACTTCACTTATCATAATCAAGTCATGGGCATATTTATTAAAAGCTCAATGAATAAAAGAAATAGGTATATTTGATCTTTGAAAATGGAAAGTGAGCAAGGGAGAGCTTGTGGGACCCTAGATTCTGGCTGGGAGTGAAGTAAGGAGGAAGGGTCAGTTAGAGGGTGTGGGCTGATAAAAGAGGGGGTAGAAACATGATGTCAAAATAGATGTACTTATGGTCATTTTATTAAGTTCTCACTATTTTGATGCTACATGGACATAGAATGAGACACTGTGGGTTCTAAAGGCCACAGGAGTAAAAATTATTTGTTTCTTACTTGTCATTTGCCTATAGAAACCCAAGAAATAGTATAAACTAGTAAATGTTGTGTTATTCGGCCAAGCAGTAGACCAGGAATAGGGGACATGAAGAGTACTAGGCAGTAATCAATAAGCAGTAACTCCTGAATTCCTGCAGAAAGCCTAATGTAAGCTCTCATATAGTGGGATTCAACTGATATCTCTCGAGCACTTACTATTTACTAATATTGCTTCTAGCTAAGGAGAATCCTAAAGAAACTTGATCAAATCATAGTTTCAGGTCTTAAAAAGCTCATTACCTAATTAAAGATAAATGTGAGTAAAATGGAATAGAAGGCAGGCTCACTCGTTAATCATAAGTCTAAGCTTCCAAGCTTGGTTTTCAGCTTTGAAGTTTTGGAAACTGATCTGAGCAACATCAAGAGTAGATTCATTTCTCAGATGTCCCAAGATGAACTATGCCAGCTTTTGTGTCTATAATTATTTCCTCATTTATTGCTAATGAACTGCTCCTCTGATATTCATGCTCTTTCCTTAGATATTAAATGCCTAGATATTAAATTAGTTGTTTAAATTAGATGATCCCACCATCATCATCACTTTGTATTTTCATAGGTCTTCCTCCAGAAAATCTATATGTTTCTTTGTTTGTTTTTATTTTTATTTTATTGTTGTTCAAATGTAGTTTTCTCCATGTTCCTGCCACCATTTTCCTCTGCCCCATCTACCCCCACCTCCCACCCTCATTCTTTTTCCTCTTTGGCTTTGTCCTTTATACATGCTCTCTGATGACCCTCCCCCTTAAAAACATTATCTCCTTTAACTTTAGAATGTTCCTTCCAGTCAAGCAGAAGACCAAAAAACATGATCACATAAATCTGAGAGGAGAATGCAGTTGGTCGACTTCTCAGGGTAGGCCTTTCCATGTGTTGAGTCCTGGCACAAAAGAACCATATTTTTGGAGATGAAAAATGTTCAAAATGACTGCACACGATCAAAGCTCAGGGTGGAGGCCAGTCCTGGCCAGTGAGCTTCTGAGTGTCTGAAGTGTGCTACATTAATAGCACGGTGTTCGCTAGCACCAGCAGAGCCTCTCTCTGTGACTAGAGTTTAATAGTGCTCTCTGCCACATTTGGAAAAAATTTAAAAATAATTAATTAATAAAATTTTTTTAATTAAAAAAATGTTCTAAATGAAAATATAAAATTAGATAATGAAAAATTATAAATGAGAAAACTAATTAATGAAGTGGATAACAAGAAAGTCACATATGACATGTACACTGTGAATGTGAAATGCATATCACGTCATTTGAGGAGTTGAAAAGGATAAGACTGGGACAACTTCTTGGGTCCACTTCGTTCCACCCCACATACCTTTAAATAAAAAGCTGACAAGCTGATTTTGTACCTAAAGTGAAAAGGTATTTCTATGGCGCTACTGAGAACCTATCAGCAAATCTTCAAAAATACATATATCAGTGATATGTTACTTCACATTTCTTCTTGAGAACTAAGATTAAGGAAGACCTCAAAGTATTTCTACTCAATTGTTACTTTGCTATTAGGAACAGAAAAGGAGGAAAATATGGCAGTGTTACAAAATACCTGTCATCAGGGTTTTAAGGGTCATTTTTCTAGAGGATTTCTCTTTTCTTAACAAATCTAATGCTTTTGGAAGACACTTGGCAAGGTCGACCCATCACAATGAAGAAACCCAGTGAATACTAAAGGATAAAAATAAATAAATATCTGAATTTGAAGCATGCCAGTGACATTAAGTACTTTGTAGACAGAAGAAAAATATTATCATCTAAGTCACTACCTTTAACATCCTCACCCCGTGGGGCTGTTCTTGAAATGACAGCACTATGATGTGATGAAGTAATGGACATAAAATGAGAAAATAAGACATCTGAGTCTCAATCTCCAGTCTGTCATTCCCTAGTAATGTGCCTTCAGGTGGGGTGACCTAAAGCTGTGTGACCTTTGGGTCTTATATAGGCTGCTCTGGTCTCTTCTGAGAAAACCAGACAATCCTACCATGGGAGTTTCACTGAGTAGATCAGGGACTGGCGCTTAATCCAAGAATAACCCAATAGAATAGTACCACATCTCATGGTGGCTGAGTGGGCCAATCCATTTGCTCCTTGTTTGAGGAAGCTGAAGATAGGAGAGAGAGAGACCATCAGTGACAGGTACTTTAAGAGGTCCAGAGGGAGACCAGACCATTGGGTAGCACTATGCAGACCTAGTTCATGAAGCCAAGCCATGAACCCTAAGATCAGTTATGCCAACCCAGATGAAGAGACAACGTTTTAGAGTTCACTTTTTTAGTGGGGGCACCTTTTCTAATTTACACTAAGATTCCTTATATACCAGCTATGTGTTAGGAGAGATAACAGGATGACTCAAAACTGGATCAGAAAAGTTGGGATCTTCTCAATAATTCCCATTACTTAAGACTTCTCTGACTAGTTTACTTATACCCTTGGGGATATAAAGCAACATAACTTAGGGGTATGTATGAAAGCCACAGATTTTTCATGTGTTTAATAAATATGCATTAATCTCCTCATTTGAATACACAAATAAATAAAAGAAAGATTCCCTATTCTCCTAGACCTTTCATTCTACCTGAGGAGACCATCAATAAAAAAAAAAAATGCTGGGTTAAAACATGTACTTTTGAAGCTGAGAAGGAGAATAGAGAGTTTATGTAGGTAGCCAGAGTGGGGAATTTACCTACTTTTACTATAAACATTGTGTGTGGGGGTGGGGGAATTTTAATATGAAACCTAAAGGATGTTTTATATAGGGTTATACAAATTTCTAATGACTTTTCGGGATAAAACACGAGCCTTCAAAGACTTGGAGATGACGAGGCTGAGTTCCAGGTCCCTGGGGGAACACATTGACTCTCCACTGTAATTAACAGTGATTTGATGTGGATTTTGGAAGACACTGACGGTTACAGGGGTGCCTCCTTGTTTCATTCAACCAAATGAATCTGAGATACACTGTATGCCCATGTGATCCACTTATCTTGTCCTTTATTGTTCTTGGGACTTTGCGTTTTTTTAATGAGTGCTCCTGTATGATTTCTTTTAAGTTATAAAAATTCAGTCCTTGCTAAATGGAACCACAGTGCCATGTTGGCTCATCCTGCATCCTGTCCATGTAAGATGGCTTTCAACTGCCATCTCACATCCTGTGGGAAACCCAAAGTTCTCCTTGGGAATAGATAGACATTGTTAGGGTTTCCACTGCTCTTTAGTCATGCTGGCTTCAGTTGCTCTCAACTCTCTGTGTGTATTTTATGACCATGACTGTGCCTGTGCTTCTTTACTGCACTTCCATCCCCTTAGAACAAATGCATACACTGTTCTGCTCATGCAAGGTACCCCCTGGAGATAGAAATCTACTGGAGAAGAAGAAATCATGTTACAGAAATTTTCAGCAAAATGACTGAGAATTAGATATTACTTTTTTCTGTTTTTTTTTTTACTAGTCCTTTAACAATTGGTGCCAACTTGGGATCCAAATATTTATCATTTGACCCAGTAACCCCTGCTTCCCTATCTCCTCCATTAGATCTCATCTGCTCACTATTGCCCATGCTCCTCACCAGTTCCTTTCTTTGAAGAAAAGTTTATCTATCTCTCTATGGTCTCTTTCCAATCTGTTCCTCAAAGCCTAAGCTTCTCTGTTCAAGCAGTTTATCAAGGTGGTTTCCCAAACAAATGTAATTCCTTTCCTCAGGGGAAAGAAGTTACCCATCGGTAAAATGTTCTATCCACTCCCCTATATAAAGAAACTGGAAAACTAAACTGTTTCAGACAAAGGTGCGATCATCTCAGTGTAACCTGTACAAGAGAAAGAACCCCACGAGTTTCACCATTCCCACTGGAACCACCTCAGTTAGGGTGTTTTCATTAAAGACAGTCATAGAGTCTCATATCATATTTCTTCATCTCACAAAAGGAAATGGCCTGGCTGGTGTGGCTCAGTGGATTGAGTGCTGGTTTGCAAACCAAAGGGTCACTGGTTCAATTCCCAGTCTAGGGCACATGCCTGGGTTGTGGGCCAGGTTCCCAGTAGGGGAAGTGTAAGAGGCAACCACACATTGAGGTATCCCTCCCTCTCCCTCTTTCTCCCTCCCTCCCCTCTCTCTAAAAATAAAATATTTTTTAAAAAGGGAAAATAGAAAATGGGATGGAAATGCAATTTTTAATTTGACTTGACCTAGCTTAATTTCAAAGCTGGATCTAAGAAGTGTCCTCAACAGGTAAATGGTCTAATTATGGTCACAATCTTTTAACCAATCCCTGGGTTAAATCAAAAATGAAGAGTAACTATGTCTGTTTTGCAAAATATGTAAGAAGTGTGGCATCATTTGTGGGCAGAGCTGTGGTATAGTAGAAAGATTCCATTTTCATGTATATTTAGATTTCACTATCTATGAAAATTTAATCTATCCTTAGTGCAGGTGTGTGCGCAAGCACCTGCCAGGGGTTATCTGCTTGATATAAAAAAAAAAAAATAGAAAACCTACCCACAACTAGTGCTGGCAGGAAACTTTTAAAGAGACTAAAATAAAATGTCCACACCCATGTGTACTGTGGTGTAAGACTCAGAGTATCAAATATTGTGAATCTGGTTCTACAGGAGATTACGGAACTTTTTCTAGACTTATAAGCTCTAACTTGAGAAAACAGACAGATGAGGAAGAAAATTCTGGGGTGAAAGAAACCATTGGTTAGCAGAAGCATTTTCAAAGGATGGATGAGGCTGAAGGAGGCTTTTCTCCAGAGGAAATACCTCTGAGCACAGCAGAGAAAGGAAAGGCCCACGGGCTTTGGTTTGGGAGGCGCTCAGCTTCTTTTATCCATTCTCCCCACCTTTGCTTTGATTCCTTTCAATTCCCCCCACATTAAACAGCATATGAGAGAGCCATATAACCCTTTGTACATAATGTGGTATGGAGGACAAAGAACAAGATTGTAGACAGAAGTGAAAAACTTCTGCCTTATATTCCCCCTTGGCCAAGTCCAAGAAGAAAGCAGGCCTCCACCGGGACCCCCAGGATTTCCAGGCTGTAAAGGGCAGAGAACAGAGGTGAGCAGTGCACCTTGCAGAACCAGGAGCCACGAGACAGAGCATGAGGTATGGATGAGCAGCTGCCAGATGACTCAGGAGGAGCAAGGGACCAACTGCTCTATTTCCTAGTGTATACCGAGGAAGGTGACCACTGAAGGTGTTGGAAGTTAATGTTTGACTTGCTCCTGGCAGAAAAAATGGAACAGCATTTGGCACTTACAGGTGCTCCAGCAAGGTCGACCTGAAGAGAAAGACATTTCATCCTAGTAATGTTCAATTAAAAAGAAATATTCTTCCTCTAATTCTTACCTATAGGCATATCCAATTCAGAGAAAGAAGATGCGCTCTTCAGGAAATGTGATCTTAGAGTTGAACTCTTGAAGATATTTTGGAAGTTAAATGCTAGCTATGACTTTTTAGTAATATTAATTTCTCACAGTGGTGGAGTGTTTTCCAATTTAAAAAGGACTGACAGTTACAAAAAATGGCTTGCTTCAAAAAGGTATGGATCTGATCAAAGTGAAAATGATGACTGTTCACTGAGGCAGTACTTAGGGGTCACTTCTACTGGCTCGTGTCACCGGCTGTGCTTTCCCTGACTCCACACACAAGTGAACAGCCAACATGCTCATCCAGATCCGATGCTCCTCCTTTTGGGTCTTCAGACAGAACCTGGTTAACAATTTACTTTTAGATAAAGAGTTCCTGCCTTCAGGAATCAAAGCTCATTTCTGAGTTCTCTGAAAAGGAAATAACCACAATGCTTTTGTTGAGAGTGACATCATTAAACTATAATTATTTTTAGCACAGAGGGGTGCATAAGGAGGACTTTTGTAAAATATATACAGTACAGCAGTAATTTATCAAGCACTCCAAGACTTTGCTAGCATGTTGTGATGGTTAGTTTTATGTGTCAGCTTGGCTGGGCCCCAATACCAGATATTTGATCAAATAATATTCTAGATGTTTCTGTGGGAGTATATTTTTTGGATTATTTTAGATTAACATCTAAATCCATAGGCCTTAAGTAAAGTGAACTATCCTCCATAGCATAGGTATGTTTCATCCGGTAAGTGTATATATATGTGTACATATGTGTGCGTGCTCATGCGCTATTGGTGCTATTTCTCAATGGAACTGTAACACAGATAGTAAGAATATTCTGCACTATCCTTATTTTACTACAAAATTCAATTCTCAATATTCATTTAGTGGAGAAAAAGTTATTTTATAAATTAAAAATGTACTACTTTATAACAGCGACAGATATTTTACCAATTACCTACTTCCCCTTTCTTGTTTATGGATACTCTTGAAAGAAGATAGGAATCTCCTCCCTTTTCAAGAATCACACAATCAGCAGAGAATCCCTTTGTCAAAACCTGATGTCATTGCACTCAAGAAACCCAATCAGCAGAGAATCCCTTTGTCAAAACTTGATGTCATTGCACTCAAGAAACCCAATCAGCAGAGAATCCCTTTGTCAAAACCTGATGTCTTGCACTCAAGAAATTTCACATAACACACAATGCAACATACAGGCGATATACGCATATCAAAGAATTGTACACTTGAAACCTACATAATTTTATTAATCAACGTCTCCCCAGTAGATTCAATAAAAAATTTTAAAACTTTGTAAAGCCTCCTTTTTAAAAAAAAGAAAATTTTACACAATTTGCTGGAAATTCAATGAGCACCATCCACCTGCCACAGGATTAGGGAAGGGATCTGACAGAAAATAGAACAGAGTCAGAGTGGTGGCCCAGTGACCACACAGTCTGCATTGGCGGGGAAGGGATGCTAGGAGCAGCGGATTCCAGAGCACCCACACATATACAATGACAGGAAAACTTTGAGTGGCACATCCCATCACAGTCACTTCATTGTCCATACGTCCCAGAAAGCCTGCAAGCCTCACATTTGCACCATAAGAATAAAAGAAAACTCTTCAGAATGCACTACCCCCATGAAAACCCAAATGGCTTAGCCCAAAATCCAGAGCATCTGAGAGAAATACAATCTGTTCATTGCAGATCTTTCCACCAACATTTCAGACTGAAGGGTTTTGTTGGCATGTAAGAAATTCAGGGAAAGCACTAGTTTTGCTTTAAGTAAGATTCCTTATGAAAAAAACTACAGTTTATAGGACAAATTAAATTAGATGTTATTTACCTCAAAAGCATTGATTTCTAATAAAAATGTCTTAATATGCAGGTCCAGCCATGAATGTTTGTCTGTGAATTGCATACTTGTGATTCTAATATGTCCATGAGAGTTACAAAGCAAATACAAATGCAGGATATTTTAGAGGATAAAATAAGAAATAAATTATACTACCGCCAAGATGGAAGCGTAGGTGGAAGCACCTTGCTTCCGTGCACAACCAAATCTAAGAACAACTATTTTTAACAACGATAAACACAACCAGACCACACAGAAAATCGACAATACGGAGTCCAAAAAAAGGACGAAATGCTCGGCTAAACGGGTAAGGGGGGTGAAGCCAGCAGCGAAGCCGGTTGACCAAAGATCCCTGACCTGGTGGCGCGCAAGCAGCCTAAGGCACAGATGGCGGGCTACCTACGGGCGCACACAGGGAAGAGGCACGGCTGGCTGTCTGCGGTAGGTCGTGCATCTGCGTGCAGATAAACCAGTGAAGAGGCGAGCATTGAGACCACAAGGCGCAGGGCAGCAGGCTCACACGATTCCCATCGGATAAACAGGCTGGGGCAAGTGGTGAGACGGGACAAACTGGGCTAGCGGAGAGGACCGCCATTGCTCCCTCTCTGACCCCGCCCCCACACACAGCGTCACAAACCTGCGACCTGGGTGGCCCCGCCCTGGTAAAGAACTAAGGCTTCGCCCCTCTTACTTAGTGGCGCGAACAGACCAAAAATGGCTCAAGAACAACTCAGAGCCCCAGAGCCGATAAATCTAAGCGATGAGGAAATAGCCAAACTTTCAGATGCACAGTTCAAAATACTGGTTATCAGGATCCTCACAGAACTGGTTGATTTTAGTCACAAATTAGAGAAACATATGAAAGCTAAACTAATTGAAATGAATGGTAATGCAAAGGAAACCAATAGTAATGGAAAAGGAGTCTGGGACTCAAATCAATGGAGTGGACCAGAAGAAAGCAAATAATGGCCAAACAGAAAAGAATGAAGAAACAAGAATTCAAAAAAATGAGGAGAGGCTTAGGAATCTCCAGGACATCTTTAAACGTTCCAACATTCGAATTATAGGGGTACCAGAAGGGGAAGAGTCACCAGTGGAAACCTTATTCGAACAAATAATAAAAGAGAACTTCCCCATTCTGGCAGAGGAAATAGACTTCCAGGAAATCCAGGAAGCTCAGAGAGTCCCAAAGAAGCTGGACCCAAGAAGAAACACACCAAGGCACATCATCATTACATTAGCCAAGATTCAAATGAAGGAGAGAATCCTAGAAGCAGCAAGAGATAAGGGGACAGTCACCTACAAAGGAGTTCCCATCAGACTGTCAGCTGATTTCTCAAAAGAGACCTTACAGGCAAGAAGGGGCTGAAAAGAAGTATTCCAAGTCATGAAAACCAAAGATCTACAACCAAGATTGCTCTATCCAGCAAAGTTTTCATTTAGAATGGAAAGACAGATAAAGTGCTTCTCAGATAAGACCAAATTCAAGGAGTTCATCATCACCAAGCCCTTATTATATGAAATGTTAAAGGGATTTACCTAAGAAAAAGAAGATAAAAAAGTTGAACAGTGAAAGGACAGCAAACTCACAGTTATCAACAACCACACCTAAAACAAAAGCAAATTAAGAGGACAGCTGGATCAGGAGTGAACCATAGAAATGAAGATCACGTGGAGGATTAGCAATAGGGGAGTGAGAGAAGGAGAAGGGGGGAGAAGGTACAGAAAATAAGTAGCATAGACAGTAGATAGAAAATAGATAGGGGGAGGGCAAGAATAGTAGGGGAAATATAGAATCTAAAGAATTTGAGACACGTGTTCATGAACTAAAGGGGGAAATGGTGGGGGAGGGGCATGCAGGGTGGAGGGGGGAATAGAACAAATGTAATGGCATAATCAATAAAAAAGTTAAAAAAATAAATTATAAACATCTACTGCTTTCTTTCCTTATTCCCATAGACGGCCCTATGCTGACCCCACTCGAGAGATGACACTAGGTGGGCACCCCTTCAATTCCTAGCTCTAGGAGCCCCCCGTCAAATATTAATGTACTAGAAATATAAAAGCGATCGCCTATGTTACCTTGCTAAGTACAAGTCAGTCAGATGTGGCTTAAGATGTTTTACAAAAAAAAAAAAAACTGTCATAGCAATCCCTTTGTTCAGGTGATATAAGAATCTCTGACTTTTCTCCCTTACATGTTTTCAAACCCTTAAGCTGCCCCATCAGTACATTCTCGGAGCACAGTTCCACATCTCTCTGTTCGGAACACTCATCTCAGCTACATTTTATTTTAATGGCACATTGTGCTCTACTTCTGTGGATTTATTTTGCTTCCATTCTGTCTCCCTCAGTGCAAATTTACACTTCCAATGGCAGGCACAACGTCCTCTGTGCCTCCCCCCACCCCGCACACTCCGTGGATGTGGTCAGAGCCATGTTTACTCGGTTCTCTGATGAACGGGCATAATTCATGATCTCACTCCGGTCAGAGAAAGCAAAATAACTGTAATGGTATCAAACAAATCATGGTGGCCTTTATTCACAGTGCACTCTCTTGAAAGGCCAGCTTGCTGCAAATATATGCAGTGGACCAGCTGAACTCCAAAATGAATAAGGGTCCGTGACACAACGTTCCTTGAAATCTGCCCACCACACTCCTGGGCCCTCCATGGGCCAGGGAGCAGGCCGTGAGCTTCACATGCAAACAGCCCAGGAGACTGTGAGGAAGAGCAGAGGGTGCCCTTCATACTGTCACTTCCTACATGAGGATGCACTTGGCCCCCGTTTTTTCTAACAGAAGGTCAGACCCCTGACTGAACCTTCCCAGTGCAAAGACAGTGAAGGGCTTCCTGGTCCACATGTTGACACACAGGATATTCAGAACTAAAAGCAAGACTGCAGGGACTATTAGGGAATCATTGTTGGCTGTTTCTCCAATAAAGTCATGGGCTGCTTGCTGTAAAATATTATGTGGGGAAAGAAGTATTAAACTGCAAAGGGCCATGAAGTTTATTTAGTTTCGGCAGGAACACAGTATCTCAGAACTGGAAGGAAATGTCTCTCTCCAAGCTCTTTGTTTATTTCAAACCTTTTCATTTTATAGATGAGGAAGTTTAGGGCTGAAACGATCTGAGAGGCACAGAAAGGTCATGGAAGAGTCGGGAATAGATTCAGGGCAGAAAAACACGGAGTCAACGCTTAAAACTATGTCTTACATATGGAGTTTTTAAAAGCTTATCAGCGTTCAATTATTAGAGAGAAAAAAGGGACCAAAATAAATGTGTTGATTTCCCAAATCATTTCAAGAATTTGACTTATATGTAAGTTTTGTTTTTTAATTACAAACATGATTTTGTGAGAACAAGTTAATCACAACAAAATTACATTACAAAAATCTAACTCAGGAGTAATCACTCTGAACAGCTACACATAGATCACTGCAAATGTCTTTCTACATTAGCCTAACATATACACATTTCTGTATGACACATACATACATACATATGCAAATGAAAATACACCTTTTGTTTCAAAATGGGTACATATTAAGCACATTGCTATATTGCTCGGTAACTCCTTTCGCAGTATGCATATTCTCGTGGCTACGTGCACAGATCCACTTTGGTCTTTTTAATGACAATGTCACATTTATTGGTGTGTATTCCCTGTTATTGATTCTCCTGTAGACAGAAAAGAAGACTATTCCCAATTAGTAACTCTTAAAGACAATGCTACCTTCCCCAAGTGAACCCCCTTCCCTTCTATTACAATGGCATCTCTGCAGGTCAGATACCTAAATGTGGGATTGCTGAGTCTCATACTTCAAATCATTTTAACAGAATTTAAACAGGGATGGTTTTCTTAAATGGGGGTGAGGGCTGGCTTTCCCCACACATTCAGGCAAAACTTTTCAGAATCTATTCCTGCTGGATGTTGACTGTGCAGTCCTGCTGGAATATTGTCTTGTCTTCTGAGGTCACTTTTAAGGTCATTTGATTATAAGGTTTTTTTTTTTCATTTATCTTAAAAACTAATATAATTTAAGAAAAATGAGTACACGTCAATGAATATTTATTGCCCAACAGTATAAGTCTTTGGAAACGACTTTGATTTTCAAACTCTGACCAAGTTATGGCTTTTAAAATTAAAATGACATTTGATGACTTATGAAATTAAAATATGGCTTCAATAAAACAGCTTTACATCACAGATCATAAAACAAAAGAGTCAGAAAGTATCAGATTTAGTGATGCCCACTGACCCTGTGCTTCTTCACCATCAGCTCCTCTCCTGGTATTTCCCAGCACCCCTGACATTTCATTTTAAATCTGGTGCAGGTACCACACGCAAGACATGGCCCTGAGACAGCAGCAGTTACACACCTGATCCACTTCTATGCAAATAAACCTCAGGGAAGGCTTTCTTTAAGCTATAATTTGCATAATTTAAAACTGGAAAAAACTTTAGAGTTCATGGAGGGGGGAAAAACTAACATTTATTGAGCACCCGCATGTGTCTCCCAAATGGAGGCCTGGATTGTTCCAGAAGCTGACATGACTGACCCAGGTCTTCTGACTTTAAAAGCTGTGCTTTCCAGCTCCATCCATGCTGTCGTGAAGGGTAGGAGCTCCTTCTTTCTCTCTGCTGTGTAGTATTCTGTTGTGTAAATGCACCACAGTTTTTTATTATGCTGAGTGAAATAAGCCAGGTGGTGAAAGACAAATACCATTATGATCTCACCTATAAGTGGAACCTAATCAACAAAACAAGCAAACAAGCAAAATAGAACCAGAGACATGGAAATAAAGAACAAACTGATAGTAACCAGAGGGGAAGGAAAAAAAGGGGCTAACAGGGGAAAAAAGGGAGGGTCAAGTCAAGGAACATGTATGAAGGACCCATGGACAATGACAAAGGTGGGAAGGACTGAATGTGGGAGGTCGGGTTGGGCAGAGCAGGGGAGAGTAAGGGGGGGAAATGGGGACAACTGTAACTAAAGAACAATAAAAATCTATCAGAAATAAAGCACATATAGTAACATTTTTTAAATGGATACACAAACACAAATATATATAGGTTATAGTTCCTGATAATGTTTCAATAAAGAAATGACGTGGATTTCTTCAGTCCCCAAGAAAAATAAATAAATAAAATAAAAGCTATGTTCACTCTGTTCCCAGAACTGCCTCGTGGCTGAGAGAACAGCCCAGAGCATATACATTACTTACTGAAGATCATGGAGCTAGCAGTACTTCTGGTCCCTGATTCAACATTCTTCTGATAACCCTGTTGGGTTTAATGAGATTTTTCAACTGGCACTCAATCTATCTCTGCACTTTAAAACAGGTCTCCCTCTCCTCACACTCCTTCAGAGTAACTAACTATGTTCCTCTTCACCTCGAGAAGCTGGGTCTCCAATGGGGGTGTGGGGAGACCGACAGACCAACCAGACCAACATTCCTTCTGTCTGGTTCCTTCTCTCTAAACTAAAGTCTCTCCTCTCCATTAGAGGAACATACACCACAATGCCATTCTGCATGCCATCGAACATTTTCACTGCAAACCCAGAAATCTGGCAAAGTCTAATGCCAACCTTACCCCCTCACGTGGCTAAAGAGAAAGGAGACAGCAAACAGCCGTGGTCTGGCTGCCACCCTGCAGGCACAGTGAGAAACTGGAAACAGCTCTCAGTCCCATCAGTGAGGACAGCGGTTCCAACAGTGACCTCTTAGACAGACACTGGGGTCCCTGCTGTAGTTGAAAATACCCTCAAACTCTTCAGCAATGAAAGCAATGACCTCTGTGTTCTGGAACTTTTTCCAGAGGCTTTTTGACTAAAACTTCATGTTTCACAGAGATTATACAAATAACTACTCAATTAATGGTAATCTCAGCTTGATTTTATGCTTAGTTAATTGGTAGATTTGAATTGTAGAGATGCCTGCATCAGATGTACATATGCCATAGTTTTATTTTTTCTTTACCAGGAACTTATGAACTATAAAAGGGCTCTATTTTATTTACACTATTCATCAAAACGCACAAAACAAAAATCCACAAAACAAAGTGGATTTTTTTAAGTAGAATTTACTGTAACATCTTAAAGGAACTAAACAACTCTCTTAGATAAAGGCACCAACTGGAAAATTGTGTGCTTCTTTACTCCTCAGTAAACTGGAGACAGTAATTGAAGTAGTCATCTTCTGTTTACATATCCGAGGAGAATAAACTTTCAGTTGTCTTTTGAAATATATCCTCTACAGATATTTTCTAGAACTCTTCTATGTGACAAAATCTGTTCTGAATTTTCTACTTCAACAAAAACAGCTATTTATCTGATTTTCCTGCTGAAAAGCAAAACAATAAACTTGGTGAGCTTAGATAAATCAGCCCATGTATCTGGTAACTCTTTATTAGAGCTTTTGGAAGAATTACTCAGAGAACTCTGGCTTTAGGGACTCTGTTCTCATTATCTTTCTTCCCACATGGAACAAACTGAAATATATTCATGAAAGATTGACGAGGGCCAATTTTCTACGAGTAAAAACAACAGCAACATCAATATTTCAGGTCCAAAAAAAATGACCATTCTTTTGCCTTGAAAAAGATTGTTAGAGATCATTGCATTTTAATGAATTCAAAATAACACAGGAGATTTGGGGGCTGATAGACTGCTGAAACTGCAGCAATAAATCAGACTTCTCAGAACTTATATTTGGGTAAAATAGATCTGATACTTTTCCTCTGTAGACCCAAGGCGGGATGAGGTACAAGTTGACGGGTGATCTTTTCATCATGGTCCTGGTAGACTCCTGGTTTCCAGGCAGTTTTAGCTGTCACAGTTGCTTAGATTTTCCTAGGCTGTTTTTAGTCACTCATTTAAATATTCATAAGGAGCGAGGACTGTGGTTTGCTGTCTGGTAACAACTTCATTTTTGGCTCACACTTAACTCGTCCTTGTGAATTCCTTTTTTCCCAACCCTGATCAGGCTCTACCCTGTCACATGGTCTTTCCAGGGTAACACCGTTTCTTGGGAGCAGACAGCAGAAGTATGTTCCATCTTTTACCTTTGCTTGGCTGGATGATGAAAATAATTGCAGAAGACAGTTATGGATTATCAAAGAGGCCAGTGAAATGATCAAACTTATATCAAGCACTGCTTAGCACTTACCCGAGAAGGCAGACCCTTTAATTATTTACCTTGTGGGACTCTGTACACCTCAGGAAATCCTAAAATGGTGACATATCAGTGCAAATATTTACTCAACAATGTTGTTCTTGACTACAGAAATGAAAATATGTGTCATCTCATGATAGTCATAGAAGAAACCAATGTACTGTACCATTTCTTAGCACAGAATAAAAATCTCTTCACTGTGATAGCCCTGTTATTTAATTAAAACACTGGCTAAATAAACCTTTTAGGTAGACAAATTCAGTGCTTAGGTAGAGGTTAATAGCTGACAGCTGAATTAGCTCCAGTAATACATGAATTACCAAAAATGGGCAAAGTATAAAATACAAAATACAATTATTTAATTAAGCAATGACATCAACTGTATACTATCATTTCGTAATCTATACACTCTATTTTGCTGAGGTGAAAAAACCTTGCCTAAAATAATTTTATGCCACTAAAAATCTGAATTATTCTGGCTATAATTTACACCATATTTAGAAAAAGGAATTAATTTTTTACCAATTTATTATTTATATCAAATAATACACATTTTACAAGAAGAAATCCATGTTTTTTTTCATTGATTTTTGCAGGCCTCTTTTTCTAAGACTCCCTTACATTTGTACAGTTCTTATCAACATGTGCACATGTAATGCTGTTCCATTTGAGACCATTTGTATATTCTAAAGAAGATCAAGCAGGTATATTTGGGAAATTCTTTTAGGCTAAGGGAGGAAAAATAAGCCTGTCTGAAGCAAAGCTAAAGGAATTTCAATCTCGCAGCCACTGCCAGATAAAAACCTAGAAAAATCATTAATCTCATTTGTTTTCATTATAGTAACACTTGTTATCAGCACTTTAGTTAAGGATGTGCCAACATTTATACCAGCAAGCATATATCAGCAAAATTCGTTCTAAAAAATGAAGCTCCTGATACTACAAACTCTGTTATTACCACGGTCTTTAGGAATTGCGACTAAGAATAGTACATGTTGTGAATGCTTGGTAGAATAAACAATTGCTAGCATAACGCTTGGCAGGATCTGTAATATAATACTAATTCCTAAATGAAGTACCAACATTATTACATATCTCGTATAATGTTTTATCCTTCAAAGGTAGATGTTTTTTCCTGACATATTTCTTCCATCATTATAAGGAATAAGTATGAGAAAATATGAATATTTGTCCATTTCTGTCCATCTTTTTAACAGCCCTGGGAATAAAATGTCCCTCCATGTGGAAGATCTCAAGCTCAGATGGGTGTAAACCAGGCCCACGTTGGCCAGTATCCTGCACTTTGAAAAGGGGCATCGATACTCAAGGCCCCAGGCATTGGAATGTCTAGCAGTGGTGATGTTAGGGTAGCTGATGTCTGTGGCCTTTGGTCCATGTGGTAAAATGCTGGTCTTTATGAAACTTAGATGAGACATTTGAACCAGTATTTCCAATATTTCAGTACACAATATTGGAACTTTTCCATATTTTAGTAAACCAATTATTTCAGAGGCATCTTCCTCACTAAATTAAAAAAAAAATGCCTTTCAGACAGTATAAGGAAACAAGTTCTTAAGGTTAAGTTTTGCTTTTTCAAAAATATATGTACTATAGCTGTGTCATTGATGCTATTTAAAGACAGTTCTTCCTTGCCCACTAGCAGTGAGCTAGCTCAAGGGAGAATCCAGAAAGCTCATCAACCTAAGGGTGGTGAAATAATTTCTAAATGGGAGGATTCAATGCCACATTGTTCATTGAATGCAAGATGAGGGCACATGACATAATTACAAGTATTTATTGAGGGCTTTGCCTGCGTCAAGCACTTTACAAATACCATCTTATATAATATTCACATTAATTTGGAAGAGTAAAATGATCTTCATTTTATAAATGAGAAGATTGAAGTTCAGAGATATTATGTGAAATGGCCAAGGTCACAGCCCTAACAAGTGGCGGAGTAAATACTCAAACCCAGCATAGAAGTAATTGAAGTCATAGTTAACTGGCACTATCCCGTCCCCTGGAACCTGTGGCCACAGCCATTTCGCCCCTGTGACGCATGTCAAAGAGAACCCCTATAAAAGTGTAATCCAAGTGTAAGTGCATTTTAAGAGAAAACCTAAGGAGAGAAGCTGGATTTGATCTGAGCTGCTGCTGGGGACTTCTAATGGTGGGCGGATGGAAGTGAACGTGGAAGAAAAGATTTCTAAGCCAAAAGCAGTGAAAGGAGATACAGTTATAAGAATCCATCTCATCCTGGCTGGTGCGGCTCAGTGAATTGAGCACCAGGCTTTGAACCAAAAGGTCAGGGGTTTGTTTCCCAGTCAGGGCACGTGCCTGGGTTGTGGGCTAGGTACCCAATAGGGGGCAAGTGGCAACCACACACTGATGTTTCTCTCCCTTTCTTTCTCCCTCCCTTCCCTCTCTCTAAAAATAAATAAATAAATAATTTTTTAAAAAAGAATCCAACTCACTTAGTAATACAAGGCAGTTTGCAGTATATATTTCAAGGGAGAGGTTGGTATACCATATATATGTTAGCAGAAACTATGCAATAATGGGTAGGGCTAAGAGTATTAGGACAAAATAAAGATAGTTGATAAATATTGACAAGCTCAAGACGCAGGCTTTGCACACCAGAGAATAAAAACTCCCAGCCATGATGGCAGAAAGCAATTTGCCCATCAAAGACTATAAGGGATCCAAACACAATCACTACAATGGAGCAGAAGATGCTGCTTAGTCAGATAATGAGAGAAGGGTATTTGTAATAGAACCAAATGTGAGAAATGACCATTGTCATTCTTAGCTAGGACCTCAACCAACCCAGTCTGATGAGAAGCAACTAGGAGTTAGTGGGGCAAAGGCACATAATTGACTCATAACACCATTTAAAGTTCATGTACATGTGTATAAGTCATTTAAAAAAATTTTTACATCATTTACTGTATACTACTTAACTAAATTTTAGTCTTCACTAAACCACTATAAAATCCCTGAAGTTAAATATTACTCTAAGTAAGAGCTAAACAAAGATACTGAATCAAATAACCCCAAGTGACCATTGAATCATCATCCTGATACCCAGATAGGGGTAGACCACAGGTAATAACATCAGGCTCCAACAATTCTAATTTTTAAATAATCCTGCAAGTGAGTATCGACATACCTCTTTGTACAGAAAAGAAAAAGAAACAAAGAGGCTCACAAGGTCTTCCAGCTGCTGCATACAAAGCCAAGATTCAGCCCCAAGACCTTTAGCCTTCAAAGTCCATGCCACTGTCCCTGTGGCAACTTGCCTGCACCCCAAGGTTAAGAATCAGCTCCCAGGACAGGGACATGAGCATCACTCACAGTGCTTAAACCACCTCTTCCTGAAGGCACAAGCCTGAAACCTTATCCAACGATGTTTCAATGTCCCACCATTTCCCTAAGATCCAGAATCAACAAAAGAGTGAGATGGCTGCCGACAGCATGGCCAGTGAACCTTAGAATAAGGCCATAATGGTAAAACGGGTGATTGGTTCAGCGATTCTTTTTCTTGCAGAATAATCAAACTAACAAGATGTCTGCCATCTAACAAAACGTCCATCATTTCTCATCAGTTCTGGGATCAACGATTTTTCATATTTTGCATCTATAAAATCAAAACGCATCTCACAATAGCTGTCAGTTGGGTGGAATTTCAAAGTAGTTTCTCATTACTTGTGCGTGTTTGAACTCAAATGTTACTCCTACTGACCTGACAGGACAATCATAACCCCAGAATGTTTCAGTCAACAAGCCACTTAAGGTCCATTTGAGGAAGGAACATGAATCCTGGTTATCATCGGAAAATATTCTGTTGACACCTTCTGGTACAATTCAGAAAGTACAGGCACCACAACTTGCAAATAGAGATCCACTGCCTCAAAGAAAATCCCAGACACAATACTGGAACACTTTTAAGAAATGCTACATCATCTTTAGCACCTTCTAATATTTTTAAACTGTGTCTATATGTTTACTTAGATACAAAAATTAGTTAACATGAGAGATAATAAAGAAAGAGAAAGGGATTAAGATGTTAAATTGCCAGTTATAAAAACAGCCATGGGGTTGAAAAGTGCAACACAGGGAATACAGTCAATTTTGTGATAACTATGTATGGTGTCAGATGCTAGGCTCATAGAAGCAATCACTTCGTTAGTTACACAAATGTCTAATCATATCGCTGTACACCTGAAACTAACAGAACAATGCATGTCAGCTGTAATTCAAAGTTAATTAACATAAAATAAAAAGATAATAGAAAAGCAAAAATACTAATAATACATTAAGTGGTTTACCTAGAAAGGGCTCAGGTGCCACAAATGTGCTGTGGCACAACAGTTGAAAAACAAGTGGAGTTGTTTCATATCTATTCACAGTAATCCAAAATGTTTCCTCCGGGTTCAGATGGAGAGTTTCACACGATCACTCCAGCTAACAAACTAGTGTGCCTGCAATGATCACCTGAAAAACATGTTTGCCACCTCATCAACACCGAGACTGGCATGTGATACATTAAATATTAACGATTCTTTGTACTTCTGAGCAACTATCTATCGGCCTGCACATTAACATGAGACTAATGGTAAAATCTTATTTTGAACATAATACTATGCATGGAATTGTTTATAAGGATTATAGGCACTTTTATGCTTGATTGGCATGAACTTTTGATAGAATCTACTCATTCTCTCTGAAATCTGTACTTAGTCATGCATACTCCATTTTTTTCTCAATAACTAGGTAAGTGAACTCAGTAAGTAGTGTATGTGTCTGAAGAACAAGATTTCTAATTGACTTTACAATGAAGGATATGAACTAATAAGTAAATAGGCTGTGAAAACAGTCCATTTAAATGACTAAAAACGTCTAGCATAGAGCATGCGATACCAGGTACATGGATGTGTTTATACACATAAAAAATAAATCAGTGCTATGTCATCAGTGCCCTGGATGGCCCAGCAGGTGAAAATGTGTGGGAAAATCAGAGTCACCACCAGCACCGAGCCAATGATGATTCTGGAGAACTGGAGTCTGGATGTGAGCAACTTTAGAGATGCTTTACCCACTTTAACTTTCTTTTTCTTTTGATACAAACACAAGAAACATGTGTGAATTTTAAAAAATATATTAAATTTAAAGAAACTCTCCAAATGTATAAAATAAATTTATAACTGATAAATACCCTATCAGTTCTATGTATATGTCTGCTGTAAGTTAGTGGCAGCTTTCAATTGGCATGGTCTCATTCTTTTTAATTTGTGAGTTTTTCATGTTTTAAAATATGTATTTGTCTTATTTTCATTTTTGTGTCACTATATTTCTTCAAGCATAATTTCAGAAATGTTTACATTCCTAAAAAGAGACATTAGCCTCATTTTTGGAAGATTTTTAGTGATGGGTTTAGAGACAATATTTTACTGAAGCCTGAATAGGATAACCAAGCATGCAGGGGTCATGCCTCACTTCATGTAATAGAGCACTAGAAGATGCTACATAGAGTGTCAAGAAAATCTCTGCTTTCTAAAAAGCTTACTTTCAATCTATGTCCACAAGATGATGTATGTATTGTCTGTTGTGGATTTGCCTCATTACACGACCCATAGTAATGGAAAGAATTGCTACAGATATATAATGGATATAAGGATATAGGATTTCTGCTCAAATACTATAGACTAATTCCTTTTAGGAGATTGGGGGGCATAATTTCCAATTCCAAAATTTGAAATAAGATAAAAAGTTTGAGAGTGAAGGAAGAGAAGTCTACAGAGACAAAGGAAAATTAGATGTCTCAATTTAGATGTAATGGGGACAAAATTAATGCATAGATGTTCCCACACCTGTCTTGGCTCCTTCTATCCCACGCACTACAAACATTTTATCTTTGCCACTCGGCTTCATCTCCCCATTCCCCTCCCTGCCCAGGAGTTGTTGTTTTTTTTTTCACTAAACTATTCTAGATTTCTACAAAACATAATAAGTTAAGTAATAGGAGAAATACAAAGATTCAGACAGGTGGGAAAAGGGAAAAGGAAAGAAGGGAGAAGAATTTCACCAAACTGGGCCAAGAAGTAAGACCATCTTCAAAGTAGCCATGAGGTGAGAGAATCTGGAAGATGGGAAGAAAGATATTTTATTAAACTAGCTGGATTTAAAAATTGAAGTCAACATGAAAAATCAAAACATTCCACAGAGGATGCAGTAAGTCCCACAACTGTCTTGATTTGTATCCAGCCGTCTCTTTTTCCGTTGCTGTTTCCATAGCATTTCATTTGACCTACCTGAGAAGGATGGAGAGAAAACAAGAGGAAAGGAGCGCCCAGGACAGAGTGTAACATCTACTCCACTAACCCCGCAGAGTATGTGTGACACACCACAGCTTGGGGTAAAAGAAATAGCCTACTTCCCTCTTCTGTTCTTCGAGTTGCTACCTAAAAGTCACAACAATTATCAAGTAGAAAGCTTTTTTAAAAAGAAAATCTTAACAAAGATAAAAGAATAACTAAGTCAAGCAATCCTGGCTTGGCTGGTGGCTAGACAGGGTATGGGGCTAGCACAGTGGGTGGAAGGATGGTAGTTGTAAAAATGGGAAAAGGGGAGATTAACTATGAATGTTACTTTCTAAGCCATAACATAATTTAAAATGGGGAGGATGAGATAGAACCTGGATTTGACTAAATAATTAGATCTATTTATTATTTAGAAGAGAAATATGTAGAGTAGTTTCCGCAGGAACATATAGGATACAACATGTGTGCAGATATCAAAAAATTCTAATCTCAGTTCCCTACATATGATGACTTGGCTGCAAGCCCAATGGATACTGGTATTTGGTGTTCATTGAGACAATTTATTGTTCACTTTGAGAATCAGATGTACATTGGAAAATCCCAGATTGCATATCAAATGAAGAGTGATTACCCAATAAAAACTTATAGTTCTAATTTCACTTTAAGAAGTTGACATGCCATAATCTAGGAAGAAGAAGAAAAATATTCACAACATTAAAAATATAAACTGAATGGTTTAGAGATTAATTTTCAGCTCTCACCAAAACTCTTGGGAATACTAGAGAATGACTTGGAGGTATGCCCAATTGCCAGGTTACGTACTTTGCTGCATTTCAGCTCACGTCCCCAGAGGTCTTAGTTGACATTATAGGATACACAGAACAAAAATTGGACACTCAGCTTTTCACCTTTCTCAAGAGGATAAAGATAGAAATTGATGTTTGCAAACAAACTTTTATGTCTGTATGTGTATATGTGTGTGTGTGTTCTGTGTGTGTGTGGCCTGTCCAGAAAATATCAAGTCATGTAATATGAAAAATAGACATTTATTGAAGCAGATACAAGAAATATTGGACAATGGGACAATGATACCTCTGTCCCTTCAAAGTAGGCAACTTGGGACCTCACACACTTCTAACAACTGCAGCACAATGTTCTTTCTGCTCTGGTAGCAGAAACCACGGAACACATTTTGCCACAACACGTTTCATGCCAAGATCCTGCTTCAAAATCTCGGACAGAGTAGTTTGGAATCTTCAGATCAGCTTCTAGTTCTACACTGTCAGTTGCTGGTCTTAACTGATTGCAGCCCATACACATTCAATGTTCTCAGGTGTTCTGCTTGTTGCAGGCCTTCCAGAATGTGGATCACTTTCAACAGACTCTCGACCATCTTTGAAGCTTTGGGGCCACACTTTTATTTGCACTGCACTCATTGCATCGTCCCCCAAGGCTTTCTGAATCATCTGAATAATTTCTGCAGAGGAATGTTCGAGCTTAACACAAAATTTGATGTAGATTCATTTCTCTACTCAGTCATTTTGAATGTGAGAGACAAGTACACACACTCACTCAACAGAATCCACCACCCCCACTGACTAGCACAGTGAAGGCATCATTGTTCACGCATGTGCATTCCAGTCCACTCTCCTTGGCTGCCAGGTTACACCAATGTCACGCAAACCATTATTGTTATGTCAACAGTGGTTGGACTTTTTCTGGACAGACTATGTATACACACACGTGTGTGTGTACATATACATATACCTATGTATATATACATATATGTATTTTTTACATGAAGATAAGTTGTATCTATCCCTTTTGAACCCTAATCACCAAAATGTAGTGAACCAACATGTTGTAGACTAACAAATTTCAGGCTTTAACACCCCACACTGATTTTAGCACTTACTGAAATTCAACCATAATTTCAGAGCAGTCTTAATTTTATAACAATGCAGTTGCTATTTTCCTTTGGCTCTGGCCTTGATGATAAAATGCAAACAATCAATGCATTGTTTCATATCACTCACTTTCAAAATTATATTTCAGTTACAGTAATAGAAAAGCTTCTTTTTATTACTGGCATCTACTCCCATTTTCAAAAGCAAATGTATAAAGAACATGCTTCAAAAATGAAATGATGACACAAGCTACAATAAATAAGCCCCTTCTAGGATGTAAGTAATAATTGCACTGCAAGTTATATAAGCTCAGAGTCAGTGCCTTGGCAAAGGCCTCCATTCATCAGCTAAGCAAGTAACTCCATGCGCTGCAAATGGCAGAATGAGACCAACTTCGACTGATTTAAAAGTGATTTTTTTTTGTTCTACTGAATGACTAAGACAAAGGACCTGCAGAGACAATGGTTCATCTTTTCTACCCAAGTGCCAATTTTTTTTATTACTTTTGTTTTGTTTCTATTACAGACATTGTTGCCTCATTCACCATCTGCTAATGTTAAACAAGAACATTTAGCTCTGGACTACTCATGATGAATGGCCCAGAGAAAGGAATCTAATAGTTACTATCTCTCTTACATGCTGCTTTCGAGTGTCATGGAGGGGGAAAGTTTGGGCTTGGGAGTCAGCAGGGAATGTATCTTTATTCATCTTCGTACATTCCTTTAAGTCTAGCATGGGACCCTAGGATGTCAGGGGCACTAAAAAGAAATAGAATCAAATTAAACTGGCCTCTCAACCCGCTGGGGAGATGGGCAAAGTGTGATGGGAGCAGCATGGAGCCTGCGTGTCTCCATCCCAACTCTGCTGTGTACAAGCTGAATCGACTAAGGCCAAACTGTGCAACCTTACTGAGACTCCGTTCGCCCTTCACCTGACAGTAATGAGCAATGTCCATCTTTCAGGGCTGAAATAGGAATTAAAGAACACAGCGTATGCAAGCAGCCAGTTACCAAAACAGGGAGGATGGACCAGACTATCTCTTCACAGATTTAGGCAAGAAAAAGAGTGGTTTCAAAGTAATGGCACTTTCCCCTTTCCCCATCTTTTATATAGACAGAAAGATTTCTACTGCTGCCTTCAAGGACGCAGGCACGTGGAAGAACACAGGAGAACACACGCCCCCGCCCCCATCTCGAAGGCAGCCTGAAACCAGAAGGAAATGAAAAGCGGTCAGGGACAAGGCTGACCTGTCTATTTCTCTTGTCACCAAACACAGGCTTCTCTGTATCTTTGTTGACAGGTGTTTTGTTGTTGTTCTCTTCACCCTCTTCCATCTCTGCTTCACCTGTGAAAATCACTTGATCCACTGCCTCCCCCCACAGCTCTACAGATCACTGCTGAACCAGTTGTCATTGCAGCTGTACGGGACTCCCCAGAACGCCACGGCTCAGGGCGAGAGTCCCAGTTCTGTAGTGCTCAAGTTCAGTACCAGTGCCCGGGTGTGCCGGCACACCAGGCACACAACGGGCTCAGACAAAAGCTTGGAGGATTTATTTTACTTGAGGATTTGGACCACAGAGCGGTACTTCATGCTAAAACAAATACAAATTATAGAGTAGCATGTAATGTTCTCATGACTTTTTCAGACAAAATAGTGGATAGTAAAGAAAACTCAAGCAAACTGGGACTGGGCAGGACTTAGGCTGAGTCCTAAATACTGCCACTTCCCAACTCCTGAGCGTACTTTCCCTGGACATTCAGAATAATTTGCAGACAGTGAGTGGGAAGTATTACCTATTCCAGCTGTCCCCAACCTTTTGGCACCAATGACCAGTATTGTGAACCCTGACCTTTTTGGCACCAGGGACCAGTTTCATGAAAGACAATTCTTCCACAGACCGAGGTTGAGGGGAATGGTTTGGGGGTGATTCAAGGGCATTGCATTCAAGCTTACCTCCTGCTGTGTGGTCTGGTTCCTTACAGGCCCAGACTAGTACTGGTGCATGGCCTAGAGGTTGGGGACACTTAGCCTCATGGATTTCCTTAGATATGGCTTTAAATGTTTCATTAAAAACCGGATGTTTTGTAAAAAGCTGTACCCCCAAAGGTAGAATTCCATTCTACCAAATAATACAAAAATGTCTAATCTAACATTTTGCCATCTAGCTGTTATTTTCAGGTACTAATTTATAACATATATTAACAGTGTTACTTTTAAAGCAACTAGAAAATTCATCAGGTGAAAAATTATATGTAGCCACAAATAGAGTTGGTTAAAAAATGTTAAATGAAAATCTTCTCTTTTGGCCCAATTCATGCATTGGTACAATAATAAATATTTTAATAAAATAACTTATATCAAACAGATATGCTACAGCAAACATTACTGAAAAGCTACTCTGGGTGATTCATTTGTTGTCATACAATAATGGTTTTCTTTCAAGAAACTCACAATCCAAGTAAACACTGTCCACTAGAACTATAATGTAAGCCTCACACAACTAACTTTTAAATGTCCCAGTAGTAATACTTAATAAAAGGAAAAAAGGTAGGTGAAATTATTTTTAATAATTTAATATTAAATAATATATTATGTAATCCAATACTTCCAAAATATATTTCAACTTATAATTAAGGTAGAAATACTAATATACAGGGTCCAGCAGAAATAAGGCTTATTTGAGTGTGGTTGGTAGGGAATGTGAATGTCTCACACAAGATGGACAGCAATCTGGACATGTCACCTAAAATGTCATATGGTGTGCTTGAGTGTGATACTGCTATGTACAGAATCACATGCTTATGTTTTTGCAGTAAAAAAGGGGGTGTTATTTGTGCCAGACCCTGTATATTTAAATAATGTTTTTAAAATATAAAAATATCTTACATTTACTCTTCACATGGAGACTTAGAAATTGGTATTTTCTCCTTGCAGTCCATCTCACCAGCCACATTGCCCATGATCAACAACCACGTGCAACGAGCGGCTACTGTATCAGGCAGCACAGACCTGGCTCTTTCATAAATATTTAGTAAGCACATAATTACAAAATTGCAGGCACTGGTTCCTGCTAATACAATGGTGAATAAAATATTATCCCTGGCCTCAGAGAACACAGTCTAATGAAAATGACAAAGAACGAGTGAAAGATGCCCGTCAGTGGTGAGTTTTACTATGAAAACATCTGACACGGCACTGACCCAGGGACTACGGAGCGGGAATGGCGGGGGAGAGCAGGGGAAAGAGGGAGTACCGGTTCTGTTTTAGAGGGGCTGTTGGAGAAAGGTGTCCCTGTAATGATGGCATCTAAGCAGGGAACTTGTGTTAGTTTTTTATGCTGCTGTGAGAAATAACCACAAATGCAGTGGCATAAAACAGCTCATTATTATCCTACAAACTTATCTGGAGATCAGAAGTCTAAAATGAGTCTTGTGCAATTAAAATCAAGACGACTGCCGAGCTGTGTTCCTTTGGAGGCTCTGGAAAAAATCCAGTCCTCGCCTTTGCCAACTTCTTGAGGCTGCCCACATACTTAGCTATGGCTCCTTTTATCTTCAAAGCCAATGATCATAACACCTCGGCTTCCTGCCTCACCTGGCCTTCTCCGACTCTGACCCACCTGCCTCCCCTGTCACTTGTTATTATACTTGTGATTCCCAGGGACCACCCGTTAACCCAGGATAATTGCACATCTCAAGATCCTTAATCAAACCTGTGAAGTTCCTCTTACCACTTAACACGACAAAGTCACAGTTTCTGGGGATTAGGGTTTGGACATCTCGGGGAGCCTGTCATCTGTTTATCCCAGACCTGGAGGATAACAAATGGAAAAATTGTGTTCAGTCTAAGTGTCTACAGTAACAAAGAGCTTGGCAACTTCAAGTAACTGAAGGAAGAAAAGTGTTGCAGAAATAAAGAATCTAAGAGGAAGAATGGTATAAAATGAGACTAGCATCCAGGCAAGGACCAAATCACACAACACTTCTTGGGCCATAGTAAGGAACATGGGTTTATCTGTTACAGTCGGGAGCCCCAGGAGACTTGTAAGCAGTAGAACCAAATAATCCAGTTTATGTAACAACTGAATCAGTCTGGTTGTTGGAGGAGAATGGACCACGTGTGGAAGGAGGAAGACCAATGAGTAATGACACCAGTGACACCCACCTGATTCAGACAGTGACAATAGATATGGACTGAAGTATGTCCATTGATGCAGTGCTGGTCAGGGGGATGACATATTTATTGAAAGTTATCAAACTGTGCACTCAAATGACACATTTGATTGCATGTAAGTTATTAAATATCATAAAATTCTGAAGTTAACCCTTCCATTTTACAAAAAGGAGAAATGGTCACTCTAGCTCTGTGTGTCTGAAAACCAACTTGCCTTCAGAGCCTTACTTCCCACGTGAGATTGTACAAAACTTAGGGACACTACTCATCTCATTCCATCCACCTATCTGTCCTGCCCTTCCTGAGAGCTCAGTGGTACACCCACACAGTCAGCCAACTGACCTCAGGATGAAAACTCTACTAGACCCAACTTCATTCATTCATTCATTCATTCATTCATTTTTAAAGAGGAGCTACTGAGTATCTACAATGAATGGGATACTGTGCAGGCACTAGAAAGCCAATGGTCAGCAAAAGCAGACAAAATTGCTATGCTAACCAATACAGTGTACAGTCTAGAGGGGAAGATAGACTCTGATCAAACACTCCCATATATACATATACAATTATGTTAGTTATCAGTGTTATGAATACTGTCCTTTGAGAATTTTTGAGAAAAATTCTGAGAAGAGAAAATACCTGGGAGGCAAAAATGGTGAAGTAGAAATATCACCCTGCTTCAGGCAGGTAAGAGACTCTGATCTTTGTCTCAGCTCTGCCATTGACCTTGAACAGACACTTAAGCATCCTCAGGCTTTGCTTTTCTCCCTTGTAAAATGAGAGGGCTGGATCAAATGGTCCCTTCAGGATCCCACAGCTTCTGAAGTTACTGAGGTACCAGGAAATCAAACAGAGCTCTCCTGTGTTTCTAAAAAAGTAGAAATACAGGCAAGAAATAACCCTGAACAATAAGTAATGCAGGCTCTTGACACAAAGATTACATAAATAAGTAAATTCACACAAACAAAAGAGAAATTCTGCAACCCTATACAAAGCATCAGCATTTCTATTAAGATGACCTCAGGTTTCACTGAAATGTGATTGTAGAAGATACGCAAAAACACTCACAGACACAGACAACAATATGGTGGTTACCAAACAGAAAGGGAAGCAGGAGAAGGAGGAAGAGGGTACGGGGATCAAATGTATCTTGACTGAAGGAAACTTGACTTCCGGTGGTAAACACACACAATGCAATATACGGATGCTCTAATATAGAACTTGAAACTTACATGATCTTATTAACCAATGTCACCCCAATAAATTTAATAGAATTCTAAAAAGAAACATTTAAAATGCACAAAAATGAAAGACAAACATCTACTCTCCCCAACATTCCAGATTCTCTCAAAATTTGCATTTACTAAAATCCACCTAATTCCTTTTCTTCCACCCTCTGCCTTATTAATTGTACAAATAAAGGGCTGACTAAACACTCATTTCAAGTATACAAATTTTTTAAAAAATGAATAATATTATAAGCTTTTTTGTGTTCCACAGTAATAGAATCCGTTGTTTCCTCTGTCTCGTTGGAGTGGGCAGGTTTCGACCTATACTGGAAAACCACTCAAGTGTGCAAGCTCATCTGTGAAAGAGAGCACTTGGGGAGGGCAGGTAAGTGCCATCATTTCTCCCCCATTGAATATTATATGATTCTCCATGGGAACAATCACAATAAGGTCTGCAGCATTATCATTTCACACGAAGGGTGTGCCCTAATCAGCTGTCCGAGAGCCAGGAAATAGGACGTACCTAAACACCTCCATGGTAAAGAAAAGACTTTGCATCGCGAGTGATGTAGTTTTCTAATCATGGCAAAATTTTAAGAAAGAACTTAGAGGCCTCACAGTCTGTTTCCTTATCGAAGGACAGGACCTAGAAAAATACTGTCAGTGGGCATCTTGACATAGCTTTTCTGTTATTCACGCAAAAAATAAATACACAAATATAAATGGCTGGAAGCATGATCACTGCAGAACCTACGATCCAACCAGGTTTTCAGCAAGTTACTTCAGACCTGTTACATGACAGCAAAAGAAACTTGATTTTCCTTAGGTAATTATATTTCTCATTTGGAACCATATGTGGCTCTTTTTTTTTAATGTTCATCCAAAAATAAGGTCTTTCTAAAACATATAATGGGTACTGGATTCCAAGTGAGTCTCTATTTTCCACATACTTTACAGCTGTCAAGATGTAAGACCAGTTTGACAAAGGTTTCCTTCATTTTTATCTACTATTTCCACAATAAAGGCAACAAGAAATTGAGTCAATAAATTAAGTGACTAGATAAATTAAACACCCAATTCTTATATTTCTAGTAGAATGCAACAAGTAACCTCCTAGGCCAGGCAATCTTATCGACTTTTCCTGACTCTTGTTTATTCCAGAGCATCACAGAAAGCAAATGACAAGCCAGGCAGTTGTACTCTTCTGCTATTGACAAATAAAGAGCATATTTTATAGGAAAGAATGTGTTAACAAAAATTAACACATTTGTCAATGTGGCAAAATATTTACAGATGATGATATTTTAATATCACTCAGGAGGGAGATTTGAGTTTCTCTCTATTTTCTGAATTCTTTTCTTTCCTTCTCAGGGGCCACTGAGCTATCCAGGAACTGAAGGCAGCCCTCTGTGTGGTGTGAAGTCCCAACACAGGCACTCACCTAATTCTGAGAACCGCCCGGAGCCACCAGTGGTCCCACTGGCTGTGAGTCTGCTCTTTTACCATCAGCCCAAACATTGAGCTACTTAAGTACAGTTAGAGCTGGTCAATTCTCCTGACTGTCCCCTACTGTACAAAAACTCTGTCCTCCCAACAGGGGTTAACATGTATTCCTTCTCAGTGTGTTTTTTAAAATTATGTGTTCTCATTTTTATGTGACTTGGCAATAACTAGTATAACTCTGTTAGAGGCCAACTAAAATGTCAAATGTTATAAATCAAAAATGTATCCTGTTCCCTTTTAAGAGATATCACTTTCTAAGCAAAAATGTCTTCAGATTATCATAAAACATCGAGGAAGATACTTCTACATAAATCTTTGACCACATCCGTAATTTTTCTTCCAGCTAGAACTTTGGAAAATAATCCTGTCAAACTGAGAGGTAATAAAAATGTTCTCCTATAATTTGAATTTTCTTTTTTATTAGAGGTTAAGTGTTTTTGCCTATGTTTGTTGTCATTTGTATTTCTTCTACAAAAAACTGTATCTATGTCCTCTGTTTATTTTTCTAAGTCTTAAGTTTTCAATTGCATTTTACACATGCAATTGATTGTAGAGTTTGAGGGAAAGGCAATTTAAAATGTAACATACATCATTTATTTATTTCTGTTAAGCTGCCTCTTAAAGTTATTTTTAAAATATCCCTAACTTTCATTAAAATGCCATTTCGAGAACCAGACGTGCCGTCTAAACACCCAAAGGTAGTGTTAGACTGCCACCTAGTATTTCAGTGTGGAGCTGCCCAAAACATTCACGGAAGGCTTTTCCCTATTCATAACATGCAGAATACAGTCGACATAAAAATGTCACCTTATGTCCTGAATCCAGAAAGGCTAAAGACTAATGTCAATGAATGCAAAAACCAAGGCTCCCATCCACTCAGAAACAAGACAGGCTACTTATACCCTCTATACTTAACACACTTCACTATTTATCTTTGCTACAATGGCAAGATCCCCACTATAAAAGTCAAGAAAGTGTGGGTTCTTATTCATAGGGTGCAGGTAACAGATTTCATTTCCTCTCACAAATTGCTGAGTCTCTTCAGGACTCCACTTTTCCGTAACACAAGCAAAGACAAAGGACAGCTCCCTCCCTTCCACTCCCCTCTGGTGCCCCTTCAGATTGGCAGTGCGTCCTGGGGAGAACTGTGGGTTTCTGGGGCTGTAGGAGCCGTGTGAGGTCAGATGCAGCACGGGTCCAGGCTTGGCTTCTTCTGGCTCACCTGTGTCTCTCCCACAGAGATGGAAGGCGCGTCTCAGGGAGAGTTGGACCACGTGGCTGTGGTCTAATGAAGAGCTGTTGGGGGAAGGAAGGAGAAATAAAGACTTCACAATGTGCCACAGTCTACAATGACTGTGACGATAGCCTTGTCACCACACAGTGTCCAGTGATCGTATTGGACAGGGACTACTTACCCCTGACAGTTCCCCAGTCTTCCTAAATCTCTCTCCACCCGCTTCCCACCTTCTTTATGTGCTCCTCTTCTTTCTTCCATAAACTGCAACCTACTCTCCAAAATCTTAAAAATCTTCTCTGTTCTCTTCATACTTTTGCCGTGAAATAAATCATTTATTTACACATCTTAAACTCTTATGGTCTGATTAAACAATCTTTTAACAGCTACACAGAACCCTCACTTGAGTGCCAGTCATGTATGTTCAGCTGCCTGCTGGAGTCTTTCACGTCCCACTACCCCCAAAACCAACTCCCTCTGCACAATGGATGATCAAACACTCCCAAATCCTAAACTAAAAAGGTTTTCTGTTCAGTTGTCTCTCCTGCTCACGTCTTCCTTCCCATCCACAAGGGGCTCATCAGGCAGGTTTGGGTCACTGTAATCCTATGTCTTTTGTTCTTTTAACCCAGATTGCTCCAGCAGAAGCCCACTTTTCTCCACTATACAGTGACAGTGTTATTTTCTATGCGTGCCTTGCCACGACAGTTGCAAGCCTACTCAAACCCATCCTGTATGTGCCTGCCACATTAGACTTCTTCAATCTTGGTCTTGCTGCAAAGTCCTGACTCCTAATCTTGGCATTCTAGGTCCTCCTCAGTATGGTCCGAATCTTCCTCCTAACCTTCTCTTTCATCCTTCCTCCCCACCCCACTTTACCAGGATTCCTGTGCTGCAACCAGTCTCATTTCGCCAAGAGTCTTAGTTCACACAACCTGCCTTGCCACATAAAGTATGGTCCTTGGACCTGTAGCATTGGTAATACCTGGGACCTTTTAGAAAATGCAGACTCTCGGGTCCAGCCCAGACTTTCCAAATCACAATAAAAAATGTAATAAGAGCCCTAAGAGATTCTTAAGCACATTAAAATCTTGAGAAACACAAATTCTCAGTTATTTGTCTTTATCACTTCACCTATTTACTTCATTAATGGCACACTCACAATCCAAAAATATCTTGTTTATTTGTTTTGTGGCCTACCACATTACCCTTTGAAGGGAAGCTTCATGAAAGCCAAGACTGCATCCTATTTACTGCCATATTCTTCTGAGGCAGTCAATAAAAATTATTGAATGAATAGATTCTGAGCTCATTCCGTTATTCTCACTTTTATTTCTGTCCCATCTCCAATCTAGTTTACCTTCTCTCCTCCTTTCCAGATCTCCTTCATCCATAGAATCCTAACTTCTCCACAAATACCTTTTTCACACGTTCCAGTCACACTGCCCCTCTGGTCTCCTAGTTACTACAGGACCAATTTAAACACCCAATTACACAGTCACTTCAAATGTTTTTCGTGCATGTCATCTTCAACCAGAATGTAAACTTGAGGAGGACAGAGTGGGGGTTTTATACCTTTTGGGTATTTCCCTGAGTTTGGTGGGTGAGTGCATTCAGTCCACGAGAAACAAAAGACCCACCAAAAGGGGTACAGAGAAAGCCTGTAAAAGGTAAAACTCAGAAAATGGTTTGGGCAAATCTCTTTACAGGAAGACTCTTCAGTGAATGGACTTTGGGTGGGTGCTACAGCGAGTTAGCATATGCTTTTCCTAATATAATTGGGTAAATGCATGTCATTTAATTCTTATAATGTAATCATCTCACTTCCCAGTTATGCTTTACATTTTAATGCTATTATATAGTCTCATTGAGATTCCTTTAAAATAATTTCTTATCATAGAATAAAATTTACATCTGAAGCTGGGTTTGGAAATTCCATATTATATTCCTGCTATAGTAAGCTTCAGTTGGAATTAACTTAACTAGGACTCATGAGCTCCCAACTTCCACTTTGGTTTGTCAACAAGATCCTGTTTTTGAATTTGAAAGTAGGGCGAACCTCGGCGATGGAGGGGTAAGAAGTATTATTTTGGAAGTTCTGATATTATTACCACGTCAGTGAGGTTTGGAAGACCTGACGTGTGTTGTAGTTTTTGCACATTCTTAGGCTGTATGCAGCCCACGTCCCAAACCAGCAAAAAGGGTTGATTGATCAGTACACCCACCTCGATAAAATGCCTGAAAATACCCTAAAGAATTACACAAATAGTTCATATCACAATATAAGCTGGAAAAATTTTCAAGCTGTAGGTTAAACTAGTTTCACACCAATTATCTAACTTTATTATAGGTTTCTATCTTTTTTCTGCCTTCAAGGTGGCATTTAGCATAAAATATTCACATCCTTTCATGACACTAAATAGAAAATACCTTTGTATTAATAAGAAAATTGTCATGCATATTCAATAAAAAATGTTGCTAGAAATGAAGTGTAGGGTAAGCCCACATTCTCTGCCCACCCACAGGTCACAGAGACCCAAAAACCAAGCAAACACTGGGGACATGGATTGAGCCATGTGACCTTGGTTTCCAATGGGTTTGATCTATATTTTTAAAAAATGTAGTGTTTCCTTTACTAATCACTTACATGGAAAAGAGAGAATTAAATTGTTTTTTCTTCTGGACCCAGAACTTAAGTGAAATTCAGCAAGGAAAATAAAGCCAGCCCTTCAAAGACTAGAAAAATTCTCCTTCTAAGCCTCTGCACTGAAATTTAAATTTTGTCAAGGTCTGATAAATTGCTTGTTTTAACTACAAGAGACACTGCAATTATAAACTGGTCAGGCTGGTTCAGGTTCCTTCAAGTCTGGGTTGAAAGTGGTGCTTTCCTAGTTGGTTATCATCCATTTATTCAGTTGTACTGCTCATTAAAAATCTTGGAAGCTTGTTAAATAATACAGTTGGACTTTTTCCTGAGCAGTAGGAGTTGACTCTCTACTAGGCTTAGGACAACATTTTCTCTGGCCTCCTGTGTGGCTGAGAGAGACCTTTTCCTGATTCATTACCTCACCCAAGGGGCCCCTGCCTGCACTTGTGGTCTAAACAGTGACCTGGTGTATCTGCTTCAGGTAGGCCCACTTGTCTTGATGTTATACATACTTGATATGTATTTTTCCCCCAGCAATGCCAGTTTTTAAGCTAGTGGGGTACTTGGGACAAAGGTCTAAACGTTAGACTTTTATTTGCATATTTCCTATTAGAAATAGAAATATTGCAGAACTGCCTGATAATATGGAGAATAATTAGAGAACATTTGAAGGTGAGCACAGAAGGAAAAGTTGTTCAACTAAAGAAAAAGAAAGGTCAATTTTTGGTGTTTCTAAAAAGCAAGAAACTGCAGCTTCATTTGCTTCTGTAACACAAGGCTCATTGTGTAAATGGGCATTTTTTGTTGGTGTTGTGTTGATGAGTAAGCTAAACTGCTACTCTTCTAGGTAAAGGGCTTGAGAAGGAGTAATAAGGCTTGCAAAGGTCATCTGAGTTTATATTTTAATCTATAATCCTAGAAGAATGTGGATAATCTGAGCTTTGTATGCTCTTTTGTCAAAGGGTATATGTAGTCAAAATAAATAATTACCATTTACAAAAATTATTTTTAAACTGAATATATTTTAATAAATAATAAGCTACAAAACTCTTAACTCCTCATAACACTCCTTTCGGGTGGAGCAAAATTAAAACTGATTAAAAATAAAAAACTTCAAAACACGGAGACCCAAGATTATAAATTATGGTAGGAGAAATGAATAACAGGTATAACTTTCCTTATCTTCAAACTCAGGTTTCGGTGAGTTCAGTGAAAACCACTTTGAAGAGTGTTACCCGCGCCACTAGGAGAGTCTAAAGTGCTGCCTTTACAAGAGTGCCACTTGATCTATGCTCATTGAAAACCCATCTACTTTTGAGATGAAGTTACTTCTGCAGATCTGATCAGCATGAGAAATGAGGAGAGTCCTCTCTGTTTTCTGCCTGAGACTTGGAACTGCCACCTAAGAATAATCTCAGAGAGGAAAGAAATGGAAAGGGAGAAAAATACTAGATATCTGAGTTAACCAGCAGTATCTCCTCTGAAATTTTTGCCTGGAGGACTCTATTTCCCAGGACAGACATGCTTAAAAATTATGGAGGTATTACCAAGATAAGCAAGTTAGGAAATCTAGCTCAGTGTCATTATATATATATGTTATCTCTTTTTCAGAAATTAAAGACTTACACAAACAGCCCTGGCTGGTGTAGCTCAGTGGATTGAGCATGGGTCTGTGAACCAAAAGATCGTGCTTTGATTCCCCATCAGTGCACATGCCTGGGTTGCAGGCTGGTTCCCAGCATGGGATGCACCAGAAGCAACCATACACTGATATTTCTCTCCTTCTCTCCTTTCCTTCCCTTCTAAAGATAAATAAATAAACATTTTTATAAGTTTAAAAAAAGACACACAAATATATGAAAGGAAAAGAGACACAAGAGACAACAACTGTTTGCCTGAAAACACAAAATTTTAGCTGACATTTTTAAATGGATTTGATTTGCTAAACTTACAAAGCCTAACAGTAAGTCTCAGCTCAAACAGGAAGCCTGGCTCTTATTGAGACAACTTACTGTGCCAGCCAGGTGCCACAATGCAGATGACATCCATACCTGTATTAGCAATGATGGAGGGACAGAGACAGAAACAGAGGCCCAAGGGATGTCATTAGTCAAGGTGGGTCACTATTAGCACGTGAATGATAACTGTGAGCTGGCCAAGGCAGCACCAAAGCAATGAACAGAGAACAGTGACAAGGGCCTGGATTCAGAAAATCAAGATTAATAGCCAACAGAAAAAAAAGATGAAAATAGATGTGTGTTCTATATATAAAAGATGCCATTAGTTCCCCAACCACACCTTAGTTAGGGTCTGCAGGTGACTATGAGGAATGAGATAGCCTGAAGTGTCAGCATGGAGCATGTGGCCATCTCTCCCTCTCCCATTTCTTTGTTCCCTGCCATAGAATGGTGCAAATTCACTGCCTCTATCTTTTACCCTCCCACCCTCAATTCTCCTCTTCACTCAGGCTCTCCTTGTGCACTGAAACTGCTCTTGCCTAGGCCAACAATGAGTGAAACCCAATCATCTATTCTCAGTCTTGCCTCCAGAGTAGTGTCTAGACCTCTTTCCTATGCATGCTCACTTCAAATAGAATCTCATTTGTTTCCGTAGGTTTTAAATATAGTGATGGCTCCCCAATGTAATTCTGCATCCTCAAATTCTCTCCTGAACATTAGACTTATATATGAAAATGCCTACCTGATATATCCACTTGGACGTTGAATGAGCATCTCAAAGCTAACACATCTAAAACCAAACTCTTGATTTCCATCCCCGTCCACACCCTCAAAACTTCCGTTCCTGCAGCATTACCTGTCCCAGAGTCTACCGATGAAAATGCCCCTCTTTATGTCACACCTTACATCACCAAACCTACCTGCTCTGCCCTCTTCTCACCACTTTCATTGGTACCATCCAAACCCAAGCCACCATATTGCAATAGCTTTTCAACTGGTCTCCCCATGTCCACTTTCATCGACTGTTTCCCCCATCGCAGTCTGAATAATCCTTTTGAATAATGATTCATATCACATCACTTCTTTGCTCAAAACCCACCGTTGAGAATACAATTCAATTTTTTATTCTTGCCTATAAGCACTACATGATCTGACCCCCACCCACTTCTCCAATATAATTTTCTGTTCACTTTCCACTGAGCTCCATCCATACTGGCCTCCTTGCTAATTAAAAAAAAAAATCCCAAGCACACATCCAATTCAGGACACTAAATTTACTGCTCTGGCAACTGAGACACTCTTCTCTCAAATCTCTGTGTACCTTTCTCCTTGCAGACCCTTCATGGCTCTGGTTCACCACCTCTTCATAAAGGACTTCCCTCAGTCTGTGTAAAAGGGCACACCTCCCAGCCTCCATCTACCTGGCTTTGCTTTCTCCCTAGTACTTTACCATTTGACACACCAAATATCTATTTGTCTACAATAGTATGTCTCCAACTAGAATATATGTGTACATTTACTGAGTGCAGGGAATTCTGTGGAGTTCATTGTCATGTTCTTAGCACCTAAAACCATACCTGGTCAACTAAAGCTTCTCAATGAATAGCTGTTGTTTGTTGAGTAAATAAAGGATACTGATCCAGCTGACAATCAACTAAGAAAACTGATCCTGTCTTAACTGAGCATTTAGATGACCTTAGCTAGATCTGCAAATTGAAGGGGCCTTAACAGTACTCATTATATTATCATAGAGAGGGAAAAAATGGCTTGTAAGAGACAGAAAAGTACGTTTAATAGGAGGATGATGGAGCTAGAAAATAATCTTCACTAAGATACAAAGGTCTTTGCAGTTGAAGATGCTCTTGTTGAGATTACCTAGCAATTGCCTAAGTATCAATGGAAAACACAGGCTCTCAGACTCCAAGGCCAAGCACCAACCAGCTGGCTCTGGGAGCCTCCAGAAACCGGGGTCCCTTGTATGCTCCAAAGTGGCATTTCACCCTCAAATGTCCACAGACCATTCAAGTTAAGCCCAAGAGTGAAGGAGGCCTGGAGGGATAAACTGGGGACCACAGGCCCCTCCAGGTGCAGCCACGCACTTCTGCTCCAGCGAGGTCCCACATGGGAATGTTGGAGTGCAAAGATATTTGCAGCACAGTTGACCAAAAACCCTGGGTTTTGACTCCTATTTTGACACCTGGTTCTAAGGAGGAAGCTTATTGTCATGGCCTTCATTTCATAGGGACCCTCTCCTCCATCTCTTTGAGACCAGCACTGTGAGACAATCACAAAAGGTGATTGTGGCTTCTGGTGGCTTCTACTTGCAGGCCACTCATTTGCAACCTTGATTTTTAAGGTGGTCATCAGACATCCTGTTAGAGATACTGGTATATCACAGCTAGTGTTGAAGTGTCCCACAAATAATTAGTTATTCCATAAGCATCACAGAACCAACATTTGAAAACTATTTTATTTTTAGTGAACTAGGTTGTTTTGCATCATGCTAATGCCTTTCTTGTCTCGAACCTGCATTCTGATAGCCATCTTTGAACTAAAGACAAAAGGGCAGAGCTAACATACAGGAAATTAGAAACATCCTATCTAGAAGTATGTACTGCATTCTAACATCATTTTTTGTCTATGTTTGCCATCATAGAATTTTTTAAAAGGTTCAGAACAGTTGCTTGAAAAGTACCCCTGTAAGAGCATATAATATTTTCCATTAAATTGGGACTAGAAATTTTAATTATATATAAATTTAGTCCCATTAAATAGAAAAGAATGTCTTGGCAAGAAGTCACGCCAGAACACTTAGTCTGAATTATAAGGTCCCTGTGGAGGGGGTAATGGGGGATAAGTGATGATGGAAAGAAACATGACTCTGGGTGGTGAGCGCACAATACAATATACAGATTATGTATTACAGAATTTCACACCTTAAACCTGTATAATTTTATTAACCAAGGTAACCCCAATAAATTCAATATATATATTTTAAATTCCTTAATACTTTTCACCTTTACCTCCCACTCTAGGCCTTTGAACTTCAACCACCAACTCGCAGTACATTTCACAGTTTCATATCCAACCCTTGCCCATCATGTGCCTCATTCTGGTATGTATTTCCTCCTCTTCTCCCTTCTTATTTAGGTCCTGGTCAGCCTTCAAGGCTAAAGTGATTTTCATATCATACACAAACCCCTCCTTCACTTACCATGGCCCACAGTGACCTGCTCTCCCTTAGAAATGCTAAGATTATACTATCAAGCATTTATTATGTGGCCTTATGGTGGCTGCTCTCCCTACATGATAGGACGGAGTGGATTAAACAGTGCAAGGGATGGACTGTTTTAGATGTTGGTGCCTTCTTCACAGCCCCTTGGACAACACCAGAAGTCACGTTCCGCTCAGAGCCCAGTTCCCATACGTGCTCACAGTTTCTCATCCCCAGCACCCACATCTCTTGCCTCCCTGCAGTAGTGTTCTTAGGCCGTGCACAAGATGGGCCAGAAACACCAATGAGTCAACATCTTCAGGAGCAACCCTCAATCAATGAAGGAGGTGAGTGGTGGGTGATGCCCCAGCTTCCTCACCCTGGGTGGAAAGATCCTGAGCTGTGCTCCACACAGCTCCTCAGAAGATTCTTAATGTGACTGTGTCCTACTTGCTTAGAACATTGACCTGATTTATTACCTCCCTTCCCTCCCTTCCCATGCTCCCTCGGAGCATCTCACAAATAAACTGCTAGTATATAAATCCTCATCTCGGGCCTGCTTTCCTGATGCCCCTAAACTAAGACATTTCCTGACTACATTTTTACTTCTTTAAAAGAAGGTCCCCTGTCTGACTGCCCATACAGAGCCTTTGTGTAGACTGTTGAATAAGAGAGATACTTAATAATAATGCTCAGTAACTATCTGACTCTGTTGGTCATTAGTAGAACTCTGATTTGATTTGAACAAAATTGAAAAAGATTTCAACACGTGATTTTTTCTTCTCTTCTTTCACATACAAAGATCAGTCTCTGTTTAATAGTGTCCATAAAACACAAGTAAAGCTAGATAAATTTCTGATTCATGTTCCAGCCTCAGTCTTTTAGAAAACTGTTTCAATAAGGGAAGCTCTGTATTGACTATGGTGTCAGTCATTTATACCTTTAGGGAATATCTAACTCAATGTATTATAAGGCTTCAGGGTCTCGTGTTCATTCATTCTTTTAACAAACCATGAGATGATGGGCTTTAGGCCTTTTTGAAAGAATTGCAAATAGTAAGGAGCCTGCTTGTAGAGGAGTTTTTGAGAATTGAAGGACACAAAGTACATAGTATTCAGTTTCACTGGCCATAATAGAAAGACCAAAATATGCAAGATAATGTTCACTTATCTCTCCAAAAAAAGTTGGTAGTAGGTGGTTCACGGCCATATGGCATGCAGCAGTGCCAGGGACCCAAGGGCTTTCTCTCTTGTTGCTCCTCAGTCCGTGGTTTCATTCCCTAGGTCACCTCTGTCCAAGATGCTGGCTCCAGCTTTGACCATCACCTCCACATTCCAGCTGGCAAGAATGAAGAAGGGAGAGAGCAAAGGAATGTTGCCTCCCTTTGAGGATACTTTGCAGAGTTGAATGGCCTGCAGCAGTGACCAGGATTTAATTCCACAGCAACCCTTAGCCATAGGGGAAGCTTTGCTCCAAGCAGCCTGAGACCAGGCTAAAAGTGGCAGATTGGATCACCAATGTTTCTACAGGAGGAGAGAATGCACACTGGGAGGCTGTTAGGCCCCTAGAATGGCAGCAAGAGCTGCTCAGATCAGAATCTGATGCTAGAAAATAAAATATGTATCCAATACGTGAGAAGTAGATATAGATTATCATGCAAAAGCCCACTATTGATCTACCAACAATTTCACACTCACTGTAAGGGGAGGATGGGAGTGAAGGGGTGAAGACAGGATTTCAAAATGTAGATAACCTAAATTCAACATAAGCTCATATTGGAATATCACGTGTGTGTTTATTTTAATGATCCAAGTTACCACAGAAGAATACCAAAACTAGAAGTTATCAGAACAGACTCTAGCATAATTTATGGGAAGGCAATCTGAGTTTCGTGCTCAGAAAAATTAATCTAGAACCTTTGCAACAGACAAAAATTACTTCAGTTTCAAATCATATACTGGGGTATACTGGGCCAAAACATAATATTCTGAGGGGCTTGAAGACAAACAGCCCTTCAAATCGGCAGAGGTATCAAGATTTCACCATCTACAAAAGGCTATATATAGCATCACAGTTGGGCTCTATCCCTTCTGCTGTCCTGCTTCCGGACAGCATATGGAAACCAGCATACATTCCAAAGGCTGCCCCTCTCTGCACTATGGAACATAGCATAGGAGAACCAGGGTTGCCCCTCGGTACAAAGCTGCAGGAAGAACCTTTGAAAGAGTACATGCAGGGGGTACAAGAGGCAGGCTTGCAGTAGAGAAGCTTGAAGGGCCTTTGAAACATCAGACAGGAATTATATTAATACTCACCATGCCTGTCCTGGAGTCCTGGTACTAAGAGCAGTTGCGGGAATTACAGCTGGACAAGGAGAGTCACGAGAGAGCATTCAGCTTCCCTCTGGACGATGAAGTGACATTCAACGTGCCCCCGATTCTCATGGAAAATAAATTTTACAAAATGATAAATTACTTATGTGTCACCATCGTGGCTGACTTAGGAAATTCTATTTTTTTAAAAATGAGATCATGGGTAATGAATATTTTTTTACTAGATGGTTATCCATTGTTTCAAGGGAAATGCAAGAATGGTCAATTTTTACCAAAAAAAAATTTAAAAGATCATCACTAATGAACAGTTTTACCCGACTTTTCTCTTTGCATTTTTGCTTGGTCAGCAACCAGTTTGAGCTGCATCAGACTTTATGGGTTTTCCCATACTTTTAATTAACTTTAAAATCTTATTAGCCCAATTATTAGCAATATGTTACAAGGCACCCCAACTGCAGCTGTGAATGTGTCTTTATTAAAAAGGCACTGCCATGAGCTAAGAAAACTTTCAGCATTATTATAAACTCTATCAAGGCTACAGAGATAATTCAGTTTGCAAATTGGTCCAATTCAAACTTGGCAAGGGAATGCAAATTAGGTCTGAGTTAATTTGCTCCCCTATCACTCTCCTCTCAAAACATATAATTCCTATTAGCAATTAGCATCAGTAGACTTTACACTGGCACTTGGAAAGGTGCACTAACTCATAACGTAAGAACTAAAGGTGTGATGTTATTTTAACTTAAGAATTGATGTGTGAAGAAGGAAGAAAAATGTGCTTTAAGATATATTATCTTTCCTCGGGGACACATAAACAATCCTAAATTTTACCCAGTGTGAAGGGCTAGAATACAGTAAACTGTTCTCTGCTTTATAAACCCTGGCCATTCTAAGAGGAACAAGAATGAATTTGTCATAAACTCAGCACTACAGAACATTCTAAATGTAGAATCAGTTTGCCTTTGTCCACAGCCTCACCAAGAACTCAAACAGCGGGTTCCTTTATGGAATGTGGAACAAATATCTTTAGGTGCAGAAATACTTTGAAGGACATTTGAAGGCGAAAAGAAAAGAAAATTCTAAACCAAAGAGCTCTGGGGATCTGTACATTCTAATCTGGGCTCACATAGTGCCTGATGGAAAAACTAAGGCCACAGAAACACAGCTCTGCCTGCTACCCTTTGACACCTTTTCTGTATTGTATTCCAGTGGTTCCAACATCAAAGTCCTTGAAATCATTGGGAGTCTTTTGGCAAAGACAGAGTCCCCGGCCTTATCCCCCAAAGATTCTGACTCCATACGTCGTAGGTGAAATACAGGAATCTCCTGGCACTGGAATGTTTGATGTTCTGAGCAGGGAGTCTGTGGGTTTCACTTTAAGAAACACAGTTCTGTTTTTCTGTGACTTGTCCCCTCCAAAAAAAACAGGTGTATATGCAAATAATTTCCCTCTTCTTTGATTCCACTGTATGTGGGCAATATGGCAACTACCAAAAATTCACAACAAATAAGAGGAGCAAGCACTAAGTCAGATAAGCCTCTTATGCCCAATGATTTAATTAAAAAATTTTACTCCATGAGGATGATTCCACCGGAATAGCAGAGTAGCACATTTCACACCCATAAAGCAATTGAACAAAATCTTTTTGATTTATTAAAACAATTCCTTGCGTAGCGCTTACTAGTAGGAAATAACTCTATACAGAAAGTAATCATCCATTAATCTTTAATATTAAATAAGAAAAATGTAACAGTTTTAGATACATTTGTCTATTTCAGGATTCCTATAGCGCCTCCTATAAGTGATCTCACCCCTTTACTGCAGAGTTTCTTGACTGTGGGCAGCACAGTTCTTGGTTGTTGGGGGCCATTCTGTACGTGGCAGGATGTTTAACAGCATCACTGGGTTCTTATACCAGTGTCACCTCCTCCTCAGTTGCAACAGCCAAAATTTCCCTACACTGGCACATGTCCCCTGTAGAAAAAAAATCAACCCCAGCTGAGAATTGCTATTTTACTACTATTTCATAATATTCATATTATACTTATCAAGTGCCAATGTGCACATTACTACAATGGTTGATCCAATGCTATTATCATAAATATAGCTAACATTTACCATATGCCAGGCACTGTGATTTTTTCAAAAAGCAACTTAGCCCCTGGATGATGTAGCTCAGTGGATTGAGCACTAGCCTGTGACCCAAAGGGTTGCTAGTTCGATTCCTAGTCAGGGCACATGCCTGGGTTATGAGCCAGGTCCCCCCCAACAGGAGGCACACGAGAGGCAACCGCACATTGATGTTTCTCTCCCTCTCTTTATCCTGCCCTTCCCCTTTCTCTAAAAATAAATAAAAATGTATTTTTTAAAATAAAAGAGTAACATATATCTGACCTTGTTTTATCATCTTTATTAACTTTTGTTTTTAACAGATGAAAACACTCCGAGCTAGAGAGGGGGAAAGCGTGGCCCACGGTGGCACGTTACAGAGCAGAGTTCTGCCCTGGCAGCTTCCCCCTCGAGTCCACTGCTCCCTGCGTCGCCTCTGATGACAACTGAAGAAGTTAAAATGATGTCTGTCTCTGAACCCTTATAGTTTTTTTTTAATTTCAAAACAGGCAGCACTACACAGGTATTCATAGAGAAAACAACACCAAGCACAGAGACAAAAAAAAAAAAAGACAAAGCAAAAGGACACAGAATGCTGTCAATAAAGGACAAAATAGGAACCTCACTGATTCTGACTTCATCCATTTAGAATTTGCCACAATTCAGGGAGGAGCTGGGCTAGCACTGCCCTTTCCACCGCATGCAGAAGACATATCTGTGAAGTGGCAGGACGCACAAGGTCCCCAAGGCAGTGCTTACGAACCTGAGAAAACACACCACACCCACCTCTACACAAGCGGCTACCACCACACAGAGACCAACCCTGCCTAGCTGCTCAGTGCAAGTCTGCTTACCGGAGTGGGTCCTTTACTGGGCCACACGTTGCCTATCAGTAATGACAGCACCCACACAAAAGTAATAAAAATGCCTATCTTTTAAAGCAACATGGAAGATTAGCAACAGGGGAGTAGGAGGAAGAGAACGGAAGAGAAGGTACAGAAAATAAGTAGCACAGACAGTGGGGACAAAATAGACAGGGGGAGGGCAAGAATAGTGTGGGAAATGTAGAATCTAAAGAACTTGTGACACATGGACATGAACTAAAGGGGGGGAATGGTGGGGGAGGGTGTGCAGGGTGGAGGGGAATGAAAGGGGGGAAATGGGACAACTGTAATGGCATAATCAATAAAATATATTTTAAAAGTAATAAAATAAAATAATATTCAGGTATATATTTTGATACTATTGGAGACCTCCTGCCCTCCGGATTTAGGGACTGCTGCTGGTCACTTGTGGAGACTGGCACTAATCACAAACAGGTCAGAATCAGTCCTCGAGGTGATACCATTTGTCCTTCCTGCCCTGGCGCATTGGGAGGAACAGCTTTGAATTTGTTTTTATGACTCCACATTTTGAACATTGCAGCACTGACTGTGTTTCAGGCATTGTGTTCAACATCAGGGATACAAAGATGAGGGAAACACCATTTTCCCCCCGATGAGTTTACTAACTGGTGGGGTTATGAGTAGGGACCAGGTGTGTTGAACACGCCAAAGCCCAGAAGGAATGATTGAAAGAAAAGACTTCCTGAAGAGGGCGGTTACTGAAAGAGGACCACAAAAAGACTAGAAGAAAATATTTCACCACAGAGAGCAGGACTAACGGATGGAGCAGAACCCTCCCTTTAGATATGAGAGGTGTAGGAATCCACCTGGTCAAAAGAGCAGTTTTGAAAGATGGCCATTAGATCATTTAAATGGATCTCTAGAGAAAGGGGTGGGAGTGGGTTCACCTACCTGTAGTGGGAGGCACTGATTGGCACCTCTGTCTGCTCCCCTGAGATCAATTTTTAAAAAGGCAGGTGAAGACATGCTGCCCATTATGAAGGAAGTTACTCAAATATGCAGAATCTAGTTCAAAACAAGCTCCATTCTCTCCCTGAGACACCCTCATTCCCTGGGGTGAAGGAGACTGATCCAGGTTGACACTTTTACCATGAAATTCACAAGACAGTTACCCCAAATGTGGCAAATGTGACACTTAGGAAAGGACACTTCCTTTCCTTCTCAGAAGGGCAAAGGTGCTGCCTTCCCCAGTGCCAGGGAATGGAGTCCTCACAGTCATCCTTTCTAATATCCACTTGTATCTGCAAGAAGGGACCTAGTATTTTTTCCTTGATTGGAAGTCTGCCCTCCCGGTGCTAGGGGAGGGAGGAGCAGGATACAGGGGGGGATGGTGCCGGGCCAAGCCCGTCTCAGAGGGATCCAGGGCCTGGTCCATTTCCAGCTCGTTGGTGACATCTCCAGTTTCCAGAATGGGATGACTAACTGCGGTAAATCTGATGGAGACATCCATAACCTGGGTCAGGGAACTGAAGGCTGTGATGGGAGGTCAACTTAGGCCTCAAACAAAAGATACGGCTGAGCTTGACAAGCAGTCATCAAAACCCAGGGAAACTGCTGGAAGCTGCACCTCTTCCGTGAAGCGTTTCCAGACCTGCACCAATCCACACCGAGCCAATAGACTCATGACCTTGAGTCACACCCAGCATTATCACCCTCATCCCCTCCCCACTCTGCTCCCCAACACCAGAGAAGCAAAGAAAGGGCCTGGGGGGAGGGCAGAATGGGAGACCGCTCACCAACTCTGGCTCACTGGCTGCAGAGGGAAGCACAGGACTAGCCTGCTCTGGGAAACCAGGAGGAGAGCTATACTTTGACTAGAACTAAGCTTTCCTGTCTGAGAATAGACTGTTGTAATACTTGACCGTGATGGAAAGTATCGACTCAAACTAATTGGAACTTAGAGGCACCATCCACCCCGTGGGAAAGGTGACTTATACAAAAGTCTCCTGAATATATGTGTATTTTTTTTAATTAATTTATTTTTTTGAATTGATTATGCTGTTACAGTTGTTCTATTCCCCCCTTCATTCCCCTCCACCCTGCCCCCCCAACCCCACCATTACCCCCCTTTAGCTTATGTCCATGTGTCTCAAGTCCTTTAGGTTCTATATTTCCCATACTATTCTTGCCCCCCCCCCCATCTATTTTCTATCTACTGACTATGCTACTTGTTTTCTGTACCTTCTCCCCCCCATCTCCTCCTCCCACTCCCCTGTTGCTAACCCTCCTTGAGATCTTCATTTCTATGTTTCCACTCCTGATCTAGCTGTCCTTTTAGTTTGCTTTCGTTTTAGGTGTGGTTGTTAATAACTGTGAGTTTGTTGTCCTTTCATTGTTCATGTTTCTTTAACTTCTTTTTTTTAGATAAGTCCCTTTAACATTTCATATAATAAGGGCTTGGTGATGATGAACTCCTTGAATTTGGTCTTATCTGAGAAGCACCTTATCTGTCCTTCCGTTCTAAATGAAAGTTTTGCTGGGTAGAGCAATCTTGGTTGTAGGTCTTTAGATTTCATGACTTGGAATATTTCTTTCCAGCCCCTTCTTGCCTGGAAGGTCTCTTTTGAGAAATCTGCTGACAGCCTGATGGGGACTCCTTTGTAGGTGATTGTCCCCTTACCTCTTGCTGCTTCCAGGATTCTTTCCTTCATTTTAATTTTGGCTAATGTAATTATGATATGCCTTGGTGTGTTTCTTCTTGAGTCCAACTTTTTTGGTACTCTCTGGGCTTCTTGGATTTCTTGGAAGTCTATTTCCTTTGCCAGATTGGGGAAATTTTCTTTTATTATTTGTTCAAATAGTTTTTCCACTGGTGGTTGTGTCTTTCCCCCCTTCTGGTACCCCTATAATTCGGATATTGGAGCGTTTAAAGATGTCCTGGAGGTTCCTAAGCTTCTCCTCATTTTTCTGAATTCTTATTTCTTCATTCCTTTCTGTTTGCTCATTTTTTTCTTCCTTCTGGTCCACTCCATTGATTTGAGTCCCAGTTTCCTTTTCATCTCTATGGGTTTCCTGTGGAATTCCATTCATTTCCCTTAATTTAGCCTTCATATGTTTCTCTAATTTGTGGCTATAATCCACCAGATCTGTGAGGAAGCTGATGACCAGTGTTTTAAACTGTGCGTCTGAGAGTTTTGCTATTTCTTCGTCACTTAGATTTATCGCTGGGGCTTTGAGTTCTCCCTGCAACATTTTTGGTCTGTTCTGGCCCTTTAAGTGGGAGAAGCGGCGCCTTGGAGTCCCAGGTCGCTGGGTTGTGACGCTGTATGTGGGGGCGTGGTCAGAGCGGGAAATGGCGCCGCCGCCGGTCCAACCGCTCACTCCCTCACTCGCGCACAATTAGGCAACCGCAGTCAACATGTTGCACCGCCTCCCCACTGTCTCCTCTGCAGTCGCTCACCCGGTGAGTTGCTGGGTCGCTCACTAGGTCCAATCCTGGGTTTGGAACCCGTGCAACTGGATTCACGCGTCTGGATTCCGCGCCCGGTCCGACCTAGCCCTCCTTTGTAACTCCTCACCCGACGCCGGTTTCGCCCCTTACCGGTCAGGCTGAAGAATTTGTTGTTAGCGGACTTCCGAAAAGTTCAGTTTTCCGTGTTCTGGTTGTGTTTTCTGATGCTAATATTTAGTTGTCCCTAAACTTGGTTGTGTGAGGAGGCACGGCACATCCAGCTAAACCTCCATCTTGGCGGAAATCCCTTATATGTGTATTTTTAAGGTCACCATTTCAATGATCACAAACTAGGTGCTTATAACAGAAACTTCGTGGAGTTTTAATACAGTGATTCTGTCACTTTGTTTTACTGTGCTCTTGGAAAGAGAGATAAGATAACAAAGAAAATAGAGTTGTATAATTGAACCTTTGTCTGCAAGTACCACCCTCTTTAGAAGCAAGATAGACATTTCGCAAAATCTAATGAGAAAAGATGTTTTCCCTTCCTTTCATGGGATGACTAGCAGGCACTTGGATATCTGTCTGGGGGTCTGGCTGCTTTCTGAGGCTGGAATCACTTAGTTCCTGAAGGGCAGGGCCCTGACTGCTCATGGCGCCCAGAGCTGGTCTACCAGTAGCCCCTACACTGGGCCCAGAACACAGCCTCATGGTTCTGACTGTTTCCTTGCTGGGACGGGTCTCCCTGCTCTGCGACTCCTTCCCTTTAGTCTGTCTCCACCTCCCTCCCCAGGCCATCCTCCTAGCACGAAGGTCTATTCAAATCATTCTCCTGGTGGAAATCCTCAGGGACTTCCCATGGTTCACCAGCCTAACCTTCCAACATTGGCCCTGCTTGGTTTCCCACCTTGCCCAGCACTCACTGCTTGCCCCAGTGTCCAGGGGGCAGCTGCAATGGACTCCTGCTTTTCCCTGAACACAATATTTTCTGTGCCTGTGTGCCCTGGTACATGCTGTCTTAACCTCATTCCCTTCCTAGAATTTCCCCCTCCCTGCCTGAACCTGTCAAAATACCATCCCCTCTAAGGGACCTTCCCTCTGTCCCCCACACCAAGCTGGTCATTTGGGACATACTCTGATGTGCTGTGGCTGGAGGTGGGTGGAAGTGCCATTGCTGACTTACACCACCTGCTATCCCTTTAGTGATGAATGTGTCACTGCAAATTAAGACAGGGACTATGGCAGAGAGGTGCATGGTACCCAGACTGAAATCTGGCACACAGAGCAGGAGGTAGCCTGCAGCCTGAAGGGTGAGTGGGGAAGAGGGATCCAGATGCAGGGAGCCAGCTGTGCAGTGGGTCAGTGGCAGAGGTGTGTGTTCCTGTGTGACTGGAGTGGAGGAGCAAGGAGGAGGCTCCGGGGTGCAAGGCTCGACCCTGTGGGGCGTTATGAATCTGCCAGAAGACTTTCGTTCCTATCTGAAAGACAATCAAGGGGCATTGCAGAATACTATGACTGTGGAATGACATGATTCCCCTGGCGTTTTGAAAGAATTCAAACTTCATTGTGGGGAATAGACTGGAAAGAATCCAGGGAGGATGTGGGGAGTCCGATTAGAAGGACAGGAAATAAATGATGGGAGCTTGAATAGGGGGCTGGCGGAGCAGATGGGGAGAATTTGGGCGAGTTCAAATTGAACTTCTCCCCAGAATGCTGAAGATGCAAACATAACCACTCATGTTAAAGATTCAAGTGGTGCAAAAAAACAAGGGTGTTACCTTAAAGTTATGATTACTCTATGGTGCTTATCATAAAATAAAGTAGTTAAAGTGGATTGTGGTTAAATTTTACTACTGAGGAGAAAGAAAAGGATGAAATTATATATATATATATATATAAAATATATATATATATATATATATATATTATAGTAAAACTGTCTCTTTTAAGCTATTCCAATAAAAGAGCAATTGTTACCTTAGAAAGCCCCAAGGAGGCTCTGAGAGACAGAAATAAAGATTACAAAATTTTAATAGCAGACAATTATTTTATAACAGTTATTTGAGATATGTTTTATATACCATACAATTTATCCCTTTGAACGTGCAGTTTAATGGTTGGTAGTATTTTCACAGAGTTCTGTAACCATCATCGATATCTAATTCTGGAATATTTTCATACTCCAGAAAGACCTCCATACCCATCGTAGTTAATGCCCATGTCTTCCCAACTGTCTTGGCCTTAGGCAGCCCTTAACCTACTTCACTGCTTGTCCAGGACACTTCATATAAATGGAATCACACGGTATGTGGTCACTTGGGACTGGCTTCTTTAACTTAGCATGGTTTTTTCAAAGTTTATCCATGTTGTAACAAGTATCATACTTCATTCCTTGTTACCACTACATAACATTACATTGTATGGAAAACTACATTTCATGTATCCATTCATCAGTCGGTGTATGTTTGTGCTGTCTTTCCTTGTTGGCTACCATGAATAATGCTGCTATAAATATTCATGCCCGAGTTGAGTGGAGAGTGGACATGTGTTTTCATTTTGCTTAAGTATGTACTTAGAAGTGGAATTGCCACATCACGTGCATTTAACCATTTGAAGAACTTCCGACTGACTCCCAAACAGCTGCAAGTGTGCCATTTCTACTAGCAGTGTGTGAGGGTTCCAATCTCTCCACCTCCTCGCCAACTCCTGTTATCTGCCTCTTCGATTCTAGCCATCCTAGTGGGTGTGAAGTGTGATCTCATTGTGGTTTCGATTTGCATGTCCCTGCTGCATAATTATGTTGAGGATCTTCATTCACTCACAAGCCACCTGCACATCTTCTTTGGAGACATATCTACTTCTCCATTTGGAGAAATGTCTATTCTCTTTGCCTACTTTTTAAATTAAGTTATGTGTTTTAGAGTTGTTAAGACTTCTTTATATATTCTAAATGCCAGTTCCTTATCATATTCCTTATTTATAAAATTTTTCTCCCATTCTGTGAGTTGTCTTTTCACTTTTTTAAGTGGTATACTCTGAAGTACAAATTTAAAAACTTTTCTATTATATCAAGTTTATCTACTTTTTCCTTGTGTTGCTGTGCTTTATTAACTTTCAGAAAAGAATAATTTTTATGAAACTATGAGATTGTAGAACTGAGTTGCCCCTAAGATACTTTCATATTTTTTCTACCAATGAGTAGGAAAAAAGTTCCATTTTCTGCAAGAGTTAATAGTCATTTTCTCTAACATTTGGATTGCTTCTTCAAAGCTAAGAGACTATAACTAATGCCAGCCAACTTTATCTTTGGCAAAGGCAATTAAGGAGCATTATTCAAACTTATCAGTTCTATGCCATTTTATTAGCTAAAGCAATTAGAAGAACTCACCATTTTTAAAAATCACATAATTATTGACTATCACAACTCCTGTTACTCTGAAAGGTGATGACTTGTAACACTGCTATAAGGTAAAATGAAAATAAAGAATGAAAAGAAAGTCCGAAAGGTAGAGGTTAAAGGAGGAAAGAAACATAAATTACAATTAGAGTGAAACAGTGTAGAACCGTAATGCATTTTTTAAGACCCTTTAAGTCAAATTAATGAAAATGAAAGAGGCTCAGTACTTTGCCCTGGTAGAATTTTGATTTAAAGAATTATTTTTTTAACTCAAAAAAAGCTTTTAGGAGACAAAGTAAAATGTTTTCAAGACTTTACTTATAAAAGATCATACAGCAAATCTTTATGTAGATCACCTGAAAACCTACATATTTTCCAAGGCTGGGGTAATAAATTACTCATCTTTGGGTCTCCAATGACCAACACATGTTTTTGCACTGAAAAAGGTGCTGAAAAAACCTGAAATGTTTAATTGCAGTAAGATACTGGATTTACCTTTATATAAAGTTTCCTGGATAAACTCAGAAGTAGCATTGGCCCCCAAAAGTTCATTATGGATATTCCTTTACAGTTTTACATCTAATAGCATACATTCATCCTTACATGTGCTTTCTTCCCTCAAAGTTTTTCTGAATGTCATTGAAGGAATTCTTTTTAACATCAGTTTGGTTTTACCGAGAAATAAACTAAGGTGATTCCCCAGCATGACTGACCTATTTGGTTTGTTTGGATGAGATCAGCAGAATCTGGGGATCTGCTCTGGGAGCAGGCTATTTATTGCCTTTCAGCTCAAAACCTGCCGTCTTGCCTCTGTCTACTTTCAGTGATTGTGTTTCTGCCCTGTTTGTCTTCCAGCAGGGGACAGGGGACAGGGGACACAGGCACAATGGGGAGACGGCACAGCAGCCGAATGAACCACCCACCAATCCCAGACAACCTCTTCTGTTCTTTCCTGCCCTTCCAGTCTCTACCTGCTCAAATTCAGATCAGTTCCTCCCCCATTGTCACATGCATTCCTACCTGAAGTTAAAGGCCATAAACGTAGACAGTCTTGCCCTGACCCTCTTGCAGCTGTGCCCCTCTGATGGGGGTGGGAGTCCATGGAGGGAAGGGACTGTGCCAACCCAGGGCCTGGACCCACCACCCCCAGATCATGCTCGGGGATGCTGGAGGTCCAGGTCACTCTCAGAGATGTGTGGGTCCTTCTCTGGCTTCATCCTCTACTGGGAAGACTTCAAGCCCAAGGACCATACAGGGGTTGTCTGTTTGCAAGAGAGAGATGGACAAAGTTTGAATATGTGTGCTGAAGTGTCCAAATATATCCTTATTTAGTATCCCCAAGGTATGAGATGGAGAAGGGCATAGGCCAAGGGCATGGATCGCCAGCCTGGACCAATTCTGCCCATGGTCCTGCATTTCAGTACGTACCTCTGGAATTCTGAAGTCCTAGAACCTAAAATTCTGTTGCCGTAGATTATTACAAAAGATTATGTATTAGTTTACTAAATATGTTAGCTTATTGATAAATATTTATACTTAGGGTATATGGATGTCCATTTGTACTTCTGCCTTAGACCTTGATAATGTGAGTAGTAAGTCTGATAGGTTGGGGGATCCAAGTTTAACTGATTTATAAAAAATATTTATTATGCTTCTACCTTGTGCTAAGTCCTAGGTGACAGCAGCAAACTGAATAGGTAAGATCCTGCTGTTAAGGGACTTACACACAAACGGGGAAGGTAAGTAAGCATGGCCCAGGTAAACCAATGCATGCATGCGCTCATTCAGTTATTCACTCACTCAACCAATATCAATTGTCAGACACTGTTACAAAACTCCCTGGCTTTGTGAAATCTATGTCCCAATTTCAAATATTAATAAAAGTAAAGAAAGAAATAAAAACAGATAAATTGTTAGAGAATTACAGATGAATGATATTGGCCCCATAGATGAGATTGTCAAGAAGCATCTCTGGTGGTATCTATAGCATAGTGAGAAGCCAGGAATGCAAAAAGCAAGAAAAGAGTGTTTGCTGGAAGGAAGAGCAGGTACACTCCTAGCAGGAGGGACCTTGGAGAGTTCAAGGGGCGGAGGAAAAACACATGTAGCTGGAGGAGCATCATTAAGCAGATGGAGCCTGTTGCTGTACAGACGGGTGGGCATCAAAGGGTGTTTTTGCTCACTATGCCTTAGCGCTAAGTCGCCAATTCCTGTGTTTCCTGAAGGTGTCAGGAAGGGGCCAATGAACGCTTACATCAGGAAAGCCACAGCAGTGGAAGGAGAAGTCTGCCACAGTCTGGCTCATCCCTGCTGGCTGTGCCATGAGACATTGTAACAGTCACAGCTATCAAGTGAGTTGTCTTCCGAAAGCATGCACTCAGGCTTGAGAGTCCTGAGCAGCAAAGCGAATGGCTTGTCCAGTCCAAGGCAGACCTCCAAGGGTCTATTGCCCCCAGTGGTGAGCTAGAGCAACACTCAATCCACATGTTCATCCAGCAAGTCGCTGGAGGTGCCTGAACTGTGGTCCATAGTCTGCAGCTACCATCTGCCCATTTCAAGAAGAAACTAACATGCAAACTTGTCTGTGTGCCAGGCTCTGACACCATGCTCCCTGCCCCTTCCCTCACCCAAATGCATTCTCACAAATCACTGTCGAAGGTATTGTTGTCACCCTTTAATCAGAGAATCAGGGATTGAAACGAGAAGGCAACTGCTCTAAGTCACCTGCTGAGAAATAGTGGGTCTCTCTGCAGGACCTGATGCTGCCTGCCTCATGGACAGAGCATGGTCATTGGCCTGGAAAAAGTGCTCAGCTCTGCAGCAGGATACACTCAGAATCCAGCTTGGCCACTGGGCCACTGTGTGGCCATGGGCAAAAGATTCCTCTGATTCTCAATTTCCTTCTCTTTAAGATAGAGATGATCGCAGTATCCTCTGTAAAAGGTGGTAGGAAGTAATGCACGTGTAATACTGTGATTTAGAATAAAAATGTATAATTTTGTCTTCATCCCCATTTCTAGCACAGAGCTTCTAAAGGCCTTGGAATTTCCTAAGTAGCGATAGAGTAAAGGTGACTTTTGGAAATGCCCTGGGTTACCTGAGGGTGGGGGGCTGGTTGCCAGGGGAGCCAACCGTGAGAATAGAGGGTAGAACAGGTAGTTCTCCCCATCTCCAAGGGGGAAAGAGGGGCTGAAGGCGGAGCTGATTGCCAATGGCCAACAATTTCATCAGTCGTGCTTAAGTAACGAAACCCTTCATAAAAACCCAAAAGGACAGAGTGCAGAGAGCTGCTGTGTCGGTGAACACGCAGAGATTCAGGGAGAGGGGAGTGCAGGGAGTGAGCCTGAAACCTCTGAGCCCTCCCCATACTCTGCCCTATGCACCTCTTCCATCTGGCTGCTCCTGAGTTATATCCTTTTATAATAAACTGGTAGGCTAGTAAGTAAAATGTTTCTGATTTGTGTGAGCCGCTCTAGCATATTTTTGGAATCCAAGGAGGGAGGGATCAAAGCCTCCAATTTACAGCTGGTCGGTCAGAAGCACAGGCCTTCAACTCCTATCTGAAATAGGGGAGGCAGGCAGTTCTGTAGGCCTGAACCCTTAACCTGAGGGGTCTGAACTTATGCCCACATAGCTAGTCTCACAATTGAGTTGAATTGTAGGTCGCCCAGATGGGGATGGAGCATTTCTTGTTGGTGTGGGGAAACGTCCCACCACCACAGCGGAACTGGGTGCTCAGAGCCCCGAGCATGCCAAGTACCTGCAAAGTAACAAGTGCTCAACTAATGTCAGCCGGTCGTGTGATTGTCCCTTTGTGTCTCTCTCTTCTGTTCAGCACCTGCCATGGAGTCCCAGACGTTTATCGATCCTAAGCGTTATTTCATCAGGAACCACCAACCGCTTTTTTAAAGATGTCCCAGAGCTTGTCAAATTGGGTCCTTAGGGAGCAGAGCATCCATCGAGAGCAGTGACTTCGCAGCGGTGTGCCACAAGAATGCTTAAAAGCCGCCACACCTGACTGTTCAGTCAGGGGCCCGGACCTCTTTTCCCTTAGATTGTCAAATAAAAAAATAACAACAGCCGACACAACAATAGCTGTCCAGTGGGCATAAATCAAAACTATAGCTCTTTTTGTCAGATTGGCAGAAATATAATACATTTTGTGGTGTGCTGCAGAGTTTTAGTAATCAGTGTGTGTGTGCCATGAGGTGGAAGAAGTGAAAATCGCTGATCTAGGGAGTCCACACTAATATTCACAGAAGCACTAAATGCTGGGCTGTGAGATGTAGAGGCAGTCAAGAAAGGCATCCTGTTTGGTGGGAACGTCTCTGCTTAAAGCATCTCCTGGCGTTTGCTAAGCAGCCCGAGTCCCAGTGGGACTCTCCGGTCCGGGGCCGGATGAATGCCACGCAGCCGCCTTCCTCCTCTCTGGTTCAGTGAACCTTCCGTGGAGAAAGCACCCACTGACACACTAGGGGTCGTACTCAGACATTTCACAAAGAAAGCCCGTTCTAAGAACTACCTAAGCAGAACCCAATCTCTGTACTTAGGCACATTTAAATCCCCAGGTTTCTCCGTGACTTCTGGTAGAATTCTGATATTGTTTCTTTGTACCAGATGTTCCAATTTATTTAAAACATTGAAGGCATCCTTTTGGACAGGTGGTCCAGAGGGCTGTAAGCAATTAAGGAGAAGGTGGGGGTGAATTACTCCATCTTCACCTTTGCTCTCATGTACACCCTCCTGCAGGGTGTACAGCTCTGGCCAGCTCACCCACAGCTCCAGAATGAGCCTCCCGTGGGCTTCCACTACTCATCTGCAGCAGCTGCTCTCTGCATAGTTTACGAGACTGCTGTTGCTATGAATGAGATCATACCATTCGTGAACTACAGGGAGTGCTTAGGAGGGAAGGGAGACTGGGTAAATTTAAGGTATTGGTATTTTTATTACTTTGTTTTCTTAATGGCTAAAGGGAGAGATGGGTGATCCTGAAACAGTGGTTTTCTATCTCTTTTCTTACAAGCCACAACTAAAAATGTATATAATTTATATGTTAAATCAGTTACTAATCCTGATTTCATATAACAGCTTCATATAATAGTACTTACCCTCCCTAAGTTCTACATACTCGGATAGCTTCTATTCTATGTTTTAAAAAATACTGGCTGCAATCTACAAGCATTAGTGAATCATAATTACTCATTTATGAGTCATAACTTGCAGTTTATACAACACTGTTGAAAAGTCAAAAATTTATCTTCTAGTATAAGACAAACTAGGCTCAGGTCACATACCTGCCCCTCTCCCAATAGATATGTACATGCACGCACTCAAAAACTACCCATTCTTTCAGAGTAAATAACGTTAATCCAAGAAAATTGGCCACTTCCCTGATTATCCTCACAATACTCCAGAGAGAACAGACTTGCTCACTAAATGAGATATTTGCATCCATTCTGAACATGTCATTTTATCTTAAGGACACAAAACCACAAAACATGAGCTTTCTGAAAAGTATGCATATTTTTATGGACTTGTGATTAAGAAATCTTCAACAAGTACATTTTCCTCTTGAGACTCTGGATGGGCTCATTTCCTAACGGAAAATGCAAACATGCATATTCTCATTTTTAAAACATTGAAAGTTCGGCCCAATCATGGAAGAGGAGGAAAAGGAAAAAGTGGACAAGGGAAATAAAGAGGAAGAGGAGGAATACAATGGGAGGGGAAGGGTACAGATTTAAAACATATGTTGTTACTTGTAATTTTTTTCATTATATTAGAATAATTAGTATTGGTTAAATATTCTAAGTTTATAATATAATACCAGGCAAAATATAGCTCACTAAAGAGAATGTTGTCTTTTACTAATGAAGAGAAGTCATGACCTGTTTACACCCTTGTTTTAGAAGTTCTTTTTTTCTCACCAAAAGAGCATTTTGTTTTGTTTGTTTGTTTGTTTTAATAAGCTTTATTTTTTTATAGCAGTTCCAGGTTCACAGCCAAACTGAGGGGAAAGGACAAGGAGTTCCTCTACACCCCTGCCTCCACAGAGGCCCAGCCTTCCTCTACCCACACCCCGCACCTCAGGGGACACTTGTTACAATCTGTGAACCCACTTTGATGCATCCTTATCACCCAAAGTCCACAGTTTACACCAGGGATCATTCTGGTGTTGTACATCCCATGGGATAAATGCATCATAACAGGCACCCACAACACAGTAGTTTCTTTGCCCTAAAAATTCCCTTTGCTCTGCCCATTCATCTTCATTCACAACCCCTCATGACTACTGATCTTTTCACTGTCTCCATAGCTGTGCCTTCTCTGGCATGTCGAATAGTTGGAATCACATGGCACAGAGCATTTTCAGATTGACTTCACCCACACTTAAAATGCATTTACCTTTCCTCCACGCCATCGCTTTATAGCGCATGTCTTTTTAGCACTGAAGAATATTCCATCGTCTGGATGTAACACAGTTTATGTAGCTACTCACCTACTGAGGACATCTTGGTTGCTTCCAAGTTTTGACAATTCTAAATAAACCTGCTTTTGCATTTCTCTGATGACTTTTGATGTGGAACATTCTTTTATGTGCTTATTATATATATATAATATAAAATATAATATATATACATACACACACATATATATATATGCATATTTGGGGGGTTATGTATATTTTGCCCATTTTCAGGTCAGGTTTTCTTTTCATGAGGTTTTAAGAGCTCACTGTATGTTGTGGACAACAGTTTTGTAACAAGATATGTCTTTTGCAATATCTCCCAGTTCATGGCTTGCCTTCTTATTCTCTTGATGCTTAGTAGCTGCTTAGTATTCCCAGGTGTGTTGAATTATGCAGCTTCCTAACCAAAGAGAAAGATTTATATAATTTTCAGATTGTATTGTCAGGTGAATTAACCTCTGGTTTCATTTTTATCAATATTGATTGTGGAGACCCTGATAAAATCATGTTCCTTTCAGAAATGATAGGTAGTCTCCCAAAACACATTTTTATCTTCTCCAGTTAGCTTTTTAATAAAATTGTAGTTTTTCATAGCATGTAAAATTTTATCACACATGAATTTTTTGCCTTTTGTGGGCAGAGGGATATGCAGCCAAAATGTGTTTTTAATAAAAGAAAAAAAGAGATACTATTGGCAAAAGAGTAGGCAAACAGAACAATGGAACAGAATAGAGATTCCAGAAACAACCCCCCAGAAACAGAGCCACCTGATCTGTGATACAGGAGCAAAGGCAAAGAAACAGAGCTAAGAATCTTTTCAAAAAATGGTGCTGGGATAACTAGACATCCATGCGCAAAGCAATAAATCTGGACACAGACCTTTCGCCCCTCACAAAAACTAATTAATAAATGTAAAAATTAATGTAAAATGTATGTAAATCCCAGAATATAACATGGAAGAAAACCTAGATGACCATGGGAATGGCAGTAACTTTTTAGGTACAACACCAAAGGTTGATCCTGGAAATAAGTAACTGATAAGCTGGACTTCATTAAAATTAAATCTTCTGCTCTGTGAAAAACACTGTCAAGAGAATGAGATGACAAGCCACAGCATGAAAGAAAATATTTTCAAAAGATATATCTGATAAAAAACTGTTACTCAAAATTTACAATGGACTCTTAAAAATCAATAAGAAAATTCAATTTGACCATGCAGAAGCTTTTTATTTTGATGAGGTCCCATTTGTTTATTCTTTCCTGTATATCCCTTGCTCTAGGGGACATATCGGTAAAAATGTTGCTGCGTGGAATATCTGAGATTTTCTTGCCGATGTTCTCCTCTAGGACTTTAATGGTGTCACGGCTTATATTTAAGTCTTTTATCCACCTTGAATTTATTTTGGTGTATGGTGTAAGTTGGTGCTCAAGTTTCATTTTTTTGCACGTAGCTGTCCAGTTCTCCCAACACCATTTGTTGAAGAGGCTATCTTTACTCCATTTGATGTTACTGCCCCCTAAATTAGCAAGACAACCAACTGTATGGGAAAACATATTTGCCAATGATACCTCAGACAAAGGTTTAATCTCCAAAATATACAAAGAACTTACAAGACTCCACTCTAGGAAGACATCGAACCCAATTAAAAAATGGGAAAAGGACTTGAACAGACACTTCTCCAAAGAGGACATACAGAATATCCAGAGACACATGAAGAGGTGCTCAATATCGTTAGCTATCAGAGAGATGCAAATTAAAACCACAATGAGATACCACTTTACACCAGTCAGGATGGCTATCATAAACAAAGCAATAAACAACAAATGTTGGAGAGGTTGTGGGGAAAAGGGGTCCTTAGTTTACTGTTGGTGGGATTGCAGACTGGTACAACCATTATGGAGAACAGTATGGAATTTTCTCAGAAAAATAAAAATCGACCTGCCTTTTGACCCAGCAATTCCACTGCTAGGATTATATCCCAAGAATCCTAAAACATCAATTTCAAAGAACCTATGCACCACAATGTTCATAGCAGCACAATTTACAATAGCCAAGAGTTGGAAGCAACCTAGGTGCCCGTCAGTAAATGAATGGATCCAAAAATTGTGGTACATATACACAATGGAATTCTATGCAGCAGAGAGAAAGAAGGAGCTACTACCCTTTGCAACAACATGGATGGAACTGGAAAGCATTATGCTGAGTGAAATAGGCCAGGCATTGAAGGACAAATACCATATGATCTCACCTTTAACAGGAAGCTATATAACAAAATAAACAAGCAAATAGAATAAAAACAAAGACACTAAAATAGAGAACAAGTGGGCAGCGACCAGAGGGGAGAGGGAAGGGAATTTAAGGGGAAAAACGAGGAGGGATTTTGAAGAACATGTATTAAAGACACAGGGATGAGGTCTTTGGGGAGGGGGGGGATGGGAGGGAGGTGGGGAGACGGGGCGGAGGGGGGGTTGGGATGGGAGAAATTGACAAAAGAAAACTGTACTTGAAAAATAACTCAAAAAAAAAAGGACACATGGACAACAACTAAGGGGGGTGGAAATGGGAGGGAGGTGGGGACCACTGGGAGGGTGGGCTGGGATGGGAGTAAAAGACAGAAAACTGTACTTGAACAATAATTAAATTTTAAAATGCTTAAAAATTAAAAAAAAAAAGAAAATTCAATTTGAAAATGAACAAAAGATTTTAACAGATACCTTAGCAAAGAAGATATACAGATGGCAAATAAGCTTGTAAAAGGATTCTCCACATCATATGTCATCGGGAAAATGCAAATTAAAACACTATTAACATGCCACTATATGCCTATTAGAATGGCCAAAACCTAAAACACTGACAACACCAAATGCTGACAAGGGTGTGGATCAACAGGAAATCTCATTCGCCCTTGGTAGGAATGCAAAGTCATACAGGTATTTTGGAAGACAGTTTGGCAATTTCTTACACCACTAAACATATCCTTACCATACAATCCAGCAACTGTGCCCCTTGATATTTACCCAAAAAAAGTAAAAATTTAGACTTACACACACACACAAACTGCACATGAATGTTCATAGCAGCTTTTTTCATAGTTGTCAAACTTGGAAGTAACCAAGATGTCCCTCACTGGGTGCATAAATAAACCATGGTGCGTCCAGACAATTTAATGTTACTCAACACTGAAAAGAAAAATCCACTATTAAATCGCAAAAAGACATGGAAAGGCCTTAAATATACATTATTAAGTGAAAGAAGCCAGTCTGAAAAGGCCATGCATACTGCATGAGTCCGACTCTGTGACAGTCTGGAAAAGGCAAAACTATGTGCTAGAGTAAGAGAGGGAATGAATAGGCAGATCACAGAGGATTTTCAAGGCAGTGAAAATACTCTGTATGATAGTGTAGTAGCTGATATGTGTCATTCATTATATGTTTATCCAAACACAGGATTTACACCACCAGACAGAAAACCTAATGTAAACTATGGAGTTCAGGGGATTATAACATATCACTATAGATTCATCAATTGTAATAAATGTACTACTCTGGTAGGAAGCGTTGATAATGAAAGACATTATGCATGTGGAGACAGGGATATACAGGAACTTTCTGTACTTTCCCTTCAGTTTGGGTGGGAATCTAAAACAGCCTTAAAGATACTATGATTTTTAAAAAGAGATAAACATTAGAACTGCTGTGTAAGACAAACTTGCTAGGTTGATTTGATTAGAAAGTGGTAGAGAACAACATATACTTCTATTTGTATATAGAAAGAGGGGGAGGGGCTGAAATTGTCTTCTGGAAGGTGGACCTTTTGTAGCACGGAGTTCCCTCACTAGGTGACTGTTCTAGAAACTGTTCTGTATCAGTGTACCAGATGGCATTGTTGGGAGAGGTTGCATTCTGCCTCAGTGAATGTTTTTTTTTTAATATTTATTTATTTATTTATCTTTAGAAGGGAAGGGAAGGGAAGGGAAGGGAGGGAGAGAAACATCAATGTATGGTTGCCTCTCATGTGTCCCCTGCTGGGAACTGGCCTGCAGGGAACTGGCTTGCAACCCAGGCATGTGCCCTGACTGGGAACTCAGTGAATGTTTTTAAAGACTCAACATATTGCCCATTTAATGATGGGTGATTTATGAGCGCACCTGCCCACACTGCACAGAGTGTTCAGTTTTTGACCCCCCAAAAGTCATGGCCCCCATACCCCATCCTCCCTATTCACCCAATCTCACTTCGGGCTACTTTTTCTTTCATTTCCCTGGATGAAAAAAGTCCTCAAAGGGAAACATTTTGCTTATGTGGAGGAGGCAAAACAAACAGCAGAAGCACTAAAAGGCATCAAAATCAATGATTTCAAAAACTGTTCTAAGCAGTAGCAAAAAATGTCTCAGTAAGTGTATTGCATCAAATGAAAAGTACTTTCAACATGACTGAAATATAAACCTGTAAGAATAAATACACTTTTTTAATAAATAAATTCTGTTTTGGGGGGTCCCTCCTCATACATTTCTACCCATGAAAAACACTAGCCCCATTCTTCATATAATTTCATATAACTAAAAATGTAAAAATGCTACTTCTTTTATTGTACACAGGCATAAGGAAGCACGGATTCTTCTGTGTTTCCATATTTATAAAGGATGTCATCAATTCTGACCTTAAGCATGCATGAATGGTCAGGTTGATTTTCAACACTGCAGAGGAAACAATCCTGCCCATTGGATCAGGTTTAATATTTAAAGAGCGTTTTTATAGCTCTAAAATATTAATGCTTTATTTACATTAAACACTGAAAAGCATGAATCAATAGATAACCAATTCCATGCAAAAATTCAGTAACTATTTGTATTATAAAGCATAGGAAGAAGAGTATTTAGTAGGGGTTATTGTTTAGATAGCTTTCCCTTCTGATATTTTTCTAAGTCTATTGTTTCCAAACAGTGTTTGTACTTCCTGTCCCTGGAGATTCTATCTACCAATGATAACATAAGGTCCCATGAAAGATCTAGGTTTTCCTTGCATGGTTGATTGATTATGATTTACTCACCAGTATTCAGGTTTTCAACAGTAGCATTCTAGTACCATCTATTGAAAACTTAGTGATTGTACAAAAAGAGTTGGGAATAGAATATAAAAATATTTGAGATTCTTACATGATTGTAACATATTCTGGGTTTGACTCAGAGAACCACCCCTTAAATTACTCAGATGTATAGGCACCAGTCCACAGATCTGGGGTTTGGGTAATTGAAGCTGTCAGTTTAATCTAGACACAGTTCTGAATGAATAACCCAGACGTGAGACGACCAGAAGCTGAATAAATCAAGTGGGATTTCGAACAGAACTATTTATGTAATTGCTTCAATTATTCATGAGGCTTTGAGTGTGGAAACTTGACCGATGAAATCGTGGAGGTCACAACACTTAGTTTCTACCCAAAACACCAAAAACTACAAAAAATTACTTATTTTTCCTGCTCTATTTGTCAGCTGGAGTGTCTTTACCAAATTCCTTTTTACCTCCTCTTCCTCAATTTAAAAAAAGAAAGAGCCAAGCAGTTATAAAAATATATTAGATTCAACAACCTCTGATACCAAGCCTTGGAAATTCTGAAAAAGTGAAAATAGGGCCTTTGGGAATAACCAGCTCTGTCCTTTGTCGGGACTCTGCTGAGCCAATGACAGTATCTCCAACAGGGACAAAAGTTACTTTACCCAGGATTTTTTAAGTTCCTGCAAAAACAACTGTTAGATTTTAATCCAACACTAAAAACTAATTAAAAACGGGAATGTGTAGAGAGAGGGAGCAAGGCCCAAGAAGAAAGGAGGAAAAAGAAAATGAGTATTTGTTGAGAGCAGGCTATCCTAATAATAATAATGATACAGAAATGAACCCTTAGAGTACTTAAAATATGTCAGGCACTGTTTTCTGAGTTTTCCTGTAGACATCATGTTACATAAATACATCAGGCCATTTAATTCTGACAACAAGTCTATACGGTAAGTACCATTATTATCCTCTAGAGAGTAGCTTCTGTTCTTGCCCTGTGCCTTCCTGAATCTAGACTCAGTTCTCTCTCCCAACAAAAAGTAAGGCATAACTGCAAATATGTGAGGGAAGGATGTAGGTATTTTTTAGAAAGAGTTTCACAGAAAGATGGAAGCATATATTATATATCATAAAAGTCTTCATCCCTTTCTGCAAAATATCCCCATCTCCTCACACCATCTTCTTCATACTTAGGGCCTGGAGAAATTATTTTCTTATCAGGCCTTCAGCACAAAATCCACTCAGTAAGGCAAAGTGAGGTTGCTATCCCCTTAGAGAAGAAGTTAGGCACCATCGAGTTCCCCTCACACAGGCCTCCAGGCCATTTTATCCACCTTAACTACTTATCAAACTACTTATCCAACCAGTACTTCTCTCTTGGGGAGAGATGTGATGCTGAGAAAATTAAGTGTTCTCCATATCTTCACATTAAGTCTCATGCATTTTGCATGCACCAGCACTAGTTTTTCACCATGGCAATACTGGGTAAGCATTATTACTTTCTGTTTTAAAGGTGAGAGGCCTGAGCTTCACAAGTTAAATAATTCAGGGTTGACCAAATATCCCAGTTTGTCTGGGACTGTTCTTATTTAATACAGAAAGTTCCAGGACCCGAGGAACCCCTCAGTCTTCAGCAAATCAGGACTGTGGGTTTTACTAACACTAGTATAGTAGTGGTGGTTGGTTTACAATTCAGGTCTTCTGGCTCAATGAACACTCGTTGAACAAGAGAGACAGTTTAGGGGAAAAGAAAAATGGAAGAAAGAGAAGGAGGGAGAACTGGAGGAAGAAGAAAAGAAATAAAGAAATTTCATGGTGATTTATTATCTCGTGAATTTCAATATTATATGATACATAATTTATAGTCTATACACAGTATAATGAAGATACATATAGATGACAGATAGATATAGATGATAGATAGATAGATAGATAGATAGATAGATAGATAGATAGATAGATAGATAGATTGACAGACACACTTGGCTGATATTTGAAAGTCCCAAATCATGAATAACCTATGATGGTTACTTAATATTTGAACCACAAATACTTGAACTATCTTTAATACATCATCACTGTAGAGTTAGCTTATTTGCATAAGAAATATTAGAAACTCCTTCATGGTTGAAATGAGCAACATGGAAACAGTGGATTAGGTGTAAGAATCTAACATGCCCAGCAGCCTGACACCTTTCCAAGTGGCATGCTTGCCTTCCAAATCAGTCCTGAGCCCCACAGTTTCACCAAGGACTCTATCGCCTTATTCCTATGTGAAAATTAGCTAAATCTTTCTGTTGGAGTAGCACTGAATCCACCTCCAGAGACCCTTTTCATTTAGAGAACTTGCTACTAGGTGGCATGATGCAGTGAAAGACAGAGACTAAAGGACAGGTAAGGGGACCTCACTGATTTTATGACACCAGGCCCGGTGGTCCTTCTTGTGGGGCTGGTAATTGTCTGCATGAGGGGTAGACTTCAGTGTGAAGTTTTAACAGAGCACATGGGCACAGGGCTGTAGGGGAGGAAGCCCATAGCCTTTGCCAACCTCAAGACCTGCCAGGTTAGCCCACATCTGTCCCTAGCCCTGTCCTGCTCCATAGGTAGGTTCCCTCATACTACAAAATAAAATAATGAAAATCCCTTTTAAAAATTAATAATATATAGCAAGTACTTGCTTTAGCCAGAATGGCTTTAAACAGTTGTCTATAAAATAAGACTTCCACTTCCACAATAACTATAATATATGAGCTCCTGAAGAAAGAATAGACTGTGCTGTGATGATAGTTGCCCAACATCTAATTAAAACAGAAGAACTTGAAAATGGCTTTCTTATTACCCTTGGCATTATTAAAGATGACAGATTGTCCTAGCTGCCTCGCCTCAGCAGAGGACATCCTCTGTGCTTCCGGGAAAAGGAGAGTTAATCCGAACAGAATGTAGCTGTTAAAAACCCCTCCCAAGTTCACACTTTGAGATTTGTGTTATAATCATTGATTCTTTTACCACCTCTCCTGCATTTGCCAACCCACTAAAACTCTTGTCAGGCCAGAAATTCAACTTCTATAAAACGGCAATTCCTTCTTACTATAAAACATTTAATTGAGTTAATATTTCAAGTTTTTCATTATCGTTATAAGGAAGCATTAATGGTGAGGGGGAAAAATCAGTCAGCAAAATTTCTATTACTTTTCCGTTAGGGAATGTGGTCATTAGGCCCTACCTTGGGAAGACCTCATTTCCTGAAGGACCTGAACCATGATGAACTAAGAGAGACAGTTGAAACATATAAATATATAGTCTTAACCAAATACAGGGAGAGTCAATCCAGGGCAAGTTCATTGGTGTCTATTTCTTGAACAGGTTCCCTCCCCCACTTAATAGATTTCTCCCAGGAGAAAGAGGCCAAGCAAATAACCATCCATTGGCTCACCATCTGCACTGCTTTGCAGTTTAAATTTCATACTTCCTTTGTAGCTTTTCAATTTTGCATATTTAATTTTTTTTACATCAGCATGATTTTTTTCAGGATATAAATGAGTGTGGCAAATACTCTAGGGTAGGTTATATTCTTTTAAAGAAGCTATTCACTTCGCAAAAATTCTACAAATGATGCTTAGAGTTGAACCCTTTATTCCAAAAGTGGTAACTACTTAAGCCTGGTTAACAAAGACATTTCTGAGCCTTTCATGCTTAAAAGTATAGAAAAGAAAGTGTTTTTTTTTCCCTTGCTCTAAATTTTAAGACTTTCACAGACTCAGCAATAAATGGCCTTCTGATCCATTGTTTCTAAGAATTCAGTCTCAACTTAAACCATAAATTCTGTGTAAAAATAATGGCAGCACTTGGTATAAAAACCAATTTCAAACAAGGAAGGGGATCAGCATAAGGATACCAGGGGAATTAAGCTATTTGGCTTGTATAAGCTGCTCAATTTTCCAAGGCAAAGGTTTTAGGGAAAAAAAGAACAAAGTGAGAGTCGATGGGAATACAGTTTTAAAAATAGGAGGTTGCAGAGGTGAATGCTGAGGGGCAACAGCTAGCTGTAGATTGGGCTTCTCGAATCACACAGGGTTCAAGTCTGCACACGCTACATCAAGAAGGGTCTGCCCAATGTCACAGAAATAGCAGTGAAGGTGAGAAAGTATGCTGAACTGATAGATTAAAAAAACAGGACTCCAAAGCCACTACACTGCAGGGTGTAGGTCCTAAGGAAAAATGAAGAGAATTGGAAGGAAAAAGCAAGAAGGTATATGTCAGCAGAATCTAAGGAAGACCTTTCTAAATTTCGGAGTGGTCCAAAAACAAGATTCTATCTAGGTATTGTACTTCCCATTACTGGAGCCGTTCACACAGGGACTAGGCAACCTCTTATATGAGGTGCCAGTGAGGGGATCTGTATGATAAGCCCTGAGGGTAAAAATGTACTTCTGGAATTTCTTCTGTCCTGCCTCTGAATTCTGCAACGCTTAAAGGGGTCGGTATTATGATATGCTGGACCTCAGAGCAAAACAATCTATATCTTAACGTTAAACAAGAACAAGAAGAAAGCCAGCATCATAAAAATCCATCTGACACAGGTTCTAATAAACCTAGTCCTATTTTTGTTTCTTAACAATAAGTCCAGAAATAGGCAGAGGCTGATGATGGACTAGCTGGAATCCCAGCAAAGAACTAGTTTGTGGATACTGTATGAGCATCTGGGGCCCTGGAGAGCAGAGTTTAGGTGCAGAAAAGACTGGAGTTGTTCTTTGGTTAATTGAGTAATAGTCAATGAATTAAATTCACGCATTTTATCTTAAATTTGAGGTTCACATTCTTCTACTTCTTTTATTGTAAGTCTAACACAATGTAAGGGCTCTGAATAAACTTACTCTAATTTGCAAACTTAATTATATACCTTCAAACATTTTAACAGTGATATAAATGTACTGTGTTCGATTTTCTTTTTAAAACACTTCCATTTTATGCCTGACAAAACGTCCCACTTAACTAAATGATTCTAAAAAGTCTAGTGAATTAAATTTATAGATACAGTGACTCATTACCTAAAATATTCTAATGAGATTACACACATATGTGAAGGTAGCCTAGTATATCTGCATGTCTATATTCATATATGTGTGTTATTTCATACAATAGGAGGCTAAATAGATGATGTCCATGCTTGTGATAACATTCCTTCCTTATCCTTCAGGGTGAGGACAGATTTCATTTCACAGTAATTCCCTCCTTATCCTGCATTTTTAATTTCTCCTCTCTACTGTCTTCATTCTTGCAGCACTTCAACAGATTCATATCTTTCTGAGCATAAAAACAGAAAATGCTTAAATGACCTGGAGATGCCTGATAGCTACTCCTTGTCTCTTTCCTCAAGGTCAGTCCCCTCAAAATGGTGATTTGCAAACACTGTATTCCCCTCTTTAACTTCACACTGTTCAAACTGTTGCCCATCAAACTGCAAATGCAATGCACTTTACCTGAGTCTAGTCTCCTTGATCTTATTATACAGTTGTATTTAACGTTGTTCATCCTTCAGATTATTCCCTTGGCTCCAATGGCATTTCTGTTTGTTCCCAAGCCTCTCCACTAGCTCATTCTCAGACTTTTCCTTAGGTGGCTTCCCTTTATATTCCCAGTCTACAAAATATTTGAGCCCTCCCTGGTTCTGCTCTTACCCTCTTCCTTTAGAGATCTCTTCCACATCCCTGCTCTACTCACATCTGTTTATATGCTATAGATTCGAAAGTCTGTAACTCTAACTTCTCAGGTGTTTCTCCTAAGCTCCTGTCCAACCACTCCCCTCCCCTACTCATCCTTCAGAACTCACCTCAAACATCAGCTCCTCTGGGAAGCCTTTCCTAACTGGCCCTGCTTAGTGCTCCCCTGTGTGGCAGTTCCCTGTATTCTCCTCAATCAAAGCAGTTATCACACTACATAGAAACTAGCTGTTAATGTAGTGGATGGCATATAAAAGATATTCAATAAAAGTTTTTTGATTGAATAAAAAAATAGTGAGTGTTGATTACTCCAAACTCTCTGTACACTGGACCATTTTATGGAGTAGTGCTAGGATGGCATTTTGAGGCCTTGTTTTAAACAAATGTCTGTACCTAAGGTAATGAGTAACTCAATATCATTTATTGTTCAACTCAAATAATATAAAGCATCATAAATGGCCTTTATATCTTCCTGTACAATAATAAGAACCAAATAAGAAGTGGAAGTTTGCATTTATTAGCTTGTTATACTGTGCAGCTAAAAGCAACTCCATTGGCCCACAGGATCATAGATAGATAGATAGATAGATAGATAGATAGATAGATAGATAGATAGATAGATAGATAGATAGATAGATAGATAGATAGATAAAAATAAAACATGGTCTTCTCAGAGCTTAACAGAGGAAAGTTTAATGATGAGGCTTTTGTGCTGTGTAGACAATAGCTGTTGAGCACCCAAAGGACTATGAGCACCAGAGAGCCAACACCAGCCCTAAAGTTGAGGAGGTGAGTGGAGGAAATGGTGCAACAGGTAAGGAGCTGGGATGAGACTTGAAGCCACCACTCAGCATTAGCCATGGTCATGGAAGTACATAGACACTGAGTGAACTATGATGAAGAAAGAGGGATAAACTCTCCAGGCTTCTGGCCTCTCTCCCACCACCTCCCACAGAGGCCTGCCCGCTGAAGAATCCACTGGAAGACAGAATGCAAGAGAACATAGGTCTAGAAGTGCAAGTAAGATGGCGAGCAGGAGGCCAGGTGGGTGGTAACAGCACACGAAGCCCTGACTCTGCCTGAGTCGGTGGTGGAGTAGAGGATGGAGGGAGCAGTCCAATGAAGGCATTGACTGGGACTCCTATTCTCTGTCTTTGTTTACTTGCACTAATAAGGTAAAAACTCTCTTAAATAATCTCTTCTTAACCAACCCTCCAGGTTAACTGACAATCTTCATTTCCCTTTAACCACGTCCTGCCTGGTATTCAGGGGCTTCTCACCAATTCTGTTCTTAGCATGTGAGTCATTAATGTCCAAAAAATTTGTATTTATTTCTAAAACTCCTTAATGTAGCTGCATTTATTGTATTATGTTATTTAATTATGCCAGCTATAAAGTAGAAACACAAAATTAAAGAAGTTCTTAAACTTCCTCTCATTTTAATCTGCATTCACTCTATAAGTGATCTCAACAAGTCACATAGTTTAAATGATGATCTATATACTGACAATTTACAAAGATAAACATCCTTGTCCTGGCCGGCATGGCTTAGTAGATTGAGTGCCAGCCTGTGAACCAAAGGATCACTGGTTCAATTCCCAGTCAGAACATATGCCTGAGTTGCTGACCAGGTCCCCAGTAAGGGGCATGCAAGAGGCAATCACACATTGATGTTTCTCTCCCTCTCTTTCTCCCTCCCTTCCCCTCTCTCTAAAAAAGAAATCAATTAAATGTTTTTTAAAAAGCTATATATCCTCAATGCCTTCACCTCCATGTAATAGGTATTGCTAATTTACTGTATACAGATCTAAGTTTTGGGCCTCCTCCACTATCACCACCACCCAAAACGGCCCTGCCTGAGTCTCACCGGTCTCAGTTACTGGTAGCTCCATGCTGCTACTTACTCAGGAAAAAAAAACCTTGGATTCACTTTTGATCTATTCCTTCTTTACATTTCACACCAAATCTGTCATTTAAAAAATGTTGTTTTTATGTTTAAATTTGATCCCCAATTTGGCCACTTCTGGTTACTCTCACCATCACTCCATCGATCTGAGCCACCATCATCTTTTAGCCAAGTTGTTGCAAGTTTCCTAACTGGTCTCCCAGCATCAACCCTTGCATTGCACAGTCTACTCTTAACCCAGCAGTGCCATCCTCGTGACTGATCATGTCATTTATCTGCTCAAATCCATTGTGTCCCCATTTCCCTTAGAGTTAAAGTCGAAGTCCTTATACTGGCCTGCAAGTCCCGCTGTGATCTGGTTCTGTGGACCCTGCTCTGAGCTCACGCCTTACAACTCTCCTTCTTGATGACTCTGCTCCTCCCCACACCAGTCTCCTGGCTGGTCCTTGAACATTCCAGGCCCAGACCCGACCCAGAGCCTTGGATCTAGTTGTTTCTTATATTTGGAAAGGCTTTCCAGGTATCTCCAAGGCCTACCCTACCCTCTAAGTTTTTGCTCAAATGTCAGCATCTCATTAAGAGTGACATAATCTAAAACTGCAGACCTTCCCCTACCACTCTTGTTTCTTCTCATCTGATTATATTTTCCCTATAGCATTTAGCACCTACTAATAGTTTATAACTTGATTATATGCTATGCTTATTTTTTTTGATATCTACTCTTACTGGCATGTATGCTCTCCTGGGCCCTTCAATGTAGATATATTTCTTACTGATGTATCTGACCCACTCACAGCAGTGGCCAGCACTTGGTGGAGGCCCAAATATTCACTGAAATAATTAAGTAAAAATTATTCTAAAAAGTGCCACCGTTTGAAAGTACAATTTTTGGTACTGTAGATTTGTTCTCAATTTTGTGTTTCTGAATTATTATTGTACCTATTTGGTTCTTATGGAAATCCAGAAAGAAAAGGGGAAAAAAGAAAGTGTTATGAAATTTCTAGAAGGCAGGGAGTTTTATAAGTTCAGAATATAACCGTGCTTTGAGCTTCTGCATGGAAGCAAAAATTGAGTTTGCTCATCAGAACATAAAAATAAAATAGGAGCCATCCTTTTTATGTAGGTAAGTCCTTATAAGTCTTTTTTAGTGGGCTATAAAATTATCATCCTTTCAGTTTCAGGTCTGGGAGACTTTTTCCTTTTAAAATTCTCCTGTAAAAAATGTCACAAATCTAATAGGACAGAAACTCTTAAAACCACAGATATGATTAAGGCTCAGTTCCCTAATAAATGTGCAGTAAGATACTGTCAGCCCTTGAATAAATGAGCTGTGATCAATGATAAATGTGCCAATAACGCATTTTCCAGGACAGCATATTTCAGACTGGTAGGAAATAGTGGAATCGCAGCAGGATCTTATTTTTACACAAATTCTTTCTAAACTCCAAACACACCTAAAATTAATTTCTTTCATCACTCTAACACTGGACTGTTAATCACTGGAACACATGCTTGTATGTGACAGACATAAAAAAGTTGATTTGTATTTGCAAGAGGAAGAGGGTTCACATGAAAGAAACAGGTGTCATGTGGAATAAAGTTTGGCATATCCTGATCTATAAGATGTACTGCATGTTTACTAGTCACGTGATTGTAAAGGTGACTGATAATCATTTCATGAACTTCAGATTAGAAGTTCTGACCTTTCTTTAAAAGTGTGCATGAATTAAAAAGAATATGTATGCAGTAGTCCTGTAACAAAAAGAGTGAAATTATAAAATGCTTAAACCCCTCTAGTTAATTTCTGGAAGTTAATTTATTCCCACATTCAGTCATAAGCATACACACAACTGTTATTGAATGCCTACGATTTTATACTCATATATAGCTTAAAATCAAAGGTAGAAACAATTCAAAGTACATCAGGAAATTACTGTTCTTAAAATGGACTATTTAGGGTGCTGTGGAAATATAGGTGAAGGGCAGGCTAGCTGCAAATTAAGAACTAATGGTAGTTTTTATCCAGAAGATGAAGATACTGATTAAGTGAACTAGCTACCTGTGGAAGAGGTGAAGCAGAGCATAACCCGTGGTGAGCACTCAGTCCCTCAGTACCTGCTGGCCTTTGTCACAGGGGGCCTATTCAAGGCACACATTATTAAATTCAGGTCAGGCACAGAGAATATACTAGTGAATGAAATACAGGTTGCCCTTCCCTGTCTCATGATGCTTGGAGTCTAGTGAACAAGATTGCGTAATGTAACAGGTGTTCCAGGAGAGGAGGCAAAGGATACTGCGGAAAGGGTGAGCCAGGCCCCCAACAAATCTGGGAACCCAGAAGCATCCTCCAGAGATCGTGTTAGAGACAGAACTCGTGGGTGCCTTCTCAGGATCCCAGACACTAGGTTTGTAACCTGTCATAGCAGAACCCAGCCAAGGAAGTGCTGACCTAATAAGGGAAGCCTAAACTATATCCCAAAGGAGTGGTGAGCACTCTGTCAAGTACGTGACTTTGTAGCCACTTTGCTGTACGTCTGAAACTAATATAGAATAATACTGAATGAAACTGTACTTGAAAAAACTATTTTTTAAAAAAGGTGTGATTAAACAAGCCAGCATGTACTAGCGAGGGAATGAATTCTAAGAATGCTTGATTAGGAGAAGCAGAACGTAAAACTGGATAAGGAAGAGTTAGTTGACTCAAATGAATCCTATCTCTGTCCCAAGAGATGGGATTTATCACCTTGGTAATGAGAGGGTGCTAACTCATGACAAGCATGGCTCCTAGAAACACGGAAAAAGCAGTGTCCAGTGCCCAAAGGACAGAATCCTGGTAGCAGATGGCGGAGAAAGAGATTTAAAAGGCTCAACTAACTATGTTTGTGAACCCATCAGTGACCTCAAACTCCTGTTCAAGGAAAAAAAAAAACCTGTTACAAATAAATAATACAATAACCGAACCTTAATGTAATCGTCTTTCCCACATTTCTAACACTCTCTCTACCAGCCTGTCAGTATGCTGGGCTGCTCCCCAGAGAGGGGATTTTCTATCCCTGTTGGATTTAACCCTTAGCAGATAAAATTCCAGGTCCTCTACCCCATTAATCTTCTTGTCAAATTTGTCGCCTCGAGGATGCAACAATCACTATGGATGCCTGGAGCCTCAGGCACTGGACACGTGACACGAGCCAATGCACAGACAACAGTTCCCTCCACCTCCTCCGACAAACAGCAAGCACACAGAGTGCAAAGAGCTCTCAATGTCCCCTTTAGAGAAGGAAGCAATAGAGTGGTCATCCCCCCCAACCCCCCAAAGATTTGGGTTCCAAATGCTTGAGGGGGGGAATGTTTGGTAGGATAGATGGCAAACTAAGTCAGGGAACAGGAGGGACACACATCCCACCCACTGACTCAGCAGTCCTTGAAATTCTATGTATCTTTTCCACGATCTGGGAAAGAAAGCCCTTGAAACTGTGCTTTCATCCCAAGGCCTGAAAAGAAGTGCCTAAGGAAGAAGCCCATTAAAACCTTTGAGTATCATCAGACAGAGGGTCTGAATTGACGTTAACACCCAGACCCTTGAAGTAGCCCTGGCCTCTCCCCTGTTGGAGTCGGCCATACAGAAGCCATGTACGAAATGGAATCCTGACCACACTGGGCACACAGTGGGTCACACTGGACCTGCAGACCACCCCACGCCATTTCTCCAGTCCCAAACTATATCGTTAAAATCCACATGCTTGGCAGTTGACACCAGGTTCTGCTGTATAACAGCTATCAGAGGGGAAAGCAAAGTGAGGTTTCTGAAGCCAAGAAAATAAATCAAAAGCAATATTCCATGCCTGGAAGCTGGCAGATGTGAGTGATCTCCTTAAGGATCTAAAGTAAAGCTACAGGGTCACAGTCCCCATCATACCTCTTATTCATTTCACCAGTCTGGCTCCTGCAGAACCCAGTGGATCCTGGGGGAGGACCCAGGACCACTTCTGGAAGCTCAGCCCCTACTGAAGTTGCCGTGCTATAGCTGCAGTGTCTTCCTCTCCCGTATGTGTGTGTGGCCACCGATTTGGTGAAGGTGTTTCTTTCTATTGTTACAAGAAAAGAGGATTAAAAGGAGTCTGTATTCACATGGAATAAACAACAAAATACACTTAAAGTTTTGCCCCAGGGCTGCATTAACTCTCCTGCTCTCTTTCTCTCTCTCTCTCTCTCTCTCTCTCTCTGATATAAAATAGTCAGATGAGTTCTGAACCATCTGCACACTGAACAGAGTAACACACTGATCCATCACGTCAGTGACATCATGTTAATCAGGCTGGATGAGCAAGAGGTGGCTTGCATGCTGCAGGCCACAGATGTGCTGCTGAGTAGGGAAAATCCACCTTGCAAAGATTCAGAACCTGCCACCTCTGCAAAATGTTTAGTGGTAAGGGGCCCGCCAGGCACCCAGTCCAAAGTAAAGGACAGTTGATTGTGTCATGCACCCCATCACCAAAAATAATGCAATGTCTAGGGGGCCTTTTTGGGTTTGGAGAACAGTATATTCCACACCTAAGATCACTGCTCCAACTCATACACTGGATGATATAAAAAGCTGTGATATCTGAGTGAAGCTGGAGGAAAGCATGTTGATGGAGGTCTTGGCATCTTACCAGTAGGGAAAAACAATCTGGCAAATGCCATAATGTTGAGGAGATCAGTGGTGAGAAAATAAAAACGCTGGTGGGAGACTCACACCACAGGCCCTTGAGGTTCTGCAGCAAGCCCATGTCTTCTGCAGTAGAGAACTGTACACCTTTGAAAAGCAATCCTCATCATGCTGCTTATTCCTGGTAGGGACGGAACCACAGGTAACCATTTGGTCAGAATTACTGTAAGCCAAGTCCCATCAGACCCACCAAGTTATAATAAAGGCCCAGCAGACACTCATCGTAAGCTGAAAATGACACATGAGGGTTGATCATGTGCAGAATCAGAATAGACAAGCATGCTCTGTGACACCCACACACCACCGTCACACTAGCACCCTTCCCCAGCTCACACCTCTGGCCATGTGGAGAATCCTGCACAGTCAGCTAGAGGAGGAGGACAAAGCCAGAGCCTAGTTTCTTATGAGTCAGCCCTATTCTGTGGGGACAAGGTGAAAATGTACTGCAGCCTCACTCAAGGGTGCTCTGGAAAGCCTTTCTTGTAGGCAAGGGGTGTGTATAACCACCAGATCATCCACTTGGTGGGCCCAAGAGAGAAGGGGCCCAATTCCTTGGCAGTGGTGAATGGCCTGGCCAGCTGGGTAGAAGCCCGGAAGGAAAGAGGCTGAGAGATCGGGGTTGAGGACCTGGGGACAGGCGTGGCGGAGTAGACAGCAAGTCTGGACACCTCGTGTTACATTGGAGTGCTCACCTCAACTAATCAGGAAGTGATGAGTTTTGCACATTTCTAATCTTTGTTTTCAATTCAATTTATTTGGTTGTAAGTGTATACAATTTAATTCTGCATAATCAATTTGTAGTAATACCTGTGTGTGTATTGCCCCTTACATGAGGATACAAACCAGTGGGTACAAACCAGCTCCAGTGAAGCTCCAGATATGGAAATAAGTTGGTTAAGGTTTATTTGCTACAAGGCAGAAGTAGGAATCAACATACATATTGTCCTAAAACAGGAAAATAAAGATGGTGAAATATTTGTACATATAATCGTGTACCTTGAGAAACTTACATTTCTACATTTTCTTTATTGGGGTGTCCACCCCCAAAAACAAAGTGTTGGCAAAAAACTCAAAGCTTAGTGAAGATGTGTTCATGTCAATTTAAGACAACATAAGCAGCCAGTAATTCCATGGGGAAAAAAAATCTCATGCATTACTCTATTGTGTGTTAATGTGATTAAATGCCTGTCATTATTCTAAAATTATGACAGCATTCACTTCTCTGCCCTTTCTCTACTTCCCAGGAGCATGGTCTTTCAAAACACACATCAGCCACTTCAGTTCATAATCTTGTTTGAGTTTAATTTAAAGTTAAACCCAAGCAAAATAAATTAAGGCAAGATTCTACTTAGCATTCATATTACAACTACGACTATAAAAATACCACCCAGTAAAAGCAAAATTGAACTAATTCTGAAAATTTTATGTCTTCACTGGTATAAAAAGCCAGTGGGATATATAATATTATAAAACATAAATGACTCATTGGATGAGCAATTGAGTAAATATCTAGTAGCCAAACTAAATTATTAAAGAAGAGAGAGTTCAAAGGGCAGAATAAAATAATAATTCAGAGCGCAGCCTGTTTAAAAAGTGCATTGCCACTAGTTCATAAATTCACAGACCATCTTTCTCATGGGCCACATTAGAGGGCAAACTTTCTCTTCTCTGGAAATCCTCATAATCTATATCCTTTCAAAGGCATGAAGACTGATGATGGTCTTTTCTAAACAGGTTTGCCAATTTCTGAGAAATCCTTAAAACACTTCAGTAGGCTCAATTCAAAGAACTGGAATTAGAGGCCACCAAGAAAATGCTGTTTCAAGAACAGACATCAATTATAAAAACAAACAAGCAAACAACCCCATCCTCTATCAATGGCTAGTGTGCTTTGCACTTGACACTTTAAAAAGCCTGTTATAAAAACTGTCCTTCCACATTCTCACAGAGACCCTGTGGTATAATTGAACCTTTTTTTAAGCTGAGGAAATTAAAGTTCAGTGATTTTTAAGAGACTAGCTCAAGGTCACACAGGTTTAAGACAACCAACTGAATTAAGGTCTGACTTAAACTAATTGCTCCTTATTCCGTGCTCACTGAGTACCCCACAGTCCCCTGCAGCCCCTCATCAAAGAGCCCAGGAAGACTCAGAGAAACAGCCGCCCTTAGTCATTCTTAGCCATTCCAAAACAAAGAAACTAGACTTTGGTCCGTCCCTCCTCCATAAGAGCTAATGGGCAGAAACCTTTCATCGCATCTGTATCTCTCCTAAAGCTGCAATTAAATCATTGACTTAACATATAATTATAAGTGTGACACATCTCTGATCATGTTGCCCCTGGGGAAAGCATTACAGAATAGGCATTAACTTATTTACCTACATTAAGTAAAGATTTATAAAGGAACGCTTTGAGATACAATGCAAGTTATGAGAAATATAAATGAGAGTGTGATTACTTAAGTCACAGAGGAAAGTTGCTTTCAAAAGGGTTCGCTCCAGGGTTTCTTTGAGCTGAGAGCTGCCCAGCTGCCAGTTAAATGATTTCATATACTGTACAAAGACCTAATTTGCATGGAAATGCCCAGAAGCATGGGTGTTACACAAAGTATAACTTTGTGCATCTGCACTGTACTTTGTATTAGCAGCAAGATTTAAATTTATGGAAAGTACCACACAGGACAGCATCTACAGCAGAGCGTGACTCAGCCTCCAGCCCATAAACATGAGGCTAAAAGGATTCTAAAAGCTCATTTGGTTCCTCCTGCAGCCCTCAGCTGCAGACCTGGGATGAAATTACCTTAAAGTCAGTTATCTATCCCACTGTTGACAGCCATTTCCACAGCCCCTACAGATGCCCCACCCATTTCAATGTCAGAACATTCCATTTGTGGCCTGGAGGTGATTAAAGAGAGACTCATTCTTTCCATCTCAGACCGTCTCAGAGTTTGTTTTTGCACATGCAAATACGCCTCCTTCTGCAAAACACAAGCAAGCCATCAAAATGGAACTGAGCAAAGGCTTGTGATTGGATGATTTAGTCACGTGATCCTAAGTACTCCTTGGCAAATACTCCGGGGTCTATCAGGCATTTTGTTTTCTCCCTGGTGTTTTTCTCTGCTATTTGGGGATTTTGTGGAGCAGATGTAGTGGAAAGGGAAGTAAAAAAAAAGAACAATGGAGAGAAGCTTTCTAAAGACAGTTAAAAATTCCTTTACTCTATATATTCATTTGTTTATTGATGTTTTTATTTATTACCTTCCCTCATTTTTAAAAGATATTTAAAGCAGCATATGCTACAAGTACCACATCAAAATGGAAAGCCAGAGGGAAAGAAGGAAAAGGATATTAAGGGGAAGGACAGTATTCCAACAACATGTGAGAAAGCCGTATAAGTTTCTGTCAAATTCCACCAAAATAGCGTCTACGGAGCAGTTCTGAAAATCCAGGCTGTCTTTCAAATCCGGAACGGGTTTGGGTCTCAGCAATCCAGTCCAAAGGGAAGACGATGTCGGCTGCACAGGTGGGCATCAGACTGAGAGCAGAGGGGCCCTTTGAGTGAGACCCAGTCCTCCTGGTGCTGAGGCCTCTGAGATACTGCCTCCCTCGGTTCTCAACTTGTGAGCAACGACACGGCTGACAGATTCAGCACTAGGTCTTTGGCTTGATAAGCTTTCTCTGCATAACAGACTGATGGTCCAATGACAGACCTCAGTCTGAAGAAAGGGATTCTGGGAGAGACAAAGCCATGTGGCCGTTAGATGATGCTGTGCGGGTGGAGAGTGTGCACACGGAGAAAGGAGAAAGGAAAGAAGGGACGTGACAGGCTGTACAGAGAAGAATCACATCTGGATGCAGGAGGAGAGAAGGAGGGAAACGGAGGAAGGACTTGCTGCCTTAGCCATCATCTCCCCCAGGCTGCCTTAACGCCGACTCCACCTTCTGGGAGGAAGGAAGACCCGCCAAACCTTTCTGCCTCTATTGAAGAAAATAAGGGAACTATAGAGACATGATTTGCGAGGCTGTGGTCTGACCATGGCTCCTGTGTCCTGGCCTTGTTACAAGCCCACAGATGCCATGATAGAAGGACAAAAAGAAAAGAAAGGATAGCCAGGGGCTTCTCAAGAGGAAGGATGAATGTGAGCATGGGGTGAGAGTCCCAGTGCTTAAGCAGCTCGGTGCCCAGGAAGAACTGTGGTGGAACACAGGACTCCCTGAAGTTCTTCAGTTGGTAACATGCATAAACAATACAGTGCTCACGGCCAGAGCGACCAGCAAGGGGATGTGTGTTGCCCCCTGGCTGCCCTCAGGGCCCACTATCTCCTCATTCCTGTGACCCCATCATCACATGGTGCTGAGGGAAATCCGCTGGAAAGACCCCCTCCCCACCTTGGAAAAGAAGACTTGGATTTGGGCCCACATTCAGTTGTTCATAAAGTTCTGTCCATTTTCCTGAAGAAAGAATGTAGTCAGGGTACAGGGAGCACTGTGGGGACACAGGAGGAAGGGGAAATTCTCAAGGGACAATTTGGGGGGTAGCATTCAAACTGGACTTTCAAGAAAAAATATACGTGGGTTTTTTTTTTTCACTGAGCAAGCAAATGATCAAGGAAAGAGAGCTTTAGCTATCCTGATCAACTCCGTGCCCCGTTCTGGGCTGGCTCAGCACATAAGAGACTCCCGCCATGATGATTTAACAACTGTTCGTTGAACACCTGGAGACTCAAGCTCTTTCTCTCAATTCAAATGGTGACCCTGTGATGTGCCCATAGCAGATTCTAGAAATACTGCAGGCAGAGTCAGCTTCATGGGTGAGCAACTTGTGCACACTTAGAGGGACCTTGCACTTGGTTTGGTGTTCTGCTGCCACCACTTTGAAATTCCTAATAGTTTGTGAACAAAGGGGCCATGTTTTCATTTTGCACTGAGCCCCATAAATTTTATAGGCAATCCTGGCTGCAGCTTTCTGCTTTGCTTTTTTTTCTCTTTAATTTTTTGTGCAGTTGTCTCCATTTTTACCCACATTGCTCTCTGCTTTGCTAATAGACACTAATTGGACTCTGTAGAGGAGGTAGTAAAGGATGTTTCAAGGTTTTAAAACAGTGACCATCTTCCAAGTAAGACAGGTGTCCTGTACATTTCCTGCATGATGGAAAAGAGCCTGAAAAAAGTCACTCGGATTCATCTTTCTCATTGTTCTATAGGCACAGATGTTCTCTCCATGCCCTTTGTTAATTGCAAGCTCCTTTAGAGAAGGGTTTCATCTTCCCTCACTTTACATCCCACACTGCTGTCATATTATAAACACAGTGATCAAACAATAATACTAGAATCTTACAAGCGCATCCTTGCAGGTTAAAAATATTTTCATGTAAATTATCTTATTTGATGATTGCAATAACCCCACGAGTTTGTCAGGGCAGGTGTAGAGGAAAAACACACACAATACTTCAGACACCAGATGTGTGGTTTTTCCACAGATCGCCTAATTATGTGACAGCAGCTGGGTGTCCTACAATGCAGTTCAGTTTTGACACTACCTTCCTGGATCCCATAAGTCAGATCTCATAAGTTAAGGGCTCAGTTTCATGGGACTGCTCCCATTTCAGATACTAATCACAAGTTCCAAGTTGTCTTCCTACCAAATGGCTATAAATTGGTGTTCCCATGACCCTTCCTTGGGTGTGATAATTTTCTGGAATGGCTCACCAGTCCCAGAAAGACACTTATGTTTCCGTGTTTATTATGAAGGATACATTAAAGAATGTGAATGTATGGGCAGATGAAGAGGCACAAGGGTCAAGATCCAGAGGGTCCCGAGTTCAGGAGCTTGTCTCTGTAGAGCTGGGGTGCACCACCCTTCCAGCATGCAGATCTTTCCACCAACCCAGAAGCATTGAGATTTTTATGGATACTTTACCACTTAGGCATGAAGGATCATTAAGTCCATTTCCAGCCCCTCTTTCCTTCCTAGAAGATGAAGCTGGGGGTAGGGCTTAAAGTTCCAAGTTACTCATCATGGCCTGGTCTTTCTGGTGACCAGCACCTATCCTGAAGCTACTGAAGAACCCAAATGAGTTTCCTCATTAAAACAAGTGACATTCCCAATTACCAGGGGGATTCTAAGGGATTTAGAGGCTCTGGTCAGGAACTGGGTCAAAGGCCAAACATAAAAGACAAAAGATGTTCCCAGTGCTCCTATCATTTCAAAAATTGCAATTGTCTTAGGAGCTCTCTGCCAGGAACCAGAGACAGATACCAATACATACTCTTCTATGATTTTATAACAGATATTTATTCCCCTTATCCATATTAGAAAACCTCAAGTCAGAGCATATTTAGGAACTGCCTCTATCTATACTGATGACTCCCAAATCAACTTTCCAATTCTGAACTCTCTCTGTTGAACCTGGGACCTATACTTCCATCTCTTTCCAGAATCTCCACTTGGATTTCTTAATGGAAAATACCTTCACTCAACACCTACCAAACCAAACATGTCATTCTTCACTACCTCCCTGCCCCACCTTGCTCAAACCTGCTCCTGTTACAATCCCTTTGTTCTCTAACATCATCACCTTCCTACGAATTGCCCAACCAGGACACCTGGGAGTCACCCTCTACCCCACCCTTGCTCCAGCTTCCCAGGTCCATTGTGGCACCGATTCCTGCCGATCCTTCTCTACTCTATGTAGAGACTCCTGAGCCCAGCATAGGATCTGGCACATACAATTTTGGTGAATTACATTAAAGTCTTATTTGGTAGCATAGGTGGCCAAAGTGACTTCCCAGGTCACTGCTCTGGCTGCTGTCCTGGCTCAAGAAGAATGAGGAAATTCTGGATTCCCTGTCCTGCATGGTAGAGGCTGGGTGAAACCCTGGGAAAGGAAATCCTTCTCCCTTCACAGGCAGCTTCTGGAGAAGGTACCAACTCTTGTACTAACACACCTGTCTTGGGCTGTCAGGTCTTTTTCCTCCATTTTCCAACTCTGCTTTTGCTGTTTGTTGATTTTGGCATTTCTCTTCTTAACATTATCACTTAGAGCTGTGCAGAAGTCTGGCCACCCTGCAGTCTCTAAATGCCTCCACGCCCAGGAATTTTCAGACAAGGCAAACCAGGAAAGTTGAAGATGAAAATCTCAAGGGATGGCCACAGAGAGATCAAACTTTGAGAGAACATTCCCATGAGAGAATATTCCAGAGAATATCTTGAGCAATATTCTTGGATTACGTTGGGAAAGAATCTCTACTCCAGGAATAAGCTAAATATAGAGGCCACAAAGAGCCTTCTCCTGGACCAAAGCTGAATAGGTTATGTTAAATCTCAGGAAAGAAAAGAAGTGGAAGTTGGGTGGTCAGGTACACAAGAGAGGGAGAGAGTTGCAAAGAGGGACTTCCCTGGGAAGTTTGATGGAAAACCAAAAGGGAGAAGTACATAAAGACAAGTGACCTTTGCTAGACAGGTAAAGGAAATATAATATTAAAGCTTTATGGAGAGTTCTTTATGGAACTTTCATTTCTGTGCTTCCTTTTTAATATTTTTCATTGCTTCTTTTGTAGTTTGTATTTCTCCCTGTTTTAAATCTCTCTTTCTCTCTCTTTCTCTCTCTTTCTCTCTCTCTCTCTCTCTCTCTCACACACACACACACACACACACACACACACACACGAGTCACTTGCTGTTCCTGTTGAACCCACTGAGTTAAAAATCGAGCAGAATAACTTGCCCCGGCCAGTCAAACAAAGGTAAGAAGACAGGTGATATGTCTATGCCTGGGCCACCCGAAAGGGCTTGCCTTATGTAACCATGGTGTCAATGTTTGGAGGGTAATTGAACCCTGAACAGAAGGAGTGGAGTGGCAGTGGCAGATTCCTTTATTAAAAGACAAACGTCCACATAGTCTCCACAGTAGAAGCCAGGTAGCCCCAAGCCCTTAGCACTGACAATGAGATGTGCAATTATAGAAAAGCATAGGGATCTCTTTAGGAAGCCAGGGAGAAGACTCCAAGCCTTCAAGTGTCACCAAATATAGAAGATGACATGCACACGGAGGGTCCTTTGTGAAAGTGGGATAGTGGGAGAAAAACAAGGCAGACTCTAGTGCCCCATCTCGACACTCACCCAGAGAAATTCAGCAGTCGGCCACACAGCTCAGAGCTTACAAAGAGTACAGACATACATAGAATTTGCTTCCTCACAAAACTAAAATGCACTGCATTTGCATCCTGTAACTCCTCTCTGGGGAATACTAGAAAGCACATAGGAACTGTAATTTTCACAAACGATGTTTCTTGAGTGAAACCCAAGAGAGGCAACAACTAAAAGCTTTAAGCACAGTTGAGGTTGGGGGTTAAGGAGGAGGGTGTTCCGTGGTGTGACAGAAAAAGAGATCATAGAAGAAGACCACATGCAACAACCCCGAGCCCAGGTTCTGGCACATGGAGAGCATGCAGTTCAAGTCAGTTCTCAGTCTTGTCTTTGTGGTGGGGAGACTGGCTTGCTCAGGCAGCATCCATCCCATCAAGTTAAGCGTCTGCCCGCTCTGACAAAGAGGGTTTACTCCCCTTTCCACCTTTGCAGGCACAGTGGAAAAGCCATTTGCAGACCGTTTTGAGAATGCTCCAATTTGGATATTTTCAGTGTGCATGAAGGAGAACCACACCTTTGATAATCCCGTGTTGCAATAACCTACACAAAAGCTAATAGAAAAAGAACAGGGTGGAAATCTAATTTACACTTTGTTGTCTGAATTTTTAGTATAATCTAGAGACTAAATTATCTGCATGAATCATGGAGGACTATAATCCAGGGAGTGACACCAAACTGGATAAAGATGAGCAAAAGAAAGTGATCTGAGCAGAAGCAGAAAAAAGACATCCATCTCTTGGTTCCTACTGGCTTAAATGTTCATCATTATTGTAGTGGAGAGTCAATACTAGTATTGTACCATCCCATTTGGCATGTTTTATGTCATTGCTATATATACATATGTATATATGGAGAGAGCAAATATATATTTATGTATGAAGGGAGTAAATAAATAGATACTTATATTCTATGTGGTGTTAATGTCCACATAAACCAAATGGAAATTCATTCCATAGAATGGTTTCTGTTTGGCCCAGCCAATCCTTTTATTGTCTACAAAACACCTTGAGGTTTTGTTAGGGAGAGGTGCCTGAGACCTGCCTGGGGACTGAAGTCAAGATGTGGGTCCTCAGAGAAGATGAGACAAGTAAGGAACATACGGCACAGAACTTCCCTTAGCCAGGACTCTTCCTGCCTGTTGTGACACCCATTATGCAGGTGACCAAGCATTATGAAACCAGAGGCTACAGGGAAGGGACACATGTGCAGAGTCACCTGGCAGCCAGAAATAATGATACCTTGCATTCATGGACTGCACTTCTTTCAATGAGCTGAAAGCTCTTTGAACAACATTATCTCGTTAATGCTCTCAATTGCCAGGGGCACTGGCAAGGCAGGGGAGGAGGCTGAGAAACATTTTTCTGTAGACTTGGAGCTGAACTGTTATGAATGTACAGTCTCCATTCTGTTTCTGAGATCTATTGGTTACTGGAGTCTAACCAAATCCCCAAGGGAGCTGTCAGGCAGAAGAGTTGAATGAATTGTGAGATAAAACATGTGCGGTAAGCCAGAAGGATGATTCACGGTGCCAGCACCCCCTTGTCCCTGACCCCTTCCTCAGAGCCATGCCAGGGTGGTTCCAGAGCCCCACCTCATTTACTGAAAGCCATCACTTTGGCCAAGTTTGAGGAGTTACCTCAGTGGTACTCTGTGACCAGTCTTTGCCATGATGTAGAACTCCCAGGTCAAAAGAAGGTCTCCCCACATTGATCAACTTTTTCTTCTATAGTTTCATATATTTCATTTTCTGGCCGCCACCCCACCATTTAGCCACCCTGCCAGGTGACATCTGCATGTGCTCTCATAATTTCTACTAGTCATGCCAACCAGATGTTGCAGTTGCTTCATGCAGAAGCTCTTTCTTGTAGGCATGGATGCTCTAGATCTCAACAGGACTGTGCTAAGACAGGACCAAGGTCAGCTTACAGGGGTATCCAACCTGTGCCCTGTGGGCCACATACCGCCCAGATGGCTAGGAATGCAGCCCAACAAAAAAATCATAAATTTACTTAAAACTCTTTTTTTTGCTCATCAGTTTTCTTTAGTGTTTGTGTATTTAATGTGGGAAGTAAAACAACTTTTCCTTTCCCAGTGTGGCCCAGAGGTGCCAAAATATTGGACACCCCTGGCAGAAATCAGAGTGACAGGGTCATAGCATAGGAAGCACAAGTACAATCTTCCAACACGGAGGAAAGGCTGGTCTGAGAAAGCTTATTCTGTAATCTGGTGCCAGGAAGCAGGAGTGAAGGACAGTGGAAGGGAAACAGGGAAGGAAATACAAGAATATATTAAGCTGGCCACCATATGAATGGCCAGTGTTCAGTACTCTGAGACCTTCTAAAGACCCTTATAAGAAGCATCTCAGTGTTTTAAACTGTGCGTCTGAGAGTTTTGCTATTTCTTCATCGCTTAGATTTACAGGCTCTGGGGCTTTGAGATCTTCTTGAGTCATTTTTGGTCTGTTCGTGCCCTTTAAGTGTGAGGAGCGGCGCCTTGGACTCCCAGGTTGCTGGGTTGTGACGCTGTATGTGGGGGCGTGGTCAGAGCGGGGAGGACAGCTAGATCAGGAGCGGAAACATAGAAAAGAAGATCTCAAGGAGGGTTAGCAACAGGGGAGTGGGAGGAGGAGAAGGGGGGAGAAGGTACAGAAAATAAGTAGCATAGACAGTAGATAGAAAATAGATGGGGGGGGCAAGAATAGCATGGGAAATATAGAATCTAAAGGACTTGAGACACATGGTCATAAACTAAAGGGGGGGTAATGGTGGGGACGGGGGGTAGGGTGGAGGGGAATGAAGGGGGGAATAGAACAACTGTAACAGCATAATCAATAAAAAGAAAAAGAAAAAAAAAGAAGCATCTCAGAACTGTTCCCCATGGGGATGAGTGGAAAGCATCAGTCCATAGGTTCTTACTACTCTCTGGTCCAGGCTGGTCCTGTGCAGAATAAATCTCCCATACTTGCTGGTTGTACTTGTGTGAGTGCAGAGCAAGCCCCTGCAGGGGATTCACACACAGCATCAGGGCAGAAGAAGAAGGTTTGCAGTGCTGGCCAGGGGCTGGCACCATCGATCGGCCTGTGTGTGGCAGACGCGGGTCAGACAGGAGTGGGCACAGCGCTGCCCGCTGCAGTGATGACTAGAGTCACAGACGAAGCTGAGAGGACTCTGAGGCGCTGCACACTGCCGTTGCCTTCCCCTTGCCTTTCCAGTGGTTCACTAGTGTCCCTCCTCTTCTCCGCCAAGTTTGAGGCTCGCTTATCTTGGAAACACTTCACTTGGCTTCTGGGTCACTATTTTCTCACGTCCCATCTAACTTTCCAACTCTTCTTTCCTACCCTCCTCTGTGGGTTCTTTCGCTTCCCAATCATTACATATTATAGTGTCTCAGAGCTTAGTAGTATTCAGGGTTTTTATTTGGGTTGTTGTTTTTATCAAGATTTATTTCCCAGCACTAAAGGATTAAGGGAAATCAATGAACTTAAGAATCTCAAATTTATGTCCCTAACCCAGACTACCCCAAACTCCAGATTCAAACACCTCTCGATGCAACAACACCTTAAACTTGACAGGTCTGCACGATACCAGAACTGTGAAGGTCCTGCCACCACCACAAAATCCCGCCTCCCCTGGACAGGCCGTGTTTGCACCACAGCTCCTCGAGTTGCACAGATCAAAACCTCATGATAGCCCATGAAGTCTCTCTCCTCCCCCTTCCCACATCCTTTCAAAATGTGCCCTGAACCTGACCTCTGTGAATCACACCCCTGCCATCATCCAAGTCCAAACAACCATCATCCCTCCAAGAAAACAGCAAAAAGCCATTTCGCCCTCATCTCACGGCTGCCAGTGCTCCATACACCAGCCATGCGGTCCATGCAGATGTGAATCAGACCGTATCAGGACCCCCCTCAAATTCCCCGGCAGCATCCATGGCACTTGGAGTAAAGCACCATCCTTCCGTGGCCACCAGAGTTGTGGTGACCTTCGCTGCCCTGTCTCTCTTCAGCTCCTTCCTGCGCTCCACAATGCTCATTTCACTAACAATGGCTTTCACGCTCTTTCTGCCTCAGAACATTGCTCTTCCTTCAGCTGGAATCATTTTGGCCTGCGCCTCACCTTTATTACTTATTGCTCAAGAGATCTGGCAACAGCTAGTGAGGGGCAAAAAGGGGATTTTCCAGCAAGTTGTTCTGACTCCAAAGTCTAGACACTTTCACTCTGCTTTGTGTTTGCGAACTCTTATAATGATTTTTTAAGTAAACATATTCTGAAATTTAGTATGAGAAAAATAATTCTGACTCCGAAAAATGTCTCGTATCGAACTTTTTAGATCGTCATTTCTATCATTATCTACATTTGCCACAAGAGAGCTGCCTCTAGGACCCTGGGCTTAATTTACTTGTGGGGAAAAAAAGCCACTATTACCACTTAAAACAAACTTGGATGTTCTCATTTTGATTTAGAAGTGCACCAGTCTGGATGTTTTGTATACCTGGCTAAGTCAATAATTATTGCAGACAAGCTTATTTTTCAGTCATTCCATTACGCTGCTTTGCCACGATTTGGTTTTTCATTTTTATCTTCTGGTTCCACCTTTCAAGCTGAGTAGCTACAAATATCACTTTTGCATGATATTCAAAAATGCCATTTTTCATAAGTAGATGTAAATATATGGAAATAGTTTGTTGTCTATCCTTTAGCATTTCTTTGTACAGACAGGGAAGCATCGGGATTACTTTCTGAGGAAAAGGGTGCAGAGCTACACTGGAAATGGAAGCTTTTGTCACTCATTTTGAATATAAACTACATGATCACTTTCCTATTTTACCTGGATTTATGATAAAACACCTTTTTGTTCACTTTAAGAAGAAGATGAGAAAACAACCTTGAAGATAGCAAATAGCTCCACAGGAATGGGTTTTGCATATTTTTTTCAAATAGCAACCTTTTTTTAAAGTTATATTCCCCTACTCAGTCTGTGAGTACGTACAATAGTCCCCCCTTTCGCTCGGAGAACCGGTCCCAAGACCCTCCGTGAATGCTTAAAACTGCGGTAGGGCTGAACCCAATACACATACACACTTACCATAAAGTTTAATACAAAAACTGGGCAATGTCACAGAGAGATTTGCTCTTACCATAGCTCTTAACACCCTCCGCATGCAATTCCTTTCCTCCTTATTCATTGGAGAATGTTCACCTTTTTCCTTAGGGAAAGCGCTTCTCTCGGGCATGTCTGAGTTGCCAGTTGGGGCTTTGGGGCCCTTGTTAGGTAAAATAAGGGAAGGGCCACCTGAACACAGGTTTTACCACCACAGTCGCTCTGACACCTGGGAGGGCTGCTGGGTAACTAACAGATGGGGGGCACCTGCAGTGTGGACACGCTGGAAAAAAGGACAAATCACGTCCAGGTGGGACAAGGCAGGATGGTGGGAGGTTTCATTGCTTTACTCAGAAGAGTGTGAAATTGAAAACTTGTTTATTTCTTGAATTTTCCATTTAATATTTTTCTGACCACAGTTGATCAGGAGTAACTAACACCATGGAAAGCAAAACCAACTACTGCAGCCCAAACTAAACACTTAGTATGTTTTTAGGTCTGATGTAGGGCTGATGAGCCTAGATCTGGTCAGCTTCTTGCAGGACCTGTTAAGGAACTATTTGATAATGAACTATTTGATAAGGAGCTGTTTGATAATGATCATTATTTTCAGATTTCCACGTTTAAGCTAAGGTCACAAATCATACAACTTTTCTTTTTCCCCTCTGTGGCTGGCTAGAGCTACCCTAACAGGCAAAGGACTTGGGATTTGCTTTTTTTACAATTCAATGGCATCTTGAAATTAAAACTGGTAGCATTTTTGCTCTTTCTCAGTAGAATACATACAGCTAAGAGACAAATTATGATGCACCTTAAGTGGCCATTAAATCTGACAAGATAGAGCATTACAAAAAGGCACCAGAAATAATAGGAATGAGATGAGCCCCTGAAGCAGCACCTTGTACCCCGTGGAAGGCAGACCTCTGTTAGGTGATGGTCGTGGGCAATTGAAGGGGTTCTAACTGAATGTTGCAATCTTCGGCTTACTAAGAACTGAGTAATGATGATTCACTAGGTTGCACCCAATTAAACACAAACACAGTGGCCGTGTCGGCAGATTGTGAAGCAAGGTTTTCCAGTATCTCTCGCTCTAGTGTGGCAGATAAAAACAGGATTAGAGTGGGTTAACACAGACGTGAAGGAGCAAAGGGAAAAAAATGTCCGGTTACGTCATCACAGGCTTAGTTTCTGACTTCAAGTACCTTTGGCCAGGTCATATAGTCCAACTCAAGACAGTGAGGATGAAAGTAACCACCCTGCCCAGGTCCTGGTCTCTCAACCCCAGCACTACTGACAGCTCATCAGGGTTGCAGGGACTGTCCTGTGCACTGTCGTGTGTTCACAGCCCCCCTGGCCTCCACCCACCAGAGGTCAGTGCCACCATCCTGCCCTGCACTGCCAAGTTTTGACATCAAAAATGTCTCCAGATGTTGCAAAATGTCCCCTGAGGAGACGGAGGGTTCCGTCACTGAGAGCTGCTACTCCGGGTCCTTTCCCATTCCATAGCACTTCACAAAAATTCAGATGAAGAGACAGGAAACAAATGCAAAAACAAACATCACTCATGAAGCCTCCCCGGAAACCGTGAGAAGTGATCTGAAGCTTCCAAGATAGCTTCAAGCATTTGGGTCACCAAGATTCCAGGAGAATCAGATTAGAAAAAAATACCGTGTATCACATTTGAATGTATAATTTAAATACATACACAACATTTATTATCAAATTTTTATTTATTTTATTCTTTAAAACTGTGATTTGATATGTAAGTGGCCGAAAGCAAACCTAAAAAAATTAAGTGGTCAATTTGCTTGGCTGTTGGAATTCTACATGTTTTTCCATCATCATTATTACTTATGCCATGAGTAATTAAATATGTCCTGCTATTAGTTTTCTGATAATAATAATAAAGTACTGAAAACAATGTAATTTCATTAACCAATATCACCCCCAAAAAATTCAATGAAAATAAATAAATAAAGTACAGAGATTTCATAACAAAGTGAGCAAAGAATGAGAACAGATGGTTCACTTGAAAGGAGGCGGAATTGGGAAAAGGCGACAACAGCAGGTCAAAGCGACGGGGTCAGAATGATTAAACACCACTGGATGACACCTAGCACGTTCTCAGCCATCACCAGCCACAGGGTTATGCTTTCCATGTATTGGCCCATGTAATACAACAATCCTGAGAGTTAGGCATCATTTCCATGAAGAAAACTGGGCCTACCCAGAATTGCACGGTTTGCAGCTGGCATAGCCCAGAATCAAGCCGTGAGCCGTACCACTTCATACTCTCTCCTCCCTGCCCCCCCTACTCTACTGCAACCAGGAGGAGTTAACTTCCCCGTGTGGATTCTAAATCCCAGCTGGACGCTGGACTCCTTTCTACTGCCAGCCACGCACCTTGCATTTCTGTTTTCCTCCTTGGCTCATGCTGCTTTCCCCACTGGCAGGTTTACCTCCCTCTTTCTTGCTTTTTAAAATAATATCCTTTCTTTGAGGCTTAGCTTTAAGTTCATTCTCTCCATGAAATTCCCTAAGATTATTTTACCCACAGTGACCTCCCCTTTCTCTAAACACTTTCGCTGTATGGCTAATTAGACATTTATTACATAAAATTTCAATTATGGCTCCTGATAATACTTTATAGGCATATATGCCCTTTAGGAAAGAGTGTTAAACACATGGTATCATTTTATCCTGGCTGCAAACTCATTTTTTGTTACAGTCATTTCACAGATTAAAGTGTCTAAGGGTCAGGGTTACCTAGGTTGTCCAAGGAGCTGCTTGGCAAGTGGCAAACCAGAAATTGAAGTTTTCTGACTCCAAACCTCCGGTTCTCCCTTAAAAACTGGGTGGCAGGTATTTATACACACCTGGACTACAGGTGAGTATAAAGCTGTCAGCCTCACCAACTAAACTGCAATGTCCATGTTTTCCTGCTCCAGTAAACACGGGTACCCTGGGACCCAGTAAGCACTTCGAGTCATTGCTTATCGATTGCGTGACCTTTGACCCCTAAACCTCATAGCATACCACAACAAGAGTATTATCAACTCATGTTTGCTAATCGCTGTTTGTGTACCAGGCACTTTGCTCAGCACTACCCTGGGACTGCAAATGCGAAAACTGAGCGTTAGAGAGATTAGAGGCTTAGAAAACTGTCCCGCCAGCTGGACCTAATTCACCTGCATCTAAATCCCTGTTAGACCTTGGCTGATAATCAACTTCAATACTTGTTCGCTGGGGTTCATAACTAATGAGTGGTTTCTTGTCGGATACTCCTACATGGGTTTCTCCTCATTTAATCTGAAAAACACCCGTGAGAAATTACTACTTTATCCCCACTTTAGAAGGAGAAAATTAATTTAGAGAGATTGGGTAACAAGAAGATGGTTGAAGCTGATTTCAGTGGGTCAGGCTAACTCCTAACTTTTCATAGCCCTTCACCACAGAAAGCAAACATCTCTAAGACATATATTTATATCAGTGTGTGTGTGTGTGTGTGTGTGTGTGTGTGTGTTTGTAAATATATGGGGAGAGAGAGATACATAGCTAGATAGATACATGCATACATACATACATATATACTGTTTGTATCCAAGTTTTCAAAACAGATCTAGTTTCTAAAACAACCTAATTTTCTGGCATCGTGATGTCAACAGCACTTCAGAAGTCCCCAAGCAGTGGGGGACTGAGAGACAGACAGGTGTCTGATCATTCATTCCTCTTGGCTGCAGGCTCAGGAGCTGCCTCAGAGTCCCCGCCCATCACCAGAAACAATGGCCATGAGATTTCCCCAGCAGGGGTGGGGGCGGATTAGTGGGGGCTGCTCCACTTCCCTGAACCACGGTGCCCCCACCCCTCTGGCAGTACATGCAACATGAAAAAAGCAGGCGCCGCATCAGGCAAGTGCTGTGCTAATTCCCAGTTGTCTGAGAGCTATTTGGCACATTCTCAAGTAGGTGACGTCCAAACAATAAGTAATCTGGTTTTCAGTAAGGTAATTACCAAGCAAAGCTACGCGGTGTGGAGACATGAGTGGCGTGTCACGACACACTGAACAAGAGGCACACCTGAGTAAGCTCACAGTCACTAAAAACCTATTACCTTTTAATCACAAAAATATGTTAGGATTATTGCTTTATGTGTGTGTAGGCTTAAACCACCTGCTCTAATGCCACATTGTAGACCCTTGCTCTCTCTCTCTCTCTTTTTTTTTAGGATACTGCAGATCTTGAAAGTGTTTTTAACTATGAGTTTAGTTCAGAAACATACTCAGGGGTTTGGTCTGCATTCACATCTTCCGAATCAGGGACACCCCTCCCCAAAGAGATCCGAGGCTGGCAGTTTCGGGCCTCATCACCAAGTGTTTGCAGAAACTGGGCTGGCATTTCATACTAATTATCCTATCGTAGGACAAGCATCCTTTCAGCTTTTTTTACACAGGAATAATGCAGAGACACATAAAAATAGAGTTATTTCTGAGACTGGTAGAGAATGCCTATATTCTTTCATCAGCAATCACAAATCCCTTGAAAGTAACAAGTTCATCAACGTAAAACTGGTAACTAATTTCTAGACACATCTTGCTGATGAGGGGAAGTTTATTAAATACACATGTGAGTTCACACGCCAAAAGATGAATTTGTATTATTCGACAGTGTGAAGATTTAGCCCAAATGTCGTATAGTGATTTTTCTAAAAAGCAATTCTGTCTTACACGTTTATCAGTTCATTTAATTTCCCCATGCCTCAGTTTCCTTTTATTCATTAATTAACAATATATTTGTTGGGTCTCCCATACACTGGACTGTAGTCTAGGCTCTGCAGATAAAATGCCAAAGAAAGGGACCCAAAAAATCCTGCCTCAGAGAGCTTCCATCCAAGTGGGGGAAAGTGTGCAACAAACAAATGTGTAGGTGTACTATCGATAGTATGTCAGATACTGATACATTCTGTGAGAATAAAACAGAAGAGAAAATAAAGCATCCCAGTAGAAAGACATGGAAAGGACTGCAATGTTCCAGAGGTCCATCCCAAATCTTTTTTAAGAAAGTGACATTTGAGCAAAGTCACTGAAAAAGTGCAGGAGTGAGCCATGTAGATATCCGGGGGACTGCATTCAGAAGGGCGCAGACGGAAAAGGAAGTGCAAAGGCCCTGGGGTATGAGGGTGCCTGGTACATTTGAGGAGTGGCAAGGCGGCCAGTGTGGCTGGGGCAGCGTGAAGACAGGGGAGGCAATGGGAGTCCAGATCTTGTTAGGGCTTTTAGGTCAAGGATGTGGGTTTTAAGCACTAGACTTGGAGCATTGGACCTTAGAGCAATTTGTTCTCAGCACTGCGGCCTGATCTGACTTGCATTTTTAAAGGATTATGCAAACTTCTGCGTGAGGATTAGACCTCAGGGGAACACAGAACAACGGCTTCCTCACCAAAGGACATCCAGGAACAGCTTTGCAATAATCCATGCACTAGACAACTGTGTCTTGGTTTGAAATGAGACTGCACAGTGTTTTTAGATTCTGGATGTATTTTTCAGGTAGAGTCAACAGAATTTCAAAGGAATGACTGTGGGGTGGGAAAGAAACCAAGGATGACACGGAGGTTGGGGCATAAAGAATTGGAAGCATGAGGCCGCTCTGCACTGACGTGAGGACTACAGTGTGAGAAGCATATTCGCTGGGCAGCAGTGTAGCAGGGGGGCTCTGTGGAAATCAGGGGTGCAGACTGGGAGAGGATGAGTGTGAGTTATACGTCCAAGGGACCCAGTGAGGAAGTAGCTGGTTCTACGAATGTGGAAGTCAGGGGACAGGTCTGCACTGGGAATAGGAATCAGCAGCGTAGGCACGGCAGTGTCAGCCCCGCGACTGGATCACTGAAGCGTCAGCCTCGGAAAGTCAGTGGTCTGGGTGTGATGACGAAGCAGAGAAGGAGACAGCAGGAGAGCTGCCGGCAACGTGGCCATACTGTGAGAGATGCTAACAGTGTGCCCAGGAGGAAAAACAAGCTCTGCGGAGGTCTCATGAGGTTGAGGGCCTGGAACTGACCACCAGGGGGCGCAATGCTGAGGTCATAGATGACACAGACAAGAGTCTTTTCTTCTAAAAAGAATCAGAGTTGAGGAACTGAAAAGTGTATAGACAGTTCTTTTGAGAAGTTTTGCTCTGAACGGGGATCAAGGAAAAGTACCATTGCTGAAAAGGGTTGTAAAAATCAACTTCATTGTGAGTGTATTATACATAACAAACTCACTGATTTCAGGTGTATTATTCAAGGAGTTTTGACTCATGCGTAGATCTGTGTGAGCACCACCACAATCAAGTGTAGAACATTTCTTCACCTGGAAACTTCTTTTGTGTCTTTTGTCCTCAGCCTCTCACTCTCAGATCCGGACAACCACTGACCTGCTTCCCGTCACCATAAATGAAATGTGTTATCTTAGCGTTTCACATCTGTGGGATCGTACAGTATGCAAATCGTTCATGTTCAGCTCATTTTGCTCAGAACACTGTTTCTGAGAATTGTCCACGCTGGTGCATGAACCAGTACTTGTTTTCTATTGCTAAGTAACATTCCACTGTATGGACATATACCACAGTTTGTTATTTATTCACCTATTGATGCAGATCTAAGTTGTTCCCAGTTTCCACTTCTATGAATAACACTGTTAAAATCATTTATGTCTAGGTCTTTTGAGGATATTTGTTTCCACTCAACAGAGAAGAATCAAAAAAGGGGAGTTATAATTTCAGTTATGGTGGTGATGAGATTTTGTGTTTATCATAAAGTCTTATTACTGGGATGATATAGCTCTTTGGAAAACAAATAAGCATCATGTCCCTATAGATGTTTATTCGGTCCTGCACTCTAGCAAGTCGGGAGGATACTGTCCTTGCCTTCGAGTAGAACGTGGTCCAGCGAGTTAAATAAACATAAATAAGTTGAATGAGGATGTGTTCCTAACAAAATGGCCAGTAAACTCCAGGGGCTTGTGTCCAGAGAAACACAAATGGCCAAAACTATAACTTGGTTCAAAAAATCTGTGTAGATCATGACATAATGAGTTATGTTAAAGAACGAATAGATTTATATTAAAGAAAAGCAAGGTATGCTTATGATGCATTCTTCATCCTGAAGCTATCCTCGTCTTCACCACCACCACGCTCCCCTGCAAGGCCTTCCTGGATGGGCTGGCGGCAGACAGCCTCCCCATGACCTTGGTGAGCAACCGCCAGTGTGAGACTGGAAAAGCTCGGCCTGCGTTGGTTCTAGTTCCGTGTGATTCCTTTCACATGGTCTGCGATAACTTTCCTGGCTTTCTACACCATCGTCTCTCCTTTTCAAAGATGTAAATAACCACGTCTGAGTGGGATTAATAAGGGTCCTGGTAGGTGCTGTATTTCCTGATAACAAAGTGAAGTACTCAAAATGCTGGCATGAGAACATGGGTTTCTCTGCGTTCCCAAAACTTTGACCGTCAAAAATACACATGTGAAACCCTGCTTCTCCCAGCCTGCTAGGAATACGTGGGCCAGAGCCCACCACCATCAGAGAACCGGTCTGGCACTTACAACTTGGCTTTGGTGTTTTTAGGAGCTGGTCTGCCTCTCACGGCGCAGCCTTCATGTCTCCTGTTGGGCATGGACAGCCTCACAGAACGCTGACCTCAGGTATGGTCCCTCCGAAGCCGCTGGAAAATGACACAAAACAAGAGCACTTAATAATTTTATCTAAGAACATACAAAAATATGGTCGCTCTGCAACCGCCCAGCTATCAAACATTCCAGTCACTCTCAGCTAACATGATTGACTGCTGTTTCTTTACCTGTCACAGTTTTACCCTATAGATATAATTATGTTCTTGAGATGCCTTAGTCATAGGATTGTCCCTGCTTTCTGAGAGAAGCCATTCTAGAACAAACCCCTGCTTCCTTCGACCCGCCCCCAAAATGACACAATCAAAACCCAGACCCTGTAATAGCTCCTTTGTAATGTCTTCTCACCAAGACATCCCGCAGGTCCCCTCGCTAAGTGTCCTCCCTCCTTGTAAAAAGTAATCAACTCCGCTTGTTTAACTACGGATGTGCCCCTGGTGGTCTTTGGCAGGAGGACATTGACCATACATTTCTTTCAGAATTCTCAGTACAGGAAAAGGGAAGCAGAGCTTCAGATGTTACATCTCTCAGAAGTGCTAGCACTTGATAAAATCGCTCTTGTTTAAAATCCTTCTTGGCCAGCATAATGCGACGCCCCAGTGAGGGACGAGGTGGAGGCGGCAATATTGGGACTGAAAATATCAACCAGAGTCCCTCCCTCCGGGGAGTCCTCCCTCCGCAGTTGCAGACACAGCCCTGCCCAGGCTCTGAGTCAGTGGGTCCTGACTAGGGAAGGGATTAACACCACTACCCAGAGTCTGGAATTCAGCTGCTGCTGCAGGGCTGCTGTCCGATGAGGCCCGAGCACCAGACTTCAGCCTCAATTTCCTGTTAGTATTCCATCCACGGCTGGGTCTGGAACTTTGCCTGGAACCATCACAGCTCATCGGGCAGCAGTTCAACACCTTGCAGCATATTCACCCTTGTTTCTCCCATGGAGGTTATGGCTTGTTCTCTCTGTTCCCAGTTGCTGGCAGGGGCTCCGTTCTAAATGTGCTTATGCTCAGGAGCCTTGACGCGGTTGACCTTTCTGACTCTGCACACCACACCCTTGGCTCTGGAGCAGGCCCTTCAGCTGAGAAAGCTCCCCAGCCCCGGTCCCATCTGGTCCTAGGTTTCCCCAGCACTTCCTCTTGGCCGGGGCTAACATCCCTGACAGCCGAGCCCACCCAGGTTACAACAGTCCCAGCTCACCAGGCACAGTTTACTCAAGTGCAGCTGGACACCTTTCTTGGCCATCGCCCAACGGAGAAAGTGGCTACAAAATCAGCCTGCTGAGTCCTCGGGCGGGACTCTCAGACACAATCTCACATTCAGGAAACTGGCGGGTGTGACCTCCCACTGCGTCCAAAAGCATGTAGCAAAAAAAATAAGAGTCCTTATCCTGCGTGCCTAAATCATTTCCTGGGAACAAAGAAATGCTAACTTCAAAAATCCTATGATTTAAACACATGTAAGGGCTTCACCAGTACGTCAGTGTTAAGGACTTACTAGGTGTCTAAAGACCTCATGGTGCGTGCTCAATCAATATTTGTTCGACTAATGAATAGGTGTGACACATGGGAAAATTGAGGCCAGTTTCTACTGCTCCTGCTGCTCAGGGTCACTCAGCTGCAGAAGAGAGAGTTGAAACAGAACCCAACTCTGCCAGCGCCGACCCGGTATTCTTTCCAGAGCACTATCCTTGTCAAACAGATATTGTTTAATTCGTAATAGCACAGACATTGTACCCCATAGTTTACTGGTCGTTCATCTCTAAAATTATGGAAGCTTACTATTTATTTTTTTATTCTTATTTTTTCATTAAATGCATTGGGGCGATGAAGCTTGACTACTTTTCAGAAGCTAATTTTGGCTACTGAAACACTTGGTAAAAAAAAAACACGCCATTTTATAACAAAATGGGAATTTTTATATATGTGTATTATGCAAAAGCATATGTAAATATTAAATAATATCAGGAAAACCTGTAGCTTTTTCACGCCCTTGAATCCTCTGAAAAGGCCTATGGCAGAAAATGAGCCACAGATGGAAAAGGTGGAAAGGGGCGCAGGAAAGGGCCAAAGAAACACCTTTGCATATTTCCTGGAATTAACTCCATCCCTCCCCCACCCCTCAAAGGGAGCTGAAAAGGAAAAGGGCACCATGGCGCTTCCCGAAATCTCCCAGGGCTGCTGGAAAGAGCAGGACTCCGTTAAAATGCAAACACCAGCTGTGTTGGGCCTAACACTCATTTACACTTTAATTAGAAGGAATCCCTTTAATCAGATGATTTGATTGCCGAGCTACTCGAAGTGTGGTCTACCGAGCACCGGCAGCGTCGGCGTGACCTGGGAGTATATGCCAGCAGCTCTGATTCGTGTGCAAGAGCCTCCAAACTATGTAAAAGACAGAATTGTGCAATTATCTAGAGATGAGGATCCAGAGATGCTATTCCGAATCATGGAATAAGCCACTTGTTTTTGCTTAATCCGCTGAAATCAAATTCCCCAAGCGGTATCTTTTTCACCATTACCTATGTTTAAGATTCAAGTAAAAACAAGAAGAGCACTTCAGTCCCTCTTTGTTTCTTTCTCTCTCTCTCTCTTTCTTTTTTAGCCTGTTTGGAAGCCGGACTGAATAAACCTCTGAAAGTTTTTGTCATTATTTTCCGAGTTGAAATCTAAACCGCAAGGGTTAAATGAAGTAGCCTCTTTGGCCAACAGGGGGCACTGAAAGGCAGCAGAACGGAAATAGCGGGCAACCGGCCCTTTCCTGGCAGATTTTAAACAAACTGAGGTCAAACATAATCGGAGACGAAGAGATCGGTTTGGGGGAGCCTGGAAGGACGGAAAGCATACCCTAGTTAAGCAGGGAATGGCTCAGAAGGAGCAGAAACCACCAAGGGTTCCGGGACAGGGCAATTCCGGGACGCAGTGGGGAAGGAGACTCGGAGGGAAACGGCTCTGATCGCGTCAGGAGAAAGCAGCCCCCAGGCGTGGCCGCTTGGAGCTTCTTCGAACAGAGTTAGAATTCGTTTCATGGGGAAGAATGGCTCAGCAGGAGCCACTAACTCCCTCATCTTTGTTGCAGAGGGAAGCCTCTTCTTTCTCCCAGAGGAATGCAGTTAAGGCCCAGGTCCTGGCGTGCTCATTACTACACAACAAGAAGAGCTGATGGGGTTTGGAAAGTGTGGAGGGAGGGCGGGGTGGGAGGAGGAAATCACTTAATCACTCCTCAGCTAAGCAGAAAGCTCGACAGCATGACGTCCCTAATGTGTCCCTCGCCAGCAGCCCCTCCTGGGTAGGGCGTTAAGTTGAGTAAGTCCAGCCCCAAACCCACGGGGACGTTCCAGAGCACTAACTTGATAAAGATGACTTGAGACCAGGTATTTACATTTAAATACTGGTTTTCCAATTATTTGGAAATATTTTCCAAATATTTGGTTTAGAAATAAACCCCCTTTTTTAAAAAAAGGCATAAATGGTGAGGGAGAGAGACTTGACTTGGGGTGGTGAACACAGTACAATATACTGATGCTGTGGGATAGAATTGTGCACCTGAAACCCAGGTCATTTTATTAACCAGCGTCACCCCAATAACCTAAGTAAGTAAATAAATAAGCTCCCAGTCCACACCAGCCTGTGCCTACATTGCCAGACTTTCTCGGCTGTAAATATCCAGACCTGCCTCACCGTTGACACACCCACATTTATCAGGCAATTGTGGGGTCAGTGGAAAAACCTGTTCCCCATAAACATCTTGTCTCTCCTAGAAAGAGCTAGCACCTCATGAGGAGGCCATGCGTGCTTTCTCCTTTATATATGAAGCGGGGTGGGGTGAGAACCTGAAGTGTGAAGATACATTTTTTGGAGGGGCACGTATTAAGATCTCCGGAATTTCTAATCAACAAAGGAAGAACTACCCACGCTTAGTGGTTATTTCTATGTCCTCCTTTAAATGTAACACCTCTAGCCTTTTTAATGTTTTTTTTTTTTGCATGCTTTTTGGATGCAAACACAACAGTAGGCTTTTAATCCAAATGCATAACACATCTCACCCATGACAGTAAGAATCAGAATAGGTGCAATGTCATGACCACTTGTTCTGTGCCAGAAACTCTACTGGCTGCATTACATAGTCTAGTGCTGAAACACTAACCAGCACCCTGTTTGGCAGGTGCTACCTATACTAGAGATAAAGAAAAGACTCGACCACAAGGTAAGCAGAGGTATTTCCCTCCCAGGATGCCCTGCGTCCTCAGTCATTCCCACAAGTGAGCTATCATAGATGGTACCATGTTCACCCCAGGGTTACCTGCCTGCCAACCACGGACCAGCCATCTTTCTAGATGTTCATAAACATTAGCGTCTCCCACAAAGCTTTGTGACATAGCTCATTGTTACCAGGATGCTGAGCAAACGGAAACTCAACCACACTGCTAACAAGTGGCAAAGCTGAGAACCTGGCACAGCTGTCTCCATGCCCATTTCAAAGCTTGCCCACTAAAATTTATTTGCATCCCAAACAACAGACTGAAGGCCATAAGCACCTGTGATGGATGGAGCAGGAGAATGACCTGTGTTCTGCTACGTGGATGTGGAGGGGAATCTTCGCCTTCGAAGGCATGCCTGGGCTTTTCCCAGAAAGCACTGCGAGTGTTGTGGAATTGTCACGGATGTGCAGTCAGCCAAAACGCCATTCACAACCTTTGCTGTGTCTCAGCAGCTCTTTGAACTTAACCTGACTTCGTTACTTTTGCCCGTGACTCTTCTGTCTCCGTCCGCCAAATGGGCAGACTTCCCGCTTCCTCTGCCGCACCTTCGGAAATTAAATGCATCAAGGACAAGAGCTTTATCTTGTTCACTTTTCTTACCCCAGTGTCTAAAACATAGGATGTGCTTAAAATATTTTGTGGGGAAAACCATGATCTCTAAATGTGTCGCGGAGACTTGGTGAGTTCATTTGTGTGAGAGAAAAGCTCGTCTTGCTTTCCTCCGCCCCCCCACGCCCCCCCCCTCCCGCGTGCAGGATTGAACCCACGGCTTAGGTTATCTTAGCCTCAACAACTAATTCTCTTTACAAATGCAGGCACGGATTCTCTTTCAGCCTTTAGAGTCAATTTTTTAAGTACATTTTGAGAACACCCAGAGCTTTTGGATTTTGATGATTAGGTGAATGAAAAATAATTCCCCAAATATTTTGTTTTCTAGTCACTTCATCTGCATGATTGAATCAGGCACTTACCTAAATGAGGTTTTGAAAATAGGATACTAATGCCTTCTGAGGGTTATTTTCAGTATTAAAGTATATGAAATATACAATTTTACTTCCTCTTTGACATATGTACTTCCTAATTAAATGTTTGTCATAGCATGTTTATTAGTCAAAACTGCTGGTAGTTTAGATGGTGCGTTTGGCTCATCTATCCTGGGATTTGGGCTACAGGGTTCGAAACTCAGTAATGGCATTGCGCAATGACAAGCACTATGACTGAGGACCTCTAGAGGTTAGGTGCTCATTCCAACCCTGTAACAACTCACTTAAAGCGCACACCTGTCCTGTGAGGCAGGTGTCCTGAGGTGGGTAAACTGAGAGGCTAACTAACAGATCCAGCTAGAAAGGGATTTCAGCCCAGGGACTGAATCAGGAGGCTGAGAGCTACCCTTGTAAATTATGTGTGTTCCGACTTCAGAATTTAACCATTTCTTTAGATCGGAGTTCTTTACATTTGGCCTGATTGCACCTTTTTCAAGCACTTACAGTGGCAAAAGCTAGTTTCCCATTTGCTGAAATTCTCTGTCTTTATCCTAAACAACCACTAGATGGCACTCATTGCTTGATAGTCCTCTTTCTGCCCAAATTTCCTGCTGCCCACGCAATGTTCTTTCCCACCCCACCCCACCCCCAAAATTTGATTTTGAAATGAGAAAGACTATCTGGCAACTTTATTCACTAACATTGAAAGCTGACATCTCTCTGAAATGAATTAAAGCTTTCTAGATTTCATTTGTATTTTATCTTTGAAAGACTATGACATCATTTTGTTCTTCCTTTGATTCTCTAGAGGCTTTTTCAAGTGCATTAGAACTTCAGCAGTTCAAGATGTTCCCCATCAGTGAGAAGTACCTTCTTTAAAACATTCTGTGCTCTTTCTGCCGTACGTCGCAGGGGCCTTGCTTCCTAGCTGGACTGCTGGCCACGGGGGCACTTTCAGAGCCGGAAAACCGTTCTACAAAATGCCTTCCTGTCAGGGCCGCTGAGACGCTTGTCCTGCAGGGCTTCGGAGAAATCACATTTGGGGGCCAGTGCATCTGTTGTGGGTCGTAACTAGGACAAGGGCTGCACTCAATAAAAATTGGACCGACATGCTCGTCAGTGATATGGGATTTGTGAGAAGTACATTTAGAGCAGTAATAAAATGTAACCGTGGTTTAAAACTGTCTCTTGAAATAAGCACATGTATTATATTAACAACTGAAGGAACATACGGGCAAGAAGCACAATCGCGAGAGATCCCTAGTCGCACCGAGTCCTGAGTGCTAGTAACTTCACGACTTTGCACATGTCAGATTACATAACATAAATCAGGGAGTGCCAGCTACCGTCTTCATCTCTTGGATCAAGAAGGAAACTGGCTGGTTCTCACTGGGGAGGTCGTACCCCATCCTCTCTGCCTCTGCTGGGAATCGCCATTGGACCCATGACTGACAGACAGCCCTGCATCTGAGTGTGTGGACTCAGATGGTTCATTCTAAATATTTGTAACTTCATTTGCCATCCAAAGCCAACCTAAAATTTCATCCCAGACAGACTATATCAACCTTCAAAATATCTATCATATCACCTAAAGTTAAGATTGCCATGAATACAGAACTGCGGATCATTTTTTCCAATAAAAAAAGAAAAGGAAATAAGCTCTTAAAGCTCAGAAGACCGTTTGTGTTGTCTGATACCCTGCTACCGCTCTGGGGCAAATACTTAGGTGCATACAATGTAGGGAAGCATCGTCTGCGAAAGAGAGGGCTGGATTAGCTAAAAGTCAAAGATGCTCGACCGAAGGAAATCAGACTACATCACAATAGGAGTTTGTTTCATCTCTGGGTTTTCTTGTGACTCTTTATCTGTTTACTTGAGAAGAACTATTTTCCCGTGGCATTCGAAAAGCTCTCGGCTGCCACGTCCGATATTCCCAGACAGCGTGCCAGGTCCCAGAGCACCACTTTGTGCCCTTGGCCACTGGTGCAGATGATGACCCAGGGACTCTCCAGTATCACCCTGTGGGCTCTGAGAGAGACTTTTCCTCCTGGGCAGGGGGGAGGGAGGGAGGGAACCCAGCTCAGAATCCATTTGGCGCTTTAGTCACAGCGGTTCTCTGAAACATTTAAAGAGCAGTGTTCACATATAGTAAGAAGAGAATAAGGAGCCAACTCAGTCCCTGGAAATGGAATGTCAGAGCAAAAAATTAAGGCTTCCAGTTCTAGTGTATTTGTCTTCCTAAATGCTCGTAATTTGTACTCTTTTTTTTCCAAATTATTACCTTTAGATCTGAATGTGGGAGAACCACTTTCAAAGGCTCATTAAGTTAAGTGCTTTTTAAGCATTTGTTTTGACTTAAGTTGGCCACACTCTTTTTCTCAGCTTGCCCTACACATTAGCATGGAGCTATTGCCTTTTGCCCAAAGAAAAAGAGATGCTAAGTAGTAAAGCAAATAATAATGGTGGTAAAATTATAGGCCAGAACTCTGAATCTTGAAAGAATTTACTTACTTTCCAACAAAAAAAAAAAAAAGGTAGGATATGGTAATAGAGATTCCATGGGTGTGAGAGTGTATGTGTATTTTACATGTGCTGCATAAAAGTTCTCTTATGATTCAAGAATTTTATTTCTTTGGAATATCAACTTTCGTAGAGGTAGACTCACCTTTGCCAACATTTCTGGCCATTCCCTCTAGTCTTTCTTTCCTCTGGGTTTTTTCATCTGATCTGCTTGCATGATTAGACTACAAATCCATCGGTGTAACTTTTGATTTCCCACAGTCTTTAACTTTGTGCTCTACAAATGATATCACGATTTCTCTGCGGTCGGCTTCAGCCAGACAACTGGATTTGCCAGTTACCTTGCCGTGTGCAAGGGAGGGGGGGTGGTTGGAACGGCACAGGGAGCATGGACTACATTTCAGGAAAAAAACCAGATTGATTTGTTCAGGTGTGAGCAGTGGTTTCTTAACCGCCAGTGCATTCCAGTTCAACAAGATGTTCCAGGAAAATGTAATTTTGGAACCAGTCCGTTCAGCCCTAGGTAGGAGAGGCCACTTAATTACTCTCAGGTGGTCAAAGCAGAAACCGCTGAGCAGGGTCTCAGCCTCCCAGCAGCCAAGGCTTGGTGAGCGGACACAGAGCGCTCCCAAAAGGTAAGGTATGGGAAAAAAGGGAAGGACCTGGGCCAGGTCTCTCTCACAGCCGAAGGTCCTGGAAAGGGCCAGGGCCAAGCCGTGGGCAGAGAGCGAAGGAGGCGTCCTCACAAGCGTGACTCGGATTCGTCTCAGATTCCCCAAGATCTTATCAGGCCCGCTCTCTGCTGTGTTGCTGTCTGCATTCCTACCTCCCTTCTGCCACTTCTCATTACTTTATCTCCCAATTGAAAAGGTTTCATTGTTTAATAATCTGCAGCATTTCTGCTAATGAATCCAGTCCAAGTGTTTGAACTCCAAGACAAGTATGTCCTGAATCTGCTTTCTCCCCCATTTTGCTTCACACAAAGCAGAAGGTTATGGGAGAGAGACACTGTAGGGAAATGTGGATACTTAGTGATTTTTTCCAAAAACTTAGCTACATTCCAAAAATTTCACTGGGCGGCATGCTGTTAAACTCAATTCCCTGCCAGTTGTGTAACTGAGGCACTTACTGCTCTTAAAAAAGGACCGAGGACTGTACGGATGGGTGCAGAAGAAGATAATTCAGTGCTTCGACCTGAAAGACGGAACGTATTCCCATCAGCCTCAGGAGGATGCACAGTTTATGTCGGTGCTGCTTTTCAAGCTGATGCCTTCATGTGACGGCAAACGGGAAAAAGCATCTGAATGTATAAGCTGAGACAACTTCACACAGAGAAAACGCAGTTTTGGAAAGGGTGAACCAAAGACCATCAAAGAATGTAAAATCCATGGTTCATGGCCAGGATCTCGCATAGAGCTAAATCACAAATAAGGTTTCCCAGAGCTCAACCCAAATATGAAATACATCGCTAACGATAATCAGTCCATGTGAGCCGGAGCCTGCAGGCACGGGCGAGTCTGGCTCTTTGATGCGTCTGAAAATCATTTTCGTTATGAGAACAGATTAAATTCGCTTATTGCCAAAACTGGCTCAACGGACTTTTCCCTCACTTTCCGGGTATAGGATAAATAATCATGTGTATATTCGGAACACAAAGGGAGCAGCAATAATGCCTGCAGAACGTGGGGAGGGGGCAGCCCCAGCCTGGAAGAAGTGGCTTTGAGGATGCTGTGCAGGGAGAACCAGTAGGGAAAGGCGATCGGTGCCCTTCACCGTGACATAGCCATTGTACAATTGTTGCTATTCTGATCTTAAAACTGATTCACGGTGCTTCCCATCTACCCACGGAAGCATTTTAGAGAATAAAGCCACACACAGGACCCTAGGAATGAAAAGGTACTCGATTTTATTTTCGCTATTTCACATCTGGATTTTTTTAAACACCTAGTTTAGGTTTATGGACCATCTTTCATTCAGTGTGTAACTCCCAAATAAGAAGGAGCACATTTAGTCCACTAAATAAAAATTGAAAAGGTAAAGTAGCCCATTTTGCTGATAGTGAGGAGCTTCAATTACATTTTAAAGCAAAGTAAACACTTCCACCAATTCATAAAAGAATAGATTTTAGTTCTAATAGGAGAGCAGTGAACCTGATATACTCCCACACATGATTGAGGACCCTGTAATTAGCATCAGTCATTTAGGAAAGCTATTTATAAATACATATATCCAAAGTTCCCAACAAAACGACCTAAAATATAAGAGTTTTTCAGTGCAAGTTGTCCAACAAAAAGCAATATACTGTAATTCCCCCCCGAAAAACCCACAAAAACTGGAGGCAATTTTAATATTTTCTAATAGCATGATTAAGCAAACTAATATAACATGAACTTGGAATCTGGGTTATACAGTCAACATTGTGCTTACTTCCAAGAAGCAATGGAGAAGAGTGACTATAATTCATGTGAATCTCCAAAGCAGAATACAGTTTGAAGAATGCAAAATTTCATGTAGGACAGCACCTTTACCCTGTGAAAAGAGGGATATAAATAAAACAAAATGGAATATGAAAAGATAATAATTGTGACATGAAAAGAGTGGAATACTTTGCCTTCTTTTAATTTTTTTTAATGTAGTGGGGTGATACTGGTTGATAAGATTATATAGGTTTCAAGTGAGCCGGAGTCTCACTTGGAATGTGTTATGGAATTGTACTTCCATAACACAACATCAGTATATTGCCTTGGCTGTTTACCACCCCAGGTCACACAAAGATCAACTTGAAATTGATCAAAGACCTAAATATAAGGCACGAAATAATAAAATACATAGAAGAAAACATAGGTACTAGATTTACAGGCCTTGGTATTAGGGTTTTATGAATTTTTCCACAAAGGCAGGAGAAATAAATGCAAAAATAAATGAATGGGACTATAACCAAATGAAAAGCTTCTGCACAGCACAAGAAACATCAACAAGACAAAAAGGAAACATTCTCTGCCATTACAAAAATAAAAGTTTAGCTCCCAAATGAAAAAAGAAGGAACAAAGGAGATATTGAAACTCAGCAATAGGATAGAAGTCAGCGCCTTATCAGAAAAATGCCAAAATCAGAAACCGCACACCTCCATGAGGGCCCAGCTGCAAACACACGATTCCAACCTCAAGACCGTGGTTGGTGCAGGTAGGCCCCGGTAGATTCACGGTGAGGCACCGGGCCCTGGTTTTAGTTACTAAACTTGAAAACCACCTCCAGGTTGTAAGGAAAAGTGAAAGGCGAAGCTCAGGCTTCTGAAGAAAGATTTGAAGAGTTAAATATGTTTCATCTGGGAAGAAAAGAGGTTGAGAGGTGATCTCATTTCAGTGCTTGGATACCTGCAGCAGATATTCCAGACCCAAGGATGTGACCTGTCCTGTTCACTCAGGAGCAGTAGGGAAGGGCAGAAGGAAAGGGTTACATTAGAAAGGCTTCCTCTCAAAGGCAATTAGATGTTTATTCCAGTTTGAGTCCGAATGACAGGATCACAGTCCCCTCCCCATCTGTAATCCAGGGAGAGTAATGCTTGCCACATACGTTTTAATGGATATAACATCTGTAAAATACTTTGAGCTCTTCAGATGAAAGATAACATGTGAACGCCAAGAATTATTGTTATTATTTTTGTCTCCTGCCTTCCCCATGGGTATGAGTTTCCTTGTGACATTTATGGGACCCCTCCAGCCAGCCAGCTGCTCCGTAGCATGTCATTCCAGTGATATTTTAAATCCTTCACGTGGTTCTGATCGTACCCAGGACGAGAGCAGCTGAAATGTTCATTGTTTGTCTTGAAGGAAGTTAAAGTAGTCACAACACCCCTTCAGGGCTCAGGGGTCAAAGTTTTCCCTAACATCCCCTGGAAAGCTACATCCACGCCTTAAAGTGGTGGCATGTTTGATAGATCTTGTCTTTCTAGTCACTGCCTTTGAACAGCATCCTCTGTCGGCAGAGCCTTGGCCATCTACCCTCCTTCCGTGACTTCCTTTTCAAGAGTTCCTGCAGCTCCAGCCAGCGCCTCTGATGTCCCAACTCAGTGTGCGCCCGGCACGGTTTGCAAACCTTTGACACTTTATTTCATTTTTTAAAAGTTACTCTTTTTTCCTATGAAGTATCAATACATGCATAAAATTTAAAAACTGGAACATGCAGAGAAGCTTACAGGAATTAAAAAAAACAATCTATAACCCTAATACTCAGAAAAAAAAACAATTACTACTGCTATTTTGGTATTCTACTTCTTAGTTGGTATTTTTTTTCATACTCGGTATGAGTGAGTATACATATAATACATATAACACTTAATATACATATTAAGTGTCTTTTTACCCACTTAATGTTATTTCATAAACATTTTCCCAAATTATTAAATTTTCTCCACAAACACAATTGGTCGGTGTGGCGCAATATTTCATCCTATGGAGGGGCCATAACTTTTAATGCTTTACCGCACCTAATTTCCATGACATCTACAATTCAGATGAATTAAATAATCTATGGGGTATAAATAAAA